>NC_141697.1:9361921-12156142 GCF_964263255.1 Lissotriton vulgaris
TACTAGAGTCCTCATCATGGGTGCATGAAAGTTGTTCAACTGTTATAGGGGTGTTTAAGTTGTAAGTGTAAGATCATGTAGGTCATGGATGGCTTTGGAATAATTAGCAAAATGTGTTTTTGGTGTTGAATTGCAGGTTTTGGGTGTGTGTTGAATAATATGGCTTTTTCCTGCGCACTAGGTAACCCTAGAATTCAGCTCGCGTAGTTTTGGTAACTTTGCACAGTGCTACAATGCGACCTTACAGTTTTTGTCTTCTTCGCGAGCTCAATGTGCGTGCTCGGGCGTGCGATCACCACGTTTTGTACAGTTCGCGCCGCCGAACACGCCGAATTTGCATTCTCGCGAGCAATATCTCTCGAGTTGCCTAAAACGTTCCCGAAACTGTAGATGCTGTTTATTTTGCTAAAAGAAACTCCTCAGGTTGTCATTTGCTTGTACTTTTTGGAGCATTGACCACTTACTGTTTCTGTCCTCTATGTACCTTGTTGTTTGAGGGTGGCCTGACCATGTGGGCGGCTTGGCAGCCATTTTGTCAAGCCAAGCATTGTCTTTTTGCCATAGGAATGTATTGTCTGTCTTCTCTTTCTTTTCATGTTTTTGGGGGTGGCCAGGCCATGTGGGGGCGGCCATTTTAATTCCTGGTACTAGTAGTAGTCTCTGTGTTTTTGCCATAGGCCTCCAAGCTTGTGACCTACTGTGCCAGTAGGTAGGCCCAAGGGTACTACTAGAGTCCTCATCATGGGTGCATGAAAGTTTTTCAACTGTTATAGGGGTGTTTAAGTTGTAAGTGTAACATCATGTTAGGTCATGGATGGCTTTGGATTAATTAGCAAAATGTGTTTTTGGTGTTGAATTGCAGGTTTTGGGTGTGTGTTGAATAATATGGCTTTTTCCTGCACACTAGGTAACCCTGGAATTCAGCTCACTAGTTTTGGTAACTTTGCACAGTGCTACAACGCGAACTTACAGTTGTTGTCTTCTTCACGCGCTCAATGTGCGTGCTCGGTCGCGCGATCACGACGTTTTGTACAGTTCACTCCACCGAACACGCCGAATTTGCATTTTCGCGAGCAATATCTCTCGAGTTGCCTAAAACGTTCCTGAAAATGTAGATGCTGTTCATTTTGCTAAAAGAAACTCCTCAGGTTGTCATTTGCTTGTACTTTTTGGAGCATGGAACACTTTCTGTTCCTGTCCTCTATGTACTTTGTTGTTTGAGGGTGGCCTGACCATGTGGGCGGCTTGGTAGCCATTTTGTCAAGCCAAGCATTGTCCTTTTGCCATAGGAATGTTATGTCTTCCTTCTCTTTCATTTCATGGTTTTGGGGGTGGCACTGGCCAGGCCATGTGGGGGCGGCCATTTTGTGCGACCTTCCATCCTGGTTTAGTTTTTTTGCCGCAGGCCTACAAAGTCATGTGTTTTTTTTCTGCCAGTAGGCCTAGAGTCCCAGAGATAGTCAGCGGGGATGCTTGATGTAGCGGTTTCCATTTTGTCTGTTGAATTTACCATCATTTAGGGCATGGGTGGCAATACATTGAATTTTCAAATGTGGTGTTTGGGGTGTAGTTAACTGTTTGGGGAAAAACTCCAAATGCCTTTGTTGTTTGTGTTGTTGTGTAACTTTCAAACCTTGTAGCCATGGGGATTTTCTTTTTTGCCTTAAGCTGTGATGCAGGCATCCTCCTTTTTCTGGCCATATAGGGAGGGATATAGGCCTGCTTGAGTTTATTTTTTTCTGGCCTTTACCCATGTACCTGTGATGAGAGTGCCCATGTGGAGCTGTGGTGGTAGTAGTAGTGTGCTGTTTTGTTATTGACAAATTGGCCTGTGTCTTGCCATTGTTCCTGTTGGCTTACTACTGTTCACATCCCCATTGCTATCTGCTGCAGGTCACTGATGCTGCATCCATCCAAAATGATGCACAAATTAAGGATAAACAACTTCCACTTCCACTACATTTGCATTTTAATTCTTTGCTATTCTTACACTTACTGGATGCACTAATACTTCTAGTAGTAATTAAAATGAAAGCTAATAAAATCAATATTTGACTGATGTTGTTCTGCCTTCTTTGCATGTAGGCGCACAAAAGACTGAAGAGGAGGTGTCTGTCATCATTCATCGCCTGTTCTACTGCCAGACGGACGTCCTTCTGTACTACGTCACGTGTGGTGTGACTAACCTGACCAGACATCATTCTCAGCAACTTGTGCAACTGAGTACTGCTGCTGACATCTGAAGAAGAAGAGCCCAAAGAAAGCAGGTACCAGGTCCTCCAAGACGAAGAAAGTTGCTGAGAAGAAGGAAGAACAGAAGAAGGAAGTGACACTTAAGTCTGGTGTTGACCCGAAAACCTATTTTGGGAAAAAAAAATACGCCTGCAGCAGAAGTGACCGGGGTCCAAGCTGGGGCCAGCACCTCCGCATCAGTGGGCCCAAGCCACCACCCCAGGCCCAAGCAGATGAGTGGGAAAGAGGTAGCCAGCCTAATGGTGGAAACCAGTGATACTGAGCCTGACCTGAACTTATCTCTATCTCAAAGTAGTACACATTCTACGCAAGAGGGAACACAGCAGAAAAGTGGTGAACAACAACCAGTGCCCGCAATAGTAGATGTTCAACAACCACCACCCTCAATAGTAGATGCTCAACGAAAAGAACAACCACAACCACCGCTTGTAATAGTAGTTGTTCCACAGCCACCGCCCGCAATAGTAGATGTTCAATGAAAACAACTACCACAACCACCGCCTGCAATAGTTGTTGTTCAAGAACCACCACCGGCAATAGTAGCTGTTGTTCCTTCCGAAGTCGGGACAGTTCAGGAAATTGAGCCTGATGCAGAGCAAGAAGAGGCAGCACCTCATGCATGAGATCTATTGTTTTCCAAATCCCCACCAAGGAAAAGGAGGGTTAGTCCATCGAGTTCTTCGCCAAGCATCCCTTCTGATGATCTTGACCTCAATTGGGAGCCACAACAATCTGAGCATGAGAGGGATAGACATCCCAAGAAGACCAGGCTAGGGAAAAGGAAGGTTCCAGGAAGCCTACCACTTATGGAGTGCGATGTTCAGCAGCCAGATAATGATAATGATGGTGATGATGAGTCAGACCCAGTCATCACAAGCATTACTCCTGGCCCTGAGGACATGGAGACCAACATTTTAACCCTATCAAGAATGGCTGCGACTAGGGATGTAGTAGCACGCATACCACCAACACAGGCCACATCAAAACTACCTCCAGCTTCCATTTTTACATTTGCACAAAGCCGGCAGCGTCCTAAATCCAGCACAAGTTCCACCTCAGCAGAAGTAGGTAGTGGTACTACTGCGCAGCCACATAGTGAAGTTCACCACACAACCTCCAGTTCATCCGGCATTGGAAGTGGCACCTCTAGCAGGAGACAAAAGTTAAGCTCCCCAGTGTGGGACTTTTTTACAGTTAGCGCAAATGAGGAGAACATTGCTATATGCTCCATTTGTCATTCCTCTGTTAGTCGTGGTAAGCTTGGTACAAACTATGGTTCCGGAGGCCAAATGACCCATTTGAAAAAACACCACCCAATCCAGTGGGAGGACCACCTATGTAGCATGAAATCAGGAACCATTAATGTTGGTGGGGAAGTAGTAAAAGGTCCCCTCACGGTTGAACAGGAAGAAGAGAGAGACATTCTATCTGGTAGTGGTACACTAAGTACCCCTGTCCCACTCCCCAGCACTGCAGTGGTAGAACCCACATCCTCCGCATCAGCAACATCTCTGTGGCACCAGAGTAAGAGTAGTAGTAAACCGGAGACACTAAGGAGTACGGGTGTGAAGTCTGCGACACGAAGTACTGCATCCGGCATATCTGAAAGAAATACCAAGCAGCGTACCATTGTTAGCATGTTTAGGCAGGAGGGAAAGTACGAGCTCAACCACCCAATAGCACATTTGTACAATGCCAAGCTTGCTAAAATGTTAGCTCTGGACCTTCTCCCTTTTTCTTTTGTTGAAGGGATGGGTTTCCTGGAATTTGTGACAACCCTCTGCCTAAAATGGAATGTTCCCAGCCGCTACTATTTTGCCAGAGTTGCTGTTCCAGCACTACACCACGACGCCTTGCAGCAGAGTGATGTGCATAGTATCCACCTGACAACAGACATGTGGAGCAGTTGCCAAGCCACAGATTACATGTGCATCACTGCACACTGGATCTTTTTTCCAGGTGTTAGAGACAAGATATCTACAGGCATTGACACTACTGAGATTTTTAATGATACTCACAAACATGCTTCTGTAGCCATGTTTGCTATGGAGAAATCGCATACTGCTGCAAACATTTTGGATGAGTTCAACAGCAAGGTCTTTGAATGGCTGCGACCAAGAGGCCTCAATATTGGTTTTGTTGACACCGACAATGGCAGTAATGTAGTTAAGGCCATGGAAGATGGTCGCTATTTCAGGGTCCCGTGTTTTGCACACTGCATTAACATTGTGGTTCAAGACTTTCTGAAAAATAAAAGCAAAGTCAGCAACTTACTGACCATTTGCAGAAGAATCTGCACGCATTTCAATCATTCTTTTAAAGCCTGGAAGCAGCTACGGGTCATTCAACGTGAGTGTAACATGCCAGTCAAAGCACTCATCCAGGAGGTACCAACACGTTGGAACTCTACGTATTACATGCTCGAATGGCTGTTTGAGCAGTACATACCACTTAATGCTTATGTCATGACAAGAAGATCAGGGGATCCTACTGGTAAAGCCATGACCGTTGAGATGTGGCAATAGGACCTCATTAAATGCCTGACTGAGATGCTACTTCCTTTTGAGGTCTTCACACGTGCAGTCAGCTGGGAGGACTGTACTATGAGCCAAGCAATCCCATTGTTGTACATGCTTGAGCAAGAGCTGAAGGAGGTGTCTGAAACATACGAAGGTGTGGAAGGAAAACGTGAAGCATGTAATTTTGCGAAGTCCTTAGCCGGCCGCTTATCTGAGAATACAAGGATTCAAAATAGGATTTTGTCACATCAACATTACATTACTGCCACGATTTTGGATCCACGGTACAAATGATCTGTGAACAGTAATGCAGTAATTCCTTTTTTCAGAAGGGGATGTTTCCAAGTACAAAACTGTAATAGCCAAGGAAGCCACTGATTTAGAAAACGAACGGCTCTCCATTAGAGGCCTACCAGTGCCAGCCCAGGACAGAGCAAGTTCTACTGAGCATCCTACAGAGTCAAGTTCTTTTTCACAGCATGCGAGCAGTGCGATTGCTCCCCAGCAGTCACCAACACAAACAATAACAACAACCGCACCAACAGGATCTGATTCATCAGACACAAGCAAAAAAATAGCTGCTTGGTTTCTACAGAAAGGAATGGGGAAGTCTGTTGCTGTTGCAAAGCAAAAAGAGGACGAGCAAACCAGAGCACCAATGAACATTGAGAGGATGGTGCAGGCCTATCTGGATGACACAACAGAGGTGTTCATGGAGCAAAGCCCATTGGTGTATTGGTATAGGACAAAAAGCCAATGGCCAGTGCTCAGCAGGCTGGCGATAAAGTATCTAGCTTGCCCTGTTGCAAGTGTCTCTTCTGAGCGTGTGTTCAGAGCTGCTGGTGCCATTGTGACTGTGAGGAGGACCAGTCTCTCGCCCAAAAGCGTGGAGAGGTTAACCATGATAAAAATGAATCAGCGCTTGATACCACCAGACTACAAAGTCTGTGAATCAGAGCTGGAAGAGGAGAACGAGTTGGAAGAAATAAGTAGTGGGTTGCAGGACCTACTTCTATCAGAAGAACCACCAGGGTTTGATGACGAGCTCCTCTTCCCTGACAACTAGGCTTGGAAATTGTTACATTCTCCCTTCCTTTATTTCTCCCTTCCTTATTTGTGTGTATCTGTCTTTCTGACTCCAACTTCAAAACCAACACCATCTTCCTTTCTCTTTTAATTACCTATTGGAGTTGCACATCTGAGCATTTACTGTGCACTCCACTCATCAGAGTCCTGCTCCATCTTCCTGACTCACCCTAAATACATTTCCATCTTGCCATACTTTGAATGGAGATGGACAATAGTGCAGTAATGTAGCCTCTAACAGTCCCTCCATAACAAGTGAAACATACGTGACTACAGCCATCTTCTGTTTTGTTTCCAATCTGAAATGCATCACTGTCTTAAGGTCACACCTCTGTTTGCAGGCATACAAAACTCGTCAATGTCAGAACTTGAGCAGGGCTCCAGAATTAAAGTAAACTCGTCATCACTTTCAGAAGGCTCTGCTGCATCTGTGATCTGACAGCCACAAAGAAGAGAAAGACAGGTATATGAAATAAATGATGCCATACATTGCATTGGCTGCTTGCTGACTCAGAGCAAATGTGCATGAAGTAGAAGTATACTAGTAGTTTAATATAATAACAAAGTGCTTGTGTCTCAAGTGATGGTCAATGTTTCCATGTTGTTTATTAATATGTATCCAATTGTACTCCTACTACTGCAGGTGCAGTCTGGACTTAATTGTAGTCACTCACTACAGACTTAGTTGCTGTTTTTGGTCTGTTGGAGAACACGTACACGTGCCACACCGGATGATGATGATGATGCCCACCATACCATCTTTGCACGCTGACAGTCAGTTTGATCAGAGATGATTGATGGAATATGTTCAGGAAGTGGAATACAAGGTGAACACACAACCAATAAACAAGAAGCACAGCAGACCTAGGCTACATGGGTGTGCAGTGGTGGAATGGAATAGTGGTATGATTGACTGACATTGGCGCATTGATTTACATTATTCACTTGTTTTGGAAATACTAGGTTGATGTATATGCCTTTTGTCTGAAACTCTGAAAAATGTAGGTAAATGGAGTTTGGGCCACGGACTCACTTCCCAGTGTTTTGGTACGGCCCTGTAACTGTTCTATGTTGGCTCCTATCTTGTTGTTCTTTTCGATGACTTCTGTGCAACTAGAAGAGTAGAGTTAATCAATGTATCCAAGCCGCCTCAGTCTGAAAATCTTCTCCCTTGATTTTTATGTTTTCATTCTGTTAACTTATTTTGTAATACCCCATTTCTTCTTTCATCAACACTTACAGGCCGGCCTTTCACCCAGCGCTATTATACGTGGAGCAACAACTCACACTTACCTTACCAATCCTCCTCATCATCATCCTGCCGGAGGCGCCCAAGAATGATATAATCAATCAATCAGTCACAACAGTGTCCATGGAAGGGAGGAAAAAATGAATGACGAGATACAACTACACATTTGGCTCTGGATAATACATTAACTTTAGTATCATTTTCATATTTTTCTTTGATTCCTTTTTCCTCTTCATTTATTTTACGCTTGTGTTTGGTAATTGATTGTTCACTTAAACTATCTCAATTTTGTTTGCTAGCTTTCAGCCCGCTACATCAGGTATTACGGTTTCTCAGAAGGCATACAGACTAGGCAAAAGTCATATCATATCATAAGAAGTACTTCCTTTGAATTGTGTCGTAGTAGTTAAGTAATTACCACTTATTATTAACCATCAAGTTAATAATAAACCTTCATCATGCATCCATTTCTTTGTTCTTAATTGACTATACATTTATTGGGGAATTGTGGATCAGCAATCATCGTCTTCATTGATTTGCTTTTGTTGTCTCCATGCGTACTGTTTTTCTTTGTCAAACCTTTCCCCAAACCCCTGTTCTCATCCATTCATCAAACCCTAACCCTCTTCCCCCGAGCTGTGTGGTTTTATATTGAGGTGTGATGTTACTACATTAAATCTACACCAACAATTGATCACACGCTTGCTGGGGCAGATGTGGTGAAACCAACACTAATGAAATCAAATGTCAACGAGGCAGGGCAAAGATCTTCTTCTGCTTGCCCACCCAAGCTCACTTTATGTAATAGTGTACAAGGCAATTAATTTCCCAAAGTGACCCAACAAATAAATGTAAATCATTTCTGGCATTGTTTGAATTTAATTTTAGAGCATTTAAGTTTACGATTTGTATTGTGCTTTAATGACTCCAACGTAACTACAGTTATCTTCTTCTACTTTTTCTGTCCCCGACACCATTGATTTCTTTGAGTTCGTTTAGCAGTTGCAATATTGTTTGTATTTTTTGTCCTTATTATGTACTGTAATTTTCTACTTCTCTCACATTCTTTCTCAGGCAAATGACTGTCTCTTTGTTTTTGTTTGCCAATGCTAGTGCCAGTGTCTAGGAGTCTAGTCTACTACTACTACTATCACACAACCACAGCATATTCTCCGTTGTCTTGGGAAACCACCATGCAGCCCTTGCGGTGCCAAACGTAATCATCATCAATCACAGGTAAGAAGAGAAGTTTGCTGGGAGGTATAATGGAGGAGAGGTTGGTAGTACTAATAGGACAAAGAAATATAACTGAGTGAGGGGTACAGCATCTATCTGTTTGCATGTTACACATGTGGTCAATTAATAAAGTATTTCAATCCAACACTGGCCGCTGCCCTGCATCTAGAGTAAACCTTGTGACGTACAACAGTAACCCCACCACAAAACAACATCATATCATATGTGTAATTTGAAAATAAATAACATTTATTCATGTATAAAAATATCCTCTTTTCCCACCCCAACCCCAACCAATGTCTAAGTCCAAAGAATGTCCCACAAAAATAACCCCAACACCCAATTCCCACCCACCAACAAAAGTATTAAAAAAGGGGCAAATCAACAGGGTCCGGGTCCATTTCAATTGGCGGGCTTTGAGGTGTTTGTCCACAATGATCTTTACGCGCTCCTCTAATTGGTCCTCCAGCTTGGCCACCCGTAGGAGAAGTTGTTGCCGAAATGCACGGCACCTACATTTGCATCCATGCGGTGTGGGGGTGGCAGATGTTAAATGCCGGCGGTGAGCGGCTGCCTGGACGCGGGGCCGTACTCCTGCAAGTGGAGCCATGCTGGGGCGAGACGCATTGGAAGAGGAAGCAGCTGCTGCCGCCGCCTCTTCCTCTTCCTCCTCCTCCTCAGCCTCAGACACCAGCTTGTGGTACTCCTCCACAATGGCCTGCAGTTTCCTTTGCCGGGCCCTGGCTGCGAACTCTTTCCGTGATGGTTTTGAGGAAGGAGTATGAGTATCTATAAAAAAAGAAACAGAATTGTAACTGAAAATCTTCATAAATAATTCAACAGTACATTGTGGCATAGTAGCACTACCAAGCGCAGTACATACAATTGGTGTCAACTTTTAGTATCTATCTAATCTGTCCTCCTGCTTCCCTTGCCTGTAGCATTTGTTAAAGTTTTTTCTGGCATTATACTTGCCCTAGTACTGGGTGGCCTTGAGTGTAGCGGAAATTCCGTTCTCCTACAGAACTGTGCATAGAGACCTAGAACCTCGGTGAATTAGGATGGCCCAAAACTCACCTCAGTACCCAAAATCCCCATACAGAGCTAGCTACACTGTCTCATTGGTCATAACAAACTCCCGATGTTTAGACAGACCAGAACATGAACTTAGAATACCTCAGGTATTGTGGAACACATGAACACTCTTTCGTTATATAATCATCACAAACCAGAACGTGGAGTAAAAGAGGACACGTGCCTGTTTGAAATATTTATTTACTAATGCAAGGTTCTCAAACGCAGTATCTTGTATAATACTAGCAAACATATTATAAGCAACAAAGTTATCAGCATAGTTATCAGTCCATAAAAGGCAAATGGTGACAGCATACTAATATGCTGAAATGAATAGAAATTAATAACGTCTAATTCACACCCTACCTATTTAGCATAGTATTTTATATCTTTGAAGGTCTCATTTGGGTTTTAGCAGGGCGGGCCCATACCTCAAAATCTCAGTGGCAGGAGGATCACATCATCTTCCACCAGCTCTCTGCATGCGAAGCACATCAAGTGTGTTTTTGTGCGTTCAGCACAACAATATAAAACTTCCCTAGAGCCAGATTTTGGCAGCAGCATGTGTGTTATGTCTATAGGGGTGCGAAGATCAGACCTTACAACAATACTGGGTTAAGTTATCCGTGTAGCCTTCAGCACTCACTGTGCAGACAGAGTGCAGAACAAAACTGATATCAGAGCAATAACATAATATTTCTCTAGTAAATCACGAAGCTCTTCTGGGTTGAAAGCTAAAACAACAATTATGTGTTGTGTGCAAAAGTGAAGCAAGAATGAAAACGGCGTGCAAACATTTAATAAACTCATGCTAACTTAACACAGTATGTAGAAAAGAAGTAGCTATATGACACCCCCCAATGATCAGAGCACTGTCAGAAATCATGTAAAGTCAGAACCAGGAAGGGGTTTACCTGAAAACAGAGTTCAATAATAATGAACTAATCTATTCTTCAAACGTATATATGAAGGCCTATAGGGGCCAAGCGTAATTGTTCCAACCTTTGAAAATATAAATCAATAGGCCTGGGACGTATAAAAAATTCTCACACATGAAAAACAAAAGGCATTGTCCAAAAATATAAAAATGCACGTGCCAAAATAAGTAAAAAAACTCCATGGCATCTCACGATAGAACTGAATATGCAAAATATGCAGCCACAGCCTCCAACATGAAATCACTGTCATCATCCAAAAACAGTTCAGCCATCCAATTAAGTAGTGGGAAGGAACATACGTGCTGCTCCGTCACTGGATCCTCTATTAACATCAGAGGACAACTCAGTGGGTTCTCAAGAAAGCTCCTTGCCAAGATCTCATGTGCTGCTGCGATTACAACCCAATGACCCATTAGCCATGCATCGCTGCCAAGGCCACAATTCTTTCGCCAGAACAAACCAATTCGTGAGCAACTACGGGGCTCATCAGATGATTAAAATCAACGTCAGGAGACACCGTCAAGCTGAGTCACAAATCAAGGGCCCAGTGGAAATCGCAACTCAGGCAATGAAACACAGGCTGGACACATGTGAAATAGGAAAATCGAAACGATAATCCAAACACCGTGCTTAAAGTCGCAAGCGGCAGGGTGCCATAGTAATCAAGCATCCGGTTGCGCATCAGTGACAGGAGGGGCTCTTCTGCTCCTAATGCAGGATGGGCATCCATTTGTAATAAAACAAAATATCACCAATACGCCTGCAGCTAAAGCCAGCAAGACAGGGAAGCCTCCAAACAAATTTGAAAAAATAGAATGAAAGAAAACAGGGATGACCCCAAATATTTTTTCAAAAGAAGTCACAAGACCGCTGCTAACTAATTTAAAAAAGTGAGCAAGGCCGGAAGTGGAGGAGGCATTAAAGATTTGATGAACTAGCTCGCTGAAATGTAACGGCAAATCAGTATTTAAAAGCGCCTGCACTTCTGTGCGTGTGTTAGCTATGTGAAGGACGAATGTTTCTCGGGCCAAACTCAGGGACACCTCTTTCTGAGACAAAAGGGCTCTTATTCTAGTCATACCATTGAACTCTGCCTTCAAGGTTGGGATGCGCGGCCAGATGGAAACATCTGTATTCCCATGCGTAGGGGGATACGGAGCGTTTTACAGCACACAACACGTTCAGATACAGTTACCACATAAGCGATACCAACAATTAAACCACAACACTCCTCGTTATTCAACAGCAAATAACTACCATTTGCCAGAAGTGCAAACGTGGGAACAATTGCGGGAACAGGAGTCCCTTTTAACACACAGGCTAGATTAGGTCGTTCCTGGTTACAGGAACCATGTAATTGGATGTGTCTTCATATTAATGAATGGTCAGGGGACTCAGTGCATTCCTCCCCATTAAGATAAACTTCTTTACCGTCTTTCAGGCACCTATATGTGAAAGGAAGAGACCATGCTTCATG
The DNA here is from genome assembly GCF_964263255.1 of Lissotriton vulgaris. Lineage (NCBI taxonomy): Eukaryota > Metazoa > Chordata > Amphibia > Caudata > Salamandridae > Lissotriton > Lissotriton vulgaris. The sequence continues at coordinate 9,373,754 of NC_141697.1, forward strand.
GAGGAAGGCACCGCCTAACGGTTCATAACGTCCTATTGCAACATATCGCATACAACTAGAGAATTTGTACAAGGCGAATGGTAATGTAATTAATCCGTGGATAAGCCACGTTGCATCAGTGGCCTCAGCAACAGAGAACGGTAAAGATTCCAACCTCTCAATGTGTAACATGGAAAATGATGCATCTCGCATTGAAAGAATGCGCTGTTTGTCAGTCAAATTAAACGGGGCAAAGAGGGAGGAAACGTTCATGTAATTCCAGGGCACACGGCCAGACTTAAGAGTCTGCAGAGTCCACGCAAACTGCATTACAGAACGCAATTGATTTTGTCCATGGTATAAAACAGACACCTCATCATTTACAAAATCAACCACTGAAGAAACAATGTTATTCAACGTGTATATGCGGGAAGAAAACATGTTAATACTGTTATCGACAACTGCAAGCACCTTTTCTAAATTAGCTTGATCAATAGCCCTCAGGCGCTTAGCAGCCTCAATTTGTGAAAGCTTCCAGATTTCATTGTAAACAGCATAAATCCAACGTTTAGATCTACCGCTAGCCGGGCCCTTTATAAAATCATTTAGATCCAAATCATCAGTTAGCTTAGATAGATGTAATTTAACAGCAGCTAATGTAGAATGTTGTAACCAATTCTGACATAATTTGCCCACTGAGTAGGTTGTAACAGTGTGGTCAGGATCAAAACGTGGATCAGGCCTGACTTGTGTAAAACCTTCAGTTAAACCCATAAAGCGACGCTGGCAAGAGTCAGAGCTTCTGTGCCACAGCAGCCAATCCTTTGGATCAAAACTGGACCTATTAAAGGATGCATTATGTAGTAATGTTTGCAACTCTCAAATGGAAAACTTTGTGAAATTATCCCAACCGGAATATTCTTCCAAATCAGGGACTGCAGGGGTATTTCACTTTTTTGAAGTAGCCAATCCAAAGCACGTTGTCTGAGAAATAGTAGAATTCAAAAACAACATGTGATTCGGGATGAGACATGCACGGTGCAAAGCCTCAGTGCCTTGTACCTGCCAACTTTTAGAACCCCAAACCGATTTAAGGTCAATGGTTTCTTTCCATAGCTCGTAGCCTTCTACAGCCAACTTTTCTAGAAAGGACTTCGAATACAATAATTTAGTATCGGTAAGTCGAACTTTGGACATGGGCTTCTGTGTCATCTTAAAATAAAAGGACTCATGACTCGATTGATTAAAGTAGGTAAAGTAAGTGTACTTTTTCAAAAATGTACTGGAGCTGCCTTGTAATGGTGCAGGGCAATGTTCCCACTGTGTGTAATTTACAGTACCCCTCTGAAACTTGTTTTATGCAGAAAATGGTTGCCAAAATGTTGAAAGCAAAATAAATCACCATAATTAGCAGACTCTAAATATAAATCTTCAGCATCAAAGGCAGCATAATATTTTAAATCAGAGAATAATGATTCTATGGCCTGAACATTCCAATCATCAGAACGTATGTTTTGTTTTACCACATTCCCCATGTTTACTCTCAGTACATTTGGGACATTAACCACTTCAGTGGGACCATGAATTTGAAATTTAACTGCATCCCACACAATTCCATCAAGAACCGGCCAAGCTGTGATGTTAACAAAGTTCAAGTCTCTTTTCAGTCTGTGTGCAGAATGTAAAGAGGAAAAGGGGGCCAAAGTTCCATTAAGATGCCGAATGCATGCTCTCTCCTCGGCATAGTGTCCATCCATGATAAGGAAAAAATAAAACACAAAAACAAATGACATAACAAGGTATATTGAAAAAAGCACTAGTCAAATATATGTCCAAGGGGGAATCAAAAAATGTTTCTTGAATAAAGAGGCATAAATTGCACAACGTGAGGGTTTAGTCGAAGTCACTGAAGGAGAGTCAAATGAGAATCTTGAGTCTGTGGCCAAACGTGTTTGTAAGTCAGGCATTGATAAATCAGCAGGAGAGGCATAATCAAGGTCATCTGTTGCGTTCTAATCTAGGACCCTGATCGATATTGTGACCTTATGCCCCTATACCGCTATAATCCCTTTGTACCCCTATATTGGCATAACCGATCAAATGCAATATTCAGAAACTCGTCTCTGACCTCACACGAACAGAGCCACATTTCAGAATCGCTTGCTCTGCAACTTCCTTTGCAGCTCATTAGTGCAAATGACACAGCAGAAGACGCTATCTAAGATTCCTAGATTAACACTCCGAGTTCTTCAACAAGATAAAACTCAGCAACCTGGGACAGCCCCGCTTGCTATGTTTTGATTAGTAATAGAACTCTAATGAGCACTGATAGACGATCGCTTCCTACTGACATCTTTATTGACGTCTTATGTCCAAAAACTTACGTCAAACAAGGCACCTTTCAGGTATAAATATTACCAACGTTGCCTTAAGCAAACGCTGAAGCTGCTGCTGATGATACCATCACTGCTATCGCTACTACTATCGCTGCTAACCAGCGAACGATGGTGTGGTGAACTTAGGAGCTGAACAGCCGTCCCCCTGCAAGAGCCCAGCAGATGCAAGCTGCCCGCGGACGCTGCCCCTCCTCTTCCTTGACGCGCTGAGAGAGACGCTGTCTTTTCTCCTGCCGAGAAATCCAGCTCTGGTATTTCCAGCCTACTCTTGCAAGTGACTGGGATATCGAGTCCCTGGAAGGAGATACCAGACCTCCATCATTCTATTCCAGAGGTATGGTGTTGACTAAACCCTTGGAGAGAATTCTTGAAGCAAACCTTGGCAAAACCAACTTAACTAAAGCTACTTACTTACTCCCCTCCCAAGTATTAGGCTTAGGTCAGGTACACTGGGGTAGGCATAGTTAGAAGCACCAGTTGAGTACGTTAGTCAAATGTATATATGAATGTATATATGTTTTATTCATTTTAAACCATTGTATGGCTAAGAAACCATATCAATGCTTTTGCAGTATTATTTCGCAATACTCATTTTACTGTGCGTACTTTTTTATAATAACAAGTCTTGCAATTGTGGCAATTCATTTCTGAGCTAGTTGGTAACAAACCCAATTAAGTTTAGCATAGTCAGTAGAGGCCTGGAAGATCCGCACTTCTATGTCGATACTACTGTTCATGTTATTCCAATGCGCAGGGCCTATTGGGAAAATAGGAACTACACTACATGGCGCCCAAACGTTTGGTAAGGCGATAAACTAACGCAAGACGTTAGAGTAACTCAGTCGTGCATTTTTCACACAGACCCCTTTCTCCCGTAAATACTCCAATAGACGTCTGGAGTGGGTGAAAGGTTAAAATCCGCCCGACCTTAGTAGGAAAAGATTCCTATGTAAAGCTCTGGTTTATTCAACGTTGAAGGATACAGTGTTCCAAAATATTGTGCACCTAATCTTTGTCTCCTTGGAGACCTGCTCTGCGAAAAACCTGCATTTATAAAATGTCAGCAGAAAACAACGGAACTGATGTCGCAGTAGATGTGACTCAGCAGGGTCCCGACGGGACTACTGAACCGGGTGCGATAACCATCCCGGCACATTTAAGAAAATCTATAACGTCAAAACTTATAGAAAATGGACTGACCACACAAGGTGGCACAGTTGTCTTCGTGATAGAGGCATACGAATATCGGCAGACAGAGGTATTCTATTCATGGATAAAATTTCCAGCAGCAAACGCTGCAACACACGAGTTCCACTATTACAAAATAGGGGATCCACCGGGAGAGTACGCTCCTTTCGAGGAGATTGAAATCCCATTAAAATTCCAAGAGCACCTGCTCTGGTTTAATGGCGCCCTAAAACATAATGATTATATTACCAGGCTCGGTCCACTAGGTAGACCAGGAGCAACGTGGCCGGATCTAGCCAGCTACACACCACATCCGGACATTGAAAAAATGTCTAGAGAAGAACTTTTAGCACAGCTAAAAACATTAATTAAAATACATAGGCAATTAGTCCAATGTGTAATGCGGACTGCTACAGTTCAATCAGCTGTTAATGTACCACAGCTGACCCCTCATCAGGGGAACACTAATAAAATTACACCACAGAACATACAGTCATGTCTTGGTAAAACAACCATAAAACGGGAACAAATTCCTTTCTGGTTAGCGCAGAAAATTACTCAAATAGAGGCAGTATTTCCGAATACTACCCCTATTGAGAAACACAGGATCTTGACCATCTGCCTTCCTATGGGGGTCGCACCACACATGGAGGACTGTGACACTTGGGGTACAGTCTTTGCTTCCATTTACACAAAAACACATGGTGTTCCGTCTATGGCGGTAATACCAGAAGTGCTAAAACAGATTCAAAATGAATACGGTCCAGAACCTGCTTTAACTCTTGGTATGAAATTACTGAAAGACTTCAAGCAGGTCTCGGCTATATTATTAGCCGACATAAAAGGAGAAGCAGCATCTGTGGCGATCCGCCAGAAGTTGTGGGAAACAGATATAACAGATCAACCAATTGAGCTTGCCAGAATCATAGAAAAATGTTGTGAAGAACTAGGTAGAGACAGCTTGGGTGGAAAACCAGTAAAGCCCCAACTGCTCGAATATCCTGAAAAATTATTTATTAAAAATAATTCAAATACTCCTAAAAAGAGCTGGGATGGAAATAAACAATCCACTCCCAAGGAAAAAGTTTTCCAGTCCAGAGGAAGGTCTCCTCGACGGAGGGAAAGAACTCCGACTCGAGAACACCAGTATCCCCAGAGGGAGCCCTCTGAGAAAATATATACCCTTAGAAATAGGGATAATTTGAAGAAGTCTGATAGATATCAAAGTATTGATACATGTCCCTCTCGATCTTTTTCGCAGAAATCGGAAAGTAGAGGACGTTCAGACCCAGGAGAGCACACCAAGTCCAAATACAAGGAACCTGCTCCGAGTAAAAAATCTCAATTTCTGAAAAAGAAGGTAGCCAGTATTAGAGTAATCAACCATGCCGAGAATACTGAGGACACAGTTGAAAAATGGGGAGTGGGCACAGACAATGCTAGACAGTGCAGCAGAAATCAGTATAGCCTGCAAGATCTTGATGAGTCATCTGGAGACAGTGGACACGAATGAATACATTCAGGTTGAAACTGCCGACACCAGAGTTAGCGAGCCCCATAAGATATATGAAATAACACTGCGTATAGAGGGTGATAAGACTAGAAAAATAAGGGGTCTATTTTGGGATAAACTCTCAAAAGGCTATGATATTCTGTTAGCTGAAAAAGATTGGCCCCCAGAGTTTGTCAGGGAATGCCCTTGTGGCGAAGAAATGATTATGCCTGCCTTCTCGAATCACATTCCGATTCACAAAAAATATACTTATGCAAGGAAATGGGCAGTAGCCCAGGCACCGGCATTATATAAAAATCATGTAGGATGGGATGAGGACTCTCCTCCCCACAAAAATCCAGTTAAAAAGTGAACCGACTGCCCAAAGGCAGTATCCCATTAAGCAAGAAGCTAAAAAAACAAGTCAGGGAGATTTTAGATAAACTTGAATACCAGGGGGTGATTGAAACATGCACCTCTCAAATGAACAATCCTTTGTTTCCTGTCTCCAAACCAGACAATTCATATCATCTAGTTTTGGACTACAGACTCCTTAATGCATGTTGCAAAACTTTTGCAGTACAAAATTCGCATAGTGCTGCACTAATGAATAACATAATTAGGAAAAAATATAAAACAACATTAGACATATCTAATGGTTTCTTTTGTCAAAACATTGCACCAGAAAGCAGATACTTGACCGCTTTCTAAGTAATGGGGTCTCAGAAATATTTCTGTAGGCTCCCACAGGGGTTCAAGAACAGACCAGGACTATTCTCAGCTAGAGTAACAGAGTCACTACAAATATATGATGATGAGGCATTATCGTATGTAGATGATATCTATCTAACAGACGACGACTTGGAGACTCACTTGAAAAGAGTGAACACCATTATACTTGGGTTCGCAGCAGAGGGTTACAAATTCAACTTTAAAAAGTCTCAAATTGCCCATCTGACAGTATTATTTTTAGGATACGAATTATCAAGTGAAGGGAAAAGCCTAGCGGACAACTTCTTAGAGAAGTGCGCTGTACTCCAAGCTCCAAAAACGCTGAAGAACTTACAATCAATTCTAGGTTTCCTGAATTTCGGTAGAACTTACATTCTAAATTACACGGAGAGGGTTAAACCTCTTATAGAACTAATTAAACCTGATTTTAAACAAATCAATTGGACTCAAATACACACAGAAATTTTGAGATTACTGCAAACAGACATGTTAGCAAAAACAAAATTAGATACACGTGACAACACACGCAATCTTGTAATCCGAGTCATCCCAGGAAGATGCGGATTCCCGTACCTGACCTCTAATGAGGGAGAAAAGGTACCAATTTCAATTAAATCTCACTTGTACACACAAGCAGAAAAAACATTCAGTCTCACAGAAAATACTGTGAAAGCAGTAGAAACTGCATTAGCAAATGAACGAGAACTAGCACATGGTAAAAGGATTAATATCCTCACCGCGGAATCCACCTTCGAGGTGCTATTCAGCCCAGTAAACCTGCCTACAGTGTCACTGGATCCAAAATGGATACAGTATGTAGATTCTCTAGGAGCGGAAGATGTGAAATACTATTTTGCCCCGCAATTCGAAGAACTGAATGAATTGACTTATGAAGAAGAATATCGTCTGCCAATCGAACTTCTGCCTCTCCCACAGTACGCCTGTATAATCTATACAGATAGATTTGTACAGCATTTCAATGTAGAGAACAAATCCTACGATGCAGCCTGTGCGATTGTTAAAGGTCGTTGGCTGTGCGGTAAATTCAGACCGAAAATAACAAAAACTGAATCAGTGAGGTACTGTTCGGCTCAGCGAGCTGCAATCAGATCTTTAAAGATGGCGCTTGAAAATGTAGAACGTGAATTCCCGACACTAATCGTGTGCGATTCTCATTTTTGCGTCAACTCTTAAAATAATAAGTTGCAGACCTGGATTGAAAACGATTACAAAGATGACACAGGTGCCACAATAAAGCATAAATTGCTCTGAAAACAGGTAGCTCTTTTTCAGAAAGAACTACAAAAGACTCACGTGATACACGCACAGAGTCTTCAACGTGATGGCGTTCACGTTGCAGGGAATTCATTGGCTAATACAGCCACGGCGGAAGCAACTAAACCGGCTTCCGTAGCCACAAAAAAGCGTTCAGAAAAATACATAGACGGGGAAACTATGCTGGCAGTAAAAACGTCCGTAAAAGGCGACTGTGCAGCACTACCCGTAAACTATCCACTCAATTATGCATACGTAATCGATGCAAACTCCATTCCTTTTGCTCGAATCCCAGTAGTGGGGGATAGGGTAATTCCAAACATGAACAGGAGAATATTTTTAATAGCAGACGCACACATGGGATTGGGTCCTAGGCACAATAAGATCAAGGAATCTCTGACTGAATTACAATCAGTATACTGGTGGCCAGGAATGAGCGTGCAGCATCAAATATATGTGAATAATTGTGACAGAGATCGCAGTAGTGAACTATGCTACCGGCTACCAATCAAAAACAGCGTAACGCTGTCTACATCCCATCCTGCGTCCTATTAAACATTAAGGCTAAATACACTTAAAAAAAATGTGGCCCCAGCGCTCGGCTGACGCCAGAATGGTTATAAAAGATCTGTGAGTCTTTATCGGCACATACGCATTTGCCATGTTCCATTCTGACCAGGGTCCTGCTTTCAGCTCTCGAGCTTATAAGGAGGCCATGGCCAACATGGGAGTTGGGTTGCGGAATTCTTGTCCGTCACACCCCGAAGGGAACAGTGTGGTAGAAAGAAAAAACCGGGACATAAAGCAATCTATAACAGCAAAGGTATTAGGTTGGGGTGCTGGGTGGGTCAAACATTTAATAAGTGTCCAGATCAGTCTTAACAATTTGCCAAGAAATTCTCTAAAAGGTTTCAGCCCATACGAACTATTGTTCGGAACAAGAATGCGAGTTCAGGACTTAGATAGTCAGGTGTCAGTGGTACAAGATAAGAAAACAGACTTTGACATCAAAGATCGTTTGGCTGTTTTACAGGACTTGAACGAAACAAGAAAATCCTTAAGCAACATAAAGTTAAAGCAACAGCCAGCTACCACTGATGAGGCACCACCAGCACCAGCCCCAGCAAGGCCTGTCTGGATTCCAAAGATTGGGGATCTAGTCAGAGAAAAAATAGCGGTGAAGAAGGAATTTGGGCCTTCTTACAGAAAAGCAGTACCTGTCTTAGCAATCAACGGAACAAGATCAGTAGTACTACCGCCCCTTGCTGGTAAAAAGGAGAACAGAGTGGTATCAATCAACCTGGTAAAACCACAAGCATGTGGCCTATAATCAACAGTAGGCCCAGTGGACTCCCAAGAAACAACAGAGTACCCAAACTTGCAACAATCCAAGAGGTTCAAACTGAAAGACTAATCACATTTGATCAGCCTGCAGTGCACAGAGAGGGACTATGCAATAATGCCATGGAACTCGTGCCTCTTGAAACACAGATTGAAACAGTTCGTCAAGAAACACCAGTCTACAATGATGTGGCATATGAATGTGCTACTGAAAGACAAATTGAAAGAACAATCCCAACAATTGACAGAACTGCCTCTGGCTACTTCATCAACTTCGACAACTTTTCCGAGGATCAAAGCTACCCCGAAGTGATGCCAGAAACAAAAAAGTATTTTAAAGAAAAAGCAATAGAACTCTTTCAACAAATCAAAGAAGTATATCTGGATGCACCATTGATTGAGCATTGGATTATTTCAGGGGTATTCATACTCCTACTATGCCTAATTTTAGTTTTAATTTTAGGAAAGTTTATTACAATACAATGGACACAGCAAGTCAGAACATCAACTTAGTCCTCAAACCACACAGATCATCCCACGTGAAGAAAAGAGAACTGTCAACAGTAAATGTCACAGACATTCCAATACCCGGTGGGGTAGTATGGGAGAAAACTGACTATTAGATCTATGGTCCGGTCAAGATCCTGAAGTATCCTCATCAATTCAAGGTTTCCTTAAGTGACTTTGTAAAACCTAGTACATTCTCTGATGATTGGGACTTTGACAGTATTAATAATATGATGTCTGATTTAGTAATGTCAGCTAGATTCACAGATCATGATTATTTACAAGGTTCGTCTAGTTATGAACAGATGTTCTGCTTCACACATTATGGTGACCATTACTTGCATAAATCTGCACTGCCTAGAAATGCTTTTAAGTATAACCAATGGGAACATTGTGCTACGCCACCTAAAAGCAGTTCTAAAACATTCTTTGAGAAATTCAAGTACTTCTCAGGGTTTAACACCAGTGATGCAGAAACGTTTTATTACAAACTGTTAGATAAAACAGGATTGAAAACGATGCTGACAAATACTAAATTGATATATTCAGAAGCATTTTATGAAAAAATGATGACATTTGGTTTTGATTATTGGAAAAATAACATTGAAACAAAAACCATCTGGGTTACGAAAGATTGGCAGGTACAAGGCCTAGAAGCATTATTCAGAACCTGCATGATACCAGAACAAATGATGTTTTTAAATGACACAATTCACCAAACATCCTGTCTTTGCCTAGCTAAGATTAAAGACCTTAACAAACCGTCTATTCCGAAGCCAATACCTGAGAATGCAACAACAGATATTGAGATAGACGTAACTACAATTTTACATTTAAACAGAACACATCCTGATTGGAAAAAGTGGTTAATCTGGCCTACTGACACAAACAACTGTCAAGATAGATTCCTTAATAAAAGACAGGAGTTAAAAATGCCCAGACAAGACCCTAGATACTCCCAGAGACAACATCCAGGGTTAGTAACAACATACAGTGTAGGGAAACTCTGCCTCGAATGGCTAGGATCATCCACACAGGCAGAAATGAAACAACACTTGTCTTTACTTAAAGATGGTGCTGATTTGCGCAATTTTGTTATGGGACCACGCAAACAGCGTCAAAAGCGTTTCATAGTGACCAGTATCTATGCTGCATACAACGAGGCTTGGAAAGTCACACAAATTGAAACAGCTGAAAAAATACGAGAAATTGATCGTATTAATTTGGAAAAATCACTTTCTGTAGTGGACAATGGGCTAATGACTCTGTCCTCCAGAATATATTCGTTGGACAATATTGTATCATCTGCCTTTGATATAATAGACAGAGACTTGCTAATGTTATAGCATGGCCAGTCACAATTACGTTCTATTGTACAGTTAGGCTGGGCGCTGCAAAATCTTCGTTCAGGCTATGTGCCTTGGCGTTTAATCAACACAACGTCATTATTTTCCATCTTTAACCTTACTGATAAACAAATCAGCTTGGCACAGAAAGGAGCAGACTATACAATCCTGAGCATCGAAAAACTTGAGAGATTACCTTTGACAATGTCAGAAAGTCCGGTCATTGAATGGATAATACACGGGATTATCACAATTCCGATAACAACTTTCCAATTTAAAAAGTGCCTTGAATACATACCTACTGGCCAGCATGAACGATTGGGTAAAGGATACGTTAAGTCAAATTACCATACACACATTCATGCTATAGTGACAGCAAGTGACAACGCCTATATTCTTCAGAGGAAAAACTATCTCTCTACCATCAAATTGGCCAAGAGAACATACTACGTAAATGCCATTAAAGAAGCCAGCCAAAAGCAAAAAACTCTTTTTTCAATTGTGAAAACTTTCACCCACCCTAAAGCTCTCCAACCCGAAATCCCCCCATCCCAAGAGCTATGTGACAACATTTCTGACTACTTTGATGATAAAATCACTTCCATTCAGAAAAACTTCCCCCCACCCCCTTCAACTCATAAAAACCTCGACCCCGACCAACTTCGCCTGACTGTAAATAGTCTCAAAATCTTCACTCCGGTGACTCTGGCCCAGTCCAGAGAAGCGATCCTTTCCTGTAAATCCGGATCCCCCTCTGACCCCTGCCCCCCTAAGATCCTCCACCTCATCATCGATGAGATCAACCCTATCGTCAATGACATCATCAACTTGTCTCTCAGCTCTGGTTCCGTTCCCCTCCCATGGAAAAAAGGCGTGGTCAAGCCACTGATGAAAAAAGCCAACAAATCCCCAACGGACTTGACCAATCTTCGCCCTATCACCCTCCTTCCCGCACTGGGCAAAATAACAGAACAGCTAGTCCACAAAGAACTCAAAACCTTTCTTGAATCCCACAACATACTCCATCCCCAGCAATCCGGGTTCCGGTATAAACATTCTACCGAAACTGCCCTAATCGAACTGACCGACACCATCAAAACTCTGCAAGACCAAAGGAAGAAGGCAATCCTAATCCTTCTTGACCTTACGGCAGCTTTCGATACCATATCCCACGCCATCCTGATCAATAGACTTATGGACATCGGCATCACCAACTCAGCCCTATCATGGATTAGATCTTTTCTTAGCGATAGGTCCCAAACCGTCACCTTGGGTTCCTTTCAATCCAATGAGAAAAAGGTATCCTCCGGAGTCCCCCAAGGGTCCATTTTAAGCCCCCTTCTTTTTAACATTTATCTTATCCCTCTTCTCACACTGATTGAATTATTCGGCATAACAGTCACTTCATATGCCGATGATACTCAGTTGATCATCCCCCTTGACGACAATTCCAACAAGGCAGAGCTCAATCTGAAACACTGCCTAACTGCAGTATTCCAATGGATGGACACATACCACCTTCGTTGTAACTCAAACAAAACCGAGATCCTCCCCATTGGGAAGAATGCCTCTTTCTGTCCTGCCCTGTGGTGGCCTGACAACTCTGTAGCCCCCCCACAGACCGTCACCTCTGCACGGAACCTCGGAGTCCTTTTTGACTCTGACCTTTCTTTTGACCACCATGTCACGTCCGTAGCAGGAAAATGCTTCGGCATAATCAAATCCTTGAGAAAGTTTTTTGATTTTCTCCCCCTCGACTCTAGAAAGGCAGTAACAGTAGCCCTCATACTCTCACGTGTGGACTACTGCAACAGCCTTCTGGCAGGGACCAAGAAGTCCACTCTCTCTAAACTTCAAAGTGTTCTACACACTGCCCCCGCCTTGTTCTAAAACTCCCACGCAAATCCTCTATCTCCTCATCCCTGAAGACCTTACATTGGCTCCCCTTGCACAAGAGAATACTTTTTAAGATTCTCACCGTTGCTTTCCGAGCCTTTAACAAAACAGGCCCCTCTTACCTTACCAAGCGCTTCCCTCATTACAATCCGAGCCCTTCCCTCCGTTCCTCTCATGAAAACTTCATGATCTCCACCAAGTTCAACCTGAAGTCTAAAGGCGGAAAAACTCTCAGCACCCTGGCTATTAGAGCCTGGAACAGTATGCCGAGACACCTCAGACTTCAGACACTTGAGAAACCCTTTAGGAAACTTCTTAAAACGCGGGTTTTTAATCTCTCCGATGACTGGACCAAATCATCCATCTAGTCCTCCCCCTTTCTCTCTGTGACCTGGTTTTCAAGGATTTTCAGCGCCATGATGCTCCTTCCGGAGCGAACGCTGCGCTCTATAAATACCCCTCCAAATATCCAAATATCCAAAATGTATTTCTTAGTGGTGAAAACTGTAAACGTTCACTAAGCGGTATACTTTTGTGCCAGGGTATTAATTTACATGGAGCCTGTGAAGGTAATTCTAACAACCTTTCATGCCACCAACTTGTCACACCTGCAACGCAGATAGAGCCTTTCTTTCTGCAACTCGCAAATGGGAGTTACATTCTAAGAACGGATCACAGATGTTGTGGCCTTTTGCCAGGAAAAGTCTATCTCGTAAGCGTAACTTCCATGGTCAAATGCTGTATGCAAGCATTGTTTCTGAGCGGGCCTGGAGACATAGAGACTCCCATCTGGCCTCGTCTGAATTTCTCTTCTATACGAATGGATACTTTAAGCAGAATGAAGTCTGTGCTTTTGCAGACAACAGTGCCCATCACGTCATCAAAAGAGACGTATGATCTCCTAGTTGCAAGGACAGCTACAGAGATCCATGACCTTTTATCAACAAATTGCTCCGTGCATTTCGTAGAAATGCTTAGCCAACTCCTCAACATGTCTAGTGCCACAGGCATGCCAGGCATATTTAAGACCATTTTTACGGGACTGCTAACACCATTCAAAGCAATTCTGGGAATCATTCCTAATTTTGTCCATTCAGTCTTTGGCGGCATACCCCTATTTTTGGGACTTGTAGCAGGCATTTTATTTTTGACCCTCCTGCTCCGATATGGCAAGCCAAATCTCAGACATGACTCCTACGAGGATGGAAGAAACAATCCTAGCAATCCTGTACCGGGACAGAATAACTAGAGTCCTTGGATTGGCCAGGCTGAGAGATCTAAACATGACCTGGTTCCTTTCATTCAGAACGATATGGCAATCCTGCATCTTACCTGTACTTCGATGTATGCTATGCGGAGATGAGTGCGTGTTGGATATCTGTCTTGCACTTCCATCAGCAGTACCAATGGATATCGATACTTTGCTCAGTCCGATAACGGCTCACGCATTGTGTTGTCCCCAGCGGCTACCAATCCTGATGATGGCATTCGTTGAGACTCCTGTACTACGACTAGGTGGTAACAGTGGAGCGAGTGACAAAAGCAACATCACCCAGGTACGACCTTCTGTGAGCATTGCTGATCCAGACTTTGATGACAGCAATCATTCTCACACCTGCCAAGTTACAGCACTATCGAATTTGGTCGAACTGTCACCTGATTTTGTTGACCAATTCTTTGAGAGCTTGTCTGATATTATGTTCTCACCCGAACAGAAACAATAACTTTAGAGAAGCATTCCGACACACAGCGTTCCCATGAACTCTGAATTCGGCCTTCAGTTTTGAACAAAAAAATCTGCTAAAAAGCGTTGGAACTCTATTCCCCCGTTCAACAAGGATTCTTTTGAATTGAACACTTTTAAAAAAAATATTCACCCTTTTTTGGCACGAAAATTCTTTGCTTAAAGTAGACCTATTCATAAAGAACAGAAGCTTCTACTTCTATTTTTAGATAAATGTAGAGACATAATAACTTTACACCAGCCTCTAGCACATTTTACTGCAATGCATTTATATGTGATGAAATTATCTCGCCCTTCATTTCTGTATTAAGAGATATTTCATGTGCAATTCTTTCGCAAAATCGTTCATTGATTACATATGCTATAATTTTGAATGATTTCTATGCTTAAAGATGTACAGTACCTATATTTTCACGTATTTCAAATATGCCTATTTCAAATGCATTTATGTATTTTGGGGTGGGCAATGTTACACATGCATCTTATTGCTCTAGTTTTAGTAATTTGATGGACATAAATTCGTGGAGTGGGTGTCGCGTTCTAATCTAGGACCCTGATCGATACTGTGACCTTATGCCCCTATACTGCTATCATCCCTTTGTACCCCTATTTTGGCATAACCGATCAAATGCAATATTCAGAAACTCGTCTCTGGCCTCACACGAACAGAGCCACATTTCAGAATCGCTTCCCCTGCAACTTCCTTTGCAGCTCATTAGTGCAAATGACAAAGCAGAAGACGCTATCTAAGATTCCTAGATTAACACTCCGAGTTCTTCAACAAGATAAAACTCAGCAACCTGGGAAAGCCCTGCTTGCTATTGTTTTGATTAGTAATAGAACTCTAATGAGCACTGATAGACGATCACTTCCTAGTGACATCTTTATTGACGTCTTATGTCCAAAAACTTACGTCAAACAAGGCACCTTTCAGGTATAAATATTACCAACTTTGCCTTAAGCAAACGCTGAAGCTGCTGCTGATGATACCATCGCTGCTATCGCTACTGCTATCGCTGCTAACCAGCGAACGATGGTGTGGTGAACTTAGGAGCTGAACAGCCGTCCCCCTGCAAGAGCCCAGCAGATGCAAGCTGCTCGTGGACACTGCCCCTCCTCTTCCTCGACGCGCTGAGAGAGACGCTGTCTTTTCTCCTGCCGAGAAATCCAGCTCCGGCGTTTCCAGCCTACTCTTGCGAGTGACTGGGATATCGAGTCCCTGGAAGGAGATACCATACCTCCATTATTCTATTCCAGAGATATGGTGTTGACTAAACCCTTGGAGAGAATTCTTGAAGCAAACCTTGGCAAAACCAACTTAACTAAAGCTACTTACTTACTCCCCTCCCAAGTATTAGGCTTAGGTCAGGTACACTGGGGTAGGCGTAGTTAGAAGCACCAGTTGAGTACGTTAGTCAAATGTATATATGAACGTATATATGTTTTATTCATTTTAAACCATTGTATGGCTAAGAAACCATATCAATGCTTTTACAGTATTATTTCGCAATACTCATTTTACTGTACGTACTTTTTATAATAACAAGTCTTGCGATTGTGGCAATTCATTTCTCTTGTATGAGAAGAAAGACTGTTCAATAAATGTTACCTTTTATTGAAAACGCCCGTCTCTCTATTCTCTACATACTGTGAAAGAAACAAACTGACTGAGTAAAATAACTGTCTATTGTTTCACACGACTCTAGAGATTGACTCTTATCTGAGGAGCAAAGTTGTCATGTTGCACGGTTGTTGGAAAACTGAATCCCTTCTTGTCTGTACCAGGGAAGCTGATCACTTCCTATTCAGTCAAGAAAGTTTCCATTGACCTCTGAGCTAGTTGGTAACAAACCCAATTAAGTTTAGCATAGTCAGTAGAGGCCTAAAGATCCGCACTTCTACGTCGATACTACTGTTTATGTTATTCCAATGCGCAGGGCCTATTGGGAAAATAGGAACTACACGACAGGCATCTCGAGGGCCACTTCTGGCTCAGCAGCTGCAGTAATGGCCAAAACAGAATTTCTCACCATGGAAGGACAGGAGACTGCCGGTGTCATGCTATGAAGAATCGGCCACCCTCTGTATCTTGACATTGTCAATTGAGATAAACCTGTTTTCCTTACGACCTGGAAGCGGTGGTAATATGACTGTTCTTGTGCCCTTCACTCCAAGAACTGGGACCGGTGCCCGATAGGAAGGACCAAATTCTTTCTTGTTATAGATCTTCTCTCGAACCAGTTCTCCAACT
The DNA here is from genome assembly GCF_964263255.1 of Lissotriton vulgaris. Lineage (NCBI taxonomy): Eukaryota > Metazoa > Chordata > Amphibia > Caudata > Salamandridae > Lissotriton > Lissotriton vulgaris. The sequence continues at coordinate 9,389,901 of NC_141697.1, forward strand.
TTGGGTAGCCAGCCAACTACCGGGGTCTGCAACGCATCATCCGACGTGGAGGGCAAATGTTCCTTAGCAAGACTGTCTCTGGTCTTTTGTAGATCCTGTAAAACATTGCAATGTTCATCTACGTCAAAGGCCGTGACTTGAGCCACGCAGTCTAGACCGTCGAGGTCAGGGACATACATCTTCATACCAAAGAGCATTTCGTACGGGGTCCGCCCACCCAGAGACCTTCTAGGGAGATTATTAAGAGCATGCTGCACCCCATTGAGATGGGCCAGCCAGTTTCTGCCAGTGCCTATAACTGGAGCTGTCAAAGATTGCTTTAAGTCACGGTTCATTTGTTCCACTACACTATTACCCTCAGGTCTGTATGGAGACGAAAACTTGACTTGGACCCCCAACGAAACCATTGCATCCTTATACGCCTTAGAGGCGAAAGCCGGACTCTGATCTGAATGGAAGGTACCACAGGCAAAAATCCCTACAAAGACACGCAAATCTCTTATGACAGTCCGTGAATAAGCGCTGCAATGGGGCCATACACACACAAAGCGTGAGCATGAATCAACTGCTACTAAGATGTACTTATACGCAGTATCAGAAGAAAAAGGACTGCAGTGATCTAAATAAACGCATCCTAGTGGTTTATTGGAAATGTACAACTGTGTCTGTGGTGGACGCGCAGCAGTGGAAGGCTTGATCTGCTGGCAAATGTCACATTGAAGGACATAATCACGTGCCTGTTTGTACAGTCCCCGCCACCAGAACCTCTGTTGTAGCTGAGTTACAGTGGCTGAGACGCCCGTATGGGCAGACGCCACACCTTCATGAGCCGTTGTAATCAAAGTAGCTCTGCGATCCGAGTTGGGAATCAAACGTTCGCCAACATCAGGAATTTTCACGTAAGGAACCTTATCGGGACTTAAGTGGTATGTGTACTTCGAAGGGAACCCCGCAGGATATTTACCTCCCTTCTCAGTGGCAGCAACAGCCGCCAAAATGTCATCATCTATTTTACTTTTGGACCGTGCAACTGCTGCAACTAAATATTTAGATACTGTTGATTTCGCTGCTTCATCAGCAAGTGAATTACCGACAGCGTGGACTCCCACACACTGATGGCCGAGAGTATGAATCACAAACACAAGTGGCAACTGCTCTTAAGCTCAGCCACTCGGACCCAGATCATTTTATGTTTTAGTGTGCCACCCTTGGAATCACGAAATTCATTCTGAATCCAAAAGATTAAGTTCTCATTGTAAGACTGGACACAGTAGTAAGAATCACTTACGATAAGAGTAGTCACCCTAGGATCTGCGTACTCCAATTCACGCATCAGAGCACGAAGCTCTGCTAATTGTGCAGTGCAGTCTCCAAGTGTCTGCGTGTGCACGACACTGGACTTGAACTCATCGTCCACCATGGCACAGACCACAATGGCGCAGGCGGAAACGTAGGCATGTTTAGAGCCATGCGCAACCTGCGCCAAACCATCGATGTAAATGATGCAATGGGAATCCTCCAGGGGTCGTATTGCTAAAGGAGCTGGATGAACAAATTCATACTGTAAGTACTCCTGCGACCTTAATGTGGCGTCAAAAATAAACGTGACATCCTGAGATGTCAAGGACGCTGCCCATTGAATCCACCGAGGGTGCAAAGCTTTAGAATTAGGTACACTGGCTTTTGTGACTGCCTCCAAGGCAGGACACGGGGTAACAACCAACATGTGTTTTCCCTGTGACAGGGCACAGCTGTCAAAACTTTCTCCACAGTGGAAAAGCGCAATTCAGCCGAAGTGTGACTTGCAAGCAATAGATACTGTGTCTCCTTCATTAAAAGTCAGGTACGTGAAACCTACAGTCCCAGGGATAATTCTTATCACCAGGTTGGTCTGATTATCACGAGTCAGTAAGAATTTAGAAGCGAGCAGATCAGCCTGCAAAGACTGCAGTATAGCCGAATGTTCAGGCAGCCAGCATGATTTGGAAAAGGATGGTTGTATCAAAGCATACAAAGGCTTGATACGCTGGGCATATTCCGGAATGTAAGTTCTCCCAAAATTCAAAAAGCCCAGTAAAGATTGTAATTTTTTCAGTGTTGTCGGAGCGCGCAATTGTGCGCATTTCTCCAGGAAGTGAGGAGCCAATCCCTTTCCTTCATTGTTAAGCTTGTAGCCCAGAAACAACACTGTGTACTCTGCAATGTGCGATTTCGCAAAGTTGAATTTGTAACCTAAGTTTGCAAATGTACAAATTATCCCGTTTACACGACACAGATGCTCCCAAAGTTTGTTGTCTGTGAGATATATGTCATCCACATACGAACAAGCATCCGGGTCGATTCTCTCCAAAAGAGAGACTATGCAAGCAGAAAAAATCCCAGGACTATTCCTATAGCCCATAGGCAAACGCCGAAAGTGTTTTTCAACACCGCCGCAAGTAAAGCTGGTCCATTGGGAACTCATAGCATCCAATTGGTCGGCATAGAAACCATTAGAAATGTCAAGCGTGGTCTTAAACCGCTTACGCACAAGACTATTCACAAGAGCAGAGCCGTGAGTATTCTGTACTGCACAGTTACGGCAATGCGAGTTTAAATGCCGGTAATACAAAACCAAACGATACGAAACACCAGGCTTGTTTACAGTAAAAAGAGGGTTATTCATCGGTGACACACACGCTCTGGAACCTCCTCGACACCCCAGCTCCTGACGTCGCCTTCCTCACGGAAACCTGGATGAATGACTCCTCAGCGCCCGACATCGCCATCGCCATCCCAGAGGGCTACAAGATCACCCAAAGAGACCGCGACAACCAGACTGGAGGAGGCATCGCCATCATCTACAGGGACACCATCCGCATCAAGACCAACACCGACGACACCCTGACAACCGCCGAACACCTGCACTTCCAGATCCACACGGACCCCAAAACCACCCTCAGAGGCACCCTGATCTACCGACCCCCGGGACCACGCACACAATTCAGCGAGGACATCGCCGACTTCATCAGCCCGCATGCCCTCCCCTCCGCTGACTACATCCTCCTGGGGGACATCAACTTCCACCTGGAGAACAACAACGACCGCAACACCATCACCCTGCTCGACAACCTCGCCAACCTCGGTCTCAAGCAGCTGGTATCCACCCACCCCCACCTCGCCGGACACACACTCGACGCCGTCTTCTCATCCAGCAAGGACATCGCCTTCAGCCACGCCACCGGACTCCACTGGACGGACCACAGCTGCGTCCACTTCACCTTCAAAAGAACGACGATCCACCACCACCAGCAACAGGTTGCTCGAAGAAGCTGGAACAAGATCACAGTCGACCAACTCGCCGCCTCCCTGAGCCAGCACCCTCCCGCCAGCTCAGCAAACCCCAGCCAGGCCGCCGACAACCTCACGAAGTGGATCAGCAACTGCGCAGACGAACTCGCCCCACTGAGGACCCCGCCCAGCAGACCTGGCAGCAAGAAGGCCCCATGGTTCACCGACGAACTCAAGAGCTCCAAGAAGAACTGCCGAGCCCTCGAGAAAGCCTGGAGAAGGGAACCAACATCGGACAACATGACCACCCTCAAGCTTAGAATACAACAAAAAGGAGTTGCCGGACTGTTCCTAAGGGAAAAACTAACTGGCGTGACCAAAGGTGTAAGAGTAACACCCTGGGGCATCCATTTTGTTGGATGGATTTGCCTCACACACCCAGAAGGGTGTCATGCTTCATCATCGGCGGTTGCTCCTCGTCGGGGAGGCGGTGCAATCCCCGACGGGCTCACCTCAAAGAGGGGCTCTTTGGCGGAGATCTTTTTTCCAACAGCCTTATGGTGAGGTGTGGGTGTGTGGGCAGGATGGTGTGTGGTAGTGAAAAGGGATGTTAAAATGTAGCTAAGGGTACCGGAATTAACTTTATTCTGGGGGTCCCCTGGCTGCAATTAAAAACAGGGGGCTAGCTCACTAGGTGTCAACGAGTAAAGTCAGGTGACCCTAGATGGTGCTAGGGGTGAAGATGGTCGACATGTTTCTCGCAATGGGTAAAAGTTACCCGCGATTCATCAGGACCTATAAAAAGGTGAATAACAACATGCTGGTGTCATGTGTGAAGTGGTGTGTGTATTACCTCTGTGGGGTTTGTCCTATGCCTCTAGGTTAAGAACTAACAGCCACCAGAGGGGTCGGCGGGATTAGACATCAAGGATGAGTCCCTTGGTTAAAACTCCAATCTCTTGTGTCCTGGCTTCTTGACCTACCCTTCTCCGCCGAGCTCGAGCCTCAAGCTTGCCACCCGGAAGCACCACCAACTGATCCGCGCCATCAAGAAAACTGCATTCAAGGACCGTATGGACAACAACGCACACAACTGCAAGGAACTCTTCAACATCGTGAAAGAGCTCTCCAACCCCAACGCCGGAAACAACAACATCACCCCATCGCAAGACCTCTGCAACTCCCTCGCCTCCTACTTCCACAATAAGATCACGGACATACACAACAGCTTCAGCACTCAACCGACGCACGCCACGACCGAACCACCGCCCCCCACCACCACCCTCCGCGCCTGGACTCCGATTAGCACCGAAGACACCGTCCGCATGATGAACTCCATCCACTCCGGATCTCCAACCGACCCCTGCCCTCACCACATCTTCAACAAGGCCGCCGCTGTCATCGCACCCCACCTGCGGAACATCATCAACACCTCCTTCGACACCGCCACCTTCCCGGAGAGCTGGAAGCACGCCGAACTCAGCGCCCTACTCAAGAAACCTACAGCGGACCCCGCCGAACTCAAGAATTATCGCCCCATCTCGCTCCTCCCGTTTCCAGCCAAAGTCATCGAGAAGACCGTCAACAAACAGCTGGCTGCCTTCCTCGAGACGAATGGATCCCTCGACCCCTCACAGTCTGGCTTCCGAGCCAACCACAGCACCGAGACCGCCCTCATCGCTGCCACCGATGACATCCGAGCCTTGATGGACAATGGAGAAACAACGGCCCTCATCCTCCTAGACCTCTCCGCAGCTTTCAACACTGTCTGCCACCGCACCCTAGTGCAGCGCCTCAGCAACGTCGGAATCCAGGAGAAGGCACTGGAATGGATCATCTCCTTCCTCGACGGAAGAACACAGAGAGTCCATCTACCACCGTACAAGTCAGAGGCCACCGAAGTCATCTGCGGCGTCCCTCAAGGATCCTCGCTGAGCCCCACCCTCTTCAACGTCTACATGAGCCCCCTCGCGGCCATCGCACACCAACACAACCTCAACATCATCTCCTACGCTGACGACACCCAGCTGATCCTCTCCCTGACCAACGACCCCGTCGCCGTCAGAGCCGACCTTCACGAAGGGATGAAAGACATAGCCGAGTGGATGACGACCAGCCGCCTGAAACTGAACTCAGACAAGACGGAAGTCCTCATCCTGGGCTCCTCGCCCTCCGCCTGGGACGACTCCTGGTGGCCCCCCGCCCTGGGCACCGCACCCAAACCGACAGACCACGCACGCAACCTGGGCTTCATCCTGGACTCCTCCCTCTCCATGACCAGACAAGTCAACGCCATCTCCTCGTCATGCTTCAACATCCTGTGCATGCTACGGAAGATCTTCCGGTGGATCCCCACCGAGACCAGGAAGACGGTCACCCAGGCCCTCGTCACCAGCCGTCTGGACTACGGCAACGCCCTCTACGCCGGAACCACTGCCAAGCTCCGGAAGAGACTCCAGCGGATCCAGAACACCTCAGCCAGACTCATCCTCGACATCCCACGACACAGCCACATCTCCAGACATCTGAGAGACCTGCATTGGCTCCCCGTCAACAAAAGAATCACCTTCCGTCTCCTCACCCACGCACACAAAGCCCTACACGATCAAGGCCCGAGCTACCTCAACAACCGCATCAACTTCTACGCTCCCAAACGCCATCTCCGATCAGCCAGTCACACCCTCGCCGCCGTCCCCCGCATCCGAAGAACGACAACAGGAGGAAGGTCCTTCTCCTACCTGGCCGCCAAGACCTGGAACTCCCTCCCGACCAGTCCGCCTCCGAAAGCAAAATGTCATATGTAGACGAAAGATTTTCCCAAAATACCCCTTTTATGGTTCGTTGTATGTCACCTTCAATTAACAGGACAATTTCAAAAAGTCTATCAGGGGGAGCAACTCTGGTGTCAGCTGTTTCAATGACAACATAAGTATCAGTCGCTGTCACCTTCAGTAGTGGACGGAGCGCCTCTCTCACTATGGTAATCTCCGCGCGCTGTCCAGCAAGGTCAGAGCCCACGTCAGATTCCGAAGCCGCGTTCTCACTATCTGGGGCATATTGATGCACTGTTTAGGCTGCAAATTTCTTCTTGGCAAACTGTAGTCTCCTAGGCGTAGAGCCTTCCTTCTTTTCTGCACCGTTCCTTGGGCGGGGCTGGTCACGTCCCTGCTGGCCACCCCGACCCCTGCCGCCCCCTCCACCACCGGTCGTCGGAGCCGATGAGTCCTGAAAGGAACGAGGAGAGCGTTGGTCAGAAGCCTGAAATCGATCAGGAGTCTTAATCGTCGCGCGGTCGCGCAAGTCATAAACACGTTCCGACTGCGTAGGCAACGGAGACGCAGGACGAGAAACCTGTGTTTGTTGTTGTTGAGGTTGCTTTCCCTGTTTCTGTTTTTTAGGCCAATTTTGCTTTTTGGACTTGGGCTGAACTTCGGTCTCTGAAGTTTGTCCCTGGGGCTGGTTTTTATCTTTAACAGAAAAAGGCTTAACGCCCTTACAATTGCGACCCATGGTTTTATAAGCCGCCACAATAATTCTCGCTAACTGTCGGGGTTTCTCGGCCTCGGGAAGCACCGCTAACGCGTTAGCAACCTGAAAGTTCACTTCATCCCCCTTGACATTAGCAAGGATCAGATCGCAAACCACATTGAAGGTGCCACACAGGCGCATGCCCAACTCGACCGCAGATTCCGGTCCGTTATCATCTTGAACACGTTTAAGGACCGAAGACAGCACGGACATAGACGGGGTGCGGTAGCACCGAGCATAGACCGCCACAAAAGTCTTACCCCAGGTCTCACAGTCAACGAGCTCAGGGGCCAAATCCTTCGGAAAACTAAGCGTAAGAATCTGGTGTTTTTCACCAGAGTCGTATTAGGAAATACAGCTTCCAGCTGGTCAAACCTCTCTCAAGCCAGAAAGGAAAATCATCCTTTTCCTGGGGCTTCTTGCCCATAACGGCATTGACCATGACAGGACTGATTTTCAAACCACCCTGCCCTGCCGGAAGCACCGCACCCCCCGGGACTCCACCTGGAAGATTGCGGCCCATGTAATGCACTAAGGCTCTAATCACGGCAATCGCGACTACATGTAGTCATCGGAGTTCAGCCACATTACAATTGCCGTGTAGAGGATGAGGAGTAAATCCAGCCAAAACAGGCCAACTAGCGCCTGGAATGGACAAAGGACCTAACCTCGGAGCGGTTAAAGAATGGGGTAGGGCTCCACCAAACCAAACTCCATGCTGCCAAACATCAATAGGTACTTCCTGTGCTCTGTACGGAGTATACTCATTAGGTACCACCGTGGGAGTGTATGTGTGGAATACGCCTGAAACTGCCGGAAATGTCACCCACGAATAAAAGAGTTCGTAAGGGTAAGCATGTTCCGCACTCACCACCATAATCACAGCCAAGCCTTCCAAAGGTACATTGTAAGCCCGCAAATGATCTCGCACCGCAATGCGACTATGCTGCGGAATGTCCACGGCTTGGGCCATGACCGCACAGGAATTAGAAAAAACAAAGTAAACTTTGTAGCACAACTGGGTAGTAATTCAAGGAAACCGTTTTTAGAAAGATTCAAGCTTGAAAAGACCTATTACAAAAATATGTAGGTATTTCAACACCACCGTTTACCGGAAACGTCAGTGCAGGGGTTAAGGATTGAATGATATACTACTCGAGTGTCATGATATAAGGCCAACAACGTATGGGTGCCATGTAGCGGGAATTCCGTTCTCCTACAGAACTGTGCATAGAGACCTGGAACCTCGGTGAATTAGGATGGCCCAAAACTCACCTCAGTACCCAAAATCCCCTTACCGAGCTAGCTACAGTGTCTCATTGGTCATAACAAACTCCCAATGTTTAGACAGACCAGAACATGAACTTAGAATACCTCAGGTATCGTGAGCACTCTTTTGTTATATAATCATCACAAACCAGAACGTGGAGTAAAAGAGGACACGTGCATGTTTGAAATATTTATTTACTAATGCAAGGTTCTCAAACGCAGTATCTTATACAATACTAGCAAACATATTATAAGCAACAAAGTTATCAGCATAGTTATCAGTCCATAAAAGGCAAATGGTGACAGCATACTAATATGCTGAAATAAATAGGAATTAATAACGTCTAATTCACACCCTCCCTATTTAGCATAGTATTTTATATCTATGAAGGTCTCATTTGGGTTTTAGCAGGGTGGGCCCATACCTCAAAATCTCAGTGGCAGGAGGATCACATCATCTTAAGTGTGTTTCTGTGCGTTCAGCACAACAATATAAAACTCGCCTAGAGCCAGGTTTTGGCAGCAGCATGTGTGTTATGCCTACAGGGGTGCGAAGATCAGACCTTACAACAACACTGGGTTAAGTTATCCGTGTAGCCTTCAGCACTCACTGTGCAGACAGAGTGCAGAACAAAACTGGTATCAGAGCAATAACATATTATTTCTCTAGTAAATCACGAAGCTCTTCTGGGTTGAAAGCTAAAACAGCAATAATGTGTCGTGCACAAAAGTGAAGCAAGAATGAAAACGGCGTGCAAACATTTAATAAACTCATGCTAACTTAACACAGTATGTAAAAAAGAAGTAGCTATATGACATGAGTACTCATAAGAACAAAAGTCTTTTTTGTATCTCCTTTTATTTTTTCGAAGTAAGACTCTGCTTCCAGTGACAGTCTTCACCTATGATGAATACAAATACATTTTGGGGGCATCCACCCATTAAAAGTAAATGTCTATCATTCTTTATTATCGGCTTAGCTGGTTTCACTTTCACCAGCAACAACCCATGCGTCCACTCCTTCCTTGCCTTGGGTTTCATTGACACAAACTCCGCTCATGATTCTTGCTATCCACTGTATCCATGCACCCATATTCTTTTGCCCAACCAGGCCTGCATTTTCTTTGACCTTCCAGTTCTAACCATCCTTTAGCAACCCATGCATCTGATTCATATCAGCCATGTGAATGAACCTTCCAAAGTATCCTTCTATGGTAGTTAGTCTTATTATTACATCTCTTTAGTCCTTCCTCCTTCCACCCTAGTTCACTTCTTTCCCTTTTTGTTCAACACATCCCTCAAGGTCATCTGATCTGACTTTTAGTCTTCTCCATAAGTTTCACAGCTGAGTTGGAGTTTGATGGAAGAGGCCTTGTTTACTCAACTCAAACTGGTAATGCTACAATGGGTGTCTTCTTCAACCATTGTATATTGTCCAGTACAACTTCAAATTATACTTTCTTAATAAGTCTCATAGCACAGTGAGGAAAAAAATGTCCCCCTTCTACTTAGTAATGCAAATAAGTAATGAATATAACTTACCACCGCCCACCGCTGAAGTTTCCTCCCCCACTGATGCTCCTGCAGGTGCCGCAGCCTCTGTCCCCTCCTGGATGGCAATCGCATCGCCGCTGGCCCCGTCGGCACTGGTGGTTGGTAGTGATTGTGCACCTATAAAAGCAAGTACACCTTTTTAGATGCCTACACACATCCCCCTATTTTACTAGTTGTACTTTTGTCACCAGGAAGGAAGATTGAAAAAACAGTTACCTACAACATGAATCGTTGTGACAGTGTAACTAGTCCAAATTGCGTCCTAATGTACAGCAGTCACATTAGACAGAGTTTAGTTTTAATTTATTAGATGGTCCCTAGGGTCATCTAATCTACTCCTACTCTAGTCTTTGGAAAGTTAACCTGAGCCATATAACCATTTTTACATCCGGGTCTACTGCTTTGCCCATGTTACCTCGCAGCTTGTTGCACAGTAAGAAAGACACCATTGAGGCCACATGAGTGTTGCAAACAATTGACAAACCAGTATTGTTAGTCCCTTTTGCTTATCCATAATGTTGCACTTTTTGCCATGACTGCTAAAAACTGGCATAGTTGTATTCACTGTCTAACGTGCAACATTTTTCTCTTAGGCAGACGAGAAGAGAAGATTGCCTTCTACGAAACAAGGGATTTGCAGAGCTTTCGAAAGATGCATGTGTAACCACTAACAATATACGTTCAACGTATATTGTCACCCAAAATTCACACATTTCTCTATCGTGCACTAGATGTACAAAATGTACAGTATTTAATCTTCTTCATTTGGCATGGTGGAGCAGAAATGTTTTTCATGGAAATACTTACAAGTTACAACAATACAAAGCTTGTTATTAAAAAAATAAAGTTTTTGAACTTGCACATAGACTCTGTGGTATATTTTCAGTGTCTGGGGTGTTGTGGACTGAAACGAGTGAGTGAGTAAAAGGGTCTTCTTCTGTTCTGGCCTGGGTTGTGTAAAAAAATCATTGTATATATATATATATATATATATATATATATATATATATATATATATATATATATATATATATATATATATATATATATATATATATATATATATCTTCGTGTGGGGGTCGGGAGTGGGACAAATGACTATGACCGAGACAGGTAGGTAGACTAGACGGTCTTTGGATTATGGGTTCTTCTGACTGAGTTCTGAGACTAGGGCGTAAGGTCCAACCTCCCTATCACCAACATCAACAACATCCTATTTTCTTGTGCATAGTTCTGTATGTGTATCTGCAGAGAATAATAACCACAACAGTAGTAGAAGTATACTAACTGAACAAAAATAATTAGTAGGCAAACATCTGGTTGTGCATTTTTGTTGGTGGGAATTGACAAAGACTGGAGATTACAGAGGACAATGCAAAAGACAGGAGTGGACCCAGTGGATACAGCTATTCTATCACAGCTTTATTCAAAAGAATACCTTAACTAAAGAGTGGCCAACAGGGCAAGCTTAGCTACACACAGTCTAATAGTAGTAGCTCAGAGAATCTTGGGGCAAGGCAGTTTGAAGGAACTGAAAGTCAGGGATGGCATTGGATAGTTACCCAACATTTGGAAATCAAATTTAAGCCCTAAGAAGGTTTTGCTAACATTGAATTAGGAAGGAGGATTAATAGGTTGGAAAAAATAAGGTGCGTTAAAAAGTTAGGGAAATATAATTGTTAATAATATAAGCACTGTAGGACTTACTGGGGCCAGCAGCAGGATACTCGGTAGAGGAGCGCTCCTCTTGTGGTTGTCCCGCCAACTCGGACCCCGTCTTCTTGCCCTTGGGTGGTGCTGATCATGTAAGAAATAATAAAGAAAGAGAAACATTAAGTGCTGTGAAACAAAGACCTCATTCAAAAACCCTCTCAAACATTTTAGGGAACATCAATTCCAATAAAATTGACTTCGAAGTATAAATGACTACTGGCTTGCAAGATCCACAGACCGCCTACTTATAAAACACTAATCAAATGTGCCATAAACATTCTGATTGCAGAATATACTAACAAAGCCAGTACCACCTGACCTACACCACCTATTCAAGAATCCAGACAGGCCAATTGTTCAGTAAGTCGGCATTTCATTTTGTTTTTGCCCACAAACATGCATAGATGATGAGATGGAGGACACATGCATACATTTGTACATACACGTAATTGTTGGTTGCTTGCGTCAGAACTGCTACTGCTAAGCCTACCACTCAGTAAACAAACTCAAACCGGTTCTATGGAGGGGTGGGGTAAATAAGAACTAACTAAGCATTCAGGGACAGAGGAGGCGTCATGCAGACTGTTAAAAAAATATGAACTAATACTATCCATCCACCACTATTTCACTAAAGGACAATGTAAGGAATTTGAATTTAATTTGAATTTAAAATTACTTTTAAAGCGCACGTTCGCCAGCGGCTTCATGGCGCTACAACAAACAGAAACAGGGTGGGCAAGCCCATACATGATGAATAATTCAGATTATGGGGGGAGTAATTTAATTAAAGGCTTTAGAAAACAAAAGAGTCTTGAGTTGCTTTCTAAACTGGGGATAAAGAGTCAGGGTCCTAAGCTCAAGGGGGAGGGAATTCCAGAGAAGAGGGGCAAGGGTCGCAAATTTCGAGCCGCCCCATTTCTTCCTCCGAAAACGTGGGACCGTAAGAAGGGACTGGGTGGATGAACGGAGGTCTCTAGTGGGGACGTAGGAGGTAATCTCAGAAGAGATGAAAGCTGGAGCCGTGCCCAGTCTCGCTTGAAAAGTGATGGAAGCTAGCTTAAACTGGACACGCTCGCGAACGGGGAGCCAGTGTAAAGATCTAAGGAGGGGGGTGACATGGTGAAATTTGGGTAATTTGTACACCAGGCGGGCCGCCTGGTTTTGGACCTGTTGCAACCGCCTAAGACTATATGCAGGTATACTAGCATACAGGGCGTTGCCGTAATCCAGGCGGGAGATGACCATCGCCAAGGTGATCAATTTAAGGGCTTGAAAAGAAAAGAAACGGGACACCTTGCGTATAGTACGCAGTGAAAGAAAGGCAGAAGACACCACGGAACTAACCTGGGAGTGGAGAGTGAGTTGTGGATTGAGCTTGATACCTAAAGTTTTTACTGAGGAAGAAGGGACAGGTGGGGAACCGAGAGAAGGGGGCCAGAACAAAGAAGACCAGGGGCTGGATGAACCACCTGTTAACACCAGTTCGGTCTTATCTGGGTTAAGTTTTAGATGGTTGTGGTTCATCCAGTCACGAATATGGGTCATAGTAGATTGGAAATTAGAAATAGAAGACAGAGAGGAAGAGAGATCAAAAACAAGTTGGAGGTCGTCAGCATAGTTATATACTGAGACCTCCATCTGCTGAAGAGAGAAGATAAGCGGGGCAATGTAAAGATTGAATAAGAGGGGAGAAAGAGAAGAGCCCTGGGGAACCCCGCACTGAACTTTCCGGAAATCTGCGGTAAAATCACCCAGGCGAACAGCCTGGGTGCGGTCCCTCAGGAAGGAGGATAACCAGACCAGTGCAGTACCTCCGATCCCCGCCGCCCTGACACGGGAGAGTAAGATGGTATGGTCAACCGTGTCAAAGGCGGCTGAGAGATCGAGCAGTACCAAGGCCTGGGTCTTGTTGGTATCCATTCCCTCCCTGAGGTTGTCAAGGACCGAGAGTACCACAGACTCCGTAGAGTGTGCGGGGCGGAAACCGGCCTGGCGGGGGGCTAAGACCCCATGCATCTCCACAAAAGTGCTCAGGGTGCGAGTAACGTGGCGCTCGAGCACCTTTGCTAAGAATGGCAAAAGGGAGATGGGGCGGTAGTTTGCTGGGACCGAGGGGTCCGCACCAGGTTTCTTGAGAATAGGAACGATGATAGCAGTTTTCAGAGGGGTGGGCACCACACCCTGGGAAAGTGAACTATTGAGGAGGTGGAGAGGGGGATCAGAGCATGAGGAAAAAATATGACGGAGGATGTGAGAGGGACAGGGATCAAGAGGGGAACCAGATTTGACCAAGGGAATTATTGAAATGAAACATTCCTTAGTCAGCGGAGGAAAAGTGTCAAGATGACCCTTAGGGGGAGGACATCGAGGGTCCACGAACGTAGGGGAAGGAGGGGGAATGTTGGCCTTGATAATAGAAATTTTCTGAATAAAAAAATTATTAAGGGAGTGACAAAGTTCAGGTGAGGGAGTGGGTTTCAATGTAGCTCGGTCAGAGAATGCCAAGTTGTTAACAATCGAAAAAATTTCTTTCGATTGATTCTCTGCTGCGAGGATTTTGGAGGAGAAATAAGCTGTTTTAGCCCCTAAGATGGCCTGCTTATACTGGGCTAAGGTGTTGATAAACTCCAGTCTTAGTAGGGGACAGTAATTTCTCCTCCAGGCACGCTCAGATCTGCGTACCGCTAATTTGGCAATCTTAAGATCCTCATTAAACCACAGGTTGGCATCCTTCTCCCGCTTAGATGTGACCCGCTTGAGTGGGGCAATAGAGTCACACCCAGAAGTGAGCCACTGGTTGATGTAAGCGGTTTGGGAGAGGGTGGATAACCCCTGTAGTGAGGGGCAGGAGGTCATAAGTGAGTCGGAGAGGTTGTCTAAATCTACTCGTCCCCAAGCCCGGACCCACACGTTTTTAGGAAGTGGAGGTTTGATCGGGGGATATATAGAAAGGGTAAAAGAAATCAAATGATGATCCGACCAGGAGCAGGGTAAAATAGAAACAGAGTTTACAGGGCAGTTCAAAGACCAAATCTGGTCAAGCACATGTCCTTTAACATGGGTGGGGGAGTGGATGTGAGGTGTAAAATTAAAAGAACAAAGGGTTTCAGAAAATTCCTTAGAGGAAGTACACTCAGCCGGATCCAACGGCCAGAAATTAAAATCGCCCAGGAGCAGGATGGAAGAGTTGTTAATAGCAACTGTAGCTAGTACTTCCAGAAAGGATGAAAGGAACAATGAAGGTGATTGGGGGGGACGGTAAATAAGTAAACAAGTAAGAGGAGGAGAAATAGAGGTGGTCCGGATGGCCAGGTACTCGGTCGTAGCAATATCAGGCAGAGGGAGGATTTGAAAGGGAAGATCAGCTCGGGCAATAAGCGCTACTCCTCCCCCAGCCCTGCCGTTAAGACGGTCCGAGCGTAGGGCGTAATATGAAGCAGGCAGGGTAGCTAAGAGGGCGGGGAGGGAATCGTCACGAAACCAAGTTTCTGTGAGAAACAGCAAGTCTGGGGCATGAAGGTCCAGCAGCACTGATAGCTCATGCGAGTGTGCAACAGCGGATCGGGTATTAAGATAAAAAACTTTGAGAGTTTTGGTGGGTACCAAGTTGGTAGTAACCATCGGAGGATTAATAGGGGTATGGTGGGGGGGAGAGGAATCATGTGACGGGGACAAGCCAAGTGAGGATATAAGAGAAATGATGGAGGCGGTTAGAGGCCAAGGGCCCTGTAGACTACAAAGGTCTACTGGAGAATAGGTGAGCGAAAGGGCAGAATGACGTGCCCCTAGCCCCGGCCAGCCGCGGACGGGCGCAGACGGGCTTGACTTATGCGCGACTTCGGCGCGAAGTCGGCGCTCCCGCTGCGCTCGTCCGCTGCGCTTGCTCCAGGTTGCCATATATATCTGGTTGCCGTGAGCCACTAGACCGCTGACCTGCACGGTGGAGAGGCAGGGCGGAAGTGGAGCAGGACCAGGCAGGAAGTGTCGCTCGTGGGCTGACCCTCCGCTCAAACGGCACACAGCCGGGGCGGACCAGGGTCAAGAGCGAGAAGATGGAGGTAGGTTCCTCCACAGCAGAATATCAGTGAAGGTTCGAGTCAGCCTGCATAAATGCACACGCGAGCGCGCAGCGCTAAGGTCTCATTCCAGTTAATTAAAATATGCCAGGTACACAACACCGCTGTCAGTCAGCGAGCTGAGCGAGGTAAAAGGCATGAAAAGCATAAAATCAAGGTTCGAATAGCGTGGGAGCGCGTGAGCAGCCTGCCACCGCTAGAATCTGTAGAAGTTGTCTGAGCGTGGGGGGAAGCAGGAACAAACAAATACCTGGAATCCTGCAGCCACTAGACCGCTGACCTGCACGGTGGAGAGGCAGGGCGGAAGTGGAGCAGGACCAGGCAGGAAGTGTCGCTCGTGGGCTGACCCTCCGCTCAAACGGCACACAGCCGGGGCGGACCAGGGTCAAGAGCGAGAAGATGGAGGTAGGTTCCTCCACAGCAGAATATCAGTGAAGGTTCGAGTCAGCCTGCATAAATGCACACGCGAGCGCGCAGCGCTAAGGTCTCATTCCAGTTAATTAAAATATGCCAGGTACACAACACCGCTGTCAGTCAGCGAGCTGAGCGAGGTAAAAGGCATGAAAAGCATAAAATCAAGGTTCGAATAGCGTGGGAGCGCGTGAGCAGCCTGCCACCGCTAGAATCTGTAGAAGTTGTCTGAGCGCGGGGGGAAGCAGGAACAAACAAATACCTGGAATCCTGCAGCCACTAGACCGCTGACCTGCACGGTGGAGAGGCAGGGCGGAAGTGGAGCAGGACCAGGCAGGAAGTGTCGCTCGTGGGCTGACCCTCCGCTCAAACGGCACACAGCCGGGGCGGACCAGGGTCAAGAGCGAGAAGATGGAGGTAGGTTCCTCCACAGCAGAATATCAGTGAAGGTTCGAGTCAGCCTGCATAAATGCACACGCGAGCGCGCAGCGCTAAGGTCTCATTCCAGTTAATTAAAATATGCCAGGTACACAACACCGCTGTCAGTCAGCGAGCTGAGCGAGGTAAAAGGCATGAAAAGCATAAAATCAAGGTTCGAATAGCGTGGGAGCGCGTGAGCAGCCTGCCACCGCTAGAATCTGTAGAAGTTGTCTGAGCGCGGGGGGAAGCAGGAACAAACAAATACCTGGAATCCTGCAGCCACTAGACCGCTGACCTGCACGGTGGAGAGGCAGGGCGGAAGTGGAGCAGGACCAGGCAGGAAGTGTCGCTCGTGGGCTGACCCTCCGCTCAAACGGCACACAGCCGGGGCGGACCAGGGTCAAGAGCGAGAAGATGGAGGTAGGTTCCTCCACAGCAGAATATCAGTGAAGGTTCGAGTCAGCCTGCATAAATGCACACGCGAGCGCGCAGCGCTAAGGTCTCATTCCAGTTAATTAAAATATGCCAGGTACACAACACCGCTGTCAGTCAGCGAGCTGAGCGAGGTAAAAGGCATGAAAAGCATAAAATCAAGGTTCGAATAGCGTGGGAGCGCGTGAGCAGCCTGCCACCGCTAGAATCTGTAGAAGTAGAAGGACTAGACTCTAGCAATAGCATTAACTAACTTCAGTTCTCTAAAAACTCTAACATCAATAATCAGCAGCCCAAGATAGCGCTAAGTTACAAACCAGTAAGAGAAGTGGTGAGCAGCACCTGTGTCATACAATGACAGAAGATTTTGAGATGGAATTGATCTGCAATGTAACTAAGCGCACCAGTAACCGTGTTACTTATTCGTCCAAGATTTATACACAATACTTATACTACTATAATATATATTAAATTATTAATATTACTAGCTACTCACCAAGCCCCACGACTTCAACACCTAGCAGGTCCAACAGGTCCTGCTCCCTGTCCAGAATGTCTGCCCACCGGTGGGCCAGCTGCTGGTGGGTGCGCCGGATTTCCGAGCTACGGTAGACTGCCCGGCGCACCTTCGCCCACCGGCAGTGACGCTCCTCTGGGAGGTAACCGGACCCTGGCCTGCCGCCTGCTGCCAAGGTCAAGGGGAGGTGGTGCTCGATGAAAAAAACCAGGGCGGCCACCTCTGCCTCCCTGAAAAGATTCCGAGTCTGCACCCCTACAGGTCGCATTCTGCCGCAAGGCAGCCGGTTCTTGGGCGCAGGCGCCTTGCCCTTCGAGCCGGTTCTGCTGCTCCCCTTTGCCATGGTTCTGGGGTGGAAGTGGAGGTGGAAAAGAAAAGTTAGAACAAAAGGAAAAAAAGTTAGGGGGAAGAAGTAGGAGCTTAAATAAAGAAGTAAAATAAAACAGTAGAAAAGCTAAAAAAAAGGTGGAAAAGTAGAAATAAAATGCAAAATATAAACTTAGGGAAAGAGAGAGATAGATGAGAAGTAAAAAAAGTAAGAAAAACTGTGAAAATAGGTAAAGATTGCACAGATATAAGGTGGATAGAAAACTAGGCCCAGAACCATAGCATAGAGTATGAAAAACTAGATGGCCGCGCCCATCGCGACCACGTTGGTAAGTTTGCGCGAGATTTCACGCGAACACGCACTTTGTCAGTGTGAACAAGTAGTTGTGTTCCCGAACAAGACGTGCACCGCACGAACGCGTTATTCGCGACCCGGAAGAGGAAATAGGGGACGCGGGTGGGCGGGACAATTGAAAAAACAAGATGGCCACACCCATAGCCCACCACATGGGTAAGGTTGCACGCTACAATCCCCCGAACACGCAGACAGCACCCCAAACACGCACAACGTGCTCCCGAGCAAGAAAAACAGTTCGCGAATGGGACCAGCAAGCTACTACGCAAGCTCGCGAAGCTCGCGTAGTGCAAGAACGGCTTCTCGTAGCGCGACTACGCGTACTTCGCCCACCCTTAATTAGGAGCAATGGAGTCATCTTCCAGCAGTTCTTCAGAGGGAGATTTCATCCCTGAAGAGCGTCCAAAGAAGAGGAAAAAAGCTCTAATTTGGAAGTTTTTCACTTTTCCAGAATGGTTAATGCTCCAAAAGTAACCTGTAAAATTTGCGAAACAACCCTTTCAAGGGGTGATCCATGTAAAAAATACTACTTTGGCACAGCAAATATGGTGCGACACGTGAAGAACTTGCACCCCAAGAACTTTGCTCGAGCTGCAAGACGGAGGTTGCACGAGAATCCACCTGCTGCTACACCATGGACATCAACTGCGGCAGCAGGATTTTCAGCAAGCAATCCACACCCACATATTGATTCTGACTCTGCTAAACTTAAAATTATATGCATTTATTGCGATAAACTTTTGTGTTATGGGGAACAGTCTATAGACTTGATGAAACGCAGGATGCAGGATCATAGCTGTCCTCGACATTAGTTGTTCTCTTTTTCATTCCTTTGTTCCGCTTGGAATTTGTTGAGAAAACACAAAAAAATACAAAACAAAAAAAACAGTTCTTTTTAGAACTACCTTCACTGGTCAAAGAAAGAACTATATTTCTATGTTAGTGTGTAAAAGTTTGTCAGAATGAATGTGTAGTTCATAAATGAATGAATGAATATGTTATTAGTGTATGGAGAATGTGAAAGTGCAGAACTATAAGAAACTGCTACAGCATAAATCTATAAGGTGTTTATCTATAGTATACTGTAGTATGTCCGAAGCACTTGAATGTATCATATGTACATAAATATGTTACAAGTCTATGTTTCAATTTGCGCTGCTGGTGAAAGTGCCTGGGTGAATTTGTATGTGTTAGGGGTGGATTTACAATCCCCTTGTGCCTCTGTTACACAGCCGTTGCGTCACTTTTGTGACACAGCGGTGGTGCAAAAGATGTGCCATGGTGTGTGGTATTAACAATGTGACGCATCTGGAGGGTGTATTACATTGTAAAACGCTGCGCCAGAGGAGGGTTTCTTGTGCAGAAGGGGGTGCAGCAAGGCCTCCTAAAAGTGACTGAGTGAAATGTATAACATTTTATTCAGTGACTTTTGAGCTTATGCTGCGTCAAAACCTTGCACATGCTTGAAGCAGGTGTAAAGATTGATACAGCATTGTGAGCATAGGGCCCCAAGAGAATTGCTGGAGCTGTGCTATACTTGCAACCGACGTCAAGCAATAAGTCATCCAAAAATTACTTTGCAATTTAATTTTGTTATTATTTTATAATAAGAATATGAAATATAATCTAAAAAATAAAATAAATATTTATATTAAAAATATAAGAAATTAGTATAAAAAGAAAGACCTGATAATGAATACATTTATAAATTATCATTTTCAAAACCTTTGAAATTCACTGAAAAAACATATGCTTCGCACACGTTATAGTTAGGAATTAGCATTTAAAAACCATGCAAATTCATTGAAAAAAACCCTAGGTTTCACACACGTTATAGTTAGCTGAACATTTCTCTCGAACAAAACCTTTCAAATATCTCTGTTATAGTTAGCTCAGATAACTATAACTTGCGCGCCCGCAATGCACTACTGATGACGCCACATATTACATCAAATAGAATCTTTAGGAAGGTGAGTAACCCAATATACCCTTGCGGGCTCGGGCAGAGTTTAGTAAAATATGAATTGGCCAGCAAGGGATTTCATTCATATGAGTTTTCAGCACTAGTTCAGGACTTGTTGAAGAGCAAACAAAGTACCTAAAATTGAGTTCAATCAGCGGCTGTTCAAAAACATTTAAAAGTTTCTAACAATGAGAAAACACAGGATGTTACCACACTAACATCATAACTAGAGTTAATGAATAATAAAACATGAAACCAGGATAGTTTTTTTGTCTGAGGAGTTATTATTTTTGAATTCAAGACAAAGAATAGTTCTGTACACAAAATCAACAGTAACATAAATCAGGGTACATACAAAGATATATAATGGATATTTAAGGTATTGGTTACTTTTCCTATAGTATATCCAAGAAAAACTGTCCAGACTGCTAAAAAGGTAACAACTTGATTTCTACTATCAATCAGGAGAAAATCAATAGTCGGTGTAAATCATACAGTGCAGAATTGGACTAAGTAGGTCGACGTTTCGGTCTTATCTTGATCATTTACAAGACCATCATCAGGACGGAATATTGATATATACAAGGTTGACCCTTTTTTTTTTTTTTAGTTCCAAATCACGACACTTATAGGCTTAAGTGACGGCCTCAGCTAATTTCTTTAAAAAGCAGGCAATGTGCAGACTCAGTTTTGAGTATCACGCACTTGTGTATACAGCAGTGTTGCGAAAGACCGATTCTGGTGGTTTGTTCAAATCGTGGTAATTGCCAAGTG
The DNA here is from genome assembly GCF_964263255.1 of Lissotriton vulgaris. Classification (NCBI taxonomy): domain Eukaryota; kingdom Metazoa; phylum Chordata; class Amphibia; order Caudata; family Salamandridae; genus Lissotriton; species Lissotriton vulgaris. The sequence continues at coordinate 9,410,510 of NC_141697.1, forward strand.
TTCACAGTTATTTGTCACGATCGCGGGACGTCAGTAACGATCAACCTTTGAAATTCACTGAAAAAACATATGCTTCGCACACGTTATAGTTAGGAATTAGCATTTAAAAACCATGCAAATTCATTGAAAAAAAACGTTATAGTTAGCTGAACATTTCTCTCGAACAAAACCTTTCAAATATCTCCGTTATAGTTAGCTCAGATAACTATAACTTGCGTGCCCGCAATGCACTACTGATGACGCCACATATTACATCAATCATGACATGGTCAGTGACATCACTCATGACATCACTGACGACATCTCAAATAACATCCCTGATGACATCACTGATGACATCATCCTTGTGGCAGACCTCCTCTTACTGTAATATATTCTTTGAGACACACGATCAAAAATAGAAACTCAAATTTTCAAAAAAATGGAGGTACCAATTCCTGTTAGAACAACCTATTGAGTAATCCAAAAATCTAAATACACATCCACTCATTCACCAACAGTTCTATATAGTCACTCATACATGTACTCACTCATCATGTGTACTCATACACCTATATATCCTGTTATACACCGACACTCATCTATGGAGTTACTCACACACATACTCACACATGCAAATAAACTATCAAATATCAATTTACTTGCATATACAGCTTTACACCCACCACTACACTAACTTCTACAGAATCGTACACATACTTACTCTCTTAACAAAAAAACATTCACTTATTGAAACACATACTTATTTATACAGGAAGTCTTAAATCTCTCGCTCTCAGATATATACATCAATAATCACTTATAGTAGTTTAAAACATATGAAGTTACTCATAAAGATACTTTTGAGACAGTCATTCACTCACTAACACACCCATACACACTCATCCACCCACACAGTCCTGCCCACATGCTGTCTTCAAAACACCTACAAACAGGGAGTCAGTCATTCACTAAGTAATACTCCCCACCGAACTGTTCAAACACTCATTTTGGTACTCAAAAAACTAACTAATAACCCATAAACACACTCATGTAGCTACTCACCAACCCATGCAGCCACTGATATACAAAGTAAGACACTGATACAGATATTTAAAGATTTAAAGATTACACGCTAGTACACCTATTCACTAAGATATACTTAATAAGTCAGTTATACAATCAATTTTACAAAAAAAAAATCCATTTAAACACTTATTTACCCATTTATTCTTCCATCGACCTTTAGATATACATATATAAAAAAAAAATCCAGAAAGACACACATTCACTGGATGATGTCATCAGGGATGTCATTTGAGATGTCATAAGTGATGTCATGAATGATGTCACTGACCATGTCATGAGTGATGTAATATGTGATGTTATCAGCAGTGCATTTCGGGAGCGGAAGTTATAGTTAGCTGAGCTAACTATAATGGAGGAATTTTAAAGGTTTTGTATGAGAGAAATGTTCAGCTAACTATAACGTGTGAAACCTATGGTTTTTTCAATGAATTTGCATGGTTTTTTAAATGCTAATTCCTAACTATACCATGTGTGAAACCTATGATTTTTTTAGTAAAAAAAAAAAATAATATATATATATATATTTACTGAAAAAAACATGGGTTATAGACCATATATAGTTAGGAATTAGCATTTACAAAACCTTATGTTACTCACACAAAACCATTGAAATTCCATATATAGTTAGTTGCACTAACTATATATCGCGCACCCACAATCCACTGCTGATGATGTCACATATTACATCATTCATGACATGGTCAGTGACATCACTGATGACATCACTGATGACAACTCAAATGACATCACTGACAACATCACTGTTAATATCATTCATGTGATAATACGATGAACCTCTTCAGACTCTAATATAACCTTAGATACAATCAGTGTAAACAGACACTCACAGATTGTCACTCATCCATGGAGTTACTCATACATCTAGTCAGTCATGCAAAGAATCAATCACACCTCCATTTCCTCAACTATACAGTTATACGCACCTTACTAATTCAAACATATTCTAACACATATTTACTCTCCTATACGATCCCTGATACAAGTTCACAATGATCCATACAGCCACTCACACATTCATTGGCTCTTATGCACGGTTATATATGTCAACTCTCACATGTACTGTGTTTTACATATGTACTTACTTTGACATGTTGCACTGAGATATCCATTCACTCACCAATACACTCATGCACACAGTCAACCGCCCATGCAGCTTTTTTCACATGCACTTTTGAACCCATTCATCTAGTGAATCAACTGCTCACACATCTATGCACAGAGTCATACACCTCCCAGCCACTCACACACATACCCAGTCTCCCATACAAATACTTGGGCAACCAATGAATATCCCATATAGTTACTCATATAGCTACTGATTAACACATTTAGCAGTTTACAGAACAACAGACATAATGATGCACAAATTAAGACAGTTTAGTCACTAACCCATGCACTCAGTGAGACACATTTATTCACTCTCTCATAGAGTCAGTCATGCACCTACTAAATTCTTCATCCAGACACTTATACATCCACTCATTCTTCAATATGTAAGACATATTTTAACTTTACAGAAACATACAGTCATTGGATAATGTCATCAGTGATGTCATCAGTGATGTCACTGACCATGTCATGAATGATGTAATATGTGACATCATCAGCAGTGGATTGCGGGTGCGCGATATATAGTTAGTGCAACTAACTATATATGGAATTTCAATGGTTTTGTGTGTGAGTAAAATAAGGTTTTGTAAATGCTAATTCCTGGTAAACAGTCAAAATATCGAGTTTTTAATTTCGACCTACACTTATATCGAGTTGCTAATATCGATGGGAGAGAATATCGATGTCCAGAATATCGATGGCCAGAATATCGACCCTAAGGTAAGTAATATCGAAATTACTAATATCGATAGCATATATATCGATGTAAGTAATTTCGATTTACTAATATGTGTTAGAAATATTAGTTAAGTATTTAAATTAATTGTTATAATATGTGTTTAATATGTTTTTATAATTTAAAAATATATAAGAGTAAATAATATGTTTTACTACCACAGCGGGTTGTGGGTTTATAGGGGAATAGGGCGGGAAGTAATTTATTTGTAATTAAATAATTATTTTTCAATGATTAATTTATTTTGCAATTAAATATTAATTGGCAATTATTTATTTTAATTGATTAATTGATTAATTAATTGATAATTTATGTATATTTTTAACTAAATTATGTTTTACTACCACAGCGGGTTGTGGGTTTATAGGGGAAAAGGGTGGGAAGTAATTTATTTGTAATTAAATAATTATTTTTCAATGATTAATTTATTTTGCAATTAAATATTAATTGGCAATGATTTATTTTAATTGATTAATTGATTAATTAATTGATAATTTATGTATATTTTTAACTAAATTATATTTCTTACTACTGGAGCGGGTTGTGGGTTTATAGGGGAATAGGGTGGGAAGTAATTTATTTGTAATATTAATTAATTTTGGGTCAAGGGGTATTTTTAGGGTTCAGGGTCAGTTTTCAGTTTTTGGGTAAAGGGGTATTTTTAGGGTTCAGGGTCAGTTTTCAGTTTTTGGGTAAAGGGGTATTTTTTGGGTTCAGGGTCAGTTTTCAGTTCTTTGGTAAAGGGGTATTTTTAGGGTTCAGGGTCAGTTTTCAGTTCTTTGGTAAAGGGGTATTTTTAAGGTTCAGGGCCAGTTTTCAGTTTATGGGTAAAGGGGTATTTTTAGGGTTCAGGGTCAGTTTTCAGTTTTTGGGTAAAGGGGTATTTTTAGGGTTCAGGGTCAGTTTTCAGTTTTTGGGTAAAGGGGTATTTTTTGGGTTCAGGGTCAGTTTTCAGTTCTTTGGTAAAGGGGTATTTTTAGGGTTCAGGGTCAGTTTTCAGTTCTTTGGTAAAGGGGTATTTTTAGGGTTCAGGGTCAGTTTTCAGTTTTTGGGTAAAGGGGTATTTTTTGGGTTCAGGGTCAGTTTTCAGTTCTTTGGTAAAGGGGTATTTTTAGGGTTCAGGGTCAGTTTTCAGTTCTTTGGTAAAGGGGTATTTTTAGGGTTCAGGGTCAGTTTTCAGTTTATGGGTAAAGGGGTATTTTTAGGGTTCAGGGTCAGTTTTCAGTTTTTGGGTAAAGGGGTATTTTTAGGGTTCAGGGTCAGTTTTCAGTTTTTGGGTAAAGGGGTATTTTTAGGGTTCAGGGTCAGTTTTCAGTTTTTGGGTAAAGGGGTATTTTTTGGGTTCAGGGTCAGTTTTCAGTTCTTTGGTAAAGGGGTATTTTTAGGGTTCAGGGTCAGTTTTCAGTTCTTTGGTAAAGGGGTATTTTTAGGGTTCAGGGTCAGTTTTCAGTTTATGGGTAAAGGGGTATTTTTAGGGTTCAGGGTCAGTTTTAGGTTTTTGGGTAAAGGGGTATTTTTAGTGTTCAGGGTCAGTTTTCCCTACTGTTGCACCCACTGGAGTGGGAATAGTAATTATTGTTAAGTAATTATATATTATATATGATTTATTATTTTATTATTTTTATTAAATATGTATTATTATTTTTTTCAAAAATTATTACATATATTTAAATATGTTTAAGTAATTATTAAGTATTATTTACAGTTTTTTTATGTTATTTTAAATTTAAAAAAAATCGATATATTTAACAACGATATTTTTTACATCGATATTAATTTTTCGATATTTTGGTACTTACCATGTTGTACATAGGGCGTCGATATTTTTGCTATCGATATAATTACGCCGATATTTGTGTAGGTCGAAATTCTGTCTGTCGAAATTCTGTCATAGATCCGCTAATTCCTAACTATATATGGTCTATAACCCATGGTTTTTTCAGTGAATTTTCAAGGTTTTGTAAATGCTAATTCCTAACTATATATGGTCTATAACCTATGGTTTTTTCAGCCATGCCACCCATGCAGCCACTGATATACGAAGTAAGACACTGATACAGATATTTAAAGATTTAAAGATTACACGCTAGTACACCTATTCACTAAGATATACTTAATAAGTCAGTTATACAATCAATTTTACAAAAAAAACATCCATTTAAACACTTATTTACCCATTTATTCTTCCATCGACCTTTAGATATACATATATAAAAAAAAGAAATCCAGAAAGACACACATTCACTGGATGATGTCATCAGGGATGTCATTTGAGATGTCATAAGTGATGTCATGAATGATGTCACTGACCATGTCATGAGTGATGTAATATGTGATGTTATCAGCAGTGCATTTCGGGAGCGGAAGTTATAGTTAGCTGAGCTAACTATAATGGAGGAATTTTAAAGGTTTTGTATGAGAGAAATGTTCAGCTAACTATAACGTGTGAAACCTATGGTTTTTTCAATGAATTTGCATGGTTTTTTAAATGCTAATTCCTAACTATACCATGTGTGAAACCTATGATTTTTTTAGTGAAAAAAAAAAATAATATATATATATATATATTTACTGAAAAAAACATGGGTTATAGACCATATATAGTTAGGAATTAGCATTTACAAAACCTTATGTTACTCACACAAAACCATTGAAATTCCATATATAGTTAGTTGCACTAACTATATATCGCGCACCCACAATCCACTGCTGATGATGTCACATATTACATCATTCATGACATGGTCAGTGACATCACTGATGACATCACTGATGACAACTCAAATGACATCACTGACAACATCACTGTTAATATCATTCATGTGATAATACGATGAACATATATAAATCAATAAAGGCTAGCTAGTTTAAGGGAAATGTAAGGGAGACTCTGGTACGTCAGCAGTGACAATATGTGGGAAAAACACTGTTTTCCTTTGAAAGCCCTCACCCACCGACCTAGTCGGTGGCATGCTTCATCATCGGGCCCACCACAGTGGCACCGAATGTGCCCCGGGTGTGCTTCAACGCCAGGTGACTGCGGAGCTGGTATGTTGCTGAGTGTGCAGTGAAGGGGTGTGAAGGTGAGAAATTAAAATGCTATCCAGGAGGTCCCAGCACCCGAGGGTATTAGCAATATTTAATGAACTGGGCCTCTGTTAGCAGGTTAAAAAGGCAATAGGACGTTTTAAGGGAGAGTTACAATGACCTCCAGCGTCCAGTGTGGTCTACATGTTTCAGCCAGTGCCTTTGTTATAAGCTGGCTTTCCTCAGGACCAAAAGGGGTGAAAGGTGCAAGTAATAATAAACTATATTAAGTGAGTGTTGTTATTTTCTCTATGTGTTGCGCACGCTAAGGCGCCGTAACTGTTAGAGGGGGATTCCCTCAAGCTTTTCTACACAGAACACATAGGACAAAGACAAGACGTACAAGGAAGAGTCATATTAGGTTTGCATTAAGTAAAAGAACCACTTTTAGCCGACTTATAAGGTGGTGTTCGACCTATATGCGGCTATAGTGAGCTCATTGGGTACTCCATAGAGCTTGTGAGGGTATATTAAACCGTTAGTGAGGGGTGGTGGGCTAAAAACGAAATCACAAGGTGAGGTACAGGAAAGTAGTGTTACTAAGTCCTCACTCTGTTATTTCAGTGTTAAAAGCCTCATGGGTCGCCTGGCAGAGAAAGAGACCCTGTAGGGAATAAAAATGAGACATACAAGGCTTGCTAACCTGTAGGGAGAGAAAGTTCTTACCCCATTTGCAGGAAAGAGGGTTACTCACGAGTAGTTCGGTCTGGTTCCTCCTAGGACCTATTCATCCATCCGCGGCGCCCGAAATGTAGTGACTGGGCCGCAATGTATGTCTTTTTATGCTCTTATCGTAATCTATTGCACCTGGTTAGGGTAGAAAGAGAAGGCGGTATGCGCGTAAAACGCCCTATCATGCTGCAACCAACTGCACATGTGCAGGGAAGCAGCGCGTGGGTTCGCGCATGCGCGGAAGCCATGGCGCGTCAATGCGCATGCGCAAGGAACGGGGCTCTGATGCGCATGCGCGGTGCATCGCCGTGTGAGCGCTGCAAGTGCTGGGATGTGTGGGCAGCCTGTAAGGGAACAGGTGTGAGTAGCGCTGGATATGCGCTAGCCAGAGTGTTGTAATAGACCCAGTATTGGGCACAATGAACAACCTGTGTGTTAACAGGTGTGTAGTAGCGCTGACTGTGCGCTACCCAGGGGGTCATTATGAACGAAAAATAGGGCCACTGTGTAGAGAATGGGTAGTGCCCATCAAGTTAAGGAGATGGGATCACTATTTGGAGAAAAGGGGTCAGGGAGGGCGCTCATGCAAGGGGACAGGGGCACAAGTATCTCACATGCGTGCTGGGCGCTCCTGAGTAAGACAGGGGAGGTTATTGGCTCACAGCCCAAGTTGTATCAGTGGACATGTTATGGTTATACTGTTAGGCTATTCCATGGAATGGCATCGTTCAGGCCATGGATGTGTGTGGCTAGACGGTAGATCCAGCGCTGCTCTTTTTGTAGAAGGAATCTTTCATCTTTGGCATTGTCAAATTTTTCAATGACAGTCCAGGAGAAGTCATTTGGTGTGTGATTGTTGGTCAGAAAGTGATCTGTAAGTTTACTGATATTTTTCCCACATCTTATTGTACTCCTGTGTTCGGTCATTCTTGTGCGTACCTTGCGAGTGGTCATGCCAATGTATCTCAGGCCGCATCTGCACGTTATCAGGTAGACCAGGTTGGTGGAGTTACAGTTAGTGAAATTGCGTTGCGTCCAGGTTTTGCCCGGTTCCAGATTGAGGGTTTTGGACGGAGATGTAAGGTGGCATACGCTGCAGTTGTTACAGGGTTGGTGTCCGATGATCTTGGGCAGGCCCCATGCATTGACAATTGTGTTGTCTCTGTTCTGATTGGTAGTGCGTGGCCTGGTGTTGACTAGCTGGTCTCTTAGGTTGGTAGATCTTTTGTAAGCAATGCGTGGTTTTTCCCATTGTCTTGTGCCAGAGTTAATGATTTTCCAGTGCCGTTGTATGATGTTGGAAACTTGGTTCGATGCTGTGTTGTACGTTGTTACACAGGTGAGGACTGGTTCTTCCTCGGGTTTGTCGTAGTTTTCCAGGAGGGCTTCTCGATTTTGATTTCTTGCTCTTTTGCGGGTTTGGTTTAATATCCTAGTGGGGTAACCACGGTCCCTCAGTTTGTGTACTAGGTCATTGGACTGTTGTTTATAGTCCTTTATGTTGCTGCAATTGCGCCTGATACGTAGAAACTGCCCGTAGGGCAAGTTTTCCCTCAGGTGACGAGGGTGAAAACTGTCAAACCTTAGCAGTGAGTTCCTTGCTGTGGGTTTGTAGTAGGTGGTGGTGGTAAGCTTCCCATGGTCAGGTTTGATGTTTAGGTCCAGGAAGGGTAGTTCAGTGGTACTGCTGGTGCATGTGAAGCGTAGGTAGGGGTCCAGTTGGTTGACCCAAAGCATGAAGCTGTCTAGTGATTTTTGGTCTCCTTTCCATATTAAGAGTATATCGTCGATATACCGACGCCACATACGTATGTTGGCAGAGAAGGGGTTGGTAGGTTGTTGTACGTGGGTGTCTTCAAAGTGGGCCACGTACAATCCTGCCACACTGGGGGCAAAAACACTGCCCATGGATGTTCCATTCGTCTGTAAGTAGTACGTACCTTCATATTCAAAATAGTTCTCTTTGAGAGCCAGAGCCGCGCAGTCTAAGATGAAGTTACGGGGGGTGTTGTACTCCCAGGGGCTTGTCATTAGGACATCATGTAACACTTGGAGTGTAGCGTCCTGTGGTAGGCTAGTATATAGGCTTTCTATGTCTAGTCCTGCCATGAGTTCTGTGGTGGGGTCAAAGTCAATATCTTGAATCACACTAAGGAGGTGTTTGGTGTCTTTAATGTAAGAGGGGGTCTTTTGAACAAGTGGGTTTAGGAAAAAATCACAGAACCGTGATAGTGGCTCTAGGAGTGACTTGATCCCTGATACGATGGGTCTCCCGGGTGGTGGAGAGATACCTTTATGTATCTTGGGGACCGTGTAGAAGTAAGGGGTCTTTATTTCTTTGGGACAAAGGTAGTCCGCCTCTTGTTTAGAGATGTGTTCGTTGTCTTTTGCGTTGGTGACCAGTCGGTTGATGGTGACTTGAAGTTGTTCAGTCGGGTCTCTGGTGAGGCGTTTGTAGTTTCTTGTGTCACTGAGGAGCCTCTTACATTCGAGGTCGTAGTCAGCCTTGTTCATCAAGACTATTCCTCCCCCTTTATCAGCAGGTTTGATCACCAGTGAGGGATCATTTTGAAGGCGTTGGATGGTACTTCTATCTTTGCTGGATAGGTTGTTAAAGGTGTCCTTTTGTTGTAGGTTTTGTATATCGGTGTAGACTGCCTGTTCGAACATTTCCCTTAAACTAGCTAGCCTTTATTGATTTATATATATAAACTGGGGATACAGGCTAGCTTATCTAGTCCTCTCTCTCTTGTTGATCTGTATACTACTAAGCAGCGCGCAGCTGTGAGAGCTTCCTTCCCTCCAACATGGCCGAAAATATGGGCCTTACTTACACTGCTGAGGACATCAGCGAAATTCTAGCTGATCCCTCACTCCTGGCAGACTTTAACATCCCGGCCACCGTAGCACAAACAACGGACTGGGATTCACTTACGGAGAAAAAGAGGAACAGGATCCGGACTGTTCTGCACGGGGTCATCCTGGCACAATACTTACGCACCAATACAGCTCCTACCGGCCTTCTAGTCACCAATGCCCCCAGGATCTTCCTGGATGACGCAGCATTTCGTAAAGACTGGGCCCAAATCGCCTGGCATTGCACTAGGGACTGGCTAGTCTTAATCATCAAAACTGCCAAACGTCTATCAGATGCCATCATGATAGAAATCCAAGCAACAGAGTCCCATTTCAAAACCACCATAACGGGCTTTAAGAAAAAACTCGAGGACCAAAACCGCGAAATAGCGGAATATAAAGACTACCTAACCCAGACCAAAATTAAGAAATTCGAGAAAGACCTGAAGAGATTCAGCTATTCTAAAACCTACCCGTACTCGGAGGACGACTACACCCCCCCCAAAAAAACCTTTGACAATTCAGACAATAGCTCTGTCTCAAGCACCTCTAGCAACTCTAGCACAGGATCCAACACATCAAGAGGAAGAGGAAGACGGGGACAACACTGGCAACAACCCTGGCAAGGCCCCCAAAACCAAAATTACGGGCCACCACCGCCCCTCCTAGGCCACTTCCCACCTCCTTACTTCGGATACCCACACATGTATCCCCAAGGCAACATGCCGTTCTTCCAAGGGAACCAAAACCCCCGGTATCCTTTTTTATCCCAGGGCAGAAGAGGCCGGGGCAAGAGACGGAACTCGGGACATGTCCAATGGACCCCAGAGGAAGAACCTGTGAGCGCCAACACAAGAAACAAAACCAGGGAACAACCGGGAACCAGCAAATAGCACCACAACACCCACTGGTGTTCAACTTATCCGACACTCAGTTAACAACAGAAGAAATGGAAGTACTCAACAAAGGCCTTTCATTTGTCCCCACTCCCAGGCTAGACATGTTCAAATTACACGTCGAGCTTGCTGAGTTCTTCAGGAAACTTAAACTTAAAGCTTTCTTTGAGAAAAAGGACAACATCATGTCGGAGACAACCAGCACGCCAAATGAGACAGGCTTGAGAATGAAGTCCACCTTCACCCCCCCACCGGGTAGCATCCCGGTCGAAATCCTGACGTTCGAACAGGCAGTCTACACCGATATACAAAACCTACAACAAAAGGACACCTTTAACAACCTATCCAGCAAAGATAGAAGTACCATCCAACGCCTTCAAAATGATCCCTCACTGGTGATCAAACCTGCTGATAAAGGGGGAGGAATAGTCTTGATGAACAAGGCTGACTACGACCTCGAATGTAAGAGGCTCCTCAGTGACACAAGAAACTACAAACGCCTCACCAGAGACCCGACTGAACAACTTCAAGTCACCATCAACCGACTGGTCACCAACGCAAAAGACAACGAACACATCTCTAAACAAGAGGCGGACTACCTTTGTCCCAAAGAAATAAAGACCCCTTACTTCTACACGGTCCCCAAGATACATAAAGGTATCTCTCCACCACCCGGGAGACCCATCGTATCAGGGATCAAGTCACTCCTAGAGCCACTATCACGGTTCTGTGATTTTTTCCTAAACCCACTTGTTCAAAAGACCCCCTCTTACATTAAAGACACCAAACACCTCCTTAGTGTGATTCAAGATATTGACTTTGACCCCACCACAGAACTCATGGCAGGACTAGACATAGAAAGCCTATATACTAGCCTACCACAGGACGCTACACTCCAAGTGTTACATGATGTCCTAATGACAAGCCCCTGGGAGTACAACACCCCCCGTAACTTCATCTTAGACTGCGCGGCTCTGGCTCTCAAAGAGAACTATTTTGAATATGAAGGTACGTACTACTTACAGACGAATGGAACATCCATGGGCAGTGTTTTTGCCCCCAGTGTGGCAGGATTGTACGTGGCCCACTTTGAAGACACCCACGTACAACAACCTACCAACCCCTTCTCTGCCAACATACGTATGTGGCGTCGGTATATCGACGATATACTCTTAATATGGAAAGGAGACCAAAAATCACTAGACAGCTTCATGCTTTGGGTCAACCAACTGGACCCCTACCTACGCTTCACATGCACCAGCAGTACCACTGAACTACCCTTCCTGGACCTAAACATCAAACCTGACCATGGGAAGCTTACCACCACCACCTACTACAAACCCACAGCAAGGAACTCACTGCTAAGGTTTGACAGTTTTCACCCTCGTCACCTGAGGGAAAACTTGCCCTACGGGCAGTTTCTACGTATCAGGCGCAATTGCAGCAACATAAAGGACTATAAACAACAGTCCAATGACCTAGTACACAAACTGAGGGACCGTGGTTACCCCACTAGGATATTAAACCAAACCCGCAAAAGAGCAAGAAATCAAAATCGAGAAGCCCTCCTGGAAAACTACGACAAACCCGAGGAAGAACCAGTCCTCACCTGTGTAACAACGTACAACACAGCATCGAACCAAGTTTCCAACATCATACAACGGCACTGGAAAATCATTAACTCTGGCACAAGACAATGGGAAAAACCACGCATTGCTTACAAAAGATCTACCAACCTAAGAGACCAGCTAGTCAACACCAGGCCACGCACTACCAATCAGAACAGAGACAACACAATTGTCAATGCATGGGGCCTGCCCAAGATCATCGGACACCAACCCTGTAACAACTGCAGCGTATGCCACCTTACATCTCCGTCCAAAACCCTCAATCTGGAACCGGGCAAAACCTGGACGCAACGCAATTTCACTAACTGTAACTCCACCAACCTGGTCTACCTGATAACGTGCAGATGCGGCCTGAGATACATTGGCATGACCACTCGCAAGGTACGCACAAGAATGACCGAACACAGGAGTACAATAAGATGTGGGAAAAATATCAGTAAACTTACAGATCACTTTCTGACCAACAATCACACACCAAATGACTTCTCCTGGACTGTCATTGAAAAATTTGACAATGCCAAAGATGAAAGATTCCTTCTACAAAAAGAGCAGCGCTGGATCTACCGTCTAGCCACACACATCCATGGCCTGAACGATGCCATTCCATGGAATAGCCTAACAGTATAACCATAACATGTCCACTGATACAACTTGGGCTGTGAGCCAATAACCTCCCCTGTCTTACTCAGGAGCGCCCAGCACGCATGTGAGATACTTGTGCCCCTGTCCCCTTGCATGAGCGCCCTCCCTGACCCCTTTTCTCCAAATAGTGATCCCATCTCCTTAACTTGATGGGCACTACCCATTCTCTACACAGTGGCCCTATTTTTCGTTCATAATGACCCCCTGGGTAGCGCACAGTCAGCGCTACTACACACCTGTTAACACACAGGTTGTTCATTGTGCCCAATACTGGGTCTATTACAACACTCTGGCTAGCGCATATCCAGCGCTACTCACACCTGTTCCCTTACAGGCTGCCCACACATCCCAGCACTTGCAGCGCTCACACGGCGATGCACCGCGCATGCGCATCAGAGCCCCGTTCCTTGCGCATGCGCATTGACGCGCCATGGCTTCCGCGCATGCGCGAACCCACGCGCTGCTTCCCTGCACATGTGCAGTTGGTTGCAGCATGATAGGGCGTTTTACGCGCATACCGCCTTCTCTTTCTACCCTAACCAGGTGCAATAGATTACGATAAGAGCATAAAAAGACATACATTGCGGCCCAGTCACTACATTTCGGGCGCCGCGGATGGATGAATAGGTCCTAGGAGGAACCAGACCGAACTACTCGTGAGTAACCCTCTTTCCTGCAAATGGGGTAAGAACTTTCTCTCCCTACAGGTTAGCAAGCCTTGTATGTCTCATTTTTATTCCCTACAGGGTCTCTTTCTCTGCCAGGCGACCCATGAGGCTTTTAACACTGAAATAACAGAGTGAGGACTTAGTAACACTACTTTCCTGTACCTCACCTTGTGATTTCGTTTTTAGCCCACCACCCCTCACTAACGGTTTAATATACCCTCACAAGCTCTATGGAGTACCCAATGAGCTCACTATAGCCGCATATAGGTCGAACACCACCTTATAAGTCGGCTAAAAGTGGTTCTTTTACTTAATGCAAACCTAATATGACTCTTCCTTGTACGTCTTGTCTTTGTCCTATGTGTTCTGTGTAGAAAAGCTTGAGGGAATCCCCCTCTAACAGTTACGGCGCCTTAGCGTGCGCAACACATAGAGAAAATAACAACACTCACTTAATATAGTTTATTATTACTTGCACCTTTCACCCCTTTTGGTCCTGAGGAAAGCCAGCTTATAACAAAGGCACTGGCTGAAACATGTAGACCACACTGGACGCTGGAGGTCATTGTAACTCTCCCTTAAAACGTCCTATTGCCTTTTTAACCTGCTAACAGAGGCCCAGTTCATTAAATATTGCTAATACCCTCGGGTGCTGGGACCTCCTGGATAGCATTTTAATTTCTCACCTTCACACCCCTTCACTGCACACTCAGCAACATACCAGCTCCGCAGTCACCTGGCGTTGAAGCACACCCGGGGCACATTCGGTGCCACTGTGGTGGGCCCGATGATGAAGCATGCCACCGACTAGGTCGGTGGGTGAGGGCTTTCAAAGGAAAACAGTGTTTTTCCCACATATTGTCACTGCTGACGTACCAGAGTCTCCCTTACATTTCCCTTAAACTAGCTAGCCTTTATTGATTTATATATATAAACTGGGGATACAGGCTAGCTTATCTAGTCCTCTCTCTCTTGTTGATCTGTATAATACGATGAACCTCTTCAGACTCTAATATAACCTTAGATACAATCAGTGTAAACAGACACTCACAGATTCTCACTCATCCATGGAGTTACTCATACATCTAGTCAGTCATGCAAAGAATCAATCACACCTCCATTTCCTCAACTATACAGTTATACGCACCTTACTAATTCAAACATATTCTAACACATATTTACTCTCCTATACGATCCCTGATACAAGTTCACAATGATCCATACAGCCACTCACACATTCATTGGCTCTTATGCACGGTTATATATGTCAACTCTCACATGTACTGTGTTTTACATATGTACTTACTTTGACATGTTGCACTGAGATATCCATTCACTCACCAATACACTCATGCACACAGTCAACCGCCCATGCAGCTTTTTTCACATGCACTTTTGAACCCATTCATCTAGTGAATCAACTGCTCACACATCTATGCACAGAGTCATACACCTCCCAGCCACTCACACACATACCCAGTCTCCCATACAAATACTTGGGCAACCAATGAATATCCCATATAGTTACTCATATAGCTACTGATTAACACATTTAGCAGTTTACAGAACAACAGACATAATGATGCACAAATTAAGACAGTTTAGTCACTAACCCATGCACTCAGTGAGACACATTTATTCACTCTCTCATAGAGTCAGTCATGCACCTACTAAATTCTTCATCCAGACACTTATACATCCACTCATTCTTCAATATGTAAGACATATTTTAACTTTACAGAAACATACAGTCATTGGATAATGTCATCAGTGATGTCATCAGTGATGTCACTGACCATGTCATGAATGATGTAATATGTGACATCATCAGCAGTGGATTGCGGGTGCGCGATATATAGTTAGTGCAACTAACTATATATGGAATTTCAATGGTTTTGTGTGTGAGTAAAATAAGGTTTTGTAAATGCTAATTCCTGGTAAACAGTCAAAATATCGAGTTTTTAATTTCGACCTACACTTATATCGAGTTGCTAATATCGATGGGAGAGAATATCAATGTCCAGAATATCGATGGCCAGAATATCGACCCTAAGGTAAGTAATATCGAAATTACTAATATCGATAGCATATATATCGATGTAAGTAATTTCGATTTACTAATATGTGTTAGAAATATTAGTTAAGTATTTAAATTAATTGTTATAATATGTGTTTAATATGTTTTTATAATTTAAAAATATATAAGAATAAATAATATGTTTTACTACCACAGCGGGTTGTGGGTTTATAGGGGAATAGGGTGGGAAGTAATTTATTTGTAATTAAATAATTATTTTTCAATGATTAATTTATTTTGCAATTAAATATTAATTGGCAATTATTTATTTTAATTGATTAATTGATTAATTAATTGATAATTTATGTATATTTTTAACTAAATTATGTTTTACTACCACAGCGGGTTGTGGGTTTATAGGGGAAAAGGGTGGGAAGTAATTTATTTGTAATTAAATAATTATTTTTCAATGATTAATTTATTTTGCAATTAAATATTAATTGGCAATGATTTATTTTAATTGATTAATTGATTAATTAATTGATAATTTATGTATATTTTTAACTAAATTATATTTTTTACTACTGGAGCGGGTTGTGGGTTTATAGGGGAATAGGGTGGGAAGTAATTTATTTGTAATATTAATTAATTTTGGGTCAAGGGGTATTTTTAGGGTTCAGGGTCAGTTTTCAGTTTTTGGGTAAAGGGGTATTTTTAGGGTTCAGGGTCAGTTTTCAGTTTTTGGGTAAAGGGGTATTTTTTGGGTTCAGGGTCAGTTTTCAGTTCTTTGGTAAAGGGGTATTTTTAGGGTTCAGGGTCAGTTTTCAGTTCTTTGGTAAAGGGGTATTTTTAGGGTTCAGGGTCAGTTTTCAGTTTATGGGTAAAGGGGTATTTTTAGGGTTCAGGGTCAGTTTTCAGTTTTTGGGTAAAGGGGTATTTTTAGGGTTCAGGGTCAGTTTTCAGTTTTTGGGTAAAGGGGTATTTTTAGGGTTCAGGGTCAGTTTTCAGTTTTTGGGTAAAGGGGTATTTTTTGGGTTCAGGGTCAGTTTTCAGTTCTTTGGTAAAGGGGTATTTTTAGGGTTCAGGGTCAGTTTTCAGTTCTTTGGTAAAGGGGTATTTTTAGGGTTCAGGGTCAGTTTTCAGTTTTTGGGTAAAGGGGTATTTTTTGGGTTCAGGGTCAGTTTTCAGTTCTTTGGTAAAGGGGTATTTTTAGGGTTCAGGGTCAGTTTTCAGTTCTTTGGTAAAGGGGTATTTTTAGGGTTCAGGGTCAGTTTTCAGTTTATGGGTAAAGGGGTATTTTTAGGGTTCAGGGTCAGTTTTCAGTTTTTGGGTAAAGGGGTATTTTTAGGGTTCAGGGTCAGTTTTCAGTTTTTGGGTAAAGGGGTATTTTTAGGGTTCAGGGTCAGTTTTCAGTTTTTGGGTAAAGGGGTATTTTTTGGGTTCAGGGTCAGTTTTCAGTTCTTTGGTAAAGGGGTATTTTTAGGGTTCAGGGTCAGTTTTCAGTTCTTTGGTAAAGGGGTATTTTTAGGGTTCAGGGTCAGTTTTCAGTTTACGGGTAAAGGGGTATTTTTAGGGTTCAGGGTCAGTTTTAGGTTTTTGGGTAAAGGGGTATTTTTAGTGTTCAGGGTCAGTTTTCCCTACTGTTGCACCCACTGGAGTGGGAATAGTAATTATTGTTAAGTAATTATATATTATATATGATTTATTATTTTATTATTTTTATTAAATATGTATTATTATTTTTTTCAAAAATTATTACATATATTTAAATATGTTTAAGTAATTATTAAGTATTATTTACAGTTTTTTTTATGTTATTTTAAATTAAAAAAAAATCGATATATTTAACAACGATATTTTTTACATCGATATTAATTTTTCGATATTTTGGTACTTACCATGTTGTACATAGGGCGTCGATATTTTTGCTATCGATATCATTACGCCGATATTTGTGTAGGTCGAAATTCTGTCTGTCGAAATTCTGTCATAGATCCGCTAATTCCTAACTATATATATATATATATTTACTGAAAAAACCATGGGTTATAGACCATATATAGTTAGGAATTAGCATTTACAAAACCTTATGTTACTCACACAAAACCATTGAAATTCCATATATAGTTAGTTGCACTAACTATATATCGCGCACCCACAATCCACTGCTGATGATGTCACATATTACATCATTCATGACATGGTCAGTGACATCACTGATGACATCACTGATGACAACTCAAATGACATCACTGACAACATCACTGTTAATATCATTCATGTGATAATACGATGAACCTCTTCAGACTCTAATATAACCTTAGATACAATCAGTGTAAACAGACACTCACAGATTGTCACTCATCCATGGAGTTACTCATACATCTAGTCAGTCATGCAAAGAATCAATCACACCTCCATTTCCTCAACTATACAGTTATACGCACCTTACTAATTCAAACATATTCTAACACATATTTACTCTCCTATACGATCCCTGATACAAGTTCACAATGATCCATACAGCCACTCACACATTCATTGGCTCTTATGCACGGTTATATATGTCAACTCTCACATGTACTGTGTTTTACATATGTACTTACTTTGACATGTTGCACTGAGATATCCATTCACTCACCAATACACTCATGCACACAGTCAACCGCCCATGCAGCTTTTTTCACATGCACTTTTGAACCCATTCATCTAGTGAATCAACTGCTCACACATCTATGCACAGAGTCATACACCTCCCAGCCACTCACACACATACCCAGTCTCCCATACAAATACTTGGGCAACCAATGAATATCCCATATAGTTACTCATATAGCTACTGATTAACACATTTAGCAGTTTACAGAACAACAGACATAATGATGCACAAATTAAGACAGTTTAGTCACTAACCCATGCACTCAGTGAGACACATTTATTCACTCTCTCATAGAGTCAGTCATGCACCTACTAAATTCTTCATCCAGACACTTATACATCCACTCATTCTTCAATATGTAAGACATATTTTAACTTTACAGAAACATACAGTCATTGGATAATGTCATCAGTGATGTCATCAGTGATGTCACTGACCATGTCATGAATGATGTAATATGTGACATCATCAGCAGTGGATTGCGGGTGCGCGATATATAGTTAGTGCAACTAACTATATATGGAATTTGAATGGTTTTGTGTGTGAGTGAAATAAGGTTTTGTAAATGCTAATTCCTGGTAAACAGTCAAAATATCGAGTTTTTAATTTCGACCTACACTTATATCGAGTTGCTAATATCGATGGGAGAGAATATCGATGTCCAGAATATCGATGGCCAGAATATCGACCCTAAGGTAAGTAATATCGAAATTACTAATATCGATAGCATATATATCGATGTAAGTAATTTCGATTTACTAATATGTGTTAGAAATATTAGTTAAGTATTTAAATTAATTGTTATAATATGTGTTTAATATGTTTTTATAATTTAAAAATATATAAGAGTAAATAATATGTTTTACTACAACAGCGGGTTGTGGGTTTATAGGGGAATAGGGTGGGAAGTAATTTATTTGTAATTAAATAATTATTTTTCAATGATTAATTTATTTTGCAATTAAATATTAATTGGCAATTATTTATTTTAATTGATTAATTGATTAATTAATTGATAATTTATGTATATTTTTAACTAAATTATGTTTTACTACCACAGCGGGTTGTGGGTTTATAGGGGAAAAGGGTGGGAAGTAATTTATTTGTAATTAAATAATTATTTTTCAATGATTAATTTATTTTGCAATTAAATATTAATTGGCAATGATTTATTTTAATTGATTAATTGATTAATTAATTGATAATTTATGTATATTTTTAACTAAATTATATTTTTTACTACTGGAGCGGGTTGTGGGTTTATAGGGGAATAGGGTGGGAAGTAATTTATTTGTAATATTAATTAATTTTGGGTCAAGGGGTATTTTTAGGGTTCAGGGTCAGTTTTCAGTTTTTGGGTAAAGGGGTATTTTTAGGGTTCAGGGTCAGTTTTCAGTTTTTGGGTAAAGGGGTATTTTTTGGGTTCAGGGTCAGTTTTCAGTTCTTTGGTAAAGGGGTATTTTTAGGGTTCAGGGTCAGTTTTCAGTTCTTTGGTAAAGGGGTATTTTTAGGGTTCAGGGTCACTTTTCAGTTTATGGGTAAAGGGGTATTTTTAGGGTTCAGGGTCAGTTTTCAGTTTTTGGGTAAAGGGGTATTTTTAGGGTTCAGGGTCAGTTTTCAGTTTTTGGGTAAAGGGGTATTTTTAGGGTTCAGGGTCAGTTTTCAGTTTTTGGGTAAAGGGGTATTTTTTGGGTTCAGGGTCAGTTTTCAGTTCTTTGGTAAAGGGGTATTTTTAGGGTTCAGGGTCAGTTTTCAGTTCTTTGGTAAAGGGGTATTTTTAGGGTTCAGGGTCAGTTTTCAGTTTTTGGGTAAAGGGGTATTTTTTGGGTTCAGGGTCAGTTTTCAGTTCTTTGGTAAAGGGGTATTTGTAGGGTTCAGGGTCAGTTTTCAGTTCTTTGGTAAAGGGGTATTTTTAGGGTTCAGGGTCAGTTTTCAGTTTATGGGTAAAGGGGTATTTTTAGGGTTCAGGGTCAGTTTTCAGTTTTTGGGTAAAGGGGTATTTTTAGGGTTCAGGGTCAGTTTTCAGTTTTTGGGTAAAGGGGTATTTTTAGGGTTCAGGGTCAGTTTTCAGTTTTTGGGTAAAGGGGTATTTTTTGGGTTCAGGGTCAGTTTTCAGTTCTTTGGTAAAGGGGTATTTTTAGGGTTCAGGGTCAGTTTTCAGTTCTTTGGTAAAGGGGTATTTTTAGGGTTCAGGGTCAATTTTCAGTTTATGGGTAAAGGGGTATTTTTAGGGTTCAGGGTCAGTTTTAGGTTTTTGGGTAAAGGGGTATTTTTAGTGTTCAGGGTCAGTTTTCCCTACTGTTGCACCCACTGGAGTGGGAATAGTAATTATTGTTAAGTAATTATATATTATATATGATTTATTATTTTATTATTTTTATTAAATATGTATTATTATTTTTTTCAAAAATTATTACATATATTTAAATATGTTTAAGTAATTATTAAGTATTATTTACAGTTTTTTTATGTTATTTTAAATTAAAAAAAATCGATATATTTAACAACGATATTTTTTACATCGATATTAATTTTTCGATATTTTGGTACTTACCATGTTGTACATAGGGCGTCGATATTTTTGCTATCGATATAATTACGCCGATATTTGTGTAGGTCGAAATTCTGTCTGTCGAAATTCTGTCATAGATCCGCTAATTCCTAACTATATATGGTCTATAACCCATGGTTTTTTCAGTGAATTTTCAAGGTTTTGTAAATGCTAATTCCTAACTATATATGGTCTATAACCTATGGTTTTTTCAGCCATGCCACCCATGCAGCCACTGATATACAAAGTAAGACACTGATACAGATATTTAAAGATTTAAAGATTACACGCTAGTACACCTATTCACTAAGATATACTTAATAAGTCAGTTATACAATCAATTTTACAAAAAAAACATCCATTTAAACACTTATTTACCCATTTATTCTTCCATCAACCTTTAGATATACATATATAAAAAAAAATCCAGAAAGACACACATTCACTGGATGATGTCATCAGGGATGTCATTTGAGATGTCATAAGTGATGTCATGAATGATGTCACTGACCATGTCATGAGTGATGTAATATGTGATGTTATCAGCAGTGCATTTCGGGAGGGGAAGTTATAGTTAGCTGAGCTAACTATAATGGAGGAATTTTAAAGGTTTTGTATGAGAGAAATGTTCAGCTAACTATAACGTGTGAAACCTATGGTTTTTTCAATGAATTTGCATGGTTTTTTAAATGCTAATTCCTAACTATACCATGTGTGAAACCTATGATTTTTTTAGTGAAAAAAAAATAATATATATATATATATATTTACTGAAAAAACATGGGTTATAGACCATATATAGTTAGGAATTAGCATTTACAAAACCTTATGTTACTCACACAAAACCATTGAAATTCCATATATAGTTAGTTGCACTAACTATATATCGCGCACCCACAATCCACTGCTGATGATGTCACATATTACATCATTCATGACATGGTCAGTGACATCACTGATGACATCACTGATGACAACTCAAATGACATCACTGACAACATCACTGTTAATATCATTCATGTGATAATACGATGAACCTCTTCAGACTCTAATATAACCTTAGATACAATCAGTGTAAACAGACACTCACAGATTGTCACTCATCCATGGAGTTACTCATACATCTAGTCAGTCATGCAAAGAATCAATCACACCTCCATTTCCTCAACTATACAGTTATACGCACCTTACTAATTCAAACATATTCTAACACATATTTACTCTCCTATACGATCCCTGATACAAGTTCACAATGATCCATACAGCCACTCACACATTCATTGGCTCTTATGCACGGTTATATATGTCAACTCGCACATGTACTGTGTTTTACATATGTACTTACTTTGACATGTTGCACTGAGATATCCATTCACTCACCAATACACTCATGCACACAGTCAACCGCCCATGCAGCTTTTTTCACATGCACTTTTGAACCCATTCATCTAGTGAATCAACTGCTCACACATCTATGCACAGAGTCATACACCTCCCAGCCACTCACACACATACCCAGTCTCCCATACAAATACTTGGGCAACCAATGAATATCCCATATAGTTACTCATATAGCTACTGATTAACACATTTAGCAGTTTACAGAACAACAGACATAATGATGCACAAATTAAGACAGTTTAGTCACTAACCCATGCACTCAGTGAGACACATTTATTCACTCTCTCATAGAGTCAGTCATGCACCTACTAAATTCTTCATCCAGACACTTATACATCCACTCATTCTTCAATATGTAAGACATATTTTAACTTTACAGAAACATACAGTCATTGGATAATGTCATCAGTGATGTCATCAGTGATGTCACTGACCATGTCATGAATGATGTAATATGTGACATCATCAGCAGTGGATTGCGGGTGCGCGATATATAGTTAGTGCAACTAACTATATATGGAATTTCAATGGTTTTGTGTGTGAGTAAAATAAGGTTTTGTAAATGCTAATTCCTGGTAAACAGTCAAAATATCGAGTTTTTAATTTCGACCTACACTTATATCGAGTTGCTAATATCGATGGGAGAGAATATCGATGTCCAGAATATCGATGGCCAGAATATCGACCCTAAGGTAAGTAATATCGAAATTACTAATATCGATAGCATATATATCGATGTAAGTAATTTCGATTTACTAATATGTGTTAGAAATATTAGTTAAGTATTTAAATTAATTGTTATAATATGTGTTTAATATGTTTTTATAATTTAAAAATATATAAGAGTAAATAATATGTTTTACTACCACAGCGGGTTGTGGGTTTATAGGGGAATAGGGTGGGAAGTAATTTATTTGTAATTAAATAATTATTTTTCAATGATTAATTTATTTTGCAATTAAATATTAATTGGCAATTATTTATTTTAATTGATTAATTGATTAATTAATTGATAATTTATGTATATTTTTAACTAAATTATGTTTTACTACCACAGAGGGTTGTGGGTTTATAGGGGAAAAGGGTGGGAAGTAATTTATTTGTAATTAAATAATTATTTTTCAATGATTAATTTATTTTGCAATTAATTATTAATTGGCAATGATTTATTTTAATTGATTAATTGATTAATTAATTGATAATTTATGTATATTTTTAACTAAATTATATTTTTTACTACTGGAGCGGGTTGTGGGTTTATAGGGGAATAGGGTGGGAAGTAATTTATTTGTAATATTAATTAATTTTGGGTCAAGGGGTATTTTTAGGGTTCAGGGTCAGTTTTCAGTTTTTGGGTAAAGGGGTATTTTTAGGGTTCAGGGTCAGTTTTCAGTTTTTGGGTAAAGGGGTATTTTTTGGGTTCAGGGTCAGTTTTCAGTTCTTTGGTAAAGGGGTATTTTTAGGGTTCAGGGTCAGTTTTCAGTTCTTTGGTAAAGGGGTATTTTTAGGGTTCAGGGTCAGTTTTCAGTTTATGGGTAAAGGGGTATTTTTAGGGTTCAGGGTCAGTTTTCAGTTTTTGGGTAAAGGGGTATTTTTAGGGTTCAGGGTCAGTTTTCAGTTTTTGGGTAAAGGGGTATTTTTAGGGTTCAGGGTCAGTTTTCAGTTTTTGGGTAAAGGGGTATTTTTTGGGTTCAGGGTCAGTTTTCAGTTCTTTGGTAAAGGGGTATTTTTAGGGTTCAGGGTCAGTTTTCAGTTCTTTGGTAAAGGGGTATTTTTAGGGTTCAGGGTCAGTTTTCAGTTTTTGGGTAAAGGGGTATTTTTTGGGTTCAGGGTCAGTTTTCAGTTCTTTGGTAAAGGGGTATTTTTAGGGTTCAGGGTCAGTTTTCAGTTCTTTGGTAAAGGGGTATTTTTAGGGTTCAGGGTCAGTTTTCAGTTTATGGGTAAAGGGGTATTTTTAGGGTTCAGGGTCAGTTTTCAGTTTTTGGGTAAAGGGGTATTTTTAGGGTTCAGGGTCAGTTTTCAGTTTTTGGGTAAAGGGGTATTTTTAGGGTTCAGGGTCAGTTTTCAGTTTTTGGGTAAAGGGGTATTTTTTGGGTTCAGGGTCAGTTTTCAGTTCTTTGGTAAAGGGGTATTTTTAGGGTTCAGGGTCAGTTTTCAGTTCTTTGGTAAAGGGGTATTTTTAGGGTTCAGGGTCAGTTTTCAGTTTATGGGTAAAGGGGTATTTTTAGGGTTCAGGGTCAGTTTTAGGCTTTTGGGTAAAGGGGTATTTTTAGTGTTCAGGGTCAGTTTTCCCTACTGTTGCACCCACTGGAGTGGGAATAGTAATTATTGTTAAGTAATTATATATTATATATGATTTATTATTTTATTATTTTTATTAAATATGTATTATTATTTTTTTCAAAAATTATTACATATATTTAAATATGTTTAAGTAATTATTAAGTATTATTTACAGTTTTTTTATGTTATTTTAAATTAAAAAAAAATCGATATATTTAACAACGATATTTTTTACATCGATATTAATTTTTCGATATTTTGGTACTTACCATGTTGTACATAGGGCGTCGATATTTTTGCTATCGATATAATTACGCCGATATTTGTGTAGGTCGAAATTCTGTCTGTCGAAATTCTGTCATAGATCCGCTAATTCCTAACTATATATGGTCTATAACCCATGGTTTTTTCAGTGAATTTTCAAGGTTTTGTAAATGCTAATTCCTAACTATATATGGTCTATAACCTATGGTTTTTTCAGCCATGCCACCCATGCAGCCACTGATATACAAAGTAAGACACTGATACAGATATTTAAAGATTTAAAGATTACACGCTAGTACACCTATTCACTAAGATATACTTAATAAGTCAGTTATACAATCAATTTTACAAAAACAACATCCATTTAAACACTTATTTACCCATTTATTCTTCCATCGACCTTTAGATATACATATATAAAAAAAAAAATCCAGAAAGACACACATTCACTGGATGATGTCATCAGGGATGTCATTTGAGATGTCATAAGTGATGTCATGAATGATGTCACTGACCATGTCATGAGTGATGTAATATGTGATGTTATCAGCAGTGCATTTCGGGAGCGGAAGTTATAGTTAGCTGAGCTGGAGCCAAAACCAATCAGTTTTATCAAGAAATTATTTAATTGAAATAAATATCTATAGTTAGGATTTTTTCTCTATGGGACTTTTGAAAATTCTATGTCTAATAACTTTGGCGTTTGTGGACGGAATCGGCTGAAATTTTCAGGAAAATGGCACATTTTGTTTTTTAACAGCCCCTTAAAATTTGGGGGGGTTTCGTCAAGGGGGGGCCGAGAAAAAAGGGGGTTCCCAAAACGCGTTTTTCCTATTCATTTTTCCATAGGGCGTTTGGCCTCACTTTTAGCTCGAAATTGGCAAAATTGTAGGGACTGTTAGCCAGATGTGCCTTTGCTAGGTCTCAATATATGTGCTCCAGTGGATTTTGAGAAATTAATGTTTTAAAAAACAGATATATCTGTGACAGCGTCCCGGGTAGCGCTCCGGTTCGCGAACTTTTTGCGTAACGGAACTTTGCGAAGCGAAGCTGATTGGCTCTCCGGTGTCTGTCAACATTCTAAACAGTCCGGAACGGCCGCCATCTTGTCTCTCGGTAGGATCGAGAGACAAGAGGAGGAGAAAAACGAAGGGGGAATTTAATGAAAGGGGGCAAGGTAGACCCTTCTTGACCCCCTAGGAATGATGTTGGGGTTATTAAAGGGTCCCGTGGGGCAAATAAAAAAAATTTGATTTTTTGCGGTAGAAGCGCTTTCCAGTTCGCGAACCGGGTAGCGAACTGGGTCGCAAAACGGGAATTCGCCATTTTGTGTTTCGTTTTAATTAAATTACAAGATGGAGGAAAAACAATGTGAGAAATAGGTATAAGGGAGACGTATCCTGACCCCCTATGTTTTCTGAGGGTGGCTGAGGATACTCATATATGTTGATACATGTCTTCCAGCGGCTGCGCGTGAGCGTTTTTTTTTTTTTTTTGCTGCGTGATGTCTGTTAACGTTCGATTCGAAGGAAATCAGGAAGTGTTGACCACCATTTTGTCACTGCGAGTAAATATATTGTTAAAAATAATTGTTATAAATTAATCCGTATTGATAAACATTGTCTGCGCCATCTTGCCTTTTTTCCAATGCCACACTTTTGTCGTGCACGGCAGCCATTTTAGATGCCTTGACCAGACCCACTCTCTGCATGCCGCCGATCCTCAGCATGGCTCCCCACCCTCGCAAGCATCTCCCCCACGCACTGGTCACCCCCGCTCTCTCTCTCATGCATGGGCCATAAACCTCCCCCCATCTGCGCTGCTCTTCCCTGAGAATCACACCCTGTGCCCGCCCGACACCTCCCTTTCACCCTATTCACTACCGCACCCTCTGACACTCCTCTTCCTCTGTGTCTGATTGTCCAGGCCGGTCCCAGGCTATCACCTGGCCCTGCGGATGTAGTTTATGGCCCCAACTGTAAAGAATCACCCCTCTTCAAAGGAGTTACAGTAGATCAAGGCCCTCACCCCATGAGATCCGTCCCACCACACGCGTTCCTACTATCTGATAACGATCCTGTATTGTGATTGGGGAGGGGATTCTCACTGTGAGGTTGTGTGGGACCGAGCCTGAAGCGGAAGATTCCAGGGATGGCTTTTTGTACATCAAAGTCTTCACAAATATGTGTCACATTAAAAATATATAGCACTCCAACAAAGTAGTAGGATTATAACACTTTAATAACTTATAAATATATACAACGCTCCAACAAAGTAAACACGTTAAAAAAAAAATTTAAACAAAGCAACAATGGGCTGCTGTGAGGTGGCGTCAGTAGCGGTCCGTTGTGCGAATAGGCCGAAGGCAGCACAACGCGCCGAGATCCGGACGGCACCCAGGTGATGTCCAGTAAGTTGCCGCACTGGTCTTGGCATCCTACAATGCTGCGCCGAAAAACGGCGTGGGGCGCCCCGGGGGGGGGGAGGCGGCGCGAACGGGCCTCCCCCGCCTCCCCAGGTGGAGGCTCCTCTGCTGCAGTGGGGCGCCCCTTTAGCGTTTCAGTCGCCATTCAGCTGTTTACCGCCCGCTTTTGCTGCACTGTGCCTCATCCGCCATTCAGCTGAGTTGCGCCCGCTCTTGTGGCTACAGCGTCTCGCCCACTATCCAGTTGAATTGCGCCCGCTCTTGCGGCTACAGCGTCTCGCCCACCATCCAGTTGAATTGCGCCCACTCTTGCGGTGCAGCGATAGGCGGCTGCCACAGGACTCTTAAAATGGCGGCCGGCTCTTCGGATTGTGGCCTGGTCCACTAAAATGGCCCTGGGACACATTTGAACTCGGACATTTGCCTGCTAGGGCTTGGGCCCCATTCTCGAAAGCATCCCCTCAGCCTTGAAGATTCTACAAAAATCATCGGGCCCCCGATTCCCACAGGCTTCCGGATGGGAGCGGCTGCCATGATTGCTTTCGGAATGGAAAGGGGCGACCATTCGGTCCCCCCGAACGTATGGCGGAGTACCACGATCCCCCCGGGAAGCCATCTTGGGCGGGAGGCGAGCCTCGGCTGGTATGCCCAAAGCGGCGTAGCCGGGGCGTGCTTTTTCCCGCCCTGGAGGGGGCTGGCCTAGACACTGACGCGGCCGGCCACGCCCTTGGGGCAGGCAGGGGCGGGTTTACGCCCGCCCTGAAGACGGATAAAAGGAGCAACAAGCCAAGGAAGCATCCTCTTGTTCCTGTGCTCTGAAGCTGCACCTCCTCGCTGCACGTGAGCTCGAGACGGAACGAAGAGCCAATTTTGACCCACCCACCAGCCCCTGAGGACAGCAAGAGGTTTTGAATAAAGTTTGATGTGGTAACACTAATTCTTGCGGGTTGTGATGATTATCGTGATAACTTTGAATTTGCAATAAAGAATGGTCAATTGGTAATATGTTCTTGCAAATAAAGTAATTCTGCACTAGTGTTGATCAGTAATCATGCCTTTGGAATAAATTGTAATTGTTACTGTCTTTTAGTAATTTAGCCATTTAGTAATTTAGTTAGAATTGTCGTATTTATTTTGGTCGGGCGGTAAGGTCATGATCGGTGAGCAGTAATTGGAAGATCCCTATGGGTGGGCGTCACCCATTACGGATGGGAGCGCTCGGGGGAGGTGGCCATTGGCCCCTCAACGGGGAGGCGGTCCCTTCTAAGGATGGGCCGCCGAAAGGAAAGGAAAGGCGGTCAAGGCCCCTTCCTGGGTAGGAGGGGCTACAGCCCCCTCCTGGGGAATTTCCCGGGGCCAAGACATCTGCGACGGCAGATGTGGTAAGTTGTGTGGGGTTTGGGAGGGGGTCTACGCTACCTTCTAGATACCTCACACGAGTCCTCGGACGACCTTTAAATGGCGTCGAGTTTATTGGGGCCCCCGTCAAGTCAAGGGAAATTGGTAGATGCACTTGAGGTACACCTCTGTGCGGTCGCCCCTCACAAGTGAGGGAGATATTTCGGGTTTAGGGATCTTGACACCGGTTACGACCTTGCCGTTGGCCCTTAAACGTTAGGATGTACAATTTCAAGTTAAATGTTTTGTAGGATGTTAGTTCGGCTAGGAGAACCTTTGTATTAGAGAATATGTTAAGGTTAGCCAAACATCGGAATGTGGAAATGAAATTGTACATAATATGAAACTGTTATTTTAATGTTTTATTTTGTTTCATATTTTAATAAATACGGCCGGGAGGGTCACTCCCTCCCGTCTTCCAAAAGTTCAGAACCGTTTACGGTTTCCCATCCTTGGGGATTGTGTTGAGAGGGGGTGGCGGGTATCTCAGCTATATGGCCACGACGGAGCTACGAGATGGTGGTGCTCTCATGCTGACACCAGCTTCAGTCTGAAACATCCAGAAACACTGTAGACTATCAATTCAATGACTTCCAGTGGAGCCCCAACGTGACCCGGTAGGGAAGAACTTGCCCTCTCCTCTTTTGACTGATGGTTCTTGTTGCCTGTCCCCTCTGTTGTCATCTAACGGAACCTTTTTGGATTGCAGAGTGAGAAAAAAAAAGTGGGGCTTTCATAGTTTGGGAAAAAAAAATGTTTCAATCCAATGAAAAGTGTTATCTTTAGGTCATATGATCAAGCATTTCATCATTAGGAAACCAAAAGTAAAATTCACGAAAGCGTCCCCTCTTTTGACTGATTGTTCTTGTTGCCTATCTCTTCTGTTGTCATTTAACGGAACCTTTTTGGACTGCGAAAGGGGTTCTGGTCCGACCGCTGGTTGGTGGAGACATTTTGACTATATCCTGGACCTGCCCGGCCTCGCCCAAAATGGCGCCGGTATAAATGGGACTCGTAACTCCTTGTTGTGTACTGGTTGCCCAACCATGATATCACGAGATACGTATGCAGTTTTGAAGCACATGGCGGGCGGGGACGAGTACTGATTGAACATTTGGACATCCCTATTGATATTAAGTTCTGATGTGTTATTGATTACTGTACTATTGAAAGTTCGAATTAACGTCACCCATGGTACTTGCCCGCAAATGTATATCTAGATAATTTTATTGTAACTGGCCCTGTCGTACTTTAATTATAAAATGTACGTCCACTGATTCCGCAACTGTTAGACACCTTAGTTCTTGCAACCTAATGGGTCGCCCGTTACGTTCTTCTACAGTGTAAATGTCCCCATATCATATACGATTCCAGTTTGCTCCGTGGCCGGCCCACGTGGTTATAGGCCCGTATTTGTATACTGACATTTTCACAATAAAGGTTTTTAAAACAAAACATGGTAGTAGTACCTAGATTGGTAAAGTTTTGAATAATAGCCACTGTTTTCGAATCAGTAAAAGGCAAGTGAAATAAAGCAACCCGATTACATGACGGTTAAAAGGTATAATACGCAGGAACGCAGTACAGATAATTGGTCAAGGGCTGTTGTGTTTTCCACTCCTGCAACATAAAGTGATCGATAAGAATCCGATATTCATGCCTATCAGCGACTAAGACAGTAGGTTGAGCCTCTTTTGCTCAACGGCTCCCTCATGGGACGAAGAAACGCCCTTTTTCTCGAAATAGGAATATTTTACTTGCAGGACAGTTGTAAATTTCCCGGGAAAATACATTAGTCTGGAACATTGTTAGTGATAAACTGTAAATGCATCTGGGTCCTTTGCTTTACAAGTCAGAGTGATAAAAAAAAAGGTGGGGCTTTCATAATTTGGGAAAACAAATGTTCGAAAGCAATGAAAAGTGTTATTTTTTAGGTCATATGACCAAGCCTTTCATCATTAGAATAACCAAAGGAAAATGAACCAATGAAAAGTTTTATTAACAAGTCACATGACCTGTTATGCTTACGTTACGCACTGCGCGCCGCGCTCTGGATCGCTTCCGGGAAGCTGCGCCTCGCGCACCGGAGCACTTCCGGGTGTGCTAACCCGACGCATCATATGACGCATTACGCGACAACGCAGGTCCAGAATATAGTCAAAATGTCTCCACCAACCAGCGGTCGGAACACAACCCCTTTCAGTAGTCAAAAAAGTTCTGTTAAATGACAACAGAAGGGACAGGCAACAAGAACCATCAGTCAAAGAGGGGAGGGCAAGTTCTTCTCTACCGGGTCATGTTGGGGCTCCACCGGAAGTGATTGTCTACAGTGTTTCTGGATGTTTCAGACTGACGCTGGCGTCAGCATGAGAGCACCACCATCTCGTGGCTGCGTCATGGCCATTCCGCGAGCAATCATGGCAGTCGCTCCCCACCGGAAGTCTACGGGAGTCGGGGGTCCCGGTGACTGTTGTAGAATCTTCAAGGCTGAGGGGACTCTTTTGGGAATGGGGGCCATGCCCTAGCAGTCAAGCGTCCGAGTTCCAAGGTTGCCCAGAGCCATCTTTGCAGGCCAGGCCCAAGTCTGTGGAGCCATTTTGTGAGCTCCGTAGCAGCCGCCTGTTGCTGTACCGCAAGATTGGGTGCAATTCCGTTGGATGGCGGGTGAGACGTTGTAATAGCAAGAGCAGGCGCAATTCAGCTGGCCGAGCGAGGCACTGTTTCGCAAGAGCGGGCGCAAGTCAGCTGGTCGAGTGAAGCGCTGGGGTGTAGCTGAGAAACCTCCACCTGGGGAGGTGGGGGAGGCTCGTTCGCGGAGCCTCTCCCTTCTAGTGCACCCCACGCCGTCTCCAGGCGCAGGTATATGTGATTGTCGGACCAGGGCACCGCAGGATGTGTTTTCAGGTCAAACGGATTGTGAGACAAGGTGTGGAGCAGGCGCAATTATCTCGGGGGCCTCCGTCAAGCGGTTCAGGGAGGCACCGCATCACATTGTTTTCCAATGCAGTCAGGTCCACAAACAGCCCCCACTTACTTTGAGAATAGTGAAGCTGCAGCAGGTGCAAATAAGCTTCAGACAGTGTTACAAGCGCTGCTCGGAACCCTCAACTATGGCACCCAACATCCAGGACTTATGCCATTTGCAAAGGCAGTGACATCGAAGCATCTCAGGGACCAAGCAACATACTATATCCAGAGTCCTTACCACAACCTCTGCCTTCCTTCTTACCTAGTTATTGTTCTTTCACTCCCACTCCAGGCTTTTAGTCTGTGGATGGAAAACCATGAACCTACACTCACCTATGAAAATCTTACTATTGATGGTTGATTTTGAGCCCCAAATACAAAGGCTTGTTTGGATCGATGTTGCAGCAGGCTGCCATGTAAAAAGATATTTAATAAAACGTTTTACCCTGTTACTTGTTGATTTTGAGTCCCAAATACAAAGGCTTGTTTGGATCGATGTTGCAGCAGGCTGCCATGTAAATAGTTATTTAATAAAGCGTTTTACCCTGTTACTTTGCTGGTGTGTTTTATATATTTATAATATTTGCATAGGGTTTGTCATTATTTTGGGTGGGGTGGTCAGCGGAGCCGAGCTGTCTTGCAGCCATCATGGTGTCGAGCTCAGTTCCTCTCACTAGTTTCGTATTTCTCATGAGGGGTTGTTCATAATGTTTCTATTTTAGCGAGGTCAAAAAGAGATCCCATTAGTGGCCTACTGATTTTGCTTGATTCCTTTTGTTTTTTTAACGATTTTTCACTATCTGCAAAGACTAAACAGAGTATTGCGACTCTGCGCTTGTTTATAAATAGAGAATGAACCAAAGAGAACCAACTCCAAAACAATAAATGCTAGGATAACAATCAATCAAATGGAGAGGGAAGCAGGCACGACGGATTACAAGGGGGGCAAAGGCCTGTGTTACCTACCCTTCACTATCTGCAAAGAGAGAATACTCCTAAAAGAAAAGAGGGGGGGGGGGCAGCGTTCAAAGCACATCAGCGTGCATAAACACGAATTTTTTTTTACCTACCACGTACTTGACATTTTACAGCTTTTGATATTTGCTATTAAAAAACCATTGAAATTCACTGAAAAAACCATAGGTTATAGACCATATATAGTTAGGAATTAGC
Source organism: Lissotriton vulgaris (assembly GCF_964263255.1). Taxonomy (NCBI): domain Eukaryota; kingdom Metazoa; phylum Chordata; class Amphibia; order Caudata; family Salamandridae; genus Lissotriton; species Lissotriton vulgaris. Next base: position 9,443,032 of record NC_141697.1, read on the forward strand.
ATTTACAAAACCTTGAAAATTCACTGAAAAAACCATGGGTTATAGACCATATATAGTTAGGAATTAGCATTTACAAAACCTTATTTTACTGACACAAAACCATTGAAATTTCATATATAGTTAGTGGCACTAACTACATATCGCGCACCCGCAATCCACTGCTGATCATGTCACATATTACATCATTCATGACATGATCAGTGACATCACTGATGACATCACTGATGACATCTCAAATGACATCACTGATGACATCACTGATGACATCTCATTTGACATTACTGATCACATCACTGATGACATCATTAATGTGATAATACGGTGAACCTCTTCAGACTCTAATATAATCTTAGATACACTCAGAGTAAATAGACACTCACAGGCTGTCACTCATCCATGGAGTTACTCACACACCTAGTCAGTCATGCAAAGAATCAATCACACTTCCATTTCCTCAACTATACAGGTAGACACACCTTACCTATTCAAACATATACTAACACATATTTACTCTCTTATACAATCCCTGATACAAGTTCACAATGATCCATACAGCCACTCACAAATTCACTGGCTCTTATGCACAGTTATTTATATATGTCAACTCTCACATGTACTGTGTTTTACATATGTACTTACTTTGACATGTAGCACTGAGATATCCATTCACTCACCAATACACTCATGCACACAGTCAACCGCCCATACAGCTGTTTCCACATTCACTTTTGAACCCATAGATCTAGTGAATCAACTGCTCACACATCTATGCACAGAGTCATACACCTCCCAGCCACCCACACACACTCAGCCTCCCATACAAATACTTGGGCAACCAATCAATAACCCATATACTTAATCATAAAGCTACTGATCAACACATGCAGCAGTTTACAGAACAACAGACATAATGATGCACAAATTAAGACAGTTTAGTTACTAACCCATGCACTCAGTGAGACACATTTAATCATTCACTCATACAGTCAGTCATGCACCTACTAAATCCTTCATCCAGACACTTATACATCCACTCATTCTTCAATATGTAAGACATATTTTGACTTTACAGAAACACACAGTCACTGGATGTTGTCATCAGTGATGTCATTTGAGTTGTCATCAGTGATGTCATCAGTGATGTCATCAGTGATGTCACTGATCATGTCATGAATGATGTAATATGTGACATGATCAGCAGTGGATTGCGGGTGCGCGATATATAGTTAGTGCAATTAACTATATATGGAATCTCAATGGTTTTGTGTGAGTAAAATAAGGTTTTGTAAATGCGAATTCCTAACTATATACAGTCTATAACCCATGGTTTTTTCAGTGAATTTTCAAGGTTTTGTAAATGCTAATTCCTAGCTATATATGGTCTATAACCTATGGTTTTTTCAGTGAATATATATATATATATATATATTACCTACTGGCGGTCGCCAGTAGGTATATATAGTTAGGATTTTTTCTCTATGGGATTTTTGAAAATTCTATGTCTAATAACTTTGGCGTTTGTGGACGGAATTGGCTGAAATTTTCAGGGAAATGGAACATTTTGTTTCTGAGCAGCCCCTGCCAATTTGGGGGGGTTTCATCAAGGGGGGGCCGAGAAAAAAGGGGGGTCCCAAAACACGTTTTTCCATGTTAATTTCCATAGGGCGGTTGGCCTCACTTTTAGCTCGAACGGCTGAATGGATTTGCACGAAACGTGGCAAAATTGTAGGGACTGTTAGCCCGTTGTGCCTTTGCTAGGTCTCAATATATGTGCTCCAGTGGATTTTGAGTAATTTAGGTTCAAAAAAAGATATATATCTGGGCGGAGCCTAACCACACATATGATCTGATTGGCTGTCAGCACTTCATCCAAGAAGTGTTGGCAGCCATCTTGGGACCAATATACATGATAGCACCTCATTAAAAAGCATGGTAGTTAATAGAGGGTTTTAGGACTTTAGTTACATTATAAATCATTTGTTGATGGTACCATACTCGTTTTAGGAATTGTGGTGGGTTCTAAGGTGATTTTACCATGTGAAAAAACCTTCTGCTGTGATATCATGAATATTGTTTGAAAGAAAACTAATATCTCATGATTTTCCCACAGTGGTTTGGAAGGGGATCTATAAGCTAAACTGAAAGCATATTTTCTGTAAATTCACATTATCTTTCTCAGTCATGTGAAAATGAAGTCTGACATTCTCGGTAAAACATGTACATCCAACAAGGACAGAGACTGTCAGTTGATTCCTTTGTGTTCTACTGCAGCCTCCTAGAGTGTTCTAAAGAACAACTAGAGCACTAACAGTCCTACTTATTACAAAGGTATGGCACACCTGAAGCCATCTTGATTGGAATAAAGTGGTAACTCTTAAAACATTTAATTTAAAAAGAAACAACATGAGGGGGTATATTTTGCCATAGAAAGTATGATTAGTGCTGCAGAATGAAAAATTAGGGCACATTTTGAGTGACTTCTCAAATCCTATTCTATTTCATTAAAACATTCTGACATGCAGTCTCCCAAAATGGCCACCAGAGACAAAAGAGCCCAAATGTAGCCCAAATATCACCCAGATGTAGCCCAAGTATAGCCCAATGACAGAATGTCCCAGAGTGTTCTAAAGAACAACTAGAGCGCTAACAGTCCTACTTATTACAAAGGTATGGCACACCTGAAGCCATCTTGATTGGAATAAAGTGGTAACTCTTAAAACATTTAATTTAAAAAGAAACAACATGAGGGGGTATATGTTGCCATAGAAAGTATGATTAGTGCTGCAGAATGAAAAATTAGGGCACATTTTGAGTGACTTCTCAAATCCTTTTCTATTTCATTAAAACATTCTGACATGCAGTCTCCCAAAATGGCCACCAGAGACAAAAGAGCCCAAATGTAGCCCAAATATCACCCAGATGTAGCCCAAGTATAGCCCAATGACAGAATGTCCCAGAGTGTTCTAAAGAACAACTAGAGCGCTAACAGTCCTACTTATTACAAAGGTATAGCACACCTGGAGCCATCGTGATGGGAATAAAGTGGTAACTCTTAAAACATTTAATGTAAAAAGTAACAAAATGAGGGGGTATATTATGCAATAGAAGGTATTATTAGTGCTGCAGAAAGAAAAATTAGGGCAAATTTTGAGTGACTTTTCAAATCCTCTTCTATTTCATTAACACATTCTGACATGCAGTCTCCCAAAATGGCCACCAGAGACAAAAGAGCCCAAATGTAGCCCAAATATCACCCAGATGTAGCCCAAGTATAGCCCAATGACAGAATGTCCCAGAGTGTTCTAAAGAACAACTAGAGCGCTAACAGTCCTACTTATTACAAAGGTATGGCACACCTGAAGCCATCTTGATTGGAATAAAGTGGTAACTCCTAAAACATTTAATTTAAAAAGGAACAAAATGAGGGGGTATATTTTGCCATATGAATTATGATTAGTGCTGCAGAAAGAAAAATTAGGGCACATTTTGAGTGACTTCTCAAACCCTCTTCAATTTCATTAAAAAATTCTGACATACAGTCTCCCAAGATGGCCACCAGAGACAAAAGAGCCTAAATGTAGCCCAAATATCACCCAGATGTACCCCAAGTATAGCCCAATGACAGAATGTCCCAGAGTGTTCTAAAGAACAACTAGAGCGCTAACAGTCTTACTTATGACAAAAGTATGGCACACCAGAAGCCATCTTGATTGGAATGAAGTGGTAAGTCTGAAAACACTCAATTTAAAAAGGAACAACATGAGGGGGTTAATTTTGCCATAGAAAGTATGATTATTGCTTCAGAATGAAAAATTAGGGATCATTTTGAGTGACTTCTCAAATCCTCTTCTATTTCATTAAAAAAATTCTGACATGCAGACTGAAACATGCACTTTGAATTCCAGCAGCAGACGTCCCTGGTGAGCAGTAGCTTTACTACAGTGATCTAATGTGCAACTAGAGTGCTAACATTCAGAATTTATGGCAAATGTGTGACACATCTGAATGCCTTCTTGATGGAACCAAAGTAAACAAGCATTGAAAATGCAATAGATCTCGCCCTCGGTTAAGTTAAAGCCATTCTGTTTGTAATGAGGTGGCTTTTTAGCTTTGCTTTTATTAGTGTTTTTTCAACTTTCATGTAAATAACATGCATCTGTATGCATATAAGTATATGTATGCATGCATTTATGTTTGTATTTATATAGATATACAGATGATATATGTTTATATATGTATGTATATATATATATTCACTGAAAAAAACCATAGGCTATAGACCATATATAGTTAGGAATTAGCATTTACAAAACCTTGAAAATTCACTGAAAAAACCATAGGTTATAGACCATATATAGTTAGGAATTAGCATTTACAAAACCTTGAAAATTCACTGAAAAAACCATAGGTTATAGACCATATATAGTTAGGAATTCGCATTTACAAAACCTTATTTTACTCACACAAAACCATTGAAATTCCATATATAGTTAGTTGCACTAACTATTATCGCGCACCCGCAATCCACTGCTGATGATGTCACATATTACATCATTCATGACATGGTCAGTGACATCACTGATGACATCACTGATGACATCTCAAATGACATCACTGATGACATCTCAAATGACATCACTGATGACATCACTGATGACATCTCATTTGACATTACTGATCACATCACTGATGATATCATTCATGTTATAATACGATGAACTTCTTCAGACTCTAATATAACCTTAGATACAATCAGTGTAAACAGACACTCACAGACTGTCACTCATCCATGGAGTTACTCACACACCTAGTCAGTCATGCAAAGAATCAATCACACCTCCATTTCCTCAACTATACAGTTATACAAACTTTACTTATTCAAACACATACTAACACATATTTACTCTCTTATACAATCCCTGATACAAGTTCACAATGATCCATACAGCCACTCACACATTCACTGGCTCTTATGCACAGTTATTTATATATGGCAACTCTCACATGTACTGTGTTTTACATATGTACTTACTTTGACATGTAGCACTGAGATATCCATTCACTCACCAATACACTCATGCACACAGTCAACCACCCATACAGCTGTTTCCACATGCACTTTTGAAACCATACATCTAGTGAATCAACTGCTCACACATCTATGCATACACCTCCCAGCCACCAACACACACACTCAGTCTCCCATACAAATATTTGGGCAACCAATCAATAACCCATATAGTTACTCATATAGCTACTTATCAACACATGCAACAGTTTACAGAACAACAGACATAATGATGCACAAATTAAGACAGTTTAGTCACTAACCCATGCACTCAGTGAGACACATTTAATCACTCACTCATACAGTCAGTCATGCACCTCCTAAATCCTTCATCCAGACACTTATACATCCACTCATTCTTCAAAATGTAAGACATATTTTAACTTTACAGAAACATACAGTCACTGGATGTTGTCATCAGTGATGTCATCAGTGATGTCATTTGAGATGTCATCAGTGATGTCATCAGTGATGTCACTGACCATGTCATGAATGATGTAATATGTGACATCATCAGCAGTGGATTGCGGGTGTGCGATATATAGTTAGTGCAACTAACTATATATGGAATTTCAATGGTTTTGTGTGAGTAAAATAAGGTTTTGTAAATGCGAATTCCTAACTATATATGGTCTATAACCTATGGTTTTTTCAGTGAATATATATATATATATATATATGGTTTTTTCAGTGAATATATATATATATATATATATATATATATATATATATATATATATATATATATATATATATTCACTGAAAAAACCATAGGTTTTACACCAGTTATAGTTAGGAATTAGCATTTAAAAAACCTATTAAATTCACTGAAAAAACCATAGGTTTCACACCAGTTATAGTTAGCTGGAAATTTTACTGATATAAAACCATTGAAACTCCCATGTTATAGTTAGTCGGACTCACTATAACTTGCGCGTGCAATGCACTGCTGATGACATCACATATTACATCACTCATGACATGGTCAGTGACATCACTCATGACATCACTGATGACATCTCAAATGACATCACTGATGACATCGTCCAGTGAATGTGTGTCTTTCTGAAAAATAAATATATTTTATATATGTATATGTTAAGGTCGATGGAAGAATAAATGTTTAAATAAGTGTCTAATTGGATGTTTTTTTAAAAAAAATTGATTGGTTAACTGGCTTATTAAGTGTATCTTAGTGAATACATATATTAGCGAGTAATGTTTAAATATTTAAATATATGTATCAGTGTTTTACTTTGTGTATAAGTGGCTGCATGGGTTGGTGAGTAGCTACATGTGTGTGTATATGGGTTATTAGATGTTTTTTAGTATCAGTATGAGTGTCTGTATGGTTTGGTGGGGCTGTTACTTACCTCATAGATGCATGAATGCAAAACTCATTATTTATATGTGTTTTGAAGACAGCATATGTGCAGGACTGTATGGGTGGATGAGTGTGTATTTGTGTGTGTTAGTGAGTGAATGCCTCTCTCACTAGTGTCTTTATGAGTAACTACATATGTTTTAATCTTGTATATATGAGCATTGATGTATATAAGTAAGTATATGTGAGAGTGAGAGATTGAAAGAGTTCCTGTTTAAATAAGTATGTGTTTCTGTAAGTCATTGTTTAAGAGAGTAAGTATGTGTAAGTTTCCTTAGAAGTAATGTGCTAATGTGTGTATAGTTGTATATGCAAATAAATGGATGTTTATTAGTTTATTTGCATGTGTGAGTATATGTATGAGTAAGTTTTTGATGACTGTCGGTGTGTAACAGAATGAATAGGGGTATCACTACATATGATGAATGAGTATATGTATGAGTGAATACATAAAACTGTTGGTGAATGTGTGAATTTGTATATAGATGGTGAAATTACTGAATTGGTTGTTGTAACTGGTATGGGTATATGCACTTTTTTGAAAATGTTAGTTTCTATTTTTCAATATGTGTTTCAAAGGTTACTTTACAGTGAGAGGAGGTCTGTCACTGTGTCACAAGGATGGTGTCATCAGTGATGTCATGAGTGATGTCACTGACCATGTCATGAGTGATGTAATATGTGATGTCATCAGCAGTGCATTGCACGCGCAAGTTATAGTGAGTCCGACTAACTATAACGTGGGAATTTCAATGGTTTTATATCAGTAAAATTTCCAGCTAACTATAACTGGTGTGAAACCTATGGTTTTTTCAGTGAATTTAATAGGTTTTTTAAGTGCTAATTCCTAACTATAACTGGTGTGAAACCTATGGTTTTTTCAGTGAATTTCATAGGTTTTTTAAATGCTAATTCCTAACTATAACTGGTGTGAAACCTATGGTTTTTTCAGTGAATTTCATAGGTTTTTTTAATGCTAATTTTTAACTTTTTGTAGGGCTTCATACCTATGTACTTTTTAGTGAATTTCTAAGCTTATTTTTTCACAAATGTCTTTAGCTGAGAAAGGTATGTTTTTCTAAAAATGAACACTATAATGTATATTAAGATACTATTTTTATTTTAAAAAGAGTATTTTACTTTTTTTTTTATATATTTGACTTTGGAGCGCTCCCGGTGCGTGTTCCAGTGAACGCCCTAGTGCGCGTCCCGTCAGCGCTCCAACAAAAAAAAAAGAAAAAAAAATTAATGAAGGAGTGACCATAAGGAATGGGGACAGAGAGAGTGTTGTTAAGAGAAAGAGAGCTAAAGGGAGGAACACAGAGGGACTGTGTAATAGATAGTAAGACAGATAAAAAGTGTAAGAGGAAATAACTGAGAAAAGAAAAATGAATAAGGGAGCAAAAGAAAAGAAGAAATAGGAAGAAGACTAAAGCAGAGGTTCTGGGAGAATGTAAATGGATGATGAAAGTAAAAGGAAGGACAGTTAAGTATGGGAATGACAGGTAGTGACGGAATGAGAGGAAAGGAATAGTAGTGATGGAGGGAAAGTAAATAGCAGTGAATATAAGCAAAGAGGGGTGAAACAGGGTACATGTAAGTGAATAAGGGTAAGACATGGGGAATAATAGAGCGAAAGAAGAGAGAGAGTAAAAGAAGGAGTGTCACAAAGGGACTAAGTGAACCAGTAAAAAAGGTAAGTGAAGGAGTGTGCATAGACAGAGGTACTGAAAGAAGTTGAATGTGATAGGAAGTAAACATGGAAGAAAAGAATAAGTGAGAAAAGCAAAGTAAGGAAACAGGGGTGAGGTAGGGTGAGAGAAAAATAGTGAAAATAAAACCAAAGGTGATAACAAAAAAGATTTTGTAAACACACTTACCATATAATCAATGCAAACTTGTATCTGTGAAAGATAAAAGAAAAAACATGTTATAATTACCTAAAAATATATAATAAAATAGAAGAAACAGTTCATGAGGTTTAAAAATCTACAAAAGTTTACTAAGAAATGAAGCAATAGTGAAGGATACAAAAACAGAAAGAAAGTAATGTAGAAAGAGAAAAAAAAGGAAAAAGAAATAGAAAGAAAACAAATTCCTAAAGATAAATAAGATACTAAAAGAATGTAAGATATCAAAACAAAATCAGTAAAGATAAGAAAATAAAAGAAAAATGAGTGAAAAGGAGAGAAGTCTGATTGAGAAACTATAAATAAAAAAGAGGAATAGAAGATGATTGAGAGTGAGTGAAGTGAAGTCACAGAGTGAAGGGATGAAAGGAATGAAGTTAGTATAGAACGATGGATAAAACAGGAGTGAGAGAGTAAGTACACAGAAAGACAAAAGGAAGAACTAAGTGAACTACAGTACAATGAGTGCGAAAGAAAAAAAAATAGAGAAAAAGAAAGAGAGGGTTAGGAAACTAAAGCAGTGGTACTGTGAGAATATGAAAAAGATAAAAAGTGGTGGAAGGAACAGAGGAAATGCAGACAGTTCCTATTAGATTGAGAAGTTGTGAATGAAGTGCACTAAAGAAACAGCGATGAAAAAAGAGTGTAAATTAGTAAAGAGAGGTAAATAAGGTTGAAAAAGAAAATGAGTGTAAGACAATGTGAACACAATATAAATTACACAATGCAAACTACACAATAACTTCTACAATATGTTACATTATTTATTTTTGCTGTTCTCAGAATATATTGAATTTCACTTAAATTAGTGAGATCAAAGTCTTCATCATATAACAGCGGGAAAAAAAACCACAATCTAAAAGATTGTGTTTAAAAAAACCCATTCAAACATACATCTCATATATGTACACTAATCTTTGATTCACTTACTTTTCCGTGAGGCCAAATTGCAGATAGTGAAGGTCCTTTTGGTGGAAAAAAAGTCTGCTGTGCTCTATAACTTCCATTTCATCGACTTCCTATGAAAAAAGATCTAAGAACATCATATCTTACACTTTCCTCACGGCCAATTTGTGTCAGATATATCAGTATTTTTTACTTTGAGATTCACTTAAAGTATCTACATGAGATAAATAATTTAAAATATTAGATTAACTAACTAACTAACTAACTTTTATTATCTATTCCCGTCTTCAAAGGCCAATTACCTTTACTAAAACTTTGGTTTTAAAAACACTAGATAAGAATTTGTAGAGTCATAAGGCAAACGTTGTTTATAAGTTAAATGAGAATCATTGCAGTAACTCCATCCATTTTCAGATGTTAAGTAGCATGTATAATGTCCTGAGGATGTCGAAGATCCATCATGATAAATAATAGCTTCAGTTGTAAAGGTTCTTCCTGAAATTGATAACTAAGAAGCTACAAAATTTTTGATAGAAGTTGTCAATTTAGTTCCATCAGGTCTACATCGTTGGAAAACTAAAATGATATACTGACCATAACTTTGTGTAAATAATGTGGATACCATTGGATAGTTACATTGGGTACACACCATATTATGATCTGCTGCTTTAACTAGATTTTTAAATGACACTGATTTACAGTCTGGTAAAGTCAAATATAAAAATCTTTCAGTGTCTATTCTAGTAGTACTTGATGAACTACAATTTTGGCAGTCATGCTGCCATTGATAAAAAAGGCTGAAAAGATTATCTACATCTACACCTTCATCTTCCAAAACACCAAACATATACAATAAAAATTCCTGACAATCCTGCTGAATGTTCAGTGAAAATTTATCTTGACCAGAACACATATCTAAAGTATTTCGAATTTCTGTTACACTTTCTATTTGTGCTGTAACACTGCTATATTTCTCAAACACAGAATTCCATAAACCACACAATCTTTGATCCCGATTTTCAACAATCTGTTCTTGTAAACTTTTAAGAAAAAAACCAACATTAATCACTGCATTAGCATAGCAGTTGACACCAGAACTATTTTCAAACTGAAATCCAACAACATTTTCTCCACAATTCTTTTTCTTCCTGTTTTCAATTACAGTTTTCTCTACTTTTTGTCTTTTTGCAACTACCTCACTACAATTATCCTTATTTCTTCTTTTTCGGCCTACCACACGTTTTTCAAACAGAGGATATTGAGGCAAATGTGGAGCATATTCTCTTCTTAATCCATTGTATTCTTTAACACAATCTAGATCTGCAGAAATCTTTGTCTCATCACACGAAATCAAGTACAATCCTGATAAAGTTCTGACTCGTGATAATGCCACATATGCCATACCCTCTTTAAACACAGATCTTCCAATGGTCACTAAAGCACCATCTACACTTAAACCTTGAGATTTATGAATTGTCACCGCATACGCCAAACAAACAGGAAACTGTTTTCGGCGAACATATAAGTCTTTTACAAGTAAAAATCTAGCAGAACCACGACTTATTTGTTGTACTTGTTCAATGCCATCAAATTTTATTTTTAAAAATTCAATTCCATCTCTATTTCTGTAATTCACAAAATCAACAACATAACCCATTGCTCCATTTACCAGACCTCTTTCAACATTTAAATTCCTTCTCAAAATGATACAACAATTTAAACACACATTCAGAGTCTTTTCAAAACCAGCTGTTTTTGAAATACTTTTCTCCAATGAATCCAATTTAGTTTTCACATTTTCAGACAAAACAATTGTTGCACCCATATGCTCTATTTTATCTATTGCTTCCAGTTTCACAATCTCTTCATTTTCTAACTCTAACATTTTGTTGTTGAAGATGGAACATTCTTGCAGAGTTGGCATCAAACATATCCCAGATTTCTTCTCAGTCATTTTTTTTAAAATATTCTCTGGAAGAATGTTTTCATTTGGATACAAATTTGAAATTAATCGACTATGCAAAGCTTTTTTCCCAAGCTCAGTCACTTTTCCAATTCTTACATCTTGTAGAATATTTTTATAATCTTCATCCTTGGCCTGTCGCATATTTTGAAGCAGTTCAGCATATTTAAAATTTAGCCATATATTAACATTTCCAATGCTTCCAAGGGACTTCCTGGTATCTTCATGTGTGAGCATTTTAAACACTGGTTGTCCTTTTACTGGAGTCAACTGCAATAGATCTCCAAAAACAATAATGTGTTTTCCTCCAAATAACACATCATACTCTGTTTTAAGAATTTCTTGCATTCTCAAATGCACAAAAGCAAGCATTAGATTTGAGATCATGCTTACTTCATCAATGATAAGACGTTTCATTTTCTTCAAGACTCTTGAAACTTCAGAACACGCATCTCCAGATAACTTGTTGTAATGCAATTTATTATCATGTTCAACTGGCAGCATCAATAAACGATGTAGAGTAATCCCTTTAATGGTATGTGCTGCCAGACCAGTTGGAGCAGTTACAACACAAGACAGTGGTGAATCAGTCCTTTTCTGCAGATAACTTGCAATGGCTTTAATTAGAAAACTTTTTCCTGTCCCCGCTTCTCCACTCACGTACAGTCGGACAGGGTCAAATGATATACATGAGCACTCTTTTTTCTCATGTCTGAATCCATGTTCAATCTGCTCTGTGACTTCATCATATATCTTTTTCTGCTCAATGTTTAGTTGCTTTACCAAATCTTCTAAGTTAACTCCATCCTCTTGAGCTTGTTCCATAGCTCTTTCCACCTCATCCATGGCAGTGGCAGCTTCATTTTGGATAATTGGTCCTCCTAGTGGATCCTGGCTCAATGAAGTAGAACTCTGACTATCTTGAGAACTGTTTCTAGCTATCTCTTCAGCAATTGTGGTTTCTCGCTCCATTTCTTCATTCAACATTTGCAGATAATTTAGAAAAATAGGACATTCTATGGTATCCTTAGTTGCATTAAAAGAGTCTTCATAACAGAGAAAATCTCCAAGTAGTTCCTCTTCTGTACGCCATGGCTTAAAGAGTTGCAAAAGAGCTAAATAGTAAAATTCTCTTTTGTCTGTAACTTCACAACTCAATTTTTGATGATTAATCAAATGGCCTTTTTTCTGCTTCACTAGACATCCTTCATAGCCAATGAGTGCATATTTTCCATTATTGATATCTTCTGTGATGTTCCTCTTATAACTGTAGTTTTGAAGAACTTCATACAAACAAGTGTTCTCAAGGTGAGTACTTCTATTTGGATAGTATGTATCCAACATATTTGTCTTCAAAATATCTGTACTGTTTGGTTCTTTGTCCGCCAAATATTCAATTTCTTGTACAGATTTCAAAACTCGGTTTCGTGTTGCAGCAAGACCAAGACTCACCCAAATGATTGTTCTTGATTTGGCATAGAGACTTGCTGATGATAACCGATCAGAACATTTATATGCTCCAATTTCTCGATGCGACAACATCTTCAGACTGAAACTGTATAATTTCTTGCTTAGACTCTTTTCATGTGAAATGTCCTCCCACATTTCCTTCAGTTCTGTCTTTTCTTTTTTTGTGATGTAAGATGTCACATATCGAGCCACAGCAATAGAGTTGTCAGCAACAAACTGAATATCCATTTTAGCATTCCACATGGACAAAATCACTGGGTTGTAATCGTTGATGTACTGAGATTCTTCATTTCTTTTCAAATTATATGTATTTTTGGGAGATTTCCTCTTCAGAGTATGTCGTAGAGATGACATTAAATTATTTACTCTTCCCTTAGAAATCACTGGTCGAGGAAATGCAAAACGACATTTCGTGTAGTACTTTTCTTTGTTTTTAAATTTTCGACGACAGTACTTTCCGCAACGATGAGATTGAAAACGAAAAACTTGTTGCCTTAAATTGTTTTCTTCAGTAGATTTTGGAAATGCACATGTTGAATACTCTTCAATGAAACTCATCACTCTTTCATCTGAATCTGATCCAAATTTGGGTGCATCTTTAATCCACAACAACATATGTATATGAGGAGCACCTCTCGCTTGATATTCCTTCCTCCAAAAGAAATCCAAAACCTCTCCAAGGGGAGGACTTTTTTTGTTGGTAATAAAAGACATCATAGCTTCAAATCTATGATTAAAATATCTGCAAACATTCACTGGATCTAAAGAACACAGTTCTCCTGGTGTTTTCAATTCTATATTTGGTATGTTTTCATTTGCCTCCCGTAGAAATTGAAGTAAATCGTCCCATGCATACTCAGCACAGCTAAGAGTGAGGAACCATGTAGGAGTTCCTAAGTTTCTTAGCATACATTTCAATTCTCCATGACGACGAAACCAATACTCGTTGGTTCCATGTTGACATGCCATGAGATTGATTAGCTGAGATTCCAAAATACTGTCTTGCAGATTAACTTTCTCCATAAAGTCCCTTGCACAAACATTTTGAAAATGAGCTCCACTTTTTAATATATGATTAACTGCATAAGAAAGCCCAGACAAATCACTTTCAAACAGTAGATGAAATAAATATGGAATGCATTGACGAAACCTTGGATCTTCAGCATATAATCTCAGAGTCCGGTATTCAGCTGCAGGAATTTGAACTGGTCGATCATCATATCGTCCACCACAACCTGTTGGAAATAATTGTGGAAAACAACGAGCTTCCAAACTTTCTTCCCATACACTAATGGGACTTCCTTTTGCTGCTTTCATTTGAAACAAGTCAATTGCATTTCCCATTACTTCTTTTGAATGCAAAGGATGAACAGTATAATGTTCATATATTTCTTCAGTTCTAGACACATCAACTTTTTCAATTTGACCAACTGAAGAATCACTATCTTCTTCTATAGCTGTTTCCTCTGCTCCAACACTTACATCTTTGTAGTACTCATTGTTTTTGACCAAATACAACGTTGCCTTTTTGACTTTTTTAACATCCACTAAATCTTGCCAGATTTTCTTACTCTTTGTTGGAACCCCATTAACTAGAATAACTAAAGGATCTTCTTCTACTCTTTCTACACCAATTGTATCAATATTTTTCTTGACATCTAGAGGCAAATAAACAACTCTTATGATACAAAAGGGAGAGGAGGGGGACCAAGGAGCTTTTTAACAGGTCCAGTGTCCATGCTCCTTATTATAATACTAATTACCAAAAAGGGGACACTGTTCCTAATTCAAGGTGCTAAAAGTCACCAAATGCAAGGGGGTGCAAAAGTCACCCATATGTGAGGAAAGGAAAGTAAAAGAAAAAGAATCCTTAGGTAAGGGAACCCACAAAAAATATATAAAGGGGAAACCATTATGTGTCCTCTGTTGCCCTCACACACCTGGAAAGATGTCATGCTTCATCATCGGGCAATTGCTCCTCGTAGGGCCGGCGCTGCAATTCCCTACGGGCCCCCCGAAGGGACTCTTTATCGGAGATCTTTTATAGGACTGCCGGATGGTGCATGCGGGTGTGCGGGGTAGTGGGTTAAAAGAGGGAAATAAAAAGTGCGTGCAAGTGTAAAGTGAACATCATACTGGGTAACCATGCAGCAATTGTTTCAATCATGTACCCAGAGCAGACTCCACTGCTAAATGAAATCGAGCCCCAGTGGCATACTATGCCTGGGTATAGAAGGACATAGGCCAACATGTTTCGCGCCTGCGTCGCCTTAGGGGTCGTTGGCGCTTCGTCAGGACCAGAATTCTAAAAGTTAAGGTGCACGTGATAAATGAATTAAAAATACCCTCATAATCGATCAGGGCGGGCAGAAACCTGTATACCCCAAGTCTGGCTACAGCTGCATATTTGTAACCGCTCCTGGTCAGTACCTAGGAAAGAACAAAGTAAGAAGTATATTTAAATTAAATTTAATTGCCCGATGATGAAGCATGACATCTTTCCAGGTGTGTGAGGGCAACAGAGGACACATAATGGTTTCCCCTTTATATATTTTTTGTGGGTTCCCTTACCTAAGGATTCTTTTTCTTTTACTTTCCTTTCCTCACATATGGGTGACTTTTGCACCCCCTTGCATTTGGTGACTTTTAGCACCTTGTATTAGGAACAGTGTCCCCTTTTTGGTAATTAGTATTATAATAAGGAGCATGGACACTGGACCTGTTAAAAAGCTCCTTGGTCCCCCTCCTCTCCCTTTTGTATCATATTGAAGCACGGCTTGCCAGCCGAGGGACCATTCTATCCCTTTTTTCTCTTTTTTCCTTTCTACAGGCGCATGGGACATCTTTTGGTTGCCAGTGGGGATTGCCAATCTATATTCTCAAGGGTGAAACAGGAGATATGAAGATATTTGCACTAGGAGTGACATTTTACCTGAACCCACTATATAAATAAGTGTTTTTTTAATCCCATGGACAGACATTAGTAATTGGGACCCCCATTATATCCACGGGGTTAACATACTGAAAAGCGGGACTTGCACCGATTTGAGTAGCTTTCATCATCTAAAATCTGGTTTCCTAACACGAGTAACTTCCCAAGTCAATTCCCATAACGAATCATTGGTTGACCGTGTTGAACCATTCCATTATTCATAAGTAAATTGAGTAGACGTGCATTTAGAGCACACTTACTGCGCATGCATGGGGGAGTAGTTCGACTGAGGTTTCCGCACATGCGCGGTACGTTTAAACACCTAAGCATGCGCATTGTCGTTTTCTAACTAATAGGACGTCCCGGAAAGGGTATACGCCCAGCATACCTGACCCATTCAAATCTGGTTATATAGTGACTGGGGAGTGCCACGGCATTTCCTGGCCGACACAATGATGGGGTAGGTGTGGAGGAGGGAGCGCCCATGTTAAGAGGTGAGCAGATCTCCCACAAGGGACTCAGATACCGTGACCGCTCAGTTCTCTTTATATGACTTCCCGTGTTTGGTTGTAAACTCCATGCTGTTATTTTTACAGCTCTTTAAATTGGGTGAGTCCATTGCTTGAAGCCAGCGGATCTTTCTCCTCAGCATTGCGAGGTGAGAACGCATTAAGAGATGTCAATTCTCGGGGGCACTGACTCTAGACGAGGTTTTTCGAGAATCATGTTTTAAAGTAGTTGAGACCTACTGCTACAAAATATAGGTGCACATTGGTTCCTACCTCTCCCCCTCATTTTAATATTTCCTACGTGAGGGTCATGCATCCAATTTTCTGGGCTTACTCATATGCAATTTTCACACCTCACTGGCCCTGCAACCTCCAACTTCCTGGGATGAACCTGTGTCCCATGCGCCTGCTATCCTTGACAATCTTATGCTTGGATGTGTACACAATGTGACACATAATGTGGCATCAAGGTGTTCCTGATGCTTAAATTTAATTTAAATTTAATTTAAATATACTTCTTACTTTGTTCTTTCCTAGGTACTGACCAGGAGCGGTTACAAATATGCAGCTGTAGCCAGACTTGGGGTATACAGGTTTCTGCCCGCCCTGATCGATTATGAGGGTATTTTTAATTCATTTATCACGTGCACCTTAACTTTTAGAATTCTGGTCCTGACGAAGCGCCAACGACCCCTAAGGCGACGCAGGCGCGAAACATGTTGACCTATGTCCTTCTATACCCAGGCATAGTATGCCACTGGGGCTTGATTTCATTTAGCAGTTGAGTCTGCTCTGGGTACATGATTGAAACAATTGCTGCATGGTTACCCAGTATGATGTTCACTTTACACTTGCACGCACTTTTTATTTCCCTCTTTTAACCCACTACCCCGCACACCCGCATGCACCATCCGGCAGTCCTATAAAAGATCTCCGATAAAGAGTCCCTTCGGGGGGCTCGTAGGGAATTGCAGCGCCGGCCCTACGAGGAGCAATTGCCCGATGATGAAGCATGACATCTTTCCAGGTGTGTGAGGGCAACAGAGGACACATAATGGTTTCCCCTTTATATATTTTTTGTGGGTTCCCTTACCTAAGGATTCTTTTTCTTTTACTTTCCTTTCCTCACATATGGGTGACTTTTGCACCCCCTTGCATTTGGTGACTTTTAGCACCTTGTATTAGGAACAGTGTCCCCTTTTTGGTAATAAATAAACAACTCTTCCCATTAATCCTCTCAGTAAATCTGATGCAGGCAATTTCCCTGTCTTAGGCTCCATGCGTACAATAGCCTGAAAAGGATGGACACATTGAATCAAAATAGATTCATAAGTATTTAGATCCATCAATTCAGAAGGAATATCTATCAACTGAAGAATATTTTAAACTGCTCTAGCAGGCATTTTATTTTCATTTAATTTATTTAAACAATAATTACAAATACACTGATCCAAACTCAAATCAAAAGAATTCTCCACCAACAAATAACTTACAAAATCCTTCCATTCACTATTATTTTCCAATTCACTTTTTGCATATAAATCAAGTAACCTAGTCTGAATCTTATAATGAGTCCGTCGACAACACACACAAGTTAAATTAGGCCTCTCACTTGATTTCACCTTAAACTTGATAATTTCCTCATCAAACTTTTCAATACTTGAAATTTGTCCATTATCTTCTGCATTACCATCCATTACTATATCTATTTCTACGCTGTCCTCTTTGTTCCCAAAATAACAAAACTCAATTTCTTCACAAATAGTCTTCACATCCACTTCAGATCCATGCAAAAGAGCACTGTTTAACTGTTTAAGCTTAAGTGCGGGACTTTTTGCATAATACAACTTTCTCACTAATTTCCTCACGTTATTATGATGCACTGCTAACATCCTAAAATGATGCAAAACACTCCGACAAACTTTTCTAGAAAGACAAGCCAGTGAATGCCCATGCAAACCTGTGCTTTCTCTCACTCTACAAGGATCTAACTCTTGCAGGATCTTCATTTTTTGTTTGAGACTTTTCTTACTATATGTACGTAAGAAATTTCGAAGCAAATCGATTGATTCCTGTCGCACACTACAAATACTACTGCATTTCCATGTGTACACTGGACCCTTAGTACGTCTCCCTAAAACTTCATCAGCTAACACCTCTTCTGCATCTCTAGATACAAGTTTCTCTTTTTCCATCACACAACCATCTTTCACCTCATATGCTCGACGACTGGTGTCAACTGCATGCACCAAATCATTTTCCTGAAAGTAACTCTCCTCATTGAAAAAAGGCTCAGAACTTGAACTATGCATCCATTCACCAGAAAATACTTCATAAAAATTACTCTGATTAATAATTCTTTTCCATCTACTGTTCGATTTTAAAACATCAATGGCCTTATTAGGTATCCTAATTCTATTGATTATTAAAATAAATAATTTTTTCTTAACTTCAAAAGCCTGATCAACAATCTTTTCTACACTTTTCTTTTTCTTGTAAAAAGCAGCTCTCAGTTTACTTTTCTTATCATTTTTTAGCAAATTTAAAACTACCCTATTGCGAAACATTCGCCTACGAATGTCCCTAAAAAGATTTACCCTTCTATTGCTATCCATTCTCTTCTCTCCTGCTCCAATGGAGACATTTTTTGTGCGCCTCTCCTTCCTTTTTAGATTTGTTGACTTTTTCTGTATATTCACATTAGCAATATCATTTTTTTTTCTACGACATATGTTGCGAAGAAAAGACTTAATTGGCTTACCAGAAACTTTTCTGGTGTTTTTTGAAGTAGTTGTTGAAGAGGATTCCATAAACTCTGTTGTTGATGTTCTCCTTTTCCGTATGGTATTTTTGATAATTCTTTGCCTTGAAGGCATTTTTGTTTGCTTTTCAGAAGTTGATTTGAATCTGTTGTTCTGTTAAAAAAACACATGAAAGACCACTATTAGCAAACAACAAAGTAATGTTAAAAAGCAAACAATATAAACAATAAATTGCAACATATTTAAGTTTATACAATAGCAACTCAGGGCCCTATTTATAAAGGCCTTGCGCCACCAGTGCCTCACTTATTACCCATGTATAAAGTGATGCACCAGTTACACAAGGCAATCATAAAAAAGGGCCAAATGCAAATACCAATCAATTGCACCCAAAAATCGATTTTTGAATAACATGAAAGAAACACTGCGCAGAACCTATGTACAACCACTCAATATCATCAAACAAAGTCAGGGCCTTATTTATAAGGGCCTTGCGCCACCAGTGCGTCACTTATTACCCATGTTTAAAGTGATGCATCAGCTGCACAAGGCAATCATAAAAAAGGGCCAAATGCAAATACCAATCAATTGCACCCAAAAATCGATTTTTGAATAACATGTAAGAAACACTGCGCAGAACCTATGTACAACCACTCAATATCATCAAACAAAGTCAGGGCCTTATTTATAAAGGCCTTGCGCCACCAGTGCGTCACTTATTACCCATGTTTAAAGTGATGCATCAGCTGCACAAGGCAATCATAAAAAACGGCCAAATGCAAATACCAATCAATTGCACCCAAAAATCGATTTTTGAATAACATGTAAGAAACACTGCGCAGAACCTATGTACAACCACTCAATATCAGCAAACAAAGTCAGGGCCTTATTTATGAAGGTCTTGCGCCACAAGAGTGTCACTTATTTCCCATGTATAAAGTGATGCACCAGTTGCATAAGGCAATCATAAAAAAGGGCCAAATGCAAATACCAATCAATTGCACCCAAAAATCGATTTTTGAATAACATGTAAGAAACACTGCGAAGAACCTATGTACAACCACTCAATATCAGCAAAGAAAGTCAGGGCCTTATTTATAAAGGCCTTGCGCCACCAGTGCGTCACTTATTACCCATGTTTAAAGTAATGCATCAGCTGCACAAGGCAATCATAAAAAAGGGCCAAATGCAAATACCAATCAATTGCACCCAAAAATCGATTTTTGAATAACATGTAAGAAACACTGCGCAGAACCTTTGTACAACCACTCAATATCAGCAAACAAAGTCAGGGCCTTATTTATAAAGGCCTTGCGCCACCAGTCAGTCACTTATTACCCATGTTTAAAGTGATGCATCAGCTGCACAAGGCAATCATAAAAAAGGGCCAAATGCAAATACTAATCAATTGCACCCAAAAATCGATTTTTGAATAACATGAAAGAAACACTGCGCAGAACCTATGTACAACCACTCAATATCAGCAAACAAAGTCAGGGCCTTATTTATAAAGGCCTTGCGCCACCAGTGCGTCACTTATTACCCATGTTTAAAGTGATGCATCAGCTGCACAAGGCAATCATAAAAAAGGGCCAAATGCAAATACCAATCAATTGCACTCAAAAATCGATTTTTGAATAACATGTAAGAAACACTGCGCAGAACCTATGTACAGCCACTCAATATCAGCAAACAAAGTCAGGGCCTTATTTATGAAGGTCTTGCGCCACAAGAGTGTCAGTTATTTCCCATGTATAAAGTGATTCACCAGTTGCATAAGGCAATCATAAAAAAGGGCCAAATGCAAATACCAATCAATTGCAGCCAAAAATCGATTTTTGAATAACATTTAAAAATTACTGCGCACAACCTATGTACAAGCACAGAATATCACTTTTGAAACATCACTGTTTCCCCAAAAACAAATCCTTTATCTTTCAAATGTTGATATCAAGCATTATCAAAAATCCAAAATCAAATCAACAGCAAACAAAGTCAGAGCCTTATTTATGAAGGCCTTGCGCCACCAGTGCATCACTTATTACCCATGTTTAAAGTGATGCATCAGCTGCACAAGGCCATCATAAAAAAGGGCCAAATGCAAATACCAATCAATTGCACCCAAAAATCGATTTTTCAATAACATATAAGAAACACAACACAGGACTTATATACTAGCATACCATTTGACTTCTAAAACATAACTATCTGCTTCTAAATATTCTCCATAGAGCAAACAAGTCTCTATGTAAATTAAATAAATCATTACTTACCTTTACAAAAGCTTTGGAAGATTGAAAACAGTGTCAGACACACACACCAATTTCTCTTTAGCAGAGCAAAAAGTGTGCACTCAATACACTGAAACCAAGACTGGCATAGAAAATCTCTAACTTTGTACACATATGCCTTAATTCAACCAATCAAAAGTTTTCCCTCACTATTTTCAAACCAACACCCTTCCCCCTCTCAGATCTTTCTATCTGTTTCCATAGCAACTCCCTCCTAACTGAACTCTCAGGTTCAAAAGTTTATTGTACAATGTTGCAAATTAACTCAGCAAGGCTGTTTGACCTCTCAATACACCAGCCTATCCAGAGTATTTTAGCTTTTAGTGACTTTTTTTAACCATTCAAATTGCTTCTTTAACACAACACAACCATGCACCCTAACTTTAAGTTTTCAACTATCTGAATCCACCAATCATTGCTTCTGATTCAAAAGCAGTGAAACTCCACAATTATTTTTTTGTAAACTCCTACTGTTCCAACTGCCATTTCATTCCCACACATCATCTGACTGCATCAGAACCATCTCTCATCATGTTTTCTGTCTGGATCCTTTGACACAGCTACATCCACTGGGCTCAAAGGTATGCAGATAGCAGACATTTTCACAACCTTGATTTATCAAATGTGGAAATCAAGTGGATTGGCCAGAGAGGATTAAAATGTCACCAACTGATACCATTGGTGAAAACCTTTATGCATTTGCCAAAACCTGACCTATTAATAGTGCACTGTGGTGGAAATGATTTAGGCACTATGACTGGGGTTGGTCTAGAAATGCTTTTAACGGACACCTTTGATCAATTAATGACACTTTTTCCACAAACTGCCTTGGTATATTCCAATATATGCCAAAGACAGAAATGGAACTGGTCCAACCAATTTTGTCCACAATTTGAGAAAGCACGGAAACATGTGAATAAATCTGTTTCTGCTTACATGAGAGACTATGGAATGGGTTCAATATACAATAATAACTTGCGTTACAACATGCAAGACATCTACAGAGGAGATGGTGTGCACTTCTCAGATGAAGGGAATAGAATATTCCTCCTGAATTTAAGAATGTGCATTGGAACCTACTTGTAGGTACCTAAATCAACCACAAAACCCAAAAGCTCTTTTCAGAGCTACCCTACCTCTGATCATTCAAAACGTTTATCTTTTTCTAACTTTTTTCACTATTTTTCACCATAGTACGCTTTCGGGTACGCTTAACGGTGCGCGTACCAGGCGCTCCCCCCGCGGAAAATTAAAGAATTTTTTTTTAAAAAAAACGTTTATGAGCCTCCTAAGCCCCCCTCAGAAAACCTAGAGGGTCAAGAAGTCTCTACCGTGCCCCATTCTACCCATACGAACATTGTTTACCCTCCATCTTGTGTCTCGATTGTACCGAAACACAAAATGGAGGACTCCCGTAACGCTGCCAGTGTGCGTCACGGAGCGCGCACCGGTAAGCGCTCGATAAAAAAAGGTGGGAAAGCAATTTATAAAAAAAACACTGGAGACGCTTTCATCAAATATAGAATAGGCCCTACTACATAGCAGTCCCTACCATTTACCCAAACTTGGTGGAATTCCATTGAGACATTTTGGCTACAGGCCTGTCTAAATATCCTGAGGTAAATTACATGACAAAAACACATATGAAATGTTAGAATTTACAACCAATTAAAAAGTTTCTCTCATTTTCTACGATTATTTCCTGACGTTTCATTGGTTAGGTACAAGAATATATATAAAAGAAGAGAGGGAAACACAGCCATTTTGACTACTGCTTCCAGAAGTACATTTGAGAACAAATTACACTGACAACTTCAACTGATTTCTTCAAGGTAAATTGTTATTATGGAAGTATATTGTACACTTTAAGTTAATTTCTGAAAAAATATTCTGTTAGTTATATACTATCCCTCTGTAATAGTTATAGATTGAGATAGACTTCTCTGTAATAGTTATGGATTGAGTTAGGCTTCTCTGGTATACAGTACCCTAACTCTACTAATATACTTAATTTGTATGCAATTTTCAGAAAGAAAATGGAAGGAGAAAATCAAGGAAATGTTACTTCTATCAAAATAAATATTGCGCAAGTTATAGTGAGTCCGACTAACTATAACGTGGGAATTTCAATGGTTTTATATCAGTAAAATTTCCAGCTAACTATAACTGGTGTGAAACCTATGGTTTTTTCAGTGAATTTAATAGGTTTTTTAAATGCTAATTCCTAACTATAACTGGTGTGAAACCTATGGTTTTTTCAGTGAATTTCATAGGTTTTTTAAATGCTAATTCCTAACTATAAATGGTGTGAAACCTATGGTTTTTTCAGTGAATTTCATAGGTTTTTTTAATGCTAATTTTTTATGGCTGAGATACCCGCCACCCCCTCTCAACACAATCCCCAAGAATGGGAAACTGGAAACGGTTCTGAACTTTTGGAAGACGGGAGGGAGTGACCCTCCCGGCCGTATTTATTAAAATATGAAACAAAATTAAAACATTAAAATAACAGTTTCATATTAATGTACAATTTCATTTCCACATTGCGATGTTTGGCTAACCTTAACATATTCTCTAATACAAAGGTTCTCCTAGCCGAACTAACATCCTACAAAACGTTTAACTTGAAATTGTACATCCTAACGTTTAAGGGCCAACGGCAAGGTCGTAACCGGTGTCAAGATCCCTAAAACAGACATATCCCCCTCACTTGTGAGGGGCGACCGCACAGAGGTGTACCTCAAGTGCATTTACCAATTTCCCTTGACTTGACGGGGGCCCCAATAAACTCGACGCCATTTAAAGGTCGTCCGAGGACTCGTGTGAGGTATCTAGAAGGTAGCGTAGACCCCCTCCCAAACCCCACACAACTTACCACATCTGCCGTCGCAGATGTCCAGGCCCCGGGAAATTCCCCAGGAGGGGGCTGTAGCCCCTCCTACCCAGGAAGGGGCCTTGACCGCCTTTCCTTTCCTTTCGGCGGCCCATCCTTAGAAGGGACCACCTCCCCGTTGAGGGGCCAATGGCCACCTCCCTCGAGCGCTCCCATCCGTAATGGGTGACGCCCACCCATATGGATCTTCCAATTACTGCTCACCGATCATGACCTTACCGCCCAACCAAAATAAATACGACAATTCTAACTAAATTACTAAATGACTAAATTACTAAAAGACAGTAACAATTACAACTTATTAAAAAGGCATGATTACTGATCAACACTAGTGCATGATTACTTTATTTGCAAAACATATTACAATTTGACCATTCTTTATTGCATATTCAAAGTTATCACGATAGTCATCACAACCTGCAAAAATTAGTGTTACCACAACAAACTTTATTCAAAACCACTTGCTGTCCTCAGGGGCTGGTGGGTGGGTCGAAATTGGCTCTTCGTTCCGTCTCGAGCTCACGTGCAGCGAGGAGGTGCAGCTTCAGAGCACAGGAACAAGAGGATGCTTTCTTGGCTTGTTGCTCCTTTTATCCGTCTTCAGGGCGGGCGTAAACCCGCCCCTGCCTGCCCCAAAGGGCGTGGCCGGCCGCGTCAGTGTCTAGGCCAGCCCACTCCAGGGCGGGAAAAAGCGCACCCCGGCTACGCCGCTTCGGGCATACCAGCCGAGACTCGCCTCCCGCCCAAGATGGCTTCCCGGGGGGATCGTGGTACTCCGCCATACGTTCGGGGGGACCGAATGGTCGCCCCTTTCCAAACTTTTTGTAGGGCTTCATACCTATGTACTTTTTAGTGAATTTCTAAGCTTATTTTTTCACAAATGTCTTTAGCTGAGAAAGGTATGTTTTTCTAAAAATGAACACTATAATGTATATTAAGATACTATTTTTATTTTAAAAAGAGTATTTTACTTTTTTTTTTATATATTTGACTTTGGAGCGCTCCCGGTGC
Source organism: Lissotriton vulgaris (assembly GCF_964263255.1). NCBI lineage: Eukaryota > Metazoa > Chordata > Amphibia > Caudata > Salamandridae > Lissotriton > Lissotriton vulgaris. The sequence goes on from NC_141697.1 coordinate 9,468,131, forward strand.
GCGTTCCAGTGAACGCCCTGGTGCACGTACCGTCAGCGCTCCAACAAAAAAAAAAGAAAAAAAATTAATGAAGGAGTGACCATAAGGAATGGGGACAGAGAGAGTGTTGTTAAGAGAAAGAGAGCTACAGGGAGGAACACAGAGGGACTGTGTAATAGATAGTAAGACAGATAAAAAGTGTAAGAGGAAGTAACTGAGAAAAGAAAAATGAATAAGGGAGCAAAAGAAAAGAAGAAATAGGAAGAAGACTAAAGCAGAGGTTCTGGGAGAATGTAAATGGATGATGAAAGTAAAAGGAAGGACAGTTAAGTATGGGAATGACAGGTAGTGACGGAATGAGAGGAAAGGAATAGTAGTGATGGAGGGAAAGTAAATAGCAGTGAATATAAGCAAAGAGGGGTGAAACAGGGTACATGTAAGTGAATAAGGGTAAGACATGGGGAATAATAGAGCGAAAGAAGAGAAAGAGTAAAAGAAGGAGTGTCACAAAGGGACTAAGTGAACCAGTAAAAAAGGTAAGTGAAGGAGTGTGCATAGACAGAGGTTCTGAAAGAAGTTGAATGTGGTAGGAAGTAAACATGGAAGAAAAGAATAAGTGAGAAAAGCAAAGTAAGGAAACAGGGGTGAGGTAGGGTGAGAGAAAAATAGTGAACATAAAACCAAAGGTGATAACAAAAAAGATTTTGTAAACACACTTACCATATAATCAATGCAAACTTGTATCTGTGAAAGATAAAAGAAAAAACATGTTATAATTACTTAAAAATATATAATAAAATAGAAGAAACAGTTCATGAGGTTTAAAAATCTACAAAAGTTTACTAAGAAATGAAGCAATAGTGAAGGATACAAAAACAGAAAGAAAGTAATGTAGAAAGAGAAAAAAAGGAAAAAGAAATAGAAAGAAAACAAATTCCTAAAGATAAATAAGATACTAAAAGAATGTAAGATATCAAAACAAAATCAGTAAAGATAAGAAAATAAAAGAAAAATGAGTGAAAAGGAGAGAAGTCTGATTGAGAAACTATAAATAAAAAAGAGGAATAGAAGATGATTGAGAGTGAGTGAAGTGAAGTCACAGAGTGAAGGGATGAAAGGAATGAAGTTAGTATAGAACGATGGATAAAACAGGAGTGAGAGAGTAAGTACACAGAAAGACAAAAGGAAGAACTAAGTGAACTACAGTACAATGAGTGCGAAAGAAAAAAAAATGGAGAAAAAGAAAGAGAGGGTTAGGAAACTAAAGCAGTGGTACTGTGAGAATATGAAAAAGATAAAAAGTGGTGGAAGGAACAGAGGAAATGCAGACAGTTCCTATTAGATTGAGAAGTTGTGAATGAAGTGCACTAAAGAAACAGCAATGAAAAAAGAGTGTAAATTAGTAAAGAGAGGTAAATAAGGGTGAAAAAGAAAATGAGTGTAAGACAATGTGAACACAATATAAATTACACAATGCAAACTACACAATAACTTCTACAATATGTTACATTATTTATTTTTGCTGTTCTCAGAATATATTGAATTTCACTTAAATTAGTGAGATCAAAGTCTTCATCATATAACAGCGGGAAAAAAACACAATCTAAAAGATTGTGTTTAAAAAAACCCATTCAAACATACATCTCATATATGTACACTAATCTTTGATTCAGTTACTTTTCCGTGAGGCCAAATTGCAGATAGTGAAGGTCCTTTTGGTGGAAAAAAAGTCTGCTGTGCTCTATAACTTCCATTTCATTGACTTCCTATGAAAAAAGATCTAAGAACATCATATCTTACACTTTCCTCACGGCCAATTTGTGTCAGATATATCAGTATTTTTTACTTTGAGATCCACTTAAAGTATCTACATGAGATAAATAATTTAAAATATTAGATTAACTAACTAACTAACTAACTTTTATTATCTATTCCCGTCTTCAAAGGCCAATTCCCTTTACTAAAACTTTGGTTTTAAAAACACTAGATAAGAATTTGTAGAGTCATAATGCAAACGTTGTTTATAAGTTAAATGAGAATCATTGCAGTAACTCCATCCATTTTCAGATTTTAAGTAGCATGTATAATGTCCTGAGGTTGTCGAAGATCCATCATGATAAATAATAGCTTCAGTTGTAAAGGTTCTTCCTGAAATTGATAACTGAGAAGCTACAAAATTTTTGATAGAAGTTGTCAATTTAGTTCCATCAGGTCTACATCGTTGGAAAACTAAAATGATATACTGACCATAACTTTGTGTAAATAATGTGGATACCATTGGATAGTTACATTGGGTACACACCATATTATGATCTGCTGCTTTAACTAGATTTTTAAATGACACTGATTTACAGTCTGGTAAAGTCAAATATAAAAATCTTTCAGTGTCTATTCTAGTAGTACTTGATGAACTACAATTTTGGCAGTCATGCTGCCATTGATAAGAAAGGCTGAAAAGATTATCTACATCTACACCTTCATCTTCCAAAACACCAAACATATACAATAAAAATTCCTGACAATCCTGCTGAATGTTCTGTGAAAATTTATCTTGAGCAGAACACATATCTAAAGTATTTCGAATTTCTGTTACACTTTCTATTTGTGCTGTAACACTGCTACATTTCTCAAACACAGAATTCAATAAACCACACAATCTTTGATCCCGATTTTCAACAATCTGTTCTTGTAAACTTTTAAGAAAAAAACAACATTAATCACTACATTAGCATAGCAGTTGACACCAGAACTATTTTCAAACTGAAATCCAACAACATTTTCTCCACAATTCTTTTTCTTCCTGTTTTCAATTACAGTTTTCTCTACTTTTTGTCTTTTTGCAACTACCTCACTACAATTATCCTCATTTCTTCTTTTTCGGCCTACCACACGTTTTTCAAACAGAGGATATTGAGGCAAATGTGGAGCATATTCTCTTCTTAATCTATTGTATTCTTTAACACAATCTAGATCTGCAGAAATCTTTGTCTCATCACACGCAATCAAGTACAATCCTGATAAAGTTCTGACTCGTGATAATGCCACATATGCCATACTCTCTTTAAACACAGATCTTCCAATGTTCACTAAAGCACCATCTACACTTAAACCTTGAGATTTATGAATTGTCACCGCATACGCCAAACAAACAGGAAACTGTTTTCGGCGAACATATAAGTCTTTTACAAGTAAAAATCTAGCAGAACCACGACTTATTTGTTGTACTTGTTCAATGCCATCAAATTTTATTTTTAAAAATTCAATTCCATCTCTATTTCTGTAATTCACAAAATCAACAACATAACCCATTGCTCCATTTACCAGACCTCTTTCAACATTTAAATTCCTTCTCAAAATGATACGACAATTTAAACACACATTCAGAGTCTTTTCAAGACCAGCTGTTTTTTAAATTCTTTTCTCCAATGAATCCAATTTAGTTTTCAAATTTTCAGACAAAACAATTGTTGCACCCATATGCTCTATTTTATCTATTGCTTCCAGTTTCACAATCTCTTCATTTTCTAACTCTAACATTTTGTTGTTGAAGATGGAACATTCTTGCAGAGTTGGCATCAAACATATCCCAGATTTCTTCTCAGTCATTTTTTTAAAAATATTCTCTGGAAGAATGTTTTCATTTGGATACAAATTTGAAATTAATCGACTATGCAAAGCTTTTTTCCCAAGCTCAGTCACTTTTCCAATTCTTACATCTTGTAGAATATTTTTATAATCTTCATCCTTGGCCTGTCGCATATTTTGAAGCAGTTCAGCATATTTAAAATTTAGCCATATATTAACATTTCCAATGCTTCCAAGGGACTTCCTGGTATCTTCATGTGTGAGCATTTTAAACACTGGTTGTCCTTTTACTGGAGTCAACTGCAATAGATCTCCAAAAACAATAATGTGTTTTCCTCCAAATAACACATCATACTCTGTTTTAAGAATTTCTTGCATTCTCAAATGCACAAAAGCAAGCATTAGATTTGAGACCATGCTTACTTCATCAATGATAAGAAGTTTCATTTTCTTCAAGACTCTTGAAACTTCAGAACACGCATCTCCAGATAACTTGTTGTAATGCAATTTATTATCATGTTCAACTGGCAGCATCAATAAACGATGTAGAGTAATCCCTTTAATGTTATGTGCTGCCAGACCAGTTGGAGCAGTTACAACACAAGACAGTGGTGAATCAGTACTTTTCCGCAGATAACTTGCAATGGCTTTAATTAGAAAACTTTTTCCTGTCCCCGCTTCTCCACTTACGTACAGTCGGACAGGGTCAAATGATATACATGAGCACTCTTTTTTCTCATGTCTGAATCCATGTTCAATCTGCTCTGTGACTTCATCATATATCTTTTTCTGCTCAATGTTTAGTTGCTTTACCAAATCTTCTAAGTTAACTCCATCCTCTTGAGCTTGTTCCATAGCTCTTTCCACCTCATCCATGGTAGTGGCAGCTTCATTTTGGATAATTGGTCCTCCTAGTGGATCCTGGCTCAATGAAGTAGAACTCTGACCATCTTGAGAACTGTTTCTAGCTATCTCTTCAGCAATTGTGGTTTCTTGCTCCATTTCTTCATTCAACATTTGCAGATAATTTAGAAAAATAGGACATTCTATGGTATCCTTAGTTGCATTAAAAGAGTCTTCATAACAGAGAAAATCTCCAAGTAGTTCCTCTTCTGTACGCCATGGCTTAAAGAGTTGCAAAAGAACTAAATAGTAAAATTCTCTTTTGTCTGGAACTTCACAACTCAATTTTCGATGATTAATCAAATGGCCTTTTTTCTGCTTCACTAGACATCCTTCATAGCCAATGAGTGCATATTTTCCATTATTGATATCTTCTGTGATGTTCCTCTTATAACTGTAGTTTTGAAGAACTTCATACAAACAAGTGTTCTCAAGGTGAGTACTTCTATTTGGATAGTATGTATCCAACATATTTGTCTTCAAAATATCTGTACTGTTTGGTTCTTTGTCCGCCAAATATTCAATTTCTTGTACAGATTTCAAAACTCGGTTTCGTGTTGCAGCAAGACCAAGACTCACCCAAATGATTGTTCTTGATTTGGCATAGAGACTTGCTGATGATAACCGATCAGAACATTCATATGCTCCAATTTCTCGATGCGACAACATCTTCAGACTGAAACTGTATAATTTCTTGCTTAGACTCTTTTCATGTGAAATGTCCTCCCACATTTCCTTCAGTTCTGTCTTTTCTTTTTTTGTGATGTAAGATGTCACATATCGAGCCACAGCAATAGAGTTGTCAGCAACAAACTGAATATCCATGTTAGCATTCCACATGGACAAAATCACTGGGTTGTAATCGTTGATGTACTTAGATTCTTCATTTCTTTTCAAATTATATGTATTTTTGGGAGATTTCCTCGTCACAGTATGTCGTAGAGATGACATTAAATTATTTACTCTTCCCTTAGAAATCACTGGTCGAGGAAATGCAAAACAACATTTCGTGTAGTACTTTTCTTTGATTTTAAATTTTCGACGACAGTACTTTCCACAACGATGAGATTGAAAACGTAAAACTTGTTGCCTTAAATTGTTTTCTTCAGTAGATTTTGGAACAGCACATGTTGAATACTCTTCAATGAAACTCATCACTGTTTCATCTGAATCTGATCCAAATTTGGGTGCATCTTTAATCCACAACAACATATGTATATGAGGAGCACCTCTCGCTTGATATTCCTTCCTCCAAAAGAAATCCAAAACCTCTCCAAGGGGAGGATTTTTTTTGTTGGTAATAAAAGACATCATAGCTTCAAATCTATGATTAAAATATCTGCAAACATTCACTGGATCTAAAGAACACAGTTCTCCTGGTGTTTTCAATTCTATATTTGGTATGTTTTCATTTGCCTCCCGTAGAAATTGAAGTAAATCGTCCCATGCATACTCAGCACAGCTAAGAGTGAGGAACCATGTAGGAGTTCCTAAGTTTCTTAGCATACATTTCAATTCTCCATGACGACGAAACCAATACTCGTTGGTTCCACGTTGACATGCCATGAGATTGATTAGCTGAGATTCCAAAATACTGTCTTGCAGATTAACTTTCTCCATAAAGTCCCTTGCACAAACATTTTGAAAATGAGCTCCACTTTTTAATATATGATTAACTACATAAGAAAGCCCAGACAAATCACTTTCATACAGTAGATGAAATAAATATGGAATGCATTGACGAAACCTTGGATCTTCAGCATATAATCTTAGAGTCCGGTATTCAGCTGCAGGAATTTGAACTGGTCGATCATCATATCGTCCACCACAACCTGTTGGAAATAATTGTGGAAAACAACGAGCTTCCAAACTTTCTTCCCATACACTAATGGGACTTCCTTTTGCTGCTTTCATTTGAAACAAGTCAATTGCATTTCCCATTACTTCTTTTGAATGCAAAGGATGAACAGTATAATGTTCATATATTTCTTCAGTTCTAGACACATCAACATTTTCAATTTGACCAACTGAAGAATCACTATCTTCTTCTATAGCTGTTTCCTCTGCTCCAACACTTACATCTTTGTAGTACTCATTGTTTTTGACCAAATACAACGTTGCCTTTTTGACTTTTTTAACATCCACTAAATCTTGCCAGATTTTCTTACTCTTTGTTGGAACCCCATTAACTAGAATAACTAAAGGATCTTCTTCTACTCTTTCTACACCAATGTATCAATATTTTTCTTGACATCTAGAGGCAAATAAACAACTCTTCCCTTTAATCCTCTCAGTAAATCTGATGCAGGCAATTTCCCTGTCTTAGGCTCCATGCGTACAATAGCCTGAAAAGGATGGACACATTGAATCAAAATAGATTCATAAGTATTTAGATCCATCAATTCAGAAGGAATATCTATCAACTGAAGATTATTATAAACTGCTCTAGCAGGCATTTTATTTTCATTTAATTTATTTAAACAATAATTACAAATACGCTGATCCAAACTCAAATCAAAACAATTCTCCACCAACAAATAACTTACAAAATCCTTCCATTCACTATTATTTTCCAATTCACTTTTTGCATATAAATCAACTAACCTAGTCTGAATCTTATAATGAGTCCGTCGACAACACACACAAGTTAAATTAGGCCTTTCACTTGCTTTCACCTTAAACTTGATAATTTCCTCATGAAACTTTTCAATACTTGAAATCTGTCCATTATCTTCTGCATTACCATCCATTACTATATCTATTTCTACACTGTCCTCTTTGTTCCCAAAATAACAAAACTCAATTTCTTCACAAACAGTCTTCACATCCACTTCAGATCCATGCAAAAGAGCACTGTTTAACTGTTTAAGCTTAAGTGCGGGACTTTTTGCATAATACAACTTTCTCACTAATTTCCTCACGTTATTATGATGCACTGCTAACATCCTAAAATGATGAAAAACACTCCGACAAACTTTTCTAGAAAGACAAGCTAGTGAATGCCCATGCAAACCTGTGCTTTCTCTCACTCTACAAGGATCTAACTCTTGCAGGATCTTCATTTTTTGTTTGAGACTTTTCTTACTATATGTACGTAAGAAATTTCGAAGCAAATCGATTGATTCCTGTCGCACACTACAAATACTACTGCATTTCCATGTGTACACTGGACCCTTAGTACGTCTCCCTAAAACTTCATCAGCTAACACCTCTTCTGCATCTCTAGATACAAGTTTCTCTTTTTCCATCACACAACCATCTTTCACCTCATATGCTCGACCACTGGTGTCAACTGCATGCACCAAATCATTTTCCTGAAAGTAACTCTCCTCATTGAAAAAAGGCTCAGAACTTGAACTATGCATCCATTCACCAGAAAATACTTCACAAAAATTACTCCGATTAATAATTCTTTTCCATCTATTGTTCGATTTTAAAACATCAATGGCCTTATTAAGTATCCTAATTCTATTGATTATTAAAATAAATATTTTTTTCTTAACTTCAAAAGCCTGATCAACAATCTTTTCTACACTTTTCTTTTTCTTGTAAAAAGCAGCTCTCAGTTTACTTTTCTTATCATTTTTTAGCAAATTTAAAACTACCCTATTGCGAAACATTCGCCTACGAATGTCCCTAAAAAGATTTACCCTTCTATTGCTATCCATTCTCTTCTCTCCTGCTCCAATGGAGACATTTTTTGTGGGCCTCTCCTTCCTTTTTAGATTTGTTGACTTTTTCTGTATATTCACATTAGCAATATCATTTTTTTTTCTACGACATATGTTGCGAAGAAAAGACTTAATTGGCTTACCAGAAACTTTTCTGGTGTTTTTTGTAGTAGTTGTTGAAGAGGATTCCATAAACTCTGTTGTTGATGTTCTCCTTTTCCGTATGGTATTTTTGATAATTCTTTGCCTTGAAGGCATTTTTGCTTGCTTTTCAGAAGTTGATTTGAATCTGTTGTTCTGTTAAAAAACACATGAAAGACCACTATTAGTAAACAACAAAGTAATGTTAAAAAGCAAACAATATAAACAATAAATTGCAACATATTTAAGTTTATACAATAGCAACTCAGGGCCTTATTTATAAAGGCCTTGCGCCACCAGTGCGTCACTTATTACCCATGTATAAAGTGATGCACCAGTTACACAAGGCAATCATACAAAAAGGGCCATATGCAAATACCAATCAATTGCACCCAAAAATCGATTTTTGAATAACATGAAAGAAACACTGCGCAGAACCTATGTACAACCACTCAATATCATCAAACAAAGTCAGGGCCTTATTTATAAGGGCCTTGCGCGACCAGTGCGTCACTTATTACCCATGTTTAAAGTGATGCATCAGCTGCACAAGGCAATCATAAAAAAGGGCCAAATGCAAATACCAATCAATTGCACCCAAAAATCGATTTTTGAATAACATGTAAGAAACACTGCGCAGAACCTATGTACAACCACTCAATATCAGCAAACAAAGTCAGGGCCTTATTTATGAAGGTCTTGCGCCACAAGAGTGTCGTGTCACTTATTTCCCATGTATAAAGTGATGCACCAGTTGCATAAGGCAATCATAAAAAAGGGCCAAATGCAAATGCCAATCAATTGCACCCAAAAATCGATTTTTGAATAACATGTAAGAATCACTGCGCAGAACCTATGTACAACCACTCAATATCAGCAAACAAAGTCAGGGCCTTATTTATAAAGGCCTTGCGCCACCAGTGCGTCACTTATTACCCATGTTTAAAGTGATGCATCAGCTGCACAAGGCAATCATAAAAAAGGGCCAAATGCAAATACCAATCAATTGCACCCAAAAATCGATTTTTGAATAACATGTAAAAAACACTGCGCAGAACCTATGTACAACCACTCAATATCATCAAACAAAGTCAGGGCCTTATTTATAAAGGCCTTGCGCCACCAGTGCGTCACTTATTACCCTTGTATAAAATGATGCACCAGTTGCACAAGGCAATCATAAAAAAGGGCGAAATGCAAATACCAATCAATTGCACCCAAAAATCGATTTTTGAATAACATGTAAGAAACACTGCGCAGAACCTATGTACAACCACTCAATATCATCAAACAAAGTCAGGGCCTTATTTATAAAGGCCTTGCACCCCCAGTGCGTCACTTATTACCCATGTTTAAAGTAATGCATCAGCTGCACAAGGCAATCATAAAAAAGGGCCAAATGCAAATTCCAATCAATTGCACCCAAAAATCGATTTTTGAATAACATGTAAGAAACACTGCGCAGAACCTATGTACAACCACTCAATATCAGCAAAGAAAGTCAGGGCCTTATTTATAAAGGCCTTGCGCCATCAGTGCATCACTTATTACCCATGTTTAAAGTGATGCATCAGCTGCACAAGGCAATCATAAAAAAGGGCCAAATGCAAATACCAATCAATTGCACCCAAAAATCGATTTTTGAATAACATGTAAGAAACACTGCGCGGAACCTATGTACAACCACTCAATATCATCAAACAAAGTCAGGGCCTTATTTATAAAGGCCTTGCGCCACCAGTGCGTCACTTATTACCCATGTTTAAAGTGATGCACCAGCTGCACATGGCAATCATAAAAAAGGGCCAAATGCAAATACCAATCAATTGCACCCAAAAATCGATTTTTGAATAACATGAAAGAAACACTGCGCAGAACCTATGTACAACCACTCAATATCATCAAACAAAGTCAGGGCCTTATTTATAAAGGCCTTGCGCCACCAGTGCGTCACTTATTACCCATGTTTAAAGTGATGCATCAGCTGCACAAGGCAATCATAAAAAAGGGCCAAATGCAAATTCCAATCAATTGCACCCAAAAATCGATTTTTGAATAACATGTAAGAAACACTGCGCAGAACCTATGTATAACCACTCAAAATCAGCAAACAAAGTCAGGGCCTTATTTATAAAGGCCTTGCGCCACCAGTGCGTCACTTATTACCCATGTTTAAAGTGATGCATCAGCTGCACAAGGCAATCATAAAAAAGGGCCAAATGCAAATACCAATCAATTGCACCCAAAAATCGATTTTTGAATAACATGTAAGAAACACTGCGCAGAACCTATGTACAACCACTCAATATCAGCAAAGAAAGTCAGGGCCTTATTTATAAAGGCCTTGCGCCATCAGTGCGTCACTTATTACCCATGTTTAAAGTGATGCATCAGCTGCACAAGGCAATCATAAAAAAGGGCCAAATGCAAATACCAATCAATTGCACCCAAAAATCGATTTTTGAATAACATGAAAGAAACACGGCGCAGAACCTATGTACAACCACTCAATATCATCAAACAAAGTCAGGGCCTAATTTATGAAGGTCTTGCGCCACAAGAGTGTCACTTATTTCCCATGTATAAAGTGATGCACCAGTTGCATAAGGCAATCATAAAAAAGGGCCAAATGCAAATACCAATCAATTGCACTCAAAAATCGATTTTTGAATAACATGAAAGAAACACTGCGCAGAACCTATGTACAACCACTCAATATCATCAAACAAAGTCAGGGCCTTATTTATAAAGGCCTTGTGCCACCAATGCATCACTTATTACCCATGTTTAAAGTGATGCACCAGCTGCACAAGGCAATCATAAAAAAGGGCCAAATGCAAATACCAATCAATTGCACCCAAAAATCGATTTTTGAATAACATGTAAGAAACACTCCGCAGAACCTATGTACAACCACTCAATATCAGCAAACAAAGTCAGGGCCTTATTTATGAAGGTCTTGCGCCACAAGAGTGTCACTTATTTCCCATGTATAAAGTGATGCACCAGTTGCATAAGGCAATCATAAAAAAGGGCCAAATGCAAATACCAATCAATTGCACCCAAAAATCGATTTTTGAATAACATGTAAGAATCACTGCGCAGAACCTATGTACAACCACTCAATATCAGCAAAGAAAGTCAGAGCCTTATTTATAAAGATCTTGCGCCACCAGTGCGTCACTTATTACCCATGTTTAAAATGATGCACCAGTTGCACAAGGCAATCATAAAAAAGGGCCAAATGTAAATACCAATCAATTGCACCCAAAAATCGATTTTTGAATAACATGTAAGAAACACTCCGCAGAACCTATGTACAACCACTCAATATCAGCAAACAAAGTCAGGGCCTTATTTATGAAGGTCTTGCGCCACAAGAGTGTCACTTATTTCCCATGTATAAAGTGATGCACCAGTTGCATAAGGCAATCATAAAAAAGGGCCAAATGCAAATACCAATCAATTGCACCCAAAAATCGATTTATGAATAACATGTAAGAATCACTGCGCAGAACCTATGTACAACCACTCAATATCAGCAAAGAAAGTCAGAGCCTTATTTATAAAGACCTTGCACCACCAGTGCGTCACTTATTACCCATGTTTAAAGAGATGCACCAGTTGCACAAGGCAATCATAAAAAAGGGCCAAATGCAAATACCAATCAATTGCACCCAAAAATCGATTTTTGAATAACATGTAAGAAACACTGCGCAGAACCTATGTACAACCACTCAATATCAGCAAACAAAGTCAGGGCCTTATTTATGAAGGCCTTGCGCCACCAGTGCGTCACTTATTACCCATGTTTAAAGTGATGCATCAGCTGCACAAGGCAATCATAAAAAAGGGCCAAATGCAAATACTAATCAATTGCACCCAAAAATCGATTTTTGAATAACATGAAAGAAACACTGCGCAGAACCTATGTACAACCACTCAATATCAGCAAACAAAGTCAGGGCCTTATTTATAAAGGCCTTGCGCCACCAGTGCGTCACTTATTACCCATGTTTAAAGTGATGCATCAGCTGCACAAGGCAATCATAAAAAAGGGCCAAATGCAAATACCAATCAATTGCACTCAAAAATCGATTTTTGAATAACATGTAAGAAACACTGCGCAGAACCTATGTACAACCACTCAATATCAGCAAACAATGTCAGGGCCTTATTTATGAAGGTCTTGCGCCACAAGAGTGTCACTTATTTCCCATGTATAAAGTGATTCACCAGTTGCATAAGGCAATCATAAAAAAGGGCCAAATGCAAATACCAATCAATTGCAGCCAAAAATCGATTTTTGAATAACATTTAAAAATTACTGCGCACAACCTATGTACAAGCACAGAATATCACTTTTGAAACATCACTGTTTCCCCAAAAACAAATCCTTTATCTTTCAAATGTTGATATCAAGCATTATCAAAAATCCAAAATCAAATCAACAGCAAACAAAGTCAGAGCCTTATTTATGAAGGCCTTGCGCCACCAGTGCGTCACTTATTACCCATGTTTAAAGTGATGCATCAGCTGCACAAGGCAATCATAAAAAAGGGCCAAATGCAAATACCAATCAATTGCACCCAAAAATCGATTTTTCAATAACATATAAGAAACACAACACAGGACTTATATACTAGCATACCATTTGACTTCTAAAACATAACTATCTGCTTCTAAATATTCTCCATAGAGCAAACAAGTCTCTATGTAAATTAAATAAATCATTACTTACCTTTACAAAACCTTTGGAAGATTGAAAACAGTGTCAGACACACACACCAATTTCTCTTTAGCAGAGCAAAAAGTGTGCACTCAATACACTGAAACCAAGACTGGCATAGAAAATCTCTAACTTTGTACACATATGCCTTAATTCAACCAATCAAAAGTTTTCCCCCACTATTTTCAAACCAACACCCTTCCCCCTCTCAGATCTTTCTATCTGTTTCCATAGCAACTCCCTCCTAACTGAACTCTCAGGTTCAAAAGTTTATTGTACAATGTTGCAAATTAACTCAGCAAGGCTGTTTGACCTCTCAATACACCAGCCTATCCAGAGTATTTTAGCTTTTAGTGACTTTTCTTTAACCATTCAAATTGCTTCTTTAACACAACACAACCATGCACCCTAACTTTAAGTTTTCAACTATCTGAATCCACCAATCATTGCTTCTGATTCAAAAGCAGTGAAACTCCACAATTATTTTTTTGTAAACTCCTACTGTTCCAACTGCCATTTCATTCCCACACATCATCTGACTGCATCAGAACCATCTCTCATCATGTTTTCTGTCTGGATCCTTGGACACAGCTACATCCACTGGGCTCAAAGGTATGCAGATACCAGACATTTTCACAACCTTGATTTATCAAATGTGGAAATCAAGTGGATTGGCCAGAGAGGATTAAAATGTCACCAACTGATACCATTGGTGAAAACCTTTATGCATTTGCCAAAACCTGACCTATTAATAGTGCACTGTGGTGGAAATGATTTAGGCACTATGACTAGGGGTTGGTCTAGAAATGCTTTTAAAGGACACCTTTGATCAATTAATGACACTTTTTCCACAAACTGCCTTGGTATATTCCAATATATGCCAAAGACAGAAATGGAACTGGTCCAACCAATTTTGTCCACAATTTGAGAAAGCACGGAAACATGTGAATAAATCTGTTTCTGCTTACATGAGAGACTATAGAATGGGTTCAATATACAATAATAACTTGCGTTACAACATGCAAGACATCTACAGAGGAGATGGTGTGCACTTCTCAGATGAAGGGAATAGAATATTCCTCCTGAACTTAAGAATGTGCATTGGAACCTACTTGTAGGTACCTAAATCAACCACAAAACCCAAAAGCTCTTTTCAGAGCTACCCTACCTCTGATCATTCAAAACGTTTATCTTTTTCTAACTTTTTTCACTATTTTTCACCATAGTACGCTTTTGGGTACGCTTAACGGTGCGCGTACCAGGCGCTCCCCCCGCGGAAAATTAAAGAATTTTTTAAAAAAAAAAACGTTTATGAGCCTCCTAAGCCCCCCTCAGAAAACCTAGAGGGTCAAGAAGTCTCTACCGTGCCCCCTTCTACCCATACCGAACATTGTTTACCCTCCATCTTGTGTCTCGATTGTACCGAAACACAAAATGGAGGACTCCCGTAACGCTGCCAGTGCGCGTCACGGAGCGCGCACCGGTAAGCGCTCGATAAAAAAAGGTGGGAAAGCAATTTACAAAAAAACCACTGGAGACACTTTCATCAAATATAGAATAGGCCCTACTACATAGCAGTCCCTACCATTTACCCAAACTTGGTGGAATTCCATTGAGACATTTTGGCTACAGGCCTGTCTAAATATCCTGAGGTAAATTACATGACAAAAACACATATGAAATGTTAGAATTTACAACCAATTAAAAAGTTTCTCTCATTTTCTACGATTATTTCCTGACGTTTCATTGGTTAAGTACAAGAATATATATAAAAGAAGAGAGGGAAACACAGCCATTTTGACTACTGCTTCCAGAAGTACATTTGAGAACAAATTACACTGACAACTTCAACTGATTTCTCCAAGGTAAATTGTTATTATGGAAGTATATTGTACACTTTAAGTTAATTTCTGAAAAAATATTCTGTTAGTTATATACTATCCCTCTGTAATAGTTATAGATTGAGATAGACTTCTCTGTAATAGTTATGGATTGAGTTAGGCTTCTCTGGTCTACAGTACCCTAACTCTACTAATATAGTTAATTTGTATGCAATTTTCAGAAAGAAAATGGAAGGAGAAAATCAAGGAAATGTTACTTCTATCAAAATAAAGGTGGAAAAACCAGAAGAGCAAAAAGATGAAGTAGATTTCATGGATGACTCTTTGGATGAACAGTTAATAGAATGTTTGGAAGAAATGGAATCATGTACTTATAATTATGAGGAAATTCCGGACAATATTATGTTAGAAATTTTATTAAATTATGAAAAAGAATCAGAGGAATAAATTTATATTTAATAATTTCAAATTGTTTGAGACAATATTCATTTTTATATGTAATTCATAAAGTATTACCAAAAATGTTTAAAATATAAAGTGAGACTTATAGTATACTGTTCAACTATTTTTCTGTTACATAGTAAGTTTACTCATAGTTACTACCTTTCTCCCACTATATTATCTCATATGAATATTTTACACCTCATTTTCATAAGGGAGCAGGATAGACTACTCATGATCCCCTAGAAATTCTCAGGGAGTGCTTAAAAGATCTGTTTCTCCTTTCCAGACAGACTATGTTATGAATTCCATATACCACAAAAAATACAATAACAACATGCAAGATGTCTACAAAGAAGATGGTGTACATTAAATTTAAGTCTCTTCATTAGTACCTACATGTAGGTACTTACATAAAATAAAAAAAATAAAAAAAAAAACAATTAATAAACATACAATTTTTTGAAGTGATTATTTTGCCATAGTACCCTCCTTGATACGCTCCCGGTGCGCGTACCAGGCGCTTCCCCCGCGAAAATCGAAAAAAAAAAAAAAAGGGTGAGACCCCGCGGGGCCCTTTAATGGCCCCCACATCAAACCTAGGGGTACAGGGGGTGTCTACTCTGCCCCCTTATGGTCATTTCCCCCTTTGTTTTGGCCACCTCTCGTGTCTCGATCCTACCGAGACACAAGATGGCGGCCGCTCCGGACTGTTTAGAATGTTTACAGACAACTGAGAGCCAATCAGCTTCCTGCGCGCAAGTCGCGTGGCGCGCCTGGAGCGCTCTCCGGTGCGCGCACCGGAGAGCGCCTATAGATATATATATTTTTTTGAACCTAAATTACTCAAAATCCACTGGAGCACATATCTTGAGACATAGCAAAGGCACATTGGGCTACCAGTCCCTACAATTTTGCCAAGTTTGGTGGAAATCCATTCAGCCGTTCGGGCTAAAAGTGAAATCGACCGCCCTATGGAAATTAACATGGGGAAAACGTGTTTTGGGACCCCCCTTTTATCTCGGCCCCCACTTGACGTATCCCCCCCAAACTTTCAAGGAAGGACCGGAGCTCGACGAGGCCATTTTCAGGAAATTTTCAGGCAGATTCGTCAACCGGTGCCAAAGTTATTCCAAATAGAATTTTGAGATTTAACATTGAAAAAAATCCTAACTATAACTACCTATATATATATACACAGAAAAAACCATAGGTTATAGACCATATATAGTTAGGAATTTGCATTTACAAAACCTTGAAAATTCACTGAAAAAACCATAGGTTATAGACCATATATAGTTAGGGATTAGCATTTAAAAAACCTTATTTTACTCGCACAAAACCATTGAAATTCCATATATAGTTAGATGCACTAACTATATATCGCGGACCCACAATCCACTGCTAATGATGTCACATATAACATCATTCATGACATGGTCAGTGACATCACTGATGACATCACTGATGACATCTCAAATGACATCACTGATGACATCTTAAATGACATCACTGATGACATCACTGATGACAACACCCAGTGACTGTATGTTTCTGTAAAGTTAAAATATGTCTTACATATTGAAGAATGAGTGGATGTATAAGTGTCTGGATGAAGGATTTAGTAGGTGCATGACTGACTGTATGAGAGAATGATTAAATGTGTCTCACTGAGTGCATGGGTTAGTGATTAAAGTGTCTTAATTTGGCAATCATTATTTATGTTCTTCTGTAAACTGCTGCATGTTTAAATCAGTAGCTATATCAGTAACTATATGGGTTATTGAATGGTTGCCCAAGTATTTGTATGGGAGACTGTGTATGTGTGTGGGTGGCTGGGAGGTGTATAACTCTGTGCATAGATGTGTGAGCAGTTGATTCCCTAGGTGTATGGGTTCAAAAGTGCATGTAGAAACAGCTGTATGGACAGTTGACTGTGTGCATGAGTATATTGGTGAGTGAATGGATATCTCAGTTCTACATGTCAAAGTAAGTACATATGTAAAACACACTCCATGTGAGAGTTGACATATATAAATAACTGAACATAAGAGCCAGTGAATGTGAGAGTGGCTGTATGAATCATTGTGAACTTGTATCAAGGATTGTATAAGAGAGTAAATATGTGTTAGTATATGTTTGAATAAGTAAGGTGTGTATAACTGTATAGTTGAGGAAATGGAGGTGTGATTGATTCTTTGCATGACTGACTAGGTGTGTGGGTAACTCCATGGATGTGTGACAGTCTGTGAGTGCCTGTTTACACTGAGTGTATCTAAGGTTATATTAGAGTCTGAAGATGTATTATCACATAAATGATATCATCAGTGATGTAATCAGTAATGTCAAATGAGATGTCAGTGATGTCATCAGTGATGTCATTTGAGATGTCATCAGTGATGTCATTTGAGATGTCATCAGTGATGTCACTGACCATGTCATGAATGATGTAATATGTGACATCATTAGCAGTGGATTGCGGGTCCGCGATATATAGTTAGTGCATCTGTAGGAAGGGGGAGGCTCTAGTTGGCGCAGTGTAACACTAGCGACAAGCAGGGACTCTCTCTTCCTCGTCAGGGCTGAGGGTTACCTTCCAGACAACCTCTGCTTACCCTCTAGGTAGTGTGGCTTAAGCAGTCGTAGGCTAATCTTTGGGGCACATAGGGTTAAACACTTGCAACAGTACACCTTTACAACCAACCCACCACACAACGAGACCAGACTGTATTCTTGTAAAAATATATATCTTTATATAGATTTTAAGCAGGCTTATGAATACAGTCAATAACTTTATGAAGACGGTTGCAAGTTACTTAATTCGGGTTACCACAGTTCTTATTGCAGTTCTCTTGAGGCCCGTAGGCCGGGGTTACTCAACGTTCTTGTGGAGCCGGCGGCTTCCAAGGGATCTGTCCCACGTCGCGTTGCCTTCCCGGGGTCGCTGATCGTTGCGGCTCTTCGGCCGAGCAGGTCACTGGTCGTCCGGGGCAGCGGTGTTCTGTGGCGGCAGGGTCCTTTCCTCGTCGTCCGCTCCGACCCTGGAGGCGGCGGCTGTGTGGTGGTGACAAGTGGCAGTACGGTCCCCAAGTGCAGGACGTACCCAGCCAAATGTCGGTGCAGCTGTGGGCTCACAGCTGGGCTGTCGGGCAGGCTTACCGACCTTGCGGATTCCCGTAGGGCAACTGTCCATCTTTGCAGGTGAGTGATGGCTCGCTATGCAGTCACCTCGATAGCTTGGACCGGACGGGTCCTCCTTTGCTTTGCTCTCGGGCTCCCGGTGCAGTTGCGGTCACGGTGTTCGGGCCAGCGGCGGCTGGTCCTCACTTTGTTTCTGCTGTTGCTTTGGGCCCCGGTCACGGTGGTCGGGAGGATGTTGATGCCTTAGAGGAGATTCCTCTGTCAGTGCTGCGGTGATGGTCAGCACCCGCAGTCGCTTTCCAAGGGGGTAGCGTCCACTGGTCCTGGGACGCTGGTCAGGGGGCAAGTTCAGTTGCAAGCCCTTGGAGATCTCTTTGCAGAGTTTGGCACAAGTAGCACAACAGTCTTTTCGTAGTCTTATTGTCTTCCTCTCCTTCAGCAGCAAGGCACCAGACACAGGCAAGAGTCAGCACCCTTCCTTGTCTCTCACGGTCCTTCTCGTAGGGCAGAGTCTTTCTGTGGCCCAAACCGGATCTAATTTTCAAGGAGCAGGGCTCCTTCTTTTATAGGCCAATTCTTTTGTTCTCGCAGGCCAGGGGGGCCTTTGCATAGCCACTCTCAGTTCTGGAGTACCCCCGCGGGTGTACTCCGGCTTCTGCTTTCAGTGTGAGGGTCAGGCGCATCAGACGCCCCACAGGAGGTGGAGCCAGCATTGTCCGGACAGGAGTGGCCAGAGTACCTTGTTGATGGGGGCTTCGCCCTTCTTGGGCCAGGTGCCGGCAGAGTCATCCGCCGCTCCCCAGGAGGGTGGAGCCAGCATTGTGGAGGTCGAGCACAGTGACAGCTCGAGTCAAGAGGCACTCCTACCTCCCACTAAGGTGTAATCTGCGCATTCACCACCCGTCATCCCTCCAGCCCTGTCACTCACACATCCCAGACAGTCAGATACACACCAGCAGAGGCGGCTGAAATGGTTAAGCAAGCAAATGCTAACTTTCTAAAAGTAGCATTTGCGAACCCCGGATACTGAAATAAACTTGCCTACAAGAAATATCTCATTATCCCGAGTTCAGGCATACTAAACATGACTCACTACCATGCTCCTTGAGCCTGCGGGGATTATAGGGTGTTACAACCCTCGCAGCTCAGTCTGGCCTAATGGAGCAGGTAGCCTTCAGTAGTGAAATACGGTCCTTGTTGTAAGTCACTACTAGGACATGCCACGCACATCAGGGCTTGTCCTACCTTGCACCTACAACGCACCCTGCCCGCAGGCCTACCATAGAGGTGACTAATATGTAGTCAAGGGAAGGGTCGGTGCTGGCAAGTGGGGACACTTGCCCAGCTAGCGTGACAGTACGAGACCGCACGCGGGTTCTGCGGTCGCAGTTCCCAGACACATCTTTACGGCTGCTTCGGTGGGTGGCGCAACCAGCGCTGCAGGCCCACCAGCAGTATTGGCATCTACAAGCCCCGGCACTCTCTGGTGCGCTTTACTAGGGACTAACAGTAAATCCAATGCACCAATCATGGATACCAATCGTATGTACAATTTACAGTAGGGAGCACTTGCACTGCGGCACGGATCAGCCGTGGCGCAGTGCCCTGAGTATCGGAAAACCAGCAAAACATCGGAGGCACATCAGCAAAAAGTGGAAGGGAGACTCACGCCAAGGTGCCAGGTCCTACATGTGTCCCCTCCAGCTGAAATGTGGGGGGAACTACCCTTCCCCAGGGAGTTCCACATCACTAAGGCGGAAAAATCTGGACAGACCGTCAGCGTTGGCGTGATCGGTGCCAGGGCGGTGTTCCACCGTAAAGTCCATACTCTGTAGAGAAATGGACCACCTCAACAGTTTCGGGTTCTCACCCCTCATTTGCATCAACCATCTGAGGGGCCTGTGGTCAAGTCAAGTCAAGTCAAAGAATTTATACAGCGCACTACATACCCAGAGGGTTTCAAGGCGCTAAGGGAAGGGAGGAGGATTACTTGTCAAATATCCACGTTTTAAATTGCTTTCTGAATGCTAGGTGGTTCTGGGTAAGGCGGAGGTAAGTGGGGAGTGAGTTCCATGTTTTAGCTGCAAGGTAAGAGAAGGATCTTCCTCCCATAGTGGTCTTGTTGATGCGGGGTACAGTGGCGAGGGCTTGGCTGGAAGAGCGAAGTTGGCGGGAGGGGGTGTAGAAGGATAGTCGAGAGTTGAGGCATTCTGGTCCGATGTCGTAGAGTGATTTGTGTGCGTGGGTCAGCAGTCGGAAAGTGATCCTCTTATCGACGGGCAGCCAGTGGAGGTCTTTCAGGTGGCCAGAGATGTGTTCGTTTCGCGGGATGTCTAGTATGATCCTGGCTGAGGCGTTTTGGATTCTTTGGAGTTTCTTCTGGATTTTAGCGGTAGTACCTGCGTAGAGGGTGTTTCCGTAATCCAGTCGGCTCGTGACCAGAGCATGGGTGACTGTTTTTCTGGTTTCGGTGGGGATCCAGCGAAATGTTTTTTTGAGCATGCGAAGAATGTTGAAGCAGGATGAGGATACGGCGCTGACTTGTCTGTTCATTGAGAGTGAAGAATCCAGGATGACGCCTAGGTTCCGAGCGTGGTCTGTCGGGATGGGTGCTTTTCCAAGGGCTTCCGGCCACCAAGAGTCATCCCAGGCGGAGGGGGAGGTACCTAAGATAAGGACTTCTGTTTTATCTGAGTTCAGTTTCAGACGGCTGTGTTTCATCCATTCGGCAACTTCTTTCATTCCTTCATGTAGGTTAGTTTTGGCGGTGCTGGGGTCATTGGTGAGAGAAAGGATCAGTTGAGTGTCGTCCACGTAAGAGATGATGTTGAGATTGTGTTGGCGAGCGATGGCCGCAAGGGGGCTCATGTATACGTTGAAGAGGGTGGGACTGAGTGAAGATCCTTGTGGTACACCACAGATGACTTCAGTGGCCTCGGACTTGAATGGTGGAAGGCGGACTCTCTGCGTTCTTCCGGTGAGGAACGAGGTGATCCATTCAAGTGCTTTTCCTTGTATTCCGATGTTTTTGAGGCGTTGTAAAAGGGTGCTGTGGCAGACTGTGTCGAAGGCTGCAGAGAGATCGAGGAGGATGTGGGCGACTGTGTCTCCATTGTCTAGTAGAGTTCGAATGTCGTCGGTTGCTGCGATGAGGGCGGTCTCCGTGCTGTGTTTTGCTCGGAAGCCAGATTGTGAGGAGTCGAGGGATTTGTTGGCTTCGAGGAAAGTGGCGAGTTGGTTGTTGACAGCTTTCTCGATGACTTTGGCCGGGAAAGGAAGGAGCGATATGGGGCGGTAATTTTTGAGTTCGTTGGGGTCCGCTGTGGGTTTTTTCAGAAGGGCGGTGAGTTCAGCGTGTTTCCAGCTCTCCGGGAAGGTGGCGGGGTTGAAGGAGCAGTTGATGACGTCTCGGAGGTGCGGTGCTATGACGGAGTCAGCTTTGTTGAAGATGTGGTGAGGACATGGGTCTGTGGGGGATCCTGAGTGGATGGAGTTCATCAGGCGGATGGTGTCCTCAGTGGAGATAGGGTTCCATTCGTTGAGGGTGTTCAAGGGGGGAGAATGTCCAGCATATGGTTGGGTGGGTTGGTCTCCGAGTTGGTTGTCGAAGCTGTTGTGGATGTCTGCGATTTTGTTGTGGAAGAATAAAGCAAGGGAGTCGCAGAGGGCTTGAGAGGGGGTGATGTCGTTGGAGTTGGTCGAGGGGTTGGTGAATTCCTTGATGATGTTGAAAAGTTCCTTGCTGTTGTGGGCGTTGTTATCTAGTCGATCCTTGAATGCTGTTTTCTTGGCTTTTCGGATTAGTTGGTGGTGTTTGCGGGTGGCGTTTTTGAAGGCGTCCTTGGTGCTAGTGGTTGGGTCTTTTTTCCAGGCCTTCTCAAGAGAGCGGCAGAGTTTCTTGGACTTCTTAAGATCATCGTTGAACCATGAGGCCTTCTTGCTGCCAGGTTTGCTTTGACGTTTTTTCAGTGGTGCTAGGATGTCGGTGGTGTTGGATAGCCATAGGGTGAGGTTGGCGGCGGCTTGGTCTGGGTTAGAAGAGTGGGCTGGGGGGTTTAGAAGGAGCGATGAGGAGATCTGGTCGATGGTGATTTTGTTCCAGTTTCTTTGCAGAGTTGGTTGGGGGTGGTTGTTGGGTTTCGGCTTGTTGTAGGTGAAGTGAACGCAGCTGTGGTCAGTCCAGAGGAGATCCGTAGTGTGGCTGAATGAGACATGGTTGCTGGAGGTGAAGATGGGGTCGAGTGTGTGACCTGCGATGTGGGTGGGGGAGGTGACCAGTTGTTTAAGTCCGAGGTTGGCGAGATTGTCCAAGAGGGTGGTGGTGTTGCGGTCGTTGTTCTTTTCAAGGTGAAAGTTGAGGTCTCCCAGAAGGATGTAATCTTTGGAGGGGAGCGCGTGTGGAGTGATGAAGTCCGTGATGTCTTCACTGAATTGTGCGCGGGGTCCTGGTGGCCTGTAGAGGAGGGTGCCTCTGAGTGTGGTCTTGGGGTCGATGTGGATCTGGAAGTGAATGCTAATCCCTAACTATATATGGTCTATAACCTATGGTTTTTTCAGTGAATTTTCAAGGTTTTGTAAATGCAAATTCCTAACTATATATGGTCTATAACCTATGGTTTTTTCTGTGAATTTCATTGGTTTTTTAAAAGCTAATATCTATAGCTGTAAAATATATTCTTTATTAAGTGACATATCACGTAGCCCGTGAGACGCCTCATGATACATCGCATAACCGTGACGTATCGTCTCTGCAGCGCAAACCCAAAACGTAAGCGGGCCAGCACACGCTTAAAGATATATATATTTTTTTACCTTAATTAGACAAAATCCACACGTGCACATATCACAAACGTTCAAAAAACACAATATGTCGGACTCCCGTTACGCTGCCGGTTAGCTGCCCGGTTAACGTACCAGGAAGCACCTTTACCGCGAAAAATCACAATTTTTTTTTTCACCCCCCAGGGAACTTTAATAGCCCCCTCATCAATCCTAGGGGTTCAGGAGGGGTTTGCCTTACCCCTTTCATTCATTTACACCTTTTTTTTTTTCCACCTCTTGTCTCTCGATCCCACAGAGAGACAAGATGGCGGCCGCTCCAGACTGTTTACAATGATAACAGCCAATCAGCTTCTCCTCATACTCCCGTTACACTGCCGGTTAGCTGTCCGGTTAGCTGCCCGGTTCGCGTACCAAGACGCGTCTCTACGGCGAAAAAATCGGAATATTTTTTTTTTTTTTTTGGGCCCAGCGTGGCTCTATAATATCCCCTCATCAATCCTAGGGGGTCAGAAGGGGTCTACCTTGCCCCCTTTCCTTCATTTCCCCCTTTGTTTTGGCCTCCTCTTGTCTCTCGATCCTACCGAGAGACAAGATGGCGGCCGCACCGGACTGTTTAGAATGTTGACAGACACCGGAGAGCCAATCAGCTTCGCTTCGCAAAGTTCCGATAAGCGAAAAGTACGCGAACCGGAGCGCTGCCCGGAGCGCTGTTACAGATATATATCTTGTTTTAAACGTTAATTTCTCAAAATTCACTGAAGCACATATATTGAGACCTAGCAAAGGCACATCGGGCTAACAGTCCCTACAATTTTGCCAAGTTTCGTGGAAATCCATTCAGCCGTTCGGGCTAAAAGTGAGTCCAACCGCCCTATGGAAATTAACATGGGAAAAACGCGTTTTGGGACCCCCCTTTTTTCTCGGCCCCCCCTTGACGAACCCCCCCCCCCAAATTTCCAGGAGCTGCTCAGAAACAAAATGTGCCATTTTCCTGAAAATTTCAGCCAATTCCGTCCACAAACGCCAAAGTTATTAGGCATAGAATTTTCAAAAGTTCCATAGAGAAAAAATCCTAACTATATATACCTACTGGCTATCGCCAGTAGGTAATATATATATATATATATATATATATATATATATATATATATATATATATATATATATATTCAATGAAAAAACCATAGGTTATAGACCATATATAGTTAGGAATTCGCATTTACAAAACCATATTTTACTCGCACAAAACCATTGAAATTCCATATATAGTTAGTTGCACTAACTATATATCGCGCACCCGCAATCCACTGCTGATGATGTCACATATTACATCATTCATGACATGGTCAGTGACATCACTGATGACATCACTGATGACAACATCCAGTGACTGTATGTTTCTGTAAAGTTAAAATATGTCTCACATATTGAAGAATGAGTGGATGTATAAGTGTCTGGATGAAGGATTTAGTAGGTGCATGACTGACTGTATGAGTGAGTGATTAAATGTGTCTCACTGAGTGCATGGGTTAGTGACTAAACTGTCTTAATTTGTGCATCAGTATGTCTGTTGTTGTGTAAGCTGCTGTATGTGTTGATCAGTAGCTATATGAGTAACTATATGGGTTATTGATTGGTTGCCCAAGTATTTGTATGGGAGACTGAGTATGTGTGTGGGTGGCTGGGAGGTGTATGACTCTGTGCATAGATGTGTGAGCAGTTAATTCACTAGATGTATGGTTTCAAAAGTGCATGTGGAAACAGCTGTATGGGCGGTTGACTGTGTGCATGAGTGTATTGGTGAGTGAATGGATATCTCAGTGCTACATGTCAAAGTAAGTACATATGAAAAACACAGTACATGTGAGAGTTGACATATATAAATAACTGTGCATAAGAGCCAGTGAATGTGTGAGTGGCTGTATGGCTCATTGTGAACTTGTATCAGGGATTGTATAAGAGAGTAAATATGTGTTAGTATATGTTTGAATAAGTAAAGTTTGTATAACTGTATAGTTGAGGAAATGGAGGTGTGATTGATTCTTTGCATGACTGACTAGGTGTGTGAGTAACTCCATGGATGAGTGACAGTCTGTGAGTGTCTGTTTACACTGATTGTATCTAAGGTTATATTAGAGTCTGAAGAGGTTCATCGTATTATCACATGAATGATATCATCAGTGATGTGATCAGTAATGTCAAATGAGATGTCATCAGTGATGTCATCAGTGATGTCATTTGAGATGTCATCAGTGATGTCATTTGAGATGTCATCAGTGATGTCATCAGTGATGTCACTGACCATGTCATGAATGATGTAATATGTGACATCATCAGCAGTGGATTGCGGGTGCGCGATATATAGTTAGTGCAACTAACTATATATGGAATTTCAATGGTTTTGTGCGAGTAAAATATGGTTTTGTAAATGCGAATTCCTAACTATATATGGTCTATAACCTATGGTTTTTTCATTGAATTTCAATGGTTTTTTAAATGCAAATTTCTAACTATATATGGTCTATAACCTATGGTTTTTTCAGTGAATTTCATTGGTTTTTTAAAAGCTAACATCTGTAGCTGTAAAATGTATTATTCTTTAAATCCCAAAATATATTTAGATATTTATTGATAATTTTTTTTAAATATTTTTTTCTTCGCTTCTAGTTCGCGAACCGGGAAGCTTTCCGTTAGCTCATTTTGATGCCGCGATCTAGTCCGCGAACCGGTCAACGTTACGTTAGCGGAACAGTGACGCGTCGCGGAAGCGCGACGTATCACGTTATCGCGTAATGCGTCTAATGACGCGTCGCGTTAGCGCTCCCGGAAGTGCTCCGGATCGCGAACCGGAAGCGATCTGGGACGCGGCGCGCGCCGCGTAACGTAAGCGGAACAGGTCATGTGACTTGTTTATCAAACTTCTCATTGGTTCATTTCACTTTTGGTTTCCAAATGATGTATGACTAGGTCATGTGACCTAAAAATAACACTTTTCATTGGCTCAGAACTTTTGTTTTCCCCAAATCATGTAAACCCCTCCTTATTTCCTCACTCAGACTTTCATCTTGGTGAGAGAAAGACCATTTATCTGAAGTTCCACAATGGCTTCCATTCTTGCTGCAGCTGGTGCACCCCCACCACCACCTCCACCTCCTCATAAGAAGAGAGGACCACCTAGTCAAATTATGACTAACAGAGAGGAGGAAGATGAGGAAGAAGAAGAAGAGGAGAGAGAGGAACAACAATTTGTCGAAGAGTTGCCCCGGGTTTCTAAACGAAAAACCAGTTTCATCTGGCAGTTTTTCTCCATCCCTCCTGGATCAAAGAAAGTGAATGCAAAATATGCCACCTGCCTCATCTGTGATTACAGATTGTCGAGAGGCACAGAAAAGAAGTACAGTATGGGGAACTATACCATGCATCGTCACATGAGCAGGTGGCATCCCTTGAACTACAGCCGGGCTGAGTTAAGGGATCTTGAAGACAATCCGACGGCAACTCCTGTGGCAAGATCTACATCCACATTGTCTTTGACGGGAAGAGAGGCACAAGAGACTGTGCCAAACATCCAACCCAACTTCCAGCATATGAAGTTATCTTGTATTTACTGTGGTGCTATGCTGTCATATGGCAACATGAGTGTCAACCTGATGAACATTGCATTTGAAAATCATAAATGCCCTAATGCACCCAAAAAGTAATTTTTTTTTTTTGCTCCAGTTGAGCCGTTTTGAAAGCCTGTTTTTTGTTGTCTCCCCTCCATAAAAAACACAAAAAAAACATAAAACAGTTCTAAAAATACAAAAAAATCAAAAAATGTTCAAAAAATAAAAAAAATATAAAACAACAAAAACAAAAAAAACAGTTCTTTTCAGAACTACCTCCCCTTTCAAACAAAATTGCTAGAATGTTTATCACTCTGGCAAGCTCTATTTCTTTTGGTTCGCTTCAAGTTCGCTGACCGGTTCGCGAACTTTAAGCGAACTAAAAAAATATTTTTTTAAAAAAAAGAAGAGTTAGTATAAGGGAAATAAACAGAGAATAATGTAAAAAGAAAGACAGCTAGAGAGAGTAAATGAGAGATAGTGTCAATGACATCATCAGCAGTGCATTGCGGGTAAAAAGAGTGGAAAACATTTACCTTATAATTCTTGTTACCTTTTTTAAATATTTTTTCATACTTTCAATCTGTAAAACAAAGAACAAACATTTCAAAAAATATTAAAACATGTATTTAAAAATTAGAAAAGACAAGGGAAAAGGTTCAAAAACAAACAGTTTTTCAACAACTTTCACATTTACAGAAGTCTCTGCTTCTCTACGTCCCCTACACAATCCTAAAGATATATATTCGAAAGAAACTGTATCTTGATATTGCTGAACTGAGGCCTATTTTGGAACATGATGTTTTTCTTGCACTGCTAATGTCTCACAATAGTGATGCAATAGCAGCGCAAAAAAGATGTAAAGCCATGTCCTTGAGACACATGAAAGTGTTTTCTGGAATGCCCTAGCACCATTTTTGGGACACTATTAACATGGCTAGGTAACTCCCATAATGAAAATCTAAATTTGCCAAGCACAAGTGGGAGCGTATTTACAAGACACGTGCCCCATGAGGAATACTTTACATTTTAAAAGGCGAACATAACATCTTAG
This sequence comes from Lissotriton vulgaris, assembly GCF_964263255.1. Lineage (NCBI taxonomy): Eukaryota > Metazoa > Chordata > Amphibia > Caudata > Salamandridae > Lissotriton > Lissotriton vulgaris. The sequence goes on from NC_141697.1 coordinate 9,496,003, forward strand.
ACACTCAAATACCTTATAAATATGGCCCAAAACAACCTATGAAGCTCTAGCAGTACATATCCAGAAATGTAATTGATTTCTTAAATCGTTTTTAAAAGCAACATATCTGTTTCAGCTTACATAACAGACCATGAAATGGGCTCCATGTATCACAATATCTTGTGTTACTGCATGCCAGAATGTTACACCAAATATGCAATTATAATTTCTCTATGAAACTAATTCTATTAGTATATCACTACAGACAAAACCACATTTTAAAAACACAGCTTTTTTCATCATTTTCTCCTTAAATCATACTATTCTCTATCTAAATTAAATAAATCTTTTCTCACCTTAGCAAATATTTTTTGAGTTTTGAAAACAGTCTCAGAAATACACCAAATTGTCTTCAGCAGAAGAAAAAGGATGCACTCCAAAGGCTGCAGCTATTGAAAGCACAGAAATACAGATATTCATTTCACATATCTCTCATATTAGCCAATCATTCCTCTTCCCTCACTTTTTTCAAATCAAAACCCTTCCCCCCTCTGCCCTGTCTGCCTTGTTTCCATAGCAACCACCTCCTGGAAGACCTCTCATGTTTGCAAATTCACACAACAATGTTTCAATTGAACTCTGAACTCTCAGTGCACCTGCGTATCCAGTGCAATCTTTCATTAAATGTTTCTTCCTTGACCATTCAAATTACATCTTTCAAAGAACACATCCATGCACCCTAACTTTCTGTTTTCAGGAATGGAAATGCACCAATCACTGCTAATGAATCATTAGCACTGGAAATCCACAGTTTTTTTTCTTTACAAACTCCTACTGTTTCAACTGCCCTTTCATTACCACACTTCATCTGACTGCAGCCCAACCTTCTCCCACCATGTTTAACGTCTGGATTGTTGGACATAGTTACATCCACTGGGCTCAAAGGTATGCTGAGAGCAGAAATTTACCTAACCTCAATTTACAAGATGTGGAAATTAAGTGGTTGGGCCAAAGAGGATTAAAATGTCACCAATTGATACCATTGGTGAAAACCTTTATGCATTTGCCAAAACCTGACCTGTTAATAGTGCACTGTGGAGGTAATGATTTGGGCACTTTGACAGGGGTAGGTCTGGAAATGCTTTTAAAGGACACCTTTGAGCAATTAATGGCACTTTTTCCTCAAACTGCCTTGGTATATTCCAATATATGCCAAAGACAGAAATGGAGGTGGTCCAACCAATTTTGTCCACAAATTGAGAAAGCGAGGAAGCATGTAAACAAATCTGTTTCAGCTTACATGAGAGACCATGGAATGGGCTCTCTTTACAACAATAACTTGCGTTACTACATGCAAGATATCTACAGAGGAGATGGAGTTCACTTCTCAGATAGCGCAACAGAATTTTCATTCTGAATTTAAGACTGTGCATTGGTACCTACTTATAAGTACCTAAATGTACCATAAACCCAAAAGCTCTTCTCAGAGCTACCCTACATCTGATCACTCACAATTATTATTTTTCTCTAACTTTTTTCACTAATTTTCCACAAAATTCGCTCCCCGGAGCGCTACCCGGTTCGCTAACCGAAAGCTAACCTCGCGGAATTTTTTTAAAAAAAGTTTTTTTTTCCGCACATATAAGCCTCCTCAGCCACGCTCAGAAAACCTAGGGGGTCAAGATAAGTCTACCATGACCCCTTCTACCCATTCTAAACATTATTTGCCCTCCATCTTGTATCTTAATGCGACCGATACACAAAATGGTGGACTCCCGTGACGCTTAAGGTTCGCTAACCGGGCCGCTTCCCGGAAAGCGGTCCAAAAAAAAGGTGGGAAAGTAATTTACAGAAAAACGACTAGAGACACTCTCACCAAATATACATTAGCTCATACTACATAACAATCCCTTCCATTCTCACAAATTTCATTGAAATTTCATTTAGCCATTTAGCCTGTAGACCTCTCCAAGTACCGTGAGGTAAATTACTTCACAAAACACATCTGAAGTGTTGGAATTGACAACCAATGAAAATGTTACTTTCATTTTCTACTTTTATTACCTGACATTTGATTGGTTATATACCTGTATATATATAAAGGGAGAGAAGGAAACACAGCCATTTTGACTACTACTTGTTGTTGTATATATCATTTAGAATATCAATAATAACATCAACTTGTTTCTAAAGGTAAGTTGTTATTTTTAAAACTGAAGTATATTGTGCACTATAAGTAAATATGGTAAACTTTTTCAGATAGTTATATACTATCCCTCTGTAAGAGTTAGACATTGAGAAAGGCTTCTTTATTATAATTATGGACTGATTTAGGTTTCTGTGGTATAATTATAAATTTACTTAGGCTTCTTCACAGGCACTTTTTAATAGTACTAATTCACGCCTGAAACCATACAGTGCCCATAGATTACTTCTCTGGTATAAACTCACAAGTGCCTGTCTGTACTTAAACCCAACAGTGCCCTATCTCTACTTATATATTTATTTTTTATGCAAATTACAGCAAAAAAATGGAAGGTGAGCAGAATGTTTCCTTCGAAATTGTTCTGGAGACCAACACACAAAAAGAAATTGAGGACAATGAAGACTCTGATTTCATGGATCAATCACGGGACCATGAATTAGTTCAATGTGTGGAATCAGTGGATCATTTACTTCATTATGATGACGGTCAAATGTTTGAACTTATGTTCACTGAACAAGAACACATATCAGACAGTGAAATGCTAGACGTTCTATTAAATTTCGAAAAACAATCCGAAAAATAAAATTATATGTAATATTAAAAAATTGTTTGAGTCTTTAATCATTTTTATATGTAATTCATAAAGTAGTTAAATGTAAGAAATGTTATTAAATTTTGAAACACAATCACAACAATAAAAAATTGCTGAAAAAATAAAAATATTAAAAAAAAATCAACAAAACCAACAAATAATTAACATACAGTATTAGAAAAGTCTTTCATTCTTTTATCCATAAAGTTCGCTGCCCAGAACGCTTTCCGGTTCGCGAACTTGGCGCTTACCACGCAAAAAAAAAATTTTTAATGTTTTTTTTTTTGGACCCTCCTAGGCCCTTTTAAAACCTCCACATAAAACCTAGGGGGTCAACGAGGATCTACTATGCCCCCTTATGGTAATTTCCCCCTTTGTTTTGGCCTCCTCTTGTCTCTCGATCCTACCGAGAGACAAGATGGCGGCCGCTCCGGACTGTTTAGAATGTTGACAGACACCGGAGGGCCAATCAGCTTCGCATCGCAAAGTTCCGATACGCGAAAGGTTCGCTAACCGGATCGCTGCCCGGAGTGCTGTTACAGATATATATCTTGATTTAAACGTTAATTTCTCAAAATCCACTGAAGCACATATATTGAGACCTAGCAAAGGCACATCGGGCTAACAGTCCCTACAATTTTGCCAAGTTTCGTGAAAATCCATTCAGCCGTTCGGGCTAAAAGTGAGTCCAACCGCCCTATGGAAATTAACATGGGAAAAAGGCGTTTTGGGACCCCCCTTTTTTCTCGGCCCCCCCTCCACAAACCCCCCCCAAATTTTCAAGGGCTGCTCAGAAACAAAATGTGCCATTTTCCTGAAAATTTCAGCCAATTCCGTCCACAAACGCAAACGTTATTAGGCATAGAATTTTCAGAAATCCCATAGGGAAAAAATCCTAACTATATATACCTACTGGCGACCGCCAGTAGGTAATATATATATATATATATATATATATATATATATATATATATATATATATATATATATATATATATATATATATATATATTGCAGCATTTAACTAATAGCCACCAGGGGTCACTACTAACCAAAAGCAGTCATTCTACTTGTAAATCGTGCCAATCAAGTGAAACAGCAGCCTAGGATTCACCACTGCAAGTCAAGTAAAGTATAAGTTTATTATGACCATGGTCTTTAAACATGTACAAGGAACAGTATCACAAGTTTAAAATATTCCCATAAAACGATAAAACATTATAAATTGATCCGATTTAATTTACACACTTACATGCCTTTATACTGTTACCCACGCTAGTAAAATTGCCTTTAAAATAAAACTTGGCATTTACAGTTAAAACCCGGTAATTTCCCTTATTTAAAAATAGTTAATTAGATTAAGATTTATACAGTCCTACAAGTTATTCCTGGTTTCTTAAGTCACTCAGTACTACTTTTATGTATTTTCCAAGGGCAATTGCGATATCAACGGTGGGAATTTCAGTTAATAGGTCAGCTGCCTGTGCCCTCGTTCTTATATCATATTTTAGGAACACGGGGCGCAGCCACCGTTTCCGTTGTTCCAATAGTGTCAAGCAGTCGAGTAGGATATGTAACAGGTCTCCTTTACATCCCAGGTTACACCTGCAGCACCCTTTCTGATCTTACATTTTCGGTTTTAGATCTTTATTTGTTAACCATGGGTTGAGACCAATCCGCAGCCTTAAAATCTCCTGCCTAAAACCACGGTTGGGCAGGATGTCTAGATAAGGAAACCAATGTTCGTTTGCCCAGGAACTCATCATGTGTGTTACTGATTTCTTTTTTACTAAGTAACTCATATCAAGCATTCCAGATGTTTCCTTCCCCTTTAGTTTCAACTCACTCCTAGTACAAAGTAATTGTTGGGTTTCCTGGGACACCTCTATCTTTAAACATTTACAAATTTCCGTCAATCTTTCCCTACATGCTTTTGCCCATTTTAGGTCACTCTTTTGGATTTCATTCCTGCACCATTGTGCTACTTTTTGCCCATCTGGATCTTCAAAACGTTTCCAAAGTCTGATTATTGCCATTTGTATTTGTATCTCCCAGGACTTTGTGCCTATTTCTCTTCTTACAGCTTGTATCATAGATGATTGAGGGAGAGAAAGGAGACCTTTAAGGCATTTCCCCTCCACCAAGTCCCAGGCTCCCTTACCGCTCAAATAAAGGATTTCTGCTCCATACAGGACTTGGGGGGGGGATCATTCCCTCAAAGGCTCTTAACATTGGGCGGTGAGACATCTCTCCATAGTCCCTATTAAACATTTTTAGGCCACATATTGAGGTGTGTGCTTTTGCTTTTTGTGTTTCCAGATGCGTGTACCAGTTTAGTCTCTTGTCAAACCAAATCCCTAGGTAGCGATACTCATTAACTGTCTCCAGTTTGAGCTCACCTAGGTACCAGTTAAATCTGGTAATTTTTTCCCAACACATAGGATTTTTGTTTTATCTAGGTTGACCGTTAGAAATTTACTGGCACAGTATGCGTTAAAGGCATTAAGTTTTCTTTGGAGGCCTCTCTCGGTCTGGTCTACAATTACCAGGTCGTCAGCATATAGTAGGCAGGGCACCTTGTTACCATCCATTCTGGGGCTTGCACTACCCTCCACCTCTAGAATGGCCGGGAGGTCTGATAGGAATATTGAGAATAACTGAGGGGCTAGGACACAGCCCTGTCTTAGGCCGTTGTCTATAGGTATTTTTTGTGTCAATGATCCCGCCGTATCCTTAATAACTTGCGCCCAATTCCCACTATGTAGTTCCATTATTATGGTCAGAAGATCTCTTGGGATATTTACCTTTAATAGTGTTTCCCATAGGCATACACGATCAACTGAATCAAAGGCTGCTCGGAAGTCAACGAAACAACAGCATAGCTTGCCATTTTGTTCCGTTGACTTCTTTGCCATAGCCCACAATGCAAAACCATGATCTATCGTGGAGTGTTCCTCCCTAAATCCTCCCTGTTCTATGGGGACAATTTGACACTCCATTACCCATGCGTTTAGATGTTTCAATACAATTTTTGAGAAAACTTTCTCTCCTATGTCTAAGAGATTAATCAGACGGTAATTTTGTGGTGCCTCCATACTTCCTTTCTTATGGATTGGCCTGATTATTGCGCCCTTCCAGTTAGGTGGCATTGAGCCTTCTGTTAATATTATATGGAACATCTGCGCAAAAAATCTTGCTCACCACTTTACCTATGACTTCAATATTATTGCAGGAAGATTGTCCGGTCCTGCCGCACGGGTTAGCTTCAATTCTTTTATAGTTTGTTCTACTTGTTTTGCATTAAAGTTAGATTTGAGATCTTCTGATATTTCTTGCCATTTTTGGGTCTCTATATGGCTTCTAGGGACTCTTACCCCATACAGTTCCCTTATATACTTCTCCCATGCTGCCTCACTAACTTAACATTTTAGTTCGCCGTCTGTTGGGCCAATCGCTGCCTTTACCAATTTCCAAAATTGTCTAAGACCTTTTAGCGTAATTTACCATTTTTTTATAATCTTTTTTTAGCTTACTTATGTGAGCCTGTCTCTCATGGGTGAAGTTCTTTTTTTGTTTTCTTTGTGCTGCCCGTATCTCCCTTTTTTTAGATTGGCACTCGACAGAGAACCATTTTACTCGGCTGGGTGGTTTCCCACTTGTTTTTTTATCCCTTTTTAGTTCTACTTTCAAACATTGAACTACATCCTCTAGCTTTCCTATGAACCATTTCAGGTTTTTATTCTCTAGGTTTCCAGGCTCAATTTTAATTTGCATTGCTGACAGTTTTGCCTGGTACTCCTCCGTGAGTCGTGTCGTCACACGTTTGGGGTACTCGACCTCCGGGGGGATCACTTTCTCTCTAGGACTGTTTCTTCCCCCGACTATTGTTAGGTAGAGTAAGTTATGGTCACTGATCTCTTTTTATTCTAATGTAAATTCCTGTACTAGGGGGAAGTTCCAGGCTTTTATAAACATGTAGTCAATTGGGCAATTCTGTGAGCCTATTTTAAAGGTCTTTCCTGCTGGACAGTCTGTCTTCGTTCTACCATTCAAGCATTGGAAGCCCCTACCTCCTAAGAATTGTATGAGTTCTGAGTCCTGTTTCGATATCTCCCCTGCCAGGAATGTAGCTGGGTTTATTCCATATACCTCTAACAGTTCTCTATTCCAGAGGTCAGCCTTTTTTGGGTTTAATTTATGATTAAAATCCCCCATTAATATCACAATATCCAATGCATATTTTTCTAGTATAACGTCGACATCCTCTTTAAAACATCTCATCTCATTCTCATATTCTACCCCATTTTCCCACTGCATGTATACATTTATCACTGTCAACATTTTATATTTCTTTTCCACCGTCAATAGTTCTAACCTACTGGCCAGGACCCATTTACAACTAATTTTTAATGATTTTACATCTTTAAGCACTTTTGTTGAAACCAGTGTCATTAGTCCTCCCGAGGGGCGACCTACGCTTTTCTTCGTGGCAGGGCGATTTAATTGAAGATAACCCTCGATGATTGGGGTTTCGTCACATGTCCAGGTCTCTTGTAGGCAGGCAATGTCTACTTTATTTACTATATCCTTTATACTTTCTCGCTTTAGCTCATTGCCTAGCCCATTCACATTCCATGTTAAGAGACCTAGACTTTGCGGCACCCCCTCATCCTATTCTACTTCACTCATGCCATCCTCTTTCACCTCAGCCTCCGTATTACTCTCATTTGGATCCCCCCTCGGGCTATTACATTGAGACCAGTTATCCCATGAGGCTTCGTTTCCTGTGTTATCTATAACTATGTTTAGACAGCTCTGGTTTCGTTCCACATCTCTATATAGATTCACTTGTCTCCTCCCCAGACCTGCGTGGTATTTTATGAAGGTATTATCTATGGGGGCTTTTACTTCCCTCTCCGGGATTATCCTTATTCCCAGGTGATTTATCTCACTAGATGCTTTTATGATTGCCATTTTTACCAGGTCTGAGTGAAGAGACACTTTTGTTATTTCTTTACCGTTTCTATTTTTTACAAAGCCAATTTGCCGAAGGTCATTTGTGCTGAACCCACACAGGCTACTACATTTAGCAAAGGTGGTCAAAATCTGTGCCCTATTTAGGGGGTTCATTTTTCTCGTCGTATTTCCCCTTTCCCCACCAGCATGTGATCCAAGTATACCCATTTATTGTTCTCCCCCTCTTGGACTTTCTTAGGGGTTTCATATTTTTGCTGTCTGACCTTTGATCTCTCTATCTGCGAACCCTTTATTTCCTGTACCAGTTGTTACCTGGGCCTGTGTGATTTTAGCTCCATGACCTCTATTGGGTTGATCTATATCTATCCTTACTTTGTGTTTTACAGTACAAGATGCTATTGGTTTCTCTTTTACGACCTTGGGTCTCTCGTTTTTTCTTTGGACTATCGGAGTCTTAGTTATGTTAGACTCCGATTGCATTGGTCTATTTGGTACATAGATCGGGGCTAATGCATTTAGGCCTGACTGTTCCTCCCTCTCCATTTTCTTCCCGTTTCTCCTTACTGTTAGATTTAGGGCTCGCTTCCTTCCAACCCTATTCTTGGTGGGGGCCACTGTATACACCCCGCGCCTTTTTATCAGCATTGGGCGTCTGGAGATATATACGTTATCTAGTTCCTCGACTGATTCATTTGTTATACTTTGATCTATAGGTTGTGGAGACCCTGATGGGTTTGCCACAACTACCTCTTCCAGTTCATTATCTACACTTTCATTAATGGGTGATGCAGTAACAATTGGGCTTAACATCTTTGGCATTTGAGTCTTTATCCCCGCTAGTTCCTCTTCGATCTTTTTTAGGTGTAGTTTCTGAGCTTTCAGCACTCCATTATTTGAGAGTGTTACTTCTAGGATTCCTTGTAGTGTCTTCTGTAACATCAATATTAAGTCCACCAATGATGAAGAAGGTGTTACAGAGAGCTCCAAATCCTGTGTGCGATTTCTGTCTGAGGTTCTATGGTGGCCAGTTCTTATGGAGTCTTGCTGCCGTAGGGAATTTTGGGCGATTTGATGTTTTGGGGTTAGGTATGGCTCGCCTCCCCAGATGATACTTTGACTCTGTCTTTCATTTCCCCTTAGCCTTTCATTTCCCGATGACTGTAACGAAAACATTTTGGGGGAAGATGAGAGTCTCAGCGCTGATATATGGAGGTTTTGGCTCAAGAGAGTCAGGTTTATTGGTAAGGGGTCCTCCCTTCCTGCCTCAGTATCGGGTGGTTCTTCTTCGGGGTATACTTCAGGTTCTTTCCTTTTCTGGGTCATAGCTGTTGCCCCTGCCTTTTCTCCTCCCTCCGCGCCATGTTCCTCCGCATCTTCCTCATGGTCCGGGCTTATTACTAGCTCTATGGATTTGTAGTGTTTCCCGACAAAGTCCTTTATAGATTTGGACGCTGCCGGGTTATCTTTCTGTTTGGACGATGTTTGAATACAGTCCTTTTTAGCCTGCTGGGCATTTTTTGTTGTTCTTTTAACTTTCCTTTTCTTACGTCGCCCCTTGTTAATGTCCGTGATTGAAGCCTGGCTTTCCTGGCTCTCTACCAGAGATAATGAGCCCTCCATTGTTTTACTCTTCTCTGGGCTATCTTCTTTACGCTGATTTTGCCCTCTTTTTGGTGCCATTTCTTAGATATAGTACATTAACTGTAGTACTGCTCTTATTCGTTTCTCAGTGTAATTAAAAAAAGATAAAGAAAAAAAATAGTAACTTTTTAAAAGGGTACGTAAATTCATACACTTACCTCTGTTGTGCCTGTACCCACCAGCCTGCCTTTACTGCCCTTTGTTGTCCTCTCTTCGGTGTCTTTAAGATTTTCCTAGGATAATTCTCCTTATACTATGCAGAGGAATATGTCCATAATACTAGAGATGCACCTTCAGTTCTTAGCTCCTTTCTCGTGCTGGTGCCTCAGGTAATTCCTTGTTTTTGTCTGGCTTCCCCTTTTTGTTGAGAGATGTAAGTTCTGCTTGGCCCCTCCCCTACTGCACCTCGGCTTGCCTCTGTTAAAACCTGGCAATTCCGATTTTCGGAGCAGGCACCACCTCTTAATGTAATTCCTTGGGGGTGGGGGGTTAGGGGGCGGCACAGTAGTGCACCTTTAGGCCTTCAGGGTGATGCCTGCGCGCGCCGTGGTCTGCGCGTTCCACCCGGCTGGGTGGTGACTCGAAGCGTTACGTAGGTACAGGCTTCCAGGCGCCCTGCATTCTGTGGCGTTTTGCCGACCTGCTGCCTTACGGCGCTCCTCACCCCCGTTTCACGATTTAAATGCCGGGTGCCGGTTGCCGGTAACTTCACTTTCAGGGGTTTTCTTTATGCTTCATACGGCAACCAGTGGCGCTCCGCCAAACTGCAGCCCCGCAACTCCCCACGCCTCGCGCTTTGCGTTCAGCGCGAGGTGCGTGTGTGGGGGGTGTGGAGAGTCTCAGTAGGGGGTCTCGCAAGGTCTCACCGTTGTTTTGCTGCTACGGGACCCCCACTGTCGAAATCCTCGCGTCCTTGGCGATCCGGCAATCCAGCGTTCTATTCCTCCGATCGGCGATCTGTGCTTGACTGTTCGGTCTGGCAGGCAGGCTAGGCTAGGCGACAACAGATTTGAAAAAAGTGCAACAGCAGCCTAGGATTCACCACTGCTTCGTCTAATTTTACAACAGATTGTAGACGTAAATTGGTTTTGATGGTACACCTGTGAATACTGAAATATTCAGAGCATATTCTGAATTTCAGTTAACACATCAGTAAGCATTTTGGCCATCAGTGAATTCAACCTTTTTTCTCAATCGGAATAAGCAAGGATAATGACAGATACATTTTAAAATGTTAGAAAGTACATCATTTTATTTAATTGTGTGAATAAAAGGAATCGCCTCCCCGTCGGGGAATTGAACCCCGGTCTCCCGCGTGACAGGCGGGGATACTGACCACTATCCTAACGAGGACTTATTGACTTCAGTTAAACAGTGCTCACCTGCCTGGGGTTAAGGCATGCCCTCGATCAATTCACAGTATTGTAATAGGCAGAATTGCTGCTTTTGATTAGGACAAGTAATCTTTTTTCCTAAATTATTACAATACAGAAATTCCTAGCCAAAAGCAATCAGTTTTATAGTTTTATCAAGAAATTATTTCATTGAAATAAATATCTATCTATCGATCTGTCTATCTTTCTATCTATCAATATATATATATATATTTATATATATATATATATATATATATATATATATATATATATATATATATATATTACCTACTGGCGGTCGCCAGTAGGTATATATAGTTAGGATTTTTTCTCTATGGAACTTTTGAAAATTCTATGTCTAATAACTTTGGCGTTTGTGGACGGAATCGGCTGAAAATTTCAGGAAAACGGCACATTTTGTTTCTGAGCAGCCCCTGAAAATGTGGGGGGGTTCCGTCAAGGGGGGGCAGAGAAAAAAGGGGGTCCCAAAACGCGTTTTTCCCATTCATTTTTCCATAGGGCCTTTGGCCTCACTTTTAGCCGAACGGCTGAATGGATTTACACAAAACTTGGCAAAATTATAGGGACTGTTAGCCCGATGTGCCTTTGCTGGGTCTCAATATATGTGCTCCAATGGATTTTGAGAAATTAACGTTTAAAAAAACAGATATATCTGTGACAGCGTCCCAGATAGCGATCCAGATCTCGTACTTTTCGCGTAACGGAGCTTTGCGTAGCGAAGCTGATTGGCTCTCCGGTGTCTGTCAACATTCTAAACAGTCCGGTGCGGCCGCCATCTTGTCTCTTGGTAGGATCGAGAGACAAGAGGAGGAGAAAAACGAAGGGGGAATTTAATGAAAGGGGGCAAGGTAGACCCCTCTTGACCCCCTAGGAATGATATTGGGGTTATTAAAGGGTCCCGTGGGGCAAATAATAAAAATTTGATTTTTCGCGGTAGAAGCGCTTCTCGGTTCGCGAACCGGGTCGCAAACTGGTAGCGAAACGTGAATTCGCCATTTTGTGTTTCGATTTAATTAAATTACTAGGTATAAGGGGGTACGGGAGATGTATCCTGACCCCTTATGTTTTCTGAGGGTGGCTGAGGAGGCTCATATATGTTGATACATGTCTTCCAGCGGCTGTGCGTGAGCGTTTTTTTTTTTTTTGCTGCGTGACGTCTGTTAACGTTCGATTCGATGGAAATCAGGAACTGTTGACCGCCATTTTGTCACTGCGAGTAAATATTTTGTTAAAAATAATTGTTATAAATTAATAGGTATTGATAAACATTGTCTGCGCCATCTTGCCTTTTTTGCAATGCCACACTTTTGTTGAGCACGGCAGCCATTTTAGATGCCTTGACCAGACCCACTCTCTGCACGCCGCCGATCCTCAGCATGGCTCCCCACCCTCGCAAGCATCTCCCCCACGCACTGGTCACCCCCGCTCTCTCTCTCATGCATGGGCCAGAAACCTCCTTCCATCTGCGCTGTTCTTCTCTGAGAATCACACCCTGTGCCCGCCCGTCACCTCCCTTTCACCCTATTCACTACCGCACCCTCTGACACTCCTCTTCCTCTGTGTCCGATTGTCCAGGCCAGTCCCAGGCTATCACCTAGCCCTGATGATGTAGTTTATGGCCCCAGCTGTAGAGAATCACCCCTCTTCAAAGGAGTTACAGTAGATCAAGGGCCCCACCCGATGAGATCCGTCACACCACACGCATTCCTACTATCTGATAACCATCCTGTATTGTGCTTGGGGAGGGGATTCTCACTGTGAGGGTGTGTGGGTCCGAGCCTGAAGCGGAAGGTTCCAGGGGTGCCTTTTTGTACATCAAAGTCTTCACAATTATGTGTCACATTAAAAATATATAGCACTCCAACAAAGTAGTAGGATTATAACACTTTAATAACTTATAAATATATACAACGCTCCAACAAAGAAAACACGTTAAAAAAAAAGTTTAAACAAAGCAACAATGGGCTGCTGTGAGGTGGCGTCAGTAGCAGTCCGTTGTGCGAATAGGCCGAAGGCAGCACAACGCGCCGAGATCCGGACGGCACCCAGGTGATGTCCAGTAAGTTGCTGCACTGATCTTGGCATCCTACAATGCTGCGCCGAAAAACGGCGTGGGGCGCCCCGGGGGGGATAAGGCGGCGCGAACGGCCTCCCCCGCCTCCACAGGTGGAGGTTCCTCTGCTGCAGTGGGGCGCCCCTTTAGCGTTTCAGTCACCATTCAGCAGTTTACCGCCCGCTTTTGCTGCACTGTGCCTCATCCGCCATTCAGCTGAGTTGTGCCCACTCTTGCGGCTACAGCGTCTCGCCCACCATCCAGTTGAATTGCGCCCGCTCTTGCGGCTACAGCGTCTCGCCCACCATCCAGTTGAATTGCGCCCACTCTTGCGGTGCAGCGATAGGCGGCTGCCACAGGACTCTTAAAATGGCGGCCAGCTCTTCGAATTTGGGCCTGGTCCACTAAAATGGCCCTGGGACACATTTGAACTCGGACATTTGCCTGCTAGGGCTTGGGCCCCATTCTCGAAAACGTCCCCTCAGCCTTGAAGATTCTACAAAAGTCATCGGGGCCCCCGACTCCCGCAGGCTTCCGGTGGGGAGCGGCTGCCATGATTGCTTGCGGAATGGCCACGACGGAGCTACGAGATGGTGGTGCTCTCATGCTTACACCAGCTTCAGTCTGAAACATCCAGGAACACTGTAGACTATCAATTCGATGACTTCCAGTGGAGCCCCAACGTGACCCGGTAGGGAAGAACTTGCCCTCTCCTCTTTTGACTGATGGTTCTTGTTGCCTGTCCCCTCTGTTGTCATCTAACGGAACCTATTTGGATTGCCGAGTGAGAAAAAAAAAGGTGGGGCTTTCATCGTTTGGGAAAAAAAAATGTTTCAATCCAATGAAAAGTGTTATTTTTAGGTCATATGATCAAGCATTTCATCATTAGGAAACCAAAAGTAAAATCAACCAATGAAAAGTTTTATAAACAAGTCACATGACCCGTTATGCGGCTTTGGGCTATAAAAAGCCTACAAAATCCGTTGGCCTGTGAGGCGGCGTCAGTAGCGGACCGATGTGCGAATAGGCCGAAGGCAGCACAACGCGCCGAGATCCGGATGGCACCGAGGTGGTGTCCAGCAAGTTGCCGCACTGGTGTGGCCATCCTACAATGCTGCGCCGAAAGACGGCGTGGGGTGCCCGGGGGGGGGTTTAGGGGGAGGCGACGCGAACTGGCCTCTCCCGCCTCCCCAGGTGGAGGCACCTCATCTGCAGTGCGGCGCCCCTTACCGTTTCACTCGTCGTCCAGCAGAGTTGCGCCCGCACTTGCTGCTACAGTAGGCCAAAGGCAGCACAACGCGCCGAGATCCGGATGGCACCGAGTCCAGCAAGTTTCACTGGTGTGGCCATCCTACAATGCTGCGCCGAAAGACGGCGTGGGGTGCCCGGGGGGGGAAGGCGGCGAAAACGGGCCTCTCCTGCCTCCCCAGGTGGAGGCACCTCATCTGCAGTGGGGCGCCCCTTAGCGTTTCCCTCGCCTTCCAGCTGCATTGCGCCCGCTCTTGCGGCACAGTGCCTCACCCCCCATCCAGCTGAGTTCCGCCCGCTCTTGCGGCACAGCGTCTCGCCCACCATCCAGCTGAATTGCTCCCACTCTTGCGGTGCAGCGATAGCCAGCTGTAATAGGACTCTCAAAATGGCGGCCGGCTCTTTGGATTTGGGCCTGGTCCACTAAAATGGCCCTGGGACACCTTGGAACTCGGACGCTTGCCTGCTAGGCATGGGCCCCATTCACGAAAGCGTCCCCTCTTTTGACTGATTGTTCTTGTTGCCTATCTCTTCTGTTGTCATTTAACGGAACCTTTTTGGACTGCCGAAAGGGGTTCTGGTCCGACCGCTGGTTGGTGGAGACATTTTGACTATATCCTGGACCTGCCCGGCCTCGCCCAAAATGGCGCCGGTATAAATGGGACTCGTAACTCCTTGTTGTGTACTGGTTGCCCAACTTTGATATCACGAGATACGTATGCAGTTTTGAAGCACATGGCGGGCGGGGACGAGTACTGATTGAACATTTGGACATCCCTATTGATATTAAGTTCTGATGTGTTATTGATTACTGTACTATTGAAAGTTCGAATTAACGTCACCCATGGTACTTGCCCGCAAATGTATATCTAGATAATTTTATTGTAACTGGCCCTGTCGTACTTTAATTATAAAATGTACGTCCACCGATTCCGCAACTGTTAGACACCTTAGTTCTTGCAACCTAATGGGTCGCCCGTTACATTCTTCTACAGTGTAAATGTCCCCTCATCATATACGATTCCAGTTTGCTCCGTGGCCGGCCCACGTGGTTATAGGCCCGTATTTGTATACTGACATTTTCACAATAAAGGTTTTTAAAACAAAACATGGTAGTAGTACTAAGATTGGTAAAGTTTTGAATAATAGCCACTGTTTTCGAATCAGTAAAAGGCAAGTGAAATAAAGCAACCCGATTACATGACGGTTAAAAGGTATAATACGCAGGAACGCAGTAAAGATAAATGGTCAAGGGCTGTTGTGTTTTCCACTCCTGCAACATAAAGTGATCGATAAGAATCCGATATTCATGCCTATCAGCGACTAAGACAGCAGGTTGAGCCTCTTTTGATAAACGGCTCCCTCATGGGACGAAGAAACGCCCTTTTTCTCGAAATAGGAATATTTTACTTGCAGGACAGTTGTAAATTTCCCGGGAAAATACATTAGCCTGGAACATTGTTAGTGATAAACTGTAAATGCATCTGGGTCCTTTGCCTTACAAGTCAGAGTGAGAAAAAAAAGGTGGGGCTTTCATCATTTGGGAAAGAAAATGTTCGAAAGCAATGAAAAGTGTTATTTTTTAGGTCATATGACCAAGCCTTTCATCATTAGAATAACAAAAGGAAAATGAACCAATGAAAAGTTTTATTATCAAGTCACATGACCTGTTATGCTTACGTTACGCGCTGCGCGCCGCGCTCTGGATCGCTTCAGGGAAGCTGCGCCTCGCGCACCGGAGCATTTCTGGGTGCGCTAACGCGGCGCGTCATATGACGCATTACGCGACAACGCAGGTCCAGAATATAGTCAAAATGTCTCCACCAACCAGCGGTCGGAACACAACCCCTTTCAGTAGTCAAAAAAGTTTTGTTAAATGACAACAGAGGGGACAGGCAACAAGAACCATCAGTGAAAGAGGGGAGGGCAAGTTCTTCTCTACCGGGTCACGTTGGGGCTCCACCGGAAGTGATCGAATTGGTAGTCTACAGTGTTTCTGGATGTTTCAGACTGACGCTGGCGTCAGCATGAGAGCACCACCATCTCGTGGCTACGTCGTGGCCATTCCGCGAGCAATCATGGCAGTCGCTCCCCACCGGAAGTCTACGGGAGTCGGGGGTCCCGGTGACTGTTGTAGAATCTTCAAGGCTGAGGGGACTCTTTTGGGAATGGGGCCCATGCCCTAGCAGTCAAGCGTCCGAGTTCCACGGTTGCCCAGAGCCATCTTTGCAGGCCAGGCCCAAGTCTGTGGAGCCATTTTGTGAGCTCCGTAGCAGCCGCCTGTTGCTGTACCGCAAGATTGGGTGCAATTCCGTTGGATGGCGGGTGAGACGTTGTAATTGCAAGAGCTGGCGCAATTCAGCTGGCCGAGCGAGGCACTGTGTCGCAAGAGCGGGCGCAAGTCAGCTGGTCGAGTGAAGCGCTGGGGTGTACCTGAGAAACCTCCACCTGGGGAGGTGGGGGAGGCTCGTTCGCGGAGCCTCTCCCTTCTAGTGCACCCCACGCCGTCTCCAGGCGCAGGTATATGTGATGGTCGGACCAGGGCACCGCAGGACGTGTTTTCAGGTCAAACGGATTGTGAGACAAGGTGTGGAGCAGGCGCAATTATCTCGGGGGCCTCCGTCAAGCGGTTCAGGGAGGCACCGCATCACATTGTTTTCCAATGCAGTCAGGTCCACAAACAGCCCCCACTTACTTTGAGAATAGTGAAGCTGCAGCAGGTGCAAATAAGCTTCAGACAGTGTTACAAGCGCTGCTCGGAACCCTCAACTATGGCACCCAACATCCAGGACTTATGCCATTTGTGCAAGGCAGTGACATCAAAGCATCTCAGGGACCAAGCAACATACTATATCCAGAGTCCTTACCACAACCTCTGCCTTCCTTCTTACCTAGTTATTGTTCTTTCACTCCCACTCCAGGCTTTTAGTCTGTGGATGGAAAACCATGAACCTACTCTCACCTATGAAAATCTTACTAGCGATGGTTGATTTTGAGCCCCAAATACAAAGGCTTGTTTGGATCGATGTTGCAGCAGGCTGCCATGTAAATAGTTATTTAATAAAACGTTTTACCCTGTTACTTTGCTGGTGTGTTGTATATATTCATAATATTTGCATAGGGTTTGTCGTTATTTTGGGTGGGGTGGTCGGCGGAGCCGAGCTGTCTTGCAGCCATCATGGTGTCGAGCTCAGTTCCTCTCACTAGTTTCTTATTTCTCATGAGGGGTTGTTCATAATGTTTCTATTTTAGCGAGGTCAAAAAGAGATCTCATTAGTGGCCTACTGATTTTGCTTGATTCCTTTTGATTTTTTTAACGATTTTTCACTATCTGCAAAGACTAAACAGAGTATTGCGACTCTGTGCTTGTTTGTAAATAGAGAATGAACCAAAGAGAACCAATTCCAAAACAATAAATGCTAGGATAACAATCAATCAAATGGAGAGGGAAGCAGGCACGACGGATTACAACGGGGGCAAAGGCCAGTGTTACCTACCCTTCACTATCTCCAAAGAGAGAATACTCCTAAAAGAAAAGAGGGGGGGCAGCGTTCAAAGCACATCAGCGTGCATAAACACGAAAATGTTTTTACCTACCACGTACTTGACATTTTACAGCTTTTGATATTTGCTATTAAAAAACCATTGAAATTCACTGAAAAAACCATAGGTTATAGACCATATATAGTTAGGAATTAGCATTTACAAAACCTTGAAAATTCACTGAAAAAAACATGGGTTATAGACCATATATAGTTAGGAATTAGCATTTACAAAACCTTATTTTACTCACACAAAACCATTGAAATTTCATATATAGTTAGTTGCACTAACTATATATCGCGCACCCGCAATCCACTGCTGATCATGTCACATATTACATCATTCATGACATGATCAGTGACATCACTGATGACATCACTGATGACATCACTGATGACATCTCAAATGACATCACTGATGACATCACTGATGACATCTCATTTGACATTACTGATCACATCACTGATGACATCATCATATGATAATACGGTGAACCTCTTCAGACTCTAATATAATCTTAGATACACTCAGAGTAAATAGACACTCACAGACTGTCACTCATCCATGGAGTTACTCACACACCTAGTCAGTCATGCAAAGAATCAATCACAATTCCATTTCCTCAACTATACAGTTATACACACCTTACTTATTCAAACATATACTAACACATATTTACTCTCTTATACAATCCCTGATACAAGTTCACAATGATCCATACAGCCACTCACAAATTCACTGGCTCTTATGCACAGTTATTTATATATGTCAACTCTCACATGTACTGTGTTTTACATATGTACTTACTTTGACATGTAGCACTGAGATATCCATTCACTCACCAATACATGCATGCACACAGTCAACCGCCCATACAGCTGTTTCCACATGCACTTTTGAACCCATACATCTAGTGAATCAACTGCTCACACATCTATGCACAGAGTCATACACCTCCCAGCCACCCACACACACACTCAGTCTCCCATACAAATACTTGGGCAACCAATCAATAACCCATATACTTAATCATAAAGCTACTGATCAACACATGCAGCAGTTTACAGAACAACAGACATAATGATGCACAAATTAAGACAGTTTAGTCACTAACCCATGCACTCAGTGAGACACATTTAATCACTCACTCATACAGTCAGTCATGCACCTACTAAATCCTTCATCCAGACACTTATACATCCACTCATTCTTCAATATGTAAGACATATTTTGACTTTACAGAAACACACAGTCACTGGATGTTGTCATCGGTGATGTCATCAGTGATGTCATTTGAGATGTCATCAGTGATGTCATCAGTGATGTCATCAGTGATGTCACTGATCATGTCATGAATGATGTAATATGTGACATGATCAGCAGTGGATTGTGGGTGCACGATATATAGTTAGTGCAACTAACTATATATGAAATTTCAATGGTTTTGTCTGAGTAAAATAAGGTTTTGTAAATGCTAATTCCTAACTATATATGGTCTATAACCCATGTTTTTTTCAGTGAATTTTCAAGGTTTTGTAAATGCTTATTTCTAACTATATATGGTCTATAACCTATGGTTTTTTCAGTGAATATATATATATATACAACAGACATAATGATGCACAAATTAAGACAGTTTAGTCACTAACCCATGCACTCAGTGAGGCACATTCAATCACTCACTCATACAGTCAGTCATGCACCTACTAAATCCTTCATCCAGACACTTGTACATCCACTCATTCTTCAATATAAAAGACATATCTTAACTTTACAGAAACATACAGTCACTGGATGTTGTCATCAGTGTTGTCACTGACCATGTCATGAATGATGTAATATGTGACATCATCAGCAGTGGATTGCGGGTGCGCAATATATAGTTAGTGCAACTAACTATATATGCGAATTTCAATGGTTTTGTGTGAGTAAAATAAGGTTTTGTAAATGCTAATCCCTAACTATATATGGTCTATAACCTATGGTTTTTTCAGTGAATATATATATATATAATCAGCTCACTTTACCATTTGCAGCTTATAACTAATAGCCACCAGGGGTCCCTACTAACCAAAAGCAGTTATTCTACTTGTAAATCGTGCCAATCGAGTGAAACAGCAGCCTAGGATTCACCACTGCTTCATCTAATTTTCCAACAGATTGTAGACGTAAATTGGTTTTGATGGTACGCCTGTGAATACTGAAATATTCAGAGCATATTCTGAATTTCAGTTAACACATCAGTAAGTATTTTGGCCATCAGTGAATTCAACCTTTTTTCTCAATCGGAATAGGCAAGGATAATAACAGAAATATTTTAAAATGTTAGAAAGTACATCATTTTATTTAATTGTGTGAATAAAAGGTATCGCCTCCCCGTCGGGGAATTGAACCCCGGTCTCCTGCGTGACAGGCGGGGATACTGACCACTATACTAACGAGGACTTATTGGCTTCAGTTAAACAGTGCTCACCTGCCTGGGGTTAAGGCATGCCCTCGATCAATTCACAGTATTGTAATAGGCAGAATTGCTGCTTTTGGTGAGGACAAGTAATCTTTTTTCCTAAAATATTACAATACAGAAATTCCTAGCCAAAAGCAATCAGTTTTATCAAGAAATTATTTCATTGAAATAAATATCTATCTATCGATCTGTCTATCTTTCTATCTATCTATATATATATATATATATATATATATATATATATATATATGTAGATATATATAGATAGATAGAAAGATAGACAGGTCGATAGATAGATATTTATTTCAATGAAATAATTTCTTGATAAAACTGATTGCTTTTGGCTAGGAATTTCTGTATTGTAATATTTTAGGAAAAAAGATTACTTGTCCTCACCAAAAGCAGCAATTCTATAGTTAGGATTTTTAGGATTTTTTTCAATGTTAAATCTCTAAATTCTATTTGGAATAACTTTGGCGCCGGTTGACGAATCTGCCTGAAAATTTCCTCAAAATGGCCTCGCGGCGTTCCGGTCCTTCCCTGAAAGTTTGGGGGGGATTCGTCAAGCGGTGGCCGAGATAAAAGGGGGGTCCCAAAACGCGTTTTCCCCATGTTAATTTCCATAGGGCGGTCGATTTCACTTTTAGCCCGAACGGCTGAATGGATTTCCACCAAACTTGGCAAAATTGTAGGGACTGGTAGCCCGATGTGCCTTTGCTATGTCTCAAGATATGTGCTCCAGTGGATTTTGAGTAATTTAGGTTCAAAAAAATATATATATCTGTAGCCGCGCTCCGGTACGCGCACCGGGGAGCGCACCGGGCGCGACACGCGACTTGCGCGCAGAAAGCTGATTGGCTCTCAGTTGTCTGTAAACATTCTAAACAGTTCGGAGCGGCCGCCATCTTGTCTATCGGTAAAATCTAGTCATAAGAGGTGGCAAAAACAAAGGGGGGAATTGACCATAAGGGGGCAGGGTAGACCCCCCCTGACCCCCTAGGTTTGATATGGGGGCGGGGAGCGCTCCAGGGAGGGTACTATGGAAAAATAATCACTTTAAAAAATTGTATGTTTATTAATTGTTTTTTTTATTTTATGTAAGTACCTACATGTAGGTACCAATGCAGAGACTTTAATTTAATGTACACCATCTCCTCTGTAGATATCTTGCATGTTGTTATTGTATTTCTTGTGGTATATGGAAGTTATAACATAGTCTGTCTGGAAAGCAGAAACAGATCTTTTAAGCACTTCCTGAGAATTTCTAGGGGATCATGAGTAGTCTATCCTGCTCCTTTATGAAAAAGAGGTGTAAAATATACATAGGAGATAATATAGTGGGAGAAAGGTAGTAACTATGAGTAAACTTACTATGTAACAGAAAAATAGTTGAACAGTATACTATAAGTCTCACTTTATATTTTAAACATTTTTGGTAATACTTTATGAATTACATATAAAAATGAATATTGTCTCAAACAATTTGAAATTATTAAATATAAATGTATTCCTCTGATTCTTTTTCATAATTTAATAACATTTCTAACGGAATATTGTCCGGAATTTCCTCATAATTATTAGTACATGATTCCATTTGTTCCAAACATTCTATAAACTGTTGATCCAAAGAGTCATCCATGAAATCAACTTCATCTTTTTGATGTTCTGGTTTTTCCACCTTTACTTTGATAGAAGTATCATTTGCCTGATTTTCTCCTTCCATTTTCTTTCTGAAAATTGCATACAAATTAACTATATTAGTAGAGTTAGGGTACTGTATACCAGAGAAGCCTAACTCAATTCATAACTATTAAAGAGAAGTCTATCTCTATCTATAACTATTAAAGAGGGATAGCATATAACTAACAGAATATTTTTTCAGAAATTAACTTAAAGTGTACAATATACTTCCATAATAACAACTTACCTTAGAGAAATCAGTTGAAGTTGTCAGTGATATTTGTTTTCAAATGTACTTCTGGAAGCAGTAGTCAAAATGGCTGTGTTTCCCTCTCTTCTTTTATATATATTCTTGTACTTAACCAATCAAACATCAGGAAATAATCATAGAAAATGAAAGAAACTTTTTAATTGGTTGTAAATTCTAACATTACAAGTGTGTTTTTGTCATGTAATTTACCTCAGGATATTTAGACAGGCCTGTAGCCTACATGTCTCAATGGAATTTCACCAAATTTGGGCAAATGGTAGGGACTGCTATGTAGTAGGGCGTATTCTATATTTGATGAAAGTGTCTCCATTGGGTTTTCCGTAAATTACTTTCCCACCTTTTTTTATTGTGCGCTTACTGGTGCGCGCTCCGGTGCGCGCACCGGCAGCGTAACGGGAGTCTTCCATTTTGTGTTTCGGGACAATCGAGACACAAGATGGAGGGCAATCAATGTTCGGTATGGCTAGAAGGGGGCACAGTAGAGACTTCTTGACCCTCTAGGTTTTCTGAGGGGGTCTTAGGAGGCTCATAAAGGTAAAAACCAAAAAATAAAAGTAATATTTTTCACGGGGGAAGCGCCCTGTACGCGCACCGGGGAGCGTACCGGGAAGCGTACTTTGGTGAAAAATAGTGAAAAAAGTTAGAAAAAAATAAACGTTTTGAATGATCAGAGGTAGGGTAGCTCTGAAAAGAGCTTTTGGGTTCTGTGGTTGATTTAGGTACCTACAAGTAGGTTCCAATACACATTCTTAAATTCAGGAGGAATATTCTATTCCCCTCATCTGAGAAGTGCACTCCATCTCCTCTGTAGATGTCTTGCATGTTGTAACGCAAGTTATTATTGTATATTGAACCCATTCCATAGTCTCTCATGTAAGCAGAAACAGATTTATTCACATGTTTCCGTGCTTTCTCAAATTGTGGACAAAATTGGTTGGACCAGTTCCATTTCTGTCTTTGGCATATATTGGAATATACCAAGGCAGTTTGGGGAAAAAGTATCATCAATTGATGAAAGGTGTCCTTTAAAAGCATTTCCAGACCTACCCCAGTCAATGTGCCTAGATCGTTTCCACCACAGTGCACAATTATAAGGTCAGGTTCTGGCAGATGCAAAAAGGTTTTCACCAATGGTATCAATTGGTGACATTTTAATCCTCTGTGGCCAATCCACTTAATTTCCACATTTGATAAATCAAGGTTATGAAAATTTCTGCTAGCTGCATACCTTTGAGCCCAGTGGATGTAGCTATGTCCAATATTCCAGACAGAATACATGATGTGAGAAGGTTCTGGTCCAGTCAGATGAAGTGTGGGAATGAAATGGCAGTTGGAACAGTAGGAGTTTACAAAAAAATAATTGTGTAGTTTCCCTGCTCTTGAATCACAAGCAATGATTGGTGGATTCAGATAGTTGAAAACTGAAAGTTAGGGTGCATGGTTATGTTGTGTGAAAGAAGCAATTTGAATGGTTTAAAAAAAGTCACCAAAAGCAAAAATACCCTGGATAGGCTGCTGTATTGAGAGGTCAAACATCCTTGCTGAGTTAATTTGCAACATTGTAAGATAAACTTTAGAACCTTAGAGTTCAGTTAGGAGGGAGTTGCTATGGTAACAGATAGAAAGGTCTGAGAGGGGGATGGGTGTTGGTTTGAAAATAGTGAGGGAAGACTTTTGATTGGTTGAATTAAGGCATATGTGTACAAAGATAGAGATTTTCTATGCCAGTCTTGGTTTCAGTGTATTGAGAGCACACCTTTTGCTCTGATAAAGAAAAATTGGTGTGTGTGTCTGACACTGTTCTCAATCTCCAAAAGCATTTGTAAAGGTAAGTAATGATTTATTTAATTTAGATAGAGACTTATTTGCTCTATGGAGAATATTTGGAAGCAGATAGTTATGTTTTAGAAGTGAAATTGTATGTTAGTATATAAGTCCTGTGTTGTGTTTCTAAAATGTTATACAAAAAACGATTTTGGGTGCAAATGAATGGTATTTTTATTTGGCCTTTTTTTATGATTGCCATGTGCAGCTGATGCATCACTTTAAACATGGGTAATAAGTGACGCACTGGTGGCGCAAGGTTTTCATAAATAAGGCCCTGACTTTGTTTGATGATATTGAGTGGTTGTACATAGGTTCTGCGCAGTGTTTCTTACATGTTATTCAAAAATCGATTTGGGGGTGCAATTGATTGGTATTTGCATTTGGCCCTTTTTTATGATTGCCTTGTGCAGCTGATGCATCACTTTAAACATGGGTAATAAGTGACGCACTGGTGGCGCAAGGCCTTTATAAATCAGGCCCTGACTTTGTTTGATGATATTGAGTGGTTGTACATAGGTTCTGCGCAGTGTTTCTTACATGTTATTCAAAATCGATTTTGGGGTGCAATTGATTGGTATTTGCATTTGGCCCTTTTTTATGATTGCCTTGTGCAGCTGAGGCATCACTTTAAACATGGGTAATAAGTGACGCACTGGTGGCGCAAGGCATTTATAAATCAGGCCCTGACTTTGTTTGATGATATTGAGTGGTTGTACATAGGTTCTGCGCAGTGTTTCTTACATGTTATTCAAAAATCGATTTTTGGGTGCAATTGATTGGTATTTGCATTTGGCCCTTTTTTATGATTGCCTTATGCAACTGGTGCATCATTTTAAACATGGGTAATAAGTGACGCACTGGTGGCGCAAGGCCTTTATAAATCAGGCCCTGACTTTGTTTGATGATATTGAGTGGTTGTACATAGGTTCTGCGCAGTGTTTCTTACATGTTATTCAAAAATCGATTTTTGGGTGCAATTGATTGGTATTTGCATTTGGCCCTTATTTATGATTGCCATGTGCAGCTGATGCATCACTTTAAACATGGGTAATAAGTGACACACTGGTGGCGCAAGGCTTTCATAAATAAGGCCCTGACTTTTTTTGATGATATTGAGTGGTTGTACATAGGTTCTGCGCAGTGTTTCTTACATGTTATTCAAAAATCGATTTTGGGTGCAATTGATTGGTATTTTCATTTGGCCCTTTTTTATGATTGCCTTGTGCAGCTGATGCATCACTTTAAACATGGATAATAAGTGACGCACTGGTGGCGCAAGGCCTTTATAAATAAGGCCCTGACTTTGTTAGATGATATTGAGTGGTTGTACATAGGTTCTGCGCAGTGTTTCTTACATGTTATTCAAAAATCGATTTTTGGGTGCAATTGATTGGTATTTGCATTTGGCCCTTTTTTATGATTGCCTTGTGCAGCTGATGCATCACTTTAAACATGGGTAATAAGTGACGCACTGGTGGCGCAAGGCCTTTATAAATCAGGCCCTGACTTTGTTTGATGTTATTGAGTGGTTGTACATAGGTTCTGCGCAGTGTTTCTCACATGTTATTCAAAAATCGATTTTTGGGTGCAATTGATTGGTATTTGCATTTGGCCCTTTTTTATGATTGCCTTGTGCAGCTGATGCATCACTTTAAACATGGGTAATAAGTGACGCACTTGTGGCGCAAGGCCTTTATAAATCAGGCCCTGACTTTGTTTGATGATATTGAGTGGTTGTACATAGGTTCTGCGCAGTGTTTCTTACATGTTATTCAAAAATCGATTTTTGGGTGCAATTGATTGGTATTTGCATTTGGCCCTTTTTTATGATTGCCTTATGCAACTGGTGCATCATTTTAAACATGGATAATAAGTGACGCACTGGTGGCGCAAGGCCTTTATAAATCAGGCCCTGACTTTGTTTGATGATATTGAGTGGTTGTACATAGGTTCTGCGCAGTGTTTCTTACATGTTATTCAAAAATCGATTTTTGGGTGCAATTGATTGGTATTTGCATTTGGCCCTTATTTATGATTGCCATGTGCAGCTGATGCATCACTTTAAACATGGGTAATAAGTGACGCACTGGTGGCACAAGGCTTTCATAAATAAGGCCCTGACTTTGTTTGATGATATTGAGTGGTTGTACATAGGTTCTGCGCAGTGTTTCTTACATGTTATTCAAAAATCGATTTTTGGGTGCAATTGATTGGTATTTGCATTTGGCCCTTTTTTATGATTGCCTTGTGCAGCTGATGCATCACTGTAAACATGGGTAATAAGTGACGCACTGGTGGCGCAAGGCGTTTATAAATCAGGCCCTGACTTTGTTTGATGATATTGAGTGGTTGTACATAGGTTCTGCGCAGTGTTTCTTACATGTTATTCAAAAATTGATTTTTGGGTGCAATTGATTGGTATTTGCATTTGGCCCTTTTTTATGATTGCCTTGTGCAGCTGATGCATCACTTTAAACATGGGTAATAAGTGATGCACTGGTGGCGCAAGGCCTTTATAAATCAGGCCCTGACTTTGTTTGATGATATTGAGTGGTTGTACTTAGGTTCTGCGCAGTGTTTCGTACATGTTATTCAAAAATCGATTTTTGGGTGCAATTGATTGGTATTTGCATTTGGCCCTTTTTTATGATTGCCTTGTGCAGCTGATGCATCACTTTAAACATGGGTAATAAGTGACGCACTGGTGGCGCAAGGCCTTTATAAATCAGGCCCTGACTTTGTTTGATGATATTGAGTGGTTGTACATAGGTTCTGCGCAGTGTTTCTTACATGTTATTCAAAAATCGATTTTTGGGTGCAATTGATTGGTATTTGCATTTGGCCCTTTTTTATGATTGCCTTATGCAACTGGTGCATCATTTTAAACATGGGTAATAAGTGACGCACTGGTGGCGCAAGGCCTTTATAAATCAGGCCGTGACTTTGTTTGATGATATTGAGTGGTTGTACATAGGTTCTGCGCAGTGTTTCTTACATGTTATTCAAAAATCGATTTTTGGGTGCAATTGATTGGTATTTGCATTTGGCCCTTATTTATGATTGCCATGTGCAGCTGATGCATCACTTTAAACATGGGTAATAAGTGACGCACTGGTGGCGGAAGGCTTTCATAAATAAGGCCCTGACTTTGTTTGATGATATTGAGTGGTTGTACATAGGTTCTGCGCAGTGTTTCTTACATGTTATTCAAAAATCGATTTTTGGGTGCAATTGATTGGTATTTGCATTTGGCCCTTTTTTATGATTGCCTTGTGCAGCTGATGCATCACTGTAAACATGGGTAATAAGTGACGCACTGGTGGCGCAAGGCGTTTATAAATCAGGCCCTGACTTTGTTTGATGATATTGAGTGGTTGTACATAGGTTCTGCGCAGTGTTTCTTACATGTTATTCAAAAATTGATTTTTGGGTGCAATTGATTGGTATTTGCATTTGGCCCTTTTTTATGATTGCCTTGTGCAGCTGATGCATCACTTTAAACATGGGTAATAAGTGATGCACTGGTGGCGCACGGCCTTTATAAATCAGGCCCTGACTTTGTTTGATGATATTGAGTGGTTGTACTTAGGTTCTGCGCAGTGTTTCTTACATGTCATTCAAAAATCGATTTTTGGGTGCAATTGATTGGTATTTGCATTTGGCTCTTTTTTATGATTACCTTGTGCAGCTGATGCATCACTTTAAACATGGGTAATAAGTGACGCACTGGTGGCGCAAGGCCTTTATAAATAAAGCCCTGAGTTGCTATTGTATAAACTTAAATATGTTGCAATTTATTGTATATATTGTTTGCTTTTTAACATTACTTTGTTGTTTGCTAATAGTGGTCTTTCATGTGTTTTTTTAACAGAACAACAGATTCAAATCAACTTCTGAAAAGCAAGCAAAAATGCCTTCAAAGCAAAGAAATATCAAAAATAACATACGGAAAAGGAGAACATCAACAACAGAGTTTATGGAATCCTCTTCAACAAGTACTTCAAAAAACACCAGAAAAGCTTCTGGTAAGCCAATTAAGTCTTTTCTTCGCAACATATGTCGTAGAAAAAAAAATGATATTGCTAATGTGAATATACAGAAAAAGTCAACAAATCTAAAAAGGAAGGAGAAGCCCACAACAAATGTTTCCATTGGAGCAGGAGAGAAGAGAATGGATAGCAATAGAAGGGTAAATCTTTTTAGGGACATTCGTAGGCGAATGTTTCGCAATAGGGTAGTTTTAAATTTGCTAAAAAATGATAAGAAAAGTAAACTAAGAGCTGCTTTTTACAAGAAAAAGAAAAGTGTAGAAAAGATTGTTGATCAGGCTTTTGAAGTTAAGAAAAAATTATTCATTTTAATAATCAATAGAATTAGGACACTTAATAAGGCCATTGATGTTTTCAAATCGAACAGTAGATGGAAAAGAATTATTAATCGGAGTAATTTTTGTGAAGTATTTTCTGGTGAATGGATGCATAGTTCAAGTTCTGAGCCTTTTTTCAATGAGGAGAGTTACTTTCAGGAAAATGATTTGGTGCATGCAGTTGACACCAGTGGTCGTGCATATGAGGTGAAAGATAGTTGTGTGATGGAAAAAGAGAAACTTGTATCTAGAAATGTAGAAGAGGTGTTAGCTGATGAAGTTTTAGGGAGACGTACTAAGGGTCCAGTGTACACATGGAAATGCAGTAGTATTTGTAGTGTGAGACAGGAATCAATCGATTTGCTTCGAAATTTCTTACGTACATATAGTAAGAAAAGTCTCAAACAAAAAATGAAGATCCTGCAAGAGTTAGATCCTTGCAGAGTGAGAGAAAGCACAGGTTTGCATGGGCATTCACTAGCTTGTCTTTCTAGAAAAGTTTGTCGGAGAGTTTTTCATCATTTTAGGATGTTAGCAGTGCATCCTAATAACGTGAGGAAATTAGTGAGAAAGTTGTATTATGCAAAAAGTCCCGCACTTAAGCTTAAACAGTTAAATAGTGCTCTTTTGCATGGATCTGAAGTGGATGTGAAGACTATTTGTGAAGAAATTGAGTTTTGTTATTTTGGGAACAAAGAGGACAGTGTAGAAATAGATATAGTAATGGATGGTAATGCAGAAGATAATGGACAAATTTCAAGTATTGAAAAGTTTGATGAGGAAATTATCAAGTTTAAGGTGAAATCAAGTGAGAGGCCTAATTTAACTTGTGTGTGTTGTCGACGGACTCATTATAAGATTCAGACTAGGTTAGTTGATTTATATGCAAAAAGTGAATTGGAAAATAATAGTGAATGGAAGGATTTTGTAAGTTATTTGTTGGTGGAGAATTCTTTTGATTTGAGTTTGGATCAGCGTATTTGTAATTATTGTTCAAATAAATTAAATGAAAATAGAATGCCTGCTAGAGCAGTTTATAATAATCTTCAGTTGATAGATATTCCTTCTGAATTGATGGATCTAAATACTTATGAATCTATTTTGATTCAATGTGTCCATCCTTTTCAGGCTATTGTACGCATGGAGCCTAAGACAGGGAAATTGCCTCCATCAGATTTACTGAGAGGAATAAAGGGAAGAGTTGTTTATTTGCCTCTAGATGTAAAGAAAAATATTAATACAATTGGTGTAGAAAGAGTAGAAGAAGATCCTTTAGTTATTCTAGTTAATGGGGTTCCAACAAAGAGTAAGAAAATCTGGCAAGATTTAGTGTATGTTAAAAAAGTCAAGAAGGCAACGTTGTATTTGGTCAAAAACAATGAGTACTACAAAGATGTAAGTGTTGGAGCAGAGGAAACAGCTATAGAAGAAGATAGTGATTCTTCAGTTGGTCAAATCGAAAAAGTTGATGTGTCTAGAACTGAAGAAATATATGAACATTATACTGTTCATCCTTTGCATTCCAAAGAAGTAATGGGAAATGCAATTGACTTGTTTCAAATGAAAGCAGCAAAAGGAAGTCCCATTAGTGTATGGGAAGAAAGTTTGGAAGCTCGTTGTTTTCCACAATTATTTCCAACAGGTTGTGGTGGACAATATGATGATCGACCAGTTCAAATTCCTGCTGCTGAATACCGGACTCTAAGATTATATGCAGAAGATCCAAGGTTTCGTCAATGCATTCCATATTTATTTCATCTACTGTTTGAAAGTGATTTGTCTGGGCTTTCTTATGCAGTTAATCATATATTAAAAAGTGGACC
Source organism: Lissotriton vulgaris (assembly GCF_964263255.1). NCBI lineage: Eukaryota > Metazoa > Chordata > Amphibia > Caudata > Salamandridae > Lissotriton > Lissotriton vulgaris. The sequence goes on from NC_141697.1 coordinate 9,526,070, forward strand.
TCATTTGCAGAATGTTTGTGCAAGGGACTTTATGGAGAAAGTTAATCTGCAAGACAGTATTTTGGAATCTCAGCTAATCAATCTCATGGCATGTCAACGTGGAACCAACGAGTATTGGTTTCGTCGTCATGGAGAATTGAAATGTATGCTAAGAAACTTAGGAACTCCTACATGGTTCCTCACTCTTAGCTGTGCTGAGTATGCATGGGACGATTTACTTCAATTTCTACGAGAGGCAAATGAAAACATACCAAATATAGAATTGAAAACACCAGGAGAACTGTGTTCTTTAGATCCAGTGAATGTTTGCAGATATTTTAATCATAGATTTGAAGCTATGATGTCTTTTATTACCAACAAAAAAAATCCTCCCCTTGGAGAGGTTTTGGATTTCTTTTGGAGGAAGGAATATCAAGCGAGAGGTGCTCCTCATATACATATGTTGTTGTGGATTAAAGATGCACCCAAATTTGGATCAGATTCAGATGAAACAGTGATGAGTTTCATTGAAGAGTATTCAACATGTGCTGTTCCAAAATCTACTGAAGAAAACAATTTAAGGCAACAAGTTTTACGTTTTCAATCTCATCGTTGTGGAAAGTACTGTCGTCGCAAATTTAAAAACAAGGAAAAGTACTACACGAAATGTCGTTTTGCATTTCCTCGACCAGTGATTTCTAAGGGAAGAGTAAATAATTTGATGTCATCTCTACAACATACTGTGACGAGGAAATCTCCCAAAAATACATACAATTTGAAAAGAAATGAAGAATCTAAGTACATCACCGATTACAACCCAGTGATTTTGTCCATGTGGAATGCTAACATGGATATTCAGTTTGTTGCTGACAACTCTATTGCTGTGGCTCGATATGTGACATCTTACATCACGAAAAAAGAAAAGACAGAATTGAAGGAAATGTGGGAGGACATTTCACATGAAAAGAGTCTAAGCAAGAAATTGTACAGTTTCAGTCTAAAGATGTTGTCGCATCGAGAAATTGGAGCATATGAATGTTCTGATCGGTTATCATCAGCAAGTCTCTATGCCAAATCAAGAACAATCATTTGGGTGAGTCTTGGTCTTGCTGCAACACAAAACCGAGTTTTGAAATCTGTACAAGAAATTGAATATTTGGCGGAAAAAGAACCAAACAGTACAGATATTTTGAAGACAAATATGTTGGATACATACTATCCAAATAGAAGTACTCACCTTGAGAACACTTGTTTGTATGAAGTTCTTCAAAACTACAGTTATAAGAGGAACATCACAGAAGATATCAATAATGGAAAATATGCACTCATTGGCTATGAAGGATGTCTAGTGAAGCAGAAAAAAGGCCATTTGATTAATCATCGAAAATTGAGTTGTGAAGTTCCAGACAAAAGAGAATTTTACTATTTAGCTCTTTTGCAACTCTTTAAGCCATGGCGTACAGAAGAGGAACTACTTGGAGATTTTCTCTGTTATGAAGACTCTTTTAATGCAACTAAGGATACCATAGAATGTCCTATTTTTCTAAATTATCTGCAAATGTTGAATGAAGAAATGGAGCAAGAAACCACAATTGCTGAAGAGATAGCTTGAAACAGTCCTCAAGATAGTCAGAGTTCTACTTCATTGAGCCAGGATCCACTAGGAGGACCAATTATCCAAAATGAAGCTGCCACTGCCATGGATGAGGTGGAAAGAGCTATGGAACAAGCTCAAGAGGATGGAGTTAACTTAGAAGATTTGGTAAAGCAACTAAACATTGAGCAGAAAAAGATATATGATGAAGTCACAGAGCAGATTGAACATGGATTCAGACATGAGAAAAAAGAGTGCTCATGTATATTATTTGACCCTGTCCGACTGTACGTAAGTGGAGAAGCGGGGACAGGAAAAAGTTTTCTAATTAAAGCCGTTGCAAGTTATCTGCAGAAAAGGACTGATTCACCACTGTCTTGTGTTGTAACTGCTCCAACTGGTCTGGCAGCACATAACATTAAAGGGATTACTCTACATCGTTTATTGATGCTGCCAGTTGAACATGATAATAAATTGCATTACAACAAGTTATTTGGAGATGCGTGTTCTGAAGTTTCAAGAGTCTTAAAGAAAATGAAACTTCTTATCATTGATGAAGTAAGCATGGTCTCAAATCTAATGCTTGCTTTTGTGCATTTGAGAATGCAAGAAATTCTTAAAACAGACTATGATGTGTTATTTGGAGGAAAACACATTATTGTTTTTGGAGATCTATTGCAGTTGACTCCAGTAAAAGGACAACCAGTGTTTAACGCTCACACATGAAGATACCAGGAAGTCCCTTGGAAGCATTGGAAATGTTAATATATGGCTAAATTTCAAATATGCTGAACTGCTTCAAAATATGCGACAGGCCAAAGATGAAGATTATAAAAATATTCTACAAGATGTAAGAATTGGAAAAGTGACTGAGCTTGGGAAAAAAGCTTTGCATAGTCGATTAATTTCAAATTTGTATCCAAATGAAAACATTCTTCCAGAGAATATTTCTAAAAAAATGACTGAGAAGAAATCTGGGATATGTTTGATGCCAACTCTGCAAGAATGTTCCATCTTCAACAAAAAAATGTTAGACTTAGAAAATGAAGAGATTGTGAAACTGGAAGCAATAGATAAAATAGAGCATATGGGTGCAACAATTGTTTTGTCAGAAAATTTGAAAACTAAATTGGATTCATTGGAGAAAAGTATTTCAAAAACAGCTGGTTTTGAAAAGATTCTGAATGTGTGTTTAAATTGTCGTATCAATTTTGAGAAGGAATTTAAATGTTGAAAGAGGTCTGGTAAATGGAGCAATGGGTTATGTTGTTGATTTTGTGAATTACAGAAATAGAGATGGAATTGAATTTTTAAAAATAAAATTTGATGGCATTGAACAAGTACAACAAATAAGTCGTTGTTCTGCTAGATTTTTACTTGTAAAAGACTTATATGTTCGCCGAAAACAGTTTCCTGTTTGTTTGGCGTATGCAGTGACAATTCATAAATCTCAAGGTTTAAGTGTAGATAGTGCTTTGGTGAACATTGGAAGATCTGTGTTTAAAGAGGGTATGGCATATGTGGCATTATCTCGAGTCAGAACTTTATCAGGATTGTACTTGATTGCGTGTGATGAGACAAAGATTTCTGCAGATCTAGATTGTGTTAAAGAATACAATAGGTTAAGAAGAGAGTATGCTCCACATTTGCCTCAATATCCTCTGTTTGAAAAACGTGTGGTAGGCCGAAAAAGAAGAAATGAGGATAATTGTAGTGAGGTAGTTGCAAAAAGACAAAAAGTAGAGAAAACTGTAATTGAAAACAGGAAGAAAAAGAATTGTGGAGAAAATGTTGTTGGATTTCAGTTTGAAAATAGTTCTGGTGTCAACTGCTATGCTAATGTAGTGGTTAATGTTGTTTTTTTTCTTAAAAGTTTACAAGAACAGATTGTTGAAAATCGGGATCAAAGATTGTGTGGTTTATTGAATTCTGTGTTTCAGAAATGTAGCAGTGTTACAGCAGAAATAGAAAGTGTAACAGAAATTCGAAATATTTTAGATTTGTGTTCTGGTCAAGATAAATTTTCACAGAACATTCAGCAGGATTGTCAGAAATTTTTAATGTATATGTTTGGTGTTTTGGAAGATGAAGGTGTAGATGTAGATAATCTTTTCAGTCTTTCTTATCAATGGCAGCATGACTGCCACAATTGTAGTTTATCAAGTACTACTAGAATAGACACTGAAAGATTTATATATTTGACTTTACCAGACTGTAAATCAGTGTCTTTTAAAAATCTAGTTAAAGCAGCAGATCATAATATGGTGTGTACCCAATGTAACTGTACAATGCTGTCCACATTATTTATACAAAGGTATGGGCAGTATATCATTTTAGTTTTCCAACGATGTAGACCTGATGGAACTAAATTGACAACTTCTATCAAAAATTTTGTGGCTTCTCAGTTATCAATTTCTGGAAGGACCTTAACAACTGAAGCTATTATTTATCATGATGGATCTTCCACCACCTCAGGACATTATACATGCTACTTAAAATCTGAAAATGGATGGAGTTACTGCAATGATTCTCATTTAACTTATAAACAACGTTTGCCTTATGACTCTACAAATTCTTATCTAGTGTTTTTAAAACCAAAGTTTTAGTAAAGGGAATTGGCCTTTGAAGACGGGAATAGTTAATAAAAGTTAGTTAGTTAGTCAGTTAATCTAATATTTTAAATTATTTATCTCATGTAGATACTTTAAGTGGATCTCAAAGAAAAAAAAAATACTGATATATCAGACACAAATTGGCCGTGAGGATTGTGTAAGGTATGATGTTTTTAGATCTTTTTTCATAGGAAGTTGATGAAATGGAACTTATAAGGCACAGCAGACTTTTTTCCACCAAAAGGACCTTCACTATCTTCTATTTGGCCTCACGGAAAAGTAAGTGAATCAAAGATTATTGTACATATATGAGATGTATGTTTGAATGGTTTTTTTTAAACACAATCTTTTAGATTGTGTTTTTTTTTCCCGCTGTTATATGATGAAGACTTTGAACTCACTAATTTAAGTGGAATTCAATATATTCTGAGAACAGCAAAAATAAATAATGTAACATATTGTAGAAGTTATTGTGTAGTTTGCATTGTGTAATTTATATTGTGTTCACATTGTCATACACTCATTTTCTTTTTCACCCTTATTTACTTCTCTATACTAATTTACACTCTTTTTTCATCGCTGTTTCTTTACTGCACTTCATTCACAACTTCTTAATCTAATAGGAACTATCTGCATTTCCTCTGTTCCTTCCACCACTTTTTATCTTTTTCATATTCTCTTAGTACCACTGCTTTAGTTTCCTAACCCTCTTTCTCTTTCTCCATTTTTTTTTCTTTCACACTCATTGTACTGTAGTTCAGTTAGTTCTTCCTTTTGTCTTTCTGTGTACTTACTCTCTCACTCCTGTTTTATCCATCGTTCTATAATAACTTCATTTCTTTCATCCCTTCACTCTGTGACTTCACTTCACTCACTCTCAATCATCTTCTATTCCTCTATTTTATTTATAGTTTATCAATCAGACTTCTCTCTTTTTCACTCATTTTTCTTTTACTTTCTTATCTTTACTCATTTTCTTTTGATATTTTACATTCTTTTAGTACCTTATTTATCTTTAGGAATTTGTTCTCTAACTATTTCTTTTTCCTTTTTTTTCTTTCTTCATTACTTTCTTTCTGTTTTTGTATCCTTCACTATTGCTTCATTTCTTAGTAAACTTTTGTAGATTTTTAAACCTCATGAACTGTTTCTTCTATTTTATTATACATTTTTATGTAATTATAACATGTTTTTTCCTTTATCTTTCACAGATACAAGTTTGCATAGATTATATGGTAAGTGTGTTTGTAAAATGTTTTTTGTTATCACCTTTTGTTTTATTTTCACTATTTTTCTGTCACCCTACCGCACACCTATTTCGTTACTTTGCTTCCCTCACTTATTCTTTTCTTCCATGTTTACTACCTACCACATTCATTTTCTTTCAGTACTTCTGCCTATGCACACTCCTTCACTTACCTTTTTTACTGGTTTACTTAGTCCCTTTGTGACACTCCTTCTTTTACTCTCTCTCTTCTTTCTCTCTATTACTCCCCATGTCTTACCCTTATTCACTTACATGTACCCTCTTTCACCCCTCTTTACTTATATTCACTGCTATTTACTTTCCCTCCATCACTGCTATTCTTTTCCTCTGATTCCGTCACTACCTGTCATTCCCATACTTAACTGTCCTTCTTTTTACTTTCAACATCCATTTACATTCTCCCAGAACCTCTGCTTTAGTCTTCTTCCTATTTCTTCTCTTCTTTTGCTCCCTTATTCATTTTTCTTTTTCTCAGTTACTTCCTCTTACATTTTTTCTCTGTCTTACTATCTATTACACAGTCTCTCTGTGTTCCTCCCTTTAGCTCTCTTTCTCTTAACACCACTCTCTCTGTTACCATTCCTTATGGTTACTCCTTCATTATTTTTTTTTCTTTTTTTTTGTTAGTGCGCTGACGGTACGCGCACCGGTGCGCGCACCGGGAGCGCACCAGAGTCAAATATAAAAAAAAAATACTATTTTAAAATAAAAATATTATCTCAATATACATTATAGTGTTCATTTTTAGAAAAACATTCCTTTTTCAGCTAAAGACATATGAAATTCACTGAAAAAACTATAGGTTTCACACCAGTTATAGTTAGGAATTAGCATTAAAAAAACCTATGAAATTCACTGAAAAAACCAAAGGTTTCACACCAGTTATAGTTAGGAATTAGCATTTAAAAAACCTATGAAATTCACTGAAAAAACCATAGGTTTCACACCAGTTATAGTTAGGAATTAGCATTTAAAAAACCTATTAAATTCACTGAAAAAACCATAGGTTTCACACCAGTTATAGTTAGCTGGAAATGTTACTGACATAAAACCATTGAAATTCCCACGTTATAGTTAGTCGGACTCACTATAACTTGCGCGTACAATGCACTGCTGATGACATTACATATTACATCACTCATGACATGGTCAGTGACATCACTCATGACATCACTGATGACACCATCCTTGTGACACAGTGACAGACCTCCTTTCAGTGTAATGTAACCCATAAAACACATATTCAAAAATAGAAACTAATATTTTCAAGAAAGTGGATATACCCATACCAGTTACAACAACCAATTCAGAAATTTTACTATCTATAAACAAATTCACACATTCACCAACAATTTTATGTAGTCACTCATACATATACTCACTATTCATATATAGTGATAACCCTATTCATCCTGTTACACACCGACAGTCATCAAATAGTTACTCACACACATACTCACACATGCAAATAAACTATTGAAAATCCATTTATTTGCGTATACAGATTTACACACACTACCACCTTACTTCTAAGGAAACTTACACATATTTACCCTCTTAAACAATCACTTATAAAAACACATACTTATTTAAACAGGAATTCTTTCAATCTCTCACTCTAAGATATACTTACTTATATACATTAATGCTCATATATGCAAGTTTAAAACATATGTAGTTACTCATAAAGACACTAGTGAGACAGGCATTCACTCACTAACACACACATATACACACTCATCCACCCATACAGTCCTGCACATATGCTGTCTTCAAAACACATACAAACAGTAAGTCAGTCATCAACCCATGCAGCCACTTATACACAAAGTGAAACACTGATACATATATTACAAAATTAAAACATTACTCGTTAATATATGTATTCACTAAGATACAATTAATAAGGCAGTTAACCAATCAATTCTTTTAAAAAAAACATCCATTTACACACTTATTTAACCATTTATTCTTCCATCGTGCTTTACAAATACATATATAAAACATATTTATTTTTGAAAAAGACACACATTCACTGGATGGTGTCATCAGTGATGTCATGAGTGATGTCACTGACCATGTCATGAGTGATGTAATATGTGATGTCATCAGCAGTGCATTGTACGCGCAAGTTATAGTGAGTCCGACTAACTATAACGTGGGAATTTCAATGGTTTTATGTCTGTAAAATTTCCAGCTAACTATAACTGGTGTGAAACCTATGGTTTTTTCAGTGAATTTAATAGGTTTTTTAAATGCTAATTCCTAACTATAACTGGTGTGAAACCTATGTTTTTTTCAGTGAATATATATATATATATATATATATATATATATATATATATATATATATATATATATATATATATATATATATATATATATATATATATATATATATATATATATATATATATATATTATATACATATTCACTGAAAAAAACATAGGTTATAGACTATATATATAGTTAGGAATTAGCCTTTAAAAAACCTTGGAAATTCACTGAAAAAACCATAGGTTTTAGGCCTTATATAGTTAGGAATTAACATATAAAAAACCATTGAAATTCCTCCTATATAGTTAGCTGGACATGTTATTGATATAAAACCAATGAAATTTCACATATAGTTAGTTGCACTAACTATATATTTCGCGCATCCGCAATCCAATGCTGATGATGTCACATATTACATCATTCATGGAAAGGGGCGACCATTCGGTCCCCCCGAACGTATGGTGGAGTACCACGATCCCCCCGGGAGGCCATCTTGGGCGGGAGGCGAGTCTCGGCTGGTATGCCCGAAGCGGCGTAGCCGGGGCGCGCCTTTTCCCGCCCTGGAGTGGGTTGTCCTAGGCACTGACGCGGACGGCCACGCCCTCGGAGGCAGGCGGAGGCGGGTTTACGCCCGCCCGAAGACGGATAAAAGGAGCAGCAAGTCAAGAAAGCATCCTCTTGTTCCTGTGCTCTGAAGCTGCACCTCCCCGCTGCACGTGAGCTCGAGACGGAACGAAGAGCCAATTTTGAGCATTGTAATCTTTCTCTTTGTTTTTACAGATATCTTCGCTTGAGAATGCCGGGCAAGAAGGTCGGAAAGCGGGTCGGGACCGATAAGATGCTCCGCATGCTCATAAAGGAGGTAGCCGATTTGAAGAAGCAGATGGCGGCTAAGAACGGGGAGGGAGGACCGAAGCGAGTCATCGGACCAGCTTTGCCAGGAGTTGTCCCTGGCGGGAGAGGCAAGAGGTCCAAACGGGGGGCACTTGGGGGGGAAACCCCGGTTCCCGATACTCCACTTGAGGAGCCCACCTCGGTTCCGAAGGAGGGGCATCCGATCCCCGTGGTAGTCACCCCCGTGAACGGGGACGATATGCCTCCCGAGTTGGCGGCGCAATTAGCAGCGTGGTTGGGGAAGGATAGTGAGGGCGCCACGGCTGACGACGCCCGGGCAGTAATGAGACAACTGCGGGAATCTAGAGAGGCTGCGAAGGCACCATCTTCTGTTCCCCCACAGGTTCCGGCGGCTGAAAGTGCAGCAGGCCCAAGTTCGGCGGCAAGTGCAGCACCTAGTTCAGGTAAGCGGCCATTGCCGATTGCGGGGGAGGGGGCTGTGCCTTCACGAAGGGAAAAAGTTGCCCAGCATGTTCCACTGGAAATTAAGGAAATGATTTGGGCAGATAAGTATGTGAACATGTTTTCTTTGCTTACCGACCATTACGAGATAGAGCATGTGAAGAGCCAAAAGGAGCTCATGCATCCGAGTGTTTGGCGCGCAAAAATGGCCGCCTTTAAGGTTGACGAAAACATAGGTACTTGGGGCAGAGCGTGGGGCATTTTTACCTCCATCATGGGTGAGCGCAGGCCCGAGTTGTTGACCGAGTTGCCTATTTATCAGTCACGTATCATGGAGTATTCTCTGGCGTACGGGGCAATCAGTGGTTCTGTTATGACAATATTTTTAGAAAGGCTAAAGAGCACAACCCAGTTCTAACATGGGATTGTTTCGACTCCGTCTCGTGGCAGAAAATGGAGAGTTCAGGAATGTTAAAAGTGCCATTGTCAGGGAGTAATGGGGGTGAATCTTCCCGCCAATCCTCTGGGACACCCTTTCGGACGGGTACAGGTAACGAGCACCATTCGAAGTCGAGTGGCAATGCAGGTAAAAGGGGGATTTGTTGGAATTTTAACAGGGGGAAATGTACGAGGCCCCAGGGGTCATGCAAGTTCAGACACGAATGTGGAGGGTGTGGGCAGTCATCCCATCCAGAGTCCATGTGCAGAGCCAAGACGGGTGATAATGGTGGTAGGGGAAGCGCCAAATAGGTCTGAAAAAGTCCGAGGGGCGCCTTTACCTACTCCGATTGATACCATGGCGATGATTCCTTGGCTCAACGAATACCCGGATCATGCTTCCGCTGGGGTGTTGCGGGACGGGTTTTCTTATGGTTTCCGCATCCCAGTGGGGGATTTTCAGGGTGTAGCAAACTGTAAGAATCAACTGTCGGTCTTGCAGCATACGGCGGTGGTACAGGTAAAGATTGGGAAGGAGGTGACTCGAGGTCGTGTCGCCGGTCCATTTGATTTGCCACCGGTTGCTAACTTTGTTTGTTCCCCTCTGGGTGTGGTCCCCAAAAAGGACCCGGGTGAGTTTTGGCTAATTCATAACTTGTCAGCCCCACGTGGTCTTTCCGTGAATGATGCGATAGACCCGGAAGTGTGTTCGGTGCGGTACGCATCTTTCGATGAGGCCGTCGCCATGTTGAATCGCCTGGGGGCCGGGGCGCTGATGGCAAAATCAGACATCGAGTCAGCGTTCCGGTTGCTCCCGGTGCACCCAGACGATCAGCGTCTCCTTGGTTTTATGTTTCAGGGTCGCTATTACATGGATAGATGTATGCCAATGGGGTGCTCTATATCCTGTGCCTATTTTGAAAAGTTCAGTTGTTTTCTGCAATGGGTATTCACAAGGAAGACGGGTTTTCAGCATGTTATGCATTATCTTGATGACTTTCTGTTCTTGGGGGCAGCCGGGGATCCTGAATGTGGACAGGCCTTACATGAATTCTGTGTCTTAATGAATCATTTTGGTGTGCCATTGGCGCCAGGTAAGACTGTGGGTCCCTCAACTTTGCTCGAGTTTCTGGGGATCGAGCTCGACTCGGAAGAAGGTTGTTTTAGATTACCCAGGGAAAAAGTGTTAAAATTCTGGACATCCCTTGAAACATGTATTAGTGCGACGAAAGTAAACCTGCATCAATTGCAACAAGTGGTGGGCCAGTTGAATTTTGCCCTGAGAGTAATGCCAATGGCCCGTCCCTTTTCCCGCTCGATTGCACAAGCCATGGTCGGCCTGAAGGAAGGACATCATCGCACGAGGCTCTCGGCAGAGGTTCGCCAGGACATGCGCATTTGGTTGGCATTTCTGGCGGATTTCAATGGTCGAATTGTCTGGAACAAACCAGCAGTGTCCTCGGAGGAGCTGGGGCTTTGGACAGATTCGGCGGGGAGTATAGGTTTTGGTGCCATAGTTGGTACGCAATGGTCGGCTCAAAAATGGCCGTCATGGTGGCACGAGTGCGGGCTGACGAGTAACATTGCTTTTCTTGAACTCTTCCCTATTTTGGTGGCCTTAAAAACATGGCCGGAGGGGTTTCGGGATCACTCTGTGGTGTTCTGGTCTGATAACATGACTGTGGTTGAGTGTATCAATAGTCAGGCAGCACGTTGCAAATGGATTCTGAGACTGCTCAAAGAAATTGTGTTATTGTGTATGCAGTTGAATGTGCTCTTAAGGGCAAGACATGTCCCGGGGGTACTGAACCGAGCGGCTGATGCGCTTTCTCGTTTCCGTATGCAGGCCTTCTGGGGTTTTCTGCCCACAGCGGACCCGGTGGCGGCACCCTTTCCCGAAGCTCTCTGGTCTCTCGGTGCCCCGAACTACAAAACCTCGTGGGAGAGAGTTTAGCACCCAGGACAAGGAAGGCATATGAAGGGGCGTTCCGTTCCTATTGGTCTTTTTTGGGTTCTGCTGGGGGGGAGCTTTGGGGACAGGAAGAGCTTGTCGTAAAGTTTTTGCTGTCTTTACATCAGGCAGGCAAATCAGTAGCTACGGCCCAGAGGCATCGGGCCGCCATTTCCTTTATGGCAAAGGCTCATGGGATCCAGGACCCGACAGCGTCTTTCGTGGTACAGAAAGCGCTACGTGGGTGGCAACGCCTTGAGGGTCGCAGTGTAGATGAGAGGCACCCGATAGGTCTGGATAGGTTGGCCCTGTTATTATCCGTACTCCCTGCAACGTGTTCATCCCAGTATGAAACAGTGTTATTCCGAGCCGCATTTGCGCTAGCATTCCATGGGGCTATGCGGGTAAGCGAACTAGTGGCAAAGAACAAGCAGGATACGATGGGGGGACTGTGCCGAGAGCACATTCAGGTCAAGGTAGAGACAATGTCTGTCTCGTTTGTCAGGTCCAAAACCGATCAGGGTGCGATTGGGGACTGCGTAATCATACAGAGGATTCCCGGGTCTTCCATGTGCCCTGTTGTTTGCGTAGAGGAATATTTAGCGCAGAGGGCGGCATCATGGGGGGGGACCTTGTTGAGACACGCTGACGCCACCCCACTGACGAGGTTTCAGTTCCAGCGGGTGCTTGCGATGTCAATTTCGGCCGCGGGCTTGAACCCCGGCGAGTTCGGGACCCATTCCTTTCGGATAGGGGCTGCTACTGAGGCTACAGCCAGGGGTCTGAGTGTTGAAAAAGTAAAACGTTTGGGGCGTTGGTCATCGAACTGTTACAAAAGGTATGTGCGGTTGCACATGTTGTGAAGCTGTAATGATGTACTCACGCTTCTTGTTTTTGTTTGGTTTACAGTTTCGCAAGCTTACGAGGCGGGGCGGACTGTGCAGTCAACCCGACACCTGGGAACCAGCGGTCAGACATCACCGGCTGCGAAAAAAGAGGTGTGGGTCGTGGGCCACTCATACGTGAGGCGTGCCGCGGACGTATTCAATGCAGGTGACATGATTCACATGGCTGGGGAATACGGGTACAGGGTGACCTTCTACGGAAGGGGCGGGCTCTGTATTGACCAGTTTCAATCCTTTTTCGAGGGTTTGTTAGGGCGGACAAGGTCACCGCCGTCTATAATCATAGTCCATCTTGGGGGCAACGATTTGGTGGCCACTGGTAGACGACTTCTTCTTGAGGCAATGCTCTCCACAGTAAGTTGGTTAGCAAGAAGAGTTCCAGGGTGCACAATTGCATGGTCCCATATGATTCCACGGAAAGTGTGGCGGGGGGCTATTTCGGTTTCTGCTCTGAATCACTCAGTAAAGAAAGTAAATAACAAATTGGGTAGATTGTTTCGTTCAGGTACATTGCATTCTATTCCGCATGGTTGTATCAAGGGGGACAGTATGTATTTGGGGGATGGGGTCCATTTGTCCCGGGTGGGCAATGAGTTACTCATAGGTGACCTCATAGCTTGGCTAAAGAGTTTAAAACATGACCTTTAGGCAGGAGTTGTTGTGGGGGGTCCGGATAGCCGGTCAACTATCCGGCCTGTGGCGGTAAGGTCATGATCGGTGAGCAGTAATTGGAAGATCCCTATGGGGGGGCGTCACCCATTACGGATGTGTTATGGCAGAGTTTTTGGCTTTATTTAGCAGTGATATAGATCATTAATCTTGCTCGCATCTAGTATAGGTATTCTTAGCCTGTGTTGGCCCTTTTAAGCCCTTTTTCCAGACCTATAAGAGGATAGCTGCTTAATATGCCTTTATTCTTGACTTTAACCTGTCTATTGCCTATTGGCTTTGACATATTAGACACATTGGTATAGTTTATGTAGGTATTCTGACAGAGCTAAGGAGCATTTCACCCCCTTTCAGGCCTACAGGCCTAGAGCTAGAGGGACTCCATCTTGATGAAGCTGAGAGGCTTTTCAGGGCAAAGGCAAAGTTTATAGTTATAACTGTTGTTCGCCCTAAGCGGACCGGAGAGAACCGGCCAGAGCTGAATCTAATCAGGAATTGTTCCCGGGCTCAGGTCTCTAGACGAAACAAGCAGACTGGTCACTGTGGGAGCGTCTAGCGCAAGGAGCCTGGTGCATGGGATTGGTGGGAGGAAGCTGCTGGCTGGAACTTTCCATGAGGAAACAGCATTCTATATCAGTGAAGTGCAGAGGCGGAGTCAGTCAGTCAGCCAGAGAGTCAAGCAGAGAGTCCAGCAGTGGAGTGGAGTTGGCAGAGAGAGAGAGAGGGTTCAAGCTGGAGAAGAGCTGAGTTGAATAGTGAGCTGGAGCTGAAGGAAGCAGTCAGAAGCAGTTGCTTATCAGGAGGAGGTGTGAATAGCTGGAGTCTGAAGTAATGCCTTTTAGAAGAGACGGAGGAGAGATCGTGGACTAACCTATGGGAGCAGATGGAGTTAATTGGACATTGGCGCAGAGACAGAGTGAATAAGCTAGTGGAATGAACGGTGATCAGAGCGGCAGGAACCATTAAGATTGAAGATAGAAGGTGGAGACAGTCCGTGTGGGGGAGAGGAGTCCAGAGACAGAGCGATCAGCGCAGAGGTGTACCCAAGAGTGCAGGAGAGAGAGAGAGTCTGAGATGAGCCAAGGCACAGACGAGAGAGGAACCCAGATGACAGCTAGAACAAGACTTCACACTAATCAGGTGATATTGTTTTCATCACATTAGTTACACTTACACTTTATGTCTAATCTTTTCCCTTTCAGCAGAGTGTTCCTGTTATGTTTAATCCTTCTCTTTCAAGCAGTGTGTTCTACCTATAGTCTTTGTCAGATCTGTGTAAAGGCTTATATTGTACTAATAATAAATGACCCCATTAATTAGTGAATTAGTGTGCATGAGTTCTTTTATGATAAAGTTATCCTGGCTTCAAGCCAGTTGCTGTTGAGCCACTGATGGATCAAAAAGGGGGGTAGGAGCGCTTAAATCAAGAAATTACTCAGTCACATAGTGTGTATATCTTTGTCCTCATACAGTAAGGATAATCTTTCCTGGTAAGTATTGCTGTTTGAACAGATGCTACCCCTGATCAGGTAAGTAATAGTGAGGGAGAGAGGAGACTTGCAACCAAGGGACTAAGTTAGTACACCATCCCATAATATTATTGTAGTAGCAGACCCTTAGTGAAGAGACTTCCCAATATATATATATATATATGTATAGGTGTTCATAGGAATGTGGTCGTCGTTGATATGCGGCGTTAATGAGAGCACTGAGTAAAAGATCAGTGTGTATACCCACTGGATTGTGGCTTGAGTAAATGAGAGCACTAGGTGGTTGAACTAGTGTGTAGTTTCGCAGGATTGCGAACAGTTTGGAAAAGGGAGCATTGGGTTCTGCAGGCCCGTGTGTAGACGCACCGGATTGTGTGTCATATCTGCCCTAGGGTAGAACGGTCTGGGTCAGGGTGGCCGCGAGACCAACTGATGTGAATAAGTGTGGTGTAGGGTATGGATATCCCTAGTAATCAGTGAGTATTCTTAGTATCCCTATAGATTTAGTGGTGTTTTTAATAATATGAGCTTGTATATTGCGAGTTCCCCATCCTCAGGTAGGTACCAGGTGCCTGGATAGAGGAGTCCTGAGGAGGGAAGGTGAGTACGTTCTGGCTGGGTTGGAGGGGCCCCTGGGGGCTGATCCCACCTACTCAGAAAATCCAGCCATTACATCTGGCGTCTACGAACAGTTTACGAAACCTGTGTGCCTGGCCATGTGCTTAGATTGTTTCCCATGTGTTGTGTGGGAGTGCCCTGAGCGCCAGACATTACATCTGGCGTCTACGAACAGTTTACGAAACCTGTGTGACCTTGCCATGTGCTTAGAGAGTTTCCCATGTGTTCTGAGGGAGTGCCCTGAACGCTGGTTCCATCTGGCGTAATGTTGCAGTTTATGTAGCCTGTGTGACCTATGGGCTTGAACAGTTGCAGCGTGAGGAGATTGCTTTACATCATGGCATTTGGTTTATTCAGGGTGGAAGGAATGGTTTTCATCTTGGTGTTTAAACTGTCAGAGTTGAAGGATGGCATTACATGAGGAAGCCAGTTACATCTTTGTGATGGTCCAATTGTATAAATGTGTGTAAAAAATGCTTTTAAATTGCCCATTCAATTGCTTGCTGCATCTGCTTATGCTGTGCAATGTGAAATGTGTTCATTGTAATATGATTTGTGAAGTTTTTTGAATATAGCTCCTTGTAAATATGGCTTGTGAATAGCGCCATATTATTGTGGCTTGTGAGGTGCAGGTTCTCATGTTGATCTATTGTGTTCCTTGTGCATTGCGCCTTGGATACATTGTTTGTGAAAAGCTTGTCTTGTAAATATGGCTTGTGAATAGCGCCATATTATTGTGGCTTGTGAGGTGCATGTTCTCATGTTGATCTGCTGTGTTCCTTGTGCATTGCGCCTTGGATATATTGTTTGTGAAAGGCTTGTCTTGTAAATATGGCTTGTGAATAGCGCCATGTGGTCATGGCTTGGACAGGGCATGTTATCATTACGTTTGGCAGGAGAGAGCTGGATCTCTCTCGGGTGCTTGGGGATAACGTTTTTGAAAATATGTGTACGTGTCATCTGTAAACGTGAAGAAATGTGATCATGATTTTCCCATGTATAAATGGACGTTGGGAAATGATTCTGCTTGAGCTGCCAAAGGGTTAATATCTTGAGTTGAGATGGCAGTCTTTATTTATTTTTTTACATGCTGTCAACATGCATGGTTATCTGACCTGACTATAAAAGTCAGTGGATTATTTTAAGGACTATTTGATGGTTTGATTTTGACTTTTTTTTGATTCCTTGGTCTGCCTATGTGTTTTGTCAGTTTCTTGACGGGAAGGTAACATCTTGTGTTTTGCGAAGGGTTCTGTTCATTTCACATTCCTTTTGAAATGCGTCTACGAATTTGTGTGGGTTTGCCTTGGAATTGATGTGGTTATAAATCAACCAGTCGAATTACGGAGAAAGCTGTGTTTTTTTTTTTAAATGAGTGAAATGTTAAAAAGATGGCCCGTTAGAGTGCACGCTACGGAGCTGTTTTCATTAATTATTTCTGTGAGGGGTTTCCATCTAGACAGGAATGTGCTGGTTGCAATAATGATAGGTTCAGAATAATGAATCTTGCCCGACTGTGCATGGTGACATGTGCTTTTAATTAGTGGAGGGCAACCATGTGCCTTTGAAAGAAAAAAATGTTAAAATGTAACATTATTATTTTCCCAAATGTAAATTAAAATGTATGCTTTTATAAATGTATCAGCAAAACATTAAATTAAATCCAATGTTGAAATGTATCTGCATTTTATGTTGTTTTACAAATTATTTCTCTTTTACAATGGACCGTGTTAATTCGTTTTTTTCTCAAATGCAGAATGTATAATCTTGTGTGCCAAAGGTAGTTGCCCCTTTCTAAATAAGTGCCCATATTTTAAGTGTCTTGCCTTTAGCTGAATTAGTTGGACTAAAGTCTTTTTAAAAACTGGAGCTTTTTTTTTAATTGGCAGTACACTGTAACAGAATTGTTTTTTGTAAAATTTTAGCTTCTGTTAGTTAGAAAATAAGGCATGAGAAATTTGTTTTTCGACCTTGGCAGACCAGCTGGTTTGTGCAGACGAGTTTTTTTTTTCCTTCATTCTGCAAGTTTCGATCACGTCCCAGTTCGTTATGATTGGCTACAATCCAATTTTCTTCCGCGGATGGCTTGTTTATGTAAGGGAGGGGCTGGTTTAGAGAGGCTCATCATATTGCAGTTCAAGTAGCTTCACACTGTAGCGTGGCTCCTGCTCTGAAGGGAGGGGCTGGCTTAGGGAGGATTAGGGTATGTTAGGCCCTGCACAAAGTTATTAAAAGTTAAATTTTGAATGTTTTTAATTAATTAGGATATTTTCTTTTCAATAATGAAAGGCACCCGGGGTGCTTTTTAAATGGAAAATTTTATTTTACAAGAATAATGATACTTGTTCTCTTGTTCCTAGGATTGCTGCAGTTGTGGTTGTGCGTGGGTTCCTTCCCCTCTTCCACTTTTTTTTTTGTTTTAGCTTTTTACTTTCATGTTTTTATTTTAGTTTATTATTTTTGGATGATGGAACCAGACCAGACCAGACCGGAAGGGTGATGGATGGCCGCATTGGAGGAAGTGTCCGGATACCTAGGATGCAGGGTGGTGGCCTACACTGAAGACTTTTGGACTAAGTTATTTAATTCCTTAGCCTGCATTTTTTTGTTGACATCACTACGAGCAGGCCCCACTTAAAAAATAAAAAACCCTCCAACATGTTTTATTTGTTACAGAATTTTAAAAGGATTTGATGAATAATCCCTTGGACAAGCAGGCCCCACTTTTAAAGCAAAAAATATGTCACCTATTATAGTTTTTCTGTTTTCTTCAAAACAGTTTTTGCGTGATTTCAATGAAGGACTTTTTTTTGAATGGTGGTGCCCACATGTGTTCTTAATGTTACACCAGCTATCTTGTAGAAATGGGGTTGTTGTTTTTTTTTTTACTGTTCTTACATTTTCACCTTGATTGATCAAAGGGTGGTTACCTTAAAATTTGGATTGTTCTGGGTGGTGTGTCTTTTAGTATGATTATGTATTAATGTTTGCCCAAACCTTGACACAGTTTATCATGTCTATTTCTCAGATTTCACCAAAATGTTAGCTTAGGTTAACTAAAGTAGGTAGGCCTCATTTAGGCCTATTGTTATTTTCATCTCACAAACAAGCCCCTACACCAATAGTTTCATGAGTCATCGTTAGCTTAAGTTGCCTATAGTACGTAGGGCTCATTTAGGCCCTTTCTTATTTTCTCATTAGGAGTTGAAACACATTTAGTTCTTAAGTTGACAATAGTAGGTAGGCCTCATTTAGGCTTAAGTTGTCCGAAGTAGGCCCCATTTACGTCCCTTGCTGTTTTCATTCAACACATAAGTCCCTACATCACTAGATTTCACCAGTTATCATTAGAAGTTGAGGCACATTTAGTTTGAGGATGCTTTGGTTAGTTTCTTTTGTTATCAGATCCAATCTCAGATATGTTTCAGCATTTAAGTCAAGGGTGCTTTGATTTGTTTTTAGGTTTCTATTCCCTATAATTGAGTTTCAGGTGGAATTTCCTTGAGTTGTCATTGTTTTTAGGGAGTTTTTTAGGTTTTGATTTGTTGATAGATTGTGTTGATGTTTGTTTATCTAGATGTTATTGTTTATAAGATGTTCTCAAGATAAGGATCTAAGGGTGGATGGCAGAGATATTTAGCAGTGATATAGATCTTAATCTTGCTCACATCTAGGATAGGTATTCTTAGCCTATGTTGGATAGATTATGTTGATGTTTGTTTAGATGGTTGTTGTTGTTTATTGATGCTCGCAAGATAAGGATCTAGGGGTGCAATGTTATGGCAGAGTTTTTGGCTTTATTTAGCAGTGATATAGATCATTAATCTTGCTCGCATCTAGTATAGGTATTCTTAGCCTGTGTTGGCCCTTTTAAGCCCTTTTTCCAGACCTATAAGAGGATAGCTGCTTAATATGCCTTTATTCTTGACTTTAACCTGTCTATTGCCTATTGGCTTTGACATATTAGACACATTGGTATGGTTTATGTAGGTATTCTGACAGAGCTAAGGAGCATTTCACCCCCTTTCAGGCCTACAGGCCTAGAGCTAGAGGGACTCCATCTTGATGAAGCTGAGAGGCTTTTCAGGGCAAAGGCAAAGTTTATAGTTATAACTGTTGTTCGCCCTAAGCGGACCGGAGAGAACCGGCCAGAGCTGAATCTAATCAGGAATTGTTCCCGGGCTCAGGTCTCTAGACGAAACAAGCAGACTGGTCACTGTGGGAGCGTCTAGCGCAAGGAGCCTGGTGCATGGGATTGGTGGGAGGAAGCTGCTGGCTGGAACTTTCCATGAGGAAACAGCATTCTATATCAGTGAAGTGCAGAGGCGGAGTCAGTCAGTCAGCCAGAGAGTCAAGCAGAGAGTCCAGCAGTGGAGTGGAGTTGGCAGAGAGAGAGAGAGGGTTCAAGCTGGAGAAGAGCTGAGTTGAATAGTGAGCTGGAGCTGAAGGAAGCAGTCAGAAGCAGTTGCTTATCAGGAGGAGGTGTGAATAGCTGGAGTCTGAAGTAATGCCTTTTAGAAGAGACGGAGGAGAGATCGTGGACTAACCTATGGGAGCAGATGGAGTTAATTGGACATTGGCGCAGAGACAGAGTGAATAAGCTAGTGGAATGAACGGTGATCAGAGCGGCAGGAACCATTAAGATTGAAGATAGAAGGTGGAGACAGTCCGTGTGGGGGAGAGGAGTCCAGAGACAGAGCGATCAGCGCAGAGGTGTACCCAAGAGTGCAGGAGAGAGAGAGAGTCTGAGATGAGCCAAGGCACAGACGAGAGAGGAACCCAGATGACAGCTAGAACAAGACTTCACACTAATCAGGTGATATTGTTTTCATCACATTAGTTACACTTACACTTTATGTCTAATCTTTTCCCTTTCAGCAGAGTGTTCCTGTTATGTTTAATCCTTCTCTTTCAAGCAGTGTGTTCTACCTATAGTCTTTGTCAGATCTGTGTAAAGGCTTATATTGTACTAATAATAAATGACCTCATTAATTAGTGAATTAGTGTGCATGAGTTATTTTATGATAAAGTTATCCTGGCTTCAAGCCAGTTGCTGTTGAGCCACTGATGGATCAAAAAGGGGGGTAGGAGCGCTTAAATCAAGAAATTACTCAGTCACATAGTGTGTATATCTTTGTCCTCATACAGTAAGGATAATCTTTCCTGGTAAGTATTGCTGTTTGAACAGATGCTACCCCTGATCAGGTAAGTAATAGTGAGGGAGAGAGGAGACTTGCAACCAAGGGACTAAGTTAGTACACCATCCCATAATATTATTGTAGTAGCAGACCCTTAGTGAAGAGACTTCCCAATATATATATATATATATGTATAGGTGTTCATAGGAATGTGGTCGTCGTTGATATGCGGCGTTAATGAGAGCACTGAGTAAAAGATCAGTGTGTATACCCACTGGATTGTGGCTTGAGTAAATGAGAGCACTAGGTGGTTGAACTAGTGTGTAGTTTCGCAGGATTGCGAACAGTTTGGAAAAGGGAGCATTGGGTTCTGCAGGCCCGTGTGTAGACGCACCGGATTGTGTGTCATATCTGCCCTAGGGTAGAACGGTCTGGGTCAGGGTGGCCGCGAGACCAACTGATGTGAATAAGTGTGGTGTAGGGTATGGATATCCCTAGTAATCAGTGAGTATTCTTAGTAACCCTATAGATTTAGTGGTGTTTTTAATAATATGAGCTTGTATATTGCGAGTTCCCCATCCTCAGGTAGGTACCAGGTGCCTGGATAGAGGAGTCCTGAGGAGGGAAGGTGAGTACGTTCTGGCTGGGTTGGAGGGGCCCCTGGGGGCTGATCCCACCTACTCAGAAAATCCAGCCATAACAGGATGGGAGCGCTCGGGGGAGGTGGCCATTGGCCCCTCAACGGGGAGGCGGTCCCTTCTAAGGATGGGCCGCCGGAAGGAAAGGAAAGGCGGTCAAGGCCCCTTCCTGCATAGGAGGGGCTACGGGCCCTCCTGGGGAATTTCCCGGGGCCAGGACATCTGCGACGGCAGATGTGGTAAGTTGTGTGGGGTCTGGGAGGGGGTTTACGCTACCTTTTAGACACCTCACACGAGTCCTCGGACGACCGTTAAATGGCGTCGAGTTCATTGGGGCCCCCGTCAAGTCAAAGGGAAATTGGTAGATGCACTTGAGGTACGCCTCTGTGCGGTCGCCCCCGTCACAAGTGAGGGGGGTATTTCTGTTTTAGGGATCTGACACCGGTTACGACCTTGCCGTTGGCCCTTAACGTTAGGATGTACAATTTCAAGTCAAATGTTTTGTAGGATGTTAGTTCGGCTAGGAGAACCTTTGTATTAGAGATCTGTTAAGGTTAGCCAAACATCGTAATGTGGAAATGAAATTGTACATAATATGAAACTGTTATTTTAATGTTTTAATTTTTGTTTCATATTTTAATAAATACGGCCGGGAGGGTCACTCCCTCCCGCCTTCCAAAAGTTCAGAACCGTTTCCGGTTTCCCATCCTTGGGGTTTGTGTCGAGAGGGGGTGGCGGGTATCTCAGCCATATGGAAAGGGGCGACCATTCGGTCCCCCCGAACGTATGGTGGAGTACCACGATCCCCCCGGGAGGCCATCTTGGGAGGGAGGCGAGTCTCGGCTGGTATGCCCGAAGCGGCGTAGCCGGGGCGCGCCTTTTCCCGCCCTGGAGTGGGTTGTCCTAGGCACTGACGCGGACGGCCACGCCTTCGGAGGCAGGCGGAGGCGGGTTTACGCCCGCCCGAAGACGGATAAAAGGAGCAGCAAGTCAAGAAAGCATCCTCTTGTTTCTGTGCTCTGAAGCTGCACCTCCCCGCTGCACGTGAGCTCGAGACGGAACGAAGAGCTAATTTTGACCCACCCACCAGCCCCTGAAGACAGCAACTTGTTTTTATATGTAGTTTGGACATGGTAACCGTATTTCTTACAGGCTGTGATGATTGTTGTGTTATTTGAAGTATGCAATAAAGGAGAATGCTCATTTACAGTATGTTTGTTTTAAATAAAGTAATGTTGCACTAGTGTTGAACAGTAACCGTACGAACTAGATATGATTGCCTTCTTTGTTTTCATTAGTAATTTTTAGCCAATTGTCGTATTTATTTTGGTCGGGCGGTAAGGTCATGATCGGTGAGCAGTAATTGGAAGATCCCTATGGGGGGGCGTCACCCATTACAGATGGGAGCGCTCGGGGGAGGTGGCCATTGGCCCCTCAACGGGGAGGCGGTCCCTTCTAAGGATGGGCCGCCGGAAGGAAAGGAAAGGCGGTCAAGGCCCCTTCCTGCATAGGAGGGGCTACGGGCCCTCCTGGGGAATTTCCCGGGGCCAGGACATCTGCGACGGCAGATGTGGTAAGTTGTGTGGGGTCTGGGAGGGGGTTTACGCTACCTTTTAGACACCTCACACGAGTCCTCAGACGACCGTTAAATGGCGTCGAGTTCATTGGGGCCCCCGTCAAGTCAAAGGGAAATTGGTAGATGCACTTGAGGTACGCCTCTGTGCGGTCGCCCCCCTCACAAGTGAGGGGGGTATTTCTGGTTTAGGGATCTGACACCGGTTACGACCTTGCCGTTGGCCCTTAACGTTAGGATGTACAATTTCAAGTCAAATGTTTTGTAGGATGTTAGTTCGGCTAGGAGAACCTTTGTATTAGAGATCTGTTAAGGTTAGCCAAACATCGTAATGTGGAAATGAAATTGTACATAATATGAAACTGTTATTTTAATGTTTTAATTTTTGTTTCATATTTTAATAAATACGGCCGGGAGGGTCACTCCCTCCCGCCTTCCAAAAGTTCAGAACCGTTTCCGGTTTCCCATCCTTGGGGTTTGTGTCGAGAGGGGGTGGCGGGTATCTCAGCCATATGACATGGTCAGTTACATCACTGATGACATCACTGATGACATCTCAAATGACATCACTGATGACATCATCCAGTGTCTGTGTGTTTTTGTAAAGTTTAAATATGTTTTACATATTGAAGAATGAGTGCATGTATATGAGTATGGATGAAGGATTTGATTGTATAAGTGAGTAAGTATGTGTTAGTATATCTGTGAAAATGTAAGCTGTTCTGTGTTTAACTGTATAGATGAAGAAATCAAAGTGTGATTGATTTTTTACAGGACTGACTAGGTGTGTGAGTAACTCCATGGATGAGTGGCAGTGTGTGAGTGTCTACATAGGTGTATGAGTGCATATGATAGTGTTGTAATGATCAGTGACTGTATGTACGAGTGACCTTATGGGTGAATGAATGAATGTGCATGTAGACGTAGGAGTAATTGAGTGCGTATGTAGTAAATGGTATTGGTGTGTCAATAGTTTCAAAAATGATACTCTGTATTTTACACTAGGTGTAACAGAGGTTATATTAGAGTGTAAGGAGGTGCATTGTATTATCACATGAAGTATATCATCAGTGGTGTGATCATTGATGTTAAATGAGCTGTCATCAGTGATATCATCAGTGATGTCACTGACCATGTCTTGAATGATGTAATATGTGACATCATCAGCATTGGATTGCGGATGCGCGAAATATATAGTTAGTGCAACTAACTATATGTGGAATTTCATTGGTTTTATATCAATAAAATGTCCAGCTAACTATATAGGAGGAATTTCAATGGTTTTTTATATGTTAATTCCTAACTATATAAGGCCTAAAACCTATGGTTTTTTCAGTGAATTTCCAAGGTTTTTTAAAGGCTAATTCCTAACTATATATAGTCTATAACCTAAGGCAGTGCGGACTGCCACGCCCTGTGAGGCGGATGCAAAGAAACACAGGTGCCAGCCATTTGACTTCTGGAATGCCTACAAGAACAGCCCGTGATCAAGTGCTCAAGCAGCACGAAACGCGTAGGGCACGAGCAAGAGAGAGGACCCTGCCCTGACCTGTCAACTGCAGCTCTTTCCTCCATTAAAGCGCAAGTTTTTGA
Source organism: Lissotriton vulgaris (assembly GCF_964263255.1). Taxonomy (NCBI): domain Eukaryota; kingdom Metazoa; phylum Chordata; class Amphibia; order Caudata; family Salamandridae; genus Lissotriton; species Lissotriton vulgaris. Next base: position 9,550,109 of record NC_141697.1, read on the forward strand.
AAACTCCGGCTGAGCGGTTTTCATTCAAAAGGGCAAAACTCTTTGTGTGTATAATATGAAGGCGGCCTGTCCGGTAGTGAATGGAACCCCGCCGCGTTTGCGGATCTGTTGCTGCCGCCTGACGACGACAGCAATTACAGAGCTGGAGTGAGCGTGGAGAAAAGCATCACTATGCCGTTTTGGGTGCAGGACTGTGTTTTCAACCCACTGGGGAGTTTTATTTTTCTTTGAATTGGGCACCCCTGGAGTCACTCACTAGAGAAAGACTGCTGAGCACTACCAATACCAAGAGGCAGTGCGGACTGCCACGCCCTGTGAGGCGGATGCAAAGAAACACAGGTGCCAGCCATTTGACTTCTGGAATGCCTACAAGAACAGCCCGTGATCAAGTGCTCAAGCAGCACGAAACGCGTAGGGCACGAGCAAGAGAGAGGACCCTGCCCTGACCTGTCAACTGCAGCTCTTTCCTCCATTAAAGCGCAAGTTTTTGAAAACTCCGGCTGAGCGGTTTTCATTCAAAAGGGCAAAACTCTTTGTGTGTATAATATTAAGGCGGCCTGTCCGGTCGCGAATGGAACCCTGCCGCGTTTGCGGATCTGTTGCTGCCGCCTGACGACGACAGCAATTACAGAGCTGGAGTGAGCGTGGAGAAAAGCATCACTATGCCGTTTTGGGTGCAGGACTGTGTTTTCAACCCACTGGGGAGTTTTATTTTTCTTTGAATTGGGCACCCCTGGAGTCACTCACTGGAGAAAGACTGCTGAGCACTACCAATACCAAGAGGCAGTGCGGACTGCCACGCCCTGTGAGGCGGATGCAAAGAAACACAGGTGCCAGCCATTTGACTTCTGGAATGCCTACAAGAACAGCCCGTGATCAAGTGCTCAAGCAGCACGAAACGCGTAGGGCACGAGCAAGAGAGAGGACCCTGCCCTGACCTGTCAACTGCAGCTCTTTCCTCCATTAAAGCGCAAGTTTTTGAAAACTCCGGCTGAGCGGTTTTCATTCAAAAGGGCAAAACTCTTTGTGTGTATAATATTAAGGCGGCCTGTCCGGTCGCGAATGGAACCCCGCCGCGTTTGCGGATCTGTTGCTGCCGCCTGACGACGACAGCAATTACAGAGCTGGAGTGAGCGTGGAGAAAAGCATCACTATGCCGTTTTGGGTGCAGGACTGTGTTTTCAACCCACTGGGGAGTTTTATTTTTCTTTGAATTGGGCACCCCTGGAGTCACTCACTGGAGAAAGACTGCTGAGCACTACCAATACCAAGAGGCAGTGCGGACTGCCACGCCCTGTGAGGTGGATGCAAAGAAACACAGGTGCCAGCCATTTGACTTCTGGAATGCCTACAAGAACAGCCCGTGATCAAGTGCTCAAGCAGCACGAAACGCTTAGGGCACGAGCAAGAGAGAGGACCCTGCCCTGACCTGTCAACTGCAGCTCTTTCCTCCATTAAAGCCCAAGTTTTTGAAAACTCCGGCTGAGCGGTTTTCATTCAAAAGGGCAAAACTCTTTGTGTGTATAATATATATATATATATATATATATATATATATATATATATATATATATATATATATATATATATATATATGCTCATCCAATCACATAAAATAAAGTAAACTGCTTTATTATCAATGACGCCTCATTCCACAGTGGGTTAATGGCGTGTCCCCCCCTCCACCCCCTCAGGTGAAGCTGGACTCCTGTCATGAGAGGTGACTAACTACCTTTCGTGTAATTCACCCACCAAATACTAAGCTGTCTGTAAACAGTACGCAAGTTTCCCACAACATAACAGCTTGACTTCTGGGTAGGATTGCGGGATGTGGTGGGTTGAGCGAAAAGTATTCAGGACTTGCCAAGAACTTTGTGAGTCATATCGTCCCCTATCTCTCATCAATGCTGACAGCAAAATTCTTGCTAAGTTACTGGCAAAAAGACTACTCCAATTGATGCCGAAACTGATCAGTCCGCACCAGTCTGGCTTTATCCCGATCCGATCCACAGCGGGTAACCTTTGCTCACTATTCACCGTTACTCACCAGCTAAACCCAGATGTTCCAACTATTGCTGCATTTATTAGAAGCCGGTAAGGTATTTGATACTTTTGAATGGCCTTTCTTGCTTAAGGTATTAACCAGATTGGGACTAGGTAAGGCTTTGTAAAATGGATTCAGATACTATATACCGCTCCTTCAGCTAGACCTTGCTTAAATGAAGGTCTGTCGGAGCCGTTTATGATTCGACAAGGTACTTGGAAGGGATGCCCCCTGTCGCCTCTTCTTTTTGCCCTCACCGTAGAGCCCAAGGCCTGTACACTCTGTGAACTTCACTGTCGATGGGGGGTGAATGTGGGCTATTGATATTCACTAATACGCATGTACACTGATGGTGTGATGCTAGTAGTAAAAAATCCAGGAATCTATTTGACTCCTATCATTGAGTAAATAGTGGAGTTCGGTCACTGACCCTGCCTTCAGATTAAATGGGCTAAATCTATTATGGTCCCCCTGACAAATGCAGCCACCAGACATGCGCTATCAGTTGCAATGGCAGACTGAACCAACTAGGTATCTGGGTATTCTCTACCACACAGACATCCCCACCATTATTCATGTGAACTATGGGTGCTATATGGAGAGCCTGCAATCCCAAATCGACCGATGGACCACCCAGCCGCTATCACTGGCAGGTAGGGCGGCTCTGATGATAATAGTTGTTTTGCCCAAGTTGCTTTATTTGTATTAAAATGTTCCCATTCCTCTATAGAAGGCCTTTTTTGTTGAACTATGCTCCTTAGAAATTAAGCTGGCATGCGTGGGTTGACTGCCACTGATTGGGTGCCACACAATGCAGCTCCCATATTGTGGGGTGTGGGGAGCTGCCTCTCCTTCCATGCACCCAAACCTCCGATCAGCCCAGCTCTCACTGGCCACCATCCCACGTATCAGGAAGCCTAGAAAGGGAGGAATGTCCTGCTCCTGCCTCGCAGCCAAAGCCTGGAACACTCTCGCCCTACACCTCTGCCAATTGCCTACATTGCCTCTATTCAGGAAGCACCTCAAGACCTGGCTTTTGGGATGACCCCAGCACTCACCGGAGCCGGCCTCTCCTCATCTACAGCGGCTTGAGATCCTCACGGGTGATTAGTTGCACTTTACCAACCCTGATTGATTGAATCAGATACGGGCAGCGCTGCTAGACATGAGAGACCATGCCGTCCAACTCACTCCCTCTATAGTTCTACTGGGGTATTTCTAGGTAGCGCCTAAGATGTCCTGCAAACGCGTTGCTGCAGGGCTGCTTTTGGGTAAACGTAGAGTGGCCATTATGTGGGCAAGCGGACATGGTCCATAAGTTGAGGGCTAGGTAAAGGACATGTCCCCAGGTGAGGATTGGTCAGAGACATGCTGCAACCCTGCAGCCTACTGCTTGACCAGGAGACTTTTGGGACCCACTGGGGTCTTATTTCTTAAAGTTGAATCCTATTTTAGCACTGTACCACTGATGCTGCTTAACCAGCTATTAAAGGTATATAAGATTGCTTATCCTGTTTGAACCTATGTGACCCTGCATAGTCACTCTATAATGAGATACATGTGTTTTTCTAGAGACCTCTGGGGATCCATACCACTTCTTCGACACATCTTGTGTGATCTCCATGCACTGTATGTTTCCGCCTGTCATAATATTAATTTAAATCATCATGTCACATCATACCTTGTTGAAGTGCTGTATGTGTTAGTCTTGTCCAATGAAAACCTATAAATAAATACATTAAAAGAGGTGAAGACTCAGCCTGGTCATTCTGAGGTTGAATAAAGTCAGGATCCTCAACTTAAGGCATTTGCTAAGTGTGTGAATGTACTTCTACAGTCCTACAACTATTGATGGGATGGAGTTCACATAGTGGGTCTATGCTAGAAGAAAGAGGCTATCAAAATAGTGTTTGCGAAAGTATTGATGTAATTTACGTAAAATGATACAACAATCTGCTCATTTTGTATGGAGAGGATGTGTTCGTAGGCCACCCACAGGTGTCAATAAAGCCTTGTACTCCACATAAGGATTACGAATGACGATTTTGCAGTTTCACAGCACTTTGGTTATCACTGACATAATCATCTGCACAACCTAGGGCAGAACTAGTGTCATTCATAGAACGCGACATCCCAACTCAATGCGGAGTAAAGAAAATGCAAGGTGGGTCAGGTGCCTGTGAGAATATATTACAGATACTAACTCTGAAAGGAAATAAAAAATCTAAAAATCAAAATGGTCTCGACCACCGAGTGACACTATAACCAGAGGTAAATGCCAAAAAGATACAGCTCTCACCGCTTCCGCGTTGGCGTCCACGGTGCCCAGTCACCAGAGGGCACAAGACTCCTGGGTAAGGCATTTCTAGCTGGGGAAATGCAAACCCCGTGCTGGCAGTCGTGCAAATCCTCGCGTCTCCTATTTTCCCGGGGCTCCGGAGCCCCGCACCAGCTGGCAGCATCACCCGGTCTCCCCCTTGGCACGGGAGACCGGGGCAACACATCGAAGGCTTCCCCTAGGCAGGGGAAAGCGGAAACCATGTCCTCCCGACCCGCCCACAACCAGGCGGCGGCGGCGGCCATCATGAGGCGGCTCGGGCCGCGGCGGTGATCTCGGGGGTAAAACGAGGGGTGGGCACCCTCGAAAATTGAAATAAAACAGACAAAATTAAAAGAGAGAAGCCCCCCAAGCCCTCCCCCCAATTTTTTTTTTTTTTTAAATCGCGGGGGTGCGCGCACGCGTGCGCGGTTATAGATATATAATTTGTTTCTCTTTTAATTTTCTCAGGAACCACTGGAGGGATTTACACTATTTTACCAAAAGCGTGATCTGCGTACCAGATACTACTATTTTGCCAAGTTTGGTGTAATTCCCTTCAGCGGTTCAAGCTGTAGCCGTGTCTAAAGGTCCTATGGAAATTAACATGGGGAAAACATGTTTTGGGACCCCCTTTTTTCTCAGCCCCCACTTGACTAATCTCCCCCAAACTTTCAGGGAAGGAGAGGAGCGGAGCGAGCCATCTTCTTTGAGAAATTTGCGAAGATTCATCAACCAGCACCAAAGTTATTCCCAATAGAATGTTGGGGATTTCCTATGGAAACTAGGTCCTAACTATATATACCTACTGGTTACCGCCAGTAGGTGATATATATATATATACATACATACATACATTACCTACTGGCGGTCGCCAGTAGGTATATATAGTTAGGATTTTTTCTCTATGGGATTTTTGAAAATTCTATGTCTAATAACTTTGGCGTTTGTGGACAGAATTGGCTGAAATTTTCAGGAAAATGGAACATTTTGTTCCTGAGCAGCCCCTGAAAATTTGGGGGAGTTTCATCAAGGGGGGGCCGAGTAAAAAGGGGGGTCCCAAAACGCGTTTTTCCCATGTTAATTTCCATAGGGCGGTTGGCCTCACTTTTAGCTCGAACGGCTGAATGGATTTGCACGAAACTTGGCAAAATTGTAGGGACTGTTAGCCCGATGTGCCTTTGCTAGGTCTCAATATATGTGCTCCAGTGGATTTTGAGTAATTTAGGTTAAAAAAAAGATATATATCTGGGCGGAGCCTAACCACACATCTGATCTGATTGGCTGTCAGCACTTCATCCAAGAAGTGTTGGCAGCCATCTTGGGACCAATATACATGATAGCACCTCATTAAAAAGCATTGTAGTTAATAGAGGGTTTTAGGACTTTAGTTACATTATAAATCATTTGTTGATGGTACCATACTCGTTTTAGGAATTGTGGTGGGTTCTAAGGTGATTTTACCATGTGAAAAAACCTTCTGCTGTGATATCATGAATATTGTTTGAAAGAAAACTAATATCTCATGATTTTCCCACAGTGGTTTGGAAGGGGATCTATAAGCTAAACTGAAAGCATATTTTCTGTAAATTCACATTATCTTTCTCAGTCATGTGAAAATGAAGTCTGACATTCTCAGTAAAACATGTACATCCAACAAGGACAGAGACTGTCAGTTGATTCCTTTGTGTTCTACTGCAGCCTCCTAGAGTGTTCTAAAGAACAACTAGAGCGCTAACAGTCCTACTTATTACAAAGGTATGGCACACCTGAAGCCATCTTAATTGGAATAAAGTGGTAACTCTTAAAACATTTAATTTAAAAAGAAACAACATGAGGGGGTATATTTTGCCATAGAAAGTATGATTAGTGCTGCAGAATGAAAAATTAGGGCACATTTTGAGTGACTTCTCAAATCCTTTTCTATTTCATTAAAACATTCTGACATGCAGTCTCCCAAAATGGCCACCAGAGACAAAAGAGCCCAAATGTAGCCCAAATATCACCCAGATGTAGCCCAAGTATAGCCCAATGACAGAATGTTCCAGAGTGTTCTAAAGAACAACTAGTGCGCTAACAGTCCTACTTATTACAAAGGTATGGCACACCTGAAGCCATCTTGATTGGAATAAAGTGGTAACTCTTAAAACATTTAATTTAAAAAGAAACAACATGAGGGGGTATATTTTGCCATAGAAAGTATGATTAGTGCTGCAGAATGAAAAATTAGGGCACATTTTGAGTGACTTCTCAAATCCTTTTCTATTTAATTAAAACATTCTGACATGCAGTCTCCCAAAATGGCCACCAGAGACAAAAGAGCCCAAATGTAGCCCAAATATCACCCAGATGTAGCCCAAGTATAGCCCAATGACAGAATGTCCCAGAGTGTTCTAAAGAACAACTAGAGCGCTAACAGTCCTACTTATTACAAAGGTATAGCACACCTGGAGCCATCGTGATGGGAATAAAGTGGTAACTCTTAAAACATTTAATTTAAAAAGGAACAAAATGAGGGGGTATATTATGCAATAGAAGGTATTATTAGTGCTACAGAAAGAAAAATTAGGGCACATTTTGAGTGACTTTTCAAATCCTCTTCTATTTCATTAAAAAATTCTGACATGCAGTCTCCCAAAATGGCCACCAGAGACAAAAGAGCCCAAATGTAGCCCAAATATCACCCAGATGTAGCCCAAGTATAGCCCAATGACAGAATGTCCCAGAGTGTTCTAAAGAACAACTAGAGCGCTAACAGTCCTACTTATTACAAAGGTATTGCACACCTGAAGCCATCTTGATTGGAATAAAGTGGTAACTCTTAAAACATTTAATTTAAAAAGGAACAAAATGAGGGGGTATATTTTGCCATATGAATTATGATTAGTGCTGCAGAAAGAAAAATTAGGGCACATTTTGAGTGACTTCTCAAACCCTCTTCAATTTCATTAAAAAATTCTGACATACAGTCTCCCAAGATGGCCAACAGAGACAAAAGAGCCTAAATGTAGCCCAAATATCACCCAGATGTACCCCAAGTATAGCCCAATGACAGAATGTCCCAGAGTGTTCTAAAGAACAACTAGAGCGCTAACAGTCTTACTTATGACAAAAGTATGGCACACCAGAAGCCATCTTGATTGGAATGCAGTGGTAAGTCTGAAAACACTAAATTTAAAAAGGAACAACATGAGGGGGTTAATGTTGCCATAGAAAGTATGATTAGTGCTTCAGAAAGAAAAATTAGGGATCATTTTGAGTGACTTCTCAAATCCTCTTCTATTTCATTAAAAAAATTCTGACATGCAGACTGAAACATGCACTTTGAATACCAGCAGCAGACGTCCCTGGTGAGCAGTAGCTTTACTACAGTAATCTAATGTGCAACTAGAGTGCTAACATTCAGAATTTATGGCAAATGTGTGACACATCTGAATGCCTTCTTGATGGAACCAAAGTAAACAAGCATTGAAAATGCAATAGATCTCGCCCTCGTTTAAGTTAAAGCCATTCTGTTTGTAATGAGGTGGCTTTTTAGCTTTGCTTTTATTAGTGTTTTTTCAACTTTCATGTAAATAACATGCATCTGTATGCATATAAGTGTATGTATGCATGCATTTATGTTTGTATTTATATAGATATACAGATGATATATGTTTATATATGTATGTATATATATATATTCACTGAAAAAACCATAGGCTATAGACCATATATAGTTAGGAATTAGCATTTAAAAAACCTTGAAAATTCACTGAAAAAACCATAGGTTATAGACCATATATAGTTAGGAATTAGCATTTACAAAACCTTGAAAATTCACTGAAAAAACCATAGGATATAGACCATATATAGTTAGGAATTCGCATTTACAAAACCTTATTTTACTCACACAAAACCATTGAAATTCCATATATAGTTAGTTGCACTAACTATATATCGCGCACCCGCAATCCACTGCTGATGATGTCACATATTACATCATTCATGACATGGTCAGTGACATCACTGATGACATCACTGATGACATCTCAAATGACATCACTGATGACATCTCAAATGACATCACTGATGACATCACTGATGACATCTCATTTGACATTACTGATCACATCACTGATGATATAATTCATGTGATAATACAATGAACCTCTTCAGACTCTAATATAATCTTAGATACAATCAGTGTAAACAGACACTCACAGACTGTCACTCATCCATGGAGTTACTATGTTTATCTAGATGTTATTGTTTATAAGATGTTCGCAAGATAAGGATCTAAGGGTGGATGGCAGAGATATTTAGCAGTGATATAGATCTTAATCTTGCTCACATCTAGGATAGGTATTCTTAGCCTATGTTGGATAGATTATGTTGATGTTTGTTTAGATGGTTGTTGTTGTTTATTGATGCTCGCAAGATAAGGATCTAGGGGTGCAATGTTATGGCAGAGTTTTTGGCTTTATTTAGCAGTGATATAGATCATTAATCTTGCTCGCATCTAGTATAGGTATTCTTAGCCTGTGCTGGCCCTTTTAAGCCCTTTTTCCAGACCTATAAGAGGATAGCTGCTTAATATGCCTTTATTCTTGACTTTAACCTGTCTATTGCCTATTGGCTTTGACATATTAGACACATTGGTATGGTTTATGTAGGTATTCTGACAGAGCTAAGGAGCATTTCACCCCCTTTCAGGCCTACAGGCTTAGAGCTAGAGGGACTCCATCTTGATGAAGCTGAGAGGCTTTTCAGGGCAAAGGCAAAGTTTATAGTTATAACTGTTGTTCGCCCTAAGCGGACCGGAGAGAACCGGCCAGAGCTGAATCTAATCAGGAATTGTTCCCGGGCTCAGGTCTCTAGACGAAACAAGCAGACTGGTCACTGTGGGAGCGTCTAGCGCAAGGAGCCTGGTGCATGGGATTGGTGGGAGGAAGCTGCTGGCTGGAACTTTCCATGAGGAAACAGCATTCTATATCAGTGAAGTGCAGAGGCGGAGTCAGTCAGTCAGCCAGAGAGTCAAGCAGAGAGTCCAGCAGTGGAGTGGAGTTGGCAGAGAGAGAGAGAGGGTTCAAGCTGGAGAAGAGCTGAGTTGAATAGTGAGCTGGAGCTGAAGGAAGCAGTCAGAAGCAGTTGCTTATCAGGAGGAGGTGTGAATAGCTGGAGTCTGAAGTAATGCCTTTTAGAAGAGACGGAGGAGAGATCGTGGACTAACCTATGGGAGCAGATGGAGTTAATTGGACATTGGCGCAGAGACAGAGTGAATAAGCTAGTGGAATGAACGGTGATCAGAGCGGCAGGAACCATTAAGATTGAAGATAGAAGGTGGAGACAGTCCGTGTGGGGGAGAGGAGTCCAGAGACAGAGCGATCAGCGCAGAGGTGTACCCAAGAGTGCAGGAGAGAGAGAGAGTCTGAGATGAGCCAAGGCACAGACGAGAGAGGAACCCAGATGACAGCTAGAACAAGACTTCACACTAATCAGGTGATATTGTTTTCATCACATTAGTTACACTTACACTTTATGTCTAATCTTTTCCCTTTCAGCAGAGTGTTCCTGTTATGTTTAATCCTTCTCTTTCAAGCAGTGTGTTCTACCTATAGTCTTTGTCAGATCTGTGTAAAGGCTTATATTGTACTAATAATAAATGACCCCATTAATTAGTGAATTAGTGTGCATGAGTTCTTTTATGATAAAGTTATCCTGGCTTCAAGCCAGTTGCTGTTGAGCCACTGATGGATCAAAAAGGGGGGTAGGAGCGCTTAAATCAAGAAATTACTCAGTCACATAGTGTGTATATCTTTGTCCTCATACAGTAAGGATAATCTTTCCTGGTAAGTATTGCTGTTTGAACAGATGCTACCCCTGATCAGGTAAGTAATAGTGAGGGAGAGAGGAGACTTGCAACCAAGGGACTAAGTTAGTACACCATCCCATAATATTATTGTAGTAGCAGACCCTTAGTGAAGAGACTTCCCAATATATATATATATATATGTATAGGTGTTCATAGGAATGTGGTCGTCGTTGATATGCGGCGTTAATGAGAGCACTGAGTAAAAGATCAGTGTGTATACCCACTGGATTGTGGCTTGAGTAAATGAGAGCACTAGGTGGTTGAACTAGTGTGTAGTTTCGCAGGATTGCGAACAGTTTGGAAAAGGGAGCATTGGGTTCTGCAGGCCCGTGTGTAGACGCACCGGATTGTGTGTCATATCTGCATTAGGGTAGAACGGTCTGGGTCAGGGTGGCCGCGAGACCAACTGATGTGAATAAGTGTGGTGTAGGGTATGGATATCCCTAGTAATCAGTGAGTATTCTTAGTATCCCTATAGATTTAGTGGTGTTTTTAATAATATGAGCTTGTATATTGCGAGTTCCCCATCCTCAGGTAGGTACCAGGTGCCTGGATAGAGGAGTCCTGAGGAGGGAAGGTGAGTACGTTCTGGCTGGGTTGGAGGGGCCCCTGGGGGCTGATCCCACCTACTCAGAAAATCCAGCCATAACAGGATGGGAGCGCTCGGGGGAGGTGGCCATTGGCCCCTCAACGGGGAGGCGGTCCCTTCTAAGGATGGGCCGCCGGAAGGAAAGGAAAGGCGGTCAAGGCCCCTTCCTGCATAGGAGGGGCTACGGGCCCTCCTGGGGAATTTCCCGGGGCCAGGACATCTGCGACGGCAGATGTGGTAAGTTGTGTGGGGTCTGGGAGGGGGTTTACGCTACCTTTTAGACACCTCACACGAGTCCTCGGACGACCGTTAAATGGCGTCGAGTTCATTGGGGCCCCCGTCAAGTCAAAGGGAAATTGGTAGATGCACTTGAGGTACGCCTCTGTGCGGTCGCCCCCGTCACAAGTGAGGGGGGTATTTCTGGTTTAGGGATCTGACACCGGTTACGACCTTGCCGTTGGCCCTTAACGTTAGGATGTACAATTTCAAGTCAAATGTTTTGTAGGATGTTAGTTCGGCTAGGAGAACCTTTGTATTAGAGATCTGTTAAGGTTAGCCAAACATCGTAATGTGGAAATGAAATTGTACATAATATGAAACTGTTATTTTAATGTTTTAATTTTTGTTTCATATTTTAATAAATACGGCCGGGAGGGTCACTCCCTCCCGCCTTCCAAAAGTTCAGAACCGTTTCCGGTTTCCCATCCTTGGGGTTTGTGTCGAGAGGGGGTGGCGGGTATCTCAGCCATATGGAAAGGGGCGACCATTCGGTCCCCCCGAACGTATGGTGGAGTACCACGATCCCCCCGGGAGGCCATCTTGGGAGGGAGGCGAGTCTCGGCTGGTATGCCCGAAGCGGCGTAGCCGGGGCGCGCCTTTTCCCGCCCTGGAGTGGGTTGTCCTAGGCACTGACGCGGACGGCCACGCCCTCGGAGGCAGGCGGAGGCGGGTTTACGCCCGCCCGAAGACGGATAAAAGGAGCAGCAAGTCAAGAAAGCATCCTCTTGTTTCTGTGCTCTGAAGCTGCACCTCCCCGCTGCACGTGAGCTCGAGACGGAACGAAGAGCCAATTTTGACCCACCCACCAGCCCCTGAAGACAGCAACTTGTTTTTATATGTAGTTTGGACATGGTAACCGTATTTCTTACAGGTTGTGATGATTGTTGTGTTATTTGAAGTATGCAATAAAGGAGAATGCTCATTTACAGTATGTTTGTTTTAAATAAAGTAATGTTGCACTAGTGTTGAACAGTAACCGTACGAACTAGATATGATTGCCTTCTTTGTTTTCATTAGTAATTTTTAGCCAATTGTCGTATTTATTTTGGTCGGGCGGTAAGGTCATGATCGGTGAGCAGTAATTGGAAGATCCCTATGGGGGCGTCACCCATTACGGATGGGAGCGCTCGGGGGAGGTGGCCATTGGCCCCTCAACGGGGAGGCGGTCCCTTCTAAGGATGGGCCGCCGGAAGGAAAGGAAAGGCGGTCAAGGCCCCTTCCTGCATAGGAGGGGCTACGGGCCCTCCTGGGGAATTTCCCGGGGCCAGGACATCTGCGACGGCAGATGTGGTAAGTTGTGCTATATGGAGAGCCTGCAATCCCAAATCGACCGATGGACCACCCAGCCGCTATCACTGGCAGGTAGGGCGGCTCTGATGATAATAGTTGTTTTGCCCAAGTTGCTTTATTTGTATTAAAATGTTCCCATTCCTCTATAGAAGGCCTTTTTTGTTGAACTATGCTCCTTAGAAATTAAGCTGGCATGCGTGGGTTGACTGCCACTGATTGGGTGCCACACAAAGCAGCTCCCATATTGTGGGGTGTGGGGAGCTGCCTCTCCTTCCATGCACCCAAACCTCCGATCAGCCCAGCTCTCACTGGCCACCACCCCACGTATCAGGAAGCCTAGAAAGGGAGGAATGTCCTGCTCCTGCCTCGCAGCCAAAGCCTGGAACACTCTCGCCCTACACCTCTGCCAATTGCCTACATTGCCTCTATTCAGGAAGCACCTCAAGACCTGGCTTTTGGGATGACCCCAGCACTCACCGGAGCCGGCCTCTCCTCATCTACAGCGGCTTGAGATCCTCACGGGTGATTAGTTGCACTTTACCAACCCTGATTGATTGAATCAGATACGGGCAGCGCTGCTAGACATGAGAGACCATGCCGTCCAACTCACTCCCTCTATAGTTCTACTGGGGTATTTCTAGGTAGCGCCTAAGATGTCCTGCAAACGCGTTGCTGCAGGGCTGCTTTTGGGTAAACGTAGAGTGGCCATTATGTGGGCAAGCGGACATGGTCCATAAGTTGAGGGCTAGGTAAAGGACATGTCCCCAGGTGAGGATTGGTCAGAGACATGCTGCAACCCTGCAGCCTACTGCTTGACCAGGAGACTTTTGGGACCCACTGGGGTCTTATTTCTTAAAGTTGAATCCTATTTTAGCACTGTACCACTGATGCTGCTTAACCAGCTATTAAAGGTATATAAGATTGCTTATCCTGTTTGAACCTATGTGACCCTGCATAGTCACTCTATAATGAGATACATGTGTTTTTCTAGAGACCTCTGGGGATCCATACCACTTCTTCGACACATCTTGTGTGATCTCCATGCACTGTATGTTTCCGCCTGTCATAATATTAATTTAAATCATCATGTCACATCATACCTTGTTGAAGTGCTGTATGTGTTAGTCTTGTCCAATGAAAACCTATAAATAAATACATTAAAAGAGGTGAAGACTCAGCCTGGTCATTCTGAGGTTGAATAAAGTCAGGATCCTCAACTTAAGGCATTTGCTAAGTGTGTGAATGTACTTCTACAGTCCTACAACTATTGATGGGATGGAGTTCACATAGTGGGTCTATGCTAGAAGAAAGAGGCTATCAAAATAGTGTTTGCGAAAGTATTGATGTAATTTACGTAAAATGATACAACAATCTGCTCATTTTGTATGGAGAGGATGTGTTCGTAGGCCACCCACAGGTGTCAATAAAGCCTTGTACTCCACATAAGGATTACGAATGACGATTTTGCAGTTTCACAGCACTTTGGTTATCACTGACATAATCATCTGCACAACTTAGGGCAGAACTAGTGTCATTCATAGAACGCGACATCCCAACTCAATGCGGAGTAAAGAAAATGCAAGGTGGGTCAGGTGCCTGTGAGAATATATTACAGATACTAACTCTGAAAGGAAATAAAAAATCTAAAAATCAAAATGGTCTCGACCACCGAGTGACACTATAACCAGAGGTAAATGCCAAAAAGATACAGCTCTCACCGCTTCCGCGTTGGCGTCCACGGTGCCCAGTCACCAGAGGGCACAAGACTCCTGGGTAAGGCATTTCTAGCTGGGGAAATGCAAACCCCGTGCTGGTAGTCGTGCAAATCCTCGCGTCTCCTATTTTCCCGGGGCTCCGGAGCCCCGCACCAGCTGGCAGCATCACCCGGTCTCCCCCTTGGCACGGGAGACCGGGGCAACACATCGAAGGCTTCCCCTAGGCAGGGGAAAGCGGAAACCATGTCCTCCCGACCCGCCCACAACCAGGCGGCGGCGGCGGCCATCATGAGGCGGCTCGGGCCGCGGCGGTGATCTCGGGGGTAAAACGAGGGGTGGGCACCCTCGAAAATTGAAATAAAACAGACAAAATTAAAAGAGAGAAGCCCCCCAAGCCCTCCCCCCAATTTTTTTTTTTTTTTAAATCGCGGGGGTGCGCGCACGCGTGCGCGGTTATAGATATATAATTTGTTTCTCTTTTAATTTTCTCAGGAACCACTGGAGGGATTTACACTATTTTACCAAAAGCGTGATCTGCGTACCAGATACTACTATTTTGCCAAGTTTGGTGTAATTCCCTTCAGCGGTTCAAGCTGTAGCCGTGTCTAAAGGTCCTATGGAAATTAACATGGGGAAAACATGTTTTGGGACCCCCTTTTTTCTCAGCCCCCACTTGACTAATCTCCCCCAAACTTTCAGGGAAGGAGAGGAGCGGAGCGAGCCATCTTCTTTGAGAAATTTGCGAAGATTCATCAACCAGCACCAAAGTTATTCCCAATAGAATGTTGGGGATTTCCTATGGAAACTAGGTCCTAACTATATATACCTACTGGTTACCGCCAGTAGGTGATATATATATATATACATACATACATACATTACCTACTGGCGGTCGCCAGTAGGTATATATAGTTAGGATTTTTTCTCTATGGGATTTTTGAAAATTCTATGTCTAATAACTTTGGCGTTTGTGGACAGAATTGGCTGAAATTTTCAGGAAAATGGAACATTTTGTTTCTGAGCAGCCCCTGAAAATTTGGGGGAGTTTCATCAAGGGGGGGCCGAGTAAAAAGGGGGGTCCCAAAACGCGTTTTTCCCATGTTAATTTCCATAGGGCGGTTGGCCTCACTTTTAGCTCGAACGGCTGAATGGATTTGCACGAAACTTGGCAAAATTGTAGGGACTGTTAGCCCGATGTGCCTTTGCTAGGTCTCAATATATGTGCTCCAGTGGATTTTGAGTAATTTAGGTTAAAAAAAAGATATATATCTGGGCGGAGCCTAACCACACATCTGATCTGATTGGCTGTCAGCACTTCATCCAAGAAGTGTTGGCAGCCATCTTGGGACCAATATACATGATAGCACCTCATTAAAAAGCATTGTAGTTAATAGAGGGTTTTAGGACTTTAGTTACATTATAAATCATTTGTTGATGGTACCATACTCGTTTTAGGAATTGTGGTGGGTTCTAAGGTGATTTTACCATGTGAAAAAACCTTCTGCTGTGATATCATGAATATTGTTTGAAAGAAAACTAATATCTCATGATTTTCCCACAGTGGTTTGGAAGGGGATCTATAAGCTAAACTGAAAGCATATTTTCTGTAAATTCACATTATCTTTCTCAGTCATGTGAAAATGAAGTCTGACATTCTCAGTAAAACATGTACATCCAACAAGGACAGAGACTGTCAGTTGATTCCTTTGTGTTCTACTGCAGCCTCCTAGAGTGTTCTAAAGAACAACTAGAGCGCTAACAGTCCTACTTATTACAAAGGTATGGCACACCTGAAGCCATCTTAATTGGAATAAAGTGGTAACTCTTAAAACATTTAATTTAAAAAGAAACAACATGAGGGGGTATATTTTGCCATAGAAAGTATGATTAGTGCTGCAGAATGAAAAATTAGGGCACATTTTGAGTGACTTCTCAAATCCTTTTCTATTTCATTAAAACATTCTGACATGCAGTCTCCCAAAATGGCCACCAGAGACAAAAGAGCCCAAATGTAGCCCAAATATCACCCAGATGTAGCCCAAGTATAGCCCAATGACAGAATGTTCCAGAGTGTTCTAAAGAACAACTAGTGCGCTAACAGTCCTACTTATTACAAAGGTATGGCACACCTGAAGCCATCTTGATTGGAATAAAGTGGTAACTCTTAAAACATTTAATTTAAAAAGAAACAACATGAGGGGGTATATTTTGCCATAGAAAGTATGATTAGTGCTGCAGAATGAAAAATTAGGGCACATTTTGAGTGACTTCTCAAATCCTTTTCTATTTAATTAAAACATTCTGACATGCAGTCTCCCAAAATGGCCACCAGAGACAAAAGAGCCCAAATGTAGCCCAAATATCACCCAGATGTAGCCCAAGTATAGCCCAATGACAGAATGTCCCAGAGTGTTCTAAAGAACAACTAGAGCGCTAACAGTCCTACTTATTACAAAGGTATAGCACACCTGGAGCCATCGTGATGGGAATAAAGTGGTAACTCTTAAAACATTTAATTTAAAAAGGAACAAAATGAGGGGGTATATTATGCAATAGAAGGTATTATTAGTGCTACAGAAAGAAAAATTAGGGCACATTTTGAGTGACTTTTCAAATCCTCTTCTATTTCATTAAAAAATTCTGACATGCAGTCTCCCAAAATGGCCACCAGAGACAAAAGAGCCCAAATGTAGCCCAAATATCACCCAGATGTAGCCCAAGTATAGCCCAATGACAGAATGTCCCAGAGTGTTCTAAAGAACAACTAGAGCGCTAACAGTCCTACTTATTACAAAGGTATTGCACACCTGAAGCCATCTTGATTGGAATAAAGTGGTAACTCTTAAAACATTTAATTTAAAAAGGAACAAAATGAGGGGGTATATTTTGCCATATGAATTATGATTAGTGCTGCAGAAAGAAAAATTAGGGCACATTTTGAGTGACTTCTCAAACCCTCTTCAATTTCATTAAAAAATTCTGACATACAGTCTCCCAAGATGGCCAACAGAGACAAAAGAGCCTAAATGTAGCCCAAATATCACCCAGATGTACCCCAAGTATAGCCCAATGACAGAATGTCCCAGAGTGTTCTAAAGAACAACTAGAGCGCTAACAGTCTTACTTATGACAAAAGTATGGCACACCAGAAGCCATCTTGATTGGAATGCAGTGGTAAGTCTGAAAACACTAAATTTAAAAAGGAACAACATGAGGGGGTTAATGTTGCCATAGAAAGTATGATTAGTGCTTCAGAAAGAAAAATTAGGGATCATTTTGAGTGACTTCTCAAATCCTCTTCTATTTCATTAAAAAAATTCTGACATGCAGACTGAAACATGCACTTTGAATACCAGCAGCAGACGTCCCTGGTGAGCAGTAGCTTTACTACAGTAATCTAATGTGCAACTAGAGTGCTAACATTCAGAATTTATGGCAAATGTGTGACACATCTGAATGCCTTCTTGATGGAACCAAAGTAAACAAGCATTGAAAATGCAATAGATCTCGCCCTCGTTTAAGTTAAAGCCATTCTGTTTGTAATGAGGTGGCTTTTTAGCTTTGCTTTTATTAGTGTTTTTTCAACTTTCATGTAAATAACATGCATCTGTATGCATATAAGTGTA
Source organism: Lissotriton vulgaris (assembly GCF_964263255.1). Classification (NCBI taxonomy): domain Eukaryota; kingdom Metazoa; phylum Chordata; class Amphibia; order Caudata; family Salamandridae; genus Lissotriton; species Lissotriton vulgaris. The sequence continues at coordinate 9,567,823 of NC_141697.1, forward strand.
TGTATGCATGCATTTATGTTTGTATTTATATAGATATACAGATGATATATGTTTATATATGTATGTATATATATATATTCACTGAAAAAACCATAGGCTATAGACCATATATAGTTAGGAATTAGCATTTAAAAAACCTTGAAAATTCACTGAAAAAACCATAGGTTATAGACCATATATAGTTAGGAATTAGCATTTACAAAACCTTGAAAATTCACTGAAAAAACCATAGGATATAGACCATATATAGTTAGGAATTCGCATTTACAAAACCTTATTTTACTCACACAAAACCATTGAAATTCCATATATAGTTAGTTGCACTAACTATATATCGCGCACCCGCAATCCACTGCTGATGATGTCACATATTACATCATTCATGACATGGTCAGTGACATCACTGATGACATCACTGATGACATCTCAAATGACATCACTGATGACATCTCAAATGACATCACTGATGACATCACTGATGACATCTCATTTGACATTACTGATCACATCACTGATGATATAATTCATGTGATAATACGATGAACCTCTTCAGACTCTAATATAATCTTAGATACAATCAGTGTAAACAGACACTCACAGACTGTCACTCATCCATGGAGTTACTATGTTTATCTAGATGTTATTGTTTATAAGATGTTCGCAAGATAAGGATCTAAGGGTGGATGGCAGAGATATTTAGCAGTGATATAGATCTTAATCTTGCTCACATCTAGGATAGGTATTCTTAGCCTATGTTGGATAGATTATGTTGATGTTTGTTTAGATGGTTGTTGTTGTTTATTGATGCTCGCAAGATAAGGATCTAGGGGTGCAATGTTATGGCAGAGTTTTTGGCTTTATTTAGCAGTGATATAGATCATTAATCTTGCTCGCATCTAGTATAGGTATTCTTAGCCTGTGCTGGCCCTTTTAAGCCCTTTTTCCAGACCTATAAGAGGATAGCTGCTTAATATGCCTTTATTCTTGACTTTAACCTGTCTATTGCCTATTGGCTTTGACATATTAGACACATTGGTATGGTTTATGTAGGTATTCTGACAGAGCTAAGGAGCATTTCACCCCCTTTCAGGCCTACAGGCCTAGAGCTAGAGGGACTCCATCTTGATGAAGCTGAGAGGCTTTTCAGGGCAAAGGCAAAGTTTATAGTTATAACTGTTGTTCGCCCTAAGCGGACCGGAGAGAACCGGCCAGAGCTGAATCTAATCAGGAATTGTTCCCGGGCTCAGGTCTCTAGACGAAACAAGCAGACTGGTCACTGTGGGAGCGTCTAGCGCAAGGAGCCTGGTGCATGGGATTGGTGGGAGGAAGCTGCTGGCTGGAACTTTCCATGAGGAAACAGCATTCTATATCAGTGAAGTGCAGAGGCGGAGTCAGTCAGTCAGCCAGAGAGTCAAGCAGAGAGTCCAGCAGTGGAGTGGAGTTGGCAGAGAGAGAGAGAGGGTTCAAGCTGGAGAAGAGCTGAGTTGAATAGTGAGCTGGAGCTGAAGGAAGCAGTCAGAAGCAGTTGCTTATCAGGAGGAGGTGTGAATAGCTGGAGTCTGAAGTAATGCCTTTTAGAAGAGACGGAGGAGAGATCGTGGACTAACCTATGGGAGCAGATGGAGTTAATTGGACATTGGCGCAGAGACAGAGTGAATAAGCTAGTGGAATGAACGGTGATCAGAGCGGCAGGAACCATTAAGATTGAAGATAGAAGGTGGAGACAGTCCGTGTGGGGGAGAGGAGTCCAGAGACAGAGCGATCAGCGCAGAGGTGTACCCAAGAGTGCAGGAGAGAGAGAGAGTCTGAGATGAGCCAAGGCACAGACGAGAGAGGAACCCAGATGACAGCTAGAACAAGACTTCACACTAATCAGGTGATATTGTTTTCATCACATTAGTTACACTTACACTTTATGTCTAATCTTTTCCCTTTCAGCAGAGTGTTCCTGTTATGTTTAATCCTTCTCTTTCAAGCAGTGTGTTCTACCTATAGTCTTTGTCAGATCTGTGTAAAGGCTTATATTGTACTAATAATAAATGACCCCATTAATTAGTGAATTAGTGTGCATGAGTTCTTTTATGATAAAGTTATCCTGGCTTCAAGCCAGTTGCTGTTGAGCCACTGATGGATCAAAAAGGGGGGTAGGAGCGCTTAAATCAAGAAATTACTCAGTCACATAGTGTGTATATCTTTGTCCTCATACAGTAAGGATAATCTTTCCTGGTAAGTATTGCTGTTTGAACAGATGCTACCCCTGATCAGGTAAGTAATAGTGAGGGAGAGAGGAGACTTGCAACCAAGGGACTAAGTTAGTACACCATCCCATAATATTATTGTAGTAGCAGACCCTTAGTGAAGAGACTTCCCAATATATATATATATATATGTATAGGTGTTCATAGGAATGTGGTCGTCGTTGATATGCGGCGTTAATGAGAGCACTGAGTAAAAGATCAGTGTGTATACCCACTGGATTGTGGCTTGAGTAAATGAGAGCACTAGGTGGTTGAACTAGTGTGTAGTTTCGCAGGATTGCGAACAGTTTGGAAAAGGGAGCATTGGGTTCTGCAGGCCCGTGTGTAGACGCACCGGATTGTGTGTCATATCTGCATTAGGGTAGAACGGTCTGGGTCAGGGTGGCCGCGAGACCAACTGATGTGAATAAGTGTGGTGTAGGGTATGGATATCCCTAGTAATCAGTGAGTATTCTTAGTATCCCTATAGATTTAGTGGTGTTTTTAATAATATGAGCTTGTATATTGCGAGTTCCCCATCCTCAGGTAGGTACCAGGTGCCTGGATAGAGGAGTCCTGAGGAGGGAAGGTGAGTACGTTCTGGCTGGGTTGGAGGGGCCCCTGGGGGCTGATCCTACCTACTCAGAAAATCCAGCCATAACAGGATGGGAGCGCTCGGGGGAGGTGGCCATTGGCCCCTCAACGGGGAGGCGGTCCCTTCTAAGGATGGGCCGCCGGAAGGAAAGGAAAGGCGGTCAAGGCCCCTTCCTGCATAGGAGGGGCTACGGGCCCTCCTGGGGAATTTCCCGGGGCCAGGACATCTGCGACGGCAGATGTGGTAAGTTGTGTGGGGTCTGGGAGGGGGTTTACGCTACCTTTTAGACACCTCACACGAGTCCTCGGACGACCGTTAAATGGCGTCGAGTTCATTGGGGCCCCCGTCAAGTCAAAGGGAAATTGGTAGATGCACTTGAGGTACGCCTCTGTGCGGTCGCCCCCGTCACAAGTGAGGGGGGTATTTCTGGTTTAGGGATCTGACACCGGTTACGACCTTGCCGTTGGCCCTTAACGTTAGGATGTACAATTTCAAGTCAAATGTTTTGTAGGATGTTAGTTCGGCTAGGAGAACCTTTGTATTAGAGATCTGTTAAGGTTAGCCAAACATCGTAATGTGGAAATGAAATTGTACATAATATGAAACTGTTATTTTAATGTTTTAATTTTTGTTTCATATTTTAATAAATACGGCCGGGAGGGTCACTCCCTCCCGCCTTCCAAAAGTTCAGAACCGTTTCCGGTTTCCCATCCTTGGGGTTTGTGTCGAGAGGGGGTGGCGGGTATCTCAGCCATATGGAAAGGGGCGACCATTCGGTCCCCCCGAACGTATGGTGGAGTACCACGATCCCCCCGGGAGGCCATCTTGGGAGGGAGGCGAGTCTCGGCTGGTATGCCCGAAGCGGCGTAGCCGGGGCGCGCCTTTTCCCGCCCTGGAGTGGGTTGTCCTAGGCACTGACGCGGACGGCCACGCCCTCGGAGGCAGGCGGAGGCGGGTTTACGCCCGCCCGAAGACGGATAAAAGGAGCAGCAAGTCAAGAAAGCATCCTCTTGTTTCTGTGCTCTGAAGCTGCACCTCCCCGCTGCACGTGAGCTCGAGACGGAACGAAGAGCCAATTTTGACCCACCCACCAGCCCCTGAAGACAGCAACTTGTTTTTATATGTAGTTTGGACATGGTAACCGTATTTCTTACAGGTTGTGATGATTGTTGTGTTATTTGAAGTATGCAATAAAGGAGAATGCTCATTTACAGTATGTTTGTTTTAAATAAAGTAATGTTGCACTAGTGTTGAACAGTAACCGTACGAACTAGATATGATTGCCTTCTTTGTTTTCATTAGTAATTTTTAGCCAATTGTCGTATTTATTTTGGTCGGGCGGTAAGGTCATGATCGGTGAGCAGTAATTGGAAGATCCCTATGGGGGCGTCACCCATTACGGATGGGAGCGCTCGGGGGAGGTGGCCATTGGCCCCTCAACGGGGAGGCGGTCCCTTCTAAGGATGGGCCGCCGGAAGGAAAGGAAAGGCGGTCAAGGCCCCTTCCTGCATAGGAGGGGCTACGGGCCCTCCTGGGGAATTTCCCGGGGCCAGGACATCTGCGACGGCAGATGTGGTAAGTTGTGTGGGGTCTGGGAGGGGGTTTACGCTACCTTTTAGACACCTCACACGAGTCCTCAGACGACCGTTAAATGGCGTCGAGTTCATTGGGGCCCCCGTCAAGTCAAAGGGAAATTGGTAGATGCACTTGAGGTACGCCTCTGTGCGGTCGCCCCCCTCACAAGTGAGGGGGGTATTTCTGGTTTAGGGATCTGACACCGGTTACGACCTTGCCGTTGGCCCTTAACGTTAGGATATACAATTTCAAGTCAAATGTTTTGTAGGATGTTAGTTCGGCTAGGAGAACCTTTGTATTAGAGATCTGTTAAGGTTAGCCAAACATCGTAATGTGGAAATGAAATTGTACATAATATGAAACTGTTATTTTAATGTTTTAATTTTTGTTTCATATTTTAATAAATACGGCCGGGAGGGTCACTCCCTCCCGCCTTCCAAAAGTTCAGAACCGTTTCCGGTTTCCCATCCTTGGGGTTTGTGTCGAGAGGGGGTGGCGGGTATCTCAGCCATATGACATGGTCAGTTACATCACTGATGACATCACTGATGACATCTCAAATGACATCACTGATGACATCATCCAGTGTCTGTGTCTTTTTGTAAAGTTTAAATATGTTTTACATATTGAAGAATGAGTGCATGTATATGAGTATGGATGAAGGATTTGATTGTATAAGTGAGTAAGTATGTGTTAGTATATCTGTGAAAATGTAAGCTGTTCTGTGTTTAACTGTATAGATGAAGAAATCAAAGTGTGATTGATTTTTTACAGGACTGACTAGGTGTGTGAGTAACTCCATGGATGAGTGGCAGTGTGTGAGTGTCTACATAGGTGTATGAGTGCATATGATAGTTTTGTAATGATCAGTGACTGTATGTACGAGTGACCTTATGGGTGAATGAATGAATGTGCATGTAGACGTAGGAGTAATTGAGTGCGTATGTAGTAAATGGTATTGGTGTGTCAATAGTTTCAAAAATGATACTCTGTATTTTACACTAGGTGTAACAGAGGTTATATTAGAGTGTAAGGAGGTGCATTGTATTATCACATGAAGTATATCATCAGTGGTGTGATCATTGATGTTAAATGAGCTGTCATCAGTGATATCATCAGTGATGTCACTGACCATGTCTTGAATGATGTAATATGTGACATCATCAGCATTGGATTGCGGATGCGCGAAATATATAGTTAGTGCAACTAACTATATGTGGAATTTCATTGGTTTTATATCAATAAAATGTCCAGCTAACTATATAGGAGGAATTTCAATGGTTTTTTATATGTTAATTCCTAACTATATAAGGCCTAAAACCTATGGTTTTTTCAGTGAATTTTCAAGGTTTTTTAAAGGCTAATTCCTAACTATATATAGTCTATAACCTAAGGCAGTGCGACTGCCACGCCCTGTGAGGCGGATGCAAAGAAACACAGGTGCCAGCCATTTGACTTCTGGAATGCCTACAAGAACAGCCCGTGATCAAGTGCTCAAGCAGCACGAAACGCGTAGGGCACGAGCAAGAGAGAGGACCCTGCCCTGACCTGTCAACTGCAGCTCTTTCCTCCATTAAAGCGCAAGTTTTTGAAAACTCCGGCTGAGCGGTTTTCATTCAAAAGGGCAAAACTCTTTGTGTGTATAATATGAAGGCGGCCTGTCCGGTAGCGAATGGAACCCCGCCGCGTTTGCGGATCTGTTGCTGCCGCCTGACGACGACAGCAATTACAGAGCTGGAGTGAGCGTGGAGAAAAGCATCACTATGCCGTTTTGGGTGCAGGACTGTGTTTTCAACCCACTGGGGAGTTTTATTTTTCTTTGAATTGGGCACCCCTGGAGTCACTCACTAGAGAAAGACTGCTGAGCACTACCAATACCAAGAGGCAGTGCGGACTGCCACGCCCTGTGAGGCGGATGCAAAGAAACACAGGTGCCAGCCATTTGACTTCTGGAATGCCTACAAGAACAGCCCGTGATCAAGTGCTCAAGCAGCACGAAACGCGTAGGGCACGAGCAAGAGAGAGGACCCTGCCCTGACCTGTCAACTGCAGCTCTTTCCTCCATTAAAGCGCAAGTTTTTGAAAACTCCGGCTGAGCGGTTTTCATTCAAAAGGGCAAAACTCTTTGTGTGTATAATATTAAGGCGGCCTGTCCGGTCGCGAATGGAACCCCGCCGCGTTTGCGGATCTGTTGCTGCCGCCTGACGACGACAGCAATTACAGAGCTGGAGTGAGCGTGGAGAAAAGCATCACTATGCCGTTTTGGGTGCAGGACTGTGTTTTCAACCCACTGGGGAGTTTTATTTTTCTTTGAATTGGGCACCCCTGGAGTCACTCACTGGAGAAAGACTGCTGAGCACTACCAATACCAAGAGGCAGTGCGGACTGCCACGCCCTGTGAGGCGGATGCAAAGAAACACAGGTGCCAGCCATTTGACTTCTGGAATGCCTACAAGAACAGCCCGTGATCAAGTGCTCAAGCAGCACGAAACGCGTAGGGCACGAGCAAGAGAGAGGACCCTGCCCTGACCTGTCAACTGCAGCTCTTTCCTCCATTAAAGCGCAAGTTTTTGAAAACTCCGGCTGAGCGGTTTTCATTCAAAAGGGCAAAACTCTTTGTGTGTATAATATATATATATATATATATATATATATATATATATGCTCATCCAATCACATAAAATAAAGTAAACTGCTTTATTATCAATGACGCCTCATTCCACAGTGGGTTAATGGCGTGTCCCCCCCTCCACCCCCTCAGGTGAAGCTGGACTCCTGTCATGAGAGGTGACTAACTACCTTTCGTGTAATTCACCCACCAAATACTAAGCTGTCTGTAAACAGTACGCAAGTTTCCCACAACATAACAGCTTGACTTCTGGGTAGGATCGCGGGATGTGGTGGGTTGAGCGAAAAGTATTCAGGACTTGCCAAGAACTTTGTGAGTCATATCGTCCCCTATCTCTCATCAATGCTGACAGCAAAATTCTTGCTAAGTTACTGGCAAAAAGACTACTCCAATTGATGCCGAAACTGATCAGTCCGCACCAGTCTGGCTTTATCCCGATCCGATCCACAGCGGGTAACCTTTGCTCACTATTCACCGTTACTCACCAGCTAAACCCAGATGTTCCAACTATTGCTGCATTTATTAGAAGCCGGTAAGGTATTTGATACTTTTGAATGGCCTTTCTTGCTTAAGGTATTAACCAGATTGGGACTAGGTAAGGCTTTGTAAAATGGATTCAGATACTATATACCGCTCCTTCAGCTAGACCTTGCTTAAATGAAGGTCTGTCGGAGCCGTTTATGATTCGACAAGGTACTTGGAAGGGATGCCCCCTGTCGCCTCTTCTTTTTGCCCTCACCGTAGAGCCCAAGGCCTGTACACTCTGTGAACTTCACTGTCGATGGGGGGTGAATGTGGGCTATTGTTATTCACTAATACGCATGTACACTGATGGTGTGATGCTAGTAGTAAAAAATCCAGGAATCTATTTGACTCCTATCATTGAGTAAATAGTGGAGTTCGGTCACTGACCCTGCCTTCAGATTAAATGGGCTAAATCTATTATGGTCCCCCTGACAAATGCAGCCACCAGACATGCGCTATCAGTTGCAATGGCAGACTGAACCAACTAGGTATCTGGGTATTCTCTACCACACAGACATCCCCACCATTATTCATGTGAACTATGGGTGCTATATGGAGAGCCTGCAATCCCAAATCGACCGATGGACCACCCAGCCGCTATCACTGGCAGGTAGGGCGGCTCTGATGATAATAGTTGTTTTGCCCAAGTTGCTTTATTTGTATTAAAATGTTCCCATTCCTCTATAGAAGGCCTTTTTTGTTGAACTATGCTCCTTAGAAATTAAGCTGGCATGCGTGGGTTGACTGCCACTGATTGGGTGCCACACAATGCAGCTCCCATATTGTGGGGTGTGGGGAGCTGCCTCTCCTTCCATGCACCCAAACCTCCGATCAGCCCAGCTCTCACTGGCCACCATCCCACGTATCAGGAAGCCTAGAAAGGGAGGAATGTCCTGCTCCTGCCTCGCAGCCAAAGCCTGGAACACTCTCGCCCTACACCTCTGCCAATTGCCTACATTGCCTCTATTCAGGAAGCACCTCAAGACCTGGCTTTTGGGATGACCCCAGCACTCACCGGAGCCGGCCTCTCCTCATCTACAGCGGCTTGAGATCCTCACGGGTGATTAGTTGCACTTTACCAACCCTGATTGATTGAATCAGATACGGGCAGCGCTGCTAGACATGAGAGACCATGCCGTCCAACTCACTCCCTCTATAGTTCTACTGGGGTATTTCTAGGTAGCGCCTAAGATGTCCTGCAAACGCGTTGCTGCAGGGCTGCTTTTGGGTAAACGTAGAGTGGCCATTATGTGGGCAAGCGGACATGGTCCATAAGTTGAGGGCTAGGTAAAGGACATGTCCCCAGGTGAGGATTGGTCAGAGACATGCTGCAACCCTGCAGCCTACTGCTTGACCAGGAGACTTTTGGGACCCACTGGGGTCTTATTTCTTAAAGTTGAATCCTATTTTAGCACTGTACCACTGATGCTGCTTAACCAGCTATTAAAGGTATATAAGATTGCTTATCCTGTTTGAACCTATGTGACCCTGCATAGTCACTCTATAATGAGATACATGTGTTTTTCTAGAGACCTCTGGGGATCCATACCACTTCTTCGACACATCTTGTGTGATCTCCATGCACTGTATGTTTCCGCCTGTCATAATATTAATTTAAATCATCATGTCACATCATACCTTGTTGAAGTGCTGTATGTGTTAGTCTTGTCCAATGAAAACCTATAAATAAATACATTAAAAGAGGTGAAGACTCAGCCTGGTCATTCTGAGGTTGAATAAAGTCAGGATCCTCAACTTAAGGCATTTGCTAAGTGTGTGAATGTACTTCTACAGTCCTACAACTATTGATGGGATGGAGTTCACATAGTGGGTCTATGCTAGAAGAAAGAGGCTATCAAAATAGTGTTTGCGAAAGTATTGATGTAATTTACGTAAAATGATACAACAATCTGCTCATTTTGTATGGAGAGGATGTGTTCGTAGGCCACCAACAGGTGTCAATAAAGCCTTGTACTCCACATAAGGCTTACGAATGACGATTTTGCAGTTTCACAGCACTTTGGTTATCACTGACATAATCATCTGCACAACCTAGGGCAGAACTAGTGTCATTCATAGAACGCGACATCCCAACTCAATGCGGAGTAAAGAAAATGCAAGGTGGGTCAGGTGCCTGTGAGAATATATTACAAATACTAACTCTGAAAGGAAATAAAAAATCTAAAAATCAAAATGGTCTCGACCACCGAGTGACACTATAACCAGAGGTAAATGCCAAAAAGATACAGCTCTCACCGCTTCCGCGTTGGCGTCCACGGTGCCCAGTCACCAGAGGGCACAAGACTCCTGGGTAAGGCATTTCTAGCTGGGGAAATGCAAACCCCGTGCTGGCAGTCGTGCAAATCCTCGCGTCTCCTATTTTCCCGGGGCTCCGGAGCCCCGCACCAGCTGGCAGCATCACCCGGTCTCCCCCTTGGCACGGGAGACCAGGGCAACACATCGAAGGCTTCCCCTAGGCAGGGGAAAGCGGAAACCATGTCCTCCCGACCCGCCCACAACCAGGCGGCGGCGGCGGCCATCATGAGGCGGCTCGGGCCGCGGCGGTGATCTCGGGGGTAAAACGAGTGGTGGGCACCCTCGAAAATTGAAATAAAACAGACAAAATTAAAAGAGAGAAGCCCCCCAAGCCCTCCCCCCCAATTTTTTTTTTTTTTTAAATCGCTGGGGTGCGCGCACGCGTGCGCGGTTATAGATATATAATTTGTTTCTCTTTTAATTTTCTCAGGAACCACTGGAGGGATTTACACTATTTTACCAAAAGCGTGATCTGCGTACCAGACACTACTATTTTGCCAAGTTTGGTGTAATTCCCTTCAGCGGTTCAAGCTGTAGCCGTGTCTAAAGGTCCTATGGAAATTAACATGGGGAAAACATGTTTTGGGACCCCCTTTTTTCTCAGCCCCCACTTGACTAATCTCCCCCAAACTTTCAGGGAAGGAGAGGAGCGGAGCGAGCCATCTTCTTTGAGAAATTTGCGAAGATTCATCAACCAGCACCAAAGTTATTCCCAATAGAATGTTGGGGATTTCCTATGGAAACTAGGTCCTAACTATATATACCTACTGGTTACCGCCAGTAGGTGATATATATATATATACATACATACATACATTACCTACTGGCGGTCGCCAGTAGGTATATATAGTTAGGATTTTTTCTCTATGGGATTTTTGAAAATTCTATGTCTAATAACTTTGGCGTTTGTGGACAGAATTGGCTGAAATTTTGAGGAAAATGGAACATTTCGTTTCTGAGCAGCCCCTGACAATTTGGGGGAGTTTCATCAAGGGGGGGCCGAGTAAAAAGGGGGGTCCCAAAACGCGTTTTTCCCATGTTAATTTCCATAGGGCGGTTGGCCTCACTTTTAGCTCGAACGGCTGAATGGATTTGCACGAAACTTGGCAAAATTGTAGGGACTGTTAGCCCGATGTGCCTTTGCTAGGTCTCAATATATGTGCTCCAGTGGATTTTGAGTAATTTAGGTTAAAAAAAAGATATATATCTGAGCGGAGCCTAACCACACATCTGATCTGATTGGCTGTCAGCACTTCATCCAAGAAGTGTTGGCAGCCATCTTGGGACCAATATACATGATAGCACCTCATTAAAAAGCATTGTAGTTAATAGAGGGTTTTAGGACTTTAGTTACATTATAAATCATTTGTTGATGGTACCATACTCGTTTTAGGAATTGTGGTGGGTTCTAAGGTGATTTTACCATGTGAAAAAACCTTCTGCTGTGATATCATGAATATTGTTTGAAAGAAAACTAATATCTCATGATTTTCCCACAGTGGTTTGGAAGGGGATCTATAAGCTAAACTGAAAGCATATGTTCTGTAAATTCACATTATCTTTCTCAGTCATGTGAAAATGAAGTCTGACATTCTCAGTAAAACATGTACATCCAACAAGGACAGAGACTGTCAGTTGATTCCTTTGTGTTCTACTGCAGCCTCCTAGAGTGTTCTAAAGAACAACTAGAGCGCTAACAGTCCTACTTATTACAAAGGTATGGCACACCTGAAGCCATCTTAATTGGAATAAAGTGGTAACTCTTAAAACATTTAATTTAAAAAGAAACAACATGAGGGGGTATATTTTGCCATAGAAAGTATGATTAGTGCTGCAGAATGAAAAATTAGGGCACATTTTGAGTGACTTCTCAAATCCTTTTCTATTTCATTAAAACATTCTGACATGCAGTCTCCCAAAATGGCCACCAGAGACAAAAGAGCCCAAATGTAGCCCAAATATCACCCAGATGTAGCCCAAGTATAGCCCAATGACAGAATGTTCCAGAGTGTTCTAAAGAACAACTAGAGCGCTAACAGTCCTACTTATTACAAAGGTATGGCACACCTGAAGCCATCTTGATTGGAATAAAGTGGTAACTCTTAAAACATTTAATTTAAAAAGAAACAACATGAGGGGGTATATTTTGCCATAGAAAGTATGATTAGTGCTGCAGAATGAAAAATTAGGGCACATTTTGAGTGACTTCTCAAATCCTTTTCTATTTAATTAAAACATTCTGACATGCAGTCTCCCAAAATGGCCACCAGAGACAAAAGAGCCCAAATGTAGCCCAAATATCACCCAGATGTAGCCCAAGTATAGCCCAATGACAGAATGTCCCAGAGTGTTCTAAAGAACAACTAGAGCGCTAACAGTCCTACTTATTACAAAGGTATTGCACACCTGAAGCCATCTTGATTGGAATAAAGTGGTAACTCTTAAAACATTTAATTTAAAAAGGAACAAAATGAGGGGGTATATTTTGCCATATGAATTATGATTAGTGCTGCAGAAAGAAAAATTAGGGCACATTTTGAGTGACTTCTCAAACCCTCTTCAATTTCATTAAAAAATTCTGACATACAGTCTCCCAAGATTGCCAACAGAGACAAAAGAGCCTAAATGTAGCCCAAATATCACCCAGATGTACCCCAAGTATAGCCCAATGACAGAATGTCCCAGAGTGTTCTAAAGAACAACTAGAGCGCTAACAGTCTTACTTATGACAAAAGTATGGCACACCAGAAGCCATCTTGATTGGAATGCAGTGGTAAGTCTGAAAACACTAAATTTAAAAAGGAACAACATGAGGGGGTTAATGTTGCCATAGAAAGTATGATTAGTGCTTCAGAAAGAAAAATTAGGGATCATTTTGAGTGACTTCTCAAATCCTCTTCTATTTCATTAAAAAAATTCTGACATGCAGACTGAAACATGCACTTTGAATACCAGCAGCAGACGTCCCTGGTGAGCAGTAGCTTTACTACAGTGATCTAATGTGCAACTAGAGTGCTAACATTCAGAATTTATGGCAAATGTGTGACACATCTGAATGCCTTCTTGATGGAACCAAAGTAAACAAGCATTGAAAATGCAATAGATCTCGCCCTCGTTTAAGTTAAAGCCATTCTGTTTGTAATGAGGTGGCTTTTTAGCTTTGCTTTTATTAGTGTTTTTTCAACTTTCATGTAAATAACATGCATCTGTATGCATATAAGTGTATGTATGCATGCATTTATGTTTGTATTTATATAGATATACAGATGATATATGTTTATATATGTATGTATATATATATATTCACTGAAAAAACCATAGGCTATAGACCATATATAGTTAGGAATTAGCATTTACAAAACCTTGAAAATTCACTGAAAAAACCATAGGTTATAGACCATATATAGTTAGGAATTAGCATTTACAAAACCTTGAAAATTCACTGAAAAAACCATAGGATATAGACCATATATAGTTAGGAATTCGCATTTACAAAACCTTATTTTACTCACACAAAACCATTGAAATTCCATATATAGTTAGTTGCACTAACTATATATCGCGCACCCGCAATCCACTGCTGATGATGTCACATATTACATCATTCATGACATGGTCAGTGACATCACTGATGACATCACTGATGACATCTCAAATGACATCACTGATGACATCTCAAATGACATCACTGATGACATCACTGATGACATCTCATTTGACATTACTGATCACATCACTGATGATATAATTCATGTGATAATACGATGAACCTCTTCAGACTCTAATATAATCTTAGATACAATCAGTGTAAACAGACACTCACAGACTGTCACTCATCCATGGAGTTACTCACACACCTAGTAAGTCATGCAAAGAATCAATCACACCTCCATTTCCTCAACTATACAGTTATGCAAACTTTACTTATTCAAACATATACTAACACATATTTACTCTCTTATACAATCCCTGATACAAGTTCACAATGATCCATACAGCCACTCACACATTCACTGGCTCTTATGCACAGTTATTTATATATGTCAACTCTCACATGTACTGTGTTTTACATATGTACTTACTTTGACATGTAGCACTGAGATATCCATTCACTCACCAATACACTCATGCACACAGTCAACCGCCCATACAGCTGTTTCCACATGCACTTTTGAAACCATACATCTAGTGAATCAACTGCTCACACATCTATGCACAGAGTCATACACCTCCCAGCCACCCACACACACACTCAGTCTCCCATACAAATACTTGGGCAACCAATCAATAACCCATATAGTTACTCATATAGCTACTTATCAACACATGCAACAGTTTACAGAACAACAGACATAATGATGCACAAATTAAGACAGTTTAGTCACTAACCCATGCACTCAGTGAGACACATTTAATCACTCACTCATACAGTCAGTCATGCACCTACTAAATCCTTCATCCAGACACTTATACATCCACTCATTCTTCAATATGTAAGACATATATTAACTTTACAGAAACATACAGTCACTGGATGTTGTCATCAGTGATGTCATTTGAGACGTCATCAGTGATGTCATCAGTGATGTCACTTACCATGTCATGAATGATGTAATATGTGACATCATCAGCAGTGGATTGCGGGTGCGCGATATATAGTTAGTGCAACTAACTATATATGGAATTTCAATGGTTTTGTGTGAGTAAAATAAGGTTTTGTAAATGCGAATTCCTAACTATATATGGTCTATAACCTATGGTTTTTTCAGTGAATATATATATATATACATACATATAATAAATGCTCAAGGCTTCAATGTGCCTACCGGTGGAACCCAACATACAGACAAAGCTGTCCCAATGGAAGTGGGATTGTCTCATAAACAGCATGGTGTCTGTACAACGTGCATCCATTTGTCGTCATTATTTGTAGCCAGGATGGTGATAAGGAGATGTGGCTAGTTCAAATTGTGGTCCTGTTCATAAAACCTGACCCTCAGCATCAGATGGTTCCAGTGGCACAGTGAATTACCGATGATGCTGCCCCTGATTAACAAGGCTGAGAAAAGGATGGATTGTTGACTTCTAGGGCCATTTTAATCTTTCTGGGCAGTAATACACTTTAAATCAAATTTATATCCTCTATATTTCTTCAGGCTCCTAACTCCGTAGTCGCAGGCATCCTTGGTAGCACACGCTTTCCAGCTGAATTCTGAAACACAAAGACAGCACATCTCAGTTTCCCATCCTCTAGTGTGCTTCGAACTTTGGTGAAACTGTAGTAATCTGCATAACATGCATTGTTTGACTGGCTGAGATAGTATTTGAGTATGAAAAGCTGTATATCACATAAACCTGCATTGATGATTGAACTGAGACTTCTTTTCTACACAAGGAAGGCCTCAAACAAGTCACTTATTTCTGTTAAGTTATAATACTAAGAACTTAATAAGAGAACATAATGTTCTATTGACTGCACTCGGTGGGAACCTCATACCCAGATGGGCAAGGCAAAAATAACACATTTCCAGAATGAACACTTTTGCATCAATAAGTCACTTCAGTATTATATTATTTGTTCATTGTACTGCAGTCTACCTTCCTAAAATCTTTAAGCTGACACATGTTTCGCTTGGTTTTTGGATTGATCAAATGAGCTTTCTGAAGGCTGAATTGGGCAATAAAACAAGAAACCAAAAGTTGAAACAAATAAAGAACCTCATTCTAAAGTTCATCTTATATTTTTTCAAAGCTCGTCCTATATTTTTTCAGTTATGCAGTAAGTATATTAGTGGAATTAAGACATCATGTGCTTGACTAACAATGCATTTTAAGAGCGTAAACTTCCACAGCAACAGCCAGTCAGGACACTGACAGGATTTCAGGGATATATATATTTTAGTGAAAGACATCAGGTGCACTTAGAGGGGTAATAACTTGGTACATGGTTATCAAAGCATAATGTTTCATAGATGTGTTGTAATAGCATTGTTGATGTGGCTGTTCAGGGTAGCAATTACTGAACCATTGTGCATTGTTTTGACTGTTACCCCCATTGTGCATATGGGGGCTCAACAACTTTTTATATTTTTTACTTCACGGTAAGAAGAAGCAAATCTTGGGGAGACACACTTTGGCTTACCAGACAATCAAAAATAATAGGAAGAGCATCTCACACCAGTCTACAGATGACTACACGTTTGCTATCCCCCCCATGCCACAGCTGTTCTTGCTGGCTACCCATAGCCACTGGAAATGGTGCGAGTGCAAGGCCTTGCTCTGATTGGGTGAATGCTTCATCAATCTGATTCTTCAACAACATGATCTTTGACGATTCTGATTGGGCATGCTTTTAACCAATTAGAAGATATTGCATACAGTTAAGACCATTCTGATCTGGCTGCTAGTGGGTTTTTGTGTTTGGGTGCAAAAGCATTTTCTGTCTTTCCCTAGCCTGCTCTTGGGATATTGTTTTGCAGTTTCATACATTGTGATCTTGGTTCACAAGGAGGGATCTACAAGAGAACCAGACTATGTTACATACATATTTTGTTCTTGTAGGGAAGCATGATGTAAAGATCTGAAGTGGAGGTATCTAGTTGCGGAATAGGTTGAGGAAAGAGAATCCAAGTAATTGTCAGTGGCGAGGCTGTAAATGGCACAGAAACATAAGATCATCAATAAAACAACACTTGGGAGACAGTCAAGGAGAGGACGATGGACAGAAATGCTAATTTTCCTGCTTAGCCCCCGAATAAGCACTCTGGTTACGTTGTAGTTATTAGAGGAGATAGCTGACAATCCTACAAAAAAGAATTGCAATAGTCTAACCTAGCAATGATAGGGGGCTGAAATAGATTTTTGTGGAGCAGCTCTGCACAAATTGAGAAATATTTCCAATTAATTTAGGCATGAAGAATCAGGTGGTAAGCTTCTCAATATATGCCACAAAAGAGTTTGACATCAAAAATAATGCAGAGAATTATTAGACAACAACTTGCCTGAGGACAATAATTTGGAAGAACCTCAAAACAAATGAACATGCCCATAACCCCCCACCTTTACAATATAGTCAAATAGATCCCGGAGAGATACAAATACTGAACTGTTATTGAAGGCAGTGCATTTGTCACAATTTCAGATGATTTAGTGAAAACTTATTTATTTCAATTGGCTGCAAGTGCTGTAGTGTTAAACTAGACCAGGTATATTTTTTTATTCATTTATCACAAAAGTTCACATCTTCATCATTCCCCTTCATTTAAATGTAAAACAGCATATTTGTTTTGACCCAAGTGACTTATTGTAAATGTGATACAGTGCTCCATCTATTAAGGTATCCCCAGTAATTGAGCTAGACAAGTTTTTAAAAGACACACAATCGATGGACGGAATGCAGCACAAATCAAAACATTCATCCACAGTCAAGGGATTTGGGTTAAATACATTATTCTTTTACCCACTACGCCACCCCAGTTTCGACCTGGCCATATGCAAATCAGTCTTGACCCTGTGCCTCATGGGAACAGTCCATCCCAAACTGCCAAGCCAGGTCCTCTCTGGACCAGAAACAAGTATCCAAGTACCGGTTTCGGGATTTCGTCCCTCATCAGTCAGGATAGCTTGAATCCAGTGACGCAGTGAGCCCGGGACCCACATCTGAGCATACCCGGCGCACTTAGGGTAAGGAAGCAAATGACACACAATTGATGGACCATCATTCATTTGCTCACCATGCCACCCCAGTTTAGACCTGGCCATGTGCAAATCTGTTTTTAAGCACAATTGACCTGAGTGCAATAGTAATTAAGGGGGAGACTTTAACCACAAATTTGAGCCAGTAGTGGGATTGACCCGCAAGTTGCAGAGATCCTCATAGTGCAGATCCATCACACATTGGTAGGCAAACTAAGATGTACTTTGAGTAGGATCCCCAGGGAGATGGGGGGGGGTAATAGTTGTTAATAACTCAGCAAATCAGTGTCACAATAATGACTGCCGTAAAGCAAAGAGAGAGCTTATTATGGCAGATAACTCAAATGATTTCACGATACTGAGAGATAAAAGGTACAAAAGTACAAAATATTATTAGTGCAAACCAAGAAAAACTGAGATGACAGTGTCTGGACGGAATTGATTATTGAAGCCAAAACCAAAGATCACGCAGGCCTCTGGCGATGGATAGCCAAAGGTAACAAACTGGGATTCACAGACATCTACGACCGATTCAACAGCATGACCACCCTGACATCCACTGAGACCTCCGCCCCTTCAACCACCATCTGCACCAACCGCCTGCTCTCCTGGACCAACATCAACGGCGACTACACCATCAAGATCATGAACACCATCCACTCTGGATCGCCGTCAGACCCATGAAACCCATGGTGGACCCCAAGGACCTAAAGAACTTCCGGCCCATCTCCCTGCTCCCATTCCCGGTGAAGGTCATCGAGCAGACTGTCAAAATACAACTGACCTGCTACCTCGAGAAGAACTGCATCCTGGACCCTTCCCAGTCTGAGTTCCCCAGCAAGCACAGCAGCGAAACTGCCCTCATTGCCGCCATCGATGACATCAGGACCCTGCCAGACAACGGAGAAACAGCGGCCCTCATCCTCCTGGACCTGTCAGCCACCTTCTACACGGTCTGCAACCGCACACTATGAATACGCCTCCACAACGCCAGGATCCAAGAGAAGGCCCTGGACCACCTCCTTCCTCTCTGGCAGAAAACAGAGCATCCGCCTCCCCCCTTCTGCTCAGAAGCCACTGAGATCATCTGCGGCGTACCCCAGGGTTCCTCCCTACCCTGTTTAACATCTACATGGCTTGTCTCACTCACGTCGCCCGACTGCACGGCCTCAACATCATCTCCTATGCCGATGACACCCAGCTAATCCTCTCCCTCACCAAAGACCCACACTGCCAAAGCCAACCTCCACGAGGAAATGAAGGCCGTCGCCGAATGGATGAGGAACAGCTGACTGAAGCTGAACTCAGACAAGACGGACGTCCTCATCCTCGGTTCCACTCATTTGGCCTGGGATGACTCCTGGTGGCAGACGACACTGGGAACAGCTCCAACACCCACCAACCACGCACGCAACCTAGGGGTCATCCTGGATTCCATCCTCTCCATGACTAAGTAGGCCAACGCCATCTCTTCCTCCTGCTTCAACACCCTCCGCATGCTCCTCAGGATCTACAAGTGGATCCCCACCAAAACGAGAAGAACAATCACCCGGGCCCTCGTCAGCAGCAGGTTGGACTACGG
The DNA here is from genome assembly GCF_964263255.1 of Lissotriton vulgaris. Classification (NCBI taxonomy): domain Eukaryota; kingdom Metazoa; phylum Chordata; class Amphibia; order Caudata; family Salamandridae; genus Lissotriton; species Lissotriton vulgaris. The sequence goes on from NC_141697.1 coordinate 9,586,977, forward strand.
AAACGCCCTCTACGCAGGAGCCTCTGCCAAACTCCTGAGACGGCTGCAACGCATCCAGAACGCCTCGGCATGCCTGATCCTTGACATCCCTCGCTGCAGCCACATCACACCCCACCTGAGAGACCTGCACTGGCTCCCCGTCAACAAGAGAATAACCTTCAAGCTCCTCACCCATGCACACAAAAAGCACTTCACAACACCGGATCAGCGTACCTCAAAAGGCAGACCAGCTTCTACACCCCCACCCGCCAGCTCCGCTCTGCAGGCCTCACCCTCGCCACAGTCCCCCGCATCCGAAGAGCGACCTCCGGCAGTAGATCTTTCTCCGACCTCGCCGCCAAGACCTGGAACACCCTCTCCACCCACCTACGGCAGATCCAAGACCTGCTGACTTTCAGAAGACTCTTCAAGACCTGGCTTTTTGAGCAATATCAGCATTCCCCACCCCCAGCGCCTTGAGACCATCAGGGGTAATTAGTGTGTGCTACAAATTATATGATTGATTTATTGATTGATTAAAAATGCATGGACCATCTGCCTTCATTAAGACCATTGCTATTTTGGGTGTGAATGTTGACCACAATAGAACTAGCAAGTTACAAAGAAGGGCTTGAGGAGATTCTGACAAAGGTACTAGCCTCCAGTGGGTCAAGCATGCACACATTTGGTTTTGCAAATTTGGGTTAAAGCATTTCTGGGGAGCACCTACTTTATTGACAGCAGCCTCCCAAAAAATATTGAAAATTTCTTTCTGGCGTCCATACAAAATCGTGTTTCCCATAGACCAGATATTGGTCGTTTAACGTCTCAGTCCCTTCTTATAAAACCAACCCCAGCTTTTGAGGAATATCTGGATGAAGTGCAGCCTCAGTTGGCAAAATCTTTGTACATGAAATTCCGCTATGGTGTTTTGCAAATCAATTCAAACACAGCGAAATGGGGTCGTAGAACTGGTGAGAAAAATTATGAAGACTGCTGTGTACTATGCCAATCCGATGTACAAGAAAATGATGAACACTTATTATTCTTCTACCCTGCCGGGTCTGGTGGCTCAGTGGACTAATGTGTCCATTACAGGGGCATGTGTTCGACCTCATGGTCACAGGTTCAAATCCCGGCGGGTCCACTCAGCCTTTCATCCATCTGATATAATGAGTACCGTTGGGTAAAAATAAACATCTGTTATTCAGCGCCAAGACACCTAAGGGTAATCGTGTGCTTTACGAATACACCTGTTATGTCTGCCTATGCCACGGCAAGGCAAAAACGGATTAAACCCATTTTCCGAAACTTGGGAACTAGGTCTTGTTTTGAGGCGGATCAAATAATAAAAAACTGACACTTCACTGAAAATAGTTTTTAATGTCAGAAGATAGTTGTTCGCTGTGGGTATACTAAGAGGAAAAAAAGGTTGAAATGGTTATGTTCTAAATTAAATGTGTAGTCCTAATATCTAATATGCACTTTTTTGAGCATGCACTTTAGAACTGTTCAGAGATTAGGCAGACCGTGTTGCTGTGTATGCTACGTCTTGCTCAAGTTCGTTTATAAGCACCTTTGAAGCATTTGCACTTTTATTGCTGTTTAGTCTCTATGAGAGGAAGCTCTATTTATTACATTCACCCTCCTAGTATTGTATTTTCCAACCCAACCGGGATTTTCTATTCTCTTCATGGTTTAATTACATTGGAATGTAAGCTAAGCATTGTTAATATATTCTATTTGACATATCAATTGGCGGCATTTTATTTAAATGTAAATATTTTAGTATCTACACTTGCTTGAGGCTGCACCATTGGAATGTTTAATACTTTAATTGTGTTTTAACAACCAATATGTATGAACTGCCTATTATGTATCTTTTAGGTTAAAAAAAAAACGAAATAAAGATTAATGAATGATACAGTGCTCGTGACTTTTATACAGAATATGTCACATACATCAGCATTCGGGTCCAAAACTCTACTTACAACACCTCAATACCTCACTTCCACCAAATCTATAAAAACTGCACAAAACTGCAGACACAATACACAACCTTTCAAAACTATACACACTATCACAAATCTTCTTTAGGTGAACTGCTTCCATTACTTTCTGCAGTATATTTTCTGTTTTGCATCTCTATAAAACCACCACAATTAGAGATAATTTATCTATACACCTATTAACCTTCCCCCCTACCCTCCGCCGCCCTGTACTACACTAGTTACTTGGCTGCTTCATCGGACACTATCCCAGTTCTCAATGCCTGCTCACCCTTCTTGGGCTCCATCGCACCCGTTAAGTCCACAACACACAGAGGGGCATATGCACAAGAAGATATCGCCACCAGAACATCACTTTGAGCGATTTTGTGGTGGCGCTATGACCTTCTCCATATTTACAAAGTGGCAATAAGCCACTTTTTGTGACTTAACGCCGCCTTGTAAATAAGGCCCCCTTACAGGCATCGCTTAGCGTGAAAGGGACATGAAATGGGTGTATCTGTGGGCGTTCTACTGCAATGTCCATTGCTTTTGATGCTGCATTAGATTTACCAGGAGGTGTAAATCTGAGGCTGCGACAAAAACTAACGCCATGAAAGAGAGGGGCGTTGGAACGGGGAAACGAGGAGAAAGACTTTAATTTCTCCTTGTTTTTGCTTTTACTATGTGTGCTGCATTTATCAAAAAAGGTGAGGTGCTGAAAGAATTGTTTACTGTGGTGAAGTTTATTATATTGGTAGAGGTGTGTGAAAATGCAGAATGTAACTTCCCCACCAATTTTTCTTAATGATCCAGGGGATCCACCTATTAGGTGGAAAAAAAATTGAGAATTACGCAAGGGTCTGTGGCACAAACCTCAGTGCTGAAAGGAAACATGCACTCTTGATGCATTGTATTAGAGGAGAAGGGCAGGAAGTTTTGGAGATTTTACCTACTTAAGTCAGGCAGATCAGAGGGGACTTACCGCTGTTATATCCCACATTATACATTACTTCTCCTTCAATTGCATGAGACTTTGTTCATGAAGTTCTGGTTCTCAGAACTTTCTTGGTGATGCATTCTGCCCTTTTCTGTCAGTTGTACTTGGACCTTGAAGCTGTATACTTGATGCTGTGCTGCTGAATAAAGCTTCTTCATTTAAACCTTTTTCCTGGATTATTACATATTTTGGCGACGAGGACTCCAGCCATCTACAGCACAGGAGCGGAGTGAACCCTATTTTATTGTTCCTGGACTTATTTTTGGATTTCCGTGGATTATATACTTTTTCCACCCCTTTAAAATCATTCTCCTTGGAATTGCTCCTTTTCAACTTTAATTCCTGGGTTTCCTGAGCCAGCTACGAGAATTGCGAGACTTTTCCGATTTTGTTTCATCAATTTGAAAGGTTTTGCATCTTTCAATCGTTGCTCGAGCCTCACCGAAGCCCGTTTCTTGTTGCCAGGATACGAAGACGCTGAGCTCTGATAGACGTCATTCAGCCGTGCAACGCGTCTCCTGTAACCAAGGTGCCGACTCGTTGCCTGGACACCGAGACGCAACACATTACGGAGCGTCATCACTTCAGCGCGTCATGTCCCCTGGCAACTGGTGCGCATGGTAACGCATCCTACGGAGCATCTGCACGTCGGCGCGTCACATCTCCTAGCAACTGGTGCGCATTGCAACACATTCTACACGCAGCGTAACGTCTTACGTCATACGCTGCGTGCAACGTGACTCCATTTTGTTTTCCTTGAAGTTACCTAGCAACCCTTCGCCGATCTTACACGGAGACTTCATTTCATACGCGAGGGTTGTGGATGCCCTATTTATTCAAATATTACACGGACGCGCTATTTATTCAAATCTACACGGAAAGCCTATTTTATCATCGCTTTTTACAGCGTTTGCTACATTTCAATTTTTTTTTTGTGAGATTCCTTTCTTTAACGTTCTCTGCCACCGTGTTATGAAGGTACTTTCTTTGTGTTACTTACTCGAGGATATTCTACTCATTTCTACAAGTGACTTTGTATTTGTGCATTATTGGATTGATATCGCTTTACTTACCTTATTTACAATATTTTCCATGTTTTACTATATTTGTGCATATTGATTTTACTACAAATCTTTACAGGTTTCGTGGCATTTGCTTTAATTTTAACTCTGTCTTTGGAAATGCAATTTGACCCTCCTGCTAAATTCTTGCAAATTAAGGGTGATCCTCCTTTGCCTTGGGCAAGATGGAAGGAGGAATTCTTCAACTATATGAAGGCCATTGATGGAGAGCGAATGGGTTCAGAGAGGAAAAAGAGCATATTATTGCATTGTTTAGGATCAGAAGGGCAAGAGATTTTCAGAACTTTGCCCCCTATTTCTACTCCTTCAGACAGTGGTGATAATCTCAATGTTTATTCTGAGGCTCTTGCCAGATTAGAAAAAAAGATTTAAGCCCACCGCTAATATTGCTCTTAATCGATTTAAGTTTTACACCAGGGCACAGAAACAGGATGAATCTTTCGATGACTTTCTCACGTCTCTAAGAGCCCTAACCTTACGTTGTAATTTTGGTACAATGGCCGATGAGATGATACGTGACCAAATTATTGTTCACGTTAAGAATAAGAAAGTCCAAGATAAGTTATGGTGCCTAGGTGATCCCAGTTTGGAAGAGAGTATTGCTATTGCTAAATCTACAGAGATGTCTGAAAAATGGATGGACATTGTAGATAAACAAAGTACCAATGGTAGTAAGACTAATGTTGAGGAAGAGGTGTGCTTGGTCAAGTCCAAGAATGAAGCAAATAATAGTACTACCTCACAATCTACTGTTAAAAATTGGTCGAATGGTAATTACAGAAAACCTGATGTTAATAGCAATTTAGTTTCCTGTTATAGGTGTGGCAATAAGTCACATGTTGCTTCTTTCCCAGGATGTCCTGCCCTAAATAGAACTTGCAACATTTGTGGTAAGCTGGGACACTTTAGTAATGTCTGTAGGGAGAAACGTTTTAACTCACAAGGAAGAACAGGACAATCACGTCTTGTTCCCAGTTATCCCACTCCCATCAAAGTGTCTTCAGTTAATGATTCTGAACCTAACCCACAGGAGATTGCAAGAGGGTATGTTGTGTCCATCTTACAAAGTGGTACCATTGTTTTTACTCGTAAGAAATCACCTAAATGTAATTTTAACATCCTTGGGGTTGATCTGGAATTGATGGTAGACTCTGGGTCTCCATGGACCATCATTACTAAACAATACTTTGATGAAAAATTACAGGAAGTGTGTGATTTTACTAAATTACAACCATCTGACATTTTAGCTGAAAACTTTAATGGAGGCAATATTTCAATTGAAGGATTTCTAAATGTGCACTTAACTTTTAGAGGTAGATTTGCCTATATCAAATTGTATATAGCGTCCAAAGGTGTAAATGTTCTTGGGTGGCAAGATCAATGGGAACTGGGTATCAAACTAAATCCACGAGCCAAAGATCCCATTGAACTGTGTAGTGACCAAGAGATGGTTAATAGCATTTCTGAACGGGAAGAAGATGTTACCTCCTTTTGGAGTAAAAAATTTGATAAAGTATTTTGTGATCAATTAGGAAAATTGAAAGGTTTTGCACACAAAATCGTTTTAAAAGATAATGCTGTTCCTGTGAAACAAAAATTGAGAGGTGTACCCCTCAATGTTAGGTCTGAACTAAAGGACATGTTGGATGATCTGTTGAAAGATAATATAATTGAACCAATTGAGTCATCTGAGTGGGTTTCAGCCATTGTTCTCGTACGAAAACCTGATCAAAAGTTAAGAGTCTGTATTGATTTGAGAGCTCTTAATTCAAACATAGTTATAGATTGCCATCCGCTCCCCAATATCAATGAATTAGTTTCACTTTTTGATGGTGCGCAGATCTTTTCTACCCTAGATCTTAGGTCAGCGTACCATCAAATAGAGTTAACGGAGGAATCTAGGAAGTTCATTGCTTTCATCACACCTATGGGTCTCTTTCAGTGCAGAAGAATGCCGTTTGGGTTGGCTTCTGCCGCTTCTGTATTCCAGAGGGTAATGTTCCTAATTTTTAGAGACCTAGATTCTTACGTTAAATGCTTTCAGGATGACATCCTAATCTTCTCTTAAAATGATGCTGAACATTCTGTTCATCTCAATGAAGTGTGTTCCAGACTACAAAACTATGGCCTTACCCTTAAAGCACACAAGTGCAATTTGTTTAAGAAATCAGTGGAGTATTTGGGGCACACCCTTTCAGGGGAAGGTTCAATTCCAAATAAAATCGAATGTCGAGGCCATTCTTAATGCTCCAGCTCCCATTAATAAGGAACAGCTCTTGTCTTTTTCAGGCATGTGTGAGTATTACAGCAAGTTTGTTGCTAATTTTGCTACAAAAATGGAGCCCTTGAGAAAACTTTTGAGACAAAAGAATGAATTTGTTTGGAACACAGAGCAAGAAAACGCTTTTTCTGAGATCAAAAAGGATATTGTTGGTTCCCCAACTTTGAGACCCTTTAGGATGGGAAAAAAATGTATAATCACTACAGATGCAAGTTTATACGGTTTGGGTTGTGTACTTTCCCAAACTGACGGTATGTCAGAATGGAATGTGGCATTTTCATCCAGGACACTGAGTGAGACAGAGCGCAGATATGCAGTTATTGAGCGGGAGTTGCTGTCGTGTGTATGGGCTATAGAGCACTATAGAATATATATTTGGGGCAGTAAGTTCATTCTGAGGACTGATCATAAGCCCCTTGTAAATATTCTATCAGTGGGAGGAGGTTGGAATTCCACAGCAAGGATCGCACGTTTGACATCCAGGTTACAAGAATACAGCTTTACTGTGGAATACATTCCTGGAAAAAAAATGTGACGGCTGATTGCTTGTCACGTCTGTCTTGTCTTAGTTTAATTGACAGTGTAAAGACTTGGATTTTGTTTGTGGTTTGCAGGATTTTGTTGATTCTTAGTATCAAGAGATCACTGAACAGTTTTGGTTTAAGTGTCAAGAAGAGGACGAAAAGTTTCTTACTTTGAGGAAATATTTGTTGGAAGGTTGGCCCAACAAAACCAATGTTAGAGAAGACATTGTTCCATTCTTCAATGTTGCTGATGAATTATTCTGTGATGGTGATTTTGTGTTTAAAGGTGACAAGTGTGTTCCACCCGTTGGCGTTCAAGAGTTGATACTCAAGTTGGCGCACGAAACCCATCCTGGTATTTCTGCCATGAAGCGTTTGATTAGATTGAATTTCTGGTGGCCTGGTTTAGACAGGTTTGTAGATCGGGTGGTTAGGGATTGCAGTGAGTGTTGTGACAAAGACAAAATGCTAAAAGTTGTTGTTCCACCTCTTAAGCCGGTGGTTTGGCCTGAAGTTCCATGGAGTAAAATTGCCTTTGACATTTCTGGTCCATTCAATATTTTGCCTGAATCTTCTCGCTTTGCACTTGTGGTTATTGATTACCATTCTAAGTGGCCAGAGGTAAAGTTTGTGTCAAAGATCACTTCTGAGGTTATAATTCTGTTTTTCCAAGAAGTATTTTCTAGAGAGGGTTGTCCTTCCACTTTAGTGTCAGATAATGGGGTACAATTGGTCCCATCAGAAATGCAGTCATTTTTACAATCTTGCAACATAAAACATATTAGGACTTCACTCTACGAGCCACATGAGAATGGTCAGGTTGAGCGTTTCAACCGTGTGTTAAAGAACTTTGTGGTTGATGCAATTAAGGAAAAAGGTAGCTGGTTGAATATCCTCAGAGAGAAACTTTGGCATTACCGCATAACTCCACACACCACCACAGAGGTCAGTCCTTTCAAGTTACTTAAGGGAAGAGATCCTGCTTCTGTTATTTGTCCTTGGTGGTTCAAGGAGAAATGTAAGGCCTTTTGTGAGGATGTTGTTGATGTCAAACTCGTTGCGGACAGAGTGGCTTCTAAACAAAGTAAATCTGCCCTGTGGTACAACAAAAGGTGGAGAGCTAAAGAGCATGGTTTGGCTGTGGGTGATTGGGTCAAAATTCTGAAACCTTCATTTGTTAGCAAGGGAGTGAGCAAATATAGTAGACCCATTCAGGTTAAAAATGTTTTCCAAAATTCTGTTATCACGCAAGATGGAAAGGTCTGGAATGTAAGCAAGATTGCGAAGTGCCCTGTCCAGTATGGTGTGAATTCTCATTTTTCTGGTCACAATTCTGCACCAGGTCTGTGTTCTAGGCCTTCTACTGACACCATTGCTTCCAGGATCAAGTTTGATTCCCGCACTCGTAGGAAACCTATTTCTTTACGAGACTATGTATAATATTTTGCTCTGTAAAGTTTTGCTTCGTTTTATTATGATTTTGTACATATGTTATTCCCTTTGTTTTTCTGTTTATGGGGGAGATGTGTTATATCCCACATTATACATTACTTCTCCTTTAATTGCATGAGACTTTGTTCATGAAGTTCTGGTTCTCAGAACTTTCCTGGTGATGCATTCTGCCCTTTTCTGTCAGTTGTACTTGGACCTTGAAGCTGTATACTTGATGCTGTGCTGCTGAATAAAGCTTCTTCATTTAAACCTTTTTCCTGGATTATTACAACCGCCCAATTCATGAACCTAAATTGAGCTCGCAAGGGGCCGGATTCTGAGAATCCGGCCCTTTGCAAGAGCGATTTTTGCATTTGGGATTCAGCATCCCGAATGCAAAAATCGCTAATTGCGATGTCGCAAATGTGCGAGGAATTACATTTAAGGAATCTCTATTAGAGATTCCTTAAATGCAGTTTAACATCCAATTTAAATTTGCGAATTCGCAATTTCTTGCTGCAATTTACCGCGAGGTCAGACCTCGCGGTAAATTGCGAAAACTCAGAAAAATGCATTTAAATGCATTTTTCTGAGTTGCATGTTACACACACACATGTCCTTTGGACATGTGTGTGTGCAACACCTGTGTGAAATTTCATTTGAGGGGTGCTACAGGGTGTCCTGTGGACACCCCTGGCACCCTTCAAATCGCAATCTTATTTGCGATTAGCTAATTGCTAATCGCAAATAAGGAATACTCCCCATTCATTCCTGAGGGCCTTTTGGCCCATAGGAATGAATGGCGAGTTATTCCTTATTTGCGATTAGCAATTTGCTAATCGCAAATAAGGAATCAGTAGGAATCGCATTTTATTATGCGATTCCTACATGATTACCGTTTTGCGAGTCCTTAATAGCGAATCGCTATGATTCGCTATTAGGGGCTCGCAAAACGGCCCGTTGATGAATCAGGCTGCTAATGAGTATGAAATATGTATATAACAATTGGACTTACATTTTTTACCAAAAGTAAGCACAGTTATGGAGAGATTATTTTGGACTGAGAGAGCAAGGAAAGGAAGAAACGGTTGAACAGTTTCTAACTGCCTTAAGGAAATTAGCTTCCAGCTGTAAGTTCGCGGAGTTAACTGAGGAGAGGATACGTGATCAGTTTGTGCTTAGATGTACTAATAACAAAATAAGAGAAGAACTTTGGATGAAGGATGAGACACCTCTGCATGAAGTGATGATTATTGCTAAGCGTGTTGAACACATGGTTAAGTGTGTGGGTGAGTTCAGCAAAACAGGCAAAACTGGATGCAGTAATGAAAAGATAGCTTCAAGAAGTGAAGAATGTTGAAGAGAAAAAGAAGAAAGGATTATGTTGATGCAAAAGGTAGCATAAGTGATAATCAAGCAAACAAAGCATTTGTGGAAAAAAATGGGAGTACTTTTCGAGGTAATTTCTACAGATGTGGGAGATTGGGACATATGGCAAATGATAAAAACTGTCCTGTTTTGAAAGTGGTCTGCAATATGTGTGGGAGGAAAGGTCATTTGGGAAAAAATTGTCGTCTAAGATTCAGAAGAGATTCTAGGGTTGAAACTGAAGAAGTTACATTTCAAATCAATGATGACAAAATAGAACATCCTTCTGACTGGGTTAAGGTAGGTGGGGTTAGAATTAAGATGAAGTTTGATTCGTGCTCACACTTGACATTTGTTTCAAAAGAGGATTATTTAAAATATTTCAAAGGGAAAGTTATACTTAAATCAGATGTGAAACCAACTGGTTATGGGAAAAATCCAATCAAAATGTTAGGTTGTTTTACCGAAAACATTGAATACAATGGGAAATATGTAGTTGGGAAATTTTATGTTGCAGAAAAAGGGGACAGCTTGATTAGCTGGTCGCATCAAGCAAATTTGGGTGTGGTGCTCAATCTGAATGCAAAACCATCTGTTCAGGTGCAATCTGTGGATGGTGATGGAGAGGAAGTGGTGAGAAACTTTAAAGAATTGTTTAGTGAAAAACTTTGATGTTTGAGAAGTTACAAACACAAGTTGAAATCTGGTGCAATTCCAGTTGCAGCAAAAGTTAGGAGTGTGCCAATTTGCATGCAGGATGCGGTAAAGAAAGAAATTGATAGACTATTAAAAACTGGGGTGATTGAGGCTGTAGAGGCAACTGAATGGTTGGCCCCCATTGTCGTTGCGAGCAAACCCAATAACGAGATTCGTCTCTGTGTGGACCTTCGGACTTTGAATAAGGAGGTAATTGTTGATAAATTTCCTCTTCCAAACATTGAAGAGTTGGTAGCAACATTGGATGGAGCGTGTTACTTTACAACGTTAGATATGGCTTCGGCCTATCATCAGGTTCCTTTGAGTTTAGAATCACAAGAGTTGACAGCTTTCATAACTCCCTTCGGTTCTTATAAATTCAAAAGGATGCCGTTTGGCCTAATTTCAGCAGCCTCGGTGTTTCAGCGGATTATGAATGACTTGTTTAAGAGTGTCAATGGCGTGAAATGTTATCAAGACAATGTCTTAATTTGTGGCAGTACTAAGGAAGAACATGATGTTAGGTTGAAGTGTGTGCTTGAGAAAATGTTGAAAGCAGGGTTATCTCTCAGACGTGATAAGTGTAAGTTTGGAGTGACAGAATTGGATTGTTTGGGTCATCATATTTCGGGTTTTGGTGTGAGACCTAAATATGATTTGGTTAGAACCATTGAGGAACTTAAGGAACGATGTTCAAGGAGGAACTCTCGTCTCTTTTGGGAATGGCAGAATTTTACAATAAATTTATAAAGAACTTTGCAGACAAGACTGAGAAATCAAGGAGTATGTTGTGTAGAAAAAGTGAGTTTGTTTGACTGATGAATGCAATGCGGAATTTGTACAAATTAAAAAGGAACTCAAACATGCTCCGAATCTCCAGACATTTAGACCTGGTGATCCCACTTTCATTGTAACGGATGCAAGCTGTAAAGGCCTTGGAGCATTGTTGTTTCAAGTTAGGAATGGTGGAGAAGATCTCATTGCTTGTGCCTCTAGGTGCTTGAAGGGTGCTGAATTAAACTATTCGGTGATAGAAAAGGAGGCGCTTGCCATTTTCTGGGCTGTAAATAAGTTTAGAAAATTTGTTTGGGGTTGTCCATTTGTTGTAAGGTCAGACCACAAACCTTTAAGAGAGATTTTGGAAACAAAAGGTCTTGATGCTGTTTCTGAAAGAATTAGGAGATGGGTAATTGCTCTTCAAGAATTTGATTTTAAGTTTGAATATATTCTTGGTAGTACTAATGTTTCTGCTGATTGTTTGTCACGTTTGGTGAATTGTGTAGAAGATTTGGAAACAGATGAGAATGATGATGGTGGAATTGAGGAGAGTGAAGTCAGAGTTTGTGATATTACCTTGGGTGCTATACAGGAAGATGAGTGGAAGGAGGAATTAGCTAAGGATAGTGAGCTGGTTGAAGTTATGAATTATGTATCTAAGAATTTAAATGGGAAGTTAGCTAAACCTTGGTCATTAATTTCTCATGAGTTGGCTGTGCTGAATGGGGTTCTAGCAAGAGGAACTATAATAATTCCTCCAGTGAGTTTGAGAAATAATATTATCAATATGGCTCATGTTGGTCATTTAAGAATTTCGAAAACTAAGGAGCGCATCAGACAAGATTTTTGGTGGCTGGGTCTTGATTTGATGGTGGAGAGAGGAGTTCATGACTGTGTGGCTTGCCAATTGAGTGACAAGGTTCTCAAACTAGGTGTCCACCTATGGTTTGCAGAAAATTACCGTTGTGTCCATGGGATGAAGTTGCAATAGATATTGTAGGTCCATTGATGGTGAGCAGAATACTCCTTATTTGTTTGTGTTGATGGACTTATACTCTCGGTGGGTGGAAGTTAGTGCTGTGCGAGAAGATACTTCTCATTGTGTGATAACATTCCTAGATTCTATATTTAAAAGAGAAAGTTTCCCAAAGTCCTTGTTTTCGGATAATGGCTCACAATTTTGTTCAGTTGAGTTGGAAAGTTACTTGTCTGCTTGTGGTGTTGTTCACAAAAAGATCTCGTTATATCACCAAGAATCTAATGGTTCTTTGGAAAGATTTAACAAAACGCTGAACGAAGGAATCCAGTTAGCAAGAGTAAATTCCCTAGATTGGAAGGTGGAATTACAGAATAGAATTTCAGCTTATCGTTTCACTCCCCATTTCACAACTGGGAAAACGCCTTTTGAGCTGTTTAGGGGAAGGTCTTCCAACACTAGTTTCTGTCCTGGCTGGATAAATTTGGATAAAGGTTTAAAAGACAATAGCATTGATCTATGGAGAAACAAAGAGTTGCAGTTACAGAGTAAAAGAAAAATTTACTATGATGTGAGGAAAAATGTCATGGTTCCCAATTTCAAAATTGGAGACATGGTAAAAATTAGAGTTCATGTGGGTTGTAAGAAATGATCTAAGTTCACAGATGTAAAGAAAATTGTAAAAATGTTCAAAAATGCTGTGAAAACAGATGATGGACGCATTTGGAACCTTAATCAGGTTGCACATTTACCTGTTTATGATCCGTGTGATGTTCAGATGCCTTCTGTTTCTTCTGGGAAATGTGTTTCTAATTCTGATGCAAGGATTACTGTCTCCCGCAGGAGTAACAGAGTTACTAGAGCTCCCGTTTATCTTAAGGATTTTGTATAACTATATGTTTCTAGTAATATATACTGTTATAGGCATGTTCAAATTTATTATTCATATAGAAAGGGAGATGTATGAGGTACAAAGATTCTGTCCATGTTGTTCTAACATGGAATCCTGGTTCTAAGTAATTCCTAGATTTGGCAGTTGATGTGGACCTAGTAATGGCTGAGGTTGTACAATAATGACCTCTTTATTTACTACCTAATTTGCTTCAGATGTCACCTTATTGCAGGTATATAATTTGGTGTTCAGTATAACACCAATATGTGACTTTTAGCTCAGATTTAAAATTAACCCAGCATCTGCAGGGGAAAACCAAAACCTCATAAAAGCGATTTTTTATAATCTCTAAGGGCCTAGTGTCTTGGAAGCCCAAAAGCTCCCCACCGTACAGAGTGGCTCCTAGTGCCGGACTTTTGTAGATTTCAAGGGCTGGAGTCACCGGGTGCAATAAGGAGCCATGGTGAGCCCTCAAAATACCCCCACAATGTATTTTGAGCCCACGCATCTGAATACGGGGTAACCAATCAAATCTATAGTAAGCGTAACCCCCAGATAACCTCTGAACTCTCTCTCCAGAGTACAGAGGTGTACAGCAATAGGCCGACTGGAGGTAAGACCTGCTTTTTTTAGTGCCTTAGAACTTGGGGCCTCATTTCTGAGGCCTTGCGTCAGTTTTGCGCTGCGGATGCGTCACTTTTTGTGACGCATCTGCGGCGTAAAACATGCGCCTTGTTGCGCCATATTTAAAAAGTGACGCATCTAGGTAGATGCGTCACTTTTTAAACCCCTGCGCCACATTATACCTGCATCAGGTATAATGTATGCAGAGGGGGCGTTCGCCCGCAAAAAGCCTCGTAATAGTGACGCAGTGAAATCTATGAGATTTCACTGCGTCACTTTTAGGATGCGGTTGCGTCAAAATCTTGCGCCTGCCTCACAGCAGGCGTAAGACTGACGCAAGCCCTTTCACATGGGGCTCTCCCCATGTGAAAGGATGCATTGCTGGAGATGTGTCACTTTTGTGACACACTCCAGCAATGCGTCACTTTTGCGCTTACAGATGCGTCAGAAATACTGACGTATCTGTAAGTCCTTGCGACATGATGCGTCATACATTAAATATGACGCATCATTGGTGTCGCAAGGAGTGCGCACTGAAAAGTGACGCATTGCTGTTTTCACGCAGCGATGCGTCACTTTTCATAAATGAGGCCCTTGGTACTTTAGGTATTTTACATGGGCAAAAATTTCATGTATCTATTCTAGCTTTACAGTCGGATGTGACAACCATTGGTAGAACTTGACCGAAACGAAGATATAGATTATAAGAAGAGTGATGGAGCAAGGATTCGCACGTAACGCGACTAGCTTGTATTCAGTCCTCTCGACGTAATGTTAATGTACTAATCAACATGTTTGTCCTATTAATATTGCATTACACGACATCAAAGTGAAGCTTGCATATGTGCTTTTGCTAATGTTAATTTGCTTGCAATAAAATGGCTGCTGCTACGCTGGATTTCTACTGCGCATGCATCTGTCACACTCACGTGACATGACGTATCTTTCGCTTGGAGTGAAACGTTTGCTTCTGTGCATTAGAACTAAGGTGGCTGTTCTGTGTTACCGCATGCATGAAGCTTGCACTGCTGCTTTTGCTAAGCTGTTCGTTCTGCTTAACTCTAACGCAATAGTTAAATATAAAGTAATGGGAATAGAGTAGAGATATGTGGTATACAGTGCATTCATTTATTCTGTGTTCTAAAATTGTTTCTTTCTATTTTTTTATGTAATCTTGGGCCTGGGAGGTGCTATTACTCCATCTTGAAAACCCACACTGCGCATGTCAAATTCCAGAAGGAGCTTAAGTCATTTGTCATTGAACCAATGTCAAGCTACCGTCGCTAGAAGATGCGCCTGAGAACCTGACTTGCTGACCCCAAGCGGAAGGCAAACTGTTAACATTGTATTTCTATAAGAACATCCATTGTCGGGTGGAATAAAACATACGTGGGAAAATAAATTGATGGGCGGTAACGCAAACATTAATATTCATTCCAAAAAGTTTCATTTTGGTATGGTGTGATGACCTCTCCTCTCTTCTTGTCCAATCAAAATTGGGGATCCTTACACTTGCAACATTGGAGTATGGTACACTGACCTAAAAAATAGTATAACTAGGGTAGGCTAAGTCAGTTATTTTTTCCGACTTGTCCGAATAGCTGACCTGTCACTGACTCAACGCACTCAATAGGGATCGAGAGCAGAGGTGCTGGCGGAGCAATCTCTCAGAAGGTTCGAAACCCTGATCGGGGTTTGAAAGCTGAAGTGCTGGCAAAGCACTTTGACAAACAAATCGATAACTCGTACCGGGTTCTGGCTGTTAGCTGCAGAGAGGGAGTAATGCAGGGGTTGCAACTTTAACTGCGGGTGCCGGTCTTAACCTGTGGTGGTCCTGTCCTTATCAAATTTGGCTTTACCTGTCCTATTTCTGATCTGCACCTGCTTGCCTTTATGGAGCCTGCACTTTCAGGGTTCTGTCCTTTAAACTGACCCATGGCCAGGGTTAGTTCTTCACACCATTCTAGGTAAATATTCAATGTGGGTATGTCATTCTTCTGATTCCTTCTCTCTTCCCACCCTAATGCCAAATGCGTAAAGACTGCCTTATAAAATCTATACATATTTTTATTCTAATCGTTATCTTTCTAATTGAGAATTTTCTATTGCTTAATGCTTGGATTAAGACACAACGCTACTGAGTGTGAGACTGACCTTGTGAGAGAGCAGCAGTACCGGGACCGGAGAAGCGCAGGAGCGCCAACGACCACCCACGCCGAGCAAACCAGCCGCCTCGGGACTACAGATCCCTTGCTGCGGCGCATACCCTGACGCGAGTGCTGCGACAGGAGGGGCCTATAAACAACTGTGCCCTCAGCGTCCCGGGACGCAAGCGGGACGCCAGGGGCTAAGCCCGGGCAAAGGGCAGGCCCTCTGTGGCCCTCAGAGGCCTGAGGAGCCTGGCCTGGGCCATACCCCCTGCCCAAGTCACCCCGCCTTATTGATTATTGGACACCTCATCTTCAAGAACAGGTGCAGTATATAGCAGTAACCTGTAACCTGGATTGCTAATCTTGTGTTGATAAAACCCCACTGTTGTACTACTAATTGGGAGCAAGTACTGTCATGGATTGTCGAGAGACTAGAAGTATGGGTGCTGGGGGAGTAAAAAAGCTAACTGGCACCCTTGATGATTTTTTTGTCCGTACCAATGCCTTAATTGATGAAGGGATTATCTTAATGGACAGAAGGGTGTCCCAAGATTTGGCCATGGCTAAAAGATCTTCATTAGGTCGCATTGCTCAGGCACGTACGCCCAACACCTTGACTTGCCCAAACAACCTGGCCAGGTTAGACAAAGACAATGACGGGGACCAGCACTTACTAAGTTCGCAACAGGGCCTTGAGGTCCCCCCTAATCCCATCTTGTTATCAGAGGGCGGTTCGGATATTGATCTGGTAACAGCGAGGGCGAATAATCGACCGACGGCCACTGACATAAATGAAAGAGGGTTGAAAGAGGGGGCAATTCCCAAAAATAAGGTCAACAAATCGATTACTCGCAAAGCTAGGAAAGTTAAAAACACCCATAATCAGGATGCATCCATCGTAGACCCTGTGGCTGTGAGTGGGGACCTGGCGGTAGGTGTAGAGGAAAAAGAGGGGGCACACCTGGCAATTGCTGGTTTACCATTGAGCCTTCCAGACGATACGATTGTAGACAGTTATTTGGAGGAAATTATGGAAGTAAGTGGTGAAGAGAACAACCCGGTGGAAATTCGGCTACATGGAAGTGGGACAATTGTGATGAATAATAACATCCTTGAAATGTTACAGATCCTCCTTGAACCTATAGAGGCAAGGCTACAATGTTTAGAAACGGTGTTGAAAAACATCCACAAAGACATAAGTGCCCCTAGTTTCAGTCTAAATAACACGGCCCCCCAGGTTGTGACCAAAGTAAATAAGCCACCCTTGGCCGATAAAAATGTCACCCTGGGTTAAAACATTGTACCAAAGAACCCGATCAATACCCCAAACACTGGAGGTGCAAAGGCTTAGACTCCTGACCCTAACCCAATACATAATCCAGCTAAACCCAAGACAACCCCTCAAGTTAAATTTAAAGATCCTATACCCTTGACCCCAAATTTAGACTCAGCCCCAAGAGATAAGGAGGAGGCCCGAAGAAATATCCACCTACCCCCAGATGCCTGTCCTTATGTAGTTATCTTAACTGGGGTAACAGAAATATCACCATCTTATGTGGAATCTTTCCAGACATTGAAAAATAAAGTTTGCCACTGGTTATCAAACAACCATCCCCTACCACCAAACTTTCCCAGCAACATCCTAATGGTGGAAAGAGCCCCTTGGGTGGGTGGGAATAGAAAAAACTTACAAGGGGATTGTATTGTGGTAACCTTTGAGAACCCACAGGTGGTAGAACATATTTGCAGAGGAACCTCTCGTTACCAAGCCAGTACTGTTACTGCTAGGCCACTCTCTTATTTCTACTTGCCTGAGAACCAAGTGGATAAAAGATGGAGTTGGCTAAGGGGCCCAAATGACCAAAAAAGTAGGCGCAGGTTCAATGCCCCGTGGGAGGGGCGAGCTCACGGTTGGGAGGAGGGTGGTGATGACAACTGGAACCTGGTTAAGAGAAGAAGAGGTAGATCTATTCAAGGTGGGTTCGTTGCAGGGTCACAGAATGGACATCTTTACAATTATCCACAGAATGTTAATAGGTACGATAACCATTTTTACACCCCAATGGCCAATCGTTATGAGTGTTTGTCAAATTTGGATTGGGTCGATTGACAAAAACAGGGTCCATCGTTCAACTGGTTGCAAAATATCTCCCCAACCCCATCACAAAATGAAAATAGTTTTCAGGCTGTGCAGGAGTCAAATATTGACTTAATTCCTATCATCAATCAGGGTGCCCGAAGGAGGTGACTCACTGCCAGAAAAAAAGGATCAAACACTGGGGAAGGGTGAGATGATCGTGGCAACATGAAACATTGCTGGCCTCAGGAGTAAAATTGATGATCCCATATGGAGGGACTTTATAGCTACTATGGACATAATAGCCATACAGGAAACCTGGGACACACAAAATATACTTACTGTTGATGGCTTTACTACATTTTTTCTTCCAGCTGTCACCTCTGCTCAGGGGCGTGCATGAGGGGGTTTGGTTACTCTGGTATCTGCTAAAATCTCGGGCACCTACAAGGAAATAGCTACTGGATGCCCCTACTGTCTCGCAGTTCAAATTTCCCGTAAAGGCTCTCACAATGTCCTGGTAGTAAATTTTTATAATTCCTTTGATAGGGCCCACTCGATTAGTAATCTGATGATGTTAAACTCTTTTCTTTTTAAATTTAATGAGTCATCGGAGTCTGATTGTACTATCATGTTAATGGGGGATTTTAATGTTCATAGCTTGACACCTACTCTTCCTCTCCCTTCAGCCCAGCCGTCTTTTACCAACATCCGCCGGCGGTGGGCGCCATCTTGAGCGAGGCAGGTGAGGTCAGCGCTCTAGTCGCGCCGTCCTCCCGCCCGCCTGTTGTATTTAGGTGAGCCCTGCCCAGCGCTCTGTGCCTTTCAGAAGCTCTCCCTGGTGAGAGGTACTGGGGCTGCGAGCTGCTGAAGAATTCGAAAATTGCGATTTTAGGCAACTTGATTTTAACATTACTAGCACTGTAATTGGAGCGTTTCTAAACTGCTTTTAAAACCGCCGTACTTTTTATCTTTGGGGGGCTGTCAGCTAAGGGGAATTGAGCTTCTGGTACACTGACACTCTTGACACCTACTCTTCCGCTCCCTTCAGCCCAGCCGTCTTCTACCAACATCCGGCGGGGGTGGGCGCCATCTTGAGCGAGGCAGGTGAGGTCAGCGCTCTAGTCGCGCCGTCCTACCACCCTCCTTTCTCTGTATAAATGTGCAACCCGGCCAGACGGCGCAGCGGGCTGGCGCAGCGGGCGCGCCGGTCGCGCGCCAAAGGCGCGCCTAAGCCAAGCTCGTCTGCGCCCGTCCGCGCCAGGATCGCGCCGGGAGCGGGCCATGCTGTCCAAACCCATCCAGTCATCAGGTATGACTCTAATGAGCTGCTCTCAGTGCGTCAGACAATGGCTAGCCATAGCTGTAAGGGACATCCCCCCACTGATTGTCTCTGGGGCCCATTCTCATGCCGCTCCTGCAGATGGTCATCCCTGGGATCCACGGGCATCATCCCTCACCCATTCCCCCCACCAACACACAAGCCTATCACCTTCCACTGTGGACTCATCAACGCCAGATCTTTAGCTTGTCATGGACAAGATATCCATGACCTCATACTTTCTCACGACCTAGACGCCCTTTTCATCACCGAAACCTGGCTAAATGACGCGTCCAACCCCGACTTGGCAACCGCCCTCCCTTTTGACTTTACCATCCATAGGCGGGATAGACCATGCGGTAGGGGAGGAGGGTTAGCTATCATCATTAAGAAATCCTTTATGTGCCACACATCTGAACTGGCCTTGCTCAAGGACTGTGAGGGCATAGGCTTTGTGATTCAAATTAACTCCTCCACCTCTTTCTCAGGAGGGCTTGTCTATCGCCCCCTGGAAACGCAACGCCTTCCTTGGATTCCCTTGACGAAACCCTTGGATCACTCATGACCCATTATCCCACCTTCACTCTTCTTGGTGATTTTAATCTTCATTTGGAATCCTGCATAGACCCTCACACTTCAAATTTCCAACAATCTCTTGATATTTTTGGCCTCTATCAATTGGTTGTTCCCCCTACGCACCGGGCTGGCCACACGCTAGATGGCATCTGTACAAATTCAGTCACTCTAGCTGTATCTCCCCCAATCCCACAAATATGGACTGACCACTGTTTTATACCTTTTTCTATCAAGGCAAAACCTTTATCGCAACCAAACACTAAGAACTCCCCCACCCCCTTCTCGACCAACTGGAAGAAAGTAGCGGAGCGCATTAAGTTGCACCCCCAGCCCCTTGCCCCCCCTCCCACCATCGTCGGAGACGTATCGCAAGACTCCAAAAACTTCCATATGTGGATTGAGAGACTGGTTTCGGCCAACTCCAATCCAACCAATCAAAAATCAGTCCCCCGCAAAAGAAAGCCCAATGCCCCCTGGTATACCCAGCCCCTTACCGAAAGCCACCATATGTGCAGGGTCCTTGAAAGAGAGTGGAGGAAAACTTACGATCATACTTCCAGAACCCTATATATCCGGCAGAGGAAACAATACCTCTCTCCAACATAAAAAAAAGCTAAAAAGGAGTTCTTTACCACAGCCATAGAAGTAGCCAAACAGAAACAACATACCATTTTTAATATAGTCAAGTCTTTCACCCACCCCAAGGCCCTTGCACTGGAAATTCCTCCATCCCAAACCCTTTGTGACCAAATTGCTGATTTCTTCATTGAGAAAATCAATAACATTCATAAGGATTTCCCCCCCCCCTCAATCCCCTTACAAGCTGCAGACACAAATTCACCCTCTTTGGGTAATTTCTCAACAGTTTCTCTGTTACAAACACAGAAGGCCATCATGACCTGTCGATCGGGAGCCCCCACGGACTCCTGTCCCCCGAGTATCCTCCACCATCTCATTGAGGCCGTCAACCCTCTAATCAATACCATTGTTAATGAATCCCTCAGCTCAGGCATTGTCCCCGCTGAATGGAAGAAGGCCATTGTTAAGCCTCTAATGAAAAAACAAAACAAATCCCCGACAGATATATCTAACATGCTCCCAATCTCCCTACTTCCGGCACTAGGCAAAATCACTGAGCAGCTAGTACACGAGGAGTTAAAAGCCTTTGTGGAAAACAATCACATTCTGCACCCACAGCAATCTGGTTTCCGCCCTGGCCACTCCACCGAAACTGCATTGATCGAGCTATCGGACACCATTAAGTTCTTGCAGGATGAGGGGAAACATGCTGCACTCATCCTGCTTGACTTAACCGCAGCATTCGATACCATCTCTCATGACATCCTCATTAACAGAATGCGCGAGATTGGTGTGACGGGTACTGCATTAATATGGATAACATCATTCCTATCCAACAGATCACAAACAGTTTCACTAGGCCCCTTTCTCTCTGGCGAAAGACCCACTACATCAGGTGTGCCCCAGGGGTCCATACTCAGTCCACTCTTTTTTAATATCTACATGGCCCCCCTGCTCACACTGATTGAATCCCACGGCATCCTCGTAACATCTTATGCTGACGACACCCAACTAGTCGTCACCATAGATAAAAAACACTCCGATGCTGCCCTCAGCTTTCAGAATTGCCTCTCCCAAGTCTTTTCTTGGCTCAACAATAACCATCTCAAGTGCAATAGCGCCAAAACTGAAATTATACCCTTAGGCAAAGACATCCTCTTCTCTCCAAAAGATTGGTGGCCTCAACACTCTGAAGCCCCGCCGAGTGCGGTTTCCTCGGCCCGCAATCTGGGTGTCCAATTCGACTCGTCCCTCAGCTTTGACGATCATGTGCGCATCACTGCAGGGTGCTGTTTTAACCTCATTAGACAGCTGAAGAAATTCTTTGATTTTCTTCCTATCTCAGCCAGGAAATCAGTCGCCGTGGCCCTGATCCTATCCCGGCTGGATTACTGTAATGGCCTTTTGGCAGGAATAAAGAATTCCACCCTTAAGAAACTGCAAAGCGTCCAACACGCAGCAGCCAGGCTCGATCTTAAACTCCCAAGAAGGTCCTCGGCCTCTGCAGCCCTCAACACTCTCCATTGGCTGCCCCTTCACTAAAGAATCCTCTTTAAACTCCTTGTCACGGTTTTCAAAGCCACCAGGAATACAGGCCCTTTCTATCTAGCTAAGCGCTTTTTGCGCTACACTCCATCGCGCTGCCTGAGGTCATCAGGAGCTAATCTGGTTACTATACCCAGAATCAAGCTCAAAACGAAAGGTGGAAAAACTTTTTCATTCCTGGCGGCTAAGGCATGGAACGGCCTCCCCTTCAACCTCAGGCACGCCCCCACAGAAAGCCTTTTCAGGAAACTCCTGAAGACTTGGATATTCTCTCAGCCCGATTCATCGGTTCTCGCAGCCATTTGATCCTTGTTTCACCAAGCTGGTTCTTCTGTTTGCTCAGCGCCAAGATGCTCCTTCCGGAGCAATAGTTGCGCTATACAAATCCCAATAAATATCAAATATCAAATATCAAATATCAGGACAAATGTCCCTCTAAAGTCTTATTTGGCCCTCCGAATGAGGAGAACATTCACTTTGAGCATTCTGACCAGGGCATATTCTTGGAAACTCTGCTAGCCGAAAATGGGTTAACGCTACCTTATGGGTGTGATGAGGATATTCCAACATTTACAGGACATGGTAGCGGGTCTGTAATTGATTAAATTTCTTTAAGCCACAGCTGTGGAAGCCATATCACTAGTTATTCAGTTGTGCGGTCTCACTTTAGTGATCACAACCCAGTTGTACTAAGGATTAACAATGTAATTGCAATTAGGGAAAGTAGGTTGAACTTGGTGGACAAATGCGACATGCGACTGACTGACTAAGGCCGTAGAATTAAATGGTGCAAGATAGTTCCTGAGGAGTTTTTCAGTAATCTTCGTTGCAGTAGCCGGGAGGAACTAAAGCTTTGTATGGATGATCAGGCGGGGGACAATGAAGTGGTGGAGGCGTACCAAAAGATTTGCCTCGACATAGTCTCCAATCTGACATGGCAGGGTAGAGGCAAAGCGCGAGGGAAGTAAGGCTGGTTTGACAAGAATTGCTCTGCGGCCAACCATAAACTAAAAATGGCCCTTAAAACTAAACCAGTGGATAGATCGCTTGTGGCCACCCTTAGGAAAGAATATAAGTCAGTAGTTGAAAAAAGATGGCGCGAGATTAGAGAGGACGCTTGGGCTGAGTTGACATCAATAGATGTACTGAAAAGCAGCACCAACTTTTGGGCTGTCGTCAACCAACCCTACTTTTCTAATTCTAGTAAAAACGAAATGGATTGTGGAATGCAAGAGGATAAATGGCACCTGCACTTTAAGTCTGTTTATGAACAAGAAAATTTGGGGGCAGAGGCTTTGACCACCTTTACCAAACTGCCTTACACCCTATCTGTAGATGAGGGTGAGGTGGCCGTAGCCATTGGTAAAATGACTAGTAACAAGGCTCCAGGGCCGGATGGTGTTCCCTCCGACCTTTTTAAGGTTAATATCCCATTTTGGTCCAACATTTTAGCAAATGTTTTTATTAGTATTTCAAAAACAGGCATTCCAGAGACATGGTCTCAATCGGTGATTGTCCCTATCTACAACAAAGGGGATAGGGGTGACCCTGGCAATTACCGCCCTATATCTCTTATCGATTCTGCGGTAAAAGTCCTAGGGAAAGTGGTTCTATGTAAACTTACTGACTGGCTAGAGGACACTAATACCCTCTCTCCCTTACAGTATGGTTTTAGAAAGGGGCGTAGTACCATAGACCAAAGTCCGAATCTGCAATTGCTTATAGGGAAATACACAATTGCGAAGCCGGGATCCATGTACATTGCCTTTATGGATATGTCCTCGGGATTTGATCGAGTTAACAGATCCAAGTTATGGGGCCAGCTTCTCAAGATAGGAATAGACTCTAATATTGTGTATTTCCTAGCGGACCTCCATAGAGATTTAACAGCCATGGTAAGATTTGACAGAAAAGGTAACTGCACGGGTAACATCAGAATCACCAACGGTGTAAGGCAGGGATGCATCTTAGCTCCCCTGCTCTTTACACTATACATAAATGATCTGGGTGGAGGTTTGGGAGAAGCAAACAAGGACATCCAGAGAGCAGGGAAGTATCTTTTACCCGCATTATTATATACGGACGACGCTGCTCTCCTATCCAGAACTGCAGTGGGTCTCCAATGCCGGTTGAACTAATTTTATGATTTTATGATAAACCTTGATTTAAGTGTTAACTATGGAAAATCTCACGTCATGGTGGTGGCTCAGAAAGGGAAGGTCAGGAAAAATGTAATGACACTGCAATGCAATGGGCATAAACTAACAAGGGTCTCCAGATTTCCATATTTGGGGGTTGTATTTGATGACTGCTCGACGTGAAACCCTCAACTACTGGAGAAAAGTAATGCCCTGGCACGTTCTATTTCAGCGGTGCTGGGCTTCTCACGTAAGCTAGGGATGAAACCTCTAGAGGCAGTTTTAAAGGTTTATGCCGCTAAGTGTATCACAATCGCCATGTACGGTGCAGATTTATGGGGTTTTAGGCCAGTTAAAATGCTTCAGGTAACGGAAGATAACTTCCTTAAAACGATCCTCTCCCTGCAACGATCCACGGCCGGCTTCATAGTACACCAGGAATGCGGCGTGGACTATCTGGAAGATCGAATCGCCATGGCCCCCCTACTTAAATGGATCTCAGTTTGGCTTAACTTGGAATTGGCAGTGAACCATGAAATTTTTAAGGACTGCCTAAAGCTAGATCATTGGTTGAAATACGTACATCAACTATGTGTAAAGTTAGGTCGGCCTGAATTGTTTAATGAACCATCTAACCTTGTTAAAGGTGACCTGAAGTGGGTTAAAAACACTTTTTTGTTGAACCGAGGGATGGACAGAGAAGGGGTGGAACTGTTAAAGCCATTGGTCAGGACTCATCAACTGATCATATCCACTGGACATACTCTGGAACTTCACTTAAAGGTTGTGAACAATCCAAATCATAGATTCCTTTTAACAAAGTTCCGGTTAGACAAATTTCACCTGCTAATTTCTGGCCGTCCTGGTTGGACCAAGCAACACGATCTAGAGTTGTGTAATTGGGATGGCTGTTCAATCATGGATACTGCACATTTCCTGATTTTCTGTGATTATTTTAAAACTATTAGGAAAAAGTTTATCATACCCTTGTTGAAGGGGAAGGGGTTTAGGCAAGTTAAGCAAGCTAAATTATATTTACAATTATTATCAAACGTTTGGGAGATTACAATGTAGCCAGTTTTCTAAGCATAGCGGTGAGACTTAGCAAAAAGATTAACTGGCCCTAGATGAATTACTGTAAATATCAATCCCCGTAACTTGAATCAAATTTTAAACTCATTTTCTTATGTTCCTTTTTTAATTATTTAATGATGTACATATTGCTGTTCTTAAACTTTACACCGTGTGTCAGCATTTTTTAGCTTTTTAATTGGGTACTCTCTATACTGAATTGTTATGTCTTTATGCTGCATGGTGTCCTGTGGACCATTTTGTGTGTTTTTGTACTTTTGTGGTTTTGAAAATTGAACCGAATAAAGTATTTCTTTCTTTCTTTCAAGACATTTAAAGAATTTTAGATAAAGAGTTTAAACACTTCTCGTGTTTGTGTTTATTATATGAGTGCCAACGTTATTATTTTCCTATTATTCTAACACCCTTGATCCCTTAGGACTTTAGGTACCGACTACAAGGATTGGTAAGTCAATGGTATAGGTCCTAAATGAAATTCATAAAGCACTGTTTAGAGTAAAAGTGCACAGATTACCTGGTTAGACTCACATACAAGTTTATGTTGTTTATGGGCCCAGGTGAGTACGGTGAGACGAGTCGGGTGACCTGCGCATTCTATCAAGAGACTGAGTGAGTATCGGCCTCGTTGGGCTCGTATAACACTACTTAACCTGTCACCTGATTACAGAGAACACATAGAGACACTACACACTGGTTTGCAATATCTAAGGCATTACACAGGGTGTCCCTATTCTACGACACACTAAATACTAAGATAATGCCCTTCGTATCCTGAGAACACATGATCTAGGTTGTGGGCCTTTCACAACTCCTTCACTTCTCTGCAATACTAAGTATGTACTGGATATTAGAACATTGGAATGTTGGGAGCTCCATTGAAAACAATGGAGTGTTCTGGGCTTATAACGGCTGGGATAAGCCTGGCGCTCCAACATTCCAATGTTTCTTTGTTCACAGCTCTGGCTGTGAACAAAGGCTGCAGGGAGCCTGAGGGGATTCCAATCCCCTCACACTTCCAAAAGGCTTTGTTTTTTTGTTAGAACATTCTGTCCTCTAGTGACAGAATGTTCTAATAGCCTTATAGCCCTTCGTAGATGGGCTATACCGCTATTAAAGTCCCTCTCCCTTGTTAAATGCCCTCGCCTTCGGCTCGGGGCTTTTAACGCTGGAGAGGGCCTTTAATAGCCGGTATAGCCCTCTACGGCGGGCTATAAGGCTATATTAAACTTTGGATTATGATTTGTCATAGAATCTTGCCCTGAAGAAGTCTGCTGTGACATCAACAGCTTGAGTCGAAACACATGTTGGCAAGGGGCTTGTATAACTAATCATGGAAAAAAAGAGATATTGAAATCACAATCTTAACTCATTACTGTGTGCCTGGAAAACAGTACTGATGATTGCTGGCAGTCAGACCAGGGCGTCAGTCTAAATGATCCAGGTTAGAGAGACAAAGAAATCTGTTGGAGGTCGAGACTGAAGACCCATTCCCAGCAGCAGCCCTGGAGGGCAAGGGCTTGCAACCCACCCTTTCCCTGGGTGACAAATGCTTATAAAAAAATGTGAGGGGGACAAGGTTAATGTTGTCTCTCACTAAACGGGCCCTAGCTCCAACCACTGAGCCAGACCAGGGCTCCCACGATTGATAACACGATCTCCTCTAACTTCTTTAGGTGATGGGCTCACCCAACCTTGGGTGATGGGCCCACCCTTCTTATCAATAGGATGTCATCCTATTCAGGGATTTTTGAAATCCATATGATTGATCAACCAATGACATACCTTAGTTTTTTGGTACCCATAAGACTCTTCACGGCATCCCTGGTGTGGGGTAACTCCAGTTTGAGTGTCCACGTAGGGACAGCAGGCAAGGGTCAGACAGGACTGTGGCTGAGGGGAGTCGCTTGAATCTGTGAGCTATGCCCTTCTCAATGCGCCCAATCCTAAAGTTTGAACCCATGAACCATCTGCCTCTCTTGTTCCTGACTCTGGGGTGCACAAATCACTTGGAACTTGGGAGGACTGGTCAGAACCTACGCTCTCCAGTAACCTTGAGGGGACAGCTGAAGGAGTTATATTACCAACAGAGCTAGCCAACTGAGGCTACGCCAAAAACTGACAACCTGAGGCAACGTTTAAAGAAGAAATCAGCAGGCTAACAGTATGTTCATGGTAACAAATCTTATCCAAAAAGGGAGAAATACATGCATGCACAGAAGACGAACATCTGTCCAAGATGCCATGCCAATCGATAGGTGGGGGTACACCATCCTCAGCTGTAGGTCTAATTGTAGCCTGTCCAGACAATCAGGAAGCAAGGGGGGTGGGGGGTGGGGGTATACAGACTCCTTGTGATCACTACGACTGAAACTGCATTGTAATTTAGCCCACCCCCCATGCTTCGTTTTATGCTTCCTTTTGGATCTAGGTTCACTGTCACTGATTTGCGTGACGTCCGGATTGCAGAAACATGGAGTGGGCAGGGCAGCAATCTGCTCTGTAGCCATATCCACCATTTATCCAGGTGGAATGATGGAACCTTTGGATGGACCTGCCGGGGAAGCTAGAAGACAACCAGAGGCAACTCCAAAATCCAGAGAGAGACACCTTTCGGTCAGTTCTATTTCCTTTAAAACAACATTGACAACACAAATCAAAAAAAGACTCCAGAAGTAAGAACTCTGTCCCTTACAATTTTCTTTTTGCCCATTATTTTGTCCCCGCTATGCAAGGACCTCAAGAAAATGTGGGGTAGGAGTGAAATGAAAGTGCTAAGCGCACTAGAGCCGACAGACACCTAGAGATTGCACAGCCAGGGCACTACACGACAACAGGAGGGTCAGCAAGCTACAAATGAAAGAAAATAGGCCTGGCCTCTACTTTCACTATGAGACTCCCCCACTCCCGGGTCCAACTTTGCACTGGAAATGTCTGGGGGAAGTAGTAACACCTCAAACCAGTGCAGGGACAAAAAAGTTTACCAACCCCCACTAGCCCGTGTCTACATAGTCGTGGAAACTTTAAATGGAATTATAGCTAAGGATTTTCTGGTGGGGGATACGTGGAACAGCTTAATCTGGAGGCAGCAGCAAACCCCTGCTTCCTTCAAACACATAGGGGCAGATTTACAAGCCCACTGCAACACATTTGCGCCGCCATTGTGTCCGTTTTGTCACGCAGAGGCAGCGTAAATCATGCGCTACGTTGCGACTTATTTACAACGTGACGCATCTAGGCAGATGTGTCAGGTTGTAAAGCACTGCACCACATGAAGCCTGCATCAGGTTTGATGTGGGCGTTCTGTCGCAGGGTGGGCGTACCCTCGCAGGAAAGCCCGTAAAACTGAGGCAGTGAAATCTACAAGATTTCACTGAGTCAGTTTTATGACACCGCTGCGTCAAACCCATATGCCTGCGGTGTAAGGAGTAACGCACCACGTTAAGTATCGGTGGCCCCTGTGGATTGCTTGAGTTGCGTCACGCTTGCTACGCGATTCCAGCAATGCGCTGCCCTTACGCCACAGATGCGTCTGTTCCGGCGCATCCCTACTGATTTGCATAGATGCTCCAGACATTGTAAATATGCCCCATAATTCCCTGATAAGATAATGGGATTTGATAAATGGAAAAGCGTTCTTGCCCTCATGCGCACAAGAGCATGAAAACAAGGTTCCTTTTCCATGGCCACTCGGGCAAGTAAACAATGAACGGGCCACAAAACACACAGGGCAGTGTAGTCACAGTACCTGAATGAGTTCCAGATAGACCTGCAGACTCAGGCCGGTAGTGGGGCAAAGTAAAAAAAAAACAAGAGGGGGGTCCAGCCCAAACTCCTACACACAAGGTGAGTGGTGGATGGGCTCACCCTTGGCATGAGCTCTGCCCGGTCACAACCCATGCGTGTCCTGCGCCTCAGACTCAGGTGCAACACTTTGTAGCGCTGATGATCGGGCAGCCCAGCCCCTCTCTGATCGTTGGCACTCTGACAGCGCAGGGATCTCTGGGACTGAAGGTCCCTTCCAGGAATGCAGAGATGCCACCACACACTACAGTGGTAGTCCTCTTCTACTATTACCTGTACTCCTAGGTACATATAGTTTCCTTCTGATACAACAGCATTTACCACCACCACAAGTTTATCACTACCAAAGCCATGCACAGAATCCTAAATCTATGTAAAATGCATTCTCGTACCAAAGAGCTTTGGTTCTGCACAGAGGTCCCCTTTTGCATGGACAAGGTTGCAATTAACTCATTTGGAATCAGGAATTTGGGAAACTGCATTAGTAGATTTGTGACCCTTCCATACCACTTACTCACTGCTAGAACACTATGCCCTCCGCCCTGAACACCCAAGGCTGGATCCAGAAAGATTGATGTATAATTATGTGGGACTTACTATTGTAGTACCTCTAGCTTACTCATGAATTTCACAAGTGAAGCAGGATCACCCCTGGCATTCTCCTGGAATTAAGGAGTGCAACAAGTGTGATCACATCAACATCTTTGCGAATCGGGCACCTCTACCTTCACACTATTCCCGAGCTGACTGGCTCTTCGTTAAGAAGAGTGCCCCCCTCCACAAACTACTTGCAATAGTCCTCAAAGCCTTTTATAGTAATCCCAGAATGTTCTTTCTGATGCCAAATATATCTCTTCCTGCAACTTAAAATTAGATGATCATTGCTTCTTAACCGAACATAGACTCCACCCCTGCACCTCTAGGTCAAAGCACTGGAACACTCTTCCACTGGCCATTGGACAGGAGTTCAAAGGTCATGTGCTTAACTGTTCATGCAGCCAGGCTTTAAATGTGCTGGGTCCCTCCAGCTCTCAGACCGGATAGTATTTTAGAACAGACTTTGAAACGGGTCCCTATATTCATGCCCTTGACTTCCATGGGGTTTCTGAACAATAAATGTAATAAAGTTTTAGGGAGTCCGTGTCAGTGAATCAGATCTGGTTTATGTTTCACACCTTGTCCTGAATCTTGCACTCCATTAGTGTTAGCTATTTCCTAAGCCGTGTTCAGGTGTTTATGACAGCCGCGGCTGAGAGCTCCGGACTTGACACTAAAAGCAGTGCGAGGGCCCGATTCACAGAACTAACTTAAGACAAATTCCTAAACTTACTACTTCTGGTATTCACAGATGGCATTTAGTGGTAGTAAAGTTAGGATTTTGTCTTAAGTTTGTCTTAAGTTTGTCTTAAGTCTGTCTTAAGTCTGTCTTAAGTTTGTCTTAAGTTTGGCTTCAGTCAAACTTAAGACAAAGTCCTAACTTTACTACTACTAAAAGCCCTATGTGAATACCAAAAGTAGTAAGTTTAGGATTTTGTCTTAAGTTAGTTCTGTGAATCGGCCCCTGAGTTTCTCACAATGCCTGGCAATGGGATGTTCGGAATACATGGTCAACCACTCCCTGGCTTTTCTCCACACAAACAACCCTTAAAAAAGCCAACAGTCATGTCTAGTTTAGGTGGTCTTATGTTGTTGGGTTATTATATGGGATAAAATAACAGAAAGCTCAGAGAGAAACCAAAATACTGGTCGGGTGACACACACACACAGAAATTGTTTGTGTTTAAGTCAAAGCTATAACTGCCATAGGTTGGGTGCACAAAGTGGCAGGCACCGCGCGGTGCCTGCCGCTTTGTGCATGCAAATGCACTGCTTTCATTTTTTACATTGCGGCGGGTGCGGCTTCAAGCAGCACCCGCCACAATGTAAAACATACAGGATGTGACCGCCAGGGTGGCAGTCACATCCTAATTGCCACGGAGGGACCGCCGCTGCCCATGTGGACGGTCCCTCCTACTCAGGGGTGGCGGACGGACGCAAGTCCGTCCGCCATCCTAATCGACCCCTATGTGTATTCTTTTTGTAATGTCCAACACTGTTTTTCAAAATGTTAATTGCGGCTGCATTTAAATAAATGCATATTTTATTTAATTCCATAAATAAATGCTTATTTTATCTGAGCATTCTTCTCTAGTGCTCTAAGGCACAGTGTATCCGCGTGCTGTACAATTATACAACATGATGCACAGATTTTCACTGGGACCTGTTAATAAGTAACCATATTAAATAATTAATAACAATGATGAACCATCCGTCAGGGTTACCTGGTTCAGAGCCGCGTGATCTTGTAAAGGTGGAACACTGGTTCTCGTTGCCTTTACAGGGAGTGTTCACAAAAGATTCGCATCCATTAGAGGACCTGTGATTGAAGCAAATTGGACACTTGAATCCGTTTGCCACCCCTCTTGCAGGAAGCTCTAAAGGAAAAAGGAAAATACATCTCAGGGGTTTTTCCACTACATTTGAGGAATAAAAAAATCACAAAGGTGATAATGTCCAATCCAACGTCAAAGAGATATGAGGACCTGTCCTTACAGAACCACATCCCTCCTGGCAAGACTGCCCCAGTTAGCCGCTTCCACAAGGGAGCTACTCACTTCTCAAATCTCCAATATACAAGAGGCCCATTGTGCATTCCTGGACAAACATACACTTTCCAGACAGGGGATAACCAAGTCCATCGGTACATCTCCTCCACTGGGGACATGCTGCACCAAAGGGCCTGCCAGTCTCACCTGCAATGCAAGCTGTCCCAGCATCTTTATAGATGAATGTGTTAACATTTTCCTCAGAACCTCTGACCACGACACTGTGGCCCGTGGACTCCACAGAGTAAACATTGGAGCCAACCCCATTGACCTCATATAATGTAGACTGAGAGGCCTTTTCACTCTCTACTGGGGTAGCGAAGCCAGGCCATCAAGGCTCATTCTTGGAGAAGTATTTATATAGCAAGATAAAGTAAATAACACTCAACAAACTCAAGATGGAAAAGGCTTTTCTTTACAGGTGTGTTAAAGAGTAAATTAAACACAATACACGGTGAACCCTGGAAGGCCCCAACTCCTTCTTGTGTTGAGGAACAACATAGAGCGCTCATATAGTGTCCTGCACTTGGTTGCTGTGACATTGGTGTCCCAATGGGCTACGCTTGAGTTGAACCAGAGAACTTGCGACTTGATACGAGGGATGCAACGTTACATTATAGCAACAATCTTATGATATTTCCGACTCCGTTCAAATGGCGCTGACCCGGGAGGACTCATCTGCAGGTTGAAGCTTCATCTACTCAACTTTGAGTGGGAACACTCTTCAAAACCTATTAAGGCTGTAACAGTTTTTTAGTTTGTAGCAACGGAGGGCTGTGATAGTGGATCGATACTCACTGTGAAGTCCTCCATTGATTATGGATGGTGTTATCACACTCCCGGTCCCAACTGAAATCTTCTAGTTGTAAGGTACACCACCAGTCCCCATGAGAGCAGGTCTTTAGGATAGAGACCCAGCACAAAGAAAAGTGGTATCATCTTCATAAGTTCCACCATCTAGACTTCGTCTTTGCGTCCTTGGATTTGGAGATGGATGGCTCTGGGTTGGGCTCTATGCATTGACACATCCTTCCAGGGGCGGGCTGGGAAGCCAAAGCATCTCTGGCAAATTTTGCAAGACCAGCCCCCCAATGGTGCAGAGGCTGTGCAGTGAGAGAGGGTTCCCCACCCGAGAACATTTTGGGGAAAAAAAGTGCATTGTGCAACACATTTTTCACTTTATATGTTCAATTGTTTTAGCTTTAAAGCAGAGGAGACCTTTATTCTAGAGGTGCATAGTAAACGATGAGCTTACTGTGCTCCAGGATATGACCACCAGCACATAGTAAACGATGCAGAGTAAACAATGAGCTTACTGTGCACCAGGATATGTCTACCAGCGCATAGCAAACAATGCATAGTAAACGATGAGCTTACTGTGCACCATGATATGACCACCAGCACATAGTAAACGATGCATAGTTAACAATGAGCTTACTGTGCACCAGGATATGACCACCAGCGCATAGTAAACAATGCATAGTAAATGATGCATAGTAAACGATGAGCTTACTGTATACCAGGATTTGACCACCAGCGCATAGTAAACGATGCATAGTAAACGATGAGCTTACTGTGCACCAGGATATGACCAGCAGCGCATAGTAAACGATGCATAGTAAACGATGAGCTTACTGTACACCAGGATATGACCACCAGCGTCTCTCATCTCTGCACAGCCTCTCCCTCATATATATTTTGTTTTATAGCACCTCTCATACCAGTGTAGGGTGATGGAGCACTTCACACACACACACACATACAGAGACAATGTATCATACATGTGTAATCACATTATACAAAACGTTACATAAGGCAAAGGGGACTATAACATGTAGGATTCACATGATTCTGATACTTGTAGGCCGGTTTTAAGAGTGCTTGGTCTGGAGAAGCACAAATCCAACATTCAGAACATAACACAGTGGTTAGGGTTGACTTAACTAATAAGAATTCATTTCTACCCCAATTGTTTTTTTTTAGCATCATCAGGATAAAGAAAGCCTGGGAAAAACATAACTTTCTAACCTATACCATGCAGCTTGCATGCAGCTCTTTGATGGCACGTCATTGCTCATAGTGCTAGATTACCATTGCAACCTATGACCTGCTCAGTCACAAAATAATCTCTGTGGCAGTAGCCAAATGAGCTATGCACAGAAAATATTGTTCTGTGAAAATACATGGTACTTGTTCTTTGCAGCAGGCATATTAACCCTCTGCGCTACCTGCGATGAGTCAAAACTGGCACTAGACAAAACACTAAGTATGGGGTAAAATCCGTTTCGCAGGCGAATTTCCAGATTTTTGAACATTTTTCCGTCTGGGAATCGCGCGACTTTGCCCAAAAATCCGCAAATTCGCAAGTTGCGAATTATTTTGCTTGGTCGCACTTGAAAAATATAATATCGCGCGCGCTGCATTGACTTACCGTGATTCTGAGTCCGACGAGTTATTTTTCTTCCGGTTTGCGTGGGCTGCGCCATTTTAGATCTTGCTGCGTGATCGCGCGTGAGTTTTTCGACCGCAAATACGTCATCGCGGTTTGCCATTTTGCACAGCAAGAGTTTGACAACGCGAGTACGTGATAAGGGCCCGCGATCACACATCGCGGGAGTAAACAATGCCACACACGTAGATGCAGCGCGCAGCTGACATCCAGCGAGAGATATGAACAGCTCGCTTTCCCGAAATTGCAAAAATTGCAATTCTGCACAAGAAATCCACCGCAGGCAGCATAAACCTTCTGAAAATCATGATTTTTATCAGAATAACTCCTCAGATTGAGATTTGGCTGGACTTTTTGGTGGAAGGAATCCATTTTTGGGGGGGGTGGGAGGAAGGAAGTGCCCCAGAGTCTCCAACTTCCTGTTCCTGTCCAGCAGGCTCCTCCCAGTGCTTTGTCCATCTCCTGGTCACTTTTCATTTGGATCTGGAGCTGGAAGGATTACTTTTTGTGGCTGCTGCTGGATATTTGTATTTGAGGACTTTTTGGACTTCACTTTTGGATTTGAGATTTTACAAGTAAGTTGGTGTTGTTTGTTTGGGGCATTGCAGTTGCTGCACCTACAATTTTAAAACTTGTTCACAACTTGAATGGAGACACATATGGGGGGAATCCACAAGTAAGAACATTATTAATTTATACAGTGTTAAAGTCACTGACTTCCCGTGTTATATCTGCAACTTAAGATACAAGTACAATACCATAATAAGGTTGCATCATCTGTTTGTACAAAATGCGCCCACCTGGATAGCTATAAGCAATAAACTAAATCTTCCTGACAAGAACATTTAGCCCCTTCACTGCTAGCAAAGATACACGTTGTATGACCTAACTACAGAGCAGATAAAAACATGCGGGGAAAAAACTGCTGGAAAAAAACTGCAGTGAAATTATGACTACTACTGCCTCAACTGGAGTATACCTATAGGCTACAAAATTATGTACTTCAGGAAGCAGAGAACGAAATAGCAAAAATAAAGGGAAACAGCGAATGAAAATCTGAAAAATGCACGGTGGTATTTTCCGAGATTCGGAGAGAGCATGCCTGAGGTGGAAGTAATTCACCTGATGTCTACTGGCGAAACCAAACATATATGAGCTGCGTGTATCTAGCAAGGTGAAAATAATGCCATGTGTCTCCATTTACAGGCTGTTGTTATCATTTTCTTGATCATGCTGATTAACTCTCTGTATATTTTAGGATTTCGCCCCGAAGAAGGGTACCTTCAGGTCCCGAAATGCATTGGGCATCGCTACTCCTGAAAATTAACGTGTATTGATACAAGAATATATATGGATATTGTTTTTCTACTTTTCAGAAATACATTGATAGTGATCTTAACATGTAATTATTTATACCTTCATGTATAATGTGTTGATCTACATGCATCACAGGTGTAAAATAGGTGCAATGTATATATTTGTATATGTTGGATGAAAGTTCTATGTCAGAAAATTATAAAATAGAACTTATTATTCCACAACACTTGTTTCGTGTATAATTTTATTATTATTTTTCTTGTAATTTGTTGGAAAATAGACATTTTCCCGTGGGAACAGTGCTCACTACAAGTAGGTTTCCTCTACTTAGCTACCACTATTCACTCTTTGTGTGAGCCCACACAATTTAGTGGTGATGCACCCTTGGTTTAGAGCAGTGTAGCATTTTGATAATTTGACTAGTTTATTGAGTGCACCTCTAGGTTTTCTTCCAGGCAGGGCCTGGCCATGTAGCTGGGGGTCAAGGGGCCATTTAGAAGCCAGGCAGCGTGCTCGGGCCTGCACCCAGGTTGCCTTGCTTTCATCCATTAGGCCCAGTGGTAGTGAGTGGTGCATGGGCCAAGTCTTTCTGTGGGGTGTCTTGAATTTAAACATCATTGAGGGCATGGATGGCATTGGATTGTGGTGATTTTTGTATGTTTTTCGACGTTTGGGGTGGTGTTGGTGCCTGGCCATGTGGGTGGGGGCCATTTTGAGGCCTGGTCCAGGCAGGGCCTGGCCATGTGGTGGGGGTCAAGGGGCCATTTTGAATCCAGGCAGCGTGCTCAGGCCTGCACCCAGTTTGCTCTGCTTTCTTCCATTAAGCCCAGGGGTAGTGAGTGGTGCATGGGCCAAGTCTTTCTGTGGGGTGTCTTGAATTTAAACATCATTGAGGGCATGGATGGCATTGTGTTGTGGTGATTTGTGTGTGTTTTTCCACTTTTTGGGGTGGTGTTGGGGCCTGGCCATGTGGGTGGGGGCCATTTTGAGGCCTGG
Source organism: Lissotriton vulgaris (assembly GCF_964263255.1). Classification (NCBI taxonomy): domain Eukaryota; kingdom Metazoa; phylum Chordata; class Amphibia; order Caudata; family Salamandridae; genus Lissotriton; species Lissotriton vulgaris. The sequence continues at coordinate 9,623,281 of NC_141697.1, forward strand.
CCATGTGGTGGGGGTCAAGGGGCCATTTTGAAGCCAGGCAGTGTGCTCAGGCCTGCACCCAGTTTGCTTTGCTTTCTTCCATTAGGTCCAGGGGTAGTGAGTGGTGCATGAACCAAGTCTTTCTGTGGGGTGTCTTTAATTTAAACACCATTCAGGGCATGGGTGGCATTGGATTATGGTGATTTTTGTGTGTTTTTCGACTTTTTGGGGTGTTGTTGGGGCCTGGCCATGTGGGTGGGGGCCGTTTTGAGGCCTGGTCCAGGCAGGGCCAGGCCATGTAGCTGGGGGTCAAGGGCCCATTTAGAAGCCAGGCAGCGTGCTCAGGCCTGCACCCAGGTTGCCTTGCTTTCATCCATTAGGCCCAGTGGTAGTGAGTGGTGCATGGGCCAAGTCTTTCTGTGGGGTCTCTTGAATTTAAACATCATTGAGGGCATGGATGGCATTGTATTGTGGTGATTTTTGTGTGTTTTTCGACGTTTGGGGTGTTGTTGGGGCCTGGCCATGTGGGTGGGGGCCGTTTTGAGGCCTGGTCCAGGCAGGGCCAGGCCATGTAGCTGGGGGTCAAGGGCCCATTTAGAAGCCAGGCAGCGTGCTCAGGCCTGCACCCAGGTTGCCTTGCTTTCATCCATTAGGCCCAGTGGTAGTGAGTGGTGCATGGGCCAAGTCTTTCTGTGGGGTCTCTTGAATTTAAACATCATTGAGGGCATGGATGGCATTGTATTGTGGTGATTTTTGTGTGTTTTTCGACTTTTGGGGTGGTGTCGGGGCCTGGCCATGTGGGTAGGGGCCATTTTGAGGCCTGGTCCAGGCAGGGCCTGGCCATGTGGTGGGGGCCAAGGGGCCATTTTGAAGCCAGGCAGTGTGCTCAGGCCTGCACCCAGTTTGCTTTGCTTTCTTCGATTAGGTCCAGGGGTAGTGAGTGGTGCATGAACCAAGTCTTTCTGTGGGGTGTCTTGAATTTAAACACCATTGAGGGCATGGGTAGCATTGGATTGTGGTGATTTTTGTGTGTTTTTTCGACTTTTTGGGGTGTTGTTGGGGCCTGGCCATGTGGGTGGGGGCCATTTTGAGGCCTGGTCCAGGCAGGGCCAGGCCATGTAGCTGGGGGTCAAGGGCCCATTTTGAATACAGGCAGCGTGCTCAGGCCTGCACCCAGGTTGCCTTGCTTTCATCCATTAGGCCCAGTGGTAGTGAGTGGTGCATGGGCCAAGTCTTTCTGTGGGGTGTCTTGAATTTAAACATCATTGAGGGTATGGATGGCATTGGATTGTGGTGAGTTTTGTGTGTTTTTCGACTTTTGGTGTGGTGTTGGGGCCTAGCCATATGGGTGGGGGCCATTTTGAGGCCTGGTCCAGGCAGGGCCTTGCCATGTGGTGGGGGTCAAGGGGCCATTTTGAATCCAGGCAGCGTGCTCAGGCCTGCACCCAGTTTGCTTTGCTTTCTTCCATTAGGCCCAGGGGTAGTGAGTTGTGCATGGGCCAAGTCTTTCTGTGGGGTGTCTTGAATTTAAACATCATTGAGGGCATGGATGGCATTGTGTTGTGGTGATGTTTGTGAGTTTTTCCACTTTTTGGGGTGGTGTTGGGGCCTGGCCATGTGGGTGGGGGCCATTTTGAGGCCTGGTCCAGGCAGTGCTTGGCCATGTGGTGGGGGTCAAGGGGCCATTTTGAAGGCAGGCAGTGTGCTCAGGCCTGCACCCAGTTTTCTTTGCTTTCTTCCATTAGGTCCAGGGGTAGTGAGTGGTGCATGAACCAAGTCTTTCTGTGGGGTGTCTTGAATTTAAACACCATTGAGGGCATGGGTGGCATTGGATTGTGGTGATTTTTGTGTGTTTTTCGACTTTTTGGGGTGTTGTTGGGGCCTGGCCATGTGGGTGGGGGCCATTTTGAGGCCTGGTCCAGGCAGGGCCAGGCCATGTAGCTGGGGGTCAAGGGCCTATTTAGAAGCCAGGCAGCGTGCTCAGGCCTGCACCCAGGTTGCCTTGCTTTCATCCATTAGGCCCAGTGGTAGTGAGTGGTGCATGGGCCAAGTCTTTCTGTGGGGTGTCTTGAATTTAAACATCATTGAGGGTATGGATGGCATTGGATTGTGGTGAGTTTTGTGTGTTTTTCGACTTTTGGTGTGGTGTTGGGGCCTAGCCATATGGGTGGGGGCCATTTTGAGGCCTGGTCCAGGCAGGGCCTTGCCATGTGGTGGGGGTCAAGGGGCCATTTTGAATCCAGGCAGCGTGCTCAGGCCTGCACCCAGTTTGCTTTGCTTTCTTCCATTATGCCCAGGGGTAGTGAGTGGTGCATGGGCCAAGTCTTTCTGTGGGGTGTCTTGAATTTAAACATCATTGAGGGCATGGATGGCATTGTGTTGTGGTGATGTTTGTGAGTTTTTCCACTTTTTGGGGTGGTGTTGGGGCCTGGCCATGTGGGTGGGGGCCATTTTGAGGCCTGGTCCAGGCAGTGCTTGGCCATGTGGTGGGGGTCAAGGGGCCATTTTGAAGGCAGGCAGTGTGCTCAGGCCTGCACCCAGTTTTCTTTGCTTTCTTCCATTAGGTCCAGGGGTAGTGAGTGGTGCATGAACCAAGTCTTTCTGTGGGGTGTCTTGAATTTAAACACCATTGAGGGCATGGGTGGCATTGGATTGTGGTGATTTTTGTGTGTTTTTCGACTTTTTGGGGTGTTGTTGGGGCCTGGCCATGTGGGTGGGGGCCATTTTGAGGCCTGGTCCAGGCAGGGCCAGGCCATGTAGCTGGGGGTCAAGGGCCTATTTAGAAGCCAGGCAGCGTGCTCAGGCCTGCACCCAGGTTGCCTTGCTTTCATCCATTAGACCCAGTGGTAGTGAGTGGTGCATGGGCCAAGTCTTTCTGTGGGGTGTCTTGAATTTAAACATCATTGAGGGTATGGATGGCATTGGATTGTGGTGAGTTTTGTGTGCTTTTCGACTTTTGGTGTGGTGTTGGGGCCTAGCCATATGGGTGGGGGCCATTTTGAGGCCTGGTCCAGGCAGGGCCTTGCCATGTGGTGGGGGTCAAGGGGCCATTTTGAATCCAGGCAGCGTGCTCAGGCCTGCACCCAGTTTGCTTTGCTTTCTTCCATTAGGCCCAGGGGTAGTGAGTGGTGCATGGGCCAAGTCTTTCTGTGGGGTGTCTTGAATTTAAACATCATTGAGGGCATGGATGGCATTGTGTTGTGGTGATGTTTGTGAGTTTTTCCACTTTTTGGGGTGGTGTTGGGGCCTGGCCATGTGGGTGGGGGCCATTTTGAGGCCTGGTCCAGGCAGTGCTTGTCCATGTGGTGGGGGTCAAGGGGCCATTTTGAAGCCAGGCAGTGTGCTCAGGCCTGCACCCAGTTTTCTTTGCTTTCTTCCATTAGGTCCAGGGGTAGTGAGTGGTGCATGAACCAAGTCTTTCTGTGGGGTGTCTTGAATTTAAACACCATTGAGGGCATGGGTGGCATTGGATTGTGGTGATTTTTGTGTGTTTTTCGACTTTTTGGGGTGTTGTTGGGGCCTGGCCATGTGGGTGGGGGCCATTTTGAGGCCTGGTCCAGGCAGGGCCAGGCCATGTAGCTGGGGGTCAAGGGCCCATTTAGAAGCCAGGCAGTGTGCTCAGGCCTGCACCCAGGTTGCCTTGCTTTCATCCATTAGGCCCAGTGGTAGTGAGTGGTGCATGGGCCAAGTCTTTCTGTGGGGTGTCTTGAATTTAAACATCATTGAGAACATGGATGGCATTGGATTGTGATGTTAATTGTGTGTTTTTCGACTTTTTGGGGTGTTTAACTGATGTTCCTCTGGCTTTCATTGCTTTTAGGTGTTCAAGAGAACCACCAGTGCCAGGAAGAAGTCCTGCAGGGGTGTGAGCAGCACAAAGTCACGTGACGTCACGTGTGGTCACAGACAAGACAACTCTGCAACTCGTGCAACTGCGGCCTGCTGTTATGACATCTGAACAAGAGGGCCCCAAAAAAAGGTGGCCGTAGCACCTCAGCAAAAAAAAGTTGCCAGTGCCACTGCCAGTAAGAAGGAACAGAAGAAGAAAGTGGCACCACCTACCAAGGAGACTGGTGTGCCCACCGACACCTTTTTTGGAGAAAAAAAACTACGCCTGCAGCAGCAGCGGTGTCCGCCGGTGACTAAGCTGGAAGCAGCACCTCCGCTTCATTGGGCTCAGTGCCACCACGCCAAGTTAGTCCCAAGCCCATGAGCGCCGCAAAGGCAGCCACTTTGGTTGTTCAATCACCATCGACCAGTGATGTTGGCTCATCACAAGAAAGTACCATCAAATCAACGCCGAGCGTAACTCAGCTGACGAGTGTTCAACAACCACAGCCGCAACGACCACCACAGGTGCAACAAGTACAAGCGCAAGTTCATGGGCAAGGAGAGGCGCAAGGAGAGGCACAAGGAGAGGTGCAACTAGAGGTTCATGGAGCGGCACAACTGCCTACAATGCTTGTTCCTCCAGAAGTAGGGGCACATCAGGAAATTGATATTGAAGCGGAGGTATCATGCGAGGAAGCCACTCCTCCTGATGTTTATCCATTGTCTTTCAGATCCCCAGCAAGAAAAAGGTCAAGGAGGGCTACTACTACTACTAAAAGTTCTTCTTCAAGCCCCCTTCATTCTGATGACCTTGATCCTGATTGGAACCCACAAATGCAGTCTGAGAGTGAGGCACGCCATGAGCCGACAAAGGTAGCTAAGCCTAAAAGGAAGGTTCCTGCAAGGCTTCCACTTAAGGGTGATGATGACGAACAAGAAATGGTGTCTTCTGCTGCTGAAAAACAGTCTGACGATGATGACCCAGTCATCACAGACGTCACTCCAGCCCTAGCGGGCATGCAGCAGAAAAACATTTTCACCCTCGCCCGAATGGCTGCTGAGCCGATGTGGGCGGCGTGGCACTGGTACCAACACCAACGCAGTTAACTACAACACCAAACCGACCTACAGCTTCCATATTTTCTCGTCAGAAGGGCCGGCAGGGACCTCCATCCAGCTCGACCTCCATTACCTCAAGTAGTGGTGCTGTAAGTGAACAACAGAAATGAATTCAGCCACGCCCATCCTCCACTGCATCTGGCATTGAAAGTTAAAGTAGCACCTCCACCACCAGCAAACATTTCCAGTCCCCAGTTTGGGACTTCTTTACTGTTAGCCAAAAGGTGGAAAACATGGTCGTTTGTTCAATTTGTAAAGTATCAGTTAGTCGGGGTAAGCTTGGTACCAGCTATGGTACAGGAGGCCAGAGATGTCATCTCAAAAAACACCACACTATCCAGTGGGATGCACACCTAAGTAAGATCCAGGAAGTCCAAAGTAGAACTGATCCAAATGTATCCATTGACATTGCATCTAATGCTGACGAGGGGCTGATTGTGCAGGGGAGGAAGTCAAGAACCGGCGAACATTTTTTCTGGTACACCCAGTACCCCTGGCAGCAGCACTGCAGTGGTAGCACCGACACCCTCTACCCCTGCAACATGTATGAGGCACACTAAGAGTCTGGGACAGACACCAATGCAAAAAAGTACATCAATGAGCCTAACTGGGTTGAAGAAGTCTGCATCATCATCACGTAAAAACGGTCCAGCCCACCATTAGCAGCATGTTTTGGTTGGATGCGCCATTTGAACGCAACCACCCAACGGTACGTCTGTTTTATGCAAAGCTGGCTAAAATGCTAGCGCTGGACCTTCTCCCTTTCTCTTTCGTGGAAGGGGTGGATTTTCTTGAATTTGTGGCAACAGTTTGCCCTAAATGGAAGGTTCCTAGCCGGTCCTATTTTGCCAGGGTTGCTGTTCCAGCTCTACATCAAGATGTGCTGGAGGTGATTGGCGCAGCTATTCTGAAGAGTTCTGTTCACACTATCTACATGACAACAGACATGTGGACCAGTTGCCAAGCCCTTGATTACATGTGCATCACTGCACACTGGGTCTCTTTTGCAGGGATTAATGAGAAGCTATCTAAAGGTGTTGACATGGACAGAGTTTTTCAAGCTACTCGCAAACATGCAACAGTAGGCATGTTTACCATGGAGAAATATCACACTGCACGTAAACTTTTGGGGGAGTTTTACAGGAAGGTCAATGAATGGCTGCATAGTTGGTTATGTTTTCACGGATAATGGCAGTAATATAGTTAGGGCCGTGACTGATAGTGGATATTTCAGAGTGCCGTGTTTGGTGCACAGTATTAACATCGTGGTGCAAGAATTCTTGAAAAAAGAGGACACAGTCATCAAATTACTGACCACCTGCCGAAGAATCTTTACACATTTCAGCCATTCTTTTAAGGCTTTCAACATGAATGTAAACTGCCAGTCAAAGGACTAATCCAGGAGGTGGCAACACGTTGGAACTAAACCTTTTACATGCTTGAGCGTCTGTCTGAGCAGTGGGGGGTAATATATGAGTATGTCTATAAACTGGGTTATATCTTATGTTATGTTCTCAGGAGTTTTATTGAGCGCTCAGCTACTCAGACAAGAATGTCCCGGATCTATCAGACCTAACACAGCATAACCCCAGCGGCAGAGGGGGAATTAGAGACAGAACAGCCACATTTTAAGCTCTTTCCTGAAAGAGGCTAAGTTCACGCTCTTTCTCAAAGCGAGTGGCAGAGCATTCCAGGCCCTCGGCGCCAGATATTTAAAGGACCGACCACCGGTCCGCACACGTCTGATTGCCGGGACCGTGGCCAGTATCAAGGCGGCCGAGCGTAAGGCTCTGGATGGATGGTGAAAGCCAACTCTCTTCCTCAAATAGAGAGCCCCAGTGCCATGGAGGGCCTTAAACGCTAAGGTAAGAGCCTTAAACTCAATGGGTTTCCGGATTGGCAACCAGTGGAGGGACTTCCACAGTCCAGTGGCATGAGAACTACGGCCAAGGCCAAAGATTGCTCACGCCGACGAGCTCTGCACTACCTGCAGGAGAGATAAAAGAAACTCAGGCAGGCCAAGGTAGAGTACATTCACGTAATCCAGTCTCGATCCAACCAAGGCTTGCACCATTATTTTCCTGTGGGCAATGGAAAGGAGAGGGAGGAATTTCCTTAACATTTTTAGTATTCCAAAACACTGTCCGACCAGACCAAGAATCTGTGATTTTAGAGAGAAACAGTTGTCCATCTTGATGCCAAGATTCTTCGTTACCGAGGAGGAGTCAGAGGAAGGTGGATACATCCCAGCTGGCCACCAGGACTTCCATTTGGGATCATGAGGGCCCCCAAAGAAGAGGAGCTCAGACATATCGGAGTTACATTTCAACTGGTTAAGTTGAAACCAGGAAAATACCGCACCCAAGCAGTTCTTAATGCTATCTCCATCAAAGTCCTAGTTCCGTCCGCATGTGAAAAGAAGCTGTGTGTCATTGGTGTACGAGACAATCTGGGTGCCAAAAGACTCTGCCAGTGCCGCGAGAGGGGACATGTAAATGTTAAAAAGAGTGGGGCTCAAGATCGACCCCTGAGGAGCTCCCACCTCCAGAGGCGGCAATGCAGCAGAGTACGGAGGCGCCAAGACTGTCTGTTGTCGGTTAGATAGAAACGACTCGAACCATCTGAACACCGTTCCCCGAACACCAATCTCCAAGAGTCTTACCAGGAGGCGGTCATGGGGAACGGTGTCAAACGCCGCCGATAGATCTAATAACACAAGCAGTGCTTTCCCTCCATTATCTAGGACTTCCTTGATGGCCTCCGACACCTCCAACAGTGCCGATTCAGAGGTGTAGTTTGCCCTGAAACCGGACTGGGTGTAATGCAAGATCTCATGTGAATCTACAAAGTCAGCCAGGACAGAATGCACATGTTTTTCGGCCACCTTGGCCAGGACCGTATGCAGCGATATAGGTCGATAATTTGCATAGATACTGGGGTCCAGGGACAGTTTTTTTAAAAGGGGGAGAACCATCGCCTGTTTCCACGCTTGCGGCACAACTCCCGTTTCCAAAGACCGATTTAAAATCGGATTAACAATAGGATTAACGATGTATGCTATTTTAGCTAGAAACTTGGTGGGGCATGGATCAAGTGGGGAGCCGGATCTGATTTTAGACAGAACTTCCAGAGAGGATTGAAGTTCCATGGGGGGGAAAGTTGACAGGATGGGCTGCCCAACAGCCACCGCAGGAATGGGGGTCCTGGGTTAAGCACACCCCCTACCGCCGCAGCAGGGAAAGTTACCTGGATGCCTTTGATCTTATTCACAAAGAAGCTTGCTAGTTGGGACACCCATGGTTCCAAAAAGGAGCACTTAGACGTGATGGCAGCCGGGGAAGTAAACTCCTTCACCACCAGAAAGATTTCTTTACTGGTGGAAATGGCCTCACACAATCCTTCTGGCAAAGTAGGCTTTTTTCCGGAGATAAATTTCCCTATGATAGGCCTTAATACTGCACCTATAAGCCTCCTTCAGAGGTTCCAAATAACTGCTCTCTCCATACTCTTTCGGCTTTCTTACATAGCCTACGGCTGGAATTAGGAGCTGGAGTAAACCACGGCGCGATGCGCGGAACAAATTCTTGAGGGACCGCTTGGGCGGCGCCAGCTCCCTCAAACAATGCACTAGCCATATTTGAAAGAGATCAATATCTTCCTCAATGTCACCTGACAGCAGGCAAGGGTGATTCTTCAGGCATTGTTCAATCATGTCAGGAGACACTCTATGGAAAGCACGGGGTATCTGTGGGGAACGCCCTTTATCTCTAATGGTGGGGCCGGATTTATGCAGAATATCAAAGGTCACCAGCATATGGTCAGACCATAGTACTGGTTGGGGGGGGGGACTCCAATAGGGGTGGTGGAGAAAAGTTGGTCCAGCGTGTGCCCCTTATTGTGTGTGGGTGACGCCAAGTATGGTAGGAAGCCTAGAGGCTTAGTGGAGTCTAATAATTTGATAGTGTCTACCACATCTGCTTCATCAAAGTGGATGTTAAAATCGCCAAGGAGTATGCAGTGCTTAAACTGCACACACAGTGCTAAACTCAGTCAGTCAGTCAAGTACACTTTATTCGATTGTTAAAATCATAAAAGTATAAAATTCAATGTACATACATTCCAAATGCAAGATTACACATAGTTAAAACAAGTTAGTAGCAGGAATTATATAAGGTACAATTAACTATAAAAATTTCATTTCAATTCAAGGAATGTGAATAGTACAAATATTAATAAATTCATGTTCTTGTTAAACGAGATTTCGTTCTTATTGCTGCTACCAAGAAACTCGCAACACTACATATAACATAAGTGCTACCTAGGAGCTGAAGGTAACTTACAGCAGGCCTTACTTGAGTAAAGCCTTCCTTTCTTAAGATAGGTAACAAAAATGTAGCCCTTTCCACGGTAAAAAACCTGCAGAACATAGTAAAGTACAATGTATTTTGTACAGATCTACCGTCGCATTTACAAAATGGGGCTGCCTCCAGTTTCGCCCATTTAGGGAAGCTATCCAACTGGAAGTGGATTAAATTAAAACGGAACTTAGTCAACAAGAACCTGTGAAATGGTTTAGTGACAATGGCAAGATATGGTTCCCCATTGAGGGGGAATGTAGAAGCAAATAATGGCTTCTGACGGTTGGCTTCATCAATTCCCTTTCCTCTCGTGCCAGTCTGGCCCCCTCCATGTAATGTTTTTTAATCATGCCAATGTCCTCCCTCCTAATACAAGAGGGTGAGTAAAAAAGTTCCGGGCGACCCATCTCAAGTAAGGATCTTTTTATGTACTCCAGCCAGGGCACCCTATTAGAATGATCTAAGGACATGACGTCAGTCATAATAGAGTGGTTCAGGGATAATTCGCTGTTCAACCAGGTCCTTGTTCAGAATATTATTGGGGCTAGCCGTAACTTGTCGGAAACAAAATCCAACCCCAGCTCCACATGTGTTGAGAAGGTTGGGGTAGACTGAGGGACCGACAACAGCGATCGTAAAAAACTATTTTCCACCTTCTGGATGGTGTCATTGTTGGACCTGGGCCTCTTGGCAGGGTCATCCCTAAACTTTTTGCCTTCCTCCAATACTCTCTCTGACCTATTTTGTTTGGTTTAATGACTCTGGGCACTTTACCACTGCTGACCAGTGCTAAAGTGCATATGCTCTCCCTATGTAAAGTGTACATGTGATTGATGTCCATGATTGGTTCATTGTATTTACTGTTAGTCCTTAGTAAAGTGCACCAGGAGTGCCAGGGCTTGTAAATGCCAATACTGCTAGTGGGCCTGCAGCGCTGGTTGCGCCACCCACAGAAGCAGCCTTAAGATGTGTCTGGGGTCTGCCATCGCAGAACCCGCGTGCAGTCTCGTACTGTCATGCTGGCTGGGCAAGTGCACCCACTTGCCAGCCTCTAAACCTTCCCTTAACTTCATATCAGTCACCCCTATGGTAGGCCCGAGGGCAGGGTGCATTGTAAGTGTAAGGTAGGATAAGCCCTGATGTGTGTGGCATGTCCTAGTAGTGAATTACAACTAAATTCGTATTTTCACTATTGTAAGGCTACCTGCTTCCGTTAGGCCAGAATGGGCTGCTGGAATTATTACACTCTATAATCCCAGCAGGCTCAGGGAGCATGGTAGAGAGTCATGTTTAGTATGCCTGAACTCAGAATAATAAAATATTTATTTTAGTAAAGTTTATTTTAATATCCTGTGTTTGCAAATGCTACTTTTAGAAAGTCAGCATTTGCTTGCCTAACTATTTCAGCCCGCCTCTACTGGTATGTGTATCTGACTGTCTGGGATGTGTGAGTGACAGGGCTGGGGGATGACAGGTGGTGAATGCGCAGATTACACCTTAGTGGGAGGTAGGAGTGGCTCTTGACTCTGAATCTAGCTGTGCTCTGCCACCACAATGCTGGCTCCACCCTCCTGGGGAGCGACTGATGACTCAGCCGACACCTGGCCCAGGAAGGGCGAAGCCCCATCAACAAGGTACTTCTGGTTGCCCCTGTCCGCACAATGCTGGCTCCACCTCCTGTGGAGTGTCTGATGTGCCTGCCCCTCACACTGAAAGCAGAAGCCGGATTGCACCCAACAAGGTACTCAAGGACTGAAAGTGGCTATGCAAAGGCCCCCCTGGCCTGTAAGAACAAAAGAAACTGGGTATAAAAGAAGGAGCCCTGCTCCTTGAAAATTAGATCCTGTTTGGGCTACAGAAGGAACTCTACCCGACGAGAAGGACCGGGAAGGACAAGGAAGAGTGCTGGCTCTTGCCTGTGTCTGGTGCCTTGCTGCAGAAGGAGAGGAAAAGGAAAGACTACAAGAAGACTTTTGCTTTGAGAAACTTTGTGCCAAACTCTGCTGAGAGATCTCCAAGGGCTTGTTGTTGAACTTGCCCCCTGACCAGCGCCCCAGGACCAGTGGGCGCTACATCATGAAGAAAGCGACTGTGTGTGCTGCTTATCGCTGCAGTACTGACAGAGGGGTCTGGGAGCGCTGGGCAAGCCTGCCACGCTCCCCGTAACCAAGGCATCGACATCCCCCCTGAGCACCATGACCGGGGCCCAAAGCAACAGCGAGAGCAATGTGAGGTCCAGCCGCCGCTGGCCCGAGCACCGTGACTGCAACTGCACCGGGAGCCCGAGAGCAAAGTGAAGGAGGACCCGTCCGGTCCAAGCTCCCGAATTGACTGCGCTTCGAGCCGTCAATCCACCTGCGAAGACGGACAGCTGCCCTGTGATAACCCCCTCTGGTCGGTAGCCTGCCCGACAGCTCATCTGTGAGCGCACAGCTGCACCCGGTACTTTGGCTGGGTACGTCCTGCACTTGGGGACCGTACTGCCACTGGCCGTCAACACACAGCCGCCGCCTCCAGGGTCGGAGCGAACGACGAGGAAAGGACCCTGCCACCACAGAGCACCGCCGCCCCGGATGACCCGAGACCTGCCCGGCTGAGAGCCGCAGTGAACAGCGACCCCGGAAAAGCAACGCGACGTGGGACAGCTCCCCTGGAAGCCGCCCGCTCCACAAGAATTTGAAAGGTACTGTGTTGTATCCTCACGGTGCGAGCGTCCTGCAACTCGAGCTCGCACCGCGCTATCTGCTCCCAACGCGAGCCGCCTCTGAAACCGAGGCTCGCACACGCAGAGAGCGCATTGAGGCGCTACGAGACACTGAACCTTATCGAACCTGGGCAGAAGGCCCAAAAGATTGCTTATTGCTATAAAGAACTGTGGCAACCTGAACTTAAGTAACCTGGAACCGCTATTGAAAGTTTGACAACTGTATTTACAAGCCTGCTTGAAATTTATATAAAGATATATATTTTTACAAATACAGTTTGGTGTCATTGTGTGGTGGGTTGGTTGTGATGGTGTAATATTGCAAATGTTTAACCCTATGTGCCCCAAAGATTAGCCTAAGACTGCTTAAGCCACACTACCTAGAGGGTAAGCAGAGGTTGTCTGGAAGGTAACCCTCAGCCCTGACGAGGAAGAGAGAGTCCCTGCTTGTCGCTAGTGCTACACTGCGCCAACTAGAGCCTCCCCCTTCCTACAGTCATCTTTTATGTAACCACATAAAGGGGAACCATATGTTGCAATTGCAACGCATTTGGTGTTATAGATCTTTAGCATTGCCTGCATCGGCCTGGCCCCTAGTCTTTTAGAAAACCCCATAAGTGAAGCAGTTGATCTTGCAACTGCTAGGCCTCTCGCTCTGACCTGTGGTCTCCATGAGCCTCTCTCATCAAAGAGTACGCCTAAGTAAGGAAAAACGGCCACCCTCGAAACCACCTCCTCTTTGCATTTAAAAATCATCCTTTTTCTTTTTCTACAGTGGAGGCCTACTACCATGGTATGGGATGTATTGGCGTTAATCTTTAAATCAAGTTTATCCATGAAGGCCCGAAGGCGTCCAACAGCCGTTGCAGACCGACACCAGTACGGGCTATAAGTACTGCGTCGTCCGCGTATAGGAGGGCAGGAATTTTAGCCTCTCCTATACACGGGAGATCACCCTGTACCGCCTCCAGATAGCTGCTTAGGCCATTAATATACAGTGTGAAGAGGAGGGGGGCCAGGACACAACCCTGGGGCACCCCACGCATGGACCTGAAAGAGGTTCTGCATCTACCCTCATTATTGACTCTGATCTTAGCAAACAGTTCCTGGTGTAGTGATGCCATGAAGTTTACCAGGGCCCCGTCTACACCCATCTTCAAGAGGATGTCCCGTAATTTGGTTCTATTTACCAGGTCAAAGGCCGAGGAGAGGTCCATAAAGGCCAAAAATAAAGACCCCTCCTTGGCTACAGTGTATTTAGCAAGTAAAGATGTAAATTTGAACACTGCTCGACCGTACCTCTCTTCTCCCTAAACCCATATTGGGCATTGGCTATGCCCCCGCTACTTTCCACACTATCCCTTAGTTTCGTCAGAAGGACTCTTCCCAGAATTTTAATGGCAGAATCTAAAAGGGATATGGGTCTGTAACACCCAGGGTACTCCCTCTGTCCCTTTTTTTGAAAATGGGTACTATGACTGAGGTAGCCCAGGAAATGGGGATAACGTTTCCATTAGCGGCTGTGAAAACTTTGGAAAGCACTCCTGCCCATAATTTCGGGGAGTGCCGGTGAAAATCTGCGGGCACCCCATCTAGGCCTGGGGCTTTATTTTTTGAGGTTTCCAAAATAGCTATCTCGACCTAGTCAGTAGTAAAAACTGGTGGGGTATACTCAAGAGTTATCGCTTGGGGGCCCTGGATCCTGGATGATGGGTTTCCATACACTTTTTTAAAATGGGCAAGCCACCTGTCGTCAGGGATAACACAATCCATAGGCGTGTTAACCTGGCCAGAAAACAGGGGCTGATTTATCACTTTCCAGAATAGACTACTATCCCGCATAACATTGACTGAGAGTAACTTCTCCCAAGCCTCTTGCTTTAAAGCTTCCTTACGCTCTCTTATAGCCTGCTTATATTCCCTCCTTATTGTAGATACAGCCTCCCTGTTTCTCGGGTTACAGTTTAAGGCTGCTAGGAGTGCACTATGTGATTTAGAGCATTTGGAGTCAAACCAGCGATGTTGTTTATTACCACTCTTCCTTAACCTGACAGTCAGCTGGTTTGAGATCTGTAAACAAATATCCTCATAGCACCCAAGATTTCGCAGTTATCTGCACTAGGATTTTGGCAAATTGCCACTGCATTTTCTATATTAGGGAACAAAGCTTCATAGAAGTCACCAGGCACCACGTTAGCCCACTTGAGCCATCTACCCTGGTCCACCACATTTAGTGATCCCACCCTGGGTTTATCGGGGGCGGCATAGAGCCCATGGAATCACCCCAGTAAACTTCCAATAAGACAGGATTGTGATCGCTAAAAAGGGATAATAGGGTTCTATATGAGGCGACACTATGTAGAATGGCCGATGACACAAATATGTAATCAATAATGGAACCTGGGTCCGACCCTTTAAAAGTATTGAGCCTCGGAACGTCTGAACTACAGACAGGTTCCATCAAATTGGAATTAGCCAGTAACTCCTCTAATGCCTCTCCCCCTTTAGAATGCTCAAAGTGCGTAATATCTGGGCCACTCAGTTCCAAATAATCAGTAATACCACATAACAGAGTACATGGGTGAATGTTAAAATCGCCCATGAGGACGAGTTAAGTATTAAGATGTATGTCTTGACTGACCTCAATCAACAGTTTTTCCAGGATAGCAAGGTTATCGTTGCTATTGTCCTGGGTTCCTGCATTGTAAAAATTAATAAAAACGGTTTTCTGGGTTGAGGAGATCACCCTTTCCACTAACAAGAGGTGTGGTGAAGGTTGGTTGAGTACTTTAAGTGCCCCCTTAAGTTTTAGTGAGAAAAGAAAAATGAGACCACCTTTAGCTCTGCCCGCGGCACTAGGGGCAGCAGGCACCACGAAACTCGAGAATCCATCTAGACTGAAGCTAGCTGATGTAGCCCAAGATTCCTGGAGGGCTACAATATCATACAAGGAAATAAAAGCAAGCCAGGCCTCATCGGTCCTTTTAGTTCTAACACCTGCCATATTCCAACTCAGTAGCCTACATGTTTCCGTTGTACCAGGAATGCGACTAGGTTCATCTCCTGTGTGTGCTACTGGTAGTTCAGGTAGTCAATCTGTATCCTCTAGCCCTGAGAGTGGGGAAAAGCGGTTACTGAGAGCCAACCCAACCCCATCTGTGGTACCAGGCATATGGTGACTAGGGGGTGCTTGCTGCCGTGGCTCAGGGGGTTTAAACCAATATGGATCGGTCGGTCCGCACCTATTGGTGCTTGATAGTGGGGGACTAGCAAACCTGGCCTCCCCGCCCTTACTGGGTGTGGTCCACTACTACCCCCTCTAGGAGGACGTTGCGGGCCGTGTGGGCTTATTGTGGGTGGGTGGAAGAATCCTAAAGGCAACGGTCTTAAGTGATCGTTGCTGGAGACTCTAGAACCATCCCAGAATAACCTTTCAGCCACATCGGCCCTGTCGAAATTGACTATCACACAATCCCCCTGTACCATTTTTGGTACCCTCCCGATCCATCCCACCCTATTAGCAGAAATAATCCTGTCAGAGATATTGCTCCCGCTACATGAGGCAGTGCACCAGGTTTGTGCTATAGCTATGAGATCACTGGCGCACTCGCGCTCTCCTCTACTCAAGGGTAGGGTACCCACAAAAATTGCCACAAACGGAGCCGCCTCTGGTAGTAGATGACGATGAATGTTACATCCTATTGGATTTCTTACAATGGGCAGCTTTTGTGGTGCCCTAGCATTATCCACTTGGGTGGGGGGTAGTGTAGTTACAATGGGAGCGACGAGTGGTTCAGTCACCATGGGCTCCCTTGTTGAACTTCCCGGCCCTGCCCCAGCAAGGCCCTCCTTGTGTCTATCCAGGAGCAAATTGTGATCAGTGACAATTTTGTCAATAATTACACATTTCTTAAGGAGTCCCTCCAAGCAAGTATTTAGAGTATCCACAATGTCCTTCGCGATGGCCACAAGAAGCGGTTCGATCCGGGCAACAAAGAGCGCCTCCAACTGAGACTCCAGAGTACTAGTGGATGATCTTGTGGGCCCTGGCAAATGTTTAGCTTTCCCCCTTTTTTTCCTCTTAGATGAGTCACCAGGCTGAGGAATGGTGGTAGGCTGTGGTGACTCCGATACAATGCCCTCTAAGGTAGTAGGTACAGCTGCATCTAGAAACAAGAAACGTGGCACTGCCCTATGTATTTGGGTTAAAGGCTCATACGGAGTCCAATATTTTTTTTCAACGAACAACGCTCTGAGCTCACTTTCCAATAGGGGCCATTTAATGAGAGTTCAAACACCATATACAAAATTACATCAATTTATTTTCATCTATGATTCTTAGTCAAAAAATATTTTTATACAAAATTTTCCATGGTTGAATCACATAAAATTCAATGATGCGCCCCAAGTATCCCATTCATTCCTCCATCCTCAACACATCAATCTTCTACACTTTCGTCGCCCATACAAACACTCATACCTTCCTCATACATCCAGTCAACATCATACACTAATACTCAGTGCATCGCTGGGAAGAATGTAGATGGCAGTGGCAGGATCAAATATCGACACGCCAACGCGCGTTTCAGTGCTCGGCCCGAACTATGACCGCACCTTCATCAGGGCATTTATACAGTGGGACACAGGCAGGGACTACGACAATTCAAAGAAATGGCCACTCTATAATAAACATAAGAAGGAAAGTTACTATTAGTAAGCATATGCTAAAAATTGAAATTTTAGAACAATCAAGAAAATATGTACACACCTCAACTAAAAACAATGTTTTTACATATTAGCAAGGGTACGTAGCGATATCTTATTGTAAATATGCACATGATTTTTTTTTTAAAACAAAAAACAACAAGCAGTGAGCTCAGAGAATGTTACATCGAAGCAAGGGCGTTTAAAGATAGGATTTTAACAGGATATAAACATGGCCCAGAAGGGGCTCAGGTCAAGCGCACACAAAAAGGAATCCCTTCACAAACAAAACACATTTCATTCCTACAAGCATACATTGGGTCAGAGTAAAGGAAGGTTGCAAAAAGATTTTGTACGGCTGCAGGCTGTGTGACTATTACCAAAGGTTCCTGTGGGATAGCATGGATAGAAAGAGCATCGCCACTAGCTGCTGGGTCAGCAGGATCCACAGGGGTTGGGTAGCTAGGAGTGATGGGTAAGACGGCAGCTTGTCCCAGACCCAGTTTGAGTTCAGCATGAGCGATTTCTTTATTAAGAGCCCCCACAGCCGTGGAAAGAAAAGTAAGGATAGACTGTGAGTGTCTTGGTATCTTAGCTTTAGTGTTATTCTCATCGCCATTGCTTAAGTTCTTTCGCTTACTCATATCATGATGTTAAGGGCCGGGCCCAGCCCTGCCTCCTTCTGCCTACGACTGCCTTAGACTGCCCGCCCTCTGCCGGGCTCAGCCCGGCACTGTACGCGCGCGTCCCGCAGGGTGGGAGGCTCCCATCTCACTTGTAGCGCCTCCGGGCGCTGGTATGGCATCACAGGTCTTGCGCCAGCCGGGGCAGCTGGGAGATGTAGTTCCCGCTGCTCCCGTGCCGACCGAGGTGTAGTGTAGCCGGTAGCCGTTGCCCTCACGGCGCAGGAAGGTAGGGGAGATGGTGCTGTCCCTGGTGTCTCCACAAAGCCGTTCCCCTCACGGCGTGTTTTGCTGCAGGTGCCCCACCTGGACGCTCGGTGCCCCTCTCACTTGTAGCGCCTCCAGGCGCTGGTATGGCGTCACAGGTCTTGCGACGGCCGGGGCAGCTGGGGGATGTAGTTCCCGCTGCTCCTGTGCCGACCGAGGTGTAGTGTAGCCGGTAGCCGTTGCCCTCACGGCGCGGGAAGGTAGGGGAGATGGTGCTGTCCCTGGTGTCTCCACAAAGCCGTTCCCCTCACGGCGCGTTTTGCTGCAGGTGCCAAACTCACTGAGGAGAGTCCCTCATGGAAGGATCCAATGGGGCCAAGGGGTCTATAGACCAGCAGTCCCGCACAGGATTGGGCTGGTGACAGTGACAAACAGAATCCCAGCGCTTCGGCTCCATGTATGTCTTCTGTTGGTACAATGGAGCAGTCAAAGCGCCTGTCTATCACTAGAGCGACACCCCGCCCCTGCCCGAGCCCTGGTCTTTCTTCAACATGAAGTAGTTAAGGTGCAGAGCATTGGCCCCCTAACTACTTGAGGCTAGAGTTGGAGAAATGGAAGCTAATTGCAAGCCTGACAGACATGCTTCGTCCTTTTGAGGTCTTCACGCTTGAAGTCAGCAGGGAGGACTGTTCTTTGGGCAAAGCTAACTCATTGTTGGTCCTGCTAGAGAACCAACTGAAGGAGGTGTCTTCAACGTTCAGAGGTCATGGTGAAAACCGAGAAGCATATGATTTGGCGGAGAAGTTCAAGTCAAGTCAAATAAAGCTTTATTCGATTTTTACAGAGAAAACCATAAAAGCACATATAATACAATATAAAATGACTATGAAATGCGATCAAAAGACATACTACCTATTAAAAACAAGTTAAAAATTTAGGTTTATATGGAATCATGTAAAGTTTTTTTGACTGGTGGGGAACACAAGACAGTTAATTCATTGATGCTCTGGACCTTACTGCAAATTTCAAAAAGCTACTAGCTGCATTGATTGTAAGTTCATCTTCAAGCATATATAGCTTAAGTAAGGCTGGCCGGCACTGTCTTAAGCCCCACAATTTGAGGAGCGGAAGAAGATGTTTCCTTCTACCCCAGTCATAGAATTTACAGAATAAAATAACGTGAATGTTGGATTGTTTGGAGACATTGTCACAAGGACAGACCGCCGGTGTAACCGACCAATCGTTTACAGTGGGAAATGTTAGTAGGCGGAAGAAGCAGTCTGTCCTCATCCTTGTCAGCAGCATTCTCGTATAGGGGGTGATGAAGGGAGAAAGATAGGATGGGATGCCGTCATCATGTAGTAAGAGGTTGTGGTTAGCAATCGATTGTTTGTTACCTTCAAGATAGGAACGTCTGTCTGTAAGTAAGCCTAAACAGCGAGCTTTAAGGTCTTTTTTGGAAATCGTTTGGCACGTTGTGGGGTTAGTAAACATATCAGCTAGATCCAGGGAGGTTAAAAATTTCTGTACATAGGTGAGCCAGGGTATTTTTCTTGAGTTGGTTAAGGCCATACAGTCCTTAATTATATCCTGGTTTAACACCGTTTTATCCGAGGACCAGACTTTGTGCCATAGCAGGATTGGAGCGGTTTTAATTATGTTGGAGATATATACTCGTAATAACTCATTGTGGCAGACTGTGGTTGAAGTAGATCGGGGAACAGCCAACAGAAATCTTAAAAACGCGTTCTCACTGGTTTGGATCTCTCCACAATCCGCCATGCCCCAGATGCCTGCTCCGTATGTTGCGGTAGAGACGCATTTGGCAGCATATATGTCCAGCAAGATTCTAACTGGTTTCCCACCTAATTTGGTCGCAAATTTCTTTAAGGCTCCGATTTGTCTAATAAAGGCCAGGTTTCGGGTGTGTACAGCGTTCTTCCAAGTGCCTGTCCTGCTAAAAAGTATACCTAAATAGGTGAAGGTTTTTGTGAGACTGATCTTATTAGCATCAATGTACGTATTGCAAGTGATGTTCTTTTTGTTGCTGCAACACATTGTAAAAGTTTTGCTTACATTGATCTTGAGACCTCTCATGTCCATAAAGGTAGAAAAGGCGGTCAGCGCTTTTTGTAGCCCTAATTGGGTCCTGGACATAATCACAGCGTCGTCCGCGTATAAAAGAATTGGAACCGCAAGGCCGTTTATTTTTGGGTAATCCGCATCTAATTTGGCCAGGCAGTCGGCGACGCTGTTGATATACAGATTAAAAAGAAAGGGGGCAAGGATACAGCCCTGCCTGACCCCCTTTCTAATAGGGAACTTGTTGGTGCATGCTCCGTCCTTCCCATATCGAACCTTGGCCCCAGCTCCACGATAGAGTTCTTTTATGAATGATAAGATGTTTGGATCAACGCCCATGTTGTTAAGGGTAGACCAGAGTAAGCTATGGTTGAGGCAATCAAAAGCAGAGCTTAAGTCCACAAAAGTCATATATAGGTTGCCTCTTTTTGCCAGCACATGTTTGTCAATAATCAGAGCTAGATTTAAACATTGTTCCACTGTCCCGAGACCAGAAACGAACCCATATTGAAATTTAGATAAAATGTTATTCTCCTGTGACCATGTTTGTAGTTGATTCAATAGACTCTCCCGGCCACCTTCATCATGGAGTCCAATAAGGAGAAAGGTCTATAACATTTTGGGTCCGTTCTTTCTCCTTTTTTGAAAATGGGTATTATGATCGCTTCTTGCCATGTTGTGGGGAATCCTTTACAGGCATAGGAATTAAGGACGTTGGTAAGAATAGGTGCCCATAATTGGATGTTGTCTTTAAATAAGTCTATGGGGATTCCATCTGGGCCGGGCGCTTTGGCATTTGAACTTTCAAGAATAGCCAGTTCCACTTCCGAGTAATTGAAGTAGATGGAAAGTGGAAACGGCTCTGGGTTATTGATTAGCGATTCATTGCTCTCCATTGGTTCAATTCGGTCATCTAGTTTATAGAGATCGGTGAAGTGGTTTATCCAGACATCTTCGGTGATGGCAATTTCTATGCAGTCGGTTGTCCTGTCGCAAAAGAAAGGGGCGTTCACCTCCCTCCAGAAGGCCGTGTTGTCCCTTAAAGTACTGGCTTTCAACAGAGCTTCCCAGGCCGCGTTTTTCAGTTCCTTTTTTCTGTTCTTGATTGCCTGTTTGTAAGCGGCACGGGCGGATCTGATTTCCACCTGGTTTATTGGAGTTTTGTTGAGGCTGGCCTTCAAGATATCGCGAGTGTTAGAACACTCGTGATCGAACCAACCTTGGCTCTTAGGAGCGTTGGTTTTGTTGTTGTTTCTGCTCAAGTTTTTTCTAATTTGTGTAGCGATTTGATCGAAAGCAGAAATAATATCCGGAGGGTTGGGGGGTAGTTCTAAACAGGTCCAGAAAAGGTCAGGAGCCGTTTTGATCAGGTTTTCAAGAAATTTCGAGGTGTCAATTTTAGCCCATTTTATGGTGTATCCGTTTCTTGACGAAAGTGAGATGGTATGTGAAAAAAGGTTTTCCACGTTGCTCCTAGACTTAGTACCACTGGAGGGGGAATGTATTTTAACGCTGATGGGGTAGTGATCGCTCAGAACCAACTCCTCTCTGTTAAATTCTAAAGCGTCTCCATGATGACTGTGGGACAAGAGGAAAAAGTCTATTGTCGTGAGCGATCCCCTTCCATGGAATGTGGGTAAAAAATCAGTCGGGGGCACAGTTAAATCATTGAAGAAACCCAGATCCCACTCGTGTAATAAGTTGTTCAGTTGGGTACCCGTGATTGAATGTTCAAAATGGGTGGTGTGTTCTCCATTTGGGGCTCTTTGATCACAAACCCTGGTTCCACTGTATGGGCATAAGTGACAGTTGAAATCACCTAGAATGATCAAGCGCTGGTCTGAGGAGGACCCTCCCATACCCTTCTTTATTACTGTAGAAAGAAACTCCATGAATTTTATTTGATCATCTCTCTGTGCACCATTGTATAGATTAATTATGAGAGAGTTAACAACCTCTTTCCCAGATATTTTGAAGGCCTGGAGTAGGCGGCCAAAGGACTTTGGGCTATGATCAGTTTGCGGGAGGTCAACGCGTTCTAATGATGCGTTTAATCTATTTGAAACGTACAAGCAAAGACCTCCTGAGGATCTACCTCTATGGGACTGAATAGAAGGAGTGAAATGTGTGCTATAACCATCCAGATTTACGGGCGTCAGATCCCAACATTCCTGGAACGCTAAGATGTCAAAAGTGTGTATGTAGTTCAGGAAGGTAGGGTCATTTATTTTATTTGAAAGCCCGGCTATATTCCAAGATAAGATAGAGAGATATTTGTCCTCAATGGAATGTGTTGGGGTGCAGTTTGGGTAATTCAGGTCAGAAGTTGGGGGTGAGAAAGAAATCTGGGAGTCATTGGTTTGTAAACTTTCCGGCTCAGAAGGGACGTATGACAGAACCAGGTTAAGGGAGTCCTCAGTGGGTTGGGGAGGGGCAAGGTTTCCATGTTTGCTTGGGGTCATCCCTGGGCTAGCAGGAGACCTGGGGGACCTTGGCTTGTTGTTAAACGGTAAGTAATTTTTTAATGGTCAGTCGACCATTTCTAAGGTTGAAAAATAGTTACTTGTTGGAGCCCCTCTCCACCCCTCTTCGTATGGATGATCTCTTCTTGGGTTCCAGGGCAGGTAATCCCAGTCCCTCCTCCTGTTACGTGTTTCAACTTGAGACCAACTCCAACCTGGGGATTGGCCCCAATTTTGGGGGAAATCTTGTTCACGTGGTAACCTCGGTGGGTAAAAGAAGGACAGACGGTTAGTGTCTATGCTTCCCTTTCTCTCCAGGGTTGACCAGGAACATATGTAACTCACTGTCTCAGGGTTATCAAAATTGATGATGATACAATCCCCTTTTATTCTTTTCCTTGTATCCCCTATCCACGGGACTCTTCGTACCATGGACAGTCTACTTTTGCAGTGTGAAGGAAGGGGTCTGTTAATCTGGAGCCACTGCATGACTTTGTTTTTTAATGACCAGGTGGATTCACTCATGTTTTCTTCCAGTTCTGGTACCCCTGTAAGGATCACGGTGTAGGGGCTTGCTTCTGGGGGAAGATGGACTGGTCTCTTTGGGCCAACTGGTTTATTGGGTGCTTCAGCAGCCTGTTGGGTGGCCGAGGGTTTAGGTGATGGGGGCTTAGAGTTCTTACTGGTGGGATCTGCACTTGTTGCTGGTTTTCCCTGTACTTGTTTAGTGGAAACCTTAGTGTCTGTAGAAGTAGTTTGGTTAGTAGTTGGAGTTTTTGGTTTTTTTTCTATAGGTGGGGGAGCTTTATGCGTTGTAGGTTGGGGCGCTGGTTTCTGTATAGTAACAGCCTGAACATGTTTGGTGGTCGTAGAGGCTAGTGGCTCTACGGTGGTAACAGAGGGTTTGAGATGATTAACCTGGTTTGTTAGTCTAGCGAGCTGCTTCTCAATATTGTTTAGCGTTCGCTCGATTGGGAGTAGTTGCAGTTTTATAAAATCCTTAATTGAGTCAAAAACTTGTACAGTAAGATCTAAATGATTAGATTTAACAGTGTCATGACCCCTGTGAGTCTCCTCCATCGAGGCAGCCAAAAGAGAAGAGTCATCCACGTTGTCAGGCAATGACTGTCTAGAGATCTTGGGAAGGTTAGTACATGAAGGTTTTTTAGACCTAGTACGCTTCGGTAGACAGTGCGGCTTAGACTTGGGTATTGGCCTTACACTGGTTTGTTTAGGAATGGCTCCCTCCTTGGACACCTTCTCGGGTTTCGGGGATGAGGCTACAGCTAAGGGTGAAGGCTGAGGTTGTGACTCTATCAAAGTTGACGGGACGGTTTGAGTGGGGCTGATCACCAAGGTGGGAGTTTTCTCCAGGTCATCCATAGAGGCTTCCCCTAGTGAGAGATGAGTGACTGATAAGTCGACGCTCATTGGGATGGTGTGAAGTTCAGCACGAATTTCTTGTAATAAAGGAGCGTTGCTTTCCTGGTGGATGGGTGTTTTGGCTAGAGCGAGAAGGCCCATGGAAGACCTCCGTGCTGCAGCAAGGTCCTGGGAGACACGTCTTTCAAGCAAAACAATTCCCTGATTGATAGCATCGTTTGCTTTGGTAATAAATTGGTCAATTGGGCCAATTACTTCGCCCACTCCATGGGCCGTTTTGTTCCTCATAGCCCTGGTAGTCATGTTAGCAGAGAGACACCCTTAGGTTGTAAAGCTGAAACAATAGTGGTGAATGGCTCCCAATGCGGATGGTAATGAACAAGGCGGGGAGGTGCGGTTGAAAAAGGGGTGGCCCAGACCAGACTTGCCCTGGCTTGAACGGGCTTAAACGGGCCCGCCCTTGGCCCGGGCTTCGCCCGGGCGTCGACCCGCGCGCGTCCCGCGATGCGCGTGGTTAACCCTGTTTATATAATTGTAGTGAGGTATAAGGAAGGGGCGGTGCACTGGGAGGGGGCGCGGCCTACGCGGGAAGAGGAAACAGCTGGTGTTGGTAACGCTGTGCCTCGCAGTCCCGGGGCCGCGCCTCTCACCTCCTCTGCGGCCACACGTCTCCTCCCTCAGGGACACAGAGTTCTTGTTGGCAGACAGCTACTCCTGTAGCGAGGTCAGGTAGGGCTGGA
This sequence comes from Lissotriton vulgaris, assembly GCF_964263255.1. Classification (NCBI taxonomy): domain Eukaryota; kingdom Metazoa; phylum Chordata; class Amphibia; order Caudata; family Salamandridae; genus Lissotriton; species Lissotriton vulgaris. The sequence continues at coordinate 9,647,533 of NC_141697.1, forward strand.
ATAGCGCTGGAAATCCTGGAAACAACACAAACCTCTAAGCGAGCGGCACCCGCGAAGCGGGGGCCGCGAGAGGTTAAGTACGCCTTGCAGGGGGCGGGGCACTGGGAGGGGGCGCGGCTCACGCGGGAAGAGGAAACAGCTGGTGTTGGTAACGCTGTGCCTCGCAGTCCCGGGGCCGCGCCTCTCACCTCCTCTGCGGCCACACGTCTCCTCCCTCAGGGACACAGAGTTCTTGTTGGCAGACAGCTACTCCTGTAGCGAGGTCAGGTAGGGCTGGAATAGCGCTGGAAATCCTGGAAACAACACAAACCTCTAAGCGAGCGGCTCCCGCGAAGCGGGGGCCGCGAGAGGTTAAGTACGCCTTGCAGGGGGCGGGGCACTGGGAGGGGGCTTTGCTCACGCGGGAAGAGGAAACAGCTGGTGTTGGTAACGCTGTGCCTCGCAGTCCCGGGGCCGCGCCTCTCACCTCCTCTGCGGCCACACGTCTCCTCCCTCAGGGACACAGAGTTCTTGTTGGCAGACAGCTACTCCTGTAGCGAGGTCAGGTAGGGCTGGAATAGCGCTGGAAATCCTGGAAACAACACAAACCTCTAAGCGAGCGGCTCCCGCGAAGCGGGGGCCGCGAGAGGTTAAGTACGCCTTGCAGGGGGCGGGGCACTGGGAGGGGGCGCGGCTCACGCGGGAAGAGGAAACAGCTGGTGTTGGTAACGCTGTGCCTCGCAGTCCCGGGGCCGCGCCTCTCACCTCCTCTGCGGCCACACGTCTCCTCCCTCAGGGACACAGAGTTCTTGTTGGCAGACAGCTACTCCTGTAGCGAGGTCAGGTAGGGCTGGAATAGCGCTGGAAATCCTGGAAACAACACAAACCTCTAAGCGAGCGGCAGAAGTTATTAAGGCGCCTACTTCACAATGAAAGGCTTCAAAACATACATACAGAACAACATTACATTTGTGCCACTATTCTGGATCCACGGTACAAAAAGGCAGTGTCCAGCAAAGCATTCATTCATTTTGATGAAGCAGATGTTTCAAAGTACAAACATTGGCTCGCTGTGTCAGCCACTCGGTTCGAAAAAGAGCGGCAGAAATTGCAAGGAGACAGCACAAGTACAACTGAATCAGCAGGCCATCCGGCGTCAAGTTCCACTTCTGAATCTGTGGCCGAAGTGAGTCACTTTCCCTCACAGCCATTAACCACACCAGCAACTGTGTCATCATCATCCTCACCTGCACCAGGCCCAAACAAAATATTGTTGGAAGCGGATTGGCTAACTCAGCATTGGTTTGCTCGGTCCACTGCTGCAAAGGCCACAGATTGTACGCAAAGTGGAGCAACCCTGGAGAACCTTGAGTCGGTGGTTCAGGCCTATCTGGATGACCCAACAGAGGTCTGTGTTAATGAGAACACATTGGTGTATTGGTATAGGAAAAGGTCTGGATGGCGACTGATCACCAGCCTGGCTCAAAATTATTTGTCTTGCCCACTCGCAAGGGTGTCTTCTAAACGTGTTTTCAGTGCTGCTGGTGCCATTGTAACTTCAAAAAGGACCCGCCTCTCACCCAAAAATGTGGAGAGGTTAACAATAATCAAGATGAATCAGCACTTTATACCACCGATTACAAAATATGTGAATGCACGCAGGAAGAAGAGGACACCGACTTAGGTGACACCGACAGAAGTTCTTCTCTGTTACCTGACCTACTCTCGTCTCAATTCAGACTTTGAGGACAAGCTCTACTTCCCTGACACCGAGGCCTGAAAATTACTTCCTTTTTTTTGTCCTTATTCACTTTTATTCCTGTGTGTCTTTCTTTGTTTTGCAACTTTTACCACAACAAAACTCTAATCACCTAATCACAACAAGTCCATCATCAGCACTGTCTTCTTCTTATTTTCCTTATTGATTTGAAGGTGCTGTAGTCTGCATTCCTGATGTTCAAAAGTTCACAACTCAATCATGCTCCTCTATCCTCCTCCTCCAGACTCCCCCTATCCATTTCCCTCAAGGCAGATGGATGGATTTTGGAGAATAAATAAACTTTGTCTTCATAGACGAGTCCCCTCAAGTGGGACTGAAATTACTGACTAACTACATGCTTGCTGATTGTTGACAGACTTACTTCTGAAATTGACAGGAGAGGCTGCCCTGTGGGCCCTCACTTTCGAAAGAATATTCGGATAAAAAGTAGAACAGGTAATGAATAATGAGAAGATGGCATGCAGTGGACAGCAATGGCTGTCTGTCCCTGTTGAAACCAATTGCTGTTTGTTTTTTGTGTTTTTTGTGAACAGCGCAATTTGCCATGTTTTGAATATACCAGTATTGCAGGTTTATGGGGTTTCTTTGGGGGTGTTCTAGATTTACGGTGCTGGGTCTGGGGGTCCTGGAGCACTGCTGGGAGGTCTAATTTTGATTGCAAGTGGTTTGAAGAAAATCCATGGTCATAGCTGACAAGGTTTCAAATTGCCATGTGTGAAATTTTTTAAATGTTAGTGAAATTATGAGTGACATTCCAACGACTATGAGTGACACTTTTCTGCGAGGAAAAATCATGCAATGAAGACTAGGGAAACTTCTAAATATCAGAAATTACAGCCATTTGAGCAACAAGAAACTCCACGAACAACTTGAAACTGCTCCGGAGCACCAGAAATGGAAGGCACTAACCCCAGTTGTAACCGACCATTCCCTCTTCTCACCCCCCCTCCCCCAGTGCCGAGAGAGCAAAGATAAAAGTTAATCAGGGGGGCCCATGATAAGGATGACGAGACAGGGCAGCCCTGCGGCCGGGCCTACAGATTTACTGTGATTAACTCAGATCTGCACTTGCAGATAAACCAGGCTCACTCAGAAGGATGAATAAGACAGAGCTGCCCTGTCTGCAGATTTTAAACTATATTGATTGTATGTGACTGAAATATTTTATTCAGAGATGATCAGACTGCGCGTGCCGCCGCGGCGCTGATACAAGCTTGCGGAGGCCACTCTTGCTCCTGCTGCACCGTTTTCCCGGGGCGCTTTAAGGGTAAACGACGTTGCCCGGGCTGCGGTTGGACGCCTTCCTGGACTCGTGTCAATGTCCCTCGCCCAGCAACTGCTGGCGTGAAACATCTCTGCCTCCTGCTCAATACGAGGTCTGTAGGATGCCATGCCCTGCATATATACGATCTTCTTGTCAGGGAAAATCCCTTATGTCTGTTATTGACTGAAACCTGGTTGGGAGAGGCATCCAATCCGGATGTTTTTTCAGCCATTCCTCCGGCGTACAACATCTTCCGGCAGGATAGAGTGAAGGGAAGGGGCGGGGGAAAGGCGGTAGTGGTGAAAAAGAGCGTTTCCTGCTCAGTACTTCCCCTGAATTCCATTGGGAGCGCTGAGTCGCTCGCCTTCACGCTTAGACTGTCCCCGGGCCAGGCTCTGAAGGGGCTGCTGGTTTACAGGCCACCAGGCCCTGTGGGTTCCTTCCTAGAAGATCTGCAGACAGCTGTCGCTGAGTTGGTGCTGTCTACACAGCACTGCTTGGTGGCAGGTGACTTCAATTTCCACCTTGACGCGACGGACGACCCGGACGCGATTAAACTGCTGGATATTACATCCCCGCTGGGTCTTACACCGTTCGTGTCAGGGCCAACACATGAGAAGGGGCATACCCTGGATCAGGTGTTTTCGTCTGTCCCGATTTTGGAGGTCGAAACCCTGCCGGTGCTTTGGACGGATCACACGTTGATCAGATTCACTGTGCTGGAGAGCGGGCGGCTGGTCAACAGCGCCCCTACGCTGCCGAGACTGGCCTCGAGAGCGTTGCACAGAGTGACGCCAAACATGCTAGAGCAGGCGATTGTGGATCACCCATGCCATCTTTCGGGTGATTTGGAAAGTGACACCGAGGCACTGCAGCTGTGGCTCACCGAAAGGCTGAACGATCTTGCCCCTAGGGCAGCCCCCCGGTCCACGGCGACACGGCAATCTGCACCGTGGTTCACGGAGGCGCTTCGTGTGGCTCGCAACCAATGTAAGGTGGCCGAGAGGACCTGGCGCCTTCTGTATGATGGGGAGGCTAAACTCGCCTACAGGGCGGCGGTGAAGGCCTACCATCGGGACATCCTGGGAGCCAAGAGGGAATATTTGGCCAGGAGGATCGAGGCATCTGCAAACTCCTGTAAGGAGATCTTCACCATTGTGAAGGAGTTTACGACCCCCAGCTCCCATTCCCCTCCATTAGTTTCTCCGGATGCGTGAGTATGTGATCTTGCCGGTTTCTTTACCAATAAGATCAAGGCGATTCAGGCATCCTTCGTGGAGGGACCGGAGGATGGAAGCGGCATCACTGGGGCCGGCTGCGGACCTCCGCACATGCCTGTGGCGGCGTTGTCTGATTTCCCTTCTGTTTCCAGCGATGCGTCCAGGCTGTTGCTGGCCAATCTTAAATCTGGCTCGCCACTTGACCCCTGCCCCGCCAAATTCTTGGCTGGGATGGTGGCTGTGGTGAACCCGCTGGTCAACCCCATCCTCAATGCCTCCCTGAGGGAGGGGAGGGTCCCTAGCTCTTGGAAAAGAGCGATGGTGATCCCCCTCCTGAAAAAAACGGGTCTTGACGCCGAGGCTTTGGCCAATTATAGGCCAATTTCACTTCTCCCGGCTCTAGCGAAGATCACTGAAAAACACGTCCATGCCGTCCTGTCGAGCTTTCTGGAAGCTAACAATCTGCTCCACCCATCCCAATCGGGTTTCCGTCCTAATTTTAGTACGGAACCGGCTTTGTTGGAGGTCACTGAGATCATCAGGGAGACCTTGGATGTCGGCGGTAGGGCCATGTTGGTCATGTTAGACCTGTCGGCGGCTTTCGACACCGTCCCCCACAAGGTGCTTCTAGCTAGGTTTTATGACATCGGCCTTAGGGGGACGGCACTCAAATGGTTCACATCTTTCCTTGAAAGCCGCCGCCAGACGGTCTGTGTTTCCCAAAGTTTTGCCGAGATGCCGCCACTGGGAGTCGGGGTTCCACAGGGCTCTGTGTTGAGCCCCACGTTGTTCAACATCTTTATGTCCCCTTTGGCGGCCGTGGTGGAGGCATATGGGGCCCAGATCGTCTCCTATGCCGACGATACGCAACTCCTCTTCACATGCGGTAAAGACCAGGAGTTTGATGGAGAGAGAATTCGGGACTGTCTTGTAGTGGTCTTCGACTGGTTCCAGCGGAACAGTCTGAAGGCCAATTCAAGTAAGTCTGAGGTGCTATTTTTTGGTTGCGTCGACGATCCGGAGTGGCAGCAATGGTGGCCGTCCGACATGAGTCCTCCTGCACAGTCTTCCTTGGTGGCTAAAAATCTGGGTGTCAAGCTGGACAACCAGCTGTCGCTGAGAACTCATATTCTCGGTCTGGCCGGCACCTGTTATGGAATTTTGAAAATGCTCCGCAAATTCCTGCCCCTATTGTCTGAGGAGCACAGGCGGATTACTGTCCAGGCTCTTATTGGATCAAGGCTAGATTACGCCAATGTCCTCTTTCTCGGCCTCCCTGACTATCTGGTTCAGCGCCTACAGGTGGTGCAGAACTCCGCTGCCCGGGCTATTTCCGGCCTGCGAAGACGAGCTCGAGCTTCCGGGCTGCTACAGACGCTCCATTGGCTGCCCATCCGGAAGCGGATCCAGTTCAAATCCCTGACGTTGAAGCACAAAGCTCTGTTTGGATCAGGGGCCGGATATCTACGGCGGAGACTGGCCTTCTATCCTCCAGTCCGCTCCTTGCGCTCGGAATCCCTTTTTACAGCGGTGGTTCCGCGGGTGAGGAAGGCCCGTGCAGGAGGGCGCTCTTTCAGCTGTAAAGCTCCCCAGCTGTGGAACTCGCTTCCTCTCTCGCTCCGCAGCACTGCCAATCTGTTCCAGTTCAGGAAGAGCCTGAAGACCTGGCTTTTTAATCTTTAGGCTGTTTTTTACTGTTTTCCTTTCTGTTTCTGATTCTATTCTTGCTGTGTTGTGTTATTTTTACTCTGAGTTGCAGGTGGAAAGCGCCGGGACACTCTATCCGAGTAGCCGTGCGCTATACAAAAGCACCATAACATAACATAACATAACAATGAGCTGTGTGAAGTAAATTCCAGACAGGGTGCCTCTGATGAATGATGCTACCTAGCCCCCATACCCTCCCAGCACCAACCCCCCCGCCGTGCCCAAGTGCGGACAGCAGAAAGAACCCTGCCCTGCCTGGTAAAACTGTCACATACTGAGTCAGGAAGGATGACAGAGCGAACAGCACTGCCAGGAGATCCTAACTATGAACATGAGAAGGGACAGGGAGGGGATCACGGTACCCCCTCCCCCGCCCTCCAGGTGTCCACGTGGTTCCTCTGATGAGCTCCATTTCCATCACCAGATCTTTTATTTAATTTCAGTTCCACAGATGTGAACCATCAACCATCAAAAAATTTTTTTCAGATGACTCATCGTGTAGTATAAAACACTTACTAGACCAGTTCAGAGACTCGGGACCGGTGGCACAGCGCTGCAGCACTGTGACTGCACTGCTGTATGATGCACTCTGCAGTCGCACTAGCAGTCTTCAACTTCTTCTCCCTCCAGACACTGCAGGCTGCTGACTCACTCGTCCCCCGCTTGGCCGCAGTAATTTACGCCGCCCGTGATCACCAATGATGGCTCTTGCACAGCGGGCGGTCATGATGAGAGTCACTAACTGTTCTGTGTCGCCAGTGAAAATTAATTCACTTTTTCACTGTCACTCAGTCACTCACCGAGTTGGGGGTTTAATTAAAGTGCGGCGCTGCGCACCACAGAAAAAAGAGTCAGCACTGTACACTCAGCGAGGAGGATTCGACTGACTCCGAATGAATCCCCCGCCGTTCTGCCTCACTTCCACTTCCTCTTCCTCAAACGTGAGGGCACTGGGGGTCACATCCGGATTTAATAAACCCGGGTGCCCTGCTAGGCCACAGTGACTGACAGCCAGTAGCACCGTGGACAGAGGGCAGGACCCGCACCCCCTCCACCTCCCCAACTCCTCGTCGGTAATTGGCAGCAGCAGCCAGGCGCACGCACATGTTGGGAAGATTTGTTACTTTGTAGCGCTCTCAGCCACTCCGGAGCTGAGCACATAAGAATCTTTTACTTTTTATTGAACTCAGCCCAGCAAGCAGCTGCTGGCAGCACGTCTCTCTGAGCACTAGAGCCGGTAGACAGGTGCCGCTGGTGGCGCGGGCTGGCCAATGGCAAAATGCGTGACAATGCATTTCAGTGCGTGATGCGGAACACCGCACTGAAATGCGTGAGTATCACACCTGTTGTGTGATACTTGGCAGGACTGCATGGTGGAAAAGGGGGGTTTTCGCCTAGCTGCAGAGCGCGTTTGGACAAAATTAAAGGAAGGCCAAAAATATTCTAAGTATGAGATTTTCCATTTTTGCTTTTTGCCTGTTTGGGAGGGTTCTGCTTTTTTGCGGGTGGGTTGGCGGGGCTTGGGGCATTGCTGGGAAGGTCTAATGTCGGAATCAAGTGGTTTTGACAAAATCCATGGTGAAAATGTTTTTCCTTTTTTGTTCACTTGCCTGTTTTTGGGGGGCTGGTTGGGGGGGTTCCTGGTGTTTGGGGGTGGGTTTTGGGGTCTGGGAGCACTGCTGGCACAGTCTAATTTTGATTGCATTTGTTTTTAAGGAAATCCATGGTGTGAAAGGGTAGTTAGGGCCTAGCTGCAGAGCGAGCATGGAGTGTTTTTGGAACTAGGCCTAAATATTTCTAAGTCCCCGTTTTTGTATTTTTGCTTTTTGCCTGTTTGGGGGTCTTCGACTTTTTTGCGGGTGGGTTGGCGGGGCTTGGGGCATTGCTGGGAAGGTCTACTATCGGAATCAAGTGGTTTTGACAAAATCCATGGTGAAAAAGTTTTTCCGTTTTTGTTCATTTGCCTCTTTTTGGGGGGCTGTTTGGGGGGGGTTCCTGGTGTTTGAGGGTGGGTTTTGGGGTCTGGGAGCACTGCTGGCACAGTCTAATTTTGATTGCATTTGTTTTGCAGAAAATCCATGGTGGCAAAGGGGAGTCAGGGCCGAGCTGCAGTGCGCGCTTAGAGTGATTTTGGAATGAGGCCTAAATATTTCAAAAGTGTGTGTTTTTCCGTTTTTGCTTTTTGGCTGTTTGGGGGTGGCAAAGGGGAGTTAGGGCCTAGCTGCGGAGCGTGCATGGAATGTTTTTGGAACTGGGCCAAGTCCCTGTTTTTGTATTTTTGCCTGTTTGGGGGTCTTCGACTTTTTTGCAGGTGGGTTGGCGGGTCTTGGGGCATTGCTGGGAAGGTCTAATATCGGATTCAAGTGGTTTGGACTAAATCCATGGTGACATTTTTTTCCGTTTTTGCTCAATTGCCTGTTTTTGGGGGGCTGTTTGGGGGGGTTCCTGGTGTTTGGGGGTGGGTTTTGGGGTCTGGGAGCACTGCTGGCACAGTCTAATTTTGATTGCATTTGTTTTGCAGAAAATCCATGGTGGCAAAGGGGAGTTAGCTGCAGAGCGCGCTTAGAGTGATTTTGGAATGAGGCCTAAATATTTCAAAGTGTGAGTTTTTCCGGTTTTGCTTTTTGGCTGTTTGGGGGTGTTAAACTTGTTTTCGCCTGGATTGACGGGTCTGGGGGCATTGCTGGGAAGGTCTTATACCGGATAAAAGTGTTTTGGAGAACATCCATGGTGAAAAAGTTTTTCACTTTTCAGAGCTTTTGCTCACTTTTGTGTTTTCGGGGGCCTGCTTGGGGGGGTTCCTGGTGTTTGGGGGGGGGGGTTGGGGGGTCTTGGAGCAACGCTGGGTATGGATAGTTCTGATTGCAAGTGGTTTGAAGAAAATCCATGTTGGCAAAGGGGAGTTAGGGCCTAGCTGGAGAGCGCGCATGGAATGTTTTTGGAACTAGGCCTAAATATTTCTAAGTCCCCGTTTTTGTATTTTTGCTTTTTGCCTGTTTGGGGGTCTTCGACTTCTTTGCAGGTGGGTTGGCGGGTCTTGGGGCATTGCTGGGAAGGTCTAATATCGGATTCAAGTGGTTTGGACTAAATCCATGGTGACATTTTTTTCCGTTTTTGCTCAATTGCCTGTTTTTGGGGGGCTGTTTGGGGGGGGTTCCTGGTGTTTGGGGGTGGGTTTTGGGGTCTGGGAGCACTGCTGGCACAGTCTAATTTTGATTGCATTTGTTTTGCAGAAAATCCATGGTGGCAAAGGGGAGTTAGCTGCAGAGCGCGCTTAGAGTGATTTTGGAATGAGGCCTAAATATTTCAAAGTGTGAGTTTTTCCGGTTTTGCTTTTTGGCTGTTTGGGGGTGTTAAACTTGTTTTCGCCTGGATTGACGGGTCTGGGGGCATTGCTGGGAAGGTCTTATACCGGATAAAAGTGTTTTGGAGAACATCCATGGTAAAAAAGTTTTTCACTTTTCAGAGTTTTTGCTCACTTTTGTGTTTTCGGGGGCCTGCTTGGGGGGGTTCCTGGTGTTTGGGGGGGGTTGGGGGGGTCTTGGAGCAACGCTGGGTATGGATAGTTCTGATTGCAAGTGGTTTGAAGAAAATCCATGTTGGCAAAGGGGAGTTAGGGCCTAGCTGGAGAGCGCGCATGGAATGTTTTTGAAACTAGGCCTAAATATTTCTAAGTCCCCGTTTTTGTATTTTTGCTTTTTGCCTGTTTGGGGGTCTTCGACTTCTTTGCAGGTGGGTTGGCGGGTCTTGGGGCATTGCTGGGAAGGTCTAATATCGGATTCAAGTGGTTTGGACTAAATCCATGGTGAAAAAGGGGGGTTAGGGCCTATACAGGGTTAGAGTTAGGGTTAGGGTTAGGGTTCTGAAATCACTTTTTCCACTTTACACATAGTTTGAGGGGAAAGATCTGCAAATTTTGCCCTTACTTATTTATCCTTGAAAAGAAGACTCAGAGTACGCACTTTCGAAATTATGCTTGTATGTTTTGTAATACTGTCGACTCTGAAACTAAAAGTGTTATTTTTGCACTACACAGCGTACCTTATATTTTTTCTCTGTGGTGTTTGAATATCACTTCCTGTTTTCCCATCAACAATTACAGGCCGGCTTTTACCCTGTGCAATGACAAAAAGGATGACCTCAAGCTTAGCGACCCGCAATTCGGCATCAGCCAGGCAGTCAGTGGACAAGGTGTCTTCTGGTCCCCAACATTGATCGGCGGAGCGTCAGATGGAATGGAGGAGTACCGCGAAAGAGGAATGGCTGGATGCATGCAACTTCCCAAATTCAACAGGACAACTACAACAACATACAGTTACAGTATCCATCTTCATTTCGACTTCTCTTTTAAGTAATGTTATTGCTTTGAACTACTGTGAGTGTGACACTGTGCATTTGTTTACTCTCTGCTTCAATTTATCCCTCCAGCCATTGTATACTTTTTTCCTTGCTATTTTTTAAACTAAGTTAATGTACGAAGTGGTTCTTCTCTCTGAGGGCAGATAGGCAAGTGAAATTACGTAATTACTGCAGCCCTGTACTGTCACATTGTTGTTTCTTCATAGTGCATTGTAGAAAGTACTACTTACTTTACAAAAACCTATCCATTTAGAAAACAACTTCATGCATGCAGTAGTGCATGCACTTCCTTTATGTCCCTTAAAAGATTTATGAATAGCTTTGTATCCAAATAATTGTTTATCTTCATTTGTTGTATATCCATGCTGTGTTTATTTTTACTTTCTCCACAAAACTTTACCCACAAACCCCATTCCCATCCAAGTTTCAAACCCTAACCCTCTTCCCCCGGGCTGTGTGGTTTTCATTGAGGTGTGAGCAAATTACAACAATAATTCCACACACTTGCTGGGGAGGATAAGGTGCAAGCAAACTCCTCAACTCAATTTTAAGGCAGCTAGATGAATCCTAGGATATTGTAATTCTGGGTAAAAAAACCACAATGAGTATTTTAAAATTCTGAATTTCATGCCCACCATCGATTGGATCCATCGTCAACATCATCCTCCTACATGTCAAGAAGACTTGTTGTGTTACGCTACTGTGTCACTGTTCTTGTTATAGCCATAATCATCCATGCAATTCTTTTGTCCCCATACTTATCTTCAGCATTGCTTAGGCTACTGTTCCATCTAATACTCCTCTCAGGCCACTCAATGTATAATTTTTTTACTTTGTTTTTCATATGCTGCTTCTGCTAGTATGGTACCACTCCTACTACTAACACCACAACAACGGAATTCCAGTCCGGGATGGTGCAATCGCCATTTGCCATGCAGCCAGCGCTGTGCCTAGCTCTATTCTCAAACATAAATCACAGGTAAGATAAGCATTTTGGGGAGGTAGAAAGATGGACTAGGATGCGGAGGAGAGACCGATAGTACTACAAGTAAAGTACTAGTAAGCCAATTGAATTCACTAACTCTGTTAGTGGCATTTTTGGACGTTTTAGATAATTCATGCTGGTAATTTTGAGGAAAACCAAACGAGCCGTAACTCTCGCCCACCACCCCACAAAAGAAGATCAAAGTGTACACTATGTTGAAGTATGTAAAATGAATAATGTATTTCCCCTAACAAAAATAAACTAGTCCCACCCCTCCCTAACCCAAACAATTGTCCATTTGAAGTAGTCCAAAAATAAATAATCCCCAACTCCCGATTCCCACCCCCCAACAGTCTTTAAAAAAGGGGCAAGGGACACAGTCACTTCCGGCAGTGATTGGGCAGGCGGTCCTTAGGGAGGTCCCGGAGCTGCTTTTCAAGGTCGTCCACCTTGCGCTCTAGGTAGTCCACTTTTAAGCTTAGGTGGCGCATTCGTGCCTTCCAGGCTCTGAGGGGGCCAGCTGCTGATGGTATTGCAGCTGAGCGGCGGCAGGGGGCTCTCCGAGCCCGGCGGTCGGATGGAGGCTGCTGGCTACGGTGGCAGCGCTTTAGGAGGTTGGTGACGTTCCCTTCTCGTTCTCCAGAGCCCACAGCCGGGAGTTTTTCACTCGAATGGCCTCCATCTTCCGTGCCCTGGCCCGGGCAGCCATCTCCCCTCTGGTGAGATTTTTGGGAGCATCTATATGAAGAAAGAAAGAAAAATAATATAACCAATACTCTTTAACTATAACACAAAATAATTCAACAGAAAGTTGTCTAACAGTAACACTAGCAATTTGCAAGCACAATATAACATTTTGCTATGTATCTTTCTGCCGTCTTTTTAGGCATGTAACAGTGGGAGTTTCAGGAATTCCACTACCAGGCAGCACTATGGACTCAATACATAGTCAGAGAGTACAACAGTGTTCGTCTTTTTTTCTCTACTTTTGCGAAATAAATTACTTGTACGTGAACTTGTGGTAGCCGGCATAATGCCAGCTCAGTCAGCTTGCACCCAAGAAAAAGAGACATAAGCCATGATGACGCAGACTTGCATGCATTACTTTAAGCAGTATATGCAGTTGGGGATAGGGAAGCTCTTACTTTTGTATAGGGGTGGTACGGCCATACTCGGTTACATTAAGGGCTACTGCTCAATGTATTTTATATTTCGCACTGCCCCCTCACCCCATGGGCCTTCAAAAAGGAAAATGAAGATTATTATTTTCTGATCATGGTTCCAGCCGATCACATGATCTCTTTGCTTATATGGTGGATGACTTTAGGTGCTTTATTCTGATAGATTGAGTGAACAACAGCGATAGTCCACCCATGATTAGCACAGCAGAAAGAAAATTATGAACATAGGGAGTGAGTGTGGTAACCATAATTGCCGGAGGAAGGGACTTGACTTGATATAATTGTCAACTATACAATACATACACAATATATCCTGTGCTTGCAAAGTAAACTACTGTACTGTTACTTTAGGCAAGGGAGAGTTTCAGAACAATCACAACTTGTAGTATTTGGATTTCCTCTGGTTTGCTACTCTGGCACGGACATGCTGTTCGAACAAAGTAACACTCTTCATGCACTGAGCGTCTGCTCTACATACACCTCTGCTATGTATGAGGAAGAAGATACAACCCAGGCTTCCAAAGTACACATCTATCATTCTTCTTAATGTCTCAACTGTAACAACTTTACTTTTTCTCAACAACCAAATAACACCCTTTTCATTTTATTTGGTAAACCACCGTCTTCCTGACTTGCATTTGAGTTTCACCAAATGATATATTTCAATGCACACCACACAAGAATTTTCGGATTGACCCACACAGGCAGTCATTTTTTCTTTCTCCTCCAACCATCCTTGCTTCAAGCAGCCATGCATCTGATTCCTTCCTATCAGTTCATCTGATATGACTTGGCTTCACGATAAAAGTTTTCCAGCTGATTTGAAGTCAAATAGAGAGGGCTATTGCTTACTCGAGAACTACCACCGCTAATGCTATTGCTAAGTCAAGGGTGACTGTCTTCTCAGTGATTGGCTAAAAACAAAATGTAATTCTAAATCAGTAACTGTTCTTAACAGTACAGTGTACTTGTAGTAGTGTACTTTCTACTGTACAGTACTGTTGTGAATCTATCTAGGACCCTAATCAAGATATCCCCGATTCATGCCCTTATATGGTTATAACAAAACATATCCTTATAAAGGCATAGGAATCATGTCCATATCTAGTCATAGCCCATGCAGTCCAAATACGGCAAGGATACTCCCATAGACTCCTAGAAAGTACAACGCGTTCTTTAAACAACCCGGGAAGCAGCCCTGGAGAACCCACTGCTTTTGTTTTGATTTGAACAAGAGCTCCTGGAGTCCAGAAAGAACTGCTAGTTCTTAGTGACGTCTTATGTCCAACCTTACGTCAAACCCGGCACCTTCCCGGTATAAATATACCAACGTTGCCTTAAGCAAACACACAGTGGTTTAGAGCAGAGCAGCTATCTACTTGCCCGAAGCCCAGCTGATGCGAGAGCCGAAGGAAGCCGACCCTCCCATTTGACGCACTGAGAGAGACGCTGTCTTTTCTCCTGCCGAGAAAATCCAGCTCTGGTGTTTCCATTCACCCTTGCGGGTTGCTGCGAGATCGAGTCCTGAGAGAGAGATACAAGACCTCCTACATTCTATTACCAAGGTACGGAGCTGACTAAATCCTTAAGAGAACTCTTGATTCCCGATTCCTTGGCAAAAACCAACTTAACTTAAACTGCAACTTCATACTCCTTCCCACGTATTAGGCTTAGGTCAGGTACACCGGGGTAGGCATATCTTAGAAGCACCACTTGAGTATGTTAGTCAATGTTTTTGTGTATGTATATATTTTATCCGTTTTAAAGTATCATATGGCTAAGAAACCATATCAATGCTTTTACAGTATTATTTAATAATACTACTTTTACTGTACGCACTTTACTTCATGATAAGTATTGCAATTGTGGCAACTCATTTCTCTTGCATGAGAAAGAAGACTGCTCAATAAATAACACCTTTTATTGAAAACGCCAGTCTCTCTATTTCTCTGCACTCTGGTGAAACTAAGTACGCACGATTGACTAAGTAAAATAGCTGTCTATTGTTTTCACACAACTCTAGAGATATACTCTTTATTCTGAGGGAGCAAAGTTGTCATGTTTAAGCAGGTGTCAGAAACTAATCCCTTCTTGTCTAAATCAAGAGAGTTAACTCTTTCCTGAACATTCGAGAAAGTTTCTAGTGACCTCTGAGCTAGCTGGCAAAACTAATTAAGTCTAATATAGTCAGTAGAGACCTAGATGACCTCAGTCCTACGTCTACACCGCTGTTTATATTATTCCAATGCGCAGACCTATTGGGAATATAGGAACTACACTACATGGCGCCCAACGTTTGGTAAGGAAATAATCGCAAGACATTAGAGTAACTCAGTGGTGCTTTTTCACACAGACCCCTTTTCGCGTAAAAACTCCAAAAACGCCTGGAGTGGGTAAAAGGTTAATATCCGCCGGAACTTAGTAGGAAGAGATTCCTATGTATTAGTTTTTGGTTTAGTCAACGTTGAAGGATACAGTGTTCCAAAATATTGTGCACCTAATCTTTGTTTCCTTGAAACTTGCTATGCAAAGCAACAAATCTTTCATTCAGTAAAATGACGGAATGTGACGATGAAAGGGAGGAAGCTAGAATAACAGCTAAACTTCTAGCGGATGACATAACTCTCCAACAGAAGGATTCGAATGTTACAATCATTCCGGTCAATGTAAGAAGAACTATAACTCTTAAACTTATAGCAAATGGACTATCAAGAGGTGGTACAGTCATATTCGTGGTAGAGGCCCATGAATATCGGCAGGCAGAGGTATTCTATTCATGGATACACTTTCCAGCAGCAAACGCTATAACACAAGACTTCCACTATTACAAATAAGAGGAACATCCGGATGAATACGCTCCTTTCGAGGACGTTGAAATCCCACTAACTTACCAAGAGCACATGCTCTGGTTTAAAGGCACCCTAAAACATCAAAATCACATCACCAGACTCGGTCCACTAGGTAGACCAGGAGCCACATGGCCGGTTCTAGCCAGCTAACCACCAGAGCCAGACATTGAAAAAATGTCAAGCGAAGTACTTTTAGCTAAACTAAAAGAATTAACAAAGGCATATGGAGAATTAGTTCAATTGGCAATGGAAGATATAACATACCTGCAGAAATTGAAAGAAACAGATATAGCAGAACAACCATTTGAACTTGCCAGAATCATAGAAAAAGCCTATGAAGAACTAGGTAGAGATAGTTTGGGTGGGAAACCAGTAAAACCCCAACTAACTGAAAATCCTGAAAAAACATTTATTAAAAATAATCTGAATACTCCAAAAAAGAGTTGGGATGGTAATAAACAATCCACTCCCAGAGAAAAACGGTTACAGTCCAGAGGAAGGTCTCCTCCATGGAGAGATAGATCCTCAGAACGAGGAAACAAGTCTCCCCAAAGGGAACCCTCTGAGAAAAGATACAACCTTAGAGATAGGGATAAATTGAGAAAACCTGATAGATATCAAGATATTGATACAGGTCCCTCTCGATCTTTTCAGACTTCCTCACAGAAATCGCAAAGAAGAGGACGGTCAGAACACAAGGAAGAGCACGTCAAGTCCAAAGACAAGGAACCTGCTCATCAAAGTAAAAAATTACAATTTCCAAAAAAGAAGGTAGCCAGTATTAAAATAAAACATGCCGGGAGCTTAGCGCGCATCCAAGATCGACGCGTGAGCAAAGGACTCCCGGGACCCTCGCCGCCTCCCGCATATATCCTGTCACAAATCCTGATACAGACAACGGGTTATTACGGACATGACCCTGCTGACATAAAAGCTCTTTTCAGGAATCGATTCGGATGCCGGGAACCGGACTCACTCTACTCCTATAGTTGAAGGCCTACACCGAGGAGCAGCCTGGGACTCGAGTCCCCGAGATACCCTGGAGTCAATTGAACAACAACGGCCAGTGGAAGTCGACTGATGCCCTTGACGTACTTTTGGTTTCGTTTTCTGGTTCTTGTTTACCGAAACCGACTGCCCTCTGACTTTGTTGGCCCATGGTCTAATTGGATTGTATGCTGGCATGCTGCGCCTTGTCTTTTGACTTTTCTCAGCTTGATTGGCGAGGAGCCATTCACACCAGGTCCCAAAGGCCCCTTCGGGGCGCATCGCTCAACATGGCGAACAAGCCTGAAAGTGAGAAACGGACGAACAAGACCACGTACTGAGGGGGTGCCATTCAATCCAATATCATGGATCGCTATACTCGCCCTAAAGGATCCCCCAGTGGCATTGGTAAAACCTCGGATGAGCTTGGAGATGGCTCCCCAGTGACGGAGGAGTTGACTTTACGGGACATCATGGGCGCCATTGCGAGCATGAAAACATCCATGGGCCAGCAATATGAGACATTGGCCTTAAAGCTTGACACAGTGGCTATTGATGTCAATTTGATCAGGACTGATCTGGCGAAGACCAATGAACGAGTCAAGTCTTTGGATATCAAGACCGCCAGTCTTACAACCGACATGTCCGATCTCCAAACCGAGGTTCATAATATACGAACCTCGAATGATCTATTTGACCGCCGGCTTGATGACTTCGAAAGTCGTGCAAGGCGCAACAATGTACGTATCATCGGGGTTCCGGAGCAGTCCACTGAACTGACGACGGATCTCCTTGTGGAGGACCTGATACTTAATCATCTCGCCCCTAAGGGCCTCAGTAACGTTTTTGCAGTGGAGCATGCCCACAGAGTTCCAGGCGGGAAACATAAAACAGGCGCCCCAACACTGCCCATAAAAGCCAGAATTTTCAATATCAGGGATAGAGACGTCATCCTGCAGGCATCGAGGGCCAATGGCCCCACGAAATTCAAGAATGTGACTGTCAGCTTCTACCTAGACTTCACTCAATCTGTACAGAATCAGAGGATGGGATTTATGGGGGTGAAATGGAGACTGAGAGACATGGGCTTGAAATACGCTATGCTCTTCCCTGCCCGATTACGCATTGAATATAACGAACAAGCGCTCTTTTTTGATCGGCCTGAGGCCGTTAGTGACTGGCTGGATACTCTACCGACGCATCGAGACCGCACAGAGCAATCTGGAGGCGCTGATGGCGGCCCATTGGAACAGGAGGAGTGAGTGATGACTGGCGCGTGCTCTACATGGACTTTGCAGCAGTGGTTTGTTGACTTTTTGTGTTTGTAAATATAATGGTATAGGCAGGGAAGACGGGGCTCTTCCTCCCCCCAGGCTGTTTTTCTCTCTCTTTTTGTAGACTAGTTTCAAGTTAGGGTGACAGGCACACTGCAAGTTGGGGTGTTTTTTTGGACTAACCCAGGGGTGCAGGGTGGGTGGATGTGTTCCGGGGTTTTCCTGGGGGTGAGGGGGGACTTAGATTTATTTTGTATTGTTTCAGAGGCAATATATCACTTCATATTTTGACTTTTGTGTTCTTTTCGCTGTTGGGGGGAATCCGACTTCATTACTGGGATGGGGGTAGGGGGTTGAGAGTACTAAGTTGGAATGTCAACGGCTTGGGAGACAGGATGAAACGGGGGATAGTGCTACAGCTAATGAAACGTCTTTCCCCTGATGTAGTGTTGTTACAGGAAACGCATTTAATAGGGAACACATGCCACGCAATGAATAGGCGAGGTTATCATCTAGTCGCGCACTCGGGATTCACCACTGGGTCTAGGGGGGCTGGTGTCTTTTTTAGGAACTCCCTCTCCTTGGAAATAGATGATACTATCCTAGATGATAGGGGACGGTATGCCGCTTTTACTGGCAGATGGGAGGGGAAGACGATTTCTATACCCTCTGTGTATGTTTCGCAAGGTTTACAAACTACGACATTTGCTGACTTGGGTAAAGTGAGGTTCCCCGAAGGTATTTTGGTTGTGGGTGGAGACTTCAACTCTGTTTTCTGTGGTAGAGAGGATCGCTGCCCCCCTAGGGATCTTGCGAGATCGCAATCTTGGCTGGGTAACTTCCTGGAGACACTGGGTCTGGTTGATTGTTGGTGGCTGATGCACCCTGGACAGGCGCAATACACTTTTCATTCGGGTGCACACTGGAACCTTGCTAGGCTTGATTATGTCCTTATGCCGGCGGCGCAGACTGTCTCGGTTAGAGAGGTTAGACACCTGGCCAAGGGTATTTCGGACCACTCCCCACTGTGGCTTTCCATTGATATTCAGCTGTGAGCCGGGGGTCGAGTGGCTCCGATTAATCCCTGGCATCTCCGTAATCCTAAAACCTAAGCGGGCGTGGTCAGGTCCATTGATCATTATTTCGCTGAAAATGTGGGGTCGGTGTCCTCCTCCATTTCACTATGGGAAGCCTTCAAGACGGTAATCCGGGGTCAGACTCTGTCGTTGATTGCCACTGCTAAGAAAAGTAAGAATGAGGAGGTTGTACGATTGGAGGCTGAAATCACTACCTTGGAGGGAGAGTTGGAGTCTGGCGCCTTGCAGGATAAGCTGCATACTTTAAACCTCAAACAGTTTGACTACAGAGCCCTGGTGACTGATGCTGCCAAGGCCATGAGTCGTGAGCAACAGGGGCGACTGTATGATGTGGTGGATAGAGCGTGGAAGTTGATCGCCTGGTTGGATAAAAAGGAAAGATTGAACCGTGTTGTGCCTGTTATTGAGAGTGCGGATGGAGTGCGTATTGCTGATCCTGTGGAGATAGTGGAGGGTTTCGCACACCATTTCCAAACGGTGTATGCGTCAGTCTCAGACAGGCCGGAGGAGGACTCGCACTTATTGCTTAGAGATATCGCACTGCCTTGCTTGTCTGATTCTGACAGAGAGCGTATGGAGGCGGAATTTTCCAACGATAAAATAGCGCTCGCTGTTCGCTCCATCCGCTCGGGAAAAGCTACGGGCCCAAACGGATTCCCATTGAACTGTATAAGCTGTGTCCGGACAAAATGGCACCGTATCTCCATGAGATGTTTCTGGAGTCGCGAGATCTCGGGTCCCTTCCTCAAGACCACAGACTTGCGTCCATTGTTGTAATTCATAAAGATGGGAAACCCCGGGACCTATGTGCCTCCTACAGACCGATATCACTGTTGAATGTCGACCCTAAGGTCTTGGCAAAACTGCTAGCAAACCGGCTAATAAAGGTGATCGGCGACCTGATACACCCGGATCAGTCCGGATTCATTCCTCATCGCAATACCGCGCTGAACCTGCGTCGTCTTCATGGCGTCCTCGCGAGAGCAGAGTCCTTACGTGAGCCGGCCATCTTGGTCTCCTTGGATGCCACGATGGCCTTTGACACCGTGGAATGGCCATACTTGTGGGCGGCTCTCGGGAAGTTCGGTTTTGGCCCAGAGTTTATCGGTTGGGTCAAACTCCTATATGAGGATCCGCTGGCCCAGGTGGTGGTTAATGGCAGGGTCTCGGACTCCTTTGCTCTTGGGAGGGGCATGAGACAGAGATGCCCTTTATCTCCGCTGCTCTTCGCACTTGCCTTAGAACACCTAGCTGCTTGGCTGCTGTGGGAACCGTCGCTTAAAGGCATTAGATGGGCCCCTGACTTTGAAGACCGCATATCATTATATGCGGACGATATCCTCCTATATCTCACTTCCCGTCAGAAGTCACTGGGGGTACTGTTTGACGTACTTAGCTCATTTGGAAAGAACTCCGGCCTAGTGATTAACTGGGTGAAATCTAGTGTTTACTCGCTCACTGGGGAGGTACCATCCTTGCCGCGTATCTGCCCTATACAGATATCGCAAACCGGCTTTAAATACTTAGGGATCTACATATCGCTGGACCCTGCGGTTCGGTATGAACGTAACCTGCTTCCTCCACTTCTTAGGCTTAAATCTGATGTAGCGGCTTGGTGTGGCCTGCCGTTGTCCCCGGTTGGGAGGGCAGCTTTATTCAAGATGATGTCCTTGCTCCGATTTTTATATGCTCTCCAGAATACGCTCGACCTCGTACCTGCCAGCTATTTTCGCGAGATAGAGAGCCTACAGAGGCAGCTGATATGGGGCAGGCGTCCTCGCATTGCCCTGGCGAAATTGACACTGCCCTGGTACGATGGGGGCATTGCGTTACCGGACATCAAACATTATTACTGGGCGTCCCAATTGAGTGCAATCAACCATGCCATGTACGGCCCTATGTCAAACCCTGCATTCGAAATGGATAAATGGCTACTCCCGGGAAGGAACTACTACAGGGCGCCATACTCCAAATCGACTGGCAGAAAATTAATGGGACCTACCGGGGTTGCGGTGTGGGTGTGGTGTAGCGCGAACGCAGCTATGAGGTGGTCGGACAGATTGACTCGAGCGACCCCGCTCTACGTCGCTGATAAATTGGGTCATTTGTGGACAACTAAGGGCTTCGAGAAGTGGGACCTCATTGGTATCAGTAAGGTCAGGGATCTCTGGGTCGAAGATAGGATTAAGACCTTTGAGGAACTGCAAGCCAAATACGCGCTCAGCGATAGGGAATATTTCCGTTATATACAGATCCGACACGCACTTGGTTCGGTTTTTCCGGCCGGAACCTTGATCCCAGAATCTTCTCCTCTTGAAGATAGGGTGCTTGACGGACATGTTCCAGATAGGAAATGGCTGGAAGGGATTTTTAGAGCTTCAGATATGTGGGGCGCTCTGCCTCGAGTCTACGTTATGTTCCGTAGGGAAAAGGTATCTTAAGCGTGGTGCGTGAAGAGCGAACGGGAAAGCCCTAAACCGTTCAACCGAAAATCTAAAAAGACTTTCACAAACTATAAGAAGCAATGCTCTCGCAACCACATAACAGTGTAAAACAAGCAATTTAAATTGTAAACAGTAATAACAAGTACCAGTTCCAGATAGCACCATTTCCCTAATATATAAAAAACTTATTAATGATCGAACGGATCTACTCCTACAGCTTCGGGAAGCTTGGACCGGTGATGGACTGGAGCTGGATGATGAGGATTGGCAGGCTGCAATATCTTCTCCTAAAGAGGTCGCGATTCGGCCCGTCTCTGGCTGGTGCAATTGAAGATCCTACACCGTATCTATATAACAGGTCCCCGACTGCTGCGTATGGGTTATTCTGTGGATGGGTTGTGTAAGCGAAGGCGTGGTAGGATGGGCACCTTCCTCCATATCATATGGGAGTGCCCGAATGTGGTGTCATTTTGGAATCGTATGCATGCTGTCATGGAGGAAGCTACGGGAGTTTTGTTGTTGCCTGAAGCCCGACGCTGTTTACTGAATGTGTGGACACCGAATGATTATAATGTGGCACAGACGCAATGGGCTACCCTTGGGAATATGGTGGCTAAAAGGGACATAGCGCAACTGTGGGGGTCTCAGAGAGCACCTACGATCTCAGCCTGGAAAGAAAACATGGATTGCTGCATGTTTAGGGTAAAAACTGTGTATGCCGCTCGTGGCAGACCCAAGAAGTGGGGGAGAATATGGAATCAGTGGAACCTCTATCGTGGGGAGATCTGTACTCCTCCTTTTGCAGATATCCCAGAAATGCTGCAGTCCCTATAGCCCAACATTCCTTGTACTGTGGAGATTCTTGCTGATATTATGATTGCCTACTCCTGGTCACCCTCCCCCCCGCCCCTTCCCTTGGCTTCATCTACTGACATTTGCATATATTTCTCCAAATACGGCTCTTCCCATCTTGGATAGGACACTCATCATGTAGCCTTTTTGCCTCGCTTTCTTTTGGTTTGTTTTTTAATTGTTTATTTTATATATGTTTAAAATGTAAAACCTTAATTTCATCCTGTGCAATATCATATGCTTTCAAGAACAATATGCTGAATCACTGCCGGACCCCCTGGTTGTCGGCTGAAGAGCTGTGTATCAGTGTACTATTATGTTACTGTCTCGTTTTAGCGACGGCCGGGGCCCCTGTGGTTGTAGGCCCGCAAATGTATTGCTGCTACTGTAAATAAAGGTTTTCAAAAAAAAAAATTAAAAAAAATAAAAACATGCTGAGGATACTGAGGACACAACTGAAAAACGGAGAGTGGGCCCAGACAATGCTAGACAGCGCAGCAGAAGTGACCATAGCTCGCAAGATCCTGATGAATCTTCTGGAGACAGTGGACACGAATGAATACATTCAGGTGGAAACTGCAGACACCAGAGTTAGCAAACCCCATAAATTATACAAAATACCATTGCGTATAAAGGCGGACAAAACTAGGAAAATAAAGGGTCTCTTTTGGGATAACATTTCGAAAAGCTATGACATCCTGTTAGCTGAGAAAGACTGGCCACCAGTGTTTGTCATAGAGTGCCCTCATGGCGAAGAAATGATTATGCCTGCCTTCTCAAATCATATTCCAATTCATAAAAAATACACATTGGAAGAAAATGGGCAGTGGCCCAAGCACCTGCATTGTACAAAAATCATGTAGGATGGGATGAGTATTCTCCTCACCACAAAATCCAGTTAAAAAGTCAACCTACTGCACAAAGGCGGAGTCCTGTTAAGCAAGAAGCTAAAAAACAAGTCAGGGAGATCTTAGATCAACTTGAATACCAGGAGGTGATTGAAACATGCACCTCACAAATGACCAATCTTTTGTTTCCTGTTTCCAAGCCATACGATTCATACCGTCTAGTTTTGGACTACAGACACCTAAACTCCTGCTGCAAGACATTTGCAATACAAAACGTACACAGTGCAGCACTAATGAATAACATTGCGTGCAAAAAATATAAAAACAACATTAGATATCTCTAATGGATTCTTTTATCAAAACATTGCACCTGAAAGCAGGTATTTGACTGCTTTCTCAATAATGGGTCACAAAAACAATTCTGTCGACTCCCACAGGGATTCAAGAACAGCCCAGGATTATTCTACAAATATATGATGATGAGGCATTATCTTATTTTGATGACATCTATCTCACAGATGATGACCTGGAGACACACTTGAAAAGAGTGAACACCATAATACTTGGGTTCGCAGCTGAAGGGTACAAATTCAACTTTAAAAAGTCACAAATTGCTCACCTAACTGTCCTGTGTTTAGGATATGAATTATCAAGTGAAGGCAAAAGCCTAGCAGACAACTTCTTAGAGAAGGGTGCTGTACTCCAAGCAACAAAAATGCTGAAGAACTTACAATCATTGCAAGGTTTCCTGAATTTCGGAAGAACATACATTCTAAATTATGCAGAGAGGGTTAAACCTCTCTATGAATTAATAAAACCTGATTTCAAACCAATCAATTGGATTCAAGCAAGCTGGGCTGAAGACGGCTGGAATGCCTGAAACCGGTCCTCGGAAGCTTGTTTCCCGTCCAGGGAAGACATGGCTTGGCAGTTCGGGCTGGACTGTTCTCATGAGGCACAGGGTCAGACTGATTTGCATATAGCCATGTCTGAACTGGGGTGGCAGAGTGGGCTAAAGAACGGTGATGGATTCAACCCAGATCTTTTGACTGTTGTGTTTGATTGATTCAGATGCTCCGTCCATCACCACCCTCTTTTGTACCAATTTTGGCCACCATAAGTGGGGCAGGGTATGCTCAGAAGTGAGTCCCTTGATCACTTTGCCACTGGATTCAAGTAAGCTGGGCTGAAGACGGCTGGAATGCCAGAAACCGGTCTTCGGAATCTTGTTTCCGGTCCAGGGAAGACATGACTTGGCAGTTCGGGCTGGACTGTTCCCATGAGGCACAGGGTCAGACTGATTTGCATATAGCAATGTCTGAACTGGGGTGGCAGAGTGGGCTAAATAACGGTGATGGATTCAACCCAGATCTTTTGAATGGGTGTGAGTGCTTGATTGATTCAGATGCTCCGTCCATCACCACCCCCTTTTGTACTGCTTTTGGCCGCCATAAGTTAGGCAGGGTATGCTCAGACGTGAGTCCCTTGCTCACTTTGCCACTGGATTCAAGCAAGCCGGGCAGAAGACGGCTGGAATGCCAGAAACAAGTCCTCGGAAGCTTGTTTACGGTCCAGGGAAGACATGGCTTGGCAGTTCGGGCTGGACTGATCTCATGAGGCACAGGGTCAGATTGATTTGCATATAGCCATGTCTGAACTGGGGTGGCAGAGTGGGCTAAAGAACGGTGATGGATTCAACCCAGATCTTTTGACTGGGTGTGAGTGTTTGATTGATTCAGATGCTCTGTCCATCACCCCCCCTTTTGTACCACATTCTGACCAGGGTCCTGAGTTTCGCTCTCGGGCTTATAAGGAGGCCATGGCCAGCATGGGCATTGCATTGCAGTACTCTTCTCCTTTCCATCCTGAGGGAAATGCGGTAGTAGAAAGAAAAAACGTGACATAAAGCAATCTATAACGGCAAGGTTATTAGGTTCGGGCGATGGGTGGGTCAAACATCTAACAAGTGTCCAACGTAGTCTTAACAATCTGCCAAGAAATTCTCTAAAAGGTATCACTCCTTACGAACTATTGTTCGGCACTAGAATGCACATTGAGGTCTTAGATTGTCACACTTCAGTGGTAGAGGAAAAAGCCTTTGATATCAAAGACCGTTTGGCTGTTTTACAGGATTTGAATGAAACAAGAAGAAGTCTAAGTAACATAAAGTTAAAGCCAACAGCCACGGAAGATAAATGCCTAAAAGAAATCACCCATATTGTGATTCCAATTTGGACCACAATAATAAATGCCTCCTTATCACAAGGGATCCTCCCAGATTGCCTAAAAACAGGCCAAGTTGTCCCCATCATCAAAAAACCTACAGCTGAAGCTGCAGATCCAAATAACTTTTGCCCAGGGACCAACATCCCTCTACTGGCCAAACTAATTGAGAAATGAGTGCAAGGCCAACTGAGCCAACACATCACCAACTTCGCCCTCCTAGACAACTGCCAATCAGGATTCAGATCAGGGCATAGCACGGAAACAGCGATCCTTCATATTGTAGATGACGCGCTACAGGCCCGAGACCAAAATCGAACATGCCTACTGACACTCCCGGACCTGTCATCTGCATTTGACACGGTAAATCATGAAGCATTATTGACCAGGCTGCAGGACAGGATGGGAATGTCTGGAAATGTGCTGAAATGGTTGAATCATTCCTGCAGAACAGAACACAAACATTCCTGGTCAACAATTCACTGTCACCTTCCTGCCCTAACTCAATTGGAGTCCCTCAAGGATCTACATTGTCCCCATCTCTGTTTAACTTGTATGTTGAACCTCTTACAGAAATCCTCCGAAACTCGAAGATATCCTATCACATGTATGCGGATAGGATAAAGGATAGGATAGGATAAAGCTGGGATGTACAAATAGGTATGGTGCAATGGGCAATAGGCGATTCTGTTAAGGCATCTGTTACTAATAAGTTAGACTGATTCTCATAGGCTCTTGTGTTAGGTAGTACTACCCAGTGACCCATCCCTTATTTTTCTAGAAAGTCTCTTTGATACCAACACACGATTTCTTCAAAATCACTTAGTCGTCAATGTCATTGACGCTACTGCATCCGCCCTGAATCATAGTGGAGCCCACTGTTAGTTTATCCATTTAATTATATGTGGATATCATGCATGTTGCGTGGCACAAGCTTAGTTTCCTTATTATTTCCTCCTATGGAGAAGGATTCCCCCATCTATCCTCAGTCGCATCTGATATTTGAGTGCGGTTCTTCAGCCTTGGCCCTATCTATCTTGCTTTGTGGGAGTACCGGTTCCCTCTCCACCGAGTTTAACAAACATCCCTGGTATGTTTTGTTATTTCCAATACCCTTTCTGTACTAAATAGGTCTGTGTCCCTGCTCTCTGTCCTGATGAAGACCCCAATGCATGGGATCAATTTCAGCCTGCCTTCATTCTAGGGGTCGAAACGTCGACTGTTTTTTCTTCTTCTTCAGCTTCATTCCCACAATTATGTTATTAAATATATCCATGAAGCATGGTATTTTGTAGTATCAATATCGAACATTGTTCTTTGTCAATTTAAATCAGTACAAGAATCCTTGATTGCTTGTAGCCTTTTTGGCATTGGTTTTATGTCACTTTACCCCTTCCTACACACACTCTGCACTTCCCCTTCCCCGTTTCCAGGGTACTGTACTTAATATTGTAAATGCTTTGTCTATAAAGGTTGCCTTAATAAGTGGCTTAGCTACATTGTAAATAAATACAATGATAGCAGAATGACCAGGTTGTCTTTATAATTGACCTTATCTTGTTGTAAATAACTTTCTTTGGTTTACTGGGACCCCTCTTTCTCAGCAATCTATATACCCAGGTCCCAGTGACTGTATTGGGTCAACCCCCCTTTTTGCAACTTACATGTATGCGGATGACACGCAAATATATATAAAGATCATGTCCCTGGAAGACCTTAAGGTTTTTTAAAATGTTTTTTATCATATATGTTACTCTTTGACTCTGACCTCTTAATGTAAAGCGCTCTTATACCTACGAGTCTTGTTCGCGCTATACAAAACTCTATAATAAATAAATAATAAATAAACCACCTCTCCCAGCAAGACATGGCTGGATTCCAAAGATTGGGGATCTAGACAGAGAAAAGATCGCGGTGAAGAAGGAATTTGGGCCTTCTTACAGAAAACTAATAGCTGTCTTAGCTGTCAGCGGAACAAGATCAGTATCACTACCGCCCCTTGCTGGTAAAAAGGAGAACAGAGTTGTAACCATCGACCTGGTAAAACCACAATCATGTGGCCAATAATAAGTAGTAGGCCCAGTGGACTCTCAAGAAATAGCAGAAGACCAAATCTTGCTACATTCCAAGAGGTTCAAACTGAGAGAATAATCACATTTGATAAACCTGCAGTGAATAAAAAAGGACTATGCAACAAAGCCATGGAACTTGTGCCTCTTGAAACCCAAATTGCAACAGTTTGTCAAGAAACACCAGTCTACAACGATGTGGCCTCAGACTATGCTAATGAAACAAAGAAAAATCCAAAGGCAAATGAAAATCCGGAAGCAATTCCAACAATTGACAGAACTGCATCTGGCTACTTCATCAATTTCAACGACTTTTCTGAAGATTCAAGCGAGTATGAAGAAACGCCAGCAACAAAAACTTTCAAAGAAAAAATGACTGAACTTTGTCACCAACAATAAGAAATATATCTAATTTCACCATGGATTGAATTTTGGATTGTGCTAGGTGTACTTTTCCTCCTGCTTTGGCTCATCATGGTTTTATGTTTGGGTAGATTTATTGATGGAAAATATAGTACATTGGACACAGCAAGTCAGAACATCAACTTGGTCCTAAAGCCTCACAGATCCTCCTACATCGAGAAAATAGAACTTTCATCAGTGAACATCACAGCCAATCCAATACCCGGTGGGGTAGCATGGGACAAAATGGATTATGAAATCTATGGCCCGATTGAGCTCTTGAAATATCCACTCCAGTTTAAGGTTTCCTTAAGTGACTTTGTGACACCAAGTACTTTCTCTGATGATTGGGACTTAGCAAATATTAATAATATGATGTCAGATTTAGTAATGTCAGCTAAATTCACAGAACATGATTATTTACAGGGTTCATCAAATTATGAAGAGTTATATTGTTATAATCATTTTGGTCATCACTATTTGCATAAATCTGCTCGACCTAGAAATATTTTTAATTATAACCAATGGGAACATTGTCCAACTCTGCCAAAAGGCAGCTCGAAAACATTTTATGAGAAATTCCCATACTTCTCAGGGTTTAACAACAGTGATCCAGAAACGTTTTATTTTAAAAAATTAAATAGGAAAGGAATGAAAACAATGTTGACAAATACAAAATTCATTTATTCTGAAATATTTGATGACAAAATGTTTACATTTGGTTTTGAATTTTGGAAAAACAACATTGAAACAAAAACCATCTGGGGTTCAAAAGAATGGCAGGTACAAGGTCTAGAAGCATTATTTAGAGCCTGCATGATCCCAGAACAGATAATATTTCTGAATGACACAATTCAGCAAACAATCTGTCTTTGTTTAGCCAAGGTAAAAGACTTAAACAAACCGTCTATTCCAAACCCCATACCTGATAGTAATAGCACTACAGATGTGGAGATAGACGTATCCCATATTTTATACCAAAACAGAACAAATCCTGATTGGAAAAAATGGTTGATCTGGCCCACAGACACAAATAACTGTCAAGATAGATTCCTGAACAAAACGCAGAGTTAAAACAGAACAGGCCAGACCCAAGATACTCCCAGAGACAACATCCAGGGATAGTTACACCATACAGTGTAGTGAAACTATGCCTTGAGTGGCTACAGAAATCCACACTGGCTGAAATTAAGCAACACTTAACTTTACTTAAAAGTGGTGCTGACTTGCGTGATTTCATACTGGGACCACGTAAACAGTGTCAAAAACATTTCATATACGCTGGTATATACGCTGCTTACAACGAGGCTTGGAAAGTAACGCAAATTGAAACTGCTGAAAAAATACGAGAAATTGATTGTATAAATTTGGAAAAATCACTTTCTGTAGTGGACAATCGGTTAACGACTCTGTCCTCCAGAATATATTCACTAGACAGCATTGTATCATCTGCTATTGATATAATAGAGCAGGACTTGCTAATGTTACAACATGGACAGTCCCAATTGCATTCTATTGTACAACTTGGCTGGACGTTGCAAAAGCTGCGTTCAGGCTACGTGCCATGGCGCATAATTAACATAACGTCATTATTCTCTATATTAACATTACTGATAAAAAAATCAGTTTGGCGCAAAAAGGAGCAGACTATACAATTCTGAGCATTGAAAAACTTGAGAGATTACCATTGACAATGTCAGAGAGACCTGTCATTGAATGGATAATACACGGAACAATTACAATTCCGATAACAACTTTACAGTTTGAGTATTGCCAAAAATATATACCAGCAGGCCTGTATGAAAGGTTGGGTAAAGGACACATCAAGTCAACATGGAATTTACCTTATATACACAAATGTTATAGTGAAGGAAAAAAAGAGGTATTCCTTAGCGGTAACAATTGTAAAAAATCACTAAGCGGTACACTTCTGTGTCAAGGTATTAACTTGCATGGAGCCTGCGAAGGTTCGTCAAATAACCTTTCATGTCACCTGCACGGCACCCCTGCAGCACAGATAGAGCCTTTTTTCAGACAGCTTTCCAACGGCAGCTATGTTATAATAAGTGACCACAGCTGTTGTGGCATGGTGCCAGGAAAAGCCTATCTCGTGAGCGTTACTTCCAGGGTCATTTGCTGTATGCAAGTATTGTATCCAAACAGCAAACCAGACAAGGAGGCAGCAACATGGACTTCTCTGAATATCTCTTCTATTCGAATTGATACTTTAAGCAGAATGAAGTCTATCCTGTGCCTTTAACCTCGTCCAAGGAGACGGATGATCTGCAAGTTGCAAGGACAGCGGCAAAGATACATACCCTATTATCAACAAATTGCCCCGTGCATTTCTTAGAAATGTATGTCTGATACCAGTGGCATCGCACATGTATTTAAGACAATTTTTTTGGGACTGTTAGCACCCTTTGAATCAGTTCTGGGCATCTTCACGAATTTCGTGCATTCTGTATTAGGCGGCCTGCCTCTTCTTTTGGGACTTGTAGCAGGAATTTTATTTGTGTTCCTTCTGCTCCGATATATGGCAAGCCAAGCCACAGGCAAAACTCAGGCTGCAATGGAAGAAACGATCCTGGCTATACGATACCGAGGATGGATCACTAAAGTCCTCGGCTTTGCCAAGCTAAGAGATATGAATACTACCTGGTTTCTTTCATTCAGACCAATCTGGCAATTTATTTATTTATTTATTTATTTATATTCTTGTAGCGCGCCTGAATCAGCCCCGAAGGGGTATCTCCGCGCGTAGCTTCTGTGTGAGTCGAAGTACTTATTGAGGGGAATGGCAGTGTAAGGAGCAAGGTGAATTAGTCTTGGGTAAATAGGTATGTTTTTAATTTTTTCCTAAAAGAAAATAGATTAGAGATGTGTCTCAGTTGTGGTGGGAGGGAGTTCCATAGCAGGGGGCCTTTGTGAGAGGGTGCTCGGCCACCCTGTCTCGCTCTGGTGACTTTAGGTACATGCATCAACATGGTGTTGCTGGAGCGCAGAGCACGTCCAGGAGAGTAGGGGACAAAAATGTCTTTTAAGTATTTGGGACCGGACCCATAAATGCATTTATGCATTATGCAGCAAAGTTTGAAATTGACCCGTTGTTGCACTGGAAGCCAGTGAAGGTGGGAAAGGAGAGGGCGTGACGGGGTACGGGGGGGGGCATTCAAGATGAGTCTAGCAGCGGTGTTCTGCACCACCTGCAGTCTGCATAGTTGTTCTTGATTGGCGGAGATGAGTAGACCATTGCAATAGTCTACCCGCCCGAGTACTAGTGCCTGTACCAGCGTTTTCCTGTGGATGTCTGGCAGGAAGGGGAAAATGCGCCGTAGGAGACCAATTATTCGGAAACATGTTCCTGTGACTTGACTGACATGGTCTTTTAAAATCAATGTTTGGTCCAGGCGTACTCCCAGGTTTTTGATGGTCTGTTTGGGCGCAGGAACAGGTCCTAGCTCAAGTGGCCACCAATCCGGAGACCAGAGCAGGGTGGCCCCTCCAAACTACATGACTTCGGTTTTAGTCACGTTGCATTGGAGGAAGTTCTGGGCCATCCAACCTGCCACAGCTCTCATGCCATTTTGAAAGGATTGCATGACTGCAGGTGTGATAGTTTGGAAGGGTAATAACAGCTGGGTGTCGTCAGTGTAGGAGATTGGGGAGAACCCGTAAGATCTTATAATCTCCACTAAGGGGGCCACATATACGTTGAATAACGTGGGGCTCAGGCATGAGCCCTGTGGCACACCCTTAGTGAGCTGCCTACAGATAGATTTGTGGGAGCCTAATTTGACACCCTGTTGCCTATCTGCAAGAAAGCTTTCAAGCCACGCAAGGGCGGTCCCTTTTACTCCCACTCCTTTCAAGCGGTCGAGAAGGATTTTGTGCGACACCATGTCGAAGGCAGCGGACAAATCCAATAGCACCAGAATCACTGAGCTCCCCCTGTCAAGTGACATTCTGATGTTGTCTGTCACTGACAAGAGAGCTGATTCGGTGCTATGGTTGGGCCTAAAACCAGATTGTGAGTGGTCTAGGCCGCCCACTGCCTCGATGTAGTTAGACAGGTGTGCGTTGACATGTTTCTCGGCCAGCTTGCTGAAGTACGGTAGGAGGGAGATGGGCCGGAGGTTGGAAAGCTCCGTCCAGGGGAGAGCCGCGTTCTTGCAGATGGGGTTCACGACCGCTCTTTTCCATTCAGTTGGAACATATCCCTTCTTCAGAGACTGATTAATTACATCTTGGATGTGTGGACCTAACAAGGTACTGAGGGAGGTTAGGGTTTTAACAGGGATGAGGTCATCCGGAGACCCGGATTTTACATGGGTCATTAGTGTGAATAGCGCTTCATTATTGATAGGAGGGAATGTGGTCAACGTGAGGTTAGTGTTGTCGGTGGAGGGGAGAACAGTCAGAGTATCATTGCCTATTTGAGATGCTAAGATTTTGTCATAAATGGACTCTATTTTATTTTCGAAGTATAAAGAAACTTCTTCGCATAGACTTTGTGAGAAGTCATCTGGACTTACGCAAGCTGTAGGCTTGACAAATGTTTCAAGGATCCTATAGAGTTCCTTAGCGGAATTGCCGGCTTCTATGAGCTGTTGGGCAATGTTGTTTTTGCGGGCAGCTTTGATATGTTTGTAGTAGTTTGTTTGGGCTGCACAATGTGCCTTCTTGTTATCCTCTGAGTGTGATTTTCTCCATCTCTTCTCTATCCTCCTACATTCTTGCTTCTCTTTTCTGAGAGCCTCGGTGTACCATTTTTCCTGCTTGGCCACAGGGAATTGTTTGAAAGTTTTCATGGGAGCAATTTTGTCAATGGCTACCATAAGGGATTGCTGAAACATAGTTAGACTATGTTCTACTTCCTCAGTGTCTTTAATATTAGGTTTTTCCCATACCTTTTGTAATGCCTCCAGTGTAAGTTTGTGCCACTGTCTGCGCATAGTAGGGGGTGAGGATTTTTTATGGGGGCCTTTATTGACTTTAAAAATGGTGAATTGTAATAAAAAGTGATCAGACCAATCTAATTGGGTAGGTTCGGGACAAGATATATTGTCAAAGTTGGTGTATATCAGGTCAATACAGTGTCCACCTTCATGTGTGGGACCCTGGTTCATTTGTGTGAGGCCAATGGTTGTCAGGTCAACAGACAAACTTTTGGCCCCCGTGGATTCAGGTTGGTCGGTGTGTATGTTAAAATCTCCAAGGAGAAGGAAGTCCTCATTGGCTCGTATGTGAGGGCCTAAAATCTCTAAAAGAGATATAGAAAATCTGGGGCATGTGAATGGAGGTCTGTATATAAGTGCTCCCTTACTGGTTGTTCTGTTAGGAAAAGTAATTCTATAGACCATTATTTCCAAATCTTTACAGCATTGTTTGTCTAGGATATCCAATTTGAGGTAGTCTTTATAAATAATAGCGATGCCGCCACCTGTTTTATCAGGGCGGTCTGAATGGTGGAGTTTATATCCCATTGGCACTCCAAGGGAAATGGCGGATATCGTGTGGGGCTTTAACCAGGTTTCGGTGATAAAACAGATTGCATCTTACCAGTGCTTCGATGTCTGCTATCCGGAGAAGAATGCATGTTGGACATCTGTCTTACACTACCATCAGCAGTACCTATGGATATCAATACTTTGCTTGGTTCAGTAACGGCTCATGCAAAGTGTTGTCCCCAGCGGCTACCTATTCTGATTACGGCATTCGTTGAGACTTCACCATTACGATTAGGTGGCGGTGAAGTACGAGATGAAAGCAGCACCACACAGGTACAACCTTCTGTGAGCATTGCTGATCCAATTATGTTCTAATAAGAGAACACAGCTGTTGTGGCATGGTACCAGGAAAAGCCTATCCCGTGAGAGTTACTTCCATGGTCACTTGCTGTATGCAAGTATTGTATCCAAACAGCAATCCAGACATGGAGGCGGCAATATGGCCTTCTTTGAATATCTCTTCTATTCGAATTGATACTTTAAGCAGAATGAAGTCTATTCTTTTACAGACAACTGTGCCTTTAACCTCGTCCAAAGAGACGTATGATCTGCAAGTTGGAAGGACAGCAGCAGAGATACATTCCCTATTATCAACAAATTGCCGTCCATTTCGTAGCAATGTTAGGTCAAATCTTAAACATGTCTGATACCAGTGGCATCGCACATGTATTTAAGACAATTTTTTCGGGACTGTTAGCACCTTTTAAAACAGTTCTGGGCATTTTTCCGAACTTTGTCCATTCCTTTTTCGGCGGCCTGCCTCTTCTTTTGGGACTCGTAGCAGGAATTTTATTTTTGATCCTTCTGTTCCGATATGGCAAGCCAAGCCACAGACAAAACTCCAGGTACGATGGAAGAAACGATCTTAGCAATACGCTACTGAGACCGAATCACTCGAGTCCTCGTATTAGCCCGGCTAAGAGATCTGAATACAACTTGGTTTCTTTCATTCAGACCAATCTGGCAAGATTGCATCTTACCTGTGCTTCGATGTCTGCTATGTGGAGAAGAATGTGTGTTGGACGTCTGTCTTACACTACCATCAGCAGTACCAATGGATATCGATACATTGCTAGGTCCGGTAACGACTCATGCAACGTGTTGTCCTCAGCGGCTATCTAATCTGATGACGGTATTCATTGAGACTTCACCATTACGAGTAGGTGGCGGTGAAGTACGAGAGGAAGGCAGCACCAAACAGGTACGACCTT
Source organism: Lissotriton vulgaris (assembly GCF_964263255.1). NCBI lineage: Eukaryota > Metazoa > Chordata > Amphibia > Caudata > Salamandridae > Lissotriton > Lissotriton vulgaris. The sequence continues at coordinate 9,681,774 of NC_141697.1, forward strand.
CTGTGAGCATTGCTGATTGAAACATCGATGATAGCAATCATTCTCACACATGCACAATTTCAGCATTTTCGAACTTGGTCGAACTTTCACCTGATGTTGAAGACCAATTTTTCAAAAGCCTGTCTGATATAATGTTCTCTCCTAACAATGACAATAACTTTTAAAACAACGAGCACACAGTGTTCCCTGAACTCTGAATTCGGCCTTGAGTTTTTATAAACAAAACTACTGAAAACATTTGGAACTATTTTTTTCCCCCTGAAAGCGAAATTATTTTTTCCGTTTCCAAAATATTTACCTTTTTTCTGGCACATGGTACTCTGCTTTATTTATTTATTTATTTATTTATTGTCATTTTTAAAGTGCGGCGAATACCCGTAGGCGTCTCGGCGGTTAAAGTAGAACTATTCTTAGAGAACAGAGCTTCTATTTTTAGAGATACTAGAGACAATATTTTACCTCAGCCTCTAGCACATGTACAGTATTGTATAAATATGTGATGAAATGGTTTCGACCTTCTTTTCTGTATTCAGAGCCATTTCAAATGTAATTTTCGTAATTCATTCAGCCAATATTTATATATGCATTCCCTGAATGATAACACTGCTTGAAAAACGTACAGTATAAATACTCATTTTTTTGTGTATATACCATACACCTTTTCAAATGCAATTCATGTATTTTGGGGTGGGTTGAAAAACACATGCATCGTTATATGTTTAGTATTGCTTAGTGTTTAAGTAATGATGGAAATTAATACGTGGAGTGGGTGTTGTGAATCTATCTAGGACCCTAATCAAGATATCCCCGATTCATGCCCTTATATGGTTATAACAAAACATATCCTTATAAAGGCATAGGAATCATGTCCATATCTAGTCATAGCCCATGCAGTCCAAATACAGCAAGGCTACTCCCATAGACTCCTAGAAAGTACAACGCGTTCTTTAAACAAACCAAGCCTCCAGCAGCCCGGGAAATCTCCCTGCTTTTGTTTTGATTTGAACAAGAACTCCTGGAGTCCAGAAAGAACTGTTAGTTCTTAGTGACGTCTTATGTCCAACCTTACATCAAACCCGGCACCTTCCAGGTATAAATATACCAACGTTGCCTTAAGCAAACATACAGTGGTTTGGAGCAGAGCGGCTATCCACTTGCCCAAAGCCCAGCTGATGCGAGAGCCGAAGGAAGCCGACCCTCCCATTTGACGCACTGAGAGAGACGCTGTCTTTTCTCAAGCCGAGAAAATCCAGCTTCGGTGTTTCCAGTCACCCTTGCTGGTTGCTGGGAGATCGAGTCCTGAGAGAGAGTTACAAGACCTCCTACATTCTATTACCAAGGTACGGAGCAGACTAAATCCTAAGAGAATTCTTGATTCAGATTCCTTGGCAAAAACCAACTTAACTTAAACTGCAACTTACTTACTCCTTTCCACGTATTAGGCTTAGGTCAGGTACACCGGGGTAGGCATATCTTAGAAGCACCAGTTGAGTACGTTAGTCAATGTTTTTATGTATGTATATATTTTATCCGTTTTAAAGTATCATATGGCTAAGAAACCATATCAATGCTTTTACAGTATTATTTCATAATACTACTTTTACTGCATGCACTTTACTTCATGATAAATATTGCAATTGTGGCAACTCATTTCTCTTGCATGAGAAAGAAGACTGCTCAATAAATAACACCTTTTATTGAAAACACCCGTCTCTTTATTCCTCTGCACTCTGGTGAAACTAAGTAAGCACGATTGACTGAGTCAAATAGCTGTCTATTGTTTTCACACAACTCTCGAGATATACTCATTATTATGAGGGAGCAAAGTTATCATGTTTATGCGGTTGTCAGAAACGAATCCCTTCTTGTCTAAATCTAGAGAGTTAACTCTTTTCTGAACATTCGAGAAAGTTTCTAGTGACCTCTGAGCTAGCTGGCGCAAACCTAAATTAGGTTTAACATAGTCAGTAGAGACCTAGATGACCTCAGTCCTACATCTACACTGCTGTTTATATTATTCCAATGCGCAGAGCCTATAGGGAATATAGGAACTACACTACAGTACATCATACACTCCTTTGCGAGCCTACTCTGAAATGTCGATAAGTAAGGAGTATAATAATAACTTACCACCGTCCGCCGCTGCTGAGCCATCCCCCTCAGCTCATACTGGTGGTGCCGCTGCTTAAGTGGACCCCTCCGCGCTGCTGGCCCCGGCACAGGTGGTGGCAAGTGCTGCATCAGATGTTGTGACGCCTAGAAAAAACATGTCATATTTTTAGGTGCCATACACCACCCCCTACTTCGTCTCGTAATGGACGAGAAAATGTTGAACAATTTTTAATTATTGGGAGTGAAAAGAAGTCAGGGTTTTGGGGAGGGTGTTAACTTATATGCTTGGCCATAATATGCAACTCTTTTGAATGCTTGCTCTTTAACGTGCAACATTTTTATAATTAGAGACAGAACCAACTACTCCTCATCACCACCAGGAGGACTTGAAGTTCCAACAAGGTGAGGGCTCCCGAGTCTCGCACAGTTACTTGGCCCCTAGAGCTATTGCTGGATCAGAGTTTTGTTTAACACCGTTTGCCGACTAGACAAGCTTAGCTACCTACACAGACCAACTCAGAAATAATTGTAAACAGTAGTAGCACAGAGAGTGATGGTAGAGAGGCAGGATAAGAATGTGGAAACAGTGTACAAGGACATAAAAGTCTATTTTGTAAAAAATAGAGTTAGGGAAGTATAATTATATTAACAACAGAACTACTTACTGGGGCCAGCAGAAGAGCCTGCAGTGGACCGTTCCTCCTGCCCACTCTGTTCCGCCGGAGTCTGGGGTGGTGCTGTCCTCTTGCCCCTGGGAGATGCTGATGATCATGAAATAAACACAAACATGGATGATTGTTTTTTGGAAATATTTGATTTCTTTGACCACAATCCTAAATTATCTCGGGGAAACAAATTGGCAAGAATTGCACTAAATGTATTGACCTATCTGGTCTGGTCAACTAGGAGGATACTAGTACAGTATTGCTGGATTCGCAGACTGTCTACTTGGAAAGTTATGTAAATCACTAACTAAACCAACAACAAAAAGGTTCTACTACGACTCCCAGCACTCAGCAGCACGCGACGTGACAGACACAGTCCGTCATCATGATTGCAGAGTACTAAAAAATGTCCTACTACTAATAACAAGTATTAATATACTCAACCTGAACCGATCAATCCATCACTATCTCTTCTTCTTAGTGGCAGCAGGAGTACAAAGGAAGGACTAGACTTGAGTCTCTAGTCTCTAGCGTTACGCAGTTCTGTAAAGTACTACACTCATACATATTCAGGCCAAATGAGCACAAAGTTGCAAACAAGTAAGCATAGTAGCAACACCACTGAGCAGGCGAGCACCTGCAATCACAGAAGCTATTTAAACGTTAATTTACCTGCAATGTAATCGAATTGGCAGCATTCTTACTTTTAGGGAAAAACATATATTAGCAATATAAATCAGAGCAGAGGGAAACAAAGTAGTTATTAAATAGCAACTCACCAAGGCCAGGGATCTCCACTCCGAGCAGGTGGAGCAGATCCTGCTCGCAGTCAAGGAGGTCCGACCACCGGTGAGTCGCTTGCTGGTAGGTGCGCCGGACCCCTGACTCCCTCCGCATGGCCCGGCACACCTTTTCCCACAGCTGGCGATGCTCCCTGAGGCCATACTCTGCCGCGATCCTGCCCCCTGCTGCCACGGTCTTGGGGAGATGGCGCTGCACATAAAAGATCACCGCGGCCACCTCCACCGCGCTGAATGTCTCCCTGGCCATCATTTCCTCCCCTCGCAACCGCCTGCAAGGGAGCTGGGTATGGGGTGCGGGACCCTTCCCCTTCTCCTTCCCGGCTCCCTTTGCCATGGTCATGTACAGCAGAAAGGAAAAAAAAGGAAAGAATAGGGAAAACGTAAGGAAAAAAATAGCTTTAAAAAGTAGCTTTAAAAGTAACGAAAAGTTGAAAAAAACACAAAATATAGATCTAGAAAAAAAGAGGGATAGATATAGTAGAAAAGATAAAAAAAGTCCAAAGAAACAAAGAATTGCACGGATGAAAGGAGGATTAGAAACCATGCACAAAACCATAGCAATGAATGAAAAACAATATGGCCGCCCCCATTGAGGACCGCTTGGGTAAGTTTGCGCGATTTTCCCCTGCGAGTACGCAGAAACACCCGCAAACTCGTAATAGCACGCCGCACACAACGCGACATTGCCAATAGCGCCCGGAAACGGAAATACGCAACACGCACAAGATGGCCACGCCCAAGTACGACCACATGGGCAACCTCGCGGTCGGTGCGCTGCAAGCGGTCTGCGAATAAGCAAAAAAACCCGCGAACACGCAAAAAAAAGAAATTCGCACGAATTCTCGCTTTTGTGCGATTTTGCGGACTGCAAATTTTCTAATTTTGCCCATACTTACAAAACACCCATCTCTCTACAGCAGGTACTTTAATCACTAGAGTCATCTCAACACTATTGTTGTTGCCTAAAAACTGCTGAATACACAAGAAACTTGCAGAGCTTTTAAAACCGGCCCCCACTAACAAAACTGCCCCCTACCCTTCCAAATTCAAGGGGAAACAACTGATGCCAGGCGAGGGCCTGTCCAGCCGTGCATCCTCCATATTCTCCATCCTGCTTGGCCTTGTGCAGGTCATCCCATTATTAGGACATCTTCTATTTATTTAAGGGGGATTCAGCTCCTTCTTTCACAGTGGAAGTCAGCTTCTCTACTCCTCACAGCTCACACCAGCCAAGCATATTCTAAGTGTACACATTTTGTCCCCAACCGGGGTAGGACAATAGCAACCCTCCAGAATTTTGTTTCAAAGTAATGCACTTGTTTTCAGCTGGTGCAAAGATTTCCAAATGAGAGGCCCTCTAGAGTTTGTATCCCTCTTTAGTGGTTTGGTGGTCAGGACAAGAAGTCTGACACAATCAAGTGCTTCTTTATTTCAATAGGCCAGCCTCTTTTTAGTCAGGGTGAAGTATGTCTCATTATTGTGTCCGGCCTCCACAGGCTTCTCCGGTGACCATAGAACAACTGCCTCTTCGGTGCTATAGGTTCAGGGAATGCTTTCTCACTGGAGGTATTTCATATTTGTAACAATTATGAATCCACAGACTTTCCACTATTGGGTTTGAGCTGGTACTTTCTGGTGGAGTTTTCATCAATTCTACTTTGCCGGGACTTTCAACTTACAGCAATGGATTACATTCTGGTCGGATCTCCTGCTAGGATTTCTCTTCCTCCACCATATATGAAGGCACCTAAGATAGGGCTCCTGTTACCATGAGGCACAGGGTCAAGACGATTTGCATATGGCCATGTCTGAACTGGGGTGGTGTGGTGAGCAAAATAACAAAGGATTAAACTCAGATCTGTGACGGGTGAATGTTTGTCATTGTGCAACATTCTGTCCATCATCTTGTGTGTTTTCCTTCCTTCCTACCTCCGCACTCACATTTTTGTGAAACTTAAAAAAGAGAATTACTGTTTTCATTCATTTTTTATAAATCTTTTTATTAAGCAGACTAACAAAGGACCTGCAGTGCGTCCATTAGCACATACGTTTCTTCATACACTTTCAAGGTTGTCTGTCTTACTGTTTTCATTCTTGACATTTTGGTCTTTTGCCACATGTTCTTGTCACCAAGGTTGCTTCTTCTGGCCTCCCTCTTCACAACTCAATTATAAGAATGTTCTGTAAATAATGTTATGCCACAGCTCTGTCAATCAATCATGACAAAGGTTTTCTGAGAAGACATAGCAAAATTGATTTATGCACATCAAATTAAGCAATCCATGAAAGATTGTCAAGTTTCTTTTCCTTCACATACCGCACAAACTTTAAAAATTCAATTTTTCAATGCTCTGGCACATCGCACTTTGGAAAGGACCCTGACTCCTGCTTGGCACCCTGCACTTTCCCTCGCTCCCTGGAGGACGCCAATACTTCACAGAGCCGGTCCCGCAATGCAGGGCACGCACCAGACCAATACCGGGTCAAGACGGGCCAAGACCGGGCCAAGACGGGCCAAGACCGGGCCAAGACCGGGCCAAGATGGGCCAAGACGGGCCAAGATCGGGCCAAGACGGGCCTGTCTCAGTCCATCAGAGACCGGAATAGGCCGGGCTGGGCCACCCCCTGAAAAGTACTGTATGGACTAATGACCATTAATATGATTTCATATTATATTTATCTTATCAAATTGAGCGGGAAGGATTAAGATGGGCAAAAGGACGGCGGGGGCTCCTCCCTCGGTTTTCACAGGTGGGCAACAGTCCCTGATGAGTGATCTGTAAAGGGGCTATGGGGGCAAACGAGGAACAAATGAACTCAGTTGAGGAGTCCTTGGTGCAAGGCAGGGTAGGCACGGTGGCTTTAACTAAATGCACAGTCAATCCACCCAATGGCCCCTCCAATGGTACACAGGAGGGAACAGGAGCCCCGGCTCCCCAAAACAGGCGTGTGCAAGAGTCCTCAGGGCATATGTATGCTAGCGATCTGGAATGTGACCCACAGCCACCATCTACACCTCCCAGAGTCTCCGAGTTTATCACAATGTCCAGAACTCTATAGCAATGCAGGAGCGATCTGTTTCTATGTAGTATGGTAACAAAAAACAATATTCTTTTTGGATGTACACCATAAAGTAACAATAATTCATTCGATCAATCCCGATAAGTTAGGAGTCTTCAGTGGATGAGTAGTAAATTCTTTATTTAATTCAAAAAGCATGGATTCTGTCTTCATAAAACAATGTTGTAGCCGGTGCCTACGCGTTTCGTCCAAACGGACTTCTTCAGGGCAGGTCAATCACTGTCTTTATTTGGGTAGGTCTTATCTGTTCCTTCTTATAGGGAGTTAGTCACTTCCTTGGTATCTTTTTAAAAAACATTGTAGCGAATATCTTGTAATCTGTCAAAATGTCGTCTATCTGTTAGCGATCCTTTGTCTGTAAAGTGTGTCCCACACTGTCTTGAAGGCAGGTCTTTACTAAGTCAGATTTTTATAGATCCAACATGTTGTTTTTTTCGTGATTCCCGGACTCCGTGGCGTCGTAACCATAGCGGCTTGCTGTATATGTTTGAGACTTTTCGAAGTCTCAGGGAGACCTAGGGGTCTGGATCTCCTGTCCTTAGCACCTAAAAATTGCAGATACTAGCGTGACACTAGTGGATAGGTGCAATAGCCAAGAACACACTTGACTCCCCACACCTCCCTATACCACCCACTGCAACACCACATCAGTCTAAACCATACCTACCTGCTTCTTTACATAAGTTACATCAAGACACAAGTCTGACACAGAAAAGGAGGGTGTTCAACATCTAGTATAAACCATCTATCTATTATGGCAAAACTCTTCTTGTCACTTTGCCGCCCCTCACAGCACCCTTGTTGACTTCATAACTCCACACAGGACCATACAGTCTATGGTGTACAACACAATACACCCTACTGTACCACAACACACTTCCCTGTTCACCATACCACATATGCCACATAGCAACACTAAATCTAACACCACACTAATGCACACCACACCAATCTACACCACACCAAAACGCAACATCCTACACATTGCACCACCAGATACAAGTATAGTTATACCAAATAACAACATCCCACACTTTATACTAAGCCACATCACATGCTATCATATTGCACCACACCCATCCATCAACCCCTCCCATAGTTCCCTACGGTTCCACATCAGACTACACCACACCATGCAGTAAACGTGCCCTTCAATACCACAACTATCCATATAAGAGCAATTACATTACACATCAAAACACAGCAGAACCATACATAAACAAAGTTCACTTAGTACATATCACCACACCGCACCAGCGAACACACCAACATACCAAACAAGACAATCTCATATTGCACCACTCCACTTCAGTCTACCTCACTACAGCTTATACACCAACATATCAACATATACCATCATGTCACATCATCAATTTTCAAGACCACATCTCTCAGTACCATACCACTCTCAACACACACACTACCACACAATACCACACTTTCTCAGACTTTGGCACGCCATATCATTACCTATCACCTTAAAGGTATGTGTACCACATCACCAAATGCCACATAACACCATACCTCACCTTACCACACTAAAATGCAATCTATTACTATACAACTCATTGCCGTACAATAGCCAAGACCACACATGACTCCCCACCCCCCCCACCCTATACCACTCACTGCAATACCACATCAGTCTAAACCATGCCAACCTGCTTCTTTACACAAGTTACAGCAAGACACAAGTCTTACACAGAAAATTAGGGTGTTCAACATCTAGTATAAACCATCTATCTATTATGGCAAACCTCTTCCAGAAAAACATCACACTGCTGGCCAAACAGAGCTGTAGTTGAATATAAAAATATAATGCAAGCCACAAAGCCCTCACCCAGAGGCATCTGCTTGTTTACATCCATAAATGGACAAACAATAAACTCAAGGCGCAGGGATAGAGACACACCACCACAGTGCAAATTGAGCAAAACCACCACAAACACACTGACAACAAATCAGGAATACACAAGTCTGATTTCCACAATAAATTAACCTTCTGTTGGAGAGCAAACTACCATAAAAATTAAGGGTATTAACAGACCATGTAAATAGTGTAGGGTGGCTAAATAAAAATACCTACCATAACATAACAAAGAGTTCTTTCCTATTTGCACAGTTGCTACTAACACAGTATCAGGTTTACGTCCCCGCTTTCTGGACATCCAAGTCCATTTTCTTCTTTGGCTCAATACACCACAGAAAGTCCTATTTTGACACAGTAAGTATGTAGATTTTAAAGGTCGTTACGGTGATGGAGGGATGTCTATCTTGGTCTGAGACACTTTTAATTGCATCAGGAGTTGGAGAACAAAAATCTTCTGTCATCTAGAATATGAAAGGTTTAGACTCGGCCGCAGAAGTGCTCTATGGCATGAACTGCTTCCGAGGGAGCTTGAAAGGGGTCATCTGGTGAACAATGTCACATGAGCTCTGAAAAGCCATCAGTGATGCTAGAACACATTTCTGATTCAGGATGCTGGGCCAGGGGCTACAGCAAGCTAAAACTGTAGGTGTTCTAAGAGCATCATGCTGCTACTAAACATGCAAGTGTAGCAAAATGAGCATGACAAAAAGTTTTAAGTGGGGAGCTGAAGGGATGGAAGTGGGTGAATGATAGTCAAACATTTTTTTGTGAAAATGTTGTTCAGTTTGCATTATGGTGCGATATTATGAATCATGTGAATACATTGTGTCAATTTATTTTACAATAAAAAAAAAATAATTAAAGAAATGAGTTACTTAGAAGAGACCATTAATAAATCAGAGAGGTTTTAGCCATGCATGCACACAAGGGTAAAATAATTTGTGGATTGGTTGTTTTCGCGCCCTACTTTAACACATGTCTGTCTCCACATTCCCCAATTAAAAGACGCAAATGATTCTTGCCTGCTATGTTGGCAAACTTTAAAAAGGAGCTATTGGTTACATTAGTGCCTTTCATGTGCCTCATTCTTGTAATCTGATATCTCCCACTCACAAGAGTGGCATGCCTTTGTTCTCTGGGCTCTCCTTAATTTCCGTTGATCTTTCACTGCTTTTGAGCACACAGCGCAAATTGAAAATTTCACAGATTGAAAGGCTTCACTGTTTTCCATCACCTTTCTTGACTCCTTCCAGGTCTGGGGGTGCTGTACCACCTGCTGCACCCCTAGTTCCAACACCCGGGGCGCCAGTTGGTTGTAATTGTGAGTGACATAGGGGTGGACAAAAAGGAGTTTGTGTTTTCTATCTACACTGGATGGCACCTTTGGGAATGTACAACACAAGGAGTATACTCTGTGTATGGGGAGTATGGATCTGTCCTCCTGCCTCAGCACATGTACTTCAAGGCACTTTTATTTAGGAATAGCTTCCACAGATTGACAGGTTCATGTATGTTTTAGCTCTAGCACAAAGAAGCAGAAGAATCAGTGCTTAACTTCAGCCGGTGTTTTCCAGTGCTCAGCCGGCACTTAATCATCAACACCAGTGCTTTTCATTAGCACCGGTTAAGGACACGTTCATTTATGCATAGGGAGATTAAGTGATTTGTCCGGAATCACAGGATGTTAAGCCGATGCCGTGGCTCAAAACTGGTTCCCCTGCACCAATGTCAGCAACTCTGGCCATTACGCCACACCCTCTCCCCACTTTCGTGGTTGGTAGTTGGCTCTGTTTTAGGCGGTGCTAGCAGGAGAAATGGTCTGGTGGAAGCTGCCTTAGATAGATAGATGGTTTATACTAGATGTTGAACACCCTCCTTTTCTGTGTCAGACTTGTGTCTTGATGTAACTTATGTAAAGAAGCAGGTAGGTATGGTTTAGAATGATGTGGTGTTGCAGTGGGTGGTATAGGGCGGTGTGGGGAGTCAAGTGTGTTCTTGGCTATTGTACTACATTGAATTGTATAGTAATTACATGGCAATTTAGTGTGGTATGGTGAGGTATGGTGTTATGTGGCATTTGGTGATGTGGTACACAGACCTTTAAGGTGAGACGTATTGATATGGTGTGCCAAAGTACGAGAAAGTTTGGCATGGTGTGGTATTGTGTGTGTGTTGAGAGTGGTGTGGTACTGAGAGAGGCGGTGTTGAAAATTGATGACGTGACATGATGGAACATGTTGTTACATGATATAATGGGCTGTAGTGAGGTAGACTCAAGTGGAGTGGTGCAATATGAGATTGTCTTGTGTAGTATGTTGGTGTGTTCGGTGGTGCGGTGTGGTGATATGTACTAAGTGAATTTTGTTGTTGTATAGTCCTGCTGTGCTGTGATGTTGCATGTAATTGCTCCTATATATGGATAGTTGTGGTATTGAATGGCATGTATACTGCATGGTGTGATGTAGTCTGTGGTGGAACAATAGGGAACTAAGGGAGGGGTTGATGGGTGCGTGGGGTACAATATGATAGCATGTGATATGGCTTGGTATAAAGTGTGGGATGTTATAATCTGGTATAAGTATACTTGTATCCGGTGGTGCAATGTGTAGGATGTTGCGATTTGGTGTGGTGTAGATTGGCGTGGTGTACATTAGTGTGGTGTTAGATTTTGTGGTGCTATGTGACATATGGGGTATGGTGAACAAGGAGGTGTGTTGTGGTACAGTAGGGTGTGTTGTACACCATAGAATGTATGGGCCTGTGTGGAGGTATGAAGACAGCAAGGGTGCTGTGAGGGGCGGCAAAGTGACAGGAAGAGTTTTGCAATAATAGATAGATGGTTTATACTAGATGTTCAACACCCTCATTTTCTGTGTCAGCCTTGTGTCTTGATGTAACTTATGTAAAGAAACAGGTAGGTATGGTTTAGACTGATGTGGTGTTGCAGTGGGTGGTATAGGGCGGTGTGGGGAGTCCAGTGTGTTCTTGGCTATGGGACTACATTGAATTGTATAGTAATTACATGGCAATTTAGTGTGGTGAGTTGAGGTATGGTGTTATGTGGCATTTGGTGATGTGGTACACAGACCTTTAAGGTGAGACTTAATGATATGGTGTGCCAAAGTCTGAGAAAGGGTGGCATGGTATGGTAGTGTGTGTGTTGAGAGTGGTGTGGTACTGCGAGAGGTGGTGTTGAAAATTGATGATGTGACATGATGGAATATGTTGGTACATGATATAATGGGCTGTAGTGAGGTAGACTCAAGTGGAGTGGTGCAATATGAGATTGTCTTGTGTGGTATGTTGGTGTGTTCGGTGGTGCGGTGTGGTGATATGTACTAACTGAACTTTGTTGTTGTATAGTTCTGCTGTGCTGAGCAATGTAATTGCTCTTATATGGATAGTTGTGGTATTGAATGGCATGTATACTGCATGGTGTGTTGTAGTCTGATGTGGAAGCATAGGGAACTGTGAGAAGGGTTGATGGATGGGTGTGGCGCAATATGATAGCATGTGATGTGGCTTAGTATAAAGTGTGGGATGTTGTCATTTGGTATAACTATACTTGTATCTGGTGGTGCAATGTGTAGGATGTTGTGTTTTGGTGTGGTATAGATTGGTGTGGTGCGCATTAGTGTGGTGTTAGATTTAGTGTTGCTATGTGGCATATGTGGTATGGTGAACAGGGAGGGGTGTTGTGGTACAGTAGGGTGTGTTGTGTTGTGCACCATAGACTGTATGGTCCTGTGTGGAGTTATGAAGTCAACAAGGGTGCTGTGAGGGGCGGCAAAGTGACAGGAAAAGTTTTGCCATAATAGATAGATGGTTTATACTAGATGTTGAACACCCTCCTTTTCTGTGTCAGACTTGTGTCTTGATGTAACTTATGTAAAGAAGCAGGTAGGTATGGTTTAGAATGATGTGGTGTTGCAGTGGGTGGTATAGGGCGGTGTGGGGAGTCAAGTGTGTTCTTGGCTATTGTACTACATTGAATTGTATAGTAATTACATGGCAATTTAGTGTGGTACGGTGAGGTATGGTGTTATGTGGCATTTGGTGATGTGGTAGACAGACCTTTAAGGTGAGACGTATTGATATGGTGTGCCAAAGTCCGAGAAAGTGTGGCATGGTGTGGTATTGTGTGTGTGTGTTTAGAGTGGTGTGGTACTGAGAGAGGCGGTGTTGAAAATTGATGATGTGACATGATGGAACATGTTGTTACATGATATAATGGGCTGTAGTGAGGTAGACTCAAGTGGAGTGGTGCAATATGAGATTGTCTTGTGTGGTATGTTGGTGTGTTCGGTGGTGCGGTGTGGTGATATGTACTAAGTGAATTTTGTTGTTGTATAGTCCTGCTATGCTGTGATGTTGCATGTAATTGCTCCTATATATGGATAGTTGTGGTATTGAATGGCATGTATACTGCATGGTGTGATGTAGTCTGTGGTGGAACAATAGGGAACTGAGGGAGGGGTTGATGAGTGCGCGGGGTACAATATGATAGCATGTGATATGGCTTGGTATAAAGTGTGGGATGTTATAATCTGGTATAAGTATACTTGTATCCGGTGGTGCAATGTGTAGGATGTTGCGATTTGGTGTGGTGTAGATTGGCGTGGTGTACATTAGTGTGGTGTTAGATTTTGTGATACTATGTGACATATGGGGTATGGTGAACAAGGAGGTGTGTTGTGGTACAGTAGGGTGTGTTGTACACCATAGAATGTATGGGCCTGTGTGGAGGTATGAAGACAGCAAGGGTGCTGTGAGGGGCGGCAAAGTGACAGTAAGAGTTTTGCAATAATAGATAGATGGTTTATACTAGATGTTCAACACCCTCATTTTCTGTGTCAGCCTTGTGTCTTGATGTAACTTATGTAAAGAAGCAGGTAGGTATGGTTTAGACTGATGTGGTGTTGCAGTGGGTGGTATAGGGCGGTGTGGGAAGTCCAGTGTGTTCTTGGCTATTGGACTACATTGAATTGTATAGTAATTACATGGCAATTTAGTGTGGTAAGGTGAGGTATGGTGTTATGTGGCATTTGGTGATGTGGTACACAGACCTTTAAGGTGAGACTTAATGATATGGTGTGCCAAAGTCTGAGAAAGGGTGGCATAGTGTGGTAGTGTGTGTGTTGAGAGTGGTGTGGTACTGATAGAGGTGGTGTTGAAAATTGATGATATGACATGATGGAATATGTTGGTACATGATATAATGGGCTATAGTGAGGTAGACTCAAGTGTAGTGGTGCAATATGAGATTGTCTTGTGTGGTATTTTGGTGTGTTCGGTGGTGTGGTGTGGTGATATGTACTAACTGAACTTTGTTGTTGTATAGTTCTGCTGTGCTGAGCAATGTAATTGCTCTTATATGGATAGTTGTGGTATTGAATGGCATGTATACTGCATGGTGTGTTGTAGTCTGATGTGGAAGCATAGGGAACTGTGAGAAGGGTTGATGGATGGGTGTGGTGCAATATGATAGCATGTGATGTGGCTTAGTATAAAGTGTGGGATGTTGTCATTTGGTATAACTATACTTGTATCTGGTGGTGCAATGTGTAGGATGTTGCGTTTTGGTGTGGTGTAGATTGGTGTGGTGTGCATTAGTGTGGTGTTAGATTTAGTGTTGCTATGTGGCATATGTGGTATGGTGAACAGGGAGGGGTGTTGTGGTACAGTATGGTGTGTTGTGTTGTACACCATAGACTGTATGGTCCTGTGTGGAGTTATGAAGCCAACAAGGGTGCTGTGAGGGGCGGCAAAGTGACAGGAAGAGTTTTGCCATAATAGATAGATGGTTTATACTAGATGTTGAACACCCTCCTTTTCTGTGTCAGACTTGTGTCTTGATGTAACTTATGTAAAGAAGCAGGTAGGTATGGTTTAGACTGATGTGGTGTTGCAGTGGGTGGTATAGGGTGGTGTGGGGAGTCAAGTGTGTTCTTGGCTATTGTACTACATTGAATTGTATAGTAATTACATGGCAATTTAGTGTGGTAAGGTGAGGTATGGTGTTATGTGGCATTTGGTGATGTGGTACACAGACCTTTAAGGTGAGACGTATTGATATGGTGTGCCAAAGTCAGAGAAAGTGTGGCATGGTGTGGTATTGTGTGTGTGTTGAGAGTGGTGTGGTATGTACGGTCCCTCTAAGTGTCTAAAAACTGGTGAGAGATAGTTTACGTATTACCCTTCAATTTTTCTCTACACCCACTCAAATGTAAAAGTAAGAGCTTTTAAAATGTCATGCTTTCACTAGCCGGCCCTCTATGAGGCCCATGTGCATATTTCGCGCCACGCTTTCACTGTCGAGCTGTGCTTATCAGACCATGCCAGCTGCCACCCAGCGCAGAAGCCTCTTCGTGTCTTTAGGCGCTAACAAAAAAAAACTTACATTTTCCATCATGTTGAATATCCAGGACGTTTTGCCGCCTTTCTGGGTTGGGGCCAGCCTGTGTTACTGTTATAAAAAATATGCCTAACCATATTGCTGGACAATGTGCATGTTGTACAAGAATACCATATTTATCAGTCCTGCCACACACACACACACTCATAGGTAGAGCAAAGCCTCAGTTGGATAACACAAGATTTTAGTTTTATTTTTAGTAATTGATGTCCTTTGTTTCAGAGACCTTCAAATAGGCTGTGCATTATGTTGCACCGTGGAACTGACAGTCTAGGTTTGTGATCGCACATTACCCTGTTAAAGAAACAGGCATTACCCTGTTTCACAGCCCCCAGATGTTCCTACATACTGACCCATATTAATAATCTCCAACACATTACCCTCCCTTAGGAAGAAAACACAATACACAACACATGTCTTTATGTATTTATTTTAGTAATTGTCACTTACATGGTGCATTTCAACTTTGGCTGTGCATTATGTTGCACCATGGAACTGACAGTCTAGGTTTGTGACCGCACATTACCCTGTTAAAGAAACAGGCATTACCCTGTTTCACAGCCCCCCAGCTATCCCTGCATACAGGCCCGTGCTTTTTATCCCTCAAACATTAAGTTCCTTTAGAAAGAAAGAAATGACAACTGCACAGAGGGTGTTTTTATTTATTTCCCCTATTTTTGGTCTCCATAACAGACATCATTTTACATCAGAGACATTTAAAATATGTATTTTATTTTTTCCTTTTCACAATAGGAATGATTTTTACACCACTTCCTTAAAACTTGAGTTGTGCAAGATATTGCACAGGCACACTAGCAGTCTGGGGCTGATGTAGCACAGTCCAGCATGTTACAGAGCACTTCCTGGACATGTTGCCAATCCCCTGCTGCTGCTTTACAAGATACCCATGTTTATCATCCCGAATACAGTACCACATATGAAAAAGAAATAACAATTGCATAACCCATGTTTTTATTTTCATAAATGCTGTCATTTTCGACCAGAGACTTTTTAAAATTAGGCGGCAAAATTACCACCCTCGCAATCCAATGGCCTACCTCCCCTCCTCTTTTAGGACCCATGGCTTTCCGGCCCCCTGATGCCTATGGCACGCCACCACGCCTCAGACCACCACTCAGGAACTCCATCAGCAACAGGCACGCCTCCTGGGGCTGGCCTGTCACCCCAAAAACACCCTGCAACACTCTAGGGCTCCCATTCCACAGATGGACCACGACGCCGCTCAAGCAACATCAGGCTGCAGCCGCTACTAGCCAGTGGACATGTCCAGACATGTCCCTGCATGCCCAGACATGATCCTGATGGCCCAACAAACATGGCGCACACAAGCAAGTCTCTGCTCATCCACCCCACAGCCCTAAACACCCCTGTAGGCCCTACTGGCTGCCTTGGCGCTAACCCTAGCCACCTCACACCATCCCTCTACTACATCCCTTACACACAGCCATTAATTCATGTGTGAAGGGCACTCACTGCCTACACCTGCCCCCGCTTTCACCACGGTCCCTCTGGGGGGCGTCCTCAGGCCCTGGACTTCCGGACCTGGCCTTCCACCCCCCGGAAATCCGGCCGGGGGCTTCCGGCCAGGGCCTTCCGGTCCCAGACTTCCTGCCAGGGGCTTCCGGGGAGGGATTTCCGGGGGAGGGACATCCGGGGCGGAATATCCGGCTCCTACGTCACTTCCGAGGGGCGTTCCCTCCTGTCAAAAAATGAATGGTGATGAAAGCTATCATTCCCTTACTACTTATGTGTAAAGAGGATTTTGCAGTATGTCTCAGCGAGGTTGCCGAGAATGAAGCCGTCTTAAATGCTTTTAATAATATTACGGGGGAGATTAAGAATTTATTAACAGTGAAATTAAAACAGAGACACCAAAAGGTGCAGGGCTGGTTTAACTAGGAATGTACTAAGGCTCAATTGAATCTACAGAAAGCGCTTCACAAAAAGAATAGAAGTCGTGTGGAAATAAGACTGGCCAGGATTTTGTATAGGCGTGCTTTCAAAGCACGGAAGGAACAAATAAGGGTGGATGCGTGGCAGGTTCGGCATGATGTGTGCCTTCGGAGAGACAATAATAGCTTTTGGAAAGCAGTTAATGCACCCTTTTTAGCCTCAAGTGATATACCATCTGTAAAAATTGCGATAAGTGAGGATAAATGGGTTCAACATTTCACTGCGCTATATAAGATGATAAACAGGTCCAAATTGATTTAGACCCAGATTTCTCTGTTTTAGCATTCAATCCACAAGGTACAATGTTTCCATTAGCTATATGCTTCTCCGTAGAGGAGCTCATCGGTGCAATTAATGCGAGTGCAGCTGGCAAAGCTCCGGGGACGGATGGAGTCCCTGTGGATTGGTATAAATCCAATACTGCGGTTTGGGCTCCATTATTAACAAATGTCTTAGATATTTGTTGCTGTCATGGCTTTATTTCGTCATGGTCCCGATTTTTTAAAAAGGGGGATAGAAATGAACCTAGATGTTACCGCCCAATCCCCCTGTTGGATTCCCTCCTTAAACTGGTAGGGCGGAGTATTTTAAATAGGCTGTTGTATTCCGCATAGGTGCCCTAATATAGGCTTTACTAAAACATTCCCTTTTATAGGCACAACTCCCGTTGCCCTTATTTAGGCATAGATTTCCCAGTCCTTATTTAGGCAAGAACCAGGCACTCCATGTATAGGCATGGTCCTTCACCTACATCCATTCACCTTTAAGTAACAACGAGCTCTTAGAAACAGACCCTTCTTCCTGGAAAACTTCCCCGGTACAGAACTATTGATTTCATTAAGACCTCATCCATATACATGAACCCCTTTTACTTCCCCAGGGTTCATTCCTATCAATCAATCAATCAAGCATTTATATAGCGCACTACTCACCCAGAGGGTCTCAAGGCGCTAGGGGATGGGGGTCCGCTACTGCTCGAACAGCCAGGTCTTGAGTTGCTTCCTGAAGGCGAGGTGGTCCTGGGTCAGGCGGAGGTGGGTCGGGAGGGAGTTCCATGTCTTGGCGGCGAGGTAGGAGAAGGACCGCCCCCCCTGTGGTGGATCTTCGGATGCGGGGGAGGGCGTGGCCGGTCGATCGAAGCTGGCGTTTGGGAGCCTAGAAGTTGAGGCGGCTGTTGAGGTATCCTGGGCCTTGGTTGTGTAGGGCTTTGTTTGCGTGGGTGAGGAGTCGGAGGGTGATTCTCTTGTTGACCGGGAGCCTGTGCAGGTCTCTCAGGTGTCCGGAGATGTGGCTGCGACGGGGGATGTCCAGGATGAGTCGTGCTGAGGTGTTCTGGATCCGCTGGAGTCTCTTCTGGAGTTTGGCGGTGGTTCGAGCGTAGAGGGAGTTGCCGTAGTCCAGACGGCTGGTGACGAGGGCCTGGGTGACCGTCTTCCTGGTTTCGGTGGGGATCCACCGGAAGATCTTACGTAGCATGCGCAGGATGTTGAAGCACGGCGAGGAGACGGCGTTGACTTGTCTGGTCATGGAGAGGGAGGAGTCCAGGATGAAGCCCAGGTTGCGTGCGAGGTCTGTTGGTTTGGGTGCGCTGCCTAGGGCGGGGGGCCACCAGGAGTCGTCCCAGGCGGAGGGTGAGGATCCCAGGATGAGGACTTCCGTCTTGTCCGAGTTCAGTTTTAGGCGGCTGTTCTTCATCCATTCGGCTACCTCTTTAATCCCTTCTTGAAGGTTGGCTCTGGCGGTGGCGGGGTCATTGGTGAGGGAGAGAATCAGCTGACGTCTTTCTTTGCCCGACATTACGTCCATACTAACCACATATTATGTTAATGCTGACTATGCATAACACCTTTGGGGTATAAATACACCACCTTTTGCTCAGGCAAACTAGAGGAGAGCTTTATTCTAGAGGTGCAGGTGACTCTCTGCTGGACGCACTAACCAGAGACGCTGTCATCCCGTCTGCAGTGATTCCAGCGTGCAGTGTTCTAACTTTCTTTGCGGGTGTTAGAGTTCGAGATTAGAACAGAGATTCCACAACTCTCTCATTCTCAGGTATGGAGCTGACTAGAACTTAGAGGGACTCTTGGCACAACAAACTATAGCATAATATCCTATAGCTTACAGCACATACTCCTAACCCCGCACCTACACTTAGGGCTAGGTACATTTGGGTAGAATTAGGTAGGAACGCATTACTCGAGTACTTGTACTTTTACTCGTACTTTTAGCCATATGTTTTATGTATATAAATGTATTCATTGAACAATGCTAGAGCAACACTATTTCTTTATGCTGGAAATACTATGCATCTTATATCTCGCATACTGTCTTACGATTGTAACAGCTCATATCGCTTACACTAGAAAGACAACTGTTCAATAAATACTTGTTAAAAAAAGACCTGTCTGTTATTTCTGTGTAACTCTAGAAACATAAGCATGCACGACTGACTGAGCAAAACTTTATCTTATTGTTTCCACGATTCTAAGGGATCAGGGTTGTCATGTTATGTGGTTGCCAGAAATTACTCCCTTCTTGTCCCCAAGACGTTTCTAGTGGCCCTGTGAGCTAGTTGGTACACAGGAACAAGGTTAGCATACTCGATAGGGGCTTATAGACTCAGTCCTACGCCAAACCTATACTGTATGTGTAGTAATGCTTTGTTATTTTGATGTATTAGAGTTTGTGCTAGAACCTAGTTGAGTCAGTGCTAGAACCTAGTTCTATAGAGAAATATAGAACCTTTATGTGAATGCAGCCCTGTTGCCTAGCATTGAGTAGTTGCTGTTGGCTTTCCTGTGGGTAGGACGCTGTATCACTAGTAACTTAATAAAGAAGATATTAATCTCTATCAACTGCATCTGGAGTGCTTCTTCACATTGGCGACGATCCTGGGATCCTGTTAACCCTCTGCTATCAACATTCAACTTTCTTCAGATCATCACTCCGCTATCTTCGTTTATTTGAAAAGGAACCCAAGTTTGTATCTTCATTTTCTACTTCACAGCGTCCTAACACGAAATTGCTTCTACCCAGTTGCAAGTTCAGGTTCTGTTTTCTTTAGTATAGATTATCAGGATTTGAAAGATTTCGCCTCGTCTCTGCGGCCTGTTTCTGAATTTAAGACTTCTATCAATCAAACCGAGGCATTTACTCTTTGAAAGACTGCCTTCATCATTTTCTGCCTCTCTTCTGAGGAATTTTCATCGGTGTCTCAAAGGCCGTGCCCCGTCTCTGTGCCCTGTTTGACATTTTCACAGATTTAACCGCGGCTTTCACGCGGAGGCATGGAAGCTGAAGAAAACGTTATGAACTGAGACGTTTATTGATTGATTGATTGATACTTTATTCGATATTGTCATATCATAATAGTACATTGATCATAAAAACATTTGAATTTACAAAATGCATTTCATTTAAAAATAGTTTAAAAAATGCTATATACATTTAAAACATAATATAATACAAACCAGAATTACATGACAATATTAGGTATCACATTGTTTAAAAGGAAGTTGTTAATTGGTAATCATATCCATGTGGCCTAAGTATGGGTTCCATTACATATTCTTGCTCGAATGAGCCAGGCGCTAGATAGGTACTTAGCCACACCTCAAACAATAAAAAGTGGGAACGTATTGGTTGTGATAATACGGAGGGCAACCCGAAAGTCTCTAGTCCCAAGCTCCCTGCAAACTGGTCTGAGCCATCTCTGTCTTGCCCTCTTGTAGGTTTTACAACCGAACAAGAAATGTGCAAGGGATTCTGTTTTGCAGGGACAGCAGGGACATGCACCATTTATTGATCTGGAGGCTTTCCACCCTTTAGTGAATTGATTAAGTGGTAACGTTCCATATCTCATCTTTAGAAAGATCATTCTATCTCTAGGTGTTGTTATCAGGTCTAAAAAAGGTTCCAGCTTTCTAATTGATTTATGTTCCATGAATTGCGTGGTTAGAATACCCCAACTTGGATTCCTCTGTTCTTGAGCCTCCATCCACTTCCAATACATTTTCTTTATTACTTGCTTTGGGGGTGGTGCCTGGGAGGTCCAGGTTTCAGTCAAGCCCAACTTCAGAACCAGCTCTTTAAGTTTGTTAACCCAGTGTATTTTACACCTGGTGTTCAGTGCAATCAGTTCGTCCAACACTAAGGCATAATGTGCCAGCTCTGGGGTCCTCCTTAAACGTACCCAGAACAGCAATGGACGCAAGTGAACTACATCTGAGATGGTGCGTTTGCCCATATCTAGGAGCAATGGTTTCAGTGGAGTTGATACCGGTAAGGCAACCAGATCCCTAATAAATGTATTCTCTGCCTTAATCAAAGCGGCAACATTTTCTCCACCCGATAGTTCTGCCCTGTATGTCGCTCCTTAATATGGCACCCGAGACTCTCCTGAGGTTTAGCTGCATCTTTGCTATATGGGAATCCCACCTCATTTTACTATGTATCCTTATTCCCAGATAATCAAATTCATCCACCACCTCAAGTCGTGTTCCATTAAGTGTAATCCGAGGATTCCTTCCCTTTTTTGGGGGGGGGTAATACCATCAGCTTTGTTTTGGTCGTGTTAATGGTAAGACCACGCTCAATACAGAATAAACTAAATTTGTCCAAGAGTTTTGCAGGCCCACAGGGGTTTTGGCCAACAAAAGGGTGTCGTCCGCGAACAGGAGGGTTGGTGTTTTCTCTCCTGCCAAGACCTGGGCATCGGTGCTGTCCTCCCTCAACTGCTCCACAACCCCGTTAACAAACAGAGAGAACAGCATCGGGGCCATCACACAGCCCTGGCGTACCCCCCTATTCACGGGCACCCATCCCGTTAACTGCTCCTGGCTCCCCCATCCAATCCTGGCATAGCTATCCTCATGGAGCTTACCTATCAGTTCCAGAAGATAGCGTGGAAAGACCATGTCCAATAAGACCCTCCAGAGTTTATCTCCGGGTATGAGGTCAAAGGCACTTTTTAAATCTACAAAGGCCAGGTAGAGTTTTCCCCTCCTAACAGTGACTGCTTTCCAGTAGATTGCCCAGAGCCTAAAGACCTGGTCCATGGTCCCCACATTTTTTCAGAAGCCTGCCTGGAGGTGGGAGAGTATAGACCCCTCCTCAACCCAACTATCTATTGTATTCCCTATCGCCCGTCCAACTACTTTTTGCATAGTGTCGATTAAACTAATCGGCCTGTAGTTGGCAGGGTCCTCCTTGTCACCTTTCTTGTGGATTGTGACCACTTCTGCTTCCTTCCAGGAGTCGGGGACTGGGTGACCAGCAAGCATTAGATTTATCAGGGGGGCAATAAAATTGGACCCCAGCTTGGGATCATGTAAAAACAGATCGCCTGGTATCCCATCCTGTCCAGCCGCTTTCGGGGGAGTTATTTTCCTTATGGCTGCAGCTACTTCCTGCGCTGTAAAAGGCTCAATGGATATTATCCTGTTATCACTAGGGTCTACTGGGTCCCAACATAATGGAGTCACTTCTTTCTCACAATGGTACAGGTTAGAAAAGTGTGTATACCATTGTTGTTCCGTTATGTGGTTAGCACGGGGGTCAACACCTTTTCTATCCAGCTTATTTATCATTTTCGAAAACAGTATAGTGTTTTTGGAAATTGCTGCCACCCTTAGTTTCTGCCAGTACTTCTCCTCCAAGTCCCTCTTGGCCTTTTGTATACAGCTTTTTTAGCCCTTTCTGGCCAGTTGCACTACTACGTTGTCCTTCCCCTTAATTGCAATTCCTATTTCTCTTCTTTTCTCCCTACATTGCGCTGTGTACCAGGGGGTGCTAGCTTGTTGTGTGCATTTTTTTTATAGAACCTCCACCACCCTTTACAGAAAAGAGGGATCCTATATTCCTTACCAGGGTGTTATAGGAGTACTCAAGGCTAAACCTAATACTAAAAACAAACCATGAGAAGGGGTCAAAGGGGAACCTTTTAAAGACCTGCTTGCATCCTATCCCCCAATTATCTAAGAACAAAACATTTGGTTTGTGTATAAATTTATATCACCATTACTATTTTTCACTGTTGCAGTAGTGGTATACAAATTTAGATCCTGACGAAAGCCTTCCAGGCTGAAACATGTTGACCATGTAGACACTCTTGATAGTAATATTTGCTGCTATACTATCACCACTTTCTGTTTTTAACCTTGCCGTTATGATGACCCCTCTATTAAAATTTCTCTTTTGGCATCACAACAGGCAATTTTAATCACCTTTGTCTTTTGTTATTACACTCCTTAAGCACTGCAACCTTTTGGCCCTTCAGCTGTGACATCTTTTTTCTCTCTCTGGTTGACTCCATACCAGTAACCCACAATACCACATAGTGGGACTCTGTGAATGGTACCAGTCAATACAAAACAACCCAGATGACGAGACTCCGCCAATGGGTGGGCTGATGGGTTTATATATCTCTCTTCTTATAACACACACACACATATACGCACACCTATCTTTTTACACTACTGACTGAGTGTTAAGATAGTGGTTTTTAGACCCTTGGCATTCTTTGTGTTTTGTTAAACCTAATACTATCCTTGTTGGCAGCCGTGTTCACAAGACGCAGTTCCCTAGTTTGTGATTCGACCATTCCTCTGATAGAGAGCAAACTGTCTTCTTGTACTACAAGTCTGTTCCACTTGAGTTTGCAATTACCATCAGACGGGGTAGATTCTTTGGTGGTCAAAATTGGGATTTCTACTACCTCCCTCTCCCTCCCCCATTTTATTCCCATACATAATGGATTATGGTCGCTGACTTGTGATTGTACAACTTCCATATCCACTAATCTACTCCAGGAGTTGATATCTAGCAGGATATAATCGATGCGGGAGGGACAACCGAGTTTGTTATAGGTCATTGCCCCATTGGGGTCAGATATTGTTCTCCCACTCAGTGCACATAGATTATATTCAACTGTTAGGGCATTCAGTTGTATCACTCTTGGGATCCACTTTTTTATTGGAGTTAGGGTAACAAAGGGATAGACCTTGCACAATCACCCTCATTCATACACATGCAGTCATCTTTGTCCAAAGGTTCATAAGTACAGTTAAAATCTCCACCAATGACAATACTAGACAGTGGGCGGATACCTGCCAATGCACCCTCTAGGAGTGCTATAGTGGGTTACATTTGGCCTCCTGGAGTCCCACGTGCATACACATTAAAGAACACAAAGGTTTTATGACCCTTAACAGAAAGATGCAGTATATCATTTGATGGCCACGAGTGGAAGGCAATAGCCAAATTAAGCGATATTTTAGTCCAGATGTGTAATCCCCCAGAGGACCGACCCCGCGCAGTACTGATAGCTGGTATAAAATGTGTAGTATACCCACATTTATGCTGGGGGGATGTACTCCAGGTTTCTTGGAAGATACAGATGTCGTATTCATCTATGAATTCATTCCATTCCGGTTTGGACATGTTTTTTAGTAGCCCTGCTATGTTCCAGGAAATATACTTTATTGTACCTGAATTGGGGATAGCCTTGTTTATGTTTACTTCTAGGGCTTTTTCTCCTTTTTTCTCAGCCTGGTGTTTTTTAGTTGTCAGCACGCTCCCAGGGGCATCCTCCCTAGGTAGGGGTGTAACCTCATCATCAGACGTTTATTATAAAGTAGACCTTTGTAGCAGTTTTCTTCCCTGGCCTGCACTGAAGGTTTCATTTAAAGTGTCTCCTTTACATGTGAAGTACTTTTCTACCTTGAAAGCAACGCTCGAGTCTAGCGCTTGAGCTTCAGCCTTCACAACGGTCGCATCTTTCAAATGTAACGCGTGCCTCTCACCGTTGAAGCTGCACGCGCTCAGACTCCATCTCGTCTTTGTATTCTGCATTCCTGCGTCACAAGTCCGCTTGCTCCTCATTGGTTGATGATCGTCACAACCTCTTCACTCTGATTGGTCCGTCTGTTTTGTTTAGCTGTTGCCTAGATACCTGGCTTTGTCTTCATTCATTCTTCATGCGCTGACGCGCACAGCCAATCATCTCGACAAGCTTACGCGCGTTGATGCGCTCAGCCAATCATCTCAACAAGCTTACTCGCGTTGATGCGCACAGCCTATATCTGGTTTCACTTTGCCCTTTTATGCGCTGATGCGCACAGCTAATCTACATTGTTATTGTTTATTCCTTTCATGTGCTGACGCGCACTGCTAAACTACGGGGCAATTTATTAACAGAAACAAGTGCGCTGATACGCATGGATATTAATCTCTATCAACTGCATCTGGAGTGCTTCTTCACAGTATGTTATCCAAACGTGCAGAACATATTTAGGGAATAGGAACAACACAACAAAGCTGCAGATATGGGCAGACGATGCTAGTGTCCTTTCAAGCATGCAGTATGGGTTTCGATCAGGTCTGTAGACCATTGAGCAGGGATTAAACCTAAGCATGATAATAAGTAAATATACACAGGCGAAGGAGGGAAGGCTTTTTTTGGCATTCGTAGACCTTAGCGCTGCGTTTGACTGTGTGAGACACAAAATGTTATGGATTATACTGGAGGACATGTGTGTCGATCACCCACTTATACTTTTTATGAGAGAACTGTACAGAAATGCAGGGGCGAGGGTCAGGTTTGGGGAACATGGTGAATGCCCAGCTAAATTTGTGATTAGAAAAGGAGTGAGGCAGATAATTGCCGGGATCACCCGATTATTAACTGTCCAGTTCCAGTTTTACTTTACGCAGATGTTACGGTTTTAATGGCACATATTCAATTAGGGCTACAAAGAAAAGTAACTAGCTTTGCTACTTTTATGCAACATAGGGGTTTGAATGTGAGCACTAGTAAAACCTATATAATGAAGTGTGGAAAGAAGAGCATCAAATGTTGCAACATTTTTTATCAAAAATAATAACATTGATTGCAGATTCTCTTATTTGGGGATCACCTTTGACCATACGGGGACGTGGTCTGCTGCTGTCAAGGCAAGGAAAATTATGTTTTCAAGAGCCACAGGTTCTGTGACTAATCTTGTTAGAAAATTATTTTGCAGACCAGTCCCTCAACTACTACAAATATACAAGTCAAAGTGTCTATTGACAGCTTAGTAGAGAGCAGGCATATGGGGGGTCACCGGCATGCAGCCACTACAACTGATCGAGAATGCATTTATAAGATATCTGTTGGCTGAGCACATTGCTTCTTTCAGGTTGTCAAAAGCCTTTTGGCAGCTAACAGTCCGGTTTACTTTCTTGGGCATTTTATTGCATGTGAGTTCTGTGAGGGGAGTCACAATGGACCCATATCCCTTCACAAACTTCCTGTAGTATTAAGTCAAGCCAAGGGATGCCCCGCCTTGGGTCTGGGTGGTTGGAGCTGCCCATTCCATGATACTCTGGATCTTGGGCTGTAATGGTTCAACCTGGCCTCCACCAACACGGTGGCCCAAGTACACCACAGTGCCCTGCCCTATCTGGCCTTTGGATACCTTGATAGTCAGTCCTGCAGATTGCAGGGCTTGTAGAACCTTCCCAAGGTGGATCAGGTGATACTGCCAGGTGGAGCTAAAGACAGCAATATATATCATCAGCATAAGCTGCACTAAAGGACTCCAATCCAGTCAGAACCCGGTTCACTAACCCCTGGAAGGTGGTAGGGGAATTCTTTAGCCCAAAAGGCGTTACAGTGAACTGATAGTGCCCATCAGGGGTGGAGAATGCTGTTTTCTCTCTGGCTTCTGGGGCCATGCCAATCTGACAGTTACCCTGCAGGTAAGTCAAAGGTACTGAGGAATTTGGCTGCCCCTAGTTTGTCTATCAACTCATCTGCCCTTGGAATGGGCAGATGAGGAACAGTGAGGATATCATTTCTTCCCAATTAGAGTGGTTCTTCTGGATTTCACTCGCATATATACTCATTGGTTGTTTTTAGCAGTTTGTTACTGTACTGTTGATGCGTGTGTTCGCCACAAGCTACCATTCATTACCAGTGGTTTGGTGTCCAAGTGCATTTTCTGCCTTTAAAGGCGGTAACCAAGTGTTTGAACTTCCTTCATTGACGTTGGAATCTGGTGAATAATACAGTCAGATTGGCCCCCGAAGAAGGGACCTTCATGTCCCGAAATGCATCGGGCCCCAAAAAACATCATTGTGTTCATTTGACTGGATTGACATCTGTGAATTTACACTAATCAATTATGTTATGATTCTATGTTTTCACCATATATATGAATATGTTATATATGGTTCAAAATGATATTTTGAAAGAATATGTTTGACCTGAACAACCTGTAAAGATTTACATTTACAAGTTTTATGGTGTTTATGTTTATTCATTATTGATATATTGTGCTCATTTTTTAAGAAAATAGAAAGGTCGCTCTGTGACCACTCGTGCACAGTGCGCAGTGGGGTTACCCTGTTGGTAGCCGAATCTATTCTTTGTTGATTGACCCTTGTGAGCCAGCTAGAGTCTCCACTGCAGCACCACTGTATTTAAGTTGTCTCAAGATTGTTTACCAATTGAATACTAAAGCATAAAAGGTGTGCGCTTCCCGTCCTTAATACACTTGGAATGGGGTGAGCATCTGTCTTGGTGACAGAATTGAGTCCTCTATAGTCAACACAGAACCTCATCTCTCTTTCCAGCATGTTGATGAGGTTTGTGGACCAGAACCACCTGGCTAGCCCAGTGGTTTTGGTCCCCAAGCTCCAGCATCTTGCTGACTTCAGCTTTGATGCTTTCCTTGACTTGGTCTGATTGTTGATAGATTTTGTTTTTGACCTGGTTACTGTCACCAGGGTCCACATCATGGGTACACCAGCTGGTCAGACCAGGGTTAAAGGAAAAGAGACTCGCAAACTGTTGCAAGACTTGCTTGCAGTCAGTCTGTTGTTGGGAAGAGAAGGTGTCTGAAAAGACCACTCCATCCACTTACCCATCTTTTGGGCTGGAAGAGAGGAGATCAGGGAGAGGCTCACTCTCTGCTTCCTGTTCCTCATCAGTCACCATCAGCATGGAGAGGGCAGCCCTGTCATTGTAGAGTTTAAGGTGGTTCACATGGATAATCCTTTTGGGTGTCCTGCTGGTGCCCAGGCCCACTAAGTAAGTGACCTCACTCTTTTTCTCCAGAATAGGGTAAGGGCCACTCCATCTGCCTTCGAGAGCCCTTGGTGCCACTGGCTCCAACACCCACACCTGTTGTCCAGGTTGAAAGTCAACCATGGCAGCTTTTTGATCATACTAGTGCATCTGCAGCTCCTGGCTGTCCTCAAGTTTCTTGGATAATTTTTCCATATACTCAGCCATTATGGACCTTAGGCCAAGCACATAGTCCACAATGTATTGTTTGGGTTCTTGGAGAGGCCTCTTCCAACCTTCTTTCAAAGGTTGGGAGACACAGGATGAGCAAACAGAACCTCAAAGGGTGAAAACCCCACTCCTTTCTGAGGCACTTCCCTGTAAGCGAAAAACAGGCATGGCAACAGGACATCCCATGTCCTTTTGAGTTTTTCAGGGAGTCCCATGATCATACCTTTCAATGTCTTGTTGAATCTTTCAACAAGACCATTGGTTTGTGGGTGGTATGGGTTGGTAAACGTGTACCGCACACCACACTCCTTCCACATGTGTTTCAGTTAAGCAGACATGAAGTTGGTACCTCTGTATGAAACCACCTCCTTAGGAAACCCTACCCTGGTGAAGACAACCAGGAGGGCCTTGGCTACTGCAGGAGCTGTAGTAACCCTAAGGGGAATTGCTTCAGGCTACCTAGTAGCATGATCCACTACTACTAGAATGAATTTGTTCCCTGAGGCTGTGGGGGGCTTAAGTGGACCCACAATGTCCACATCTACCCTTTCAAATGGTACCCCCACCACTGGCAGTGGTATCAGGGGGAGCTTTGGTTTGCCACCTGTCCTGCCACTGGCCTGACAGGTAACACATGAGCTCACAAACTCCCTCACCTTTTGGTTCATCTGGGGCCAGTAGAAGTGGCTAACTAGCCTTTCCCAAGTTTTGATCTGCCCCAGATGTCCAGCTAGGGGGATGTCATGAGCTAAAGTTAGGAGTAACTCCCTGTACCTCTTTGGCACTACCTACCTCCTGGTAGCTCCAGGATTGGGGTTTCTTGCCTCAGCATAGAGTATTACCTCTTTCCAATAAGCTTTGTGGGTACCACTGACATCTCCATGTGCTTCTGAAACAACTTGCTGCCTCAGGCTTCCAAGAGTGAGGCAGTCTAGCTGACCATGGCACAGCTCTTCCCTAGCGGGTCCCCCTGGGCCCAGGAGTCCAACCTGGTAAGGCTCAAGCTCCATGGGCTCAGTTCCCTCTAGGGTTTCCAAGTCCTCTCCCTTTGGAGAGGGGTCCTGAGAGGCTTGCTGTGTAGAAGCCGGTTCCCCAGTCTTCTTGGTTGGTTGG
This sequence comes from Lissotriton vulgaris, assembly GCF_964263255.1. Taxonomy (NCBI): domain Eukaryota; kingdom Metazoa; phylum Chordata; class Amphibia; order Caudata; family Salamandridae; genus Lissotriton; species Lissotriton vulgaris. The sequence goes on from NC_141697.1 coordinate 9,711,085, forward strand.
GCCATACTTCCAGGCTCCAAACCTACTTGTTCACCCTTCTTTTTGCTCTGTGCTCTGGTTTGCACACACACCAGTCTAGGGATACCCAGCATGGCTGCATGGGTTACATGCTCAACCTCAGCCCAGGCTGAGGTTTCCAGGTTATTTCCAAGCAGACAATCAGCTGGCAATTGTGGAGAGACCTCTACCAGTTTCAGGCCAGTAACCTCCGACCAAACCTAATGTCACCATAGCCATAGGGTGTTGGGTGATAATGCTGTCAGCATTGGTGACTGGATAAGTTTTCCCAATCAAGTATTGCTCTGGAGAAACCAGCATTTCCTTCACCATAGTGATACTGGCACCTGTACCTCTCAGGGCTTCTACTCTAGTTCCATTAATGGAGGGGTATTGCAAATACTTTTTATAGTTGGGTGGCCAACCAGCTACAGTGGCAAGCTCCATTTCCCCCAAGGAGACTAGACTAGCTTGAGTATATTCCCAGATATTATTGTAGGGGCAGTTTTTGCATACAGTTAAATGTCTCAACTTCTTACAGTTGTTACAATATGCCAATTGGGACAATTAAGATCAAAGTTTCTTCCCCTATAGGGCTGAGGCACATAGGGAGTAGTTTGGGACTCACCCACCTGTACAGGTTTTTGGGGCCCTTTGGAAGCCTCAGACTTTTTATCTTGGGAATTCTCACCACCTTTCCCCTGGGGAGGTTTTATAACCACCTTCTTTTGGTAACACCCAGTGGCTGTCCTTGTCACCCTAGTCTTGACCCAATGGTCTGCCTTCTTTCCCAATTCTTGGGGAGAAATTATACCTAGGTCTACCAAATGCAGATGCAACTTTTCATTTGTGCAATTATTCAAAATGTGTTCCTTCATAACCAAATTATAAAGTCCAGTAAAATCATGCACATTGTGTCCAGTTAACCAACCATCCAGTGTCTTTACTGAGTAGTCTACAAAATCTATCCAGGATTGGGCCTGGGTTTTGTCAGCCCCCCTGAACCTAATTCTGTACTCCTCAGTAGTAAGCCCAAATCCCTCAATCAGAGTCTTCTTCATGAGGTCATAGGGCCCTGCATCTGGCCCAGTGAGGGTCAAAAGCTTGTCTCTGCAGTTACCAGAGAACAGTTCCCACAGGAGTGCCCCCCAGAGAGGTTTCTTTAGTCTTCTGATATCACACGCCCTCTCAAAGGCTGTGAACCACTTGGTGATATCATCCCCTTCCTCGAATTTAGGGACAATCCCTTTGGGGATTTTAGGATTATAAGATTGCTCTTTATCCTTATTATTGGTATTGCTGCCACTAGAGATGGGGGCTAACCCCATCTTTTTCCTTTCTTCTTCTAGAGCCAGGAGTCTGGACTCTAGATCTAATCTCTTGGCCAACTTAGCTAACAGGCTGTCCTCTTCACTGGGACTGGTCCGAATGTTTTCCCTGGGCCCTGGCCCACCTGTGTAGGTCATAGGGTCCGAGAGTGTGATTCTTGGAGTTAAGGGTACATGGCCCCTCCTCTCCCTAGAGATGATGGGCGGGGGCAGGTATCCACCTCCTCCTCCAGCACCTCTTCTTCCGCTGACTGGTCATCACACTGTTCAGAGGGGTGGCCTTAAGCATACTCAGCCTAGAGCTCCTGGAGCCCAACTTTGGTTGGATGCAGGCCCACTGGTATATTTTTAAATTTGCATAAGGACCTTACTTCTCTGAAATTTAGGTGTAAGTAAGGTGTGAGGTCGAGCTCCGCCGTCCGGTCCTATGAAACATTGTCCTCACTAATAGTTGGGTTTCTTTGAGACATTCTAACCTGACAGTTCTAACCCTCTACCCTAACTATAGTGACTTTTATTTTTCAAAAATTCTAATGGGACTTAAGTAAGGCCCTACCAGACTTTTTGTTATTTTGGAAAAAAAGAATTTAAGAATTCTAAAGACAATTTATGAGTTCTGTTGTGTGATCAAATGGTAACCAAGTAGTCCAACAAATGCAAGTTTGTATCCCACCGATGATCCACAAATGTGAGAAAGTGACTCTATATATACTGGACCAGAATAAGGTACAGTGTGTATAGAGTCCACAAACCCCAGAGGTATAACAGAGGTTAAAGCCAGGTGTGACCTTACTCTCTAAAGTGGTAGCTTGGTCGAGGAGTAAGGCAGTACCAGAGGACAGTGTAAAGCATTTGCTGTACACACTCAGTCAGCAAAAGGTTTCACACACTCGAGGACTGAACTCCAGGCCAATTGTTTGTATATCCAAAGATATAGTTGTTTTATTTTTTAACCAACAGGTATCAAAATATACTGTTCTCAATATGAGAGGTCTAAGATGAGTACTTTGCAGAAAGGCAATAAACTTTGTATACACAATAGGTACAGGGGTTGCAGTAGGCAACACAATTCTACACACAATTTAGCATTGACCTCAATGGGTTTTTCTACCTAAACACAGTTGATTACTTTGTAGATTACTTTGGTATTTCCAAGACTGGATCCTAGGTTCAGTCCTGGGGTCTAAGCTGAAAACAATTTAGTAAAAACGTTTTTTTATATTGCAGTTATTTTTCAGGAATATAAAGCTATTTTAAAAGTACACACTTAGAAACTTTTCAACATAAATCTGGCAATGTTATCCAATGGGAGAAAATTGAGGTTGCAGGTAAAGTACGATCTCGTTACTTTTGTAATCCAGTATTGGGCTCTTAGGTCCAGCACTGGGGTCTCAACTTAAAACAGGTAAGTAATTATGTTTCAGTATTTTGTATGATTATTAAAGAATATTTCTAGTTTTCTATAGTAGACACTTAGAAGAAATTTCATAGAAAAGCAGACAATGGATTCCTATGGAGAAAATACAGGTTACTAGTAAGCCCGATGTAACGGGGTGGACTGCCCTTCCGATGGACAGGACTATGGTAACGATTGGTGGTCGGCTGTTCCCCTTTCATCTGCTTCTATCCCCTCTCAGCAGCAGTCCGCCCCTTATGTAATCGAGGACTGGCCATATGAACAGGAAGGATGGGAAGCAGCTAAGGAAAAGAACCCTGGCTCCTTTAATTGGGGCTTTCAATATGACGAGACTCCTCCCCTTATGGGCGTCCTTGCGAGAGGTGCCCAACAAGAGGGGGGAACCAGGAAGTCGTCGGACGGCGTTTCCCAGAGGTGGAGGAAGGAGACGGTGAGCTGAGGAGTGAAGAGTACCCGAAGACTAGGGAGCAAGAAGACGAGGAGGACCGTGAACAGCAGACCAGAGACGTCCACGTCAAGCCAGGAGGCCAACGGTTCTGCGATTCGCCCCACCACGCTCCCGCGGGAGGAACGTAGCTTAACAAGGTACGGGGCACAGTAGCGAGTTGGGTGGGAAGGTGCCACCAACCTACCGATTAATATCCCAGCTGTATATCGTTAGAATCATCTGTACAGTCTACGACCTTTCCCCGCCACGAGCACTGAAACACGTCCCACAAAGCTGTACATAGCTCTCTCACAGTGCACTTGGTGTCCCTCACTCCTGGCCCTTATAGTATTCAAACCGGATGCCCACCTTACCCCCTTCTTTGTTTCTTCCTTTGGGGTGCTGGTTCCTGACGAAGTGCCTTTCCAGCTCACCCTTCCGGATACAATCTGGAGTCCCCACGGAACACCAAAACGGACTCAGCTGTGTTTGCCCGAGAAAGACTAACGAGCAGAAGAAGAAAAGCACATATAAAAGTAAAGCCATCTTTGAAATCATTACTCAAAGCTTCTGACTCAGTGACTCCTCCCCCTGCTGCCCCGACCCGACCCTCACACCCGATAAGGATTGCTTTTGCGGTTCAGTACTGGGCTACAAGGTACAGTACTGGCTTCTCACCTGATCACAGGGGAGTACTTCGGAATTCGGTTGATTTTATATGAATATTTTAATTTTTCAAAAGTAGACAGAAGATTTTTCGAGTCAAACCAGTCAATGTTATCCATTGACAGGTAAGTGAGTTGCCGGTTTCCAAGTGAGTACTCGGCTGGTGAAGTTAAGGTTCTGGGCATAAACTCAGGGTTCCCGCAGGGTCAGGTAGGTACAGTTGGTTCACTCTCAGCGGCACAGGGCGGCCAGGTGCAGACATAGTTATGCCCAATGTTATCCAATGAGGGGCAGGGGGCCTCCGGCTGGTGGCTGCTAGCTAGCAGGCCACGCGGCTGTGGGAGCTGGGCTCCTGGTCACTTTCTCAGGGCAAAGGGGGAAGTAGGATAGGACAAAGGTGGTACAGCCAGCGGCACTCGGGCGCTGGGTGCAGGGTGCTTTTAAGCTCAATGTTATTCAAAGAGAAAGGTAAAAGATGAACAAAGGCGGCAGGCTCGGGGACGGAGACTCTTCAGGGGCGACCACCACTTCGAGAGGTAAGTTGGGATCTTGGAGCACAGGTAGGTACCTCCAAGGAAGGCGCAGGGATTTGCAGGACGCCGGGTGCAGGGGTGTCTTTGGGTGTCGAAAAAGCTTACCCTCAGCTGGTCGCAGTTGGAGGGGCCCCTGGTTCTGAGTCCGCAGGCGTCATCTGGTTCGTCGAGGAGGGTCTTTGGGCACTGTACTTCGGGTCCCTGTTGCCGGGGGGACGTCCTCATGGTCTTGGATCACTTGGGCACGGGCCGGGCTCAGCGGGTGCAGAGTGGGCTGGTCCGGAGCTTCCTGGCTGGCACCAGGGGGGGTTGTTGCAGCAGAGCCTCTGCTGATAGGAGTCCCAATCTTCAAGAGGGTCAAGGCAGGCAGGTCCTCTGGGTGTCCCTAGGTTGCTGTCCTCTGGAGTCGCTGGGGTTTAGGCGGGAGCAGGTTCCAGGATCGACATGCCGGTAGGGCTGGGGCCAAGTCAGTTGTTGTCATCCTGTTGTTAGCAACTGCATGGCGGGTCTTCTTCTTCTTGATCTTCTTTCTTCTTTTCTTATCGGGATCTGAGGAAGGAAGGTTCAGGGAGCCTCTAAATACTGAAATTAGTGGGATTACATGTAGGGCAAGTGCAGGGACCAATAGGTCCCTGTCCTGGGGTGGGTACACCCCCTAACTTGCTCCTCTCCTGTGGGAGGGGGCAGGAGCCTAGCTGTGATTGGGAAGGGCTCTCCATCTTCAAGCCGGAGCCCGGGGTCGTGTGTCACCTTGACTCCCTCACCTGAAGGGCGGGGTTGGCACAAGCTGGCACCCCCCCTACCTGACGTAGTTTTTCCCGCCAGTCTTCCCGCCAGAGTGGGGGTCAGGACTGGTGGGGGCAAGTTGCTGGGTACAGCAAAAGGTCTGTGCAAGCTCACAGAGGTGGCAGTCCTTTGAAGCTTCCCCCTGCCCATCCTGGGGGAGGAGACCTCACCCAGGATGTGCATTGTTGCAGGCCCAGGAGAGTGGGGGGCTCTCCACCCAGGGGTCCAGCAACATATCTGCTGTGTGGCAGCCTAGGCAGCCTCTCAGTCCAGACATGGACTCTAAGATGGTCTCTGTGGTGCATTTTTCATTAAATCCCACACTGGCATCAGTGTGGATTTAATGTGCTGAGAAGTTTGCTACCAAACTTGTCAGTCTTCAGTGTAGTCATTATGGTGGTGTGGAGTTTATAAGTCGACCTCCCAGCCCCATATACTCTTAATGGCATCACTGCACTTACAGTGCCCAGGAATGGCCCTGGGTACTGTAGGGCCACAGGGCTCATGCACCTGTGCCCACACCACTGGCATAGGGCACCCAGCTAGATGGGTGACTGATGTATGCCAGGGCAGTGGGTTTGTGGGCAGGGCACACAGGGATGTGTGCCATGTCGACTCTTTGTTTAGTTCTGTACTTATCTCATCTAATACAACGTTCATCTACTGGTCATTACCAACAACTATAAATAAATATAAAAAGAAAAGAAAAAACATACAACAAAAGATGATTTAAAGTTTTCTTTTAGAAATCCTTTTTCATATATTTACCATCATACATATAGTTCACGCAGTATTTAATCTTCTGTGAAAATACTTTTCAGGATTCAAAAGCAATATATCTTGTTAGGAATCCAAGAGCTCAAATGTCTTATTGTTGGGAATGTAAGTGGACTTAAAAATAAATCCAAATTCATACCTGATAGTGTCCTACTACCGCCAGAAATATTAGTTTTGGAAAACCAGGTGCTAAAAGACTTAGATCTACTTTAAAGCAAAAAATGCTTTTATAGATCCAATTGTAGTAAATTGGAAATGCTCGCACTAAAATATCTTTCACAAAATTTGGACATAACTGTAATAACTCTAAAGCCTACCTGCAGATAAAGGCGGGGGAATTGTGTTGTGGGATACTGCCCAATATGACCAGGAGATTAATAGACAACTATCTAACCAAATGTTTTACAGGGTGTTAGATATGAATCCCACCCTACGCCTTAAAGAACAAATTATGAATATTACACAAGAAGGTTTGTACTGTGGTTGGTTATGTAAAAGTGAGTTTGAATTTTTGAATAGTGAGCAGAACAAAATTCCCAACATATATGTTCTGCCCAAAATTCATAAATCATTGACGAATCCACCAGGGAGACCCATTGTGGCAGCGTGCGGATCCCTGTTGGAACCATTGGCCCAATACGTGGACATATTTCTGTTCCCATTGGTAAAGGAAATACCAGCTTATATTAGAGATACCATGCATTTGATATCGAAGGTGGAGGGGTTGGAATTTGACCCCAACAAACAATTACTCTCTACCTTCGATATCAAATCATTGTATACAAATATACCTCAGGAGGATGCTCTGAATGTGTGTGAATTTGTTCTGGACTTAAGACCATGTCCTCATCAGGTGCCGACTAAATTCATTGTCCAATTAGCCAGGATTTGTTTAAAGAGCAACTTTTTTAACTTTAAAGACAAATTGTATCTCCAGGTTTCTGGAGTGGCTATGGGGTGCAGCTTTTCACCCGAAATTGCCAATTTAGTAATGGGGCAATTTGAACAAAGATGGATATAGCAACACCAACCCACTTTTACATCTGGTGGGTCTTTGGTGTTGCTATATAGATGATATCTTTATGATATGGAATGGGGATTCTGAACAACTGACCCAATTCCATACTTTGCTTAACCACCGAACCCAAGAGTTTAATTTCACTTTATCTAGTGACCACCTTAAAATCAACTTTTTAGATGTGTATATTGAACACGAAGATGGTAAACTGGCTGTTAGTCTATATACGAAGCCCACTGATCGAAATACACTTCTACACTTTGATGGTGGCCACCCTAGGTCATTGAAAGAAAATTTACCTTACGGCCAGTTCCTCCGTATTCAGAGGAACTGCAGTAATAAGGAACAATACTTTGCACATGCCAATGTTCTGAAAGAGAAACTGATTGCATGAGGGTACCCTAAGAGATTAACTAAGGTGGCACTTAAAAGGGCTTGGTACACTCCGAGAGAGACTCTGGTGGTACCGAAGGACAAAGACACAGGCAACACACCGTTGACTTGTGTATTAACTTTTGATCCCAGAGCCAACAAAGTAAAAAAACTGATTCAAAATAACTGGAAACTGTTGAGCGAGATCGATATCCCGAAACCACTATTCGCTTTCAAAAAGGGTTGCAATATTCATAATCAACTAGTATGACCTAAAACCAATCTGCCGAAACAGGGACCTAAAACTACGAGGGATTTATTGGGATTGCCCCCGGTGGTTGGACCTTTCAGGTGCCACAATTGTGTGGCATGCGAAATGACGAAGGATTCTAAAGAAATTGACATCAATGGAAATTTGCATACCCAAAGATCATTCTCCAATTGTAACTCGAAAAACCTTGTATATTGTATCAGGTGTCCGTGTAATCGAGTCTATATTGGACAGACGACCCATACCGTGAAAACTAGGGTCCTTCAACACAAATCCCGAATTAAGTGTATGACCATAGGGGCTCCTTTGGTCAGCCATTATCAGACACATAATCATTCATTCAACAACATATACTGGACAGTATTATGCGTGGTATCGAATAAAAACAAAGTAGATACTGAGACCAAACTAAATCAATTGGAAGCTAGATTAATTGAAAAATATCAGATTTCCAAAACTGGACTGAATGACAGGGATGAGATATGGTCTCTTATCTGTTGAAGGGTATAGCTGGTGTTAGCCGTTATACAGGTGTATGCTAATCATGAAATGTACCATAATGGAGTGTGTTTTTGTGTATTTGTATTTCAGTCTAAAATGTGTTCACAGATTTTTATGCTTCTGCTTTTGAACTATATACATTACATGGGGCTTTAGAATGTAAGAGGTGTTTGGTATCACACGAGGTATTGGAATGGAATGGAATAGGTTTTTGTAGAAACACTTCGTTTCCCTCATATGATTTATTTTTTGTCTTCCCGTACTAGGTCCTTTCCGCGTCTTTGGTTATAATCATTTTGATTCAATACTTGAATAAGTTGGTATGAATGGGGTGACGAGTGCGATTTTATGGCAGCCATGTTAGTTGAGTTCTGTAGGTCGAGCGGTAGTCCGTTTTCGATGTCTCCTGGGTTTTACGTGTCCTGATATGAGGATCCGGTCAGACGGATCTTTTCCTTTGAATTGTCCTAATCAGGTATCCATTGTCCGGAAGTTAGGAGAAGCGCCGAGGAGTAAATGACTCAGGCGCGTTTTGGACGATTGGTGCAGGCATATTCGTCGAGCGAAAGCAGGTAAATCTGTGAGTTTGTCAAAAGTAGTGAGCGTGGTACACGCTAGAACTGATTATCGCCATTTCCTGTATTGTTCTTTAATGTTAGGTGTACGAGTTAGATACGTTCAAACTTTGGGGATACTTCAATTTGTCTATATTCCCGGTTTAGTGGGCTTGCTTGATTCCTGCTGACACATATTTACTTATGTGAATTTCGGCTGTTTGATTATTGTATTTATTCAATGCAGCGTTTAAGGGCAGTTCATGATATTACCTTTAGACATCTGGTGTTTTAGGTTGTTTTTGAAAATACCCGAATGATGAGAAATATGAAATTCGGAGACACATTTAAATCGGAAGAGCACACATGTGCCGAGTAAAGGAATGCATTCTTGTCTGTTACTATTGATTCCCTGGAATACGTCTGAAGTCTTTTACGCCTCTATTTGAATTCGGCTTTTAATTGGTAATACTATGTTGTGGTAGGTGAAGGTTACTGAGTTAGTTATGTCGTTTTTGTTTTAATAATCACTAGTAAATGTCACACTGGTGGTTCAAGCACGTTGATAAAAGAGTCTTCTTCACTGTATGTGTGTAAATAGGATTAAAACGTTTTAGGTGGTGGTTTTTCTTATCACACCTTTTCCTTTCGGTGTATAAATAGCCTGTGATACCAGAACCTTGAGGAATTCTCTCCTCTTATAGTGGGAGTGGCCCTTTAGGGTCCCTGTGTCCGTGATACAGACAGTCTCATTGTTTTAAACTTAGAAAGAATTAACTAATTATAATGTCTATTTACGTTTTTGTTTTTGGTTTTCTTGTATGATTATTGTTGCCCTTTGTCCTGATGAGGCCTGAAACTACTTGACAGGCTGAAACGCGTCGACAGTTACCATTTATTTCGACACCTTCTTTTGATTTGGAAATCACTTGGATATAATCCCTAGGAGCATTATTGTGACTAGAAGCCACAAAGACATTGTTTTTTGCTTCTGATGCCCCTTGTTTGTTTGGGTGTTCGAAAAGGAAATAAGGCCAAGAATAGACATTGCCAGATTTTCCTTGTAAATAAACTATTGGGCTTCCCACACAACTCTTGGATAAGGATTCCCAACAATAAGACATTTGAGTTCTTGGATTCCTAACAAGATATATTGCTTTTGAATCCTGAAAAGTATTTTCACACAAGATTAAATACTGCGTCAACTATATGTATGATGTTAAATATATGAAAAAGGATTTGTAAAAGAAAACTTTAAATCATCTTTTGTTGTATGCTTTTCCTTTTCTTTTTATATTTATTTATAGTTGTTGGTAATGACCAGTAGATGAACATTGTATTAGATGAGATAGATACTATACAATGTATAATGTGATGAGACAGATAATTAGTAGTATTTGTCTTGACAAATAACCTCCCTCAAGAAAATACCATTGCCATCCCCTTTTTCTTAATTAGCTATATTCGCCCAGATGCCTCATGGTTTACCGGGTACCCCCTGTTGTTAATAATAATAGCTCTGTACTTAGGCACTCAGCCTGCAGAGGCAGTGTGTGGGTGCCAGAGTGCAGGGTCCCTAAGGGTGGCACAATCAGTGCTGCAGCCCTTAGGGGTCTTCTCTGGTCATCATGCCCTTGGTACCCAGGGTACTGTTAGATTTGGGGGTCTCTAGTTGGCACAGTTAGGTACTTGTGACAAATAGGGACCCTCTCCATTAGTCAGGATAAGGGGGATTACACTCCTAGAATAACCCCATATCACCCTCTAGGTTGCGTGGCGCGAGCAATAAAGCCTTATTTCAAAGGCGTTGTAAGTTGAGCAGTTGTGACCATATACAGTAACCCAGTGACAACACTACAAATGGACACCACACAGGTTTTATATAAAAAATAGGTAGACTTTATATAGAGTTACCTAAAGACCATAAACGACAAAAATACACACTATGATTACATTAAGATGGTAGATTTAAGCTTCGTTCAGTTCAGTTCTTAGATGCGACACTTTGCATTTATGTACCTTAAGTTGCGTTGCGCTTCCCGACAAGCAATGTCGCAGCGATGGAAATGCAGCAAAGTTCAGATACAAAGAAATAAAGACGTGAATATCTTCCAGATGCGGCACGCTTCTCGGGGATGCGAGAAGTCCTCGGTTCGATGCGTGGACTGCAGCGGTGACACTCTTGTGATGTGCTGGCAACAGCTCCAGCGGTGACATTCTTTTCCACGATGCGTTAAGCTTCCGCCCAATGCAGCAACTATAGCGAGGACATCCAAGATGCGACGGCAGCAGCTCCGACGGCGGCACGCTTCTCGGGGATGTGAGGTGCTCTTGGTCGATGCGGTGCAAAGCGACAGATCCAGCGTCGACACCCTCCTTCGGAGTTGAGACGGTAGGCACAGCGACGGCGACAGTCTCCGATCTCATTGCGAGATTCTTCTCCTGATGCAGTGCAGTGCGACAACTACAGCGGCGACACCCTCCTTCGGAGTTGCGACGGCAGCAGCTGCAATGGTAACATGCTTTCTCATCCTTGCGCCACGCTTCTCTCCGATGAGGTGCAGTGCGACAGTTCCAGCGGCGACAACCTCCTTCGGAGTTGCGACGGCAGGCACAGCGACAGCGAAACGCTTCTTCTCGTTGAGTCACGTATTCCAGCTCCTTGCGACACGCAATTCCTCAGAAGGCCCAAAACAGCAGTAGGCACTTCCACAAGAACTCTGGGGAGCTGGGGGGTGAAGTCTGTTGTCCCTGAGACTTCAGCAGGAGGAGGCAAGCTCTTTTCCAATCCCTTGGGGATCCTTCACAAGTTGAAAGCAAAGTACACAAAGTTCCTTTCTCCTTCCTTTGGCAGTAAGGCTACCACTGCAGGCCAATTCCCCAAGCAGCACTTCAGCTTGGGAATAGTCTCTCCCCAGTTTCTTCATGTTGCTCTCCTTAGTAAAGGTTTCTTCTTGTAGTCCAAAGTGATCTAATTTCTTGGGATCAGGGACTCAATATTTACACCGCAATATCCTTTGTTCTCTGAGGGGAGAGGGGCCTTTGCCCAGTCCAAATCAGTTCTGAAGCACTCTATTTACCAGACTTCTCCTTTCCTTTCACAGTGCAAGGCAGGCACATCAGACTCCCCACAGGAGGTGGTGCCAAAAATGTGGAAGGCAAGTACTGTCCTGGAGCACTTTGTTGACAGGACTCCTTCTCTTCTTTCAGTGTGCAGGGCAGAGACATCAGCCGCTCCCCAGGGGGTGGAGCCAGCATTGTGGAAGGCAGGCACAGCCCTATTCAAGGTTCAGGTGCAACTCCTCCCTCCCATCTAGATGCAGATCTCTCTACTCACCACCGGGTGACTCAGACTATCTCCTGGAATTCCCCAGCCCTGTCACTCACAAAACCAGACATTGGAATACACAACCTAGCAGAGGCAGGTTTGAATGGTTAGACAAGCAAATACCCAATTTCTAAAAGAGGTATTTGCAAACACAGAATATTAAAATAAAATTTACTAAAAGATGTACTTTATTATTCTGAGTTCAGGCATACAAAACTCGAATTTCCACCATTTTCTCTCAGACAGTTAGGATTATAAAATGTAATAATTCTAACAGCCCATTCTAGCCTATGGAGAACAGGTAGCCTTGCAATAGTGAAAAACGAAAATGGCTGTAATTCACTATTAGGACATGTCACACACATCAGCATTTTCCTACCTGCTGCCCTGGGGCCTATCATAGGGGTGACTGATATGAAGAAAGGGGAAGGTTTAGGGACTGAGAAGTGGGTGCACTTGCCCAGTCAGCATGACAGTACCAGACTGCACGCAGGCTTTACAATGGCAGACCTTAAACACATTTTACAAGGCTGCTTCTGTAGGTGGCACAACCAGTGCTGCAAGCCCACTAACAGCATTTGGATTTACACACCCTGGCACACTCAGTGCACTAGACTAGGGTCTGACAAGTAAATCAAATAGCCAAACATGGGACCACTGATTAAAACATCACTTTACAATAGGGAGCGCTTGCACTGTGGGACTGGATAGCAGTGGCACATCGCCCAAAGCATCTAACACCAGCAAAAACACACGAGGCAACAGCAAAAATGGAAGGGAGACCCACGCCAATGTTGCCAGGTCTAACAGGTACCATTTACTAGGGGCTGACAGGTGGCCAGAGATGCCAATTTGGTTTTAGTTTCAACACAGTTTTAGGAAAGGAACACAGGCCCTGGGCACCTGGTTAGCAGGAGCCCAGGACACACACAGTCAAAGCACATCAGCAGTCAGAAAAAAGTGGGGTATACCAAGGCAAGAAAGATGGCACTTTCTCACAAGAGGCCGGAAAGCATGGCTCCTATTTCAAGGAAGGTATTGAAAGGAGATTGTCTGGTCCATTTACAATATCAGAGATGGTCTAAAGAGAGTGTAAAAACAACTGTTATGGACAATCAGCTGATGCTAACATGTTCTGGCATCCAGCCATACTTAGTCCAAGTTCTGGGTAGCTTTGATCGAATTCTTTTGACCCATTTTCGTCTGGGGATTTTTCACAGACTCATTAGCTTCCCAGTTACTAATGATTGGACTAGAAACTTGGTGCTATGCCCATGCGATGATTCATCAAGCCAATCAACAATGCACATTGTCTTATTTTGTTAATTTTATTCAAGTCCTAGGAAGAGGTTTATAATTCCCATTTTGAAAACTTTGGGCTTAAGACAATGTCGTAAAACATTCCTGATGCTACAAACTCTGGATAATGAAATGTTTACGAAGTCTGTTGCTCCATTTTTTTAAAATGTCATTAGGTTTGGGAAAATCTATGTGAAACTGGAACTTGGCTGATGCAGATATGATGTATTTATCCAAAGTTTATGTAATGGAATGTTTACAAAGTCTGTTGCATTATTTTTAAAACAAAAAAAAAGGCTCTTAGATGGAGGACAACGATGTGTAACTGGAATCCTTGCTTTTAATCATGCAGATGTGATGTATTTATTTAAGGTTTCTGTGTTCTGTTTGTTATGTACTTTATTGAACATGCATATTATACTTGTGCTTTTATGATTTAATTTAAAATCGAATATAGCTATCTTTGAATTGAAAATTCCATTAATAAATGTTTTCCAACTCACATTCAGCATCTTCCCTGGACTTTTAAATTATTTTAATACTGATTAGAACATTGGAATGTTTGGGCGCTCCATTGGAAACAATGGAGTGCTCTGGTCTTCTAACGGCTGGTAGACACCCTGAGCATCAACATTTTAATGTTTACCAAAGGCCTCATGATGCCCAAGGGCATTTCAACCCCTTCGGTTCCGTGAGGCCTTTGTTTTACAAATTAGAATATTTGGCCCTCTAGGGGCAGAATTTTCTAAAAGCCTTCGGGTCATTCGTAGTGGATTCTACTGGCCTTTAACACTGAAGCAGGCCTTTAATGGCCATGTCGAGTCCGCTATGGCAGGCTTCAATTCTATTTTAATGTTTCACCAGTAGACCTGTATCCTGTTTGGGCAGAATCTGCGGGCCGGGCTTTGCTCTGCTCCTTTGCTTGGCCGAGCTTGGCTCCGTTGAGTCCCCCCCTGCGATACCTCCATCCTGCTTCCTGCCTGGCGGTGAATTCCGGGACGGGCTTTGCTCCGCTCCTTTGCTTGGCCAGGCTTGGCTCCGCCACACCGGGACCACATCTCCCAGCAACCTTGATTGCGGCAAGGACACTGCAAACGCCATCCGTAAGGGCCAGGAGGCGCATAAAGGACTGTTTGGACCTTCGTCCCGCGGGACGGTTGCAGGAGTAGCCCGGGACAAGGGCGCGACTGTCTGTGGCCGTCCGGGGCTGGCAGAGGCTGGGCTGGGCCCCCTCCCTAACAACCTGGAAACGGACTGCAATATGTAATCTGGACCACACAGTTGAAGTTAGTGACTAGGGAGGCAATTTACATTTGTATTAAGGGGCCCATTTGAGTTTGCTTTGGGGTTTTTTGGGTAGGGGATGTTGAAGCTTTGTTGTGCTTGAATAACAAGGGCGGTAGTGACTGGCCTTTACTGTGGGCATTGTGTTAGTACTGTGTATTTTATAGAAGAGTTAGAGATGCACTACCTTCAGTTGAGCCTAATGCTTATGTATTAGCAATAATTAGACTTAATTTTTTCGTTGTTTTATTGGCGTGCTGCAAGGGTAACACGTTTGTCTGAACCGTGTCAAAACTATAAACTACCTACCTCGAGACCATAGGTCCCGACCCCTACGCACATTTTCCAGTGAGATTTACCCAAAGCTAGTGTTACCAATCTTTCTCAATAATACCAAAAAATATATTTTCTACTTTTTGAACATTTATTTTGACACCATAAATATTCACATGATCTTTGAATCATAGACTTTCATTTTAAATGTAGTGAAACAACATGTTACATTCTTTTTCAAAAACACAAAATGATAAGACAGTCTTCTTCTGTATTTCTTTTCAAGGTGCTCTATGCATTTCGGGTCTTACATGACCCTTCATCAGGAGCAAGTGCCATCTACAAAAGTAATGCACAACAATGAGCTTTTCATCACAACAGGAGTAAACAGATTTATAATTGAACAAACAATGAATTAAACACCATGCATTCTGAATGTACTCAAAAAGTGTATGAAACCCAAAAAAAACACACCACCGTGATACAATCAAAACAAACTGCTATGAACTTGCTTACTTAATACTTTCAAGACAACGCCCATGGTACCTGAAAAATTCACAATAACTATACGTCAACACAACCTCCTGTTTAATAAGTCACTGATGACCGTAACAAACGCTTCGGAGTCAACTTACCAAAAGACAACTGTAAGTAATTCAGATCCTGATCCTAGTTCCAAAGTTTCCTGTGAAGCGTGGAGCGCGACCATGTAACTGCCCCTGAAGACAACAATAAAAAAACAAGGTATCTAAGTTCGCCTTTTCTCCAATGGTTTTAAACAAACAACAACCTACTCAGCGGTTCCTCATGGTTACACCTCCCAAATCTTACCGGTGTATTAATGAAACTCAGTTGGAAACTCCGCCTGAGCCGTCTCAAATCCTTGTCACTCCGCGAAAAACTCCGCTATCACAAAAACGCTGTTGTAAACGATTTCCGCAATGAACACTAACATAGGACCACTCAATTTTTGTATCCTTCAACTCCGCAAAACTCCGTTCTCGCGAGACGTAATGACCAACAGGTACAACTCATAAACACTAACAAAGGACTACTACAATGATACTGAAACTATCAAAACCAACAACACAACACAGAGAAAGGACTCCCCCGTCCCTGAGTCAGCCGCCATCGGTACGGTGAACAAGTACCTGAATATAAACAAGTCCGGAACAACTGATCAACATGCCCTCTAGATAACAAAATAACAAAACAACAAAACAACAAAACAACAAAAAAGTGATCAAAATAATGTGACAAATGTGTGAGCGTTTTCAGAGTTTCTGGAAACAACATATATACAAATTTAATACATGTGTACTTATCAGCAGTATACCACAGACGTGAGCAGAATTCATAAAAAACATGACAGATCTATCCGTTCATTTAAACCATTCGGTTCCTGGGTACCCAGTTTTTTTATCCAGAACACTTCTCTCTGGAGGAGGGATCTGGTGCGATCCTCTCCCTCAGGGAGAACTACTTGTTCAAGTACTCCAAATCTCAATTGAGCTATATTATGTCTCTCATTAATCCAATGAGATGCTAGATTGCTTTTCATGTTGTTGTTCCGTATTGTGCTTTTGTGTTCAGAAACTCGCACTTTAAGTTTTCTCTCCGTCTTTCCTACATAAACTTTCCCACAGGGACATTTGATGTAGTAGATGAGGTTCATTGAATTACAGTCTGAGTTGTGGTGTAATTTTATCTCTGTGCCTGATAGTGGATGCAATATGGTGTTTCCAGGAATAACATTGCTGCAGTGAACGCAATTCATACACTTTTTCATGCCTCTATTAGTCAACGGATCTTTTTTGTGGGTGGAAAATTTCAAAATCTCTTTCAGGTTCTTAGATCTTGTATGGGCAAACAATGGTTTAATGTCAAATAAACCTCGAAAATCAGCTTCTTTTTCTAGCAAAAACCAATGGCGATTGATAATGTTCTTGATTTTTTGAGTACTCGTGTTGAACTTAGAAACAAATACATGTCTTTCTTTCTTAACTTTAGGTTTTTGAATTAATAAATTCTTCCTTTCCATTGCGTGAATGCGCTTGTTTGCTTGTTCAATCACCTCGGTGGGATAACCTCTTTCCTCATACTTTTTCTCTTGAATGTCCAACTGTTTTTCGAAATCGTCTTTATTGGAACATATGCAGTTACATGGTCGCGCTCCACGCTTCACAGGAAATTTTGGAACTAGGATCAGGATCTGAATTACTTACAGTTGTCTTTTGGTAAGTTGACTCCGAAGCGTTTGTTACGGTCATCAGTGACTTATTAAACAGGAGGTTGTGTTGACGTATAGTTATTGTGAATTTTTCAGGTACCATGGGCGTTGTCTTGAAAGTATTAGGTAAGCAAGTTCATAGCAGTTTGTTTTGATTGTATCACGGTGGTGTGGTTTTTTTGGGTTTCATACACTTTTTGAGTACATTCAGAATGCATGTTGTTTAATTCATTGTTTGTTCAATTATAAATCTGTTTACTCCTGTTGTGATGAAAAGCTCATTGTTGTGCATTACTTTTGTAGATGGCACTTGCTCCTGATGAAGGGTCATGTAAGACCCGAAATGCATAGAGCACCTTGAAATGAAATACAGAAGAAGACTGTCTTATCATTTTGTGTTTTTGAAAAAGAATGTAACATGTTGTTTTACTACATTTAAAATGAAAGTCTATGATTCAAAGATCATGTGAATATTTTTGGTGTCAAAATAAATGTTCAAAAAGTAGAAATTATATTTTTTGGTATTATTGAGAAAGATTGGTAACACTAGCTTTGGGTAAATCCCACTGGAAAATGTGCGTAGGGGTCGGGACCTATGGTCTCGAGGTAGGGAGTTTATAGTACTGTGTATTTACCCAAAAGTAACTGTTATAGGCCCACACTCCAACAGACCTTATAAACAATGGCCAGCATGGTTCAAACTAGGTCCGCTAGGCACACTCTGCGCACTTCACCTGACCTTTGTCAGGTCAATAAAACAAAAGGTATCCCTCCCCCTATACTTGACAAACCAACTGCAATAGACAGAATGTTGCGCAAAGCTTTAGGAGAAGTGGCAAACGAAATTGAACGCACAGAGAGACGTCTCTCATTAACGCCCCAAATCGACTTAACAGTCTCACAACAGGATTGTGACATAGAAGTCCCAGTAACTCCACCACATGCTCTGTCAGACCCTGAGGTAACTGACATCCCCTGTGCTCAGGGGGGGACGACAAACGAACACAAGACATTCACAAGGGGGTAGATGCCACATAAGGGAAAGAAAAAGAAAAAAAGCAGTAAAAAAACAAGGCAGAAGAAAGGTAAATCTACTGAGGCTCTGCTTGAAAATTCCCGTACAGAGCCAAGAGCCAATGGAGGAGCCGAGTTATACACACAAGCTCCCCCTACGTGGGTAGCCCAAATTATAACTGACCTCCAGAATCACCTGGAGCACCTCATTAATACTCAGACAAAATTAATTCTTAATAGGCTGGACAAGGTAGTAACTTTGGCTAAAACAAAGGGGTTGAGTATTGGTATTACCCCGCCCCCTCCAAGCAACATCACAGTAGGGGAGTCTATCACAATAAAGTCTGGCTACACTATTAGCGAGCAGCCCCTCAAAAAGACATACTACCACTGCCACATGCCCCCCATACCCTCCAGGCACACAGAGTTCACACCTAGGTCAGGCTCCCAAGGTTCATTCCACTACCATTGGTGAGGTTACTTTAGGGGTGTCAAAAGTCACCCATCAAGCTATTGTTGATAGACAACCTTCACCAGTACCCCAGATTCGGCGCCAAGTAGAAAGACCACCCCCAGGGCACCCACTAACTCTCTACCATGTATTAACTTACCCCCAGCCGCAGCCCCATATGTAATTATTCTAACAGGGGTCACTGAGCTGAGGCCAGATCAGACAGAGGCCCATGACGAGCTTAAAAACAAAACCATGTCCTGGCTGAATAAACATAGGCCTCTAGTAGGCAACGAACAGGGGGAAATTTTGTTGGTACGCAGGGTTAACTGGGTGGGGATTAGATCCAAGGATACCGCCAGGGATTGTGTGGTGGTAAATTTTAGGAACCAGCGAGTTGTTGATCAAATATTAAGGTGGGGTCCGACCACTAACTCGAATAACATTAGTTCTATGCCCTTAAGCTCCTTCTACCCTAGGGAAACTCATAATCCGGGGTTGGATCAGGTCGGCCAAAGTAGAAGGGAGTGGAATTTGGTTTGGTGTTGTCGCAGACCTCTATATGCTCCCCTTATGAACCAACGAGCGACATACCTGCAGAACGGATTTGATTCCCTGCAGTGGCGGTTTTACCATTTGGGTGGTGGGGCGTTGCACCACTAATAATTATCGGGCAATTTATTCGAGCAGCGCGTTAATAAAAACTTTTATTAATTAACTCGCAGCTTGAATAAATTGCCCGATAATTATTAAAACTGTGGGCGGTGTCATGTCTTAAATCACGTAATGTACGTGACATGGCTGGGACGGAGTCTGTACTGCTGCTGCTGCAGGTGCGCACTGCGTATGTGGTGTTTGCCCGGCTGCTTTTTTAAAGCTAAGAACCCAGTGGGCTTTGAAAAGCAAGCACCGCTGAGTACGGGGTTTGCCTAATGCCACAGACCCAAGTGGTCCCAAAATGAGCGGCGCTTTTTTGATGCTCACTCCTATCCTGATGCTGCTCTCTTTGGAGAGCAGCTCTCCTCTAAAGAGAGCAGCGTCAGGATTGGCTCCTACTGGGCCGTGGTTGGGTTGTTGCTGTCTAGTCTGCACCGCGGGGGTGGGAGCATCCAACGTGGGATAATGGCAATGCCCAATCACTGTAATGGCTTAGTGTCAAGCCATTCAGTGATTGGACAACATTCTGCACTCTGCAGTTGCTGGGAAAATCGGGCCGGCCCACGGCCAGTCACCCTTCCTCCTCCTCTTCAGCACAAGAGCATGTGCAGCACTGCAGTCGACTCGTGGTGGAGATCTTGGAACTTGGAGATTTAGAAGATCATCCCCCTTACATCCAGTGAGTGACTGTGTGGTGGTGGTACCTTGCGTGTCAGTGCTGGGCAATTATTGACGACAAGACTGTTGTGATATTTCATTTGGTAGTCAGCATGGTGTAATACTAACAAAATATAAATGGTACTACTTAATGTGTGTGTGCTATGAAAAGGGCCACTGGAACTCTGACATTCTGCGGCTGCAGCATTTTCCACAGACATAATTATAGATTTGCTCCACTTGCCAGAGTATTTTGCATGATTTTTAGATTTCAGCAAAGAAAATTGTTTAGAGCTCAAACAGATCAAAAGTTACTGAAAAAAAAACTACGCGAGTGTTACCGCACAGTGGCACTGGCAGGCCTTGTATTGTGCATAGGCAGGTCCAAGTTGATCATTGCTGTATTTAACCGTCAAACTCAAATTATTGAGGTGAAACAGTGAAGTAATACTGCTTTAAAACAAACCCTATAATTTCCCTTTTCTTGCCCTATAATTCAGTTAACATTGCCGCATAATATGGTCCTCCGCTGATACATAATTCCAGTGGCCCAAACTATGAGTTACAGGCCCATCAACCCAAAAGAAAACTATTTCTGGATTGGTGACAACCCCATTCATAGCAGGAAACCACGCAGGTCTATTCGGAGACTTTTCAATGAAATATTTTCAAAATAACTTGTCCCGCTTCCTAATTTTAATACATTTCAACATTTGTCATGAAATAGTTGGAGTATTGTGATAGATTTCCATAATTTACAAATAACTTCTATGTGTTAAACATTTTAATTGTATTTCGTCCTCTTTTCTTTGCTGTTAGGGGTTCAGTTTAGCATCGCTTGAATATTAATACAGGGATTTTACCAGGCTGACGGTCCTGGGAAAGGAGATTGGGCAATGTAACGCTAGGGGGTCGACCTCAAATTTGGGGAACCTGGTTCGAGACTCGGCAATGAAGCTCAACAACATCCTGTGATTCTGGGCAAATCTCCCCGTGCCTAACAAACATGAACGTGTCCTTGTGAACACAACGGGTGCTCATGTAAAGCGCTCTTACACCTGATTTTCTGGGATCAAGTTCGCGCTACAACTGGAAAAAAATATATATACATATTAATTCGATGCCTGTTTAGAACTACACTATAGACAAAGCCTACATTTAGAGCATAAGTTATGTCAAAATTTATGCATATTTATTATACTGACCTATTGTGTCTAGTGTATTATGTGGTTTTTAAGACAGATACATTTTTAGCAAGATTTCCTGATTGAAGCTGTATGTATTTTTGCCGATTTTATGATGCTAATGCATCCCCATAGAGAGCACGGCTATAACTTGGCACACCTGACTCTTTGCAGAGTTCCCAGGCACCTTTGACCTTTAATTCCGCATCACCATTGATGTTTTAAGTAACGTACAGACGTATGACGTGTTATTATTGTGATGACCCTTTGGCACCCTTCCTGGTTACTGCTGCTTTGATCTCAAGTGATAATGATATAACTGCGCATCCAGATGGCGGGGACCTGGGGCAGTCTGATTGTCTTTTCTGCACCACATGCCAGTGCTACCAATGCAACGTCTAAAACATCACAGACTACCCTGCTTACCCAGAAATGTCGCTCTCCTAAAAAAAGAAAAAATCATACATTGACTATCAGTTTGAAAAATCTCTGCACCAAGGCTCTCACGAGGCAGAGACATGCAATTAGTATGACCATTTCCTGCACCTACTGTCGTCTCAGTGCTGCACTAGGGACTAGGGAGACCATTTTCACTCACTGTCAGAGTGAGGGTCTCACACCCTGAAGACCAGTCTCACCAGCTGAGGTGAGTTTGTTTCACATCTCAAGAGCGCTGTGCAGTACTGGTGCTGTGTCGCTCAGCATGTCTCATTTAAGGGTATGACTTATTCCCCACCATCTGTTTGAGTACACAGTGTGTTGGGTGATCTTCGATGTGTATTTCCGTACAGTGGACACCTTGTCTGGGGTACTAAGCACTATATAAATACAATGTTGTGTAATAAAAATTCCAGTAAACCCACATTCTCAGCATGTGCACTTTCAGTGTGATGCATGTGGTTTAACATCACACACCCTCACACATTGAGGGCCTAATTATGAGTTTTGGAGGTATTATTTCCCTGTCTCGCATAAGAGCACACACACAGCCTTTGGTATCACATATCCTTTCCTGATGCCTACGCACAATAATACTGCTCTAAACTGCGCATCATTGCATGGCATTTTCAATGATTCCTTAGCTCCTGGGTTTTTCAAAGCCCAGAGATGTTTGTTTCTTTCACTCAATCCAGGGCCGTCCAGATCCTGTGTAGACTGCAGGCGCGCGCACTTATGAACCTGTAGGCCTTGAAACACAACAGTGAGGGCATCTGTGAGGTACTCAGCAATGCATTGTGTTTCAAAGTATGTTATGAAGCTCTGTGGTTATGCTGAATATGCAGCTACCTATGTTATATGACACCACTTTATTAATGTAATAACTGCACTTTCACAATTGCTTTATTAACCTTCCTGCCTTCTCAAATTTGCTTGAAAATGCACCATTTGTCCACTCTTTTTTCAAAATTTTCTTGGGGGGAAATCTCCCCGAACCCTCCTTAGGGGGTTCGGGCTCGCTCGCTATGCTTGCTCGATACGGTGCAGTATGATGATCATTTTACGCCGAACCACTTTCAAATGTCACCAGCCGCCACTGATCCCCTGATGTCGCTGGAAGATTTGGACTGACTAGGGAAGGACACAATCCGACAGGAGAGGTATGGTAGGGAAAAGAGCCCCGAACAAGAGAAAGCACAAGCTACAATTATTGCTCAGACCGATTCACTACAGGTAGTTGCTGAGATGATGGCTGAGACCCTAGGGGACCCACAAGACAGCCATGTTGCTGAAATAGAATTAAAGGGGCTGGATAGCATCCAGTCATGCCCCCGGCAACTGAAATTACATTCCCTACTTGAGCCCAAGGAAGCTCCGATGAGTGTGTAGGATAGTAAATAACAACCTTATCACACCCCCTGTAAGGATGACCAAAAATCAGGAGGGGTTAAAGTTGCTATCTTGGAATATTGCAGGACTCGCAGCAAAATTTGATGACCCGGAATGGAAGCAGTATATCACCAGGTTTCATGTAATATGTTTGCAGGAAACCTAGGTGATTGATTGAAACCCTTTCTATCTGTCGGGGTTTATATGTGTTTCAGTCCCTGCTCAGAAATCAGCATCGGGGAGAGCCATGGGGGGGCTGACCATATACGAGG
Organism: Lissotriton vulgaris; assembly: GCF_964263255.1. Lineage (NCBI taxonomy): Eukaryota > Metazoa > Chordata > Amphibia > Caudata > Salamandridae > Lissotriton > Lissotriton vulgaris. The sequence goes on from NC_141697.1 coordinate 9,734,208, forward strand.
ACTTGCAGGTAGAAGGAGAGTGGACTAACCTGAATTGGCCATGACATAACATGCAAGCCCTGGGGTTACACTCAAAAGGGTTAAATATCACCCTGATCAATTGGTATAATGCTGTTGGAGCCAAAGGGAAAGGCAACACAATAAAAGATTTGGACACTTGCCTAAACACTGTGTCAGTAGTAGGGGGTGGTGGCCCCACTTTTTGTTTTAGCTGGTGATTTTAATTGCCACCTTTGCCTGATCCTGAGACCAGTAAACAAGGATTGGTCCCGATGCACGGTGGAGGATGGTCCACACTTCCTGCACTCCCCTGAGGGGATGGATCTGGATAGGGTGTTGAAAAGTCATGATTTGGTCCATACCATTGATCTCGTGGAATTGAGAAGTGGAGGGGAGATCAACCCCACATTCAAGGGTAGAGGTTGTCTTTCCTATATGGATTACATTATGGTCTCCAGTATATTTAAAGTTTGGGTTAAAGGGGCAGATATCGAATGGAGCATATATAGTGACCACAACCCCCTAGTGATGGAATTAAAAGGTCATCCCACCAAAAGTACCTCCTGAGGGGTAGGCAATATAGAGAGGACAACGGACCAGGAGAGGCGACTTAGATGGTCCAAAGTAGATGGGGACACCTTCTATAAATCTTTAATGGTGAAAGGCGGAGACGCATTTAAGGTGTGTCTTGATCCTTCCATTGAGGGTGTCGCGGTTGTAAATGCATTTGAGGATATGGCGCACCTTATTGATGGATTACTAAAAACCACCAGGAATGTGAGAACAAATACCACCCCCAGATAGTTTGACAAAGACTGCTCATGGGCACATAAAGCCCTGAAATTTAGCCTGAAATCCTTACCCCGGGATAAGTCATACATCGCCCAATGTAGGCTTGCTCATAAAAAGGCATTAAAAAGCAGGAAATATTGCCTCCAATTGCAGGCCTGGGAGGACCTATGGGAGGCAGCGACAGAAGGAATCTGACAGAGTTCAGGTAAATCATAAATAAACCATGTTTTCAGGATGTAAATGCCCAAGAAATATGTAACACAATTCTCCCCGAACTATGGCATAACCATTTAAAACATTTGTACAACCATACTGGCGAAAATAACGAGGATGTCAGGCTGGGCTCCTGGTGGGTTGTAAAGATTGAGTTTGCCCTGAAAGAAGTAGTAGGGGCCATTCAAGGCTTATCCAAAAATAAAGCGCCAGGCCCAGATGGCATACCTCCTGACCCCTACCTAAGCCAAGTGGAGCTGTGGGCCCCCATCCTGAAGAGGGTATTAAACGCAGCGGCCAAAACTGGCCTGCCGCGCTCCTGGTCTTCAGCAGTAACATCTGGTAAAGAACCTAGCTATGTTTTTTGAAAACACTATCATAGATGGATGTGAATTCCAGAATAAACTGAAGGGGGGAAATTACCCTTTATTTAGAGTCCCCTCACTCACCGGAGTTGCCTCCCGGTGACATGCTTCATCATAGGGGCCCTCCCAACCCGCTGCGGGTTGAGGCGTGCTACAACTTGCGAGATACGTAGGAGCACTGTTAGTGAGGACTATGTGTGGTGTGAAGTGATAAGAGAGTGGAGTGGTGTGAATTAAAAATATATTATTAGTGGGCAAAAAAAGACTTTTATTAGTGCTTCTAGCAGATATATTAAAAGGTGGGGTGGGTCTCTAAGTAAAACCTGTTGACTAATGGGACCGGAAACCTAGTAGATAGCCAACTAGTTTCGAGCTGTACCCCTCAGCTCTTCCTCAGGACATCACAAGGACCAGCCCTGTGATTTCCACTCCAAAAATGTGAAATATGCCTAACAATGAGCAAGAAATGCTATATATACATACGACTCTTCAGTAATACTGTGGTCAATCTGTTGAAAAAGGAGAAACAAAGATTATGATACAATGACTCGCCATATGACTCCTCTTTGTGGATACTGAATGCGTAAAAGACTAATCAAAAAGGTCATGCTTCACTCGTTCAGACCTGTGAATATAACAATATCGTGTGACTGAAATAAAAAACACCATATATACATAGTTTTCCTACGCATGCCATGTTGCCTCTATTCTGAAGTACATGTGCAAAAGTAACCTTGTACTGGACCCTAAACGAGTAAGTGGTGACACACGAACATAAAATCACATGCAAATCACAAAGGACAAAACATTACACATACGTTTATGTGGGCTTTAATAAGCCTCAAGGTCACTTTTAAGGGAAAGAAAGATCCGTGTGGTCCATCTGTGGTGGAAAAAAAGTTTGTGTTACTTTCCGATGCTATTCTTACCGGGGTCAAACGGGCGTGCTGTGTATTTTAATCGCAGTCACTCCCATTTGCTTCGTTGTGCCTGGCGGGGGTAAAAAGGTCTTACTTGGTGCAGACGTACTCCCTGCCGATAACCTACTCAGCGTCCCTCGCGACCGGTGAATTCCGTGTCAGGCAGGGGCGCTGGGTAATATGCGAAAGAAGCCTAGCCGCTCTGCTTCGGTTTGGAAGCATAGAGCGGGAACTCTATTCAAGATGGCCGACCTACATTAGAACAGTGTGGAGGCCATCTTGGAAAAGCGGATGAGGTAGGAATGGTTTAGGTAATACACACACAAACCATATAGACAAAGGGGACGGTGAGACAATCGTGACAATCTGATGGTCATCCTGAATAAAGGAATTATTAACCAAGTCAAAAATTATATTATAATTAAAAGGAAAAGGACATTTAATAAAGTAATGACGAAAAATATGTCCATATGTGAGAGGGAAATAAAAATGGAATGACAAAAAAGTATAAAGTCGACCCAAATGGGGAATGAGGAATTAAGGTCGACCATAAAGTCGGTCCAAGAAGGGAAATAATTATTTATAAAAAAAAATGAAAAAAATTGAAAAAATGAAAAAATATAAAACAATGAAAAACGAAAGAATGAAGGGTTCACCAGTAGGTGAGAGTATTAAAAACCTTCTTCTTTCGCGGTATAGCAATATACTGAAGGAACTCGAATTGAGGGCACAATGGTTCAAAAAGAAACTAACAGAAAAAAACAGAAAAAGAAAAAGGCAGGATTATGGTGTGCTTGACAGGCAAAGGTTCATGATTGTTTAGACAGTTGGCCCTAAGGAATAGCATCATTTAATCCATTGTGGTCAGTTTTTAATTTGTACACCCAGCGTTGCTCTTTTTGTAACAGACATTGTTCCAGGTTTTCGTGGCCGCTCATGTGTTCAAGTATCACCCATTTCATGTCATTGGGTTTGTGATGTTTTTCAATGAAGTAAGAAGTCATCTTAGTTGTATTTTTCTTACATCTAATGTTTCTTCTATGTTCCACTATCTGGGTGCTTGCCTTTCTAGTGGTCATGCCGACGTAATGAAGATTACAGATGCAAGTAATCATGTACACAACGCCTGAGGTATTGCAGTCCGTGAAATTTCGAATTTCCCACGTCATCTTGTTATTGAATTCAATCTTTTTTAGGTCTCGCTGGTGTTAGCAGCGCGTAACGCTGCACTAGCGACAGACCTATTGTTGTGTGTTTGCCGGTAATGGAGTTCAGGGGGTGGTTACGCGCTTTTCCTTGGCGATTTGACCTCGTGGGCGCGCACGCCCAGCCCGGCCCCATGCATATCTCCTGTCCCACATTCACAGCCTCTCTCAATCGTGCGCAGACACAACCACACTCACGCATGCGCACACACACACACATACACCCACGCAGGCACATCAGGACGCACTTACACATACACACAGCCCCACATATAGACACGCACAGCTAACAGACACACAGTCACACATATACATACACACGCACAGCTACACACACAGCTATACCCAAACATGCGCACACACGCGCACACACCCCCCACTCCTCCCTTCCCCCCTCCCCCTACTCACCGGCTGGCGCTAAGACTCGAACATGACTCCCGTTCCAAATTCAGATACTATGGCCATTACCCTCTCCCTCTCCTGCTTTGACTGGTACATTACATATTTCTCAGGACTGAAAAGTCCAGAACACTTTCAAAGACGCACAGGGTCTTCTCACCTGTAGGCGCAGTTCTTTCTGATGCCTCCTGAACTCTTAAGTAACAGTGACAGGAGATTCTCCACAGCGTACGGCTCGTTCTAGTGACGTCATTCACACCAGGGAGGCAACTACGACCGCCATCTTGAGTTTGGCAAGACCCTCCCAGGCTCCTAAACGCGGGCTGCTTTCAGGTGCTTGCTCTGGCAGTATGATATGAATTAGCGCACTGTGCCCTGCTCTGAGATGTCAAGAAAATGAAACTTTCACCTTCCCATATCTGTTAGAGGCCATGTCACGTGTGACATTTTTATGCATTAGATGCGTCCTTGGAATGGTTTCTCATGTAAAATTGTAAACATACGCAAGGAGTTTAGCATGTGTTGTAAGATAAAGAGCCAGTAATTGTTAGTATTTGTATTTGTTCTTTTTTAACTGTAGCAGCGTTCCGAGACTTGAGCTCTCAAATGTCTTACTCGTCCTCTCAAAGTTCTTTTTCGTGTGCATTCTGGGGGTTGGAGTGTTTGTTTTTTAACGGGGTAAAAAGAGGTTTCAGGTCCTAGAATGCCATATAAATAGTCATATCTGATATCTCCATGTTTCTTCAAAAAGGACGTCTTCCAAAATCTGTAACGTTTCTGTGTGGGGCAAGCTATTTTAAAGACTTTCCACGTCTAAACCGATGAGAATGTTTCTGGTTGGATCGAATGGAAGATCCTTGAGCAGAGAGAGAACTGATTTTGTGTCCTGGAGGTATGAATCCATTTTTTTGATCAGGGGTCTGAGAAAAGCATCTGCAAATTTTGACAGGGGTTCAAGGATTGAGTTTATTCCAGAAACAATGGGTCTATCCGGTGGTTTTGTTATTGATTTGTGGATTTTTGGTATTGTGTAGAAATAAGGTACCACGGGGTCGGTGTTCTCAAGGAAATCGGCTTCTTTTTTAGTCAACCAGTTGTTGACTGTTGACTCTTCAACCAAATAAGCAATCTCTTTTCTGAGACGGTTGGTTGGATCGTCACTGATTCTCACGTAATTCCATCTGTCAGCTAACAGGTTTTGGCATACTTCTCTGTAGAAGGCAGTGTTTTGTAACACTATTGCACCTCCCTTGTCAGCCGGTTTGACTGTAATTTCTTTCTTCATGGTCAGATTTTTCAATGCCTCACTCTCAATTTTGCTCAGGTTATGGAAAACCTTGATGGTTTTTGGGTCAATTTCGCCAATGTCTTTCATAACAGCCTTTCTCGAAAGCTAAGAGTTCAACTGGCAGGTTGTCACTGGGTGGAGTAAAGCTGGATTTTTTGTGTAGCCCTGTGTCACTGGTGCTTTCTGTAGTCTGTGGTTTATCTTTGAAAAAAACTTGCAACTTGATTTTCCTTATGAACTCGTTGCGTTCCTGAGCCAAGAGGAATATGTCCATGTTTGGAGTAGGGACAAAACCCAAGCCCTTTTCTAGGACTCTCTGTTGCATTTCGGAACTAGGACAGTTAGATAGATTGATTACTAAGCTGGTGGTTTGCTGGTTGTGGGTTGGTCCTGGACCCATGCTCCTGGTGTGACTTTTGGATACTTTCAGTGGTTGTGCCCATTAGACTTGTTGCCCCCATCTTGATTTTGCCCTCTGCGGACCCCTGCCTTGCCCTTAAAAAAGGACACAAAATCAGTTTTCTCTCTGCTCAATGATCTTCCATTCGATCCAACCAGAAACATTCATCGGTTTAGACGTGGAAAGTCTTTATACTAGCTTGCCCCACACAGAAACGTTACAGATTTTGCAAGACGTCCTTTTTTAAGAAACATGGATATATCAGACTCCACAACATGTCATCCTGGAATGCTGCCGCCTTGCCCTCACTGAAAACTTTTTCAGATTTGAAGATACCCTATTCCGTCAGACACATGGAACCAGTATGGGCAGCACTTTTGCGCCGAGTGTAGCGGGCCTGTACGCACACCAACTGGAGAAATAAAAGATCATTAATGACAACAACCCATATAGACAACATCTAAGTCTACGGAAAAGGTACATCGACGATGTCCTAGTGATTTGGGAAGGAACTGAAACCGAAGCAACGGATTTTCTTGAATGACTGAACCAACATGACCCTTTTTTTAAATTTACACACACTATGAGCAGGTCCTACCTCGTTTTCTAGACCTTAACATCTCGGCTACAGGAGTGGGTCCAGAGCGGTACCAGAGCGATACCCACAACCGGGCGGATTGGACGGGGGACGCGGGGAGTGCTGGCGGTGATCTGGGACGGCGAGGGGCGCCATCTTGGGTCCTCCGACCTCCGCTCCGAGTAAGACGACGGACCTGATTGAGATTAAGCTCCGCTGGCCGGGGCCTGTGAAGACCGTGCTGAACTCGCTGAGCTGTTGCTGTCGTTACACGCTGTCAGAACACCAAATGCGATCTCCCCAGGAACAGACGCTAGTCCCCAGCACCCCCTGAATAAACACAAGAGACAGTGGTTGAAACACTCGTCTCCTGAATTCAACCAGAAGGGAAAGGGGAAGTGGAAGACAAACAAGAGAGACTTCACTGGTGATAGTACCGGCCAGGACTCTTCTTTCTTCAACTATTTCTCCTGGAAGTACCTGTAACAATGACAACAATGTAAATTCTATTCTACACTAATATGCTCTGACAATATTATTATTCTCTAGATATTACTCTCATTACCTTTTTCACCAATGACTTTGCCCCTCTCTAACGTTTGCCTGAGCTGATTTTTGATCAGTTGAAAAGAGCTTCAGTCCCCGCTCAAGAACTGAAGATGAATTAGAAATAAACGTTCTTTCAATCTTACTTGAAATAAAGTGTTTGAGCAGTTGAAAACAATTCTTTCCTGAACTAGATGCAGTCTCTAATTCGAACACAAAAATCTCTTATGTGCTTCTGGGCACTAGTAATTTTGGAAGCATAGTCTTTGAACAGTCACTACACAGTATTAGAAATAAACGAGAAGCGCCTTATATCAGTTTACACAGGATGGCTCCTCACTGAATGCTGAGGTGGCGCTGTATTCAACTAGTAACGGAATTCCTTACTTGGTTCTGAAGAATGGAAACCCTCTCTTCACAGAGGGCATTCCTCCAAATGATTACGCATCTCTCATTTACTCAGCTCCTTCTTCTCTTGGTCTTTTCAGATGAAATTCTCTGAAGTCGAATGAACTCTGAAGATTAATTTGTGAAAAAACAAATTACCACACGCTCTCGGTGGAAACACAAGAAAAAGCTCTGAATACTTTCCTAGGATACTGCTGCTCTGAAACCCTGAAGAAGCACACAAGCGATTGACACTCAAAACTCATGCGCGCTGAGGAAACGCTGCTCTCTCCGTCGATCTTTTCCGTTGAAGTGCGCAGTTACCAGAGCGCACGTGCGCTGAATAGACGTTACTGGTCTTGCGCTCCAGAAGACTAGAGGGAGAACCTTCGTCTTCTCGCAATGGCATAGCGTGGGCAAATGAAGACAGACTCAAACCCCTGAGAATGGTTTTTAGAGTGGTTTTCCAGGTAGGAACTTGCCGCAACCAATGTGGATATTTATTGAATGACATTTTGTCTTTGCAAAATCGTTTCTTGACCTTGCCGAATGTAGGACTAAGCACTGGGGTCATGACAGTACTCCCCACCAAAAGGCGTCCCTTCATTCTTGGCTTGTTTGGATTTGACTGATGAAATTCTCGAACAAGTCTAGGAGCATGAACATTGTCAAATGGTTCCCAAGAGTTCTCTTCAGAGCCAAAACCCTTCCAACTGATCAAATAGTGTAGTTTACCTTATCTGATTTTTGAATCTAGAATTTTATGTACCTCAAACTCATCTACTGAATCAACGTCTATGGGTTTAGGTGTGGATTGCATTCTCAAGTGTTGTGGACTTTTCTTTATTAAGGATACATGAAAGACCGGGTGGACTCTCAAATATGATGGCAAGTGAATTCTAACTGAGACAGGGTTGATCATTTTATCTACCTTAAAGGGCCCGATAAATCTGGGTTGAAACTTGCGGTTTTCTTTTATTCTAAGGTGTTTGGTGGACAGCCAAACCTTATCTCCTGGACTGAAGGGAGAATTTTTTCTTCTCTTCTTATCTGCCTGAGCCTTATAACTTTTCTTATCCTTTTCAAGATTTCCTTTGGCTTGACTTATGGATTCTTGCATTTTTTCTACAAATTCTTCAACAGCTGGGACAGGTGCCTCCTCCCTACTTAGAGTCAAACTAGGATGTCTACCATAGTTTAAATAAAAGGGGGAAAAACCTGTAGATGAATGTTGTGCATTATCATAGGCAAATTCAGCTGACCAAACTAAATCCGACCATCCCTCCTCCTGATTCATTAAATAAAGTCGTAAATACTGTTCAAGCTCTTGATTGACTCTCTCAGTTTGCCCATCAGTTTCCGGATGGAAACTGGTTGAGAAACGAGCATCATTTCCCAATCTTTTGGTGAAGGCCTTCCAAAAGTGGGAAACAAATTGTGACCCTCGGACAGTTACTATGACTTGAGGAATGCCATGCAGTCTGACTATATGCTGAGTAAATATTTGAGCTAACTGAGAAGCTGAAGGGATACCCTTTAAGGCTACAAAATGGGCCATTTTAGAGAAAGTGTCCACCATCACTAATATTGTATTCAACCCTTGACTAACAGGAAGGTCCACTATAAGGTCCATGGCCTCAGTATGCCAAGGATGAGGGGGGGGTTGGTATGGGCATTAACTGTCCCAGGGGAGCCCTTCGATCAGATTTGCCTCTCAAGCATCGTTCGCAGGTGGTTACATACTGTCGTATCTTTGACCTCATTTCCGGCCACCAAAAATTTCTTTCAACCAACTCCGTGGTTTTCTGAATTCCTTTGTGTCCAGCTAAAGCTCCGTCATGGCAAGATTTCAAGGCCTCTTCCTGTAATTCCTTTGTGGGAAGGTATAAACCATTCTGATGGTAAGGCAGACCCTTTCGGATTTCTTTAACGGAGTCTTCTTCAGACCACACTTTCATCTCTTCTGGTGAAAGAACCTTCTGAATCCCTTCAGATAAATCTGTCGTAATTGAAATTGCAACGATCTTCTCCTCTGGAATTATCGATTGATCTTTAGGATTGACATCTACGGAATTGGAATTGATTCTGGAAAGCGCGTCTGCTTTGACATTACTGGTGCCTGATCTGAATGTGATGACAAAATTATAATCTGCGAAAAACAGAGGCCAACGAAGCTTGAGAGCTGTCAACGTCCGTGCTGACTTTAAGAATTGTAGATTACGGTGATCCGTATACACAGTAACCTTATGAGCTGCGCCAAGTAAATATAGGGACCTACACATGTAGCGGGTCATACTCTTGATCTTGTGTTATACAATTCCTCTTATATAAATTGTCTCCCTCCTTACCAGGTGGACTGGACTGACCACGCCATTATTGAATTCCATACTCGCTCCAACCATAAGACAAAAGGTATTCGGAGGAGCATGGCAGATGTCAGAAGACCCTGGAACAAACTTACTCCTGAGCGTTTTAGGGAGAATTACCTAGAACCCAATTGGGCTGGAGTCGGGGACAATGTGACCTCAGCATTAAACAAATTTAATGAAGCTATAACTACAACTATTGATTGTGTTATCCCTTTGAGGACATACAAACCACGGCCTGCCCCTAGGCAAGAGGTTTGGTTCACAGATGACCTGAGACAGCTAAAGCTCACTACAAGGAAGTTAGAGAAACGATGGAGAGCCACTCGGAAAGTTGAGGACAAAGATAATCATAGGGCCTCCCAAAAAAGCTATCATAAAGCTCTTCGGGCTGCGCGGAAACATCATATCGCAGCCCAATTATCAGCAGCTGGTAATAACTCCAAAGTTCTCTACCAAATACTACAAACTTTCACTAAGCCCTTGGCCTGTGAAACAGATGGGATTGAGTCTCAGGAACTGTGTAATAACATTTCACAGTTCTTTGTCAGAAAAATTGATGGCATTTATGCTAAGATCTTAGCCTCAAAATCAACTGCTAGCAGCCTTGACTCTGCCGATAGTATATCTAGCTCAGTAGGTAACGAGATCAGTAAACTTACGGAATTCCCACCGGTATCTATGGAGGAGTTGACCACCTTAATCACTCAGACAAAGAGTGGGTGCCCTTCAGATATCATCCCAGCACGTGTCATGGCACTTTTGAGTGACGAGCTGGGGGTTGGAATCCAACAGGTCATCAATCTTTCTCTGAGCACAGGGGAAGTTCCCCTTGGTTGGAAGCAGGCTTTGATAAGACTACTACGGAAAAATAATTCCATTCCGTGGACAGACCTGACAAACCTTAGACCCATCTCTCTTCTCCCTTTTTTAGGGAAGCTTACTGAGAAGTTTGTGAACGGGCATTTGTCTAAATACATCGAGAGCGCAGGGGCACTTGATCCTTCCCAGTCGGGGTTTAGACCCAGGCACAGCACAGAGACTGCCTTACTGTCCGTCGCTGACGATCTTCGTATGCTACAGGATAAAGGGTTTTCCGTTATCCTGGTGCTCTTAGATCTGTCAGCGGCGTTTGACACTGTCTCACATGAGATCATGACCTCCAGACTAATTGACATCGGTCTGGAAGGCAAGGCGCTGGCCTGGCTAAGGAGTTTTTTCACCAACCGCACTCAGAGAGTCATACTGGGTCCATACCAGTCAGAGGAGGTTGAGATCTCAAAGGGGGTGCCACAGGGCTCCTGTTTGAGCCCAACGCTTTTTAACATCTATGTGGCACCCCTAGCTAACATCATGAGATCTCATGGATTCATCCCTGTATCGTATGCAGGCGATACTCAACTCCTCTTCCCCTTTAAAACCTTGACCCCTGAGGTGCGTAACTCCTTTGCACAGGGAATGAAAGAGGTGGCGCATTGGATGGCAGCAAATTTCCTTCAGTGTAACGTCTCTAAGACTGAGGTCATGCTCTTTGGAGAAGCCAAACGACTCTGGACTCCTGACTGGTGGCCTCAAGACCTAGGCCCAGTCCCCGTACCTAGAGTCGTTGTGAAAGATCTAGGAGTTAAATTGGATCAGGAGCTTGCCCTTAAACATCATGCCAATCAAGTTGTAGGCTCCTGTTTCCATGTCATTGGCCTTCTCCGACGGGTATTCCCCATGTTACCTGATACAACAAGGAAAACACTAGTACAGTCGCTAGTGTTAAGCAGACTGGATTATTGTAACGGTCTGTTGCTGGCCGCCAATGAGGACGTCATGACCAGACTACAAGTCATGCAAAATACAGCTGCACGGCTTGTTTTCAATGCCCCAGCCCGTACTCCCTCTATGCCACTTCTAAACAAACTTCACTGGCTTACTGTAAAACAGAGGGTGTTGTTTAAAACATGCTGCACCATTCACAAATGCCTCATTGGCAAAGGTCCCGACTATCTGACCAAAAAGTTCATTCCCTATACCCCCTTGAGGTCTCTCAGATCTGGAGAGCAACAACTGTTATGTGTCCCCAGGTTCTGGAAATCTAGACAAGGGGGAAGGGCTCTGTCAGTAGCTGGACCAAAGCTCTGGAATGATCTTCCCTATGACATCAGAGTGTGTAAGGAACATTTTCCTTTTAGGAAAAAATTAAAAACATTCTTGTTCAATTACTAGCTCTGTTAGGGCATTTGTTATACACTGGTCAGGGCTTTTGTTCACAGATGTTGCCAAAAGGCGCGGAGATACTCCTTAGGGAGTCGAGTTCCTAGCGCGTTACAAGTCTGTAAATAAATAAATAAAATAAATAAATGCCTCCACTCAAGAAAGGCCGTTTTAACAGCAAACAATTCTTTATCTGAGATGGAATAGTTGCATTCAGGAGGAGTTAATTTCCGAGAGTAAAAAGCCACTGGGTGCAACTGTCCTGTATTCGGATGGCGCTGAGATAAAATCCCTCCAATGGCTACATCTGAAGCGTCAGCCTCCACAAAAAATGGTTCTTCTGGTCTGGGATGTAATAGAATTGGAGCCGGAGTGAAGGATCTCTTTAAAAATTGGAAAGCTGTTTCCGCTTCCTCATCCCACTCAATTTTGACTCCTTTTCTCAATAGACGCGTGATGGGACTGACCTTATGAGAGAAGTCTGGAATGAATCTCCGATAAAAATTGGAGAAACCAATAAAGCTCTGAATTTCTTTCACACACGAAGGTGAAGGCCAATCTTGCACTGCCTTGACCTTGGAAATATCCATGCTGACTCCTTTGGGAGATAATACAAATCCAAGAAACTCCACTTCTTCCACATGGAAGGCACATTTCTCCAATTTAACATAGAGATGATTTTCAACTAATCTAATTAAAACTGACCTGACATGGGAAATGTGTTCATTTACATTTTTGGAAAAGATTAATATATCGTCTATGTAGACCACTGCTATTCTGTCCAGAAATTCCCGCAGGATGTCATTTACAAAATGTTGAAATGCTGCTGGGGCATTACATCAACCATATGGCATCACTTGATACTCGAATAATCCATGCCGTGTTCGAAAAGCAGTTTTCCATTCATCACCAGCAGCAATTCTAATCAAATGATATGCCCCACGCAAATCTAGTTTGGTGTATATTTTGGCATCTTTTACTTGGTCCAAGAGCACTGAAATAAGAGGAAGAGGATATCTATTTTTTACTGTCACCTGATTGAGTGCTCTATAATCAATACAGGGTCTCAATTCATCATTCTTTTTTTAGATGAAAAATAAGGGTGAAGAAACGGGCGACTTGGAAGGACGAATGAATCCATTCTCCAAATATTGCTCCAGATATGTTTTTAAATACTTGTTCTCATCTTCTGTCAAAGCATAAATGCGGCTACACGGAAGCACTGCTCCTGTTTCAATTTCTATCTTGCAATCGTACGGACGATGTGGAGGAAGTTTCTCAGCCTCTCTTGTATCAGAGACTGCAGATAGATCTCTATATTCTACTGGAATCTCTTGAGTTTCAATTGAACAAATCAGAGCTGGATGATCGGACAACTTCCGAGCTGGAGAGTCTTCCTCTGCAGGAAGAGAATCACGAAAACAATTTTCTTTACAAAAAAATGAGTCCATGGTGACTGTTCTCTTCTCCCAATCATGCGTGGATTGTGCTCCGTTAACCACGGAAGACCTAATATAAGTTGGAACTGAGGAGCATCAATGAGATTAAAAATTAAAGTTTCTGTGTGACCCCTCAACCCAGTTAATTGAATTTTCTCCGTTTCATGAGTGATTGGGCCAGATGATAAATGTGTTCCGTCCACTGCTCTCACCGGCTCTATAACATTCTTTCGCATGAATTGCATTCCAATCCGTTGAGCATACTTGATGTCACAAAAATTGCCCGTTGCTCCTGAGTCAATCATCACGGTGACCTCACTGAATTTGTAATTCCGAAACTCTATGGTGAATGAGACTACTAAATGAGGAGCAGATGATTGAAGAGTATTTACTATCTGTTGAGGACTTGAAGCTGACTTTGATTCTGCTTCCACCTGTGCAGCTCCTACTACAGGTGAAGCCGATCTTTTCCCTTCTGTGACGTCTTTGGCTTCTTTGGACAATCTTTTACAAAGTGGCCCGATAGACAACAATACAAACACAATTGCCCAGCTCTTCTTCTCTCTTTTTCTTCTTTGGATAAAGGCCCTCTTATCGACCCAATCTGCATGGGCACCTTCGACTGAGAACTTTCGTTGATCTTTTGACTTTCAGTTTTCATACGATCGAATCGAGGTGGAGGAGGACGAAAATCTCTTCTCTTTTCACTCTTCCGTTCGTTGAGTCTATGATCCATTTGCAACACCAGATGAATAAGCTCAGATACTTCCGTGGGTCTTTTTGGAATTTGCGCCAGAGCGTCCTTCAACTCATCTTTTAAACCACGATAAAAGATGGCAGCTCTCTTAGCTTCCGGCCACTGAGTTTCGACAATCAATTTATTGAATTGGGCTAGATATGCCACTAAGTCTCTATTGCCCTGTCTTAGGTCCAATAATTCATTATCTGTAGCTTGTGATGCTGAACGTCTATCAAAAATTCTCAAAAACTCTACTTTAAATTCATCGAACTTGTACAAAATGGGGTCATCCTTCGTGACCAGAGACATACACCACGCAGCTGCGTCACCAGTTAGATACGACGGAATGAAATCCACCTTTGATTGATCTTTAGCAAATATTACGGGCCTACACAAAAAATGTAAAGAACATTGCGTGAGAAAGATTTGAGCTTTCTGGGGATCCCCACTAAATCTCTCAGGAGAGGCTAAGGGAATGATGGGCGAGACTGCATGAATTACTTGAGTAGAGATATCAGAGGGAGATGAACTACTAATTTGACTTGTCGAAGACTTAAAACTTGGACCTGCTTCTAACAATTCATCTAATCTTAATTTAATTTGTAAATTTTCTTGACTAGTCCTTTCTATCTCTGCCCTGAGATTTTTATTATCTTCCAATTAATTAATTAATTGTTTTTGCATACTATCTAGGATTGTGGCCAATGCCTTTACTTCTAAGCCTTCAGTCATGTCTGCTCGGGAAGAGATCTGAGCACCTCAGAAAGAGGCCTCTTGGCGCTTCAATCTGTCAGAACACCAAATGCGATCTCCCCAGGAACAGACGCTAGTCCCCAGCACCCCCTGACCAAACACAAGAGACAGTGGTTGAAACACTCGTCTCCTGAATTCAACCAGAAGGGAAAGGGGAAGTGGAAGACAAACAAGAGAGACTTCACTGGTGATAGTACCGGCCAGGACTCTTCTTTCTTCAACTATTTCTCCTGGAAGTACCTGTAACAAGGACAACAATGTAATTTCTATTCTACACTAATATGCTCTGACACTATTATTATTCTCTAGATATTACTCTCATTACCTTTTTCACCAATGACTTTGCCCCTCTCTAACGTTTGCCTGAGCTGATTTTTGATCAGTTGAAAAGAGCTTCAGTCCCTGCTCAAGAACTGAAGATGAATTAGAAATAAACGTTCTTTCAATCTTACTTGAAATAAAGTCTTTGAGCAGTTGAAAAAATTCTTTCCTGAACTAGATGCAGTCTCTAATTCGAACACAAAAATCTCTTACGTGCTTCTGGGCACTAGTAATTTTGGAAGCATAGTCTTTGAACAGTCACTACACAGTCTTAGAAATAAACGAGAAGCGCCTTATATCAGTTTACACAGGATGGCTCCTCACCGAATGCTGAGGTGGCGCTGTATTCAACTAGTAACGGAATTCCTTACTTGGTTCTGAAGAATGGAAACCCTCTCTTCACAGAGGGCGTTCCTCCAAATGATTACGCATCTCTCATTTACTCAGCTCCTTCTTCTCTTGGTCTTTTCAGATGAAATTCTCTGAAGTCGAATGAACTCTGAAGATTAATTTGTGAAAAAACAAATTACCACACGCTCTCGGTGGAAACACAAGAAAAAGCTCTGAATACTTTCCTAAGATACTGCTGCTCTGAAACTCTAAAGAAGCGCACAAGCGATTGACACTCAAAACTCATGCGCGCTGAGGAAACGCTGCTCTCTCCGTCGATCTTTTCCGTTGAAGTGCGCAGTTACCAGAGCGCACGTGCGCTGAATAGACGTTACTGGTCTCGCGCTCTAGAAGACAAGAGCCAGAACCTTCGTCTTCTCGCAATCGCATAGCGTGGGCAAATGAAGACAGACTCAAACCCCTGAGAATGGTTTTTAGAGTGGTCTTCCAGGTAGGAACTTGCCGCAACCAATGTGGATATTTATTGAATGACATTTTGTCTTTGCAAAATCGTTTCTTGACCTTGCCGAATGTAGGACTAAGCACTGGGGTCATGACACACGCAGAGGGCCGGAGCTCACTGACATCGAGACGCCCGCTCATCAGGACGACGGTGCATACTCTGTCGGAGCGGTGCCCCACGCCGCCATTACAGGTTTCGGCCCCTGAACCCAGCGTGGAGACTCCCCTTCAAGCGCACCCTACCAGCCCCAGTGAATAACACTGCCGCCCTACGGGAAACGCCGCCGCCCTGCCCAAAGCCATCAGGGGGCTGAGTGCGATAGGGAGGAGCGAGTGATAATACTGCCTGGGAGCAGTAGGCCATTGAAGTCAGAAATCCCCTGCCCCCGCATGCCGCCCGGGTGGGATAGCACCGCCGTACGCATTGGACTCAGACGGTGGGAAGCGGACAGGCGGTGAGAGGCCCACCGCTTTCGCCCTTACCGATACGGAGTATCGGGGTGCCGGGCGCCGGGCTGCGCTGCTGCCACGTGGGGTGCTGGGTGGTGATCCATACTGTTGATACTGCCGACGGGTGCACTTATCTGGTGGACGTCATGGGGAGAAACAACGCTAGACTGGGGAAAATATCGTTTGACAACGCCCGACCCACGAAGCCCAAGGACACACCGCCGACGGGGTCTGGTGCGGCCGGAGGTGAGTATAATGGGACAGACCGGGAGGAAGATTTTCGCACACTGATGCTAGACGTGCGCTCCAGCCTACGAAATATAGATGCGAAGCTGGACATGCTGACCACTCAGATGGACCAGGTTAAATCGCAAGTAGCAACTCACGAAACCAGACTTGATGGGCTGGAAAACAGGCACACTGAGTGCGTAGAATTTTAACGCGAAACGAGGGAACAACTCCTACACATGGACAAGCTGCTAATGGTAATCAAAGCAAAGAACGATGATTTGGAGGCGCATTCCCAAAGGAACAACCTCTGCATCACGGGGATTCCAGAAACAACCAACATAGGGAAGATGGAGGTATTTATCACAGACCTGCTCCGTGAACTCTTTAACCCAG
This sequence comes from Lissotriton vulgaris, assembly GCF_964263255.1. Taxonomy (NCBI): domain Eukaryota; kingdom Metazoa; phylum Chordata; class Amphibia; order Caudata; family Salamandridae; genus Lissotriton; species Lissotriton vulgaris. The sequence goes on from NC_141697.1 coordinate 9,751,046, forward strand.
ACTTGTCCCCAGTGTTTGCGGTGGAGTGCGCACACTGAGCGCTAGGCCCGAAACCGCCAGTGGGTGGAACGCCGAGGCCCATTCTTGCGAAGATCCTCAATTACCAAGATAGAGACCTGATTCTAAAGCTGGAACGCGAGAAGGGCCGAATAACCCACCAAGGAAATAACATCTCCTTCTACCCAGATTTTACGCCTACGGTACAAGCGGCGAGACGGGAGTTCTTACCTGCAAAACGGCTGTTACTGCAAGCACAAGTGCCATGCGCGCTCCTATACCCAGCCAAACTGAAGGTCACACATGAAGGGTCGGCTCATTTCTTTGTGGACGCAAAATCTGCCCTAAATTTCGCTAAACATGTCTGTGGCACGAAAAAGAAAACCCCGAGCTCGCAGCATGGCACAGGAGTGGATCCGCTAAGTGACAACGATTGACTTTATTTGCTGTGTTGAAGCTATAATATGTGGGGGTTGAATCCGGAGTTGGAGGAGGAGGATTGGACAATTTGGATGAAGCTGGGAGAATACCTTTGTACTTCAATATTGCCTAGTTGCCATATGTTGTATGATATCATTAAGCTGCAAGAAGTTTGCTGGGGGACAAGATATAAGTATTTAAACCACTGGTGGGCGCCGGGGGGGGAGCCACGGTCGACGCCTACATGGACTCCATGGCTACCCTATGTGAACGGGGTTGTATGTCTGGGGATCCTCGCCCTCCTGGGGTGCATCCCAATGTTCAGTTACTCACGCGCTTTGCGTGTTTGTGGGGGGATTATCACACAACCTGATTGGGGGGTTGGAGTGGGTGGGGGGAGGGGAGGGTAAGTTGAGGGTTTGTTTAATTTGGTTTGGAATAGGTTGCTGAACTGTTGATTCTTATTCACATTGCACATACATGTGTCTGGCAGTCCAAGGGAATATGTACGAGTGATGTTGTTAAAAGCACCATGGGCGCGCCTAAGGAAGTAATTACCATTATCACATGGAACATTAGGGGAGTGAATGATGGCAGAAAGGCGCGGCTGATGCATGCTTACCTACAGAGACACAAGGTCGATATCTGCCTTTTGCAGGAAACACATTTACATTCACAGCCGTCGGTGAGGCTGAAATACAGCAGGTGGGGCATAATTCACTCTGCGATATATTCCAACTATGCCAGGGGTGTTGGCATATTGATTCAGAGCGGACTGGACTGCAAGGATATATGCATGCATTCTGACCCGGGGGGGAGATACATCGTGGCTCAGGGCCGGCTGTGTGGCAGTTCAGTGGTGCTGGTTAATGACTATGGCCCGAATACAGACACACCTGACTTTTTTAGATAGGTCTGGGCCCGAGTCGCAGCTGCGGGGTGTTCCACAGTCATCTGGGGGGGACTTCAATGTGGTACTGAATGACTCACTTGATCGCAAGGGGATATCTAAACAACCGCACCCTCATGCAAACCTCACACTCCGAGACATTATGGCCGAAGGGAACTTGATAGACGTCTGGAGAGTGCGCAATCCTACCGCCCGACAAGGCACATGCATTTCCACACAACACCGGCATGGTTTAGATTAGATTTTTGGTTAGTATCAACAGATATTGCTGCGTGGGCCACGAGGGTGAGTTACCTTGCCAGGTCTTTATCAGATCACTCCCCGTGCCTTTTGGAGTTGTCTCCCCTGAGCACTGTCACGCGGGCATTTCGCTGGTGACTCCCCCCACACGCTCTACTGGATACCGCCTTTATAGAGGAGATATGGGGTGACATTGCTGACTACTTCACTCTGAACTCGGGCTCAGTGTCCACGGAGTCGACCCTGTGGGAGGCATTTAAGGTGGTGATTCGATGGCAGTGTATTGCAAGGCAAGCCGGCGTACTGAAGGCCATTAGGGGTACTCTGAGCGCATTGGAGGGGGAAATAAGGGACCTTGAAAAAGGATTCTGTACCGCCCCTAACCCGGAGACTGCATCTGCAATCAAAGAGAAACTATTGGAATTTGCAGAGGAGGCGCAACGTGAACTCAAATTCTTAGGTAAACACGCAGAGGCCAGAAGGTACGGGGAAGGGGACAGACCAAGTCGCACACTGGCAGGACTCATCAATAAAACGAAAACTGCCCACTTTGTTCACATGATCCGAACTCCGGAAGGGGGTGTCGTGACAGGGCAGGACCAGGTGCTTCGGGAATTTAGAACCTTCTATGCCGGTCTCTACTTGTCCTGACATGGTTTTTGGCTCTATTTCGGAGTAATGAAGACTTTAAGCTTGCTCACATCCATAGTCTGTATTCTTACCTTGTGTTGGCCCTTTTAAGCCCTTTTTTCCAGACCTAGAAGAGGATAGCTGCTTTATATGATGATAGATCCCTTATTCTTGATTCTAATCCATCTATTGCCTATTGGCTTTGACATAATTATGTGTCCTTTTATTATCCTGCCTATAATAGAGGGTGGATCCGGTGGTCCTGACTTTATATTACACATTGGTATGGTTTGTGTAGGTACTCTGACAGAGCTAAGGGTTATTTCATCCTTCTCAGGCCTACAAGGCCTAGAACTAGAGAGACTCCATTTTGCTTTATGTCCCTGCAGAGCTTAGATGCTTGAAGGGTAAAGGTAATGTTTATAGTTAAGCCTATTGTCTGCTAGGGGAAAACCAGCCAGGACTGGTTCTTATCCGAGGAATGTATTTGTCTCTTGGGCCCAGACGTAACATGCAGATGCGCACTGCGGTGGCGCGGAGAGCCCTGGAGCTAGCACAGGAATTCGGTGGGAGGCAGCGCTCTGTTGGAAATTTCCATGAGGGGAGAGGATTCCATATTAGCGAATTGCAGGAGAGGAGGAGTGGTCAGTTTGGTTCTTGAAGAGTGAAGAGTAGAATGTTTGCTGGAGCTGAAGAGTATAGTTCAGTTCTATTGGTTTTCTGGAATGGAGAAAGAAGGCAGATGATTGCTGAAGCTGGAGAGAGCAGTCATATGAACAACGTTGGAACTATCAGCTGGGGCTGCCAGTTTATCAGAATGCATTGAAGCAGATGGAGGAGTTGAGGCTGTCAGCTGAAGCAGTTGAGCCAGAGGCGTGGAGCTGTGGTGACGGAGGGAGAGAAAAAGAGCCCTGATCCCACCAGAGAGAGAGAGAAACATTCCTTCTAATAGGTGAGGTAGTCTGAATTAGCTTGCTTTACACTTACACCTTAATCTTGTCTTTATTCCCTAGGCTATTGTATATCTAATCCTTTTCCTTTCAGCGGTGTGTTACAGTTCCTGTTAGTTACAGAGACCCCGCAGAAAACCTTGTCCTTATACTGTATGTCTAATCCTTTTTCTTTCAGCGGTGTGTTACAGTTCCTGTTAGTTACAGAGACCCCGCAGATCTGTGTATGTGTCTATTCCCATTTTCCTTTGCAGGCTATATGTTATAGTATAGTGTTATATTGTTATTGTTATTGTAATAAAGGAACCCCAGTTCTTAGTGAACCAGTGTACCTCTTGTTTTTATACAGTAACGGTAACATTGTCTTCCAGTCAGGTACTATTCGGCGAACAGATGCTACCCCTGATCAAGAAATGGTAACTGAATAATGAGGGAGAGAGGAGCCCTTGAAATAGAGAATAAGTTGTACACAGTGTAATTTGGCCATTCTTGTACCACATAAAATATATGAGGCATTCCCAATAGTGAGAGAAATTTCCCAACATAGAGAGAGAGAGCTGAAGGTATTCATAGGTAAGTGATCGTCGTTGTGTAGCGGCGTTAGTGAGAGCACTGATTGTGGTCAGTGTGTATACCCACAAGATTGTGGCTTGAGAGAGCACCGGGGGGATACGGTGTGTAATGAGATCGCCTCTAGGGAAAGTGGCATTAGTGAGAGCACTGATTGTGGTCAGTGTGTATACCCACAGGATTGTGGCTTGTGTATGTATGAAATATAGAGAGCACCAGAGGGGACACGGGTGTTTATACCCACAGGATTGTGGCTTGAGAGAGCAGTGAGTGTGTCAGTGTGTAATGGTAAGTTATTGGAACTGCCCCCTTCACTATGAGTAGGAGGGTAGCATAGTCTGGGTCTGAGTTGCCGTGAGACTATAAGGTATGAATGTGGTGTAGGGCATGGACGTCCTTAGTAATCAGTGAGTATTCCTAGTAATACCTATAGATTTAGTGGTGTTTCTAATGATATGAGCTTGTATATTGCGAGTTCCCCATCCTCAGGTAGGTACCCAGGTGCCTGGATAGATGGGTCCTGAGGAGGGAGGTGGTTACATTTTGGCCAGGTTGGTGTTGCTCTGGTGAGCTGGTTCTATCTGGTCTGAGAATCTGGTCATAACATCTGGCATCACGAATTGTTTACGTTGACTGTGTCCGCTGTATTGTTTTTATCTTGTTGGTTGGCACTCGGCACGAAAATTGGCCTATGGGCTTGAACAGTTGCAGTGTAAGGAGATTGCAGTACATCATGGCATTTGAATTATGCAGGGTGGAAGAAATGCTTTTCATCTTGGTGTTTGAACTGTCAGGCTTGAAGGGTGACATTACATGAGGGAGCCAATTCCATCTTGGTGATGATGCAATTGTACATATGTGTGTGAAAAATGCTTTTAAATTGCCCATTAAATTGCTTGCTGCATTTGCTTATGCTGTGCAATGTGAAATCTGTTCAATGTAATATGATTTGTGGAGTTCTAGCGCCGGGACACCCCTCCGGGGGTAGCTGCGCGCTCTATAAACTACATAAAATAAAATAAAATAAATAAATAGCTCCTTGTAAATATGGCTTGTGAATAGCGCCATATGAATATGGCTTGTGAGGTGCATGTTCTCATTTTGACTTGCTGTGTTCCTTGTGAATTGCGCCTTGTATATATGCCTTGTGAACAGCATGTCATTATTGTGACTTGTTGACTTTCTTGTAAATATGGCTTATGAATAGCACCATGTGGATATGGCTTGTACAGAGCATGCTATTGTTCCGTAAGGCAGGAGAGAGCTGGATCTCTTTCAAATGCTTGGAGAAAATGTTTTGTAGATGTGCGCGTGTGTTATTTGAAAACGTGGAGAGATAAGTTCTTGAATTTCCCATGTACTGCAGACATTGGGGAATGATTGTGTTTGAGCTGCCAAAGGGTTAATATCTTGGATTGAGACAGCAGTATTTATTTTCACATGCTGTTTAACATGCATGGTTATGTGAGCTGACACTAAAAGTCAGTGATTGTTTAGATGGATGGTGGTTTGATTTGACTTTTTCATTGGTTGCTGGGTCTGCCTATGTGCTTTGTCAGCTTGCTGACAGAATGGTAACATCTTGCATGGAGAGAAAAAAAAGCAGTGTTCATTTAATGTTCTATTTGAAATGCGTCCACGAATTTGTGTGGATTTGCCTTGGAACACATGATTTACTGTGTCTGACTCGGAGGTCGGTAAGTTATAAATCAACCAGTCGGATTGAGATAAGGGTTTGCACGGAGGGTGCTTTAATTAGTTCTTTTTACTGTTGTGAAGAGAAGAAAATATAAAACAGACCCATCATGGACTGTGCTTTTAATTAGTGAAATGCAACTGTGTGCTTTTAAAAAAAATGTGTTCTAGAACATATACATTATTATTTTTCCAATGCAAGCTGCCCTTTAGAATAGCGTGTGACAGTTTACCCACTCAGTTAGAAAAAATGGCTATTTTGAAAAAATGATGAATCTGGCCCTTTTTAATAGGTAGAATAGAAAAGCTTGCACACTAAATTATGAATTCTTGGTTATGCAATGTAAAATTACATGTTGCCCCTTGTTTAATTTGATGGTGTTTCACATGTTATTTTAAAAAAAAGAAAAAATGTAATGTGTTTGCATGCAATGTTGTTCTATTGTTTTTCCCTTTCAGCACGTAGCAGTATTTCGTGACATAATTATTTTAAAATGCTAGTTTGTGACTTAGTTACAAAAAATATGTCTTTATTAATTTGCTTTTTACCACGTTTAAATCTGCTTCAGTTAGTTAGAATTCATGGTCAGTGCTTCTGGCCTGGGAAAGGCTGTAATGTTTTCAGTTTCAAGGCATCTGCTTTGACCTTGACTGATATGAGCCCTGCATCTGTTCGCGCTCAGAATTTTGAAAGGGTGGAGGCCATGGGTAACTTCTGAGAGCAGAGAGAGCCAGCTTGTTATTCTTGGCTATGTTACAATTTCTTTCCGCTGAGAAATGTTTATATAAGGGGGGGGTCAAGTCGCTCTCCCTTGCTGTCGGCGCAGACAGCTTCATTGACTTCAGATAAGGGATCCTTGCACATGCAGAATAATTGGCAGACGCTTGGCCCTTGGAGTTAGATAAATACAGTAGGCCCAGTGAGCTTCCCTGACTAGAGATTAGAGATGCTTAAACAGAATGGTTGGCAGTAGCTTTGCTCCTGCAATGAGATCAGCATTTGGCAGTGATTCAAAATTACATCGCACTGTAGCCCGGCTTCTGCGTATTATGATTGGAGCGGATTCAAAACTCTGAGCGCGAACATCTTTCTGAAGGGAGGGGCTGTTTCTCAGATGAGTAAGGAGTAGCTAGGCCCCAGCCCTTCTGGCTGTGTATGACAAGATTGGATTTTGCCCAAACAAATTTAAAGAATATGATTTATATAGAATGTTTAAATCATTCCTTGGATTTAGAAGAATTCTTTTTATAAATTAGGAGGTTTCTTTCGAAAATAAAAAGCACTTGGGGGGCTTTTTAAATGGAAAATGTATTTTTGCTAGATTGATGATACTTGTTTTTCGTTTCAGGTTGTTGGGATGTGGTGTTTGGTGTGTGCGTCGCCCCCCCCCCCACTCCCTTTTTTATTTTATTTTATTGTTTTTATTTGTTATGTTAGTTTGTTGTTATTGGAATATAGAACCAGACCAGACCGGATGGTGGCGGATGAACGGCGGAAGCTGGTGACTAATGACCAGATCGGAGGAAGTGCTTCCTTGGCACAGGATACAGATGAAGATGGAGGGTGGTGACCTACACTGATGAATCAACAGACTGTCTTTATGAGTGGAACTTTCTCCTTTCTGTGGAGCTATTTCTAAAATATGAAGACCATGTGTTTATCACACTGGACAACCTTACTGAAAAGAACTTCCTTTTGATGGAGACACTTTATCACAATCAGAGTTAAATCATTTTTCTAATAAAAATAAAAAGTGTCACAGACTATGATCCATATTAGAATCCACAGTTGACTGCCATGGCAGATGAATTTATACCTCTTCATTACAATTTCGATGATCTGGATTTCCTGAACTTTTTTGACAAAGCCAAAAGTTATATCTTTTAAAAAGTGAACTAAATTTCTGGAAAAAAAATATTTTTGAACCCTAAATTACAGTATTTGCACGAGTCATGTGCTATGATCCCTAATGATGAAATGCTGATCTAAAAGAACCCATTTTTATTTGGTTATAATTATGTTTCCAACAGAAGGAGTCTGCAATGTAATTCCTTGGCCTGCATTCTTGAGTCTATTTCAGATGGACATTCCTGTTCATGGTTTAAAACATTTTTTTTTTTTGCAGTGCCACATTTATGATTAGGCCTTTGGTTCAATGATTCCTTTTGATATATGTAAACGAAATTATTTGAAGGTCATAGGGTGATTAGTGAGCTGCTTTAATAATCTGATGCCCTGTGATACATGATATTTTGATTTTAGTATGCTATGCTATTCTATCATTGATACAAAATGACTTTACACTTGTTTATCTTTCACCTATTTTATAGTTTTTCTGTTTTCTCTAAAACAGTCTTGCCACTGAAAAGAAAGCAATGTTTTAAATGATGATGCACACATGTGTTCCACAGATTGATACAGAGGGATTAGGTACAAACTGTTTTCTGAGTTAGATGATTTATGACCTTTGTCTATTGCCTTTGGCATGGTCTCCTATTACTCAATTTCCCAAGCTTAAGTCTATGATTTAGCTATTTTTGCTATAGGGATTTAAAAAAAAAATATATGCACCACACTTAGATAACTTTCTTTGATTTTATTGCTTGATATGCATAGTGCTACACCAGCTATTTTGTAGGAATGGGGTTATCCTTATTTTCCTGTTATTACACTTTCACTTTGATTCATCAACTCTTATTTAGAACAGTGGGATTAGTTCCAAGGGTGGTCACCCTAGACTTTAAGTTGTCTTGAGAGGTGTGTCTTTTAGTTAGGTTATGTCCTAAATCTATTAGTAATAGTTGCCCAGACCTTGAGGACCCTTTGTCATGTTTATTTGTCAGATTTTACCAAATTCTTTCTTAAGTTGACCGAAGTAGGTAGGCCTCGCTTAGGCCCCTCGTTGTTTTTATTTCACGAACATGGCCCTTCACCAATAGATTTCATGAGTTATCATTAGAAGTTGAGGCACATTTAGTTCTTAAGTTGACCGAAGTAGGTAGGCCCCATTTAGGCCCCTTGTTATTTTCATTCCACAAATATGTCCCTACACCATAGATTTCATCAGTTATCACTAGAAGTTGAGGCACATTTAGTTCAAGGGTGCTTTGGTTAGTTTCTATTGTTATCAGATCAATCTTAGTTACATTTCAGCATTCAGGTCAAGGGAGCTTTGATTTGTTTTCAGTTGGTTGTTAGATTTACATTCCCTACATCAAGTTTTAGGTGGAATTTCCTTAAGTTGTCATTTATTTTAGGGAGTCTTTTGGTTTTTGGTTTTGTTGATAGATTATGTTGATGTTTGTTTATTAGTTTGTTGTTGTTTATAGATGTTCTCAAGATAAAGTCTAGGGTGGAATGTCCTGACATGGTGTTTGGCTCTATTTCGGAGTGATGAAGACTTTAAGCTTGCTCACATCCATAGTCTGTATTCTTACCTTGTGTTGGCCCTTTTAAGCCCTTTTTTACAGACCTAGAAGAGGATAGCTGCTTTATATGATGATAGATCCCTTATTCTTGACTCTAATCCATCTATTGCCTATTGGCTTTGACATAATTATGTGTCCTTTCATTATCCTGCCTATAGTAGAGGGTGGATCCTGTGGTCCTGACTTTATATTACACATTGGTATGGTTTGTGTAGGTACTCTGACAGAGCTAAGGGTTATTTCATCCTTCTCAGGCCTACAAGGCCCAGAACTAGAGAGACTCCATTTTGCTGTCTGTCCCTGCAGAGCTGAGATGCTTGAAGGGTAAAGGTAATGTTTATAGTTAAGCCTGTTGTCTGCTAGGGGAAAACCAGCCAGGACTGGTTCTTATCCGAGGAATGTGTTTATCTCTTGGGCCCAGACGTAACATGCAGATGCGCACTGCGGTTGCGCGGAGAGCCCTGGAGCTAGCACAGGAATTCGGTGGGAGGCAGCCCTCTGTTGGAAATTTCCATGAGGGGAGAGGATTCCATATTAGCGAATTGCAGGAGAGGAGGAGTGGTCAGTTTGGTTCTTGAAGAGTGAAGAGTAGAATGTTTGCTGGATCTGAAGAGTATAGTTCAGTTCTATTGGTTTTATGGAATGGAGAAAGAAGGCAGATGATTGCTGAAGCTGGAGAGAGCAGTCATATGAACAAAGTTGGAACTATCAGCTGGGGCTGCCAGTTTATCAGAATGCATTAGAGCAGATGGAGGAGTTGAGGCTGTCAGCTGAAGCAGTTGAGCCAGAGGCGTGGAGCTGTGGTGACGGAGGGAGAGAAAAAGAGCCCTGATCCCACCAGAGAGAGAGAGAAACATTCCTTCTAATAGGTGAGGTAGTCTGAATTAGCTTGCTTTACACTTACACCTTAATATTGTCTTTATTCCCTAGGCTATTGTATTTCTAATCCTTTTTCCTTTCAGCGGTGTGTTACAGTTCCTGTTAGTTACAGAGACCCCGCAGATAACCTTGTCCTTATACTGTATGTCTAATCCTTTTTCTTTCAGCGGTGTGTTACAGTTCCTGTTAGTTACAGAGACCCCGCAGATCTGTGTATGTATCTATTCCCATTTTCCTTTGCAGGCTATATGTTATAGTCTAGTGTTATATTGTTATTGTTATTGTAATAAAGGAACCCCAGTTCTTAGTGAACCAGTGTACCTCTTGTTTTTATACAGTAAAGGTAACCTTGTCTTCCAGTCAGGTACTATTCGGCGAACAGATGCTACCCCTGATCAAGAAATGGTAACTGAATAATGAGGGAGAGAGGAGCCCTTGAAATAGAGAATAAGTTGTACACAGTGTAATTTGGCCATTCTTGTACCACATAAAATATATGAGGCATTCCCAGTAGTGAGAGAAATTTCCCAACATAGAGAGAGAGAGCTGAAGGTATTCATAGGAAAGTGATCGTCGTTGTGTAGCGGCGTTAGTGAGAGCACTGATTATGGTCAGTGTGTATACAGACAAGATTGTGGCTTGAGAGAGCACCGGGGGGATACGGTGTGTAATGAGATCGCCTCTAGGGAAAGTGGCGTTAGTGAGAGCACTGATTGTGGTCAGTGTGTATACCCACAGGATTGTGGCTTGCGTATGTATGAAATATAGAGAGCACCAGGGGGGACACTGGTGTTTATACCCACAGGATTGTGGCTTGAGAGAGCACTGAGTGTGTCAGTGTGTAATGGTAAGTTATTGGAACTGCTCCCTTCACTATGAGTAGGAGGGTAGCATAGTCTGGGTCTGAGTTGCCGTGAGAATATAAGGTATGAATGTGGTGTAGGGCATGGACGTCCTTAGTAATCAGTGAGTATTCCTAGTAATCCCTATAGATTTAGTGGTGTTTCTGATGATATGAGCTTGTATATTGCGAGTTCCCCATCCTCAGGTAGGTACCCAGGTGCCTGGATAGATGGGGCCTGAGGAGGGAGGTGGTTACGTTTTGGCCAGGTTGGTGTTGCTCTGGTGAGCTGGTTCTATCTGGTCTGAGAATCTGGTCATAACACTACTCTACGACGCAACCGGATGTTCCTGAACATTTGGAAGCCTTTCTTGAATCCATTGCGCTAGTTTGGTTCAACGATGCCCACCGCCAATATATGGCTTTCTCAGTGACAGTGGAGGATATCAAAAAGACGATTCAGAGTATGCCACTGAACAAAGCCCCCGGTCCTGATGGCCTGACAACAGCCTTCTACAAGGCCTACTCGGAAGAGCTGGCGCCGAGCCTACATGCGGTTTACGTGGAATCCCTGGAAACTGGGATACTACCGGCATCTATGCGGGAGGCCTTGTTCATTACGCTACTCAAGCCGGACAAGGACGAACACTCACTTGACTCCTACAGGCCGCTCTCATTGATCAATGTAGATGTAAAAATATACGCAAAAATAGCGGCGTAACGTCTCCAACCCCTCCTTCTGATGGTGGCCCTCCCGGACCAATCAGGTTTTATACCTGGGCGCTCGACATCCCACAACCTAAGGACTCTGTTCTCGGTGTTGCACTATCTCCATCCATCAGTGCATGCTCCAGCAGTTTTCATAGACGCCATAAAGGCGTTTGACTCCCTCGAGTGGCCCTATTTGTTCCGGATACTGGAGCGCATGGGCTTTAGTCCTTTATTTATAGCCTAGATCCGGCTTCTCTACACGGGCCCAACGGCAAGAGTGTGCGTAAACAGAATGATCTCTGAGCCATTCGCAGTGACTAGGGGCACGAGGAAAGGCTGCCCTCTGTCGCCTCTCCTATTCGCTATCACAATGGAACCTCTTGTGGCGAGAATTAGGCAACATCACACTGCTAGGGGGATTGGGTTCAGTTCCCGTAGCCTGTTAATCTCTATCTACGCTGACGATGTCACCCTATATGTCTTGGACCCCTCAGCTAACTTGGACCCCCTGTTGAGAGCGTTTGTAAAATTCGGAGGCCTTTCGGGCATATTGATTAACTGGTCTAAATCTGTAATATTCCTATTGACAGATAGCACCACTGTTGTGCGGTCTGAGTTCCCCTTGCGTTGGACTGCAGATGAGGTCAAGTACCTGGGGGTCTGGTTGAGCCGTAATCTCCAAGACATCTGGACGCTAAACTTTGGGCGAGCGATTGACTGGCTTGAATCTAAAGTAGCGATATGGTCAAAGTTACCACTGTCCATTGCTGGTAAAGTGGCCCTGTCAAAATGGTAGTCCTGCCGAAATTCTTTTACATGTTCACAAATATTCCTATACCGCTCACTGAGCAATTCTTTTGGTGTCATAGATCCCACCTGCTCTCTCTGGTGTGGTCGGGCGGCCAGGTCCGGGTGTCTTGAGCCTTACTGACCTTGCCGCTGAGGCAGGGAGGACTGACGGCTCCAGATATGCACCTGTATGCCCTGTGTGCGCAGGCCCAATTTTTGCATTTCTGGTCATACCCCACTCCCTATCAACCACACATGGCGGTCTAAGCGGACTCACTATCACCATTGTCCCTGGCGGTCGCCCTTTACCAGAAAAGTCCTCGCCCAACGACTGATGTCGACTCGGCAAACATGCTGCGCTGGGCGTGGCGCGAACTGCAAAAGCGAGCGCGGCTACCTTTATTATTCGCACCTGCCATACCACTGAAAAACAACCCTATTCTGGCTTGTCTGGAGCACTGCGGGGGACAACTGGTTCTGGGTGGCACCCAGATGCACACCTCCGCTGACCTATACCTGGATGGGAAGTTTAGGGACCCGCGAACTGCAGAAGAAGGGGCGACAATCTCGTTTGGCGAGATATTTGCATATCATCGGATGAAAACGGCATGTAGATCCCTTTGGGAGGGGTTTCCCGAGGCCCCGCCCACACTAAATGCACTACAGAACATCTTGGCTCGTGCCTCCCCAAAGAAACTGGTGACCAGATTATATAATGAAATGCAAGAGCAGGCCCCAATAGTGACACCTAGATCCCTGGTCCTCTGGAATGAGGAAATAGACCCTCCCTTATCTGACGACCAATGGTCTTTCTGCTGCAAACAACTTCTGGAATTGTCCCCAAATTACAAGCTACGGCTAGTGCATTTTAAATTCCTACATCGCTATTATCGTACTCCGGTGAGTCTCCACAGAATTAACTTGCGGGATGACGCTAGATGTTGGAGATGTGGGGGTGATAACGCTACCTTCTTACATATGGCCTGGAGCTGTCACAAACTCGCTGGTTATTGGCTGGAAATATTCAAGGCAGTGAACCAGATTGTTGGTAGACTAGATTGTGAGAAGTTGGCCCGATATGCAACGTTCGCTATTCTAGCGACCGCTATGTATCGTTCCAACGACCCTTATGGTGTTTGGTTGTAAGTCAACCTATAGACCAGCTATCCTAGTAGCGTGGATACGAGCAGTCTAAGGCTAAAGACTCGAGAGGGCGCGTTAAGCCAGCTGTTTACCACACATGTACCCCTTGAACACCCAGTGAAAGGACACCACACAAGTGTTATGAAAATAAACAGGATATTTATTAAGATTCACAACAGCCCTGGACTCTTTATGAGGACAGGGTACTAAGCACAAACCAAATCTCTTTAGCAAATACTTCAAGTGCACAATTAAAACAAGTGTCCGAGGACACGGAAAGTTTAAGGTCTCGTGCGGACCCGATAAGGCAAGTCGGAAGCGAGGGACTCGGGACCCTAGAGTAAGGAGGCTATGCAGGCACCGAAATGCCGAGTTACCTAGCCACGAGGGCTGCGGCTGCACAAGTCTTACAGGCGTCGGGGTCTTCGCTGACGAGCCAGGAGCCGGAAGAAAAGGAGTTGCTGGCCGGCGACCAGTGCTGAATAGTTCGTAGAGATCCAAGCCTGGATCAGAGAGTGTTGATACCTGAAAGCAGAGGGGACCAAGTTCGTACTACTAGCCAGTAGTCAGAGGGTACCAGGAAGGCACCGGTTGGCCGTCACCTCGACCAGGTGAGTGGGCGACGCTAGGCTCTGCAGTCTCACGGACCAGGAGGCGTTGTCGGCGACCACGGTGGAGGTGCGAGCTGTCCCACGAAGGATGATGCTGTCGGCGTCGCTGTGCCCAGGATGGGGCAACAAGCCTTGGCAAATCTCAGGGCCACGTGGTGGGCCTAAGATGGCGTCTTGAGTGGGCCAGGAGGGCCCGGGGTGCTTCTCGCAAAGAAGGAAGCAAGGGCCAGTCTGGAGCAACCAGACCAGCAGAGTTGATTGTCGGATGTCGTCACAGAAGGGCACAAGCCAGCGGCTAGTGACCAGACAACGTGCTGAGCAGCGAGCAGAAGGGCCCCACGCAGATCGTGGAGATGCTGGGAGACTGCACTTCGGTGCTGGAGCGGCTCAGGGTCGGGGCTTCTCGGACCCCAGAGCACTCACCAGAGAGTTACCTCGATGGTCGTGCTGGTTTTAAGAGCGTGCAGGTTCTGATGATGGCCGGTCCCTCGAGGTCTCGTCGCACCCACAGATCACAGCTGCGCTGATGACGTGGGTAGAGGTCAGAGGTGCCAGGGAGACGGTTCTCGTCGAGCTGGGCCGTCGGATTCCTTGAGGAAGGACTTACAGCAAACCGCAGAGTTCTTAGATGGTGCCCGCTGATGCAGGGTGACTACTCCTTAGTCACAAGGGAGAAATCTTGAGAAGAGTCTTGAATGTCCTTTCGTAGAAAGTAGTTCTTGAATCAAAGATGATCTAATTTGGAAGGGTCCCCGCTCCGGTCTTTATCCTAAAGAAAGGGGTGGGTACATGACTAGGTCCTGCCCTAAGGGTGGGACCAGGAAGGGGGGTAGTTACACCCCTCTCCCCTGCCGGATTTTCCCCAGGCCAGGGCTGTCGCCCCTGGAACTGGTTCTAACCGGCAGATGCGTAGTGAGCACCGGGGTGCCACTCCGCAGTCACCTTCTCGCAAAAGCCCTACCTACCCAGAATACACAAACCCTGTCTGGGACGGTGCGAACACCGCCCTTGACAGGAAACCCTTTGTCCGAGCGCTCCTCGCTGGAAGGACTCCCAGCAGCAGGAGGTCAGACTCGTGTCTGTGGTGGCAGCATCCATTTTGTGGAGCTGAGGCTTCAGTTAACTTTAACCGGGGTTCACAGTTACGTACATGTCGTGTCCCTCTAGAAGGGTGGAATGCTAACTTCACCGCCAGAATTGGTGAGAGGGCAGCACCCCGATTCGTATGACACCTTACTCGACATGCCTTGATAACGCGACACCGGAGTTACCGATATGGTACGCGTTATCATGGAACAGCCATTGGGTCTTGATTCCGCAAGCTGCAACCGGGCTCGGCTCGGGCCTGAACCTAGCTCACACGAGCCCACGCACTCTGCCTTCAGGATTGTTAAGGCCTGCCATAGGAGTGACTGATAGGAACTCGGGTGTCCATTGTATGGTTAGATATAGAGCTACTATACCTAAAGCGAAGGGTGATTACACGTCTTCGCCCCAGCTGTCGTGCAGCCAGTTGTGTCAAATTTAGGAGGCCAGCCAGGGGTGGCATAATACATGCTTCAGCCCCTGGCGGCCCTGGGTACACCTATGCCCTGCGTTACGGGGTCTGATAAGGTGGCCCAGTACCAATTGGTAAATGCACCTAGGGTACATATCGTAATTTAGAAAGAGAACAGCCAGGCTGTGGGTCTGATTAGCAGGCCCACAGCCAGAGAAAGTCGTAAACCAATGAAACAAAAGCAAAAAATCTGGGTGATCATAGGATTGCAGACCCTACTCTCCTACATGACCCCCCCCAAACGTCGGAACAATAAGCTAACCTTGACCAGGTGAGTCTTCTTGTTCTAAGTGGAAATATCTGGAGAGCCCATCGGCATTGCCATGATCAGTACCAGGTCTATGTTCCACTGTAAAGTCCATCCCCTGTAGGGAAATGGACCACCTAAGCAGTTTAGGGTTTTCACCCTTCATCTGATTTAGCCACAAGAGGGGCTTATGGTCGGTCTGAATCTTGAAGTGAGTGCCAAACAAGTATGGCCTCAGCTTCTTCAGGGCCCAAACCACAGCAAAGGCCTCCCTCTCAATAGCTGACCAATTCTTCTCTCTGGGGGTCAGCCTTCTGCTTATAAAAGCAATGGGCTGGTCTTGACCATCAAAATTCAGTTGAGAAAGAACAGCTCCCACACCCAACTCAGAAGCATCTGTTTGGACAATGAATGGTTTGGAGTAGTCCGGACTCTTGAGGATAGGCGCCGTGCACATGGCCTGCTTTAGGTCATCGAATGCTTTTTGACAGCTCGCTGTCCACTGAACCTTTTTTGGCATTTTCTTACTTGTCAGTTCGTTTAATGGTGTCACAATTGAACCATAGTTCCTGACAAACTTCCTATAGTAACCAGTCAGGCCCAAGAAAGCTCGAACCTGAGTCTGGGTGGTTGGAGGAGCCCAGTCCCTGATCGACTGTATCTTGCTCTCCAGTGGCTGAACCTGACCTCCACCTACAAGGTGGCCCAGGTATACAACCTGTGTCTGCCCTATCTGGCACTTGGTGGCCTTGATAGTGAGACCTGCTGCTTGCAGCGCCTCTAACGTCTTCCGCAGGTGGACCAGGTGATCCTCCCAGGTGGAGCTAAAGACAGCAATATCGTCAAGATACGCCGCACAGAAGTCATCCAGCCCAGTAAGGACTTGATTCACCAACCTTTGGAAGGTGGCAGGTGCATTTTTCAGCCCAAAGGGCATTACCACGAACTGATAATGCCCACCAGGGGTTGAAAATGCGGTTTTAGGCTTGGCGTCCTCAGCTAACCTGATTTGCCAATACCCAGCTGTCAGGTCAAACGTACTTAAGTAGTTGGCCGAAGCCAATCTATCGATAAGCTTGTCTGCCCTTGGTATTGGGTGGGCGTCAGTCTTAGTGACTGCATTGAGACCCCTGTAGTCTACGCAAAACCTCATCTCTTTCTTACCACCCTGGGTGTGAGGTTTCGGCACTAGAACTACGGGACTAGCCCAAGGGCTATCCGAGGGTTCAATGACTCCCAGCTCCAACATTTTCTGCACTTCACTCTTGATGCAGTCTCTAACGTGATCAGGCTGCCTGTAGATTTTACTCTTGACGGGCAAGCTGTCACCAGTGTCAACCTCATGGGTGCACCAATCGGTCTGACTGGGTGTTAGAGAAAACATATGCCTGAACGACTGAAGAACCTGTTTACAGTCGCTCTGTTGATGTTCGGAGAGGCTGCCACAAAAGACAACACCATCTACCGATCCATCGTCAGAATTCTGAGTGAGCAGGTCGGGGAGAGGGTCACTCTCCTCTTCCTGTCCCTCATCTAGGGCCATGAGCAAACTCATGTCCTTCCTGTCGACATATGCTTTTAGCCTGTTGACATGAAGCACCCTGTGGGGGCTCCGGGGAGTTCCCAGGTCGACCAGGTAGGTGACCTCTCCCTTTTTCTCCAGGATGGTGTAGGGCCCGGACCATTTGTCCTTGAGTGCTGCTGGGGCCACTGGCTCCAACACCCACACCTTCTGTCCGGGCTGGTAAACAGTCAAGACAGCCTTTTGGTCATGCCAAGCTTTTTGGAGTTCTTGGCTGGCCTTAAGGTTTTCGGATGCCTTTTCCATGTATTCAGCCATCCGCGAGCGGAGGCCAAGCACATAGTCCACTATGTTGGCTGCAGGCTTTTTGAGAGGTCTCTCCCATCCTTCCTTCACCAAACACAGGGGTCCTCTTACAGGATGCCCGTACAGAAGTTCAAAAGGGCTGTAGCCAACCCCCTTCTGTGGGACTTCTCTGTAGGCGAACAAGAGGCAGGGGATCAGGACGTCCCATATACGCCGAAGCTTTTCCGGTAGTCCATGAATCATCCCTTTTAGGGTCCTGTTGAATCTCTCAACAAGCCCATTGCATTGTGGGTGATAGGGTGTAGTGAACTTGTAGTTGACACCACATTCCTTCCACATAGCAGTTAAGTAGCTCGACATAAAGTTTGCACCTCTGTCGGAGACGACCTCCTTAGGGAAGCCCACTCTGGAGAATACTCCAACTAGGGCTCTTGCCACAACAGGTGCTGTAGTGGTCCTAAGGGGAATAGCTTCAGGATACCTGGTGGCATGATCCACTACCACCAGTATAAACTTGTGCCCTGATGTTGTAGGTGGTTCCATGGGACCGACGATGTCGATCCCCACCCGTTCAAAGGGCACCCCCACCACAGGCATTGGTATAAGGGGGGCCTTTGTCGTGCCACCTGACTTACCACTGGCTTGGCAAGTGACACAGGAGCGGCAAAACTCCTTGGTATCTTCGTTCATGTGAGGCCAGTGAAAGTGTGAGACAAGCCTGTCCCACGTTTTCGTCTGGCCTAAGTGACCTGCTAAGGGAATCTCGTGGGCCAAGGTAAGTAGGAAACCACGCTGAGACAAGGGTACAACCAGCCTCCTGGTCATGCCAGGCTTGGGGTCTCTCGACTCAGTGTACAGGAGTCCATCTTCCCAGTATACCTTGTGGGTACCTGTGGCGTTCCCAGCAGCCTCAGCAGCAGCCTGCTGTCTGAGGGGTTCAAGAGAAGGGCAGTCTAACTGGTCCTTCCCCAGGTCTTCCCTTGAGGGTCCCCCTGAACCCAAGAATTCAACTTGATCAAGTTCGAATTCCCTAGGCTCAGTTTCCCTCAATTCCTGTAGGTCAGCCTCCTCTGAGACTTGATCCTCGACCTGGGGCAAGGGGGAAGGCGCAGCCTTAACCCTACTGCTCTTTTTCTTGGGAGGTGTCTGGTCCGTTGTTCCAGGATCCAGCACCTGTTCAGTGGGGCATTTCCTGACCTGTGACCTAGTCACAGCGAACACATGTGCTGGCAAACCTAACATTTCCATGTGAGTCCGGTGCTCCACTTCTGACCATTGTGATGACTCCAAATCATTGCCCAACAAACAATCCACTGGGAGGTCTGGACTAACTACAACCTTCTTTTGGCCAGTTACCCCTCCCCAGGAGAAAGCTACAATTGCCATACTATGATTGGTAGTGACATTGCTTGCATTGGTCACCAGGAATTCTGTACCTGGCATGATCTGTCCAGGGTCCACAAAGTTAGGCGTCACCATGGTGACGCTGGCACAAGTGTCCCTATAGGCCTGAGCCATCTTTCCATTTATGAAAGGCGTCTGTCGGTATTTGCCCAAGGTATTGGGACTTATGTCAGGGGACACGTCCGCGTCGCCTGTACTGACAAGGACAGCCTGAGTGAGTGTGCCAACTAAGTTGTCACGCCCCTCAGAACCCAGGGTTAACCCTACTAAACCCTTGGGAGGCGCACTACCACTGCTGACTGTACTAGGGGGCACAGGTGCCTTAGGGGCTGCAGTGGCAGGAGTCTGCCCTCCTCCTTTCTTGGTGCACTCACTAAACCAGTGAGATTTACTTTTACAGTACTGGCACCATCTTTTGGATTGGCCTTCTTTCTTCTTTTGGGGAGCCTGACCCCCACCCTCTTTGGGTTGTTGGGGACCTGTCGAAGACTTCTGGTCATTTTGTTCCCCTTTAGAATCTTTACCCTTCTGGTCTGCTTTCTTCTGACCACCTTGATTCTGGCCCTGGTTCTGTTTAACTCTTGTACGAACCCATCTGTCTGCCTTCTTTCCCAATTCTTGGGGAGAGGTCAGATCTGAGTCGACAAGATGCTGATGCAACAACTGGTTCTGACAATTGTTTAAAATTTGTTCTCTCATCATCAAATTATACAATCCTTTGTAATCAGTAACCTTACTGCCCAGCAACCAGCCCTCAAAAGCCTTAGTGGCACAATCGACAAAATCAGACCAATCTTGAGACTGCGTTTTCTGGGTATCCCTGAACAGCACCCTGTACTGCTCAGTGGTTAGGCCGAACCCTTCAACAAGTGTATTTTTCAAGACTTGGTAATCGTTCGCATCCTCCACCCTTGTGGTGAGGAGCTTGTCTCTTCCTTTACCTTCAAAGGAGAGCCACAAGATAGCTGCCCACTGACTCTGGGGAACACCTTGCACCGTGCAGGCCCTCTCCAAAGCAGTAATCCATTTGTGGATGTCGTCCCCTTGTTTAAAGGGGGGCACTATCTTACCAAGGTGTTTCGTATCGAAACTCTTTTCCCTATTGCTAGGTACATTGCTGCCACCAGTGGGGACTGCCCCACTTAACTGT
Source organism: Lissotriton vulgaris (assembly GCF_964263255.1). Taxonomy (NCBI): domain Eukaryota; kingdom Metazoa; phylum Chordata; class Amphibia; order Caudata; family Salamandridae; genus Lissotriton; species Lissotriton vulgaris. The sequence goes on from NC_141697.1 coordinate 9,771,048, forward strand.
TGCTCTCTCGCAAAGGCAAGCCTCTCTTTGGCCAGGGCAAGTTCTTCCCTTTCGATCCTCAGATTAGCTGCCCTTTCATTAGCTTCGTACACTCTCCTCTGAGGGGACGTCATCCCTCTCTGAGAAGAGTTGTGAGAGCCATTGGTTCGAAGGGATCCGCCAGAGTCTCTCGACAGAGATCGGGCTCGTCCATTCCCAATGTTAAGCGGACCTGACAGTAGCGCCGGGGGTCCCCCAGTACCACTATCATGTTTGCTTAAGTTGGACCTGCTCAGTCTAACAACTTCTACCTGTCCCTTATCTGCCTCATCCCCAGAGGGATCCTCATCCTCATCATCCTCCACATCTTCGTTCTCAGTTGCGAGGTGGATGAGGTCAGGATCGTCTCTGGTTCCCTCGAGGGGAGGCATGTCTCCTTCTGGATTAGAAGAGCTAAGAAGTTTCTCGGCCCTTCTGGCATCATAAGTCTCCAAGAGACCAATCAGAAAGGACGTTGTGGGGTTAGACCCCTGCTTGATCTTCCTGGAGTGACATAGCTGTCTTAACTCCTTGAAGCTCAGCACAGTATATCCTGAAGGGATGACCTGTGGAGGGTCAACTGACACAAGGGGAGACCCAGAGTTTCCTCCTTTGTCCGACATACTGTTTCTAGTGTGGTGTAAGTGATGCACCTACCTACACTACGTGTTTACCTACTGTTCCCTTGCTAAGAGTTGTAGCCAAGGTGTGCTAAGCCTTGAGGAGCTACAACAGCTGGTTCAGTAGAACTCAGAGTATTCTAAGCTTTAGTTATATGTACTAACCGTACTTATGTGATCTTTCAACAAGATATTCTTAGGATACGTGTGGTAAAACAACAGCAAGCTCAAATCCCAACCGCTGCTCACCAATGTGAGAAGTTGGCCCGATATGCAACGTTCGCTATTCTAGCGACCGCTATGTATCGTTCCAACGACCCTTATGGTGTTTGGTTGTAAGTCAACCTATAGACCAGCTATCCTAGTAGCGTGGATACGAGCAGTCTAAGGCTAAAGACTCGAGAGGGCGCGTTAAGCCAGCTGTTTACCACACATGTACCCCTTGAACACCCAGTGAAAGGACACCACACAAGTGTTATGAAAATAAACAGGATATTTATTAAGATTCACAACAGCCCTGGACTCTTTATGAGGACAGGGTACTAAGCACAAACCAAATCTCTTTAGCAAATACTTCAAGTGCACAATTAAAACAAGTGTCCGAGGACACGGAAAGTTTAAGGTCTCGGGCGGACCCGATAAGGCAAGTCGGAAGCGAGGGACTCGGGACCCTAGAGTAAGGAGGCTATGCAGGCACCGAAATGCCGAGTTACCTAGCCACGAGGGCTGCGGCTGCACAAGTCTTACAGGCGTCGGGGTCTTCGCTGACGAGCCAGGAGCCGGAAGAAAAGGAGTTGCTGGCCGGCGACCAGTGCTGAATAGTTCGTAGAGATCCAAGCCTGGATCAGAGAGTGTTGATACCTGAAAGCAGAGGGGACCAAGTTCGTACTACTAGCCAGTAGTCAGAGGGTACCAGGAAGGCACCGGTTGGCCGTCACCTCGACCAGGTGAGTGGGCGACGCTAGGCTCTGCAGTCTCACGGACCAGGAGGCGTTGTCGGCGACCACGGTGGAGGTGCGAGCTGTCCCACGAAGGATGATGCTGTCGGCGTCGCTGGGCCCAGGATGGGGCAACAAGCCTTGGCAAATCTCAGGGCCACGTGGTGGGCCTAAGATGGCGTCTTGAGTGGGCCAGGAGGGCCCGGGGTGCTTCTCGCAAAGAAGGAAGCAAGGGCCAGTCTGGAGCAACCAGACCAGCAGAGTTGATTGTCGGATGTCGTCACAGAAGGGCACAAGCCAGCGGCTAGTGACCAGACAACGTGCTGAGCAGCGAGCAGAAGGGCCCCACGCAGATCGTGGAGATGCTGGGAGACTGCACTTCGGTGCTGGAGCGGCTCAGGGTCGGGGCTTCTCGGACCCCAGAGCACTCACCAGAGAGTTACCTCGATGGTCGTGCTGGTTTTAAGAGCGTGCAGGTTCTGATGATGGCCGGTCCCTCGAGGTCTCGTCGCACCCACAGATCACAGCTGCGCTGATGACGTGGGTAGAGGTCAGAGGTGCCAGGGAGCCGGTTCTCGTCGAGCTGGGCCGTCGGATTCCTTGAGGAAGGACTTACAGCAAACCGCAGAGTTCTTAGATGGTGCCCGCTGATGCAGGGTGACTACTCCTTAGTCACAAGGGAGAAATCTTGAGAAGAGTCTTGAATGTCCTTTCGTAGAAAGTAGTTCTTGAATCAAAGATGATCTAATTTGGAAGGGTCCCCGCTCCGGTCTTTATCCTAAAGAAAGGGGTGGGTACATGACTAGGTCCTGCCCTAAGGGTGGGACCAGGAAGGGGGGTAGTTACACCCCTCTCCCCTGCCGGACTTTCCCCAGGCCAGGGCTGTCGCCCCTGGAACTGGTTCTAACCGGCAGATGCGTAGTGAGCACCGGGGTGCCACTCCGCAGTCACCTTCTCGCAAAAGCCCTACCTACCCAGAATACACAAACCCTGTCTGGGACGGTGCGAACACCGCCCTTGACAGGAAACCCTTTGTCCGAGCGCTCCTCGCTGGAAGGACTCCCAGCAGCAGGAGGTCAGACTCGTGTCTGTGGTGGCAGCATCCATTTTGTGGAGCTGAGGCTTCAGTTAACTTTAACCGGGGTTCACAGTTACGTACATGTCGTGTCCCTCTAGAAGGGTGGAATGCTAACTTCACCGCCAGAATTGGTGAGAGGGCAGCACCCCGATTCGTATGACACCTTACTCGACATGCCTTGATAACGCGACACCGGAGTTACCGATATGGTACGCGTTATCATGGAACAGCCATTGGGTCTTGATTCCGCAAGCTGCAACCGGGCTCGGCTCGGGCCTGAACCTAGCTCACATGAGCCCACGCACTCTGCCTTCAGGATTGTTAAGGCCTGCCATAGGAGTGACTGATAGGAACTCGGGTGTCCATTGTATGGTTAGATATAGAGCTACTATACCTAAAGCGAAGGGTGATTACACGTCTTCGCCCCAGCTGTCGTGCAGCCAGTTGTGTCAAATTTAGGAGGCCAGCCAGGGGTGGCATAATACATGCTTCAGCCCCTGGCGGCCCTGGGTACACCTATGCCCTGCGTTACGGGGTCTGATAAGGTGGCCCAGTACCAATTGGTAAATGCACCTAGGGTACATATCGTAATTTAGAAAGAGAACAGCCAGGCTGTGGGTCTGATTAGCAGGCCCACAGCCAGAGAAAGTCGTAAACCAATGAAACAAAAGCAAAAAATCTGGGTGATCATAGGATTGCAGACCCTACTCTCCTACATGGATGACCCCTCTCCACATTTGGGCCTGTTGGGTATGGTAGTGGACACAGCACCTGGCAGTAGGAAATTGCATGCCTTGTTATTATTATATGCGAGGCAACAGATTGCTCTCAGATGGGGACGGAAGAGACTGCCAACGTTCAATGCTTGGCTGACAGCGGTCATGTATGGCCACACACAACTGGGCACCTATTGGGAGCTGATGCCGGCTGAATCCAGACCCCGAGACATCTGGGAACCCTTTATCCAATGGACTAGCGCTAGAGCGATGACCCCCGCTTCGGTTGTGGAAGCGACATCAATAGACAATGGATATATGCCTACACTGCATTAAAGTCCCGATTTACAACACTAGAAGGACGAGTCTGATCCCCCACTCCCCCCCTCCCTTCCCCTCCCCTTCTGTACATCCCCCCCCCACTTCCTCTCCCCCCCTCTCTCACCTAAGCATACACGACATTCAGGTAGAGGGTCTCTTTCTCTGCCGTCAATAGAGCTACTCCCCTTCAATATCAGGCTATCCCACTGCGGATGGCTTGAGGTATGATGTGCTATGTTCCAGGGAGTCTGCCAGACTATATATGCAAGTTGTATGGATGCTCTTGAGTAGGGCTCTCCAATGCTATATCCGCTTAAGAGGACAATTATTATTGCGACCTATGTTGTTCCTGGTTAGAGTTATTTAACGTTATACATGTTCTTGCCTTCAACAGTCTGACACACCTACACCAGATCTCCTTCATCATGCTCATTGGGTGGTGTATCGTTTGGTGGGAACATCTCCTCCATGCTCAGCTCATTTGAAGTTATTGCTTTTCACTGGCATATATTTACAATTGCAATCATCTCACTGTATATGGTTATGCAATGGTAACCTGTTTGTGACGCGGCCGGCCCGAAGTGGTTGTAGGCGACATGCTGTGTATAGGTAAATAATTGATATGCCTCATTAACAGATTGAGGGCTGTTGGATCAATGGAGCTGCCGGCCAAAGTTTTATTTGGTTGTAGGTGATGAGCTGTGTAAACTGCATTAAATGATAATAAAGGTTTTTTTGAAATTAAAAAAACAAAACAAGAAAAAAACAGACAGTACCCCAAAAAACTGGTCAAAAAAGCTAAAAAAAGAGCAGCTAATAATAACTGAGAGGCCTTACTGGAACCCAAAGTAAGCCAGGACACAACAAGTGAAAAAAGACCTATCTGTATTACAACATACAATATTGCCTCTGACAAAGTCACCAAAATCTTAAAAAAACATTGGCGTACCTTGAACTGCGGAAATCTGAACATGCCTACACCAATGTTCAGTCATAAGAGAGGGAAAAATTTAAAAGACTACCTAGTCCACACCCGTCCTAAACTGGAAAACAAGATCAACAAACAGAGAACAATCACTACGGTGCCCACAGGACATTACCCTTGCAGGGACTGCAGCGTCTGCCATTTGATCACAGTCACACAAAAAAATGAATTCAATAACAAGATGACATGGGAAATTCGAAATTTCACGAACTGCAATACCTCAGGCGTTGTGTACATGATTACTTGCATCTGTAATCTTCATTACATCGGCATGACCACTAGAAAGGCAAACACCCGGATAGTGGAACATAGAAGTAACATTAGTTGTAAGAAAAATACAACTAAAATGACTTCTCACTTCATTGAAAAACATCACACACCCAATGACATGAAATGGGTGATACTTGAACACATGAGCGGCCACGAAAACCTGGAACAACGTCTGTTAGAAAAAGAGCAACGCTGGGTGTACAAATTGAAAACTGACCACAATGGATTAAATGATGCTATTCCTTGGGGCCACCTGTCTAAACAATCATGAACCTTTGCCTGTCAAGTACGCAGACCATAATCCTGCCTTTTTCTTTTTCTGTTTTTTTTCTGTTAGTTTCTTTTTGAACTATTGTGCCCTCAATTCGAGTTCCTTCAGTATATTGCTATACCGCGAAAGAAGAAGGTTTTTAATACTCTCACCTACTGGTGAACCCTTCATTCTTTCGTTTTTCATTGTTTTATATTTTTTCATTTTTTCAATTTTTTTTTAATGTTTTTGAATAAATAATTATTTCCCTTCTTGGATCGACTTTATTGTCGACCTTAATTCCTCATTCCCCATTTGGGTCGACTTTATACTTTTTTGTCATTCCATTTTTATTTCCCTCTCACATATGGACATATTTTTCGTCCTTACTTTATTAAATGTCCTTTTCCTTTTAATTATAATATCATTTTTGACTTGGTTAATAATTCCTTTATTCAGGATGACCATCAGATTGTCACGATTATCTCACCGTGCCCTGTGTCTATGTGGTTGTGTGTGTATTACCTAAATCATTCCTACCTCATCCGCTTTTCCAAGATGGCCCCCACACTGTTCCAATGTGGGTCGGCAATCTTGAATAGAGTTCCCGCTCTATGCTTCCAAACCGAAGCAGAGCGGCTAGGCTTCTTTCGCATATTACCCAGCGCCCCCGCCCGACACGGAACTCACCGGTCGCGAGGGACGCCGAGTAGGTTTATCGGCAGGGAGTACGTCCGCACCAAGTAAGACCTTTTTACCCCCGCCAGGCACAACGAAGCAAATGGGAGTGACTGCGATTAAAATACACAGCACGCCCGTTTGACCCCGGGAAGAACAGCGTCGGAAAGTAACAAAAACTTTTTTTCCACCACAGATGGACCACGCGGAGCTCTCTTTCCCTTAAAAGTGCCCTTGAGGCTTATTAAAGACCACATAAACGTATGTGTAATGTTTTGTCCTTTGTGATTTGCATATGATTTTATGTTCGTGTGTCACCACTTGCTCGTTTAGGGTCCAGCACAAGGTTACTTTTGCACACGTACTTCAGAATAGAGGCAACATGGCACGCCTAGGAAAACTATGTATATATGGTGTTTTTTATTTCAGTCACACGATATCGTTATATTCACAGGTCTGAACGAGTGAAGCACTACCTTTTAAATTAGTCATTTACGCATTCAGTATCCACAAAGAGGAGTCATTCGGCGAGTCATTCCATCATAATCTTTGTTTCTCCTTTTTCAACAGATTGACCACAGTATTACTGAAGAGTCGTATGTATATATAGCATTTCTTGCTCATTGTTAGGCATATTTCACATTTTTGGAGTGGAAATCACAGGGCTGGTCCTTGTGATGTCTTGAGGAAGAGCTGAGGGGTACAGCTCGGAACTAGTTGGCTATCTACTAGGTTTCCGGTGCCATTAGTCAACCGGTTTTACCTAGACACCCACCCCACCTTTTAATATATCTGCTAGGAGCACTAATAAAAGTCTTTTTTTGCCCACTAGTAAGATATTTTTAATTCACACCACTCCACTCTCTTATCACTTCACACCACACATAGTCCTCACTAACAGTGCTCCTACGTATCTCGCAAGTCGTAGCACGCCTCAACCTGCAGCGGGTTGGGTGGGCCCCTATGATGAAGCATGTCACCGTGAGGCAACTCCGGTGAGTGAGGGAACTCAAAATAAAGGGTAATTTCCCCCCCTTTATTCTGGAATTCACATCCATCTATGATAGTGTTTTCAAAAAACATAGCTATTTTCTTTATCCGATACTTCAGATTTTTTGGTACATGTATTAGCTCTGGAGGGAGAACCTAGTTCTGTATCCCTCTATCTCCCCCCTTTGGTTTTTTTCTTCAGCAGTAATAGTCCCAATTTTTAAAAAAGGGAATAGGGACAACCCCCAATGCTACCGCGCGATATCACTGATCGATGTCACGGCAAAAGTGTTGGGTCGAGTGGTCCTCAACCGCCTCATGGAATGGGCTGATACACATCAGATTATTACTGATATACAATATGGGTTCAGGGAGGGAAGGTCAACTACGGATATATATTTTTTTACCTCAATCTCCTGGTTGCCAAATATACCATAGCATGCAACGAGGCAGTTTATTTGGGGTTCATGGATCTCTCTGCCTCTTTCGATCATGTTAGCAGAGAGAAGCTATGGGCCCTGTTGACGAGCCTAGGGGTTGACCCCGACTTAGTTAACATACTCAAAGCTTTGCACTGGAATACCTCTGCTTCAGTGCGTTTTAACTCAGAAGGAGGCACGACAACACCTTTTCCATGTAATAGTGGGGTCAGGCAGGGCTGTATTTTAGCTCCTTTTCTGTTCTCCCTCTACATTAACAATTTAGACAAGGAATTAGGTAAACTCGGAGTAGATTGCCCCCAAGTAGGGTCCTGCTCTGTCCCAGTCCTGCTTTACGCGGATGACGTGGTGCTGTTAGCCCGCACCCCTAAGGTTCTCCAGAGGCTGATTGATGGGTTTGTCAGTTTTATGAATACACTAGACCTATCTGCAAATCTGGATAAATCCTATGTTATGCTGACAGGGGCCAAACCTTGGAAGAAGTTCTCCTACAAGATAAGCACCCACAAACTAGGACAGGTTCAGTCCTTCTCTTACCTAGGCTTACTATTTGACGCGTTGTTAAGCTTCAAACTCCTAGTGGAAAAACACCGTTCAAAATTGGTGGCCTCAACTGGGGCAATAATGAATCATGGCCGTAGGCTGGGAAGGCGGTCGCCTGAACATGTCATGAACTTGGACAGATTGATCAGCTGCGCTAAAGTGGTTTATGGGTCAGAAATATGGGGTTTTGTTAATATTCAACAGCTAAAGGCAGAGGAAAATGAATATTTTAGAACAGTACTTAAAACCCCACAAAGCATCCCTGCCCACATTATACATGAAGAGTTAGGAGGGACATATATTGAAGATCAAATAAAGGTCACACCTCTTATAGCCTGGCTGAAGATCTGGATTAATCCAGATGCAGATCTAAGCAGACAAATCATCACAGACTGCCTAAAAAGGGATAAAGAAATGAGTATTCCTTGGTTAAAATATGTAAAAGGTACATTCAAGGGTATTGGTTGTAAGAATCTCTTTACCAATCCGGAAGACATCACTGCTCATGATAAACTGTGAGTTAAAACATTTTTGGGGGAACGGGCAGCCGCCTCTAGGGCTGCCACAGAAGAAAGAAAACCCACAGTTGGTGCTTACAGATTATTGAAAACAGAGGAAGGAAGGGAACCCTATCTTACCCTCACACACATTGCACAGGAAAGATTTTACATAACTAGTTTTAGGCTCAACCTTTTACACCATATACTGGCTGATCCTCCAGGTTTCACTTTAATGGTTGAGCAGAAGGGTACCTGCGGCTGCGACAATAGGTCTCCGCAGGACACCCTTCACTTTGTATTGTTATGCTCATTTTATACGCTACCCAGGCGCAAGTTTTTAGTGGGAATTTTAAAAAAAGCAAAGTTTAAACACGCCAAGGTAGCATTACTATTTTTGCAAAAGGCTAAGGACCCCTATACTCTGTTCTGTATAATGAATTTTATTAAGATCTCCGAAAGAATAAGGAACTCAAGAGGGCGTTGCTGAATGTATTGTTCGCCAGTTGATTATCCTTGGGCTAATGTATTTTAAGAATTTTTAACAGTTTTTATGAACTTTTGTGGTATTTTTTAAATGCAGAATAAAGAAAATATATTGATATTGATAATGTTTCACCCAAATCCGAAAATGATAGAAACCTTCAGGTGGTTCTACTACGCTCCATTGGAGCCACGCTGCCTGCTAAGGAAAGTGCTTAGTAAAGGAACTATATTTTCTCCCCTACACTTGACAAAAACAGGTTCGGTGCCAGTTAAAAAATCCACCCATGAACTTACTGGACATGGAGGGGTACTAGCCTGAGATTCATCTCTCCCGGGAAGGAGCTACAGTGGCCGTTGGAAGCTCATACCGACCCAACTCTAAGACATTAGCACGCTTCATCTCCTGTATCCTCCTCTTTCTGATTAATGTCTTCCTCTCTGTCCCTTCCATTCTCTTTTATCCTGTGTGGCTTTCCTTCTTTTTCACTAGCAAGCTTTGCTTCTTTATTTGACACTCTATATCCCACTCGCCCTCTTTGAACCTCCACCTTTTCCTTTATCTTCTAAAGTTTACAGCCCTATCTATGGGGGCAGGAGTGCTGCAGGATTAGGTATGTACCCAGTGGGGGAAACCAGGACCCCAGGAATGGCAATGGTGGAGGGTCCGAATCTGAAAAGACTAAACCTACTGCTGTTTCTGTGCTTGTGATGAGGACAGTTTCACTATTAAATGTTTTGAAATTCATACTGATGTTAACATGTAATTCACAAATGTACTAGGTGTGCACTTTTCACGTTTAGACTGACCACAGCTAATGTAGACCTCATTTTGAAATGGTTAGTGCAGTGTCTGGCTGCCACCTTGATCCAAGCTGTGTATCTTTCTTTATTTCAGTAGAAAATGAACCAGCAATCTCAAATGTTCCAAACAGCAGCCAGCTGATATAAAAGTATGTGTTGGTAATGCTGCTATGGTTTACACATTGAGGTCCCCTTTAAACATTTTTAAACCTTTTTCATTTTAATGAGCCAAGTCACATGTTGGATGGCATTTCAGGCATGTTCCTTACCAAGAGACCAAGGGGGACCTCTGCTGCAGCGTAACTCACCCCTGTGACCTCGGACCTCGGACAGTAGCCTGCTTGCTTCCCTGCCGCCCCCGCCGCCGCTCAACACCCGCGGCTGCCGAGAGGGGCTGAGCAGGTGAACTACATCTCCCAGCGCCCCCTGCTCCACAGGGACGCCGCCGCCTGCCAGCTGGGACTTCCGCCGGGAAGGCGTACAAGAACAAGCCCTTCCTGCGGCTGAGCGGGGACCTCTGCTGCAGCGTAACTCACCCCTGTGACCTCGGACCTCGGACAGTAGCCTGCTTGCTTCCCTGCCGCCCCCGCCGCCGCTCAACACCCGCGGCTGCCGAGAGGGGCTGAGCAGGTGAACTACATCTCCCAGCGCCCCCTGCTCCACGGGACGCCGCCGCCTGCCAGCTGGGACTTCCGCCGGGAAGGCGTACAAGAACAAGCCCTTCCTCCATGCAGAGGGCGGGCCGTCTAAGGCCGTCCAAGGACGACCAGGGACGGGACGGGCCACACCTTTAACAACATGGGTAAGAGAAAACTGTCCACTCCGGTGACGGGAGAAGCGAAGGCCAAGGTCCCGAAATACACGACTAGCATAATTACCTATCTGACTTCTAAAGTGGATGAACTATCCTCACAGATAGCTGTCTCGGAACGTGCACTGGGGTTGGAATCTACTTCTGAAAGCATTTCTACTGTTCTTTCTCCGCCCATTAGTTGCGTACCTCTTGAGCCGAGGGTCATAATCGAATCATGTCGGGCTAATGTGGCACAGACCCCTACTGTCCTGCCTTCCCCAGAACTCCCTATCACCGTAATACCTCCTGTTACTGAGGCAACATGTGTTGGAGACGGTGTGGCCACCATTCATTCTGGGGGTTTGCAGGCTTCCTATGTCACCGAGGAGGGCCTCACGGATCTCCTGGAAAAACTTTTTACCGAGAGGCTAGAATCAGCTTTAATCCAAATTGCAACAGACATTACTGAAACATTGAAGGACTGTGTCAGTAAACTGTTAAATAAATGTGAACGCATTAACAATTTTTTGGATAGCCGGGCCCCGGTTACAGTACCCATAGAAATTGACCCTCCTATCACCCTAGTATCTAACTTACCGGCAGAAAACCCTATGCCAGCTAAAGGGAAAGTTATAAATGGCAGATATACACCTTTATCGCAAGCCGTGTCAAACCGTGTTCTATTGGATAAGCCTTTACAGGGAAACCCATCGGGTCCTCTGGGAGACCAGAGGGCTAGGGTCCTCCCAGTACATCTCCCTCCTGATGCAACACCTTTTGTGGCTGTACTTGTTAATGTTCCCAAACTAGAAGCGGGGGAGGTTGAACACCATGAAACACTGCGAAAGCACACGGAAAATGTAAATGTAAATGTATGTATGTAAATGTATTGGCATTTATATAGCGCACTACTTACCCGTAGGGTCCCAAGGCGCTTCGACCGCTGCAAAACCCTTCCTGGCTTCCCTGAGAGATGGTCCCTTAATGGGTATCTCCAGGGTGAGACCAGGCATCCCCGGCGGTCTGGTGGGGCCGTTAGTGAAGATGAGGCAAGCTAATGCCCAGAGTTGCCGAGTGTGATCGCTGAGAGAATTATCGAGAGAAGGCGAGAGAATTATCGAGTCCGCTGACCCTGGTCCAGAAACCTGCTGCGCCGGGAATCGAACCCTGGTCCCGGGCTGTCCTCTGCTCTCGGGTCTGCCGCCTCTAACCAGTGAGCCACACTACTTCTGGTGTAATGCAAATTGTACGGGTGAAAGTAATGTTGCAGCTAACATATTGATGTGCAGAAGGGTAAATTGGGTTGGCAAAACCAAGAAATGTGTGACAGGCGATTGTGTAATAGTCAACTTTAAATCGCGTGATGTCACAAGCCGCCTCTTCTGGGATGCCTCTCCTTTAAATTCTTTAGGTAAGGGTGTGCGCGCCATGCCGCTGGGTTTTTTCTACCCACCTACATTCAGGGTAACTGGAGATGGATATGGCAGGCCCCAGCCAAATAATAATAATCCTGGCTTTCACGGCAAACAAAATCTCCCTTTGATAGGAAATGAGTGGGTGACTAAGAAGGTCAGGGGTGGTGGCGCAGCCACAACAGTAATGAATGCACACCCAGATAACCTGCCTCTTTCAAATAGATTTGCGGCTCTTGCCAATCAGGATGTTATGGACTGACTAGAGCCCTCGCTAACTAACCAGCCAGTCATTGTACAGGATGACCTCATTGAGACCCCTATCTGCTGTAACATTGCTAACACTATTAACAACTCTATCTCATGCAATGTGGCATGTACTGAGGGGGAGATAATGATAGAGGGAGGCAATAGTAATAGAAATATTAAAATCATGTCCTGGAACATTGCGGGCTTACGAGCCAAACAAAATGATTCAATCTGGCTGGGTAAGCTGAAAGAACACGATATAGTAGCCATGCAGGAAACATGGGCTAGGGAAAACTCATTTTGGCTGGACGGCTATTCCTCATTCTTTGTTAAAGCACAGCATTCCGTGGTGGGAAGAGACATTGGTGGCCTGATGTTCTTGGTTTCTCTCAGCATAGCGGGGAGTGTGAGGGAAATTCCTAGTTCCTCACACTACTTTCAACTGTTAGAGATACGCCACGCAGATAAAAATAAAACACTCTTTATAAATTGCTATAATGCCTCGCAGGGTGGTCCCCAAAACTTTGTTTTAGATTGTTTAGATTTATTTGTTACTGAATATATGTCAAAGCAAACCACTTTTGTTCAAATTATTTTAATGGGCGATTTTAATGTGCATTTATGTGAATCACAATGTCATATCAAGGATCTAGATGGGCCTGACCTCACGACCCCTCCCCACTTTGAGCATAGCCTGAAGGGTTCAGCTATGGAACATCTATTATCAGCTAATGATTTGTTTGAACCCAGTTTTGCTGACCTAAAGGATCGGGTGGTTACTTATAATGCTAGGGGCAGTGAATCCATCATCGATTACATTTTTATGTCTCCAGGGCTCCTTCATTATGTTCTTTTTTATAACGCCATTGAAAGTGGTTTTAGTGACCACAATCCGGTATGCTTAATACTGGATGGATCGCTTGGATTGCTGAAGGGGGCCTCGTTGGCCACTTCTGCGAAACATGTTAAGAGTAAAGATCAAGGGCGGCGATTAAAATGGTGCAAAGTTTGTCCAGAAGATTTTTCGTACTTTATTGAACACGAAATGGTGGTGGAATTCCAGACCTGCAGGGACCCTGCTAGGGGGGATAAAGAGATCATAGCCGATTTTGAGGCTATTTGCTCGAAGGTGGAGAAAGAGCTAACACTTAGACCCAAAAGGGGACCTCCCCCTGCCTCCGGTTGGTTTGACCATTCATGCACCAAAGCGCACTCTGCACTGCTTGCAGCACTTAAACAATTCCCTAGAAATAAGCTAGTGATAGCTCAACTAAGGAAAAAATATGCAGAGGCGGTAAAAACACGCAAAAAGGCTGTGAAGGTAGAAGCATGGGATGCTTTAATGGATTCTACCACCCTAAAAAATAGCTCTAAATTCTGGTCTATAATAAATAATCCCATTTTTGCTAAGACATGTAACACTGACCTTGAGGCTAATATTCCGGAGTCAGATTGGCTTAGTCATTTTTCAGTTATCTATGGGAGCAATCAAGTTTATGAAACATTCTGCATACCCCGTTATTCTAATATGCTACCCATTGTTGATTTTACTGAAAAGGAAGTCAAGGTCGCAATAATTGGGTCTGCTAAGAACAAAGCCCCTGGACCCGATGGGGTTCCATTGGATTTATATAAATCAAACCCAGAGTTGTGGGCATCTGTTTTAATGAATGTATATAATAATGTACTTAAAGGGGGTTTTCCTAATACCTGGGCTTGCTCAATCATTCTACCAATTTTCAAAAAAGGAGTAAGAAATTACCCTAAATGTTATCGCCCCATATCCTTGCTGGATTCCTCCATGAAAATTTTGGGGAAAGTACTACTAGGGAAAATTAATAAATGGACCTTAGAGAATAACATCTTGTCCAATGCCCTGTATGGCTTCCGGTCAGGTAGGGGGACAGAGGACCAATGCTTGAACTTGAACATGATCATCTCTAAATACACTAAGGCCAAAAAAGGGACAATCTGCGTTGCCTATATGGATTTGTCCACGGCATTTGATCTAGTGAATAGAGCCAAGCTGTGGGCCATGTTGCTACAAATGGGTCTTGATCCCCCTTTGGTCTACTTCTTGGCTGAACTTCACAAGGATCTAAAGGCTTCCATTAGAATGGACCAAGAGGGACATCGTACAGCATGGTTCAAATCAGGCAGGGGCGTGCGACAAGGTTGCATCCTTGCCCCTATGCTGTTCACTTTATATATAAATTCTCTGGAAAAAGCCCTACTGGCCGCATCTGTGGACATTCCGCGTGCAGGAGACACAAACATCCCAGTGCTTTTGTACGCGGACGATGCTGCTTTAATAGCTAGGACACACTTGCGCCTCCAGAGACTTTTAAATGCATTTAGTGACTTCATGTCCTCTCTTGACCTTGTGGTCAATAACACGAAATCCCATGTGATGGTCTTTGGGGCAGCCACAAATAACACTAAATCTTTTTTTTGCAAAGGGGAAGTGATCAGTAATGTTAAAGTTTTCACTTACCTGGGAGTAATTTTCGACACTAAGGGTAGTTGGATCCCCCAGATAGTAGCAAAGACTAAAGCAGTGAGAAGCTCTGTTAACGCTATCTTAAGCTTCTCAAGGAGACTAGGGGGGAAACCAAGTGGTGCCCTTTTAGCCTTGTATAGAGCAAAATCCTTTGCTATAGCTAGGTACGGGGCTGGATTATGGGGTTATGTAAAAACTGAAACCATCCAAACGGAAGTTAATAAGTTTTTATGTTCAATATTAGGACTCCCCGCATCAACAGCCACTTTTTCAGTCCATCAGGAGCTGGGAGTGGGATACATTACTGATGTCCTCTCTATGGCACCTTTACTTGGTACACAGACAAAATATCGATTTTTAAATATCGATAAGCAAAAATATCGAAGTTTAAATATCGATATACAAAAATATCGAAGGTAAGTAATATCGACAGTCTAAATATCGATATTGGTATGATATCAGTAATATCGAAGTTGTAAATATCGATGTTAATAATATCGAAATTAATAACTTTGATGTTACTAATATCTATTTTTAAATAAATTTAGTGTATATTATATTGTATTAATTATGTTTTATTATTTTTTTTAATGTAATTTTATTAAATATTGTGTTTTACTACTGTAGCGGGTTGTGGGTTTATAGGGGAATAGGGTGGGAAGTAATTTAATTATGTTAAATTAATTATTAATTATTAGGAATTATTAATTAATTAATTGAGAATTAATTTTAAATTATTTTTAATTAATTTATTAATTGATAAATATGTTCTGTAGCGGGTTATGGGTTTATAGGGGAATAGGGTGGGAAGTAATTTAATAATAATTAATTAATTGATATATGTTTGTATATATTTTAATTAATAATTAATTGGTAATTAATTTCTATTAATTAATTTTGGGTACAGGGGTATTTTTAGGGTTCAGGGTCAGTTTTCAGTTCATGGGTACAGGGGTATTTTTAGGGTTCAGGGTCAGTTTTCAGTTCATGGGTACAGGGGTATTTTTAGGGTTCAGGGTCAGTTTTCAGTTCATGGGTACAGGGGTATTTTTAGGGTTCAGGGTCAGTTTTCAGTTCATGGGTAAATGGGTATTTTTAGGGTTCAGGGTCAGTTTTCAGTTCATGGGTACAGGGGTATTTTTAGGGTTCAGGGTCAGTTTTCAGTTCATGGGTACAGGGGTATTTTTAGGGTTCAGGGTCAGTTTTCAGTTCATGGGTAAAGGGGTATTTTTAGGGTTCAGGGTCAGTTTTCAGTTCATGGGTACAGGGGTATTTTTAGGGTTCAGGGTCAGTTTTCAGTTCATGGGTAAAGGGGTATTTTTAGGGTTCAGGGTCAGTTTTCAGTTTTTGGGTAAAGGGGTATTTTTAGGGTTCAGGGTCAGTTTTCAGTTTTTGGGTAAAGGGGTATTTTTAGGGTTCAGGGTCAGTTTTCAGTTCATGGGTAAAGGGGTATTTTTAGGGTTCTGGGTCAGTTTTGGGTTTTTGGGGTACAGTCGTACAGGGTAAAAATTAAATACATTTAAATTAAATCAATTAAATGAAATTACAAAATATAAAATTACATTAAATTAAGTTTTTAATTTATTTTAAATGTATATGTATTAGTTTTAATTTTTAAATTATGTTTTAATATTTTTATTTAATATTTGTAACATTATATGTATTTTATAATTATTTTAACATCATTATTAATACATTTTAAAAAACGATATTTTTTATTTCGATATTTTTGTACTACGATATTATTTTTCCGATATTTTTGTACTTACCTTGTTAGGGATAGGATTCCGATATTTTTGACTTCGATATTTTTGTCCCGATATTTTTGTATGTCGATATTTTTAATTTCGATATTTAGTCAGACATTCCCTTTACTTTTGTGGATAAGAGTGTGGACAAATAACAACTTAGGCCTCAACCACAAAATCTTATTGGACTGCCTAAAATTGGATAAGTCTAAAGATATTGCCTGGCTGGCATACATCAACAAGTGCTCTGTAGAACTGGGACGTCCAGAGATTTTCTCCTCCCCGCTTGATCTACAAAAAGCGGACCTGGCTTGGGTCAAGGCAAATTTCTACAAACTTAGGTCCTTGGAGAGAGAACTACTCCAGTTAACAAAACCCACGGTCAGAGCGCATTATATGACTCTTACCCGTATTGCCATCCAACCGTATCTTGCCCTAGTCAATATCCCGTTTCACAGATGGCTTCTGGTTAAATTTAGATTTAACCAGATTTATTTAGTACTCTGTGACAAACAGGGATGGTTTAAGCCTGAGGATGCACCTGTATGTGGATGTGACAACTTTTCCATACAAGACAATATGCACCTTATGTTATTCTGCCCTTTTTATCATGCTCCAAGGCAAAAGTATCTGTTACCCTTGTTGAAGGGGAAAGCGTTCATGCAAGCAAAACCTGCTCTTTTGTACCTACAAATGCTTGACTCCCCCCTGGTAATGTTCAGTGTGGCAAATTACCTTGTTGCTGCTGTTCGAATTAGGAGGAGGAAAGCACAAACCAAACTGTAGGGGACTGTAATGAATCTGGTATCTCTTGCTTTTTTTGCACAGGATGAGTCTTTTTAAACTGACCTTTTTATTGTCGTAAAAATGCACTGTTCAATATGAAATAATTTTTATATTAATTTGTACTGTATCATATGGAATTTTATTATACTTGTATTGTATTATGTAAAAAATTTCATTTTTAAAAATATGTACTTGGGATGATTTTAACTGCTGTAGTATGCTTTTATGATTTTTAACAAAATCGAATAAAGTGGTTTTTGACTTTGACTTACCAAGAGATCTGTAATGGTTACATCTGTCTGAGCTGCAGCAGTATCGTATGATCTGCAAATACATGTTAGAACTCCTGATAATAATGTCTGTTTCACAGGTGGCCTGCATGTAGGGCTCCAAGCAATACTTCTCCGCAGTTAAAACGTGTTTGGAATCTACACGAAAAAAACACATTTTATGATTAAACGAAAAGGGAATTGCAGCAACAAGCAGCCTAATATCTAACACTGACACAAACACAGGCACTCTATCTCACAATGACACTGTGGCACCCTGGGTCATTTTTAGACTGTTTTTAGAGTCTCTTCATTGCTTGCTCTAGCCCTTCAGTACATTATGAACTTGTTTCTCTCAAGCCAATGTGTGTTGTTGAGACCAACAGCTACTCTTCTGAGGTCTAACAGCAGCAACATCTGCTTCTGGCATGGCAAGAAAGTTCTATAAATGTTCCAGAGGTTAAAATGATGTCATAATAAATAGAAGAGTGCACATCTGGTTGAGGTGCAATACAAACGACTGGCCATACAATTCAATCTAAATATTGAGCTAGTAGAGTGTGGGCGAGTGACCCACACTTCTCACCCCCACAAATCGCAACACATTTGTAACAAATTCAAGACCCTTTGCTGGTCTCCCGCTGCACTGTTCACCAACTTCTTACAGCATTTTGTAAATGGTCTTTCTAACCTAATTTCCAGAATATCTTCTCAGCTGTGCTCTTTATGCCAAGTTCAAAGGCATTTAGGTTTAATTGCTGTCATCAGACCAGACCATCCATACGTTTGACCTGACTGTCTCAGCAATGTTCCAGTACTTTACCAAGATGGCGCCAAATTTGCATCTTCCTGAAATTCTACACCAAAGGAGTGGAAAATATCCTAATTTTTATCCCTAAATTATGTGAAATGACAGAAAATTGTGGAACATTGCACATAATGTACCCAAAACGCACTTTGGGTTATCTCGAATGAACGTAAAACTCAGGTACGTTCTTCACATTCAAAAGTCGCCAACCAAAGGAATGGTTCATATTGGGAATTTCTCTAATGGCACATTTTCTGCCAGAATCTGTCCCATACAAGACCTTTTCTGCCCGAACAGCTTCAACTCCAGAAAATGTAATAAATGACACAATGGCGTTACCTCTGACATTTTGCAACGTATGCATAATGGAAAAATACCTAAATTACACAAGCTTTCCATAAAACAAGCATGGTCTTACTTTTCACTCGCTGTGCTGACCTGCGCCCTGAGCAAATAAGGGAAGGGCTCCATGTTAGATTGAATGTGCTGCCCCCGAGCAGCCATGAACCTGCGATGCCCTGTTGGCAGCGCGTTCAATTGAAATAAGGATCAGCTGTTTAAAAGCTTCTCCGCGTTTCACAGTGCAGGCGGCAACCCACCTACACTTTTAAGGGAGGTTAGAGATTCCCTTGCAGTCGTATCAGGTGAGTGGCTGAACCCACATTCAGGGCAATGTCTGAGGAGGTCCATTGGACCCTGTTTCTCCTCCTCGAGAGGGCTGCTGTGAGGAAGCGCACTGAAAGTGCACTACCTTTTTGTGGCGCACTTTCAGTACACCTCTTAAAGGCATATATGTGTATGTGCCAAAGTCGGTAATATGGCACCGGCGCAGAGGCAAAGTGAATCCCTCATTTACATGGAGCTACGCCCCTATGCAAATGTGGACACGCCCTCTCATGATAGCACTGGAGCAACTTGTGTACCAGCGCTATCTTCATTAAAGAAGGGGACACACAAGCGTCTGCGGCTCCTTCTGTAATACCATTGTGCCCGGGGGAGCTCGAAGCGGGCACACATGACTGTTGCGCCCCCTGGGCACAATGTATAAAACGGTTCTAGGTCGGCAATGAAGATACAATTCATCCATGTACCTTTTATTATTTCCCGGGTGCTACTGCTGCAGTGAGTGATTCCTGGGCGGCAGAAGCGAAAAATGCCATAGCAAGCCACTTTGCCGTAGTTTTTGCAAACCTCGCAAATGAGGGAACTCCCTGAAAAGAAAAGAAAAGAACGTTTATATTATTAGATTTTGTGTGTTGTTAGATTTTACATTATGCAAATATTTTGGTATTGGGCCCAGCATGTTTGTCAAAAACGTATATTTACGATATGTGTTGGCTCCGAGAACGTCTTCAAAGGTAAACCCTGGTTCTACTGTACAACATATTGTGGAATATACATTGGTATTCGATTAAACCACACCTACATTTCTCTTTTTCAGACTATTGTCCTGTCTGGGGACTGTGTACATTAAATGATGCTGAGCCACAGGCTGGTGAATAATGTTCTTTACTGTATGCAAGCACTGGCAATGCTAATAAGTCACTCATTCCTAGACTGATAGATCGATTCATTCATCCAATGGGTCATTCTTGTATTTAGACAATTATCCACCCACAATAAAACATACTGACATACGCCAACATGCACGATAAATAAAACGAGCGCACATAGAAAAGTGAAAGCATACCACCTCCTAAACTTGGTGAGAAAATGCAAATATACTATTGAACATTGGGAGAGGCGGTCATCTTTCAATGGTGATGTACACAGTGTGCAACTGTTTTACATTTTAAACATAGATGCACCATGAAGTAACAATGTGCTGGCCACCTTGGAGCAGTAAAAGCAATGACACAATGTGCACAATACAATCTTAAAATGCTAAAGCCATATAAAGCCTAGGTGGCCGGCATAACACTTCTAAATATGTTTACCATCTTGGAATTATGAAACAATGATATACTATAGACAATACCATTTCAAGATGGGCAACCATTTTGGAAATAGCGACAACAGCGGATGCAGCAAATGACATTGTGGGGCAAGCGAGCAGCCGGTTGGAGTGTGGGTGCGTGAGCTGCAGGACACTCAGGAAAAAGAATGAAAGAAATGAAAGCGGTCCTATGAAATAAAAACATGGAAAAAGAATTGATTGGTTACCAACCCGGACAAAGAAGTGCCCTCATTTTCAGATGGATGTGCACATATGATCAGGGCCTATTGGAGTTAATAAATGAATTTCACAATACGTAGGCCAATAAACATATCAGACCTGTGGCATTTGTCATAACGTTTCCCAATGGACCAATCAGGACCACAATCTTCATTATTGAGTCATTGCCATAATATTCTGAGGCCTCCTGTCTTGCACATGAGCCAGCCGCCACCGTCAACAGTCAAAGAATAACAAATATGTACAAACTGACACTTAGCAAAGCAAGAGAAAAACCCAGTGGCATCGGCCTAACAAGGATTATCACGATGCAAATCTTGTACCTCAAGTGTTTGTCCAAGGGGATACCCAAACTGCACCCCTTGATTACAATGTTCATCTGTGATAGTCTTTGTAAGGAAATATATGTATGCAGCCTTTAACTAAGTGTAGGGACTATCCACACTTAAAGGCCCGTTGGCATTAACCAACAGTTTTCACAATAAATCATCCAGGCTTACTGCCTTTGTCAAAACTTTTCATATTAAGCATATCATAGGCGGATTAAATGATTGCTGGAATGTTGTGCCGACACTGGTCCTTCCACTCCATTCCACAAAACCATAGGACTTTGAGCACCCACATTCCACAATCACATCAGACTATAAGCACCCACATTCCAAAATCACCTTTTAGCTTTGAGCACCCACGTTCCACAATCACCTTCAGACTTTGAGCACCTACATTCCACAATCACCTTCAGACTATAAGCACCCACATTCCACAATCACCTTAGGACTTTGAGCACCCACATTCCACAATCACCTTCAGACTATGAGCACCCACATTCCAAAATCACCTTTAAACTTTGAGCACCCACGTTCCACAATCACCTTCAGACTTTGAGCACCTACATTCCACAATCACCTTCAGACTATGAGTACCCACATTCCACAATCACCTTAGGACTTTGAGCACCCACATTCCACAATCACCTTCAGACTATGAGCACCCACATTCCACAATCACCTTCAGACTAGGAGCACCCACATTCCACAATTACCTTTAAACTTTGAGCACCCATATTCCACAATCACCTTCAGACTTTGAGCACCCACATTCCACAATCACCTTCAGACTATGAGTACCCACATTTCACAATCACCTTAGGACTTTGAGCACCCACATTCCACAATCACATTCAGTTAAGTGAGCACCCACATTCCACAATCACCTTCAGACTATGAGCACCCACATTCCACAATTACCTTTAAACTTTGAGCACCCGAATTCCACAATCGTCTGTAGACTTTAAGCACCCACATACCACAATCACCTTCAGACTGTGAGCACCCACATTCCACAATTACCTTTAAAATGTGAGCACCCAAATTCCACAATCTCCATCATACTATGAGCACCCCATTCTACAGTTACCTTCTGACTATGAACACCCACATTTTACAGTCCCCTTCAGACTTTGAGCACCCACATTCCACAATCACCTTCAGACTTTGAGCACCTCATTCTCCAGTCACCTTCAGACTATGGGTACCCGCATTCAACAATCACCTTTAGACGTTGAGCACCCACATTCCACAATCACCTTCAGACTATGAGCACCCACATTCCACAATTACCTTTAAACTTTGAGCACCCATATTCCACAATCACCTTCAGAATATGAGCACCCACATTCCAAAATCACCTTCAGACTTTGAGCACCCACATTCCACCGTCATCTTCAGGCTTTGAGCACCCCATTCTACAGTTACCTTCAGACTATGGGTACCCACATTCCACAATCACCTTCATACTATGAACACCCACATTTTACAGTCACCTTCAGACTTTGAGCACCCACATTCCACAATCACCTTCATACTATGAGTACCCACATTACACAATCACCTTCAGACATTGAGCACCCACATTCCACAATCACCTTCAGACTATGAGCACCCACATTCCCCAATTACCTTTAAACTTTGAGCACCCACATTCCACAATCACCTTCAGACTATGAGCACCCACAGTCCAAAATCACCTTCAGACTTTGAGCACCTACATTCCACAATTACCTTCAGACTTTGAGCACCCTATTCTACAGTTACCTTCACACTATGGGTACCCACATTCCACAATCACCTTCATACTATGAACACCCACATTTAACAGTCACCTTCAGACTTTGAGCACCCACATTCCACAATCACCTTCTGACTTTGAGGGTATAGAGCGGGAATATCGACGTCAAAATATTGTGTTACATAAATATCTACGCAGAAATATCGACAAGAAGAAATATCGACAACAAAAATATAGTTTGACCAGAATATCGACTGACAGGTAAGTAATATTGATAACAATAATATAGTTGTAATAAATATTGTTTACAAAAATATAGTTAACAAAAATATCGAATTTATAATAATTATAAGTATTTTAGTGTTTTTTATGAGTATTGTTTGTCAATTTATTATATGTTGTAGCATTTTATTAGTTATTAATGTATTTTATGTTGAATTTTGTGTTATTAGTTCCGTAGCAGGTTGTGGGTTTATAGGGGAATAGGGTGGGAAGTAATTTAAATATATTAAATTAATTGATTTATTGATGTGTTAATTTAATATAAATTGTTTAATAATTATGTGTTAATTAATTTCAATTAGTTAATTGATAATAAATTATGTTAATTAATTATGTTAATTGTTTAATAAATTTTATGGGTGTGTAGTGGACTTTATAACAGAAAATGTTGTGAAGTAATTAAATTGTAATTGAATAATTATTAAATGAATGATAAATTAATTATAATTAAATAAGTATTAATTGTAAAAGAGTAAATAAATTTAAGATTGTGTTGTGGTGTTTATAAGTGTATATGGTGTGAAAGCTGTCAATTAATTAATTAATAAAATAATTGAAAAATTATTAATAATAATTTATTAATTAGTAAATATTAAATGTAATTGAGTAATTAATTTTAGGTGTGTAGGTGTTTGTTAATAATAATATATTTAAATGTATATATTAAATATGTGTATAATCTAAAATAAATGTTATACTAAATTTGATAGATGGATTTTATTTTGTTTTGAGTTCCAGCGCTTTCCCTACTGTTATACCCTGTGGAGTGGGAATAGTAATTTTTACGCCTACGCTATCCAGCGCTTTCCCTACTGTTGCACCCTCTGGAGTGGGAATAGTAATTTATACCCCTACGCTATGCAACGCTTTCCCTACTGTTGCACCCTTTGGAGTGGGAATAGTAATTTTTACCCCTCCGCTATCCAGCGCTTTCCCTACTGTTGCACTCATTGGAGTTGGAATAGTAATTTTTACCCCTACGCTATCCAACGCTTTCCCTACTGTTGCACCCTTTGGAGTGGGAATAGTAATTTTTACCCCTCCGCTATCCAGCGCTTTCCCTACTGTTGCACTCATTGGAGTTGGAATAGTAATTTTTACCCCTACACTATCCAGCGCTTTCCCTACTGTTGCACTCACTGGAGTGGGAATAGTAATTTTTACCCCTACGCTATCCAATGCTTTCCCCACTGTTGCACCCTTTGGAGTGGGAATAGTAAGTTTAACCCTTCCCTATCCAACGCTTTCCCTACTGTTGCACTCTTTGGAGTGGTAATAGAAATGTTTACCCCTACGCTATCCAGCGCTTTCCCTACTGTTGCACTCACTGGAGTGGGAATAGTAATTTTTACCCCTACGCTATCCAACGCTTTCCCTACTGTTGGACCCTTTGGAGTGGGAATAGTAATTTTTACCCCTACTCAATCCAGCGCTTTCCCTACTGTTGCACTCACTAGAGTGGGAATAGTAATTTTTCCCCCCACGCTATCCAACGCTTTCCCCACTGTTGCACCCTTTGGAGTGGGAATAGTAATTTTTACCCCTTCGCTATCAATTTTTTTAACTATTAATGTTATAATATTTTTATTGAATGTATGTATTTTTATTGTTATAAACTTTTATGTGTTAAATATATGTATATGTACACATTTATTAAGTTTATTTTGATTAAATTTAGTTAAGTTGTCATAAATAGTTAAAATATAAAAGTAATGTAATGTATTTTGTTAACAATAGTTATATTTTTTAATTATTTAATTTAATTTATAATAAATATTAAAGTCAATATTTTTTACATTTATATTTATTACATCTATATTTTTGAGTCGATATGTATGTACTTACCTGTTTAGGTATAGGGAGTCGATATTTTTTAAAACGATATTTATACAGCTATATTTTTGTAAATTATATTTTTGTTAACAATATTTTAACATGGAACCGTTTTTGAGCACCCACATTCCACAAATACCTTTAAACTTTGAGCACCCGCATTCCACGATCACATTCAGACTATTAGCACCCACATTCCACAATCGCCTTCAGACTTTTAGCACCCATATTCTACAATCACCTTCATACTATGAGCACTCACATTCAACAATCACCTTCAGACTATGAGCACCCACATTCCACAATCACCTTCAGACTTTCAGCACCCACATTCCACAATCACCTGCAGACTATGAGCACCCACATTCCACAATCACCTTTAGACTTTGAGCACCCACATTCTACAATCACCTTCAGACTTGGAGCACCCACATTCCACAATCACCTTCAGACTATGAGCACTCACATTCCACAATCACCTTCAGACTTTCAGCACCCACATTCCACAATCACCTTATGACTATGAGAACCCACATTCCACAACCTCCTTCAGACTTTGAGCACCCACATTCTACAATCACCTTCACACTATGAGCACTCACATTCCACAATCACCTTCACACTATGAGCACCCACATTCCACAATCACCTTCAGGCTTTGAGCACTCCATTTTACAGTTACCTTCAGACTATGGGTACCCACATTCTACAATCACCTTCATACTATGAACACCCACAGTTTACAGTCACCTTCAGACTTTGAGCACCAGCATTCCACAATCACCTTCAAACTATGAGCACCCACATTCCTCAATCACCTTCAGACTTTGAGCACCCACATTCCACAATCACCTTTAGACTTTGAGCACCCACATTCCATCGTCACCTTCAGGCTTTCAGCACTCCATTTTACAATCACCTTCAGACTTTAAGCACCCACATTCCACAATCACCTTCAAACTATGAGCACCCACATTCTACAGTCCCCTTTAACTATGAGCACCCGCATTCCACAATCACCTTCATACCCAGAGCACCCACATTCCACAATCATCTTCAGAGTTTGAGCACCCACATTCCACAATCACCTTCAGACTATGAGCACCCACATTCCACAATTAACTTTAAACTTTTAGCACCCACATTCCACAATCACCTTCAGACTTTGAGCACCCACATTCCACAATCGCCTTCAGACTATGAGCACCCACATTCCACAATTACCTTTAAACTTTGAGCACCCACATTCCACAATCACCTTCAGACTATGAGCACCCACATTCCACAATTACCTTTAAACTTTGAGCACTCACATTCCACAATCACTTTCATACTTTGAGCACCCACATTCCACAATCACCTTCAGACTATGAGCACCTACATTCCACAATCACCTTCAGACTATGACTACCCACTGTCCAAAATCACCTTCAGACTTTGAGCACCCACATTCCACAATCACCTTCATACTTTTGGCACCCACATTCCACAATCACCTTCAGACTATGAGCACCCACATTCCACAATCACCTTGAGACTTTGAGCACCCACATTCCATTGTCACTTTCAGGCTTTGAGCACTCCATTTTACAGTTACCTTCAGACTATGGGTACCCACAATCTACAATCACCTTCATACTAAGAACACCCACATTTTACAGTGACCTTCAGACTTTGAGCACCAGCATTCCACAATCACCTTCAAACTATGAGCACCCACATTCCTCAATCACCTTCAGACTTTGAGCACCCACATTCCACAATCACCTTTAGACTTTGAGCACCCACATTCCATTGTCACCTTCAGGCTTTGAGCACTCCATTTTACAGTTACCTTCAGACTTTGAGCAGCCACATTCCACAATCACCTTCAGACTATGAGCACCCACATTCGGCAATGACCTTCAGACTTTAAGCACCCACATTCCACAATTACCTTTAAACTTTGAGCACTCACATTCCACAATCACTTTCATACTTTGAGCACCCACATTCCACAATCACCTTCAGACTATGAGCACCCACATTCCACAATCACCTTCAGACTATGACTACCCACTGTCCAAAATCACCTTCAGACTTTGAGCACCCACATTCCACAATCACCTTCATACTATTGGCACCCACATTCCACAATCACCTTCAGACTATGAGCACCCACATTCCACAATCACCTTCAGACTTTGAGCACCCACATTCCATCGTCACTTTCAGGCTTTGAGCACTCCATTTTACAGTTACCTTCAGACTATGGGTACCCACATTCTACAATCACCTTCATACTATGAACACCCACATTTTACAGTCACCTTCAGACTTTGAGCACCAGCATTCCACTATCACCTTCAAAGTATTAGCACCCACATTCCTCAATCACCTTCAGACTTTGAGCACCCACATTCCACAATCACCTTTAGACTTTGAGCACCCACATTCCATTGTCACCTTCAGGCTTTGAGCACTCCATTTTACAGTCACCTTCAGACTTTGAGCACCAGCATTCCACTATCACCTTCAAACTATGAGCACCCACATTCCTCAATCACCTTCAGACTTTGAGTACCCACATTCCACAATTACCTTTAAACTTTGAGCACCCACATTCCACAATCACCTTCATACTATGAGCTCCCATATTCCAGAAACACCTTCAGACTTTGAGCACCCACATTCCACAATCACCTTCTGACTATGAGCACCCACATTCCACAATCACCTTCAGACTTTTAGCACCCACATTCCACAAACACCTTCAGACTATGAGCACCCAAATTCCACAATCACCTTCAGACTATGAGCACCCACATTCCACAATCACCTTCAGACTTTCAGCACGCACATTCCACAATCACCTGCAGACTATGAGCACCCACATTCCACAATCACCTTCAGACTTTGAGCACCCACATTCCAAAATCACCTTCAGACTTTGAGCACCCACATTCCACAATCACCTTCAGACTATGAGCACCCACATTCCTCAATCACCTTCAGACTTTGAGCACCCACATTCCACAATCACCTTCAGACTTTGAGTACCCACATTCCACAATCACCTTCAGACTATGAGCACCCACATTCCACAATTACCTTTAAATTTTGATCACCCACATTCCACAATCCGATTGACGGACTCCAGGCAACGGAAGGACTGGGGTGGGGCCTCCGGCGCCGCACACTGCATGAGGCCGGAGCTGCGGCCTACGCGGCGGAACTGAAGGATCCTGGGGGCACATTTGGCTGGCCGTGCCCCGCTGGAGGAGCTAAGTCGGGAGTGGAGCTTTGCCCCTTGGGAGGCGGAAGTCTCGGGCGGCGGAGAGAGAGCGCCGGCGGGGCAACTGAGAACTGGGGCTCCGCCAGGCAGGTGAAACTACGCAACGCCGCGGCTGCGGCCTGCTCTCCCGAAATCGCTTTGTGGATGGCGGCTGGACTGGCGGGCCTCACTGGCTGAGGCAGGGGGACCTGCTTGACTCTCCCGCCGCTGGAGACAGCCTGGTCTGCCGTATCGCCGCTCCGACCGGTGTGGCTTGGGAGAGGCTCGAAACCTGCACCCCCAGTCTGGCGAGTGGCCTTCTGGGAGCATTAGAGGTGAGGTGGCGTGACGGATGAATGGCTGGCCTGGATTGCCCCCCTTGCGCGACTGCCCCGGGGACGAGGGCACGCTGTTCCCCCTCGGCCTAGAGAGCCAGGGATCCCCTGGCTGTGGCGCTGATCTGAGAAACGGCTGGCAATACAGAGTGTGGTGCATGGTGACGATGGAGTGGCACGCTGAGTACTTGGGGGACCCACGCCTTTTTTGCCTGCGGTGGAGGTGGTGAGGACCAGTTTGCCCCTGGCACGTGGACTAGAGGGCTCGGAGACTGGCCGGATTTTGAGGTGTGCTACTCGCAGACGATGGAGCAGGAGCACTGGGGATACGTGGGAGCGGTGCGGATCGATCGACTGGTGTCCCGAGAGTGCGGCGACGAGCTGCGGCTACTCAGTGTCTCTGCAGGTAGCCAAGGAGTGCGCTACGCCGCGCAGAATGGCCGGCAACAAGGGGAACAAGAAGGGGGATCATGCCCTGCCGGACATGTTCAGCAGAAGCAATACGAGGCAAGTTCGGGGACAGCATTCCCCAGGCCAATCGAGCAGCTGCCAGGGGGCGAGCGGTGGAGAACCGCCAGTCACCAGGTCTTTTCTTGAATCGCTCTTCAGCTCCCTGCAAGAGGACTTTCAAACACTGAAGCAGGAGGTGGCTGGGGAGGTTCGAGAGGTGCGGAGGGAAGTCGATGGCCTGGGCGAAAGGGTGACCTCCGTGGAGGAAGCTGGACACGCCCGTGACGAAGAGATTACGCAGCTCCAGCAAGAAGTGATACGGCTGCGGGACCAACATATTGATCTTCAATCACAATTAGAGGGCCTTGAGAACCGGTCCCGGAGAAACAACATTCGGGTCCAGGGTGTTCCTTTCGGAGAAGAGGGGGAGGACGCGGCTTGCTACCTGAGAGACATGTTCCGGGAGATACTGGGTGAGCCAACTGACTTTCTTGTCAGGATAGACAGGGCGCATAGAGTGGGCTTGCGGCGCCGCTCCTCAGCGCCTCCTCCTGATCTCCTGGCCTTCCTGCCGGATTACCCCTTAAAAGAGAGGATCCTCCGTGAAGCCCGAGCCAAGCCATACCTGGAATTTAGGGGTCACCGCATGGCTCTCTTCCAAGATCTTTCAGCAATCACGCTGCAAAAACGCAAGGCTTTTAAGATAACGACTGACTTTCTACGAGAGCATGACACTCAGTATTCATGGGGCCATAGCTAGCTTCCGCCTCATTTTCCGCTGGAATGGAACTTTGCATCAGCTGCGCTCCCTTCAAGACATCTGCGTGGTGCTGGGAATCACTGCAACGGATGAAGACGCACCCACCCCACGCCGTCGACGTGTCATTAGAGATAGCTGGCAGTCGGTCCCTGGTCGTCGGCCCTCCACCCCCTCTGCAAGACCGGACTCGCCTACTACTCGAGCATACATGGATAGCGCAGTGAGAGGGGTGGCCAGAGACACAGCGTCCGGTGCGGTCGCACTGACTGCCTGAGCAGTACTCCGGGGGGAGATCGACATTGCTTCTGAGTTGCCGCAGGTTTTGGGGCCCGGGGGAGTGGGGGGAGTGGGTAGTTGCGTAGTAGCTGGACGTCCACTTCTGTGTTTTCCACGGCCTTGTCCGTTACGGACCGGACTGGGACAATGGTACCTTTGGAACGGTTTGGGGGAAGAGGGAGGTGGGGGGTGTTGTGGGGGGGGGTTTCGTTGGGGACTGGGAGTTTCGGGGGGAGATCCTGGAGTTGGGTGAAGGGAGGGGGGTCGTCCAGTGAACCATGCAGGTACTAGCTGTTCTAGCGGCCTTCATTCACCTTGTCTGGGCCAGGGGGGGTCGCTGGGCGCTTGCGGGGAGAGGGGAGGAGGTCATCCACCGCGCTATGCAGCTACAGACTACACGGGAGTCATCCACATATCTTCGTTTACCTGGCTGGGGAAGCTGCATGCCCTTGTATTGTTTCTGCCTTGCCTTTCTCCCTCTGACACTGTGGTGGGTGTTCATGCCTCTCACCGCACCTAGACAGGGATGTCACGCTTTCACATACATAGTCCTTTATGCCTCCTTCATCCTTTAAGGTTGTGACCCTGAATGTCCGGGGTTTGAATAATCCTGTCAAAAGACGGGCAGTGCTTTCCCTCCTGGAGAACAGTCATGCTGACATATGCCTCCTTCAGGAGACGCACCTGCTGTTACAGGACACACATAGACTACGCTCACATAAGTTCCCCATCCAATTCTTTTCCTCTTGTACCACTAAGATAGCGGGGGTGGCGATTCTGGTGGCAAGACACTTTAAGTGGGAACATCTTCATAAGTTCTCCGAACAGAAGGGCAGATTGTTGGCACACAGGTTCAGGATTGGGGGGCTTACCTTCATGATTGGGTCCCTTTATAGCCCTAATGATCGACAGGAACGGTTCCTGCAGTCAGCGGTCAAGGATATAACTGCCTCGCCAGACAGACATATTATTCTCGGAGGAGATTTCAAAATGGTTTTCGACTCCGCTGTGGACAGATCGGCCCAGCTCTCCCCGCATGCCGGGGAATTCTCCACCGGTTGTAAGGTGCGTCTGACGGAGGTAGACCTTCTTGACCTTTGGCGACATATGCACCCCACAAACAGAGACTACTCATATTATTCCCACGCACACAAGACATATGCGAGGCTCGATCACCTCCTGGTTACGTCTCCGGTGCGGGCGCTGGTCTCGGGGTCTGAAATGGGTGTGCTGTCTCTCTCGGACCACGCTCCGGTTGATGTCACATTGTGTTTGCCCCCGGCCGCTCATCCTCCTAAGACATGGTGCCTCCGAGATACTCTGCTGCACAGGAAAGTGGTGGTGGACCGTATTGAGGATGCGCTCCGGGACGATTTGGCCCACAACGATAACTCCGACACCACCCGGGCCACACAGTGGGCGGCCCTGAAGGCAGTCCTCAGGGGGGAATTTTTGGCGATCTCTGCAGCCGAAAACAAGGAACGAAGGGACAAAAGGGAAGAACTTACTTATAAGGTTCGTGAGCTTGAACTGATACATCGCAGGACGGGGGCGCCCTGAATTAGGCGGAAGCTCAAGGAAGCAAGAAAACTTCTGGAAGCCCTTGATTTGGATCGGGCGGAGTACGCGGCACTCCGGCTGTGCCACGCCTTTTACACAGGGGAGACCGTTGTGGTAAGTTGCTGGCCAATCGGCTCCGAGCGGCATGCCAGAGTCAGCTGGTGTGGGAGATTTTTGACCCTGCAGGTGCGGCAGAAACAGAAGATGCTCGTATCTCGGGCATGTTCCGCGGGTTTTACGCAGATCTTTACACTAGTGAACCACCAAATGAGGCGGCCATGGTATCCTATCTGGATTCGGTCGCCTTGCCCTCCCTGGCCCCTTTGCAGGTGGAACACCTGAATCGGGATATTAGAATAGAGGAGGTGGTGTCTGCTATTGCCAGGTTTAAACACGGTAAGGACACGGTAAGGCACCGGGCCCGGATGGGTACAGCGTGCTTTTTTATAAAACATTTTGCACGTCGCTAGCCCCTATCCATACCCGGCTTTTCAACTCATTTGCGGAACCGGGGGCCATTCTACCTGACCTTCTACGGGCGTCCATCACTGTTATTCCCAAACCAGGGAAGGATCCGAAGCACTGTGGGTCTTACAGACCGATATCCCTCCTGAACGTGGACTTAAAACTCTACACGGGGATCTTGGCCAGCCGGTTGGCCCCTCACCTGCACGGTCTTATCGATCCTGATCAAGCAGATTTTGTCCCGGCGAGGCAAACGGTCGACAATACGAAACGTGTGGTCCACCTGATAGAGAAAGCATCCCGGATTCCGGGGGAAAGAATGCTGCTAGCTGTGGACGCGGAGAAGGCGTTCGACTGGGTGCATTGGCCTTTCTTGGAACAAGTGCTGGTGAAGGTGGGCATAGGGGAAAAGTTCTGCTCCATGATCCTCAACTGCTACAGGCAACCGACGGCTGTGGTCCGAGTGAACGGGTACAACTCTGGGGCCTTTAACATCGAGCGGGGCACTAGGCAGGGGTGCCCGCTTTCGCCCCTGCTCTTTGCTCAACGGGTCCGTGACAACCTGGTAGTGACAGGGATACGGATGGGAGGCTTCACGCACGCTATCAGCATGTATGCTAATGATGTCATCTTCTCGCTAGCTGAACCCCGGACAGCCTTGCCGGCTTGCGTCGAGGAGCTGGATTCCTTTGGCGCGGTCGCGGGGTTTAGGATGAATATGGGGAAGTCAGTGGCTCTAGATATCTTCCTTGAGCCAGCCACTAGGACGCACCTACAGAATAGATTTCCCATGCTCTGGTCATAAGAGGCGGTACCTTATCTAGGAATCAAGATAGCCCCCACACTACCGGCTATGGTCTCGACCAACTACATGGCCCTGGGGGCGAAGGTCAAGGAGGAATTAAGTCGATGGAACCGCAGCACCCTCTCTTGGTTGGGCCGGATTGCTGCCATTAAAATGACGGTCTTATCTCAGGTTCTTCACTTGTTCCGGGCTCTGCCGCTCCAGCCTCCGGTCAGGTGGATCCCGCAATGCAGTCGGATGTTGCACGGTTTATATGGCAGGGGAAAAAGCCCAGAATGCACAGGGCCCTTTCACTTCTGGCCCCTGAGGCGGGAGGCTTGGGAATACCTGACTTCCGTAAGTACTTCCAGGCAGCGCAGCTGCGGTATTTCGTGGAATGGTGTAGGTGGGAGTCTGATAAGCACTGGCTTTTCCAGGACCAGGGGGTGGTGGGTAGACCCCTGCAGGAGGTCCCATTTCTGCGCTGGTCCCACCGGCCTACGAATCTGTACGCCTCGTTTGTTACTAGGGTGCCTCTGAGGGTCTGGGATGCTACTTGCATCGAGTATGAACTCACCTCGTTCCCGTCGCTGCTTACGCCGTTAGTGGACAACCCGGACTTTACCCCGGGAATGGAAAAGGGGGCATTCACACACTGGAGGCAGGCGGGGTGTAGAGCACTGTGTCACATGTATGGCCCGGAGGGGGTGGTCCCCTTCCCGCAGTTTTGTCAGGAGTTTTGCCTCCCCGAGGCTGAGAGGCACCATTACATGCAAGCGCACCACTTGGCTCTTCAACCACAGGTGAGGGAGACGGCCGACAGACATTTTACACCATACGAAAACTGGCTCTTATCACGTACATCAGACACGAAACTGATTACAGACCTCTACAGGTTTTTGCAACGGCCTTCGAAGCACCTCTATAACCCGGGGAGGGAACGCTGGGAGAGAGAGTTGGGAAGGACGTTAAGCCCTAGGGAGTGGGAGCACATCTCCTATAGAGCGCGGCACTCAACATATCACATGGGCCACACCGACACATTGACTAAGGTCTCCACCTACTGGTACTACACACCTGAGCGGATTCACGAAATTGACCGTAGTAGGGAGGACACATGTTGGCGAGGGTGCGGGCTTCGGGGTACACTCACTCACATCCTATGGGATTGCCCTCTCTTAGAAGTCTATTGTAAGGAAGTACTGGATGAAATAGACTCTCATTTTGGCATCGAGCTCCCACACTTCCCTGCATATACCTTGCTGGGGCTTCCGAATGGACTGATGTATCCCCTTAAATCCCGCAGAGGTAGGCAAATAGCCATTGCCCTGGGCTTGGCAGTTCAGAACATTCTGATACACTGGTGCACCACCACGATACCCACCACCACAGGCTGGCTTCATAGATTGTGGCACGTGCTGGGTATGGAGAAATTGTCCCTCATGGTGGCTGGGGAGATAGCGCAATTCAACAAACTCTGGCAACCGTTTCATTCCTTACTGCTCACAGAGTTTAGGGAGCTTACCTGTCCCAAATATCTCCGCCTCATGTGGCTCACGAGCCCAGCAATGCCAGACCAATGATTTGATATGTGCCTCATTTTCCCTGCGTGAGGAGGCTTTGATATATACGCTTCTGGTGGGGCTTGTGCACTGGACGACGGGTGGGGAGGGGGGGGGGGTTGGGTTGGGGTTTTGACAGTTGGGGTTGGAGGGTTGTTTGCAATGGAAATGTCATTTCATACTAGGATAGTGCATTCCTTATACTGCTGTGTTCGAACAACACAAACAGACTGCGCCTAACAGCTCTTTATCAGGGACAGGGCATCACCCGTCCTTACAGGTCGCTTTATGATAATGTAATCTTGTCTTGGTATGTCTTGATGAATAAAATACTTTAAACATAAACTTTGAGCACCCACATTCCACAATCACCTTCATACCATGAGCACCCACATTCCACAATCACCTTCAGACTATGAGCACCCACATTCCACAATCACCTTCAGACTTTGAGCACCCACATTCCACAATCACCTCCATATTATTGGCACCCACATTCCACAATCACCTTCAGACATTGAGCACCCACAATCCACAATCACCTTCAAACTATGAGCATCCCACATTCCTCAAGAACCTTCAGACTTTGAGCACCCACATTCCATAATTACCTTTAAACTTTAAGCACCCACATTCCACAATCACCTTCATACTATGAGCACCCAAATTCCACAAACACCTTCAGCCTTTGAGCACCCACATTACACAATCACATTCAGACTATGAGCACCCATATTCCACAATTACCTTTAAACTTTGTGCACCCACATTCCACTATCACCTGCAGACTTTGAGCACCCACATTCCACAATCACCTGCAGACTATGAGTACCCATATTCCACAATTGCCTTTAAACTTTGAGCACCCACATTCCACAATCACCTTCAGACTATGAGCACCCACATTCGACAATGACCTTCAGACTTTGAGCACCCACATCCCATAATTAACTTTAAACTTTGAGCACCCATATTCCACAATCACTTTCATACTATGAGCACCCACATTCTACCGTCACCTTCAGACTTTGAGCACCCCATTCTACAGGTACCTTCAGACTATGGGTACCCACATTCTACAATCACCTTCATACTATGAACATCCACATTTTACAGTCACCTTCGGACTTTGAGCACCTGCATTCCACAATCACTTTCAAACTATGAGCACCCACATTCCTCAATCTCCTTCAGACTTTGAGCACCCACATTTCACAATTAACTTTACACTTTGAGCACCCACATTCCACAATCACCTTCATACTATGAGCACCCACCTTCCCAAAACACCTTCAGACTTTGAGCACCCACATTTCACAATCACATTCAGACTATGAGCACCCACATTCCACAATCACCTTCCGACCTTGAGCACCCACATTCCACAATCACCTTCAGACTATGAGTACCCACATTCCACAATCACCTTAAGACTTTGAGAACCCACATTCCAAAATCACCTTCAGACTATGAGCACCCACATTCCACAATCACCTTCATACTATGAGCACCCACATTTCACAATCACATTCAGACTATGAGCACCCACATTCCACAATCACCTTCTGACTATGAGCACCCACATTCCACAATTACCTTTAAACTTTGAGCACCCACATTCCACAATCACCTTCAGACTTTGAGCACCCACATTCCACAATCACCTTCAGACTATGAGCACCCACATTCCACATTTACCTTTAAACTTTGAGCACCCACATTCCACAATCACCTTCATACCATGAGCACCCACATCCTACAATTACCTTCAGACTATGAGCACCCACATTCCACAATCACCTTCAGACTTTGAGCACCCACATTCCACAATCACCTTCATACTATTGGCACCCACATTCCACAATCACCTTCAGACTATGAACACCCACATTCCCTAATTACCTTCAGACTTTGAGCACCCCCATTCCATCGTCACCTTCAGGCTTTGAGCACCCCATGCTACAGTTACCTTCAGACTATGGGTACCCACATTCTACAATCACTTTCATACTATGTTGGACCCGGCCTTGTGGCGTGGTCCTCTCTGATCCCCGCAACCCAAGAACTACTGGTGGACCTGACCCCAGTCCGCCCAGAACTGTACACGACCCCTCTACACCAGACCTGAGGCGATCTCCAGGCCGCGTGCCTGCACCCTTGCACGTGACCATCAGACTCCATGTTTGGCCACACCGGCCGGCCGGCCGCCTTCATCCCTTTCGGCAGCTCTTGGCCGACCCTGGCTGCAGACAGGCGTGCGCGTCTGGCATGCCCGGACCCGCCCGGGGGGTGAAGGACCCACCAAGCACCCGAAACCAAGACTTCAATTCCACCTCCGGCCCCCCCCCCCCGAGAAACTGGTTCCCCTCACACCTCTGAACTATCCCTGGGGGCTGGTTTTGATCACTCCTTTGGCCTCCTAGCGAGCTGGCTCCAAACCTTGATGGGTGTCTGGGAGTCCCTGGACACACGGTCCAAAGCATCAAAGAACCAGCCGCCCAGACAATCGGCCGCCTGGCCCTCAGACCACCGGCCCCCTGCCTATGAGGGTCCGGACATCAAGGGGCCCCTGAACTATAAGACAGCCTGCCTCACATCCAGCCGGCAGTTGTATCCTGGACAAGAAAGCCCTGCTGATCTGCTCGCGGCTGACCTTGAGGAGAACAGACTCTGACCCACCGAGCCCTGCTGACGCTGTCGCGGCTCGTCCTCGTAGCTACGGAACTGAACCACCGAGCCCTGCTGACGCTGTTGCGGCTCCCTCTCGAAGAGAAAGACTTGAACCATCGGAGCCCTGCTGACCTCGTCGCGGCCCACTCTTGAAAACAAGAGACTCTTGCTACCATTCTGAGCCCTGCTGACACTGTCGTGGCTCCTCCTGAACTACGACCCCTACGGTGCACTCCGGATCAAGCCTGCTGATCTCGACGCGGCTTGAGGAGCCCTCTGGTCCGGCTGGACCATCGACGCTACCCTCACGACTACCTCGAACCGAAGCGAGTAGGACAGCAAGTACCATCGCCAGCCTCCGTACCCCCCAGTTCGAGGATTGAGAACTTTGCACAGGGTACGCTACGTACTGGCCGGCCCTTGAGACTGTCCCGCTTCCCCGTTCCCTTGTGTTACGAGACTTTCACGATCCCTCGATCGCTGTATATTGCTACCTTTTTACCTTTGATAAAGTTCATACTTGATAAAGATCCAAGGTGTGGTGTCCGTTCGTAAGTGTGGTGTGCCGACAGTGTGTACGATGAGTCCTCCCCGGTGGGGACCCTCCCTCGATAAGACTCGGCAGGAATTGTGGGAGAGGAGGGTCTCGGGTGGTTAGGAGAGCAATCTTGACCCCTGAGGTCGGCCCCTTCCAACATACTATGAACACCCACATTTTACAGTCACCTTCAGACTATGAGCACCCAAATTCCACAAACACCTTCAGCCTTTGAGCACCCACATTACACAATCACATTCAGACTATGAGCACCCATATTCCACAATTACCTTTAAACTTTGTGCACCCACATTCCACTATCACCTGCAGACTTTGAGCACCCACATTCCACAATCACCTGCAGACTATGAGTACCCATATTCCACAATTGCCTTTAAACTTTGAGCACCCACATTCCACAATCACCTTCAGACTATGAGCACCCACATTCGACAATGACCTTCAGACTTTGAGCACCCACATCCCATAATTAACTTTAAACTTTGAGCACCCATATTCCACAATCACTTTCATACTATGAGCACCCACATTCTACCGTCACCTTCAGACTTTGAGCACCCCATTCTACAGGTACCTTCAGACTATGGGTACCCACATTCTACAATCACCTTCATACTATGAACATCCACATTTTACAGTCACCTTCGGACTTTGAGCACCTGCATTCCACAATCACTTTCAAACTATGAGCACCCACATTCCTCAATCTCCTTCAGACTTTGAGCACCCACATTTCACAATTAACTTTACACTTTGAGCACCCACATTCCACAATCACCTTCATACTATGAGCACCCACCTTCCCAAAACACCTTCAGACTTTGAGCACCCACATTTCACAATCACATTCAGACTATGAGCACCCACATTCCACAATCACCTTCCGACCTTGAGCACCCACATTCCACAATCACCTTCAGACTATGAGTACCCACATTCCACAATCACCTTAAGACTTTGAGAACCCACATTCCAAAATCACCTTCAGACTATGAGCACCCACATTCCACAATCACCTTCATACTATGAGCACCCACATTTCACAATCACATTCAGACTATGAGCACCCACATTCCACAATCACCTTCTGACTATGAGCACCCACATTCCACAATTACCTTTAAACTTTGAGCACCCACATTCCACAATCACCTTCAGACTTTGAGCACCCACATTCCACAATCACCTTCAGACTATGAGCACCCACATTCCACATTTACCTTTAAACTTTGAGCACCCACATTCCACAATCACCTTCATACCATGAGCACCCACATCCTACAATTACCTTCAGACTATGAGCACCCACATTCCACAATCACCTTCAGACTTTGAGCACCCACATTCCACAATCACCTTCATACTATTGGCACCCACATTCCACAATCACCTTCAGACTATGAACACCCACATTCCCTAATTACCTTCAGACTTTGAGCACCCCCATTCCATCGTCACCTTCAGGCTTTGAGCACCCCATGCTACAGTTACCTTCAGACTATGGGTACCCACATTCTACAATCACTTTCATACTATGTTGGACCCGGCCTTGTGGCGTGGTCCTCTCTGATCCCCGCAACCCAAGAACTACTGGTGGACCTGACCCCAGTCCGCCCAGAACTGTACACGACCCCTCTACACCAGACCTGAGGCGATCTCCAGGCCGCGTGCCTGCACCCTTGCACGTGACCATCAGACTCCATGTTTGGCCACACCGGCCGGCCGGCCGCCTTCATCCCTTTCGGCAGCTCTTGGCCGACCCTGGCTGCAGACAGGCGTGCGCGTCTGGCATGCCCGGACCCGCCCGGGGGGTGAAGGACCCACCAAGCACCCGAAACCAAGACTTCAATTCCACCTCCGGCCCCCCCCCCCCGAGAAACTGGTTCCCCTCACATCTCTGAACTATCCCTGGGGGCTGGTTTTGATCACTCCTTTGGCCTCCTAGCGAGCTGGCTCCAAACCTTGATGGGTGTCTGGGAGTCCCTGGACACACGGTCCAAAGCATCAAAGAACCAGCCGCCCAGACAATCGGCCGCCTGGCCCTCAGACCACCGGCCCCCTGCCTATGAGGGTCCGGACATCAAGGGGCCCCTGAACTATAAGACAGCCTGCCTCACATCCAGCCGGCAGTTGTATCCTGGACAAGAAAGCCCTGCTGATCTGCTCGCGGCTGACCTTGAGGAGAACAGACTCTGACCCACCGAGCCCTGCTGACGCTGTCGCGGCTCGTCCTCGTAGCTACGGAACTGAACCACCGAGCCCTGCTGACGCTGTTGCGGCTCCCTCTCGAAGAGAAAGACTTGAACCATCGGAGCCCTGCTGACCTCGTCGCGGCCCACTCTTGAAAACAAGAGACTCTTGCTACCATTCTGAGCCCTGCTGACACTGTCGTGGCTCCTCCTGAACTACGACCCCTACGGTGCACTCCGGATCAAGCCTGCTGATCTCGACGCGGCTTGAGGAGCCCTCTGGTCCGGCTGGACCATCGACGCTACCCTCACGACTACCTCGAACCGAAGCGAGTAGGACAGCAAGTACCATCGCCAGCCTCCGTACCCCCCAGTTCGAGGATTGAGAACTTTGCACAGGGTACGCTACGTACTGGCCGGCCCTTGAGACTGTCCCGCTTCCCCGTTCCCTTGTGTTACGAGACTTTCACGATCCCTCGATCGCTGTATATTGCTACCTTTTTACCTTTGATAAAGTTCATACTTGATAAAGATCCAAGGTGTGGTGTCCGTTCGTAAGTGTGGTGTGCCGACAGTGTGTACGATGAGTCCTCCCCGGTGGGGACCCTCCCTCGATAAGACTCGGCAGGAATTGTGGGAGAGGAGGGTCTCGGGTGGTTAGGAGAGCAATCTTGACCCCTGAGGTCGGCCCCTTCCAACATACTATGAACACCCACATTTTACAGTCACCTTCAGACTTTGAGCACCCACATTCCACAATCCCCTTCAAACTATGAGCACCCACATTCCTCAATCACCTTCAGACTTTGAGCACCAACTTTCCACAATTACCTTTAAACATTGAGCACCCACATTCTACAATCACCTTCTTACTATGAGCACCCACATTCCACAAACACCTTCAGACTTTGAGCACCCACATTCCACAATCACATTCAGACTATGAGCACCCACATTCCACAATCACCTTCAGACTTTACCCACATTCTACAATCACCTTCATACTATGAGCACCCACATTCCACAAACACCTTCAGACTTTGAGCACCCACATTCCACAATCACATTCAGACTATGAGCACCCACATTCCACAATCACCTTCAGACTTTGAGCACCCACATTCCACAATCACCTTCAGACTATGAGCACCCACATTCCACAATCACCTTCAGACTTTGAGCACCCACATTCCACAACCACCTTCAGACTATGAGCATCCACATTCCAAAATTACCTTTAAACGTTGAGCACCCACATTCCACAATCACCTTCAGTCTATGAGCACCCACATTTCACAATCACCTTCAGACTTTGAGCACCCATATTCCACAATTACCTTTAAACTTTGAGCACCCACATTCCACAATCACCTTCATACTATGAGCACCCACATTCCACTGTCACCTTCAGACTTTGAGCACCCAATTCTACAGTTACCTTCAGACTATGGGTACCCACATGACATAACCACCTTCATACTATGAACACTCACAATTTACAGTCACCTTCAGACTTTGAGCACCCACATTCCACAATTACCTTTAAACTTTGAGCACCCACATTCCACAATCACCTTCATACTATGAACACCCGCATTCCACCATCACCTTCAAACTATGAGCACCCACATTTCTCAATCACCTTCAGACTTTGAGCACCCACATTCCACAATTACCTTTAAACTTTAAGCACCCACATTTCACAATCACCTTCATACTATGAGCACCCACATTCCACAAACACCTTCAGACTTTGAGCACCCACATTCCACAATCACATTCAGACTATGAGCACCCACATTCCACAATTACCTTTAAACTTTTTGCACCCACATTTCACAATCACCTGCAGACTATGAGTACCCACATTCCACAATTGCCTTTAAACTTTGAGCACCCACATTCCACAATCCCCTTCAGACTTTGAGCACCCACATTCCACAATCACCTTCAAACTATGAGCACCCACATTCTAAAGTCCCCTTTAGACTATGAGCACCCACATTCCACAATCACCTTCAGACCTTGAGCACCCACATTCCACAATCACCTTCAGACTATGAGCACCCACATTCCTCAATCACCTTCAGACTATGAGCACCCAAATTCCACAATCATTTTCAGACTATGAGCGCCCACATTCCACAATCACCTTCAGACTTTGAGCACCCACATTCCACAATTACCTTTAAACTTTGAGCACCCACATTCCACAATCACCTTCATACTATGAGCACCCACATTCCACAAACACCTTCAGTCTTTGAGCACCCACATTCCACAATCACATTCAGACTATGAGCACCCACATTCCACAATTACCTTTAAACTTTTTGCACCCACATTTCACAATCACCTGCAGACTTTGAGCACCCACATTACACAATCACCTGCAGACTATGAGTACCCACATACCACAATTGCCTTTAAACTTTGAGCACCCACATTCCGCAATCACCTTCAGACTTTGAGCACCCACATTCCACAATCACCTTCAAACTATGAGCACCCACATTCTAAAGTCCCCTTTAGACTATGAGCACCCACATTCCACAATCACCTTCATACCCAGAGCACCCACATTCCACAATCATCTTCAGACTATGAGCACCCACATTCCTCAATTACCTTTACACTTTGAGCACCCACATTCCACAATCACCTTCAGACTTTGAGCACCCACATTCCACAATCACCTTCAGACTATGAGCACCCACATTCCAAAATCACCTTCAGACTATGACTACCCATGTAGCGTAGTTCCTATTTTCCCTATATGCCCTGCGCATTGGAATAGCATAAACAGCAGTGTAGACGTAGAAGTGCGGTCTTCCAGGTCTCTACTGACTATGCTAAACTTAATTGGGTTTGTTACCAACCAGCTCAGAGGTCACTGGAAACTATCTTGACTGAATAGGAAGTGATCAGCTCCCCTGGCTCAGACAAGAAGGGATTTAGTTTTCCAACAACCGCATAAACATGACAACTTTGCTCCTCTAGAATAAGAGTCAATCTCTAGAGTTGTGTGAAACAATAGACAGTTATTTTACTCAGTCAGTTCTGCAAATTACTTTCACCAAGATGCAGAGAATAGAGAGACGGGCTTTTTCAATAAAAGGTATTATTTATTGAACAGTCTTTCTTCTCATGCAAGAGAAAAGAAATGCCACAATTGCAAGACTTATTATTATAAAAAGTGCGTACAGTAAAAAGAGGATTGCGAAATAATACTGTAAAAGCATTGATATGGTTTCTTAGCCATACAATGGTTAAAATGAATAAAATATATACATTCATATATACATTTGACTAACTTACTCAACTGGTGCTTCTAACTACGCCTACCCCAGTGTACCTGACCTAAGCCTAATTCTTGGGAGGGAGTAAGTAAGTAGCAGTTTAAGTTAAGTTGGTTTTGCCAAGGTTTGCTTCAAGAATTCTCTCTAAGGGTTTAGTCAACACCATACCTCTGGAATAGAATGTTGGAGGTCTTGTATCTCCTTTCAGGACTCGATATCCCAGTCACTCGCAAGAGTAGGCTGGAAACGCCGGAGCTGGATTTTCTCGGCAGGAGAAAAGACAGCGTCTCTCTCAGCGCGTCAAGGAGGAGGAGGGGCAGCGTCCGTGGGCTGCTTGCATCTGCTGGGCTCTGCAAGGGACAGCTGTTCGGCTCCTGTATTCACCACACCATCACACTTGCTTAAGGCAACGTTGGTAATATTTATACCTGAAAGGTGCCTTGTTTGACATAAGTTTTTGGACATAAGACGTCAATAAAGATGTCACTAGGAAATGATCGTCCTTTCAGTGCTCATTAGAGTTCTATTACTAATCAAAACATAGCAAGCTGGGTTTTCCCAGGTTGCTGGGTTTTATCTTGTTGAAGAACTCGGAGTGTAATCTAGGAATCTAAGATAGTGGCTTCTGCTGTGTCATGTACTTTAATGAGCTGCATAGGCGAGTTTCTGAAATATGGCTCTGATCGTTTATGCCATTATAGGGGTATGAATGGATTATAGCCGTATTGGGGCATAAGGTCACAGTATTGATTGGGGTCCTAGATGAGAACACGACACCCACTCCACGAATTTATGTCCATCCAATTACTCAAAACTAAAGCAATAAGATGCATGTGTAACATTACCCACCCAAAATACATATTTGCATTTAAAATGGCGTATTTGAAATACATGAAAATACATGAAAATATAGATACTGTACGTCTTTAAGCATAGAAATCATTCAAAAATAATAGCATATGTAATCAGTGAACGATTTTGCGAGAAAAAAAATTACACATGAAATATCTCTTTATACAGAAAAGAAGGGCGAGATTATTTCATCACATATAAATGCAATTGCTGTAACAAGTGCTAGAGGCTGATGTAAAGTTATTATGTCTCTAGATTTACCTAAAAATAGAAGTTCTGTTCTTTATGAATAGTTCTACTTTAAGCAAAGGTTTTCGTGCCAGAAAAAAGGTAAATATTTTGAAACAATGTTCAAACAAAAAAAAAAAATTCATGGTGAACGGGGAATAGAGTTCCAATGCTTTTCAATAGTTTTTGTTGATCAAAACTGAAGGCCGAATTCAGAGATCATGGGAACGCTGTGTGTCGGAATGATTTAAAAAAATTATTGTTTCTGTTCAGGGGAGAACATCATATCAAACAGGCTCTGAAAGAATTGGTCT
Source organism: Lissotriton vulgaris (assembly GCF_964263255.1). Lineage (NCBI taxonomy): Eukaryota > Metazoa > Chordata > Amphibia > Caudata > Salamandridae > Lissotriton > Lissotriton vulgaris. Next base: position 9,815,158 of record NC_141697.1, read on the forward strand.
ACAAAATCAGGTGACAGTTCGACCAAGTTCGATAATGATGTAACTTGGCATGTGTGAGAATGATTGCTATCATCGGTGTCTGGATCAGCAATGCTCACAGAAGGTCGTACCTGGGTGATGTTGCTTTTATTTTTCGCTCCACTGTCACCACCTAGTCGTAGCACAGGAGTCTCAACGAATGCCGTCATCAGGATTGGTAGCCGCTGGGGACAACACAATGCATGAGCCGTTACAGGATTTAGAAAAGTATCGATATCCATTGTTACTGCTGATGGAAGTGCAAGACAGGTGTCCAACACACATTCATCTCCGCATAGCATACATCGAAGCACAGGTAAGATGCAGGTCTGCCATATAGGTCTGAATGAAAGAAACCAGGTCATGTTCAGATCTCTCAGCCTGGCCAATCCAAGGACTCTAGTTATTCGGTCCCGGTAGCGTATTGCAAGGATCGTTTCTTCCATCCCTGCCGGAGTCATGTCTGTATTTTGGCTTGCCATATCGGAGCAGGAGGGTCAAAAATAAAATGCCTGCTACAAGTCCCAAAATCAGGGGTATGCCGCCAAAGACTGAATGGACAAAATTGGGAATGATTCACAGAATTGCTTTGAATGGTGTTAACAGTCCCGAAAAAATGGTCTTAAATACGCCTGGGATGCCTACGTCACTTGACATATTTAGAATTTGGCTAAGCATTTCTGTGAAATGCACGGGGCAATTTGTTGATAAAAGGTCATGAATCTCCGATGCTGTCCTTGCAACTTGGAGATCATATGTCTCTTTTGATGACGTGATGGGCACTGTTGTCTGCAAAAGCACAGACTTCATTCTGCTTAAAGTATCAATTCGTATAGAAGAGACATTCAAACTAGGCCATATGGGAGTCTCGGAGTCTCCAGGGCCGTTTAGAAACAATGCTTGCATAAAGCATTTGACCATGGAAGTTACTTGTACGAGATATGCTTTCCCTGGCAAAAGGCCACAACAGCTGTGATCCGTTATTAGAATGTAACTCCCATTAGCAAGTTGTCTAAAGAAGGGCTCTATCTGAGTTTCAGGTGTGACATGTTGGTGGCATGAAAGGTTGTTTGAAGTTCCTTCACAGGCCCCGTGTAAATTAATACCCTGGCACAAAAGTATACCGCTTAGTGAATGTTTGCAGTTTTCACCACTAAGAAATACATTTTTGTTGCTGTCACTATAGCATGTGTGTGTATATGGTAATTTCCATGCTGACTTAATGTACCCTTTACCCAATCGTTCATACTGGCCAGTCTGTATATACTCAAGGCAATTTTTAAATCGGAAAGTTGTTAACGGAATTGTGATAATTTCGTGCATTATCCATTCAATGACAGGACTTTCTGACATTGTCAATGGTAATCTCTCAAGTTTTTCGATGCTCAGGATTGTATAGCCTGCTCCTTTTCTGTGCCAAGCTGATTTGTTTATCAGTAAGGTTAAAGATGGAAAACAATGACGTTGTGTTGATTAAACGCTATGGCACATAGCCTGAACGAAGATTTTGCAGCGTCCAGCCTAGCTGTACAATAGAACGCAATTGTGACTGGCCATGCTGTAACATTAGCAAGTCTTTGTCTATTATTTCTATGGCAGAGGATACAATACTGTCCAGTGAATATATTCTGGAGGAAAGAGTCATTAACCCATTGTCCACAATAGAAAGTGATTTTCCCAAAATAATACAATCAATTTCTCGTATTTTTTCAGCTGTTTCAATTTGTGTTACTTTCCAAGCCTCGTTGTAAGCCGCATATATACTGGTCGCTATGAAACGTTTTTGACGCTGTTTGCGTGGTCCCAGAATGAAATCGCGCAAATCAGCACCATCTTTAAGTAAAGATAAGTGTTGCCTAATTTCTGCCAGTGTGGATGATTCTAGCCATTCAAGGCACAGCTTCCCTACACTGTATGTTGTTACTATCCCTGGATGTTGTTTCTGGGGGTATCTAGGGTCTGGTCATTGTTAACCCCTGTGTTTTATTCAGGAATCTATCTTGACAGTTATTCGTGTCAGTAGGCCAGATTAACCACTTTTTCCAATCAGGATGTGTTCTGTTTAGATGTAAAATTTTAGATACGTCTATTTCAATATCTGTTGTTGCATTATCAGGTATTGGTTTCGGAATAGACGGTTTGTTAAGGTCTTTAATCTTAGCTAGGCCAAGACAGGATGTTTGGTGAATTTTGTCATTTAAGAAAATTATTTGTTCTGGGATCATGCAGGCTCGAAATTATGCTTCTAGGCCTTGTACCTGCCAATCTTTTGTACCCCAGATGGTTTTTGTTTCAATGTTATTTCTCCAAAAATCAAATCCAAATGTCATCATTTTTTCATAAAATGCTTCTGAATATATCAATTTAATATTTGTCAGCATTGTTTTCAATCCTGTTTTATCCAACAGTTTGTAATAAAACGTTTCTGCATCACTTGTGTTAAACCCTGAGAAGTACTGGAATTTCTCATAGAATGTTTTAGAACTGCTTTTAGGTGGAGTAGCACAATGTTCCCATTGGTTATATTTAAAAACATTTCTAGGTTGTGCAGATTTATGTAAATAATGGTCACCGTAATGTGAGAAGCAGTACATCTGTTCATAATTAGACGAACCTTGTAAATAATCATGTTCTGTAAATCTTGCTGACAACACAAAATCAGACATCATATTATTAATACTTTCAAAATCCCAATCATTAGAAAATGTACTTGGTTTTACAAAGTCACTTAAGTAAACCTTGAACTGGTGAGGATATTTCAGGATTTCGACAGGGCCATATACTTCATAGTCAGTTTTGTCCCATACTACCCCACCGGGTCTTGGAATGGCTGTGACATTTACTGTTGATAGTTCTCTTTTCTTCACGTGGGATGATCTGTGTGGTTTTAGGACTAAGTTGATGTTCTGACTTGCTGTGTCCATTGAACTTTAATAAAGTTTCTTAAAATTAAAACTAAAATTAGGCACAGTAGGAGTGTAGGAGAGTAGGGTCTGCAATCCTATGGTCAACCCCGATGTTTGCTTTTTGCTTCACTGGTTTACGACTTTCCCTAGCTGTTGGCCTGCTAATCAGACCCACAGCCTAGCTGTTCTCTCTCTAAATTGACAAGCATGTACCTTAGGTGCATTTACCAATTGGTACTGGGCTACCTTATCAGTCCCTGTACAGCATACCTTATGTATCCAGGGCATAGGTGTACCCAGGGCCTACCAGGGGCTGCAGCATGTATTATGCCACCCCTGGCTGGCCATCCAAATCTGACACAACTGGCTGCACAACAGCTGGGGCAAGGTGGTGTAATCACCATTTGCTTTAGATATGGTATTCCTATATCTAACCCTAAAATGGACACATATTCTCCTATCAGTCACTCCTATGGCAGGCCTTATCAATTCTGAAGGCAGAGTGCTGGGAATTATGTGAGATGGTGCTCTGGCATGAGCTGAGCCCATTTGCAGCTTGCAGAACCAAGTCCTAATAGCTGTTCCATGATAACGCTATACCATATACTCTTAAGTGCATTATGATCCTCGCGGTCAAATGCTAACTTTGGTATAGCATTACCAAAACATGTCGAGTAAGGTGTCATACGAATTGGAATGCTACCCCCCCCCGCCAATTCTGGCAACGGCGGTAGCATTCCACCCTTCTAGAGGGACACCACATGTATGTAACTGTGAACCCCGGTTAAAGTTAGCTCGAGCCTCAGCATCACAAAATGGATGCTGCCACCACAGACACAAGTCTGACCTCCTGCTGCTGGGAGTCCTTCCAGCGAGGGAGGCTCGGACAAAGGGTTTCCTGCCTTGGGAGGTGCTAGCACCACCCCAGACTGGATTTTGTGTATTAGGTAGGCCAGGGCTGAAAGGAAGGAGACATGCCTGGGGCACACAAGGTGTTCCGAGCATACACCGGTCAGAACCAGTTCCTGGTGCACTCCAGCCCCAGAGCTGGCACAAGACCGGACAAAGGAAAGGGGGTTTAACCACCCCCCTTCCTGGTCCCACCCAGAGGAGGGACCTAGTGGTAGTGCAGCTCCCTTTAGCTGAATAAAGGTAGGAGCTGGGCCTATTCCAAATTAGATTATCCTGATCAACCTCGCAAGAAGAAACTCTGGACTTCGACATTCTGCTCCACAGAAGACGGAAGAAATCTCCCTTTTGGGCAAGGAGTGTCCAGCCTGCACCAGCAGGCACCATCAGCGTACAGCGGCTTTCCTTTGTCGTCTTCCTGCAAGGATCCAGACTTCAGAGCCCGACAAGACCCAGATTCCCAGACCTCTCCGACCTCAACCCACATCTGCAGCAGAGCTGAGACCCGTGGGTGCGACGAGACACGTGGGACCGGCCATCTTGAAAGAAGCAGCACTTCACTCCAGCACGACTTCTGAGGTATCCTCGTCCAAGTGCTTTGGGGACTGAGAAGCCCCGACCCCGAGCAGCTCCTGCATCGAAGATCAGCTCTCCAGCATCCACGAGATCTGCGTGGGGCCCTTCTGTCTGTTTGCTGCTCGACGCGTTGTCTGGTCACTTGCCAGCTGGCTTGTGACCTCCTAGACGACGAACACCAACAACTTTGCTGCTGGTCTGGTTGCGCCAGACTGGCCCTTGCGCCCTTCCAAAAGAGGAGCACCCCGGACCCTCCTGGTCCACTCCAGACGCCGTTTCCACTCACCGTGTGGATTGCCTTTGCCAAGGCCTGTTGAACCCGAATCCGGAGACGACACCGCCAACAGCGAGAGCCTGCGTGGGACAGCTCGTGCCTCCATCCTGGTTGTCGAAGACACCGCCTGGTCCATGTGGCTGCTGAGACAAGCGTCCACCTTCACCTGATCGCAACAATGACATCTGGTTTCACTCCTGGTTCCACTCCAGTCACTGGCTAGTGACTTTGAACATTGTCCCCTCTGCTTTCAGGTTCCTCTCTTCACCAATCCACCCTTGGATTGCACCGGACATCTTCCTCCTGGTCGCCTGCAGCATCTTTCTTCAAGGCTCCATAGACTTCGACGCGGAAACTCGACACAACTTCGCACCTATGCACCCGCAGCCTGTGGGTGAGGTAACACGAGCATTTCGGTGCTCAAGGGTAGCTTGACTATCCTAGTGTCCAGTTCCATTGTCGTTTCAGTCCTATCTAGTCAGGTACGTCCGTACTCACCTTTTCTTTAAACTGTACTGTCCATAGACGTTTGTACGCATCTCGCGTGTGAGTTCACACTCTGCACACGCGCTCCATGGGCCTCCTATTACCTACCTCAAGTTAGTATAGCGTGGTCCCAGCGATCCGACAACCTCTGGACAGCTCCATTCCTTTACTTGACTTTCACATTCCACTTACTTAGTATATGGTTTGTCGTGCCCCTAGGGCACCATTGTAATTCGTGCAACTTAAACGTATTTTTCTTAAGAGTTTGTCATGTGCTTAGCCCTCTGACCTCATAAAGAGTTCAGAGGTGTATGTTAGTTAATAAATAACTGTTTATTTTCATAACAACCTGAGTGGTGTCCTTTTCATTTGGTATTCAAAGGTTATATGTGGTAAAACAGCTGGCTTCACATGCCATAAAGAGTTTAGCCTAAAGACTGCTTTTGCCCACGCTACTAGGATAGCTGGTCTATAAGATTGACTTACAACCAATCACCATAAGGGTTGTTTGGACTGATACAAGGTGATCACTAGAACTAGTGAGCATCATATATCAGGCCAACTTTTCACATTGGTGTGCAGCGGTTGGGATTCGAGCTTGCTGTTGTTTTTACCAAATATAATCTGAGATATCATTTGAAAAATCACATAAGGTACCATAGGTACATATAACAAGCTTATAAATACTCTGAGTTCTACTGAACCAGCTGTTGTAGTAGAAAGGGAGTAGTACAACCTGACTACAACTCTTAGCAAGGGATCAGTAGGTAAACCCATAGTGTAGATAAGTGCACCACTTACACCTCACTAGAAAAGCATGTCTACCACAGGAGGCAACACAGAGGCTCCCCTTGTGGTTGATGACCCTCCACAGGTCACTTCCAGATATGCAGCCCTTAGCTTCCAGGAGATGAGACAATTGTGTACCTCCAGGAAAAAAAACAGAGTTCTAACCCTACCACTCCTTTTCTGATAGGTCTCTTAGAGACATATGATGCCAGAACTTAGAAGGGCTTCTAACTCAGGCCCCTCTCATCCAGATGGGAGCATGCTCTCCTTAGAGGGAACCTTGGGTGATCCTGACCTTAACCTCCATGGAGCAGAAAGTGAAGAGGAGGACGATGAAGAGGTGTTATCTGGGGATGAGGCAGACAAAGGTCCAGTAGCAGTCAGTAGGCTCACCAGGACCAACTTAAGCATACATGAGAATGGAACTGGGGGACCCCCAGGCCTATCCTCAGGTAGGCTTAACCTTGGGAATAGACGAGTTAGGTCTCACTCCAGAGGCTCTAACAGATCTATTCATACCCATGTCTCTCAGGCATCTTCTCAGAGAGGGATGACCTCCCCTCAGAGAAGAGAGCATGAAGCTAAGATGAAGGAAGTCAATCTGAGGATTGAGAGGGAAGAACTTGCCCTTGCCAAATAAAGACTTGCCTTTGCCAGAGAGCAGAGATTGAGTGGGGCAGACCCCACTGGTGGCAGCATTATCCCTAGAGATAAAGACAGGAGTTTTGATACTAGACACCTGAGCAAAATAGTGCCCCCCTTTAAACATGGGGATGACATCCACAAATGGATGACTGCTCTGGAGAGGGCCTGCACTGTCCAGTGCATCCCCCAGTGTCAGTGGGCAGCTATACTGTGGCTCTCCTTTGAAGGTAAAGGTAGAGATAAGCTCCTCACTACTAGAGCTGAGGATACTAACAAATACCAAGTCCTGAAGAATACACTGATTGATGGGTTTGGCTTAACAACTGAGCAGTACACGTTGCTGTTCAGAGACACCCAGAAAATTCAGTCTCAGGATTGGGCTGACTTTGTTGGTTGTGCCACTAAGGCTTTTGAAGGCTGGTTACTGGGAAGTAAAGTTACTGATTACACAGGATTATATAATCTAATTATGAGAGAACAAATCGTAAGTAATTGTCAAAATCAGTTGTTGCATCAGCACCTTATTGACTCAGATCTGACCTCTCCCCAAGAATTGGGAAAGACAGATGGGTCAGGACAAGGGTCAAGCAGCAGAACCAGAACCAGGGTGGTGGCCAGAAGAAAGCAGACCAGAAGGGTAATGAGAATAAGCAAAATTACCAGAAGTCTTCAACAGGCCCCCAACAATCTAAGGAGGGTGGGTCCCAGAATTCCCAAAAGAAGAAGAACAATGGTCAGAAGAAACCATGGTGCCAATACTGTAAAAGTAATACTCACTGGTTTAGTGAGTGCACCAAGAAAGGCCCAGATCCTACCACTACTGCCCCTAAGGCACCTGCAACCCCTAGTTCAGTTAGTAGTGGTAGTGTTCCCCCTAAGGCTATAGTGGGGTTGACATTGGTATCTGAGGCAGGCTCTGACCTAGTCGGAGTACCTACCCAGGCTGTTCTTGTTTGTACAGGGGACATGGATTTGACCCCTACAATAAGTCCCAGTACTCTGTGCAAATACAGGCAGACGCCTTTGATCAATGGAAAAATGGCTCAGGCCTACAGGGACACCTGTGCCTGTGTCTAAGCATGGGTGAATTTTGCGAATCTGGTGTTCGCGAATTTTGCGAATTTGCGAACTCGCAATCCGCAAAATCCGCCAATTTTTTTTGTGTTCGCAAGGGTTTCTGCCAGTTCGCGAGGGTTTGGCACTAGTTTGCAATTGCGAACTTACTTGTCGGCTCGCAACGGTCGCGACTATGTTGTTTCTACGTCTGGTTCATCATCACAGGTTCCCAGCACCCTCTGTTTCACCACTGCCACCCTCTGTTTCACCCATGCCACACTCTGTTACATCAATGTCACCCTCTGGTTCATCATCACTGTAGATTATGGGGGGGAAAAGCAAGCACACCTGCCCTGCTTCAACTGACATGAATTAATTTGGGGTTAGTTTAGTAATGTGTCACTGTTTTAAAATTCCAGGTCTGGCACCTGCTTCCTTATCAGTAATTTGCTTTCTGTTGCAGTGCAATTTTTTTTCCAGGACCTTTGTGGCCTACTTGTAACTATTCTATGAGCCTGTTGTGAGGGTCAGAGCAGGGTCATACAATTGTTGCAACTAGCAACTGAACTCTGCAGGGGCCCCAGTCAGGAAGCACTACAGGGAATGGCTACTAATGATGAGTTTGAACTCTTGCACCTGCCGAGTGCTTTCAGTTTTGCAAAACTCGTTTTTCTGCAATTTCGCGGGATTCGTGGGGAGCGAACACGCGCAAGAACGGATTTGGAAGCCGCGAATTCGTGTGAATATGCGATTTCTTTTTTTGCGGCGTGTTAGTTCGCAATGTTTTGTGCGTTTTCGCGAGCCGCTTGTAGCGCAAGGCGCAAAGTTACCCTCGCATTCGTTCAAGGGCGCGGCCATCTTGTTTGCATGACGTATTTCCGTTTCCGGGCGCGAAGTGTAATCTCGCAAAGTGTGCGGCTCGCTAGTACAATTTTGCAGTGTTCGCGAGGAAAATCTTGTGCGAACTTACCCGCGCGATCGTGAACGGGCACGGCCATCTTGTTTCTCATTCATTGCTATGGTTCTGGGCATGCTTCTTGTATCCTCTCTAAATCTCTGCAATCCTTTGCTTGTTTGAAGTTTTTTTGATCTATTTTACTTATTATCTATCCCTCTATTTTTCTAGCCCTATATTTTTGTGTTTACTGCTACTTTTGATAAATTTTAAACTACTTTTTTAAACTCTTTTCTTTTCTTCTCTTCCCTTTTCTATTTTCTTTATTCCTTTCCGCCCAGACCATGGTGAAGGGAGCCGGGAAGCATCCCGAGAAGGGGAAGGGTCCCGCACCCCGTGCCCGGCTCCCGTGCAGGGGTTTGAGGGGGGAGCAGGTCGTACCCAGGGAGATCTTAAGCCGGAGGAGGTGGCCGCACTCATTTTTTATGTTCAGCGCCGCCTCCCCAGGACCATAATGGCAGGCGGCAGGATCGGTGTCGGGTACGGGATCCGGGAGCGCCGGAAGTGGTGGGATAAGGTGTGCCGGGCCATGTACCACCACTCTCGGGTCCGGCGCACCTACAACCAGGCCACCCACCGCTGGACGGATGTCCTGACCCGTGAACGAGATCTGCTCGACCTGCTTGGCCTCGAGATCCCCGGGCTTGGTGAGTAGTAGTAGCTATTTCTTTACTACTCTGTTTTCTCCTGCTGTGTTATTATATTACAATTTTTTGTTTTTTACCAAGAGCAATAATGCTGCTCATTGCATTGTAGGTAAATTATATTTCAAAATCTTCTGTGCATTCCAGGTGCACTGCTCTCCTTCTCAGTAGTGTTGCTACTATGCTTATTTGTTTTCAATTTTGTGTTCATTTCATTGGCCTGTGAAATTATGTATGAGTGTAGTTTAAAGAACTGCGTAATGGTAGACACTAAGGTTCAGATTTTTAATTACCGGCACAACCTTGCAAAGTAGCAGGGATGCGCCAGTAATTGTGCGCCACGCCACCATCACCCATGGTGCGCCGTATTTACTATGCGGCGCACCATGGGCCCAAAACGTCACCAAAGCGTTACGCATCTGTGCCATAAAGGCGGCGCATTGCTGGAGTTGCGTCGCAAGGATGGCGCAGCTCCATCAATGCTCTGGGGTGCCCTATCTCCCCAATGCTGCGTCAAGCTGTACTTCTGCTTCAAGCAGGCGCAGGGTTTGAGTCACGTATCATTGTCCTTAAAGTGACTGATTGAAATCTTGTAGATTTCCCTAAGCCACTTTTAGGATGCGTTCCTGCGCAGGAACGCCCTCCCTTGCGCCGCAACGCCCCCTGATGGTGCAGGGCTTTACAACGTGATGCATCTCCCACAGGTGTCACGTTGTTAATATACGCCGCACCATTGCGCCTCTTTTGTGCTGCCGCTGCGTCACAAAAGTCACACAACAATGGAGCAAAAGAGCCGCAATGGGCTTATAAATCAGCCCCTACAGACTCAAGTCCAGTCCTTCCTTTGTACACATGGCGATAAGAAGAAATGGTGGTGGTGGATTGATATTTTGAGTATTTTAATGACTGGTTAATGTAGTAGGAAACTTTAGTGTTGTCGCTGATCTGCAATCACGATGGACTTTGGCTGTCACTTCGCGTGCTGCCGACTGCTGCCTGCCAATCCTAGGCAAACCTTTGTAGTACTTTGTTTAGTGAGTTACATAAGAAGTTTCCAATTCGACGGTCCGCAAATCAAGCAATACTAATAACGTAGTAGACCACATGAGATTGGTCAATAATATATCCTGTGGAATAGTTGTCTATTTGCTATTTCGCCAAAATATTTTGTTAGTTCTTTTGAAATTTTTGATTTGGTTGACAAATATCATCCATGTTTTCTGTTTTTCTTTCTTTCATGTTGTACATCAGCTTCCCCCAGGGGCAAGAGGAGGAGGAGGAGGGTGCTGTTGAGGATGCAGGCCAGGATCGGGCAGGCGAGGGCTCCTTTGCTGGCCCCAGTAAGCACACAAGGAGCACACAAGATGGCTGCAGGGGTAGTGAGCTCCGAAACTGAGCTCCGGGCTTACCTGAAAAACACCTAAACAGAGCCCCCCCCAGCGCTGCCCAGCACCAGGAACGCGACCGGAATCCGTGGCGGAAAAGTGCAGCCTGTCCCGCTACAGGAGAGCAGAGACCTGCCGCCTGATCACGCTCAATGGTGATCGGCGCCCACTGCCCTCCTCGCGACCCCAGGACACTCACCCGCAATTGCAGCCGACCGCTTCCGGATCCTGCAGCAACACCAGCATGAGGAATCCTGTACTGTAGAGTCCCGACCAGCCTGGAAGATCCAAGTTCCCGCTCTGGAACCCAGGGACTCTCCGCCGACGCTGCCCTCCGCGCCTGTCCCCAAAATAGCGGCACTAGAGGACATCGCCTGACCAGAGCCTCACCCTGAGCCGAGGCTTCCACCCGCCGAGGTTCCAAAAGTTCAAAAAGGGATGAGGGCGCCAAGCAACAACCCCGATCATCACTGGAAGTCATTAAACTCTCCCGCCGGAGCTCCAAGAATCCCAAAGATGTCGAACCTGCGCCTGGCTTAAAATGGCGACCAAAGAGGACGTCGCCTGACCGGAGCCCACTCCACAGCTGCTCTTCTTCGACCCCGTGAGTTACTGACTCTCATTTGGGCACCACCAAGCTTCTGCCCCGACTACTCCAGTAATCAAAGCCTCCTCATTAGAGCCCATTGTCTCCTGCCTCCGCCAGCCGCATGCCTGACTTTAAAATGGCGGCCAAAGAGGACGTCGCCTGACTAGAGCCTCCACCGGAATCACCTCTTTCCACCCCGAGAGGTACTGGAAGTTACGGGCCGCACAAGGAGTTACAGGGGCACGGAAGTCATTAAACTCTCCCGCCGGAGCTCCAAGAATCCCAAAGATGTCGAACCTGCGCCTGGCTTAAAATGGCGACCAAAGAGGACGTCGCCTGACCGGAGCCCACTCCACAGCTGCTCTTCTTCGACCCCGTGAGTTACTGACTCTCATTTGGGCACCACCAAGCTTCTGCCCCGACTACTCCAGTAATCAAAGCCTCCTCATTAGAGCCCATTGACTCCTGCCTCGGCCAGCCGCATGCCTGACTTTAAAATGGCGGCCAAAGAGGACGTCGCCTGACTAGAGCCTCCACCGGAATCACCTCTTTCCACCCCGAGAGGTACTGGAAGTTACGGGCCGCACAAGGAGTTACAGGGGCACGTGCCCCATCGTCAGTGTGTCCAAATCCTGAGATCTTACAACTGGGACACTTCAACAGAAAAGAAAAAAAAAAAAATACCAAACAAAGAGAAGGAAGAGAGAAGGAAGAGAGTAGGAAATGATTCCTAATCACGTGTCCTACTGAGCCGCCCCGTCGGCCGGTCGCTTGCCCTCCGGGCCATCCTAGCGCCACTCCGCTACCTAATCAGGCTTCCCCCTCCACCTCACCCACGATGGCCCGGGACCAGCCCCCACCTCCTCCTCCAGTTCCTCTTGCCCACCTTAAACCTCACAGCCGGAACTCCTTCACCATCATTTTCCCCCCACTCCTCTCTACTAAATTGCGACGCACTTTCAAGCAGAAACTCATTCGCAATCATAAAGAAACCCTAATCACTGACATCTACCACTCGGCCTCCAATGGACCTACGAAGATGGACTTAATATTCCACACTGAAAGACCGGAATACTGGGTCTCCACGCTTAGATCACGGATGCTTATCGCCAAAACAACCTCCACTCTCCACAGCTGCATACTAACCGCGATTCTCCCGTTCAGATCAGCTGGTAGAGGCTTCATAACCGTGACCATCTTCACCAATGGCACGGTCCTCATCCAAGCCAATAATGAGAACCTGGAAGCTTTCGACTCTATATTTCCCACACTTAGGGCAGCCCTCCCAACCCCCTCTAACCTCGCCCCAACGCCGCCTCTGACCACGACCACAACTAACAGAGAAGACCTTGATACGCCCTTCCGCGATCCTTATCCAGCCCGACAGGCCCCCCCCCCACCCAGCCATACCTCACCCCTACACACAGCCACCCAACATCAGCAGGACACTCAATCCCCTCCCTCTATCCCTCCCTCCAACTACCTCACCTCCCCCAGCCTCAGTCTCCGACAGCCTCCTACGACAACCACCCCCACGCCAACAGTCGGCCTTCTGCCAACGAGCCTCATCCCCGCGAATCTCCCTACAATCCTCAATTCATCTATGCCCAAACCTCCTCCTGTCTTCCTCCCTACCTCCCCTTTGTCTAAACATCTTCCCGCCCCCCCCCGAACCCCCCTTCGTCCCTCTCCCTGACCCCTATCGCCCAACCCTCCCTCGCGAATCCTACCACACTTGGCCCCACCCCGGTTGCCCACATCCCCCCTCTTGAGTCCATAACAAAACGGCTCGCAGCCCTGGAAAATCAGGTCGACACTATCACCCTAGGTTTATCAGAAATCCTCTCTAACCTCGGTATAGCCTGTAACCCCCATAAACACTCTCCCCAGACCCCCCTGCACGCCAATACCATCATCTCCCAAGGGCCCTTAAAAGCCCTCAGTGCCCAGCCTCTCGATCCCCTCCCCAAGGTCCAGTGTTCCGATTCAAAAAAACCCGAAACAACAAGAGCCCCCTGCACCAGACCCGTGTTCTCCATCTCTTCTCCCACTTCAGCGGGCTCAAAACACCTAACCTCCAGGCCGCTTAGATCAGAAGCTCCCATGTCAGACAGGGAAGCAGCCTTACTAGCCGCCACCTACGACTCCCCCATTGCTGATTCACCTAAATCCAAAATCCAAGTTATCACAGGTCACCAGAAAGTTCTACCCATCATCAAACAACAGAGATTACCAGTCCTCACCGCTATACCCAGAGAGACTAAAGATAGAACCACCAGCAATCAGGAGAAATTTACCAACTGCCTCCTAATCAATTGCAGATCGGCCTCACTACATGCAACAGACTTAGCTGAAGCCATCCTCACTCATGACATTGACGTTGCGTTCCTCACGGAGACCTGGCTTAATAAGACATCCCCCCCTGCCTAGATATGGTGGTTCCACCCGGTTTCTCCCTCATCTCCAAAGACAGGATCAAACAACAACGAGGAGGTGGGGTCGCTATCATCCACAAGGATAGCTGGAGCATCACAGAAACCTCCTCCTTCGAGTACAACTCGTTTGAATGTCTATCCACCGTCATCAAGACAAAAGACAACGACTCTCTACTGTGCCACCTACTCTATCACCCCCCGGGCAGAAATAATGAGTTTGGAGAACAACTATCAAACCTGATTGCTCAAGACGCACTTGGCGATTCCAAAATCCTAATTCTTGGTGATCTGAACCTCCGATGGAATGAGACCCACAATCCTCTAATCAGATCGCTATCTAGCCTCCTTGATGATAACAACCTCACCCAACACTGTACCGAGGAGACTCATTACAAAGGAGCCACACTGGATGCCATCATTGCCCAAAAGAATTCTATCACGGTCAACCACATACTACCCGTTGATTGGTCAGATCACCACATGATCCTATTTCATATCAATCACCCCATCATCTCGCTTAAACCTACGCAAGACCCCCCCAAATGGTCAAGAAACCTCTCCCAAGTACCCCAAGATATCCCGGAAGGTCAGCTAAGTTCACTTCTTCCAAATAACACACTGCACCTCTCGACCAATGATCTCGTCGACCACTACAACGCGGGGTTAGTCTCCATACTCGACAATCTTGCTCCTCTAAAGCTCAAAAGAAGCCGAGCCACTCCATCTAGAACCTGGTTCACTGCGGACCTCAACACAGAAAGAAGAAACTTGAGAGCCAAAGAAAGAAAGTGGAGAAACAACCCTACCGCCATTCTCCGCCTCCAACTAAAATCTGCCCGCAGGAAGTACAACAACCATATCAAAAACAAAAAATCCAGCTTCTTCCGTGAGGCACTGGTCAAATCCAAATACAGACCCAAAGAGCTCTACAACATAATCAGACAACAAACATCCAAACCCCGGCCCTCAACCCTGCAGGCATCCAAAGAACTCTGTGATAACTTCGCCAACTTCTTCAACGATAAGGTCTTAAAAATCGAACTGTCTCTAGACATCAACAACCCGCACCTCCAGAAGAGTAACCCGGCCTTCCCTTTGGCAATCCCAACCAACTCCTTTCCTTCCCCCTGGCTAAGCTTTCGCCCCGTCCAGGAAACTGAGATAATCTCGCTGATCTCGACCTCCAAACCATCAGCACACGTCTCAGATCCTTTTCCCCCCTCTCTAATCAAAAAAATGAAGCTTACCTTAGCACCCATCTGGGGAAGAATCATAAACAGCTCGTTACAAAGCGGAGTGGTCCCCGATTGTCTAAAAATGGGGCAAGTTACTCCTCTGCTGAAAAAACCCGGTCTTGACTCAAGTGACTTGAACAATTTTAGACCGATATCCAACCTCCCTTTGCTTTCAAAAACACTTGAAGGCTGCGTACTCCTACAACTGACGCAACATCTGGACCACATCAACCTCCTGGACCCCCTCCAATCCGGCTTTAGACAAGGCCGCAGCACAGAAACCGCGATGCTGAACATCATAGACGACATTCATGGTTCTCTTGACGCTGACAAGTGCTGCCTCCTCATACTCCTTGATCTCTCCGCAGCGTTCGACACGGTGGACCACAAGCTCCTCATCATGACCCTGCAAGAAAGAGCCGGCCTCGGCGATGTAGTTCTCAAGTGGTTCTCCTCCTTCCTACATAACCGTACGCAAACAATAAAAATGAAGAACTTCACCTCCGAAACCCAGCAGGTCACCAAGGGTGTCCCGCAAGGATCAGTGCTCTCTCCTCAGCTCTTTAACATCTACATGGAACCGCTCGCCAAATTACTCAGGAACGCCAACATCCACTTCCACCTCTACGCGGATGACACACAGATTTACCTGGAAACCTCTTCTCTTGAAGACATCCACAGACTTAACGATGTCCTAAATGAAGTTCAAGACTGGCTGACAAAGAATCACCTGAAACTCAACCCAGACAAGACAGAAACACTCCTCATCTCAAACAAAGAAGACAACCCTCAAATCACCGAGTGGCTAAAATCGATCGATGCTCTCAAAGGCAACCTCACGCTAGCCGACTCCGTTAAATCCCTGGGCTTCACCCTAGACCCCAAACTAACCCTGACAAACCACATCAAGAACTCGGCGAAAAGCGCATTTCTCAACCTCAGACTTCTGAACAAAATCAAACCTTACATTCCCAACAAGGACCTCAAACTAGCCACGCAATCTCTAGTTCTATCAAGACTGGACTATGGGAACTCAATCCTAACAGGCATCCCCAAATCGCACCTGGCCCCTCTAAAAACAACACTTCATGCGGCAGCGAGAATGATCACAGGCTGAAAAAAATCTGACCACATCTCCCCGGCACTCAAAGAACTCGAATGGCTCCCTGTGAAAATGCGGAGCACCTTCAGAACGGCCTGCCTCACCCACAAGGCCCTCCACACCGGCAAACCGGAATATTTGGCAAACAAGCTCAAAAAAGCAGGCCAAGCCAGAAGCTTGAGAAGCTCCAACTCCCTGCTGCTCATCCTACCAAAAACCAGAAAGAAGAGAACTGCGGACTGCTCGTTCTCAGGAAATGCTCCCAAAATATGGAACGCCATCCCCCCCGCACATCAGAACTATACCGTCCTATTCAGAATTCAAGAGCCAACTCAAATCCTTGTGCCTGATCCGTTCCCTTGGTTGCGGGTAACCTGGATCAGCAAGCGTCCCCTGAACCCATGCAGTAACATTGAATCCTGCTACCAAGAAGTCCTACTGTCCGAACTTTTCCGCATTCCAAATTGTCGCTCGCTGATCGTTTTATTGGATTTGTGTCATGTTGTTCTCTTTTCATTCCCTCTATTGTAAAGCGCTCTGCTACCTTCGGGTCTTGTTAGCGCTATAGAAAACTTCTAAATAAAATAAATAAAATAATAAATTTTAATATAGAGTACTTATTTTTTCCCAGCGTTCCTCATTCGATTTTTTCTAAATCGTCTTTGATCTTCTTGTAGACTGGATCTAAATTCTTATCCTGCCTCGACTATGACTCCGTGTGGTATTACTAGATTATTCTTATTAGTCTGTCTGTGTAGCTAACTAAGATTGCACATTTGGCAATTCCATTGGACTCCCATTCTAGTCAGCAATAGCTCTATGCACTGAGTGCAGTCCTCTGGGATTGTCCATAATGTCTTTTCAAGTCTTCTAAATGTTTATGCTTTGACAATTGCCAACAATAAAAAGGTGAATGACCACCACCAAGAACGAATAAGATACTACTTTACTTTTGGTTTGGATAGGAGGACAATCCATTCTACTACTGTTGCAGGGACAAATCTGCACAAACAGAACCATGGACACTAAATAATGCATTGCTTAGCTTATCAATTATAATAGGTGCTGTTAGACTTTCCACATACCTCAGTGATAACAGACTTTGTAGTTGAACCCCCAATCTCCTTACTGACTATATAGTGTGGCAGAGTCATTTAGCTCCCAAAGTCACTGATGATTGATCCCCAATGATGTAAGAGGCACGGACTCATGCTTGCAAAAATTGCAAAACCTTTAGCTCATCCACTCTAGTCTGGAGGACCAAAAACCACAGAGTCTATTTAAGTTTAAAAGCTTTATTAAAAGAAACACATTTATTAAAATCAAGTTTGTCATAAAAGTAAACTTTTAACTGAAAATGGAAAAGTGCTTAGTGCTGACGATTAATTGGACACATTTCTTGTGGTCGAGCCGAGCTCTCACCTGGTTTGAACTTGATCCTGCTCGTGTTCTTAGAAGTCAAGCTTCTGTATGTTAGGAGCAAAAGTGGTGCGTGTTAAAAATAAAAAGCAAGCATTCATCAGTTGTGCCAAAACGTGCAGCAAGACAAAAGCCTTCACTGGAAAAAGGGACATTTTTACTTTAGAGTAGACAGTCACAAATTATTAAATTGTATACTGTTTTTTTCACATTTCTTTCTTCCTCCTAGACCAAATATTATATAGTAGTGAGTGGTGTATTCTAACATTATTAAATGTACTTTGTAGGTGGAACATCTGGAGGGGGGGCCAGCGCCGGAGGTGGTGGTGGCATTGGACGAGGACAACTCTGGGGAGGAGGCGGTGGAAGGGCCGGACAATTCTGTGGGGGATGACACAGTGGTGGCGGGCAGAGGTAAGCTATATATTCCTTACTTTGTGAGATTGAAGACTGCAGAGTGTGCTTTCTGCACGTGTGTATTATAAATAAACCAGGTAGTAGCCTCCTCTAAATGTACTTTGACTTAGCTGTGAAGTTTTTGGCGAGAAGAATCCCAATCAGATCTGAGATGAACTTGATGGATGGGATGAACGAAAAGCGAAAGAAGGGTGTAAGTAAGTGTGGAAGGACGAGAAATGTAATGATGACTGGCAAAGAAGAATGATATGTGTCTGCTTGGTCCCCGAGGTGGCTGGGAAGGAAAGAATATGGTATGGTGCATGGCTGGGTGAATGATGAAGCAAGGATGGGTGGAAGGAGAACAGCCTGGGTGGGTGAAACAGAAACTGTATGTGTGCATATACTTTGAATGGATGGATGCCTGGATCATTCATGGTACTATCTGACTCTTAGATAGCATATGTGTATCTAGAGAGAGTAGACGGTCACTGGATGAACTAAGTGTTACTTTGAAGAGCATGTAACACTGCACCCGCACGTCCGTTCCAGTGTAGGAAAGGCAAGGAAAAGAAATTGTAATTTTGTCCAAATACTACCGTGAATAGTAGCAGTAGTGTGTATTGCAACTGCAAGCACAGCATATATCCGGGTATTACGGTGGACACTCCCTACCTCTCTTAATAACTTTAGTTTAGTAGTAGTACGTCATTCATGTGTGGGTGTATCACTGTTCACTCAATAATAAGCAAAGCACCTAAAGTCATCCCATATGTTATCAAATACATTCCATGTGAAGTGATAGATAATCAGATTATTTAGCTTCTTCATTTTCCTTTTCTAATACTCATTTGCACTGTAGGGTGAAAGATAAATTAATTAAGCAGTAGCCCTTTTAACAGAGTATTCTCAGTGCCACCCGTAATAGAAAAGTAAGAGCTTCACCACCTGCATGTACTGGACCGGTACAGTAACGCAAGTCTGTCTCACTCACCATGGTGTGCGCGTCTGTTTTTCTCGGGTGCAAGTTCACTGCGCTGGCATTATGCCGGCTTGCATAAGATAACGTACCAATTTTCCTAAACAAGAGAGAAGAGGAAGAATAAGACTGGTGTACTGTCATAGTCGACTGTGATGGAAGTCCATAGTGCTCGTAAAATTTGTTCCTTAAACTCCCACTAATGTTAAAGCAAGGATGAAGAAGTCGGAGGTTACATAGATACTGCCCTCAATAGTTATGTACTGTGCTTTCAATTTGCTACTTGTACTGTGACACAACTTTCTGCTCAATCATTTTGTGTTCATCTTAAGGAGCATTGGTTACAGACTATGTCTTTCTTTCTTCATATAGTTGCTCCTTCCAAATCCAAGAGACCATCAAGGAGGAGGGAGCTGGCTTGAATGGCCCGGCAACGGAGGCTGGATGCCACTGTCGCTGAATATCGGCAGCTGGTGGCCCTGGAGGAGGAGGAGACGCAGTCTGGTACTACAACAACATCCACTCGGACAGCTGCATCCTCCTCCATGCGGGCTGCCAGCCAGCGCAGTGATCCAGCGGTACGGAACCGGGCTACCAAAGCCAAACGCCACCGCCGAGCAGCAAAGACAGCAGCTGCCCCCCACAGGATTTGCAAGGCACGCCGGCGCCGCTTATCCCTCAGACTGTCCTACCTGGAGCAGGAGGTCCTAAACTATAAGAACTTGGTGGAGGGCCTCCGCTTCGAACATGCCACCCTCCGCAAGGAGCATGATGCCCTGGCTGCTAAAGTCAACAGCACCCTGCCGTAGTGTCCCTTTCCCCTTTACCTGTAATTTCTGTTTGAAAGTAGGGCTAGGCCCAGGGCTGGCTCCACGGGAAATGGCGATTAAGGTAGCAATCCAGGGCGGATGAAATTTCCTCCTCATTGCGGTGGTACTAGTGGTGTGACACAGTGGCAGTTGCATGGCTATGGAAAAAAAGAAAATGAAACCTGGTTTGTCCTTACTGTAGCATTACAACGGTATGATAGAGAATATAGCAGGTGACAGTACACTAGACTACAACAGTGCCACAATGTAGCCTAACAAATGGTAAAGTATTGATAGTATAACTTGTACTTGTGTAGGATTTCTTTGACATTGGCTACTACTACAAGAAATAGTACTGAAGCTGAGTAAGTCTATAATATATCCTCGGATTCCTTCACCAGCCTGTTGCTATGACCTTATCCTCCCCAGCAAGTGTGTAGAATTATTGATGTCATTTAGTCACACATCAAGCAAAACCAACAAACAATAATTGAACATAAAGACATTTTTGGGTACAAAGCTAACCATAAATCTTTTACGTGACATAAAGGAAGTGCATTCACTACTGAATGCATTGTTACTAAAAAGTAAGTAGTACTTTCGACAACCGTGAATGACAGAATGCAACAGTACAGAGCTACATTAAATTAGGTTTAAAAAATAGCCGAAGTAAAACCTATAGAATGGCTGTAGGGATCAATTTAGAAGCAGAGAGAGATCCAAGAAATGCAGTCACACACACTCATAGAAGAAAAGAATGGATACTGTATCTGTATTGTTGTATTTGTCCTGTTGAATTTGGTAAGTTGCATGCAGCAAACAATTCCTCTTATTAGCGGCACTACTCCATTCCAGCTGACGCTTCGTCCATCAATGTTGGTGACCAGAAGACACCCTGTCCACTGCCTGCCTGGCGGATGCTGAATTGCGGCTCGCTAATGTGGAGCCTGACTCCATCCTTTTTTCCCCATTGCACAGACTGAAACCCGGCCTGTAATTATTGAACGAAAAACAGCACTGATAAATAAATATAAGGTATGTACGCTGTGTAGTGCAAAAAGTCACACTTTGATTTTCCTAATAGACAGTACAACATTTTTGGAAGTGCGTACTCTGTCTGAGTCACCTTTTCAAGGATAAATAAGTATGGGCAAATTAATTTAGAGGATCTTTCCCCTCAAGCTAGGTGTACTGTAAACTGTGTTTTAGAACAAAATTAGACCTTCCCAGCAGTGCTTCCACCCAGACCCTTACTAAAGCCAGTTGCAAAAATGTAGAAGATCCCCAATCAGATCTCAAAAAACGAGGCCTAGCAGAAAACTGGTGACAAAACGTACTTCGAAAGTAAAAGTAGGCCCAAATACCCCCTTACCCACCGTGGATTGTATTCAAACCACTTGCAAGCAAGCAAAAGTATCCATAGCCAGCATCGCTCCAAGACTCGAAAACCCCCCCACCCAAACACATGCAATACAAATACTGCTAACCCTAATGAGCCCTAAGTTAAGAATAGTGGCAGAGGCTTTCTTTAACTATGCCAAATCCCCCCTTTCCCACCATGGATTTTCTTCAAATGACTTGCAACCAAAATTACACATTCTCACGAGTGTTCTAAGACCCCAGAACTCAGTTGCAAAAATCTAGAACACGCCGAAACACATGCAATCCTGCTGCTAGGGCTAACCCTAACGAACACTAAGTTACAAAAAGTGCCAAAAGGCTTTTCCTTATGGATTTTGTCCCAACCACTTCTATCCGGTATTAGACCTTCCCAGGAATGCCCCAAGTCCCGCCAACCCACTCGCCAAAAAGCACAACACCCCCAAACAGCCCAAGAGCAAAATCTCATACTTACAATATTTCTCGGCCTTCGGTCCAAACGCGCTGTGCAGCTAGGCCATAACTCCAGTTTTCCACCACGGAATTCGTGAAAAGCAAATGCAATCAAGATTAGAGTGTCTCAGCAGTGCTCCCAGACCCTAAAACTCACCCCCAAAGAGCACCTCAAAGGCAAGCAAGTCAGCAAAAACACACAAAAAATTCAGCCTCCGATTTGGTCCAAACCACTTTTATCTGGTAACAGCCAAAAAGCAAAAGTACAAAAATGGGGATAGTAATTTTTTTGCCAATTTCCCAAATCACTCCGCGCGCGCTCTGCAGCTAGGCCCTAACTCCCCTCTGCCACCATGGTTTTGCTTCAAACCTCTTGCAAACTAAAGTATCCATAGCCAGCAGTGCTCCCAGACCCCGAAACCCACCCACAAACACCAGGAAGCCCCCCAAACAGGCCCCCGGAAACACTACATTGAGCAAAATGTCAGAAATAGCAACCACAAAAATCAGCGTGGATTTTGTCCCAACCACTTCTATCCGGTATTAGACCTTCCCAGGAATGCCCCAAGACCCGCCAACCCACCCGCCAAAAAGCACAACACCCCCAAACAGCCCAAAAGCAAAATCTCATACTTACAATATTTCTCGGCCTTCGGTCCAAACGCGCTGTGCAGCTAGGCCATAACTCCAGTTTTCCACCACAGATTTCTGAAAAGCAATGTAATCAAGATTAGAGTGTCCCAGCAGTGCTCCCAGACCCCAAAACTCACTCACAAACACCCAGAACCCTCCCAAAGAGCACCTCACAGGCAAGCAAGTCAGCAAAAACACACAAAAAATTCCGCCTCCAATTTGATCCAAACCGCTGTTATCCGGTATTAGAGCTTCCCAGCAATGGCCCCAGAGCCGTCAACCCAGGAGAAAACGAGTAGAAGACCCCCAAACAGCCAAAGAGCAAAAGTACAAAAATGGGGACTCAGTCATTTTTTTGCCAATTTCCTAAATCACTCCGCGCGCGCTCTGCAGCTAGGCCCTAACTCCCCTCTGCCACCATGGATTTGCTTCAAACCTCTTGCACACTAAAGTATCCATAGCCAGCAGTGCTCCCAGACCCCGAAACCCATCGACAAACACCAGGAAGCCCCCCAAACACGCCCCCGGAAAAGCTACATTGAGCAAAATGTCAGAAATAGCAAAAACAAAATCAGCGTGGATTTTGTCCCAACCACTTCTATCCGGTATTAGACCTTCCCAGGAATGCCCCAAGACCCGCCAACCCACCGGCCAAAAAGCACAACACCCCCAAACAGCCCAAAGGTAAAATCTCATACTTACAATATTTCTCGGCCTTCGGTCCAAACGCGCTTTGCAGCTAGGCCATAACTCTAGTTTTTCAACACGGATTTCCTGAAAAGCAAATGCAATCAAGATTAGAGTGTCCCAGCAGTACTCCCAGACCCCAAAACTCACCCACAAACACCCGGAACCCCCCCAAAGAGCACCTCAAAGGCAAGCAAGTCAGCAAAAACACACAGAAAATTCAGCCTCCGATTTGGTCCAAACCACTTTTATCCGGTATTAGAGCTTCCCAGCAATGGCCCCAGAGCCGTCAACCCAGGAGAAAACGAGTAGAAGACCCCCAAACAGCCAAAAAGCAAAAGTACAAAAATGGGGACTTAGTCATTTTTTTGCCAATTTCCCAAATCACTCCGCGCGCGCTCTGCAGCTAGGCCCTAACTCCCCTCTGCCACCATGGATTTGCTTCAAACCTCTTGCAAACCAAAGTATCCATAGCCAGCAGTGCTCCCAGACCCCGAAACCCACCCACAAACACCAGGAAGGCCCCCAAACAGGCCCCTTGAAACACTACATTGAGCAAAATGTCAGAAATAGCAAAAAAAAAATCAGCGTGGATTTTGTCCCAACCACTTCTATCCGGTATTAGACCTTCCCAGGAATGCCCCAAGACCCGCCAACCCACCCAATAAAAAGTACAACACCCCCAGACAGCCCAAAAGCAAAATCTCATACTTACAATATTTCTCGGCCTTCGGTCCAAACGTGCTGTGCAGCTAGTCCATAACTCCAGTTTTCCACCACGGACTTCCTGAAAAGCAAATTCAATCAAGATTAGAGTGTCCCAGCAGTGCTCCCAGACCCCAAAACTCACCCACAAACACTCGGAACCCCCCCAAAGAGCACCTCAAAGGCAAGCAAGTCAGCAAAAACACACAAAAATTTCCGCCTCCGATTTGGTCCAAACCACTTTTATCCGGTATTAGAGCTTCCCAGCAATGGTCCCAGAGCCGTCAACTCACCCGCAAAGAAGTAGAACACCCCCACAAGTGCTGAGTCTTTCTTCATTGGGCGTAAATCAGCCCTCTGCTTTGATGGAAATAGGAGTCTGGAGGAGGAGGATAGAGGAGCATGTTCTTCTGAACTTGTGAACCTGAGGAATGCAGACTGCGGGACCTTCAAATCAATAAGCAAACAAGTGAAGACAGTTCTGCTGATGGGCTTGTTTTGGTGATTAGGTGATTAAAGTTTGAATTATATTAACTGTGCACAACAAAGAAAGACAGACACACAGGAATAAAAGTGAATAAGGCCGAAAAAGAAAGTTATTGATTCATTGTCTCATTTTCAGGGCTCGGTGTCAGGGTCCATGAATAAGAATAAGGCTTCGTCATCATACTCTGCAAATTCAGGCAGGGTGAGCTCAGTGTCACCTGACAGAGAAGAAATTCCCTCATCTACGTTGCTGTCCACCTCGTCTTCATCCGGCGTGCTTTCTCATACTCTGTAATCTGGTGGTATGAGGTGCTAATTCATCTTGATCATTGTTAACCTCTCCACATTTTTGGGCGTGAGGCGGCTCCGTTTGGAAGTTACAATGCCACCAGCAGCACTGAAAACACGCTCAGAAGACACACTTGCGAGTGGGCAAGACAAGTAGTTTAAAGCCAGGTTGGAGAGCTGTGGCCACAATTCTTTTTTCCCATGCGAATACGCCAATGGGTCAGCATTAACATAGACCTCTGTTGAGTCATTCAGATAGTCCTTCACCATCGACTCAAGGTCCTCCTCCAAGGTTCCTCCACTTTGCTTAGCTGTTGCTGTGACCTTTTGAGAACCAAACCCAAGCCGAGCTAGCCAATCCTCTGCAGCCTCCAATGTTACTGTTGTGTCTGGTGCAGATGATCCGGTTGCCGGTGTCTTTAACGGCTGAGAGGTCACTTGTGCCACAGCCACAGGTGCAGAAGTGGATTGTTTTGACTGGGGATGGCCTGCTGATGCTGATGTACTGCCTTTTCCTTCAATTTTCTGCCGTTCTCTTTCAAACCTCTTGGCTGAGAAGGCTAGCCACTGTTTGTACTTTGTAACATCTTCATCAGCAAAAGGAAAGAATGCTCGGCCTGCCAGCGCCTTTTTGTAGCGTGGATCCAGAATAGTAGCACAAATGTAATGCTGGTTTGAGTGGATCATTTTAAGACATTCATCACCTTGTAGGCGCTCTAATAATTTCTCCGCCAAAACAAAAGGGTCTTGGTTTTTTTCATCTTTTTGAAACACAGAACACACCTCCTTCAGTTGGTGCTCCAGCATGTACAACAATGGGATAGCTTTTCCCAAATTACAGTCCTCCTTGCTGACTGCACGTGTGAAGACCTCAAAAGGACGAAGCATACGTGTCAGGCTTTTAACTATGTCCCATTGCGCCGCACCCATCCTCAGGTCCTTCTGAGCTGTACCCTGTGTTAAGAAATAGTGATTGAGTACCGTATACTGCTCATACAGACGCTCAAGCATGTAGAAGGTTGAGTTCCAACGTGTTGCCACCTCCTGGATGAGTGCTTTCACTGGCATTCGACGTTCATGTAGCAGGCTCCTCAGATGCTTCCGGGCCTTAAAAGAATGGCTGAAATGGTTGCACATTTTTCGGCAGGTGTTCACTACCCCGTACGCTGCACTGTCTTTATCACTCAAGGATTTTTTGACAACCAGGTTTATACAGTGCGCCAAACACGGCACTCTGAAATAGTCACCCAGCTCCATGGCCTTAACTACATTGGGGCTATTATCCGTGGAAGCATAACCAATCTGGCGTATTTTTGGGGACAGCCAGTCAAGGACCTTTGTGTTAAACTCATCCAAAATGTTTTCTGCTGTGTGACGTTTCTCCAAACCAAACATGTCTAGTGTTGCATGTTTCCGAGCAGCTTCAAAAACTTGGTCCGGGTCAACACCTGCGTTTAGCTTTGCTTTAACCCCTGAAAAAGAGACCCAGTGTGCAGTGATGCACATGTAATCAGCACCTGCGCCACTGGTCCACATGTCTGTTGTCAGATGTATAGTGTGAACAGCACTCTTCTGCAAAGCTGCCCCAATCACCTCCAGATCATCTTCATGTAGTGCTGGAACCGCAACTCTGGCAAAATAGAACCGGCTAGGGACCTTCCATTTAGGGCAGAGTGCTGCCACTAATTCTAGAAAACCAACCCCTTCTACAAAAGAAAAAGGGAGAAGGTCCAGAGCTAGCATTTTAGCCAGCTTAGTGTTATACAGACGCGTCAGTGGGTGGTTGCTTTCATATTGCGCTTCTGTAAACAACATCTGTTTATTGTTGCCCTGGACCAAGCATTTACTGGATAATGATGATGATGATATCTTTGACCCAGTTACACTCGCTGATGAACTTTTTCGCATTGGTGTCTCACTCTCTCCCACACTCTTGGTGTGGCTCACATGGGGTATGCTGCTGACAGGGGTACTGGGCGTAAGTGAAGTGTTTGACACGTCTTCTTCCTCCTCATCATCATCAGATGAAAAATCAACGTTTTCATTACGTGCAATTAGGGCTTCCTTGATTGCCTGTAGGTGCGCAAACCATTGGACAGCATGCTGTCTCTTAAGATGACCTCTCTGGCCTCCGGTACCATAGTTGGTACTAAACTTACCACGACTAACTGCAACCTTACAAATGCTACAAATGGCGAAGTTTTCCATTTTTGGGCAAACACTAAAGAAGTCCCAAGCTGGGGACTTGAATTGTCTGTGGGGGCCGGAGGAGGCGGCGATACTGGTGGTGGTGGTCTTGCTGCTAATGCCAGATGAAGTGGAGGATGTGGATTGCCGAACTTTAGTACGTTGTGCACTTTCACCACCACTAATTGAGGTCGAGGTGGATGGAGGTCCCTTCTGGCGAGGAAGAAATATGGAAGCGGTACGTGTTGGTGTACTAGTTAACTCCAATGATTGTTGTCTTTCCATTGCCTCCTCGTCGACATCATCATCACGCTCAGCCTGCTTCTCGGGCTAGGGTAAAAATGTCTCTTTACTGCATGACCGCTGGGGCTGCAGTGACCTTTATGATGACTGGGTCGTCGCCGTGAGAGCCTTCATCAGCAGCAGTATCCGCCACTTCTTGTTGAGCCTCATCACACTCCATAACTATGAGTTTTTCGACGACCTTCCTTTTACGCTTAAGTACCTTTGTCAGATCATGGTGTGCCTCACTCTCAGACGGCCGTGGTGGTTCCCAATCTTCATGCATATCATCAGAAGGAGGTGGGCTTGAAGAAGATGTAGACATCCCCCTTGATATTTTCCTTGCTAGGGATGTGGAAGACAATGAATGATCATCAGGAGGAGTGGCTTCCTCAAATGATACCTCGGCTTGATTGTCGATTTACTGATGTGCCCCTACTTCGGGAGGAACAACTATTGTGGGCACTTGTGACCCTCCATGCACCTCTGCTTGCGCATCTCCTTGCGCTGACTCTCCTTCCACATGTACTTGGGCTTTTACTTGTACATGTGGTTTTGTTGCGGCTGAGGTTGTTCAACACTCGTCAGATGAGTTACAACAACCTGTGTTTATTCAGGGACATTGCTGCTACTTTCTTGCGATGAGTCAACATCACAGGTCGATGGTGATTAAACAACTAGACTAAGTGCCTCTGCAGCACTCAAGGGCTAGGACTTAAGTTGGCGTGGTGGTGGTGGTGGCACTGAGCCCAATGGAGCGGGGGTGCTGCTCCCAGCTTGGTCCCCAGCAGATCCCGCTGCTGCAGGCGTACTTTTTTTTTTACTCCCAAAAAACGTGGCGGGCGGCACACCAGCCTCCTTGGTAACTTGCTTCTTCTGCTCCTTACTGGCAACTTTCTTGCTAGAGGAGCTACGGGGAACTCTTTTTGGGGCCATCTTCTTCAGAGCAGGTCAGAACAGCAGGCCACAGTTGCACGAGTTGCAGAGTTGTCTGTGGCCAGACGTGACGTCGCGTGACGTTATGCTGCACACACACACCGCTGCAGGAATTCTTCCTGGCACTGGTGTTTCTCTTGAGTCTTGTGCGCCTAAAAGCAATGGAAGACAGAGGAACATCAGTTCAGTTATACACCCCCAAAAAAATCGAAAAAACACAGAAAAATTAGCACAATCCAATGCCCTCCATGATGTTTAAATTCAAGACACCCCACAGAAAGACTAGGCACATGCACCACTCACTATCCCTGGTGAAAAGGCCACAACAACAGGCCAAAAAAACGAAAATCACAGAAAAATCAGCACAATCCCAAGCCCTCCATGATGTTTAAATTCAAGACAACCCACAGAAAGACTAGGCCTATGCACCACTCAGTACCCCTGGGCATAAAGGTTGAAAGCTAGGCAAAATGGTTGCAGACCTAACAACACTGCCTGCATTCAAAATGGCCCCCTCCCTCCCAGCACATGGCCTGCCTGTACCAGCACTCAAAATGGCCCCCACCCACATGGCCTGTCCCCATGAACACCCCAAAAAATCGAAAAACACAGAAAAATCAGCACAATCCCAAGCCATCCAGGCCCTCCATGATGTTTAAATTCAAGACACCCCACAGAAAGACTAGGCCCATGCAACACTCACTACCCCTGGTGAAAAGGCCACAACAACAGGCCAAAAAACGAAAATCACAGAAAAATCAGCACAATTCCAAACCATACAGGCCCTCCATGATGTTTAAATTCAAGACACCCCACAGAAAGACTAGGCCCATGCAACACTCACTACCCCTGGTGAAAAAGCCACAACAACAGGCCAAAAAAATGAAAATCACAGAAAAATCAGCACAATCCCAAACCATCCAGGCCCTCCATGATGTTTAAATTCAAGACACCCCACAGAAAGACTAGGCCCATGCAACACTCACTACCCCTGGTGAAAAGGCCACAACAACAGGCCCAAAAAATGAAAATCACAGAAAAATCAGCACACTCCCAAACCATCCAGGCCCTCCATGATGTTTAAATTCAAGACACCCCACAGAAAGACTAGGCCCATGCAACACTCACTACCCCTGGGCATAAAGGTTGAAAACTAGTCAAAATGGTTGCAGGCCTAACAACACTGACTGCATTCAAAATGGCCACTTGCCTCCCAGCACATGGCCTGCCTGTACCAGCACTCAAAATGGCCCCCACCCACATGGCCTGTCCCCATGAACACCCCAAAAAATCGAAAAACACAGAAAAATCAGCACAATCCCAAGCCATCCAGGCCCTCCATGATGTTTAAATTCAAGACACCCCACAGAAAGACTAGGCCCCTGCAACACTCACTACCCCTGGGCATAAAGGTTGAAAACTAGGCAAAATGGTATCAGGCCTAACAACACTGACTGCATTCAAAATGGCCACTTGCCTCCCAGCACATGGCCTGCCTGTACCAGCACTCAAAATGGCCCCCACCCACATGGCCTGTCCCCATGAACACCCCAAAAAATCGAAAAACACAGAAAAATCAGCACAATCCCAAGCCATCCAGGCCCTCCATGATGTTTAAATTCAAGACACCCCACAGAAAGACTAGGCCCATGCAACACTCACTACCCCTGGGCATAAAAAGCTACAACAACAGGCCAAAAAAACGAAAATCACAGAAAAATCCGCACAATCCCAAACCATCCAGGCCCTCCATGATGTTTAAATTCAAGACACCCCACAGAAAGACTAGGCCCATGCAACACTCAATACCCCTGGGCATAAAGGTTGAAAACTAGGCAAAATGGTTGCAGGCCTAACAACACTGACTGCATTCAAAATGGCCACTTGCCTCCCAGCACGTGGCCTGCCTGTACCAGCACTCAAAATGGCACCCACCCACATGGCCTGTCCCCATGAACACCCCAAAAAATCGAAAAACACAGAAAAATCAGCACAATCCCAAACCATCCAGGCCCTCCATGATGTTTAAATTCAAGACACCCCACAGAAAGACTAGGCCCATGCAACACTCACTACCCCTGGTGAAAAGGCCACAACAACAGGCCAAAAAACGAAAATCACAGAAAAATCAGCACAATCACAAACCAACCAGGCCGTCCATGATGTTTAAATTCAAGACACCCCACAGAAAGACTAGGCCCATGCAACACTCACTACCCCTGGGCATAAAGGTTGAAAAATAGGCAAAATGGTTGCAGGCCTAACAGCACTGACTGCATTCAAAATGGCCACTTGCCTCCCAGCACATGGCCTGCATGTACCAGCACTCAAAATGGCCCCCACCCACATGGCCTGTCCCCATGAACACCCCAAAAAATCGAAAAACACAAAAAAATCAGCACAATCCCAAACCATATAGGCCCTCCATGATGTTTAAATTCAAGACACCCCACAGAAAGACTAGGCCCATGCAACACTCACTACCCCTGGTGAAAAGGCCACAACAACAGGCCAAAAAAAGGAAAATCACAGAAAAATCAGCACAATCACATACCATCCAGGCCCTCCATGATGTTTTAAATTCAAGACACCCCACAGAAAGACTAGGCCCATGCAACACTTACTACCCCTGGTGAAAAGGCCACAACAACAGGCCAAAAAAACGAAAATCACAGAAAAATCAGCACAATCCCAAGCCATCCAGCCCCTCCATGATGTTTAAATTCAAAACACCCCACAGAAAGACTCAGTGCACCCACCACTGAGTACCCCTGGGCAAAAGGACCCAAAACAGCCCAAAAATGGAAAATTCCAAAATTGTAGTTGCAGCAACTGTAATGCCCCAAACAAACTTACTTGTGAAATTTCTAATCCAAAAGTGATCCAAAGAAAGTCAAAAAGGCCTCAAATCCAAATATCCAGCAGCATCCACAAAAAGTAATCCTTCCAGCTCCAGATCCAAATGAAAAGTGACCAGGAGATGGACAAAGCACTGGGAGGAGCCTGCTGGATAGGAACAGGAAGTTGAAGACTGTGGGGCACGTCCTTCCTCCCACCCTCCCTCCCCAAAATGGACTCCTCGCAAAAAAAGTGCAGGCAAATGTCAACCTGAGGAGTTATTCAGATAAAAATCATTATTTCCAGAAGGTTTATGCTGCTTGCTGGTGGATTTCTTGTGCAGAATTGCAAATTTTGCATTTTCGCGAGTGCGAGATTGTTGCTGCACGCCGCATCTACAAGCTCGCAATTGCGAAGTCCCGCGATACGTGATCACGGCGTACTCGCGTTGACAAACTCTAGCTGTGCAAGTTGGCAAGCCGCGATTACATAATCGCGCTCGCCAAATTCCCGCGGGATCCCGCAGCAAGATCCAAAATGGCGCAGCACTCGCAAAATATCGAGAAAAACAACTCGGCAAATGCTGAATGCCGGTAAGTAAACGCCGCGCGCCGCAAAATTGTATCACCAAGAAAAAAAAATCAGCTGCGTGCGAATTTGTGGATTTTCGGTAAATTTGCGAGCGTTCGCGGATTGCGAATTTACCAAAAATCCGCAAAATCCGCGAGCGTAACGGATTTTCCGCCCATGCTTACCTGTGTCACCATGGTGACACCAGCATTTGTGGATCCTGGACAGGTAATACTAGGTTCAGATTACCTAGTGACCAATGCTAGCAATGTCACTACCAACCATAGTATGGCACTTGTTAATTTCTCCTGGGGAGGGGTAAATGGCCTCAAAAGGGTTGTTGTTAGTTCAGACCTCCCAGTGGACTGTCTTTTGGGCAATGATTTGGAATCCTCCCTATGGTCAGATGTGGAGTATAGGACTCATGTGGAGATGTTAGGTTTGTCAGCACATGTCCTTGCTGTGACCAGGTCACAGGCCAAGAAATGCCCAGCTGAACTAGTGCTGGATCCTGGAACAATGGACCAGACACTGACCAAGGGTAAGAACAGTAGGGTTAAGGCAGTGCCTTCCCCCTTGCCTCAAGGTGAGATCAGCTCTCACAGGAGACTGACCCAAAGACCCCAGAAGGAACTGTCCTAGAAGAACTTGAGCCTGAACAGGTTGAGTTTCTTGGGACAGGGGGACCTTCCAGGGCAGACTTGAGACAAGCACAATTAGACTGTTCATCTCTTGAACCCCTCATACAGCAGGCTGCTGCTGAGGCTGCAGGGAATGCCACAGGTGCCCATAAAGTGTATTGGGAAGATGGACTCCTTTACTCTGAGGCAAGAGACCCCAAGCCTGGTGCTACCAGGAGGCTGGTCATCCCCTTGTCTCTGAGAGGTTTCCTTCTCACCTTGGCCCATGAAATTCCCCTTGCAGGTCACTTAGGATCCCTCACAGAGTACTTCATGTGAACAGGCTCAAGGCATTTGTCAACAGGGAAGACATGGGCTTGCTCATGGCTGCAGATGAGGGACAGGAGGAAGAGAGTGACCCTCTCCCAGACCTGCTCACTCAGAACCCTGATGATGGGTCAGTAGATGGTGTAGTCTTTTCTGACAGCCTCTCTGAGCATCAACAAGAGGATTGTAAACAGGTTCTTCAATCCTTCAGACAAATGTTCTCTCTGACACCCAGTCAGGCAAACTGGTGCACCTATGAGGTGGACACTGGTGACAGTCTTTCTATAAAGAGTAAAATCTACAGGCAACCTGACCACATCAGGGACTGCATAAAGCAAGAAGTACAGAAAATGTTGGAATTGGGAGTCATTGAACCCTCAGAGAGCCCTTGGGCTAGTCCTGTAGTTCTAGTGCCTAAACCTCACACCCAGGATGGTAAAAGAGAGATGAGGTTTTGCGTAGACTACAGGGGTCTCAATGCTGTCACTAAGACAGATGCCCATCCAATACCAAGAGCAGATGAACTCATAGATAAATTGGCTTCTGCCAAATTCTTGAGTACATTTGACCTGACAGCTGGCTATTGGCAAATCAGGTTAGCTGAGGATGCCAAGGCCAAGACAACATTTTATACCCCAGGAGGTCATTACCAGTTTGTGGTGATGCCCTTTGGTTGGAAAAATGCACCTGCCACTTTTCAAAGGTTGGTGAACCAAGTTCTCTCTGAGCTGGATGAATTCTGTGCAGCATATCTAGATGATATTGCTGTCTTTAGCTCCACCTGGGAGGATCACCTGATCCACCTGAGGAAAGTTTTGGAGGCCCTGCAAAAGGCAGGCCTCACTATCAAGGCTACCAAGTGCCAGATAGGGCAGAGTCAAGTTGTATACTTGGGCCACCTTGTAGGTGGAGGCCAAGTTCAACCTTTGGAGAGCAAGATACAGGCCATAAAGGACTGGGCTCCTCCAACCACCCAGACACAGGTTAGAGCTTTCTTGGGCTCTGGTTACTATAGGAAATT
Organism: Lissotriton vulgaris; assembly: GCF_964263255.1. Lineage (NCBI taxonomy): Eukaryota > Metazoa > Chordata > Amphibia > Caudata > Salamandridae > Lissotriton > Lissotriton vulgaris. The sequence goes on from NC_141697.1 coordinate 9,848,178, forward strand.
TGTCAGAAATTATGGAACCATTGTGATTCCACTTAATGACCTGACAAGTAAGAAAATGCCAAAGAAAGTTCAGTGGACAGTTAGCTGTCAGAAGGCAATTGATGACCTAAAGCAGGCCATGTGCACTTCACCTATTCTCAAGAGTCCAGACTACTCCAAGCCATTCATTGTCCAAACAGATGCTTCTGAGTTGCGTGTGGGAGCTGTTCTATCTCAACTGAATATTGATGGTCATGACCAGTCCATTGCTTTTATAAATAGAAGGCTGACCCCTAGAGAGAAACGTTGGTCAGCTATTGAGAGGGAGGCCTTTGCTGTGTTTTGGGCTCTGAAGAAGTTGAGGCCATACTTGTTTGGTACTCACTTCAAGATTCAGACCGACCATAAGCCCCTCTTATGGCTAAATCAAATGAAGGGTGAAAACCCCAAACTTCTTAGGTGGTCCATTTCCCTACAGGGGATGGACTTTACAGTGGAGCACAGACCAGGGACTGACCATGGCAATGCAGATGGTCTCTCCGGGTATTTCCACTTAGAACAAGAAGACTCACCTGGTCAAGGTTAGTTTAATGTCCCTAAGTTTGGGGAGGGGGGGGGGGTTACGTAGGAGAGTAGGGTCTGCAATCCTATGGTCACCCCCGATGTTTGATTTCTGCTTCACTGATTTACGACTTTCCCTGGCTGTGGGCCTGTTAATCAGACTTACAGCCTAGCTGTTCTCTCTCTAAATTGACAAGAATGTACCTTGGGTGCATTTACCAATTGGTACTGGGCCACCTTATCAGTCCCTGTACAGCATACCTTAGGTATCCAGGGCATAGGTGTACCCAGGGCCTACCAGGGGCTGCAGCATGTATTATGCCACCCCTGGCTGGCCATCCAATCTGACACAACTGGCTGCACGACAGCTGGGACAAGGTGGTGTAATCACCCTATGCTTTAGATATAGTTTTCCTATATCTAACCCTAAAATGGACACATATTCTCCTATCAGTCACTCCTATGGCAGGCCTTATCAATCCTGAAGGCAGAGTGCTGGGAATTATGTGAGATGGTGCTCTGGCATGAGCTGAGCCCGTTTGCAGCTTGCGGAACCAAGTCCTAATAGCTGTTCCATGATAACCCTATACCATATACTCTTAAGTGCATTATGATCCTCGCGGTCAAATGCTAACTTTAGTATAGCATTATCAAAACATGTCGAGTAAGGTGTCAAAATAATTGGAATACTACCCCCTCGCCAATTCTGGCAACGGGGTAGCATTCCACCCTTCTAGAGGGACACAACATGTATGTAACTGTGAACCTCGGTTAAAGTTAACTCGAGCCTCAGCATCACAAAATGGATGCTGCCACCACAGACACAAGTCTGACCTCCTGCTGCTGTGAGTCCTTCCAGCGAGGGAGGCTCGGACAAAGGGTTTCCTGCCTTGGGAGGTGCTAGCACCACCCCAGACAGGATTTTGTGTATTAGGTAGGCCAGGGCTGAAAGGAAGGAGACATGCCTGGGGCACACAAGGTGTCCCGTGCATACACCGGTCAGAACCAGTTCCTGGGGCACTCCAGCCCCAGAACTGGCGAAAGACCGGACAAAGGAAAGGGGGTGTAACCACCCCCCTTCCTGGTACCACCCAGAGGAGGGACCTAGTCGTAGTGCAGCCCCCATTAGCTGAATAAAGGTAGGAGCTGGGCCCATTCCAAATTAGATTATCCTGATCAACTTCACAAGAAGAAACTCTGGACTTTGACATTCTGCTCCACAGAAGACGGAAGAAATCTCCCTTGTGGGCAAGGAGTGTCCACCCTGCACCAGCAGGCACCATCAGTGTACAGCGGCTCCCCTTTGTCGTCTTCCTGCAAGGATCCAGACTTCAGAGCCCGACGAGACCCAAATTCCCAGACCTCTCCGACCTCAACCCACATCTGCAGCAGAGCTGAGACCCGTGGGTGCGACGAGACACGTGGGACCGGCAATCTTGAAAGAAGCAGCACTTTGCTCCAGCATGACTTCTGAGGTATCCTCGTCCAAGTGCTTTGGAGACTGAGAAGCCCCGACCCCGAGAAGCTCCTGCATCGAAGATCAGCCCTCCAGCATCCACGAGATCTGCGTGGGGTCCTTCTGCCTGTTAGCTGCTCGACGCGTTGTCTGGTCACTTGCCGGCTGGCTTGTGACCTCCTAGACGATGAACATTAACAACTTTGCTGCTGCTCTGGTTGCTCCAGACTGGCCCTTGCTCCCTTCCAAAAGAGGAGCACCCCGGACCCTCCTGGTCCACTCCAGACGCCGTTTCCACTCACCGCGTGGGTTGCCTTTGCCAAGGCCTGTTGAACCAGAATCCGGAGACGACACTGCCGACAGCGAGAGCCTGCGTGGGACAGCTCGTGCCTCCATCCTGGTCGTCGAAGACACCGCCTGGTCCACGTGGCTGCTGAGTCAAGCGTCCACCTTCACCTGATCGCGACGACGACATATGGTTCCACTCCTGGTTCCACTCCAGTCACTGGCTAGTGACTTTGAACATTGTCCCCTCTGCTTTCAGGTTCCTCTCTTCACCAATCCATCCTTGGATTGCACCCGGCATCTTCCTTCTGGTCGCCTGCAGCATCTTTCTTCAAGGGTCCAAAGACTTCGACGCGGAAACCCGACACAACTTCGCACCTATGCACCCGCAGCCTGTGGGTGAGGTAACACGAGCATTTCGGTGCTCAAGGGTAGCTTGACTATCCTAGTGTCCAGTTCCATTGTCGTTTCAGTCCTATCTAGTCAGGAACGTCCGTACTCACCTTTTCTTTAAACTGTACTCTCCATAGACGTTTGTATGCATCTCGCGTGTGAGTTCACACTCTGCACACGCGCTCCGTTGGCCTCCTATTACCAACCTCAAGTTAGTATAGCGTGGTCCCAGCGATCCGACAACCTCTGGACAGCTTCATTCCTTTACTTGACTTTCACATTCCACTTACTTAGTATATGGTTTGTCGTGCCCCTAGGGCACCATTGTAATTCGTGCAACTTAAACGTATTTTTCCTTAGAGTTTGTCATGGGGCTTAGCCCTCTGACCTCATAAAGAGTTCAGAGGTGTATGTTAGTTAATAAATAACTGTTTATTTTCATAACAACCTGTGTGGTGTCCTTTTCATTTGGTATTCAAAGGTTATATGTGGTAAAACAGCTGGCTTCACATGCCATAAAGAGTTTAGCCTAAAGACTGCTTTTGTCCACGCTACTAGGATAGCTGGTCCATAAGGTTGACTTACAACCAATCACCATAAGGGTTGTTTGGACTGATACAAGGTGATCACTAGAACTAGTGAGCATCATATATCAGGCCAACTTCTCACATGGAGTATAAGTACCCCTGAGATAATCCAATGCTCAATCAATGGTGCATCCAGATATACTTCTTTGATTTGATGAAAGAGTTCCGTTGCTTTTTCTTTAAAAATCTTTATTTCTGGCTTCACTTCAGGGTTGCTTAGATCTTCAGAAAAGTTATTGAAATTGATGAAGTAGCCAGAGGCAGTTCTGTCAATTGTTGGAATTGTTTTCTCCATTTGTCTTTCGGTAGCACATTCTGATGCCACATCATTATAGACTGGTGTTTCATGACGAACTGATTCAATCTGTGTTTCAAGAGGCACGAGTTCCATGACATTATTGCATAGTCCCTCTCTGTGCACTGCAGGTTTATCAAATGTGATTAGTCTTTCAGTTTGAACCTCTTGAATTGTTGCAAATTTGGGTATTCTATTATTTCTTGGAAGTCCACTGAGCCTACTGTTGACTATAGGCCACATGCTTGTGGTTTTACCAGGTCGATTGATACAACTTGGTTCTCCTTTTTACCAGCAAGAGGCGGTAGTACTACTGATCTTGTTCCTTTGATTGCCAAGACAGGTACTGCTTTTCTGTAAGAAGGCCCAAATTCCTTCTTCACCGCTATTTTTTCTCTGACTAGATCCCCAATCTTTGGAATCCAGACAGGTCTTGCTGGGGCTGGTGGTGCCTCTACAGTGGTAGTTGGCTGTTGCTTTATTTTATGTTGCTTATGGATTTTCTTGTTTCATTCAAGTCCTGTAAAACAGCCAAACGATCTTTGATGTCAAAGTATTTATTCTTATCTTCTAACACTGATACCTGACTATCTAAGTCCTGAATGTGCATTCTAGTTCCGAACAATAGTTCGTATGGGCTGAAACCTTTTAGAGAATTTCTTGGCAAATTGTTTAGACTAAGTTGCACACTTATTAAATGTTTGACCCACCCATCACCCGAACCTAATACCTTCGCTGTTATAGATTGCTTTATGATCCGGTTTTTTCTTTCCACTACACTGTTCCCTTCGGGGTGTGATGGACAAGAGTATCGCAACCCAACGCCCATACTGGCCATGGCCTTCTTATAAGCTCGAGAGCTGAAAGCAGGACCCTGGTCAGAATGGAACATGGCAATTGCGTATGTGCCGATAAAGATTCGCAGATCTTTTATAACCGTGTTGGCGTCAGCCGAGCGCTGGGGCCACATTTTTTAAGTGAAGTTTAGTCTTAATAATTAATAGGACGCTGGATGGCATGTAGACCGCATTGTGCCTACCATGGCATTAATGCGCTTGACTCATTGCTGCGATCTCTGTCGCAGTCCGGGCAGTTCTTTACATATTTATAGTGGTGCAGGCTCATTCCCGGCCACCAGTATACAGATTGTAATTCGGTCAGAGATTCCTTCATCTGTATGTGCCTTGGACCTTCACCCATGTGTGCGTCTGCTATTAATAACTTTCTCCTGTTCATGTTTGGAATTACCCTATCCCCCACTCCAGGGATTCGAGCAAAAGGAACGGAGTTTGCATCAATTACATATGCATAATTGAGTGGATAGTTCACGGGTAGTGCTGCACAGTCGCCTTTTAAGGACGTCTTTACTGCCAGCATGGTTTCCCCGTCTATGTATTTTTCTGAACGCTTTTTTGTGGCTACAGAAGCCGGTGTGGCTGTATTAGCCAATGAATTCCCTGCAACGTGAACGCCATCACGTTGATGACTCAGAGTGTGTATCATGTGAGTCTTTTGTAGTTCTTTCTGTAAAAGAACTACCTGTTTCCAAAGCATTTTATTCTTGATTGTGGCACCTGTGTCATCTTTGTAATCATTTTGAATCCAGCTCTGCAACTTATTATTGTAAGATTTGACACAAAAATGCGAATCGCACACGATTAGTGTCGGGAATTCACGTTCTGCATTTTCAAGCTCCATCTTTAAAGATCTAATTTCAGCTCTCTGAGCCGAACAGTTTCTAACTGATTCAGTTTTTGTTATTTTCGGTCTGTATTTACCGCACAGCCAGCGACCTATAACAATTGCGCAGGCTGCATTGTAGGATTTGTTTTCTACGTTTTAATGCTGTACAAATCTGTCTGTATAGATTATACAAGAGTATTGTTGGAGAGGCAGAATTTCGATTGGCAGAGGATATTCTTGTTCATATTTTAAATCATTCCGTTTTTCGAATTGCGGAGCAAAATAGTATTTCACGTCGTCCACAGCAAGAGAATTTTCCCACTGTATCCATTTCGGATCCAGTGACACTGTATGCAGGTTTACTGGGCTGAATAGCGCCTTGAAGGTGGATTCCGCTGTGAGGACATTGATCCTTTTGCCGTGTGCTAGTTCTCATTCATTAGTTATTGCAGTTAGTACTGCTTTCACAGTATTTTCTGTGAGACTGAATGTTTTTTCTGCTTGTGTGTACAAGTGAGATTTGTAAGCTATTGGTACCTTTTCTCCCTCATTAGAAGTCAGGTACGTAAATCCGCATCTTCCTGGGATGACTCAGATTACAAGGTTGCGTGTATTGTCACGTGTATCTAATTTTGTTTTTGCTAACATGTCTGTTTGCAGTGATCTCAAAATTTCTGTGTGTTTTTGAGTCCAGTTGATTGGTTTAAAATCAGGTTTAATTAGTTTATAGAGAAGTTTAACCCTCTCCGCATAATTTAGAATGTAAGTTCATCAGAAATTCAGGAAGCCTACAATCGATTGTAAGTTCTTCAGCGTTTTTGGTGCTTGGAGTACAGCGCACTTCTCTAAGAAATTGTCCGCTAGACTTTTTCCTTCACTTGATAATTTGTATCCTAAAAATAATACTGTAAGAAGGGCAATTCGGGACTTTTTAAAGTTGAATTTGTAACCCTCCGCAGCAAACCCAAGTATTATGGTGTTCACTCTTTTCAAGTGAGTCTCCAAGTCGTCATCTGTTAGATAGATGTCATCAACATAAGATAATGCCTCATCATCATACATTTGTAGTAACTCTGTTACTCTGGCTGAGAATAGTCCTGGGCTGTTCTTGAATCCCTGTGGGAGCATACAGAAATTTTTCTGAGACCCCATTACTGAGAAAGCGGTCAAGTATCTGCTTTCTGGTGCAATATTTTGACAAAAGAAACCATTAGATATGTCTAATGTCGTTTTATATTTTTTACGAACTATGTTATTCATTAGTGCAGCACTATGCGAATTCTGTACTGCAAATGTTTTGCAACATGAGTTAAGGTGTCTGTAGTCCAAAACTTGACGATATTAATCGTCCGGTTTGGAGACAGGAAACAAAGGATTGTTTATTTGAGAGGTGCATGTTTCAATCACCCCCTGGTATTCAAGTTGATCTAAAATCTCCCTGACTTGTTTTTTAGCTTCTTGCTTAATTGGATACTGCCTTTGTGCAGTCGGTTGATTTTTTAACTGGATTTTGTGAGGAGTAGTGTCCTCATCCCATCCTACATGATTTTATATAGTGCTGGTGCCTGGGCTACTGCCCATTTCCTTGCATATATATATTTAGTGTGAATCGGAATGTGATTCGAGAAGGCAGGCATAATAATTTCTTTGCCACGAGGGCACTCCCTGACAAACTCCGGGGGCCAGTCTTTTTCAGCTAACAGGATGTCATAGCCTTTTGAGAGTTTATCCCAAAATAGACCTCTTATTTTCCTAGTCTTATCACCCTCTATACGCAATGTTATTTCGTATATCTTATGAGGTTCGCTAACTCTGGTGTCGGCAGTTTCTACTTGAATGTATTCATTCGTGTCTACTGTCTCCAGATGACTCATCAGGATCTTGCGAGCTATGGTGATTTCTGCTGCACTGTCTAACATTGTCTGTGCCCACTCCCCGTTTTTCAACTGTGTCCTCAGTATTCTCGGCATGTTCGATTACTCTAATACTGGCTACCTTCTTCTTTGGAAATTGTGATTTTTTACTTTGAGCAGGTTCCTTGTCTTTGGACTTGGTGTGCTCTCCTGGGTCTGACCGTCCTCTTCTTTCCGATTTCTACGAAAAAGATCGAGAGGGACGTGTATCAATGCTTTGATATCTGTCAGGCTTTTTCAAGTTATCCCTATTTCTAAGGTTATATCTTTTTTCAGAGGGCTCCCTCTGGGGAGACTGGTGTTCTCGAGTCGGAGTTCTTTCCCTCCGTCGAGGAGACCTTCCTCTGGACTGGAAAACTTTTTCCTTGGGAGTGGATTGTTTATTTCCATCCCAGCTCTTTTTAGGAGTGTTTGAATTATTTTTAATGAATAATTTTTCAGGATTTTCGAGTAGTTGGGGTTTTACTGGTTTCCCACCCAAGCTGTCTCTACCTAATTCTTCATAACATTTTTCTATAATTCTGGCAAGCTCAATTGGTTGATCTGTTATATCTGTTTCCTTCAATTTCTGGTGGATCGCCACAGATGCTGCTTCTCCTTTTATATTGGCTAGTAATATAGCCGAGACCTGCTTGAAGTCTTTAAGTAATTTCATACCAAGAGTTAAAGCAGGTTCTGGACCGTATTCATTCTGAATCTGTTTAAGCACATCTGGTATTACCGCCATTGACGGAACACCATGTGTTTTCGTGTAAATGGAAGCAAAGACTGTACACCAAGTGTCACATTCCTCCACGTGTGGTGCGACCCCCATTAGAAGGCAGATGGTCAGAATTCTGTGTTTCTCAATAGAGGTAGTATTCGGAAATACTGCCTCTATTTGAGTAATTTTCTGCGCTAACCAGAAAGGAATTTGTTCCCATTTTATGGGTGTTTTACCAAGACATGATTGTATGTTCTGTGGTGTAATTTTATTTGTATTCCCCTGATGAGGGGTCAGCTGTGGAACATTAACAGCTGTTTGGACTGTTGCAGTCCGCATTACATATTGGACTAACTGTCTATGCATTTTAAATAATGTTTTTAGCTGTGCTAATATCTCTTCTTTCGACATTTTTGCAATGTCCGGGTGTGGTGTGTAGCTGGCTAGAACCGGCCACGTTGCTCCTGGTCTACCTAGTGGACCGAGCCTGGTAATATGATCATTATGTTTTAGGGCGCCTTTAAACCAGAGCAGGTGCTCTTGGTATTTTAATGGGATTTCAATCTCCTCAAAAGGAGCGTACTCTTCCGGTGGATCCCCTATTTTGTAGTAGTGGAACTCATTTGTTGTAGCGTTTGCCGCTGGAAATTTTATCCAAGAATAGAATACCTCTGTTTGCCGATATTCATGTGCCTCTATCACGAAGACGACTGTGCCACCTTTTGTGGTCAGTCCGTTTTCTATAAGTTTTAACGTTATAGTTTTTCTTATGTTGACCGGGATGATTATCGCACCCGGTTCATTAACACCGGCGTCCCGTTGATTCCGATCCGGTGGGTAAATCCCTGTTTCATCGGAAGCCTGCTGAGTCGCATTTACTGCGGCTCCAGTGGTTCCGTTCTTTTCTTGTGACATTGTATGAAATGCAGGTTTCTGCAGAGCAGGTCTCCAAGGAGACAAAGATTAGGTGCACAATATTTTGGAACACTGTATCCTTCAACGTTGAATAAACCAGAGCTTTACATAGGAATCTCTTCCTACTAAGTTTGGGCGGATTTTAACCTTTCACCCACTCCAGACATCTATTGGAGTATTTACGGGCGAAAGGGTCTGTGTGAAAAATGCACGACTGAGTTACTCTAAAAACGTCTTGCGTTAGTTTTATCGTCTTACCAAACGTTGGGCGACATGTAGTGTAGTTCCTATTTTCCCTATAGGCCCTGCGCATTGGAATAACATAAACAGCAGTGTAGACATAGAAGTGCGGTCTTCCAGGTCTCTACTGACTATGCTAAACTTAATTGGGTTTGTTACCAACTAGCTCAGAGGTCACTGGAAACTTTCTTGACTGAATAGGAAGTGATCAGCTCCCCTGGCTCAGACAAGAAGGGATTCAGTTTTCCAACAACCGCATAAACATGACAACTTTGCTCCTTTAGAATAAGAGTCAATCTCTAGAGTTGTGTGAAACAATAGACAGTTATTTTACTCAGTCAGTTGTGCAGATTACTTTCACCAAGATGCAGAGAATAGAGAGACGGGCGTTTTCAGTAAAAGGTATTATTTATTGAACAGTCTTTCTTCTCATGCAAGAGAAATGAATTGCCACAATTGCAAGACTTATTATTATAAAAAGTGCGTACAGTAAAAAGAGGATTGCAAAATAATACTGTAAAAGCATTGATATGGTTTCTTAGCGATACAATGGTTAAAATGAATAAAATATATACATTCATATATACATTTGACTAATGTACTCAACTGGTGCTTCTAACTACACCTACCCCAGTGTACCTGACCTAAGCCTAATACTTGGGAGGGAGTAAGTAAGTAGCAGTTTAAGTTAAGTTGGTTTTGCCAAGGTTTGCTTCAAGAATTCTCTCTAAGGGTTTAGTCAACACCATACCTCTGGAATAGAATGTTGGAGGTCTTGTATCTCCTTTCAGGACTCGATTTCCCAGTCACTCGCAAGAGTAGGCTGGAAACGCCGGAGCTGGATTTTCTCAGCAGGAGAAAAGACAGCGTCTTTCTCAGCGCGTCAAGGACGGGGAGGGGCAGCGTCCGTGGGCTCTTTGCATCTGCTGGGCTCTGCAAGGGACAGCTGTTCTGCTCCTGTTTTCTCTATCACCATCGTTGTATTTGCGCTTGCTTAAGGCAACGTTGGTAATATTTATACCTAAAAGGTGCCTTGTTTGACGTACGTTTTTGGACATAAGACGTCAGTAAAGATGTCACTAGTGAAGTGATTGTCCTTTCAGTGCTCATTAGAGTTCTATTACTAATCAAAACATTGCAAGCGGGGCTTTCCCAGGTTGCTGGGTTTTATCTTGTTGAAGAACTCGGAGTGTAATCTAGGAATCTAAGATAGTGGCTTCTGCTGTGTCATGTACTGTAATGAGCTGCAGAGGCGAGTTTCTGAAATATGGCTGAAATATGGCTCTGATCGTTTATGCCATTATAGGGGTATGAATGGATTATAGCCGTATAGGGGCATAAGGTCACAGTATTGATCGGGGTCCTAGATGAGAACACGACACCCACATTCCACAATCACCTTCAGACTTTGAGCACCCACATTCCACAATCACCTTCATACTATTGGCACCCACATTCCAAAATCACCTTCAGACTATGAGCACCCACATTCCACAATCACCTTCATACTATTGGCACCCACATTCCACAATCACCTTCAGACTTTCAGCACCCACATTCCATCGTCACCTTCAGGCTTTGAGCACTCCATTTTACAGTTACCTTCAGACTATGGGTACCCACATTCTACAATCACCTTCATACTATGAACACCCACATTTTACAGTCACCTTCAGACTTTGAGCACCAGCATTCAACAATCACCTTCAAACTATGAGCACCCAAATTCCTCAATCACCTTCAGACTTTGAGCGCCCACATTCCAAAATTACCTTTAAACTTTGAGCACCCACATTTCACAATCACCTTCATACTATGAGCACCCACATTCCACAAACACCTTCCGACTTTGAGCACCCACATCCCACAATCACATTCAGACTATGAGCACCCACATTCCACAATCACCTTCAGATTTTGAGCACCCACATTCCACAATCACCTTCAGACTATGAGCACCCAAATTCCACAATCACCTTTAGACTATGAGCACCCACATTCCACTATCACCTTCAGACTTTCAGCACCCACATTCCACAATCACCTGCAGACTATGAGCACCTACATTCCACAATCGCCTTCAGACTTTGAGCACCCACATTCCACTATCACCTTCAGACTTTCAGCACCCACATTCCACAATCACCTGCAGACTATGAGCACCTACATTCCACAATCGCCTTCAGACTTTGAGCACCCATATTCCACAATCACCTTCAGACTATGAGCACCCACATTTCACAATCACCTTCAGACTTTGAGCACCCACATTCCACAATCACCTTTAGACTATGAGAACCCACATTCCACAACCTCCTTCAGACTTTGAGCACCACCATTCTACAATCACCTTCACACTATGACCACTCACATTCCACAATCACCTTCAGACTATGAGCACCCACATTACACAATCACCTTCAGACTTTGAGCACCCACATTCCACAATCACCTTCAAACTATGAGCATCCACATTCTACAGTCCCCTTTAACTCTGAGCACCCACATTCCACAATCACCTTCATACCCAGAGCACCCACATTCCACAATCATCTTCAGACTTTGAGCACCCACATTCCACAATCACCATCAGACTATGAGCACCCACATTCCACAATTACCTTTAAACTTTGAGCACCCACATTCCACAATCACCTTCATACTATGAGCACCCACATTCCACAATCAGCTTCAGACTATGAGCACCCACATTCCACAATCATCTTCAAACTTCCCCACATTCCACAATCACCTTCATACTATTGGCACCCACATTCCACAATCACTTTCAGACTATGAGCACCCACATTCCACAATCACCTTAAGACTATGAGCACCCACATTCTACAGTCACCTTCAGACTATGAACACCCACATTCCACAGTCACCTTCATACTATTGGCACCCACATTCCACAATCACCTTCAGACTTTCAGCACCCACATTCCATCGTCACCTTCAGGCTTTGAGCACTCCATTTTACAGTTACCTTCAGACTATGGGTACCCACATTCTACAATCACCTTCATACTATGAACACCCACATTTTACAGTCACCTTCAGACTTTGAGCACCAGCATTCAACAATCACCTTCAAACTATGAGCACCCAAATTCCTCAATCACCTTCAGACTTTGAGCGCCCACATTCCACAATTACCTTTAAACTTTGAGCACCCACATTTCACAATCACCTTCATACTATGAGCACCCACATTCCACAAACACCTTCCGACTTTGAGCACCCACATCCCACAATCACATTCAGACTATGAGCACCCACATTCCACAATCACCTTCAGATTTTGAGCACCCACATTCCACAATCACCTTCAGACTATGAGCACCCAAATTCCACAATCACCTTTAGACTATGAGCACCCACATTCCACTATCACCTTCAGACTTTCAGCACCCACATTCCACAATCACCTGCAGACTATGAGCACCTACATTCCACAATCGCCTTCAGACTTTGAGCACCCACATTCCACTATCACCTTCAGACTTTCAGCACCCACATTCCACAATCACCTGCAGACTATGAGCACCTACATTCCACAATCGCCTTCAGACTTTGAGCACCCATATTCCACAATCACCTTCAGACTATGAGCACCCACATTTCACAATCACCTTCAGACTTTGAGCACCCACATTCCACAATCACCTTTAGACTATGAGAACCCACATTCCACAACCTCCTTCAGACTTTGAGCACCACCATTCTACAATCACCTTCACACTATGACCACTCACATTCCACAATCACCTTCAGACTATGAGCACCCACATTACACAATCACCTTCAGACTTTGAGCACCCACATTCCACAATCACCTTCAAACTATGAGCATCCACATTCTACAGTCCCCTTTAACTCTGAGCACCCACATTCCACAATCACCTTCATACCCAGAGCACCCACATTCCACAATCATCTTCAGACTTTGAGCACCCACATTCCACAATCACCTTCAGACTATGAGCACCCACATTCCACAATTACCTTTAAACTTTGAGCACCCACATTCCACAATCACCTTCATACTATGAGCACCCACATTCCACAATCAGCTTCAGACTATGAGCACCCACATTCCACAATCACCTTCAAACTTCCCCACATTCCACAATCACCTTCATACTATTGGCACCCACATTCCACAATCACCTTCAGACTATGAGCACCCACATTCCACAATCACCTTAAGACTATGAGCACCCACATTCTACAGTCACCTTCAGACTATGAACACCCACATTCCACAGTCACCTTCAGACTATGAGCACCCACATTCTACAGTCACCTTCAGACTATGAGCAGCCACATTCTACAGTTACCTTCAGACCATGGGTACCCACATTCCACAATCACCTTCACACTATGAGCACCTACATTCCACAATAACCTTTAAACTTTGAGCACCCACATTCCACAATAACCTTCATACTATGAGCACCCACATTTGACAATCACCTGCAGACTTTGAGCACCCACATTTCACAATTACATTTAAACTTTGAGCACCCACATTCCACAATCACCTTCATACTATGAGCACCCACGTTCCACAATCACGTTCAGAATTTGAGCACCCACATTCCACAATCACCTTCAGACTATGAGCACCCACATTCCACAATCACCTTCAGACTATGTAGACTTTGAGCACCCACATTCCAAAATCACCTTCAGACTATGAGCACCCACATTCCACAATCACCTTCATACTATTGGCACCCGCATGCCACAATCACCTTTAGACTATGAGCACCCACATTCAACAATCACCTTCAGACTTTGAGCACCCACATTCCACCGTCTCCTTCAGGCTTTGAGCACCCCATTCTACAGTTACCTTCAGACTATGGGTACCCACATTCCACAATCACTTTCACACTTTGAGCACCCACATTCCACAATTACCTTTAAACTTTGAGCACCCACATTCCACAATAACCTTCATACAATGAGCACCCACATTCGACAATCACCTGCAGACTTTGAGCACCCACATTTCACAATTACATTTAAACTTTGAGCACCCACATTCCACAATCACCTTTATACTATGAGCACCCACATTCCACAATCACCTTCAGAATTTGAGCACCCACATTCCACAATCACCTTCAGACTATGTAGACTTTGAGCACCCACATTCCAAAATCACCTTCAGACTATGAGCACATTCCACAGTCACCTTCATACTATTGGCACCCACATTCCACAGTCTCCTTCAGACTTTGAGCACCCACATTCTACAGTCACCTTCAGACTACAGTGAATAGCATTAACTCTTACTGTATATCTTTGGTCTCCTTTTCAACTAAGTTTACTGTCTAAATTTCAGTCTGACATTCCAGGTTCAAGCTACATTATATCTCCTCTTTCAATCTGATTAGCGGATACTTAGATTTTATTCAATGTTTTTTTTATGTTCTGAAAATACCACTTGCGTTTATTTTTTACCCTTTTCTATGAATTTTTCAACCTTTTTTTTTTGTTCTGAGCAAGAAAATGAACACATATTTTTTAACATTTATTTGTGCTGTCATGAACAATTGCACAAGACCACTGCAAAGCTTCTGCTTTAATTAAGTAGACATTTACAATGTATTATTTTTTGTTCATTTTTAGTTCTTTGTAAAGCACCCAAAGCCCCGACAGCGTGATGCGAAATAGAGTAACACTGCAAAGGAGGTGCCATATAGCTGGGCATGGATGAACACCGACATAGGAAATGTGAAATGTTAATTATGCCTAAATTGATAGAAACAACCTTTGGCTGACGACCTTAGTCATCTGCTTGACAACTGTATGCAATCGTTGCATGTTTCCATTCAGTGAAACCAGTATGAAACTGCTTAGCAACTGGAAGGCCAGGAGCTAGCATTTAAAAGCCTTGTTTCTATGTTTGCCATTTTTATAGATTTATACAAACAGAGCAAATCATTTTTTTCTGTAAATAGGTAAAAAAAAGTAGCATACATCGAAAATGTTCAGTTAGTTCAGATGCATGATTATTGGAAATATCTGTCTTTTAAAAAACATCATTGCAAAATGTTGGAAAGCAATCAGTTAGTTGATATACAGTTTTTTAGGTCTCGCTCTCGAGACCTATTGTCGTCGAGATGTCTCTCAAGGGAGACAGACCAGGGCACGCGCTGCGATTCTGGTATGTGGACGCGCACATCCAGCCCGGCGCCCTGCACATCTGTTGCTCCACATTCACACTCACGGAAGCACACACACACCCACGCGTGCACACACACGCAGGCACACACACACACACACACCCCTCCTTCCTCTTACCTCACCGTGCTCTTGTTAGGTCTCGCACATTGGCGACGCAGTGTCTTGGTAATTCCTTCGCCACATTTCATTTCTCTGTTCACGTTGGAACACGCAGTTATGCTTGAAAGTTGAACGCACACCACTCTTCCGCAGAGCACATCCTCGTGCGTGTGCGCTCCAATGTTTTGGGACGCTCTTCTTGGGCGTTCGCGTCGACATGAGTCATGCGTCGCCGCTCCCGCGAGCCTACCTGCCCTACGCTCGCTAGTGTTGTGTAGTTGGCTGTGCGCGCTGCTGGAGGATGGACAGTCAGCGCTCGTGCCTGTAACAGACCCCTCTCCCCCCACGACCCACTCCCCCGTTAACGCTGTCGTCCAAATTGTTCCCGAGACGACCACGCTTGAAAATACTTCCTTACGGCGCCGCATGCTGTGTCTATGGAATGAACCGTCATCTCTTTCCCCGTCTTACATCCTCGGGTCAGCTTAGAATGGAAAGGGAATTCGGTGGATGAAGGCAGACTGCTTTCCGGCTATCACAAGGCACCTATGCTGACTGGCCCATCTGGCAATGCCATAAGGACTAATTTGGTACTGAAAAGTGCATTTGTACTATAAAAAGTGACGCGGACAGCTGAAACGTGCACACACACACACTTTCTCATACCGCAAGCAAATACGAATAACCCACAAGCCAGGAGCACCCGATTGGCTATTCACTCGCGGGAGCGAGCAGCTGGCGCCCTCCACCTCCTCCCCCTTCGCCCACCCTTCACCCAGTGCCGACTTGTTTTTTACGGACTGAGTTACTCTTTTCTTCAGAGGGTCAGCCTCAATCGCAACACCCCCTGCACTCCGACATTTAAAAAAATAAAATGCCTCTCTGCCAATGCGTTTTGTGCAGAGGTCAATAATGATACGCACCTCACCTGTGCGTGCTTCTTTCTGCCTTGACTTGACCTTGGGGTATCTGCTACTAGCGGGTGTCCTTGGTCGGGTGCACCTGCCTTTGATACCTACTTCTGCACAACCTCCCACCCAAGGCATGATGCGCCGCTCTTCCAAGCATCCCACTCCGGGCTCGCTTCCGGGGATCCGGCCCGCTATGGCTCCGTTAGTGGGAGGGACTACCCAATCTCTGGACCCTCGGGATGCTCTCATGTTTCAGGTTCCGCACCACTCCATGCTACACATTCCACTAAACACGCAACAGATCAGTAATCTGACCATCAGGATTAGCAACTAATGTGAAATTTTCGTCTCTGTCTTCCCTGATCTTGCTGTTGTTATCTGCGTCTACGAATTATTCAAGCGATGTGGATACTATGCACGTGGTACTAAACGCTATACAAGCGCATTTAGCATAACATTTCCCGCCACGCTCTTCCGGGCACCCAAGTGCCAGCATTCCGACGGGTTCTGCTTGTGTGGTGTTGAGGTGTCATAGTGAGTTAAACTCTTTTCCAATATATGAGGCCGGGAGGACGTGCCCTCATTCTTGTGGACACCCCTGTGGGTGCAGCTTCCCGTACCCCCCTCTCTTCTTGTTTCATTTGAGCTTTGCCATAATCTTGTGTTATTATATATCTCCGCTGCCAGTTCTGCAGTTTGTTGTGTGCCAGTTTAGTGTGTACAAGATGCAGAGTGGTAGATAACCAATGCCTTGGGTGGGTCCAGCGTGATACGGTTGTCTCAGCCGCATCTAATTCTATTGCTCACTAGCTTCTTATACCACTTGACTCAGAGCTTTTAAATACATGTATAGAGATATAGCTGTGTTTTCTGGATTGTTGTGGAACATAAGCGGTGTTGACTTCAGTATTCGCTTGGTAGGGCACGAAGGTTGACAGCTAGGTTTTTCTGCCTACATCCCCCCTCCTATCAGGGGCGTAGGAGACACTAAAATTCTGGGGGGGACAGGGAAAACCTTGTGGACTTTCCAGTGACCCTATACAAATCATAGCCCGTTAAACAAATACAATCGCATACTTCCAAAATGAAATATTGAGAAAAGCAGGCATGTTGTCACAGTTTTCATGTATGCTTTATTGATATTTACATTCATATAGTAATCAGACCAAATGTTAAAGAACCATGTATATGAATCTTGCTGCACCAAGCAAACATAGGTCGCTGACTTAGGATAGGGGCGTCGTGTTTGCAAGTGCACTATGATTTGAAAAGTACCTGCTGCTGCATTCCTGATCTCCAGCAATTTTCAGGCAACAATAAAAATGTGAAGATAACTATGGTGATTAATGTTCTTTATTGAGAGAGATCGGAGGTTTGTCTAGTGGAAGTTTTGACTCTTGGGAAGGTAGCCACAGTGGGCTAACGTGCCTGCTGCAAAGATTGTGTAGCACGCAGATCACAAAATGCATATCATGTAAATTGGTCAGTGAGTTACTGCTTTTGTCTGAGAGATTATTTTGGTATTTGCAGTTTATAAATTAAAATCCTAACCTTGAACAGTGAGCCATTAACCATCATCAAAGAGCTGCATGAAAACTTCAAGGTATAGATTAGAACATTATGATTTTCCCCAGTGTTTCCTTATCCTAAAGTTGGGAAATGGGTTCATTATGATAGAAATCAATTCTGATTATTAAAGAGAACCCCCCAACCATGGTATTATGTTTTAGATTCTGAGTGTGTGCTTCTTTAGTGTTGCAAAGCCATCCTGTGCCATGGGCACTCCCTAAAGTTTTGCTGACTGGTACTGGTGGTACCTGACTCTGACTGACCCTGGCCTCTGCCTGAACAGGCACAGGGCCAGTGCTATTCTGAAAGAGACACTTAAAGATACTGTGAAACACCTACATACACTAGGGTGCACTATGGATTAGGGTACCCCTATGATTGGCATGACCTCTCCTATAAGGCCCTAGTTCATAATAGGGCGGGGAGATTAGAACTACCTTTAAGTCCCTAGAATATAATAGGGCATGGCAGTTTAGAGGCCAGCAGCCCTTCCTGCGTTTGCATGTGTGCACCGCTGAAGCCTGAGGTCAGTTTAAAAGTAGCCCTGTGTTGTAGGACTGCTGTTAAAATGCAAATTGTTCCCAAACTCGACTTTTGGGTTCATGGAACTTATAAATTGATCAACTACAATACTGGGGAAAAATTAAGTTAAGTGCAAAAATGTTTTCCACTTAACTATGGCTGTATCATATGTGCAATAATCTACACGAAGAGGGGTGGAGAGGAAAGAAAAACATATAACAAAGCGTACAAGCAGTGACACAGTTGTGTATTATGAAAAACTTTCCTCACTCACACACAATGTGTGTGACATGCTTCATCATCGGGTCTGCTGCAACCCCCAGGCGTAGCCACGCTCAGGGCGGAGCATAGGGAGGGAAAACATAAAATACAAGGACAAAGTGCAACACAAAACTGAAAGTGACAACAATGTTCACAACAGGAAAAGACAATCCAGGACGGGGTACTGTAACAGAACAAAAAGTGCAGTCAAAAATAGCGAAGTTAAAACTGGCTCCTGGATACCCAATTTAACTTTATTGGTAGGTTCCAAAGACAGGATTAAAACTGATTTACGGATGGTGGTGTTAAAGTAGGAAATTAGGAACCCCTAACACCCCTCCTTTACTGCTAATGTCAACATGTTTCAACCTAAGCGTGCCCTCAATGGTCGGTCACATCGGCCTTCTTCAGGACGTCTGGCTGTCCCAGTTTCATATAGTAACCCCCTTACCGTAGTCTGGTGCTATAGAGGTACTAGTAGATTTCTCAATCAATTAGGTCCATGTGGAGGGAATTCGGCCAACACGGATGACATGTACTGCAAGGAAATAAATAGCATTCACAACTGTCAATAAGGCCAAATGTTGCCTATACTGCAGTGTTTCAAAACAACGTATTCTCTCGTCTTGCGTAATGCTCCTCCATCTTAAATATATTTCTTTATTTCAAACCCACAGGCAACTGCTAGCCAGTCAGTTGACCCTACCTTAAACCAATTGTTACAAAAATTGATAAAAAAGAGTGTCCCACTAATCTTTTGAAATACCAAACATATTGTAAATGGCTCTCACAGGAAGATTATAATCTCCACTAGGTGACTTCATGATCTTTTCGTAATCCATGATATGTGCCCATATATATATGTGTATGGATGTATCCTCCTCGTTCATTAAAAATAGTACCAACTCACCGAGTTTATTAGGAGATTAAACTCGACCTGACGTCTGGGGGGAGGAGTTCCAAAGAACACAACCTATGTCATAAAACAAATGGAGATTCACAAATGCAGAAATGCCAGAATCACAACATGTATCCATGTCTACATAGCTATGCGCCACTCTAGACAGGTATAAATAGGTTATTTTGAAACACTGCAGTATAGGCAACATTTGGCCTTGTTGACAGTTGTGAATGCTATTTATTTCCATGATGAAGCATGTCACAAACATTGTGTGTGAGTGAGGGTAGTTTTTCATAATACACAACCGTGTCATTGCTTGTACGCTTTGTTATATGTTTTTCTTTCCTCTCCACCCCCTTCGTGTATATTATATTTACTTTAGGGGGTTTGGGGTGGTAGAGTTGTGTGCAGACCCTCTCCCCTCCCATGTGTGAGAGAATGTATCATATTTGCCACATAATACATCATCTCCTCCATAATCTAACAATTTGACCCAAAACAATTTTGTAGCTCAAACGGATCAAAAATTACTAAAATATATGTGACTTATGTTCTGTGAAGTGTAGGGCCCTTTGCAAAGGTTGACTGGTCACCTTTCCCTCTGCTGCATTTGTATGTTACACAGGTACTAATGAGGCAAAAGCTTTGCAGGGGCTGTTAGTATGTATATATATATATATATTAAAATAATAAAGTATCATATTTTGGATCCATTTCACAGAGAAACAAATTAAGAAAAGGAGATGCAAGCGAGAGTACATGAGAGCTCTTGAAATCAGAACTTAAGGAGGAGCGAGACAGAGACAGAAATGGGTATGAAGGAAAAGAGACAGTTGTTTTCCCCTTCTCTGCCCTTCCCAGGAGCCGAGCCTTGCTGCAGCATAACAATGGGCAGAGGGGGGGGGGGGCCTCTTTAACTCCAGGCAGGTCAAGTGCAGGGCCATTAGGTAGCGCTTTCACGTGCTAATGGCCCTGCCACAGACAGGAGAGAGAGGGGAAATTCTTTTGTCCCCTCGTCTCCCCCACCCTTGTCCCCCGTTTCCCCCCCACTCCAAAATCTGGGGGGGTGTGGGAGGGCAGGCTTGATATCAGGCGAGGAGGCTGAAGAATAGGTTTAACCCCTTCCATGCTCATGACGAGCTCAGCTCGGCATGAGGCACAGTTGAGCTGTGCTGATGACGAGCTGAGCTCGTCATGACACCAGCAAAATGGCAATTTCCAGCACAGGGGAAAAATAACCACAGCAGCGATGTGGTTAAAGGAAGGTTTATTAATAAGTGGTAAAGAAGTTGAAGGTTGTTGAGTTATTGGTTTTGGATGTTTTACAGCTTCATCCGAGTCCGACGAGGATGGTGAAGTCCGGTCTTCGGTTTGTCCTTGATTGTGGTGTGTTCCCCGGAGGCTCATAGAAGAACAAAGAAATGAAAGGAGCCGTTAGAATAATGTAATGCTGTTTCAAAATGTCATACCGCTATAACATCACAGTATACAAGTGTACCTAAGCGTTTGGAGAATAGTCCCACCACACAAAGTAAAGGTTGAAAAAGAGGAAAAGAATAGGTGTTTCTACAACACCCAAAATATTATCATGACTGTTATCAGCTAGTGTTCGATTAGAAAAGAAGGGTACAGGAGCAGACCGTTCCTACGGTAACATGGGATTTAAACTAAGGCAGAGTTTCATTCACAAAGAACTCAGGGATACCACTTTGTTGAACGCTACCCACACCCGTTCGTTTACCACCCTCTCCCATCTATTCCCAGTTTACAATCACTAACCTGGCTCCGCCGTAACTCTCCTGAGTCACGGCCGCTCTCCAGCCACCTCCGGACACCACCAATCTTCGGACCACGTTTTGTCTTCGTCCTCGGTGGTTCCTGATGTCCAGGTCTTCTTTTGGTCGAGTTCTGCGTCTTTTTCCTGCTTTAAGCCGGGTCCCGCGTTTTCCTGCTTGCACTCGGGTCCCGCGTCTTCCCGCTTGAAACCGGGTCCTGCGTCTTCCTGCTTGTATTCGGGTCCCGCGTTTTCTCGCTTGAAACTGGGTCCCGCGTCTTCCTGCTTGTATTCGGGTCCCGCGTCTTCTCGCTTGAAACCAGGTCCCGCGTCTTCCTGCTTGTGTTCGGGTCCCGCGTCTTCCTTCCACGCTGTCCTTGTTCCACCGACTTCCTCCTCGTAACGGTTATTCCACTCCTCTCTTATTGGCCCTGGGTAACTGCTTCCGGTGTTCGAGGGAGGGACTTCCGGGTTGTGTCCCCGTTCGTATCCCTGCAAAGACAGATGAGAGGAGTCTGGATACCGTAGTTGAAGGGGTCTGGTAGGCAATCTCTCACAGGGGGATATATCCCCTGCGTCCCCCACACTTCCTACGCCCATGACCTTGGGTATAGGCTGCGCCACTGCTCCCGGCGCTGGTTTCCCCTCCGTGCCGTGCTCGGAAGGGCCGTCCCAGCCCGAGAGTTACCGTAGGTGGGAAGAGCCGCCGCTCAAGTTCAGGAACTCGTCGAGGTAAGGGGGGGGAAAGTGCCAGAGAGCAGGAATGTGTTTATAACAAGGGTGGAAGAGGGGCTGTCAGAAGCACACGCGAGAGCAGGTGTGCTTTGCCAGCCCCAGACAACCAGCCTTTGGTATTTTATGAGGGGGGCTGCTTCTGTGTGTCTGTTTTCTAATCTCGCACACCGTAGCTTTTACACAGCTGTGCTCTCCCGCAGAAGTGGGGTATGTGCATGCAAGACGGTATACACCAACGTCGTCTCATAAACCAGGGCCGCCACCCCAGGCCTGTTTGATAGATCTGCCCCATGCCAGTGCCAGAAGTGATCTTTTTCGAATGTGTGATCTTGTGCCCGCGTCTGTAAGAAGCCCCGGCGGAACTGTATAGGTCTGAAATTACCAATAAGGCTGTAAGAGTCCAAACCAACCTAAAGTTAGTCTGCCAGGCAGAGTTACGTTTTCACTCAACCTAGATTGAGCGCATATGGTGGTCAGTGCCGGCTTTAGCGCTGGTGGCGCCAAGTGCGACAATCACTTTTGGTGCCTGTTCTGACATGGTTTTTGGCTCTATTTTGGAGTGATGATGACTTTAAGCTTGCTAACATCTATAATCTGTATTCTTACCTTGTGTTGGCCCTTTTAAGCCCTTTCTTCCAGACCTAGAAGAGGATAGCTGCTTAATATGATGATAGATCCCTTATTCTTGACTCTAATCCATCTATTGCCTATTGGCTTTGACATAATTATGTGTCCTTTCATCATCCTGCCTATAGTAGAGGGTGGATCCTGTAGTCCTGACTTTATATTAGATATTGGTATGGTTTGTGTAGGTACTCTGACAGAGTTATGTGTTACTTCATCCTTCTCAGGCCTACAAGGCCCAGAACTAGAGAGACTCCATTTTGCTTTCCATCCCTGCAGAACTGAGATGCTTGCAGGGTAAAGGTAATATTTTAGTTTTGAGCTGTTGTTCACTTGGAGAGAACCGGTCTGGGCCAGCCCTTATTGGTAGGCTGTATTATTCTCTGTGTGGAAGACACCACAAAAGGCCGGCCGGCTGGGTGTGTGTCCTTGACACGGAATGGCGCAGAGATCTGATGGGCGGCGGGCTGATGGCTGGAACTTTCCATGAGGAGACAGCATTCCATATTAGTGAAGTGTAGAGGCGGAGTCAGTTAGTTGAGTTGGAGGAGCAGACAGAGTTTGAGCTGGAAGCAGTTAAGTTGGATTGGAGCAGAGGAGAGGAGTGCAGTTGCAGAAGGAGTGGAGAATCAGAAAGAGTTTGAGTTGGAAGGAGTTCAGTTGATGATAGGAGCAAAAAGAGTTGAATTCAGAAGGAGAGGAGTTGGAGCAGAGGAGAAGAGACAGAAGATGCTTGGAACAGAGAGAAGACAGACAGACAGTCAGTGAGCTGGAACTGAAGGAAGCAGTCAGAAGCAGTTACTTATCAGGAGGAGTTGTGAATAGCTGGAGTCTGAAGTAATGACTTTTGGAAGAGACTGAAGTTATATCGTGGATTAATCAGTGGGAGCAGCTGGAGTGAATTGGACATTGGCATAGAGACAATCAGACAGAGTGAAGAAGCTAGTGGAGCGAACGGTTATCAGAGCGGCAGAAACCATTAGACTGAAGTTGGAAGGTGGAGAGAGTTCGTGGGGGAGAGGAATCCAGTGCAGAGTGATCAGCGCAGATGTGTGTCCAAGAGTGCAGGAGAGGATCTAAGACGAGCTAAGGCACAGACGAGAGAGGAGCCCAGATGACAGCTAGAGCAAGACCCCACAGTCCTTAGGTGATATTGTTCCTTATCTTTAAATATTAACCTTGTCCATATATGTCTAATCCTTTTTCTTTCAGCGGTGTGCAGTCGATTTACAGTTCCTGTTAGTTACATGTGGATGTGATATATTAATAGAGCTTTACAGAGACCCCGCAGATCTGTGTATGTGTCTTTTCCCATTTTATTGTTATTGTAATAAAGATACCCCAGTTCTTAGTGAACCAGCATGTGCCTCATATTCTTGTTCAATCAGGGTAACCTGTTCTTCTAGTCAGGCATTGTTTTCATGAACGGATGTAATTCCCGGTCAGGTAAGTAGTGACTGAGCAATGAGGGAGAGAGGGGCCCCTTGAGGAGGAGAATAGATTGTACATCATCTAATTTGGTAAACTGTTGTGTGCTATAATATTGTAGTATCATATCCTGAGTAGCCAATGAGAGATTCCTTCCAAAGGTATTCAAAGGAAAGTGATCGTCGTTGGTAAGCGGCGTTAATGAGAACACCAGGCGGGAAACTGGTGTGTAGGTCCGCCGGATTGCGGATCGGGCTGTGAGTGAGAGAACACTAGGGAGGAGACTAGTGTGTAGGTCCGCCGGATTGTGGACCGGGCTGTGAGGGAGAGAACACTAGGGAGACTAGTGTGTAGGCATGAAGGATTGCGACTTGCCGAGCGAGCACTGACTGTGGTCAGTGTGTAATGGTAACTAATCAGAACTGCCTTAGGGTAGATTAGTCTGGACCCATGTGGTCGCGAGACTATGAGGTATGAGTGTGGTGTAGGGCATGGACGTCCTTAGTAATCAGTGAGTATTCCTAGTAATCCCTATAGATTTAGTGGTGTTTCTGATGATATGAGCTTGTATATTGCGAGTTCCCCATCCTCAGGTAGGTACCCAGGTGCCTGGATAGATGGGTCCTGAGGAGGGAGGTGGTTACGTTCCAGCTGGGTTGGAGGTGCTCTGAGGAGCTGATCCTATCTGGTCTGAGAATCCGGCCGTTACAGTGCCCCACACCCCATGACTGTTTCCTCGGATTCTCTCACTACCACCGGGCAAAAGTGGACCTCATCTCTAATCATAAGACATTGCTTAACACAGCACCCTCCCTAAGTCAGTTCTCCCCTCCACTGGTCAGCGCCCTAAAGGCGGTTAGTTTATTCTATGGCAAATTCTGGGATGTGCCGCGTCTGGGATGTTTATTTGAAGTGTTGGGCGCAGTTCTTTAATGCTTGGTGGAGCCAGCTGCTTCTGTGCGCTGTAACAGAGCTGTCAGTGCTGTGTGCAGAACTGTGGGCGCTGTGCCTGCCAGAAATTGGGGGTTTGCCAGTGTTGTGAGGCAGGGAGCAGCTTCCGCTGTGCCACCTGACAGAACTGGGTCGCTGATGTACCACGTGGCATTGTTTAGCTGCTCTTATGTTTGGGACAGAGTTTGAGCTTGAGTTTAAAATATTTGTAAAGCGCACTTTCACCAGCGGTTTCATGGCGCTACAAAAGACAGCTCTCCGGAGTAGGAGTGGGGGGCGCAGAATAGGAAGAGGGGAACAGCAAGTGGTTTAGTTAAAACATTTGACAAATAGGTGGGCCTTAAGTTGCTTTTGAAATTGAGGGTACAGAGTTATAGATCTGAGCTCAAGAGGAAGGGAGTTCCACAGGAGTGGGGCAAGGGTTGCAAACTTGGATCCTCCCATTTCTTTCTCCGAAAGCGGGGGGCTGAAAGCAGGAATTGCGAGGAGGAGCGCAGTTCTCTGGTTGGAACATAGGGAACAATTTCAGATGTTATAAAGGCCAGAGTCGCGCCCAGTCGTGCTTGAAAGGTGATAGAAGCAAGTTTAAACTGGACGCGTTCACGGACCGGAAGCCAGTGTAGAGATCTGAGGAGGGGAGTTACATGATGAGATTTCGGAAGATTGAACACCAATCGTGCCGCCTGGTTCTGGATAAATTGCAGCCGCCGTAGACTATATGCAGGGATCCCCGCATATAGGGCGTTGCCATAATCCAGGCGGGATATGACCATTGCCAGATTGATCAGTTTCAGGGCATCGAAGGTGAAGAAGCGAGATACCCTGCGGATGGTGCGTAGTGACAGAAAGGAGGAGGACACCACGGAACTGACCTGGGAGTGAAGAGTGAGCTGAGAGTTGAGTTTGATACATAGAGTTTTGACTGAGGTAGAGGGGACAGGGGGGGGCAACCTAGGGAAGGGGGCCAGAAGAGTGAGGGCCAAGGACTGGAGCAACCACCTGTTAGCACCAGCTAGGTCTTATCTGGGTTAAGTTTCAGGTGGTTGTAGTTCATCCAGTCCTGGATAAAAATCATATTAGACTGGAGTTGGAGATAGAAGTAGGGGAAGAAGACAGGTTGAAGACAAGTTGAAGGTCGTCAGCATAATTGTATATGCTGAAGTCCATTTGTGGTAGTGAAAAAATGAAAGGGGCAATATAAAGGTTGAACAGGAGGGGTGAGAGGGAGGAACCTTGGGGGACCCCGCACTGAAGTTTTTGGAAGTCCGCAGAGAAGTCTCCCTGGCGAACCGCCTGGGTGCGGTCCCTCAGGAAGGAGGATAGCCATACCAGCGCGGAACCTCCGATCCCCGCCGCCTTGACACGGGAAAGTAAGATGGTGTGATCAACCGTGTCAAAGGCGGCTGAAAGATCGAGGAGAACCAAGGCCTGGGCCTGGTTGGTATCCATTCCCTCCCTGAGGTTGTCGAGGACCGAGAGAACTACGGACTCCGTAGAGTGTGCGGGGCGGAAACCGGCCTGGCGAGGGGCGAGAATCCCATACTCCTCCACAAAGGTGCTCAGAGACCTGGTGACATGGCGTTCGAGCACCTTCGCCAGGAATGGTAGGAGGGAGATAGGGCGGTAGTTGGCGGGGATCGAAGGATCTGCGCCCAGTTTTTTTAAGATGGGGACAATAAAAGCGGTTTTCAGTGGGTTGGCTTCAACCCACTGGGAAAGAGAGCTGTTAAGGAAGTGAAGGGGGGGGGGTCTGGACAGGTTGTATAGATGTGGCGAAGGATGTGTGCAGGGCAAGTGTCCAATGGGGATCCGGATTTGACAAGAGGAATTATTGAGGCCATGGAGTCTTTAGTCAGGGGAGGAAAAGCATCGAGTTGTCCTTTAGATGGGGGCACTGCGGGTCAACAAAAGTCAGAGGGGGTGAGGGAATGTTGGCTTTTATGATGACAATCTTCTCGATAAAGTAATTATTTAAAGAGTGGCAAAGGTCCTGGGACGGGGAGGGCTTGAGAGATGTCCTATCAGAAAAAGCCAGGTTGTGGACAATTGAGATTTCCCTCGGTTTATTCTCAGCTGCATGGATCTTTGCGGAAAAGTAGGCCGTTTTTGCAGCCAGGATGTCCTTCTTATATTGAGCAAGGAGAGTGGTAAACTCAGCTCTAAGTGAGGGAGAGTAGTTCTTCCTCCAAGCGCGCTCGGCGCGGCGTACTGCAAGTTTGATGGTTTTAAGATCCTCATTGAACCATAAGTTGGCATCTTTCTCCCGTTTAGATGACACCCGCTTCAACGGGGCGATTGAATCGCAGCTAGAGGAGAGCCAATGTTCAATGGCAGCGGCCTGAGAAAGAGAGGACAGGCCTTGTAGGGTAGGGTAGGAGGAAGCTAATAGCGCAGATAAATTCTCCGGGTCCACTCGGCTCCAAGAGCGGACCCAAACGGTCTTAGGGAGCGGGGGCCTGGTAGGGGGATTGATGGGAAGGGTAAACGAGATCAGATAATGGTCGGACCAAGTGCAAGGCGAGATGGTCAGAGAGTCTATTGGGCAGTTCAAGGACCAAATCTGGTCTAAAATGTGTCCTTTGACGTGAGTGGGAGAATGAACATGTGATACAAAATTAAGAGATAAGAGTGTATCTGAGAATTCCCTAGAGGAAGGGCATTCCGCAGGATCTGAAGGCCAAAAGTTAAAATCTCCCAGTAATAGAATGGAGGAGTTATTGACCGTCAGTGTGGAAAGTACCTTCTGAAAATCGGGAGGAAAGATAGGGGTGATTGAGGGGGTCGGTAAGTGAGGGCACAGGTGAGAGGAGGATTGATAGAAGTAGTGCGGATAGCTAGTTACTCTGTTGTGGCAATATCTGGCAGAGGTAGGCAATGAAAGGGGAGGTCGGACCGGGCGATCACTGCTACGCCGCCCCCATTTCTACCTTTGGAACGATCTGCTCGAAGAGCATAGTATGGAGCAGGAAGAGTGGCCAGTAGGGAAGGGAGAGAGTCCTCGCTGAACCAAGTCTCTGTTAGAAAGAGAAGATCAGGTGCGTGGAGGTCTAGCAGTACCGACAGTTTGTGTGAGTGGGCTACTGCTGACCGGGTGTAGAGGTAATCGGTCGAGAGAGTTTTAGGTGAGACTGGGCTGGCATCCTCTCTGAGAGAGTGAGAGGGAGTGGGGGGGGTCGGAGGGTAGGGAGATGAAGAGGCGGGGGAAAGATCAAGTGTAGATATGAAAGAACGGGTAGAGGCAGGGAGAGGCCAGGGGCCCTGTAGGCTGCGGAGTTCGGAGGCGGAGTAAGTGATGATTGGAGCAGAGTGGCATGCCCCTAGCCCCGGTCGGCCGCGGACGGGCGCAGACGGGCTTGCCTTAGGCGTGCCTTCGGCGCGCAAACGGCGCTCCCGCTGCGCTCGTCCGCTGCGCTCGTCCGCTGCGCTTCCTCCAGTGGCACATTTTATAGTGAGGGAAAGGCGGGGGGGTGTGTGGCCAGAGGGGGGGCGTGGCCTCGCTGCACGCCGTCAATGGCGGCGGCCAGAGGGCGTTTGTCGGAGTTAGGGAGGCGCTGCTTGCATTCAGCAGACTCCCAAGACGTGTGCAACAGGCGTTGGCAGGTAGGATAATTATTGGTAAAACACAGATTCAATTAACACTCAAAAGATTAAAAGTTTTAAAATCGGCAGCAAACACAAAATGCAGCTCCCGGCTTCCGCCTCAGGAGTGACGAGTCTTTTAAAAGCGCGCTGGCATTCAGCGCCTTTTAAACTGGGTGGGGGGGCGTGGCCAGAGGGGGGCGTGGCCTCGCTGCACGCCGTCAATGGCGGCGGCCAGAGGGCGTTTGTCGGAGGTAGGGAGGCGCTGCTTGCATTCAGCAGGCTCCCAAGACGTGTGCAACAGGTGTTGGCAGGTAGGATAACTATTGGTAAAACACAGATTCAATTAACACTCAAAAGATTAAAAGTTTTAAAATCGGCAGCAAACACAAAATGCAGCTCCCGGCTTCCGCCTCAGGAGTGACGAGTCTTTTAAAAGCACGCTCGCATTCAGCGCCTTTTAAACTGGATGGGGGGGCGTGGCCAGAGGGGGGCGTGGCCTCGCTGCACGCCGTCAATGGCGGTGGCCAGAGGGCATTTGTCGGAGTTAGGGAGGCGCGGCTTGCATTCAGCAGGCTCCCAAGACGTGTGCAACAGGCGTTGGCAGGTAGGATAATTATTGGTAAAACACAGATTCAATTAACACTCAAAAGATTAAACGTTTTAAAATCGGCAGCAAACACAAAATGCAGCTCCCGGCTTCCGCCTCAGGAGTGACGAGTCTTTTAAAAGCGTGCTCGCAATCAGCGCCTTTTAAACTGGGCGGGGGGGCGTTCCCACACTTGTTTTAATTTGCAAGTTGCAATTGTTCATCTTTAAGTCATTTTCTTGGGGTTCAGGGGTATTCCATGGTCGCTGGCTGTATCCCATGTGGATATTTCTGATTTCCATCAGTGTCCCAGGGTCCCAATACATCTGCACTATAGCTGGATACACAACTTACTCCCTTGGGCCACTTGACTTGCTCAGGATAGAAAGGACGAGCAGTCAAACCTTACTCCATTAGGTGGAGGAGATTAGAAACTTAGCTACAGTGTTGCACCCGGAGTAAAACTCATTGCCCTGCCTCTGCTTGACTTAAGAAAACAAGCATTAAAAATGCAATAGGTCTCGCCTTTCATTAAGGTAAAGCCATTTGCTTTGCTATACAATACCATTAGCAAAGCAAATGTCTTTAACTTAATCAAAGGCGAGACCTATTGCATTTTCAATGCTTGTCTACTTTACCTTTCATTCGCCTGTACCCACACAGACGCCATGCAGTCTACTGGAAGAAATACCTTGTACATGAAACTACTCCAACCCCTTTATCAGCCACTAATTAAATGTATTCCCTGTGCATTCTCATTGTCAAACATACACAGGGAGAGGGTCCCCTGCCCATTTCTTGAATGATGCTAGGATGAGGTGGCATGTACCTCACTGGTCGGGTTGTTTAGCACTCTGGTACATGTTGTTAGCATGGACTGCTTTGCCTTTTCTTGTTGTATCAATCAGAGTTGTTTTCTGGCAGTAGACTTTAAAGTTTCTCTTTTGGACTATGTGATCCTGAGTTCTATGAAGTGAACAAAAAATATTGAGAAGCTGCCGAGGTCTCACCTTTGGGGATCACAGAAGCAAGAAAGATGGCGGCGGTGAGGAAGACCAGCATGGTGTTGGAGGACGAATGGAGCTGGGCAGTGCAGAAGATCAGGTCTGAGCAGTCCTTTAGGCCTCCTCCATGTCTGATTGTCTGGCCATTGTATGTATTCAGTTGCAGTGAATAGAGGGGAGGTCCTGCCTGAGCGCTGATGTGGCGGTCTCGTTATTTTCCGCTGGTCAGTGATTGGGTGCGACTCTCAACCATCACTCCACCCAAAGGATTATTGAAAGAACAGCCTGTCCTGCAGTAATGCACTTCTCTCTACCAACAGCTTCATTAGGTCATGTATTATGTACACTGACACACCCTTTCTGAGATGAGAAATAGTTTTGGGCATCTTTCCTTTGGTCAGCTTCCAATGCAGTTTCTGAACAGCTCAGGTCTATCCAGCATTTATTAGACCGCAGAAGGTGGCACTTCTTTTGGTGAGATGAGTACTAAAAATGGCTGAAACCAAGTCACAATTGCCGTGTCTTGGGGGCTGTTCCAGTAACATGCGTGACTCCACCTTGAATTTTCGAGGAACTTAGCACTTCTTGTTATCAAGGCAACAACTGAAGTGATTGACGTCACGCATGATAGCTCATGAAGTTTAGGATGGTATTTGCACTCGCAAACGAGGCACAGTGTCCTGTCCTTGCTGCTCTTTCTCGGATGGACTAATCTCGAACTGAGGGTTAGAGTCATCGATTTGAAAATTACAATCACATTTGTAGGAAATTGGGTTACAAGTCGACTGGGGTGAAACCCTATTCAAGTAGCAACACAATTCGTGTCAAGGTGAAAAACAAGCAAATCTCAAATTAACCTGTGCTTAACCATCTGGTAGCTTCGCACAAAAGCTGTCAGGCTTAACGTAGAGACAATGTGTAAAAATGTATGCAGCCCTTCAATTAGTAATAAAGTGAAAACACAACACAAGAAAAATCCCACACCAATTTAGAAACTTAGAGTAAAATGTAATAAATAATTTGTCACCAAAACAGCAAAAATTTACTCGTTAGAACGAGTGGTATGCAATTTTAAAGATTTAGGTAAGAATAGGGTGCAAAAGCACCAATCGCCAACTGTGGTTATCTGATTACACAGAACTGGGACAAACTCACAAGTTCAGATTGACCACGATGGAGCGCTGACCGGATACGAGGACCAGGGTTGGCCAGCTGAACAAAGTACCTTAAATCCAGGTTACAGAGTGCTGCGAGGTCCCGCGTCTAGGATGCATTGCACATTAGTGGTTTAGGGCCGAGATGAATGGTCCTTCGTAGAGAACGCATTGCACCACAGCCATTATGAGCAGCTGCAGAGCAGTGATATAAGGTCCTATGATGAGGGCGTGCCACGCTGCAGCTGTTCTATGGAGTTGCAATGAAAAATCCTACATCAAGGATGCATTGCGCAGCAGCCTTTCCAATGATAAGTGGGGTCCTGCCTTAAGGTTGCAGCGTGCAGCAGCAATCCTGTGGGAAACCAGTGGCTTTTGCAGTCCCCCCCTTTACGTTTTTGGCCACATTTTGACCACTGGATGCTGATATTCTGACTTTGATTGAGCCCTGGGCTTTAATAACCAGACCCAGGGCCTGTGCTCTGATTAAAAGTACAGGTCACACAATTGATGGACGGAATACAGAACAAATCATAACATCCACCCTGAGTCAAGAGATCTGGGTTTAATCCAACATGCTTTCGCTCACCATGCCACCCCAGTTTAGACCTGCCCAAATGCAAATCAGTCTTGACCCAGTGCCTCATGGGAACAATCCAGACCGAACTGCCAAGCCAGGTCCTCGCTGGACCGGAAACAAGCATCCTAAGACCGGTTTCAGGGTTTCACCCCTCATCAGCCAGAATCGCTTGAATCCAGTGGCACAGTGAGCCTGGGATCCACGTCAGGGCATACCCGGCGCATTTAGAGCGAGGAAGCAAAAGACACACAATTGATGGACGGAATGCAGAACAAATCAAAACATTCACCCCCAGTCAAGAAATCTGGGTGAAATCATCATTCTTCTGCTCACCATACCACCCAGTTTACACCTGGCCATATGCAAATCAGCCTTGACCCTGTGTCTCATGGGAACAGTCCAGCCCAAACTTCCAAGTCAGGTCCTCTCTGGACCGGAAACATGCATCCTAGGACCGGTTTCAGGGTTTCACTCCTTATCAGCCAGGATAGCTTAAATCCAGTCCTCGGATGCTTATTTCCGGTCCAGGGAGGACCTGGAGACACAGGGTCAAGACTGATTTGCAAATGGCTGGGTCTAAACTAGGGTGGCGTAGTGGGCAAAAGAATGATTCTTGACTGGGGGAGAATGTTTGAATCATTCAGCATTCCGCCCCTCATTTGTTGCAGTTACACTTTTTGCCCTAAGTGGGATCGGTATGCCTAGACGTGGGTTCCTTGCTCACTTTGCCACTGGATTCAAGATAGCCTGGTTGATGAGGGCTGGTACCCCGAAACCGGTCAAAGGATGCTTGTTTCCGGTCCAGTGAGGACATGGCTTGGCAGTTCGGTCTGGACTGTTCCCATGAGCCACAGGGTCAAGACTGATTTGCATATGGCTGGGTCCAAACTGGGGTTGTGTAGTTGGCAATAGAACGACAGATTTAACCCAAACCACACCCTGCTTCCTCTCAGCACACTTGGGCCTGCTGTCCCTAGATGACGGCCAAGATCTCTACTATTGTGTGCTGTAAAGGTATTGCCATAGTGACCGAACTTTGGAAAAGTGGGATAGTTCATAATGCATAAGAGAAAGCTGGTTAAGCCAGTATGTGACTTGTAACCTCAAAATGCGGAATTTGGGGGTTTCTATCAAAAATTGCAAGAGTCTGCTGGGTGAAACAAAAACTGGGGACTGCCTTATTAATTCCAGGATGCCTGGTTGCCCTGGTGAGCCCCACCCCCCACTGGAAGCTTGGACTCTAAATCATGTCAATGCCTCGCAGCTTACTGGCTTTTTGTGTGGGTGCGGTGGAGTTTCTCTGGGGTTCTATCATCCTAGGCCCATGGGAATCCTGGTTTCTGCCACTGAGGACAGCTTTGATTTAGAACTGAAAGGGGGCCTCCTTCGGGCAGAGGCTCTGGCTCATTGGAGTGAAAAGGTAAAGATGCCTTCAAAGGGATTTGTTTTATACGTATTTGGTAACTTAAATTGATTTTAAAAGGATGAATTAATAATCCTAGTTGGGAACCAATCAAATTTTGTCCTGAATCGACTAGACGCTGCGCTACTCTCTGCGATTGCCGCAGTAACTAGACTATCGCCACAGGATTTGGGAAATATCTGTCCTGAAATGAATCTCCCTCACGTGATACGATTAGTTTCGACTTTGTTCTGCGTCCACAGCAGTTTTATAGAAGAGTGCACTGCATTCTGCCTGTGCCATTTGAACTAGACCATCGTCCTATGGCTAGTTGAATATATGCCCTGAAATTTACATTTCATATGTGTGAAGATCAGACACGACTTCACCTGTATCCTCGGTATATTGGGTTCTGATTTGGAGTCAAGATATTAACGACTCACAGTCAATCAAGTGAAGATATACTTCAACAAGCTACATTTAACAAAGTGTAACTTACAATACGTATTTCATGCGACGAAGGTGCAGTATACACTGAATAGATTACAATACCTCTATACAGATCATAATTGACAGCAGTCCTGAGGATGGTTTCTACAATTAACTCTTAGGAAACCGAAACGTTGACCGTACATCTTATCCTTGTCTTGTTTTATTCAATGTGCTCTGGGATAGGTGTTTTTTAGGTTCTGTTAAGTCACGTAGTAATTTACTTATGTGTGTACCCACTGGCCTAATTTTTATCTGTTTACTTATCTGTATATGAAGTCACTTATTTCAATGATTTTTTGATAAAACTATATTTTTCTAATACACCATGTGTCTTTGATTGTATGTTGTGTCTTGATAAAACAAAGTGTCTATGTTGAATTACAAGTTAAATAGCATTTGATTGGTTCCCAACTTAGATTATTAATTCATCCTCTTAAAATCAATTTAAGTTACCAAATACGTATAAAACAAATCCTCTTGAAGGCATCTTTACCTTTTCACTTTAATTACCCAAGCCCTCAAGAGAATTTTCGGGTCGCTCACCTTTTGTAAATCTGGCTCATTGGAGGCGCTGCTGTGACTACATGCCTTACAGGAGACATTGGTGCCGGGCTGGATGCCTGAGAATGGGGACCTTTCGACTTGGTGATTGGAACTCGTCCCTATTGTCTCTGGACGCAGGGACTTGGGTGTTTGCTTTTTAAATACATTCTCTGGGTGCCCATCTGTCCCCTTCTACAGACTGCCCTCGCCTAGGGTGAGGCCAGCAAACTCTGTCCTCAGGGATCAGCAGTAGAGTGAAGCATTAGGTACCGGAGGTGCCCCTGATGCCAAACTCCAGTGAGGATACCCGGTAAACAGAAAGTATATGGAGGCCAAAAGCTCCTGGACCCAAATGAAATATATGGAAACGTATTGCTGTACATTTTAAAGGGAGGGGCTATTGTTTGTGCCTGCTAGGATTTTGTTTGTGGTATTGTTATTACTTGACTAGTCTATTGTGAGTTTTGGTTCTGAGAGGTGAGGGGGCTACCTCCCTATACTGTAATCCCTCCCAGTGTGTGTGTAGGGTGTATTCTGATTCCTCTGGGCTTGGTTTTATGGTTTTATGGATGGATGGACATTCGTGGTGTTTTGTGGTGCCTGGCCCTGGCCCTCGAGTTCATCTGCCAGGTGGCCCTGCATGTGGCAATAGTAGCAGTCCAGAGGGTCTGGTTGTTTCCAACCTCCTAGGTCTTTACCACCATAGCTGGGTTATAACCCTCTGGAATTCTGCGGTGGAGTTCCCCAGGAAGACTGGTACCATTTGCATGCTGCCCCCTCAAGAACCGTCTTTTTTGATTTGTTTTGGACCAGTTTAGCAGTGTCTCTCTGGGACTGCTCTTATTTGGAGATCATCCTGTGGGTCACTAATGAAGGAGTACGTGTGATTGCCAACACGTTCCGTACATGGCCTTCTTCCCTATGTGGTCAGTGGGGGCATTTTCTTGTGATAGGTGTTTGCCCTCTGTATGCGCTGCACTCTTTACTACTGCTACGCATTTGGATAAAGTAATCAACAGCTTAAAGGGGTCACCACATAATTCCAGAAAGCCTTGTCGTTGACACCTCCTGATGCTTGTGGGCACAATATTTGTGATTTGCAGCATTTCCAACGGTGCGTGGGTTCTAGCTTTTACCACCATTTCCCCCTGTGTCTGCCCCTGTGTAGCTCAATCACGACTCTCTTCCCTCTTCAGTATTTTATTGGCAAAAAGGTTTTGCCCTTTTAATGGCCTCAAGTAGGAGACGGGATGCATGAAGTACCCACGGCATTAGCAAGAAGCAAATATCCAAGAATGATTGCATGTTCTCCAAGACGATTCTGAAAAGGGGGTGGTGATGGACAGAGTTTCTGAATTAAGCAGAATACTCGTACCCAGTCAACAGATCAGGGCTTGATCCATCACCGTTTTTTAGCTCACTGCACCATCCCAGCTCAGAACCTGGCTACATGCAAATTAGTCTGTCCCAGTCCGAGTGCATCATGGTAACAGGGCAAACCAAACTACCAAGCCAATTCTTATACTGGGAAGGAAACAAGCTTCCGGGGACCGGTTTCTGGCATTACAGCCATCTTCGGCCCGGCTTGCTTGAATCCTGATGGTGCAATGAGCAAGGGACTCACATCTGAGTATACCCTTCCACGCTTGTGGTGGACAAAATGATTCAGAAAAGGGGGTGGTGATGGACAGAGTTTCTGAATTAAGCAGAATACTCCTACCCAGTCAACAGATCAGGGCTTGATCCATCACCGTTTAGCTCACTGCACCATCCCAGCTCAGAACCTGGCTACATGCAAATTAGTCTGTCCCTGTCCCAGTGCATCATGGGAACAGGGCAAACCAAACTACCAAGCCAATTCTTATACTGGGAAGGAAACAAGCTTCCGGGGACCGGTTTCTGGCATTACAGCCATCTTCGGCCCGGCTTGCTTGAATCCTGATGGTGCAATGAGCAAGGGACTCACATCTGAGTATACCCTTCCACGCTTGTGGTGGACAAAATGATTCAGAAAAGGGGGTGGTGATGGACAGAGTTTCTGAATTAAGCAGAATACTCCTACCCAGTCAACAGATCAGGGCTTGATCCATCACCGTTTTTTAGCTCACTGCACCATCCCATATGGTATACTCAGACATGAGTCCCTTTCTCACTGCACCATTAGGATTCAAGCAAGCCGGGCCGAAGACGGCTGAAATGCCAGAAACCGGTCCCCGGTAGCTTGTCTCCTTTCTGGTGAAGAATTGGCTTGGTAGTTTAGTCTGCCCTGTTCCCATGATGCACTGGGCCACGGACAGACTGATTTGCATATAGCCAGGTTCTGAGCTGGGATGGTACAGTGAGATAAATAACGGTGATGGATCAAGCCCTGATCTTTGGACTGGGTAAGAGTGGTCTGCTTTATTCAGATACTCTGTTCATCACCACCCCCTTTTCTGAATCGTTTTTGGCCACTATAGGTGTGGCAGGGTATACTCAGACATGAGTCCCTTTCTCACTGCACCATCAGGATTCAAGCAAGCCGGGCCGAAGATGGCTGAAATGCCAGAAACCGGTCCCCGGTAGCTTGTCTCCTTTCTGGTGAAGAATTGGCTTGGTAGTTTAGTCTGCCCTGTTCCCATGATGCACTGGGCCAGGGACAGACTGATTTGCATATAGCCAGGTTCTGAGCTGGGATGGTGCAGTGAGATAAGTAACAGTGATGGATCAAGCCCTGATCTTTGGACTGGGTAAGAGTGGTCTGCTTTATTCAGACACTCTGTTCATCACCACCCCCTTTTCTGAATCGTTGTTCTCCAAGACTGCCTCAGTGAAGGCAATCTGGTTGGTTGGTGATGTCTCCGCTTGTCTACCTGTTATGTGGGGGTGTTTTAATGATGTGTCTCGGGAAACGAGCTCCTGGGGAGGGGCAGGCCATAGTCCCATCGTCGGAAAACTGGATGTTCATTTTTTGTTTGACCATCAAATCTCATCCTAATAAATTGGCTGGAGATGAGGGAAAATATAATAGCTGACCTCTGATAGGACTACCTTCTATATCCAGTTTTGGGGTTTCATGAAGGGGATCCTTTTCACCGTACCCAAAAACACTTGCATAACTGTAGTGTCTTTTGATATTGGGACCTTGTCGCCCCTGGGTCTATTAGGAAGCTGCATGGAGTATTGTTTACCAGTACAGTGACTATGGATTCTTCTGGTAGGCCCATGGTTCACAGTATGAGCCATGTGTGGTTTTATGCACTTTCTTCTCCAAGCTTCAGTTCCCGATATTCCTCCTTTGTTATCTGGGCAAATCCTGTAGCCTCTGTTAGAATTGGGGGTCTCTGGTTGGCGCAAGTATGCACTTGTGACAAGCAGAGACCTTCTCCTCTAAGTCAGGGCAAAGGATGACCCCTTAGAATTACCTTTGCTCACCCTCTAGGTGCGTGGCGTGAGCAGCCAAGGCTATTCTACAGGCGCTATGGATTTAAGCACTTGTAATAACACACACAGTAAAATGTACCAATCCCCCCAGAAATGGACACCAGGCAAGTATTATATATAAAAATACGTTCCTTTATGTAAAAATATATATATATATACATCAGGCTTATCACAAGACCAATAACGTTTTTATATGCCACAAGATTGAAAATAGGTAAATGTTCTCTTTGTTTACAGTTCTTAGGTCCTTGAGTCCTTTCAGGACTCACTAGCCGCTTAGTGGCGCTTCTGTGCGCTCCTCCCGGTGTGAACGGCAAACCCTACCGCGTCTCACGCATCCGGCGTGAGCACGGGTTCGATTCGTATCGTGAGCGCTGTCAGTTGAAGGGCGGCTCAGGCGGGGAGACCAGTGCACAAAGCCGATCGCCGCGCACAGTGCTCTCGAGGGGAAAGAAGAACGTTGCGGGCCCCTAGCCCGTGGAGAGCACTGTGCGCCGGTGAGCGGCGGCTCTTGGGGATTTCCATGAAGGCGGGTGCAGGGCGCACGGTGGCTCTCAGCAGAGCGAGGCTGGCACCCGAGGCTCCCGAGGCTTCAAGGAGTCTGGTCTCTGGGTCTGTTGGGTCCAGTGGGGACGACAGGCGGGAGCGTGGGGGGTGCACCAGCAGGCCTCCAACGGCGGTGATTCAGTGACTTCCCTCAGCGGGGGGAGAGCGGCTCGGCGGAGCGGGGCTCTCCCTCGGTGGGGACGGGGGAAGCACAGTTCGATCGCGGCCTCGAGGAGGGGCTGGGGGGCACCACACGGGTCACGACAGCGAGCTTCCCAAGGCGGGGTGACACGGCGATTTCCCTCAGCGGCGGTAGAGCGGCTCGACGGAGCAGGGCTCTTTTTTGGAGTGTACGGGGAAACACGGTTTGGTCACGGCCTCACGGAGGGGCAGAAGTCCTCGTAATTACCGGCAGACGGGCAGAAAGCAGGTTGAGCCAGATGGTCCTGTGGCTCAGGTCAGGGGGCAAGCTCAGACAAGCCCTTGGAGAAAGTTTCAAGCACAAATCAGCAAAGTCTTTTCAGCTAGTCTTTTCCTCTCCTTTCTCAGCAAGGCAAGCAGCAGGCCAGTCCTTCCAGCGTCTTCTTCTCCTTCTAGTTGGGCAGAGGTTCTTTGTAGGAAACAGGATTCTGATTTACAAGGAGCAGGGTTCCTACTTTTATACAGCATTTCTTTTGTCTTTTCAGGCCAGGGGGGCCTTTGCATAACTTCATTCAGTCTCTGAGCACTTGTTGGGTGTACTTCTGGCTTCTGCTTTAAGTGTAAGGGGCAGGCACATCAGACGCTCCACAGGAGGTGGAGCCAGCATTGTGTGGAATGGGGCAGGCAGGAGTACCTTGTTGACAGTGCTTCGCCTTTCCTAGGCCAGGTGTCGGCTGAGTCATCAGTCGTTCCCCAGGGGGCGGAGTCAGCATTGTGGTGGCAGAGCACATCCCTTTTGAGAGTCCAGGGGCACTCCCACCTCCCACCAAGGTGTGATCCTTGCATTCACCACCTGTCATCCCCCAGCCCTGTCACTCACATAACCCAGACGGTCAGATACACATCCTAGCAGAGGCGGGCTGAAATGGTTAGGCAAGTAAATGCTAGCTTTCTAAAAGTAGCATTTGCAAACACAGGATATTAAAATAAACTTTACTAAAAGATGTATTTTATTATTCTGAGTTCAGGCATAGTAAACTTAACTTTCTACCATGTTCCCTGAGGCTGCTGGGATTATAGGGTGTAATAACTCCAGCAGCTCATCTGGCCTAAGAGAACAGGTAGCCTTACAATAGTGAAAAACATTTGGCTGTAATTCACTATTAGGACATGCCACACCCATCAGGGCTTGTCCTACCTTACACTTACAATGCACCCTGCCCTAGGGCCTACCATAGGGGTGACTAATATGAAGTTAAGGGAAGGTTTAGAGGCTGGCAAGTGTGTGCACTTGCCCAGCCAGCATGACAGTACCAGACTGCACGCAGGTTCTGCAATGGCAGACCCTAGACGAATTTTAAAAGGCTGCTTCTGTGGGTGGCGCAACCAGCCCTGCAGGCCCACTAGCAGTATTGGCATTTACAAGCCCTGGCACTCCTGGTGCACTTTACTGGGGACTGAAAGTAAATCCAATGAACCAATCATGGAAATCAATCACATATACACTTTAGATAGGGAGCACTTGCACTGCGGCACGGATTGGCCGTAGAGCAGTGCCCTGAGCGGCAGACACCAGCGAAAACATCTGAGGCACATCAGTAAAAAGTGGAAGGGAAACTCACGCCAAGGTGCCAGGTCTAACAGCCACACTCTCGTCATAAGTTCCCGGGGAACTGGGACTCCCTTCCTCTACCCCACTTGCTGTGTCACTATCTAGAACCGCCATAAATCTCCCTGTCACTCGTGTATGTTCACTTGAACCAGTGGGTGTACGTGTTCTCCATGCTGCTGAGTTTTTATTGGTAGGACATGGTAGATGGGGGGGTCGAGCTTTTGCAGACTTTTTCGAGGGACTTGGATTGTGTTGGAAGTGTCTTTGCTTGCTGGCCTTTTGGTTTCTCATGCTTGGACCCAAAAATGTGTCTTTCAGTCCGGGCCTATCGGCTCCTACTATTGGTGGATTGGAAAATCCTAATGCAGTGGAGCTGGCGTGAGCATCTCCATTCCTGCATATGGCTGGGGAGGGTCGGACGTCTTGCTTCCTGTCAGTAGTGTAGGGTTATTGCGCTGGGCTCTATCTCTCTTATGACCTGTATATTTAGTTTTTATATATGTTTTTTAGTATGCTGAATTGAGTTAGTGTCAAAAGTTCCCACCTCAGGCCAGGGAAATGTGTGCCTTTGTGTGTGACATTCTTGGCAAAACTTGTTAAGTTTCTTTGCCTGTGTGGGGAACCTGACTTCCATGTATTTTTAATGGAGAATCCATGACAATTTTAGTAGTTTTGTGGACAAAATATGACTTAAATCTTTTTGGGACTCTTTGTATTGTTCTAATCAAGGGGACATTCATATGTGGTGCACTCTTACAACTTTACGTGCTATGAGCTCAGCGCTATTCACAGATGAATCAAACAATTCAATCTGAACTTTTCAATGAACACAAATGACAAAACACATGAATGGTTCCGTCAGACGTGAAACAATGCAATATAAAGACAGTATCTGCTCAATATCATAATACAGTTTTCAATGAATAACAGCACGCTCATGTGAAGTATTCAAAACACAGGCAAAAAATCATCCAACATTAGGACAGTATCTGAATGATATCAATTCTTTTCTTTTTTTGAATAAATGTTTATTAAGACAAAGCTCTACAGTGAAGGACAAACAGAAGAATAGTCATATACATAAGGTGAAATATTAACCTCATCAGTGCTTATGACGGCTCTCGGCCATCATGAGTCACGGTAGGCGTGTGCTCATGACAGCTGAGAGCCGTTCGAACCTTGCCGCGCCTCCCATGTGCTCTTAATTCCCCACCTGTGTGGGAAATTAATGAGTGAGCGGAGTTCTGACGGCTCCCGGCCACCATGAGCACAAGCCCACCTTGATTTATGATGGCCAGGAGCCATCATGAGCACCACAGTGCCACACCCACCCCCTAGCTCCCCCGCGCCGCTTCGAAGG
The DNA here is from genome assembly GCF_964263255.1 of Lissotriton vulgaris. NCBI lineage: Eukaryota > Metazoa > Chordata > Amphibia > Caudata > Salamandridae > Lissotriton > Lissotriton vulgaris. The sequence continues at coordinate 9,889,589 of NC_141697.1, forward strand.
GGTTAAGAAACCCATCATTTAGGCAATTATTGCTGGAATCAAAAACATCATAAACATTGTCACAGCCTAGAGAATTGCAAGTAGGAATTGTAGTAGTACATGTGGCAAACATGATATCAATTCTTGTACTTTATACAGTTTGCAATAAATAGCAGCACCATAACCATATATGTACAATACACGACTCAACAAAAGCTGACAAAAAATGAGTGCCTTGTTTTTTTGCTCATCATGCCATTCCAGTTTGAACGCAGCCATATGCAAATCAGTCTTCACCCTGTGCCCAGTGGAAACAGTCCTGCCCAAACTGCCAAGCCATGTCCTCTCTGGACTGGAAACAAGCATCCTAGGACCGGTTTCGGGGTTGCAGCCCTCATCAGCCATGAGAGCACGGGAACCATGTCGGGTAATACCCGTCCCAATTGGGGTGACAAATGCAAAAAGAACAATTGATGGACAGAATGCAGAACAATGTCATACATTTACCCCAGTACAGAGATCTAGGTCTAAATCCATCGTTTGTTTTGCTCACCATGCTATTCCAGTTTGAACCCAGCCGTTTTCAAATCAGACTTGACCCTGTGCCCAATGGGAACAGTCCAGCCTGAACTGCCAAGTCAGGTCCTCCCTAAACTGGAAACAAGCATCCTGGGACCGGTTTCGGTGTTTCACCCCTCATCAGCCAGGATAGCTTGACTCAAGTGGCATGGAGAGCACGGGACTCACGTCTGGACATATACGTTTCACTCGGGGTGACAAATGCAAAAAGAACAATTGATGGACACAAAGCAGAACAATGTCATACATTTACCCCAGTACAGAGATCAGAGCCTAAATCCATCGTTTTTTTGCTCAGCATGCCATTCCAGTTTGGACCCAGCCATTTGCAAATCAGTCTGACCCTGTGCCTCATAGGAACAGTCCAGCTCAAACTGCCAAGCCAGGTCCTCCCTAGACTGGAAACAAGCATCCTGGGACCAGTTTCAGGGTTTCCCTCTTCATCTGCCAGGATGACTTAGCACCAGTGGCATGGAGAGCAGTTCTGCGTGGAACACGGTACTAAGTGAGCTTGATAGTCTGCTAATATCTGTTTTGGGACAAATGGAATGGTAATAGATGCGGAAAAGGAATAACTCAGGAACCACAGGCCCCTCTTGGCCACATACAAATAACCCCTAATTTTCCAGGTCCAAATCTGTTTCCCTAATGTCTGAATTGCACCCTGTGTCACACCCAAAGGTCAATCGTATCACCTGTGTCATGCCCAGAGGTCCTAGCGACCAACACTTCTCACTCTTCTCAGAAACCAACGGTTCTAAGAAATCAGTAGCACTGAGAACCTTTTAGACTAAAACAAGATGAGATTGAGGGTAAACAGCCTTTAGTGCGCGGCTGCTAGTGCGCATACTATTACTTCGCAAGCGTTACTACGCTTGCGATGTTACAACGCGTACCATTAGTACACAAGTTGTTACATCTCAAGCGTTGTTACAACGCATGTGTTGTAATGGTATGCGCTATCCAAATCATTGTTTGGAAGGTGCTTCCATTTCCAAACAACGATGTGCAGATCTGACGTAGAGAACGGACTGGGGGAATGGGCAGAGTTGTGGTGGGGGTGATAGAGCGCGCAGTCCACCCGGGTCACCGAGGTTACCAATTCTCTACACGCACTGGGCCCTGACGTGCAAATTTCAATACCACACTAATAATTTGGGTGAACCGGGTGATGATTACTTTGTTTCTCCTCCTGCACGCTGCTATGAGTAATTAAGGTTTGGTTTCACTTCTGCTTACCATGCACCTGACTTACCACAGGCACAATTCTTATGACAGATCTGGAGCTAACAGGGAAATAGCAGACAGGCCTGAGATCAAATACTCTTTATAATCAGTACAATACTTATCCACAATTTCTGTTAAATGACCACAGACACCTGAGGATGTTTAAAGCTTTATAAAAAGTTCAAAGAGAATATGACAAGGCAATAAGTGATAGGCAGAATAATGCGTCTAACATCAAAATCAACACCATAAAATAGCTATAGATTAATGCTAAGACCATTTGAGTATATGGGAAGACTAAAAGGTAGGAATTTTTAGAACAGAACTAGTCACTGCAACTTTATACTAGAACATAGGACGTGGATGGGACCTAGAACATGTACTTAACCTAAGTGTACTAGACTATTCTTGCTAAGATCACTGCAATCAACTAAAGGAAAGGGAAAAATTGGAGCATACTAATAAAATATAACAGTTTGGCAATCTTCTAAGGGTAGGGAGAGAAGTGGAACAATTCTAGCAAACAATTGCATATAACTTGCTTTTCACGGTGATAGGGCAATATCACAGGCAAGAGTGCTTTATTAAGAAATTATGGAGAGAGAGAAAGAGAGAGAGAGAGACGCAAACCCACGGACTGATAATTACCTAGTTCAGAATGAAGACTAACCCTGGCCACGGGTCAGTTGAAAGGACGGGGACAAGGACCCTCAGGAAGGAATGCCAGAATGCGAGCAGGTACAGCTCACGGACAGTAAGGACAGGATACCCCTCAGGATTTGGGATCAGGACTGGGCTCACCAAGGTACGACCAACACCCACAGCTTCGGAAGCAACGCCAGCGTTACCCCTCTCTGCAAGTAATCCGCCAGTAACCCCGATTGGGTTTTCGAATTTTCCCAGCAAAGTGCTTCGCCAGCACTTAGGATTATTTCCACCCCTTAGGAGTTTGTGGAAAGTATGGACAGAGTGCTCCGCAGCACTTCAGATTGAGCACCTATAGAGTTCGTAGGGTCAGTGACAGGTCTGCTACTCGGACAAGTCGGACAATTTTCCTAAGCTAAACTAGGGCAATTATACTATTCTGGGGACCCTTAGACCACCCTCTAATGTTGCAAGTGACAGTTTCCCACATTATGATTGGCCAGGAGAGGTGGTGCGGTCATTACCACCTCCTAAAATTCAACGTTCCCATCATGAAATTTAAATTTTCTTTTCCGCCCATTAGGTTCACGTTCCCATCCATAGAATACAATAGAAAATATGAGCGCACAAGACATCGCAACAAAGTCTTTAATTCTCAAGGTGAGTTTCATCATCTTGTGCTGGTTTCTCAGGCGCATTGGGCTTCAGGTGCCAGCTGGCTGGTTTCAGCTTCTGCGCAGTGGGGTTTTCTCTCCCGTCATGTGACAGTGCCCAACAGAGCCTCAAGTATGGCTCCGCTCCCGATTTCCCAGCCCCAGAGACGCGGTACATGAAAAGTAAGCGAGAACAAATTAAAATCACATATAAAATGATCACACTGTATACCATGATAAAATTCTAACCAACCCTTACTTTATAATGACTATAGCATTATTGTTTTAGTGCGAAAAGACAGATAGGCTAAAGCAGCAGTAGCAAGCAGAAAGCGTGGTGAGAGACAAGCAGCCATATTTGCGACAGTGCGCATGAGCACAAATTCCCTCCAGAATGCGAGTGCGTCACATCACATGGGTATGACCGACGCATGCGCAGACTGAATTTCAGCGAAACAGCCGGGTTTAGTGCAAGCTTCGTTAATATGAGAAAAGACATACAAGCAAGCATCCTGGGGACACCCGCGTGTTGGGGAAATACTTAATAAATGACGAATAATGGTGTTAATATGATTATACAGTTTAGGCAAGGGTTTTGTATACGAGCAGGGCGCTTTACATGTGAATCCCAGCTCCATCAATCCCCTCTTTGATGATATTTACTATCATCACCACATAAAAGGAAACAGATGCCAACTTCTCATTCATCCACATCACTCATTTGAATTTCAACAAACTCATTGTTGAGTTTTCTTTCAGCTTCTCTATGAGAGTGGTGATTTTTCACCTTTTTGTAAATTTCACTCTTTAACTCTTCTAATTCTAGTTCATCAATATTTCTTTTCACCCCCCTCTTATTCACAGTATATTTCTTTTTGCACTTCTGGCATTTGCAGCAGATAAAAATGATCAATACAACTACACCTATTACAACTATTGGCATCAGTATTTTCCACAAAAGATTTCTACCTAGGTTAGTAAACCAACTACCTATAGAGGAGAGACCTCCAGTCAGTCTCGTCCAGGCACTGTCAACCTCCAATGGTTTGAGTTCTTTTTCCAAATTAGTTATGTTTTTCACATATTGTTTTAGTTCGATACTTTTATCAGGAATGTAAGTGCAACAATGTTGCGCTTTCAGCATTCTACAGACTCCGCCCTCTTTTGCTAATAGGGTGTCAAGGGCAAGACGGTTTTGTAAAACCATTGATCTGATCGCAACCATTTCAGTATTGACCATCAGAAATCCAGCAGCAGTGTCCGTTGATAACCGGTCCACTACTGTAGACAATTTGCAGATTCTATGAGTGTTCAGAACTACCCCCATTCCAGGTATCAGTGCACTAAAAATATCACCTATAATTTCACCTACACTTTCACGTCTACTACGCACTAAGCCATTAGTTTCTTCATCGCTTCCAGCTGCATTATTCACATGGTATATTTTCGGGAAAACAATGCCAAAGTAGCAGCTTCCATACCAGTGATCCGGCAATTTGAAATAAGCCCTGTTCCCACATATATAGTATATTCCGGGGAACACAGGTTCTGACCCATTTTTGAAACCCCAACCTCCAATTACCTTGTAATTATGTTCACACTCGCTGGAACCGATGAATACATTGTTATAGTACTCTGTCTTTTCCCTATGGATACAGAGTTTCCCCTTTCGTTCAAAATCCAGCAACAAGGCAGGACTAGCTTCGCCTTGCGAGGTGTTATCCATGTGCTCAGCCCACCTAGGGACTCTATCCTTTTCGTCATTTGCCTTCTTCTGAAACTTTTCTCTCCTTCTGTCTGCCATCTTTATAAACATCTTTTCCTGCTCTTGCAGAGAACAGGTCAGATTAGCTTGTCTTGCTTCATCTAAATCTATGTTGCCTATAGTCAGAAAATATTCTCTCATATAACGGGTCACGTCACTTTTAGTATGTACAAGGTTCAGGTGTCCTCTAATGGGAAGTTCAGAGAATACTACGTCGGCATTTGAATAATAGTACTGTAAAGTGCTTCTATAAAACAAGCTAGCTAATATACTACAGGAGATTCCATAGGTTAAAGGTAGATGGTGGTATGTCACGCCTTCAGCCACTGAGGTTGGCAGCTTCATGCAGACATAACAGTCCTCTATTTCCATAGCTTCTACGTAATGCACTAACAAGTTAGCAAAAACATTTAAATGCGTCTTGTTTCTCATTTTGTGAAAGTGTAGCCCATCCTCATCTGATGCTTCTAAATCAGGTCGTATGCATGTCAGTCCTACTTGTTTGTCGCGTCTTTCTAGGCTCCGTGGTGTTTCTGCAGTCTGTACAGCCCCTACGTCTACTGCTTCTGGTTCAGTAGGGGACAAGTTAGGATCTTTACTTATCATAAAAGGTAGAAAAACTGTCAGTCCTATCCACATTACTATTAGCATTGCTATACTACACAAGCATATTTTACAACAGGTTTTAAGACACCCACATCTGGATCTTCCAGAGACATTCGGATCAGATATTTTTAGCTTACAGGTGGCTTTTGCTACCCCTCTTCGTTTCTTTGCACCAAAGGCTCACTTCGGGGCTCTCTCAAGGAGGGTCTTCGTCAGAACTCCGATCAGCGATGGACTCTTCGTCACTGTTGCCACTGTGGTGTGGCTCGTCAATTTCTTCCAACACAAAATAAGTCCATTCAGGGCTCCGATACAGTCGGTTCTGTTTCTTTATTCTGTCGCTCTTTCTTAGCGATTTGCCTTGGGCTGCCTTTCTTTCACTTTCAGCCCTTTTTCGGTCTTTCAGTTTTTCTTCGACTGTCTTTAGTCTGAGCCTCAGTCTCTTGACGTATCGGGGTGCACTTCTGCCTCCGTGCCTCCCAGTAGTTGAGGAAACTTGGCCTTCTTCATGCACTCTTTTTACTTTTTGATGTGGCACCTCTGTTTCCCTGCCTGTCTGACTAGTTCCAGGTCTTTCATCTATTTCTTCTGCCTGGTCCCTAATCTGACCCTGCTCAGATTCAAATCGTACTTGCTTTTTATTTCTGGTTACTGTTGTTTCCGTTGTCTGAGCACTTTGATCTAATTCTATCTGTTCCTGTTCATGCTCTTCGATCTCGTCGTTTTCTTCTGCATGAACGTCAGCTCTAATTTTTAACTGTCCCTCTCCAATTTCTGGAGTTTCAGGAGAGGTTTCGATGTCTTGATCTGACCCTACTTGGCCTATTTCCTGATCAGGTGTGTTATGATTTTCGTTGACCTGACCTTCTTCTTCTATTTCTAGCTCACCTGGACTATCCCACTCACTGTCTAAGTATGAGTATTTCCTGGTTCGTATTGGATCATGAACCTGGTCGTCGGCGGGGAACCATTCAACGTCTCGACTTGTGCTCGGCAGTTCGATGTCAGCTAGCTCCGGACTCTCCTCCTCGGAAGCTTCTTCAGCTGCGCTGCCTTCAGCTCCAGTCGCGTTTTCTCCAGATACCCGCTTCGTGTGGCTGGCGTGGATCCACTTCGGTACACCAGCACACTTTACAGCAGTTGTAGTGACGAGGATCACTTGTCGTGGCTTTCCCCACCTTGGTTTCAGGCAACTGCTCCGGGTGTGTTTCTTTAACGCCACCCAATCTCCTGGTTGCAGTTTATGTGCTGGAGTCTTTGGCCACTCGTCTTCTGTCTCTCCAATCTGCTGAGAGAGAGAACGCACTTGGTCACCCAGCTGCTTGCAGTATTCTAATACCATATCATCAGAAATGCTTGGCAGTTTGTGTCCGGGCACCCATGCCTGTCGCATCACTCTTCCCATCAACACTTCATGGGGACTCAGGCCAGTTTTTCTGTTCGGGATACTTCTCAAACTCATCAGCACAAGGGATAAAGCTTCTATCCAGTTCATCTTTGTGGAATCACACATTTTTGCCAATCTGGATTTCAGGGTGCCATTTATTTGTTCCACTACCCCAGAAGCCTCTGGATGGTAGGCACAATGCAGTCTTTGCTTCATTTTGAATGCTTTACAGAGTTCCAATAGGACATCGTTGGCAAAATGCCCACCTTGGTCCGTTTCGATTGTCTCTGGGATCCCGTACCTAGGTATCAACTCCCTGAGCAATAACTTGGCTGTGGTGAGAGCATCATTTTTCTTCGCTGGATATGCTTCCACCCACCTGGAGAATAGGCAAACTATGACTAAGATATATCTATACCCTTGACACCTAGGCATTGTTATGAAGTCTGCCTGCATTCTGACAAAGGGACCTATTGCCTTTCCGACATTACTCTGTTCCACTACAGTCCTCTTTCCTGCATTAAATTGCTGACACACTAGGCACCTCTGGCAAAGCTTTTCCGCCTGGTTCCTGAACCTTGAATTACAGAACACCTTGTCAAACACCCGACACATTGCGTCTCTTCCCATATGTGTTGGTTCATGTATCATTCTGATCATGGGGTCGACCAAGCTATCAGGCAGCACAGGCACCCCAGTCGAGTTTACCACCACACCATCATCTCTCAATTTGCATCCTTCTGCTGCCCACTTTCCTTTCTCTTGCCTGTCTGTTGCCTGTTGCAAATCCTTTAATTCCTCCCACGTTGACACATTCTCAAACAACATAAGTTGGCAGCTGGTTCCACCCCACAACGCAATTTGGAGTGACATATGGTATCGGGCACAAAACTGTGCAATTTGGTCAGCGTACCTATTACCGGCAGTCACATCATCATTTCCAGATTTGTGAGCCGCACACTTGACCACAGCCAATTCTTTGGGCAATTGGATAGCTTCCAGTAAGTTATGCACCACCCTTCCATTTCTGATAGGGGTGCCTGAGGACGTCATGAATTCTCTTTGCAGCCACAATTGGCCGAAGTCATGAACAACCCCGAAACAGTACTGGCTGTCTGTGTAAACAGTTATTCTTTTGTTCTTACCCCTCTTACATGCTCTGGTTAACGCGATGAGCTCTGCCACTTGTGCAGATTTCACCTTGCTCAGGTAAGATGCTTCTATGGTTTCTGTCAACGTAACCACAGCATAGGCAGCACTCAGACTCCCACTCTCATGTCTCAAACACGAGCCATCCACGAACATTGTCTTATCCCCATCAAGTAACGCTATTTCACGGATATCCGGATGGGGCTTTGTACTGTACTCAGTTAAATCGATGCAATTATGTTCCCCTCCCTCTTCGATTTCTACATCCAGAGGGACCGGTAACAGTGTTGCAGGGTTTAGGACATTGCACCGAGAAATAGTTACATTTTCAGCGCCAATTAGAATTCTCTCATACTTAGTCAGCCGACTAGGTGTGAGGTACTGGGTCTTAGTTCTGGTCAGTAGGATTACAACAGAATGAGGAACATATACAGTGACGTGATGTCCCATGACAATGTTCTCACTCTGTTCCAGACTGACGCAAGTAGCAGCAACTGCCTTCAAGCATCCAGGTAATCCAGCAGCCACCGGATCTAGGGTGGCCGAAAAATAGGCCACTGGTCTTCTAACTAGTCCGTGCTCCTGGGTCAGGACTGAAAGAGCACAATTCTCTCTTGTGTCACAGAATAGCTCAAAGGGCTTGGTGTAGTCTGGCATGCCCAATGCAGGAGCGGTACATAGACAGTTTCTCAAAGTTACCCAAGCGTTCATGCTTTCACTGTCCCAACTGACGGGGTCTTCTACTCCTTTCTTTGTCAATTTTATTAGGGGTCTGGCTAGAGCCGCAAATCCTACAATCCATTGTCTGCAATAACCCACAACTCCCAAGAACATCCTCACTTCTTTCTGAGTTCTTGGCAGTTCCATTGCTTTAATTATTTTGATTCTTTCGGTAGTAACTTTCCTGATTCCCTTTTCTATCTGGTGCCCCAGATACTTCACTGAGTTTTTACAGAATTGTAACTTGTCAGGTGACACTTTATGTCCTCCCTTTCCTAGGTGATTCAGCAAGGCAATTGTGTCAGTGACACAGTCAGTCTGGGTTTTAGATGCCACTAACAGGTCATCTATGTACTGCACCAAAACAGACTCTCTTGGCAGCACTAGGGATTCGAGGCACTTTTTTAGTATCTGGTTGAAAATCGATGGACTTTCGGTGTACCCTTGGGGGACACGATTCCAGACATAGATATGGCTGTCAAATTCAAAACTGAAAAGGAACTTGCTTTCTGGATGCAATGGGATGGAAAAGAACGCATGGCACAGGTCGATGACAGTGAACCATTCTGCATTCCAGGGAATCTGATACAGTATCACGGCAGGGTTGGGCACAACAGGACAGCAAGGCACAACTATTTGGTTTACCTTGCGCAAATCTTGCACCACCCGGTACTTTCCACTAGGCTTTTTTATCCCGATGATTGGCGAATTACAGGGACTGCTCATCACTTCCTCTATTATTTCTGCTTCGAGCAGCCGGATAATTTCAGTCGCTACTCCAGCTTTTACTTCTGCACTCATTTTGTACTGTCTGGTTTTGGGGTATACAGCATTTGTTTTTATTGCTATTTTAACTGGGTCCACATTTGCCATTAAGCCTACATCCTTCCCTGTGAAATCCCACACTTCTGGAACTACTCTTAACTGGAGCTCTTCTGGTAGATCCTCAACTGTTAAAGGTTTGATATCAGAATCTTGTCTGACTAACATCAGCTTGTACAAACCATCTTCATCGGGTGTCTGAATTTCGACGCCTTTCGGTGTGCAATAGATGATACAATGCATCTTGCACAACAAATCACGTCCCAGCAGGTTCACAGGACTGGAATCACAGACCACAAATCTGTGCATTTCTTTGAAATTTCCTATAGAAACTTCCATGGGTTCAGTTACTGGAGTACTTATTATTTGATTGGAGACGCCCACTACTTGGATCGCTTCTCCCGAGAGGGGTAGGTTAGGAACATCCACTGTTCTCACAGTAGATCTGGTAGCACCAGTGTCCAACAGAAAGGTGACGTCTTTTCCCTCAACCTTTCCTTCAATGTATGGTCCAGTCTGGTCTACCGGTAAGGAGGCGCCAAGCACGCACTCCTCATCCTCCCCTCTCAGGCCCCGTCAATCTTGATCTTCACAGAGGAAGGTATCATTTAACAAATACTGTGGAATGACTGCGTTTCTTTCACTCTCGACTTCCCATACTTCCGCCCTCTCATTCTGCTGACCCTGACTCTTAAAATTCTGTCTAGGAGCGCGAGGTACTGGAGGTAATTTTACCTGCTGCTGGTTCTTTCTTGTCCCCTCTTTCGGCACCTGTGGATTTAAACCATTTACAGGGGCATTACCGGCCTGCAGGTGTGGACACTCGTCTCGCCAATGCCCTATCTGGCCGCACCCATGGCACGGAAACTTTTTCATGGCCTCTTCTCGACTCATTTTAGCTCGGGGCTTGCCTCCCCCCCAGCGGTGGCATTCTGAGCATTATTACTAGAAGTCAATTTACTTAACTGTTTCTCCTGCTGTTCAGCTAATTTCACCTGTGCCCACATTACTTTTTCTTTAAGGGCTTTCTTTTTATTTTCGATTTCATCTTCGCAGTATTTTGCATATTTCAGGACATCATCTATGGGCTTTCCCTGCCAACTGATTTTATTATCTCGAATCCATTGTGAGATTTCAGGCCTTAATCCTAGCACAAATCTGTAACTGAAATGGGTCATGTCTTTCATGTCTACGTTATTGATACCACTGTAAGTTTTAAATACCTGCAGTAACCTTTCATAAAATGAATGCACCGTTTCATCACGTTCTTGGGTGGTTCTATCTATTCTGGTCCAATCCGTCTCCTTTGCTGGCACCTTTTTCTTAAGGTACTGTATGACCTGATTGTACTTCCTCATTACCTCAGGGGAGGGAGCTCCGGTTTTCTCATCTCTGGGATATTCATCGTTGGGCCAATTAATTTCTATTTTACATTCGGTCCATAGATCTACAGGGACCACAATGTCGAAAAACCCATCCAGGTCTTTCAAGAGGCATTTCTGAACTTTTATGAAGCGTTCTACCTGCCTGTACCAGTCAACTGGCTTCTCACGTAATTTCGGGAAGTCATTTGTAAATGACACAATATCCTGTCTGGACCAAGGGACATGAACATATTTTCCTCCCGGGACCTCTCTCATGGGACACAATTTTTCTGTTGGGGTTACTTCCTTTAACACGAATTCTGAAGCCTGAGACTTAGCCCTGCTGTCTTCCTTTTTCTTTGCCCACCGGGTCCTCCATTTTCCCACCTCGCCCCATTTCTGCAAGAGCTTCAACAATTCTTTTATCTGGATCTGTTTTCCCATCACATTCAAGCTTTCTAAATCCTTATCTGAAAAATCTACTCTGTAGGCAGCGACGGCCCGTGGAGGGAGTTACGGTGGGGCAGGAGGGCGGGGAGGGGGAGGGGCAGGGTGGTGGTTGCTAAAAACCGGCATATGGATAATTGCAGGTAAGTAAACAATTTAATTAATAAAACGAATTTCGTAGCGCGCCTTGCATCGCAAAATGCAATGCAGTGCGAGCTACGAAATTCGTTTTATTAATTAAATTGTTTACTTACCTGCAATTATCCATATGCCGGTTTTTAGCAACCTCCACCCTGCCCCTCCCCCTCCCCGCCCTCCTGCCCCACCGTAACTCCCTCCACGGGCCGTCGCTGTCTGTAGGGTTTCTGAAGAATTTTGGAGCGGCTAACATCAATTCCCATTTCGGTGGCTGTATCCATTATCCTTTCATGGAGCAACCTAGCACTCCGGGTAAGATTTTTGCTGATAAACAGTAACTCGTCTTCACTGTACGAGCTTAGGCGCTCAACTCCTACATTCCCAGCCATCATTTCTACTATTTCTATCCTTAATTTATATATCTCTAATGCTTTAGGTTGGGGAGTGGTCTCCTTTTCCAGCTCTTTTGTCCATCTGTCTAATTCTTCTGGGGATACTACGGTGGCACTCCTAACCCCAGATGCACCTTCAATCAACACCTCTTTCGGTCTAGTCTGACTTCTTGCCCCCGATGTACTAGTCCTCGGCTCTCTAATGGGCAAATCCATCAGAACCACAGATTCACACTCACTCTCTTGATCCTCATCTATGAATACTTCCTTCCTCGGGGAAGGGACGCTAGGAGTAGGCAGCATTGGGGTGATAACAGGAGGACGGGGACTAGCCAGGTCATTTCTATACAGTGGAATAGCTGGATCAATAGTTACTGGAATAGTCAGGGAATCAGGATGTGGATGTATCTGGGCAATGGTTCGAACTAAATCCTCTCGCTGTCTAGCCAGGGCTTCTTTCTCTTTTTCCCGCAATGCCTTTTCGGCAGAATTGTCATGCAATACCTGAGGTACCAAGGGAGGATAAATACTCGGAGCAGTCGGAGTGACCAATCGGGGTGGACCTTCTCCGAACGGCTGATAATTTGGGACCGTGGATTTAGGTCTGCAAAACCCATCCCCGTCACTGGTTTTACTGTCTGTACCCGTTCCATCTGTATCACTGTCCCTCCTACATCTGGGATATTTTGAAAAGGGATTTGGAGAATGCACAGGCTCTGACTCTGCAACATAGGGAGGTGGATTTTTCAATAACAAATCTTCCAGGTGCTCATCTTCTGAGTCCCCTACAGGCATTAGGTGATGGGTCTTTTCTTTACATTTTCCTTTCTTCTCTTCTAATACCCCCATCATAGGAAATAGTCCTTCAGTCAACATAGATTGCCTCCACTGTTTCATTTTCTGCTCTTTGGTCTGCGCTTGAACCCTCGGATACCATTTACTCACTCCCTTATCCATCCGGGGTTTATCTCGCTCTGCAGCCTCAATCTCCCATTCCTCCAGAGCTTCGTACTGGGTCAACCTAGGTCTAGGGTGTAATTCATTCATGCGGGTCCTTAAGTTAAACAGGATCCGACCATTAAATGTACCTTCAACAGGGAATGCTAGGACTCCGTCATCGGCAGTATACTTTGCCCAATTTTCTAACCAGACACAAGTGTGGTACCCTTTATCAAACAACATGAAAGAAGCAGGGGTATTTGGCGGAGGAATGAGCACGCCTTCCCTCGTTCTAATGGGCTTATCAGTCTTGAAAAAATTCTTTATTTTATCAGAAAGTGACATTTTCCTCTTTACTCCATACATCATGTGCGGTCTACCTCGTATAAGCTGATCCTTATGAAATCCTAGGTACTTTGGATTCGGTATGAAATCTGGATACCACATGCAACTCTCCAGACTCGCTTCTAACTCGGCTTGATTAATTTTGTTTACCTTTGTGCTTCCAATGCTAGCGCGACTTATATTTCGCACTACCCAATCAGGTCAGAGATTACAAACACCCTTGTCCAATGGGTGCGCGGCCTTTTCGCAAGACAGAGTCTCACGCTTCGGCACTCACCCCTCCTTTACAAATTCAGCTCCACTACACACCCGCTGTCTTGACCAATACCAGCGCGGCACGGAGTGACGTCAGAGCAGCTCTCCGACTGACTCCCTCCTTCACAAGGTAACGGAAACTTTTTACTCTCCCTAAAGTGCGAATACAGATTTTATTCAACAACACGCAACGTTTGCCACTATGTCTGAGTGTTCTAAAGAGATAAAATAACTTTTTCTCACTACAAGTAAACCACTTCTGTCTACTTTTCATTCACTCTGGATAGACTTCTTTGCCTGTCCCTTCACACTAGTAACATAGAACCCGTTATTCTTCTGACTCATCCACCTTAGTCGGGGATATGTGCTGAGCCAGGATTTCACCAGCGAACTATCTTACTTACCAGACAAGCCTCAGAGACCCTACTACTCCTTCCGTATGCGACCCTTACTAGGTGATATCGCAATGAAAGTTTTATAAAGGACTCGTAGCTATCATTCACTCCAGAAAACAAAGGTCCTAATTAGTGCTTCCAGTTATCCTCAACCCTGCACTAATGACTCAAACCTAGTGACTTCAACAGCTAACCGGATTCTGCTCACCGTTAGCTAAATACTTCCCCGGGGATTCGGACTACACTGAACATTCACAAACAATTTTCGGTTAATATAACATTTATAGCAGCAATGCAAAAATCATATAGTGGAGAAGTGTGGCTCACTGGTTAGAGCAGGCAGACCCTGAAGCAGAGGTCAGACCCGGGACCAGGGTTCAATTCCCGACGCGGCAGGGTCTTGAGCTCAAATGTCCACGGACTCGATAATTCTCGCTTCGGTGCCTGACCTAATCATGGGTTCACACTCTGCAACTCTGGGCATTAAGCTTGCTTAATCTCCACAACGGCCCCCTGCGGCGGGATGCCTGGCTTTCACCTTGGGGATGCCCTGTAGGGGCTATCTCACAGGGAAAAGCGAGGATGGGTTCCCAAGGCAAGCGCGGAGACACCCCTTCGGGGGTCTATTCAGGCGCTATATAAGAAACATAATAATAATAATAATAATATACATTTACATATAAATCCTTAAAACATTTCAAAATATTTGACTCAATACAGTAGAAAATCAGCAGCACATTTTATTTTCACGGTTTGTTTATGACCTATCCTGTCTACCTAATCTAACTAGTCCAAACCATCCTCTGGTTACCAGAAAATTACTGATAGAGCGCGCAGTCCACCCGGGTCACCGAGGTTACCAATTCTCTACACGCACTGGGCCCTGACGTGCAAATTTCAATACCACACTAATAATTTGGGTGAACCGGGTGATGATTACTTTGTTTCTCCTCCTGCACGCTGCTATGAGTAATTAAGGTTTGGTTTCACCTCTGCTTACCATGCACCTGACTTACCACAGGCACAATTCTTATGACAGATCTGGAGCTAACAGGGAAATAGCAGACAGGCCTGACATCAAATACTCTTTATAATCAGTACAATACTTATCCACAATTTCTGTTAAATGACCACAGACACCTGAGGATGTTTAAAGCTTTATAAAAAGTTCAAAGAGAATATGACAAGGCAATAAGTGATAGGCAGAATAATGCGTCTAACATCAAAATCAACACCATAAAATAGCTATAGATTAATGCTAAGACCATTTGAGTATATGGGAAGACTAAAAGGTAGGAATTTTTAGAACAGAACTAGTCACTGCAACTTTATACTAGAACATAGGACGTGGATGGGACCTAGAACATGTACTTAACCTAAGTGTACTAGACTATTCTTGCTAAGATCACTGCAATCAACTAAAGGAAAGGGAAAAATTGGAGCATACTAATAAATTATAACAGTTTGGCAATCTTCTAAGGGTAGGGAGAGAAGTGGAACAATTCTAACAAACAATTGCATATAACTTGCTTTTCACGGTGATAGGGCAATATCACAGGCAAGAGTGCTTTATTAAGAAATTATGGAGAGAGAGAGAAAGAGGGAGGGAGAGAGAGAGAGAGAGAGACGCAAACCCACGGACTGATAATTACCTAGTTCAGAATGAAGACTAACCCTGGCCACGGGTCAGTTGAAAGGACGGGGACAAGGACCCTCAGGAAGGAATGCCAGAATGCGAGCAGGTACAGCTCACGGACAGTATGGACAGGATACCCCTCAGGATTTGGGATCAGGACTGGGCTCACCAAGGTACGACCAACACCCACAGCTTCAGAAGCAACGCCAGTGTTACCCCTCTCTGCAAGTAATCCACCAGTAACCCCGATTGGGTTTTCGAATTTTCCCAGCAAAGTGCTTCGCCAGCACTTAGGATTATTTCCACCCCTTAGGAGTTTGTGGAAAGTATGGACAGAGTGCTCCGCAGCACTTCAGATTGAGCACCTATAGAGTTTGTAGGGTCAATGACAGGTCTGCTACTCGGACAAGTCGGACAATTTTCCTAAGCTAAACTAGGGCAATTATACTATTCTGGGGACCCTTAGACCACCCTCTAATGTTGCAAGTGACAGTTTCCCACATTATGATTGGTCAGGAGAGGTGGTGCGGTCATTACCAACTCCTAAAATTCAACGTTCCCATCATGAAATTTAAATTTTCTTTTCCGCCCATTAGGTTCACGTTCCCATCCATAGAATACAATAGAAAATATGAGCGCACAAGACATCGCAACAAAGTCTTTAATTCTCAAGGTGAGTTTCATCATCTTGTGCTGGTTTCTCAGGCGCATTGGGCTTCAGGAGCCAGCTGGCTGGTTTCAGCTTCTGCGCAGTGGGGTTTTCTCTCCCGTCATGTGACAGTGCCCAACAGAGCCTCAAGTATGGCTCCGCTCCCGATTTCCCAGCCCCAGAGACGCGGTACATGAAAAGTAAGCGAGAACAAATTAAAATCACATATAAAATGATCACACTGTATACCATGATAAAATTCTAACCAACCCTTACTTTATAATGACTATAGCATTATTGTTTTAGTGCGAAAAGACAGATAGGCTAAAGCAGCAGTAGCAAGCAGAAAGCGTGGTGAGAGACAAGCAGCCATATTTGCGACAGTGCGCATGAGCACAAATTCCCTCCAGAATGCGAGTGCGTCACATCACATGGGTATGACCGACGCATGCGCAGACTGAATTTCAGCGAAACAGCCGGGTTTAGTGCAAGCTTCGTTAATATGAGAAAAGACATACAAGCAAGCATCCTGGGGACACCCGCGTGTTGGGGAAATACTTAATAAATGACGAATAATGGTGTTAATATGATTATACAGTTTAGGCAAGGGTTTTGTATACGAGCAGGGCGCTTTACATGCGAATCCCTGCTCCATCAGGGGTAGTGTTTGAGAGTTTAGGGTAGTGTTGTGGTTAGTATAGTATAGGGTAGTGTTTTAACAAGGATAAGTCAATAAGAGATTTTTCCAAGAATGTTTTCACAAAGCTTTTGTATGAGTATGTGGAAACTATGGATGTTAGTGATTGTTACGTGTATATGCAGTTACCTGCATCTGTATCAGAAGGCGTGACATACCACCATCTTCCCTCATCTCGTATCGGGTAACTTGTAGTGTCATAGCTAGCTAGTTTATAGAACAGGTAAATTTGAACAATATTACACTGACACAGGTGCTGTTTTTGCTAAAGTTCCCGTAGTCCCCAAATTAAACAAAGTAAAACCTGCTAAAATTCCTGGAGAATTTTTCTTAGAAACAAAAGAGTTAACATTAGAATATTCATTTAGAATCAATCTCACTTGCAGGCTGAGGAAGGAAGAAAATATATTTTTGGATATGGTAGAAGAAAGAAGGGTTAAGTTTCAAAGAAAGGCAACAGGAGAAAACATTTAAATCCCCCCATGGGCGGTGGAAGAGGGAAGCCACGACAAGAGTGAGACTAATGCAGCAATGGCTGTAGATTAGCCCCAGCAAGGGAAGTTGTATATTAGTAGAGATAACACTATGTTTGAATATTACTTCGTGGGTTCCAGTGAGTGCCAAGATACATATAAAATCCTGGATGGATGGCGATTCAAGGGTGGAAAAGATCCAGTATTTCCAGGCATTTACTATATCTGTGAGAACCAAGCCGATTACAGTTTGCCGGACCATTGGTATGGAACAAGCATAGTCATATACATAATGTGAAATATTAACCTCATCAGTGCTTATGACGGCTCTCGGCCTCATGAGTCACGGTAGGCGTGTGCTCATGACAGCTGAGAGCCGTTCGAACCTTGCCGTGCCTCCCACGCACTGTTAATTCCCCACCTGTGTGGGAAATTAATGAGTGAGCGGAGTTCTGACGGCTCCCGGCCACCATGAGCACAAGCCCACCTTGATTTATGATGGCCAGCAGCGATCATGAGCACCACAGTGCCACACCCACCCCCTAGCTCCCCCGCGCCGCTTCGAAGGGGTTAAGAAACCCATCATTTAGGCAATTATTGCTGGAATCAAAAACATCATAAACATTGTCACAGCCTAGAGAATTGCAAGTAGGAATTGTAGTAGTACATGTGGCAAACATGATATAAATTCTTGTACTTTATACAGTTTGCAATAAATAGCAGCACCATAACCATATATGTACAATACACGACTCAACAAAAGCTGACAAAAAATGAGTGCTTTGTTTTTTTGCTCATCATGCCATTCCAGTTTGAACGCAGCCATATGCAAATCAGTCTTCACCCTGTGCCCAGTGGAAACAGTCCTGCCCAAACTGCCAAGCCATGTCCTCCCTGGACTGGAAACAAGCATCCTAGGACCGGTTTCGGGGTTGCAGCCCTCATCAGCCATGAGAGCACGGGAACCATGTCGGGTAATACCCGTCCCACTCAGGGTGACAAATACAAAAAGAACAGTTGATTGACAGAATGCAGAACAATGTCATACATTCACCCCAGTACAGAGATCTAGGTCTAAATCCATTGTTTGTTTTGCTCACCATGCTATTCCAGTTTGAACCCAGCCATGTGCAAATCAGACTTGACACAGTGCCCAATGGGAACAGTCCAGCCAGAACTGCCAAGTCAGGTCCTCCCTAGACTGGAAACAAGCATCCTGGGACCGGTTTCGAGGTTTCACCCCTCATCTGCCAGGATAGCTTGACTCAAGTGGCATGGAGAGCACGGGACTCACATCTGGACATACCCGTTTCACTCGGGGTGACAAATGCAAAAAGAACAATTGATGGACACAAAGCAGAATAATGAAATACATTCACCCCAGTACAGAGATCTTTGCCTGAATCCCTCGTTTTTTTGCTGAGCATGCCTTTCCAGTTTGGACCCAGCCATATGCAAATCAGTCTGACCCTGTGCCTCATGGGAACAGTCCAGCTCAAACTGCCAAGCCAGGTCCTCCCTAGACTGGAAACAAGCATCCTGGGACCAGTTTCTGGGTTTCACCCCTCATCTGCCAGGATAACTTGACTCCAGTGGCATGGAGAGCAGTTCTGCGTGGAACACGTTACTAAGTGAGCTTGATAGTCTGCTAATATCTGTTTTGGGACAAATGGAATGGTAATAGATGCGGAAAAGGAATAACTCAGGAACCACAGGCCCCTCTTGGCCACATACAAATAACCCCTGATTTTCCAGGTCCAAATTTGTTTCCCTAATGTCTGAATTGCACCCTGTGTCACACCCAGAGGTCAATCGTATCACCTGTGTCATGCCCAGAGGTCCTAGCGACCAACACTTCTCACTCTTCTCAGAAACCAATGGTTTTAAGAAATCAGTAGCACTGAAAACCTTTTAGACTAAAACAAAATGAGATTGATGGTAAAAAGCCTTTAGTGCGTGGCTGCTAGTGCGCATACCATTACTACGCTTGTGATGTTACAACGCGTACCATTAGTACACAAGTTGTTACATCTCAAGCGTTGTTACAACGCATGTGTTGTAATGGTATGCGCTATCCACATCTTTTTTTGGAAGGTGCAGTGTAAAAACAAAAGATAATGCCAACTGTTAGCAATATTCCATTGTTGTTAACATTTTATTACACCACCCGGGGACATCCACGCTCTGCTGTGAAGCGCATTATAGTGTACCATGGTTTTTTCGCTACACTTCTGATTGTCAAAGGAGCCTTACACACACACATTCAAGATGCTGAATTGGCCCCCCATCCATATTAATGACCAAGAAAAGATGCTGTTGCTTGGAACTTTTCATTTGCGGTATAGAATGTAATCCCAAGCCGTCACCATGCTCGTGACCCAGAAATGATGGTGTTACTAGAAACATTTCATTTGCGGTATAGAAGGTAATCCCAAGCTGTCACCATTCGCTCACCGAGTAGCCGAAACACACCTCTTTCCAAAAAACATTATCGCTCCGTGTACCCCATATGCACGGCATATTTTAGACAAGGCGGTAACCCCTTAGGCCACTATCTCATTCACTCAGACTTCAAAACGATACTTCTCACTGTGAAATCGTACGCAGAGTGCCTCGTCTCGTTCTAATTGTCTTTGCTATGGCCTCCCGGAGATATACATCCATAGTGTATGCAGACGCCCCCTCCGTCTGATCACATGTGTGTCTGTCTCTACCAGGGCGGCCATCTTAGAACGGTAGTTCAAACAGAGGGAAAATGGCCAGTATTGTTGATTTAAAGCGGCGGTACCAGTGCACCCTAGCCGACATCATTATTTATCGTTATTCTCAAAACTGTAAAGAGGGTGTTGCCTACAGATGGTAAAGTAGTCTATTAAATCCTCTCCAAAAGCGATCACAGGACCCAGTTTTGGATATGGCGGCCATCTTAGACTAGTCAAATTTGTGATAGAGCGTTTGCTCAATGCTAAATACATCATTAGCCTACAATCGATAGTGGTGCCTCAAACTAAACGGGCTTGTGTTTATATAGACAGAGCATGGACAACGAAGTGATTCATTTCTTTCCTCTTTCTTCAAGAAAGAAAAACTGTTGTGGCTAAGAGTAGGGCGGATACATCACCAGGTGTTGTACACAACCTCAATTGCATTTAAAGGAGTTGCATAATATTTGTAGATATCAAGGGGCAAAGGAAAAGCGACCCAGAGCAACCATGAATGCAGTCCCTGCCAGTCCAAGTTTGTGTGTCAAATTACCCTGTCTGGGAACAATTGCCCCGAATAACTGGTTGAAGTGGAGGACATATAGACAGAAGCTAAAGGAAACAGGCCGATGCAGTGCTCAACCCATTACAGTTTTATTCTATTCCATTCAATAATTTCGTTGCGTCCCCATTGATCTGTCTTCTCACTGTAAATCCAGCGGGCTTCCTTTGAGAGCAAAATGCTCTCCATCATCTGCCAGGTGGCCCTGCATGTGGCAATAGTAGCAGTCCAGAGGGTCTGGTTGTTTCCAACCTCCTAGGTCTTTACCACCATAGCTGGGTTATAACCCGCTGGAATTCTGAGGTGGAGTTCCCCAGGAAGACTGGTACCATTTGCATGCTGCCCCCTCAAGAACCGTCTTTTTTGATTTGTTTTGGACCAGTTTAGCAGTGTCTCTCTGGGACTGCTCTTCTTTGGAGATCATCCTGTGGGTCGCTAATGAAGGAGTACGTGTGATTGCCAACACGTTCCGTACATGGCCTTCTTCCCTATGTGGTCAGTGGGGGCATTTTCTTGTGATAGGTGTTTGCCCTCTGTATGTGCTGCACTCTTTACTACTGTGACGCATTTGGATAAAGTAATCAATAGCTTAAAGGGGTCACCACATAATTCCAGACAGCCTTGTCTTTGACACCTCCTGATGCTTGTGGGCACTGTGGTGGTGGCATAGGCGGAGTTCCAGTATTTGTGATTTGCAGCATTTCCAACGGTGCGTGGGTTCTAGCTTTTACCACCATTTCCCCCTGTGTCTGCCCCTGTGTAGCTCAATCACGACTCTCTTCCCTCTTCAGTATTTTATTGGCAAAACGGTTTTGCCCATTTACTGGCCTCAAGTAGGAGACGGGATGCATGAAGTACCCACGGCATAAGCAAGAAGAGAATATACACGAATGATTGCATGTTCTCCAAGACTGCCTCAGTGAAGGCAGTCTGGTTGGTAGGTGATATCTCCGCTTGTCTACCTGTGATGTGGGGGTGTTTTAATGATGTGTCTCGGGAAAGGAGCTCCTGGGGAGGGGCAGGCAATAGTCCCATCGTCGGAGAACTGGATGTTCATTTTTTGTTTGACCATCAAATCTCATCCTAATAGATTGGCTGGAGACGAGGGAAAATATAATAGCTGTCCTCTGATGGGACTACCTTCTATATCCAGTTTTGGGGTTTCATGAAAGGGATCCTTCTCACCCTACCCAAAAACACTTGTATAACTGTAGTGTCTTTTGATATTGGGACCATCCCTTCCCTTAGGCATGACCTTGTCGCCCCTGGGTCTCTTAGGAAGCTGCATGGAGTATTGTTTACGAGTACAGTGACTAGGGGTTCTTCTGGTAGGCCCATGGTTGACAGTATGAGCCATGTGTGGTTTTATGCACTTTCTTCTCCAAGCTTCAGTTCCCGATATTCCTCCTTTGTTATCTGGGCAAATCATGTAGCCTCACTCTTGTCATCAGTTCCTGGAGAACTGGGACTCCCTTCCTCTCCCCCACTTGCTGTGTCACTATCTAGAACCGCCATAAATCTCCCTGTCACTCGTGTATGTTCACTTGAACCAGTGGGTGTACGTGTTTTCCATGCTGCTGAGTTTCTATTGGTTGGACGTGGTAGATGGGGGAGTTGAGCTTTTGAGGACTTTTTCGAGGGACTTGGATTGTGCTGGAAGTGTCTTTGCTTGCCGGCCTTTTGGTTTCTCATGCATGGACCCAAAAATTTGTCTTTCAGTCCGGGCCCATCGGCTCCTACCTATTGGTGGATTGGGAAATCCTAATGCAGGGGAGCTGGCGCGAGCATCTCCATTCCTGCATATGGCGGGGGAGGGGTCGGGTCGGATGCCTTGCTTCCTATCAGTAGTGTAGGGTTATTGCACGGGGCTCTATCTCTCTTTTGACCTGTATATTTCGTTTTTATATATGTTTTTGAGTATGCTCAATTGAGTTAGTGTCAAAAGTTCCCCCCTCAGGCCAGGGAAATGTGTGCCTTCGTGTGTGACATTATTGGCAAAACTTGCTAAGTTTCTTTGCCTGTGTGGGGAATCTGACTTCCATTTATTTTTAATGGAGAATCTATGACAATTTTAGTAGTTTTGTGGACAAAATATGACTTAAATCTTTTTGAGACTCTTTGTATTGTTCTAATCATGGGGACAAACATATGTTGTGCACTCTTACAACTTTACGTGCTATGAGCTCAGCGCTATTCACAGATGAATCAAACAATTCAATCTGAACTTTTGAATAAACACAAATAACAAAACACATGAAGGGTTCCATCATACGTGAAACAATGCAATATAAAGACAGTATCTGCTCGATATCATAATACAGTTGTCATGGAGATTGGCTTTACCTTTACACTGTGTTAAGTTAGCATGAGCTTATTAGAAGTTTAAACGCCATTTTCCTTTCTGCTGCTTTGCACACGGCACACATTAATATAAATGTTTAGAGTCTAGCAGAATATTTTGCTTCTCAGTGAGTCCCGAGGCCTTCAAGGGTATTTCAATACATTGGTTGTTTTTCGGTCTGATCAGCGCACGTCTTAGACATAACACATATGCAAGTGTGGCCAATTCTGGATTTTGGCGCGTTTAATAATGGACTGCACAGAGCATGCAAAACACACTTGAAAAACCTTCGCATGCAGAGCAATGGTGTAGAAACTGATGTGATCCCTTTTTACTAGAACCAGAGGTATGGGGCCGCCCTTCTAAACCCAAAGAGACCTTCTGTAGATCTAACATAATATACTAGCAAGGGAAGGCAAGAATTAGGTGCAATTTAGCCTTCTTCCCTTTAGCATTTTATCATGCTTTCACCCTTTGTATTTTATGGAATAGTAACTATGCTGATAATCTCGTTGCTTATAATATGTCTGCTTGTATTTACTAAGATACTGCGCTTGAGAACACGGCATTAGAAATAAACATTTCAAACTTGCACGTGTCTTCATTTACTCTTAGTTTTGGACTGGTATGATAGTATAACGAAAGAGTGTTCATGTGTTCCACGTTACTTGAGGTGTTCTAAGTCCATGTTATGGGTTGTCTAATCATTGGGGGAATGGAGGAACCAATGAGACACTGATTGCTAGTCTGGTAGGGGATTTTGGATACTAAGGTGAGTTTTGGTTCATCCTAATTAACTGAGGTTGCACGTTTCTATGCACAGTTCTGTGTAAGAGCAGGATCCCTGCGACATGGCGCCCAACCGTTGGTGGTCTTATTACATGACACTTGAGTAGTACTTCAGTAGGTCCTTAACCCCTTCGCTATTGTTTCCAGAAAACAGTAGTGTCAGGAAAACCTACCTATAGTAAAATAGGTCTTTTCAAGCTTGAATCTTTTCTAAAAGGTTTCCTTTTTAATTGCTACCCAGTTGTGCTACATAGGTTCTTTTTTGTACCTCTTTCTTCCAGTGTCGTTATGGCTGCCGTTGACATACCGCAGCATAGTCGCATTGCGGTACGCAATCATTTGCAGACCTACAACGTCAGGATAGATGGCATGGCAGTTATTTTGGTAGTGGGTGTGGAAGTGGCTTTCCCATTTGGGATTTTCTACTCATGGGCGACCTTCCCGGCTGTGAACGCAGATACTGGTGTGTTCCACACATATATTCCTACAGCCATGACTCAAGAATATGTTCCGTACAGGACACAGGAAGTTCCGATTAATGCTTGGCAGCACCGTGTTTGGTTTAATGGCACCCTACCACACCCTTTACAAGCGGCAAAGTTAGGTCCTTTGATCATTCCAGGCGCTACTTGGCCTGTTTTGGCTGGATTTACACCGCATCCTCAAGCAGGAGCTTGTCCCCTTGCAGATATAAATGACTACATACAGTCGCAATTTGTGTAATTAGGTCGTTAGTACAATACGTTACCCGCAATCTCCCGGGCAGGGCCCCAGGTGTTTGGGCGCCTCCAGCCGGAGCGGGCGGAATGAAGCTCAGTCCCGTGATGGTGAACGCAGTAATGGCCAAGCGCCCCCAGAATAAGGATGATTTTCCTTTCTGGCTTGCCGAGAAGTTTGACCAGCTGGAAGCAGTATTTCCTAATACGTCTCCTGCTGAAAAACACAGGATTCTGACAATTAGTTTGCCTTAGGACTTGATACCTGAAGCTGGTGACTGTGAGTCATGGGGTAAGATTTTTGCGGCAGTGTGTATGAGGTGCTTCGGCACTTCGTCAATGACTGTCCTTCCAATGGTCATTAAACGTGTTCAAGGTGAACACGGACCTGAGGCAGTGGTTGAATTGGGAATGAGGCTATGCAGCAGTTTTGACGTTGTTTCTGATCTCGTACTTGCTAATGTCAAGGGAGATGCGGTAAGCTTTCAGGTGTCTAATGCTTTGCATGCAGTTTCAGATTTTGATAAACCCCAACTGTTACCGAGAATTATTGTGGCGGCTTATAAGACCGTGGGCCGCAATAGTTTGGGTGTCAAGCCGTTCTCTACTAAAGAGAAGAAGCAACCCCAAGAGCCGAAGTCAGAAACTGATGAACAGCCCAAGGCTAAGAAGCAAAATTGGCAGAATAAAAAGAAACAGGGTAAACAACAGCAACAGAAACAGGAGTCACGTCCTGCATCACCAGTGCCTGCATCTACAGAACGTATTTATGACTTGCGCGATCGTGCGACAATAAAATCACCTGATCGATTTCAGGTTTCTGAACAACGCTCTCCTCGTTCTTTTCAGGAAACATCGGCCTCATCGACCGGGGGTGGAGGAGGTGGCAGAGGTAGAGGTCGCCAGCAGGGACGCGACCAGCCCTGCCCAAAAGACGGTAAAGGCAAGCAGGACGATTCTACACCGAAATGACCCCAGTTTCAGAAAAAGAAAGTTGCCGCTTTAACAGCGAGATATGCCACAGATAGTGAGAACGCAGCTTCGTAATCAGACTTGGGCTCTGACCTTGCTGGATAGCGCGGAGGAGATTACCATAGTGCGAGAGGCTCTGTGCCCACTACTCAATGTGACAGCGACTGGCCCATATGTTATTGTGGAGACAGCTGATACCAGAGTAGCTCCCCCTGATAGACTGTATGAAATTGTCCTTTTAATTGAAGGTCACATACAACATACCATAAAAGGGGTATTTTGGGAAAATTTTACAACTACCTATGACATTTTGTTAGCGGAGGCTGACTGGCCAAACTTTTGTTCTCGCAGCTCCGAGAGGGGAGGAGGTGATCCTCCCTAGTTTCGCACACACTGTCTCAAAGGAGCAGGCGCTGCATTTTGCAGAAGAAAGAGTGGGCTAAAGCCCTTGTGCCGGCTCTGTATCGTACTCAATGTGGTTGGGATACATTTTCTCCACGCCATGAGATTCCCCTACCGTCTGTGCCACAGCCTCAACCTCAATATCCCATCCAACGTGAAGCTAAGGCTTCTGTTGCAGAAATCCTTGAACAATGGGAATAACATGGAGTGATTGAAACTTACGTGTCACCGATGAATAACCCACTTTTTACTGTGACCAAGCAAGGCGGTTCATACCGTTTGGTATTGGATTACCGGCATTTAAACTCGCATTGCCGTACCTGTGAGGTACAGAATACCCAAGGCTCTGCTTTAGTGGATGGTCTTGTGCGTAAATGGTTTAAAACCACACTTGACATATCCAACGTTTTTTTTGCCGACATTTTATATGGACTCAGTTCTCAGTGGACCCGTTTTACATGAGCCGGTAAACAACGACAATATAAATGATTACCTATGGGCTATAAGAATAGTCCAGGTGTTTTTTCCACCCGCAATGTCGCTCTCTTGGAGAGAATTGACCCAGATGTGTGTTCGTATGGGGATGATATCTATCTCACAAACGACGAACTTTGGGCGCATCTTTGTCGCGTTGAATGCATAATTAGTTGCTTTGCAGACTTCGGTTACAAACTTAACTTTGCAAAGTCTCACATTGCAGAGTACACAGTGTTGTTCCTGGGCTATGAGCTCAACAATGAAGGTCGAGGATTAGCTCCTCACTTCTTGGAGAAATGCGCACAGCTGCGCGCTCCTACAACGCTGAAATAATTACAGTCTTTGCTGGGATTTTTGAATTTTGGGAGTACCTATGTTCCTGAATATGCCCAGCGTATCAAGCCTTTGTATGCTTTAATACAACCTACTTTTCCCAAATCGTGCTGGCTGCCTGAACATTCAGCCATTTTGCAATCTTTGCAGGCTGATTTACTAGAAGCTAAATTCGTACTGACTCATGATAACCACGCCAACCTGGTGATAAGACTCATCCCTGGGGCGGTGGGTTTCACTTACCTTACTTTTAACGAAGGAGACACAGTCCCTATTGCTTACAAGTCGCACTTGTACACTTCGGCAGAAATGCGGTTTTTCACTGTGGAAAAAGTTTTGATGGCAGTGCAAATGGCGATTCTTAAGGAGCGTGCACTGTTGCAGGGGAAGCGCTAGTTGGTTGTTACCCCGTATCCTGCCCTTGAGGCAGTGACGAAGGCCAGTGTACCAAATTCTAAAGCTTTGCACCCACGGTGGATACAATGGGCTGCATCATTGACATCTCCGGATGAGGCGTGGCTTGGATGCCGAGGAGGTAGGCAGCATGAGCCCGGAGCTCCGCGCCCGATCCCAGATATCCTGATAATCCACACGAATTCCAATGAAAATTGGAAAATCCGCTGGCTAAAGGTGCCACGGAAGCAACGGCGTTCGGAGTAGGCGACCTACGGTTGCTTATCGTCCTGAAAATCGAACTTTAGCAAGTGCCTCGGGTACGATAGACTTCAATCTAAGATGGCGCCCTGAGGCCTGGACTGGTGACGCAGAGTGCGGAGGTGACTTGTGGCCCGGTTCTCCTGATGTCCCAGTATCAGCGGTGATTGCTGGACCGGAGGGCCTCTCTCAACCCTGTAAGAAGGCACGGGTGACCTTTTCCTCGTTTTGGTGGCGATTTGACTGTGGAACGGGGAAACAGGAAAGGTCACCGAGGAAGCCCCAAAATGGCGGTGGCTTTGTGAGGCGACTACCACTCTCCACGTGTGGACCGAGGTTTCGGGACCCCATCATCTACGCTTGCTTCCGAGACTCGGAGATCCGGACAGTGCTCAGTGTCCTGCGGGTGTTCTAGATCCCCCGCCCCATTGTTCGGGGAACTCTCCGGGGCGAGGTCCTGAACGGCGGACGGCTACGCGGAGATTGGTCGGGGCCCCTGGGGCCAGCGATTGTTGTCGCCGAGATGGGGAAACCGAAAGGAAAGGGGGATGGAGCGGCTGACTCAGAAGTGCTGGACGGAGCGGATCATGATCACCCTGCTCTCCAACGCATGCAAGACCGCATACTGGAGGCCATCACAACCACAAAAGACACCCTGCAGCAGGACATCGCCCAGGTAGTGACAGGCCTGGGTCTCCTGAAAGCAGAACATGATAAGCTTAAAGACAGGGTCAAGAGCGTGGAGATCTCCCTACAAGAACTGACCCCGGATCGCAAAACGCTAAAGGGCCAGATGGCGGATGCCCTGGACAGGCTGAAAGTATTGGAGAGGAGAGCCGAGGACACTGAAAATAGGAGTAGGCGCAACAACGTTCGTCTGGTGGGCCTTCCGGAAAAAACCAAGGGAGACGACATGGTGGGCTACCTCGACAATTGGCTACGCACTATAGTTGCGCCAGAGGGACTCTCTCCCTTCTTTTCACTAGAACGGGCCCACAGAGTTCTGGCCCGACCACCAGCTCCTGGCCTGCCCCCTCGCCCAGTGGTGATTAAGCTGCTTCACTACAAAGACCGGGACTGGTTACTGCAGAGGGCAAGGGAGGCAGGGCCCTTCCAAGTTGACAATAACAGGGTCACCCTGTTCCCGGACTACACTTTTGAGACCCAGAGACTCAGGGCCAGTTTCCTGTCGCTCAAGCGTGAGCTCCGTGGAGAGGGCGTCAAATATTCCCTTCTCTTCCCAGCGAAGCTAAGGGTGGTGGTGTACGACAAATCGCTTTTCTTTACCACCTCGGCAGACGCTTGGGCATGGTGGTACACGTACAAGGCTGGAACGGACGGAGCCAGAGCCAGGGCAAAGGAGGCTCAAAAGAAACAGCCGACCAGGAAATCACAATGCATTCGCAAGAATCGACCGAGAACTGGGAAACCATCAGTGTCGCAGACTGAGGAGGAAAGGAAGGCTGCTCTGCAGGTGGTGGTGGATCTCTCAGGTGCGACGCGGAGCCAGTCCGGGAAGGGCACAGACTCAGAGGAGCAGGGTACGGGGTCGGAAACAGAACCCTCAGAATTCGGAGGTGCCAAGGGCCCCGTTGTAATGGGATTACGGGGCGGGATATGCAGGACTGATCTGGTTTAACGAACTCCTTCGGTATCGGTCCGCGCCCTACTGGCCCTTAAGGTCATCGCAGTGGAGACTGCGAATTGTAGTGTTTTCTTCAAGGGAATTACTTAGTTGCAACAGTTTGGATGGGTTCTCTTCCAATTGAGGGGGGTCCTGTCCTGGGGGGGTGGGAACCGAGAGTAGTTGGGGAAGCTCAGGTTGGGGTCAGAGGGGTGCGGGGTTCATTTGTTTAGAGAGGGTGGGGGGTTCAGTATTGTGTTGGCATGAGCGCATGGTCGAAGGTTGTTATTGTTATGTCTGGGGATTCAGGGGAGTATGGCTAATACGGGGGCTCTAAAATGTGTGACCTGGAATGTGCGGGGTCTACATACCATAGTGCACAGACACAAGGTCCATGCTCATCTGAAACATAGGGGAGTGCATATAGTTTTTCTTCAAGAGACGCACCTCACGAAACAGGAAGGAGTGGCGCTGCAGAGAAGGTGGAGGGGGCAGCTGTTTATTACGACATATTCGGCCTTTGCAAGGGGCGCCTTGATTTGGATACGGGCTGGGGTTCCCTTTCAGGTCACCAAAAAAGTAATAGATCCAGAGGGCAGGTTTGTGGCTGTGGAAGGGAGACTTAGGGGCCGAATGGTGTCATTATGCAGGGTGTATGCTCCGAATGTGGATTTGCCCGCCTTCCTGACAGCGCTTTCGGGCAAACTGGTGAGTTACTTGGCGGGTCCAATGGTCATGGGAGGGGATTTTAACTCAGTGGTGGAGACCATATTGGATAGGTCTCACCCTCCATTACACTCATCACCGATACATAGGGTAGCGAAATGGAGATTAGACTGGCAGGAGAGTTGGGACCTGGGAGATGCCTGGAGGACACTGCACCCTAACACGAGGGACTACTCCTTTCATTCTAGTATACACAACCTACATGTTAGGCTGGATGTGTTTTTGTGCTCTTCACCCGTGCTTTCAGTGGTAGGAAGCGCGGAGTACTTGGCCCGCACATTGTCAGACCATAACCCTTTCTTATTGTCCCTGAATTGGATGGTAGATGTCTCTTGTGTCCCAACTCGGCGGCTACAACCTGATACCTTGGATGATTTGCTATTTAGGGAGGCCTTGGGGGAGCGAGTGACCCGTTACTTCGAGGAGAACAGTGGCTCCACTTCCACCAGGGCTGTGGAGTGGGATGCTTTTAAGGTGGTGGTTCGGGGACACTGTATTGGGACCGTTGCGGGTGCTCGTAAGACATTGTTGGACGACCTCGATCATGCGCAGCGACGGCTGAGGGAGATAGAACGAGAGCGCCCAAATCATCCCGAGCTTCAAGAGGGGGTTAGTAAAGCCAGAGAAGCGATGGCGGTGGAGTTGGAGCGGTTGCGTAGTTTCGATCACAAGGTCTATCTGACTAGGGCGCATGCGGAGGGTGATAAGGCGGGGACAATGCTGGCTTGGCTTGCCAATCCGCTTTGGCGGGGGGCCCCAATCGTGTCCATTCAAGAGGAGGGAGGCGGGCTTTGCCACACCCAGGCCGGGATCCTGGATATGTTCAGGGCGTATTATGAGGGCCTGTATGAGAGCGGACCGGCGGGCGGGGTGGAGGAACTGGACGCCTTCCTTGGAGGGCTGCAGTTACCGCAACTAGAACAATCAGAGGCGGAGGAGCTGGGTCGAGCTATAACGATTGAGGAAATAGGATGCGCAGTGAAACAGATGGCTAGGAATAAAACCCCAGGGCTCGAAGGCCTGCCGATCGAGTTCTACAGTAAATACATGGAGTACTTAGCCCCGCGACTGCAATTGGTCTACAATTAGGCACAGTCGTGAGGGAGACTGCCGCACTCAATGTGTGAGGCCCTTATGGTCCCCTTGTTGAAACCTGGTAGAGCGAGTGACGCCCTCTCCTCTTATCGCCCATTATCAATGCTCACGATGGACTACAAGATCCTGAGCAAAATCCTGGCTAATATATTGTTAACCCACATGACAGGCCTGATCCATAGTGATCAGTCTGGATTCATTCCAACGCGAAACACCACCCACAACATCCGTAGACTAACTAGGCTGCTGGGAGCTCGGTTGCCGGAGGGATCTACTCCTTTAGTGTTCTCCATAGACATCGAAAAAGCTTTCGATAGCCTAGAGTAGGATTATTTATATGGAGTGATGAGGCGTTTCGGACTAGGGGGGGGGGGGCTATATCAGCTGGACCAAAGTCCTGTATACTGAAGCCACGGCGAGGGTTCGAGTGGGCTCGCTGATCTCGAGTCCATATCCGGTACGACGCGGTACTAGGCAGGGGTGCTCACTTTCCCCCCTTTTGTTCGCGTTGGCGATGGAACCTTTTGCAGCGGAAGCCAGGTCTGGACGCTATTTTAAGGGGCTGGTCTATAGGGCCAGGCCGCACACCATCTCGCTGTACGCGGACAACCTGTTGATGTTTTTGGCCGATGCGGAGGAGGAACTGATGGGAGCGAGGCGTTTGCTAGAATTGTTCGGGCGATTATCGGGCCTGAAGGTCAATTGGACTAAATCTTGCCTGTATCCGTTGAGACGGGGAGAGCCGTGCCCTCTCACCACACAGGAACTTAGGTGGGAGCCTCATTGCCTGCATTATCTGGGGGTTTATGTGTATCATGCACCTGCAGATATGCTGGATGGTAATATCACCCGTTGCATTAACGCCTTGAAGGGGAGTATGGACTTCTGGGCCACCCTCCCACTCTCATTGGCGGGTCGTATTTCCTTGATGAAGATGGTGGCACTCCCTAGGCCATTATATTATTTTAGAACCCTACCGATATGGATACCCGGCTCAGTCTTTCGACGTCAGAGATCACTGATTATAGCATTTATATGGGGCACGGGTGTCAAGGGTCTGTCAAAGGCTGTTCTTTCACAGACAAACCACACAGGAGCAGAATGCCGCTAAGTCCAAATGCCCCTCTCTGAACCCCCTGCAAGGTATACCGTATACTCCTTTGCAGGTAAGTACTAAGGGGGGAAAAGGGGTTGGGCTTAAGAAGAGACTGCTCCAAAACTTTGCCTGTTCAGCTTCGTCCGTTCTTCTTCTTCTGCTGGTGCAGGTTAAAAACATGTACTAACTTAAATCTTATTGCTTACATTAAACTTAGTTTATGTTAGACACATGAACAACTTATCTTACCAGAAAATAGTTTGGAGCTTGCCTCTCTTCTTGCTTCTCTTAATAGTTTGCTTTTTACCAAAAGAAGCCTTCACTCTAATCGCTTGTTCATTTTCCTTACAGGTTATTCAGCTTCAATCACTGTTCAGTCTAGTCGTGAGAGAAAACAAGGTAAGTGTGTTTTATAAATCTTTTCTTAATTGCTAATTACTAATTTGGATTTTCCTCCTTTTATACTCACTATACAAGTAGATGTGAAGACCTTAAAAGGGGGAGGTCTGAGGTGCTGTACCAAGTCTTCCGTTTCTCTCCTTATTAACCAAAATCCACCAGTCTTTAAATAATGTTTTATATTAAAGAAGACTCTGTAATGGTTTATTTTAGGTTGACCTTTAAGTGAGAAAACGGGAATTGCAATGTGCTTATTAATATTTTTTACTGAATGCCAGTAGCATCAAGTATTCTGTGAGGAGCTGAATTATTTCTGAAGCTTTTGAGAGTTAAACGCGATGCCAAGTGAATATTGCACTGTAGAACAAAAAAGGTTTTGGATCCTACGTCTACCCAGCCCGGATCTCAACAACAAAGTAAACAGAACAGAATGGCTGGATAGGGAAAGTTTGTATCATGAGTATCAGTCACGCAGTCAATATGTACTACGTAGCCAAGGTCTTCTGTACCAAAACAAATTTATTTAATTTTTTATCTGGTTTTTCAGATTTTTCAAAACGCATGGGCAAACCAAAGACTGTCACGACAGTGAATACATGAATACAATATTTACATTTATACACACATACCAATATACATTATTTACAAAGTGAAAGAAACACAATTGAATAAAGACAGTTGTAAATGACACACCAAAAAAGCAATAACGTTATTCAGTATTCAAACATTAATTGCATTTATATACAGTGAGAAAATTCATACAAAAAGCAAGGGTACAACCAGTCCATGGGGATGTAAAACCAAGGGACAGGCGGGGACAGATGGAGTAGTACGCCTGCCTGCCTGACAACACTGTGGTTCAATATTTATATTGGGTTGCACCACTAGGGTCCCAGGTGGTATATAATTTCTCTTCCTAGGTGCACCCTTTTGAATGACCACAGGGTGGGAATGTCGACGCGTTTCGAACCGGATTAATGACGGTTCTCTTCAGGACGGGGACTGGGAACAATGAGTCTGCACGTGGCAAAGAATGTGCCTTGGTGTCGGTAAATCGCCGGGGAAGGGGTTGATTCTGTGGTTAGCCGGTTCTGGTTTTTTAGGATTTATTGTCCGCCGCGCGGTACAAACACGAGAGTGGGACTGCTTACATATTGACTATGTTTCGTTGTGCAAGCTGAGTAGGTAGCTTGTGCAACGTGTAGCGTCTGATGTCAAAAATCACTTCAGGGCTGGTATATGAATGAGTCGGGACTTTATCAGGAGGAGACTGACAGACTGTGCGTGTTCCAGTTCGAGAGATTCCGAGTGATTGAATCCTCCTGATAAAGTCCCGGCTCATTCATATACCAGCCCTGAAGTGATTTTTGACATCAGACGCTACACGTTGCACAAGCTACCTACTTTCTTTGGTTTGCCCATGCGTTTTGAAAAATCTGAAAAACCAGATAAAAAATTAAATAAATTTGTTTTGGTACAGAAGACCTTGGCTACGTAGTACATATTGACTGCGTGACTGATACTCATGATACAAACTTTCCCTATCCAGTGAATATTGCATGCATTAACTCTTCTTTTTACAAGTAGACAAACTCAGTTCTCGCAGCACGTAGGAAAATGTGCGC
This sequence comes from Lissotriton vulgaris, assembly GCF_964263255.1. Taxonomy (NCBI): domain Eukaryota; kingdom Metazoa; phylum Chordata; class Amphibia; order Caudata; family Salamandridae; genus Lissotriton; species Lissotriton vulgaris. The sequence goes on from NC_141697.1 coordinate 9,923,364, forward strand.
TCATCTTTTTATTTCATTTTACTGAAGCTGAGCCTAATGAAACACGAGAGAAAGATGTGCTCACATTAGGCCTTTAATTCAATTATACATTTCTTTATTTTGAAGTGCCAGAATAGTCTAACAGATGCAGCGTGTTGAATTGTCACGCCTGCGTTTATTAAACTCGGAAACAATTATTCATCACCAGAGGAATTGAAATGTTTTAAATGCTAGGCAAGACTGAATTTGAACAGGACCTTTCCTTGCCTCTTAAGTTAAATAAACTGTCACTAGTTATTGAATTTATTACCAGACTTTCTATGGACTGCAGAAAGAATATTATTATTTCAACACTAACCTTTTAAGAGCCTGTGAAATTACCGACAGAGCTAAACCCGGACTATTCGCTTCTACCCTGACTAACTTCCACAACGCTTGATTTTCAGGTGCTCTTCAAGTAGATTCCTCAGTGAAGTGCGCAGTGGAATGTTGGAGCACACCTCACCAGACTGAAATTACTAAAAAAGACTAGAACGTTAAACATCAGTAAGCTGTTGCAGTGCCAGAATGTTGGCAGCCATGTTGGAGTTTCTGCGGTGCCAACTAGCGCTCCAGCTTAAAGGATGAATCACTCTTTGAGTTTTGAATGAGAGGGTAGTAGCCACCAAGGAGTTCTGAGGAGGAAACCTCCCAAGATTCCTGACAGTACCTCCTCCCAACGGGGTTTCCTCCTGTTGGGGTTTGGTAGGGAATTTGGCATGAAAATCTTTAATTAATCGGGGGCATGGACATCTGTACTCTTTTCCCAGGAACGTTCATCAGGACCATAACCCTTCCAATCAATGAGGTAAAAGAGTTCATTGCGGATGAATTTTGAATCTAAAATTCGTTTAACTTCGTATTCAACCTCACCATGAATGATTAAAGGGTCAGGAGGATAAGACCTGCGTAACCCAGGGTGAATTGGTTTTAGGAGAGAAACATGAAAGACAGGATGAATCTTAGTAGTACTAGGAAGAGATGGTCGATAGGTGACTGGATTTATGACTTTCTCAATTGGAAAAGGACCCATAAAACGAGGTTGGAATTTACGAGGACCTTTGAGTCTGAGATTTTTTGTGCACAACCAGACTAAATCACCTTTATGAAGCTCAGGTTCTTTTTTACGTTTTCGGTCAGCGAAGTGTTTGTAACGAGCCTTGGCGACCGTCAAAATTGTGGGTTACTGTGCGATGAATCTTGGTTAATTGTCTAGCAATATCTTGAATAGCAGGAATGTTAGCATCGTCAAAATTAGCAAGGGAATTAGGATGTCTGCCAGAATTTATAAAGAAGGGGGAGCAGCCTGTGGATACATTAAGGGCGTTATTATAGGCAAACTCCGCAGACCATAAATGATCAGGCCAGTCACCCTCTTCGTCTAACAAATAAAGTCTGAGGTGTTGTTCTAATTCCTGGTTAATGCGTTCAGTCTGACCATCAGTTTGTGGGTGAAAACTAGTGGAGTAACGATGATCAATATTAAGGCCTTTGATGTAGGCCTTCCAAAATCGTGAGAGGAACTGGGAGCCTCTGTCTGAAATGAGTACCTTTGGAATCCCATGAAGGCGAATTATGTGTTGATTGAAAAGTTGTGACAGTTGCTTGGAAGTGGGAGCGCCCTTAAAGGGTACAAAATGTGCCATTTTGCTAAAGGTGTCAACCACCACAATAATGGTATCATAGCCATGGGAAGAAGGTAAATCCACAATCAAATCTAACGAGACTGTGTGCCAAGGATATGGGGGAGTGGGCATAGGTTGTAAAAGCCGTTTGGGAGCCTTCCTGTCCGATTTTCCCCGTGCGCAGAGTTCACAACTTAAAACATATTGCCGAACATCACGGCACATATATGGCCACCAGAATTTTCGTTTAAGTAGATCTTCGGTTTTTAAAATGCCCTTGTGACCAGCCAACGGGTTGTCATGACATTCCTGCATTGCATTTAACTGAAGTTCCTTGGTGGGTAAATACAGAGCGGAGTCTTGGTAAGGAAGACCATTGCGGATGAAACGTTGTGAGTCTTCTGTGGCCCAATTCTCCATATCCAGCTCCGACATCAAATTCCGAACATGATGCTCAAAGGGTTCCAATGAAATAGTTCCAATGAATTTGGCATCTGGTATGATTTGTTGATTTTCAATGACTTGAGTTTGATTTTATGTATCGAGTCTTGAAAGCACATCAGCCTTTCCATTCTCAGATCCCGGACGAAAGGTGATAACAAAGTCAAAGTCAGCAAAGTACAGAGACCAACGTAACGGACGTGGTGTGAGGGTACGAGCAGATCGCAAAAACTTTAGGTTACGGTGATCTGTAAATACCGTTACAGTGTGCTTCGCCCCTATTAAATAATGCCTCCAATCCTTAAAGGCATCCTTAATCGCCAAAAGTTCTTTTTCTGTAATCGTATAGTTGCATTCTGCCGGGTTGAGTTTACGTGACCGAAAGGCTACCGGATGCAGTTGTCCGGTGTCCTTATGCCTCTGAGAAAGTATCCCTCCGATGGCTAGATCTGAAGCGTCTGTTTCCAAATAAAAGGGCTCAGAAGGATCTGCATGAAGTAACACTGGCGCTGTGGTGAAACTGTTCTTCATCAACTGGAAGGCCTCTTCCGTCTCTTCAGACCATTGGAACGGAACGCCTTTCTTCAAAAGACGAGTCAGAGGGAGTATTTTAGATGAGAAGTCATGAATGAATCGTCTGTAAAAATTGGAGAATCCAATAAAGCTTTGAACTTCCTTAATACATGTAGGAGATTTTCAGTCCGTTATTGCCTTTACCTTCTGTTTGTCCATTTGAACTCCATTAGGCGAAAGCACAAAGCCTAGAAATTCCACTGTGTCAGTTTTGAATAGACATTTCTCCAATTTTACATATAGAGAGTTCTCTCGTAGACGTTGGAGAACAGCTCTGACCTGGTGACAATGTTCTTCAATGGTGTTAGAATAAATCAGGATGTCATCGATGTAGACTATGGCACATTGATCAATGAAGTCACTTAATACATCGTTAATGAAGTACTGGAAGGCCGCAGGTGCGTTACAAAGACCATACAGCATTACTAAATACTCATAGAGCCCAAATTTAGTCCTGAACGCTGTCTTCCACTCATCGCCTTCGCGGAGTCTGATCAAATGATACGCTCCTCGCAGATCTAGACGAGTGTAAATCTTGGCTTCCTTCACTTGATCAATCAGTACTGAAATGAGGGGCAACGGGTATCGGTTTTTGACAGTGATCCTGTTGATTGCCCTAAAGTCAATGCAAGTCCTGAGATCCCCCTCCTTCTTCGGTACAAAAAAAAGGGGGGAAGAGACAGGGGACTGGGATGGTCTAATAAAACCATTCTCCAAATTCTTCGTTAAATATTCCTTCAGGTAGATATTTTCCTTCTCAGTTAAGGCATAAACTCTGCTGCATGGTAGGTTTGCACCAGGTTCCAAGTCAATTTTGCAGTTGTAGGGCCTATGGGGGGGTAAAGTCTCAGCTTTGATTTCGTCAAAACGTCTGCAAAATCCTGGTAAGGTTCTGGTATTTCTGTAGTTTGAATCACACATACAGAACCTCCATTGGTGCATAACTGAGTAACCGGACTTGTTACCGTAGGATTTGCCGAACCTTCAAAACAATGTTTGGTACAGTATTCTGAATTTAATTGAATAGTGCGGGCTCCCCAGTCTATCAACGGGTTGTGTTCAGTCAGCCATGGTAGACCAAGAATTAGTTGAAATTGGGGGGCATCTATTAAATTAAACTGTAGTGTCTCTTGATGGCCTTTGGTAGTGGTCATATGTACCAGTTCGGTATGGCAAGTAATTGGTCCTGAAGTTAACTCGGTACCATCCACTGCTCGGACCTTCTCACTCTTCTCCTTTTTAATAGCTTTTAATCCAATCTGATCAGCGAATTTGAGGTCGCAAAAATTACCGGTTGCCCCAGAATCCACCATAACAATAACTCCGGCCAACAATATATCTCTAAACCTTAGCATTACAGTCATTACCAAATGGGGTGAAGAAACTTGTAGCGTATTTTCCAACTGATGACCAATTAGAGTTGTTATTTTATTTGCATCCACAGGTCCAACTCCGCTTACCTGTGGTGCTTCTAGTTTTCCTTCTCCTTAGTAGGCAACTTTGGTCTTTTCAAACAATTCTTGACAAAATGTCCACTTCCTCCACAATATAAACACAACTTGTTCAATCTTCTTTTCTCCTTTTCGCTCATTTTGCCGATAATCAATCTCTAGAATTAAATCCACTAAGGCTGAGATGTCGGTTGGTCTATTCGGAATTTGCGAGAGGGCATCCTTTAGTTCTTCTCGCAAATCCCCTGTAGAATACTGCGGCTCTTTTATCTTCAGGACAGTTTGTCTCGACCACTAGTTTATTAAATTGGGCTAGATAAGCCACAAGTTCTCGGTATCCCTGTTTTAATTCTAACAATTTGTTGTCCGATGCTTGAGATGCTGTTCTTCGATCAAAAATGCGGAGGAATTCCCTCTTGAAGTCATCTAAGCTGTATAATATTGGGTCATCTTTAGACACTAGTGGCATGGACCAAGAGGCGGCGTCCCCACTAAGGTAGGATAGGATGAACGCCACACGGGATTGAGCATCGGGGAAGATCGTTGGGCGGCACATAAAATGCAGCGAACACTGGGTCAAAAAAATTGTGCCTTCTGTGGGTCTCCATTGAATCTCTCTGGAGGGGCAAGAGGAATTACAGGGGATAACGAGTGGATGACTTGTGTGGGAGCAAAGGGTGTAGCGCTAGTGTTTGGATTCTGTGTTGCAAAAGATGGAGAAGTTTGGCTAGTACCCAAAACTGGTGCTCCTGTTTTAAAGGTTATAATCTCTTGTCTTAGTATCTTATTCTCCTCTCTCACTGCCTGCAAGTCCCTTTGTATATTACTCAAATCTCGGCTCAATTTTTAAGATCCAGACCTTCAGCCATTCTGCTCGGGTGTTTGTACCAACGTGGGCACTTCACTCTGTCAAGGGTCTGTCAAAGGCTGTTCTTTCACAGACAAACCACACAGGAGCAGAATGCCGCTAAGTCCAAATGCCCCTCTCAGAACTCCCCGCAAGGTATACCGTATACTCCTTTGCAGGTAAGTACTAAGGGGGGAAAAGGGGTTGGGCTTAAGAAGAGACTGCTCCAAAACTTTGCCTGTTCAGCTTCGTCCGTTCTTCTTCTTATGCTGGCGCAGGTTAAAAACATGTACTAACTTAAATCTTATTGCTTACATTAAACTTAGTTTATGTTAGACACATGAATAACTTATCTTACCAGAAAATAGTTTGGAGCTTGCCTCTCTTCTTGCTTCTCTTAATAGTTTGCTTTTTACCAAAAGAAGCCTTCACTCTAATCACTTGTTCATTTTCCTTACAGGTTATTCAGCTTCAATCACTGTTCAGTCTAGTCGTGAGAGAAAACAAGGTAAGTGTGTTATATAAATTTTTTCTTAATTGCTAATTACTAATTTGGATTTTCCTCCTTTTATACTCACTACACAAGTAGATGTGAAGACCTTAAAAGGGGGGGTCTGAGGTGCTGTGCCAAGTCTTCCGTTTCTCTCCTTATTAACCAAAATCCACCAGTCTTTAAATAATGTTTTATATTAAAGAAGACTCTGTAATGGTTTATTTTAGGTTGACCTTTAAGTGAGAAAACGGGAATTGCAATGTGCTTATTAATATTTTTTACTGAATTCCAGTAGCATCAAGTATTCTGTGAGGAGCTGAATTATTTCTGAAGCTTTTGAGAGTTAAAAGCGATGCCAAGTGAATATTGCATGCATTAACTCTTCTTTTTACAAGTAGACAAACTCAGTTCTCTGAACTAATGAACTGTGTTTGTCAGAAGCCCATTAATCTTCTGCCTTTCTTCAAAAGCAGCACGTAGAAAATGTGCGCTCATCTTTTTATTTCATTTTACTGAAGCTGAGCCTAATGCAACACGAGAGAAAGATGTGCTCACATTAGGCCTTTAATTCAATTATACATTTCTTTATTTTAAAGTGCCAGAATAGTCTAACAGATGCAGCGTGTTGAATTGTCACGCCTGCGTTTATTAAACTCGGAAACAATTATTCATCACCAGAGGAATTGAAATGTTTTAAATGCTAGGCAAGACTGAATTTGAACACAACCTTTCCTTGCCTCTTAAGTTAAATAAACTGTCACTAGTTATTGAATTTATTACCAGACTTTCTATGGACTGCAGAAAGAATATTATTATTTCAACACTAACCTTATTTTAAGAGCCTGTGAAATTACCGGCTAAACCCGGACTATTCGCTTCTACCCTGACTAACTTCCACGACGCCTGATTTTCAGGTGCTCTTCAAGTAGATTCCTCAGTGAAGTGAGCAGTGGAATGTTGGAGCACACCTCACCAGACTGAAATTACTAAAAAAGACTAGAACGTTAAACATCAGTAAGCTGTTGCATTGCCAGAATGTTGGCAGCCATGTTGGAGTTTCTGCGGTGCCAACTAGCGCTCCAGCTTAAAGTATGAATCACTCTTTGAGTTTTGAATGAGAGGGTAGTAGCCACCAAGGAGTTCTGAGGAGGAAACCTCCCAAGATTCCTGATAACGGGTCGGCGGCGAATAGCGCTGGACACCCTCTTGCGGCCCAAGGATGAGGGAGGCATGGCAGTGCCTGATTTTGAGTGCTAATATCTAGCGGCACAGCTACAAACTTTTACCCAAGAGGTCGCGAGGGTGTATCGAGGCCCAGAACACAGCAGATATGAGGGCACCCCGCGGCATGCGGTTGCATATATTACTCTTCATCAGAAAAAACTGGTCAGGGACCTGACGGTGGAGGAACAGACGTTTCGGCTTTGCTGGAACCAGGCGTGCAAACGGGCTGGAATCCGTCGCATGTATGCTCTGAAGATTCCGCTGGGAATGGTCACGGCCCTACCTCATGGTGGGCATTGGTCGAGACTGCTGGGCTGGGAGGAAGCTGGGGTCCAGATGCTGGGTGACCTTTATGAGGACGGAGCTTTGCTTCCGTTCCAAGAGTTACAGGAGCGTTTTGACCTGCCGAGAGGAGATTATCTTCTGCACGCTGCAGTGACTGGCGCCATGCAAGAACACTGGGGCGACGGTCTGCAGGAACCCGCGACCTCTATGGCGTGCCAATACACGATGATGGCGGCGGGAACCTTTAAGGCAGTGACCTGTCTGTATTCCCAAATGTTGCGAGAAACCTTGCAGCCACTCACTGCCCTGAAGGCTAAGTGGGAACTAGACCTCCAAATGGAGATTCCTGAGGCCACTTGGGGTCAACTGCTGCGGAGGGCGCGGAAGAGCACGAGGAACGGCAGATTTCAACTCATACATTTCTATATTATTCATAGGGCGTACCTTACACCAGGGAAACTGAAGAGGTACTTTGGAGTGGAACAGGCGGCCTGCCCTAGATGCAGTGCACTGGAGGCAGACTTGGGACATATGCTCTCGGACTGCCCTACACTGGGGGAGTATTGGCAGGAGGTTGGGAGGGCACTGAACAACGCCACGGATGGAGAGATACAATACACCAAAGCAGTGGGAGTGCTACACTGGTTTCCACACACGCCTAAAAATAAGATGACCAGCAGGTTTATAGAAATGGGATTGATACTGGCGAAGAGGGAAATAACCAGGAATTGGAAGTCAAAAGTGGGGCCCACGTACAAACGTTGGTATAGTGAATGTTTGAAGTGGGCGGCATGTGAAAGTACTCTGCGATATCAGATGGCTAGGAGGACTGCAGATGAGAAAGCTTTGGAGAGGGCAACAGCGTGGGAGATGATAGTACAGGCACTCCGGGATGGTACTGGGGAGGAGGAAGGAGAAGACACGGACTCTGATATGGTTGACCCCACTAACGCACCAGGAGCGCACCTTTAGCGAATGTTTAATTCCTTCTTGCACACACCAGACCTTACTTTTCTCTAAGATTCCACTACAGCGCTGCCACGGGGGGGGGGGGTGTTGGGGAGTTCGGGGGGGTGGTTGATAGGGGGAGGGGCGAAAACTTAAAAGCGGTCCGCGTCCTCCTGTGCTTTCGAGAAACGGACATTGGGAGAAGAAGCAGGAGATAGACATATTATCGACGCAGCTCGGCTTTCTAGCTGGGGGCACGGGCAGCATGATAATGGTAGTTGTCTAAATGTGTGCCATCATGCTGTATCGATTTATCATCCATTGTTGTAATGTCTATGCAAAATTTTTGGTACTGCAATAAAAACGATGTTACAAAAAAAAATCATTGACATCTCCGGATGTCACGTTTGTTTTTGATGCCTCCTTGAAGTCGCAAGAGTTTTTGCAGCATGAGTTTGTTCATCATGCTGAATGATGAATTCAAGTCCAATGTCGTGCACACGCAGACTTTAGGGGACTGTACCGCACAATTGGCGGAGCTCCGTGCTCTGAAGCTTGCATTGGAGTACGCAGATCCTAGTGTGACGACTCTTATTGTGAGTGATTCTTACTACTGTGACCAGTCTTAGAACGAAAACCTGTTCTTTTGGATTCAGAATGATTTTCGTGATTCCAAAGGTAGCACAATAAAACATAAAATTATTGGGTCCGAGTGGCTGAGCTTAAAGAGCTGTTGCCACTCGTGTATGTAATTCACACTCTCGGTCATCAGCTCATAGGAGTTCACACCTTGGCAATTCTTTGGCAGATGACGTGGCCAAATCAGCAGTATCGACATATTTGGTTGCAGCAGTTACACGTTCCAAAAGTAAGATTGATGATGATATCTTGGCAGCCATTGTTGCAACTGAGAAGGGAAGTAAATATCCAAAAGGATTCCATTCGAAGTATACATACCACTTAAGTCCTGATAAAGTTCCTTATGTGAAAATACCTGACGTTGGTGAAAGGTGGATTCCCAATGCGGACCGCAGAGCCGCGCTGATTACAGCTGCCCATGATGGTGTTGCGTCTGCGCATGCGGGCGCTTCGGCTACTGTTTCTCAGTTACAACAACATTTCTGGTGGCGGGGACTGTACAAACAGACGCATAGTTATGTCCTTGAATGTGACATTTGCCAGCAGATTAAACCTTCGACTGCTGCGCGTCCGCCCCAGACACAGTTGTACATTTCTAATAAACCATTGGGTTGTGTTTACTTAGATCACTGTGGGCCTTTTTCTTCTGATACTGCATATAAGTAGATCTTAGTAGCAGTTGATTCATTCACATGCTTTGTGTGGGTGTGGCCACACTGCAGCGCTGATTCGCGAACTGTCATAAGAGACTTGCATATCTTTGTAGGGATTTTTGCCTGTGGTAACTTCCTTTCGGATCAGGGTCCTGATTTCGCCTCTAAGGCGTATAAGGATGCCATGGCTTCATTGGGGGTCCAAGTCAAGTTTTCGTCTCCATAAAGACCTGAGGGTAATAGTGTTGTGGAATGAATGAACCGTGAATTAGAGCAGTCTTTGACAGCTAGGGTTATAGGCATTGGCAGGAACTGGCTGGCCCACCTCAGTAGCGTGCAGCGTGCCCATAATAATCTCCCTAGAAGGTCTCTGGGTGGGCGGACCCCATACGAAATGCTCTTTGGTATCAAGATGTTTGTCCCGGACCTTGACGGTCTAGACTTGGCGGCTGTTGCTGCCTCCTTAGAAGTAGATGAACATTGCAATGTTTTACAGGATCTACAAAAGACGAGAGACAGTCTTGCAAAGGAACATTTGCCCTGCACATCTGAAGCACATTGACACTGACTCTCACACTTCTAAGACCCTTTCAAAAATTTCTGTTTTGGCAACATTGTTTAAAAAAGATTTTTTGATTCCTCCTTGGACCTACATTTGGTTGGTGCTTTTTTCCATTTACCTTTTCATGTCAATTGGCTTTGTGGTATATTTTTTTAGACTAGTCAACGGACACGATGTCGAGGAGAGAACATGCATTCAACATATCAATGGAACATTGGCTCCCCATTCCTCATCCCACCGATTGAAAAGGAACTTGGCTTTTGTTAATATAACTGCATGACCTGTCTTAGATGGGATTGTGTGGGATGCTGTTTGTTTTCAAATTCATGAGCCCACTGAACTTATTAATGTCCCTAATGTGCTTAGAGTTTCTATGGGGGATGTAGTTAAACAAAATATACGTTCTGATGATTGGGATGTTCAGGCCGTAGAAACTTTATTTTCTGATTTGAAATATTATGTTGCCTTTGATGCTGAAGATTTGTATTTAAAGTCTGCTAATTACGGTGATTTATATGGTTTCCAACACTTTGGCAATCACTACCTCCATAAAACTAATACAGGGAGGTACCCTGTTAATTATACACAATGGGAACATTGTTCAGCTCCTGTTCAAGGCAGTTCTGTTACCTTTTTGAAAAGGTTCACTTATTTTACTGATTTCAATCAGTCAAATTCCAGTTCTTTTTATTTTAAAATTACTGAAAAGTCCACCTCCAAGGTTAGACTAAGCGATACTAAATTACTGTATTCGAAGTCCTTCCTAGACCAGTTAGCTGTTGGTGGCTACAAGTTCTGGAAGGATACAATTGACCTTAAATCAGTTTGGGGTTCTAAGAGTTGGCAAGTACAAGGCACTGACGTTTTGCACCGTGCATGCCTCATCCCAAACCATATGTTGTTTTTGAATTCTACAATTTCACATACAACTTGCTTTGGATTGGCTACTACTAAAAGATTGAATGTTCCTTCTTTTCCTGATTTAGAAGAATATTCCGGTTGGAATAATACCACTACATTTTCCATCAGAGAGTTACAAACTCTGTTAATAAATTCTTCTTTTAACATATCCAGTTTGGATCCCAAGGGCTGGTTGCTCTGGCACAAAAGTGCTGACTCATGCCAGCATCGGTTTCTGGGTTTGGCTCAAGGCTTTACACAGGTCAGGGTGGATCCTCATTTTGAAAGTGGCCATTCTGTGACTACCTATTCTGTAGGCAAATTATGTCAGAATTGGCTCAAACATTCCACTTTGGCGTCAGTTAAACTACATTTGTGTAAACTGACTGACGATGTTGATCTGAATGATTTCATCAAGGGCCCGCTAAAGGCAGATCTAAAAGATGGATATATGCTGTTTACAACGAATTCTGGAAAACATCCCAGATTGAGGCGGCTACCCGCATTAGAGCTATAGATCAAGCTAATTTAGAAAAAGTGCTAGCTGTTGTAGATAATAGCATTAACACGCTCTCTTCCCGCATTTACACGTTAGATAATATCGTGTCATCTGTTGTTGATATTGTGGAAGACAAAGTGTTTGTTTTGTACCTTGGTCAAAATCAATTGCGTTCCATTATACAGTTTGCGTGGACCTTACAGACCTTAAAAGCTGGAAAAGTGCCCTGGCATTACATGACTACGTCATCATTGTTTGCCCCATTTAATTTGACTGACAAGCAATGTTTACTGTCAATGAAAGATGCATCCTTTTCTGTGTTACACATTGAGAGGTTAGAACCTTCACCGTTTTCAGTGGCTGAGCCAATTCTGCAACGTGGCTTATCCACGGGTTAATCACTTTCCTGTTTCCTGTGTTCAAGTTCGAGCGGTGTATGAAATACTTTGCAATTGGTAGATATGAGCCTCTTGGGAGTTCTTATCTCCATGAAGCTTGGTCGCTTCCCTTTACCTATAGATGCCTTAGGGAGGGTAAGGAAGTTAATTGAATGGTGAAGATTGCACTGCTGCGCCCGACCACTCATTGATTTGGAGACATATCCAATTACATGGCTCTTGTAATCAGAATGAGCCTAATTTGGCCTGTATTTTGAAAGGTACACCTGTGCCTGCTATCGTGCCCACTTTTACATTACTGGCAAACGGGAGTTATTTACTTTTAAATAATGAAGATTGTTGTGGGTTAGTAGCAGGAATTGCTTATGTAGTAACCGTCAGTCAGTGTCGTTTTCTGTAAGAATGTAATGTATCCTCCTCCACATGGAAAACTTGATGTTTCCATCTGGCCGAAAATTCCCACCGTGAAAACAGAGTTCAACAAAATGAGTCGTATAAGAGCACTATTGTCCTAGAAGGAAGTTGCCCTCACACCTGCTCGTGAAACATTTGTCCTTCACGTGGCAAACACCCACACAGAAGTGCACGCTTTATTAAATACTGATTTGCCTTTGCATTTCAGTGAGTTAATTCACACTATCTTTAATGCGTCCTCCACGACTGGCCTGTTTCACTTTTTTAAAGTTGTGAGCAGTGGCCTGGTGACCTCTTTTCAAACTATATTCGGTGTCTTTCCGGCATTTTTTCATTCTATTTTTTCCAGCCTGTTTGGTGGATTTCCCTTAATGCTAGCTCTGGCTGCAAGCGTGCTGTTAATATTTGGTTTATTTCAAAATGAATGCGCAACCTGTGTTGCAAGGAGAGCTGTCACGACTGGAGCTGCTCCGCAACCGAATGCTTGTGTACTATGGAGCGCTGCCTCTTGCTACCTTGAGTGTGGCTTATGGATTATCATTTTGATTTCCCTATTTTACATGCGTCCAGCCTGTCTATCATTGCCCGAGTTGCGATTTCGACTGGGCCCTGGATTTGTGTCTCTGCAATACGGTGTCTCCTGATGCGGATTATGATCAGCTTCTGAGCCCCTTAGTTGCTCATGAACTGCTTTGTTCATGAGGAATATGGCCTTTGCAGCGATGCATGGAGTTCTGGGTCGTTGGAATGTTTTCACAGCGGCGCAAGATTTCTTGGCACACAGCTTCATTGAAAACCCACTGAGTTGTCCTCTGATGGTGCTAGAGGCTCTGGTAATTGAGGAACATGTATGTTAATTCCCTTTATTAAATTGCATGTCTGAAATATTTTTGGATGAGAACAGTGACTTCCTGTTGGAGGCTGTTGCTGCATATTTTGCATATTCATTATTAGGATGAAATCTGTCTTCCATCTCTCTACTGTAAAGATACATCGGATGATTTTTAAAATATTTTTTTGGGATTAATTTTTTCCGACCAGACATATTGACTTCACTATGTCCAATGGCTGCATTTTTTGAACTTTTACTGAACTATGAGTTTTTGTAATGTGAAACATTTTTTGGTTCCCCCTTGTGCAAATTTGACACTGGATCGGACTGATATTCCTAAATTTGCCCGTTATCTTATCTTATCTTATCTTATCTTATCTTATCTTTTTTTTTGTACAATTTTTATTTATTGCATAGTAAAGAGAAAGAAAGAAACATAAAGAGAGAAAAAGTGAGAAGAAAACAAGCGGCAATATTGCAGTACGATACATGAGAAATATGGGAGAAGACTCAGACAAAGCTTCTGCTATGGTGTTCTCCAGCAGGGAGTTTGTCCTGAAAGCAAGAAAAGCCAGCAAAAATCAATGAACCGACAATCAAACGGTTCTGGAAATCTCGGCTGCCTCCTCCAAGGAGAAAGTCAATCCAGTAAGTTTGAGGGTCTCTGGAGCCCCCGGGTAAGCAAAATCTCCCCTAAGCTATGCAATGCCGCAACAAAAAACAGACCGCCCCCCCTAACTCCCCCCCAACCTGCCTCCCCAAACTACCCCTCCCCCCAAGGTGGTGGCGCCAACAGACATGCAGTTACATTCACAGTCGCACTATCACACAACCTACTTAAATCTGGAAAAGATGAAGGGCTCGTAGGGCCAATGGGCAGACCGCTGATGGCAAACCTCGTGATAAATATCGGACCAAAGGGCCCCACCGAAACATAAAGTTCTTAAAGTTGCCCAGAAAGATGTCCGTCATTCTCTCCATGCTCATCAACCTCTACAACTTCGCTTGCCACAAGGACATAGCCGGTGCCGTTGGTTTCTTCCAGGCCGCAGCCAACGTAAGTTTAGCCGCTCCCAGGCAGAGCCACAAAATCTGTTTGTCCACCTTCGTTTGGTGCTCCAATAACGGGTCCCTCAGGCCCAAGATGACAAAGGCCAAGGAATCAGGGATCGGATACCCCAACATATCCTTGATATGTGACAAGATCTCGGTCCAGAAGGGTCGTATAATCGGACAGTCTCACCAGATGTGGCTAAAGTCACCCAACAGACCACAGCCCCTCCAACAGCGATCCGAAGTAGCCGGGAAGATGCAATGTAGTTTCGAGGGGTACAGGTACCAGTCGAACATAGTTTTAAAATGGGCGTCCCGTAAGTCCACTGAGTGATTATGAGTTCTAATGTCACGCCAGAGACCCTTCCATTCTCCTTCCGCTATGTCCCTACCCAGCAGACCCTCCCAATGATCCATGTAACGTGGACGGGGGGAAATCGTCGTGCGAAGCAAAAGTTTATATAGAAAGAAAATCGTTCCCTTCATTGTGGCAGTTCGTAAAAGAAAGACCTCGAAAAGTGAGGGCGGTCTAGTTGCCGCTTCTCGCATTCCAGTCGAGGTAGCCCAATGGATCAGTTGGGCATATCTAAAATGTTCTGTGGAAGGAAGGCCATAGTCACGCATGCAGTTAGGAAAGGAAAGTGGGTCTGTACCGTGAAACAGGTGCGTAAGGGCTCTGCAACCCCCCTCTCTCCAGAGTCGAAACGGCCCCTCTAGCAGCACCGGCGGAAAGGCCGGGTTAAAGGGAGAGGGGAACGACGTCCAGCGCTTATCCCCCATCACTGTGTCCCACACCTTCAGGACGGTGCTCGTGGGCGTGCTGATGTAGGCGTTTCTGGGCCGGTCAACTTTTGGTTTCCAGGCCAGATCCCAGATCGACCGACCTGCCACACTCCTGTCCATGTGCAGCCAGTGTTTCTCAGATTCTTGCTTTGACCATTCCACCAGCACCCGCAGCAGTGCAGCTTTATAGTACAAGTGCATATCAGAGAGTCCAACCCCTCCTTCCTCCCGCGGGCGCCGCAGAGTTGCATAGGAAAGTCGTGCCCGGCCTCCCTGCCAGATGAATTTCAGCAGGAGAGTCTTAAGGCGCCAGAAGAAGTCCATCTCTATAGGAATAGGGAGCGCCTGGAAGAGGTATAAGAACCTGGGAAGGAGAACCATCTTAACGGCATGAATCCTACCCAGCCAGGAGATGTATTTCCAGCGGTCCAGTTCCCCACGCACAGCTGACAGCATAGAAGGGAAATTCGCCGTGAACAGGGACCCAATAGTAGGTGTCAAACGTACACCCAAATACAGCAGGGAGGCAGGTGCCCACGCCAATGGTGTAAGCGATCGGAGTCGCTCCACCTCGGCTGGTGGGAGCGTCAGATTCAAAATATACGATTTAGCGAAATTAACCTTGAATCCGGCCACTTCCTCATAGTCAGTGAGCAATGACTGAATGTGCGCCAGAGATTGAGCCGGGTTCACCACTGAAAGCAGCACATCGTCCGCGAAAAGGGAGATTTTATGCTGTTCACCCGAAAAGGGAATTCCCTCTATTTGCTCCCTTCCATGCACCGCCAGAGCCAGTGGTTCAATGCTTAAAGCAAAAAGGAGGGGTGACAGAGGGCAACCCTGCCGAGTTCCTCAGGAATGAGCGAAGTTGGCGGAGCGATGACCATTAATTACCACTCTGGAACTGGGAGTGCTGTAGTTTGCACGGATCATGGTGATAACCTGGGGCGAAAAGCCAAAGGCCTCCAGAGTGCGGAATAGGAAACCCCAATCCACCCGATCAAAGGCCTTCTCAGCATCCAACCCCACCAGTACTGCTGGGATACGGAACCGAGAGGCCTTCTCTTTGAGATGTACAACTCTTCTCAAATTATCATGCGTCTGGCAGCCCTTAATAAAGCCCGACTGATCCGGATGTATGATCGCCGGCATCAGGTCCTGCAGCCTACGGGCTATGATGGTGGAATATAATTTAGCATCAATATTGAGAAGAGCAATCGGGCGGTATGATGAGCACTGAGATAGATCTTTACCTGGCTTGGGAATCACCGTGATCACAGCTTCCGCCATGGAGCCCGAGGTTTGCCCCGTGGCTGCCATTTCATTGAATAGAGGCACCAAGATGTCACAAAGTTCCAATGCAAAGGATTGATAGAACAGCGCCGTGTATCCATCGGGTCCCGGCGCCTTGTGGAGCTTCAGATCTCTGATAGCATCCAACACCTCCGATCTGGAGATGGGGGCTGCAAGATGTTCATCCCACTCCCGCGACACCCGCGGGATGGGGAGGTCAGCCAAGAAACGATCCTGAGCTTCTTGATCGAGGGAGTCATCCCTATATAGTGTCTCATAAAAACGGCCAAACACATTGGCCTTGTCCTCATCCTTGTGGCGTAGCGACCCAGCAGGGTCCTGAATGCCTCCAATATAATCTCTCTCCCTCTTGTCCCGCAGTTGACGGGCCAGGTGCTTGCCAATTTTATTCCCCTGTGAGTAGGAAATACGCCGCAGCCGAAGGAGGGTGAACTCTGCACGGTTGTTTTAATGGGCTTTTAATTTGCCCCTGACGGCAGTCAGAGGTCTAAGGGTCAACCTAGACGAATTGGTTTTGTGTGCTTGTTCTAAAACAGCCAGCTCCGCTTCCAGATCTTCCCGCTCTTTTCTCCGCAGCCTATTGAGGCTGGCATTGAGACTGAGGCAGGTGCCCCGCAGGGAGGCCTTACATGCATCCCAAGTGTTAAAGAGGGAAGTGTCCGAGGCCGGGTTAAGAGCCAGGAAGTCCCCTATCGCCTTACGCAGCTCTTTACAGGAGGTATCGTCCCGGACAAGGGCGGGCGGAAAATACCACTTTCTCGTCCCATCTCCTCCAGTCGGCCAGCGGAGTCCAAGCACCAGTAGGCTATGATCAGACACCGAAAGAGAGAATATGCTAGAATCACGGACATCCCCCCTGAGGGCCTGACTTATGAAGATATGATCAAGTCGGGAATAGGTACTATGTACATGAGAATAGAATGTGTAGTCTCGTGTGTGTGGGTGCAGGAATCGCCAGCTATCAATCAAACCAAGGTCACCAACCATACTCGGAGTATCCGCAGAAAAAACCCCAGTGCCCACCCTCTGAGCTCTCGAACTATCCAAGTCCCTGTCCCATATCATGTTAAAATCCCCCATCATAATCACATGCCCTTCAACAAAATCCCCCGCTCTGTCCAACAGATCTCGGAGAAATGCATTCTGCCCTGAATTGGGGACATACACCACTACAAACGTGCATCTCGTGCCATGAAGCACCCCCTTGACCATCAGCCAACGCCCCTCCTTGTCGCAGCTAATCCCCATAGGTTGGAAGTGTAGGGACGCTCGGAACATAAGTGCCACCCCTCTATGTTTAGTAGCTGCTGTAAATGAGCGGGAAATGCCTATGACGTAATGGAAGCTCATCTTTACGCGCCAAGTGGGTCTCCTGGAGCCCCACAACATCTAATTGGTGATCGGAGATATATTTCCAAATTTTTTGGCGCTTCTGGGGTGAGTTGAGGCCCTTCACATTCCAAGTCCCAACACTAATCGTCATGGGAATTAATCAGACCCCACCCCTGCCTGTGCGTCCCGACAACCTGCCCACATTCCCATCCCCCCAAAGGCGACCAAGCAGACCCCCAGGCCCCAATCAGCATCAGGTCATCACAGAACACCGTAATCCTCACAAATCCCGGTAACCCAGGGACAGCGACAGCTCCCACCCAGGTAGCAAGCCCTCCAAGAGGGCCGACAGTCAAGATCACAGTCACCGCAAACGAAGAAAGAGCGAAGCATTCCACATACTCAAACCAGACGCTACCACATAGCAACCCAACTCCCCCCCAGTCTTCCACAACCCCCCCCTCCAAGACCCCAAAGCGTCCTCCCGCCTCCCCCCCCAAGACCAAACCCAAAAGCAAACAAATGTACTTAGCAGTCCCAGTGGAGGGTAGTTCGTAGAAATCCTCCTGGTTGGGGGTCGGGGGACCATAGTTGGAACCCCAAGAGACCACGGACCGGGGTGTCTTCTCCAAAAGTACAATCAAACCCACGGTACCTGAAGTCATGTGCCCCTCCGGCACCTACCAGCTGGCGGCTGAGAAATCAAGCAGATCCTGAGCTTTGCTGGGAGGACGCCAACATAGCCGAAGCCACTGAGGCCACCACATCTCCCCTCTCCAGCAACCTAGTTGAACGGCCAGGCCGTCTGGTGTCCAAATCCAGGCCTACCCTCTGCCAAGAGGAGGAGCGCCTGCGCCTCTGTGGCGGCGAGCCGCCTGCTTCCTGCACGGGGGTCCCGTCGTCTATGCCCAGAAGATCTTTCGCCACTTGGAGAGAGCGAATATGTGTTAATCTGTTTTCCCATCGAAAGATGATGCGGAACGGGTGGCCCCATGAGTAGGAAATGCCTCGCTCCCGGAGGAAGGCAGTCACTGGGCGGAACTCCCGCCGTTTCTGCAGGGTCGATGCCGCCAGGTCTTGGTAGAGCTGCGGCCTGTGTTCTCAAAATTGCAGGGAAGTGACAGTCCGCGTCTTCCGCAAAATGCGTTCTTTTAGTTGGAAATCATGAACACAAACTAGTATGTCTGGAGGCGGCCCCCCTCTCCTCGGGAGCCCAACTCTATGCACCCTGTCCAGTCTGATTTCCTGGACGTCATCGTCGCCCAACACCTGCAGGAAAATGGCCTGAACATAGCCCCGCAAATCCCCCGCTTCTCCGTCCCACGGAACCGCGCGGATGCGGATGTTGTTTCTGCGGGAACGGTTCTCCAGATCTTCCGTGTGAGACTGGAGATCCAGGTTCTGCTCCGTAAGCCGAATGATGTCTTGTTGTAATTGGTGGACATCGTTTGCCACACTTAAATCATGGTCCTCCAAGGTAGCCACCCTTTCCCCGATACCATCAACATCTCTCCGCACCTCACTGAGGTCCGATGCAAGTTGGGCGCGAAGCTCCGAAATATCTTCCTTAATGGAGGCAAAAAGCTCTGTCATAAAGGCCTTAGTCGCCGGGGCCTCATCATCCGATTTCTTGGGCGACGCGCTGGGTCCAGGGGACGCCGTTTACTGAGTAGACTTCGCCGCACCATCCTTCCCAGGCTTCCCCTTGTTGCGGGAGGTGTTTGACATTGTGGCACTTCTCAATGGAAGCGGCGTCCCCCTAGCACCAGGTGACAATTCCGGCTCCCCAGTGATCCACCACCTCCTGTTGACGCCTAATGGAGGTGCACCACACAGGCCTCGCAATCAAATCCCATGCGGTAGCTCATTCAGGGTGGGCCCAACGCCGCTCCACGCACCTTCTCCTGCAATCACAGTGGGGGAGCGCGGCAGTCCCCACACTAGGCCTCCCTAGGTGCCTGCGGCCACCGTTGTCGCGGTAGGGCAAGTCAGGGACGAAGGGGAAAAGTCTATGCGGTCACCCTCTCCGCTCCTTCGTCAGAACCCGGCGGAAGGTGCCGGCTCCTCAGCTCCAGTAGGCCTCGCTCCGACGTGGCGGTTCCACAATCTCCAAGTCCGTACCGGACCCCCAGCAATCGGTGAGGCCCAAAATCGGCTGGGGCCTCCTGTCAATGCTTCGCGACCGCCTCCGGCACACTCCTTAGCGGCGCAGTAGAGACAGGCCCAGTCGCAACGCAAGGCCTGGGATCACAGGCCTGTGGGTCTCCAAAAGTCCCGGGAACCAGGTCGGCCCCGCCGGGACCGCACTCCTTGCCAAGGCACTCCGTACCACACCAGGGGAGAACGTCTTCCAGCGCTGCAACCCAGCCGGGACGGCCAGCAGAGAGCGGGAGGAGGGGAGGCAAGATGTCGACACTCCACCTGAACACCCTTCTAAAGGCCTCTCGGCGGCCGCGGTCTCCTACTCCAACGCCGTCTCACACCTCCAACTCCTCACCAGAAGATTCAGTAGGCAACAAAGCTGGGGCCACTGGTGTTGATGCCGCCTCTGCCCCGCCTCAAAGTGCTCACGTAGGATCCGCGCCAGGGATCAAGAAGTCCAGCCCCTCAACACGCTAGGCCGGGGATTTCAAGGCCGCATGGCGTCGCCGCTCCAGAGACCTCGTTCCGACCTCCAAAGGCCCCTTGTGCGACACCAGAGCTGGCCCCCCACTTCAGGGAGCCCAGTCAGTCCTCGTGGGACCGTAGAGCAAGCCGCCAAACGTGCTAAACAAGGCTAAGCTGGGCTCGGCGCCGGAGGGACTCAAAAAGACGTCTTACTCTGCCGCCATCTTGGCCACGCCCCCCATCTTATCTTATCTTATTCGTGCTTGGATCAAGGGAGGGTGTCATGGAGATTGGCTTTACCTTTACACTGTGTTAAGTTAGCATGAGCTTATTAGAAGTTTAAACGCCATTTTCCTTTCTGCTGCTTTGCACACGGCACACATTAATATAAATGTTTAGAGTCTAGCAGAATATTTTGCTTCACACGAGAATAATATGTTTTCACATTGTATCTGCTTTGCTTGGTAAACTATGTCTAAGATCCAATATTTCCAGGTATTTACTATATTTGTGGGAACCAAGCCTATTACAGTTTGACAGACCATTGGTATGGAATATGCTATCTAGACCTGGTCTTTCCAAAAATATTCCGCATGGAAAGAGGGACGAATGGAATTCATGAAATCGGTAAACCACTTACACGTAGAAGAAGAGAAGGTTTCTCAGAAAAAGTAGGTGACATTTTTAGAGCATTGATACTAGTAGTGAGAGTATCTTTGAATGCATACCGAATTCGGAAATTGTCTACAGTGGTAGATCGTTTATCAACTAATACTGCTGGAGGGTTATTAATGATAAATAACAAAATGGTTGCCCTTGACATTCCTTTGGCAAAAGAGGGTCGAGTCTGTGCAATTTCGAAGGTACAACATTGTTGCACTTACATTCCAGGCAAAAGTCAGAATGTACAAATGTATATTAAGAACATTACTAATTTGCACAGAGAAATTGCCCCACTGGAGGTTGAAGTTGCCTGGGAGAAACATGGTAAAAGTTTTTCCTCTGTAAAGAAATGGTTCACAGAAATAGGTAGCTCTTTGATAGGGGAATTACTCATTTCAATGACTGCAATATTATTATTAATAATGATGTTGAGATTAGCATGTGTTAGGAATTAGGAATTAGCCCGCCTCCCGTAGTCCTGTTTCTGTGGCCATGCATACTCAGGTCACCTGGTCTAAGGGCAGTGTCCTTTAAAAGGAAGCCGGAAGCGTGTTTACAGTGCTTGGTTTCTTTCCCTTGTCAAGACTCACCCGGGAGGACTTTTTTCCTGAGGGTCTCTGGATCATCGGATTCCAGTCTCGGTCGAATTTTGGACATCGGGCAGCGATTTTGGATTTGCCCTGTTGTTGTCGAGGACCGTCGCAGGAGTTCTTGTGCTGGTCTCGGAATTCCGTTTGCCAGTGAGAATCCTATTTTGGAATCCCTTATTTTCGAGACTGACACGCGGCTGCATGTCAGTTACTTGGATTAGTCTAATTTCCTGGATATGTATATCCGCTCCATGTCGTTGTGTGGAGTTTGGGTGGATATACGAACATTTCTTTTGGCAGCAATTTTTTTCCTTTCCCTTTTGTAGTGGCCAATATTCAGCTGTTTTCCGGTATTTTAGTTATTATTTCCCTATTTAGAAGTGGGGGGGGGGTTCTGTCTACAGATTTTTCCCCCGAAATTTCACTTCTGTGTCCATGTGGAGAGAGTTATCCTGGAACATGGAATAATAGTGAATCCTTGAAGCCCTGAGAAACGAACTTCAATCCTCTAAGCCTGGACTGCTAAGGGATTGTCTTGTACGTATAAGACAGGGCTTGTGTTTGCATGTTCCTAGAGACATTGTTTATATATTGAAAGACTAAGGGCTGTTGTTTGTCTCCCTATCCAGGTGCAGTCTGTGTCCTATGCCAAATAGAATAGGACAGGAGGAGGCCAGACGAGGGGTGCTTTCACAAAGAGATGTGGATACCAGGTTTATGCACCCGATTGCGTTCTTTTCTAAAACTTTATTACCAGCTGAACGCAATTATACGGTGGCAGAGAGGGAATTGCTGGCCATCAAGTTGTCCTTTGAGGAATGAGACATCATTTATGGGGAGCCCGTCATTCTGTTACGATATACACAGATCATAAGAACTTGGAATTTTTTCGCTCTGCCTGAGCTCTAACCCAGAGACAGATGCGTTGGGTGTTGTTTTTTAATGAATATGATTTTGTTATTACATACAGACCTGCAGCCCAACAAGTGAAATCAGATGCTCTGTCACGCATACATGTGGATCAAGCAGAAACAGGGCCAGAGAAGGAGATAAGACCCATGATAGTGAGTGAGAAGATTGTGGGAAGTGTTTCTGAAGAAGACTTCATGTCATTAGTTAAGAGGAAAATGAAGGACGTAGATCTGACTCCTTGGTTGTCTACATCGCAATTTGTAGTTCAGAATGGGTTGTTGTATTGTGAGGAACGTTTGTTTATACCTCCTGAATTAAGAGACATCGTTCTTCAATGGTGTCATTCATCCTCCTTGGTTGCACATCCCGGGATGACTAAAACCAAGGAGTTTTGTTTGCAATGGCTTTGAGGGGACACGTTAGCTCATGATGTCCAGGTTTTTATTGCCTCTTGCCCTGTGTGTGCCATTAGCAAACCCTCACACACCAGCCCTTCTGGTCTTCTGCAACCGTTGCCAGTCCCTCCTGCCCCTTAGCATACCATAAGTATGGATTTTGTAACAGATCTCCCCATTATGTCTGGGTTTATGGCTGTACTAGTTGTGGTGGACTTGTTTACTAAAATGATGCATTTCATTCCGCAACGAAAGATTCCAACAGCAAGGGAGTTGGCCTCAGTTTTTATGGACTCGGTGGTAAAGTTCCATGGTTTGCCATCAGCTATAGTGACAGATAGGGGGGCTCAGTTTTTGTCCCATTTTTGGAATGAATTCTGTTCTTTGTTGCAAATGAAGGTGCGTCTGTCATCTGCATACCATCCGCAGACAGATGGTCAGACGGAACGTACCAATCAAACCATGGAACAGTACCTTCGATGTCTGTTAACATCTTTGACATGTAATTGGGTTGAGGCTCTCCCTTTAGCGGAATTTGCTTAAAATAACAGTATGCATTCCGCTTTGGGAATGACCCATTTTTTTGCTCTTTGGGATATCATCCTAAGGCGATTCCTATTCAACCCACGGGACATGTTCCAGCAGTAGATACACTTAGCAAGTCATTAACTCATAGTTGGGATATAGCAAGAGAACATCTACAGAAAGTCAATGATGTTATGAAGAAACAGGCGGATCAGCATAGGGTTCCTGCTACTTTTTATGCTGTAGGGGATAAGGTGTGGCTGGTCTCAAGGAATTTACGATGAAGTGGGTCCAGGAAGTTGCAGACTCGATATGAGGGTCCCTTTCCAATTGTTAAGGTGGTGAATCCTGTGGCTATGAAACTTGATTTGCCTGATGAGTATCGTGTGCACCCTGTTTTTTCACATGTCCTTTTTGAAGCCATACACCAGAACTTCTCTGAAGTTGCCTGGGCCTCCCTCTTTAGTGGTAGATGGGCAAGAGGAGTTTGAGGTGAACACTATTCTGGATTCTAGGAGAAGTAGGGGGAGGTTGTATTATTTAGTTGCTTGGAAGGGCTATCCCCCAGAAGACCGTACTTGGGAGCCTGCGGGATGGTGTCCATGCTCCCCGGTTGGTGCGTTTGTTTCATGTACATCACCCCCCTAAACCTCATCCTGTGGGGAGGCCTTTGGGGGGGTACTGTTAGGAATTAACGCGCCTCCCATAGTCCGGAAGTCCTGTTTCTGTGGTCATGCATACTCAGGTCACCTGGTCTAAGGGAAGCCGGCAGCGTGTTTACAGTGCTTGGTTTCTTTCCCTTGTCAAGACTCACCCGGAAGGACTTTGTTTGGAGTTTCCTGTGGGTCTCTGGATCGTCAGATTCCAGACTCTTTTTGCTCGTTGTGTCCAGGGTTTGGCCGAATTTCGGACATCAGGCAGTGAATTTGGATTTGCCCTGTTGTTGTCGAGGACCGTCGCAGGAGTTCTTGTGCTGGTCTCGGAATTTCGTTTGCCAGTGAGAATCCTATTTTAGAATCCCTTATTTTCGAGACTGATACACGGCTGCGTGTCAGTTACTTGGATTAGTCTCATTTCCTGGATTTGTATATCCGCGCCATGTTGTTGTGTGGAGTTTGGGCGGATATACGAACATTTCTTTTGGCAGCATTTTTTTTCCTTTCCCTTTTGTAGTGGCCACTATTCAGCTGTTTTCGGGTATTTCAGTTATTATTTCCCTATCCAGAAGTGGGGGGGAGGGGGTTCTGTCTACGGATTTTCCCCCCGAAATTTCACTTCTGTGTTCATGTGGAGAGAGTTATCCTGAAACATTGAATAATTGTGAATCCTTGAAGCCCTGAGAAAGGAACTACAATCCTGTAACCCTGGACTGTTAAGGGGTCGTCTTGTACTTATAAGACAGGGCTTGTGGGTGCATGTTCACAGAGACATTGATATATATATTGAAAGACTAAGGGCTGTTGTTTGTCTCCCTATCCAGGTGCAGTCTGTGTCCTATGCCAAAAAGAATAGGACAGGCGGAGACAAGACGAGGGTTGCTTTCACAAAGAGATGTGGATACCGGGTTTATGCACCCGATTGTGTTCTTTTCTAAAACTTTATTACCAGCTGAACGCAATTATACAGTGGCAGAGAGGGAATTGCTGTCCATCAAGTTGTCCTTCGAGGAATGGAGACTTCATTTATGGGGAGCCCGCCATTCTGTTACGATATACACAGATCATAAGAACTTGGGGGCAGATTTATGAAGGACTTGCACCGCCGGTGCGTCACTTTTTCCCATGTTAAAAATGACGCACCGGCGGCGCAAGGCCTTCATAAATCTGCCCCTTGGAATTTTTTCGCTCTGCCTGAGCTCTAACCCAGAGACAGATGCGTTGGGTGTTGCTTTTTAATGAATATGATTTTGTTATTACATATAGACCTGCAGCGAAATCAGATGCTCTGTCACGCATACATGTGGATTAAGCAGAAACAGGGCCAGAGAAGGAGATAAGACCCATGATAGGGAGTGAGTATATTGTGGGAAGTCTTTCTGCAGAAGACTTCATGTCATTAGTTAAAAGGAAAATGAAGGACGTAGATCTTACTCCGTGGGTGTCTACATCGCAATTTGTAGTTCAGAATGGGTTGTTGTATCGTGAGAAACATTTGTTTATACCTCCTGAATTAAGAGACATCGTTCTTCAATGGTGTCATTCATCCTCCTTGGAAGCACATCCGGGGTTGACTAAAACCAAGGAGTTTTGTTTGCGATGGTTTTGATGGGACATGTTGACTCATGATGTCCAGGTTTTTGTTGCCTCTTGCCCTGT
This sequence comes from Lissotriton vulgaris, assembly GCF_964263255.1. NCBI lineage: Eukaryota > Metazoa > Chordata > Amphibia > Caudata > Salamandridae > Lissotriton > Lissotriton vulgaris. Next base: position 9,948,655 of record NC_141697.1, read on the forward strand.
GTGTGCCATTAGCAAACCCTCACACACCAGCCCTTCTGGTCTTCTGCAACCGTTGCCAGTCCCTCCTGCCCCTTAGCATACCATAAGTATGGATTTTGTAACAGATCTCCCCATTATGTCTGGGTTTACGGCTATACTAGTTGTGGTGGACTAGTTTACTAAAATGACGCATTTCATTCCGCAACGAAAGATTCCAACAGCAAGGGAGTTGGCCTCAGTTTTTATGGACTCGGTGGTAAAGTTGCATGGTTTGCCATCAGCTATAGTGACAGATAGGGGGGCTCAGTTTGTGTCCCATTTTTGGAATGAATTCTGTTCTTTGTTGCAAATGGAGGTCCGTCTGTCATCTGCATACCATCCGCAGACAGATGGTCAGACGGAATGTACCAATCAAACTATGCAACAGTACCTTTGATGTCTGTTAACATCTTTGACATGTAATTGGGTTGAGGCTCTCCCTTTAGTGGAATTTGCTTATAATAACAGTATGCATTCCGCTCTGGGGATGACCCATTTTTTTGCTCTTTGGGATATCATCCTAAGGCGATTCCTATTCAACCCACTGGACATGTTCCAGCAGTAGATACACTTAGCAAGTCATTAACTCACATTTGGGATATAGCAAGAGAACATCTACAGAAACCCAAGGATGTTATGAAGAAACAGGCGGATCAGCATAGGTTTCCTGCTCCTTCTTATGCTTTAGGGGATGAGGTGTGGCCGGCCTCAAGGAATTTGCGATTAAGTGCGTCCAGGAAGTTGCAGCCTAGATATATGGGTCCCTTTCCTATTATTAAGGTGGTGAATCCTGTGGCTATGAAACTTGAGTTGCCTGATGAGTATCGTGTACACCCTGTTTTTCACATGTCCCTTTTGAAGCCTTACATCAGAACTTCTCTGAAGTTGCCTCGGCCTCCCTCTTTAGTGGTAGATGGGCAAGAGGAGTTTGAGGAGAACGCTATTCTGGATTCTAGGAGAAGGAGGGGGAGGTTGTATTATTTAGTTGCTTGGAAGGGCTATCCCCCAGAAGACCGCACTTGGGAGCCTGCAGGATGGTGTCCATGCTCCCCGGTTGGTGCGTTTGTTTCATGTACGTCACCCCTCTGAACCTCATCCTGTAGGGAGGCCTTTGGGGGGGGGATACTGTTAGGAATTAACGCGCCTCCGATAGTCCCGTATTCCTGTCTCTGTCGTCATGCATACTCAGGTCACCTGGTCTAAGGGCTGTGTCCTTTAATAGGAAGCCGGCAGCGTGTTTACAGTGCTTGGTTTCTTTCCCTTGTCAAGACTCACCCGGAAGGACTTTGTTTGTAGTTTCCTGTGGGTCTCTGGATCATCAGATTCCAGCCTCTTTTTGCTCATGGTGTCCAGGGTTCGGCCGAATTTCGGACATCGGGCAGCGATTTTGGATTTGCCCTGTTGTTGTCGAGGACCGTCGCGGGAGTTCTTGTGCTGGTTTTGGAATTCCGTTTGCCAGTGAGAATCCTATTTTGGAATCCCTTATTTTCGATACTGATACGCGGCAGCGTGTCAGTTACTTGGATTAGTCTCATTTCCTGGATTTGTATATCCACGCCATGTCGTTGTGTGGAGTTTGGGCGGATATACAAACATTTCTTTTGGCAGCGTTTTTTCCCTTTCCCTTTTGTAGTGGCCACTATTCAGCTGTTTTCGGTATTTTAGTTATTATTTCCCTATTCAGAAGTGTTTTTTTTTCTGTCTTCAGATTTTTCCCACCGAAAATTCACTTCTGTGTCCATGTGGAGAGAGGTATCCTGGAACATTGAATAATAGTGAATCTCTGAAGCCCTGAGAAAAGAACTAAAATCCTGTAAGCCTGGACTGGTAAGGGATCGTCTTGTACTTATAAGACAGGGCTTGTGTGTGCATGTTCATAGAGACATTGTCTATATATTGAAAGACTAAGGGCTGTTGTTTGTCTCCCTATCCAGGTGCAGTCTGTGTCCTATGGCAAATAGAATAGGACAGGCGGAGGCCAGACGAGGTGTTCTTTCTCAACCTACTCTTCCTCATTATCCCACCCTCTTTCGGTACTCTAGCGGCAAGTTCACTGTGTGGGTATTCCAGTGGTTGTTACTGGGTTGGTGGTAGTGGAATGGGGCTATCCTCGTTCCTGCAGTGTTGGGCATAGTCTGGTGTTGTGCCTTGAAACATGTATATTTATTAAACGGAGAAAAGGACAAAATAAAGCAAAAAGAGAAAATAAGAAAAATAAGGAAAAAGAAATGAGAGAACAAGAAAAGGGTGAAATTGAACAGAAGGAGTTTAAGAAGAACATGCATAAAAAGTCTAAAAAGCAAAATGAACGAAACACAGTTGTCTGAAATAACAAAATGCAAGCGGACAAGAAAAACATGTTCTGATAAATTAAACTCTTTGCTCTCCAGGTAAAACTTTTACATAGGAACATTACTTCCTCATCTTGGTATGTCTTTAATTTATCCATGGGAACTGTTCCCACAGTCAATTCCTCCATAATTATTTTTAATCTTGCCACATCCAAAGGTTGTTGTTTGGCATCTTTTCTCTGCATACTCCTAACCCATTCACTTTATTCTTCAGGTGTTGGACCTACAGGTGTTGCAGTTATATTTATTTTATCTACAATTTTCTCTGGGGTTTCAGTTGCTGATTCTGTTGCCATTGGAGTCCAATTTACGGGACTCTGATGTGCTGTCAAGTTTTTAGGTGGAATTAATCCTGATGGACCTGCACAGTTGCTCATTTCATTATTTCCTGAACTAATTCTCTCTCTGTCCTTTTGCAGACCAGCATTATAAGGAACCACTAAGGCACGTTTGCTGCTTTTCTGTTGCTCAAATACTGGTATCACTGGTACTATAGTTACAGGCACAGTTACTGCTTCCATATTTTTGGTCAATTCTCTAATTTTGTCAGTTAACATTTGTGTGATTCAATAGAATCTACATCATCAGGTCTTTTTACGGGCGTGCTTTCTGAATGGGCAAATGGATTATTTTTCCCTAAACTTATCGGCATCGATACAGGACTTTGATTCAGCACAGTTTCATTTGGTGGTGCAACTGGTGTCACCATCGCAGAATCCTGCTGATATGGAGGTGGATTTTTATAAAAAAATATCCTCCAGCACTTCATCCTTAGATTCACTCACTCCACATCCATATCCTGCAGGCGTTACATGGTTTCTCTTTTCCGTACACTTATTACGAGTTGTATCTCCAGCACCTCTAAGAGGAAACAGGCCATCAGTCATACTAGCTTCACGCCATCTTCTCATTCGATCTTCATTTCTTGACCATAATGCCTTCCAAAAGCGTAACTATACTTCCTTCCAGTACAGTACTTTTCTCTTTCATACATCTCATCTTCCCATTCTCCAAGAGCCTCAAATTGAGTAGGTCTTGTTTTTGGTTCCAACTTCATCATCTTGTCTCTCAAATTTTGAAGCAGAGCTAAGCGAAATGAACCATTTTCCGGGAAAGCTAGCACTCCATCATCTTTAGCGGAGCTGTGTAGACACAGCATGGATGGAGAAAGTAAGAGCTGGGAGTGTAGGTATTGCTCATTTAAGTCTAATGCGGAGAAGGAGGTGAAGGAGGCAAGCTCACATTTGTACTGTTGCTTGCTGAACTGTCGTTCACTCAGGAAGCATAGACTGGAGGTCTACGACCAGCTTTTAGATGGTCAGGTAGATGTGATGTTTCTCTCTGAGACTTGGCTGGCCGAGGACTCAGCGCCAGAGATCTTAGAGGCACTAAGCAGTGGCTATGCGATTACTAGGACAGACATGGAGTCTGGCAGAGGGGGTGGAGTGGCAATCATATTTAAACACTACATCCAATGCTCTCTCGAGCCTATCACCATCGCTGATAGCGAGGCTGGTCTCTTTACGATTAAAGTGGCTTTGAACTACATTGTGAAAGGGCTCCTGGTGTACAGACTGTGTGTACCCCCCACTCGCTTTTCTCCTAGCTTGATAGATTGTCTCACTCAACCAGCACTACGGTATGATAAACTCTTAGTGCTTGGCGATTTCAATCTGCATTTTGACGATGCTAGGAGTGCGGTGGCGGGTGAGCTATGTCAGGAAATGGCCACTTTCCAACTCAGGTTAAAATCTAACTCCCCTACCCATCGGTTGGGCGTTCTGATTGACCCCATTTTTGCAAATTGGGAGGATATAGTTGTTAACTCACCTCTCCCTGTTGAATGGACAGACCATTTTCTGGTTCCTCTTGTTATGAGGCTGCCTGGGCCGAAGGTACGGGAGAAAGGTAAGGGGAGCATTGCATGCCGGAAGTGGTCTGGCTTCTCGCAGGAAAAGTTCAATAGTGCCCTCTCTCAGGGGGGTGTACCAGGGGTTATAGATGCCGAAAGCACATGCGCAAACGTGGACAGGCAGATTACGTAGGCCCTGGATAGCAACGCCCCCTGGACACAAAAAATACCGGGAAGAGCACAACCATCTGCTCCTTGGTATAACGCTGCCCTGAGAATGGCGAAAGCAGACTGTAAACGCCTGGAAAGGCGGTGGAGAAAAGACTTTTCAGACCAGGGGAGGAGGGAGTATAAAAATACGTTGACGAGCTATCATGGGCTCATTAGAAGGGCGAATGCAGCTTACTACCGGAAAAGAATAGCATCGGTGTGTAATTCGACAAGGGAACTATTTAGGGTTTATAAGGAGATATCTTCTCCAGCTACGTCGGCTGCTCCTGCTTCGGGCTCAGAAAAGCTTTGCAACTGCGTGGCAGATTTCTTCTGATACAAGGCCGTAATATGAAGCTCATTATCGCCGTTTTATCAGAAGTTTCTTGCCAATAAAACTGCGATAATTTTAACACCGGTGCTTGATAATATGGATCTAAGTTTACTGGTAAAAAAAAGAGCAATGGTCTATATTGTCAACAAAAGGCGATACATTATCGTCGCATTTATTGGCAGGAAACTGCAGATAAAGCAGAGATAATGGGCTTGAGAATATGTACTTGTGAATAACCATAGCAGCCTAGGTTAGGATCAGAACCTGGGCTGCTATGAGAAGTTACAAGGGCCTATTATCGCTGTTTTATCGGCAGTTTCCTGTTGATAAAAGTGGCGATAATGTATCGCCTTTCGTATGTAAAACTTTCCTTTTTTTTGTTCTAGCAGTTGTGCTCTCTTCGCATGCTCAGCGTCGTTTCGAAGTTCAGGTTTTTTTCTTCAAGTTCAACAAGCAAACCTTTCTTTATATCAGTTAGTAAATCTGTCACATTCTTTTCCAGGTTCGTGTGATTCATTTGGTGCTGTACTTTTGTACAGTATAAATAGTCATATTTTTTATATATTTATTTGAAACGTAGTGCTGAGGCACCAAACGTTGATTACGTACTCCGTCCACCGCCATTTTAGTAGTTTCTCACTGTTGTATTTATTATATCAGTTAGTTAGAGCTCAGTAGTTTTCAATCCTAGTCTTGAATATCTTACTATAGTATTCCGACATTATTTTTATTGTGGACCGTCAAACCCCTCCCCCACAAAATAAAAGAAGTATGTAGTTATTTTAATTAACTTTTATTAAACAATAAATATAAACAAAACTCAATTATAACTATATTAGAACTGGCAAAATAAGTTAAACAATGGTATAAAGAAATTGTGAAATTGATTCCAAAAGGTGTCCGATTGGTAATCTGCAAAAGAAAAAAGAAAATTAAAGTTTAGAATTATGTAGATGTGAGTAAATGAGCTGAAGCCTTACAAGTGGTAACTCTACAGTTTTACTTGTGCAGTGTGACTCGTATATTCCTGTTCTGTTATAGTGCCGCGTTCAAGTGGTATCTATAAGGAAGTGCCTATTGCGTTACTGACGCCCGTTATGGCGACTTATTATTAATGCATTCCTATGAAGGATTTGTAGATCTAGGCCTCTGTGCTTACCGTTGTATAAAGCTTGCGGCCAAACACTGCAGCCACTGGGATGGACAACTTCAGGTGGGCTGATCTTCTACACGTCCAAGTAGACAGCAGTGTCTAAGTTTAATTGAGATAGAGAAATGATGTCACAGAGAGTGAGAGAGAGAGAAAACAACATTAAAACTGTGTCGCGGAGTCTGGAGTTGAGATTTTTTGTTAAACCAGACGTAGATTTACTAGCTCCTTGCATTACTTTACCCATGTTAAAAGTGACTCAAAAGTGGCCTAATAAGGTTGATGATCTGTTTGTCAGACTGTTGTAACCTATCTGTTGTCACTGCTCGGAGGTATTTATACATTTTACAGAGAAGCTGCTGTACGCGACGCACTCTGGGCCATAATATCAAGCCTTTGGCGACAAAAATTATTGCCACTTAATCGGCAGGAAAGTGTCACTAAAGTGGCGATAATGGGTTTGATAATATGCTCTAAGGAATTCCAATCGAAGCTCATGTCAGATGTTCTTCACATCTAACATGAGCTTTGATTGGAATTCCATAGAGCATATTTTCAAACTAATTATGGCCACTTTAGCGGCAGTTTGCTACTGATAAAGTGGCGATAATTTTGTCGCCAAGGTTTGATAATATGGCCCTCTCTCGTTTCACAAATAAAGCTAACACTACAGTTTTACGAGTGCAGTGTACCTGGTACATTGTACTTGTTGTAGTGCCGTGTTCAGTGGTGTCTATATGGAAGTGCCTACTGCGTTACTGACGCCCCTTATGCTGAATTATTTCTAATGGATTCCTATGAAGGATTTGTAGATCTAGGCCTCTGTGCTTACCGTTGTGTAAACTTTGCGCCAAACACATTAGGAAGTGGAGTTGACAACTTCAGGTGGGCTGATCTTCTACATGTCCAAGTAGACAGCAGTGTCTAAGTTTAAGTGAGATAGAGAAATGATGTCACAGAGAGTGAGAGAGAGAGAAAACAACATTAAAACTGTGTCGAGGAGTCAGGAGTTGAGATTTTTTCTTGAACCAGACGTAGATTTACTAGCTCCTTGCATTACTTTACCCATGTTAAAAGGGACGCAAAAGTGGCGTAATAAGGTTGATGATCTGTTTGTCTGACTGTTGTAACCTATCTGTTGTCACTGCTCTGAAGTAATTATACATTTTACAGAGAAGCTGCTGTACACTACGCACTCTGGGCCATAATATCAAGTCTTTGGCAACAAAAATTATTGCCACTTTATCGGCAGGAAAGTGTCGCTAAAGTGACGATAATGGGTTTGATAATATGTTCTATGGAATTCCAATCGAAGCTCATGTCACATGTCCTTCACATCTAACATGAGCTTCGATTGGAATTCCATAGAGTATATTATCAAACCCATTATCGCCACTTTCCTGCCGATAAAGTGGCGATAATTCTGTTGCCAATGTTTGATAATATGGCCCTCTCTCCTTTCATAAAAAAAAGTTACACTACAGTTTTACGAGTGCAGTGTACCTGGTACATTTTACTTGTTATAGTGCCGCATTCAAGTGGTGTCTATATGGAAGTGCCTACTGCGTTACTGACACCCGTTATGGCGACTTATCTCTTATGCATTGCTATGAAGGCATTGTATATATAGGCTGCTGTGCTTACCTTGTATAAAGAGTGTGGCCACCGGAGTTCATCACTCGACTTGAACTCTGCTTCTATACGTCAAAGTATTTTCAATAAGTTGCAGAAAATTTCATTGCTGTAGCTCGATAGGCCGTGGTTGCTTCTGAAAGATGTTTGCTGAAGGAAAGAAAAGGACATTTTGATTTGTCATCGTAAACTGAATTGCGTAGCTACTATCAAAAGTGAATTTTAATGTGGGTTCTTAATATTCCGTAGTTAAGACTTTTGCAGCTCCAGAAAACAAAGGAAGATCAATAAGTTAATAAAAGCCTGGGACGGCCTCATGACGCAGAAATAAAAATACTATCATGGATGCATAATTAATAATAGTAGAGGCCTAAGCACGTGGCGTAGTACAGAAATACGACACAGAAATGTATGCACGCACACTTTTTAGGATTAGAGGTGTATAGGACCTCGTGACTTATAAAGAAATATTTCAATTATGCAAGTACAATTTAAAACCATTGAGGGGTAGGAAAGCCATATGAAGGATAAAAAAATAGTAATATGCATATACAATTTACAGTGGAGGCTGATGTTGTGACGTCTTCTCTTGCCTTTGTTTCTGTCGTCTTTTGTCGTGTCTTGAAAGGTTGCAGTTTTGCTGAGTTTGGGGTGTTTTTGACAGTCTGTCTGTCATCGCAGCAGAGGCAGGCAAAAGAGAGCATGCTCACATCAGTGCCCTCGTTATATGGGAACCGCGGGGGCTGACCAAACCAAGCCCAGGGCAGTCATTGGTAGCGTTTTCTCAGTCTATAAGAATAACGGCCCTGGGGGACATCACATTGGCTAATGTATTGGTTTCCAGGCTAAATGATAGCAAGCATGCTTGGTGGTGGGATGTGGGTAGTGTGGGCGGGCATGCACCGCGCATGTGCAAGTATGAGTGTGTGCACCAACAATTAACAACAGAGAGAGATGGGGGCGTCATTTGAGATGTCATCAGTGATGTCATGAGTGATGTCACTGACCATGTCATGAGTGATGTTATATGTGACGTTATCAGCAGTGCATTGCGGGCGCACAAGATAAAGTTAGCTGAGCTAACTATACCGGAGGAATTTCAAAGGTTTTGTATGAGAGAAATGTTCAGCTAACTATAACGTGTGAAAACTAGGGTTTTTTCAACGAATTTGCATGTTTTTTAAATGCTAATTCCTAACTATAACGTGTGTGAAACCTATGGTTTTTTCAATGAATATATATATTTATTACCTACTGGCAGTCGCCAGTAGGTAGTTATAGTTAGGATTGGCTACCATAGGAAATCCGCGACATTCTATTGGGAATAACTCTGGCGCCGGTTGAGGAATTTGCGTGAAATTTTCCAAAATTTTGGCAAGCTCCGCTCCGCTCCTTCCCTGGAAGTTTCGGGGGGATTAGTGAAGTGGGGCCTGAGAAAAAAGGGGGGTCCCAAAACGTGTTTTCCCCATGTTAATTTCCATAGGACGGTCTGACAAGTCTACAGCCCGAACCGCTGAATGGAAGTACACCAAACTTGGCAAAATTGTAGGTACTGGTACGCAGATGTGCCTTTGCTATATTTGCTGAAAATTGCTCCAGTGTTTTTTTTGTAAATTAACTACAAAAACACATTTATATCTATATGCGCTCTTCGAGCTCTTACAGGTAAGCGTACCGGGGATCGCACCCGGCGCGCTACGGGAGTGCGCGAGCAGAAAGCTGATTGGCTATCGGGTGTCTGTCAACATTCTAAACAGTCCGGAGAGTCCGCCATCTTGTGTCTCGGTAGAATCGAGACACAAGAGGTGAAAAAAGAAAGGAGGATATAATTAAAAGGGGGCAGAGTAGACACCCCCTGACCCCCTAGGTTTTCTGAGGGGGGCCTAGAATTTTTTTCAAATTTTCGCGGGGTAAGCGCTGGGTGCGTTCCCAGGTGCGCGCTCCGGTACGCGCACCCTGAGCGCGCCACGGGGAAAACAGAATTGTAAAATATGTAAAGAATACAGCTCTTTTTTGAGAATTGGAGGTAGTTCTGAAAATAACTTTTTTTCTTCTTTTTTTAAAATATTTGTTTATACTTTTTTATAACAATTTTATATTTTTTTGTATTTTTTTAAGGGAAAAACAAAACCAGGGATTCCAAAACTGCTCAACATGAGCAAACAAAAGATGGAAAATTAGGGACGGGGAGGGCAGCGGTGTTCCTGTCTCTTCATAGCAATGAGTTCAGCACTCTGCTCCCCATAGCAGAGCAGTTCATCACACTTCACGCATAGAAATTTTATGCCTGCAAAGACCGGCTGCACGTTAGGTATCATTCTTCCACGTGGTGTTCCCGAAGCTGTTGCTCCACCAGTGGAGGTGCTGGCGCCATCTCTTCGTGCATTCTCTGCCAGGTCTCTGACCCTCTCCCTGGCAAAGTTATTTGGGTGTATTCTCTGGACATGCCTAATTAAGGTGGCATTTCCAAAGAGATATTTCTTATTAGGATTGCCTCTGGATAAAGTAGTGCCACATATCTTGCAGGTTACCTTAGCAGCATTAACCTTTTTTTTTTCCTTCAGAGATGTCAAAAAATTTCCAAATGAAGTGGTCCTTTGTTTTGTGGTGAGGAGGGTCCTCAGGCAAAAAAACATTAGAATCACTGTTGGATGACTCTCTTTCAGCCATTGCTATAGATCAGAATACTTTGAGAAGCAGATAATGCAGAACACCTCTTGCTCTCTCCAAGTACAAAGCAAAAGTGAGAAAAATGGGTGAGGTTCCCAATATTTGAAAAAAAAAATTCTGAACCAATGAAAAGTGCTATTTTAAGGTCACATGGCTTGACGCGCTTACGCTACGCGCCCCGGAGCACTTCCGGGGCGCTTACGCGGCACGTACGTGGGCGCTTCCTGGAGCGCTTCTGGGGGCACTTACGCGGCGCGTAGCAGTGACGTTTTGCTCGTTTTTCGGGAATGCGTTTAAAGTTCAAATACGGTTCTTAAAAATTATAAATAGTACTTTTATATATTATTATTTACTTTTAATACAATTTTTTTTTTTTTGATCGCAATAGGGTGCTCTTGCTGTGCGTACCGGCGTGCGCTGGTGCGCGTACTGTGAGCGCACCGTTGCACAAATAATAAAAAAACATATATATGAAAAACATGTAAAAAATAGTTTTTAACAAATGTAGAATTAGGAAATAATTAGAAAAAAATAAAAAAATTAATAGATACAATATTTACCTATCATTAAAAAACAATATTTCACTTAAAAATTGTAGTTTCCAAACTCGTTAAAGTTACGAATTAGCTGTTTAAAAAAGTTGCAAATTCACTGAAAAAAACATAGATTTCACACACGTTATAGTTAGGAATTAGCTTTTAAAAAACCTTTGAAATTCACAGAAAAAAATATAGGTTTCACACATGTTATAGTTAGGAATTAGCTTTTAAAAAACCTTTGAAATATACTGAAAAAACCATAGGTTTCACACCAGTTATAGTTGGCTGAACATTTTACTCATACAAAACCATTGAAATTCCCACGTTATAGTTAGTTGGACTCACTACAACTCGCGCGCCCGCAATCCACTGCTGATGATGTCACATATTACATCATTCAGGACATGGTCAGTGACATCACTGATGACATCACTGATGACATCTCAAATGATATCACTGATGACATCACTGATGACATCTCAAATGACATCACTGATGACATCACTGATGACATCATCCATGTGATAATACGATGCACCTCCTCACACTCTAATCTAACCTTTGATACACCCAGTGATAAATACAAACTACCATTCCTGAAATTATTGACACACCAATACCAGTAACTACATATGCACTCACTGATTTCGAGGTCTACACACACATCCACTCATTCACCCATACAATCACTCATACATACAGTCACTCATCAATAGAACACTATCATATCCACTCATACACCTATACAGACACTCACACATTGACACTCATCCACAGAATTACTCACATACCTAGTCAGTTATGCAAAGAATCAATTACACTCCCATTTCCTCATCTACACAGTTATACACACTAAACCTTACTTATTCAAACATATACTAACACATACTTACTCTCTTTTACAATCACTGATACAAGTACACATTGATCCATACAGTCACTTACGCAATCACAGGGTCTCATGTACAGTCATTTACATATGCCAACTCTCCCAAGCACTATGTTTTACATATGTACTTATTTGGACATGTAGCATTGAGATATCCATTCATCACCAACACACCCATGCACATAGTCAACCGCCCATACAGCGGTTTGCACATGCACTCTTTAACCCATACACCAAGTGAATCAACTGCTCACACATCTATGCACAGAGTCACACACCACCCAGGCACTCACACACACACTCAGCATCACACACAAATACGTAGGCAACCAATCAATAACCCATATAGCCACTCATATAGCTACTGATCAACACATGCAGCAGCTTACACAACAACAGACATAATGATGCACACATTCAGACAGTTTAGTCACTAACCCATGCATTCAGTAAGACACATTTAATCACTCACTCATAGTCAGTCACGCACCTTCTAAATCCTTCATCCAGACACTTATACATCCACTCATTCTTCAATATGTAAAACATATTTAAACTTTACAGAAACACGCAGACACTGTATGATGTCATCAGTAATGCCATTTGAGATGTCATCAGTGATGTCATTTGAGATGTCATCAGTGATGTCATTTGAGATGTCATCGGTGATGTCACTGACCATGTCATGAATGATGTAATAAGTGACATCATCAGCAGTGGATTGCAGGCACGCGAGTTATAGTGAGTCCAACTAACTATAACGTGGGAATTTCAATGGTTTTGTGTGAGTAAAATGTTCCGCTAACTATAACTGGTGTGAAACCTATGGTTTTTCTGTGAATTTCAAAGGTTTTTTAAATGCTAATTCCTAACTATAACGAGTGTGAAACCTATGGGTTTTTTTTCTGTGAATATATATATATATATATATATATATATATATATATATATATATATTCACTGAAAAAACCATAGGTTTCACACCAGTTATAGTTAGGAATTAGCATTTAAAAAACCTATTAAATTCACTAAAAAAACCATAGGTTTCACATCAGTTATAGTTAGCTGGAAATTTTACTGTCATAAAACCATTGAAATACCACGTTATAGTTAGTTGGACTCACTATAACTTGCGTGTGTAATGCACTGCTGATGACGTCACATATTACATCACTCATGACATGGTCAGTGACATCACTCATGACATCACTGATGACACCATCCAGTGAATGTGTGTCTTTCTGAAAATTTTTTTTTTTTAATATATGTATTTGTAAAGGACGATGGAAGAATAAATGGTTAAATAAGTGTGTAAATGGATGTTTTTTAAAAAAAGAATTGATTGGTTAACTGCCTTATTAAGTGTATTTTAGTGAATACATATATTAGCAAGTAACTTTTAAATATTGTAATATATGTGTCAGGGTTTCACTTTGTGTATAAGTGGCTGCATGGGTTGGAGACTGACTCACTGTTTGTATGTGTTTAGAAGACAGCATATGTGCAGGACTGTATGGGTGGATGAGTGTGTATATGTGTGTGTTAGTGAGTGAATGACTGTCTCACTATTGTCTTTATCAGTAACAAGATATGTTTTTATCTAGTATATGTGAGTATTGATGTATATAAGTGAGTATATGAGAGAGTGAGAGATTGTAAGAGTTCCTGTTTAAATAAGTATGTGTTTCTATAAGTGATTGTTTAAGAGAGTAAGTATGTGTAAGTTTCCTTAGAAGTAAGGTTGTAGTGTGTGTATACTTGTATATGCAAATAAATGGATGTTTATTAGTTTATTTGCATATGTGAGTATATGTGTGAGTAACTTTTTGATGACTGTCGGTGTGTAACAGGATGAATAGGTGTATCACTACATATGATGAGTGAGTATATGTATGAGTGACTATATGGAACTGTTGATGAATGTGTAAATGTGTATATAGATGGTGGAATTATTGAATTGGTTGTTGTAACTGGTATGGGCATCTCCATTTTTTTAAATGTTTTAATTTATATTTTTCAATATGTTTTTCATGGGTTACATTACAGTGAAAGGAGGTCTGTCACTCTGTCACAAGGATGATGTCATCAGTGATGTCATGAGTGATGTCACTGACCATGTCATGAGTGATGTAATATGTGACGTCATCAGCAGTGCATTACACGCGCAAGTTATAGTGAGTCCAACTAACTATAACGTGGAATTTCAATGGTTTTATGACAGTAAAATTTCCAGCTAACTATAACTGATGTGAAACCTATGGTTTTTTTTGTGAATTTAATAGGTTTTTTAAATGCTAATTCCTAACTATAACTGGTGTGAAACCTATGATTTTTTCAGTGAATTTCAAAGGTTTTGTAAATGCTAATTCCTAAATTTAACTGGTGTGAAACCTATGGTTTTTTCAGTGAATTTTATAGATTGTTTTAATACTAATTCCTAACTATAAGTCTCAATTTATAAGTAAGACTGTTAGCGCTCTAGTTGTTTAGAACACTCTGGTACATTCTGTCATTGGGCTACAGTTTGGCTACATCTGGCTGATATTTGGGATATATATTTTTTTGTCTCTGGTGGCCATCTTTGGGCTACATTGGGCTGCATTGGGCTACATTTGGGCTACATTTTGGCTCTAACATATATAAAGCCCAATGTAGCACAATACATATTTTTCAAAAGTTATTTTTTTTAAAAACCACTTCAGAATAGGGCTACCTGTCCCTACAATTATCCCATTTTTTAAATTTTTTTTTATTTTTGGAGCGCTCCCGGAGCGCGCCCCGGGGAGCGCCCCGGAGAGCGTACTTCTATAAAGCGCCCAGGGGCACGCTCCGGGGAGCGTCCCGTGAGCGCCAATATCGCAAACGAAAACATGATCGTGACGTATCGCGTAGCCGCGTCCGCGTGATACGCACGGCGTAAGCGCACCCGGAAGTACTCGAGCGAATACGATCACGCAACGTAAACATCCGACGCGCTTACGCTACGCGACCCGGGGCGTGTAGCGTAAGCGCGTCGGTCATGTGACCTGAAAATAACACTTTTCATTGGTTCATAACAGTTTTGGTTTCATAATGATGAAGCCCCTGGTCTTGTGACCTGAAAATAACACTTCTCATTGGTTCAGGACAGTTTTTTTTCCAAATGATGAAAGACCCCACCTTTTTTCCTTATTCTGACTTTGTCCTTTGACTGAGGAAGACCTGTTTGTACATCTCTGTACCTTTTTGATCTTAATAATGGCTTCAATAGCAGCAGCAACTGGTGCATTTGCCCCACCACCACCAACAGGACCAGCTCCAGATTATATTGGTGGTCAAGAAGAGGAGGAGGAGGAAGAGGAAGAGGAGGAGGGGAGGAGAAGATGGCTTCCTGAAGAAAATACCCCATACAAGCCCAAGCCACACATTGTATGGGAGTTTTTTTCAATCCCAGAGGTCAAGAAAAAAGTGAACGCGGCCAAGGTAACTTGCCTAATCTGCAATGAAGAACTTTCAAGGGGCAACCCAAACAAAAAATATTCATTTGGTAACTATACCATGATTCGTCATATGACCAGAAAGCACCCTAACAACTATTCTCGTGCAGAGCTCAGGGAACTGGCCAGTAACCTTCCCCATTCTTCAAGGACCACCTCCCAAAGAAACGAACCCTCATCATCAGGACCAGAAACATCAGAGATGATGCCTTGTATTCAGCCAAGATTTTCTGATTTTAAAATCACTTGTACTGCATGTGGCAAGCTTATCGCATATGGTGAACAGAGCATAAAGCTAATCGTCCTTGCAGGTGACAATTACAAGGGCCCCAAAAAGAACACATTTTTTGGGTTTTTTGTTTTTTTGCTCCAGTTGAGCCTGTTTCAATTCCCTTTTTTTTGTTTCTCCCCCTAAAAAAATACTAAAAAAATATAAAACTGTTTTGAAAAGACAAAAAAAGTACAAAATGTTCAAAAAACACAAAAAAATATAAAAAAAACAAAAAGAAGAAAAAAAAGTTCTTTTTAGAACTACTTCCAATTTCTAAAAAAAGGCTTTCTTTTTTAAAAACTCTGTCATTCTTTTTTCCTCATAGTGCGCTCCCCGGTACGCACACCGGGGAGTGCACCGAGCGCTCCCCCCGCGCAATACAAAAAAAAATATATATTTTAAATGCCCCGCTGGTCCCTTTTATTGCCCCCACATCAAACCTAGGGGGTCAGAGGGGGTCTATCCCTGACACCTTATGGTCATTTCCCCCTTTGTTTTAGCCACCTCTTGTGTCTCGATTTTACCGAGACACAAGATGGCGGCCGCTCCGGACTGTTTCGAATGTTTACAGACACCCAAGAACCAATCAGCTTTCCGTGCGCACCTCACGTGGCGCGCCCGGAGCGCTCCCTGGGGCGCGTACCGGGGCGCGCCTATAGATATATATATTTTTTTGAACCTAAATTACTCAAAATCTACAGGAGCACATATCTCGAGACATAGCAAAGGCACATCGGGCTACCAGTCCCTACAATTTTGCCAAATTTGGTGAAAATCCATTCAGCCATTCGGGCTAAAAGTGAAATCGACCGCCCTATGGAAATTAACATGGAGAAAACGCGTTTTGGGACCCCCCTTTTATCTCGGCCCCCGCTTGACGAATCTCCCCCAAACTTTCAGGGAAGGACCGGGGCGCCGTGAGGCCATTTTGAGGAACTTTTCAGGCAGATTCGTCAACTGAAGCCAAAGTTATTCCAAATAGAATTTTGAGATTTAACATTGAAAAAAATCCTAACTATAACTACCTACTGGCGACCGCCAGTAGGTAATATATATATTATATATATATAAATAAATATATATATATATAAATTACCTACTGGCGGTCGCCAGTAGGTATATATAGTTAGGATTTTTTCTCTATGGGACTTTTGAAAATTCTATGTCTAATAACTTTGGCGTTTGTAGACGGAATCGGCTGAAATTTTCAGGAAAATGGCACATTTTGTTTCTGAGTAGCCTCTGAAAATTTAGGGGGGTTTCGTCAAGGGGGGGCCGAGAAAAAAGAGGGTCCCAAAACGCATTTTTCCCATTCATTTTTCCATCGGGCGTTTGGCCTCACTTTTAGCTCGAACGCCTGAATGGATTTGCATGAAACTTGGCAAAATTGTAGGGACTGTTAGCCCGATGTGCCTTTGTTAGGTCTCAATATATGTGCTCCAGTGGATTTTGAGAAATTAACGTTTTAAAAAACAGATATATCTGTGACAGCGTCCCGGTTAGCGCTCCGGTTCGCGTACTTTTCGTGTAACGGAACTTTGCGAAGCAAAGCTGATTGGCTCTCCGGTGTCTGTCAACATTCTAAACAGTCCGGAACGGCCACCATCTTGTCTCTCGGTAGGATCGAGAGACAAGAGGAGGAGAAAAACAAAGGGGGAATTTAATGGAAAGGGGCGACCATTCGGTCCCCCCGAACGTATGGCGGAGTACCACGATCCCCCCGGGAAGCCATCTTGGGCGGGAGGCGAGTCTCGGCTGGTATGCCCGAAGCGGCGTAGCCGGGGCGCGCCTTTTTCCCGCCCTGGAGTGGGCTGGCCTAGACACTGACGCGGCCGGCCACGCCCTTGGGGCAGGCAGGGGCGGGTTTACGCCCGCCCTGAAGACGGATAAAAGGAGCAACAAGCCAAGAAAGCATCCTCTTGTTCCTGTGCTCTGAAGCTGCACCTCCTCGCTGCACGTGAGCTCGAGACGGAACGAAAAGCCAATTTTGAGCGTGGTAATCTTTCTTGTTTGTCTTACAGATACTCTGTTGGAGAATGCCTAAGAAAGCGGGAAAACGAATGACTACCGACCAGATGCTGCGTATTCTTATGAAAGAGGTGACCGACCTAAAGAAGCGAATGGCGGATAAAGACGGGGAAGGGGGACCGAAACGTCCTTTGGCAGGAGCAGCTCCGGGAGGAAAAGGCAAGAGGCCCAGAAGGGGAGCAGCTGGGGGAGACATCCCGGTTCCCTGTACCCCACTCGAAGAGCCAACCCCGGTGCCGGCAGAGGGGAATCCGATTCCCGTGGTGGTCACCCCCGTGTCCGGGGAGGATATGCCGCCCGAGCTGGCAGCACAATTAGCAGCGTGGTTGGGTAAAGGTAGCGAGGGCACCACGGCTGACGACGCGCGGGTGTTGATGAAGCAACTGCGTGAAACGAGGGAGGCGGCGAAGGCATTATCGCCAGTTATCACGCCGGCTGCGGAGGTAGAAAAACCACCTGGGACAGGTCCAGTCGCAGATACAGCTTCCGGTTCAGGTAAGCGGCCATTGCCGATTGCGAGGGATGAGTCTGCACCTTCACGAAGGGAAAAGTTGGGTCAACATGTCCCTCTGGCTATTAAAGAGAAGATATGGGCAGATGAGTATATAAACATCTTCTCGTTGCTTACCGATCATTATGAGATGGAGCATGTTAAGAGCCAAAAGGAGCTCATGCATCCGAGTGTTTGGCGCGCAAAGATGGCCGCCTTTAAGGTAAATGAAAACATTGGCACTTGGGGCAGAGCGTGGGGGATTTTTACATCCATCATGGGCGAACGTAGGCCCGAGTTGCTGTCCGAATTGCCGATTTATCAGTCACGGATCATGGGGTATTCTGTATCACATGAGGGCAATCAATGGTTTTGTTACGATAATATTTTCAGAAAAGCGAAAGAACATGATAAAAACTTAACTTGGGATTGTTACGATTCTGTGTCATGGTCAAAAATGGAGGATACTGGTATGTTGAAGTTGCCATTGGTAGGGAGTAGCGTGGGTGAATCCTCCCGCCAATGTGCTGGGACGCCCTTTCGATCAGGTACGAGTAACGACTACCACTCGAGGCCGAACGGCACCACAGGTAAAAGGGGGATTTGTTGGAACTTTAACAGGGGTAAATGTACGAGGCCCCAGGGGTCATGCAAATTTAGGCACGAATGTGGTGGGTGTGGGCAATCATCCCATCCGGAGTCCATGTGCAGAGCCAAAACGGGTGATAACGGGGGTAGAGGAGGCGCCAAACAGGTCTGAAATAGTCCGAGGGGCGCCTTTACCTACTCCGATTGATACCATGGCAATGATTCCCTGGCTCAGCGAATACCCGGATCACGCCTCCGCTTGGGTGTTGCGGAACGGGTTTTCATATGGTTTCCGCATCCCAGTGGGGGAGTTTCAGGGTGTAGCGAAATGTAAAAACCAAATATCGGTCTTGCAACATACGACCGTGGTACAGGAAAAGATTAGGAAAGAGGTTACTCGAGGTCGAGTCGCCGGTCCATTTAATGTGCCACCAGTTGCTAACTTTGTTTGTTCCCCTTTAGGGGTGGTCCCCAAGAAGGACCCGGGTGAGTTTCGGCTGATACATAATTTATCAGCCCCACGTGGTCTCTCCGTAAACGATGCGATAGACCCGGAAGTGTGTTCGGTGTGGTACGCATCCTTCGATGAGGCCGTAGCCATATTGAATCGCCTAGGGCCCGGTGCGCTGATGGCAAAATCTGATATCGAGTCAGCGTTCCGGTTGCTCCCGGTACATCCAGACGACCAGCGTCTTCTTGGTTTCATGTTTCAGGGTCACTATTACATGGATAGGTGTATGCCAATGGGATGCTCTATATCTTGTGCCTATTTTGAAAAGTTCAGTTGTTTCCTGCAATGGGTCTTCAAAAAGAAGACGGGGTTTCAACATGTTATGCATTACCTCGATGACCTTTTGTTTTTGGGGGCAGCCGGGGATCCGGAATGTGGTCAGGCTTTGAATGAATTTTGTGTCTTGATGAATCAATTTGGTGTGCCATTGGCACCAGGTAAGACTGTGGGTCCCTCGACTTGCCTCGAGTTTCTGGGGATCGAGCTCGACTCCGAGGAAGGTTGTTTTCGTTTACCAGGGGACAAAGTGTTAAGATTCAGGGCATGCCTGGGAACATGTATCAGTGAGTCTAAGGTTAAGCTACATCAATTACAACAATTGGTGGGACAGTTGAATTTTGCCCTAAGAGTAATACCGATGGCCCGCCCCTTTTCCCGCTCGATCGCTCAAGCCATGGTCGGCCTGAAGGAGGGTCATCATCGCACGAGGCTCTCGGCAGAGGTTCGCCAGGACATGCGCATTTGGTTGGCATTTCTGGCGGATTTCAATGGTCGAATTGTCTGGAACAAACCGGCGGTGTCCTCTGAGGAGCTGGGGCTGTGGACAGATTCGGCAGGGAGCATTGGTTTTGGTGCCATATTCGGCACACAATGGTCGGCTCAAAAATGGCCGTCATGGTGGCATGAGGGTGGGCTGACAAGTAACATTGCTTTTCTTGAACTTTTCCCCATTCTGGTGGCCCTGAAAACTTGGCCCGAGGGGTTCAGAGATCACTCTGTGGTGTTTTGGTCTGATAACATGACCGTGGTTGAGTGTATCAATAGCCAGGCGGCACGATGCAAATGGATTCTGAGACTGCTCAAAGAAATTGTGTTATTGTGTATGCAATTGAATGTGCTATTTAAGGCAAGACATGTGCCGGGGGTGATGAACCAAGCGGCTGATGCGCTTTCTCGTTTTCGTATGCAGGCCTTCTGGGGTTTTCTGCCCACAGCGGACCCGGTGGCGGCACCCTTTCCCGAAGCTCTCTGGTCTCTCGGTGCCCCGAACTACGAAACCTCGTGGGAGAGAGTTTAGCACCCAGGACGAGGAAGGCATATGAAGGGGGGTTCCGTTCCTATTGGGCCTTTTTGGGGGCTGCTAGAGGGGAGCTTTGGGGCCAGGAGGAGTTGGTAGTAAAATTCCTGCTGTCTTTACATCAGGCAGGCAAATCAGTGGCTACGGCCCAGAGGCATCGGGCCGCCATTTCCTTTGTGGCTAGGGCTCATGGGATCCAGGACCCGACAGCGTCTTTCGTTGTACAAAAAGCGCTACGTGGGTGGCAACGCCTTGAGGGTCGCAGAGTAGATGAAAGGCGCCCGATAGGTTTGGATAGGTTGGCCCTGTTATTATCCGTACTCCCTGCAACATGTTCATCCCAGTATGAAACAGTGTTATTCCGAGCCACTTTTACGCTGGCATTCCATGGGGCTATGCGGGTAAGCGAACTAGTGGCGAGGAATAAGCAGGATGCGATGGGGGGACTGTGCCGAGAGCACGTTCAGGTCAGAGGGGAGACAATGACTGTCTCGTTTGTCAGGTCCAAGACCGATCAGGGTACGATGGGGGACTGCATAATCATACAAAGGATTCCCGGGTCCTCCATGTGCCCGGTGAGTTGTGTAGAGGAATATTTAGCACAAAGGGTGGCATCATGGGGGGGGACCTTGTTGAGACACGCTGACGCCACCCCACTGACGAGGTTTCAGTTTCAGCGGGTGCTTGCGATGTCGATTTCCGCTGCGGGCTTGAACCCCGGCGAGTTTGGGACCCATTCCTTTCGGATAGGGGCTGCTACAGAGGCTACAGCCAGGGGTCTGAATGTCGAACAAGTTAAACGTGTGGGGCGTTGGTCCTCCAATTGTTATAAAAGGTATGTGCGGTTGCACATGTTGTGAAGCTGTAATGATGTACTCACGCTTCTTGTTTTTGTTTGGTTTTCAGTTGCGCAAGCCTACGAGGCGGGGCGGACTATGCAGTCGACCCAACACCGGGCCAGCGGTCAGACATCACCGGCTGTGAAAAAGGAGGTGTGGGTCGTGGGCCACTCATACGTGAGGCGTGCCGCGGACGTATTCAAAGCAGGTGACATGATTCACGTGGCTGGGGAATACGGGTACAGTGTGTCCTTCTACGGAAAGGGCGGGCTCTGTATTGACCAGTTTCAATCATTTTTCGAGGGTTTGCTAGGGCGGACGAGGTCACCGCCGTCTATAGTCATAGTACATCTTGGGGGCAATGATTTGGTGACCACTGGTAGACGACTTCTTCTTGAGGCGATGCTTTCCATGGTAAGTTGGTTAGCGAGAAGAGTTCCAGGGTGCACAATTGCATGGTCCCATATGATCCCACGAAAAGTGTGGCGGGGGGCTCTTTCGGTTTCTGCTCTGAATCATTCAGTGAGGAAAATTAATAACAAAGTGAGTAGATTGTTCCGTTCCAATACACTGCATTCTATTTCGCATGGTTGTATTAAAGGTGACAGTATGTATTTGGGGGATGGTGTTCATTTGTCCCGGGTGGGGAACGAGTTACTCATAGGAGACCTGATAGCTTGGCTAAAGACTTTAAGACATGACCTTTAGGTAGGAGTGTTGTGGGGGGTCCGGATAGCCGGTCAACTATCCGGCCTGTGGCGGTAAGGTCATGATCGGTGAGCACTAATTGGAAGATCCCTATGAGTGGGCGTCACCCATTACGGATGGGAGCGCTCGAGGGAGGTGGCCATTGGCCCCTCAACGGGGAGGCGGTCCCTTCTAAGGATGGGCCGCCGAAAGGAAAGGAAAGGCGGTCAAGGCCCCTTCCTGGGTAGGAGGGGCTACAGCCCCCTCCTGGGGAATTTCCCGGGGCCAGGACATCTGCGACGGCAGATGTGGTAAGTTGTGTGGGGTTTGGGAGGGGGTCTACGCTACCTTCTAGATACCTCACACGAGTCCTCGGACGACCTTTAAGTGGCGTCGAGTTTATTGGGGCCCCCGTCAAGTCAAGGGAAATTGGTAGTTGCACTTGAGGTACACCTCTGTGCGGTCGCCCCTCACAAGTGAGGGGGATATTTCTGGTTTAGGGATCTTTACACCGGTTACGACCTTGCCGTTGGCCCTTAAACGTTAGGATGTACAATTTCAAAATTTCAAGTTAAATGTCTTGTAGGATGTTAGTTCGGCTAGGAGAACCTTTGTATTAGAGAATATGTTAAGGTTAGCCAAACATCGCAATGTGGTAATGAAATTGTACATAATATGAAACTGTTATTTTAATGTTTTAATTTTGTTTCATATTTTTAATAAATGCGGCCGGGAGGGTCACTCCCTCCCGTCTTCCAAAAGTTCAGAACTGTTTCCGGTTTCCCATCCTTGGGGATTGTGTTGAGAGGGGGTGGCGGGTATCTCAGCCATATGAAAGGGGGCAAGGTAGACCCTTCTTGACCCCCTAGGAATGATGTTGGGGTTATTAAAGGGTCCTGTGGGGCAAATAAAAAAAAATAGATTTTTCGCGGTAGAAGCGCTTTCTGGTTCGCGAACCGGGTAGCGAACCGGGTCACGAAACGGGAATTCGCCATTTTGTGTTTCGTTTTAATTAAATTACAAGATGGAGGAAAAACAATGTGAGAAATGGGTATAAGGGGGTACGGGAGACGTATCCTGACCCCCTATGTTTTCTGAGGGTGGCTGAGGATGCTCATATATGTTGATACATGTCTTCCAGCGGCTGCGCGTGAGCGTTTTTTTTTTTTTGCTGCGTGACGTCTGTTATCGTTCGATTCAAAGGAAATCAGGAAGTGTTGACCGCCATTTTGTCACTGCGAGTAAATATATTGTTAAAAATAATTGTTATAAATTAATCCGTATTGATAAACATTGTCTGCGCCATCTTGCCTTTTATCCAATGCCACACTTTTGTCGTGCACGGCAGCCATTTTAGATGCCTTGACCAGACCCACTCTCTGCACGCCGCCGATCCTCAGCATGGCTCCCCACCCTCGCAAGCATCTCCCCCACGCACTGGTCACCCCCGCTCTCTCTCTCATGCATGGGCCATAAACCTCCCCCCATCTGCACTGCTCTTCCCTGAGAATCACACCCTGTGCCCGCCCGACACCTCCCTTTCACCCTATTCACTACCGCACCCTCTGACACTCCTCTTCCTCTGTGTCTGATTGTCCAGGCCGGTCCCAGGCTATCACCTAGCCCTGCGGATGTAGTTTATGGCCCCAACTGTAAAGAATCACCCCTCTTCAAAGGAGTTACAGTAGATCAAGGCCCCCACCCCATGAGATCCGTCACACCACACGCGTTCCTACTATCTGATAACAATCCTGTATTGTGATTGGGGAGGGGATTCTCACTGTGAGGGTGTGTGGGACCGAGCCTGAAGCGGAAGATTCCAGGGATGCCTTTTTGTACATCAAAGTCTTCACAATTATGTGTCACATTAAAAATATATAGCACTCCAACAAAGTAGTAGGATTATAACACTTTAATAACTTATAAATATATACAACGCTTCAACAAAGTAAACACGTTAAAAAAAATTTTTTTAAACAAGGCAACAATGGGCTGCTTTGGTCTGTCTTTTAGTCGGCAAAATCCGTCTGCCTGTGAGGTGGCGTCAGTAGCGGTCCGTTGTGCGAATAGGCCGAAGGCAGCACAACGCGCCGAGATCCGGACGGCACCCAGGTGATGTCCAGTAAGTTCCCGCACTGGTCTTGGCATCCTACAATGCTGCGCCGAAAAACGGCTTGGGGTGCCCCGGGGGGGGAGGCGGCGCGAACGGGTCTCCCCCGCCTCCCCAGGTGGAGGCTCCTCTGCTGCAGTGGGGCGCCCCTTTAGCGTTTCAGTCGCCATTCAGCTGTTTACCGCCTGCTTTTGCTGCACTGTGCCTCATCCGCCATTCAGCTGAGTTGCGCCCGCTCTTGCGGCTACAGCGTCTCGCCCACCATCCAGTTGAATTGCGCCCGCTCTTGCGGCTACAGCGTCTCGCCAACCATCCAGTTGAATTGCGCCCACTCTTGCGGTGCAGCGATAGGCGGCTGCCACAGGACTCTTAAAATGGCAGCCGGCTCTTCGGATTTGGGCCTGGTCCACTAAAATGGCCCTGGGACACATTTGAACTCGGATATTTGCCTGCTAGGGCTTGGGCCCCTTTCTCGAAAGCATCCCCTCAGCCTTGAAGATTCTACAAAAGTCATCGGGCCCCCGACTCCCGCAGGCTTCCAGTGGGGAGCGGCTGCCATGATTGCTTGCGGAATGGCCACGACGGAGCTACGAGATGGTGGTGCTCTCATGCTGACGCCAGCTTCAGTCTGAAACATCCAGAAACACTGTAGACTATCAATTCGATGACTTCCGGTGGAGCCCCAACATGACCCGGTAGGGAAGAACTTGCCCTCTCCTCTTTTGACTGATGGTTCTTGTTGCCTGTCCCCTCTGTTGTCATCTAACGGAACCTTTTTGGATTGCCGAGTGAGAAAAAAAAAGGTGGGGCTTTCAGCATTTGGGAAAACAAAATGTTTCAATCCAATGAAAAGTGTTATTTTTAGGTCATATGATCAAGCATTTCATCATTAGGAAACCAAAAGTAAAATGAACCAATGAAAAGTTTTATAAACAAGTCACATGACCTGTTATGAGCTTTGGGCTATAAAAAGGCTACAAAATCCGTTGGCCTGTGAGGCGGCGTCAGTAGCGGACCGATGTGCGAATAGGCCGAAGGCAGCACAATGTGCCGAGATCCGGATGGCACTGAGGTGGTATCCAGCAAGTTGCCGCACTGGTGTGGCCATCCTACAATGCTGCGCCGAAAGACGGCGTGGGGTGCCCTGGGGGGGGGGGAGGCGGCGCGAACTGGTCTCTCCCTCCTCCCCAGGTGGAGGCACCTCATCTGCAGTGCGGCACCCCTTACCGTTTCACTCGCCGTCCAGCAGAGTTGCGCCCGCACTTGCTGCTACAGTAGGCCGAAGGCAGCACAACGCTCCGAGATCCGGATGGCACCGAGGTGGTGTCCAGCAAGTTTCACTGGTGTGGCCATCCTACAATGCTGCGCCGAAAGACGGCGTGGGGTGCCCGGGGGGGAGGGGGGCAGCAAACAGGCCTCTCCCGCCTCCCCAGGTGGAGGCACCTCATCTGCAGTGGGGCGCCCCTTAGCGTTTCCCTCGCCGTCCAGCAGAGTTCCGCCCGCTCTTGCGGTACAGTGCCTCACCCCCCATCCAGCTGAGTTCCGCCCGCTCTTGCGGTACAGCGTCTCGCCCACCATCCAGCTGAATTGCACCCCCTCTTGCGGTGCAGCGGTAGCCGGCTGCAACAGGACTCTCAAAATGGCAGCCGGCTCTTTGGATTTGGGCCTGGTCCACTCAAATGGCCCTGGGACACCTTGGAACTCGGACGCTTGCCTGCTAGGGCATGGGCCCCATTCACGAAAGCGTCCCCTCTTTTGACTGATTGTTCTTGTTGCCTATCTCTTCTGTTGTCATTTAACAGAACCTTTTTGGACTGCCGAAAGGGGTTCTGGTCCGACCGCTGGTTGGTGGAGACATTTTGACTATATCCTGGACCTGCCCGGCCTCGCCCAAAATGGCGCCGGTATAAATGGGACTCGTAACTCTTTGTTGTGTACTGGTTGCCCAACCTTGATATCACGAGATACGTATGCAGTTTTGAAGCACATGGCGGGCGGGGACAAGTACTGATTGAACATTTGGACATCCTTATTGATATTAAGTTCTGATGTGTTATTGATTACTGTACTATTGAAAGTTCGAATTAACGTCACCCATGGTACTTGCCCCCAAATCTATATCTAGATAATTTTATTGTAACTGGCCCTGTCGTACTTTAATTATAAAATGTACGTCCACCGATTCTGCAACTGTTAGACACCTTAGTTCTTGCAACCCAATGGCCCGCCCGTTACGTTCTTCTACAATGTAAATGTCCCCTCATCATATGCGATTCCAGTTTGCTCCGTGGCCGGCCCACGTGGTTATAGGCCCGTATTTGTATACTGACATTTTCACAATAAAGGTTTTTAAAACAAAACATGGTAGTAGTACCTAGATTGGTAAAGTTTTGAATAATAGCCACTGTTTTCGAATCAGTAAAAGGCAAGTGAAATAAAGCAGCCCGATTACATGACGGTTAAAAGGTATAATACGCAGGAACGCAGTAAAGATAAATGGTCAAGGGCTGTTGTGTTTTCTACTCCTGCAACATAAAGTGATCGATAAGAATCCGATATTCATGCCTATCAGCGACTAAGACAGCAGGCCGAGCCTCTTTTGTTCAACGGCTCCCTCATGGGACAAAGAAATGCCCTTTTTCTCGAAATAGGAATATTTTACTTGCAGGACAGTTGTAAATTTCCCGGGAAAATACATTAGCCTGGAACATTGTTAGTGATAAACTGTAAATGCATCTGGGTCCTTTGCTTTACAAGTCAGAGTGAGAAAAAAAAAGGTGGGGCTTTCATCATTTGGGAAAAAAAATGTTCGAAAGCAATGAAAAGTGTTATTTTTAGGTCATATCACCAAGCCTTTCATCATTAGAATAACAAAAGTAAAATGAACCAATGAAAAGTTTTATTAACAAGTCACATGACCTGTTATGCTTACGTTACACGCTGCGCGCCGCGCTCTGGATCGCTTCCGGGAAGCTGCGCCTCGCGCACCGGAGCACTTCCGGGTGCGCTAACGCGGCGCGTCATATGACGCATTACGCGACAACGCAGGTCCAGAATATAGTCAAAATGTCACCACCAACCAGCGGTCAGAACACAACCCCTTTCAGTAGTCAAACAAGTTCTGTTAAATGACAACAGAAGGGACAGGCATCAAGAACCATCAGTCAAAGAGGGGAGGGCAAGTTCTTCTCTACCGGGTCACGTTGGGGCTCCACCGGAAGTGATCGAATTGGTAGTTTACAGCTTTTCTGGATGTTTCAGACTGACGCTGGCGTCAGCATGAGAGCACCACCATCTCGTGGCTACGTCGAGGCCATTCCGCGAGCAATCATGGCAGTCGCTCCCCACCGGAAGTCTACGGGAGTCGGGGGTTCCGGTGACTGTTGTAGAATCTTTAAGGCTGAGGGGACTCTTTTGGGAATGGGGCCCATGCCCTAGCAGTCAAGCGTCCGAGTTCCACGGTTGCCCAGAACCATCTTTGCAGGCCAGGCCCAAGTCTGTGGAGCCGACCGCCATTTCGTGAGCTCCGTAGCAGTCGCCTGTCGCTGTACCGCAAGATTGGGTGCAATTCCGTTGGATGGCAGGTGAGACGTTGTAATAGCAAGAGCAGGCGCAATTCAGCTGGCCGAGCGAGGCACTGTGTCGCAAGAGCGGGCGCAAGGCAGCTGGTCGAGTGAAGTGCTGGGGTGTAGCTGAGAAACCTCCAGCTGGGGAGGTGGGGAGGCTCGTTCGCGGAGCCTCTCCCTTCTAGTGCACCCCACGCCGTCTCCAGGCGCAGGTATATGTGATGGTCGGACCAGGGCACCGCAGGACGTGTCTTCAGGTCAAACGGATTGTGAGACAAGGTGTGGAGCAGGCGCAATTATCTCGGGGGCCTCCGTCAAGCGGTTCAGGGAGGCACCGCATCACATTGTTTTCCAATGCAGTCAGGTCCACAAACAGCCCCCACTTACTTTGAGAATAGTGAAGCTGCAGCAGGTGCAAATAAGCTTCAGACAGTGTTACAAGCGCTGCTCGGAACCCTCAACTATGGCACCCAACATCCAGGACTTATGCCATTTGTGCAATGCAGTGACATCGAAGCATCTCAGGGACCAAGCAACATACTATATCCAGAGTCCTTACCACAACCTCTGCCTTCCTTCTTACCAAGTTATTGTTCTTTCACTCCCACTCCAGGCTTTTAGTCTGTGGATGGAAAACCATGAACCTACACTCACCTATGAAAATCTTACTAGTGATGGTTGATTTTGAGCCCCAAATACAAAGGCTTGTTTGGGTCGATGTTGCAGCAGGCTGCCATGTAAATAGATATTTAATAAAAAGTTTTACCCTGTTACTTGTTGATTTTGAGTCCCAAATACAAAGGCTTGTTTGGATCGATGTTGTAGCAGGCTGCCATGTAAATAGTTATTTAATAAAACGTTTTACCCTGTTACTTTGCTGGTGTGTTGTATATATTTATAATATTTGCATAGGGTTTGTCGTTATTTTGGGTGGGGTGGTCGGCGGAGCCGAGCTATCTTGCAGCCATCATGGTGTCGAGCTCAGTTCCTCTCACTAGTTTCGTATTTATCATGAGGGGTTGTTCATAATGTTTCTATTTTAGCGAGGTCAAAAAGAGATCTCATTAGTGGCCTACTGATTTTGCTTGATTCCTTTTGTTTTTTTAACGATTTTTCACTATCTGCAAAGACTAAACAGAGTATTGCGACTCTGTGCTTGTTTGTGAATAGAGAATGAACCAAAGAGAACCAATTCCAAAACAATAAATGCTAGGATAACAATCAATCAAATGGAGAGGGAAGCAGGCACGGCGGATTACAACAGGGGCAAAGGCCTGTGTTACCTACCCTTCACTATCTGCAAAGAGAGAATACTCCTAAAAGAAAAGAGAGGGGGGGCAGCGTTCAAAGCACATCAGCGTGCATAAACACGAAAATGTTTTTACCTACCACGTACTTGACATTTTACAGCTTTTGATATTTGCTATAAAAAACCATTGAAATTCACTGAAAAAAACATAGGTTATAGACCATATATAGTTAGGAATTAGCATTTACAAAACCTTGAAAATTCACTGTAAAAACCATGGGTTATAGACCATATATAGTTAGGAATTAGCATTTACAAAACCTTATTTTACTCACACAAAACCATTGAAATTTCATATATAGTTAGTTGCACTAACTATATATCGCGCACCCGCAATCCACTGCTGATCATGTCACATATTACATCATTCATGACATGATCAGTGACATCACTGATGACATCACTGATGACATCACTGATGACATCTCAAATGACATCACTGATGACATCTCATTTGACATTACTGATCACATGACTGAAGACTTCATTAATGTGATAATACGGTGAACCTCTTCAGACTCTAATATAATCTTAGATACACTCAGAGTAAATAGACACTCACAGACTGTCACTCATCCATGGAGTTACTCACACACCTAGTCAGTCATGCAAAGAATCAATCACACTTCCATTTCCTCAACTATACAGTTATACACACCTTACTTATTCAAACATATACTAACACATATTTACTCTCTTATACAATCCCTGATACAAGTTCACAATGATCCATACAGCCACTCACAAATTCACTGGCTCTTATGCACTGTTATTTATATATGTCAACTCTCACATGTACTGTGTTTTACATATATACTTACTTTGACATGTAGCACTGAGATATCAATTCACTCACCAATACAAGCATGCACACAGTCAACCGCCCATACAGCTGTTTCCACATGCACTTTTGAACCCATACATCTAGTTATTCAACTGCTCACACATCTATGCACAGAGTCATATACCTCCCAGCCACCCACACACACACTCAGTCTCCCAATACAAATACTTGGGCAACCAATCAATAACCCATATACTTAATCATAAAGCTACTGATCAACACATGCAGCAGTTAACAGAACAACAGACATAATGATGCACAAATTAAGACAGTTTAGTTACTAACCCATGCACTCAGTGAGACACATTTAATCACTCACTCATACAGTCAGTCATGCACCTACTAAATCCTTCATCCTGACACTTATACATCCACTCATTCTTCAATATGTAAGACATATTTTGACTTTACAGAAACACACAGTCACTGGATGTTGTCATCAGTGATGTCATCAGTGATGTCATTTGAGATGTCATCAGTGATGTCATCAGTGATGTCACTGATCATGCCATGAATGATGTAATATGTGACATGATCAGCAGTGGATTGCGGGTGCGCGATATATAGTTAGTGCAACTAACTATATATGAAATTTCAATGGTTTTGTCTGAGTAAAATAAGGTTTTGTAAATGCTAATTCCTAACTATATATGGTCTATAACCCATGGTTTTTTCAGTGAATTTTCAAGGTTTTGTAAATGCTTATTCCTAACTATATATGGTCTATAACCTATGGTTTTTTCAGTGAATACATATATATATATAATCAGCTCATTTTACCATTTGCAGCTTATAACTAATAGCCACCAGGGGTCCCTACTAACCAAAAGCAGTCATTCTACTTGTAAATCGTGCCAATCGAGTGAAACAGCAGCCTAGGATTCACCACTGCTTCATCTAATTTTCCAACAGATTGTAGACGTAAATTGGTTTTGATGGTACGCCTGTGAATACTGAAATATTCAGAGCATATTCTGAATTTTCAGTTAACACATCAGTAAGTATTTTGGCCATCAGTGAATTCAACCTTTTTTCTCAATCGGAATAGGCAAGGATAATGACAGATATATTTTACAATGTTAGAAAGTACATCATTTTATTTAATTGTGTGAATAAAAGGAATTGCCTCCCCGTCGGGGAATTGAACCCCGGTCTCCCGCGTGACAGGCGGGGATACTGACCACTATACTAACGAGGACTTATTGGCTTCAGTTAAACAGTGCTCACCTGCCTGGGGTTAAGGCATGCCCTCGATCAATTCACAGTATTGTAATAGGCAGAATTGCTGCTTTTGGTGAGGACAAGTAATCTTTTTTCCTAAATTATTACAATACAGAAATTCCTAGCCAAAAGCAATCAGTTTTATCAAGAAATTATTTCATTGAAATAAATATCTATCTATCGATCTGTCTATCTTTCTATCTATCAATATATATATATATATATATATATATACTACCTACTGGCGGTCGCCAGTAGGTTTATATAGTTAGGATTTTTTTCCTATGGGATTCTGAAAATTCTATGTCGAATAACTTTAGTGTTTGTGGACGGAATTGGCTGAAATTGTCAGGAAAATGGCACATTTTGTTTCTGAGCAGCCCATAAAAATTTGGGGGGGTTTCGTGAAGTGGGGGCCGAGAAAAAAGGGGAGTCCCAAAAC
Source organism: Lissotriton vulgaris (assembly GCF_964263255.1). Taxonomy (NCBI): domain Eukaryota; kingdom Metazoa; phylum Chordata; class Amphibia; order Caudata; family Salamandridae; genus Lissotriton; species Lissotriton vulgaris. The sequence goes on from NC_141697.1 coordinate 9,979,979, forward strand.
GTGTTTTTAACATTGAGTTGGACTCACTTTTAGCTCGAACGGCTGAATGGATTTCTATGAAACTTGACAAAATTGTAGGGACTGGTAGCCCAATGTGCCTTTGCTAGGTCTCAAGATATGTGCTCCAGTGGACTTTGAGAAAAAATATATATATCTGTGACAGCGTCCCGGTTAGCGCCCCGGTTCGCGTACCTGACGCTTAACGGAACTTCGCGTGAAGAAGCGGATTGGCTCCCCGGTGACTGTGAACATTCTAAACAGTCCGGAGCGGCCGCCATCTTGTGTCTCGGTAGGATCGAGACACAAGAGGTGGCAAAAACAAAGGGGGAAATGAGCATAAGGGGGCAGAGTACATCCTCCCTGACCCCCTAGGTTTGATGAGGGGGCTTTAAAAGGGCCACGCGGGGCAAACAAAAATAATTTTTATTTTCGTTTTTTTGCGGGGGGAGCACCCGGTACGCGCACCGGGAAGCGGTCCGGGGAGCGTAATATAGGGAAAAAAGAATGAAAGAATGTTCAAATATTGTATGTTTATTGATTGTTCTTTTTGTTGTATTTTTTTTTTTATTTTTTAAGTACCAACATGTAGGTACCAATGCAGAGTATAAAAATAAATATACACCGGCTCCTTTGTAGATATCTTGCAAGTTGTTTCAGAAGTTATTGTGGTATATGGAATTCATAGCATAGTCTGTGAGGAAAGCAGAAAGAACATGGAGGCAGGAGATGATAAAGAGATGTTATATACACATTGGAGATAATATAGTGGGAGAAAGGAAGTAACTATGAGCAAACTTACTATGTAACACATAAAAGTTGCACAGTATATTTTAAGTCTCACTTTATATTTGATCTTTTTGGGTACTATTTCAAAATTTTCATATTAAAAAGAATAATGTCTCAAACAATTTTAACTTAAAATTTAAATTTATTGTTCTGATTTTTTAAAATCTAAGAGAATTTGTAACATTAAATCATCAGGTATGTCCTCCTTTTCATTCCAAGAATCACATTCTTCAGCACATTTTAATAATTCTTGGTCTACTGTTTCATCCATAAAGTCTAGTTCTTCTTTTTCTTCATTTGGATTGTTTTTAATCCTAATTTGAAATGAAATTGTATTTTCTTTTTGCTCTGCTTCCATTTTCTTGCTGTAAATTGCATAAAAAATAAATATATCAGTGGAGATAGGGCACTGTTGGGTTTAAGTTCAGACAGGTACTTGTGAGTTTTTAACAGTGAATAATCTTTGGGCAGTGCATGGTTTCAGGCAGGAAGTAGAACTATTAAAAAGTGCCTGTGATGAAGCCTAAGTAAATTCATAATTATACCACAGAAGCCTAACTCAATCAATAATTTAAATAATTAAGTCTTTCTCAATGACTAACTCTTATAGAGGGATAGTATGTAACTATCTGAAAACGTTTTCCTAAATTAATTTAAAGTGCATAACATAGTTCTCCTTTCAAATTTTTTAAATTATATCTTACCTTTGAAAAAGAAGTTAAAGTTGACAGTGAAAATGCTCTTGAAATGTACTTCAGGAAGTAGTAGTCAAAATGGCTGTGTTTCTCTCTCTTTCTTTATATATATTCAGGTACATAACCAATCAAATGTCTTGAAATAATAGTAGAAAATGAAAGTAACATTTTAATTAGTTGTCAATTCTAACACTTCATATGTGTTTTTGTCATGTAATTTACCTCAGGATATTTAGTCAGGCCTACAGCATAATTTTCTCAATGGAATTCCATCAAATTTGGGTAAATGGTAGGGACTGCTATGTAGTAGGGCCTATTCTATATTTGATGAAAGTGTCTCCAGTGGTTTTTCTGTAAATTACTTTCCCACCTTTTTTTAGCGAGCACTCACCGGTGCGTGCCCCGGTACGCGTACCGGCAGCGTTACGGGAGTCCTCCATTTTGTGTATCGGTAGAATTGAGACACAAGATGGAGGGGAAACAATGTTCGGAATGGGTAGAAGGGGGCACGGTAGACACTTTCTGACCCTCTAGGTTTTCTGAGGGGGGCTTAGGACGCTCTTATAGGCAAAAAAAAAAAAATCGTGTGGGGAGCGCCCGGTACGCGCACCGGTAAGCGAACCGGGGAGCGTACTTTGGTGAAAAATACTAAAAAAAGATAAACGTTTTGAATGATCAGAGGTAGGGTAGCTCTGAAAAGAGCTATTGGGTTCTGTGGCTAATTTAGGTGCCTACAAGTAGGTTCCAATGCACAGTTTTAAATTCAGGAGGAATATTCTATTCCCCTCATCGGAGAAGTGCACACCATCTCCTCTGTAGATGTCTTGCATGTTGTAACGCAAGTTATTGTTGTATATTCAACCCATTCTAAAGTCTCTCATGTTAGCAGAAACAGATTTATTCACATGTTTCCGTGCTTTCTCAAATTGTGGAAAAAATTGGTTGGACCACTTCCATTTCTGTCTTTGGCATATATTGGAATATACCAAGGCAGTTTGGGGAAAAAGTGTCAACAATTGATGAAAGGTGTCCTTTAAAAGCATTTCCAGACCAACCCCAGTCATAGTCCCAAAATCATTTCTACCACAGTGCACTATTAAGAGGTCAGGGTTTGGCAGATGCATAAAAAAAATATATTAAAAACTATATTTTTCCTTTAAAAGAATAATACATTTTACAGCTTTTGATATTTGCTATAAAAAAACATTGAAATTCACTGAAAAAAACATAGGTTATAGACCATATATAATTAGGAATTAGCATTTACAAAACCTTGAAAATTCACTGAAAAAACCACAGGTTATAGACCATATATAGATAGGGATTAGCATTTACAAAACCTTATTTTACTCACACAAAACCATTGAAATTCGCATATATAGATAGTTGCACTAACTATATATCGCGCACCCGCAATCCACTGCTAATGATGTCACATATTACAACATTCATGACATGGTCAGTGACATCACTGATGACATCACTGATGACATCTCAAATGACTTCACTGATGACATCACTGATGACATCTCAAATGACATCACTGATGACATCACTGATGACATCTCCAATGACATCACTGATGACATCACTGATGACATTCCATTTGATATTACTGATCACATCACTGATGATATCATTTATGTGATAATAATATGAACCTCTTCAGACTCTAATATAACCTTAGATACAATCAGTGTAAACAGACACTCACAGACTGTCACTCATCCATGGAGTTACTCACGCACCTAGTCAGTCATGCAAAGAATCAATCACACCTCCATTTCCTCAACTATACAGTTATACACACCTTACTTATTCAAACATATACTAACACATATTTACTCTCTTATACAATCCCTGATACAAGTTCACAATGATCCATAAAGCCACTCACACATTCACTGGCTCTTATGCACAGTTATTTATATATGTCAACTCTCACATGTACTGTGTTTTACATATGTACTTACTTTGACATGTAGCACTGAGATATCCATTCACTCACCAATACACTCATGCACACAGTCAACCGCCCATACAGCTGTTTCCACATGCACTTTTGAACCCATACATCTAGTGAATCAATAGCTCACACATCTATGCACAGAGTCATACACCTCCCAGCCACCCACACACACTTGGTCTCCCATACAAATACTTGGGCAACCAATCAATAACCCATATAGTTACTCATATAGCTACTGATCAACACATGCAGCAGTTTACAGAACAACAGACATAATGATGCACAAATTAAGACAGTTTAGTCACTAACCCATGCACTCAGTGAGACACATTAATCACTCACTCATACAGTCAGTCATGCACCTACTAAATCCTTCATCCAGACACTTATACATCCACTCATTCTTCAATATGTAAGACATATTTTAACTTTACAGAAACATACAGTCACTGGATGTTGTCATCAGTGATGTCATCAGTGATGTCACTGACCATGTCATGCATGGATGATGTCATATGTGACATCATCAGCAGTGGATTGCGGGTGCTTGATATATAGTTAGTGCAACTAACTATATATGCAAATTTCAATGGTTTTGTGTGAGTAAAATAAGGTTTTGTAAATGCTAATCCCTAACTATATTAGGTCTATAACCTATGGTTTTTTCAGTGAATATATATATATATAATCAGCTCACTTTACCATTTGCAGCTTATAACTAATAGCCACCAGGGGTCACTACTAACCAAAAGCAGTCATTCTACTTGTAAATCGTGCCAATCGAGTGAAACAGCAGCCTAGGATTCACCACTGCTTCATCTAATTTTCCAACAGATTGTAGACGTAAATTGGTTTTGATGGTACGCCTGTGAATACTGAAATATTCAGAGCATATTCTGAATTTCAGTTAACACATCAGTAAGCATTTTGGCCATCAGTGAATTCAACCTTTTTTCTCAATCGGAATAGGCAAGGATAATGACAGATATATTTTACAATGTTAGAAAGTACATCATTTTATTTAATTTTGTGAATAAAAGGAATCGCCTCTCCGTCGGGGAATGGAACCCCGGTCTCCCGCGTGACAGGCGGGGATACTGGCCACTATACTAACGAGGACTTATTGGCTTCAGTTAAACAGTGCTCACCTGCCTGGGGTTAAGGCATGCCCTCGATCAATTCACAGTATTGTAATAGGCAGAATTGCTGCTTTTGGTTAGGACAAGTAATCTTTTTTCCTAAAATATTACAATACAGAAATTCCTAGCCAAAAGCAATCAGTTTTATCAAGAAATTATTTCATTGAAATAAATATCTATCTATCGATCTGTCTATCTTTCTATCTATCAATATATATATATATATTATATATATATATATATATATATATATATATATATATATATATATATATATATATATATATATATATACATATTCACTGAAAAAACCATAGGTTATAGACTATATATATAGTTAGGAATTAGCCTTTAAAAAACCTTGGAAATTCACTGAAAAATAGGTTTTAGCCCTTATATAGTTAGGAATTAACATATAAAAAACCATTGAAATTCCTCCTATATAGTTAGCTGGACATTTTATTGATATAAAACCAATGAAATAAGGTTCGAACTAATTTTAAAGTTAGCTTTCTGTTTGTTTCTTTACAGACTAAAGACATAATTTCCAAAGATGCTTTGCCCAGAGGTTGTGAATATTTGCTCATTAGGGCTACATCACAAAGAGACTATATATTGAAAGCCCAACAGATATTATTTGAAATGTGAGCCCACTTGGGCTAAATTAAATGTGAAATATCATGGTTAATGAATGATTACAACGTATGGGCTCACTAGAGCTACATCGTGACGAGACGATATATCGCAAGCCTAACACGTGTAATCGATATATTATGAGTTTTTTGACTTATTATCAACTGGTTAATAATACTAGCCCACATGGGCTAAATGTATGTGAAACATCATGATTAATGAATGGCTAAAATGTATTTTCAGGGCAACATGAAAATGAATTTTGTTTACTCTGTTTGAAACCAAAAAACGGAAGTATTTTTACTATGTTTATTAAGTTGGAACCTTGCACCTTTAAATGTGTGTATTGCACTTTATTGAATCACCCTTGACAAAGCAGTGAGGTAACTGCGAAACGCGTCGGGTTTGCCCGAAAGCCTAAAATAAAGACCGTTTATGAAACATGGCCACGGCACCAGTGGATTTATTTATTTTCCAAAAACTGGGTTTGGTTGGAATCTTTGGGAGTGGCATTCCCTGCCGTGTTGCCCGCCGTGATTGTGGCTTGGTTTTCTGGCAAAACTACGCTGGGATATATATATATATATATACATATTCACTGAAAAAACCATAGGTTATAGACAATATATATAGTTAGGAATTAGCATTTAAAAAACCTTGGAAATTCACTGAAAAAACCACAGGTTTTAGGCCTTATAAAGTGATGTCACTGACCATGTCATGAATGATGTAATATGTGACATCATCAGCATTGGATTGCGGATGCGCGAAATATATAGTTAGTGCAACTAACTATATGTGGAATTTCATTGGTTTTATATCAATAAAATGTCCAGCTAACTATATAGGAGGAATTTCAATGGTTTTTTATATGTTAATTCCTAACTATATAAGGCCTAAAACCTAATATATATATATATATATGCTCATCCAATCGCATAAAATAAAGTAAACTGCTTTATTAACAATGACGCCTCATTCCACAGTGGGTTAATGGCGTGTCCCCCCCTTCACCCCCTCAGGTGAAGCTGGACTCCCTGTCATGAGAGGTGACTAACTACCTTTCGTGTAATTCACCCACCAAATACTAAGCTGTCTGTAAACAGTACGCAAGTTTTCCACAACCACAACATAACAGCTTGACTTCTGGGTAGGATCGCGGGATGTGGTGGGTTGAGCGAAAAGTATTCAGGACTTGCCAAGAACTTTGTGAGTCATATCGTCCCCTATCTCTCATCAATGCTGACAGCAAAAGTTACTGGCAAAAAGACTACTCCAATTGATGCCGAAACTGATCAGTCCGCACCAGTCTGGCTTTATCCCGATCCGATCCACAGCGGATAACCTTTGCTCACTATTCACCCTTACTCACCAGCTAAACCCAGATGTTCCAACTATTGCTGCATTTATTAGAAGCCGCTAAGGTATTTGATACTTTTGAATGGCCTTTCTTGCTTAAGGTATTAACCAGATTGGGACTAGGTAAGGATTTGTAAAATGGATTCAGATACTATATACCGCTCCTTCAGCTAGACCTTGCTTAAATGAAGGTCTGTCGGAGCCGTTTATGATTCGACAAGGTACGTGGAAGGGATGCCCCCTGTCGCCTCTTCTTTTTGCCCTCACCGTAGAGCCCAAGGCCTGTACACTGTGTGAATTTCACTGTAGATGGGGGGTGAATGTGGGCTATTGATATTCACTAATACGCATGTACACTGATGGTGTGATGCAAGTAGTAAAAAATCCAGGAATCAATTTGACTCCTATCATTGAGTAAATAGTGGAGTTCGGTCACTGACCCTGCCTTCAGATTAAATGGGCTAAATCTATTATGGTCCCCCGGACAAATGCAGCCACCAGACATGCGCTATCAGTTGCAATGGCAGACTGAACCAATTAGGTATCTGGGTATTCTCTACCACACAGACATCCCGACCATTATTCACGTGAACTATGGGTGCTATATGGAGAGCCTGCAATCCCAAATCGATCGATGGACCACCCAGCCGCTATCACTGGCAGGTAGGGCTGCTCTGATGATAATAGTTGTTTTGCCCAAGTTACTTTATTTGTATTAAAATGTTCCCATTCCTCTTTAGAAGGCCTTTTTTGTTGAACTATGCTCCTTAGAAATTAAGCTGGCATGCGTGGGTTGACTGCCACTGATTGGGTGCCACACAATGCAGCTCCCATATTGTGGGGTGTGGGGAGCTGCCTCTCCTTCCATGCACCCAAACCTCCGATCAGCCCAGCTCTCACTGGCCACCATCCCACGTATCAGGAAGCCTAGAAAGGGAGGAATGTCCTGCTCCTGCCTCGCAGCCAAAGCCTGGAACACTCTCGCCCTACACCTCTGCCAATTGCCTACATTGCCTCAATTCAGGAAGCACCTCAAGACCTGGCTTTTGGGATGACCCCAGCACTCACCGGAGCCGGCCTCTCCTCATCTACAGCGGCTTGAGATCCTCACGGGTGAATAGTTGCACTTTACCAACCCTGATTGATTGAATCAGATACGGGCAGCGCTGCTAGACATGAGAGACCATGCCGTCCAACTCACTCCCTCTATAGTTCTACTGGGGTATTTCTAGGTAGCGCCTAAGATGTCCTGCAAACACGTTGCTGCAGGGCTGCTTTTGGGTAAAGGTAGAGTGGCCATTATGTGGGCAAGCGGACATGGTCCATAAGTTGAGGGCTAGGTAAAGGACATGTCCCCAGGTGAGGATTGGTCAGAGACATGCTGCAACCCTGCAGCCTACTGCTTGACCAGGAGACTTTTGGGACCCACTGGGGTCTTATTTCTTAAAGTTGAATCCTATTTTAGCACTGTACCACTGATGCTGCTTAACCAGCTATTAAAGGTATATAAGATTGCTTATCCTGTTTGAACCTATGTGACCCTGCATAGTCACTCTATAATGAGATACATGTGTTTTTCTAGAGACCTCTGGGGATCCATACCACTTCTTCGACACATCTTGTGTGATCTCCATGCACTGTATGTTTACGCCTGTCATAATATTAATTTAAATCGTCATGTCACATCATGCCTTGTTGAAGTGCTGTATGTGTTTGTCTTGTTCAATGAAAACCTATAAATAAATAAATTAAAAGAGGTGAAGACTCAGCCTGGTCATTCTGAGGTTGAATAAAGTCAGGATCCTCAACTTAAGGCATTTGCTAAGTGTGTGAATGTACTTCTACAGTCCTACAACTATTGATGGGATGGAGTTCACATAGTGGGTCTATGCTAGAAGAAAGAGGCTATCAAAATAGTGTTTGCGAAAGTATTGATGTAATTTACGTAAAATGATACAGCAATCTGCTCATTTTGTATGGAGAGGATGTGTTCGTAGGCCACCCACAGGTGTCAATAAAGCCTTGTACTCCACATAAGGCTTACGAATGACGATTTTGCAGTTTCACAGCACTTTGGTTATCACTGACATAGTCATCTGCACAACCTAGGGCAGAACTAGTGTCATTCATAGAACGCGACATTCCAACTCAATGCGGAGTAAAAAAAATGCAAGGTGGGTCTGGTGCCTGTGAGAATATATTACAAATACTAACTCTGAAAGGAAATAAAAAATATAAAAATCAAAATGGTCTCGACCACCGAGTGACACTATAACCAGAGGTAAATGCCAAAAAGATACAGCTCTCACCGCTTCCGCGTTGGCGTCCGCGGTGCCCAGTCACCAGAGGGCACAAGACTCCTGGGTAAGGCATTTCTAGCTGGGGAAATGCATACCCCGTGCTGGCAGTCATGCAAATCCTCGCGTCTCCTATTTTCCCGGGGCTCCGGAGCCCCGCACCAGCCGGCAGCATCACCCGGTCTCCCCCTCTGCACGGGAGTGTTTTCAAATATAATTCAGAGCTGTGCTCAGCATATAGTTTTGTGAAAGTATTGATGTAATTTACGTAAAATGATACAACAATCTGCTCATTTTGTATGGAGAGGATGTGTTCGTAGGCCACCCACAGGTGTCAATAAAGCCTTGTACTCCACATAAGGCTTACGAATGACGATTTTGCAGTTTCACAGCACTTTGATTATCACTGACATAATCATCTGCACAACCTAGGGCAGAACTAGTGTCATTCATAGAACGCGACATCCCAACTCAATGCGGAGTAAAGAAAATGCAAGGTGGGTCAGGTGCCTGTGAGAATATATTACAAATACTAACTCTGAAAGGAAATAAAAAATATAAAAATCAAAATGGTCTCGACCACCGAGTGACACTATAACCAGAGGTAAATGCCAAAAACATACAGCTCTCACCGCTTCCGCGTTGGCGTCCGCGGTGCCCAGTCACCAGAGGGCACAAGACTCCTGGGTAAGGCATTTCAAGCAGGGGAAATGCAAACCCCGTGCTGGCAGTTGTGCAAATCCTCGTGTCTCCTATTTTCCCGGGGCTCCGGAGCCCCGCACCAGCCAGCACCATCACCCGGTCTCCCCCTTGGCACGGGAGACTGGGCGCACACATCGAAGGCTTCCCCTAGGCAGGGGAAAGCGGAAACCACGTCCTCCCGACCCCGCCCACAACCAGGCGGCGGCGGCGGCCATCATGAGGCGGCTCGGGCCACGGCGGTGATCTCGGGGGTAAAACGAGGGGTGGGCACCCTCGAAAATTGAAATAAAACAGACAAAATTAAAAGAGAGAAGCCCCAAAAGCCCTCCCCCCCAATTTTGATTTTTTTTAAATCACGGGGGTGCGCGCACACGTGCGCGCTTATAGATATATAATTTGTTTCTCTTTTAATTTTCTCAGGAACCACTGGAGGGATTTACACTATTTTACCAAAAGCGTGATCTGCGTACCAGACACTACTATTTTGACATGTTTGGTGTAATTCCCTTCAGCGGTTCAAGCTGTAGCCGTGTCTAAAGGTCCTATGGAAATTAACATGGGGAAAACATGTTTTGGGACCCCCTTTTTTCTCAGCCCCCACTTGACTAATCTCCCCCAAACTTTCAGGGAAGGAGAGGAGCGGAGCGAGCCATCTTCTTTGAGAAATTTGCGAAGATTCATCAACCAGCGCCAAAGTTATTCCCAATAGAATGTTGGGGATTTCCTATGGAAACTACGTCCTAACTATATATACCTACTGGCTACCGCCAGTAGGTAATATATATATATATACATACATACATACTTATATATATATTCACTGAAAAAACCATAGGTTATAGACCATATATAGTTAGGAATTTGCATTTACAAAACCTTATTTTACTAACACAAAACCATTGAAATTCCATATATAGTTAGTTGCACTAACTATATATCGCGCACCCGCAATCCACTGCTGATGATGTCACATATTACATCATTCATGACATGGTCAGTGACATCACTGATGACATCACTGATGACATCTCAAATGACATCACTGATGACATCTCAAATGACATCACTGATGACATCACTGATGACTTCTCATTTGACATTACTGATCACATCACTGATGATATCATTCATGTGATAATACGATGAACCTCTTCAGACTCTAATATAACCTTAGATACAATCAGTGTAAACAGACACTCACAGACTGTCACTCATCCATGGAGTTACTCACACACCTAGTCAGTCATGCAAAGAATCAATCACACCTCCATTTCCTCAACTATACAGTTATACAAACTTTACTTATTCAAACATATACTAACACATATTTACTCTCTTATACAATCCCTGATACAAGTTCACAATGATCCATACAGCCACTCACACATTCACTGGCTCTTATGCACAGTTATTTATATATGTCAACTCTCACATGTACTGTGTTTTACATATGTACTTACTTTGACATGTAGCACTGAGATATCCATTCACTCACCAATACACTCATGCACACAGTCAACCGCCCATACAGCTGTTTCCACATGCCCTTTTGAAACCATACATCTAGTGAATCAACTGCTCACACATCTATGCACAGAGTCATACACCTCCCAGCCACCCACACACACACTCAGTCTCCCATACAAATACTTGGGCAACCAATCAATAACCCATATAGTTACTCATATAGCTACTTATCAACACATGCAACAGTTTACAGAACAACAGACATAATGATGCACAAATTAAGACAGTTTAGTCACTAACCCATGCACTCACTGAGACACATTTAATCACTCACTCATACAGTCAGTCATGCACCTACTAAATCCTTCATCCAGACACTTATACATCCACTCATTCTTCAATATGTAAGACATATTTTAACTTTACAGAAACATACAGTCACTGGATGTTGTCATCAGTGATGTCATCAGTGATGTCATTTGAGATGTCATCAGTGATGTCATCAGTAATGTCACTGACCATGTCATGAATGATGTAATATGTGACATCATCAGCAGTGGATTGCGGGTGCGCGATATATAGTTAGTGCAACTAACTATATATGGAATTTCAATGGTTTTGTGTTAGTAAAATAAGGTTTTGTAAATGCAAATTCCTAACTATATATGGTCTATAACCTATGGTTTTTTCAGTGAATTTTCAGGGTTTTGTAAATGCTAATTCCTAACTATATATGGTCTATAACCTATGGTTTTTTCAGTGAATTTTCAAGGTTTTGTAAATGCTAATTCCTAACTATATATGGTCTATAACCTATGGTTTTTTCAGTGAATATGTATATATACATACATATATAAACATATGTCATCTGTATATCTATATAAATACAAACATAAATGCATGCATACATATACTTATATGCATACAGATGCATGTTATTTACATGAAAGTTGAAAAAACACTAATAAAAGCAAAGCTATAAAGCCACCTCATTACAAACAGAATGGCTTTAACTTAAACGAGGGCGAGATCTATTGCATTTTCAATGCTTTTTTACTTTGGTTCCATCAAGAAGGTATTCAGATGTGTCACACATTTGCCATAAATTCTGAATGTTAGCACTCTAGTTGCACATTAGATCACTGTAGTAAAGCTACTGCTCACCAGGGACGTCTGCTGCTGGTATTCAAAGTGCATGTTTCAGTCTGCATGTCAGAATTTTTTTAATGAAATAGAAGAGGATTTGAGAAGTCACTCAAAATGATCCCTAATTTTTCTTTCTGAAGCACTAATCATACTTTCTATGGCAAAATTAACCCCCTCATGTTGTTCCTTTTTAAATTGAGTGTTTTCAGACTTACCACTTCATTCCAATCAAGATGGCTTCTGGTGTGCCATACTTTTGTCATAAGTAAGACTGTTAGCGCTCTAGTTGTTCTTTAGAACACTCTGGGACATTCTGTCATTGGGCTATACTTGGGGTACATCTGGGTGATATTTGGGCTACATTTAGGCTCTTTTGTCTCTGGTGGCCATCTTGGGAGACTGTATGTCAGAATGTTTCAATGAAATTGAAGAGGGTTTGAGAAGTCACTGAAAATGTGCCCTAATTTTTCTTTCTGCAGCACTAATCATAATTCATATGGCAAAATATACCCCCTCAGTTTGTTCCTTTTTAAATTAAATGTTTTAAGAGTTACCACTTTATTCCAATCAAGATGGCTTCAGGTGTGCCATACCTTTGTAAGAAGTAGGACTGTTAGCGCTCTAGTTGTTCTTTAGAACACTCTGGGACATTCTGTCAGTGGGCTATACTTGGGCTCCATCTGGGTGATATTTGGGCTACATTTGGGCTCTTTTGTCTCTGGTGGCCATTTTGGGAGACTGCATGTCAGAATTTTTTAATGAAATAGAAGAGGATTTGAAAAGTCACTCAAAATGTGCCCTAATTTTTCTTTCCGCAGCACTAATAATACCTTCTATTGCATAATATACCCCCTTATTTTGTTCCTTTTTAAATTAAATGTTTTAAGAGTTACCACTTTATTCCCATCACGATGGCTCCAGGTGTGCTATACCTTTGTAATAAGTAGGACTGTTAGCGCTCTAGTTGTTCTTTAAAACACTCTGGGACATTCTGTCATTGGGCTATACTTGGGCTACATCTGGGTGATATTTGGGCTACATTTGGGCTCTTTTGTCTCTGGTGGCCATTTTGGGAGACTGCATGTCAGAATGTTTTAATGAAATAGAAAAGGATTTGAGAAGTCACTCAAAATGTGCCCTAATTTTTCATTCTGCAGCACTAATCATACTTTCTATGGCAAAATATACCCCCTCATGTTGTTTCTTTTTAAATTAAATGTTTTAAGAGTTACCACTTTATTCCAATCAAGATGGCTTCAGGTGTGCCATACCTTTGTAATAAGTAGGACTGTTAGCGCTCTAGTTGTTCTTTAGAACACTGTGGGACATTCTGTCATTGGGCTATACTTGGGCTACATCTGGGTGATATTTGGGCTACATTTGGGCTCTTTTGTCTCTGGTGGCCATTTTGGGAGACTGCATGTCAGAATGTTTTAATGAAATAGAAAAGGATTTGAGAAGTCACTCAAAATGTGCCCTAATTTTTCATTCTGCAGCACTAATCATACTTTCTATGGCAAAATATACCCCCTCATGTTGTTTCTTTTTAAATTAAATGTTTTAAGAGTTACCACTTTATTCCAATCAAGATGGCTTCAGGTGTGCCATACCTTTGTAATAAGTAGGACTGTTAGCGCTCTAGTTGTTCTTTACAACACTCTAGGAGGCTGCAGTAGAACACAAAGAAATCAACTGACAGTCTCTGTCCTTGTTGGATGTACATGTTTTACTGAGAATGTCAGACTTCATTTTCACATGACTGAGAAAGATAATGTGAATTTACAGAAAATATGCTTTCAGTTGAGCTTATAGATCCCCTTCCAAACCACTGTGGGAAAATCATGAGATATTAGTTTTCTTTCAAACAATATTCATGATATCACAGCAGAAGGTTTTTTCGCATGGTAAAATCACCTTAGAACCCACCACAATTCCTAAAACGAGTATGGTACCATCAACAAATGATTTATAATGTAACTAAAGTCCTAAACCCTCTATTAACTACAATGCTTTTTAATGAGGTGCTATCATGTATATTGGTCCCAAGATGGCTGCCAACACTTCTTGGATGAAGTGCTGACAGCCAATCAGATCAGATGTGTGGTTAGGCTCCGCCCAGATATATATCTTTTTTTGAACCTAAATTACTCAAAATCCACTGGAGCACATATATTGAGACCTAGCAAAGGCACATCGGGCTAACAGTCCCTACAATTTAGCCAAGTTTCGTGCAAATCCATTCAGCCGTTCGAGCTAAAAGTGAGGCCAACCACCCTATGGAAATTAACATGGGAAAAAGGCGTTTTGGGACCCCCCTTTTTTCTCAGCCCCCCTTTAATGAAACCCCCCCCCAAATTGTCAGGGGCTGCTCAGAAACAAAATATTCCATTTTCCTGAAAATTTCAGCCAATTCCGTCCACAAACGCCAAAGTTATTAGACATAGAATTTTCAAAAATCCCATAGAGAAAAAATCCTAACTATATATACCTACTGGCGACCGCCAGTAGGTAATATACATACAAATAATAAATGCTCAAGGCTTCAATGTGCCTACAGGTGGAACCCAACATGCAGACAAAGCTGTCCCAATGGAAGTGGGATTGGCTCATAAACAGCATGGTGTCTGTACACAGTGCATCCATTTGTCGTCATTATTTGTAGCCAGGATGGTGATAAGGAGATGTGGCTAGTTCAAATTGTGGTCCTGTTCATAAAACCTGACCCTCAGCATCAGATGGTTTCAGTGGCACAGTGAATTACCGATGATGCTGCCCCTGATTAACAAGGCTGAGAAAAGGATGGATTGTTGACTTCTAGGGCCATTTTAATCTTTCTTGGCAGGAATACACTTTAAATCAAATTTATATCCTCTATATGTCGTCAGGCTCCTAACTCCGTAGTCGCAGGCATCCTTGGTAGCACACGCTCTCCAGCTGAATCCTGAAACACAAAGACAGCACATCTCAGTTTCCCATCCTCTAGTGTGCTTTGAACTTTGGTGAAACTGTAGAACTCTGCATAACATGCATTGTTTGACTGGCTGAGATAGTATGTGAGTATGAAAAGCTGTACATCACATAAACCTGCATTGATGATTGAACTGAGACTTCTTTTCTACACAAGGAAGGCCTCAAACAAGTCACTTATTTCTGTTAAGTTATAATACTAAGAACTTAATAAGAGAACATAATGTGCTATTGACTGCACTCGGTGGGAACCTCATACCCAGATGGGCAAGGCAAAAATAACACATTTCCAGAATGAACACTTTTGCAGCAATAAGTCACTTCAGTATTATAATATTTGTCCATTGTACTGCAGTCTACCTTCCTAAAATCTTTAAGCTGACACATGTTTCACTTAGTGTTTGGATTGATCAAATGAGCTTTCTGAATTGGGCAATAAAACAAGAAACCAAAAGTTGAAACAAATAAAGAACCTCATTCCAAAGTTCATCTTATATTTTTTCAAAGCTCATCCTATGTTTTTTCAGTTATGCAGTAAGTATATTAGTGGAATTAAGACATCATGTGCTTGACTAACATTGCATTTTAAGAGCGTAAACTTCCACAGCAACAGCCAGTCAGGACACTGACAGGATTTCAGTGATATATATATTTTAGTGAAAGACATCAGGTGCACTTAGAGGGGTAATAACTTGGTACATGGTTATCAAAGCATAATGTTTCATATATGTGTTGTAATAGCATTGCTGATGTGGCTGTTCAGGGTAGCAATTACTGAACCATTGTGCATTGTTTTGACTGTTACCCCCATTGTACATATGGGGGCTCAACAACTTTTTATATTTTTTACTTCACGGTAAGAAGAAGCAAATCTTGGGGAGACACACTTTGGCTTACCAGACAATCAAAAATAATAGGAAGAGCATCTCACACCAGTCTACAGATGACTACACGTTTGCTATCCCCCCACGCCACAGCTATTCCTGCTGGCTACCCATAGCCATTGGAAATGGTGCGAGTGCAAGGCCTTTCTCTGATTGGGTGAATGCTTCATCAATCTGATTCTTCAACAACATGATCTTTGACGATTCTGATTGGGCATGCTTTCAACCAATTAGAAGATATTGCATACAGTTAAGACCATTCTGATCTGGCTGCTAGTGGGTTTTTGTGTTTGGGTGCAAAATCATTTTCTGTCTTTCCCTAGCCTGCTCTTGGGATATTGTTTTGCAGTTTTATACATTGTGATCTTGGTTCACAAGGAGGGATCTGCAAGAGAACCAGACTATGTTACATACATGTTTTGTTCTTGTAGGGAAGCATGATGTAAAGATCTGAAGTGGAGGTATCTAGTTGCGGAATAGGTTGAGGAAAGAGAATCCAAGTAATTGTCAGTGGCGAGGCTGTACATGGCCCAGAAACATAAGATCATCAATAAAACAACACTTGGGAGACAGTCAAGGAGAGGACGATGGACAGAAATGCTAATTTTCCTGCTTAGCCCCCGAATAAGCACTCTGGTTACGTTGTAGTTATTAGAGGAGATAGCTGACAATCCTACAAAAAAGAATTGCAATAGTCTAACCTAGCAATGATGGGGCCTGAAATAGATTTTTGTGGAGCAGCTCTGCACAAATTGAGAAATATTTCCAATTAATTTACGCATGAAGAATCAGGTGGTAAGCTTCTCAATATGTGCCACAAAAGAGTTTGACATCAAAAATAATGCAGAGAATTATTAGACAACAATTTGCCTGAGGACAATAATTTGGAAGAACCTCAAAACAAATGAACATGCCCATAACCCCCCACCTTTACAATATAGTCAAATAGATCATGGAGAGATACAAATACTGAACTGTTATTGAAGGCAGTGCATTTGTCACAATTTCAGATGATTTAGTGAAAACTTATTTATTTCAATTGGCTGCAAGTGCTGTAGTGTTAAACTAGACCAGGTATATTTTTTTTATTCATTTATCACAAAAGTTCACATCTTCATCATTCCCCTTCATTTAAATGTAAAACAGCATATTTGTTTTGACCCAAGTGACTTATTGTAAATGTGATACAGTGCTCCATCTATTAAGGTATCCCCAGTAATTGAGCTAGACAAGTTTTTAAAAGACACACAATTGATGGACGGAATGCAGCACAAATCAAAACATTCATCCACAGTCAAGGGATTTGGGTTAAATACATTATTCTTTTACCCACTACGCCACCCCAGTTTCGACCTGGCCATATGCAAATCAGTCTTGACCCTGTGCCTCATGGGAACAGTCCATCCCAAACTGCCAAGCCAGGTCCTCCCTGGACCAGAAACAAGTATCCAAGTACCGGTTTCGGGATTTCGTCCCTCATCAGTCAGGATAGCTTGAATCCAGTGACGCAGTGAGCCCCGAACCCACGTCTGAGCATACCCGGCGCACTTAGGGTAAGGAAGCAAAAGACATACAATTGATGGACCATCATTCATTTGCTCACCATGCCACCCCAGTTTAGACCTGGCCATGTGCAAATCTGTTTTTAAGCACAATTGACCTGAGTGCAATAGTAATTAAGGGGGAGACTTTAACCACAAATTTGAGCCAGTAGTGGGATTGACCTGCCAGTTGCAGAGATCCTCATAGTGCAGATCCATCACACATTGGTAGGCAAACTAAGATGTACTTTGAGTAGGATCCCCAGGGAGATGGGGGGGTAATAGTTGTTAATAACTCAGCAAATCAGTGTCACAATAATGACTGCCGTAAAGCAAAGAGAGAGCCTATTATGGCAGATAACTCAAATGATTTCACAACACTAAGAGATAAAAGGTCCAAGTACAAAATATTATTAGTGCAAACCAAGAAAAACTGAGATGACAGTGTCTGGACGGAATTGATTATTGAAGCCAAAACCAAAGATCACGCAGGCCTCTGGCGATGGATAGCCAAAGGTAACAAACTGGGATTCACAGACATCTACGACCGCTTCAACAGCACGACCACCCTGACATCCACTGAGACCTCCGCCCCTTCAACCACCATCTGCACCAACCGCCTGCTCTCCTGGACCAACATCAACGGTGACTACACCATCAAGATCATGAACACCATCCACTCTGGATCGCCGTCAGACCCATGAAACCCATGGTGGACCCCAAGGACCTAAAGAACTTCCGGCCCATCTCCCTGCTCCCATTCCCGGTGAAGGTCATCGAGCAGACTGTCAACAAACAACTGACCTGCTACCTCGAGAAGAACAGCATCCTGGACCCTTCCCAGTCTGAGTTCCCCAGCAAACACAGCAACGAAACTGCCCTCATTGCCGCCATCCATTATTATTATTAATATTATTCTGAGTTTTGTATAGCGCCTGGTTACCAATAGGCATCCCAGCGCTTATCAGAACATAACACTACTAAAAGAATGCAGGGATTAAGCGGAGAACAAAAAGGTTTTTAAAAGTTTACGGAACCTGAGAAGGCTGGCTTCCGAGCGCAGTTGTAGGGGCAATGAGTTCCACAAGGAGGCCACATTTATTGAAAACCTTCTGCCACCAGTTCTTGCCTTTTTCACCCTGCCAACCTGAAGGAGATGTTGGTGGTCAGAGCGAAGAGAGCGAGAGTCCTTGTAGGGCTGGACCATCTCCTCCAGAATAGGTGGACCTACCCCGTGCAGAACTTTGTGGGTGATGCAGAGTGACTTGAATTTCACCCTGTCCCTCACAGGGAGCCAGTGCAGTGCCCTCAACGCCGGGCGGGCAGATTGACGCCTAGGGAGCCCCGTCAAAAGCCTAGCAGCCGCGTTCTGCACTTGCTGCAGTCTGTTCAGGGTAGATTCGGGTACGCCCAGGAATAGCGCATTGCTGAAATCCAGCCGCGAGATGATAAGTCCCTGGATGAGAAGCCTTCGAGTGGCCACTGGGAGCAAGGGCAGAATCTTCTGGGCTGACCGGAGCAGGCCAAAGCACACGCCAGCAGTCTTTTTGGCGTGGGTTTTAAACGAAAGGTCCTGCTCCAGCCATACCCCCAAGCTCTTGATCTCCTGCTTGGGGGGAGGCATCGGTCCCAGACAGTCTGGCCAGCTGCTGGGGGACAAAGATGGAGAGGAGTTCCCCAGCAGCATCAGTTCCGTTTTGGAGCCATTTAACTTTAGGGCTGAGCTGCACATCCACGTGTAGATCTTTTCAAGACACGTGTGCAGCCGGTCGGGATGGTACGCCGACTGGGAAAGGCCGACCACCAGCTGAGTATCATCAGCGTAACTGATGATTTTAATACCCAGCGGCCATACCACACTCTCCAGGGGGGCCATGTAAACGTTGAATAAGGTAGGGCTCAATGAAGAGCCCTGTGGCACACCACACTGGAGAGGGGTAGAGGATGATTTTTCCTGGCCTTCCCACACCTCAAATGAACGACCTTCCAGGAAGGAGGCGAACCATTTGAGGGCCAAACCTGTGACCCCCACCCCTGACAGCCGTTGGAGAAGCACCTGATGGTCCACGGTGTCAAAAGCAGCGCTGAGGTCCAGGAGGATCACTGCCACTGATCCCCCCGAATCCAGCATGCTCCTCGCATTCTCCACGACCGCCAGCAGGGCTGTGTCGGTCCCCTGACCGGGGCGGAAACCCGTTTGGGAGTCGCCCAGGAGGGAATTGGCTTCCAAGAAGTTGGAGAGGCGGCTATTCACCAGCTTCTCAGCCACCTTACTGATACCCGGCAGCAAAGAGATAGGCCGAAAGTTGGCGAGATCGGCGGGATCGAGGTTAGGCTTTTTCAAAAGAGCCTTAACCACCGCCTCTTTCCAACTGGGGGGGACCACCCCATGGGCGAGAGACAGGTTTATCAAGTCCGTCACAGGGCCGACGATAGTGGATGACACCTGTTTAAGATATTTAATAGGTGCTGGGTCTTTCGGGGAGCTGCTCTTCATAGATCTCAGCACCGACAAGACTTCCTCCTTAGTGACTGGACCGAGGGAGGCCAGCTCCACCAATTGTAGCTCAAGTTGAGAGCTGGGATTGTCCTCCAAGGAGGAGACCTCACCTGGCCGGGGAAGGGAAGCCAATATGTTGTCGATTTTGCTTTTAAAAAACGAGGCCAGTTCTGTGCATTTTTTGCGAGGGTCCTCGTGGAAAACCTGAGGATCGGGGGCATTGAGTAGCTCCTTAATGACCCTGAATGACTCTTTGGAGGAGTTGGCCGCAGAGCCAATGCGCTCTTCAAAGAATCCTGATTTTGCCACCTGAATAGCGGATTTATACCTGCTCAGGTCCGCACAATATTCTTTACGACTTGCCTCACTCCAGTCTCTCCTCCAGGACCGCTCTAGCCTCTTGCATCCTTTCCTCAGGGTTCTTAATTCTGATGAATACCAAGGTGCCGAGCCCACTCTCTTCCCCCTCGTGAGTTGTTTCTTTTTGGGTAGGAGAGTGTCCAGAGAATCCACGAGCCAGGTATGGAAGTGCGCGTCAGCGACTATCGGGTTAGCTCCCTGAGGGGGCTGCGTGGCCTCCAAGTGTGCCGCCCAGGTGTCAACTGGGAGCCTCGACCAGGCTCTCTCCAGGGTGTGAACCCGTGGGACCACCGCAGCTCGGCTGTCGAATTGCCATGACGCGGACACCAAATAATGGTCTGTCCAAGGTAGGGCAAGAGCCGGAGATGGAGTAAGATGGTCCAGATTAGAAAGTAAGGGATCAAGCAGGTGGCCCTTCTCATGGGTCGCACCCGAGTTGGCTAAATTGATTCCAAAAGATTAGAGATCATCGAGCAAATCGACTCCTGTGGCATTAGCGGGGTCCTTAAGATGGATATTAAAATCTCCGAGAACAACAAAGTTGGCAGTAGAAGAGGCAAGAAGAGCAGTAATTTCCAAGAGAGAGTTAGGGAAACTACCCAGGGGTCCGGGAGGGCGATAGATCAACAAGCCTACCAAAGACACTGTAGGTGACAACCGAAGGGAGAACTGTAAGCTCTCACAATCAGTCACCCCTCCATTCTGAATCTTACAAGCGAGCGTGTCTCTGTAGAGAACTGCAATTCCTCCTCCCCTCCCTTTAGGTCTATCAAGGTGGAGTATGTGAAAGCCTGGGGGGAGTGCTCTGACCATGTCAGGGCCCGAGCTGGGGGAGAGCCAGGTCTCAGTGAGAAACAACACATCGAGCTCGTGGTCTAGGATAAGTGAATTGATTTCAATGGCATGGCTCGGCAAGGACCGGCAGTTTAGTAAAGCCATGGAAAGAACAGATTTCACAGCCACTGAATTGTAGCCGGAGGAGCAAGCTCTACACGGTAAAAATGGAATGGTCCCCATCTGTGCAAAGCTACAACTAGTAGGGTGGGGCGGACGTAAGGCAATAAGGGCGTCTCTCCCATATTGGAACCTGGTGGTGAAAGGCGTCAATGAGTGGGGCATGGTGGTGGGCCCTAGGCCCGCCTGGGCACGGACGGGCGCAGACGGGCAGGACTCTGGCACGACTCCGGCGCAGGTCCGGCGCGTCCGCTGGTCACGTCCGCTGCGCGGAGCCATTAATGCCTGTTTTTATAGCGTTTGTCTATGGCCTCCCCAACCCAGCCCGACCCAAGATGGCCGCCAAAACCGGCGCCCAGCCCTCGGCGTCAACACTCAGCCGAGGGTGGGACCGGAGCTGCAGGGAGGGGGGAAAGAAGATTTTTAAAGCGCTGCTGAGCGCTGGGGGGTCTCTACACACTGCTACAGCCTAAATAATGCAATTAGCAGGCACAAGTGTCGAACGAGTAAAATCACAAAAATGCAATTAAAATTAAAGGAAAAGCAAGAGACCTCCCGGCTTCCGCCTCAGGAGGGGAAAGGCGTGTGCAAAAGTCTGATGTTACCGCTTTCCTAGTAGCTGGCGCCTTTTATAGCGCTTGTCTATGGCCTCCCCAACCCAGCCCGACCCAAGATGGCCGCCAAAACCGGCGCCCAGCCCTCGGCTTCAACACTCAGCCGAGGGTGGGACCGGAGCTGCAGGGAGGGGGGAAAGAAGATTTTTAAAGCGCTGCTGAGCGCTGGGGGGTCTCTACACACTGCTACAGCCTAAATAATGCAATTAGCAGGCACAAGTGTCGAACGAGTAAAATCACGAAAATGCAATTAAAATTAAAGGAAAAGCAAGAGACCTCCCGGCTTCCGCCTCCGGAGGGGAAAGGTGTGTGCAAAAGTCTGATGTTACCATCCATGACATCAGGACCTTGCCAGACAACGGAGAAACAGCGGCCCTCATCCTCCTGGACCTCTCAGCCACCTTCTACACGGTCTGCCACCGCACACTATGAATACGCCTCCACAACGCCAGGATCCAAGAGAAGGCCCTGGACCACCTCCTTCCTCTCTGGCAGAAAACAGAGCGTCCGTCTCCCCCCTTCTGCTCAGAAGCCACTGAGATCATCTGCGGCGTACCCCAGGGTTCCTCCCTACCCTGTTTAACATCTACATGGCTTGTCTCGCTCACGTTGCCCGACTGCACGGCCTCAACATCATCTCCTATGCCGATGACACCCAGCTAATCCTCTCCCTCACCAAAGACCCACACTGCCAGAGCCAACCTCCACGAAGAAATGAAGGCCGTCGCCGAATGGATGAGGAACAGCTGACTGAAGCTGAACTCAGACAAGACGGAGGTCTTCATCCTCGGTTCCACCCATTTGGCCTGGGATGACTCCTGGTGGCAGACGACACTGGGAACAGCTCCAACACCCACCAACCACGCACGCAACCTAGGGGTCATCCTGGATTCCATCCTCTCCATGACTAAGTAGGCCAACGCCATCTCTTCCTCCTGCTTTAACACCCTCCGCATGCTCCTCAGGATCAACAAGTGGATCCCCACCAAAACGAGAAGAACAATCACCCAGGCCCTCGTCAGCACCAGGTTGGACTACGAAAACGCCCTCTATGCAGGAGCCTCTGCCAAACTCCTGAGACGGCTGCAATGCATCCAGAACGCCTCGGCACGCCTGATCCTTGACATCCCTCGCTGCAGCCACATCATATCCCACCTGAGAGACCTGCACTGGCTCCCCGTCAACAAGAGAATAACCTTCAAGCTCCTCACCCATGCACACAAAAAGCACTTCACAACACCGGATCAGCGTACCTCAAAAGGCAGACCAGCTTCTACACCCCCACCCGCCAGCACCGCTCTGCCGGCCTCACCCTCGCCACAGTCCCCCGCATCCGAAGAGCGACCTCCGGCAGTAGATCTTTCTCCGACCTCGCCACCAAGACCTGGAACTCCCTCTCCACTAACCTACGGCAGACCCAAGACCTGCTGACTTTCAGAAGACTCTTCAAGACCTGGCTTTTTGAGCAATATCAGCATTCCCCACCCCCAGCGCCTTGAGACCATCAGGGGTAATTAGTGTGTGCTACAAATTATATGATTGATTTATTGATTGATTGAAAATGCATGGACCATCTACCTTCATTAAGACCATTGCTATTTTGGGTGTGAATGTTGACCACAATAGAACTATCAAGTTCCTAAGAAGGGCTTGAGGAGATTCTGACAAAGGTACCAGCCTCCAGTGGGTCAAGCATGCACACATTTGGTTTTGCAAATTTGGGTTAAAGCATTTCTGGGGAGCACCTACTTTATTGACAGCAGCCTCCCAAAAAATATTGAAAATTGCTTTCTGGCGTCCATTCAAAATAGTGTTTCCCATAGCCCAGATATTGGTAGTTTAACATCTCAGTCCCTTCTTATAAAACCAACCCCGGCTTTTGAGGAATATCTGGATGAAGTGCAGCCTCAGTTGGCAAAATCTTTGTACATGAAGGTCCGCTATAGTGTTTTGCAAATCAATTCAAACACAGCGAAATGGGGTCGTAGAACTGGTGAGAAAAATTATGAAGACTGCTGTGTACTATGCCAATCCGATGTACAAGAAAATGATGAACACTTATTATTCTTCTACCCTGCCGGGTCTGGTGGCTCAGTGGACTAATGTGTCCATTACAGGGGCATGTGTTCGACCTCATGGTCACTGGTTCAAATCCCGGCGGGTCCACTCAGCCTTTCATCCATCTGATAAAATGAGTACCGTTGGGTAAAAATAAACATCTGTTATTCAGCGCCAAGACACCTAAGGGTAATCGTGTGCTTTACGAATACACCTGTTATGTCTGCCTATGCCACGCCAAGGCAAAAATGGATTAAACCCATTTTCCGAAACTTGGGAACTAGGTCTTGTTTTGAGGCGGATTAAATAATAAAAAACTGACACTTCACTGAAAATAGTTTTTAGTGTCAGCAGATAGTTGTTCGCTGTGGGTATACTAAGAGGAAAAAAAGGTTGAAATGTTTATGTTCTAAATTAAATGTGTAGTCCTAATATCTAATATGCACTTTTTTGAGCAGGCACTTTAGAACTGTTCAGAGATTAGGCAGACCGTGTTGCTGTGTATGCTACGTCTTGCTCAAGTTCGTTTATAAGCACCTTTGAAGCATTTGCACTTTTATTGCTGTTTATTCTCTATGAGAGGAAGCTGGATTTATTACATTCACACTTCTAGTATTTGTATTTTACCAACCCAACCTGGATTTTCGATTCTCTTCATGGTTTAATTACATTGGAATGTAAGCTTAGCATTTTTAATGTATTTTATTTGACATATCGATTGGCGGCATTTTATTTAAATGTAAATATTTAGTATCCGCACTTGCTTAAGGCTGCACCATTGGGATGTTTAATATTTTAATTGTGTTTTAACAACCAATATGTATGAACTGCCTATTATGTATCTTTCAGGTTTAAAAAAAAACGAAATAAAGATTAATGAATGATACAGTGCTCGTGACTTTTATACAGAATATGTCACATACATCAGCATTCGGGTCCAAAACTCTACTTACAACACCTCAATACCTCACTTCCACCAAATCTATAAAAACTGCACAAAACTGCAGACACAATAGGCTACCTTTAAAAACTAAACACACAATAGGCTACCTTTAAAAACTGAACACACAATAGGCAACCTTCAAAAACTATACACACTATCACAAATCTTCTTTAGGTGAACTACTTCCATTACTTTCTGCAGTATATTTTCTGTTTTGCATCTCTATAAAACCACCACAATTAGTCATAACTTATCTGTATACCTATTAACCTTCCCCCTACCCTCCGCCACCCTGTACTACACTAGTTACTTGGCTGCTTCATCGGACACTATCCCAGTTCTCAATGTCTGCTCACCCTTCTTGAGCTCCATCGTACACGTTAAGTCCACAACACACAGAGGGGCATATGCACAAGAAGATATCGCCACCAGAACATCACTTTGAGCGATGTTGTGGTGGCGCTATGACCTTCTCCATATTTACAAAGTGGCATTAAGCCACTTTTTGTGACTTAACGCCGCCTTGTAAATAAGGCCCCCTTACAGGCATCGCTTAGCGTGAATGGGACATGAAATGGGTGTATCTGTGGGCGTTCTACTGCAATGTCCATTGCTTTTGATGCTGCATTAGATTTACAAGGAGGTATAAATCTGAGGCTGCGCCAAAAACTAACGCCATGAAAGAGAGGGGCGTTGGAACGGGGAAACGAGGAGAAAGACTTTAATTTCTCCTTGTTTTTGCTTTTACTATGTGTGCTGCATTTATCAAAAAAGGTGAGGTGCTGAAAGAATTGTTTACTGTGGTGAAGTTTATTATATTGGTAGAGGTGTGTGAAAATGCAGAATGTAACTTCCCCACCAATTTTTCTTAATGATCCAGGGGATCCACCTATTAGGTGGAAAAAAATGTTTGAGAATTACGCAAGGGTCTGTGGCACAAATCCCAGCGCTGAAAGGAAACATGCACTCTTGATGCATTGTATTAGAGGAGAAGGGCAGGAAGTTTTGGAGATTTTACCTACTTAAGTCAGGCAGATCAGAGGGTACTTAATGAGTATGAAATATGTATATAACAATTGGACTTACATTTTTTACCAAAAGTAAGCACAGTTATGGAGAGATTATTTTGGACGGAGAGAGCAAGGAAAGGAAGAAACGGTTGAACAGTTTCTAACTGCCTTAAGGAAATTAGCTTCCAGCTGTAAGTTCGCGGAGTTAACTGAGGAGAGGATACAAGATCAGTTTGTGCTTAGATGTACTAATGACAAAATAAGAGAAGAACTTTGGATGAAGGATGAGACACCTCTGCATGAAGTGATGATTATTGCTAAGCGTGTTGAACACATGGTTAAGTGTGTGGGTGAGTTCAGCAAAACAGGCAAAACTGGATGCAGTAATGAAAAGATAGCTTCAAGAAGTGAAGAATGTTGAAGAGAAAAATAAGAAAGGATTATGTTGATGCAAAAGGTAGCATAAGTGATAATCAAGCAAACAAAGCATTTGTGGAAAAAATGGGAGTACTTTTCGAGGTAATATCTACAGATGTGGGAGATTGGGACATATGGCAAATGATAAAAACTGTCCTGTTTTGAAAGTGGTCTGCAATATGTGTGGGAGGA
This sequence comes from Lissotriton vulgaris, assembly GCF_964263255.1. Taxonomy (NCBI): domain Eukaryota; kingdom Metazoa; phylum Chordata; class Amphibia; order Caudata; family Salamandridae; genus Lissotriton; species Lissotriton vulgaris. The sequence continues at coordinate 10,006,612 of NC_141697.1, forward strand.
AAGGTCATTTGGGAAAAAATTGTCGTCTAAGATTCAGAAGAGATTCTAGGGTTGAAACTAAAGAAGTTACATTTCAAATCAATGACGACAAAATAGAACATCCTTCTGACTGGGTTAAGGTAGGTGGAGTTAGAATTAAGATGAAGTTTGATTCGTGCTCACACTTGACATTTGTTTCAAAAGAGGATTATTTAAAATATTTCAAAGGGAAAGTTATACTTAAATCAGATGTGAAACCAACTGGTTATGGGAAAAATCCAATCAAAATGTTAGGTTGTTTTACGGAAAACATTGAATACAATGGGAAATATGTAGTTGGGAAAATTTATGTTGCAGAAAAAGGGGACAGCTTGATTAGCTGGTCGCATCAAGCAAATTTGGGTGTGGTGCTCAAACTGAATGCAAAACCATCTGTTCAGGTGCAATCTGTGGATGGTGATGGAGAGGAAGTGGTGAGAAACTTTAAAGAATTGTTTAGTGAAAAACTTGGATGTTTGAGAAGTTACAAACACAAGTTGAAATCTGGTGCAATTCCAGTTGCAGCAAAAGTTAGGCGTGTGCCAATTTGCATGCAGGATGCGGTAAAGAAAGAAATTGATAGACTATTAAAAACTGGGGTGATTGAGGCTGTAGAGGCAACTGAATGGTTGGCCCCCATTGTCGTTGCGAGCAAACCCAATAACGAGATTCGTCTCTGTGTGGACCTTCGGGCTTTGAATAAGGAGGTAATTGTTGATAAATTTCTTCTTCCAAACATTGAAGAGTTGGTTGCAACATTGGATGGAGCGTGTTACTTTACAACGTTAGATATGGCTTCGGCCTATCATCAGGTTCCTTTGAGTTTAGAATCACAAGAGTTGACAGCTTTCATAACTCCCTTCGGTTCTTATAAATTCAAAAGGATGCCGTTTGGCCTAATTTCAGCAGCCTCGGTGTTTCAGCGGATTATGAATGACTTGTTTAAGGGTGTCAATGGCATGAAATGTTATCAAGACAATGTCTTAATTTGTGGCAGTACTAAGGAAGAACATGATGTTAGGTTGAAGTGTGTGCTTGAGAAAATGTTGAAAGCAGGGTTATCTCTCAGACGTGATAAGTGTAAGTTTGGAGTGACATAATTGGATTATTTGGGTCATCATATTTCGGGTTTTGGTGTGAGACCTAAATATGATTTGGTTAGAACCATTGAGGAACTTAAGGAACGATGTTCAAGGAGGAACTCTCGTCTCTTTTGGGCATGGCAGAATGTTACAATAAATTTATTAAGAACTTTGCAGACAAGACTGAGAAATCAAGGAGTATGTTGTGTAGGAAAAGTGAGTTTGTTTGACTGATGAATGCAATGCGGAATTTGTACAAATTAAAAAGGAACTCAAACATGCTCCGAATCTCCAGACATTTAGACCTGGTGAGCATTGTTGTTTCAAGTTAGGAATGGTGGAGAAGATCTCATTGCTTGTGCCTCTAGGTGCTTGAAGGGTGCTGAATTAAACTATTCGGTGATAGAAAAGGAGGCGCTTGCCATTTTCTGGGCTGTAAATAAGTTTAGAAAATTTGTTTGGGGTTGTCCATTTGTTGTAAGGTCAGACAACAAACCTTTAAGAGAGATTTTGGAAACAAAAGGTCTTGATGCTGTTTCTGAAAGAATTAGGAGATGGGTAATTGCTCTTCAAGAATTTGATTTTAAGTTTGAATATATTCTTGGTAGTACTAATGTTTCTGCTGATTGTTTGTCACGTTTGGTGAATTGTGTAGAAGATTTGGAAACAGATGAGAATGATGATGGTGGAATTGAGGAGAGTGAAGTCAGAGTTTGTGATATTACCTTGGGTGCTATACAGGAAGATGAGTGGAAGGAGGAATTAGCTAAGGATAGTGAGCTGGTTGAAGTTATGAATTATGTATCTAAGAATTTAAATGGGAAGTTAGCTAAACCTTGGTCATTAATTTCTCATGAGTTGGCTGTGCTGAATGGGGTTCTAGCAAGAGGAACTATAAAAATTCCTCCAGTGAGTTTGAGAAATAATATTATCAATATGGCTCATGTTGATCATTTAAGAATTTCGAAAACTAAGGAGCGCATCAGACAAGATTTTTGGTGGCCGGGTCTTGATTTGATGGTGGAGAGAGCAGTTCATGACTGTGTGGCTTGCCAATGGAGTGACAAGGTTCTCAAACCTAGGTGTCCACCTATGGTTTTCCGAAAATTACCGTTGTGTCCATGGGATGAAGTTGCAATAGATATTGTAGGTCCATTGATGGTGAGCAGAATACTCCTTATTTGTTTGTGTTGATGGACTTATACTCTCGGTGGGTGGAAGTTAGTGCTGTGCGAGAAGATACTTCTCGTTGTGTGATAACATTCCTAGATTCTATATTTAAAAGAGAAAGTTTCCCAAAGTCCTTGTTTTCAGATAATGGCCCACAATTTTGTTCAGTTGAGTTGGAAAGTTACTTGTCTGCTTGTGGTGTTGTTCACAAAAAGATCTCGTTATATCACCAAGAATCTAATGGTTCTTTGGAAAGATTTAACAAAACGGTGAACGAAGGAATCCAGTTAGCAAGAGTAAATTCCCTAGATTGGAAGGTGGAATTACAGAATAGAATTTCAGCTTATCGTTTCACTCCCCATTTCACAACTGGGAAAACGCCTTTTGAGCTGTTTAGGGGAAGGTCTTCCAACACTAGTTTCTGTCCTGGCTGGATAAATTTGGATAAAGGTTTAAAAGACAATAGTATTGATCTATGGAGAAACAAAGAGTTGCAGTTACAGAGAAAAAGAAAAAATTACTATGATGTGAGGAAAAATGTCATGGTTCCCAATTTCAAAATTGGAGACATGGTAAAAATTAGAGTTCCTGTGGGTTGTAAGAAATGATCTAAGTTCACAGATGTAAAGAAAATTGTAAAAATGTTCAAAAATGCTGTGAAAACAGATGATGGACGCATTTGAAACCTTAATCAGGTTGCACATTTACCTGTTTATGATCCGTGTGATGTTCAGATGCCTTCTGTTTCTTCTGGGAAATGTGTTTCTAATTCTGATGCAAGGATTACTGTCTCCCGCAGGAGTAACAGAGTTACTAGAGCTCCCGTTTATCTTAAGGATTTTGTATAACTATATGTTTCTAGTAATATATACTGTTATGGGCATGTTCAAATGTATTATTCATATAGAAAGGGAGATGTATGAGGTACATAGATTCTGTCCATGTTGTTCTAACATGGAATCCTGGTTCTAAGTAATTCCTAGATTTGGCAGTTGATGTGGACCTAGTGATGGCTGAGGTTGTACAATAATGACCTCTTGATTTACTACCTAATTTGCTTCAGATTTCACCTTATTACAGGTATATAATTTGGTGTTCAGTATAACACCAATTCGTGACTTTTAGCTCAGATTTAAAATTAACCCAGCATCTGCAGGGGAAAACCAAAACCTCATAAAAGCGATTTTTTATAATCTCTAAGGGCCTAGTGTCTTGGAAGCCCAAAAGCTCCCCACCGTACAGAGTGGCTCCTAGTGCCGGACTTTTGTAGATTTCAAGGGCTGGAGTCACCGGGTGCAATAAGGAGCCATGGTGAGCCCTCAAAATACCCCCACAATGTATTTTGAGCCCACGCATCTGAATACGGGGTAACCAATCAAATCTATAGTAAGCGTAACCCCCAGATAACCTCTGAACTCTCTCTCCAGAGTACAGAGGTGTACAGCAATAGGCCGACTGGAGGTAAGACCTGCTTTTTTTTAGTGCCTTAGAACTTGGTACTTTAGGTATTTTACATGGGCAAAAATTTCATATATCTATTCTAGCTTTACAGTCGGATGTGACAACCATTGGTAGAACTTGACCGAAACGAAGATATAGATTATAAGAAGAGTGATGGAGCAAGGATTCGCACGTAACGCGACTTGCTTGTATTCAGTCCTCTCGACGTAATGTTAATGTACTAATCAACATGTTTGTCCTATTAATATTGCATTACACGACATCAAAGTGAAGCTTGCATATGTGCTTTTGCTAATGTTAATTTGCTTGCAATAATATGGCTGCTGCTACGCGGTATTTCTACTGCGCATGCATCTGTCACACTCACGTGACATGACGTATCTTTCGCTTGGAGTGAAACCTTTGCTTCTGTGCATTAGAACTAAGGTGGCTGTTCTGTGTTACCGCATGCATGCAGCTTGCACTGCTGCTTTTGCTAAGCTGTTCGTTCTGCTTAACTCTAACGCAATAGTTAAATATAAAGTAATGGGAATAGAGTAGAGATATGTGGTATACAGTGCATTCATTTATTCTGTGTTCTAAAATTGTTTCTTTCTATTTTTTTATGTAATCTTGGGCCTGGGAGGTGCTATCTTGAAAACCCACACTGCGCATGTCAAATTCCAGAAGGAGCTTAAGTCATTTGTCATTGAACCAATGTCAAGCTACCGTCACTAGAAGATGCGCCTGAGAACCTTACTTGCTGACCCGAAGAGGAAGGCAAACTGTTAACATTGTATTTCTATAAGAACATCCATTGTCGGGTGGAATAAAACATACGTGGGAAAATAAATTGATGGAAGGTAACGCAAACATTAATATTCATTCCAAAAAGTTTCATTTTGGTATGGTGTGATGACCTCTCCTCTCTTCTTGTCCAATCAAAATTGGGGATCTTTACACTTGCAACATTGGAGTATGGGACACTGACCTAAAAAATAGTATAACTAGGGTAGGCTAAGTTAGTTATTTTTTCCGACTTGTCCGAATAGCTGACCTGTCACTGACTCAACGCACTCAATAGGGATCGGGAGCAGAGGTGCTGGCGGAGCACTCTCTCAGAAGGTTCGAAACCAGATCGGGGTTTGAAAGCTGAAGTGCTGGCAAAGCACTTTGACAAACAAATCGATAACTCGTACCGGGTTCTGGCTGTTAGCTGCAGAGAGGGAGTAATGCAGGGGTTGCAACTTTAACTGCGGGTGCTGGTCTTAACCTGTGGTGGTCCTGTCCTGATCCAATTTGGCTTTACCTGTCCTGATTCTGATCTGCACCTGCTTGCCTTTATGGTGCCTGCACTTTCGGGGTTCTGTCCTTTAAACTGACCCATGGCCAGGGTTAGTTCTTCACACCATTCTAGGTAAATATTCAATGTGGGTATGTCATTCTTCTGATTCCTTCTCTCTTCCCACCCTAATGCCAAATGCGTAAAGACTGCCTTATAAAATCTATACATATTTTTATTCTAATCGTTATTTTTCTAATTGAGAATTTTCTATTGCTTAATGCTTGGATTAAGACACAACGCTACGGAGTGTGAGACTGACCTTGTGAGAGAGCAGCAGTACCGGGACTGGAGAAGCGCAGGAGCGCCAACGACCACCCACGCCGAGCAAACCAGCCGCCTCGGGACTACAGATCCCGGCGTCCCTTGCTACGGCGCATACCCTGACGTGAGGGCTGCGACAGGAGGGGCCTATAAACAACTGTGCCCTCAGCGTCCCGGGACGCAAGCGGGACGCCAGGGGCTAAGCCCGGGCAAAGGGCAGGCCCTCTGTGGCCCTCAGAGGCCTGAGGAGCCTGGCCTGGGCCATACCCCCTGCCCAAGTCAACCCGCCTTATTGATTATTGGACACCTCATCTTCAAGTACAGGTGCAGTATATAGCAGTAACCTGTAACCTGGATTGCTAATCTTGTGTTGATAAAACCCCACTGTTGTACTACTAATTGAGAGCAAGTACTGTCATGGATTGTCGAGTGACTAGAAGTATGGGTGCTGGGGGAGTACAAAAGCTAACTGGCACCCTTGATGATTTTATTGTCCGTACCAATGCCTTAATTGATGAAGGGATTATCTTAATGGACAGAAGGGTGTCCCAAGATTTGGCCATGGCTAAAAGATCTTCATTAGGTCTCATTGCACAGGCACGTACGCCCAACATCTTGACTTGCCCAAACAACCTGGCCAGGTTAGACAAAGACAATGACGGGGACCAGCACTTACTAAGTTCGCAACAGGGCCTTGAGGTCCCCCCTAATCCCATCTTGTTATCAGAGGGCGGTCCGGATATTGATCTGGTAACAGCGAGGGCGAATAATCGACCGACGGCCACTGACATAAATGAAAGAGGGTTGAAAGAGGGGGCAATTCCCAAAAATAAGGTCAACAAATCGATTACTCGCAAAGCTAGGAAAGTTAAAAACACCCATAATCAGGATGCATCCATCGTAGACCCTGTGGCTGTGAGTGGGGACCTGGCGGTAGGTGTAGAGGAAAAAGAGGGGGCACACCTGGCAATTGCTGGTTTACCATTGAGCCTTCCAGACGATACGATTGTAGACAGCAGTTTGGAGGAAATTATGGAAGTAAGTGGTGAAGAGAACAACCCGGTGGAAATTCGGCTAGATGGAAGTGGGACAATTGTGACGAATAATAACATCCTTGAAATGTTAAAGATCCTCCTTGAACCTATAGAGGCAAGGCTACAATGTTTAGAAACGGTGTTGAAAAACATCCACAAAGACATAAGTGCCCCTAGTTTCAGTCTAAATAACACGGCCCCCCAGGTTGTGACCAAAGTAAATAAGCCACCCTTGGCCGATAAAAATGTCACCCTGGGTTAAAACATTGTACCAAAGAACCCGATCAATACCCCAAACACTGGAGGTGCAAAGGCTAAGAACCCTGACCCTAACCTAATACATAATCCAGCTAAACCCAAGACAACCCCTCAAGTTAAATTTAAAGATCCTATACCCTTGACCCCAAATTTAGACTCAGCCCCAAGAGATAAGGAGGAGGCCCGAAGAAATATCCACCTACCCCCAGATGCCTGTCCTTATGTAGTTATCTTAACTGGGGTAACAGAAATATCACCATCTTATGTGGAATCTTTCCAGACATTGAAAAATAAAGTTTGCCACTGGTTATCAAACAACCATCCCCTACCACCAAACTTCCCCAGCAACATCCTAATGGTGGAAAGAGCCCCTTGGGTGGGTGGGAATAGAAAAAACTTACAAGGGGATTGTATTGTGGTAACCTTTGAGAACCCACAGGTGGTAGAACATATTTGCAGAGTAACCTCTCGTTACCAAGCCAGTACTGTCACTGCTAGGCCACTCTCTTATTTCTACTTGCCTGAGAACCAAGTGGATAAAAGATGGAGTTGGCTAAGGGGCCCAAATGACCAAAAAAGTAGGCGCAGGTTCAATGCCCCATAGGAGGGGCGAGCTCACGGTTGGGAGGAGGGTGGTGATGACAACTGGAACCTGGTTAAGAGAAGAAGAGGTAGATCTATTCAAGGTGGGTTCGTTGCAGGGTCACAGAATGGACATCTTTACAATTATCCACAGAATGTTAATAGGTACGATAACCATTTTTACACCCCAATGGCCAATCGTTATGAGTGTTTGTCAAATTTGGATTGGGTCGATTGACAAAAACAGGGTCCATCGTTCAACTGGTTGCAAAATATCTCCCCAACCCCATCACAAAAGGAAAATAGTTTTCAGGCTGTGCAGGAGTCAAATATTGACTTAATTCCTATCATCAATCAGGGTGCCCGAAGGAGGTGACTCACTGCCAGAAAAAAAGGATCAAACACTGGGGAAGGGTGAGATGATCGTGGCAACATGGAACATTGCTGGCCTCCGGAGTAAAATTGATGATCCCATATGGAGGGACTTTATAGCTACTATGGACATAATAGCCATACAGGAAACCTGGGACACACAAAATATACTTACTGTTGATGGCTTTACTACATTTTTTCTTCCAGCTGTCACCTCTGCTCGGGGGCGTGCACGAGGGGGTTTGGTTACTCTGGTATCTGCTAAAATCTCAGGCACCTACAAGGAAATAGCTACTGGATGCCCCTACTGTCTCGCAGTTCACATTACCCGTAAAGGCTCTCACAATGTCCTGGTAGTAAATTTTTATAATTCCTTTGATAGGGCCCACTCGATTAGTAATCTGATGATGTTAAACTCTTTTCTTTTTAAATTTAATGAGTCATCGGAGTCTGATTGTACTATCATGTTAATGGGGGATTTTAATGTTCATAGCTTGACTCCTACTCTTCCTCTCCCTTCAGCCCAGCCGTCTTCTACCAACATCCGCCGGCGGTGGGCGCCATCTTGAGCGAGGCAGGTGAGGTCAGCGCTCTAGTCGCGCCGTCCTCCCACCCTCCTTCCTCTGTATAAATGTGCAACCCGGCCAGACGGCGCAGCGGGCTGGTGCAGCGGGCGCGCCGGTCGCGCGCCAAAGGCGTGCCTTAGCCAAGCTCGTCAGCGCCCGTCCGTGCCAGGATCGCGCATGGAGCGGGCCATGCTGTCCAAACCCATCCAGTCATCAGGTATGACTCTAATGAGCTGCTCTCAGTGCGTCAGACAATGGCTAGCCATAGCTGTAAGGGACATCCCCCCACTGATTGTCTCTGTGGCCCATTCTCATGCCGCTCCTGCAGATGGTCATCCCTGGGATCCACGGGCATCATCCCTCACCCATTCCCCCCACCAACACACAAGCCTATCACCTTCCACTGTGGACTCATCAACGCCAGATCTTTAGCTTGTCATGGACAAGATATCCATGACCTCATACTTTCTCACGACATAGACGCCCTTTTCATCACCGAAACCTGGCTAAATGACGCGTCCAACCCCGACTTGGCAACCGCCCTCCCTTTTGACTTTACCATCCATAGGCGGGATAGACCATGCGGTAGGGGAGGAGGGTTAGCTATCATCATTAAGAAATCCTTTATGTGCCACACATCTGAACTGGCCTTGCTCAAGGACTGTGAGGGCATAGGCTTTGTGATTCAAATTAACTCCTCCACCTCTTTCTCAGGAGGGCTTGTCTATCGCCCCCCTGGAAACGCAACGCCTTTCTTGGATTCCCTTGACGAAACCCTTGGATCACTCATGACCCATTATCCCACCTTCACTCTTCTTGGTGATTTTAATCTTCATTTGGAATCCTGCGTAGACCCTCACACTTCAAATTTCCAACAATCTCTTGATATTTTTGGTTGTTCCCCCTACGCACCGGGCTGGCCACACGCTAGATGGCATCTGTACAAATTCAGTCACTCTAGCTGTATCTCCCCCAATCCCACAAATATGGACTGACCACTGTTTTATACCTTTTTCTATCAAGGCAAAACCTTTATCGCAACCAAACACTAAGAACTCCCCCACCCCCTTCTCGACCAACTGGAAGAAAGTAGCGGAGCGCATTAAGTTGCACCCCCAGCCCCTTGCCCCCCCCTCCCACCATCGTCGGAGACGTATCACAAGACTCCAAAAACTTCCATATGTAGATTGAGAGACTGGTTTCGGCCAACTCCAATCCAACCAATCAAAAACCAGTCCCCCGCAAAAGAAAGCCCAATGCCCCCTGGTATACCCAGCCCCTTACCGAAAGCCACCATATGTGCAGGGTCCTTGAAAGAGAGTGGCGGAAAACTTACGAGCATACTTCCAGAACCCTATATATCCGGCAGAGGAAACAATACCTCTCTCCAACATAAAAAAAGCTAAAAAGGAGTTCTTTACCACAGCCATAGAAGTAGTCAAACAGAAACAACATACCATTTTTAATATAGTCAAGTCTTTCACCCACCCCAAGGCCTTTGCACTGGAAATTCCTCCATCCCAAACCCTTTGTGACCAAATTGCTGATTTCTTCATTGAGAAAATCAATAACATTCATAAGGATTTCCTCCCCCCCACCCCCCTCAATCCCCTTACAAGCTGCCGACACAAATTCACCCTCTTTGGGTAATTTCTCAACAGTTTCTCTGTTACAAACACAGAAGGCCATCATGACCTGTCGATCGGGAGCCCCCACGGACTCCTGTCCCCCGAGTATCCTCCACCATCTCATTGAGGCCGTCAACCCTCCAATCAATACCATTGTTAATGAATCCCTCAGCTCAGGCATTGTCCCCGCTGAATGGAAGAAGGCCATTGTTAAGCCTCTAATGAAAAAACAAAACAAATCCCCGACAGATCTATCTAACATGCGCCCAATCTCCCTACTTCTGGCACTAGGCAAAATCACTGAGCAGCTAGTGCACGAGGAGTTAAAAGCCTTTGTGGAAAACAATCACATTCTGCACCCACAGCAATCTGGTTTCCGCCCTGGCCACTCCACCGAAACTGCATTGATTGAGCTATCGGACTCCATTAAGTTCTTGCAGGATGAAGGGAAACATGCTGCACTCATCCTGCTTGACTTAACCGCAGCATTCGATACCATCTCTCATGACATCCTCATTAACAGAATGCGCGAGATTGGTGTGACGGATACTGCATTAATATGGATAACATCATTCCTATCCAACAGATCACAAACAGTTTCACTAGGCCCCTTTCTCTCTGGCGAAAGACCCACTACATCAGGTGTGCCCCAGGGGTCCATACTCAGTCCACTCTTTTTTAATATCTACATGGCCCCCCTGCTCACACTGATTGAATCCCACGGCATCCTCGTAACATCTTATGCTGACGACACCCAACTAGTCGTCACCATAGATAAAAAACACTCCGATGCTGCCCTCAGCTTTCAGAATTGCCTCTCCCAAGTCTTTTCTTGGCTCAACAATAACCATCTCAAGTGCAATAGCGCCAAAACTGAAATTATACCCTTAGGCAAAGACATCCTCTTCTCTCCAAAAGATTGGTGGCCTCAACACTCTGAAGCCCCGCAGAGTGCGGTTTCCTCGGCCCGCAATCTGGGTGTCCAAATTGACTCGTCCCTCAGCTTTGACGATCATGTGCGCATCACTGCAGGGTGCTGTTTTAACCTCATTAGACAGCTGAAGAAACTCTTTGATTTTCTTGGTATCTCAGCCAGGAAATCTGTCGCCGTGGCCCTGATCCTATCCCGGCTGGATTACTGTAATGGCCTCTTGGCAGGAATAAAGAAGTCCACCCTTAAGAAACTGCAAAGCGTCCAACACGCAGCGGCCAGGCTCGATCTTAAACTCCCAAGAAGGTCCTCGGCCTCTGCAGCCCTCAACACTCTCCATTGGCTGCCCCTTCACAAAAGAATCCTCTTTAAACTCCTTGTCACGGTTTTCAAAGCCACCAGGAATACAGGCCCTTTCTATCTAGCTAAGCGCTTTTTGCGCTACACTCCATCGCGCTGCCTGAGGTCATCAGGAGCTAATCTGGTTACTATACCCAGAATCAAGCTCAAAACGAAAGGTGGAAAAACTTTTTCATTCCTGGCGGATAAGGCATGGAACGGCCTCCCCTTCAACCTCAGGCACGCCCCCACAGAAAGCCTTTTCAGGAAACTCCTGAAGACTTGGATATTCTCTCAGCCCGATTCATCGGTTCTCGCAGCCATTTGATCCTTGTTTCACCAAGCTGGTTCTTCTGTTTGCTCAGCGCCAAGATGCTCCTTCCGGAGCAATAGTTGCGCTATACAAATCCCAATAAATATCAAATATCAAATATCAGGACAAATGTCCCTCTAAAGTCTTATTTGGCCCTCCGAATGAGGAGAACATTCACTTTGAGCATTCTGACCAGGGCATATTCTTGGAAACTCTGCTAGCCGAAAATGGGTTAACGCTACCTTATGGGTGTGATGAGGATATTCCAACATTTACAGGACATGGTAGCAGGTCTGTAATTGATTACATTTTTTTAAGTCACAGCTGTGGAAGCCATATCACTAGTTATTCAGTTGTGCGGTCTCACTTTAGTGATCACAACCCAGTTGTACTAAGGATTAACAATGTAATTGCAATTAGGGAAAGTAGGTTGAACTTGGTGGACAAATGCGACATGCGACTGACTGACCAAGGCCGTAGAATTAAATGGTGCAAGATAGTTCCTGAGGAGTTTTTCAGTAATCTTCGTTGCAGTAGCCGGGAGGAACTAAAGCTTTGTATGGATGATCAGGCGGGGGACAATGAAGTGGTGGAGGCGTACCAAAAGATTTGCTTTGACATGGTCTCCAATCTGACATGGCAGGGTAGAGGCAAAGCGCGAGGGAAGTAAGGCTGGTTTGACAAGAATTGCTCTGCGGCCAACCATAAACTAAAAATGGCCCTTAAAACTAAACCAGTGGATAGATCGCTTGTGGCCACCCTTAGGAAAGAATATAAGTCAGTAGTTGAAAAAAGATGGCGCGAGATTAGAGAGGACGCTTGGGCTGAGTTGACATCAATAGATGTACTGAAAAGCAGCACCAAGTTTTGGGCTGTGGTCAACCAACCCTACTTTTCTAATTCTAGTAAAAACGAAATGGATTGTGGAATCCAAGAGGATAAATGGCACCTGCACTTTAAGTCTGTTTATGAACAAGAAACTTTGGGGGCAGAGGCTTTGACCACCTTTACCAAACTGCCTTACACCCTATCTGCAGATGAGGGTGAGGTGGCCGTAGCCATTGGTAAAATGACTAGTAACAAGGCTCCAGGGCCGGATGGTGTTCCCTCCGACCTTTTTAAGGTTAATATCCCATTTTGGTCCAAAATTTTAGCAAATGTTTTTATTAGTATTTCAAAAACAGGCATTCCAGAGACATGGTCTCAATCGGTGATTGTCCCTATCTACAAAAAAGGGGATAGGGGTGACCCTGGCAATTACCGCCCTCTATCTCTTATCGATTCTGCGGTAAAAGTCCTAGGGAAAGTGGTTCTATGTAAACTTACTGACTGGCTAGAGGACACTAATACCCTCTCTCCCTTACAGTATGGTTTTAGAAAGGGGCGTAGTACCATAGACCAAAGTCCGAATCTGCAATTGCTTATAGGGAAATACACAATTGCGAAGCCGGGATCCATGTACATTGCCTTTATGGATCTGTCCTCGGCATTTGATCGAGTTAACAGATCCAAGTTATGGGGCCAGCTTCTCAAGATAGGAAAAGACTCTAATATTGTGTATTTCCTAGCGGACCGCCATAGAGATTTAACAGCCATGGTAAGATTTGACAGAAAAGGTAACTGCACGGGTAACATCAGAATCACCAACGGTGTAAGGCAGGGATGCATCTTAGCTCCCCTGCTCTTTACACTATACATAAATGATCTGGGTGGAGGTTTGGGAGAAGCAAACAAGGACATCCCGAGAGCAGGGAAGTATCTTTTACCCGCATTATTATATGCGGACGACGCTGCTCTCCTATCCAGAACTGCAGTGGGTCTCCAATGCCTGTTGAACTAATTTTATGATTTTATGATAAACCTTGATTTAAGTGTTAACTATGGAAAATCTCACGTCATGGTGGTGGCTCAGAAAGGGAAGGTCAGGAAAAATGTAATGACACTGCAATGCAATGGGCATAAACTAACAAGGGTCTCTAGATTTCCCTATTTGGGGGTTGTATTTGATGATTGTTCAACGTGGAACCCCCAATTACTGGAGAAAAGAAATGCCCTGGCACGTTCAATTTCAGCGGTGCTGGGCTTCTCACGTAAGCTAGGGATGAAACCTCTAGAGGCAGTTTTAAAGGTTTATGCCGCTAAGTGTATCGCAATCGCCATGTACGGTGCAGATTTATGGGGTTTTAGGCCAGTTAAAATGCTTCAGGTAACGGAAGATAACTTCCTTAAAACAATCCTCTCCCTGCCACGATCCACGGCCGGCTTCATAGTACACCAGGAATGCGGCGTGGACTATCTGGAAGATCGAATCGCCATGGCCCCCCTACTTAAATGGATCTCAGTTTGGCTTAACTTGGAATTGGAAGTGAACCATGAAATTTTTAAGGACTGCCTAAAGCTAGATCATTGGTTGAAATACGTACATCAACTATGTGTAAAGTTAGGTCGGCCTGAATTGTTTAATGAACCATCTAACCTTGTTAAAGGTGACCTGAAGTGGGTTAAAAACACTTTTTTGTTGAACCGAGGGATGGACAGAGAAGGGGTGGAACTGTTTAAGCCATCGGTCAGGACTCATCAACTGATCGTATCCACTGGACATACTCTGGAACTTCACTTAAAGGTTGTGAACAATCCAAATCATAGATTCCTTTTAACAAAGTTCCGGTTAGACAAATTTCACCTGCTAATTTCTGGCCGTCCTGGTTGGACCAAGCAACACGATCTAGAGTTGTGTAATTGGGATGGCTGTTCAATCATGGATACTGCACATTTCCTGTTTTTCTGTGATTATTTTAAAACTATTAGGAAAAAGTTTATCATACCCTTGTTGAAGGGGAAGGGGTTTAGGCAAGTTAAGCCAGCTATATTATATTTACAATTATTATCAAACGTTTGGGAGATCTACAATGTATCCAGTTTTCTAAGCATAGCGGTGAGACTTAGCAAAAAGATTAACTGGCCCTAGATGAATTACTGTAAATATCAATCCCCGTAACTTGAATCAAATTTTAAACTAATTTTCTTATGTTCCTTTTTTAATTATTTAATGATGTACATATTGCTGTTCTTAAACTTTACACTGTGTGTCAGCATTTTTTAGCTTTTTAATTGGGTACTCTCTATACTGAATGTCTGACTAAATATCGAAATTAAAAATATCGACATACAAAAATATCGGGACAAAAATATCGAAGTCAAAAATATCGGAATCCTATCCCTAACAAGGTAAGTACAAAAATATCGGAAAAATAATATCGTAGTACAAAAATATCTAAATAAAAAATATCGTTTTTTAAAATGTATTAATAATGATGTTAAAATAATTATAAAATACATATAATGTTACAAATATTAAATAAAAATATTAAAACATAATTAAAAAATTAAAACTAATACATATAAATTTAAAATAAATTAAAAACTTAATAATTTAATGTAATTTTATATTTTGTAATTTCATTTAATTGATTTAATTTAAATTTATTTAATTTTTACCCTGTACGACTGTACCCCAAAAACCCAAAACTGACCCAGAACCCTAAAAATACCCCTTTACCCATGAACTGAAAACTGACCCTGAACCCTAAAAATACCCCTTTACCCAAAAACTGAAAACTGACCCTGAACCCTAAAAATACCCCTTTACCCAAAAAATGAAAACTGACCCTGAACCCTAAAAATACCCCTTTACCCAAAAACTGAAAACTGACCCTGAACCCTAAAAATACCCCTTTACCCATGAACTGAAAACTGACCCTGAACCCTAAAAATACCCCTTTACCCAAAAACTGAAAACTGACCCTGAACCCTAAAAATACCCCTTTACCCAAAAACTGAAAACTGACCCTGAACCCTAAAAATACCCCTTTACCCAAAAACTGAAAACTGACCCTGAACCCTAAAAATACCCCTGTACCCATGAACTGAAAACTGACCCTGAACCCTAAAAATACCCCTTTACCCATGAACTGAAAACTGACCCTGAACCCTAAAAATACCCCTGTACCCATGAACTGAAAACTGACCCTGAACCCTAAAAATACCCCTGTACCCATGAACTGAAAACTGACCCTGAACCCTAAAAATACCCCTTTACCCATGAACTGAAAACTGACCCTGAACCCTAAAAATACCCCTTTACCCATGAACTGAAAACTGACCCTGAACCCTAAAAATACCCCTGTACCCATGAACTGAAAACTGACCCTGAACCCTAAAAATACCCCTTTACCCATGAACTGAAAACTGACCCTGAACCCTAAAAATACCCCTGTACCCATGAACTGAAAACTGACCCTGAACCCTAAAAATACCCCTGTACCCAAAATTAATTAATATTATTTAATTACCAATTAATTATTAATTAACAATAACAATAAAGTAAATATATTAGCACATTTGCTGTAATTAATCTAATTTAAATATTAATATCATTTTGCACAATTAATTAATTAAGAATAACAATAAATTATATATAAAAATTACTATAATTAATTTATTAAATAATTAATAATAATTAATTACCAACTAATGAATCATTATAAATATGAAGAAAATTATAATAATTAATTAAGTAATTAATAGAAATTAATTACCAATTAATTATTAATTAAAATATATACAATCATATATCAATTAATTAATTATTATTAAATTACTTCCCACCCTATTCCCCTATAAACCCATAACCCGCTACAGAACATATTTATCAATTAATAAATTAATTAAAAATAATTTAAAATTAATTCTCAATTAATTAATTAATAATTCCTAATAATTAATAATTAATTTAACATAATTAAATTACTTCCCACCCTATTCCCCTATAAACCCACAACCCGCTACAGTAGTAAAACACAATATTTAATAAAATAACATTAAAAAAAATAATAAAACATAATTAATACAATATAATATACACTAAATGTATTTAAAAATAGATATTAGTAACATCAAAGTTATTAATTTCGATATTATTAACATCGATATTTACAACTTCGATATTACTGATATCATACCAATATCGATATTTAGACTGTCGATATTACTTACCTTCGATATTTTTGTATATCGATATTTAAACTTCGATATTTTTGCTTATCGATATTTAAAAATCGATATTTTGTCTGTGTACCCTCTATACTGAATTGTTATGTCTTTATGCTGCATGGTGTCCTGTGGACCATTTTGTGTGTTTTTGTACTTTTGTGGTTTTGAAAATTGAACCGAATAAAGTATTTCTTTCTTTCTTTCAAGACATTTAAAGAATTTTAGATAAAGAGTTTAAACACTTCTCGTGTTTGTGTTTATTATATGAGTGCCAAAGTTATTATTTTCCTCATATTCTAACACCCTTGATCCCTTAGGACTTTAGGTACCGACTACAAGGATTGGTAAGTCAATGGTATAGGTCCTAAATGAAATTCATAAAGCACTGTTTACAGTAAAAGTGCACAGATTACCTGGTTAGACTCACATACAAGTTTATGTTGTTTATGGGCCCAGGTGAGTACGGTAAGACGAATCGGGTGACCTGCGCATTCTATCAAGAGACTGAGTGAGTATCGGCCTCGTTGGGCTCGTATAACACTACTTAACCTGTCACCTGATTACAGAGAACACATAGAGACACTACACACTGGTTTGCAATATCTAAGGCATTACACAGGGTGTCCCTATTCTACGACACACTAAATACTAAGATAATGCCCTTCGTATCCTGAGAAAACATGATCTAGGTTGTGGGCCTTTCACAACTCCTTCACTTCTCTGCAATACTAAGTATGTACTGGATATTAGAACATTGGAATGTTGGGAGCTCCATTGAAAACAATGGAGTGCTCTGGGCTTATAACGGCTGGTATAAGCCTGGCGCTCCAACATTCCAATGTTTCTTTGTTCACAGCTCTGGCTGTGAACAAAGGCTGCAGGGAGCCTGAGGGGATTTCAATCCCCTCACGCTTCCAAAAGGCTTAGTTTATTTGTTAGAACATTCTGTCCTCTAGTGACAGAATGTTCTAATAGCCTTATAGCCCTTCGTAGATGGGCTATAACGCTATTAAAGTCCCTCTCCCTTGTTAAAGGCCCTCGCCTTCAGCTCGGGGATTTTAACGCTGGAGAGGGCCTTTAATAGCCGGTATAGCGCTCTACGGCGGGCTATAAGGCTATATGAAACTTTGGATTATGATTTGTCATAGAATCTTGCCCTGAAGAAGTCTGCTGTGACATCAACAGCTTGAGTCGAAACACATGTTGGCAAGGGGCTCGTATAACTAATCATGGAAAAAAAAAAGAGATATTGAAATCATAATCTTAACTCATTACTGTGTGCCTGGAAAACAGTACTGATGATTGCTGGTAGTCAGACCAGGGCGTCAGTCTAAATGATCCAGGTTAGAGAGACAAACAAATCTGTTGGAGGTCGAGACTGAAGACCCATCCCCAGCAGCAGCCCTGGAGGGCAAGGGCTTGCAACCCACCCTTTCCCTGGGTGACAAATGCTTATAAAAAAAATGTGAGGGGGACAAGGTTAATGTTGTCTCTCACTAAACGGGCCCTAGCTCCAACCACTGAGCCAGACCAGGGCTCCCACGATTGATAACACGATCTCCTCTAAATTCTTTAGGTGATGGGCTCACCCAACCTTGGGTGATGGGCCCACCCTCCTTATCAATAGGATGTCATCCTATTCAGGTATTTTTAAAATCCATATGATTGATCAACCAATGACATACCTTAGTTTTTTGGTACCCATAAGACTCTTCACGGCATCCCTGGTGTGGGGTAACTCCAGTTTGAGTGTCCACGTAGGGACAGCAGGCAAGGGTCAGACAGGGCTGTGGCTGAGGGGAGTCGCTTGAATCTGTGAGCTATGCCCTTCTCAATGCGCCCAATCCTAAAGTTTGAACCCATGAGCCATCTGCCTTTCTTGTTCCTGACCCTGGGGGGCACAAATCACTTGGAACTTGGGAGGACTGGTCAGAACCTACGCTCTCCAGTAACCTTGAGGGGACAGCTGAAGGAGTTATATTACCAACAGAGCTAGCCAACTGAGGCTACGCAAAAAACTGACAACCTGAGGCAACGTTTAAAGAAGAAATCAGCAGGCTAACAGTATGTTCATGGTAACAAATCTTATCCAAAAAGGGAGAAATACATGCATGCACAGAAGACGAACATCTGTCCAAGATGCCACCCCAATCGATAGGTGGGGGTACACCATCCTCAGCTGTAGGTCTAATTGAAGCCTGTCCAGACAATCAGGAAGCAAGGGGGGTGGGGGGTGGGGGTCTACAGACTCCTTGTGATCACTACGACTGAAACTGCATTGTAATTTAGCCCATCCCCCATGCTTCGTTTTATGCTTCCGTTTGGATCTAGGTTCACTGTCACTGATTTGCGTGACGTCCGGATTGCAGAAACATGGAGTGGGCAGGGCAGCAATCTGCTCTGTAGCCATATCCACCATTTATCCAGGTGGAATGATGGGACCTTTGGATGGACCTGCCGGGGAAGCTAGAAGACAACCAGAGGCAACTCCAAAATCCAGAGAGAGACACCTTTCGGTCAGTTCTGTTTCCTTTAAAACAACATTGACAACACAAACCAAAAAAAGACTCCAGAAGTAAGAACTCTGTCCCTTACAATTTTCTTTTTGCCCATTATTTTGTTCCCGCTATGCAAGGACCTCAAGAAAATGTGAAGTAGGAGTGAAATGAAAGTGCTAAGCGCACTAGAGCCGACAGCCACCTAGAGATCGCACAGCCAGGGCACTACACGACAACAGGAGGGTCAGCAAGCTACAAATGAAAGAAAATAGGCCTGGCCTCTACTTTCACTATGAGACTCCCCCACTCCCGGGTCCAACCTTGCACTGGAAATGTCTGGGGGAAGTAGTAACACCTCAAACCAGTGCAGGGACAAAAAAGTTTACCAACCCCCACTAGCCCGTGTCTACATAGTCGTGGAAACTTTAAATGGAATTATAGCTAAGGATTTTCTGGTGGGGGATACGTGGAACAGCTTAATCTGGAGGCAGCAGCAAACCCCTGCTTCCTTAAAACATATAGGGGCAGATTTACAAGCCCACTGCAACACATTTGCGCCGCCATTGTGTCCGTTTTGTCACGCAGAGGCAGCGTAAATCATGCGCTACGTTGCGACTTATTTACAACGTGACGCATCTAGGCAGATGTGTCAGGTTGTAAAGCACTGCACCACATGAAGCCTGCATCAGGTTTGATGTGGGCGTTCTGTCGCAGGGTGGGCGTACCCTCGCAGAAAAGCCCCGTAAAACTGATGCAGTGAAATCTACAAGATTTAACTGAGTCAGTTTTATGACGCCGCTGCGTCAAACCCATATGCCTGCGGTGTAAGGAGTAACGCACCACGTTAAGTATCGGTGGCCCCTGTGGATTGCTTGAGTTGCGTCACGCTTGCTATGCGATTCCAGCAATGCGCTGCCCTTACGCCACAGATGCGTCTGTTCCGGCGCATCCCTACTGATTTGCAGAGATGCTCCAGACATTGTAAATATGCCCCATAATTCCCTGATAAGATAATGGGATTTGATAAATGGAAAAGCGTTCTTGCCCTCATGCGCACAAGAGCATGAAAACAAGGTTCCTTTTCCATGGCCACTCGGGCAAGTAAACAATGAACGGGCCACAAAACACACAGGGCAGTGTAGTCACAGTACCTGAATGAGTTCCAGATAGACCTGCAGACTCAGGCCGGTAGTGGGGCAAAGTTAAAAAAAACAAGAGGGGGGTCCAGCCCAAACTCCTACACACAAGGTGAGGAGTGGATGGGCTCACCCTTGGCATGAGCTCTGCCCGGTCACAACCCATGCGTGTCCTGCGCCTCAGACTCAGGCGCAACACTTTGTAGCGCTGATGATCGGGCAGCCCAGCCACTCTCTGATCGTTGGCACTCTGACAGCGCAGGGATCTCTGGGACTGAAGGTCCCTTCCAGGAATGCAGAGATGCCCCCACACACTACAGTGGTAGTCCTCTTCTACTATTACCTGTACTCCTAGGTACATATAGCTTCCTTCTGATACAACAGCATTTACCACCACCACAAGTTTATCACTACCAAAGCCATGCACAGAATCCTAAATCTATGTAAAATGCATTCTCGTACCAGAGAGCTTTGGTTCTCCACAGAGGTCCCCTTTTGCATGGACAAGGTTGCAATTAACTCATTTGGTATCAGGGCATTAGTACTTTAGTGACCCTTCCATACCACTTACTCACCGCTAGAACACTATGCCCTCCGCCCTGAACACCCAAGGCTGGATTCAGAAAGATTGATGTATAATTATGTGGGACTTACTATTTTAGTACCTCTATCTTACTCATGAATTTCACAAGTGAAACAGGATCACCCCTGGCATTCTCCTGGAATTAAGGAGTGCAACAAGTGTGATCACATCAACATCTTTGCGAATCGGGCACCTCTACCTTCACACTATTCCCGAGCTGACTGGCTCTTCGTTAAGAAGAGTGCCCCCCTCCACAAACTACTTGCAATAGTCCTCAAAGCCTTTTATAGTAATCCCAGAATGTTCTTTCTGATGCCAAATATATCTCTTCCTGCAACTTAAAATTAGCTGATCATTGCTTCTTAACCGAACATAGACTCCACCCCTGCACCTCTAGGTCAAAGCACTGGAACACTCTTCCACTGGCCATTGGACAGGAGTTCAAAGGTCATGTGCTTAACTGTTCATGCAGCCAGGCTTTAAATGTGCTGGGTCCCTCCAGCTCTCAGACCGGATAGTATTTTAGAACAGACTTTGAAACCGGTCCCTATATTCATGCCCTTGACTTCCATGGGATTTCTGAACAATACATGTGATAAAGTTTTAGGGAGTCCGTGTCAGTGAATCAGTTCTGGTTTATGTTTCACACCTTGTCCTGAATCTTGCACTCCATTAGTGTTAGCTATTTCCTAAGCCGTGTTCAGGTGTTTATGACAGCCGCGGCTGAGAGCTCCGGACTTGACACTAAAAGCAGTGCGAGGGCCCGATTCACAGAACTAACTTAAGACAAATTCCTAAACTTACTACTTCTGGTATTCACAGATGGCATTTAGTGGTAGTAAAGTTAGGATTTTGTCTTAAGTTTGTCTTAAGTTTGTCTTAAGTCTGTCTTAAGTCTGTCTTAAGTTTGTCTTAAGTTTGGCTTCAGTCAAACTTAAGACAAAGTCCTAACTTTACTACTACTAAAGGCCCTATTTGAATACCAAAAGTAGTAAGTTTAGGATTTTGTCCTAAGTTAGTTCTGTGAATCGGCCCCTGAGTTTCTCACAATGCCTGGCAATGGGATGTTCGGAATACATGGTCAACCACTCCCTGGCTTTTCTCCACACAAACAACCCTTAAAAAAGCCAACAGTCATGTCTAGTTTAGGTGGTCCTATGTTGTTGGGTTATTATATGGGATAAAATAACAGAAAGCTCAGAGAGAAACCAAAATACTGGTCGGGTGGCACACACACACAGAAATTGTTTGTGTTTAAGTCAAAGCTATAACTGCAAAGGTCACGCCCCATGCAGAGATCCCCCACCTTTTATCTCATTCGAGATCTGCATGCAGTTCTTGCTAAGAGTAAAGCTATGCCAGTTGTGCCTATGTACCTCAAGCAAGCAGTCATTTGCCTGTTACACTGACCTGTTAACATGTTTCGGGTTCTATGGCACTCGCATATCTATGACCTTTTTGTTTTTTGTTCCACTCCACCTGTTTTCACTCCCATGTACTGAGGGGGTCATTATGATGGCGGATTCCCCGCATACTCCGGGCCGGCGGAAGCCACCGCCGGCCCGGAGTATGCGGGGAATCCGCCGAGGAGGCCTGAAAGACCCACCGCCAAATTAGGATGGCTGGTGGGACTCACAATCTGTCCTCCACTTTTCCGCCGTGGTCGGAAGGCGACCACGGCGGAAAAGCACTAACATGGCTGGCGGTGTCTATCAGACACCGCCAGCCATATTAGGATGTAGGGAAAGTAATGCTTTTCCGCGGCGGCTTTTCCGCTGTGGAAAAGCATACAGATATTCACTTTAGGGGCCCGTTGTGGGCCCCCTGGGTGAAGGTTGCATGGGGGGTGCACATGGGGGGTACCTATGGTACCCCCCTGCCTTTGCGTGCACGAAGTGGCAGGCACCGCGCGGTGCCTGCCACTTTGTGCATGCAAATGACTGCTTTCATTTTTTACATTGCGGCGGGTGCGGCTTCAAGCAGCACCCGCCGCAATGTAAAACATACAGGATGTGGCCACCAGGGTGGCAGTCACATCCTAATTGCCACGGAGGGACCGCCGCTGCCCATGTGGACGGTCCCTCCTACTCAGGGGTGGCGGACGGACGCAAGTCCGTCCGCCATCCTAATCGACCCCTATGTGTATTCTTTTTGTAATGTCCAACACTGTTTTTCAAAATGTTAATTGCGGCTGCATTTAAATAAACGCATATTTTATTGAATTCCATAAATAAATGCTTATTTTATCTGAGCATTCTTCTCTAGTGCTCTAAGGCACAGTGTATCCGCGCGCTGTACAATTATACAACATGATGCACAGATTTTTACTGGGACCTGTTAATAAGTAACCATAATAAATAATTAATAACGATGATGAACCATCCGTCAGGGTTACCTGGTTCAGGGCCGTGTGATCTTGTAAAGGTGGAACACTGGTCCTCGCTGCCTGCACAGGGAGTGTTCACAAAAGATTCGCATCCATTAGAGGACCTGTCATTGAAGCAAATTGGACACTTGAATCCGTTTGCCACCCCTCTTGCAGGAAACTCTAAAGGAAAAAGGAAAATACATCTCAGGGGTTTTTCCACTACATTTGAGGAATAAAAAAAATCACAAAGGTGATAATGTCCAATCCAACGTCAAAGAGATATGAGGACCTGTCCTTACAGAACCACATCCCTCCTGGCAAGACTGCCCCAGTTAGCCGCTTCCACAAGGCAGCCACTCACTTCTCAAATCTCCAATATACAAGACGCCCATTGTGCATTCCTGGACAAACATACACTTTCCAGACAGGGGATAACCAAGTCCATCGGTACATCTCCTCTACTGGGGACATGCTGCACCAAAGGGCCTGCCAGTCTCACCTGCAATGCAAGCTGTCCAAGCATCTTTATAGATGAATGTGTTAACATTTTCCCCAGAACCTCTGACCACGACACTGTGGCCCGTGGACTCCACAGAGTAAACATTGGAGCCAACCCCATTGACCTCATATAATGTAGACTGAGAGGCCTTTTCACTCTCTACTGGGGTAGCGAAGCCAGGCCATCAAGGCTCATTCTTGGAGAAGTATTTATATAGCAAGATAAAGTAAATAACACTCAAACAACTCAAGATGGAAAAGACTTTTGTTTACAGGTGTGTTAAAGAGTAAATTAAACACAATACACGGGGAACCCTGGAAGGCCCCAACACCTTCTTGTGTTGAGGAACAACATAGAGCGCTCATATAGTGTCCTGCACTTGGTTTCTGTGACATTGGTGTCCCAATGGGCTACGCTTGAGTTGAACCAGAGAACTTGCGACTTGATACGAGGGATGCAACGTTACATTATAGCAACAATCTTATGATATTTCCGACTCTGTCCAAATGGCTCTGACCCGAGAGGACTCATCTGCTGGTTGAAGCTTCAGCTACTCAACTTTGAGTGGGAACACTCTTCAAAACCTATTAAGGCTGTAACAGTTTTTTAGTTTGTAGAACGGAGGGCTGTGATAGTGGATCGATACTCACTGTGAAGTCCTCCATTGATTATGGATGGTGTTATCACACTCCCGGTCCCAACTGAAATCTTCTAGTTGTAAGGTACACCAGCAGTCCCCATGAGAACAGGTCTTTAGGATAGAGACCCAGCACAAAGAAAAGTGGTATCATCTTCATAAGTTCCACCATCTAGACTTCGTCTTTGCGTCCTTGGATTTGGAGATGGATGGCTCTGGGTTGGGCTCTATGCATTGACACATCCTTCCAGGGGCGGGCTGGGAATCCAAAGCATCTCTGGCAAATTTTGCAAGACCAGCCCCCCAATGGTGCAGAGGCTGTGCAGTGAGAGAGCCTGACCACTACAAAGGGGGGCGTTGAAGGGGAGGGTTCCCCACCCGAAAACATTTTGGGGAAAAAAAGTGCTTTGTACAACACATGTTTCACTTTATATGTTCAATTGTTTTAGCTTTAAAGCAGAGGAGACCTTTATTCTAGAGGTGCATAGTAAACTATGAGCTTACTGTGCTCCAGGATATAACCACCAGCGCATAGTAAACGGTGCATAGTAAACGATGAGCTTACTGTGCACCAGGATATGACCACCAGCGCATAGTAAACGGTGCATAGTAAATGATGCATAGTAAACGATGAGCTTACTGAGCACCAGGATATGACCAGCAGTGCATAGTAAATGTAAATGTAAATATACTTATATAGTGCAACCTGTCACCACAAAGGGCATCCTGGTGCTTGCCTAGGGAACCCGTCCTGGTAATCCCCTGTGAGAAGCCCCGACAGGGTGTCCACAGGGTGAAAGTCAGGCATCCCGCCGCGAGGGGCCGTTGTGGAGATTAAGCAAGCTATTGCCCAGAGTCACAGAGTGTGAACCCGTGAGTGAAGGAGGCACCGGGACGAGAATTATCGAGTCCGTGGAATTTGTAGCCCAAGACCCGCCGGGGCGGGGAATTGAACCCTGGTCCAGGACCGATCTCAGATTCCGGGTCTGCCGCCTCTAACCCCTGAGCCACACTTCTCCATAGTAAACGATGCATAGTAAACGATGAGCTTACTGTGCACCAGGATATGACCAGCAGCGCATAGTAAACGATGCATAGTAAACGATGAGCTTACTGTACACCAGGATATGACCACCAGCGTCTCTCATCTCTGCACAGCCTCTCCCTCATATATATTTTGTTTTATAGCACCTCTCATACCAGTGTAGGGTGATGGAGCACTTCACACACACACACAGACACAATGTATCATACATGTGTAATCACATTATACAAAACGTTACATAAGGCAAAGGGGACTATAACATGTAGGATTCACATGATTCTGATGCTTGTAGGCAGGTTTTAAGAGTGCTTGGTCTGGAGAAGCACAAATCCACATTCAGAACATAACACAATGGTTAGGGTTGACTTAACTAATAAGAATTTATTTCTACCCCAATTTTTTTTTTTAGCATCATCAGGATAAAGAAAGCCTGGGAAAAATATAACTTTCTAACCTATACCATGCAGCTTGCATGCAGCTCTTTGATGGCACCGCATTGCTCATAGTGCTAGATTACCATTGCAACCTATGACCTTCACAGTCACAAAATAATCTCTGTGACAGTAGCCAAATGAGCTATGCACAGAAAATATTGTTCTGTGAAAATACATGGTACTTGTTCTTTGCAGCAGGCATATTAACCCTCTGCGCTACCTGCGATGAGTCAAAACTGGCACTAGACAAAACACTAAGTATGGGCGTAAAATCCGTTTCGCAGGTGAATTTGCAGATTTTTGAAAAATTTTCGGTCTGGGAATCGCGCGACTTTGCCCAAAAATCCGCAAATTCGCAAGTTGCGAATTATTTTGCTTGGTCGCGCTTGAAAAATATAATATCGCGCGCGCGGCATTGACTTACCGTGATTCTGAGTCCGACAAGTTATTTTTCTCCCGGTTTGCGTGGGCTGTGCCATTTTAGATCTTGCTGCGTGATCGCGCGTGAGTTTTTCGACCGCAAATACGTCATCGCGGTTTGCCATTTTGCACAGCAAGAGTTTGACAACGCGAGTACGTGATAAGGGCCCGCGATCACACATCGCGGGAGTAAACAATGCCACACACGTAGATGCAGCGCGCAGCTGACATACAGCGAGAGATTTGAACAGCTTGCTTTCCCGAAATTGCAAAAATTGCAATTCTGCACAAGAAATCCACCGCAGGCAGCATAAACCTTCTGAAAATCATGATTTTTATCAGAATAACTCCTCAGATTGAGATTTGGCTGGACTTTTTGGTGGAAGGAATCCATTTTTGGGGGGGGTGGGAGGAAGGAAGTGCCCCAGAGTCTCCAACTTCCTGTTCCTGTCCAGCAGGCTCCTCCCAGTGCTTTGTCCATCTCCTGGTCACTTTTCATTTGGATATGGAGCTGGAAGGATTACTTTTTGTGGCTGCTGCTGGATATTTGTATTTGAGGACTTTTTGGACTTCACTTTTGGATTTGAGATTTTACAAGTAAGTTGGTGTTGTTTGTTTGGGGCATTGCAGTTGCTGCACCTACAATTTTAAAACTTGTTCACAACTTGAATGGAGACACATATGGGGGGAATCCACAAGTAAGAACATTATTAATTTATACAGTGTTAAAGTCACTGACTTCCCGTGTTATATCTGCAACTTAAGATACAAGTACAATACCATAATAAGGTTGCATCATCTGTTTGTACAAAATGCGCCACCTGGATAGCTATAAGCAATAAACTAAATCTTCCTGACAAGAACATTTAGCCCCTTCACTGCTAGCAAAGATACACGTTGTATGCCTAACTACAGAGCAGATAAAAACATGCGGGGAAAAAACTGCTGGAAAAAAACTGCAGTGAAATTATGGCCTACTACTGCCTCAACTGGAGTATATCTATAGGCTACAAAATTATGTACTTCAGGAAGCAGAGAACGAAATAGCAAAAATAAAGGGAAACAGCGAATGAAAATCTGAAAAATGCACAGTGGTATTTTCCGAGATTCGGAGAGAGCATGCCTGAGGTGGAAGTAATTCACCTGATGTCTACTGGCGAAACCAAACATATATGAGCTGCGTGTATCTAGCAAGGTGAAAATAATGCCATGTGTCTCCATTTACAGACTGTTGTTATCATTTTCTTGATCATGCTGATTAACTCTCTGTATATTTTAGGATTTCGCCCCGAAGAAGGGTACCTTCAGGTCCCGAAATGCATTGGGCATCGCTACTCCTGAAAATTAACGTGTATTGATACATGAATATATATGGATATTGTTTTTCTACTTTTCAGAAATACATTGATAGTGATCTTAACATGTAATTATTTATACCTTCATGTATAATGTGTTGATCTACATGCATCACAGGTGTAAAATAGGTGCAATGTATATATTTGTATATGTTGGATGAAAGTTCTATGTCAGAAAATTATAAAATAGAACTTATTATTCCACAACACTTGTTTCGTGTATAATTTTATTATTATTTTTCTTGTAATTTGTTGGAAAATTGACATTTTCCCATGGGAACAGTGCTCACTACAAGTAGGTTTCCTCTACTTAGCTACCACTATTCACTCTTTGTGTGAGCCCACACAATTTAGTGGTGATGCACCCTTGGTTTAGAGCAGTGTAGCATTTTGATAATTTGACTAGTTTATTGAGTGCACCTCTAGGTTTTCTTCCAGGCAGGCCCTGGCCATGTAGCTGGGGGTCAAGGGGCCATTTTGAATCCAGGCAGCGTGCTCAGGCCTGCACCCAGTTTGCTCTGCTTTCTTCCATTAGGCCCAGGGGTAGTGAGTGGTGCATGAACCAAGTCTTTCTGTGGGGTGTCTTGAATTTAAACATCATTGAGGGCATGAATAGCATTGTGTTGTGGTGATTTGTGTGTGTTTTTCCACTTTTTGGGGTGGTGTTGGGGCCTGGCCATGTGGGTGGGGGCCATTTTGAGGCCTGGTCCAGGCAGGGCCTGGCCATGTGGTGGGGGTCAAGGGGCCATTTTGAAGCCAGGCAGTGTGCTCAGGCCTGCACCCAGTTTGCTTTGCTTTCTTCCATTAGGTCCAGGGGTAGTGAGTGGTGCATGAACCAAGTCTTTCTGTGGGGTGTCTTGAATTGAAACACCATTGAGGGCATGGATAGCATTGGATTGTGGTGATTTGTGTGTGTTTTTCGTCTTTTGGTGTGGTGTTGGGGCCTGGCCATGTGGGTGGGGGCCATTTTGAGGCCTGGTCCAGGCAGGGCCTGGCCATGTGGTGGGGGTCAAGGGGCCATTTTGAATCCAGGCAGCGTGCTCAGGCCTGCACCCAGTTTGATTTGCTTTCTTCCATTAGGCCCAGTGGTAGTGAGTGGTGCATGGGCCAAGTCTTTCTGTGGGGTGTCTTGAATTTAAACATCATTGAGGGCATGGATGGCATTGGAGTGGTGTGATTTTTGTGTGTTTTTCGACTTTTGGGGTGGTGTTGGGGCCTGGCCATGTGGGTGGGGGCCATTTTGAGGCCTGGCCCAGGCAGGGCCTGGCCATGTGGTGGGGGTCAAGGGGCCATTTTGAATCCAGGCAGTGTGCTCAGGCCTGCACCCATTTTGCCTAGCTTTCATCCATTAGGCCCAGTGGTAGTGAGTGGTGCATGGGCCAAGTCTTTCTGTGGGGTGTCTTGAATTTAAACATCATTGAGGGCATGGATGGCATTGGAGTGTTGTGATTTTTGTGTGTTTTTCGACTTTTGGGGTGGTGTTGGGGCCTGGCCATGTGGGTGGGGGCCATTTTGAGGCCTGGCCCAGGCAGGGCCTGGCCATGTGGTGGGGGTCAAGGGGCCATTTTGAATCCAGGCAGTGTGCTCAGGCCTGCACCCAGTTTGATTTGCTTTCATCCATTAGGCCCAGTGGTAGTGAGTGGTGCATGGGCCAAGTCTTTCTGTGGGGTGTCTTGAATTTAAACATCATTGAGGGCATGGATGGCATTGGAGTGTGGTGATTTTTGTGTGTTTTTCGTCTTTTGGTGTGGTGTTGGGGCCTGGCCATGTGGGTGGGGGCCATTTTAAGGCCTGGTCCAGGCAGGGCCTGGCCATGTGGTGGGGGTCAAGGGGCCATTTTGAATCCAGGCAGCGTGCTCAGGCCTGCACCCAGTTTGATTTGCTTTCTTCCATTAGGCCCAGTGGTAGTGAGTGGTGCATGGGCCAAGTCTTTCTGTGGGGTGTCTTGAATTTAAACATCATTGAGGGCATGGATGGCATTGGAGTGTTGTGATTTTTGTGTGTTTTTTCGACTTTTGGGGTGGTGTTGGGGCCTGGCCATGTGGGTGGGGGCCATTTTGAGGCCTGGCCCAGGCAGGGCCTGGCCATGTGGTGGGGGTCAAGGGGCCATTTTGAATCCAGGCAGTGTGCTCAGGCCTGCACCCAGTTTGATTTGCTTTCTTCCATTAGGCCCAGTGATAGTGAGTGGTGCATGGGCCAAGTCTTTCTGTGGGGTGTCTTGAATTTAAACATCATTGAGGGCATGGATGGCATTGGAGTGTGGTGATTTTTGTGTGTTTTTCGTCTTTTGGTGTGGTGTTGGGGCCTGGCCATGTGGGTGGGGGCCATTTTGAGGCCTGGTCCAGGCAGGGCCTGGCCATGTGGTGGGGGTCAAGGGGCCATTTTGAATCCAGGCAGCGTGCTCAGGCCTGCACCCAGTTTGATTTGCTTTCTTCCATTAGGCCCAGGGGTAGTGAGTGGTGCATGGGCCAAGTCTTTCTGTGGGGTGTCTTGAATTTAAACATTATTGAGGGCATGGATGGCATTGTGTTGTGGTGATGTTTGTGAGTTTTTCCACTTTTTGGGGTGGTGTTGGGGCCTGGCCATGTGGGTGGGGGCATTTTGAGGCCTGGTCCAGGCAGTGCTTGGCCATGTGGTGGGGGTCAAGGGGCCATTTTGAAGCCAGGCAGTGTGCTCAGGCCTGCACCCAGTTTGCTTTGCTTTCTTCCATTAGGTCCAGGGGTAGTGAGTGGTGCATGAACCAAGTCTTTCTGTGGGTGTCTTGAATTTAAACACCATTGAGGGCATGGGTGGCATTGGATTGTGGTGATTTTTGTGTGTTTTTCGACTTTTTAGGGTGTTGTTGGGGCCTGGCCATGTGGGTGGGGGCCATTTTGAGGCCTGGTCCAGGCAGGGCCAGGCCATCTAGCTGGGGGACAAGGGCCCATTTAGAAGCCAGGCAGTGTGCTCAGGCCTGCACCCAGGTTGCCTTGCTTTCATCCATTAGGCCCAGTGGTAGTGAGAGGTGCATGGGCCAAGTATTTCTGTGGGGTGTCTTGAATTTAAACATCATTGAGAACATGGATGGCATTGGATTGTGGGGTTAATTGTGTGTTTTTCAACTTTTTGGGGTGTTTAACTGATGTTCCTCTGGCTTTCATTGCTTTTAGGTGCTCAAGAGAACCACCAGTGCCAGGAAGAAGTCCTGCAAGGGTGTGTGCAGCACAACGTCACGTGACGTCACGTGTGGTCACAGACAAGACAACTCTGCAACTCGTGAAACTGCGGCCTGCTGTTATGACATCTGAACAAGAGGGCCCCAAAAAAAGGTGGCCGTAGCGCCTCAGCGAAAAAAGTTGCCAGTGCCACTGCCAGAAAGAAGGAGCAGAAGAAGCAAGTGGCACCACCTACCAAGGAGACTGGTGTGCCCACCGACACCTTTTTTGGAGAAAAAAAACTACGCCTGCAGCAGCAGCGGTGTCCGCCGGTGACTAAGCTGGAAGCAGCACCTCTGCTTCATTGGGCTCAGTGCCACCACGCCAAGTTAGGCCCAAGCCCATGAGCGCCGCAAAGGCAGCCACTTTAGTTGTTCAATCACCATCGACCAGTGATGTTGGCTCATCACAAGAAAGTACCATCCAATCAACGCCGGGCGTAACTCAGCTGACGAGTGTTCAACAACCACAGCCGCAACGACCACCACAGGTGCAACTAGTACAAGCGCATGTTCATGGGCAAGGAGAGGCGCAAGGAGAGGCACAAGGAGAGGTGCAACTAGAGGTTCATGGAGCGGCACAACTGCCTACAATGCTTGTTCCTCCAGAAGTAGGGGCACATCAGGAAATTGATATTGAAGCGGAGGTATCATGCGAGGAAGCCACTCCTCCTGATGTTTATCCATTGTCTTCCAGATCCCCAGCAAGAAAAAGGTCAAGGAGGGCTACTACTACTACTACAAGTTCTTCTTCAAGCCCCCTTCATTCTGATGACCTTGATCCTGATTGGAACCCACAAATGCAGTCTGAGAGGGAGGCACGCCATGAGCCGACAAAGGTAGCTAAGCCTAAAAGGAAGGTTCCTGCAAGGCTTCCACTTATGGGTGATGATGACGAACAAGAAGTGGTGTCTTCTGCTGCTGGAAAACAGCCTGACGATGATGACCCAGTCATCACAGACGTCACTCCAGCCCTAGCGGGCATGCAGCAGACAAACATTTTCACCCTCGCCCGAATGGCTGCTGAGCCGATGTGGGCGGCGTGGCACTGGTACCAACACCAACGCAGTTAACTACAACACCAAACCGACCTACAGCTTCCATATTTTCTCGTCAGAAGGGCCGGCAGGGACCTCCATCCAGCTCGACCTCCATTACCTCAAGTAGTGTGCTGTAAGTGAACAACAGAAATGAATTCAGCCACGCCCATCCTCCACTTCATCTGGCATTGAAAGTTAAAGTAGCACCTCCACCACCAGCAAACATTTCCAGTCCCCAGTTTGGGACTTCTTTACTGTTAGCCAAAAGGTGGAAAACATGGTCGTTTGTTCAATTTGTAAAGTATCAGTTAGTCGGGGTAAGCTTGGTACCAGCTATGGTACCGGAGGCCAGAGATGTCATCTCAAAAAACACCACACTATCCAGTGGGATGCACACCTAAGTAAGATCCAGGAAGTCCAAAGTAGAATTGATCCAAATGTATCCATTGACACTGCATCTAATGCTGACGAAGGGCTGATTGTGCAGGGGAGGAAGTCAAGAACCGGCGAACATTTTTTCTGGTACACCCAGTACCCCTGGCAGCAGCACTGCAGTTGTAGCGCCCACACCCTCTACCCCTCCCTGCAACATGTATGAGGCACACTAAGAGTCTGGGAGAGACACCAATGCGAAAAAAAGTACATCAATGAGCCTAACTGGGTTGAAGAAGTCTGCATCATCATCATCATCACGTAAAAACAGTCCAGCGCACCATTAGCAGCATGTTTTGGTTGGATGCGCCATTTGAACGCAACCACCCAACGGTACGTCTGTTTTATGCAAAGCTGGCTAAAATGCTAGCGCTGGACCTTCTCCCTTTCTCTTTCGTGGAAGGGGTGGATTTTCTTGAATTTGTGG
The DNA here is from genome assembly GCF_964263255.1 of Lissotriton vulgaris. NCBI lineage: Eukaryota > Metazoa > Chordata > Amphibia > Caudata > Salamandridae > Lissotriton > Lissotriton vulgaris. The sequence goes on from NC_141697.1 coordinate 10,039,070, forward strand.
CAACAGTTTGCCCTAAATGGAAGGTTCCAAGCCGGTCCTATTTTGCCAGGGTTGCTGTTCCAGCTCTACATCAAGATGTGCTGGAGGTGATTGGCGCAGCTATTCTGAAGAGTTCTGTTCACACTATCTACATGACAACAGACATGTGGACCAGTTGCCAAGCCCTTGATTACATGTGCATCACTGCACACTGGGTCTCTTTTGCAGGGATTAATGAGAAGCTATCTAAAGGTGTTGACACGGACAGAGTTTTTCAAGCTACTCGCAAACATGCAACAGTAGGCATGTTTACCATGGAGAAATATCACACTGCACGTAACCTTTTGGAGGAGTTTCACAGGAAGGTCAATGAATGGCTGCATAGTTGGTTATGTTTTCACGGATAATGGCAGTAATATAGTTAGGGCCATGACTGATAGTGGATATTTCAGAGTGCCGTGTTTGGCGCACAGTATTAACATCGTGGTGCAAGAATTCTTGAAAAAAGAGGACACAGTCATCAAATTACTGACCACCTGCCGAAGAATCTGCACACATTTCAGCCAATCTTTTAAGGCCCGGAAGCAGCTGAGAAGCTTTCAACATGAATGTAAACTGCCAGTCAAAGGACTAATCCAGGAGGTGGCAACACGTTGGAACTCAACCTTTTACATGCTTGAGCGTCTGTCTGAGCAGTGGGGGGTAATATATGAGTATGTCTATAAACTGGGTTATATCTTATGTTATGTTCTCAGGAGTTTTATTGAGCGCTCAGCTACTCAGACAAGAATGTCCCGGATCTATCAGACCTAACACAGCATAACCCCAGCGGCAGAGGGGGAATTAGAGACAGAACAGCCACATTTTAAGCTCTTTCCTGAAAGAGGCTAAGTTCACGCTCTTTCTCAAAGCGAGTGGCAGAGCATTCCAGGCCCTCGGCGCCAGATATTTAAAGGACCGACCACCGGTCCACACACGTCTGATTGCCGGGACCGTGGCCAGTGTCAAGGCGGCCGAGCGTAAGGCTCTGGATGGATGGTGAAAGCCAACTCTCTTCCTCAAATAGAGAGCCCCAGTGCCATGGAGGGCCTTAAACGCTATGGTAAGAGCCTTAAACTCAATGGGTTTCCGGATTGGCAACCAGTGGAGGGACTTCCACAGTCCAGTGGCATGAGAACTACGGCCAAGGCCAAAGATTGCTCATGCCGACGAGTTCTGCACTACCTGCAGGTGAGATTAAAGAAACTCAGGCAGGCCAAGGTAGAGTACATTCACGTAATCCAGTCTCGATCCAACCAAGGCTTGCACCATTATTTTCCTGTGGGCAATGAAAAGGAGAGGGAGGAATTTCCTTAACATTTTTAGTATTCCAAAACACTGTCCGACCAGACCAGGAATCTGTGGTTTTAGAGAGAGACAGTTGTCCATCTTGATGCCAAGATTCTTCGTTACCGAGGAGGAGTTAGAGGAAGGTGGATACATCCCAGCTGGCCACAAGGACTTCCATCTGGGATCAGGAGGGCCCCCAAAGAAGAGGAGCTCAGACTTATTGGAGTTACATTTCAACTGGTTAAGTTGAAACCAGCAAAATACCGCACCCAAGCAGTTCTTAATGCTATCTCCATCAAAGTCCTAGTTCCGTCCGCATGTGAAAAGAAGCTGTGTGTCATTGGCGTACGAGACAATCTGGGTGCCAAAAGACTCTGCCAGTGCCGCGAGAGGGGACATGTAAATGTTAAAAAGAGTGGGGCTCAAGATCGACCCCTGAGGAACTCCCACCTCCAGAGGCGGCAATGCTGCAGAGTACGGAGGCGCCAAAACTGTCTGTTGTCGGTTAGATAGAAACTACTCGAACCATCTGAACACCGTTCCCCGAACACCAATCTCCAAGAGTCTTACCAGGAGGCGGTCATGGGGAACGGTGTCAAACGCCGCTGATAGATCTAATAACACAAGCAGTGCTTTCCCTCCATTATCTAGAACTTCCTTGATGGCCTCCGAGACCTCCAACAGTGCCGATTCAGAGGTGAAGTTTTCCCTGAAACCGGACTGGGTGTAATGCAAGATCTCATGTGACTCTACAAAGTCAGCCAGGACAGAATGCACATGTTTTTCGGCCACCTTGGCCAGGATCGTATGCAGCGATATAGGTCGATAATTTGCATGGATACTGGGGTCCAGGGACAGTTTTTTTAAAAGGGGGAGAACCATCACCTGTTTCCACGCTTGCGGCACAACTCCCGTTTCCAAAGACCGATTTAAAATCGGATTAACAATAGGATTAACGATGTATGCTATTTTAGCTAGAAACTTGGTGGGGCATGGATCAAGTGGGGAGCCGGATCTCATTTTAGACAGAACTTCCAGAGAGGATTGAAGTTCCATGGGGGGGAAAGTTGACAGGATGGGCTGCCCAACAGCCACCGCAGGAATGGGGGTCCTGGGTTAAGCACACCCCCTACCGCCGCAGCAGGGAAAGTTACCTGGATGCCTTTGATCTTATTCACAAAGAAGCTTGCTAGTTGGGACACCCATGGTTCCAAAAAGGAGCACTTAGACGTGATGGCAGCGTGCTTATCTAGGTTCCTGATCGATACTGTGACCTTATGCCCCTATTCGGCTATAAAGCCCTTTATTCCCTATATTGGCATAACCGTTCAAGTGCGATTTTCTGAAAAGTCATCTCTGGCCTCACACGAACAGAGCCACATTCCAGCATGACTCTCTGCTACTTCCTTTGCGACCAATTAGTGCAATGACAGAGCAGCAGTCACTATCTGATATTCCTAGATAACACTCCGAGTTCTTCAACAAGATAAAAACTTAGCAAACCTGGAAATCCCCGCTTGCTATGTTTTGATTAGTAATGGAACTCTAATGAGCAACTGATAACTGTCACTTCCTAGTGACATCTTTAATTGACGTATTATGTCCAGCAAACTTGCGTCAAACCCGGCACCTGTCAGGTATAAATATTACCAACGTTGCCTTAAGCAGTGAGCGAACATGTTGCTGATGCCAGCTGCCTGCATGACCCCGTGTTGGTAACAACTAGCACTCTGTTGCTGCAGCCTGCTATCCTGTGGTGGTGAAGCTACTGATAACCATTATCGCCGCTACAGCGCGAACTGTGGTTCAGTACGCTTGAGGAGCCGTGCAGCCGTCCTCTGCGAAGACATCCAGCCCAGCTGCCCGCGGACGCTGTCACCCCTCCTTCCTCGACGCGCTGAGAGAAGCTGCTGCATTTCTCGTGCAGAGAAATCCAGTCCTGGCGCTTCCGGTTTACCCTCGCGGGTGACTGGGATATCGAGAGAGACCCCTGAAGGAGATACCAATCCTCCATCATTCTATTCAGAGGTATGGTGTTGACTAAACCCCTAGACGAGAATTCTTGAAACAAACCTTGGCAAAACCAACTTAACTTAAGCTACTTACTTACTCCCCTTCTCACGTGTTAGGCTTAGGTCAGGCACACTGGGGTGGGCTTAGTTAGAAGCACCAGTTGAGTATGTTAGCCTAATGTATATATGACTGTATATATGTTTTATTACTTTTAAACCATTGTATGGCTAAGAAACCATATCAATGCTTTTACAGTTCTATTTCGCAATACTTATCTTACTGTACGTACTTTTTATAATAACAGTTATTGCAATTGTGGCAATACATTTCTCTTGTACGAGAAGAAAGACTGTTCAATAAATGTTAACCCTTTATTGATACACGCCCGTCTCTCTATTCTCTACATACTGTGAAAGTAAACTGCACTAGACTGACTGAGTGAAATCTATGTCTATTGTTTCACACGACCCTAGAGATCGACTCTTGATCTGAGGAGCAAAGTTGTCATGTTGCACGGTTGTTGGAAAGCTGAATCCCTTCTTGTCTGTGCCAAGGAAGCTGATCACTTCCTATGCAGAGAAGAAAGTTTCCAGTGACCTCTGAGCTAGTTGGTAACACAACCCAATTAAGTTTAGCATAGTCAGTGGAGGCCTGGAATATAAGCAGTTCCACGTCGATACTACTGTTTATGTTATTCCAATGCGCAGGGCCTAGTGGGAAACTAGGAACTACACTACATGGCGCCCAACGTTTGGTAAGGCGATAAACTAACGCAAGACTTGTAGAGTAACTCAGTCGTGCATATTTCACACCCTTTCTCCCGTAAATACTCCAATAGACGTCTGGAGTGGGTGAAAGGTTAAAATCCGCCCGACCTTAGTAGGAAGAGATTCCTATGTAAAGCTCTGGTTTATTCAACGTTGAAGGATACAGTGTTCCAAAATATTGTGCATCTAATCTTTGTCTCCTTGGAGACCTACTCTGCAAACCTCGCATTTTTACAATGCCAGAAAACGGAACCTCTGGGGCCGCAGCAGATGCGACTCAGCAAGGTCCCGAAAACACAGACCCGGATGCTATTATCATCCCGGTCCAGTTAAGAAGATCTATAACTTTAAAACTTATAGAAAACGGACTACCACCTCAAGGTGGTACAGTAATTTTCGTGATAGAGGCTCACGAGTATCGGCAGACAGAGGTATTCTATTCATGGATAAACTTTCCAGCGGTAAACGCTATAACACAAGAGTTTCACTATTACAAAATAGAGGAACCTCCGGATGAGTACGCCCCTTTCGAGGAGGTTGAAATTCCACTTAAATTTCAAGAGCACCTGCTCTGGTTTAATGGCGCCCTAAAACACAATGATCACATAACTAGGCTCGGTCCACTAGGTAGACCAGGAGCCACGTGGCCGGTTCTAGCCAGCTACACACCACATCCTGACATTACAAGAATGTCTAAAGAAGAGCTGTTAGCACAGCTAAACACATTAATAAAAATACATAGGCAATTAGTCCAATATGTAATACGGACTGCAACAGTCCAGCCAGCTGTTAATACACCACAGCTGACCCCTCATCAGGGGAACACAAATAAAATTACACCACAGAACATACAGTCATGTCTTGGTAAAACACCCGTAAAACGGGAACAAATTCCTTTCTGGTTAGCCCAGAAAATCACTCAAATAGAGGCAGTATTTCCTGATACTACCCCTATTGAGAAACACAGAATCTTGACCATCTGCCTTCCTATGGGAATCGCACCACACGTGGAGGACTGCGACACTTGGGGTACAGTCTTTGCTTCCATTTATACAAAAACACACGGTGTTCCGTCTATGGCGGTAATACCAGAAGTGCTAAAACAGATTCAAAATGAATTCGGTCCAGAGCCCGCTTTAAATCTAGGTATGAAATTACTGAAAGACTTCAAGCAGGTCACGGCTATATTATTAGCCAACATAAAGGGAGAAGCAGCATCTGTGGCGATTCGCCAGAAGTTGAGGGAAACAGATATAAAAGATCCTGTTGAGCTTGCAAAAATCATAGAAAAGTGCTATGAAGAATTAGGTAGAGACAGCTTGGGTGGAAAACCAGTTAAGCCCCAACTGCTCGAAAATCCTGAAAAATTACTTATTAAAAATAATTTAAACACTCCTAAAAAGAGCTGGGATGGAAATAAACAATCCACTCCCAAGGAAAAAGTTTTCCAGTCCAGAGGAAGGTCTCCTCGACGGAGGGAGAGAACTCCGACTCGAGAACGCCAGTCTCCCCAACGGGAGCCCTCTGAGAAAAGATATAACCTTAGAAATAGGGATAATATAAAAAAACCTGATAGATATCAAAGTATTGATACACGTCCCTCTCGATCTTTTCCACAGAATTCGGAAAGAAGAGGACGGTCAGACCCAGGAGAGCACACCAAGTCCAAAGACAAGGAACCTGCTCAAAATAAGAAATCTCAATTTCAGAAAAAGAAGGTAGCCAGTATTAGAGTAATCAACCATGCCGAGAATACTGAGGACACAGTTGAAAAACGGGGAGTGGGCATTGACAATGTTGGACAGTGCAGCAGAAATCAGTATAGCATGCAAGATCTTGATGAGTCATCTGGAGACAGTGGACACGAATGAATACATTCAGGTTGAAACTGCCGATGCCAGACTTAGCAAGCCCCATAAAATATACGAAATAACATTACGTATAGAGGGTGATAAGACTAGGAAAATTAAGGGTCTATTTTGGGATAAGCTCTCAAAAGGCTATGATATTCTGTTAGCTGAAAAAGATTGGCCCCCGGAGTTTGTCAGGGAGTGCCCTTGTGGCGAAGAAGTGATTATGCCTGCCTTCTCGAATCACATACCGATTCACAAAAAATACACATATGCAAGGAAATGGGCAGTAGCCCAGGCACCTGCACTGTATAAAAATCATGTAGGATGGGATGAGGATTCACCGCCTCACAAAATCCAACTAAAAAGTGAACCAACTGCCCAACGGCAGTATCCCATAAAGCAAGAAGCTAAAAAACAAGTCAGGGAGATCTTAGATCAACTTGAGTACCAGGGGGTGATTGAAACATGCACCTCTCAAATGAACAATCCTTTGTTTCCTGTCTCCAAGCCAGACAATTCATATCGTCTAGTTTTGGACTACAGACATCTTAATACATGTTGCAAAACTTTTGCAGTACAAAACTCGCATAGTGCAGCCCTAATGAATAACATAGTTAGGAAAAAATATAAAACGACATTAGACATTTCTAATGGTTTCTTTTGTCAAAACATTGCACCAGAAAGCAGATACTTGACCGCTTTCTCCGCATTTGGGTCGCAGAAAAAATTCTGTCGACTCCCACAGGGGTTCAAGAACAGCCCAGGACTATTCTCAGCTAGGGTAACAGAGTTACTACAAATCTATGATGATGAAGCATTGTCTTACGTAGATGATATTTATCTCACAGACGACGACTTGGATACTCACTTGAAAAGGGTGAACACCATTATACTTGGGTTCGCAGCAGAGGGTTACAAATTCAACTTTAAAAAGTCCCGAATTGCCCATCTGACAGTACTGTTTTTAGGGTACGAATTATCAAGTGAAGGGAAAAGCCTAGCGGACAACTTCTTAGAGAAGTGCGCTGTACTCCAAGCTCCAAAAACGCTGAAGAATTTACAATCAATACTAGGTTTTCTGAATTTACGAAGAACTTACATCCTAAATTACGCAGAGAGGGTTAAACCTCTCTACGAACTAATAAAACCTGATTTAAAACAAATCAATTGGACTCAAAAACACACAGAAATTTTGAGATCACTGCAAACAGACATGTTAGCAAAAACTAAATTAGATACACGTGACAACACACGTGATCTTGTAATCCGAGTCATCCCAGGAAGATGCGGATTCACGTACCTAACCTCTAATGAGGGAGAAAAGGTACCAATTTCAATTAAATCTCACTTGTACACACAAGCAGAAAAAGCATTCAGTCACACAGAAAGAACTGTGAACGCAGTGCAAATCGCATTAGCAAATGAAAGAGAACTAGCACACGGCAAACGGATTAATATCCTTACAGCGGAATCCGCCTTCGAGGCGCTATTCAGCCCAGTAAACCTGCCTACAGTGTCACTAGATCCGAAATGGATACAGTACATAGATTCTCTTGGAGCGGAAGACGTGAAATACTATTTCGCCCCGCAATACAAAGAACTGAATGATTTAGAATATGAAGAAGAATATCCTCTGCCAATCGAAATCCTGCCTCTCCCACAATATGCCTGTATAATCTATACAGATAGCTGTGTACAGCATTTTAATGTAGAGAGTAAATCCTACAATGCAGCATGTGCGATCATTAAAGGTCGTTGGCTGTGCGGTAAATTCAGACCGAAAGTAACAAAAACTGAATCAGTAAAGTACTGTTCGGTTCAAAGAACTGAAATCAGATCTTTAAAGATGGCGCTCGAAAATGCAGAACGCGAATTCCCCACACTTATAGTGTGCGATTCTCATTTTTGCGTCAATTCTTACAACAATAAACTGCAGAGTTGGATCGAAAACGACTACAAAGATGACACAGGTGCCACAATAAAGCATAAATTGCTCTGGAACGAGGTAGCTCTTTTACAAAAAGAACTACAAAGGACTCACGTGATTCACGCACAGAGTCTTCAGCGTGATGGCGTTCACGTTGCAGGGAATTCATTGGCTAACACAGCCAAAGCGGAAGCAACTAACCCGGCTTCCGTAGCCACAAAAAAGCGTACAGATAAGTACATAGACGGGGAAACCATGCTGGCAGTAAAAACGACCGTAAAAGGCGACTGTGCAGCACTACCCGTAAACTATCCACTCAATTATGCATACATAATCGATGCAAACTCCGTTCCTTTTGCTCGAATCCCTGGAGTGGGGGACAGAGTAATTCCAAACACGAACAGGAGAATATTTTTAATAGCAGACGCACACATGGGTTTTGGTCTAAGGCACAGAGAGATCAAGGAATCACTGACTGAATTACAATCAGTATTCTGGTGGCCGGGAATGAGTGTAGAACACCAAATATATGCAAACAACTGTGAAAACTGTAATAGGGATCGCAGTAAGGAACCTTGCTACCGGCTACCAGTCAGAAAGAGCGTAACGCTGCCTACACCCCATCCTGCGTCCTATTAACAGTTAAGACGAAAAGCATTTAAAAAATGAGGTCTCCAGCGCTCGGCTGACGCTAGAACGGTTATAAAAGATTTGCGAGTCCATATCGGCATATACGCAATTACCACGTTCCATTCTGACCAGGGTCCTGCTTTCAGCTCTCGAGCTTATAGGGGGGCCATGGCTAGCATGGGAATTGGGTTGCGGTATTCTTGTCCGTCACACAAGTGTGGTAGAAAGAAAAAGCCGGATATAAAGCAATCTATAACAGCGAAGGTATTAGGTTCAGGCGCTGGGTGGGTCAAACATTTAATAAGTGTCCAGACTGGTCTTAACAACATGCCAAGAAATTCTCTAAAAGGTTTCAGCCCATACGAACTATTGTTCGGAATTAGAATGAACGTTCAGGACCTCGATAGTCAGATGTCAGTGGTACAAGAAGAAACAAAACAGTTTGAAGTAAAAGACCGTTTGGCTGTTTTACAGGAACTGAATGAAACAAGAAAATCATTAAGCAACATAAAGTTAAAGCAACAGCCAAGTACCACTGACGAGGCACCACCCGCAACAGCCCCAGCAAGGCCTGTCTGGATTCCAAAGATTGGGGATCTAGTCAGAGAAAAAATCGCGGTTAAGAAGGAATTTGGGCCTTCTTACAGAAAAGCAGTACCTGTCTTGGCAGTCACCGGAACAAGATCAGTTGTGCTACCGCCCCTTGCTGGTAAAAAGGAGAACAGAGTCGTGTCCATCGATCTGGTAAACCCACAAGCATGTGGCCTATAATCAACAGTAGGCCCAGTGGACTCCCAAGAAACAACAGAATACCCAAACTTGCAACAATCCAAGAGGTTCAAACTGAAAGACTCATCACATTCGATCATCCTGCAGTGCACAATGAAGGACTATGCAATACAGCCATGGAACTCGTGCCTCTTGAAACACAGATTGAAACAGTTCGTCAAGAAACAACACCAGTCTACACTAATGTGGCATCAGAAAGTGCTACCGAGAGACAGATTGAAAGAACAATCCCATCAATTGACAGAACTGCCTCTGGTTATTTCATCAACTTCGACAACTTCTCTGAAGATTTAAATGACCCCGAAGTGATGCCAGAAACAAAAAATATTTCTAAAGAAAATGAAACAGGACTCCTTCAACAAATCAAAGAACTATATCTGGATTCACCGTTGATTGAGCATTGGATTATCTCAGGGGTATTCATACTCCTACTATGCCTAATTTTAGTTTTAATTTTAGGGAAGTTCATTACAATTGAATGGACACAGCAAGTCAGAACATCAACCTAGTCCTGAAACCACACAGATCATCCCACGTGAAGAAAAGAGAACTGTCAACAGTGAATGTCACAGCAATTCCAATACCTGGTGGGGTAGTATGGGAGAAAACAGACTATGAGATCTATGGTCCGGTCGAAATCCTGAAGTATCCTCATCAACTGAAGGTTTCCTTAAGTGACTTTGTAAAACCTAGTACATTCTCTGATGATTGGGACTTTAACAGTATTAATGACATGATGTCTGATTTAGTAATGTCAGCTAGATTCACAGATCATGATTATTTACAAGGTTCATCTAGTTATGAGCAGTTATTCTGTTACACCCACTATGGGGATCATTACTTGCATAAATCTGCACAGCCTAGAAATGTTTTTATGTATAATCAATGGGAACATTGTTCTACACCACCTAAAAGCAGTTCTAAAGCATTTCTTGAGAAATTCAAATACTTCTCAGGGTTTAACACCAGTGATGCAGAAACGTTTTATTATAAACTGTTAGATAAAACAGGCATGAAAACAATGCTGACAAATTCTAAATTGATATATTCAGAAGCATTTTATGACAAAATGATGACATTTGGTTTTGATTATTGGAAAAATAATATTGAAACGAAAACAATTTGGGGTACAAAAGATTGGCAGGTGCAAGGCATAGAAGCACTATTTAGAACCTGCATGATACCAGAACAAATGTTATTTTTAAATGACACTGTACACCAAACATCTTGTCTTGGCCTAGCCAAGAACAAAGACCTTAAAACACCGTCTATACCAAAGCCAATAGCTGAGAATGCAACTGCAGATAATGAGTTAGACGTGTCACACATTTTACATTTCAACAGAACACATCCTGATTGGAAAAAGTGGTTAATCTGGCCTACAGACACAAATAGCTGTCAAGATCGATTCCTGAATAAAACACAGGGGTTAAAACTGACCAGATTAGACTCAAGATATTCCCAGAGACAACATCCAGGGATTATAACAACATACAGTGTAGGGAAACTCTGCCTAGAATGGCTAACTACATCCACACTGGCTGAAATTAAGCAACACTTGTCTTTATTAAAAGATGGTGCTGATTTGCGCGACTTCATTCTTGGACCACGCAAACAGCGTCAAAAGCGTTTCATAGCGACCAGTATCTATGCTGCTTACAACGAGGCTTGGAAAGTAAAGCAAATTGAAACTGCTGAAAAAATACGAGAAATTGATCGTATTAATTTGGAGAAATCACTTTCTGTAGTAGACAATGGGTTAATGACTCTGTCTTCCAGAATATATTCTTTGGACAATATTGTATCCTCTGCCTTTGATGTGATAGACAGAGATTTGCTAATGTTACAACATGGCCAATCTCAATTACGCTCTATTATAGAACTAGGCTGGACGCTGCAAAATCTTCGTTCAGGCTATGTGCCTTGGCGTTTAATCAACACAACGTCATTATTTTCCATTTTTAACCTTACTGATAAACAGATCAGTTTGGCACAGAAAGGAGCAGACTATACAATCTTGAGCATCGAGAAACTCGAGAGATTATCATTGACAATGTCAGAGAGCCCTGTCATTGAATGGATAATACACGGAATTATCACAATTCCGATAACAACTTTCCGATTTCATAAATGCCTTGAGTACATACCTGCTGGCCAGTATGAACAATTGGGTAAGGGTTATGTAAAATCCGAATGGAAATTACCATACACTCATTCTTGCTATAGTGACAGCGACAAAAATGTATTTCTTAGTGGTGAGAACTGTAAACACTCACTGAGCGGTATACTTTTGTGTCAGGGTATTAATTTACACGGAGCATGTGAGGGAAATTCAAACAACCTTTCATGCCACCAGCTAGTCACACCTGCAACTCAGATAGAGCCCTTCTTTATGCAACTCGCAAACGGGAGTTACATTCTTAGAACGGATCACAGGTGCTGTGGCCTCGCGCCCGGAAAAAGTTATCTAGTACAAGTAACGTCCATGGTCAAATGTTGTATGCAAGCATTGTTTCCGAGCGGGCCTCCAGACATAGTGACTCCCCTCTGGCCTCGTCTGAATCTCTATTCTATACGAATTGATACATTAAGCAAAATGAAATCTGTGCTTTTACAGACAACAGTGCCTATAACGTCATCTAAAGAGACGTATGATCTTCTAGTCGCAAGGACGGCTACTGAGGTCCATGACCTTTTATCAACAAATTGCCCCGTGCATTTCGTAGAAATGTTTAGCCAACTCCTTAACATGTCTAGTGCAACAAGCATCCCAGGCGTATTTAAGACAGTCTTTACAGGACTGCTAACACCCTTCCAGGCAATTTTGGGAATCTTTCCTAATTTTGTGCACTCCATTTTTGGCGGCATTCCACTATTTTTGGGACTCATCGCAGGGATTCTATTTTTGATCATCCTGCTACGATATGGCAAGCCTCGGCTCAGACATAGCTCCCATGGGAATGGAAGAGACAATCCTAGCAATGCGCTACAGGGACAGGATAACTAACGTCCTCGGATTGGCCAGGCTGAGAGATCTAAACATGACCTGGTTCCTTTCATTCAGACCGATATGGCAAAATTGCATTTTACCTGTGCTACGGTGTATGCTTTGCGGCGAGGAATGCGTGTTGGACATCTGTCTTTCACTTCCATCAGCAGTACCAATGGACGTCGATACTTTGCTAAGTCCAATAACGGCTCACGCATTGTGTTGTCCCCAGCGGCTACCAATCCTGATGACGGCATTCGTGGAGACTCCTGTACTACAGCCAAGTGGTAACAGTGGAGCGAGTGACAAAAGCAACATCATCCAGGTACAACGTTCTGTGAGCATTGCTGGTCCTGACTTCGATGACAGCAATCATTCTCACACCTGCCAAGTTACAGCGCTATCTAATTTGGTTGAACTATCACCTGATTTTGTAGACCAATTCTTTGCGAGCCTGTCTGATACGATGTTCTCACCCATAGAGAAACAATAACTTTTGAGAAACTTTCCGACACACAGCGTTCCCATGAACTCTGAATTCGGCCTTCAGTTTTGATCAACAAAAACTGCCAGGAGCTTTGGAAATCTATTTTCTTTGAATTGGACAATTTTTTAAAAATATTGACCCTCTCCTTTTGGCACGAACAATTCTTTGCTTAACGTAAAAACTATTCTTAGAGAACAGAAGCTTCACACTTCTATTTCTAAACACATCTAGAGACATAACAACATAACACCAGCCTCTAGCACACATGTTATTACAATGCATTTTTATGTGATGATTTATCTCGCATTTCTTCTGTCAGAGATACTTCATGTGTAATTCCTTTTGCATAATCGTTCATTGACTTCATATGCAATAATTTTTGAATGATTACTATGCTTTAAAAAAAACGTACAGTACCTAAATTCCATGTATTGCAAGTACGCCTATTTCGAATGCATTTATGTATTTTGGGGTGGGCAGTGTTACACATACATCTAATTGCTTAGTTTTAGTAATTTTGATGGACATGTATACGTGGAGTGGGTGTTGCGTGCTTATCTAGGTTCCTGATCGATACTGTGACCTTATGCCCCTATTCGGCTATAAAGCCCTTTATTCCCTATATTGGCATAACCGTTCAAGTGCGATTTTCTGAAAAGTCATCTCTGGCCTCACACGAACAGAGCCACATTCCAGCATGACTCTCTGCTACTTCCTTTGCGACCAATTAGTGCAATGACAGAGCAGCAGTCACTATCTGATATTCCTAGATAACACTCCGAGTTCTTCAACAAGATAAAAACTTAGCAAACCTGGAAATCCCCGCTTGCTATGTTTTGATTAGTAATGGAACTCTAATGAGCAACTGATAACTGTCACTTCCTAGTGACATCTTTAATTGACGTCTTATGTCCAGCAAACTTGCGTCAAACCCGGCACCTGTCAGGTATAAATATTACCAACGTTGCCTTAAGCAGTGAGCGAACATGTTGCTGATGCCAGCTGCCTGCATGACCCCGTGTTGGTAACAACTAGCACTCTGTCGCTGCAGCCTGCTATCCTGTGGTGGTGAAGCTACTGATTACCATTATCGCCGCTACAGCGCGAACTGTGGTTCAGTACGCTTGAGGAGCCGTGCAGCCGTCCTCTGCGAAGACATCCAGCCCAGCTGCCCGCGGACGCTGTCACCCCTCCTTCCTCGACGCTCTGAGAGAAGCCGCTGCATTTCTCGTGCAGAGAAATCCAGTCCCGGCGCTTCCGGTTTACCCTCGCGGGTGACTGGGATATCGAGAGAGACCCCTGAAGGAGATACCAATCCTCCATCATTCTATTCAGAGGTATGGTGTTGACTAAACCCTTAGACGAGAATTCTTGAAACAAACCTTGGCAAAACCAACTTAACTTAAGCTACTTACTTACTCCCCTTCTCACGTGTTAGGCTTAGGTCAGGCACACTGGGGTAGGCTTAGTTAGAAGCACCAGTTGAGTATGTTAGCCTAATGTATATATGACTGTATATATGTTTTATTACTTTTAAACCATTGTATGGCTAAGAAACCATATCAATGCTTTTACAGTTCTATTTCGCAATACTTATCTTACTGTACGTACTTTTTATAATAACAGTTATTGCAATTGTGGCAATACATTTCTCTTGTACGAGAAGAAAGACTGTTCAATAAATGTTAACCCTTTATTGATACATGCCCGTCTCTCTATTCTCTACATACTGTGAAAGTAAACTGCACTAGACTGACTGAGTGAAATCTATGTCTATTGTTTCACACGACCCTAGAGATCGACTCTTGATCTGAGGAGCAAAGTTGTCATGTTGCACGGTTGTTGGAAAGCTGAATCCCTTCTTGTCTGTGCCAAGGAAGCTGATCACTTCCTATGCAGAGAAGAAAGTTTCCAGTGACCTCTGAGCTAGTTGGTAACACAACCCAATTAAGTTTAGCATAGTCAGTGGAGGCCTGGAATATAAGCAGTTCCACGTCGATACTACTGTTTATGTTATTCCAATGCGCAGGGCCTAGTGGGAAACTAGGAACTACACTACACCTTCACCACCAGAAAGATTTCTTTACTGGTGGAAATGGCCTCACACAATCCTTCTGGCAAAGTAGGCTTTTTTCCGGAGATAAATTTCCCTATGATAGGCCTTAATACTGCACCTATAAGCCTCCTTCAGAGGTTCCAAATAACTGCTATCTCCATGCTCTTTCGGCTTTCTTACATAGCCTACGGCTGGAATTCGGCGCTGGAGTAAATCACGGCGCCGATGCGCGGGACGAATTCTTGAGGGACCGCTCGGGCGGCGCCAGCTCCCTCAAACAATGCACTAGCCATATTTGAAAGAGATCAATATCTTCCTCAATGTCACCTGACAGCAGGCAAGGGTGATTCTTCAGGCATTGTTCAATCATGTCAGGAGACACTCTATGGAAAGCACGGGGTATCTGTGGGGAACGCCCTTTATCTCTAATGGTGGGGCCGGATTTATGCAGAATATCAAAGGTCACCAGCATATGGTCAGACCATAGTACTGGTTGGGGGGGGAGACTCCAATAGGGGTGGTGGAGAAAATTTGGTCCAGCGTGTGCCCCTTATTGTGTGTGGGTGACGCCAAGTATGGTAGGAAGCCTAGAGGCTTAGTGGAGTCTAATAATTTGATAGTGTCTACCGCATCTGCTTCATCAAAGTGGATGTTAAAATCGCCAAGGAGTATGCAGTGTTTAAACTGCACACACAGTGCTAAACTCAGTCAGTCAGTCAAGTACACTTTATTCGATTGTTAAAATCATAAAAGTATAAAATTCAATGTACATACATTCCAAATGCAAGATTACACATAGTTAAAACAAGTTAGCAGCAGGAATTATATAAGGTACAATTAACTATAAAAATTTCATTTCAATTCAAGGAATGTGAACAGTACAAATATTAATAAATTCATGTTCTTGTTAAACGAGATTTCGTTCTTATTGCAGCTACCAAGAAACTCGCAACACTACATATAACATAAGTGCTACCTAGGTGCTGAAGGTAAATTACAGCAGGCCTTACTTGAGTAAAGCCTTCCTTTCTTAAGATAGGTAACAAAAATGTAGCTCTTTCCACGGTAAAAAACCTGCAGAACATAGTAAAGTGCAATGTATTTTGTACAGATCTATCGTCGCATTTACAAAATGGGGCTGCCTCCGATTTTGCCCATTTAGCGAAGCTACCCAACTGAAAGTGGATTAAATTAAAACGGAACTTAGTCAACAAGAACCTGTGAAATGGTTTAGTGACAATGGCAAGATATGGTTCCCCATTGAGGGGGAATGTAGAAGCAAATAATGGCTTCTGACGGTTGGCTTCATCAATTCCCTTCCTCTCGTGCCAGTCTGGCCCCCTCCATGTAATGTTTTTTAATCATGCCAATGTCCTCCCTCCTAATAGAAGAGGGTGAGTAAAAAAAGTTCCGGGCGACCCATCTCAAGTAAGGATCTTTTTATGTACTCCAGCCAGGGCACCCTATTGAAATGATCTAAGGACATGACGTCAGCCATAAAAGAGTGGTTCAGGGATAATTCGCTGTTCAACCAGGTCCTTAGCCAGAAGATTATTGGGGCTAGCCGTAACTTGTCGGAAACAAAATCCAACCCCAGCTCCACATGTGTTGAGAAGGTTGGGGTAGACTGAGGGACCGACAACAGCGATCGTAAAAACCTATTTTCTACCTTCTGGATGGTGTCGTCTTTTATGTAACCACATAAAGGGGAACCATATGTTGCAATTGCAACGCATTTGGTGTTATAGATCTTTAGCATTGCCTGCATCGGCCTGGCCCCTAGTCTTTTAGAAAACCCCATAAGTGAAGCAGTTGATCTTGCAACTGCTAGGCCTCTCGCTCTGACCTGTGGTCTCCATGAGCCTCTCTCATCAAAGAGTACGCCTAAGTAAGGAAAAACGGCCACCCTCGAAACCACCTCCTCTTTGCATTTAAAAATCATCCTTTTTCTCTTTCTACAGTGGAGGCCTACTACCATGGTATGGGATGTATTGTCGTTAATCTTTAAATCAAGTTTATCCATGAAGGCCCCAAAGGCGTCCAACAGCCGTTGCAGACCGACACCAGTACGGGCTATAAGTACTGCGCCGTCCGCGTATAGGAGGGCAGGAATTTTAGCCTCTCCTACACGCGAGAGATCACCCTGTACCGCCTCCAGATAGCTGCTTAGGCCATTAACCTCTTGGATGCTAATGACAAGGGTAACTCGTCATGGACTTTCCATTGATTTCAATGGAAATTATAGGAGAATACAAAAAATGCCTTAGCACTAAAGGGGTTAATATACAGTGTGAAGAGGAGGGGGGCCAGGACACAACCCTGGGGCACCCCACGCATGGACCTGAAAGAGGTCGTGCATCTACCCTCATTAGTGACTCTGATCTTAGCAAACAGTTCCTGGTGTAGTGATGCCATGAAGTTTACCAGGGCCCCGTCTATACCCATCTTCGAGAGGATGTCCCGTAATTTGGTTCTGTTTACCAGGTCGAAGGCCGAGGAGAGGTCCATAAAGGCCAAAAATAAAGACCCCTCCTTGGCTACAGGGTATTTAGCAAGTAAAGATGTAAATTTGAACACTGCTCGACCGTACCTCTCTTCTCCCAAAACCCATATTGGGCATTGGCTATGCCCCCGCTACTTTCCACACTATCCCTTAGTTTCGTCAGAAGGACTCTTCCCAGAATTTTAATGGCAGAATCTAAGAGGGATATGGGTCTGTAACACCCAGGGTCCTCCCTCTGTCCCTTTTTTTGAAAATGGGTACTATGACTGAGGTAGCTCAGGAAATGGGGATAACGTTTCCATTAGCGGCTGTGAAAACTTTGGAAAGCACACCTGCCCATAATTTCGGGGAGTGCCGGTAAAAATCTGCGGGCACCCCATCTAGGCCTGGGGCTTTATTTTTTGAGGTTTCCAAAATAGCTGTCTCGACCTAGTCAGTAGTAAAAACTGGTGGGGTATACTCAAGAGTTATCGCTTGGGGGCCCTGGATCCTGGATGATGGGTCTCCATACACTTTTTTAAAATGGGCAAGCCACCTGTCGTCGGGGATAACACAATCCATAGGCGTGTTATCCTGGCCAGAAAACAGGGGCTGATTTATCACTTTCCAGAATAGACTACTATCCCACATAGCATCGACTGAGAGTAACTTCTCCCAAGCCTCTTGCTTTAAAGCTTCCTTACGCTCTCTTATAGCCTGCTTATATTCCCTCCTTATTGTAGATACAGCCTCCCTGTTTCTCGGGTTACAGTTTAAGGCTGCTAGGAGTGCACTATGTGATTTAGAGCATTTGGAGTCAAACCAGCGATGTTGTTTATTACCACTCATCCTTAACCTGACGGTCAGCTGGTTTGAGATCTGTAAACAAATATCCTCATAGGCACCCAAGATTTCACAGTTATGTGCACTAGGATTTTGGCAAATTGCCACTGCCTTTTCTATATTAGGGAACAAAGCTTCATAGAAGTCACCAGGCACCACGTTAGCCCACTTGAGCCGTCTACCCTGGTCCACCACATTTAGTGATCCCACCCTGGGTTTATCGGGGGCGGCATAGAGCCCATGGAATCACCCCAGTAAACTTCCAAAAGGACAGGATTGTGATCGCTAAAAAGGGATAATAGGGTTCTATATGAGGCGACACTATGTAGAATGGCCGATGACACAAATATGTAATCAATAATGGAACCTGGGTCCGACCCTTTAAAAGTATTGAGCCTCGGAACGTCTGAACTACAGACAGGTTCCATCAAATTGGAATTAGCCAGTAACTCCTCTAATGCCTCTCCCCCTTTAGAATGCTCAAAGTGCGTAATATCTGGGCCACTCAGTTCCAAATAATCAGTAATACCACATAACAGAGTACATGGGTGAATGTTAAAATCGCCCATGAGGACGAGTTCAGTATTAAGATGTATGTCTTGACTGACCTCAATCAACAGTTGGTCCAGGATAGCAAGGTTATCGTTGCTATTGTCCTGGGTTCCTGCATTGTAAAAATTAATAAAAACGGTTTTCTGGGTTGAGGAGATCACCCTTTCCACTAACAAGAGGTGTGGTGAAGGTTGGTTGAGTACTTTAAGTGCCCCCTTAAGTTTTAGTGAGAAAAGAAAAATGAGACCACCTTTAGCTCTGCCCGCGGCACTAGGGGCAGCAGGCACCACGAAACTCGAGAATCCATCTAGACTGAAGCTAGCTGATGTGTCCCAAGATTTTTGGAGGGCTACAGTATCATACAAGGAAATAAAAGCAGGCCAGGCCTCATCGGTCCTTTTAGTTCTAACACGTGCCATATTCCAACTCAGTAGCCTGCATGTTTCCGTTGTACCAGGAATGCGACTAGGTTCATCTCCTGGGTGTGCTACTGGTAGTTCAGGTAGTCAATCTGTATCCTCTAGCTCTGAGAGTGGGGAAAAGCAGTTACTGAGAGCCAACCCAACCCCATCTGTGGTACCAGGCATATGGTGACTAGGGGGTGCTTGCTGCCGTGGCTCAGGGGGTTTAAACCAATATGGATCGGTCGGTCCGCACCTATTGGTGCTTGATAGTGGGGGATTAGCAAACCTGGCCTCTCCGCCCTTACTGGGTGTGGTTCACTACTACCCCCTCTAGGAGGACGTTGCGGGCCGTGTGGGCTTATTGTGGGTGGGTGGAAGAATCCTAAAGGCAACGGTCTTAAGTGATAGTTGCTGGAGACTCTAGAACCATCCCAGAATAACCTTTCAGCCATATCGGCCCTGTCAAAATTGACTATCACACAATCCCCATGTACCATTTTTGGTACCCTCCCGATCCATCCCACCCTATTAGCAGAAATAATCCTGTCAGAGATATTGCTCCCGCTACACGAGGCAGTGCACCAGGTTCGTGCTTTAGCTATGAGATCACTGGCGCACTCGCGCCCTCCTCTATTCAAGGGTAGGGTACCCACAAAAATTGCCAGTAACGGAGCCGCCTCTGGTAGTAGATGACGATGAATGTTACATCCTATTGGATTTCTTACAATGGGTAGCTTTTGGTTGTGCCCTAGCATTATCCACTTGGGTGGGGGGTAGCGTAGTTACAATGGGAGCGACGGGTGGTTCGGTCACCATGGGCTCCCTTGTTGAACTTCCCGGCCCTGTCCCAGCAAGGCCCTCCTTGTGTCTATCCAGGAGCAAATTGTGATCAGTGACAATTTTGTCAATAATTACACATTTCTTAAGGAGTCCCTCCAAGCAAGTATTTAGAGTATCCACAATGTCCTTCGCGATGGCCACAAGAAGCGGTTCGATCCGGGCAACAAAGAGCGCCTCCAACTGAGACTCCAGAGTACTAGTGGATGATCTTGTGGGCCCTGGCAAATGTTTAGCTTTCCCCCTTTTTTTCCTCTTAGATGAGTCACCAGGCTGAGGAGTGGTGGTAGGCTGTGGTGACTCCGATAAAATGCCCTCTAAGGTAGTAGGTACAGCTGCATCCAGAAACAAGAAACGTGGCACTGCCCTATGTATTTGGGTTAAAGGCTCATACGGAGTCCAAAAATTGTTTTCAACGAACAACGCTCTGAGCTCACTTTCCAATAGGGGCCATTTAATGAGAGTTCAAACACCATATACAAAAATACATCAATTTATTTTCATCTATGATTCTTAGTCAAAAAATATTTTTATGGTATAATCACATAAAATTCAATGACGCGCCCCAAGTATCCCATTCATTCCTCCATCCTTATCACATCAATCTTCTACACTTTCGTCACCCATACAAACACTCATGCCTTCTTCATACGTCCAGTCAACATCATACACTAATACTCAGTGCAACATCAAGCGCATCGCTGGGAAGAATGTAGATGGCAGTGGCAGGATCAAATATCGACACGCCAACGCGCGTTTCAGTGCTCGGCCCGAACTATGACCGCACCTTCATCAGGGCATTTATACAGTGGGACACAGGCAGGGACTACGACAATTCAAAGAAATGGCCACTCTATAATAAACATAAGAAGGAAAGTTACTATTAGTAAGCATATGCTAAAAATTGAAATTTTAGAACAATCAAGAAAATATGTACACACCTCAACTAAAAACAATGTTTTTACATATTAGCAAGGGTACGTAGCGATATCTTATTGTAAATATGCACATGATTTTTTTAAAAACAAAAAACAACAAGCAGTGAGCTCAGAGAATGTTACATCGAAGCAAGGACGTTTAAAGATAGGATTTTAACATGATATAAACATGGCCCAGAAGGGGCTCAGGTCAAGCGCACACAAAAAGGAATCCCTTCACAAACAAAACACATTTCATTCCTACAAGCATACATTGGGTCAGAGTAAAGGAAGGTTGCAAAAAGATTTTGTACGGCTGCAGGCTGTGTGACTATTACCAAAGGTTCCAGTGGGATAGTGGGGGTAGAAAGAGCATCGCCACTAGCTGCTGGGTCAGCAGGATCCACAGGGGTTGGGGAGCTAGGAGTGATGGGTAAGACGGCAGCTTGTCCCAGACCCAGTTCGAGTTCAGCATGAGCGATTTCTTTATTAAGAGCCCCCACAGCCATGGAAAGAAAAGTAAGGATAGACTGTGAGTGTCTTTGTATCTTAGCTTTAGTGTTATTCTCATCGCCATTGCTTAAGTTCTTTCGCTTACCCATATCATGATGTTAAGGGCCGGGCCCAGCCCTGCCTCCTTCTGCCTACGACTGCCCGCCCTCTGCCGGGCTCAGCCCGGCACTGTACGCGCGCGTCCTACGGGGCGTGAGGCTCTCCTCTCACTTGTAGCGCCTCCGGGCGCTGGTATGGCATCACAGGTCTTGCGCCGGCCGGGGCAGCTGGGAGATGTAGTTCCCACTGCTCCCGTGCCGACCGAGGTGTAGTGTAGCCGGTAGCCGTTGCCCTCACGGCGCGGGAAGGTAGGGGAGATGGTGCTGTCCCTGGTGTCTCCACAAAGCCGTTCCCCTCACGGCGCGTTTTGCTGCAGGTGCCCCACCTGGACGCTCGGCGCCCCTCTCACTTGTAGCGCCTCCAGGCGCTGGTATGGCGTCACAGGTCTTGCGCCGGCTGGGGCAGCTGGGGGATGTAGTTCCCGCTGCTCCCGTGCCAACCGAGGTGTAGTGTAGCCAGTAGCCGTTGCCCTCACGGCGCGGAAGGTAGGGGAGATGGTGCTGTCCCTGGTGTCTCCACAAAGCCGTTCCCCTCATGGTGCGTTTTGCTGCTGGTGCCCCACCTGGACGCTCGGCGCCCCTCTCACTTGTAGCGCCTCTGGGCGCTGGTATGGCGTCACAGGTCTTGCGCCGGCCGGGGCAGCTGGGGGATGTAGTTCCCTCTGCTCCCGTGCCGACTGAGGTGTAGTATAGCCGGTAGCCGTTGCCCTCACGGCGCAGGAAGGTAGGGGAGATGGTGCTGTCCCTGGTGTCTCCACAAAACCGTTCCCCTCACGCGTGTTTTGCTGCAGGTGCCCCACCTGGACGCTCGGCGCCCCTCTCACTTGTAGCGCCTCCGGGCGCTGGTATGGCGTCACAGGTCTTGCGCCGGCCGGGGCAGCTGGGGGATGTAGTTCCCGCTGCTCCCGTGCCGACCTAGGTGTAGTGTAGCCGGTAGCCGTTGCCCTCACGGCGCAGGAAGGTAGGGGAGATGGTGCTGTCCCTGGTGTCTCCACAAAGCCGTTCCCCTCACGGCGCGTTTTGCTACAGGTGCCAAACTCACTGAGGAGAGTCCCTCATGGAAGGATCCAATGGGGCCAAGGGATCTATAGACCAGCAGTCCCGCACAGGATTGGGCTGGTGACAGTGACAAACAGAATCCCAGCGCTTCGGCTCCGTGTATGTCTTCTGTTGGTACAATGGAGCAGTCAAAGCGCCTGTCTATCACTAGAGCGACACCCCGCCCCTGCCCGAGCCCCGGTCTTTCTTCAAGATGAAGTAGTTAAGGGGCAGAGCATTGGCCCCCAAACTACTTGAGGCTAGAGTTGGAGGAATGAAAGCTAATTGTAAGCCTGACAGACATGCTTCGTCCTTTTGAGGTTTTCACGCTTGAAGTCAGCAGGGAGGACTGTTCTTTGGGCAAAGCTAACTCATTGTTGGTCCTGCTAGAGAACCAACTGAAGGAGGTGTCTTCAACGTTCAGAGGTCATAGTGAAAAGCGAGAAGCATATGATTTGGCGGAGAAGTTATTAAGGCGCCTACTTCACAATGAAAGGCTTCAAAACATACATACAGAACAACATTACATTTGTGCCACTATTCTGGATCCACGGTACAAAAAGGCAGTGTCCAGCAAAGGATTCATTCCTTTTGATGAAGCAGATTTTTCAAAGTACAAACATTGGCTCGCTGTGTCAGCCACTCGGTTCGAAAAAGAGCGGCAGAAATTGCAAGGAGACAGCACAAGTACAACTGAATCAGCAGGCCATCCGGCGTCAAGTTCCACTTCTGAATCGATGGCCGAAGTGAGTCACTTTCCCTCACAGCCATTAACCACACCAGCAACCGTGTCATCATCATCCTCACCTGAACCAGGCCCAAACAAAATATTGTTGGAGCGGATTGGCTAACTCAGCATTGGTTTGCTCGGTCCACTGCTGCAAAGGCCACAGATTGTACCCAAAGTGGAGCAACCCTGGAGAACCTTGAGTCGGTGGTTCAGGCCTATCTGGATGACCCAACAGAGGTCTGTGTTAATGAGAACACATTGGTGTATTGGTATAGGAAAAGGTCTGGATGGCGACTGATCACCAGCCTGGCTCAAAATTATTTGTCTTGCCCACTCGCAAGGGTGTCTTCTAAACGTGTTTTCAGTGCTGCTGGTGCCATTGTAACTTCAAAAAGGACCCGCCTCTCACCCAAAAATGTGGAGAGGTTAACAATAATCAAGATGAATCAGCGCTTTATACCACTGATTAAAAAATATGTGAATGCACGCAGGAAGAAGAGGACACCGACTTAGGTGACACCGACGGAAGTTCTTCTCTGTTACCTGACCTACTTTCGTCTCAATTCAGACTTTGAGGACAAGCTCTACTTCCCTGACACCGAGGCCTGAAAATTACTTCCTTTTTTTGTCCTTATTCACTTTTATTCCTGTGTGTCTTTCTTTGTTTTGCAACTTTTACCACAACCAAACTCTAATCACCTAATCACAACAAGTCCATCATCAGCACTGTCTTGTTATTTTCCTTATTGATTTGAAGGTGCTGTAGTCTGCATTCCTGATGTTCAAAAGTTCACAACTCAATCATGCTCCTCTATCCTCGTCCTCCAGACTCCCCCTATCCATTTCCCTCAAGGCAGATGGATGGATTTTGGAGAATAAATAAACTTTGTCTTTATAGACGAGTCCCCTCAAGTGGGACTGAAATTACTGACTAACTACATGCTTGCTGATTGTTGACAGACTTACTTCTGAAATTGACAGGAGAGGCTGCCCTGTGGGCCCTCACTTTCGAAAGAATATTCGGATAAAAAGTAGAACAGGTAATGAATAATGAGAAGATGGCATGCAGTGGACAGCAATGGCTGTCTGTCTCTGTTGAAACCAATTGCTGTTTGTTTTTTGTGTTTTTTGTGAACAGCGCAATTTGCCATGTTTTGAATATACCAGTATTGCAGGTTTTTGGGGGTTTCTTTGGGGGTGTTCTAGATTTACGGTGCTGGGTCTGGGGGTCCTGGAGCACTGCTGGGAATGTCTAATTTTGATTGCAAGTGAATTGAAGAAAATCCATGGTCATAGCTGCCAAGGTTTCAGATTGCCATGTGTGACATTTTTTAAATGTTAGTGAAATTATGAGTGACATTCCAAACGACTATGAGTGACACTTTTCTGCAAGGAAAAATCATGCAATGAAGACTAGGGAAACTTCTAAATATCAGAAATTACAGCCATTTGAGCAACAAGAAACTCCACAAACAATTTGAAACTGCTCCGGAGCACCAGAAATGGAAGGCACTAACCCCAGTTGTAACCGACCACTCCCTCTTCTCACCCCCCCTCCCCCAGTGCCAAGAGAGCGAAGATAAAAGTTAATCAGGGGCGCCCATGATAAGGATGAGGAGACAGGGCAGCCCTGCGGCCGGGCCTACAGATTTACTGTGATTAACTCAGATCTGCACTTGCAGATAAACCAGGCTCACTCAGAAGGATGAACAAGACAGAGCTGCCCTGTCTGCAGATTTTAAACTATATTGATTGTATGTGACTGAAATATTTTATTCAGAGATGATCAGACTGCGCGTTCCGCCGCGGCGCTGATACAAGCTTGAATGAGCTGTGTGAAGTAAATTCCAGACAGGGTGCCTCTGATGAATGACGCTACCTAGCCCCCATACCCCCCCAGCACCCACCCCCCCGCCGTGCCCAAGTGCGGACAGCAGAGAGAACCCTGCCCTGCCTGGTAAAACTGTCACATACTGAGTCAGGAAGGATGACAGAGCGAACAGCACTGCCAGGAGATCCTAACTCTGAACATGAGAAGGGACAGGGAGGGGATCACGGTACTCCCTCCCCCGCCCTCCAGGTGTCCACGTGGTTCCTCTGATGAGCTCCATTTCCATCACCAGATCTTTTATTTAATTTCAGTTCCACAGATGTGAACCATCAACCATCAAATAATATTTTTCAGATGACTCATCGTGTAGTATAAAACACTTACTAGACCAGTTCAGAGACTCGGGGACCGGTGGCACAGCGCTGCAGCACTGTGACTGCACTGCTGTATGATGCACTCTGCAGTCGCACTAGCAGTCTTCAACTTCTTCTCCCTCCAGACACTGCAGGCTGCTGACTCACTCGTCCCCCGCTTGGCCGCAGTAATTTACGCCGCCTGTGATCACCAATGATGGCTCTTGCACAGCGGGCGGTCATGATGAGAGTCACTAACTGTTCTGTGTCGCCAGTGAAAATTAATTCACTTTTTCACTGTCACTCAGTCACTCACCGAGTTGGGGGTTTAATTAAAGTGCGGCGCTGCGCACCACAGAAAAAAGAGTCAGCACTGTACACTCGGCGAGGAGGATTCGACTGACTCCAAATGAATCCCCCGCCGTTCTGCCTCACTTCCACTTCCTCTTCCTCAAACGTGAGGGCACTTGGGGTCACATCCAGATTTAATAAACCCGGATGCCCTGGTAGGCCACAGTGACTGACAGCCAGTAGCACCGTGGACAGAGGGCAGGACCCGCACCCCCTCCACCTCCCCAACTCCTCATCGGTAATTGGTAGCAGTGTGTGAAAGGAAAGCCGCGCTGCGCCAGCCAGGCGCACGCACATGTTGGGAAGATTTGTTACTTTGTAGCGCTCTCAGCCACTCCGGAGCTGAGCACAGAAGAATCTTTAACTTTTTATTGAACTCAGCCCAGCAAGCAGCTGCTGGCAGCACGTCTCTCTGAGCACTAGAGCCGGTACACAGGTGCCGCTGGTGGCGCGGGCTGGCCAATGGCAAAATGCGTGACAATGCATTTCAGTGCGTGATGCGGAACACCGCACTGAAATGCGTGAGTATCACACCTGTTGCGTGATACTTGGCAGGACTGCATGGTGGAAAAGGGGGGTTTTGGCCTAGCTGCAGTGCGCGTTTGGACAAAATTAAAGGAAGGCCAAAAATATTCTAAGTATGAGATTTTCCATTTTTGCTTTTTGCCTGTTTGGGAGGGTTCTGCTTTTTTGTGGGTGGGTTGGCGGGGCTTGGGGCATTGCTGGGAAGGTCTAATATCGGAATCAAGTGGTTTTGACAAAATCCATGGTGAAAAAGTTTTTCCGTTTTTGTTCACTTGCCTGTTTTGGGGGGCTGTTTGGGGGGGTTCCTGGTGTTTGGGGGTGGGTTTTGGGGTCTGGGAGCACTGCTGGCACAGTCTAATTTTGATTGCATTTGTTTTTAAGGAAATCCATGGTGTAAAAGGGTAGTTAGGGCCTAGCTGCAGAGCGAGCATGGAGTGTTTTTGGAATGAGGCCTAAATATTTCAAAAGTGTGAGTTTTTGCTTTTTGGCTGTTTGGGGGTGGCAAAGGGGAGTTAGGGCCGAGCTGCAGAGCGCGCATGGAATGTTTTTGGACCTAGGCCAAATCCCTGTTTTTGTATTTTTGCCTGTTTGGGGGTCTTCGACTTTTTTGCAGGTGGGTTGGCGGGTCTTGGGGCATTGCTGGGAAGGTCTAATATCGGATTCAAGTGGTTTGGACTAAATCCATGGTGACATTTTTTTCCGTTTTTGCTCAATTGCCTGTTTTTGGGGGGCTTTTTGGGGGGTTCCTGGTGTTTGGGGGTGGGTTTTGGGGTCTGGGAGCACTGCTGGCACAGTCTAATTTTGAGTGCATTTGTTTTGCAGAAAATCCATGGTGTTAAAGGGGAGTTAGCTGCAGAGCGCGCTTAGAGTGATTTTGGAATGAGGCCTAAATATTTCAAAGTGTGAGTTTTTCCGGTTTTGCTTTTTGGCTGTTTGGGGGTGTTAAACTTGTTTTCCCCTGGGTTGACGGGTCTGGGGGCATTGCTGGGAAGATCTTATACCGGATAAAAGTGTTTTGGAGAACATCCATGGTGAAAAAGTTTTTCACTTTTCAGAGTTTTTGCTCACTTTTGTGTTTTCGGGGGCCTGCTTGGGGGGGTTCCTGTTGTTTGGGGGGGCTTGGGGGGTCTTGGAGCAACGCTGGGTATGGATAGTTTTGATTGCAAGTGGTTTGAAGAAAATCCATGGTGGCAAAGGGGAGTTAGGGCCTAGCTGCAGAGCGAGCATGGAATGTTTTTGGAACTAGGCCTAAATATTTCTAAGTCCCTGTTTTTGTATTTTTGCTTTTTGCTTGTTTGGGGGTCTTCGACTTCTTTGCAGGTGGGTTGGCGGGTCTTGGGGCATTGCTGGGAAGGTCTAATATCGGATTCAAGTGGTTTGGACTAAATCCATGGTGAAAAAGGGGGGTTAGGGCCTAGGGTTAGAGTTAGGGTTAGGGTTAGGGTTAGGGTTCTGAAATCACTTTTTCCACTTTACACATAGTTTGAGGGGAAAGATCTGCAAATTTCGCCCTTACTTATTTATCCTTGAAAAGAAGACTCAGAGTACGCACTTTCGAAATTATGCTTGTATGTTTTGTAATACTGTCGACTCTGAAACTAAAAGTGTTATTTTTGCACTACACAGCGTACCTTATATTTTTTCTCTGTGGTGTTTGAATATCACTTCCTGTTTTCCCATCAACAATTACAGGCCGGCTTTTAGCTGTGCAATGACAAAAAGGATGACCTCAAGCTTACCGACCCGCAATTCGGCATCAGCCAGGCAGTCAGTGGACAAGGTGTCTTCTGGTCCCCAACATTGATCGGCGGAGCGTCAGATGGAATGGAGGAGTACCGCGAAAGAGGAATGGCTGGATGCATGCAACTTCCCAAATTCAACAGGACAACTACAACAACATACAGTTACAGTATCCATCTTCATTTTGACTTCTCTTTTAAGTAATGTTATTGCTGTGAACTACTGTGAGTGTGACACTGTGCATTTGTTTACTCTCTGCTTCAATTCATCCCTCCAGCCATTGTATACTTTTTTCCTTGCTATTGTTTAAACTAAGTTAATGTACGATGTGGTTCTTCTCTCTGAGGGCAGATAGGCAAGTGAAATTACGTATTTACTGCAGCCCTGTACTGTCACATTGTTGTTTCTTCATAGTGCATTGTAGAAAGTACTACTTACTTTACAAAAACCTATCCATTTAGAAAACAACTTCATGCATGCAGTAGTGCATGCACTTCCTTTATGTCCCTTAAAAGATTTATGAATAGCTTTGTATCCAAATAATTGTTTATCTTCATTGGTTTTATATCCATGCTGTGTTTTTTTTTACTCTCTCCACAAAACTTTACCGACAAACCCCATTCCCATCCAAGTTTCAAACCCTAACCCTCTTCCCCCGGGCTGTGTGGTTTTCATTGAGGTGTGAGCAAATTACAACAATAATTCCACACACTTGCTGGGGAGGATAAGGTGCAAGCAAACTCCTCAACTCAATTTTAAGGCAGCTAGATGAATCCTAGGATATTGTAATTCTGGGTAAAAAAAACCACAATGAGTATTTTAAAATTATGAATTTCATGCCCACCATCGATTGGATTCATCGTCATCCTCCTACATGTCAAGAAGACTTGTGGTTACGCTGCTGTGTCACTGTTATTGTTGTAGCCATAATCATCCATGCAATTCTTTTGTCCCCATACTTATCTTCAGCATTGCTTAGGCTACTGTTCCATCTAATACTCCTCTCAGGCCACTCAATGTCTCATTTTTTTACTTTGTTTTTCATATGCTGCTACTGCTAGTGTGGTACCACTCCTACTACTAATACCACAACAACGGAATTCCGGTCCGGGATGGTGCAATCGCCATTTGCCATGCAGCCAGCGCTGTGCCTAGCTCTATTCTCAAACACGAATCACAGGTAAGATAAGCATTTTGGGGAGGTAGAAAGATGGGCTAGGATGCGGAGGAGAGACCGATAGTACTACAAGTAAAGTACTAGTAAGCCAATTGAATTCACTAACTCTGTTAGTGGCATTTTTGGACGTTTTAGATAATTCATGCTGGTAATTTTGAGGAAAATCAAACGAGCCGTAACTCTCGCCCACCACCCCTTAAAAGAAGATCAAAGTGTACACTATGTTGAAGTATGTAAAATGAATAATATATTTCCCCTAACAAAAATAAACTAGTCCCACCCCTCCCTAACCCAAACAATTGTCCATTTGAAGTAGTCCAAAAATAAATAATCCCCAACTCCCGATTCCCACTCCCCAACAGTCTTTAAAAAAGGGGCAAGGGACACAGTCACTTCCGGCGGTGATTGGGCAGGCGGTCCTTAGGGAGGTCCCGGAGCTGCTTTTCAAGGTCATCCACCTTGCGCTCTAGGTAGTCCACTTTTAAGCTTAGGTGGCGCATGCGTGCCTTCCAGGCTCTGAGGGGGCCAGCTGCTGATGGTCTTGCAGCTGAGCGGAGGCAGGGGGCTCTCCGAGCCCGGCGGTGGGATGGAGGCTGCTGGCTGTTAGACACGGTGGCAGCGCTTTAGGAGGTTGGTGACGTTCCCTCCTCGTTCTCCAGAGCTCACAGCCGGGAATTTTTCACTCGAATGGCCTCCATCTTCCGTGCCCTGGCCCGGGCAGCCATCTCCCCTCTGGTGAGATTTTTGGGAGCATCTATATGAAGAAAGAAAGAAAAATAATATAACCAATACTCTTTAACTATAACACAAAATAATTCAACAGAAGTTGTCTAACAGTAACACTAGCAATTTGCAAGCACAGTATAACATTTAGGTATGTATCTTTCCGCCGTCTTTGTAGGCATGTAACAGTGGGAGTTTTAGGAATTCCACTACCAGGCAGCACTATGGACTCAATACATAGTCAGAGAGTACAACAGTGTTCGTCTTTTTTTCTCTATTATTATTATTATTATTATTCTGAGTTTTGTATAGCGCCTGGTTACCCGTAGGCATCCCAGCGCTCACCAGAAAATAACACTACCAAACAGAATGCAGGGATTAAGCAGAAAACAGAAAAGTTTTTAAAAGTTTACGGAACCGAAGAAGACTGGCTTTCGAGCGCAGTTGTAGGGGCAGTGAGTTCCACAAGGTGGACACATTTATTGAGAACTTTCTGCCACCCGTTCTGGCCTTCTTCACCCTCCCGACCTGAAGAAGATGTTGATGGTCAGAGCGGAGAGAGCGTGGGGCCTTGTAGGGCTGGACCATCTCCCCCAGAATAGGTGGACCTACCCCATGCAGAACTTTATGGGCGATACAAAGTGACTTGAATTTCACCCTGTCCCTAACAGGGAGCCAGTGCAATGCCCTCAACGCCGGGCGAGCAGATTGACGCCTGGGGAGACCTGTCAAGAGCCTGGCAGCCGCGTTCTGCACTTGCTGCAGTTTGTTCAGGGTGGATTCGGGTGCGCCCAAGAATAACGCATTGCTGAAGTCCAGCCGCGAGATGATAAGTCCCTGGATGAGAAGCCTCCTAGTGGTCGCTGGGAGCAGAGGTAGAATCTTCCGGGCTGAACGGAGCAGGCCAAAACACACGCCAGCAGTCTTTTTAGCATGGGTTTTAAACGAAAGGTCCTGCTCCAGCCACACCCCCAGGCTCTTGATCTCCTGCTTGGGGGTGGGTACCGGTCCCAGACAGTCAGGCCAGCTGCTGTGGGACAGGGAAGGAACAGAGTTCCCCAGCAGCATCAGTTCCGTCTTGGAGCCGTTTAGCTTTAGTGCTGAGCTGCACATCCACGTGTAGATCTTCTCAAGACACGTGTGCAGCCGGTCGGGATGGTGCGCCGACTGGGAAAGGCCTACCACCAACTGAGTATCATCAGCATAACTGATGATTTTAATACCCAGCGGCAGTACCACACTCTCCAGGGGGGCCATATAAACGTTGAATAAGGTAGGGCTCAATGAAGAGCCCTGAGGCACACCACACTGGAGAGAGATTGAAGATGATTTTTTGTGGCCTTCCCACACCTCAAATGTACAACCTTCCAAGAAGGAAGCAAACCATTTGAGAGCCAGGCCAGTGACCCCCACCTCCGACAGCCGTTGGAGAAGCACCTGATGGTCCACGGTGTCAAAAGCAGCACTGAGGTCCAGGAGGATCACTGCCACTGATCCCCCGGAATCCAGAATGCTCCTTGCATTCTCCACGACCGGTAGCAGGGCGGTGTCAGTCCCCTGACCGGGACGGAAACCCGTTTGGGAGTCGCCCAGGAGGGAGTTAGCTTCCAAGAAGTCCGAGAGGCGACTGTTCACCAGCTTCTCAGCCACCTTACTAATACCCGGCAGCAGAGAGATAGGCCGAAAGTTGGCGAGGTCGGCGGGATCCAGGTTAGGCTTTTTCAAAAGAGCCTTAACCACCGCCCCTTTCCAGCTAGGGGGAACTACCCCTTGAGTGAGGGACAAGTTTATAAGGCCCGTCACTGGGCCGCCAATGGTAGAGGCCACCTGCTTGAGATATTTAATAGGTGCTGGGTCTTTCGGGGAGCCACTCTTCATGGACCTCAAAACCGAAAGAGCTTCCTCCCTAGTGACCGGACCAAGAGAGGCCAGCTCCACCGGTTGCTTCTTAAGTTGAGATCTGGAATTATCATCCAAGGAAGAGACCTCACCTTGCCGGGGAAGGGAAGCCAGTATGTTGTTGATTTTAGTTTTGAAAAAGGAGGCCAAATCTGCGCATTTTTTGCGAGGGTCCTCGTGGATGACCTGGGGTTCGGGGATATTCAGTAGCTCCTTAATGACCCTGAATGACTCTTTAGAAGAGTTGGCCGCAGAGCCTATTCTCTCTTCAAAGAATCCAGATTTTGCCACCCGAATAGCAGATTTGTACCTGCTCAGAGCCGCACGATATTCTTTCCGACTGGCTTCACTCCAGTCTCTCCTCCAGGACCGCTCTAGCCTCTTGCATCCCTTCCTCATGGTTCTCAATTCAGACGAATACCAGGGTGCGGAACCCACTCTCTTCCCCCTCGTAAGTTGTTTCTTTTTGGGTAGGACAGTATCCAGCGAGTCCGAAAGCCAGGTGTATAAGTTTGCGTCAGCGACTATCGGGTTAACTCCCTGAGGGGGCTGCGTAGCCTCCAGGTGTGCCGCCCAGATGTCAACTGGGAGCCTCGACCAGGCTCTTTCCACAGTGTGAACCCTTGGGGCCACCGCAGCTGGACTATCAAATTACCACATTACGGACACCAAAAAGTGGTCTGTCCAAGGCAGGGCAAGAGCCGGAGATGAAATAAGGTGGTCCAAATTTGAGAATATGGGATCGAGCAAGTGGCCCTTCTCATGGGTCGCACCCGAGTTGACCAGGTTGATTCCAAAAGATTTGAGATCCTCGAGCAGATCTACTCCCGCGGCATTAGTGGGGTCATCAAGATGGATATTGAAATCCCCGAGAACAACAAAGTTGGCAGTTGAGGAGGCAAGAAGTGCAGTAGTTTCTAGGAGAGAATTAGGGAAATTACCCAGGGGACCGGGAGGGCGATAAATCAGCAAGCCTACCAAAGACACTGTAGGTGACAAACGAAGAGAGAACTGACAGCTCTCGCAATCAGTCACTCCTCCATTCTGAATCTTACAAGCAAGCGTGTCTCTGAAAAGGACTGCAATTCCTCCTCCCCTCCCTTTAGGTCTGTCAAGGTTGGATATGAGAAAACCAGGAGGGAGTGCTCTGACCATGTCAGGGCCAGAGCTGGAGGAGAGCCAGGTCTCAGTGAGAAACAACACATCAAGCTCGTGATCGAGGATAAGTGAATTAATTTCGATGGCGTGACTCGGCAAGGACCGGCAATTCAGTAGAGCCATGGAGAGAGCGGATTTCACAGCTACTTTACGTGAACTTGTGGTAGCCGGCATAATGCCAGCTCAGTCAGCTTGCACCCAAGAAAAAGAGACATAAGCCATGATGACGCAGACTTGCATGCATTACTTTAGGCAGTATATGCAGTTGGGGATAGGGAAGCTCTTACTTTTGTATAGGGGTGGTACTGGCCATACTCAGTTACATTAAGGGCTACTGCTCAATGTATTTTATATTTCACACTGCCCCCTCACCCCCATGGGCCTTCAAAAAGGAAAATGAAGATTATTATTTTCTGATCATGTCTCCAGCTGATCACATGATCTCTTTGCTTATATGGTGGATGACTTTAGGTGCTTTATTCTGATAGATTGAGTGAACAACAGCAATAGTCCACCCATGATTAACACAGCAGAAAGAAAATGATGAACATAGGGAGTGAGTGTGGTAACCATAATTGCCAGAGGAAGGGACTTGACTTGATATAATTGTAAACTATACAATACATACACAATATATCCTGTGCTTGCAAAGTAAACTACTGTACTGTTACTTTAGGCAAGGGAGAGTTTCAGAACAATCACAACTTGTAGTATTTGGATTTCCTCTTCTTTGCTACTCTGTCACGGACATGCTGTTCGAACAAAGTAACACTCTTCATGCACTGAGCGTCTGCTCTAAATACACCTCTGCTATGTATGAGGAAGAAGATACAACCCAGGCTTCCAAAGTAAACATCTATCATTCTTCTTAATGTCTCAACTGTAACAACTTTACTTTTTCTCAACAACCAAATAACACGCTTTTCATTTTATTTGGTAAACCACTGTCTTCCTGACTTGCATTTGAGTTTCACCCAAATGATATATTGCAATGCACACCACACAAGAATTTTCTGATTGACCCACACAGGCAGTCATTTTTTCTTTCTCCTCCAACCATCCTTGCTTCAAGCAGCCATGCATCTGATTCCTTCCTATCAGCCACCTCTGCCTGCATTCAAAAACACGTATCATTCTTTAGTCATAAATGTTACGACTCGCTAGTCCTTCCATTGACCCTAAGTTCTTTCCCTTTTCGTTCATCATATCCCTCAAGTTCATCTGATATCACTTGGCTTCACGATAAAAGTTTTCCAGCTGATTTGAAGTCAAATAGAGAGGGCTATTGCTTACTTGAGAACTACCACCGCTAATGCTATTGCTAAGTCAAGGGTGACTGTCATCTCCGTGATTGGCTAAAAACAAAATGTAATTCTAAATCAGTAACTGTTCTTAACAGTACAGTGTACTTGTAGTAGTGTACTTTCTACTGTACACTACTGTTGTGAATCTATCTAGGACCCTAATCAAGATATCCCCGATTCATGCCCTTATATGGTTATAACAAAACATATCCTTATAAAGGCATAGGAATCATGTCCATATCTAGTCATAGCCCATGCAGCCCAAATACGGCAAGGATACTCCCATAGACTCCTAGAAAGTGCAACGCGTTCTTTAAACAACCCAGGAAGCAGCCCTGGAGAACCCACTGCTTTTGTTTTGATTTGAACAAGAGCTCCTGGAGTCCAGAAAGAACTGCCAGTTCTTAGTGACGTCTTATGTCAAACCTTACGTCAAACCCGGCACCTTCCCGGTATAAATATACCAACGTTGCCTTAAGCAAACACACGGTGGTTTAGAGCAGAGCAGCTATCTACTTGCCCGAAGCCCAGCTGATGCGAGAGCCGAAGGAAGCCGACCCTCCCATTTGACGCACTGAGAGAGACGCTGTCTTTTCTCCTGCTGAGAAAATCCAGCTCTGGTGTTTCCAGTCACCCTTGCGGGTTGCTGGGAGATCGAGTCCTGAGAGAGAGATATAAGACCTCCTACATTCTGTTACCAAGGTACGGAGCTGACTAGATCCTTAAGAGAACTCTTGATTTAGATTCCTTGGCAAAAACCAACTTAACTTAAACTGCAACTTCATTACTCCTTCCCACGTCTTAGGTTCAGGTCAGGTGCACCGGGGTAGGCGTATCTTAGAAGCACCACTTGAGTATGTTAGTCAATGTTTTTATGTATGTATATATTTTATCCGTTTTAAAGTATCATATGGCTAAGAAACCATATCAATGCTTTTACAGTATTATTTCATAATACTACTTTTACTGTACGCACTTTACTTCATGATAAGTATTGCAATTGTGGCAAATCATTTCTCTTGCATGAGAAAGAAGACTGCTCAATAAATAACACCTTTTATTGAAAACGCCCGTCTCTCTATTTCTCTGCACTCTGGTGAAACTAAGTACGCACGATTGACTAAGTAAAATAGCTGTCTATTGTTTTCACGCAACTCTAGAGATATACTCTTTATTCTGAGGGAGCAAAGTTGTCATGTTTAAGCAGGTGTCAGAAACTAATCCCTTCTTGTCTAAATCAAGAGAGTTAACTCTTTCCTGAACATTCGAGAAAGTTTCTAGTGACCTCTGAGCTAGCTGGCAAAACTAAATAAGTCTAATATAGTCAGTAGAGACCTAGATGACCTCAGTCCTACGTCTACACTGCTGTTTATATTATTCCAATGTGCAGACCTATTGGGAATATAGGAACTACACTACATGGCGCCCAACGTTTGGTAAGGCAATAATCTAACGCAAGACATTAGAGTAACTCAGTGGTGCTTTTTCACACAGACCCCTTTTCGCGTAAAAACTCCAAAGACGTCTGGAGTGGGTAAAAGGTTAATATCCGCCGGAACTTAGTAGGAAGAGATTCCTATGTATTAGTTTTTGGTTTATTCAACGTTGAAGGATACAGTGTTCCAAAATATTGTGCACCTAATCTTTGTTTCCTTGAAACTTGCTATGCAAAGCAACAAATCTTTCATTCAGTAAAATGACGGAATGTGACGATGAAAGGGAGGAAGCTAGAATAACAGCTAAACTTCTAGCGGATGACATAACTCTCCAACAGAAGGATCCGAATGTTACAATCATTCCGGTCAATGTAAGAAGAACTATAACTCTTAAACTTATAGCAAATGGACTATCAAGAGGTGGTACAGTCATATTCGTGGTAGAGGCCCATGAATATCGGCAGACAGAGGTATTCTATTCATGGATACACTTTCCAGCAGCAAACGCTATAACACAAGACTTCCACTATTACAAAATAGAGGAACATCCGGATGAATACGCTCCTTTCGAGGACGTTGAAATCCCACTAACTTACCAAGAGCACATGCTCTGGTTTAAAGGCGCCCTAAAACATCAAAATCACATCACCAGACTCAGTCCACTAGGTAGACCAGGAGCCACATTGCCGGTTCTAGCCAGCTAAACACCAGAGCCAGACATTGAAAAAAATATCAAGCCAAATACTTTTAGCTAAACTAAAAGAATTAACAAAGGCATATGGAGAATTAGTTCAATTGGCAATGGACGATATAACATACCTGCAGAAATTGAAAGAAACAGATATAGCAGAACAACCATTTGAACTTGCCAGAATCATAGAAAAAACCTATGAAGAACTAGGTAGCGATAGTTTGGGTGGGAATCCAGTAAAACCCCAACTAACTGAAAATCCTGAAAAAAACCTTTATTAAAAATAATCTGAATACTCCAAAAAAGAGTCAGGATGGTACTAAACAATCCACTCCCAGAGAAAAACGGTTACAGTCCAGAGGAAGGTCTCCTCCATGGAGAGATAGATCCTCAGAACGAGGAAACAAGTCTCCCCAAAGGGAACCCTCTGAGAAAAGATACAACCTTAGAGATAGGGATAAATTGAGAAAACCTGATAGATATCAAGATATTGATACAGGTCCCTCTCGATCTTTTCAGACTTCCTCACAGAAATCGCAAAGAAGAGGACGGTCAGAACACAAGGAAGAGCACGTCAAGTCCAAAGACAAGTAACCTGCTCATCAAAGTAAAAAATTACAATTTCCAAAAAAGAAGGTAGCCAGTATTAAAATAAAACATGCCGGGAGCTTAGCGCGCATCCAAGATGGACGCGTGAGCAAAGGACTCCCGGGACCCTCGCCGCCTCCCGCATATATCCTGTCACAAATCCTGATACAGACAACGGATTATTACGGACATGACACTGCTGACATAAAAGCTCTTTTCAGGAATCGATTTGGATGCCGGGAATCGGACTCACTCTACTCCTATAGTTGAAGGCCTAAACCGAGGAGCAGCCTGGGACTCGAGTACCCGAGATACCCTGGAAGCAATTGAACAACAACGGCCAGTGGAAGTCGACTGATGCCCTTGACGTACTTTCGGTTTCGTTTTCTGGTTCTTGTTTACCGAAACCGACTGACCTCTGACTTTGTTGGCCCATGGTCTAATTGGATTGTGTGCTGGCATGCTGCGCCTCGTCTTTTGACTTTTCTCAGCTTGATTGGCGAGGAGCCATTCACACTAGGTCCCAAAGGCCCCTTCGGGGCGCGTCGCTCAACATGGCGAACAAGCCTGAAAGTGAGAAACGGACGACCAAGACCACGCACTGAGGGGGTGCCATTCAATCCAATATCATGGATCACTATACTCACCCTAAAGGATCCCCCAGTGGCATAGGTAAAACCTCGGATGAGCTTGGAGATGGCTCCCCAGTGACGGAGGAGTTGACTTAACGGGACATCATGGGTGCCATTGCGAGCATCAAAACATCCATGGGCCAGCAATATGAGACATTGGCCTTAAAGCTTGACACAGTGGCTATTGAAGTCAACTTGATCAGGACTGATCTGGCGAAGACCAATGAACGGGTCAAGTCTTTGGATATCAAGACCGCCAGTCTTACAACCGACATGTCCGATCTCCAAACTGAGGTTCGTAATATATGAACCTCGAATGATCTGTTTGCCCGCCGGCTTGATGACTTCGAAAGTCGTGCAAGGCGCAACAATGTAGGTATCAACGGGGTTCCGGAGCAGTCCACTGAACTGATGACGGATATCCTTGTGGAGGACCTGATACTTAATCATCTCGCCCCTAAGGGCCTCAGTAACGTTTTTGCGGTGGAGCATGCCCACAGAGTTCCAGGCGGGAAACATAAAACAGGCGCCCCAACACTGCCGATAATAGCCAGAATTTTCAATATCAGGGATAGAGACGTCATCCTGCAGGCATCGAGGGCCAATGGCCCCACGAAATTCAAGAATGTGACTGCCAGCTTCTATCCAGACTTCACTCAATCTGTACAGAATCAGAGGATGGGATTTATGGGGGTGAAACGGAGACTGAGAGACATGGGCTTGAAATACGCTATGCTCTTCCCTGCCCGATTACGCATTGAATATAACGAACAAGCGCTCTTCTTTGATCGGCCTGAGGCCGTTAGTGACTGGCTGGATACTCTACCGACGCATCGAGACCGCACAGAGCAATCTGGAGGCGCTGATGGCAGCCCAATGGAACAGGAGGAGTGAGTGATGACTGGCGCGTGCTCTACATGGACTTTGCAGCAGTGGTTTGTTGACTTTTTGTGTTTGTAAATATAATGGTATATACCCAGAGGCGGCAGGGAAGACGGGACTCTTCCTCCTCCCAGGCTGTTTTTCTCTCTCTTTTTGTAGACTAGTTTCAAGTTAGGGCGACAGGCACACTGCAAGTTGGGGTGTTTTTTTGGACTAACGCAGGGGTGCAGGGTGGGGGGATGTGTTCCGGGGTTTCCCTGGGGGTGAGGGGGGGGACTTAGATTTATTTTGTATTGTTTCAGAGGCAATATATCACTTCATATTTTGACTTTTGTGTTCTTTTCGCTGTTGGGGCGAATCCGACTTCATTACTGGGATGGGGGTAGGGGGTTGAGAGTACTAAGTTGGAATGTCAACGGCTTGGGAGACAGGATGAAACGGGGGATAGTGCTACAGCTTATGAAACGTCTTTCCCCTGATGTAGTGTTGTTACAGGAAACGCATTTAATAGGGAACACATGCCACGCAATGAATAGGCGAGGTTATCGTCTAGTCGCGCACTCGGGATTCACCACTGGGTCTAGGGGGGCTGGTGTCCTTGTTAGGAACTCCCTCTCCTTGGAAATAGATGATACTATCCTAGATGATAGGGGACGGTATGCCGCTATTACTGGCAGATGGGAGGGGAAGACGATTTCTATACCCTCTGTGTATGTTCTGCAAGGTTTACAAACTACGACATTTGCTGACTTGGGTAAAGTGGGGTTCCCCGAAGGTATTTTGGTTGTGGGTGGAGACTTCAACTCTGTTTTCTGTGGTAGAGAGGATCGCTGCCCCCCTAGGGATCTTGCGAGATCGCAATCTTGGCTGGGTAACTTCCTGGAGACACTGGGTCTGGTTGATTGTTGGAGGCTGATGCACCCTGGACAGGCGCAATACACTTTTCATTCGGGTGCACACTGGAGCCTTGCTAGGCTTGATTATGTCCTTATGCCGGCGGCGCAGACTGTCTCGGCTAGAGAGGTTAGACACCTGGCCAAGGGTATTTCGGGCCACTCCCCACTGTGGCTTTCCGTTGATATTCAGCTGTGAGCCGGGGGTCGAGTGGCTCCGATTAATCCCTGGCATCTCCGTAATCCTAAAACCTAAGCGGGCGTGGTCAGGTCCATTGATTATTATTTCGCTGAAAATGTGGGGACGGTGTCCTCCTCCATTTCACTATGGGAAGCCTTCAAGACGGTAATCTGGGGTCAGACTCTGTCGTTGATTGCCACTGCTAAGAAAAGTAAGAATGAGGCGGTTGTACGATTGGAGGCTGAAATCACTGCCTTGGAGGGAGAGTTGGAGTCTGGCACCTTGCAGGATAAGCTGCATACTTTAAACCTCAAACAGTTTGACTACAGAGCTCTGGTGACTGATGCTGCCAAGGCCATGAGTCGTGAGCAACAGGGGCGACTGTATGATGTGGGGGATCGAGCGGGGAAGTTGATCGCCTGGTTGGATAAAAAGGAAAGATTGAACCGTGTTGTGCCTGTTATTGAGAGTGCGGATGGAGTGCGTATTGCTGATCCTGTGGAGATAGTGGAGGGTTTGGCACACCATTTCCAAACGGTGTATGCGTCAGTCTCAGACAGGCCGGAGGAGGACTCGCACTTATTGCTTAGAGATATCGCACTGCCTTGCTTGTCTGATTCTGACAGAGAGCGTATGGAAGCGGAATTTTCCAACGATAAAATAGCGCTCGCTGTTCGCTCCATCCGCTCGGGAAAAGCTACGGGCCCAAACGGCATTCCCATTGAACTGTATAAGCTGTGTCCGGACAAAATGGCACCGTATCTCCGTGAGATGTTTCTGGAGTTGCGAGATCTCGGATCCCTTCCTCAAGACCAGAGACTTGCGTCCATTGTTGTAATTCATAAAGATGGGAAACCCCGGGACCTATGTGCGTCCTACAGACCGATATCACTGTTGAATGTCGAACCTAAGGTCTTGGCAAAACTGCTAGCAAACCGATTATTAAAGGTGATCGGCGACCTGATACACCCGGATCAGTCCGGATTCATTCCTCATCGCAATACCGCGCTGAACCTGCGTCGTCTTCATGGCGTCCTCGCGAGAGCGGAGTCCTTACGTGAGCCGGCCATCTTGGTCTCCTTGGATGCCACGATGGCCTTTGACACCGTGGAATGGCCATACTTGTGGGCGGCTCTCTGGAAGTTCGGTTTTGGCCCAGAGTTTATCGGTTGGGTCAAACTCCTATATGAGGATCCGCTGGCCCAGGTGGTGGTTAATGGCAGGGTCTCGGACTCCTTTGCTCTCGGGAGGGGCATGAGACAGAGGTGCCCTTTATCTCCGCTGCTCTTCGCGCTTGCCTTAGAACCACTAGCTGCTTGGCTGCTGTGGGAACTGTCGCTTAAAGGCATTAGATGGGACCCTGACTTTGAAGACCGCATATCATTATATGCGGACGATATCCTCCTATATCTCACTTCCCCTCAGAAGTCACTGGGGGTACTGTTTGACGTACTTAGCTCATTTGGAAAGAACTCCGGCCTAGTGATTAACTGGGTGAAATCTAGTGTTTACTCGCTCACTGGGGCGGTACCATCCTTGCCGCGTATCTGCCCTATACAGATATCGCAAACCGGCTTTAAATACTTAGGGACCTACATATCGCTGGACCCTGCGGTTCGGTATGAACGTAACCTGCTTCCTCCGCTTCTTAGGCTTAAATCCGATGTAGCGGCTTGGTGTGGCCTGTCGTTGTCCCCGGTTGGGAGGGCAGCTTTATTCAAGATGATGTCCTTGCCCCGATTTTTATATGCTCTCCAGAATACGCTCGACCTCGTACCTGCCAGCTATTTTCGCGAGATAGAGAGCCTACAGAGGCAGCTGATATGGGGAAGACGTCCTCGCATTGTCCTGGCGAAATTGACACTGCCCTGGTACGATGGGGGCATCGCGTTACCGGACATCAAACATTATTACTGGGCGTCCCACTTGAGTGCAATCAACCATGCCATGTACGGCCCTATGTCAAACCCTGCATTTGAAATGGATAAATGGCTACTCCCGGGAGGGAACTACTACAGGGCGCTATACTCCAAATCGACTGGCAGGAAATTAACGGGACCTACCGGGGTTGCGGTGCGGGTGTGGTGTAGCGCGAACGCAGCTACGGGGTGGTCGGACAGATAGACTCGAGCGACCCCGCTCTACGTCGCTGATAAATTGGGTCGTTTGTGGACAACTAAGGGCTTCGAGAAGTGGGACCTCATTGGTATCAGTAAGGTCGGGGATCTCTGGGTCGAAGATAGGATTAAGACCTTTGAGGAACTGCAAGCCAAATACGCACTCAGCGATAGGGAATATTTCCGTTATATACAGATCCGGCACGCACTTGGTTCGGTTTTTCCGGCCGGAACCTTGATCCCGGAATCTTCTCCTCTTGAAGATAGGGTGCTTGACGGACATGTTCCAGATAGCACCATTTCCCTAATATATAAAAAACTTATTAATGATCGAACGGATCTACTCCTACAGCTTCGGGAAGCTTGGACCGGTGATGGTCTGGAGCTGGATTATGAGGATTGGCAGGCTGCAATATCTTCTCCTAAAGAGGTCGTGATTCGGCCCGTCTCTGGCTGGTACAATTGAAGATCCTACACCGTATCTATATAACAGGTCCCCGACTGCTGCGTATGGGTTATTCTGTGGATGGGTTGTGTAAGCGAAGGCGTGGTAGGATGGGCACCTTCCTCCATATCATATGGGAGTGCTCAAATGTGGTGTCATTTTGGAATCGTGTGCATGCTGTCATGGAGGAAGCTACGGGAGTTTTGTTGTTGCCTGAAGCCCGACGCTGTTTACTGAATGTGTGGGAACCGAATGATTATAATGTGGCACAGACGCAATGGGCTACCCTTGGGAATATGGTGGCTAAAAGGGACATAGCGCAACTGTGGAGGTCTCAGAGAGCACCTACGATCTCAGCCTGGAAAGAAAACATGGATTGCAGCATGTTTAGGGGAAAAACTGTGTATGCCGCTCGTGGCAGACCCAAGAAGTGGGGGAGAATATGGAATCAGTGGAACCTCTATCGTGGGGAGATCTGTACTCCTCCTTTTGCATATATCCTGGAAATGCTGCAGTCCCTATAGCCCAACATTCCTTGTACTGTGGAGATTCTTGCTGATGTTATGATTGCCTACTCCTGGTCACCCTCCCCCCCGCCCCTTCCCTTGGCTTCATCTAC
Source organism: Lissotriton vulgaris (assembly GCF_964263255.1). Taxonomy (NCBI): domain Eukaryota; kingdom Metazoa; phylum Chordata; class Amphibia; order Caudata; family Salamandridae; genus Lissotriton; species Lissotriton vulgaris. The sequence goes on from NC_141697.1 coordinate 10,081,848, forward strand.
TGACATTTGCATATATTTCTCCAAATACGGCTCTTCCCCTCTTGGATAGGACACTCATCATGTAGCCTTTTTGCCTCGCTTTCTTTTGGTTTGTTTTTTAATTGTTTATTTTATATATGTTTAAAATGTAAAACCTTAATTTCATCCTGTGCAATATCATATGCTTTCAAGAACAATATGCTGAATCGCTGCCGGACCCCCTGGTTGTCGGCTGAAGAGCTGTGTATCAGTATACTATTATGTTACTGTCTCGTTTTAGCGACGGCCGGCCCCTGTGGTTGTAGGCCCGCAAATGTATTGCTGCTACTGTAAATAAAGGTTTTCAAAAAAATAAATTAAAAAAAATAAAAACATGCTGAGGATACTGAGGACACAACTGAACAACGGAGAGTGGGCCCAGACAATGCTAGACAGCGCAGCAGAAGTGACCATAGCTCGCAAGATCCTGATGAATCTTCTGGAGACAGTGGACACGAATGAATACATTCAGGTGGAAACTGCAGACACCAGAGTTAGCAAACCCCATAAATTATACGAAATACCATTGCTTATAAAGAGGGACAAAACTAGGAAAATAAAGGGTCTCTTTTGGGATAACATTTCGAAAAGCTATGACATCCTGTTAGCTGAGAAAGACTGGCCACCAGAGTTTGTCATGGAGTGCCCTCATGGCGAAGAAATGATTATGCCTGCCTTCTCAAATCATATTCCAATTCCTAAAAAATACACATTGGAAGAAAATGGGCAGTGGCCCAAGCACCTGCATTGTACAAAAATCATGTAGGATGGGATGAGTATTCTCCTCACCACAAAATCCAGTTAAAAAGTCAACCTACTGCACAAAGGCAGAGTCCTGTTAAGCAAGAAGCTTAAAAACAAGTCAGGGAGATCTTAGATCAACTTGAATACCAGGAGGTGATTGAAACATGCACCTCACAAATGACCAATCTTTTGTTTCCTGTTTCCAAGCCATACGATTCATACCATCTAGTTTTGGACTACAGACACCTAAACTCCTGCTGCAAGACATTTGCAGTACAAAACGTACACAGTACAGCACTAATGAATAACATTGCGCGCAAAAAATGTAAAAACAACATTAGATATCTCTAATGGATTCTTTTATCAAAACATTGCACCTGAAAGCAGGTATTTGACTGCTTTCTCAATAATGGGTCACACAAACAATTCTGTCGACTCCCACAGGGATTCAAGAACAGCCCAGGATTATTCTACAAATATATGATGATGAGGCATTATCTTATTTCGATGACATCTATCTCACAGATGATGACCTGGAGACACACTTGAAAAGAGTGAACACCATAATACTTGGGTTCGCAGCTGAAGGGTACAAATTCAACTTTAAAAAGTCACAAATTGCTCACCTAACTGTCCTGTTTTTAGGATATGAATTATCAAGTGAAGGCAAAAGCCTAGCAGACAACTTCTTAGAGAAGGGTGCTGTACTCCAAGCAACAAAAATGCTGAAGAACTTACAATCATTGCAAGGTTTCCTGAATTTCGGAAGAACATACATTCTAAATTATGCAGAGAGGGTTAAACCTCTCTATGAATTAATAAAACCTGATTTCAAATCAATCAATTGGATTCAAGCAAGCCGGGCTGAAGACGGCTGGAATGCCTGAAACCGGTCCTCGGAAGCTTGTTTCCCGTCCAGGGAAGACTTGGCTTGGCAGTTCGGGCTGGACTGTTCTCATGAGGCACAGGGTCAGACTGATTTGCATATAGCCATGTCTGAACTGGGGTGGCAGAGTGGGCTAAAGAACGGTGATGGATTCAACCCAGATCTTTTGACTGGGTGTGAGTGTTTGATTGATTCAGATGCTCCGTCCATCACCACCCCCTTTTGTACCAATTTTGGCCACCATAAGTGGGGCAGGGTATGCTGAGACGTGAGTCCCTTGATAACTTTGCCACTGGATTCAAGTAAGCTGGGCTGAAGACGGCTGGAATGCCAGAAACCGGTCTTCGGAATCTTGTTTCCGGTCCAGGGAAGACATGGCTTGGCAGTTCGGGCTGGACTGTTCCCATGAGGCACAGGGTCAGACTGATTTGCATATAGCCATGTCTGAACTGGGGTGGCCGAGTGGGCTAAATAACGGTGATGGATTAAACCCAGATCTTTTGAATGGGTGTGAGTGCTTGATTGATTCAGATGCTCTGTCCATCACCACCCCCTTTTGTCCCGCTTTTGGCCACCATAAGTGTGGCAGGGTATACTCAGACGTGAGTCCCTTGATCACTTTGCCGCTGGATTCAAGCAAGCCGGGCTGAAGACGGCTGGAATTCCAGAAACCGGTCTTCGGAAGCTTGTTTCCGGTCCAGGGAAGACATGGCTTGGCAGTTCGGGCTGGACTGTTCCCATGAGGCACATGGTCAGACTGATTTGCATATAGCCATGTCTGAACTGGGGTGGCAGAGTGGGCTAAAGAACGGTGATGGATTAAACCCAGATCTTTTGACTGGGTGTGAGTGTTTGATTGATTCAGATGCTCCGTCCATCACCACCCCCTTTTGTACCGCTTTTGGCCGCCATGAGTTAGGCAGGGTATGCTCAGACGTGAGTCCCTTGCTCACTTTGCCACTGGATTCAAGCAAGCTGGGCAGCAGACGGCAGGAATGCCAGAAACCGGTCCTCGGAAGCTTGTTTCCGGTCCAGGGAAGACATGGCTTGGCAGTTCGGGCTGGACTGTTCTCATGAGGCACAGGGTCAGATTGATTTGCATATAGCCATGTCTGAACTGGGGTGGCAGAGTGGGCTAAAGAACGGTGATGGATTCAACCCAGATCATTTGACTGGGTGTGAGTGTTTGATTGATTCAGATGCTCTGTCCATCACCCCCCCTTTTGTACCACATTCTGACCAGGGTCCTGCGTTTCGCTCTCGGGCTTACAAGGAGGCCATGGCCAGCATGTGCATTGCATTGCAGTACTCTTCTCCTTTCCATCCTGAGGGAAATGCGGTAGTAGAAAGAAAAAACCGTGACATAAAGCAATCTATAACGGCGAGGTTATTAGGTTCGGGTGATGGGTGGGTCAAACATCTAACAAGTGTCCAACGTAGTCTTAACAATCTGCCAAGAAATTCTCTAAAAGGTATCACTCCTTACGAACGATTGTTCGGCACTAGAATGCACATTCAGATCTTAGATTCTCACACTTCAGTGGTAGAGGAAAAAGCCTTTGATATCAAAGACCGTTTGGCTGTTTTACAGGATTTGAATGAAACAAGAAGAAGTCTAAGTAACATAAAGTTAAAGCCAACAGCAACGGAAGATAAATGCCTAAAAGAAATCAGCCATATTGTGATTCCAATTTGTACCACAATAATAAATGCCTCCTTATCACAAGGGATCCTCCCAGATTGCCTAAAAACAGGCCAAGTCGTCCCCATCATCAAAAAACCTACAGCTGACGCTGCAGATCCAAATAACTTTCGCCCAGGGACCAACATCCCTCTACTGGCCAAACTAATTGAGAAATGCGTGCAAGGCCAACTGAGCCAACACATCACCAACTTCGCCCTCCTAGACAACTGCCAATCAGGATTCAGATCAGGGCATAGCATGGAAACAGCGATCCTTCATATTGTAGATGACGCGCTACAGGCCCGAGACCAAAATCGAACTCCTGGACCTGTCATCTGCATTTGACACGGTAAATCAAGAAGCATTATTGACCAGGCTGCAGGACAGGATGGGAATGTCTGGAAATATGCTGAAATGGTTGAATCATTCCTGCGGAACAGAACACAAAGATTCCTGGTCAACAATTCACTGTCACCTTCCTGCCCTAACTCAATTGGAGTCCCTCAAGGATCTACATTGTCCCCATCTCTGTTTAACTTGTATGTTGAACCTCTTACAGAAATCCTCCGAAACTCGAAGATATCCTATCACATGTATGCGGATAGGATAAAGGATAGGATAGGATAAAGCTGGGATGTACAAATAGGTATGGTGCAATGGGCAATAGGCGATTCTGTTAAGGCATCTGTTACTAATAAGTTAGACTGATTCTCATAGGCTCTTGTGTTAGGTAGTACTACCCAGTGACCCATCCCTTATTTTTCTAGAAAGTCTCTTTGATACCAACACACGTTTTCTTCAAAATCACTTAGTCGTCAATGTCATTGACGCTGCTGCATCCGCCCTGAATCATAGTGGAGCCCACTGTAAGTTTATCCATTTAATTATATGTGGATATCATGCATGTTGCGTGGCACAAGCTTAGTTTCCTTAATATTTCCTCCTATGGAGAAGGATTCCCCCATCTATCCTCAGTCACATCTGATATTTGAGTGCGGTTCTTCAGCCTTGGCCCTATCTATCTTGCTTTGTGGGAGTACCGGTTCCCTCTCCACCGAGTTTAACAAACATCCCTGGTATGTTTTGTTATTTCCAATACCCTTTCTGTACTAAATAGGTCTGTGTCCCTGTCCTCTGTCCTGATGAAGACCCCAATGCAAAGGATCAATTTCAGCCTGCCTTCATTCTAGGGGTCGAAACGTCGACTGTTTTTTCTTGTTCTTCAGCTTCATTCCCACAATTATGTTATTAAATATATCCATGAAGCATGGTATTTTGTAGTATCAATATCGAACTTTGTTCTTTGTCAATTTAAATCAGTACAAGAATCCTTGATTGATTGTAGTCTTTTTGGCATTGGTTTTATGTCACTTTACCCCTTCCTACACACACTCTGCACTTCCCCTTCCCCGTTTCCAGGGTACTGTACTTAATATTGTAAATGCTTTGTCTATAAAGGTTGCCTTAACCCCTTTAGTGCTAAGGTACAATTACTCTTTTGCTGTAATTTCCATTGAAATCAATGGAAAGTCCATGACGAGTTACCCTTGTCATTAGCAGCCAAGAGGTTAATAAGTGGCTTAGCTACATTGTAAATAAATACAATGATAGCAGAATGACCCGGTTGTCTTTATAATTGACCTTATCTTGTTGTAAATAACTTTCTTTGGTTTACTGGGACCCCTCTTTCTCAGCAATCTATATACCCAGGTCCCAGTGACTGTATTGGGTCAACCCCCCTTTTTGCAACTTACATGTATGCGGATGACACGCAAATATATATAAAGATCACGTCCCTGGAAGACATTAGGCTAATGAATGAGACATTAAAAATGACACTGCAATGGCTAACAATCAATCATCTGAAGCTAAATGCTCACAAAACAGAGTTCCTACTAATTTCACCACCAAGGAGCCATATGGAAGTGAAGGAATGGACCAAGCTGGTGACAGCACTAAAATGCACCCCTACCCTAGTCAACTCAGCAAAATCGCTTGGAATCACATTAGATGAGAACCTAGACATGAAAGCCCACATTAAATCAATGGCAAAAAGTGCCCGCTTCCATCTGAACAACTTAAGAAAAATGAAACCTTTCATCTCAAAGGCGGATCTCAAACTGTCAGTCCAATCCTTAGTTATCTCTAGGATTGAATATGGTTGCACCACCTTATGGACTACCAAAAATGTCCACAGCACCACTAAAAGAATGCCTCAACGCAGCGGCAAGACTCATCACTGGATCGAGGAAATTCGACCATATCTCTCCTCACCTGAAAGCATTAAACTGGCTACCCTACGAAGCCATAATTCAGCTAAAATTAGCTTGTATCACCCATAAAGCGATCCACTACAACACACCAAAATACCTAGCCGGGAAAATTGAATTATCAGGAGGAAGCAGACCAGCAAGGAGTGCCAAGGAGTTGCTGTTGAGACCATCCATTTTCCGGAAGAAAAAAACTTATGTCTGAGCGTTCTCTGGAGCAGCCCCCAGAATCTGGAATTCACTCCCTCCAAACATTAGAAAAATTCAAAATAAAGCAACATTTAAGAGGGAAGTGAAGAACCTCCTGATGAGTAGATTCGTGACATAGGGAAGATTACAGATCACGAATCGGATCTATAGATGCCTTAATACGGAACATCTAAGTTAGTAGAAGGGAAATTCTCCAACGTGAATAGAGATATCAGATGAACGATGACTCAGGACTGGCGGTACACCTTGAGACCAAGCTGTATCCTTATTATCTACCTCATGCTAATGTGAATATATATATATATACTCCCATCGTTTAAAGCCATATAATCTTCTACCTCATTTAGGTTTTTTAAAATGTTTTTATCATATATGTTACTCTTTGACTCTGACCTCTTAATGTAAAGCGCTCTGATACCTACGAGTCTTGTTCGCGCTATACAAAACTCTATAATAAATAAATAATAAATAAACCACCTCTTCCAGCAAGACATGGCTGGATTCCAAAGATTGGGGATCTAGTCAGAGAAAAGATCGTGGTGAAGAAGGAATTTGGGCCTTCTTACAGAAAACCAGTAGCTGTCTTAGCTGTCAGCGGAACAAGATCAGTATCACTACTGCCCCTTGCTGGTAAAAAGGAGAACAGGGTTGTAACCATCGACCTGGTAAAACCACAATCATGTGGCCAATAACAAGTAGTAGGCCCAGAGGACTCTCAAGAAATAGCAGAAGACCAAATCTTGCTACATTCCAAGAGGTTCAAACTGAGAGACTAATCACATTTGATAAACCTGCAGTGAATAAAAAAGGACTATGCAACAAAGCCATGAAACTTGTGCCTCTTGAAACCCAAATTACAACAGTTTGTCAAGAAACACCAGTCTACAATGATGTCGCCTCAGACTATGCTAATGAAACAAAGAAAAATCCAAAGGCAAATGAAAATCTGGAAGCAATTCCAACAATTGACAGAACTGCATCTGGCTACTTCATCAATTTCAACGAATTTCTGAAGATTCAAGCGAGTATGAAGAAACGCCAGCAACAAACACTTTCAAAGAAAAAATGACTGAACTGTGTCACCAACTATAAGAAATATATCTAATTTCACCATGGATTGAATTTTGGATTGTGCTAGGTGTACTTTTCCTCCTGCTTTGGCTCATCATGGTTTTATGTTTGGGTAGATTTATTGATGGAAAATATAGTACAATGGACACAGCAAGTCAGAACATCAACTTGGTCCTAAAGCCTCACAGATCCTCCTACATCGAGAAAATAGAACTGTTATCAGTGAACATCACAGCCAATCCAATACCCGGTGGGGTAGCATGGGACAAAACGGATTATGAAATCTATGGCCCGATTGAGCTCTTGAAATATCCACTCCAGTTTAAGGTTTCCTTAAGTGACTTTGTGACACCAAGTACTTTCTCTGATGATTGGGACTTTGAAAATATTAATAATAATATGTCAGATTTAGTAATGTCAGCTAAATTCACAGAACATGATTATTTACAGGGTTCATCAAATTATGAAGAGTTATATTGTTATAATCATTTTGGTCATCGCTATTTGCATAAATCTGCAAATCTTTTTAATTATAACCAATGGGAACATTGTCCAACTCTGCCAAAAGGCAGCTCGAAAACATTTTATGAGAAATTCCCATACTTCTCAGGGTTTAACAACAGTGATCCAGAAATGTTTTATTTTAAAAAATTAAATAAGAAAGGAATGAAAACAATGTTGACAAATACTAAATTTATTTATTCTGAAATATTTGATGACAAAATGTTTACATTTGGTTTTGAATTTTGGAAAAACAACATTGAAACAAAAACCATCTGGGGTTCAAAAGAATGGCAGGTACAAGGTCTAGAAGCATTATTTAGAGCCTGCATGATCCCAGAACAGAGAATATTTCTGAATGACACAATTCAGCAAACAATCTGTCTTTGTTTAGCCAAGGTAAAAGACTTAAACAAACTGTCTATTCCAAAACCCATACCTGATAGTAATAGCACTACAGATGTGGAGATAGACGTATCCCATATTTTATACCAAAACAGAACAAATCCTGATTGGAAAAAATGGTTGATCTGGCCCACAGACACAAATAACTGTCAAGATAGATTCCTGAACAAAACACAGAGTTAAAACAGAACAGGCCAGACCCAAGATACTCCCAGAGACAACATCCAGGGATAGTTACACCATACAGTGTAGTGAAACTATGCCTTGAGTGGCTACAGAAATCCACACTGGCTGAAATTAAGCAACACTTAACTTTACTTAAAAGTGGTGCTGACTTGCGTGATTTCATACTGGGACCACGCAAACAGTGTCAAAAACATTTCATATACGCCGGTATATACGCTGCTTACAACGAGGCTTGGAAAGTAACGCAAATTGAAACTGCTGAAAAAATACGAGAAATAGATTGTATAAATTTGGAAAAATCACTTTCTGTAGTGGACAATCGGTTAACGACTCTGTCCTCCAGAATATATTCACTAGACAGCATTGTATCATCTGCTATTGATATAATAGAGCAGGACTTGCTAATGTTACAACATAGACAGTCCCAATTGCATTCTATTGTACAACTTGGCTGGACGTTGCAAAAGCTGCATTCAGGCTACGTGCCATGGCGCATAATTAACATAACGTCATTATTCTCTATCTTTAACATTACTGATAAAAAAATCAGTTTGGCGCAAAAAGGAGCAGACTATACAATTCTGAGCATTGAAAAACTTGAGAGATTACCATTGAGAATGTCAGAGAGACCTGTCATTGAATGGATAATACACGGAACAATTACAATTCCGATAACAACTTTACAGTTTGAGTATTGCCAAAAATATATACCAGCAGGCCTGTATAAAAGGTTGGGTAAAGGACACATCAAGTCAACATGGAATTTACCTTATACACACAAATGTTATAGTGAAGGAAAAAAAGAGGTATTCCTTAGCGGTAACAATTGTAAAAAATCACTAAGCGGTACACTTCTGAGTCAACTTGCATGGAGCCTGCGAAGGTTCGTCAAATAACCTTTCATGTCACCTGCACGGCACCCCTGCAGCACAGATAGAGCCTTTTTTCAGACAGCTTTCCAACGGCAGCTATGTTATAATAAGTGACCACAGCTGTTGTGGCATGGTGCCAGGAAAAGCCTATCTCGTGAGCGTTACTTCCAGGGTCATTTGCTGTATGCAAGTATTGTATCCAAACAGCAAACCAGACAAGGAGGCAGCAATATGGACTTCTCTGAATATCTCTTCCATTCAAATTGATACTTTAAGCAGAATGAATTCTATCCTGTGCCTTTAACCTCGTCCAAAGAGACGGATGATCTGCAAGTTGCAAGGACAGCGGCAAAGATACATACCCTATTATCGACAAATTGCCCTGTGCATTTCTTAGAAATGTATGTCTGATACCAGTGGCATCGCACATGTATTTAAGACAATTTTTTCGGGAATGTTAGCACCCTTTGAATCAGTTCTGGGCATCTTCACGAATTTCGTGCATTCTGTATTAGGCGGCCTGCCTCTTCTTTTGGGACTTGTAGCAGGAATTTTATTTGTGTTCCTTCTGCTCCGATATATGGCAAGCCAAGCCACAGACAAAACTCAGGCTGCAATGGAAGAAACGATCCTGGCTATACGATACCGAGGATGGATCACTAAAGTCCTCGGCTTTGCCAAGCTAAGAGATACCTGGTTTCTTTCATTCAGACCAATCTGGCAAGATTGCATTTTACCAGTGCATCGATGTCTGCTATGCGGAGAAGAATGCATGTTGGACGTCTGTCTTACACTACCATCAGCAGTACCTATGGATATCAATACTTGACTTGGTTCAGTAACGGCTCATGCAAAGTGTTGTCCCCAGCGGCTACCTATTCTGATGACGGCATTCGTTGAGACTTCACCATTACGATTAGGTGGCGGTGAAGTACGAGATGAAAGCAGCACCACACAGGTACAACCTTCTGTGAGCATTGCTGATCCAGTTATGTTCTAATAAGGGAACACAGCTGTTGTGGCATGGTACCAGGAAAAGCCTATCTCGTGAGAGTTACTTCCATGGTCACTTGCTGTATGCAAGTATTGTATCCAAACAGCAATCCAGACATGGAGGCGGCAATATGGCCTTCTTTGAATATCTCTTCTATTCGAATTGATACTTTAAGCAGAATGAAGTCTATTCTTTTACAGACAACTGTGCCTTTAACCTCGTCCAAAGAGACGTATGATCTGCAAGTTGGAAGGACAGCAGCAGAGATACATTCCCTATTATCAACAAATTGCCGTCCATTTCATAGCAATGTTAGGACAAATCTTAAACATGTCTGATACCAGTGGCATCGCACATGTATTTAAGACAATTTTTTCGGGACTGTTAGCACCCTTTAAAACAGTTCTGGGCATTTTTCCGAACTTTGTTCATTCCTTTTTCGGCGGCCTGCCTCTTCTTTTGGGATTCGTAGCAGGAATTTTATTTTTGATCCTTCTGTTCCGATATGGCAAGCCAAGCCACAGACAAAACTCCAGCTATGATGGAAGAAACGATCTTAGCAATACGCTACTGAGACCGAATCACTCGAGTCCTCGTATTAGCCCGGCTAAGAGATCTGAATACAACTTGGTTTCTTTCATTCAGACCAATCTGGCAAGATTGCATCTTACCTGTGCTTCGATGTCTGCTATGCGGAGAAGAATGTGTGTTGGACGTCTGTCTTACACTACCATCAGCAGTACCAATGGATATCGATACTTTGCTAGGTACGGTAACGACTCATGCAACGTGTTGTCCCCAGTGGCTATATATTCTGATGACGGTATTCATTGAGACTTCACCATTACGAGTAGGTGGCGGTGAAGTACGAGGGGAAGGCAGCACCAAACAGGTACGACCTTCTGTGAGCATTGCTGATCGAAACATCGATGATAGCAATCATTCACACATATGCACAATTTCAGCATTTTCGAACTTGGTCGAACTTTCCCCTGATGTTGAAGACAATTTTTCAAAAGCCTGTCTGATATGATGTTCTCTCCTAACAATGAGAATAACTTTTAAAACAACGAGCACACAGCGTTCCCTGAACTCTGAATTCCGCTTAGAGTTTTTATAAACAAAACTACTGAAAACATTTGGAACTATTTTTTTCCCCTGAAAGCAAAATTATTTTTTCCGTTTCAAAAATATTTACCTTTTTTCTGGCACATGGTACTCCGCTTTATTTATTTATTTATTTATTTATTGTCATTTTTAAAGCGCGGCGAATACCCGTAGGCGTCTCGGCGGTTAAAGTAGAACTATTCTTAGAGAACAGAGCTTCTATTTTTAGAGCTACTAGAGACAATATTTTACCTCAGCCTCTAGCACATGTACGGTATTGTATAAATATGTGATGAAATGGTTTCGACCTTCTTTTCTGTATTCAGAGCCATTTCAAATGTAATTTTTGCAATTCATTCATATATATGCATTCCCTGAATGATAACACTGCTTGAAAAACGTACAGTATAAATACTAATTTTTTTGTGTATATACCATACACCATTTCAAATGCAATTCATGTATTTTGGGGTGGGTTGAAAAACACATGCATCGTTATATGTTTAGTATTGCTTAGTGTTTAAGTAATGATGGAAATTAATACGTGGAGTGGGTGTTGTGAATCTATCTAGGACCCTAATCAAGATATCCCCGATTCATGCCCTTATATGGTTATAACAAAACATATCCTTATAAAGGCATAGGAATCATGTTCATATCTAGTCATAGCCCATGCAGTCCAAATACAGCAAGGCTACTCCAATAGACTTCTAGAAAGTACAACGCGTTCTTTAAACAAACCAAGCCTCCAGCAGCCCGGGAAATCTCCCTGCTTTTGTTTTGATTTGAACAAGAACTCCTGGAGTCCAGAAAGAACTGTTAGTCCTTAGTGACGTCTTATGTCCAACCTTACATCAAACCCGGCACCTTCCAGGTATAAATATACCAACGTTGCCTTAAGCAAACATACAGTGGTTTGGAGCAGAGCGGCTATCTACTTGCCCGAAGCCCAGCTGATGCGAGAGCCGAAGGAAGCCGACCCTCCCATTTGACGCACTGAGAGAGACGCTGTCTTTTCTCAAGCCGAGAAATCCAGCTTCGGTGTTTCCAGTCACCCTTGCGGGTTGCTGGGAGATCGAGTCCTGAGAGAGAGTTACAAGACCTCCTACATTCTATTACCAAGGTACGGAGCAGACTAAATCCTTAAGAGAATTCTTGATTCAGATTCCTTGGCAAAAACCAACTTAACTTAAACTGCAACTTACTTATTCCTTTCCACGTATTAGGCTTAGGTCAGGTACACCGGGGTAGGCATATCTTAGAAGCACCAGTTGAGTACGTTAGTCAATGTTTTTATGTATGTATATATTTTATCCGTTTTAAAGTATCATATGGCTAAGAAACCATATCAATGCTTTTACAGTATTATTTCATAATACTACTTTTACTGCATGCACTTTACTTCATGATAAATATTGCAATTGTGGCAACTCATTTCTCTTGCATGAGAAAGAAGACTGCTCAATAAATAACACCTTTTATTGAAAACGCCCATCTCTTTATTTCTCTGCACTCTGGTGAACCTAAGTAAGCACGATTGACTGAGTCAAATAGCTGTCTATTGTTTTCACACGACTCTCGAGATATACTCTTTATTATGAGGGAGCAAAGTTGTCATGTTTATACGGTTGTCAGAAACGAATCCGTTCTTGTCTAAATCTAGAGAGTTAACTCTTTTCTGAACATTCGAGAACGTTTCTAGTGACCTCTGAGCTAGCTAGCAAAACTAATTAAGTCTAATATAGACAGTTGAGACCTAGATGACCTCAGTCCTACATCTACACAGCTGTTTATATTATTCCAATGCGCAGAGCCTATAGGGAATATAGGAACTACACTACAGTACATCATACACTCCTTTGCGAGCCTACTCTGAAATGTCGATAAGTAAGGAGTATAATAATAACTTACCACCGTCCGCCGCTGCTGAGCCATCCCCCTCAGCTCATCCTGGTGGTGCCGCTGCTTGAGTGGACCCCTCCGCGCTGCTGGCCCCGGCACAGGTGGTGGCAAGTGCTGCATCAGATGTTGTGACGCCTAGAAAAAACATGTCATATTTTTAGATGCCATACACCACCCCCTACTTCGTCTCGTAATGGAAGAGAAAATGTTGAACAATTTTTAATTATTGGGAGTGAAAAGAAGTCAGGGTTTTGGGGAGGGTGTTAACTTATATGCTTGGCCATAATATGCAACTCTTTTCAATGCTTGCTCTTTAACGTGCAACATTTTTATAATTAGAGACAGAACCAACTACTCCTCATCACCACCAGGAGGACTTGAAGTTCCAACAAGGTGAGGGCTCCCGAGTCCCGCACAGTTACTTCTGACTGAGGTATGTGGAAAGTCGAACTGTACCTATCATTAACGATGTCCTATTTCTCTTGTCCATACCTCTGTATGTGCAGAATAGTCCCTGAAACACTAGCGGTATGGTATGTGCTACTATCAAATCAAACAACAACTACTAGCTTATTCTTGGTGAACATTGACATTTTGTTGTTGGAAATTGTCAAAGCACTAACATAAAAAAACTGGAATAAACAGCAAGGGCAGCCCAGAGGACTGCACTGAGTGCCCCTAGAGCTATTGCTGGATCAGAGTTTTGTTTAACATCGTTTGCCGACTAGGCACGCTTAGCTACCTACACAGACCGACTCAGAAATAATTGTAAACAGTAGTAGCACAGAGAGTGATGGTAGAGAGGCAGGATAAGAATGTAGAAACAGTGTACAAGGAGATAAAAGTCTATTTTGTAAAAAATAGAGTTAGGGAAATATAATTATATTAACAACAGAACTACTTACTGGGGCCAGCAGAAGAGCCTGCAGTGGACCGTTCCTCCTGCCCACTCTGTTCCCCGAAGTCTGGGGTGGTGCTGTCCTCTTGCCCCTGGGAGGTGCTGATGATCATGAAATAAACACAAACATGGATGATTGTTTTTTGGAAATATTTGATTTCTTTGACCACAATCCTAAATTATCTCGGGGAAACAAATTGGCAAGAATTGCACTAAATGTATTGACCTATCTGGTCTGGTCAACTAGGAGGATACTAGTACAGTATTGCTGGATTCGCAGACTGTCTACTTGGAAAGTTATGTAAATCACTAACTAAACCAACAACAAAAAGGTTCTACTACGACTCCCAGCACTCAGCAGCACGCGACGTGACAGACACAGTTCGTCATCATGATTGCAGAGCACTCAAAAATGTCCTACTACTAATAACAAGTATTAATATACTCAACTTGAACCGATCAATCCATCACTATCTCTTCTTCTTAGTGGCAGCAGGAGTACAAAGGAAGGACTAGACTTGAGTCTCTAGTCTCCCTAGCATTACGCAGTTCTGTAAAGTACTACACCCATACATATTCAGGCCAAATGAGCACAAAGTTGCAAACAAGTAAGCATAGTAGCAACGCCACTGAGCAGGCGAGCACCTGCAATCACAGAAGCTATTTAAACGTTAATTTATTCTTCTCATTCTTACTCTTAGGGAAAAACATATATTAGCAATATAACACAGAGCAGAGGAAAACAAAGTAGCTATTAAATAGCAACTCACCAAGGCCAGGGATCTCCACATCGAGCAGGTGGAGCAGATCCTGCTCGCAGTCAAGGAGGTCCGACCACCGGTGCGTCGCTTGCTGGTAGGTGCGCCGGACCCCTGACTCCCTCCGCATGGCCCGGCACACCTTTTCCCGCAGCTGGCGATGCTCCCTGAGGCCATACTCTGCCGTGATCCTGCCCCCTGCTGCCACGGTCTTGGGGAGATGGCGCTGCACATAAAAGATCACTACGGCCACCTCCACCGCGCTGAATGTCTCCCTGGCCATCATTTCCTCCCCTCGCAACCGCCTGCAAGGGAGCTGGGTATGGGGTGCGGGACCCTTCCCCTTCTCCTTCCCGGCTCCCTTTGCCATGGTCATGTACAGCAGAAAGGAAAAAAAAGGAAAGAATAGGGAAAAAGTAAGGGAAAAAAAGCTTTAAAAAGTAGCTTTAAAAGTAACGAAAAGTTGAAAAAAACACAAAATATAGATCTAGAAAAAAAGAGGGATAGATATAGTAGAAAAGATAAAAAAAAAAGTCCAAAGAAACAAAGGATTGCACAGATGAAAGGAGGATTAGAAACCATGCACAAAACCATAGCAATGAATGAAAAACAATATGGCCGCCCCCATTGTGGACCGCATGGGTAAGTTTGCGCGATTTTCCCCTGCGAGTACGCAGAAACACCCGCAAACTCGTAATAGCACGCCGCACACAACGCGACATTGCCAATAGCACCCAGAAACGGAAATACGCAACACGCTCAAGATGGCCACGCCCAAGTACGACCGCATGGGCAACCTCGCGGTCGGTGCGCTGCAAGCGGTCTGCGAATAAGCAAAAAAACGCGCGAACACGCAAAAAAAATGAAATTCGCATGAATTCTCGCTTTTGTGCGATTTTGCGGACTGCGAATTTTCAAATTTTGCCCATACTTACAAAACACCCATCTCTCTACAGCAGGTACTTTAATCACTAGAGTCATCTCAACACTATTATTGTTGCCTAAAAAATGCTGAATACTTGCAGAGCTTTTAAAACCGGCCCCCACTAACAAAACCGCCCCCTACCCTTCTAAATTCAAGGGGAAACAACTGATGCCAGGCGAGGGCCTGTCCAGCCTTGCATCCTCCATATTCTCCATCCTGCTTGGCCTTGTGCAGGTCATCCCATTATTAGGACATCTTCTATTTATTTAAGGGGAATTCAGCTCCTTCTTTCACAGTGGAAGTCAGCTTCTCTACTCCTCACAGGTCACACCAGCCAAGCATATTCTACGTGTACACATTTTGTCCCCAACCGGGGTAGGACAATAGCAACCCTCTAGAATTTTGTTTCAAAGTAATGCACTTGTTTTCAGCTGGTGCAAAGATTTCCAAATGAGAGGCCCTCTAGAGTTTGTATCCCTCTTTAGTGGTTTGGTGGTCAGGACAAGAAGTCTGACACAATCAAGTGCTTCTTTATTTCAATAGGCCAGCCTCTTTTTAGTCAGGGTGAAGTATGTCTCATTATTGTGTCCGGCCTCCACAGGCTTCTCCGGTGACCATAGAACAACTGCCTCTTCGGTGCTATAGGTTCAGGGAATGCTTTCTCACTGGAGGTATTTCATATTTGTAACAATTATGAATCCACAGACTTTCCACTATTGGGTTTGAGCTGGTACTTTCTGGTGGAGTTTTCATCAATTCTACTTTGCCGGGACTTTCAACTTACAGCAATGGATTACATTCTGGTCGGATATCCTGCTAGGATTTCTCTTCCTCCACCATATATGAAGGCACCTAAGATAGGGCTCCTGTTACCATGAGGCACAGGGTCAAGACGATTTGCATATGGCCATGTCTGAACTGGGGTGGTGTGGTGAGCAAAATAACAAAGGATTAAACTCAGATCTGTGACGGGTGAATGTTTGTCATTGTGCAACATTCTGTCCATCATCTTGTGTGTTTTCCTTCCTTCCTACCTCCGCACTCACATTTTTGTGAAACTTAAAAAAGAGAATTACTGTTTTCATTCATTTTTTATAAATCTTTTTATTAAGCAGACTAACAAAGGACCTGCAGTGCGTCCATTAGCACATACGTTTCTTCATACACTTTCAAGGTTGTCTGTCTTACTGTTTTCATTCTTGACATTTTGGTCTTTTGCCACATGTTCTTGTCACCAAGGTTGCTTCTTCTGGCCTCCCTCTTCACAACTCAATTATAAGAATGTTCTGTAAATAATGTTATGCCACAGCTCTGTCAATCAATCATGACAAAGGTTTTCTGAGAAGACATAGCAAAATTGATTTATGCACATCAAATTAAGCAATCCATGAAAGATTGTCAAGTTTCTTTTCCTTCACATACCGCACAAACTTTAAAAATTCAATTTTTCAATGCTCTGGCACATCGCACTTTGGAAAGGACCCTGACTCCTGCTGGGCACCTGCACTTTCCTTCACTCCCTGGAGGACGCCAATACTTCACAGAGCCGGTCCCGCAATGCAGGGCACGCACCAGACCAAGACCGGGTCAAGACGGGCCAAGACCGGGCCAAGACGGGCCAAGACCGGGCCAAGACCGGGCCAAGATGGGCCAAGATCGGGCCAAGACGGGCCCGTCTCAGTCCATCAGAGACCGGAATAGGCCGGGCTGGGCCACCCCCTGAAAAGTACTATATGGACTAATGACCATTAATATGATTTCATATTATATTTATCTTATCAAATTGAGCGGGAAGGATTAGGATGGGCAAAAGGACGGCGGGGGCTCCTCCCTCGGTTTTCACAGGTGGGCAACAGTCCCTGATCAGTGATCTGACAAGGGGCTATGGGGGCAAACGAGGAACAAATGAACTCAGTTGAAGAGTCCTTGATGCAAGGCAGGGTGGGCACGGTGGCTTTAACTAAATGCACAGTCAATCCACCCAATGGCCCCTCCAATGGTACACGGGAGGGAACAGGAGCCCCGGCTCCCCAAAACAGGCGTGTGCAAGAGTCCTCAGGGCATATGTATGCTAGCGATCTGGAATGTGACCCACAGCCACCATCTACACCTCCCAGAGACTCCGAGGCTCTGGAGGGAACCCAAAATTCAACAGATAAGAGGATCTGTGTCCTCTGCGGTATCTTCAACTAACCCGCTAATAGAGGGCCAGTCGGCCGAACTCTGTAAAATCATTAGGAAAATAGATGATTTGCATCATTATGCTGTCGACGCATTGACTAAATTAACAGATATGGCTCGATTTACAGAACTAACTTAAGACAAATTCCTAAACATACTACTTTTGAGATACACAGAAGTTAGGATTTTGTCTTAAATTTGTCTTAAGACAGACTTAAGACAGACTTAGGACAGATATAAGTCAGATTTAAGTCAGTCTTAAGACAGACTTAAGTTAGGCTTTTGTCTTAAGTCTGACTTAAGTCTGTCTTAAGTCTGTCTTAGGTTTGTCTTAGGTTTGTCTTAAGTCTGTCTTAGGTTTGTCTTAGGTTTGCCTTCAGACAAACTTAAGACAAAATCCTAACTTTTGTGAATACCAAAAGTAGTAAGTTTAGGATTTTGTCTTAAATTAGTTCTGTGAATCGGCCCCACCGAGTAGGGGCTAGCGAAGGTGTTTTGAATGGCGATAACAGGGTTATGAATATCAACATTAACACAAAATCTAACATCATGCCCTGCTCCACAGTAGTTTTACAATCAAACAAGGATAACCCACTCTTCCAAAATACCCCACTGAAAGCTTGGCTTTAGGCCCCATGGTTCATCGGGTTCCCCATGGTCCATCTCTAGCTGATCCATTTTCTACTAGGTTGCCGGAAAAGTATGGGGCTGAAAGATACTCAAGGGAAAAGGTCTTGAAAGGCTACAAGGTTGGTGGGAATCCAGCACGGCCACCGAATCTACAGTGACCATCTGTAATACCTTTCTCCAACTACCCCCTCCAGTAACTCCCTCTACAATAATTGTGGCCAATGTCCCAGGTCCACTTACATTAGTGTCTGAAGCCTGGGAGGCTTTGCCTAATAAAACTCTGTTTTGGTAGGGCAGAAAAACTGGTCTAACAGAAGCTCTCTTTACTAAACTTAAAATGGCCAGACGAGTCACTTGGGTAGGGAGAGATGGAAAACCCTACAGGGTGACTGTGTCGTGTTGACCTTTAGTGGCATACACTTAGAACAGGCCATGTTATCAGGGCAGAGAATTGATACCTTGTACATACTGGTATCAATGTCTTACCTTCAGGGTTTTTTTTACCAGCCACAAGTTGTTAATCAGTACATAACCCAGGCTGGGGGTTGACGTGCAAACACCATGACTCACTAGAATGTTCGGGTTTGTGACTCTATATTATGCATACAAGAGACATGGATGGTGAAGGAAAAATACATTAAATGGTAGCAAACCTTATACACTCCAGCAACTACTACGGACCAGGAGAGAAACAAGGGTGGCCTATGTATTTATGTATTCAATACTGTCGGGTGAACAAGTTAAATCTTAAAATCAAGACAGTTTATTATCAGATTTTACTATTATATGTGGATAAAAACTATAGTTTTGCATTGTTAAATTTTTACAATATCCCTGAAGGGCAGATAATCAGTGTACTGATGAATTGACAAAAGGGCCTCAATAACTGCAGGATGATCTGTCCAGGGATATGTGTATTATTTGTGTAGCGGATTATAACCATTTCTTGTGCCAACATATTAGGCAGGGTATCTGTGGCCTAAGATAGCGATGATGAACAGGCAGACGTTTTACACATACCAACGGGGTCAGTTTGATCTGGGCTATGCTAAAGATCTGTGTAAACCAACTCTGCCCCTTAGGCCTACTTTTAATGGTAGAGGTTGCAACACTATGATTGACTTTGTCCTAACCACGAATAGACATCCTAGTAAGGGCTGCAACTTTGTAACTCATTCTATTGCCATGAGTGGCTTTGATTTGGGCAGCCCTGTTAGGGGCAAGAGGGATTCGAGAACCCAATAGATTTTAATATTGATCTAACTAGAACGAATGGGTACTCTTTGAGCTGGTCCATAGTAGATCCAAATACATTTATTGGGCAACTAGTATATATGTGTAAAGAGGATTTTGCAGTATGTCTCAGCGAGGTTGCCGGGAATGAAGCCGTCTTAAATGCTTTTAATAATATTACGGGGGAGAATAAGAATTTATTAATAGTGAAATTAAAACAGAGACACCAAAAGATGCAGGTCTGGTTTAACTAGGAATGTACTAAGGCTCATTTGAATCTACAGAAGGTGTGTCAAAAAGAATAGAAGTCGCATGGAAATAAGACTGGCCAGGATTTTGTATAGGCGTGCTTTCAAAGCACGGAAGGAACAAATAAGGGTGGCTGCGTGGCAGGTTCTGCATGATGCGTGCCTTCGGAGAGACAATAATAGCTTTTGGAAAGCAGTTAATGCGCCCTTTTTAGCCTCAAGTGGTATACCATCTGTAAAAATTGCGATAAGTGAGGATAAATGGGTTCAACATTTCACTGCGCTATATAAGATGATAAACAGGTCCAAATTGATTTAGACCCAGATTTCTCTGTTTTAGCATTCAATCCACAAGGTACAATGTTTCCATTAGCTATATGCTTCTCCGTAGAGGAGCTCATCGGTGCAATTAATGCGAGTGCAGCTGGCAAAGCTCCGGGGACGGATGGAGTCCCTGTGGATTTGTATAAATCCAATACTGCGGTTTGGGCTCCATTATTAACAAATGTCTTAGATAGTTGTTGCTGTCACAGCTTTATTTCCTCAGGGTTTAATGCAGTAGTGATCCCAATTTTCAAAAAGGGGGATAGAAATGAACCTAGATGTTACCGCCCAATCTCCCTGTTGGATTCCCTCCTTAAAGTGGTAGGGCGGTTTATTTTAAATAAGCTGTTGTATTCCATATAATATAGGCTTTACTAAAACATTCCCTTCTATAGGCACAACTCCTGTTGCCCTTATTTAGGCATAGATTTCCCAGTCCTTATTTATGCAAGAACCAGGCACCCCATGTATAGGCATGGTCTTTCACCTACATCCGTTCACCTTTATGTACCAGCGAGCTCTTAGAACAGACCCTTCTTCCTGGAAAACTTGCCCGGTACAGAACTATTGATTTCAATAAGACCTCATCCAAATGCATGAACCCCTTTTACTTCCCCAGGGTTCATTCCTGATGTCTTTCTTTGTCCAACATTACATCCATACTAACCACATATTACGTCAATGCTGACTATACATAACACCTTTGGGGTATAAATACACCACCTTTTGCTCAGGCAAACTAGAGGAGAGCTTTATTCTAGAGGTGCACATGACTCTCTGCTGGACGCACTAACCAGAGACGCTGTCATCCCGTCTTCAGTGATTCCAGCGTGCAGTGTTCTAACTTTCTTTGCGGGTGTTAGAGTTCGAGTCCAGAACAGAGATTCCCCAACTCTCTCATTCTCAGGTATGGAGCTCACTAGAACTAAGAGGGACTCTTGGCATAACAAACTATAGCATAATATCCTATAGCTTACAGCACATACTCCTAACCACGTACCTACACTTAGGGCTAGGTACATTTGGGTAGAATTAGGTAGGAACGCATTACTCGAGTACTTGTACTTTTACTCGTATTTTTAGCCATATGTTTTATGTATACAAATATATTCATTGAACAATGCTAGAGCAATGCTATTTCTTTATGTTGGAAATACTGTGCATCTTATATCTTGCATACTGTCTTACGATTGTAACAGCTCATATCGCTTACACCAGAAACACAACTGTTCAATAAATACTTGTTAAAAAAAGGCCTGTCTGTTATTTCTGTGTAACTCTAGAAGCATAAGCATGCACGACTGACTGAGCAAAACTTTATCTTATTGTCTCCATGATTCTGAGGGATCAGGGTTGTCACGTTATGTGGGTGCCAGAAACTACTCCCTTCTTGTCGCCAAGAAGATTCTAGTGGCCCTGTGAACTAGCTGGTACACAGGAACAAGGTTAGCATACTCGATAGGGGCTTATAGACTCAGTCCTACGCCAAACTTATACTGTATGTGTAGTAATGCTTTGTTATTTTGATGTATTAGAGTTTGTGCTAGAACCTAGTTCTATAGAGAAATCTAGAACCTTTATGTGAATGCAGCCCTGTTGCCTAGCATTGAGTAGTTGCTGTTGGCTTTCCTGTGGGTAGGACGCTGCATCACTAGTAACTTAACCGCATCGCTGCTGCGGCGATTTTTGCGCTGTGCGGCTTTTCTTAAAAAGCCGCGTTATATGACGAGCTCAGCTCGTCATCAGCACACGCCACCCGTGGCTGATGACGAGCTGAGCTCGTCATCAGCAGCGAAGGGGTTAATAAAGAAGATATTAATCTCTATCAACTGCATCTGGAGTGCTTCTTCCCATTGGCGACGATCCTGGGATCCTGTTAACCCTCTGCTATCAACATTCAACTTTCTTCAGATCATCACTCCGCTATCTTCGTTTATTTGAAAAGGGACCCAAGTTTGTATCTTCATTTTCTACTTCACAGCGTCCTAACACGAAATTGCTTCTACCCAGTTGCAAGTCCAGGTTCTGTTTTCTTTAGTATAGATTATCAGGCTTTGGAAGATTTCGCCTCGTCTCAGCGGCCTGTTTCTGAATGTAAGACTTCTCGCAATCAAACGGAGGCATTTCCTCTTTGAAAGACCGCCCTCCTCGTTTTCAGCCTCTCTTCTGAGGAGTCATCGGTGTCTCAAAGGCCGCGCCCCGTCTCTGTGAGGCTTTCACGCTGAGGAACACGTTATGAACGGAGACGTTTATTATAAAGTAGGCCTTTCTAGCAGTTTTCTTCCCTGGCCTGCACTGAAGGTTTCATTTCAAGTGTCTCCTTTACATGTCAAGTACTTTTCTACCTGGAAAGCAACGCTGGAGTCTAGCGCTCGAGCCTCAGCCTTCACAACGGTCGCATCTTTCAAATGTAGCGTGCGCCTCTCACCGTTGAAGCTGCACGCGCTCCGACTCCATCTCGTCTTTGTATTCTGCATTCCTGCGTCACAAGTCCGTTTGCTCCTCATTGGTTGATGATCGTCACAACCCTTCTTCACTCTGATTGGTCCGTCTGTTTTGTTTAGCTGTTGCCTAGATACCCGGCTTTGTCTTCATTCATTCCTCATGCGCTGACGCGCACAGCCAATCATCTCGACAAGCTTACGCGCGTTGATGCGCTCAGCCAATCATCTCAACAAGCTTACGCGCGTTGATGCGCACAGCCTACATCTGGTTTCACTTTGCCCTTTTATGCGCTGATGCGCACAGCTAATCTACATTGTTATTGTTTATTCCTTTCATGTGCTGACACGCACAACTAAACTACAGGGCAATTTATTAACAGAAACAAATGCGCTGATACGCATGGATATTAATCTCTATCAACTGCATCTGGAGTGCTTCTTCACAGTATGTTATCCAAACGTGCAGAACATAGTTAGGGAATAGGAACAACACAACAAAGCTGCAGATATGGGCAGACGATGCTAGTGTCCTTTCAAGCATGCAGTATGGGTTTCGATCAGGTCTGTAGACCATTGAGCAGGGATTAAACCTAAGCATGATAATAAGTAAATATACACAGGCGAAGGAGGGAAGGCTTTTTTTGGCATTCGTAGACCTTAGCGCTGCGTTTGACTGTGTGAGACACAAAATGTTATGGATTATACTGGAGGACATGTGTGTCGATCACCCACTTATACTTTTTATGAGAGAACTGTACAGAAATGCAGGGGCGAGGGTCTGGTTTGGGGAACATGGTAAATGCCCAGCTAAATTTCCGATTAGAAAAGGAGTGAGGCAGATAATTGCCAGGATCACCCGATTATTAACTGTCCAGTTCCAGTTTTACTTTACGCAGATGTTGCGGTTTTAATGGCACATATTCAATTAGGGCTACAAAGAAAAGTAAATAGCTTTGCTACTTTTATGCAAGACAGGGGTTTGAGTGTGAACACTAGTAAAACCTATATGATGAAGTGTGGAAAGAAGAGCATCAAATGTTGCAACATTTTTATCAAAAATAATAAGATTGTTTCTCTTATTTGGGGATCAACTTTGACCATACGTAAAACGTGGTCTGCTGCTGTCCAGGCAAGGAAAATTATGTTTTCAAGAGCCACAGGTGCTGTGACTAATCTTGCTAGAAAATTATTTTGCAGACCAGTCCCTCAACTACTACAAATATACAAATCAAAGTGTCTATTGACAGCTTTGTACAGAGCAGGCATATGGGGGGTCACAGGCATGCAGCCACTACAACTGATCGATAATTAATTTATAAGATATCTGTTGGCTGAGCACATTGCTTCTTTCAGGTTGTCAAAAGCCTTTTGGCAGCTAACAGTCCAGTTTACTTTCTTGGGCATTTTATTGCATGTGAGTTCTGTGAGGGGAGTCACAATGGACCCATATCCCTTCACAAACTTCCTGCAGTATTAAGTCAAGCCAAGGAATGCCCCGACTTGGGTCTGGGTGGTTGGAGCTGCCCATTCCATGATACTCTGGATCTTGGGCTGTAAGTGTTGAACCTGGCCTACACCAACAAGGTGGCCCAAGTACACCACAGTGCCCTGCCCTATCTGGCCTTTGGATACCTTGATAGTCAGTCCTGCAGATTGTAGGGCTTGTAGAACCTTCCCAAGGTGGATCAGGTGATCCTGCCAGGTGGAGCTAAAGACAGCAATATCATCAGCATAAGCTGCACTAAAGGACTCCAATCCAGTCAGAACCTGGTTCACCAACCTCTGGAAGGTGGTAGGGGCATTCTTTAGCCCAAAAGGCATTACAGCGAACTGATAGTGCCCATCAGGGGTAGAGAATGCTGTTTTCTCTTTGGCTCCTGGGGCCATGCCAATCTGCCAGTACCCTGCAGGTAAGTCAAAGGTACTGAGGAATTTGGCTGCCCCTAGTTTGTCTATCAACTCATCTGCCCTTGGAATGGGCAGATGAGGAACAGTGAGGATATCATTTCTTCCCAATTAGAGTGGTTCTTCTGGATTTCACTCGCATATATACTCATTGGTTGTTTCTAGTTGTTTGTTACTGTACCGTTGATGCGTGAGTTCGCCACAAGCTAACATTCATTACCAGTGGTTTGGTGTCCAAGTGCATTTTCTGCCTTTAAAGGCGGTAACCAAGTGTTTGAACTTCCTTCATTGACGTTGGAATCTGGTGAATAATACAGTCAGATTGGCCCCCGAAGAAGGGACCTTCATGTCCCGAAATGCATCAGGCCCCAAAAAACATCATTGTGTTCATTTGACTGGATTGACATCTGTGAATTTACACTAATCAATTATGTTATGATTCTATGTTTTCACCATATATATGAATATGTTATATATGGTTCAAAATGATATTTTGAAAGAATATCTTTGACCTGAACAACCTGTAAAGATTTACATTTACAAGTTTTATGGTGTTTATGTTTATTCATTATTGATATATTGTGCTCATTTTTTAAGAAAATAGAAAGGTCGCTCTGTGACCACTCGTGCACAGTGCGCAGTGGGGTTACCCTGTTGGTAGCCGAATCTATTCTTTGTTGATTGACCCTTGTGAACCAGCTAGAGTCTCCACTGCAGCACCACTGTATTTAAGTTGTCTCAAGATTGTTTACCAATTGAATACTAAAGCATAAAAGGTGTGCGCTTCCCGTCCTTAATATACTTGGAATGGGGTGAGCATCTGTCTTGGTGACAGAATTGAGTCCTCTATAGTCCACACAGAACCTCATCTCTCTTTCCAGCATGTTGATGAGGTTTGTGGACCAGAACCACCTGGCTAGCCCAGTGGTTTTTGTCCCCACGCTCCAGCATCTTGATGACTTCAGCTGTGATGCTTTCCTTGACTTGGTCTGATTGTTGATAGATTTTGTTTTTGACCTGGTTACTGTCACCAGTGTCCACATCATGGGTACACCAGCTGGTCAGACCAGGGTTAAAGGAAAAGAGACTTGCAAACTGTTGCAAGACTTGCTTGCAGTCAGTCTGTTGTTGGGGAGAGAGGGTGTCTGAAAAGACCACTCCATCCACTGACCCATCTTTTGGGCTGGAAGAGAGGAGATCAGGGAGAGGCTCACTCTCTGCTTCCTGTTCCTCATCAGTCACCATCAGCATGGAGAGGGCAGCCCTGTCATTGTAGAGTTTAAGGTGGTTCACATGGATAACCCTTTTGGGTGTCCTGCTGGTGCCCAGGCCCACTAAGTAAGTGACCTCACTCTTTTTCCCCAGGATAGGGTAAGGGCCACTCCATCTGTCTTCGAGAGCCCTTGGTGCCACTGGCTCCAGCACCCACACCTGTTATCCAGGTTGAAAGTCAACCATGGCAGATTTTTGATCATACCAGCGCATCTGCAGCTCCTGGCTGTCCTCAAGATTCTTGGATGATTTGTCCATATACTCAGCCATTATGGACCTTAGGCCAAGCACATAGTCCACAATGTCTTGTCTGGGTTCTTGGAGAGGCCTCCTCCAACCTTCTTTCAAAGGTTGGGAGACACAGGATGAGCAAACAGAAGCTCAAAGGGGGAAAACCCCACTCCTTTCTGAGGCACTTCCCTGTAAGCGAAAAGCAGGCATGGCAACAGGACATCCCATGTCCTTTTGAGTTTTTCAGGGAGTCCCATGATCATACCTTTCAATGTCTTTTTGAATCTTTCAACAAGACCATTGGTTTGTGGGTGGTATGGGTTGGTAAACGTGTACCGCACACCACACTCCTTCCACATGTGTTTCAGTTAAGCACTCATGAAGTTGATACCTCTGTATGAAACCACCTCCTTAGGAAACCCTACCCTGGTGAAGACACCCAGGAGGGCCTTGGCTACTGCAGGAGCTGTAGTAACCCTAAGGGGAATTGCTTCAGGGTACCTAGTAGCATGATCCACTACTACTAGAATGAATTTGTTCCCTGAGGCTGTGGGGGGCTCAAGTGGACCCACAATGTCCACACCTACCCTTTCAAATGGTATCCCCACCACTGGCAGTGGTATCGGGGGGAGCTTTGGTTTGCCACCTGTCTTTCCACTGGCCTGACAGGTAACACATGAGCTCACAAACTCCTTCACCTTTTGGTTCATCTGGGGCCAGTAGAAGTGGCTAACTAGCCTTTCCCAAGTTTTGGTCTGCCCCAGATGTCCAGCTAGGAGGATGTCATGAGCTAAAGTTAGGAGTAACTCCCTGTACCTCTGTGGCACTACCTCCCTCCTGGTAGCTCCAGGATTGGGGTTTCTTGCCTCATCATACCGTAATCCCTCTTCCCAATAAGCTTTGTGGGTACCACTGACATCTCCATGTGCTTCTGAAACAGCTTGCTGCCTCAGGCTTCCAAGAGTGAGGCAGTCTAGCTGACCATGGCACAGCTCTTCCCTAGCGGGTCCCCTTGGACCCAGCAGTCCAAACTGGTAAGGCTCAAGCTCCATGGGCTCAGTTCCCTCTAGGGGTTCTAAGTCCTCTCCCTTTGGAGAGTGGTCCTGAGAAACTTGCTGTGTAGAAGCCGGTTCCCCAGTCTTCTTGGTTGTTTGGGCCATACTTTCAGGCTCCAAACCTACTTGTTCACCCTTCGTTTTGCTCTGTGCTCTGGTTTGCACACACACCAGTCTAGGGATACCCAGCATGGCTGCATGGGTTACATGCCCAACCTCAGCCCAGGCTGAAGTTTCCAGGTTATTTCCAAGCAGAGAATCAGCTGGCAATTGTGGAGAGACCTCTACCAGTTTCAGGCCAGTAACCTCCCCCCAACCTAATGTCACCATAGCCATAGGGTTTTGGGTGGTATGCTGTCAGCATTGGTGACTGGATAAGTTTTCCCAACCAAGTATTGCTCTGGGGAAACAAGCATTTCCTTCACCATAGTGATACTGGCACCTGTACCCCTCAGGGCTTCTACTCTAGTTCCATTAATGGAGGGGTATTGCAAATACTTTTTATAGTTGGGTGGCCAACCAGCTACAGTGGCAAGCTCCATTTCCCCCAAGGAGACTAGACTAGCTTGAGTATATTCCCAGATGTTATTGTAGGGGCAGTTTTTGCCTACAGTTAAATGTCCCAACTTCTTACAGTTGTTACAATAGGCTAATTGGGACAATTAGGATCAAAGTTTATTCCCCTATAGGGCAGAGGCACACAGGGAGTAGTTTGGGACTCACCCACCTGTACAGGTTTTTGGGTCCCTTTGGAAGACTCAGACTTTTTATCTTGGGGATTCTCTCCGCCTTTCCCCTGGGGAGGTTTTGTAACAACCTTCTTTTGATAACTCCCAGTGGCTGTCCTTGTCACCCTAGTCTTGACCCAATGGTCTGCCTTCTTTCCCAATTCTTGGGGAGAAATTAGACCTGGGTCTACCAAATGCTGATGCAACTTTTCATTTGTGCAATTACTCAAAATGTGTTCCTTCATAAACAAATTATAAAGTCCAGTAAAATCATGCACATTGTGTCCAGTTAACCAACCATCCAGTGGCTTTACTGAGTAGTCTACAAAATTCATCCAGGATGGGTCTGGGTTTTTTTTATATCAAAGTGGAGGGAAGAGGAATAGAGGTCCATTTAGTTCCCCTAGACAGATAGGCGATAATCAAAATAGAATGGACACTGGTATCTACAAAACCTTTGGTTTGTATTTGAAAACCCTCATAGACATCTTGGTTTTATTGTTGCAGTGTATCTTTTATCCGCCCCCTCAGGAGTCAAGGCGTATTCATAGGGTAGTCGATTAACGTGCTGGATGCCTGCCTCACCCGAGGCTACCTCCGGTACAGGTAGAAGTGTCCAGAGATAATGGAAAAAGATAAAAATGGGATAAAAATAGTGTCTCACCTAAGACTTTATTTATTAGAAAAAGAGGGGAAGGCACTATAGATAAAAGAAAGTGCGATATGTTGGTAATCGTGTTACTGGATTACCGCATGTCTTAAAAAATGTGTCAACATGTTTCAGCTCTCTCGGCCCAGCCGGGTCTACAGAGCTTCGTCAGGACAAAACACAAACGAAAAAAGGATAGACAGTTATTAACTCACACCACTTGTGTAGTTTTGATGATAAGTTAGATTCCCTGTGCTGTGGAAACAAAAGCCAACAATATCCATTATATATGTGGCTCCAAACGTGAGGTGAGCAAGCAGACATGTCAAAATTACATGTGGAGCACAAAACTCCTCATCAGGAGCGTACGCCATGCTAGTGGCAATTAATACCGTATCGAAAGAGGAATGGATTAAAAACAATGTTTAATGCAGGAAGTACATTCAGGATTGCAACGTGTGCGATGTTATTTTTATAAAACACCCACTGAAGTAGGATGTCCGTGTTGGTATAGCACATTGAGGACAGAATTTTAAACCCTTAGTTTCGTGATTTATTTACAAAACACTTCAAAAAGGTGCGATATAATTACCTGTATTGAGCTCAATGATAGCTTCAACAGGGGTCGGAGAGTCGATTGTGGTCTTTGCTGTTGTGGTACAAAGAGCCCGTTATGTTAGTAAAACAGTTATGTCTCTTACCAGGTAGTAGAGATCAGGTCCTGCTGCCATTCTTACCCACAAGGTTTGGCGCTGTGTCCCCTGTGCTGACTCTGCCCCTGGCTATGGGCGTGTCTTGTTTAACCCTTCTTTTAACTTGGGTTTAGACATAAAGAACGGACTACTTGCGGGTAAAGAAGCTCCATGTAAGATGATTGCCTCCCGATACAAGAAGGTGTACACATTAGGTGTTTATACAGGATTAAATGCTTGATGTTATGTGGATAAATGTCCACAACGATCGTAGTGTATGTACAAAAGGCAATTCTGTCACAAAATTGTGAGTGTAGTTAAAAATGGTTATCACAAAGACTGGGACTCGTGGTTAGTACACACTTGACTCAGTAGAATTGGTGCCACGGGATGTTATCATTCATCCCCACAATGTCTGTTCTGAGACGGTCCACCCACCTTTGTTCTTTTTCAAAAAGGACCTGCTCAGCGTTGTTGTTTTTGTCTGATAGCATTTCAAGAACCGTCCATCTCAAATCGTCACATGAATGTCCTGCTTCCACAAAGTGAGTACACAGTTTGGTGGTGTTTTTCTTGAGTCTTACATTGCTTCTGTGCTCTCCTATGCGGAGTTTGATTTTGCGACAGGTCATGCCCACGTATTGTCGTTGGCAGGGGCAGGTCACTAAATAAATTACATGTGTAGAGTTACAATTTGTATGTTGTCTCTGGGTCCACTATAAGGTGTCTGTCAATTGTAGGACCTTCGTGGTCTTGGTGAACTTTCAAACTCCACAGGTGCCACATGGGTAATGGCCTGTAATTGGGGCCATAGTGATATCTCTGATAGTTGACTTCACTGGTTTCTTTTTTGGCCTAGTATGTACGAGGACATCTTTGATGTTTTTGGTTCTTCTGTTGGCGAATCTTGGCTTAGGCCAGTTGAATTTGCCTGACGTAACAATCAGTTTTTCCTTATCAATTTCTGGACATCATAGGTCGCAGGGCAGTAGGTAGTGACGCATGTGACTAGGGGCCCGATGTAGGTAAATCCCATTTACCGATTTTGAAATACCGAATTTTACCGATTCGGTATTTCAAAATCGGTAAATGGGATGTAGGTCCCAACATCTGGATTCGTTACCGAATCCTTAACAATTCTTTAATTACCGATTCGGTAAATACCGAATCGGTAATGCCCATTCATTCCTATGGGCTTTGAAGCCCATAGGAATGATTGGCATTACCGATTCGGTATTTACCGAATTGGTAATTAAAGAATTCACAAGGGTGCAGGGGGTGTCACTTTGACACCCTCTAGCACCCCCAAAACGGGCATGTGTGCAATGTGGCACACAGACATGCCCTAAGGGCACGTCTGTCTGTCACATGGCACATGTGTACATGCACAGATGTGCATGTACACAGGAATCAGTATTTTACCATGGATTTGTATTCCATGGTAAAATACCGATTCTGTAAGCCATGTGCCAATAGAAAATTGGCTACCCACATAGCATTTTCGGTAATTTTACCGAATCAGTAAATATTACCGGATCGGTAAATATTACCGATTCGGTAATTATTACCGAATCGGTACTTATTACCGATTCTGTAATAATAACGATTCGGTAAAATTACCGAATATGTGCACCTACATCTCCCTGGCCCTTTACCGATCGGAAATGGACGAAAATCGGTATTTTCGGCCGATTCCGATCGGTAAAGGGCTACCTACATCTGGCCCTAGATCCTTAATAGGTTCTTTACAGTTGTTTTGTAAGAGGCATTCGCGGGGATGATGTTTTGCCCGTTTTTTACACTTAAAGATTACTGCTGGGGTGTAATCTCTAGATTGTAACTTTCGACTGAGCTCCTGTGCCTGTTTTCTGTAGTCACTCTCTTTACTGCAGTTACGTTTGTGTCTTAAAAACTGACTGTAAGGGAGATTATCCCGCAAGGGTCGCGGGTGGAAACTTTAATAAGAGAGTAGGCTGTTTTTGGCTGTGGGTTTTGTGAAGGTTTTGGTCTCCAATTTCCCATTTTCACAAAAAATTGTAAGATCCAAGAAGTCAATATGCTGGTTACTCGAGGTGAAGGTGAATTTTGACCACCTATCTCTTCCATTGAGCCATTCAATGAAGGTAGTGAGATCTAGTTTGATATCCCAGATTAGTAGAATGTCGTCAATATAACGCTTCCAGTATATTATACTGGAAACGTAGGGGTTGGTATTGTTAAGGACAAATACAAATTGTAACTCTACACATGTAATTTATTTAGTGACCTGCCCCTGCCAATGACAATACGTGGGCATGACCTTTCGCAAAATCAAACTCCGCATAGGAGAGCACAGAAGCAATGTAAGACTCAAGAAAAACACCACCAAACTGTGTACTCACTTCGTGGAGCAGGACATTCATGTGACGATTTGAGATGGACGGTTCTTGAAATGCTATCAGACAAAAACAACAACGCTGAGCAGGTCCTTTTTGAAAAAGAACAAAGGTGGGTGGACGTCTCAGAACAGACATTGTGGGGATGAATGATAACATCCCGTGGCACCAATTCTACTGAGTCAAGTGTGTACTAACCATGAGTCCCAGTCTTTGTGATAACCATTTTTAACTACACTCACAATTTTGTGACGGAATTGCCTTTTGTACATACACTACGATCGTTGTGGACATTTATTCACATAACATCAAGCATTTAATCCTGTATAAACACCTAATGTGTACACCTTCTTGTATCGGGAGGCAACCATCTTACATGGAGCTTCTTTACCCGCAAGTAGTCCATTCTTTATGTCTAAACCCAAGTTAAAAGAAGGGTTAAACGAGACACGCCCATAGCCAGGGGCAGAGTCAGCACAGGGGACACAGCGCCAAACCTCGTGGGTAAGAATGGCAGCAGGACCTGATCTCTACTACCTGGTAAGAGACATAACTGTTTTACTAACATAGCGGGCTCGTTTGTACCACAACAGCAAAGACCACAATCAACTCTCCGACCCCTGTTGAAGCTATCATTGAGCTCAATACAGGTAATTATATCGCACCTTTTTGTAGTGTTTTGTAAATAAATCACGAAACTAAGGGTTTAAAATTCCGTCCTCAATGTGCTATAGCAACACGGACCTCCTACTTCAGTGGGTCTTTTATAAAAATAACATCGCACACGTTGCAATCCTGAATGTACTTCTTGCATTAGACATTGTTTTTAATCCATTCCTCTCTCGATACGGTATTAATTGCCACTAGCATGGCGTACGCTCCTGATGAGGAGTTTTGTGCTCCACATGTAATTTTGACATGTCTGCTTGCTCACCTCACGTTTGGAGCCACATATATAATGGATATTGTTGGCTTTTGTTTCCACAGCACAGGGAATCTAAGTATAAGTTTACCAAACTTATCATCAAAACTACACAAGTGGTGTGAGTTAATAACTGTCTATACTTTTTTCGTTTGTGTTTTGTCCTGACAAAAGCTCTGTAGACCCGGCTGGGCCGAGAGAGCTGAAACATGTTGACACATTTTTTAAGACATGCGGTAATCCAGTAACACGATTACCATCATATCGCACTTTCTTTTATCAATAGTGCCTACCCCTCTTTTTCTAATAAATAAATTCTTAGGTGAGACACTATTTTTATCCCATTTTTATCTTTTTCCATTATCTCTGGACACTTCTACCTGTACCGGAGGTAGCCTCGGGTGAGGCAGGCATCCAGCACGTTAATCGACTACCCTATGAATACGCCATGACTCCTGAGGGGGCGGATAAAAGATACACTGCAACAATAAAACCAAGATGTCTATGAGGGTTTTCGAATACAATCCAAAGGTTTTGTAGATACCAGTGTTCATTCTATTTTTGATTATCTTGGGTCTGGGTTTTGTCAGCCCCCCTGAACCTAATTCTGTACTCCTCAGTAGTGAGCCCAAATCCCTCATTCAGAGTCTTCTTCATGAGGTCATAGGGCCCTGCATCTGGCACAGTGAGGGTCAAAAGCCTGTCTCTGCAGTTACCAGAGAACAGTTCCCACAGGAGTGCCCCCCAGAGAGGTTTCTTTAGTCTTCTGATATCACACGCCCTCTCAAGGGCTGTGAACCACTTGGTGATATCATCCCCTTCCTCAAATTAAGGAACAATCCCTTAGGGGATTTTAGGATTATAAGATTGCTCTTTATCCTTATTATTGGTATTGCTGACACTAGAGATGGGGGCTAAGCCCATCTTTTTCCTTTCTTCTTCTAGAGCCAGGAGTCTGGACTAGAGGTCTAATCTCTTGGCCAACTTGGCTAACAAGCTGTCCTCTTCACTGGGACTGGTCTGAATGTTTTCCCTGGGCCCTGCCCACCTGTGTAGGTCATAGGGTCCGAGAGTGTGATTCTTGGAGTTAAGGGTACATGGCCCCTCCTCTCCCTAGAGATGATGGGCGGGGGCAGGTATCCTCCTCCAGCACCTCTTCTTCGGCTGACTGGTCATCACACTGTTCAGAAGCGTGGCCTTTAGCATACTCAGCCAGGGGCTCTTGGAGCCCTACTTTGGTTGGATGCAGGCCCACTGGTATATTTTTCTAGTTGCATAAGGACCTTACGTCTCAGAAGTTTAGGTGTAAGTAAGGTGTGAGGTCGAGCTCCGTCACCAGGTCCTGTGAAACATTGTCCTCACTAATAGTTGGGTTTCTTTGAGACATTCTAACCTGACAGTTCTAACCCTCTACCCTAACTATAGTGACTTTTATTTTTCAGAAATTCTATTGGGACTTAAGTAAGGCCCTACCAGACTTTTTGTTATTTTGGAAAAAAACAATTAAAGAATTCTAAATACAATTTATGAGTTCTGTTGTGTGATCAAATGGTAACCAAGTAGTCCAACAAATGCAAGTTTGTATCCCACCGCTGATCCACAAATGTGAGAAAGTGGCTCTATATATACTGGACCAGAATAAGGTACAGTGTGTATAGGGTCCACAAACCCCAGAGGTATAGCAGAGGTTAAAGCCAGGTGTGACCTTACTCTCTAAAGTGGTAGCTTGGTCGAGGAGTAAGGCAGTACCAGAGGACAGTGTAAAGCATTTGCTGTATACACTCAGTCAGCAAAAGGTTTCACACACTCGAGGACTGAACTCCAGGCCAATTGTTTGTATATCCAAAGATATAGTTGTTTTATTTTTTAGAACCAACAGGTATCAAAATATACTGTTCTCAATATGAGAGGTCTCAGATGAGTACTTTGCAGAAAGGCAATAAACTTCGTAAACACAATAAGTACAGGGGTTGCAGTAGGCAACACAATTCTACACACAATTTAGCATTGACCTCTATGGGTTTTTCTACCTAAACACAGTTGATTACTTTGTAGATTACTTTGGTAGTTCCAAGACTGGATCCTAGGTTCAGTCCTTGGGTCTAAGCTGAAAACAATTTAGTAAAAACGTTTTAGTTATTGCAGTTATTTTTCAGGAATATAAAGCTGTTTTAAAAGTACACACTTAGAAACTTTTCAACATAAATCTGGCAATGTTATCCAATAGGAGAAAATTGAGGTTGCAGGTAAAGTACGATCTCGTTACTTTTGTAATCCAGTACTGGGCTCTTAGGTCCAGCACTGGGGTCTCAACTTAAAACAGGTAAGTAATTATGTTTCAGTATTTTGTATGATTATTAAAGAATATTTCTAGTTTTCTATAGTAGACACTTAGAAGAAATTTCATAGAAAAGCAGACAGTGGATTCCTATGGAGAAAATACAGGTTACTAGTAGGCCCAATGTAACGGGGTGGACTGCCCTTCCGATGGACAGGACTATGGTAACGATTGGTGGTCGGCTGTTCCCCTTTCATCTGCTTCTATCCCCTCTCAGCAGCAGTCCGCCCGTTATGTAATCGAGGACTGGCCATATGAACAGGAAGGATGGGAAGCAGCTAAAGAAAAGAACCCTGGCTCCTTTAATTGGGGCTTCCAATATGACAAGACTCCTCCCCTTATGGGCATCCTTGCGAGAGGTGCCCAACAAGAGGGAGGAACCAGGAAGTCGTCGGACGGCGTTTCCCGGAGGTGGAGGAAGGAGACGGTGAGCTGAGGAGTGAAAAGTACCCGAAGACTAGGGAGCAAGAAGACGAGGCGGACTGTGAACAGCAGACCAGAGATGTCCGCGTCAAGCCAGGAGGCCAACGGTTCTGCGATTCGCCCCACCACGCTCCCGCGGGAGGAACATAGCCTAACAAGGTACGGGGCACAGTAGCGGGTTGGGTGGGAAGGTGCCACCAACCTACCGATTAATATCCCAGCTGTATATCGTTAGAATCATCTGTACAGTCTACGACCTTTCCCCGCCACGAGCACTGAAACACGTCCCACAAAGCTGTACATAGCTCTCTCACAGTGCACTTGGTGTCCCTCACTCCTGGCCCTTATAGTATTCAAACCGGAGGCCCACCTTACCCCCTTCTTTGTTTCTTCCTTTGGGGTGCTGGTTCCTGACGAAGTGCCTTTCCAGCTCGCCCTTCCGGATACAATCTGGAGTCCCCACGGAACACCAAAACGGACTCAGCTGTGTTTGCCCGAGAAAGACTAACGAGCAGAAGAAGAAAAGCACATATAAAAGTAAAGCCATCTTTGAAATCATAACTCAAAGCTTCTGACTCAGTGACTCCTCCCCCTGCTGCCCCGACCCGACCCTCACACCCGATAAGGATTGCTTTTGCGGTTCAGTATTGGGCTACAAGGTACAGTACTGGCTTCTCACCTGATCACAGGGGAGTACTTCGGAATTCGGTTGATTTTATATGAGTGTTTAATTTTTCAAAAGTAGACAGAAGATTTTTCGAGTCAAACCAGTCAATGTTATCCATTGACAGGTAAGTGAGTTGCCGGTTTCAAGGTGAGTACTCGGCTGGTGAAGTTAAGGTTCTGGGCATAAACTCAGGGTTCCCGCAGGGTCAGGTAGGTACAGTTGGTTCAGCCTCAGCGGCACAGGGCGGCCAGGTGCAGACATAGTTAGGCCCAATGTTATCCAATGAGGGGCAGGGGGCCTCCGGTTTGTGGCTGCTAGCTAGCAGGCCACGCGGCTGTGGGAGCTGGGCTCCTGGTCACTTTCTCAGGGCAAAGGGGGAAGTAGGATAGGAAAAGGTGGTACGGCCAGCGGCACTCGGGCGGCTGGGTGCAGGGTGCTTTTGAGCCGTCGGGGGCTCAATGTTATTCAATGGGAAAGGTAAAAGATGAACAAAGGCTGCAGGCTCGGGGACGGAGACTCTTCAGGGGAGACCACCACTTCGAGAGGTAAGTTGGGATCTTGGAGCACAGGTAGGTACCCACAAGGAAGGCGCAGGGAGTTGCAGGGCGCCGGGTGCAGGGGTGCCTTTGGGTGTCGAAAAAGCTTACCCTCAGCTGGTCGCGGTTGGGGGGGCCCCTGGTTCTGAGTCTGCAGGCGTCATCTGGTTAGTTGAGGAGGGTTTTTGGGCACTGGACTTCAGGTCCCTGTTGCCGGGGGGACTTCCTCATTGTCTTGGATCACTTGGGCACGGGCCGGGCTCAGCGGGTGCAGAGTGGGCTGGTCCGGAGCTTCCTGGCTGGCACCAGGGGGGTTGTTGCAGCCGAGCCTCTGCTGATAGGAGTCCCAATCTTCAAGAGGGTCAAGGCAGGCAGGTCCTCTGGGTGTCCCTAGGTTGCTGTTCGCTGGAGTCGCTGGGGTTTAGGCGGGAGCAGGTTCCAGGATCGACATGCCGGTAGGGCTGGGGCCAAGCCAGCTGTTGTCATCCTGTTGTTAGCAACTGCATGGCGGGTTTTCTTCTTCTTGATCTTCTTTCTTCTTTTCTTATCGGGATCTGAGGAAGGAAGGTTCAGGGAGCCCCTAAATACTGAAATTAGGGGTATTACATGTAGGGCAAGGGCAGGGACCAATAGGTCCCTGTCCTGGGGTGGGTACACCCCCTAGCTTGCTCCTCTCCTGTGGGAGGGGGGCAGGAGCCTAGCTGTGATTGGACAGGGTTCCCCATCTTCAAGATAGCCGGAGCCCGGGGGCGTGCGTCACCTCGCCTCCCTCACCTGAAGGGCGGTGTTGGCACAGGCTGGCACACCCCCTTCCTGACATGGTTTTTCCCGCCAGTCTTCCCGCCAGAGTGGGGGTCAGCACTGGTGGGGGCCAGTTGCTGGGTACAGCAAATGGTCTGGGGAAGCTCACAGAGGTGGCAGGCCTTTGAAGCTTCCCCCTGCCCATCCTGGGGTGGAGACCTCACCGAGGATGTTCATTGTTGCAGGCCCAGGAGAGCGGGGGGCTCTCCAACCAGGGGTCCAGCAACATGTCTGCTGTGTGGCAGCCTAGGTAGCCTCTCAGTCCAGACATGGACTCTAATATGCCCTCCGTGGTGCATTTTTCATTAAATCTCACACTGGCATCAGTGTGGATTTAATGTGCTGACAAGTTTGATACCAAACTTGTCAGTCTTCAGTGTAGCCATTATGGTGGTGTGGAGTTTGTAAGTCGACCTCCCAGCCCCATATACTCTTAATGGCATCACTGCACTTACAGTGCCCAGGAATGGCCCTGGGTACTGTAGGTGCACAGGGCTCATGCACCTGTGCCCACACCACTGGCATAGGGCACCCAGCTAGATGGGTGACTGATGTATGCTAGGGCAGTGGGTTTGTGGGCAGGGCACACAGGGATGTGTGCCATGTCGACTCTTTGTTTAGTTCTGTACTTAGGCACTCAGCCTGCAGAGGCAGTGTGTGGGTGCCAGAGTACAGGGTCCCTAAGGGTGGCACAATCAGTCCTGCAGCCCTTAGGGGTCTTCTCTGGTCATCATGCCCTGGGTACCCAGGGTACTGTTAGATTTGTGGGTCTCTAGTTGGCACAGTTAGGTACTTATGACACATAGGGACCCTCTCCTTTAGTCAGTATAAGGGGGATTACACTCCTAGAATAACCCATATCACCCTCTAGGTTGCGTGGCGCGAGCAATAAAGGCTTATTTCAGAGGCGTTGTAAGTTAAGCAGTAGTGACCATATACAGTAACCCATTGACAACACTACAAATGGACACCACACAGGTTTTATATAAAAAATAAGTAGACTTTATATAGAGTTACCTAAAGACCATAAACAACAAAAATACACACTATGATTACATTAAGATGGTAGATTTAAGCTTAGTTCAGTTCAGTTCTTAGATGCGACATTTTGCATTTATGTACCTTAAGTTGCATTGCGCTTCCACGACAAGCAATGTCGCAGCGATGGAAATGCAGCAAAGTTCAGATACAAAGAAATAAAGACGTGAATATCTTCCAGATGTGGCACACTTCTCGGGGATGCGAGAAGTCCTCGGTTCGATGCGTGGACTGCAGCGGCGACACTCTTAATATGTGATGGCAACAGCTCCAGCGGCGAAGCTCTTCTCCGCGATGCGTTAAGCTTCCACTCAATGCAGCAACTATAGCGACGACATCCAAGATGCGACGGCAGCAGCTCCGACGGCGGCGCGCTTCTCGGAGATGTGAGGTGCTCTTGGTCGATGCGGTGCACAGCGACAGATCCAGCGGCGACACCCTCCTTCGGAGTTGCGACGGCAGGCACAGCGACGGCGACACTCTCCGACCTCATTGCGAGATTCTTCTCCTGATGCAGTGCAGTGCGACAACTACAGCGGCGACACCCTCCTTCAGAGTTGCGACGGCAGCAGCTGCAACGGTAACACGCTTTCTCTTCCATGCGCCACGCTTCTCTCCGATGCGGTGCAGTGCGACAGTTCCAGCGGCGACAATCTCCTTCGGAGTTGCGACGGCAGGCACAGCGACGGCAAAACGCTTCTTCTCGTTGAGTCACCTCTTCCAGCTCCTTGCGACACGCAATTCCTCAGAAGTCCCAAAAACAGCAGCAGGCACTTCCACAAGAACTCTGGGGAGCTGGGGGGGTGAAGTCTGTTGTCCCTGAGACTTCAGCAGGAGGCAAGCTCTTTTCCAATCCCTTGGAGATCCTTCACAAGTTGAAAGCAAAGTACACAACGTTCCTTTCTCCTTCCAATGGCAGTAAGGCCACTGCAGGCCAATTCCCCAAGCAGCACTTCAGCTTGGGAATAGTCTCTCCCCCGTTTCTTCATGTTCCTCTCCTCAGTTAAGGTTTCTTGTTGTAGTCCAAAGTGATCCAATTTCTTGGGATCAGGGACTCAATATTTATACCGCAATATCCTTTGTTCTCTGAGGGTAGAGGGGCCTTTGCCCAGTCCAAACCAGTTCTGAAGCACTCTATTTACCAGACTTCTCCTTTCCTTTCACAGTGCAAGGCAGGCACATCAGACTCCCCACAGGAGGTGGTGCCAGAAATGTGGAAGGCAAGTACAGTCCTGGAGCACTTTGTTGACAGGACTCCTTCTCTTCTTTCAGTGTGCAGGGCAGAGACATGAGCCACTCCCCAGGGGGTGGAGCCAGCATTGTGGAAGGCAGGCACAGCCCTATTCAAGGTTCAGGTGCAACTCCTCCCTCCCATCTAGACGCAGATCTCTCTATTCACCACCGGGTGACTCAGCCTATCTCCTGGAATTCCCCAGCCCTGTCAATCACAAAACCAGACATAGGAATACACAACCTAGGAGAGGCAGGTTTGAATGCTTAGACAAGCAAATACCCACTTTCTAAAAGAGGTATTTGCAAACACAAAATATTAAAATAACCTTTACTAAAAGATGTATTTTATTATTCTGAGTTCAGGCATACTAAACTCAAATTTCTACCATTTTCTCTGAGACAGTTAGGAGACTGTTTCGGCTGGCCTTCTAGCTTTCTCTTCTTTGTAGTGTTGGTTGTTTAATCTGTTCCTTCATCTTCGCGCCAGGATACTCCGGCAGTAATTGAGCGCGTTACAAAACAGCATAACATAACATAACATAACATAACATTATAAAATGTAATAATTCTAACAGCCCATTCTAGGCTATGGAGAACAGGTAGCCTTGCAATAGTGAAAAACGAAAATGGCTGTAATTCACTATTAGGACATGTCACACATATCAGCATTTTCCTGCCTTCTTCCCTGGGGCCCTGGGGCCTACCGTAGTGGTGACTGATATGAAGAAAAGGAAAGGTTTAGGGACTGGGAAGTGGGTGCACTTGCCCAGTCAGCATGACAGTACCATACTGCACGCAGGCTTTACAATGGCAGACCTTAGACACATTTTACAAGGCTGCTTCTGTGGGTGGCACAGCCAGTGCTGCAAGCCCACTAGCAGCATTTGGATTTACACGCCCTGGCACACTCAGGGCACTAGACTAGGGTCTGACAAGTAAATCAAATAGCCAAACATGGAACCACTGATTAATACATCACTTTACAATAGGGAGCACTTGCACTGTGGCACTGGATAGCAGTGGCAAATCGCCCAAAGCATCTAACACCTGCAAAAATACACGAGGCAACAGCAAAAATGGAAGGGAGACCCACGCCAATGGTGTCAGGTCTAACAGGTAAAATGCCAATTGGGTTTTAGTTTCAACACAGTTTTAGGGAAGAAACACAGGCCCTGGGTACCTGGTTGGCAGGAGCC
This sequence comes from Lissotriton vulgaris, assembly GCF_964263255.1. Lineage (NCBI taxonomy): Eukaryota > Metazoa > Chordata > Amphibia > Caudata > Salamandridae > Lissotriton > Lissotriton vulgaris. The sequence continues at coordinate 10,122,400 of NC_141697.1, forward strand.
CAGGACACATTCAATCAAAGCACATCAGCAGTCACAAAAAAGTGGGGGTATACCAAGGCAAGAAAGATGGCACTTTCTCACAAGAGGCCGGGAAGCATGGCTCCTATTTCAAGAAAGGTATTGAAAGCAGATTGTCTGGTCCATTTACAAAATCAGAGATGGTCTAAAGAGAGTGTAAAAACAACTGTTATGGACAATCATCTGATGCTAACATGTTCTGGCATCCAGCCATACTTAGTCCACGTTCTGGGTAGCTTTGATCGAATTCTTTTGACCCATTTTCGTCTGGGGATTTTTCACAGACTCATTAGCTTCCCAGTTACTAATGATTGGACTAGAAACTTGGTGCTGTGCCCATGTGATGATTCATCAAGCCAATTAACAATGCACATTGTCCTATTTTGTAAATTTTATTCAAGTCCTAGGAAGAGGTTTACAATTCCCATTTTGAAAACTTTGGGCTTAAGACAATGTCGTATAGCATTCCTGATGCTACAAACTCTGGATAATGAAATGTTCACGAAGTCTGTTGCTCCATTTTTTTAAAATGTCATAAGGTTTGGGAAAATCCATATGAAACTAGAACTTGGCTTATGCAGATATGATGTATTTATCCAAAGTTTATGTAATGGAATGTTTACAAAGTCTGTTGCATTATTTTTAAAACAAAAAAAGTGCTATTAAATGGAGGACAACGATGTGTAACTGGAACCCTGGCTTTTAATCATGCAGATGTGATGTATTTATTTAAGGTTTCTGTGTTCTGTTTGTTATGTACTTTATTGAACATGCATATTATACTTGTGCTTTTATGATTTAATTTAAAATCGAATATAGCTATCTTTGAATTGAAAATTCCATTAATAAATGTTTTCCAACTCACATTCAGCTACTTCCCTGGACTTTTAAATTGTTTTAATACTGATTAGAACATTGGAATGTTTGGGCGCTCCATTGGAAACAATGGAGTGCTCTGGTCTTCTAACGGCTGGTAGACACCCTGAGCATCAACATTTTAATGTTTAACAAAGGCCTCTTGATGCCCAAGGGCATTTCAACCCCTTCGGTTCCGTGAGGCCTTTGTTTTACAAATTAGAATATTTGGCCCTCTAGGGGCAGAATTTTCTAAAAGCCTTCGGGCCTTTCGTAGTGGTTTCTACTGGCCTTTAACACTGAAGCAGGCCTTTAGTGGCCAAGTCGAGTCCGCTATGGCAGGCTTCAATTCTATGTTAATGTTTCACCAGGAGACCTGTATCCTGTTTGGGCAGAATCTGTGGGCCGGGCTTTGCTCCGCTCCTTTGCTTGGCCAGGCTTGGCTCTGCTGAGTCCCCCCTGCGAAACCTCCATCCTGCTTCCTGCCGGGGGGTGCATTCCGGGTCGGGCTTTGCTCCGTCGCTTGCTTGGCCGTGCTTGGCTCCGCCACACCGGGACCACACCTCCAGCAACCCTTATTGTGGCAAGGATGCCGCAAACGTCATCCGTAAACGCCAGGAGGCGCATAAGGACCATTTGGGGCCGAGTCCCTTGTGAGACCTGTATCCTGTTTGGGCAGAATCTGCGGGCTGGGCTTTGCTCTGCTCCTTTGCTTGGCCGGGCTTGGCTCCACTGAGTCCCCCCCTGCAAAACCTCCATCCTGCTTCCTGCCTGGGGGTGAATTCCGGGCCGGGCTTTGCTCCGCTCCTTTGCTTGGCCGGGCTTGGCTCTGCCACACCGGGACCACATCTCCCAGCAACCCTGATTGTGGCAAGGACGCCGTAAACGCCATCCGTAAGGGCCAGGAAGCGCATAAAGGACTGTTTGCACCTTCGTCCCACGGTAAAAAAACATGGCAGAAGAAGGGTAAATCTACTGAGGCTCTGCGTGAAAATTCCCGTACAGAGGTAAGAGCCAATGGAGGAGGCGAGTTATACACACAAGCTCCCCCTACGTGGGTAGCCCAAATTATAACTGACCTCCAGAATCACCTGGAGCACCTCATTAATACTCAGACAAAGTTAATTCTTAGTAGGCTGGACAAGGTAGTAACTTTGGTTAAAACAAAGGGGTTGAGTATTGGTAATACCCCGCCCCCTCCAAGCAACATCACAGTAGGGGAGTCTATCACCATAAGTGCGGCTACACTATTAGCGAGCAGCCCCTCAAATGGACATACCACCACTGCCACATGCCCCCCATACCCCCCAGGCACACATAGTTCACACCTAGGTCAGGCTCCCAAGGTTCATTCCACTACCACTGGTGAGGTTACTTTAGGGGTGTCAAAAGTCACCCATCAAGCTATTGTTGATAGACAACCTTCACCAGTACCCCAGATTCGGCGCCAAGTAGAAAGACCAGCCCCCAGGGCACCCACTAACTCTCTACCATGTATTAACTTACCCCCAGCCGCAACCCCATATATAATTATTCTAACAGGGGTCCCGGAGCTGAGGCCAGATCAGACAGAGGCCCATGACGAACAAAACAATGTCCTGGCTGAATAAACATAGGCCTCTAGTAGGTAACGAACAGGGGGAAATTTTGTTTGTACGCAGGGTGAACTGGGTGGGGATTAAATCCAAGGATACCACCAGGGATTGTGTGGTGGTACATTTTAGGAACCAGCGAGTTGTTGATCAAATATTAAGGTGGGGTCCGACCAGTAACTCGAGTAACATTAGATCTATGCCCTTAAGCTCCTTCTACCCTAGGGAAACTCATAATCCGGGTTTGGATCAGGTCGGCCAAAGTAGAAGGGAGTGGAATTTGGTTGGGTGTTGTCGCAGACTTCTATATTATCCCCTTATGAACCAACGAGCAACATACCTGCAGAACAGATTTGATTCCCTGCAGTGGCGGTTTTACCATTTGGGCGGCGGGGCGTTGCACCACTAATAATTATCGGGCAATTTATTCGAGCGGCGCGTTAATAAAAACCTTTTATTAATTAACGCGCCGCTTGAATAAATTGCCCGATAATTATTAAAACTGCGGGCGGCGTCATGTCTTAAATCACGTGACGTACGTGACATGGCTGGGACGGAGTCTGTACTGCTGCTGCTGCAGGTGCGCACTGCGCATGTGGTGTTTGCCCGGCTGCCTTTTTAAAGCTAAGAACCCAGTGGGCTTTGAAAAGCAAGAAACGCTGAGTACGGAGTTTGCCTAATGCCACAGACCCCAGTGGTCCCAAAATGAGCGGCGTTTTTTTTATGCTCACTCCAATCCTGATGCTGCTCTCTTTAGAGAGCAGCTCTCCTCTGAAGAGAGCAGCGTCATGATTGGCTCCTGCTGGGCCGTTGTTGGGTTGTTGCAGTCTAGTCTGCTCCGCAGGGGTGGGAGCATCCAACGTGGGGCAATGGCAATGCCCAATCAGTGTAATGGCTTAGTGTTAAGCCATTCAGTGATTGGACAACATTCTGCACTCTGCAGTTGCTGGGAAAATCGGGCCGGCCCACGGCCAGTCACCCTTCCTCCTCCTCTTCAGCACAAGAGCATGTGCAGCACTGCAGTCGACTCGTGGTGGAGATCTAGGAACTTGGAGATTTAGAAGATCATCCCCCGACATCCAGTGAGTGACTGTGTGGTGGTGGTACCTTGCGTGTCAGTGCTGGGCAATTATTGACGACAAGACTGTTGTGATTTTTCATTTGGTAGTCAGCATGGTGTAATACTAACAAAATATAAATGGTACTACTTAATGTGTGTGTGCTATGAAAAGGGCCATGGGAACTCTGACATTCTGCGGCTGCAGCATTTTCCACAGACATAATTATAGATTTGCTCCACTTGCCAGAGTATTTTGCATGATTTTTAGATTTCAGCAAAGAAAATTGTTTAGAGCTCAAACAGATCAAAAGTTACTGAAAAAGAAAAACTATGCGAGTGTTACCGCGCAGTGGCACTGGCAGGCCTTGTATTGTGCATAGGCAGGTCCAAGTTGATCATTGCTGTATTTAACCGTCAAACTCAAATTATTGAGGTGAAACAGTGAAGTAATACTGATTCAAAACAAACCTTATAATTTCCCTTTTCTTGCCCTATAATTCAGTTAACATTGCCGCATAATTTGGTCCTCTGCTGATACATAATTCCATTGGCCCAAACTATGAGTTACAGGCCCATCAACCCAAAAGAAAACTATTTCTGGATTGGTGACAACCCCATTCATAGCAGGAAACCACGCAGGTCTATTCAGAGACAATACTTTTCAATGAAATATTTCCAAAGTAACTTGTCCCGCTTCCTAATTTTAATACATTTCAACATTTGTCATGATATGGTTGAGTATTGTGAGAGATTTCCATAATTTAAAAATAACTTCTAACATTTTAATTGTATTTCGTCCTCTTTTCTTTGCTGTTAAGGGGTTCTGTTTAGCATCGCTTGAATATTAATACAGAGATTTTCCCAGACTGACGGTCCAGGGAAAGGAGATTGGGCAATGAAACGCTAGTGGGTCGACCTCAAATCTGGGGAACCGGGTTCGAGGCTCGGCAATGACGCTCAACAACATCCTGTGATTCTGGGCAAATCTCCCTGTGCCTAAGAAAAATGAACGTGTCCTTGTGAACACATCGGGTGCTCATGTAAAGCGCTCTTATACCTGATTTTTTGGGGTCAAGTTTGCGCTAAAACTGGAAAAAAAAAATATACATATTAATTTGATGCCTGTTTAGAACCACACTATAGACAAAGCCTACATTCAGAGCGTAAGTTATGTCAAAATTGATGCATATTTATTATACTGAAGAAACAAACAAGAGTTACCTGGTCAAATCGCCTACCTAAGTGTTATGCCATGCCAAAAAAGACCACTAAGCCCACATGTCCTCACAGTGATAATACTGGGTTAGAAAAGTTCCCATCAGCCCACCCTTATTGGTGGAGTGTCGTCATGTGGGATGTAAACCATGAACCATAGTTTCTCCCAATGCACCTAGAAATGATGCGGAGAAAGGTTCTGGACGGTGTTTGATCTGAACCACAGTATTTCAGAGGTAGGACCGATGGAGTGCAGTGCTCGTGCAAAAACAATAGTGAATAAAATTGGCTCCTGAGACAAAAAATATGTTTATTCAGTATTGTCCAGGGTCAAGAATAAAAACAACGCCACATAGTCTAAAATTTAACTATGTCATGGCGTAGTGCGTGGAGGTCGACATGTTTCAGCTGGGAGGACCACTAGTCCAAGCTTTCTTCAGGACCACTAGATGTTACGCATCTGCACTGTGACAAACATAAAGTGTATGAACATTTTGGATTAATCCTACCAGATCTTTGAGCCCAAAGTATTTCCTGGTGTTTATCCAACTGGTCGTGATTTTCCTAAAGTGGAGAAAAGCGTTGTGAGAGGCATTTGTGACGTAGTGGAAATTAAAAAACATAACACAACAGAGGTAGGCAAGGCGGTAGAAAACTTTTCTCCGCCTGTCAGAAGTTACATAGGTCTCCTGATTTGAAACTGATTCAGTTATACAGTGTTGATTTATCTATGTTCTACTCACCCAACAGTCTTTGGGAGCACACCTCACCTCACCCGGCACCCACTCGGGAAAAAGGAGGCCCCGCTCTGTTAGGAATGGAAAAGTGCAATGACCTCAGATGAAAATTCTATTGAGGTACAGAGTAAACATACTCTACTTATCCATATGTCTATACTAACAGATGCTAGTTGATTAAAAAGAAGAAAGAGACTCAACCCAAACAGAAAACATGGTAATGACCAGATTTGAAAATGATGCTGGTTATGAATGGTTTTAATGACTAAACCTACTGAAGAAAGTGTCTTAAGAGCATAGTATAGATGAGATCAAAGGGTCTAAATTGGTGCATACAGGTCTGCAAACCTTAAAATAAGTAAAAGAGAGCTTCAGGTGGTATTCCTAAATGCTGGCTTTCTAGTTTGCAAGGAACCATACCTGTCCGTCGGTACCCCTATGGCCAGCGTCCGAGTGGGAGTGGAGGTGGTTCAAAATGTGAAATCCTCTGTGTTAAATACCCCCTTTAATTGGTTAGTAATGTTTTTGCCCCCAGCCTCGCCAACCTCTATGTCCATCAATTTGAGCAAGATCTCGTTCTCAACCATAGTAATCCCTTCTCCCATCAAGTGATACTATGGAAGAGATACATAGATGACATTTTAATGGTATGGCGAGGCACGGAGAGTGAGATCGAGTCCTTTCATCTATGGCTGAACGAACGCAATCAGTTCCTCAAATTCACGCTGGAATACAGTCACAACAAACATGCTAGTGGGTCATATACTAACCTCTGTGCCACTAGTGTGGATTTTTAACCTTTAGTTTTCAATTCTGTCATGTTTCAATACAACATATTGAATATGACACCGTGCCTGTCAATTGTTTACCCAATTCACTCACTTGTAAACACGTCCTAGTGTGCTTCCACATTTAATTGAGGGCGAGTATTACACAACGGTAACGCGCAAACACAAACTATCACAGCGCGAGTGAACAATGACAAGACTGTTCGTTCCGCGCATGCGCACAATAAGTCATAGCGCGAGTGAACGCTGGCAAGGCTGTTTGTTTCGCGCATGCGCACACAAGCCTGCATTGCGGCCGCTATCGGGGTTACTAGTGAGCGTCTTTTACTTCGCGCATGCGCGTTATATTACCCCTCGAGCGCATGCGCGTTCTGACGAACACGGTACAACACACATATCGCGCTACAACGCAAGCGCGCTGGTTTAACACTGCACACCGGCACAGGCGCATTTAGGGTTTAGTTGCAATGAGGACAACAGTCAGGCATTACTAACCAATAGACATCGCTCTCACATACAAAGTGCCGATTTTCGCGCGCAAATTAACCAATTAAAGGGGGTATTTAACACAGAGGATTTCACATTTTGAACCACCTCCACTCCCACTCGGACGCTGTCCATAGGGGTACCGACGGACAGGTATGGTTCCTTGCAAACTAGAAAGCCAGCATTTAGGAATACCACCTGAAGCTCTCTTTTACTTATTTTAAGGTTTGCAGACCTGTATGCACCAATTTAGACCCTTTGATCTCATCTATACTATGCTCTTAAGACACTTTCTTCAGTAGGTTTAGTCATTAAAACCATTCATAACCAGCATCATTTTCAAATCTGGTCATTACCATGTTTTCTGTTTGGGTTGAGTCTCTTTCTTCTTTTTAATCAACTAGCATCTGTTAGTATAGACATATGGATAAGTAGAGTATGTTTACTCTGTACCTCAATAGAATTTTCATCTGAGGTCATTGCACTTTTCCATTCCTAACAGAGCGGGGCCTCCTTTTTCCCGAGTGGGTGCCGGGTGAGGTGAGGTGTGCTCCCAAAGACTGTTGGGTGAGTAGAACATAGATAAATCAACACTGTATAACTGAATCAGTTTCAAATCAGGAGACCTATGTAACTTCTGACAGGCGGAGAAAAGTTTTCTACCGCCTTGCCTACCTCTGTTGTGTTATGTTTTTTAATTTCCACTACGTCACAAATGCCTCTCACAACGCTTTTCTCCACTTTAGGAAAATCACGACCAGTTGGATAAACACCAGGAAATACTTTGGGCTCAAAGATCTGGTAGGATTAATCCAAAATGTTCATACACTTTATGTTTGTCACAGTGCAGATGCGTAACATCTAGTGGTCCTGAAGAAAGCTTGGACTAGTGGTCCTCCCAGCTGAAACATGTCGACCTCCACGCACTACGCCATGACATAGTTACATTTTAGACTATGTGGCGTTGTTTTTATTCTTGACCCTGGACAATACTGAATAAACATATTTTTTGTCTCAGGAGCCAATTTTATTCACTATTGTTTTTGCACGAGCACTGCACTCCATCGGTCCTACCTCTGAAATACTGTGGTTCAGATCAAACACCGTCCAGAACCTTTCTCCGCATCATTTCTAGGTGCATTGGGAGAAACTATGGTTCATGGTTTACATCCCACATGACGACACTCCACCAATAAGGGTGGGCTGATGGGAACTTTTCTAACCCAGTATTATCACTGTGAGGACATGTGGGCTTAGTGGTCTTTTTTGGCATGGCATAACACTTAGGTAGGCGATTTGACCAGGTAACTCTTGTTTGTTTCTTCAGTTTATAAAGGGGTTTGAGTTACCGGGGTCGTTAAACCTCCCCCTTTTTGACCCCCCCACTTCCTGTTTTCTAGTTTTTATTATACTGACCTATTGTGTCTAGTGTATATGGCTGAGATACCCGCCACCCCCTCTCAACACAATCCCCAAGAATGGGAAACCGGAAACAGTTCTGAAGTCTTTGGAAGACGGGAGGGAGTAACCCTCCCGGCCGTATTTATTAAAATATGAAACGAAATTAAAACATTAAATAAACAGTTTCATATTATGTACAATTTCATTACCACATTGCGATGTTTGGCTAACCTTAACAGATTCTCTAATACAAAGGTTCTCCTAGCCGAACTAACATCCTACAAAACATTTACTTGAAATTTTGAAATTGTACATCCTAACGTTTAAGGGCCAACGGCAAGGTCGTAACCGGTGTCAAGATCCCTAACCCAGAAATATCGCCCTCACTTGTGAGGGGCGGCCCAGAGGCGTACCTCAAGTGCAATTACCAATTTCCCTTGACTTGACGGGGGCCCCAATAAAACTCGACGCCACTTAGAGGTCGTACGAGGACTCGTGTGAGGTATCTAGAAGGTAGCGTAGACCCCCCCCCAAACCCCACACAACTTACCACATCTGCCGTCGCAGACGTCCTGGCCCCGGGAAATTCCCCAGGAGGGGGCTGTAACCCCTCCTACCCAGGAAGGGGCCTTGACCGCCTTTCCTTTTCTTTCGGCGACCCATCCTTAGAAGGGACCGCCTCCCCGTTGAGGGGCCAATGGCCACCTCCCCCGAGCGCTCCCATCCGTGCTGGGTGACGCCCACTCATAGGGATCTTCCAATTAGTGCTCACCGATCATGACCTTACCGCCCGACCAAAATAAATACGACAATGCTAACTAAATGACTAAACTAAAAAGACAGTAGCAACTACAATTTTATTAAAAGCATGCTTACCAATGAACACTAAAGCAGAATTTCTTTATTTGCGCAACGTAACACAAATCGACCATTCTTTATTACATACTCAAAATCATCACGATAATACCACAACCTGTAAACGAAAATCAGAGTTATCCATCAACTTTATTCAAAAAACCACTTGCTGTCCTCAGGGGCTGGTGGGTGGGTCAAAATTGGCTCTTCGTTCCGTCTCGAGCTCACGTGCAGCGAGGAGGTGCAGCTTCAGAGCACAGGAACAAGAGGATGCCTTCTGATCTTGCTTCTCCTTTTATCCGTCTTCAGGGCGGGCGTAAACCCGCCCCTGCCTGCCCCAAGGGCGTGGCCAGCCGCGTCAGTGTCTAGGCCAACCCACTCTAGGGCGGGAAAAGGCGCGCCCCGGCTACGCCGCTTCGGGCATACCAGCCGAGACTCGCCTCCCGCCCAAGATGGCTTCCCGGGGGGATCGTGGTACTCCGCCATACGTTCGGGGGGACCGAGTGGTCGCCCCTTTCCATATGGCTGAGATACCCGCCACCCCCTCTCAACACAATCCCCAAGGATGGGAAACCGGAAACAGTTCTGAAGTCTTTGGAAGACGGGAGGGAGTAACCCTCCTGGCCGTATTTATTAAAATATGAAACGAAATTAAAACATTAAATGAACAGTTTCATATTATGTACAATTTCATTACCACATTGCGATGTTTGGCTAACCTTAACAGATTCTCTAATACAAAGGTTCTCCTAGCCGAACTAACATCCTACAAAACATTTACTTGAAATTTTGAAATTGTACATCCTAACGTTTAAGGGCCAACGGCAAGGTCGTAACCGGTGTCAAGATCCCTAACCCAGAAATATCGCCCTCACTTGTGAGGGGCGGCCCAGAGGCGTACCTCAAGTGCAATTACCAATTTCCCTTGACTTGACGGGGGCCCCAATAAAACTCGACGCCACTTAGAGGTCGTACGAGGACTCGTGTGAGGTATCTAGAAGGTAGCGTAGACCCCCCCCCAAACACCACACAACTTACCACATCTGCCGTCGCAGACGTCCTGGCCCCGGGAAATTCCCCAGGAGGGGGCTGTAACCCCTCCTACCCAGGAAGGGGCCTTGACCGCCTTTCCTTTTCTTTCGGCGACCCATCCTTAGAAGGGACCGCCTCCCCGTTGAGGGGCCAATGGCCACCTCCCCCGAGCGCTCCCATCCGTGCTGGGTGACGCCCACTCATAGGGATCTTCCAATTAGTGCTCACCGATCATGACCTTACCGCCACAGGCCGGATAGTTGACCGGCTATCCGGACCCCCCACAACACTCCTACCTAAAGGTCATGGTGTAACGTTTTTAGCCATGCTAAGAAGTCTCCTATGAGTAACTCATTCCCCACCCGAGACAAATGCACTCCATCCCCCAAATACATACTGTCATCATTAATACACCCATGCGAAATAGAATGCAGTGTCTTGGAACGGAACAACCTACTCACTTTGTTATTAAGCTTTCTAACAGAATGATTTAAAGCAGGAACCGAAATAGCCCCCCGCCACCCTTTTCGTGGGATCATATGGGACCACGCAATTGTGCACCCTGGAACTCTCCTCGCTAACCAACTTACAGTGGAAAGCATCGCCTCAAGAAGAAGTCGTCTACCAGTGGTGACCAAATCATTACCCCCAAGATGTACTATGACTACAGACGGCGGTGACCTCGTCCGCCTTAGCAAACCCTCAAAAAATGATTGAAACTGGTCAATACAGAGACCGCCTCTTCCGTAGAAGGACACACTGTACCCGTATTCCCCAGCTACGTGAATCATATCACCTGCCTTGAATACGTCTGCGGCACGTCTCACGTATGAGTGGCCCACGACCCACACCTCCTTTTTCACAGCCGGTGATGTCTGACCGCTGGCCCGGTGTTGGGTCGACTGCAAAGTTCGCCCCGCCTCGTAGGCTTGCGCAACTGAAAACCAAACAAAAACAAGAAGCGTGAGTACATTGTTACAGCTTCACAACATGTGCAACCGCACATACCTTTTATAACAATTGGAGGACCAACGCCCCACCCGTTTAACTTGTTCAACATCCAGACCCCTGGCTGTAGCTTCTGTAGCAGCCCCTATGCGAAAGGAATGGGTCCCAAACTCGCCCGGGTTCAAGCCCGCAGCGGCCATCGACATCGCAAGCACCCGCTGAAACTGAAACTTTGTCAGTGGGGTGGCGTCAGCGTGTCTCAACAAGGTCCCCCCCCATGATGCCACCCTTCGTGCTAAATAATCTTCTAGACACCTTACCGGGCACATGGAGGACCCGGGAATCCTGCGTATGATTACGCAGTCACCCCTCCCACTTTGATCGGTCTTGGACCTGACAAATGAGACCGTCATCGTCTCCCCTCTGATCTGGACGTGCTCATGGCAAAATCCTCCTGTCACATCCTGCTTGTTCCTCGCCACTAGTTCGCTTACCCGCATAGCCCCATGGAATGCCAGCGTAAAAGCGGCTCGGAATAACACTGTCTCAAACTGAGATGAACACGTAGCAGGGAGTCTGGATAATAACTGGGCCAGCCTATCCAAACCTATCGGGCGCCTCTCGTCTACTCTGCGACCCTCAAGGCGTTGCCACCCCCGTAGCGCTTTCTGTACAACGAAAGACGCTGTCGGGTCATGGATCCCATGAGCCCTAGCAACAAAGGAAATGGCAGCCCGATGCCTCTGAGCCGTGGCCACCGATTTCCCGACCAGATGTAAGGACATCAGAAAATTTACCACCCACTCCTCCTGGCCCCAAAGCTCCTCTCTATCAGTCCCCAAAAAGGCTAAATAGGACCGGAACGCCCCTTCATATGCCTTCCTCGTCCTGGGTGCTAAACTCTCTCCCACGAGGTTACGAAGTTCGGGGCACCGAGAGACCAGAGAGCTTCGGGAAAGGGTGCCGGCTCCGGGTCCGCTGTGGGAAGGAAACCCCAGAAAGCCTGCATACGAAAACGAGACAGTGCATCAGCCGCCTGGTTCATTACCCCTGGGACATGTCTTGCTCTGAATAGCACATTCAATTGCATACACAGTAAAACAATTTCCTTGAGCAGTCTCAAAATCCATTTGCATCGTGCTGCCTGACTATTGATACACTCGACCACGGTCATATTGTCAGACCAAAATACCACAGAGTGATCTTTGAACCCTTCGGGCCAAGTTCTCAGGGCCACTAAAATGGGGAAAAGTTCCAGGAAAGCAATGTTACTTGTCAGTCCACTGTCATGCCACCATGTCGGCCACTTTTGTGGAGACCATCTTGTGCCGAAGATGGCACCGAAACCTATGCTCCCTGCCGAATCTGTCCACAGCCCCAGCTCCTCAGAGGACACGGCCGGTTTGTTCCAGACGACTCGACCATTGAAATCCGCCAGAAATGCCAACCAAATGCGCATGTCCTGGCGGACCTCTGCCGAGAGCCTTGTGCGATGATGGCACTCCTTCAGGCCGACCATGGCTTGAGCAATCGAACGGGAAAAGGGGCGGGCCATTGGTATAACCCTCAGGGCAAAATTCAACTGGCCAACTAACTGCTGTAATTGATGCAGCTTAACCTTAGGTCCACTTATACACATTTGCAGGGATGTCCTGAACTTTGACACTTTGTCAGCTGGTAAACGAAAACAACCTTCTCCGGAGTCTAACTCGATCCCCAGAAACTCGAGGCAAGTGGAAGGCCCCACAGTCTTACCTGGTGCCAATGGCACGCCAAACTGATTCATCAAGACACAAAATTGCGCCAAAGCCTGCCCACATTCCGGATCCCCGGCTGCCCCCAGGAACAAAAAATCATCAAGGTAATGCATCACATGTTGGAAACCCGTCTTCCTTGTGAAGACCCATTGTAGAAAACTACTGAATTTTTCGAAATAGGCACAAGATATAGAGCACCCCATCGGCATACACCTATCCATGTAATAATGACCCTGAAACATGAAACCTAGGAGACGCTGATCGTCTGGATGTACCGGGAGCAACCGGAACGCTGACTCGATATCAGATTTTGCCATCAGCGCCCCGGGCCCCAGGCGATTCAAAATGGCTACGGCCTCATCGAAGGATGCGTACCGCACCGAACACACTTCCGGGTCTATCGCTTCGTTTACGGAAAGACCACGTGGGGCTGATAAATTATGTATCAGCCGAAACTCACCCGGGTCCTTCTTTGGGACCACACCTAGAGGGGAACAAACAAAGTTAGGAACCGCCGGTACACTAAACGGACCGGCGACTCGACCTCGAGTAACCTCCTTCCTGATCTTATCCTGTACCACGGTCGTATGCTGGAAGACCGATAGCTGATTTTTACATTTCTCTGCACCTTGGAAGTCCCCCACTGGGATGCGGAAACCATAAGAAAACCCGTTCCGCAACACCCCAGCAGAAGTACGATCCGGGTATTCACTGAGCCAAGGAATCATTGCCAAGGTATCAATCGGGGTAGGTAAAGGCGCCCCTCGGACTATGTTAGACCTGTTTGGCGCCTCCTCTACCCCCGTTATCACCCGGTTTGGCTCTGCACGTGGACTCAGGATGGGATGATTGCCCACACCCACTACATTCGTGTCTAAATTTGCACGATCCCTGGGGCCTAGTACATTTACCCCTGTTGAAGTTCCAACAAACCCCCCTTTTTCCTGTATTGCCGGCAGGCCTCGAGTAATTGTCGGTACCCGCACCTGATCGAAAGGGCGTCCCCGCATACTGGCGGGAGGATTCGCCAACGTTACTCCCTACTAATGGCAATTTTAACATACCAGTATCCTTCATTTTGGACCATGACACAGAATCATAACAATCCCACGTTAAATTTTTAGCATGTTCTTTAGCCTTTCTAAACAGGTTATCATAGCAGAACCAATGATTACCCTCGTGTGATATCGAGTACCCCATGATTCGTGACTGATAAATCGGCAATTCGGGTAACAGATCGGGCCTTCGTTCCCCCAGGATCGATGTAAAAACCCCCCACGCTTGGCCCCAATTGCCAATGTTTTCATTTACCTTAAAGGCGGCCATTTTTGCGCGCCAAACACTCGGATGCATGAGATCCTTCTGGCCCTTAACATGCTCCATCTCATAGTGATCAGTAAGCAACCAGAAGATGTTTACGTACTCCCCTGCCCATATCTTCTCTTTAATAGCCAAAGGAACATGCTGACCCAACTTTTCCCTACGAGAGGGTGCTGACTCATCCCTCGCAATCGGCAATGGCCGCTTACCTGCACCGGACGTTGCCTCTGCTACTGAACCCGTCCCCTGCGGCTTCTCTACTGCGGCAGCCGGCGTGGACACCTTCGCTGCTTCCCGTGACTCACGCAATTGCTTCATCAGCTCTTGTGCGTCGACAGCCGTGGCGCCCTCGCTACCTTTTCCCAACCACGCTGCTAATTGTGCTGCCAGCTCGGGCGGCATATCTTCCCCGGACACGGGGGTGACCACAACGGGAATCGGATTCCCTTCCTCCGGCACGGGAGTGGGTGCCTCGAGCGGGGTACTGGGACCCGGGTTGTCTCCCCCAGCTGCTCCCCTCCTGGGCCTCTTGTTTTTCCCTCCCGGGGCTGCTCCCGCCAAAGGACGTTTCGGTCCCCCTTCCTCGTCTTTATCCATTCGCCTCTTTAGGTCGGTCACCTCCTTCATGAGAACGCGCAGCATCTGGTCAGTAGTCATGCGCTTTCCCGCCTTCTTCGGCATTCTCCAACAGAGTATCTGAAAAACAAACAAGAACGATTACAACGCTCAAAATTGGCTCTTCGTTCCGTCTCGAGCTCACGTGCAGCGAGGAGGTGCAGCTTCAGAGCACAGGAACAAGAGGATGCCTTCTGATCTTGCTTCTCCTTTTATCCGTCTTCAGGGCGGGCGTAAACCCGCCCCTGCCTGCCCCAAGGGCGTGGCCAGCCGCGTCAGTGTCTAGGCCAACCCACTCTAGGGCGGGAAAAGGCGCGCCCCGGCTACGCCGCTTCGGGCATACCAGCCGAGACTCGCCTCCCGCCCAAGATGGCTTCCCGGGGGGATCGTGGTACTCCGCCATACGTTCGGGGGGACCGAGTGGTCGCCCCTTTCCATTATGTGTTATTTCAAGACAGATATATTTTTAGCAAGATTTCCTGATTGAAGCTGTATGTATTTTTGCCGATTTTATAATGCTAATGCATCCCCATAGAGAGCACGGCTATAACTTGGCACGCCTGACTCTTTGCACAAACAAGTTCCCAGGCACCTTTGACCTCAAATTCCGCATCACCATTGATGTTTTAAGTAACGTACAGACGTATGACGTGTTATTATTGTGATGACCCTTTGGCACCCTTCCTGGTTACTGCTGCTTTGATCTCAAGTGATAATGATATAACTGCGCATCCAGATGGCGGGGACCTGGGGCAGTCTGATTGTCTTTTCTGCACCACATGCCAGTGCTACCAATGCAACTAAAACATCACAGACTACCCTGCTTACCCAGAAATGTCGCTCTCCTAAAAAAAGAAAAAATCATACATTGACTATCAGTTTGAAAAATCTCTGCACCAAGGCTCTCACGAGGCAGAGACATGCAATTAGTATGACCATTTCCTGCACCTACTGTCGTCTCAGTGCTGCACTAGGGACTAAGGAGACCATTTTCACTTACTGTCAGAGTGAGGGTCTCACACTCTGAAGACCAGTCTCACCAGCTGAGGTGAGTTTGTTTCACATCTCAAGAGCGCTGTGCAGTACTGGTACTGTGTCACTCAGCATGTGTCATTTAAGGGTATGCCTTATTCCCCGCCATCTGTTTGAGTACACTGTCTGTTGGGTGATCTTCGATGTGTGTTTCTGTATGGTGGACACCTTGCCTGGGGTACTAAGCGCTATATAAATGCAATGTTGTGTAATAAAAATTTCAGTAAACCCACATTCTCAGCATGTGCACTTTCAGTGTGATGCATGTGGTTTAACATCACACACCCTCACACATTGAGGGCCTAATTATGAGTTTTGGAGGTATTATTTCCCTGTTTCGCATAAGAGCACACACACAGCCTTTGGTATCACATATCCTTTCTTGATGCCTACTCACAATGATACTGCTCTAAACTGCGCATCACTGCATGGCAGTTTCAATGATTCCTTAACTCCTGGGTTTTTCAAAGCCCAGAGTTGTTTCTTTCTTTCACTCAATCCAGGGCCGTCCAGATCCTGTGTAGACTGCAGGCGCGCGCACTTATGAACCTGTAGGCCTTGAAACACAACAGTGAGGGCATCTGTGAGGTACTCAGCAATGCATTGTGTTTCAAAGTCTGTTATGAAGCTCTGTGGTTATGCTGAATAAGCAGCTACCTATGTTATATGACACCACTTTATTAATGTAATAACTGCACTTTCACAATTGCTTTATTAACCTTCCTGCCTTCTCAAATTTGCTTGAAAATGCACCATTTGTCCACTCTTTTTTCAAAATTTTCTCGGGTGGAAATCACCCCGAACCTTCCTTAGGGGGTTCGGGCTCGCTCGCTATGCTCGCTCGCTACAGTGCAGTATGATTATCATTTTACGCCTCACCACTTTCAAATGTCACCAGCCGCCACTGATCCCCTGATGTTGCTGGAAGAGTTGGACTGACTAGGGAAGGACACAATCCGACAGGAGAGATATGGTAGGGAAAAGAGCCCCGAAAAAGATAAAGCACAAGCTACAATTTTTGCCCAGACCGATTCACTACAGATAGTTACTGAGATGATGGCTGGGACCCTAGAGGACCCACAAGACAGCCTTGTTGCTGAAATAGAATTAAAGGGGCTGGATAGCATCCCGTCATGCGCCCGGCAACTGAAATTACATTCCCTACTTGAGCCCAACGAAGCTCCGATGAGTGATAGGATAGTAAATAACAACCTTATCACACCCCCTGTAAGGATGACCAAAAAGCAGGAGGGGTTAAAGTTGCTATCCTGGAATATTGCAGGACTCATAGCAAAATTTGATGACCAGGAATGGAAGCAGTATATCACCAGGTTTCATGTAATATGTTTGCAGGAAACCTGGGTGATTGATTGCAACCCTTTCTATCCGTCGGGGTTTAAATGTGTTTCAGTCCCTGCTCAGAAATCAGCATCAGGGAGAGCCATTGCGGGGCTGACCATATACGTGGACTTGCAGGTAGAAGGAGAGTGGACTAACCTGAATTGGCCATCACATAACATGCAAGCCCTGGGGGTTACACTCAAAAGGGTTAAATATCACACTGATCAATTGGTATAATGCCGTGCGAGCCAATGGGAAAGACCACACAATAAAAAATTTGGACACTCGCCTAAACACTGTGTCAGTAGTAGGGGGCGGTGCCACCAGTTTTTGTTTTAGCTGGTGACTTTAATTGCCACCTTTGCACGATCCTGAGACCAGTCAACAAGAATTGGTCCCGATGCACGGGGGAGGATGGTCCACACTTCCTGCACTCCCCTGAGGGGATGGATCTGGATAGGGTGTTGAAAAGTCATGATTTGGTCCATACCATTGATCCCGTGGAATTGGGAAGTGGATGGGAGATCAACCCCACATTCAAGGGTAGAGGTTGTCATTCCTATATTGATTACATTATAGTCTCCAGTATATTTAAAGTTTGGGTTAAAGGGGCATATATCAAATGGAGCATATATAGTGACCACAACCCCCAGTGATGGAATTAAAAGGTCCACCCACCAAAAGTACCTCCTGAGGGGTAGGCAATATAGAGAGGGCAACGGACCAGGAGAGGCGACTTAGATGGTCCAAAGTAAATGGGGACACCTTTTATAAATCTTTAATGGTGAAAGGCGGAGACGCATTTAAGGTGTGTCTTGATCCTTCCATTGAGGGTGTCGCGGTTGTAAATGCATTTGAGGATATGGCGCACCTCATTGATGGATTACTAAAGATCACCAAGAATGTGAGAACAAATACCACCCCCAGATAGTTCGACAAAGACTGCTCATGGGCACATAAAGCCTGAAATCCTTACCCCGGGATAAGTCATACATCGCCCAATGTAGGCTTGCTTATAAAAAGGCATTAAAAAGCTGGAAATATTGCCTCCAATTGCAGGCCTGGGAGGACCTAAGGGAGGCAGCGGACAGAAGGGATCTGACAGAGTTCTGGAAAATCATAAATAAACCATGTTTTCAGGACGTAAATGCCCAAGAAATATGTAACACAATTCTCCCCGAACAATGGCATAACCATTTAAAAAATTTGTCCAACCATACTGGCGAAAATAACGAGGATGTCAGGCTGGGCTCCCGGTGGGTTGTAAAGATTGAGTTTACCCTGAAAGAAGTAGTAGGGGCCATTCAAGGCTTATCCAAAAATAAAGCGCCAGGCCCAGATGGCATACCTCCTGACCCCTACCTAAGCCAGGTGGAGCTGTGGGCCCCCATCCTGACGAGGGTCTTAAACGCAGAGGCCGAAACTGGCCTGCTGCGCTCCTGGTCTTCAGCAGTAATATCGGATAAAGAACCTAGCTTTGTTTTTTGAAAACACTATCATAGATGGATGTGAATTCCAGAATAAAGGGGGGGAAATTACCCTTTATTTTGAGTCCCCTCACTCACGAAGTTGCCTCACTGTGACATGCTTCATCATAGGGGCCCTCCCAACCCGCTGCGGGTTGAGGCGTGCTACGACTTGTGAGATACGTAGGAGCACTGTTAGTGAGGACTATGTGTGGTGTGAAGTGATAAGAGAGTGGAGTGGTGTGAATTAAAAATATATTATTAGTGGGCAAAAAAAGACTTTTATTAGTGCGTCTAGCAGATATATTAAAAGGTGGGGTGGATTTCTAAGTAAAACCGGTTGACTAATGGGACCGGAAACCTAGTAGATAGCCAACTAGTTTCAAGCTGTACCCCTCAACTCTTCCTCAGGACATCACAAGGACCAGCCCTGTGATTTCCACTCCAAAAATGTGAAATATGCCTAACAATGAGCAAGAAATGCTATATATACATACGACTCTTCAGTAATACTGTGGTCAATCTGTTGAAAAAGGAGAAACAAAGATTATGATACAATGACTCGCCGTATGACTCCTCTTTGTGGATACTGAATGCGTAAATGACTAATCAAAAAGGTCGTGCTTCACTCGTTCAGACCTGTGAATATAACGATATTGTGTGACTGAAATAAAAAACACCATATATACATAGTTTTCCTAGGCGTGCCATGTTGCCTCTTTTCTGAAGTACGTGTGCAAAAGTAAGCTTGTGCTGGACCCTAAACGAGTAAGTGGTGACACACGAACATAAAATCACATGCAAATCACAAAGGACAAAACATTACACATATGTTTATGTGGGCTTGAATAAGCCTCAAGGTCACTTTTAAGGGAAAGAGAGCTCCGCGTGGTCCATCTGTGGTGGAAAAAAAGTTTGTGTTACTTTCCGACGCTGTTCTTACCGGGGTCAAACGGGCGTGCTGTGTATTTTAATCATAGTCACTCCCATTTGCTTCGTTGTGCCTGGCGGGGGTAAAAAGGTCTTACTTGGTGCGGACGTACTCCCTGACGATAAACCTACTCTGCGTCCCTCGCGACCGGTGAGTTCCATGTCGGGCAGGGGCGCTGGGTAATATGCGAAAGAAGCCTAGCCGCTCTGCTTCGGTTTGGAAGCATAGAGCGGGAACTCTATTCAAGATGGCCGACCCACATTAGAACAGTGTGGGGGCCATCTTGGAAAAGCGGATGAGGTAGGAATGGTTTAGGTAATACACACACAAACCATACAGACACAGGGGATGGTGAGACAATCGTGACAATCTGATGGTCATCCTGAATAAAGGAATTATTAACCAAGTCAAAAATGATATTATAATTAAAAGGAAAAGGACATTTAATAAAGTAATAACAAAAAATATGCCCATATGTGAGAGGGAAATAAAAATGGAATGACAAAAAAGTATAAAGTCGACCCAAATGGGGAATGAGGAATTAAGGTCGACCATAAAGTCGGTCCAAGAAGGGAAATAATTATTTATAAAAATAAAAAAAAATTGAAAAAAGAAAAAATATAAAACAATGAAAAACGAAAGAATGAAGGGTTCACCAGTAGGTGAGAGTATTAAAAACCTTCTTCTTTCACGGTATAGCAATATACTGAAGGAACTCAAATTGAGGGCACAATGGTTCAAGAAGAAACTAACAGAAAAAAAAGGCAGGATTATGGTCTGCGTACTTGACAGGCAAAGGTTCATGATTGTTTAGACAGTTGGCCCCAAGGAATAGCATCATTTAATCCATTGTGGTCAGTTTTCAATTTGTACACCCAGCGTTGCTCTTTTTCTAACAGACGTTGTTCGAGGTTTTCGTGGCCGCTCATGTGTTCAAGTATCACCCATTTCATGTCATTGGGTGTGTGATGTTTTTCAATGAAGGGAGAAGTCATCTTAGTTATATTTTTCTTACATCTAATGTTACTTCTATGTTCCACTATCCGGGTGCTTGCCTTTCTAGTGGTCATGCCGATGTAATGAAGATTACAGATGCAAGTAATCTTGTACAAAACGCCTGAGGTATTGCAGTTCGTGAAATTTCGAATTTACCACGTCATCTTGTTATTGAATTCAATCTTTTTTAGGTCTCGCTGGTGTTAGCAGCGCATAGCGCTGCTCCAGCAAAAGACCTATTGATGTGGTTTTGCCAGGAATGGAGGACAGGGGGGTGGTTACGCGCTTTTCCTTGGCGATTTGACCTCGTGGGCGCGCACGCCCAGCCCGGCCCGTGCATATCTCCTGTCCCACATTCACAGCCTCTCTCAATCGCACGCAGACACAGCCACACTCACGCATGCGCACAAACACACACACATACACCCACGCCGGCACATCAGGACGCACTTACACAGACACACAGCCCCACATATACACACGCACAGCTAACAGACACACAGTCACACATATACATACACACGCACAGCTACACACACAGCTACACCCATACACGCGCACACACACGCACACACCCCCCACTTCTCCCCTCCCCCCTCCCCCCCCTCACCGGCTGACGCTGAGACTCAAACCTGGCTCCCATTCCAAATTCAGATACTATGGCCATTACCCTCTCCCTCTCCTGCTTTGACTGGTACATTACATATTTCTCAGGACTGAAAAGTCCAGAACACTTTCAAAGAGGCACAGGGTCTTCTCACCTGTAGGTGCAGTTCTTTCTGATGCCTCCTGAACTCTTAAGTAACAGTGACAGGAGATTCTCCGCAGCATGCGGCTCGTTCTAGTGATGTCATTCACACCAGGGAGGTAACTATGACCGCCATCTTGAGTGTGGCAAGACCCTCCCAGGCTCCTAAATGCGGGCTGCTGTCAGGCGCTTGCACTGGCAGTATGATATGAATTAGCGCTCTGTGCCCTGCTCTGAGAAGTCAAGAAATTGAAACTTTCACCTGCCCCGATCGGTTAGAGGCCGTGTCACGTGTGACATTTTTATGCGCTAGATTCGTCCTTGGAATGGTTTCTCAGGTAAAATTGTAAACATACGCAAGGAGTCTAGCATGTGTTGTAAGATAAAGAGCCAGGAATTGTTAGTATTTGTGTTTGTTCTTTTTTAACTGTAGCAGCGTTCCGAGACTTGAGCTCTCAAATGTCGTACTCATCCTCTCGAAGTTCTTCGTGTGCATTCTGGGGGTTGGAGTGTTTATTTTTTAACGGGGTAAAAAGAGGTTTCAGGTCCTAGAATGCCATATAAATAGTCATATCTGATATCTCCATGTTTCTTCAAAAAGGACGTCTTCCAAAACGTTTCTGTGTGGGGCAAGCTAGTATAAAGACTTTCCACATCTAAACCGATGAGAATGTTTCTGGTTGGATCAAATGGAAGACCCTGGAGCAGAGAGAGAACTGATTTTGTGTCCTGAAGGTATGTATCCATTTTTTGGATCAGGGGTCTGAGAAAAGCGTCTGCAAATTTTGACAGGGATTCAAGGATTGAGTTTATTCCAGAAACAATGGGTCTACACGGTGGTTGGTTATGGATTTGTGGATTTTTGGTAATGCGTAGAAATAAGGTACCACGGGGTCGGTGTTCTCAAGGAAATTGGCTTCTTTTTTAGTCAACCAGTTGTTGACTGTTGACTCTTCAACCAAATAAGCAATCTCTTTTCTGAGACGGTTGGTTGGATCATCAGTGATTCTCACGTAATTCCATCTGTCAGCTAACAGGTTTTGGCATACTTCTCTGTAGGAGGCAGTGTTTTGTAACACTATTGCGCCTCCCTTGTCAGCCGGTTTGACTGTAATTTCTTTCTTCATGGTCAGATTTTTCAATGCCTCACTCTCAATTTTGCTCAGGTTATGGAAAACCTTGATGGTTTTTGGGTCAATTTCGCCAATGTCTTTCATAACAGCTTTCTCGAAAGCTGAGTTCCACTGGCAGATTGGCACTGGGTGGTGTAAAGCTGGATTTTTTGTGTAGCCCTGGGTCACTGGTGCTTTCTGTAGTCTGCGGTTTATCTTTGAAAAAAACTTGCAACTTGATTTTCCTTCCTCGTTGAGTTCCTGAGCCAAGAGGAATATGTCCATGTTTGGAGTAGGGACAAAACCCAAGTCCTTTTCTAGGACTCTCTGTTGCATTTCGGAAATAGGACAGTCAGATAGATTGACTACTAAGCTGGTGGTTTGCTGGTTGTTGGTTGGTCCTGGACCCATGCTCCTGGTGTGACTCCTGGATACTTCCAGTGGTTGTGCCCATTGGACATTTTGCCCCCGTCTTGATTTTGCCCTCTGTGGACCCCTGCCTTGCCCTAAAAAAGGACGCAAAATGAGTTCTCTCTCTGCTCAAGGATCTTCCATTCGATCCAACCAGAAACATTCATTGGTTTAGACGTGGAAAGTCTTTATACTAGCTTGCCCCACACAGAAACGTTACAGATTTTGGAAGACGTCCTTTTTGAAGAAACATGGAGAAATCAGACTCCACGACA
This sequence comes from Lissotriton vulgaris, assembly GCF_964263255.1. NCBI lineage: Eukaryota > Metazoa > Chordata > Amphibia > Caudata > Salamandridae > Lissotriton > Lissotriton vulgaris. The sequence goes on from NC_141697.1 coordinate 10,145,391, forward strand.
TGTCATCCTGGAATGCTGCCGCCTTGCCCTCACTGAAAACTTTTTCAGATTTGAAGACACCCTATTCCATCAGACACATGGAACCAGTATGGGCAGCACTTTTGCGCCGAGTGTAGCGGGCCTGTACGCACACCAACTGGAGAAACAAAAGATCATTAATGACAACAACCCATATAGACAACACCTAAGTCTATGGAAAAGGTACATCGACAATGTCCTAGTGATTTGGGAAGGAACTGAAACCGAAGCAATGGATTTTCTTGAATGGCTGAACCAACAGGACCTTTTTTTTAAATTTACACACACTATGAGAAGGTCCCACCTCGTTTTCCTAGACCTTAACATCTCGGCAACAGGAGAATGTCTCAAGACGACCACACATTTTAAACCCACTGCAAGGAACTGTTTGTTAATTTTTGACAGCTTCCACCCAAGACAACTTAAAGAGAACTTACCTTTTGGACAATTCTTAAGGTTAAGGCGCAACTGCACAGATAAGGATGACTTCTATCAACAAGCAGATGACCTAGCCGAAAAACGAATCAACAGACAGTACCCCAGAGGGGCGTGGCTATCCGGACTGTGAAATGGCCGCCATCTGAGCGAGCTCCACCGGCCATGGCGGCAAATCCTTGAATAATCCTACAACGAGGTGTCTCTGTGAGCTGAAAACCGGCGCCTACTAATCCTGATACCCTGGTGACTGCAGTGGGCGATTATCGGCTCCCCAGCGGTACGTGCTGACGAACTTTCGGCGGCTGTAAGGACTGACACGGAGTGAGGCCCACGCTAGAGACCGGGGTGGCGAGCTTCTCCTCCCCGCATAGCCGGAAATATAGCTTGCAGCTTTCTGGGCCCTGCAACGATCCGGCGGTGAAGTTCGGAGACGAGTGGCAGCTCCGCGGGCCTGAGGCGGATGGTGCTGGGGGAGGCCCATATTGCAGCGGTACCAGAGCGATACCCACAACCAGGCGGAGTGGACGGGGGACGCAGTGAGTGCCGGCGGTGATCTGGGACGGTGAGGGGTGCCATCTTGGATCCTCCGACCTCCGCCCTGAGTGAGACGACGGACCTGATTGAGATTAAGCTCCGCTGGCCGGGGCCTGCGAAGACCCTGCTGAACTCGCTGAGCTGTTGCTGCCATTACACGCAGAGGGCCAGAGCTCACTGACACCGAGACGCCCGCTCATCAGGACGACGGTGCATACTCTGTGGGAGCGGTGCACCACGCTGCCATTACAGGTGTCGGCCCCTGAACCCAGCGTGGAGACTCCCCTTCAAGCACACCCTACCAGCCCCAGCGAATAACGCTGCCGCCCTACGGGAAACGCCGCCGCCCTGCCCAAAGCCATCAGGGGGCTGAGTGCGATAGGGAGGAGTGAGTGATAATACTGCCTGGGAGCAGTAGGCCATTGAAGTCAGGAATCCTCTGCCCCCGCCGGCCGCCCGGGCGGGATAGCACCGCCGTACGCACCGGACTCAGACGGTGGGAAGCGGACAGGCGGTGAGAGGCCCACCTCCTTTCACCCTTACCGGATTCGGAGCATTGGGGTGCCGGGCGCCGGGCTGCGCTGCTGCCACGTGGGGTGCTGGGTGATGATCCATACTGTTGGTACTGCCGATGGGTGCACTTATCTGGTGGACGTCATGGGGAGAAACGACGCTAGGCTGGGGAAACTATCGTTTGACAACGCCCGACCCATGAAGCCCAAGGACACACCGCCGACGGGGTCTGGTACGGCCGGAGGCGAGGATAATGGGACAGACCGGGAGGAGGATCTTCGCACCCTGATGCTAGACGTGCGCTCCAGCCTACGAAATATAGATGCAAAGCTGGACATGCTGACCACTCAGATGGACCAGGTTAAATCGCACGTAGCAACTCACGAAACCAGGCTTGATGGGCTGGAAAACAGGCACACTGAGTGCGTAGAATTTCAACGCGAAACGAGGGAACAACTCCTACACATGGACAAGCTGTTAATGGTAATCATAGCAAAGAACGATGATTTGGAGGCGCGTTCCCGAAGGAACAACCTCCGCATCACGGGGATTCCAGAAACAACCAACATAGGGAAGATGGAGGTATTTATCACAGACCTGCTTCGTGAACTCTTTAACCCAGACTTGTCCCCAATGTTTGCGGTGGAGCACGCACACCGAGCGCTAGGCCCGAAACCGCCAGTGGGTGGAACGCTGAGGCCCATTCTCGCGAAGATCCTCAATTACCAAGCTAGAGACCTGATTCTAAAGCTGGAACGCGAGAAGGGCCAAATAACCCACAAAGGAAATAACATCTCCTTCTACCCAGATTTTACGCCTACGGTACAAGCGGCGAGACAGGAGTTCTTACCTGCAAAACGGCTGTTACTGCAAGCACAAGTGCCATACGCGCTCCTATACCCAGCCAAACTGAAGGTCACACATGAAGGGTCGGCTCATTTCTTTGTGGATGCAAAATCTGCCCTAAAGTACGCTAAACATGTCTGTGGCACGAAAAATAAAACCGCGAGCTCGCAGCATGGCACAGGAGTGGATCAGCTAAGTGATAATGATTGACTTTATTTGCTGTGTTGAAGCTATAACATGTGGGGGTTGGATCCGGGGTTAGACTGGGAGGATTGGACAATTTGGATGAAGCTGGGAGAATACCTTTGTACTTCAATACTGCCTAGTTGCCATATGTTGTATGATATCCTTAAGCTGCAAGAACTTTGCTGGGGGACAAGATATAAGTATTTAAACCACTGGTGGGAGCCGGGGGGAGCCACGGTCGACGCCTACATGGACTCCATGGCCACCCTGTGTGAACAGGGTAGTATGTCTGGGGATCCTCGCCACCTGGGGTGCATCCCAACGTTCAGTTACTCACACGCTTTGCGTGTCTGTGGGGGGATTATCATACAACCTGATTGGGAGGTTGGAGTGGCTGGGGGGAGGGGAGGGATAGTTGAGGGTTTGTTTCATTTGGTTTGGAATAGGTTGCTGAACTGTCGATTCTTATTCACATTGCACATACATGTGTCTGGCAGTCCAAGGGAGTATGTACGAGTGATGTTGTTACAGGCACCATGGGCGCGCCTAAGGAAGTAATACCATTATCACATGGAACATGGACTGATTGAGTGCTTCGTGGTGTCCTGAGGCAGAAAGCCGGGACTCTGTTAATTTGTATGTACTTGTGGAACTAATGCCTGTACATTTACCCATTATTGCATCTTTTTAAAATTGTCATTGCGCCGGATTTTAATATATCTCACTGGTGGTGTAATTGGGAGCATATGGTTCCTGGCATCTAAGGGATCCCCTTTACCCTCTACTAGCCTCCCGATCAAACGCCGACCTCTGTAGCCGATTTGCTTGCTACCTGGGGACCGCATTTCAGGCTCCGCCATCTTGGGTGAGGGAAGGAGTAGGCGAGCGGACTAGTGCTCGGACCCTCCCGCCCTCGCAGCTACAAAATGGACCCCCCCCAAGGAGCGCAGCGGACGGGCGCAGCGGGCGCGCCTAAGGTGCGCCGAAGGTAAGCCAAAGGTATGCCTGTCTGTGCCCGTCCGTGCACGGGCCGGGCATAGGGCAGGAAACGCTGCCACTGACATGCCTCGTGTTACCTATAGCAGCCAGGAACTACTGGCTTTTGGTACCTCTGCTACTACCTGTAGCTGCAAACCAGATTTAGCAACACTAAAAGGCCCGATAAGTTGCTGTACATGTCAGAGAATCTTTCATCTGACGCAGATTGCTGCATATACCAACAACAATGCAGAGTTAAAAGGGGCACTGATCAACGCCAGATCCTTATCAAAACACGCACTCGACATATACGATGTAATTCTAGAAGAAAATCTCGATTGCCTGTTCATCATAGAAACGTGGCTAAAATCATGGTCTACACCAGATATAGTACACGCACTCCCTCCGGGATTTCAGATACTAAGAACAGACAGAGAGGAGACTCGAGGGGGTGGAATAGCAATTATATACAGAGACTCCTTTAACTGCACCACAACGAAACTGCAAGACCTTAAGGATGCGGAAGGGATGGGCTTCTTACCTAAACTCACCGACTCCTTTACCTTTGCTGGTGCATTAATTTATCGCCCCCCAGGCCCATGCAAAAGCTTTCTGGAAAGCATTGGTGAAGCACTGAGCCCCCTGGCCACGCGTTTTTCTAACTTCACGCTACTAGGGGATATCAATATTCATCTTGAATCCCATACCGATGCCTCAGCCATAGCCTTCAGGGACACAATGGATGTACTAGACCTCAATATTTGCATCACACAGCCCACGCATGAGGCGGGTCACACGATCGATTGCATATCAACCAATCTACAAGAAATACAAATCAAATGTCCCAAAATCCTAACCTGGACAGATCATACCTTAATACCGTTTGTATTACCATTCAAAATGTCTAGAAATAATAATCTGGCAGGGAAAACATCACATGGCAGTCAAGCTGTATGGAAAGACGTCATGAAACACCCAGAATTGATGAATTTAGCGAAAGAACATGAACCTTCATGGTCAGGACAATCAGAAGTTGATAATGACAACTTCAGAAAATGGATGTTGAAACTGAAAGAGATAGCAGCCCCGGCAAACCGTAAACCAAGGCTAGCCGCCAAGAAACCATCAGCACCATGGTTCAACTCCATGTTAAAAATAAAACAAGGAGAGGTACGAAGAGCCGAACGCAGATGGAGAACAAACTACTGTAATGAAGACCGTAATAAATACAAATCAACCAGAAGAGCATATCATGCACTAATTAAACAAGCCAAAATTAACTTTTACACCTCGGAAGTAGAGAAGGCCAAAAACAAACAAAAAACTATTTTAAAAATTGTCAATAGCTTCAACAAACCCAAAATACTAGAACAAGAAATCCCGCCCTCGGAGTGTCTGTGTAACACCATAGCAGACTACTTTGAAGACAAGGTACTAGCACTTACTAAGGATTTCATCACTCCCGAACTTAGGGTAGATGATGAAAATAGGGGAAGGAACATGTTGGAGACTTTCCACCCAATCAGCTTGGACGAGACCCATAAGGCTATTTTAGCTGCTAAGTCTGGCTCACCTTTCGACCCATGTCCCCCAGAACTGCTACATATGATGGTAGATGTAGCCAACCCCGTGATTAACAGTATTGTTAACGCCTCTTTGACTACAGCGACAGTCCCAGCTGAATGGAAGCTAGCGGCAGTCAAACCTTTACAAAAAAAACCTCTTCCTGATCCCACCACCTTATCTAATCTAAGACCAATATCCCTACTTCCAGTGCTTTGTAAAATCACAGAGGCCTGTGTAAACAAACAGATCACCAAGTTCCTGGAAGAAAATGAAGCCTGGCATCCCAATCAATCCGGCTTCAGGGCACAACACTCCACGGAAACTGCCCTCCTGCTCACCTCGGACACCATCCGTATGGCACTGGACCAGGGAAAGAAGGCCGTCCTGATTTTATTAGACCTGTCGGCGGCCTTCGACACGGTGTCGCATGCCATTCTGATTAATAGACTTAAAACATCTGGCATCTCTGGTACAGTGTTGGAATGGATCAAAAACTTCCTGAGTGACAGGAGACAAGTAGTCACCCTTGGCGAATTTCGCTCTAAGGAAAAACATATCAAGACGGGCGTTCCTCAGGGTTCGAGCCTCAGCCCAACGCTGTTTAATGTTTACACTGCCCCTTTAATCAAGTTAATATCGTCATTTGGAATTGATGTTGTGGCCTATGCCGACGACACTCAATTGATATTGGTCCTGGACAAAGACACACAGGAATGGGAAGAAAAACTTAAAGGCTGCCTCACGGCTACATTCAACTGGATGAAGTCGAATCATTTAAAATGCAACACAGGGAAGACTGAAATCGTGCCTATGGGATTAAATAACAACTTCACTCCCAAAACCTGGTGGCCGGAAAAGGCAGAAATCCCACCCAACTCAATCGGCACGAAACTTAGGGATCACATTTGACAGCAACCTATCCTTTAAGCATCAGGCCCTGAAGGTCGCAAGGAACTGTTTTGCCATTATTAAAGGACTCAGGAAGTTTTTCGACCCTCTCCCACTAGAAGCTAGGAAGACGGTAACAGTTGCCCTAGTGATGTCGAGGATAGACTATTGTAATAGTCTATATGCAGGTACTACCAAAACCACCACCCATAAACTCCAAATGGTACAAAATGCTGTAGCTATATTAGTCCTCAAATGGCCGAAGAAATCCTCTGCAACATCGGCACTAAATACTCTGCATTGGCTACCAATAAATAAGAGAGTGCTTTTTAAAATACTGATCATTACCTTCAGAGCCACCCACGCCCTTGGACCTAAATACCTACAGCAGAGATTTACCAGATACCACCCGTCACGCAACCTCCGATCTTCCAGCTCGAATCTTCTGTCGGTCCCTAGGTTCAAGCTTAGCACGAGAGGTGGCAAATCCCTCCCAGTACTTGGAGCAAAAGCCTGGAATTCTCTTCCACCCTCCTTACGTGCTCTAGACAATGAAAAAGACTTCAGAAAGAGACTGAAAACCTGGGTCTTCAAGCTACAGGACACTTGTGTTAAAGCCCTAGTGTGACAGTTGGTTGAGTTTCCATCTACTCCTAACCTGTTTCCTACATCTCTGGATCAGTATCTGGCGCCTTAATGCTCCTTGGAGCGGCTGTTGCGCGGTACAAATGCCATATTACATTACATATTACATTACATTACATTAGGGGAATGAATGATGGCAGAAAGGCGCGGCTGATGCATGCTTACCTACAGAGACACAAGGTCGATATCTGCCTTTTGCAGGAAACACATTTACATTCACAGCCGTCGATGAGGCTGAAACATAGCAGGTGGGGCATAATACACTCCGCGATATATTCCAACTATGCCAGGGGGGTTGCCATATTGATTCGGAGGTGACTGGACTGCAAGGAGATATGCGTGCATACTGACCCGGGGGGGAGATACATCGTGGCTTAGGGCCAGCTGTGTGGCAGTTCAGTGGTGCTGGTTAATGACTATGGCCCGAATACAGACACACCTGACTTTTTTAGATAGGTCTGGGCCCGAGTTGCAGCTGCGGGGTGTTCCACAGTCATCTGGGGGGTGACTTCAATGTGGAACTGAATGACTCACTTGATCGCAAGGGGATATCTAAACAACCGCACCCTCATGCAAACCTCGCACTCCGAGACATTATGGGCGAAGGGAACTTGATAGACGTCTGAAGGGTGCGCAATCCTACCGCCCGAGAAGGCACATGCATTTCCACACAACACAGGCATAGTCTAGATTAGATTTTTGGTTAGTATCAACAGATGTTGCTGCGTGGGCCAAAAGGGTGAGGCACCTTGCCAGGTCCTTATCAAGTCACTCCCCGTGCCTTTTAGAGTTGTCTCCCCCGAGCACTGGCACGCAGGCATTTAGCTGGTGACTCCCCCCACACGCTCTACTGGATACCGCCTTTAAAGAGGAGATATGGGGTGACATTGCTGACTACTTCACTCTGAACTCGGGCTCAGTGTCCACGGAGTCGACCCTTTGGGAGGCATTTACGGTGGTGATTCGAGGGCAGTGTATTACAAGGCAAGCCGGCGTACTGAAGGCCATTAGGGGTACTCTGAGCGCATTGGAGGGGCAAATAAAGGACCTTGAAAAGGGATTCTGTACCGCCCCTAACCCGGAGACTGCATCTGCAATCAAAGAGAAACTATAGGAATTTGCAGAGGAGGCGCAACTTGAACTCAAATTCTTAGGTAAACACGCGGAGGCCAGAAGGTACGGGGAAGGGGACAGACCAAGTCACACACTGGCGGGACTCATCAATAAAACGAAAGCTGCCCACTTAGTTCACATGATCCAAACTCCGGAAGGGGTAGTGACAGGGTAGGATGAGGTGCTGCGGGAATTTAGAACCTTCTATGCCGGTCTCTACTCTACGACGCAACTGGATGTTCCTGAACATTTGGAAGCATTTCTTGAATCCATTGTGCTAGTTTGGTTCAACGATGCCCACCACCAATATATGGCACTCCCAGTGACAGTGGAAGATATCAAAAAGACGATTCAGAGTATGCCACTGAACAAAGCCCCCCGTCCTGATGGCCTGACGACGGCCTTCTACAAGGCCTACTTGGAAGAGCTGGCGCCGAGGCTACATGCTGTTTACGTGGAATTCCTGGAAACAGGGATACTACCGGCATCTATGCGGGAGGCCTTGATCATTACGCTACTCAAGCCAGACAAGGATGAACACTCACTTGACTCCTACAGGCCGCTCTCATTGATCAATGTAGATGTAAAAATCTACGCGAAAATAGCGGCGGAACGTCTCCAACCCCTCCTTCTGATGGTGGCCCTCCCGAACCAATCAGGTTTTATACCTGGGCGCTCAACATCCCACAACCTAAGGACACTGTTCTCGGTATTGCACTATCTCCATCCGTCAGTGCATGCTGCAGCAGTTTTCCTAGACGCCACAAAGGCGTTTGACTCCCTCGAGTGGCCGCATTAAAGTCCCTATTTACAGCACTAGAAGGATGAGTCTGGTCCCCCACTAACCCCTCCCTTCCCCTCCCCTTCTGTACATCCCCTCCCCCCCATTTACTCCCCCCCCTCTCTCACCTAAGCATACACGACATTCAGGTAGAGGGTGTCTTTCTCTGCCGTCAATAGAGCTACTCCCCTTCAATATCAGGCTATCCCACTGCGGATGGCTTGAGGCATTATGTGCTATGTTCCAGGGCGTCTACCAGACTATATATGAAAGTTGTATGGATGCTCTTGAGTAAGGCTCTCCAATGCTATATCCTGGTTAGAGTTATGTAACGTTATACATGTTCTTGCCTTCACGAGTCTGACACACCTACACCAGATCTCCTTCATCATGCTCATTGGGTGGTGTATCGTTTGGTGGGAACATCTCCTCCATGCTCAGCTCATTTGAAGTTATTGCTTCTCACTGGCATATATTTACAATTGCAATCATCTCACTGTATATGGTTATGCAATGTTAACCTGTTTGTGACGCGGACGGCCCGAAGTGGTTGTAGGCGATATGCTGTGTATACGTAAATAATTGATATGCCTCATTAACAGATTGAGGGCTGTTTCATCAATGGAGCTGCCGGCCAAAGTTTTATTTGGTTGTAGGCGATGAGCTGTGTAAACTGCATTAAATGATAATAAAGTTTTTTTGAAATAAAAAAAAAAAACAAAAAAACAGACAGTACCCCAAAAAACTGGTCAAAAAAGCGAAAAAGAGAGCGGCTAATAATAACTGAGAGGCCTTACTGGAACCCAAAGTAAGCCAGGACACAACAAGTGAAAAAAGACCTATCTGTATTACGACATACAATATTGCCTCTGACAAAGTCACCAAAATCATTAAAAAAAATTGGCGTACCTTGAACTGCGGAAATCTGAACATGCCTACACCAATGTTCAGTCATAAGAGGGGGAAAAATTTAAAAGACTACCTAGTCCACACCCGTCCTAAACTGGAAAACAAGATCAACAAACAGAGAACAATCACTACGGTGCCCACAGGACATTACCCTTGCAGTGACTGCAGCGTCTGCCATTTGATCACAGTCACAAAAAAAATTGAATTCAATAACAAGATGACGTGGGAAATTCGAAATGTCACAAACTGCAATACCTCAGGCGTTGTGTACATGATTACTTGCATCTGTAATCTTCATTACATCGGCATGACCACTAGAAAGGCAAGCACCCGGATAGTGGAACATAGAAGTAACATTAGATGTAAGAAAAATACAACTAAGATGACTTCTCACTTCATTGAAAAACATCACACACCCAATGACATGAAATGGGTGATACTTGAACACATGAGCGGCCACGAAAACCTGGAACAACGTCTGTTAGAAAAAGAGCAACGCTGGGTGTACAAATTGAAAACTGACCACAATGGATTAAATGATGCTATTCCTTGGCGCCAAATGTCTAAACAATCATGAACCTTTGCCTGTCAAGTACGCAGAACATAATCCTGCCTTTTTCTTTTTCTGTTTTTTTCTGTTAGTTTCTTTTTGAACTATTGTGCCCTCAATTTGAGTTCCTTCAGTATATTGCTATACCGCGAAAGAAAAAGGTTTTTAATACTCTCACCTACTGGTGAACCCTTCATTCTTTCGTTTTTCATTGTTTTCTATTTTTTCATTTTTCGATTTTTTTTAATTTTTTTAATAAATAATTATTTCCCTTCTTGGACCGACTTTATGGTCGACCTTAATTCCTCATTCCCCATTTGGGTCGACTTTATACTTTCTTGTCATTCCATTTTTATTTCCCTCTCACATATGGACATATTTTTCGTCCTTACTTTATTAAATGTTTTTTTTCCTTTTAATGATAATATCATTTTTGACTTGGTTAATAATTCCTTTATTCAGGATGACCATCAGATTGTCACGATTGTCTCACCGTCCCCTTTGTCTATATGGTTTGTGTGTGTATTACCTAAACCATTCCTACCTCATCCGCTTTTCCAAGATGGCCCCCACACTGTTCTAATGTGGGTCGGCCATCTTGAATAGAGTTCCCGCTCTATGCTTCCAAACCGAAGCAGAGCGGCTAGGCTTCTTTCGCATATTACCCAGCGCCCCTGCCCGACATGGAACTCACCGGTCGCGAGGGACGCAGAGTAGGTTTATCGTCAGGGAGTACGTCCGCACCAAGTAAGACCTTTTTACCCCCGCCAGGCACAACGAAGCAAATGGGAGTGACTATGATTAAAATACACAGCACGCCCGTTTGACCCCGGTAAGAACAGCGTCGGAAAGTAACACAAACTTTTTTTCCACCACAGATGGACCACGCGGAGCTCTCTTTCCCTTAAAAGTGACCTTGAGGCTTATTCAAGCCCACATAAACATATGTGTAATGTTTTGTCCTTTGTGATTTGCATGTGATTTTATGTTCGTGTGTCACCACTTACTCGTTTAGGGTCCAGCACAAGGTTACTTTTGCCACGTACTTCAGAATAGAGGCAACATGGCACCCCTAGGAAAACTATGTATATATGGTGTTTTTAATTTCAGTCACTCGATATTGTTATATTCACAGGTCTGAACGAGTGAAGAACTACCTTTTAAATTAGTCATTTACGCATTCAGTATCCACAAAGAGGAGTCATACGTCGAGTCATTCTATCATAATCTTTGTTTCTCCTTTTTCAACGGATTGACCACAGTATTACTGAAGAGTCGTGTGTATATATAGCATTTCTTGCTCATTGTTAGGCATTTTTTACATTTTTGGAGTGGAAATCACAGGGCTGGTCCTTGTGATGTCCCGAGGAAGAGCTGAGGGGTACAGCTTGAAACTAGTTGGCTATCTACTAGGTTTCCGGTCCCATTAGTCAACCGGTTTTACCTAGAGACCCACCCCACCTTTTAATATATCTGCTAGGAGCACTAATAAAAGTCTTTTTTGCCCACTAGTAAGATATTTCTAATTCACACCACTCCACTCTCTTATCACTTCACACCACACATAGTCCTCACTAACAGTGCTCCTACGTATCTCGCAAGTTTTAGCATACCTTAACCCGCAGCGTGTTGGGTGGGCCCCTATGATGAAGCATGTCACTGTGAGGCAACTCCGGTGAGTGAGGGGACTCAAAATAATGGGTAATTTCTCCCCCTTTAATCTGAAATTCACATCCATCTATGATAGTGTTTTCAAAAAACATTGCTAGGTTCTTTATCCGATACTTCAGATTTTTTGGTACATGTATTAGCTCTGGAGGGCGAACCTAGTTCTGTATCCCTCTATCTCCCCCCTTTGTTTTTTTTCTTCAGCAGTGATAGTCCCAATTTCTAAAAAAGGGAATAGGGACAACCCCCAATGTTACCGCCCGATATCACTGATCGATGTCACGGCAAAAGTGTTGGGTCGAGTGGTCCTCAACCCCCTCATGGAATGGGCTGATACACATCAGATTATTACTGATATACAATACGGGTTCAGGGAGGGAAGGTCAACTACGGATCAATGTTTGAACCTCTATCTCCTGGTTGCCAAATATACGAAAGCAAGCAACGATGCAGTTTATTTGGGGTTCATGTATCTCTCTGCCTCTTTCGATCATGTTAACAGAGAGAAGCTATGGGCCCTGTTGACGAGCCTAGGGCATGACCCCGACTTAGTTAACATACTCAAAGCTTTGCACTCGAATACCTCTGCTTCAGTGCATTTTAACTCAGAAGGAGGCACAACAACACCTTTTCCATGCAGTAGTGGGGTCAGGCAGGGCTGTATTTCAGCTCCTTTTCTGTTCTCCCTCTACATTAACAATTTAGACAAGGAATTAGGTAAACTCGGAGTAGATTCCCCTCAAGTAGGGTCCTGCTCTGTCCCAGTCCTGCTTTACGCGGATGACGTGGTGCTGTTTGCCTGCACCCCTAAGGGTCTCCAGAGGCTGATTGATGGGTTTGTCAGTTTTATGAATACACTAGACCTATCTGCAAATCTGGATAAATCCTATGTTATGCTGACAGGGGCCAAACCTTGCAAGAAGTTCTCCTACAAGATAAGCACCCACAAACTAGGACAGGTTCAGTCCTTCTCTTACCTAGGCTTACTATTTGACGGGTTGTTAAGCTTCAAACTCCTAGTGGAAAAACACCGTCAAAAATTGGTGGCCTCAACTGGGGCAATAATGAATCATGGCCGTAGGCTGGGAAGGCGGTCGCCTGAACATGTAATGAACTTGGACAGATCGATCAGCTGCGCTAAAGTGGTGTATGGGTCAGAAGTATGGGGTTTTGTTAATATTCAACAGCTAAAGGCAGAGGAAAATGAATATTTTAGAACAGTACTTAAAACCCCACAAAGCATCCCTGCCCACATTATACATGAAGAGTTAGGAGGGACATATATTGAAGATCAAATAAAGGTCACACCTCTTATAGCCTGGCTGAAGATCTGGATTAATCCAGAGGCAGATCTTAGCAGACAAATCATCACAGACTGCCTAAAAAGGGATAAAGAAATGAGTATTCCTTGGTTAAAATATGTAAAAGGTACATTCAAGGGTATTGGTTGTAAGAATCTCTTTACCAATCCGGAAGACATCACTGCTCATGATAAACTGAGAGTTAAAAAAATGTTGGGGGAACGGGCAGCCGCCTCTAGGGCTGCCACAGAAGAAAGAAAACCCACAGTTGGTGCTTACAGATTATTGAAAACAGAGGGAGGAATGGAACCCTATCTTGCCCTCACACACATTGCACAGGAAAGATTTTACATAACTAGTTTTAGGCTTTACACCATATACTGGCTGATCCTCCAGGTTTCACTTTAATGGTTGAGCAGAAGGGTACCTGCGGCTGCGACAATAGGTCTCCGCAGGACACCCTTCACTTTGTATTGTTATGCTCATTTTATACGCTACCCAGGCGCAAGTTTTTAGTGGGAATTTTAAAAAAAGCAAAGTTTAAACACGCCAAGGCAGCATTACTGTTTTTGCAAAAGGCTAAGGACCCCTATACTCTGTTCTGTATAATGAATTTTATTAAGATCTCCGAAAGAATAAGGAACTCAAGAGGGCGTTGCTGAATGTATTGTTCGCCAGTTGATTATCCTTGGGCTAATGTATTTTAAGAATTTTTAACAGTTTTTATGAACTTTTGTGGTATTTTTTAAATGCAGAATAAAGAAAATATATTGATATTGATAATGTTTCACCCAAATCCAAAAATGATGGAAACCTTCAGGCGGTTCTACTATGCTCCATTGGAGCCACGTTGCCTGCTAAGGAAAGTGCTTAGTAAAGGAACTATATTTTCTCACCTACACTTGACGGAAACAGGTTCGGTGCCAATTAAGAAATCCACCCATGAACTTACTGGACATGGAGGGGTACTTGCCTGAGATTCATCTCTCCCGGGAAGGAGCTACAGTGGCCGTTGGAAGCTCATACCGACCCAACTCTAAGACATTAGCACGCTTCATCTCCTGTGTCCTCCTCTTTCTGATTAATGTCTTCCTCTCTGTCCCTTCCATTCTCTTTTATCCTGTGTGGCTTTCCTTCTTTTTCTCTAGCAAGCTTTGCTTCTTTATTTGACACTCTATATCCCACTCGCCCTCTTTGAACCTCCACCTTTTCCTTTATCTTCTAAAGTTTACAGCCCTATCTATGGGGGCAGGAGTGCTGCAGGATTAGGTATGTACCCAGTGGGGGAAACCGGGACCCCAGGAATAGCAATGGTGGAGGGTCCGAATCTGAAAAGACTAAACCTACTGCTGTGTCTGTGCTTGTGATGAGGACAGTTTCACTATTAAATGTTTTGAAATTCATACTGATGTTAACATGTAATTCACAAATGTACCAGGTGTGCACTTTTCACGTTTAGACTGACCACAGCTAACGTAGACCTCATTTTGAAATGGTTAGTGCAGTGTCTGGCTGCCAGCTTGATCCAAGCTGTGTATCTTTCTTTATTTCAGGAGAAAATGAACCAGCAATCTCAAATGTTCCAAACAGCAGCCAGCTGATATAAAAGTATGTGTTGGTAATGCTGCTATGGTTTACACATTGAGGTCCCCTTTAAACATTTTTAAACCTTTTTCATTTTCATGAGCCAAGTCACATGTTGGATGGCAGATCAGGCATGTTCCTTACCATGAGATTTGTAATGGTTACATCTGTCTGAGCTGCAGCAGTGTCGTATGATCTGCAAATAAATGTTAGGACTGCTGATAATAATGTCTGTTTCACAGGTGGCCTGCATGGAGGGCTCCAAGCAATACTTGTCCGCAGTTAAAAGGTGTTTGGAATCTACACGAAAAGAACACATTTTATGGTTAAAAGAAAAGGGAATTGCAGCAACAAGCAGCCTAATATCTACCACCTACACAAACACAGGCACTCTATCTCACAATGACACTGTGGCACCCTGGGTCATTTTTAGACTGTTTTTAGAGTCTCTTCATTGCTTGCTCTAGCCCTTCAGTACATTATGGACTTGATTCTCTCAGTTCAATGTGTGTTGTTGAGACCAACAGATACTCTTCTGAGTTCTAACAGCAGCAACATCTGCTTCTGGCATGGCAAGAAAGTTCTATAAATGTTCCAGAGGTTAAAATGATGTCATAATAAATAGAAGAGCGCACATCTGGTTGAGGTGCAATACAAACGACTGGCCATACAATTCAATCTAAATATTGAGCTAGTAGAGTGTGGGCGAGTGACCCACACTTCTCACCCCCATAAATCGAAACACATTTGTAACAAATTCAAGACCCTTTGCTGGTCTCCCGCTGCACTGTTCACCAACTTCTTCCAGCATTTTGTAAATGGTCTTTCTAACCTAATTTCCAGAATATCTTCTCAGCTGTGCTCTTTATGCCAAGTTCAAAGGCATTTAGGTTTAATTGCTGTCATCAGACCAGACCATCCATACGTTTGACCTGACTGTCTCAGCAATGTTCCAGTACTTTACCAAGATGGCGCCAAATTTGCACCTTCAGAAATTCTACACCAAAGGAGTGGAAAATCTCATAATTTTTATCCCTAAATTATGTGAAATGACAGAAAATTGTGGAAAATTGCACATAATGTACCCAAAACGCACTTTGGGTTATCTCGAATGAACGCAAAACTCAGGTACGTTCTTCACATTCAAAAGTCGCCAACCAAAGGAATGGTTCATATTGGGAATTTCTCTAATGGCACATTTTCTGCCAGAATCTGTCCCATACAAGACCTTTTATGCTCGAACAGCTTCAACTCCAGAAAATGTAATAAATGACACAATGGCGTTACCTCTGACATTTTGCAACGTATGCATAATGGAAAAATACCTAAATTACACAAGCTTTCCATAAAACAAGCATGGTCTTACTTTTCACACGCTGTGCTGACCTGCGCCCTGAGCAAATAAGGGAAGGGCTCCATGTTAGATTGAATGTGCTGCCCCCGAGCAGCCATGAACCTGCGATGCCCTGTTGGCAGCGCGTTCAATTGAAATATGGATCAGCTGTTTAAAAGCTTCTCCGCGTTTCACAGTGCAGGCGGCAACCCACCTACACTTTTAAGGGAGGTTAGAGATCCCCTTGCAGTCGTATCAGGTGAGTGGCTGAACCCGCATTCAGGGCAATGCCTGAGGAGGTCTTTGGACCCTGTTTCTCCTCCTCGAGAGGGCTGCTGTGAGGAAGCGCACTGAAAGTGCACTACCTTTTTGTGGCGCACTTTCAGTACACCTCTTAAAGGCATATATGTGTATGTGCCAAAGTCAGTCGGTAATATGGCACCGGCGCAGAGGCAAAGTGAATCCCTCATTTACATGGAGCCACGCCCCTATGCAAATGTGGACACGCCCTCTCATGATAGCACTGGAGCAACTTGTGTCCCAGCACTATCTTTATTAAAGAAGGGGACACACAAGCGTCTGCGGCTCCTTCTGTAATACCATTGTGCCCGGGGGAGCTCGAAGCGGGCACACATGACTGTTGCGCCCCCTGGGCACAAATATAAAATGGTACTAGGTCGGCAATGAAGATACAATTCATCCATGTACCTTTGAATGTTTCCCGGGTGCTACTGCTGCAGTGAGTGATTCCTGGGCGGCACAAGTGAAAAACGCCATAGCAAGCGACTTTGCCGTAGTTTTTGCAAACCTCGCAAATGATGGAACTCCCTGAAAAGAAAAGAAAAGAACGTTTATATTATTAGATTTTGTGTGTTGTTAGATTTTACATTATGCAAATATTTTGGTACTGGGCCCAGCATGTTTGTCAAAAACGTATATTTACGATATGTGTTGGCTCCGAGAACGTCTTCAAAGGTAAACCCTGGTTCTACTGTACAACATATTGTGGAATATACATTGGTATTCGATTAAACCACACCTACATTTCTCTTTTTCAGACTATTGTCCAGTCTGGGGACTGTGTACATTAAATGATGCTGAGCCACAGGCTGGTGAATAATGTTCTTTACTGTATGCAAGCACTGGCAATGCTAATAAGTCACTCATTCCTAGACTGATAGATCGATTCATTCATCCAATGGGTCATTTTTGTATTTAGACAATTATCCACCCACAATAAAACATACTGACATATGCCAACATGCACGATAAATAAAACGAGCGCACATAGAAAAGTGAAAGCATACCACCTCCTAAACTTGGTGAGAAAATGCAAATATACTATTGAACATTGCCAGAGGTGGTCATCTTTCAATGGTGATGTACACAGTGTGCAACTGTTTTACATTTTAAACATAGATGCACCATGAAGTAACAATGTGTTGGCCACCTTGGAGCAGTAAAAGCAATGACACAATGTGCACAATACAATCTTAAAATGCTAAAGCCATATTAAGCCTAGGTGGCCGGCATAACACTTCTAAATATGTTTACCATCTTGGAATTATGAAACAATGATATACTATAGACAATACCATTTCAAGATGGGCAACCATTTTGGAAATAGCGACAACAGCGGATGCAGCAAATGACATTGTGGGGCAAGCGAGCAGCCGGTTGGAGTGTGGGTGCGTGAGCTGCAGGACACTCATGAAAAAGAATGAAAGAAATGAAAGCGGGCCTATGAAATAAAAACATGGAAAAAGAATTGATTGGTCACCAACCCGGACAAAGAAGTGCCCTCATTTTCAGATGGATGTGCACATATGATCAGGGCCTATTGGAGTTAATAAATGTATTTCACAATACGTAGGCCAGGCCTACTCCCTTTGTAATGTTTAATAATAAACATATCAAACATATCAGACCTGTGGCATTTGTCATAACGTTTCCCAATGGACCAATCAGGACCACAATCTTCATTATTGAGTTATTGCCATAATAAACTGAGGCCTCCTGTCTTGCACATGAGCCAGCCGCCACCATCAACACTCAAAGAATAACAAATATGTACAAACTGACACTTAGCAAAGCAAGAGAAAACCCCCGTGGAATCGGCCTAACAAGGATTATCACGATGCGAATCTTGAACCTCAAGTGTTTGTCCAAGGGGATACCCAAACTGCACCCCTTGATTACAATGTTCATCTGTGATAGTCTTTGTAAGAAAATATCTGTCTGCAGCCTTTAACTAAGTGTAGGGACTATCCACATTTAAAGGCCCGATGGCATTAACCAACACTTTTCATAATAAATAAGCCAGGCTTACTGCCTTTGTCAAAACTTTTCATAATAAGCATATCAGAGGCGGATTAAATGATTGCTGGAATGTTGTGCCGACACTGGTCCTCCCACTCCATTCCATAATCACCATAGGACTTTGAGAACCCACATTCCACAATCACTTTCAGACTATAAGCACCCACATTCCACAGTCACCTTTAAACTTTGAGCACCCACATTCCACAATCACCTTCAGACTTTGAGCACCTACATTCCACAATCACCTTAAGACTATGAGTACCACATTCCACAATCACCTTAAGACTTTAAGCACCCACATTCCACAATCACCTTCAGACTATGAGCACCCACATTCCACAATCACCTTCAGAAAAGGAGCACCCACATTCCACAATTACCTTTAAACTTTGAGCACCCATATTCCACAATCACCTTCAGACTTTTAGCACCCACATTCCACAATCACCTTCAGACTATGAGTACCCACATTCCACAATCACCTTAGGACTTTGAGCACCCACATTCCACAATCACCTTCAGAATATGAGCACCCACATTCCACAATCACCTTCAGACTATGAGCACCCACATTCCACAATTACCTTTAAACTTTGAGCACCCATATTCCACAATCACCTTCAGACTTTTAGCACCCACATTCCACAATCACCTTCAGACTATGAGTACCCACATTCCATAATCACCTTAGGACTTTGAGCACCCACATTCCACAATCACCTTCAGACTATGAGCACCCACATTCCACAATTACCTTTAAACTTTGAGCACCCGAATTCCACTATCGTCTTCAGACTTTAAGCACCCAAATGCCACAATCACCTTCAGACTGTGAGCACCCACATTCCACAATTACCTTTAAAATGTGAGCACCCAAATTCCACAATCTCCATCATACTATGAGCACCCCATTCTACAGTTACCTTCTGACTATGAACACCCACATTTTACAGTCCCCTTCAGACTTTGAGCACCCACATTCCACAATCACCTTCAGACTTTGAGCACCTCATTCTCCAGTCACCTTCAGACTATGGGTACCCGCAATCCACAATCACCTTTAGACTTTGAGCACCGACATTCCACTATCACTTTCAGACTATGAGCACCCACATTCCACAATTACCTTTAAACTTTGAGCACCCACATTCCACAATCACCTTCAGAATATGAGCACCCACATTCCAAAATCACCTTCAGACTTTGAGCACCAACATTCCACCGTCACCTTCAGGCTTTGAGCACACCATTCTACAGTTACCTTCAGACTATGGGTACCCACATTCCACAATCACCTTCATACTATGAACACCCACATTTTACAGTCACCCTCAGACTTTGAGCACCCACATTCCACAATCACCTTCATACTATGAGTACCCACATTACATAATCACCTTCAGACATTGAGCACCCACATTCCACAATCACCTTCAGACTATGAGCACCCACATTCCACAATTACCTTTAAACTTTGAGCACCCATATTCCACAATCACCTTCAGACTACGAGCACCCACAGTCCAAAATCACCTTCAGACTTTGAGCACCTACATTCCACAATTACCTTTAGCTTTGAGCACCCACATTCTACAATCACTTTCATACTATGAGCACCCACATTCCACTGTCACCTTCAGACTTTGAGCACCTCATTCTACAGTTACCTTCAGACTATGGGTACCCACATTCGACAATCACCTTCATACTATGAACACCCATATTTAACAGTCACCTTCAGACTTTGAGCACCCACATTCCACAATCACCTTCAGACTTTGAGCACCCCATTTTACAGTCACCTTCAGACTTTGAACACCCACATTCCACAATCACCTTCTGACTTTGAGGGTATAGAGCGGGAATATCGACGTCAAAATATTGTGTTACATAAATATCTCCGCGGAAATAGTGACAAGAAGAAATATTGACAACAAAAATATAGTTTGACCAGAAAATCGACTGACAGGTAAGTAATATCGATAACAATAATATAGTTGTAATAAATATTGTTTACAAAAATATAGTTAACAAAAATATCTAATTTATAATAATTATAAGTATTTTAGTGTTTTTAATGAGTATTATTTGTCAATTTATTATATGTTGTAGCATTTTATTAGTTATTAATGTATTTTATGTTGAATGTTGTGTTATTAGTTCCGTAGCGGGTTGTGGGTTTATAGGGGAATAGGGTGGGAAGTAATTTAAATATATTAAATTAATTTATTAATTAATGTGTTAATTTAATATAAATTGTTTAATAATTATGTGTTAATTAATTTAAATTAGTTAATTGATAATAAATTATGTTAATTAATTATGTTAATTGTTTAATTAATTTTACGTGTGTGTAGTGGACTTTATAACAGAAAATGTTGTGAAGTAATTAAATTGTTATTGAATAATTATTAAATGAATTATAAATTAATCATAATTAAATAATTATTAATTGTAAAAGAGTAAATAAATTTAAGATTGTGTTGTGGTGTTTATGAGTGTATATGGTGTGAAAGCTGTCAATTAATTAATTAATAAAATAATTTAAAAATACATTAATAATCATTAATTAATTAGTACATATTAAATGTAATTGAGTAATTAATTGTAGGTGTGTAGGTGTTTGTTAATAATAATATATTTAAATGTATATATTAAATATGTGTATAATCTAAAATAAATGTTATACTAAATTTGATAGATGGATTTTATTTTGTTTTGAGTTCCAGCGCTTTCCCTACTGTTATACCCTGTGGAGTGGGAATAGTAATTGTTATTCCTACGCTATCCAGCGCTTTCCCTACTGTTGCACCCTCTGGAGTGGGAATAGTAATTTTTACCCCTACGCTATCCAACGCTTTCCCTACTGTTGCACCCTTTGGAGTGGGAATAGTAATTTTTACCCCTACGCTATCCAGCGCTTTCCCTACTGTTGCACTCAGTGGAGTGGGAATAGTAATTTTTACCCCTACGCTATCCAACGCTTTCCCTACTGTTGCACCCTTTGGAGTGGGAATAGTAATTTTTACCCCTACGCTATCCAGCGCTTTCCCTACTGTTGCACTCAGTGGAGTGGGAATAGTAATTTTTACCCCTACGCTATCCAGCGCTTTCCCTACTGTTGCACTCACTGGAGTGGGAATAGTAATTTTTACCCCTATGCTATCCAACGCTTTCCCTACCGTTGGACCCTTTAGAGTGGGAATAGTAATTTTTACCCCTACTCAAACCAGCGCTTTCCCTACTGTTGCACTCTTTGGAGTGGGAATAGAAATGTTTACCCCTACGCTATCCAGCGCTTTCCCTACTGTTGCACTCACTGGAGTGGGAATAGTAATTTTTACCCCTACGCTATCCAACGCTTTCTCTACTGTTGGACCCTTTGGAGTGAGAATAGTAATTTTTACCCCTACTCAATCCAGCGCTTTCCCTACTGTTGCACTCACTAGAGTGGGAATAGTAATTTTTCCCCCCACGCTATCCAACGCTTTCCCCACTGTTGCACCCTTTGGAGTGGGAATAGTAATTTTTACCCCTTTCTCTATCAAATTTTTTAACTATTAATGTTATAATATTTTTATTGAATGTATGTATTTTTATTGTTATATACTTTTATGTGTTAAATATATGTATATGTACACATTTATTAAGTTTATTTTGATTAAATTTAGTTAGGTTGTCATAAATAGTTAAAATATAAAAGTAATGTAATGTATTTTGTTAACAATAGTTATATTTTTTAATTATTTAATTTGATTTATAATAAATATTAAAGTCGATATTTTTTACATTTATATTTATTACATCTATATTTTTGAGTCGATATTTATGTACTTACCTGTTTAGGTATAGGGAGTCGATATTTTTTAAAACGATATTTATACAGCTATATTTTTGTAAATTATATTTTTGTTAACAATATTTTAACATGGAACCGTTTTTGAGCACCCACATTCCACAAATACCTTTAAACTTTGAGCACCCACATTCCACAATCACCTTCATACTAAAAGCACTCATATTACACAAACCTTCAGACTTTGAGCATTAACATTCCACAATTACCTTTAAACTTTGAGCACCCGCATTCCACGATCACATTCAGACTATTAGCACCCACATTCCACAATCACCTTCAGACTTTTAGCACCCATATTCTACAATCACCTTCATACTATGAGCACTCACATTCAACAATCACCTTCAGACTATGAGCACCCACATTCCACAATCACCTTCAGACTTTCAGCACCCACATTCCACAATCACCTGCAGACTATGAGCACCCACATTCCACAATCACCTTTAGACTTTGAGCACCCACATTCTACAATCACCTTCAGACTTGGAGCACCCACATTCCACAATCACCTTCAGACTATGAGCACTCACATTCCACAATCACCTTCAGACTTTCAGCACCCACATTCCACAATCACCTTATAACTATGAGAACCCACATTCCACAACCTCCTTCAGACTTTGAGCACCCACATTCTACAATCACCTTCACACTATGAGCACTCACATTCCACAATCACCTTCACACTATGAGCACCCACATTCCACAATCACCTTCAGGCTTTGAGCACTCCATTTTACAGTTACCTTCAGACTATGGGTACCCACATTCTACAATCACCTTCATACTATGAACACCCACAGTTTACAGTCACCTTCAGACTTTGAGCACCAGCATTCCACAATCACCTTCAAACTATGAGCACCCACATTCCTCAATCACCTTCAGACTTTGAGCACCCACATTCCACAATCACCTTTAGACTTTGAGCACCCACATTCCATCGTCACCTTCAGGCTTTCAGCACTCCATTTTACAATCACCTTCACAATATGAGCACTCACATTCCACAATCACCTTCAGACTATGAGCACCCACATTCCACAATCACCTTCAGACTTTAAGCACCCACATTCCACAATCACCTTCAAACTATGACCACCCACATTCTACAGTCCCCTTTAACTATGAGCACCCGCATTCCACAATCACCTTCATACCCAGAGCACCCACATTCCACAATCATCTTCAGAGTTTGAGCACCCACATTCCACAATCACCTTCAGACTATGAGCACCCACATTCCACAATTACCTTTAAACTTTTAGCACCCACATTCCACAATCACCTTCAGACTTTGAGCACCCACATTCCACAATCGCCTTCAGACTATGAGCACCCACATTCCACAATTACCTTTAAACTTTGAGCACCCACATTCCACAATCACCTTCAGACTATGAGCACCCACATTCGGCAATGACCTTCAGACTTTAAGCACCCACATTCCACAATTACCTTTAAACTTTGAGCACTCACATTCCACAATCACTTTCATACTTTGAGCACCCACATTCCACAATCACCTTCAGACTATGAGCACCTACATTCCACAATCACCTTCAGACTATGACTACCCACTGTCCAAAATCACCTTCAGACTTTGAGCACCCACATTCCACAATCACCTTCATACTATTGGCACCCACATTCCACAATCACCTTCAGACTATGAGCACCCACATTCCACAATCACCTTCAGACTTTGAGCACCCACATTCCATTGTCACTTTCAGGCTTTGAGCACTCCATTTTACAGTTACCTTCAGACTATGGGTACCCACAATCTACAATCACCTTCATACTAAGAACACCCACATTTTACAGTCACCTTCAGACTTTGAGCACCAGCATTCCACAATCACCTTCAAACTATGAGCACCCACATTCCTCAATCACCTTCAGACTTTGTGCACCCACATTCCACAATCACCTTTAGACTTTGAGCACCCACATTCCATTGTCACCTTCAGGCTTTGAGCACTCCATTTTACAGTTACCTTCAGACTTTGAGCACCCACATTCCACAATCACCTTCAGACTATGAGCACCCACATTCGGCAATGACCTTTAGACTTTAAGCACCCACATTCCACAATTACCTTTAAACTTTGAGCATTCACATTCCACAATCACTTTCATACTTTGAGCACCCACATTCCACAATCACCTTCAGACTATGAGCACCCACATTCCACAATCACCTTCAGACTATGACTACCCACTGTCCAAAATCACCTTCAGACTTTGAGCACCCACATTCCACAATCACCTTCATACTATTGGCACCCACATCCCACAATCACCTTCAGACTATGAGCACCCACATTCCACAATCACCTTCTGACTATGAGCACCCACATTCCACAATCACCTTCAGACTTTTAGCACCCACATTCCACAAACACATTCAGACTATGAGCACCCAAATTCCACAATCACCTTCAGACTATGAGCACCCACATTCCACAATCACCTTCAGACTTTCAGCACGCACATTCCACAATCACCTGCAGACTATGAGCACCCACATTCCACAATCACCTTCAGACTTTGAGCACCCACATTCCAAAATCACCTTCAGACTTTGAGCACCCACATTCCACAATCACCTCCAGACTATGAGCACCCACATTCCTCAATCACCTTCAGACTTTGAGCACCCACATTCCACAATCACCTTTAGACTATGAGAACCCATATTCCACAACCTCCTTCAGACTTTGAGCACCCACATTCCACAATCGTCTTCAGACTTTGAGCACCCACATTCTACAATCACCTTCAGACCATGAGCACCCACATTCCACAATTACCTTTAAACTTTGAGCACCCACATTCCACAATCACCTTCAGACTTTGAGTACCCACATTCCACAATCACCTTCAGACTATGAGCACCCACATTCCACAATTACCTTTAAATTTTGATCACCCACATTCCACAATCCGATTGACGGACTCCAGGCAACGGAAGGACTGGGGTGGGGCCTCCGGCGCCGCGCACTGCATGAGGCCAGAGCTGCGGCCTACACGGCGGAACTGAAGGATCCTGGGGGCACATTTGGCTGGCCGTGCCCCGCTGGAGGAGCTAAGTCAGGAGTGGAGCTTTGCCCCTTGGGAGGCGGAAGTCTCGGGCGGCGGAGAGAGAGCGCCGGCGGGGCAACTGAGAACTGGGGCTCCGCCAGGCAGGTGAAACTACGCAACGCCGCGGCTGCGGCCTGCTCTCCCGAAATCGCTTTGTGGATGGCGGCTGGACTGGCGGGCCTCACTGGCTGAGGCAGGGGGACCTGCTTGACTCTCCCGCCGCTGGAGACAGCCTGGTCTGCCGTATCGCCGCTCCGACCGGTGTGGCTTGGGAGAGGCTCGAAACCTGCACCCCCAGTCTGGCGAGTGGCCTACTGGGAGCATTAGAGGTGAGGTGGCGTGACGGATGAATGGCTGGCCTGGATTGCCCCCCTTGCGCGACTGCCCCGGGGACGAGGGCACGCTGTTCCCCCTCGGCCTAGAGAGCCAGGGGTCCCCTGGCTGTGGCGCTGATCTGAGAAACGCTGGCAATACAGAGTGTGGTGCATGGTGACGATGGAGTGGCACGCCGAGTACTTGGGGGACCCACGCCTTTTTTGCCTGCGGTGGAGGTGGTGAGGACCAGTTTGCGCCTGGCACATGGACTAGAGGGCTCGGAGACTGGCCGGATTTTGAGGTGTGCTACTCGCAGACGATGGAGCAGGAGCACTGGGGATACGTGGGAGCGGTGCGGATCGATCGACTGGTGTCCCGAGAGTGCGGCGACGAGCTGCGGCTACTCAGTGTCTCTGCAGGTAGCCAAGGAGTGCGCTACGCCGCACAGAATGGCCGGCAACAAGGGGAACAAGAAGGGGGATCATGCCCTGCCGGACATGTTCAGCAGAAGCAATACGAGGCAAGTTCGGGGACAGCATTCCCCAGGCCAATCGAGCAGCTGCCAGGGGGCGAGCGGTGGAGAACCGCCAGTCACCAGGTCTTTTCTTGAATCGCTCTTCAGCTCCCTGCAAGAGGACTTTCAAACACTGAAGCAGGAGGTGGCTGGGGAGGTTCGAGAGGTGCGGAGGGAAGTCGATGGCCTGGGCGAAAGGGTGACCTCCGTGGAGGAAGCTGGACACGCCCGTGACGAAGAGATTACGCAGCTCCAGCAAGAAGTGATACGGCTGCGGGACCAACATATTGATCTTCAATCACAATTAGAGGGCCTTGAGAACCGGTCCCGGAGAAACAACATTCGGGTCCAGGGTGTTCCTTTCGGAGAAGAGGGGGAGGACGCGGCTTGCTACCTGAGAGACATGTTCCGGGAGATACTGGGTGAGCCAACTGACTTTCTTGTCAGGATAGACAGGGCGCATAGAGTGGGCTTGCGGCACCGCTCCTCAGCGCCTCCTCCTGATCTCCTGGCCTTCCTACCGGATTACCCCTTAAAAGAGAGGATCCTCCGTGAAGCCCGAGCCAAGCCATCCCTGGAATTTAGGGGTCACCGCATGGCTCTCTTCCAAGATCTTTCAGCAATCACGCTGCAAAAACGCAAGGCTTTTAAGATAACGACTGACTTTCTACGAGAGCATGACACTCAGTATTCATGGGGCCATAGCTAGCTTCCGCCTCATTTTCCACTGGAATGGAACTTTGCATCAGCTGCGCTCCCTTCAAGACATCTGCGTGGTGCTGGGAATCACTGCAACGGATGAAGACGCACCCACCCCACGCCGTCGACGTGTCACTAGAGATGGCTGGCAGTCGGTCCCTGGTCGTCGGCCCTCCACCCCCTCTGCAAGACCGGACTCGCCTACTACTCGAGCATACATGGATAGCGCAGTGAGAGGGGTGGCCAGAGACACAGCGTCCGGTGCGGTCGCACTGACTGCCTGAGCAGTACTCCGGGGGGAGATCGACATTGCTTCTGAGTTGCCGCACGTTTGGGGGCCCGGGGGAGGGGGGGGAGTGGGTAGTTGCGTAGTAGCTGGACGTCCACTTCTGTGTTTTCCACGGCCTTGTCCGTTACGGACCGGACTGGGACAATGGTACCTTTGGAACGGTTTGGGGGAAGAGGGAGGTGGGGGGTGTTGTGGGGGGGGGGGTCGTTGGGGACTGGGAGTTTCGGGGGGAGATCCGGGAGTTGGGTGAAGGGAGGGGGGTCGTCCAGTGAACCATGCAGGTACTAGCTGTTCTAGCGGCCTTCATTCACCTTGTCTGGGCCAGGGGGGGTCGCTGGGCGCTTGCGGGGAGAGGGGAGGAGGTCATCCACCGCGCTATGCAGCTACAGACTACACGGGAGTCATCCACATATCTTCGTTTACCTGGCTGGGGAAGCTGCATGCCCTTGTATTGTTTCTGCCTTGCCTTTCTCCCTCTGACACTGTGGTGGGTGTTCATGCCTCTCACCGCACCTAGACAGGGATGTCACGCTTTCACATACATAGTCCTTTATGCCTCCTTCATCCTTTAAGGTTGTGACCCTGAATGTCCGGGGTTTGAATAATCCTGTCAAAAGACGGGCAGTGCTTTCGCTCCTGGAGAACAGTCATGCTGACATATGCCTCCTTCAGGAGACGCACCTGCTGTTACAGGACACACATAGACTACGCTCACATAAGTTCCCCATCCAATTCTTTTCCTCTTGTACCACTAAGATAGCGGGGGTGGCGATTCTGGTGGCAAGACACTTTAAGTGGGAACATCTTCATAAGTTCTCCGAACAGAAGGGCAGATTGTTGGCACACAGGTTCAGGATTGGGGGGCTTACCTTCATGATTGGGTCCCTTTATAGCCCTAATGATCGACAGGAACGGTTCCTGCAGTCAGCGGTCAAGGATATAACTGCCTCGCCAGACAGACATATTATTCTCAGAGGAGATTTCAAAATGGTTTTCGACTCCGCTGTGGACAGATCGGCCCAGCGCTCCCCGCATGCCGGGGAATTCTCCACCGGTTGTAAGGCGCGTCTGACGGAGGTAGACCTTCTTGACCTTTGGCGACATATGCACCCGACAAACAGAGACTACTCATATTATTCCCACGCACACAAGTCATATGCTAGGCTCGATCACCTCCTGGTTACGTCTCCGGTGCGGGCGCTGGTCTCGGGGTCTGAAATGGGTGTGCTGTCTCTCTCGGACCACGCTCCGGTTGATGTCACATTGTGTTTGCCCCCGGCCGCTCATCCTCCTAAGACATGGTGCCTCCGAGATACTCTGCTGCACAGGAAAGTGGTGGTGGACCGTATTGAGGATGCGCTCCGGGACGATTTTGCCCACAACAATAACTTCGACACCACCCGGGCCACACAGTGGGCGGCCCTGAAGGCAGTCCTCAGGGGGGAATTTTTGGCGATCTCTGCAGCCGAAAACAAGGAACGAAGGGACAAAAGGGAAGAACTTACTTATAAGGTTCGTGAGCTTGAACTGATACATCGCAGGACGGGGGCGCCCCGAATTTGGCGGAAGCTCAAGGAAGCGAGAAAGCTTCTGGCAGCCCTTGATTTGGATCGGGCGGAGTACGCGGCACTCCGGCTGTGCCACGCCTTTTACACAGGGGAGACCGTTGTGGCAAGTTGCTGGCCAATCGGCTCCGAGCGGCATGCCAGAGTCAGCTGGTGTGGGAGATTTTTGACCCTGCAGGTGCGGCAGAAACAGAAGATGCTCGTATCTCGGGCATGTTCCGCGGGTTTTACGCAGATCTTTACACTAGTGAACCACCAAATGAGGCGGCCATGGTATCCTATCTGTATTCGGTCGCCTTGCCCTCCCTGGCCCCTTTGCAGGTGGAACACCTGAATCGGGATATTAGAATAGAGGAGGTGGTGTCTGCTATTGCCAGGTTTAAACACGGTAAGGACACGGTAAGGCACCGGGCCCGGATGGGTACACCGCGCTTTTTTATAAAACATTTTGCACGTCGCTAGCCCCTATCCTTACCCGGCTTTTCAACTCATTTGCGGAACCGGGGGCCATTCCACCTGACCTTCTACGGGCGTCCATCACTGTTATTCCCAAACCAGGGAAGGATACGAAGCACTGTGGGTCTTACAGACCGATATCCCTCCTGAACGTGGACTTAAAACTCTACACGGGGATCTTGGCCAGCCGGTTGGCCCCTCACCTGCACGGTCTTATCGATCCTGATCAAGCAGATTTTGTCCCGGCGAGGCAAACGGTCGACAATACGAAACGTGTGGTCCACCTGATAGAGAAAGCATCCCGGATTCCGGGGGAAAGAATGCTGCTAGCTGTGGACGTGGAGAAGGCGTTCGACTGGGTGCATTGGCCTTTCTTGGAACAAGTGCTGGTGAAGGTGGGCATAGGGGAAAAGTTCCGCTCCATGATCCTCAACTGCTACAGGCAACCGACGGCCGTGGTCCGAGTGAACGGGTACAACTCTGGGGCCTTTAACATCGAGCGGGGCACTAGGCAGGGGTGCCCGCTTTCGCCCCTGCTCTTTGCTCAACGGGTCCGTGACAACCTGGTAGTGACAGGGATATGGATGGGAGGCTTCACGCACGCTATCAGCATGTATGCTAATGATGTCATCTTCTCGCTAGCTGAACCCCGGACAGCCTTGCCGGCTTGCGTCGAGGAGCTGGATTCCTTTGGCGCGGTCGCGGGGTTTAGGATGAATATGGGGAAGTCAGTGGCTCTAGATATCTTCCTTGAGCCAGCCACTAGGACGCACCTACAGAATAGATTTCCCATGCTCTGGTCATAAGAGGTGGTACCTTATCTAGGAATCAAGATAGCCCCCACACTACCGGCTATGGTCTCGACCAACTACATGGCCTTGGGGGCGAAGGTCAAGGAGGAATTAAGTCGATGGAACCGCAGCACCCTCTCTTGGTTGGGCAGGATTGCTGCCATTAAAATGACGGTCTTATCTCAGGTTCTTCACTTGTTCCGGGCTCTGCCGCTCCAGCCTCCGGTCAGGTGGATCCCGCAATGCAGTCGGATGTTGCACGGTTTATATGGCAGGGGAAAAAGCCCAGAATGCACAGGGCCCTTTCACTTCTGGCCCCTCAGGCGGGAGGCTTGGGAATACCTGACTTCCGTAAGTACTTCCAGGCAGCGCAGCTGCGGTATTTCGTGGAATGGTGTAGGTGGGAGTCTGATAAGCACTGGCTTTTCCAGGACCAGGGGGTGGCGGGTAGACCCCTGCAGGAGGTCCTATTTCTGCGCTGGTCCCACCGGCCTACGAATCTGTACGCCTCGTTTGTTACTAGGGTGCCTCTGAGGGTCTGGGATGCTACTTGCATCGAGTATGAACTCACCTCGTTCCCGTCGCTGCTTACGCCGTTAGTGGACAACCCGGACTTTACCCCGGGAATGGAAAAGGGGGCATTCACACACTGGAGGCAGGCGGGGTGTAGAGCACTGTGTCACATGTATGGCCCGGAGGGGGTGGTCCCCTTCCCGCAGTTTTGTCAGGAGTTTTGCCTCCCCGAGGCTGAGAGGCACCGTTACATGCAAGCGCACCACTTGGCTCTTCAACCACAGGTGAGGGAGACGGCCGACAGACATTTTACACCATACGAAAACTGGCTCTTATCACGTACATCAGACACGAAACTGATTACAGACCTCTACAGGTTTTTGCAACGGCCTTCGAAGCACCTCTATAACCCGGGGAGGGAACGCTGGGAGAGAGAGTTGGGAAGGACGTTAAGCCCTAGGGAGTGGGAGCACATCTCCTATAGAGCGCGGCACTCAACATATCACATGGGCCACACCGACACATTGACTAAGGTCTCCACCTACTGGTACTACACACCTGAGCGGATTCACGAAATTGACCGTAGTAGGGAGGACACATGTTGGCGAGGGTGCGGGCTTCGGGGTACACTCACACACATCCTATGGGATTGCCCTTTCTTAGAAGTCTATTGTAAGGAAGTACTGGATGAAATAGACTCTCATTTTGGCATCGAGCTCCCACACTTCCCTGCATATACCTTGCTGGGGCTTCCGAATGGACTGATGTATC
The DNA here is from genome assembly GCF_964263255.1 of Lissotriton vulgaris. Lineage (NCBI taxonomy): Eukaryota > Metazoa > Chordata > Amphibia > Caudata > Salamandridae > Lissotriton > Lissotriton vulgaris. The sequence goes on from NC_141697.1 coordinate 10,176,426, forward strand.
CCCTTAAATCCCGCAGAGGTAGGCAAATAGCCATTGCCCTGGGCTTGGCAGTTCAGAACATTCTGATACACTGGCGCACCACCACGATACCCACCACCACAGGCTGGCTTCATAGATTGTGGCACGTGCTGGGTATGGAGAAATTGTCCCTCATGGTGGCTGAGGAGATAGCACAATTCAACAAACTCTGGCAACCGTTTCATTCCTTACTGCTCACAGAGTTTAGGGAGATTACCTGTCCCAAATACCTCCGCCTCATGTGGCTCACGAGCCCAGCAATGCCAGACCAATGATTTGATATGTGCCTCATTTTCCCTGCGTGAGGAGGCTTTGATATATACGCTTCTGGTGGGGCTTGTGCACTGGATGACGGGTGGGGAGGGGGGGGTTGGGTTGGGGTTTTGACAGTTGGGGTTGGAGGGTTGTTTGCAATGGAAATGTCATTTCATACTAGGATAGTGCAGTCCTTATACTGCTGTGTTCGAACAACACAAACAGACTGCGCCTAACAGCTCTTTATCAGGGACGGGGCATCACCCGTCCTTACAGGTCGCTTTATGATAATGTAATCTTGTCTTGGTATGTCTTGATGAATAAAATACTTTAAACATAAACTTTGAGCACCCACATTCCACAATCACCTTCATACCATGAGCACCCACATTCCACAATCACCTTCAGACTATGAGCACCCACATTCCACAATCACCTTCAGACTTTGAGCACCCACATTCCACAATCACCTCCATACTATTGGCACCCACATTCCACAATCACCTTCAGACATTGAGCACCCCCATTCCATTGTCACCTTCAGGCTTTGAGCACCCCATTCTACAGTCACCTTCAGACTTTGAGCACCCACAATCCACAATCACCTTCAAACTATGAGCATCCCACATTCCTCAAGAACTTTCAGACTTTGAGCACCCACATTCCACAATTACCTTTAAACTTTAAGCACCCACATTCCACAATCACCTTCATACTATGAGCACCCACATTCCACAAACACCTTCAGCCTTTGAGCACCCACATTACACAATCACATTCAGACTATGAGCACCCATATTCCACAATTACCTTTAAACTTTGTGCACCCATATTCCACTATCACCTGCAGACTTTGAGCACCCACATTCCACAATCACCTGCAGACTATGAGTACCCATATTCCACAATTGCCTTTAAACTTTGAGCACCCACATTCCACAATCACCTTCAGACTATGAGCACCCACATTTGACAATGACCTTCAGACTTTGAGCACCCACATCCCATAATTAACTTTAAACTTTGAGCACCCATATTCCACAATCACTTTCATACTATGAGCACCCACATTCTACCGTCACCTTCAGACTTTGAGCACCCCATTCTACAGGTACCTTCAGACTATGGGTACCCACATTCTACAATCACCTTCATACTATGAACATCCACATTTTACAGTCACCTTCGGACTTTGAGCACCCGCATTCCACAATCACTTTCAAACTATGAGCACCCACATTCCTCAATCTCCTTCAGACTTTGAGCACCCACATTTCACAATTAACTTTACACTTTGAGCACCCACATTCCACAATCACCTTCATACTATGAGCACCCACCTTCCCAAAACACCTTCAGGCTTTGAGCACCCACATTTCACAATCACATTCAGACTATGAGCACCCACATTCCACAATCACCTTCCGACCTTGAGCACCCACATTCCACAATCACCTTCAGACTATGAGTACCCACATTCCACAATCACCTTAAGACTTTGAGAACCCACATTCCAAAATCACCTTCAGACTATGAGCACCCACATTCCACAATCACCTTCATACTATGAGCACCCACATTTCACAATCACATTCAGACTATGAGCACCCACATTCCACAATCACCTTCAAACTATGAGCACCCACATTCTACAGTCCTCTTTAGACTATGAGCACCCACATTCCACAATCACCTTCATACCCAGAGCACCCACATTTCACAATCATCTACAGACTTTGAGCACCCATATTCCACAATCACCTTCTGACTATGAGCACCCACATTCCACAATTACCTTTAAACTTTGAGCACCCACATTCCACAATCACCTTCAGACTTTGAGCACCCACATTCCACAATCACCTTCAGACTATGAGCACCCACATTCCACATTTACCTTTAAACTTTGAGCACCCACATTCCACAATCACCTTCATACCATGAGCACCCACATCCTACAATTACCTTCAGACTATGAGCACCCACATTCCACAATCACCTTCAGACTTTGAGCACCCACATTCTACAATCATCTTCATACTATTGGCACCCACATTCCACAATCACCTTCAGACTATGAACACCCACATTCCACAATTACCTTCAGACTTTGAGCACCCCCATTCCATCGTCACCTTCAGGCTTTGAGCACCCCATGCTACAGTTACCTTCAGACTATGGGTACCCACATTCTACAATCACTTTCATACTATGTTGGACCCGGCCTCGTGGCGTGGTCCTCTCTGATCCCCGCAACCCAAGAACTACTGGTGGACCTGACCCCAGCCCGCCCAGAACTGTACACGACCCCTGTACACAAGACCTGAGCCGATCTCCAAACCGCGTGCCTGCACCCGTGCACGTGACCATCAGACTCCATGTTTGGCCACACCGGCCGGCTGGCCGCCTTCTTCCCTTTTGGCAGCTCTTGGCCGACCCTGGCTGCAGACAGGCGTGCGTGTCCGGCACGCCCGGACCCGCCCGGGGGGTGAAGGACCCACCAAGTACCCGAAACCAAGACTTCAATCACACCTCCGGCCCCCTCCCGAGAAACTGGTTCCCCTCACACCTCTGAACTATCCCTGGGGGCTGGTTTCGATCACACCTTTGGCCTCCTAGCGAGCTGGCTCCAAACCTTGATGGGTGTCAAGGAGTCCCTGGATGCACGGTAGAAAGCATCAAAGAACCAGACGCCCAGACAATCGGCCGACTGGCCCTCGGACCACCGGCCCCTTGCCTATGAGGGTCCGGACATCAAGGGGCCCCTGAACTATAAGACAGCCTGCCTCACATCCGGCAGTTGTATCCTGGACAAGAAAGCCCTGCTGATCTGCTCGTGGCTGACCTTGAGGAGAACAGACTCTGACCCACCGAGCCCTGCTGACGCTGTCGCGGCTCGTCCTCGAAGCTACGGAACTGAACCACCGAGCCCTGCTGACGCTGTCGCGGCTCCCTCTCGAAGAGAAAGACTTGAACCATCGGAGTCCTGCTGACCTCGTCGCAGCCCACTCTTGAGAACAAGAGACTCGTGCTACCAACCTGATCCCTGCTGATGCTGTCGCGGCTCCTCCTGAACTACGACCCCTACGGTGCACTCCGGATTGAGCCCTGCTGACCTCGTCGCGGCGTGAGGAGCCCTCTGGTCCGGCTGGACCATCGACGCTACCCTCACGACTACCTCGAACCGAAGCGAGTAGGACAGCAAGTACCATCGCCAGCCTACGTACCCCCCAGTTTGAGGATTGAGAACTGTGCGCAGGGTACGCTACGTACTGGCCGGCCCTTGAGACTGTCCCGCTTCCCCGTTCCCTTGTGTTACGAGACTTTCACGATCCCTCAATCGCTGTATATTGCTACCTTTTTACCTTTGATAAAGTTCATACTTGATAAAGATCCACGGTGTGGTGTCCGTTCGTAAGTGTGGTGTTCCAACAGTGTGTACGATCAGTCCTCCCCGGTGGGGACCCTCCCTCGATAAGACTCGGCAGGAATTGTGGGAGAGGAGGGTCTCGGGTGGTTAGGAGAGCAATCTTGACCCCTGAGGTCGGCCCCTTCCAACATACTATGAACACCCACATTTTACAGTCACCTTCAGACTTTGAACACCCACATTCCACAATCCCCTTCAAACTATGAGCACCCACATTCCTCAATCACCTTCAGACTTTGAGCACCAACTTTCCACAACTACCTTTAAACATTGAGCACCCACATTCTACAATCACCTTCTTACTATGAGCACCCACATTCCACAAACACCTTCAGACTTTGAGCACCCACATTCCACAATCACATTCAGACTATGAGCACCCACATTCCACAATCACCTTCAGACTTTACCCACATTCTACAATCACCTTCATACTATGAGCACCCACATTCCACAAACACCTTCAGACTTTGAGCACCCACATTCCACAATCTCATTCAGACTATGAGCACCCACATTCCACAATCACCTTCAGACTTTGAGCACCCACATTCCACAATCACCTTCTGACTATGAGCACCCACATTCCACAATCACCTTCAGACTTTGAGCACCCACATTCCACAATCACCTTCAGACTATGAGCATCCACATTCCAAAATTACCTTTAAACGTTGAGCACCCACATTCCACAATCACCTTCAGTCTATGAGCACCCACATTTCACAATCACCTTCAGACTTTGAGCACCCATATTCCACAATTACCTTTAAACTTTGAGCACCCACATTCCACAATCACCTTCATACTATGAGCACCCACATTCCACTGTCACCTTCAGACTTTGAGCACCCAATTCTACAGTTACCTTCAGACTATGGGTACCCACATGGCATAACCACCTTCATACTATGAATACTCACAATTTACAGTCACCTTCAGACTTTGAGCACCCACATTACACAATCACCTTCAGACTTTGAGCACCCACATTCCACAATTACCTTTAAACTTTGAGCACCCACATTCCACAATCACCTTCATACTATGAACACCCGCATTCCACCATCACCTTCAAACTATGAGCACCCACATTTCTCAATCACCTTCAGACTTTGAGCACCCACATTCCACAATTACCTTTAAACTTTAAGCACCCACATTCCACAATCACCTTCATACTATGAGCACCCACATTCCACAAACACCTTCAGACTTTGAGCACCCACATTCCACAATTACCTTTAAACTTTGAGCACCCACATTCCACAATCACCTTCATACTATGAGCACCCACATTCCACAAACACCTTCAGTCTTTGAGCATCCACATTCCACAATCACATTCAGACTATGAGCACCCACATTCCACAATTACCTTTAAACTTTTTGCACCCACATTTCACAATCACCTGCAGACTATGAGTACCCACATTCCACAATTGCCTTTAAACTTTGAGCACCCACATTCCACAATCCCCTTCAGACTTTGAGCACCCACATTCCACAATCACCTTCAAACTATGAGCACCCACATTCTAAAGTCCCCTTTAGACTATGAGCACCCACATTCCACAATCACCTTCAGACCTTGAGCACCCACATTCCACAATCACCTTCAGACTTTGAGCACCCACATTCCACAATCACCTTCAGACTTTGAGCACCCACATTCCACAATCACCTTCAAACTATGAGCACCCACATTCTAAAGTCCCCTTTAGACTATGAGCACCCACATTCCACAATCACCTTCATACCCAGAGCACCCACATTCCACAATCATCTTCAGACTATGAGCACCCACATTCCTCAATTACCTTTACACTTTGAGCACCCACATTCCACAATCACCTTCAGACTTTGAGCACCCACATTCCACAATCACCTTCAGACTATGAGCACCCACATTCCAAAATCACCTTCAGACTATGACTACCCATGTAGCGTAGTTCCTATTTTCCCTATATGCCCTGCGCATTGGAATAGCATAAACAGCAGTGTAGACGTAGAAGTGCGGTCTTCCAGGTCTCTACTGACTATGCTAAACTTAATTGGGTTTGTTACCAACCAGCTCAGAGGTCACTGGAAACTATCTTGACTGAATAGGAAGTGATCAGCTCCCCTGGCTCAGACAAGAAGGGATTTAGTTTTCCAACAACCGCATAAACATGACAACTTTGCTCCTCTAGAATAAGAGTCAATCTCTAGAGTTGTGTGAAACAATAGACAGTTATTTTACTCAGTCAGTTCTGCAAATTACTTTCACCAAGATGCAGAGAATAGAGAGACGGGCTTTTTCAATAAAAGGTATTATTTATTGAACAGTCTTTCTTCTCATGCAAGAGAAAAGAATTGCCACAATTGCAAGACTTATTATTATAAAAAGTGCGTACAGTAAAAAGAGGATTGCGAAATAATACTGTAAAAGCATTGATATGGTTTCTTAGCCATACAATGGTTAAAATGAATAAAATATATACATTCATATATACATTTGACTAACTTACTCAACTGGTGCTTCTAACTACGCCTACCCCAGTGTACCTGACCTAAGCCTAATTCTTGGGAGGGAGTAAGTAAGTAGCAGTTTAAGTTAAGTTGGTTTTGCCAAGGTTTGCTTCAAGAATTCTCTCTAAGGGTTTAGTCAACACCATACCTCTGGAATAGAATGTTGGAGGTCTTGTATCTCCTTTCAGGACTCGATATCCCAGTCACTCGCAAGAGTAGACTGGAAACGCCGGAGCTGGATTTTCTCGGCAGGAGAAAAGACAGCGTCTCTCTCAGCGCGTCAAGGAGGAGGAGGGGCAGCGTCCGTGGGCTGCTTGCATCTGCTGGGCTCTGCAAAGGACAGCTGTTCGGCTCCTGTATTCACCACACCATCACACTTGCTTAAGGCAACGTTGGTAATATTTATACCTGAAAGGTGCCTTGTTTGACATAAGTTTTTGGACATAAGACGTCAATAAAGATGTCACTAGGAAATGATCGTCCTTTCAGTGCTCATTAGAGTTCTATTACTAATCAAAACATAGCAAGCTAGGTTTTCCCAGGTTGCTGGGTTTTATCTTGTTGAAGAACTCGGAGTGTAATCTAGGAATCTAAGATAGTGGCTTCTGCTGTGTCATGTACTTTAATGAGCTGCATAGGCGAGTTTCTGAAATATGGCTCTGATCGTTTATGCCATTATAGGGGTATGAATGGATTATAGCCGTATTGGGGCATAAGGTCACAGTATTGATTGGGGTCCTAGATGAGAACACGACACCCACTCCACGAATTTATGTCCATCCAATTACTCAAAACTAAAGCAATAAGATGCATGTGTAACATTACCCACCCAAAATACATATTTTGCATTTAAAATGGCGTATTTGAAATACATGAAAATACATGAAAATATAGATACTGTACGTCTTTAAGCATAGAAATCATTCAAAAATAATAGCATATGTAATCAGTGAACGATTTTGCGAGAAAAAAAATTACACATGAAATATCTCTTTATACAGAAAAGAAGGGCGAGATTATTTCATCACATATAAATGCAATTGCTGTAACAAGTGCTAGAGGCTGATGTAAAGTTATTATGTCTCTAGATTTACCTAAAAATAGAAGTTCTGTTCTTTATGAATAGTTCTACTTTAAGCAAAGGTTTTCGTGCCAGAAAAAAGGTAAATATTTTGAAACAATGTTCAAAAAAAAAAAAAAAAATCATGGTGAACGGGGAATAGAGTTCCAATGCTTTTCAATAGTTTTTGTTGGTCAAAACTGAAGGCCGAATTCAGAGATCATGGGAACGCTGTGTGTCGGAATGATTTAAAAAAATTATTGTTTCTGTTCAGGGGAGAACATCATATCAAACAGGCTCTGAAAGAATTGGTCTACAAAATCAGGTGACAGTTCGACCAAGTTCGATAATGATGTAACTTGGCATGTGTGAGAATGATTGCTATCATCGGTGTCTGGATCAGCAATGCTCACAGAAGGTCGTACCTGGGTGATGTTGCTTTTATTTTTCGCTCCACTGTCACCACCTAGTCGTAGCACAGGAGTCTCAACGAATGCCATCATCAGGATTGGTAGCCGCTGGGGACAACACAATGCATGAGCCGTTACAGGATTTAGAAAAGTATCGATATCCATTGTTACTGCTGATGGAAGTGCAAGACAGGTGTCCAACACACATTCATCTCCGCATAGCATACATCGAAGCACAGGTAAGATGCAGGTCTGCCATATAGGTCTGAATGAAAGAAACCAGGTCATGTTCAGATCTCTCAGCCTGGCCAATCCAAGGACTCTAGTTATTCGGTCCCGGTAGCGTATTGCAAGGATCGTTTCTTCCATCCCTGCCGGAGTCATGTCTGTATTTTGGCTTGCCATATCGGAGCAGGAGGGTCAAAAATAAAATGCCTGCTACAAATCCCAAAATCAGGGGTATGCCGCCAAAGACTGAATGGACAAAATTGGGAATGATTCACAGAATTGCTTTGAATGGTGTTAACAGTCCCGAAAAAATGGTCTTAAATACGCCTGGGATGCCTACGTCACTTGACATATTTAGAATTTGGCTAAGCATTTCTGTGAAATGCACGGGGCAATTTGTTGATAAAAGGTCATGAATCTCCGATGCTGTCCTTGCAACTTGGAGATCATATGTCTCTTTTTGATGACGTGATGGGCACTGTTGTCTGCAAAAGCACAGACTTCATTCTGCTTAAAGTATCAATTCGTATAGAAGAGACATTCAAACTAGGCCATATGGGAGTCTCGGAGTCTCCAGGGCCGTTTAGAAACAATGCTTGCATAAAGCATTTGACCATGGAAGTTACTTGTACGAGATATGCTTTCCCTGGCAAAAGGCCACAACAGCTGTGATCCGTTATTAGAATGTAACTCCCATTAGCAAGTTGTCTAAAGAAGGGCTCTATCTAAGTTTCAGGTGTGACATGTTGGTGGCATGAAAGGTTGTTTGAAGTTCCTTCACAGGCCCCGTGTAAATTAATACCCTGGCACAAAAGTATACCGCTTAGTGAATGTTTGCAGTTTTCACCACTAAGAAATACATTTTTGTTGCTGTCACTATAGCATGTGTGTGTATATGGTAATTTCCATGCTGACTTAATGTACCCTTTACCCAATCGTTCATACTGGCCAGTCTGTATATACTCAAGGCAATTTTTAAATCGGAAAGTTGTTAACGGAATTGTGATAATTTCGTGTATTATCCATTCAATGACAGGACTTTCTGACATTGTCAATGGTAATCTCTCAAGTTTTTCGATGCTCAGGATTGTATAGCCTGCTCCTTTTCTGTGCCAAGCTGATTTGTTTATCAGTAAGGTTAAAGATGGAAAACAATGACGTTGTGTTGATTAAACGCTATGGCACATAGCCTGAACGAAGATTTTGCAGCGTCCAGCCTAGCTGTACAATAGAACGCAATTGTGACTGGCCATGCTGTAACATTAGCAAGTCTTTGTCTATTATTTCTATGGCAGAGGATACAATACTGTCCAGTCCAGTCAGGAAAGAGTCATTAACCCATTGTCCACAACAGAAAGTGATTTTCCCAAAATAATACAATCAATTTCTCGTATTTTTTCAGCTGTTTCAATTTGTGTTACTTTCCAAGCATCGTTGTAAGCCGCATATATACTGGTCGCTATGAAACGTTTTTGACGCTGTTTGCGTGGTCCCAGAATGAAATCGCGCAAGTCAGCACCATCTTTAAGTAAAGATAAGTGTTGCCTAATTTCTGCCAGTGTGGATGATTCTAGCCATTCAAGGCACAGCTTCCCTACACTGTATGTTGTTACTATCCCTGGATGTTGTCTCTGGGAGTATCTAGGGTCTGGTCATTGTTAACCCCTGTGTTTTATTCAGGAATCTATCTTGACAGTTATTCGTGTCAGTAGGCCAGATTAACCACTTTTTCCAATCAGGATGTGTTCTGTTTAGATGTAAAATTTTAGATACGTCTATTTCAATATCTAAAAAAGATACAATACCTCAGCACACCCTTCTCATTATTTCAGTGAATAGTAGTCGCAATATTACTTGACACAATTTAGGCAAACTCGGTGCCCTATGCAATATAGTCCAGAAAAACAACCAAAGTCTTCAGAAAATGATATGATAGTCCAGACAGGTCTCCTTGGATTGAAGTTTGTTTATTGTCATATATCACTGGAAGCAAGCAGCCGACGCGCGTTTCGCCCGCAGGGCTTTTTCAAGGCTGCGAACAAAGTATTGATACATGTCCATCAGGCACATATGCACTTCCATTGCTTTATGATAAAAAGTGTACTTCTCCAATCATGCAAAGTCACACGTGATTCCTATTGGTTACCTGGGTAATCCCGTGGTAAGTGCTGGGATGTACACCATTTTATGTTCACAATACACCCTGGTGCGCATGAACTCCCAGATTACACCCATCTGCGATGGTGGAAGTATAATATTTTAACAAAAGTGATAAAGGATGAGGGAATTGTTTTAAGAGCCACGACGACAATGCTTAAAATAAGAGGTTTTAGGAAAATGGAAAATACCGGATAGTGTTCTGCTAAATATCAATAAAGGTTAAAACCATATAAAAAAGATAGCCTCTATTCCGTGCTGAAGAATTTTTCTGCTACCACACTATATCTCACCTCGTAGTTTCCTTCCTTCCAATTTGATAGATCCGCGACCTTTGTTTCCAGAAACAGTATTTGACAATCCAATCAGTCACACCTTAGGGAATGGTTCTGCATTATATCATTTGTTCTGAAAATATAATATGGCCATCTGTTGTTATCTATAGTGTTAAAAAATGGTGTCCAGTCACATTTAATCTAAGTTCAAAGAGTTAGGGAAACTTCACACGAGTTGGAACAGATAAAAGAATGTGTACTATCGTCACATAGTCCTTACTATAGCATAAAATGCTGTTATATTAGTACCCTTATTATGGGAAACAAAATCACTCATAAAATTGCTAAAATAGCAGAACACAGTCTTACCTATGTAGTGTTGAAACTATGTCCAATAAGAGGGAATATTTTTATTTCCTTTCCGAATATAGGAGCCAAAGTCCCAATGGATGTGACATCCAATCCCGAGGTATGGGTGTGATTTCTTGAATCTTGATAAATCCAAGACAAAATCTGTGTCAACAATTAAAGTATATGTGTTAGAAAGAAGACCCGATGTACAACGAATAAAAGTAAAGTATTCTAACAGTATCCCAAAGAATGCCTGTGCAAAAAAACTAATTGCTACAGCCGATTCTAGTGTCAAGAGAGCGGCGTGGGTCCTTCCTATGCAAGCTTTTTCTCAACCTTGACTATTTGCAAGAAAACGGTACCGTATTTAAACGTGCGTTAGGGGAATACCTATTTCAATATCTGTTGTTGCATTATCAGGTATTGGTTTCGGAATAGACGGTTTGTTAAGGTCTTTAATCTTAGCTAGGCCAAGACAGGATGTTTGGTGAATTGTGTCATTTAAGAAAATTATTTGTTCTGGGATCATGCAGGCTCGAAATTATGCTTCTAGGCCTTGTACCTGCCAATCTTTTGTACCCCAGATGGTTTTTGTTTCAATGTTATTTCTCCAAAAATCAAATCCAAATGTCATCATTTTTTCATAAAATGCTTCTGAATATATCAATTTAGTATTTGTCAGCATTGTTTTCAATCCTGTTTTATCCAACAGTTTGTAATAAAACGTTTCTGCATCACTTGTGTTAAACCCTGAGAAGTACTGGAATTTCTCATAGAATGTTTTAGAACTGCTTTTAGGTAGAGTAGCACAATGTTCCCATTGGTTATATTTAAAAACATTTCTAGGTTGTGCAGATTTATGTAAATAATGGTCACCGTAATGTGAGAAGCAGTACATCTGTTCATAATTAGACGAACCTTGTAAATAATCATGTTCTGTAAATCTTGCTGACAACACAAAATCAGACATCATATTATTAATACTTTCAAAATCCCAATCATCAGAAAATGTACTTGGTTTTACAAAGTCACTTAAGTAAACCTTGAACTGGTGAGGATATTTCAGGATTTCGACCGGGCCATATACTTCATAGTCAGTTTTGTCCCATACTACCCCACCGGGTCTTGGAATGGCTGTGACATTTACTGTTGATAGTTCTCTTTTCTTCACGTGGGATGATCAGTGTGGTTTTAGGACTAAGTTGATGTTCTGACTTGCTGTGTCCATTGAACTTTAATAAAGTTTCTTAAAATTAAAACTAAAATTAGGCATAGTAGGAGTGTAGGAGAGTAGGGTCTGCAATCCTATGGTCAACCCCGATTTTTGCTTTTTGCTTCACTGGTTTACGACTTTCCCTAGCTGTTGGCCTGCTAATCAGACCCACAGCCTAGCTGTTCTCTCTCTAAATTGACAAGCATGTACCTTAGGTGCATTTACCAATTGGTACTGGGCCACCTTATCAGTCCCTGTACAGCATACCTTAGGTATCCAGGGCATAGGTGTACCCAGGGCCTACCAGGGGCTGCAGCATGTATTATGCCACCCCTGGCTGGCCATCCAAATCTGACACAACTGGCTGCACGACAGCTGGGGCAAGGTGGTGTAATCACCATTTGCTTTAGATATGGTATTCCTATATCTAACCCTAAAATGGACACATATTCTCCTATCAGTCACTCCTACGGCAGGCCTTATCAATTCTGAAGGCAGAGTGCTGGGAATTATGTGAGATGGTGCTCTGGCATGAGCTGAGCCCATTTGCAGCTTGCGGAACCAAGTCCTAATAGCTGTTCCATGATAACGCTATACCATATACTCTTAAGTGCATTATGATCCTCGCGGTCAAATGCTAACTTTGGTATAGCATTACCAAAACATGTCGAGTAAGGTGTCATACGAATTGGAATACTACCCCCCCGCCAATTCTGGCGACGGCGGTAGCATTCCACCCTTCTAGAGGGACCCCATATGTATGTAACTGTGAACCCTGGTTAAAGTTAGCTCGAGCCTCAGCATCACAAAATGGATGCTGCCACCACAGACACAAGTCTGACCTCCTGCTGCTGGGAGTCCTTCCAGCGAGGGAGGCTCGGACAAAGGGTTTCCTGCCTTGGGAGGTGCTAGCACCACCCCAGACTGGATTTTGTGTATTAGGTAGGCCAGGGCTGAAAGGAAGGAGACATGCCTGGGGCACACAAGGTGTTCCGAGCATACACCGGTCAGACCCAGTTCCTGGGGCACTCCGGCCCCAGAGCTGGCACAAGACCGGACAAAGGAAAGGGGGTTTAACCACCCCCCTTCCTGGTCCCACCCAGAGGAGGGACCTAGTGGTAGTGCAGCCCCCTTTAGCTGAATAAAGGTAGGAGCTGGGCCCATTCCAAATTAGATTATCCTGATCAACCTCGCAAGAAGAAACTCTGGACTTCGACATTCTGCTCCACAGAAGACGGAAGAAATCTCCCTTTTGGGCAAGGAGTGTCCAGCCTGCACCAGCAGGCACCATCAGCGTACAGCGGCTTTCCTTTGTCGTCTTCCTGCAAGGATCCAGACTTCAGAGCCCGACAAGACCCAGATTCCCAGACCTCTCCGACCTCAACCCACGTCTGCAGCAGAGCTGAGACCCGTGGGTGCGACGAGACACGTGGGACCGGCCATCTTGAAAGAAGCAGCACTTCACTCCAGCACGACTTCTGAGGTATCCTCGTCCAAGTGCTTTGGGGACTGAGAAGCCCTGACCCCGAGCAGCTCCTGCATCGAAGATCAGCTCTCCAGCATCCACGAGATCTGCGTGGGGCCCTTCTGTCTGTTTGCTGCTCGACGCGTTGTCTGGTCACTTGCCAGCTGGCTTGTGACCTCCTAGACGACGAACACCAACAACTTTGCTGCTGGTCTGGTTGCGCCAGACTGGCCCTTGCGCCCTTCCAAAAGAGGAGCACCCCGGACCCTCCTGGTCCACTCCAGACGCCGTTTCCACTCACTGTGTGGATTGCCTTTGCCAAGGCCTGTTGAACCCGAATCCGGAGACGACACCGCCAACAGCGAGAGCCTGCGTGGGACAGCTCGTGCCTTCATCCTGGTTGTCGAAGACACCGCCTGGTCCATGTGGCTGCTGAGACAAGCGTCCACCTTCACCTGATCGCAACAACGACATCTGGTTCCACTCCTGGTTCCACTCCAGTCACTGGCTAGTGACTTTGAACATTGTCCCCTCTGCTTTCAGGTTCCTCTCTTCACCAATCCACCCTTGGATTGCACCGGACATCTTCCTCCTGGTCGCCTGCAGCATCTTTCTTCAAGGCTCCATAGACTTCGACGCGGAAACTCGACACAACTTCGCACCTATGCACCCGCAGCCTGTGGGTGAGGTAACACGAGCATTTCGGTGCTCAAGGGTAGCTTGACTATCCTAGTGTCCAGTTCCATTGTCGTTTCAGTCCTATCTAGTCAGGAACGTCCGTACTCACCTTTTCTTTAAACTGTACTGTCCATAGACGTTTGTACGCATCTCGCGTGTGAGTTCACACTCTGCACACGCGCTCCATGGGCCTCCTATTACCTACCTCAAGTTAGTATAGCGTGGTCCCAGCGATCCGACAACCTCTGGACAGCTCCATTCCTTTACTTGACTTTCACATTCCACTTACTTAGTATATGGTTTGTCGTGCCCCTAGGGCACCATTGTAATTCGTGCAACTTAAACGTATTTTTCCTAAGAGTTTGTCATGTGCTTAGCCCTCTGACCTCATAAAGAGTTCAGAGGTGTATGTTAGTTAATAAATAACTGTTTATTTTCATAACAACCTGAGTGGTGTCCTTTTCATTTGGTATTCAAAGGTTATATGTGGTAAAACAGCTGGCTTCACATGCCATAAAGAGTTTAGCCTAAAGACTGCTTTTGCCCACGCTACTAGGATAGCCGGTCTATAAGATTGACTTACAACCAATCACCATAAGGGTTGTTTGGACTGATACAAGGTGATCACTAGAACTAGTGAGCATCATATATCAGGCCAACTTTTCACATTGGTGTGCAGCGGTTGGGATTCGAGCTTGCTGTTGTTTTTACCAAATATAATCTGAGATATCATTTGAAAAATCACATAAGGTACCATAGGTACATATAACAAGCTTATAAATACTCTGAGTTCTACTGAACCAGCTGTTGTAGTAGAAAGGGAGTAGTACAACCTGACTACAACTCTTAGCAAGGGATCAGTAGGTAAACCCATAGTGTAGATAAGTGCACCACTTACACCTCACTAGAAAAGCATGTCTACCACAGGAGGCAACACAGAGGCTCCCCTTGTGGTTGATGACCCTCCACAGGTCACTTCCAGATATGCAGCCCTTAGCTTCCAGGAGATGAGACAATTGTGTACCTCCAGGAAACTAAAACAGAGTTCTAACCCTACCACTCCTTTTCTGATAGGTCTCTTAGAGACATATGATGCCAGAACTTAGAAGGGCTTCTAACTCAGGCCCCTCTCATCCAGATGGGAGCATGCTGTCCTTAGAGGGAACCTTGGGTGATCCTGACCTTAACCTCCATGGAGCAGAAAGTGAAGAGGAGGACGATGAAGAGGTGTTATCTGGGGATGAGGCAGACAAAGGTCCAGTAGCAGTCAGTAGGCTCACCAGGACCAACTTAAGCATACATGAGAATGGAACTGGGGGACCCCCAGGCCTATCCTCAGGTAGGCTTAACCTTGGGAATAGATGAGTTAGGTCTCACTCCAGAGGCTCTAACAGATCTATTCATACCCATGTCTCTCAGGCATCTTCTCAGAGAGGGATGACCTCCCCTCAGAGAAGAGAGCATGAAGCTAAGATGAGGGAAGTCAATCTGAGGATTGAGAGGGAAGAACTTGCCCTTGCCAAATAAAGACTTGCCTTTGCCAGAGAGCAGAGATTGAGTGGGGCAGACCCCACTGGTGGCAGCATTATCCCTAGAGATAAAGACAGAAGTTTTGATACTAGACACTGAGCAAAATAGTGCCCCCCTTTAAACATGGGGATGACATCCACAAATGGATGACTGCTCTGGAGAGGGCCTGCACTGTACAGTGCATCCCCCAGTGTCAGTGGGCAGCTATACTGTGGCTCTCCTTTGAAGGTAAAGGTAGAGATAAGCTCCTCACTACTAGAGCTGAGGATACTAACAAATACCAAGTCCTGAAGAATACACTGATTGATGGGTTTGGCTTAACAACTGAGCAGTACACGTTGCTGTTCAGAGACACCCAGAAAATTCAGTCTCAGGATTGGACTGGCTTTGTTGGTTGTGCCACTAAGGCTTTTGAAGGCTGGTTACTGGGAAGTAAAGTTACTGATTACACAGGATTATATAATCTAATTATGAGAGAACAAATCTTAAGTAATTGTCAAAATCAGTTGTTGCATCAGCACCTTATTGACTCAGATCTGACCTCTCCCCAAGAATTGGGAAAGACAGATGGGTCAGGACAAGGATCAAGCAGCAGAACCAGAACCAGGGTGGTGGCCAGAAGAAAGCAGACCAGAAGGGTAATGAGAATAAGCAAAATTACCAGAAGTCTTCAACAGGCCCCCAACAATCTAAGGAGGGTGGGTCCCAGAATTCCCAAAAGAAGAAGAACAATGGTCAGAAGAAACCATGGTGCCAATACTGTAAAAGTAATACTCACTGGTTTAGTGAGTGCACCAAGAAAGGCCCAGATCCTACCACTACTGCCCCTAAGGCACCTGCAACCCCTAGTTCAGTTAGTAGTGGTAGTGTTCCCCCTAAGGCTTTAGTGGGGTTGACATTGGTATCTGAGGCAGGCTCTGACCTAGTCGGAGTACCTACCCAGGCTGTTCTTGTTTGTACAGGGGACATGGATTTGACCCCTACAATAAGTCCCAGTACTCTGTGCAAATACAGGCAGACGCCTTTGATCAATGGAAAAATGGCTCAGGCCTACAGGGACACCTGTGCCTGTGTCTAAGCATGGGTGAATTTTGCGAATCTGGCGTTCGCGAATTTTGCGAATTTGCGAACTCGCAATCCGCAAAATCCGCGAATTTTTTTTGTGTTCGCAAGGGTTTCTGCCAGTTCGCGAGGGTTTGGCACTAGTTTGCAATTGCGAACTTACTTGTCGGCTCGCAACGGTCGCGACTATGTTGTTTCTACGTCTGGTTCATCATCACAGGTTCCCAGCACCCTCTGTTTCACCACTGCCACCCTCTGTTTCACCCATGCCACACTCTGTTACATCAATGTCACCCTCTGGTTCATCATCACTGTAGATTATGGGGGGGAAAAGCAAGCACACCTGCCCTGCTTCAACTGACATGAATTAATTTGGGGTTAGTTTAGTAATGTGTCACTGTTTTAAAATTCCAGGTCTGGCACCTGCTTCCTTATCAGTAATTTGCTTTCTGTTGCAGTGCAATTTTTTTTCCAGGACCTTTGTGGCCTACTTGTAACTATTCTATGAGCCTGTTGTGAGGGTCAGAGCAGGGTCATACAATTGTTGCAACTAGCAACTGAACTCTGCAGGGGCCCCAGTCAGGAAGCACTACAGGGAATGGTTACTAATGATGAGTTTGAACTCTTGCACCTGCCGAGTGCTTTCAGTTTTGCAAAACTCGTTTTTCTGCAATTTCGCGGGATTCGCGGGGAGCGAACACGCGCGAGAACGGATTTGGAAGCCGCGAATTCGTGTGAATATGCGATTTCTTTTTTTGCGGCGTGTTAGTTCGCAAGGTTTTGTGCGTTTTCGCGAGCCTCTTGTAGCGCAAGGCGCGCAGTTACCCTCGCATTCGTTCAAGGGCGCGGCCATCTTGTTTGCATGACGTATTTCCGTTTCCGGGCGCGAAGTGTAATCTCGCAAAGTGTGCGGCTCGCTAGTACAATTTTGCAGTGTTCGCGAGGAAAATCTCGTGCGAACTTACCCGCGCGGTCGTGAACGGGCACGGCCATCTTGTTTCTCATTCATTGCTATGGTTCTGGGCATGCTTCTTGTATCCTCTCTAAATCTGTGCAATCCTTTGCTTGTTTGAAGTTTTTTTTGATCTATTTTACTTATTATCTATCCCTCTATTTTTCTAGCCCTATATTTTTGTGTTTACTGCTACTTTTGATAAATTTTAAACTACTTTTTTAAACTCTTTTCTTTTCTTCTCTTCCCTTTTCTATTTTCTTTATTCCTTTCCGCCCAGACCATGGTGAAGGGAGCCGGGAAGCATCCCGAGAAGGGGAAGGGTCCCGCACCCCGTGCCCGGCTCCCGTGCAGGGGTTTGAGGGGGGAGCAGGTCGTACCCAGGGAGATCTTAAGCCAGAGGAGGTGGCCACACTCATTTTTTATGTTCAGCGCCGCCTCCCCAGGACCATAATGGCAGGCGGCAGGATCAGTGTCGGGTACGGGATCCGGGAGCGCCGGAAGTGGTGGGATAAGGTGTGCCGGGCCATGTACCACCACTCTCGGGTCCGGCGCACCTACAACCAGGCCACCCACCGCTGGACGGATGTCCTGACCCGTGAACGAGATCTGCTCGACCTGCTTGGCCTCGAGATCCCCGGGCTTGGTGAGTAGTAGTAGCTATTTCTTTACTACTCTGTTTTCTCCTGCTGTGTTATTATATTACAAATTTTTGTTTTTTACCAAGAGCAATAATGCTGCTCATTGCATTGTAGGTAAATTATATTTCAAAATCTTCTGTGCATTTCAGGTGCACTGCTCTCCTTCTCAGTAGTGTTGCTACTATGCTTATTTGTTTTCGATTTTGTGTTCATTTCATTGGCCTGTGAAATTATGTATGAGTGTAGTTTAAAGAACTGCGTAATGGTAGACACTAAGGTTCAGATTGTTAATTACCGGCACAACCTTGCAAAATAGCAGGGATGCGCCAGTAATTGTGCGCCACGCCACCATCACCCATGGTGCGCCGTATTTACTATGCGGCGCACCATGGGCCCAAAACGTCACCAAAGCGTTACCCATCTGTGCCATAAAGGCGGCGCATTGCTGGAGTTGCGTCGCAAGGATGGCGCAGCTCCATCAATGCTTTGGGGTGCCCTATCTCCCCAATGCTGCGTCAAGCTGTACTTCTGCTTCAAGCAGGCGCAGGGTTTGAGTCACGTATCATTGTCCTTAAAGTGACTGATTGAAATCTTGTAGATTTCCCTAAGCCACTTTTAGGATGTGTTCCTGCGCAGGAACACCCTCCCTTGCGCCGCAACGCCCCCTGATGGTGCAGGGCTTTACAACGTGATGCATCTCCCACAGGCGTCACGTTGTTAATATACGCCGCACCATTGCGCCTCTTTTGTGCTGCCGCTGCGTCACAAAAGTCACACAACAATGGAGCAAAAGAGCCGCAATGGGCTTCTAAATCAGCCCCTACAGACTCAAGTCCATCCTTCCTTTGTACACATGGCGATAAGAAGAAATGGTGGTGGTGGATTGATATTTTGAGTATTTTAATGACTGGTTAATGTAGTAGGAAACTTTAGTGTTGTCGCTGATCTGCAATCACGATGGACTTTGGCTGTCACTTCGCGTGCTGCCGACTGCTGCCTGCCAATCCTAGGCAAACCTTTGTAGTACTTTGTTTAGTGAGTTACATAAGAAGTTTCCAATTCGACGGTCCGCAAATCAAGCAATACTAATAACGTAGTAGACCACATGAGATTGGTCAATAATATATCCTGTGGAATAGTTGTCTATTTGCTATTTCGCCAAAATATTTTGTTAGTTCTTTTGAAATTTTTGATTTGGTTGACAAATATCATCCATGTTTTCTGTTTTTCTTTCTTTCATGTTGTACATCAGCTTCCCCCAGGGGCAAGAGGAGGAGGAGGAGGGTGCTGTTGAGGATGCAGGCCAGGATCGGGCAGGCGAGGGCTCCTTTGCTGGCCCCAGTAAGCACACAAGGAGCACACAAGATGGCTGCAGGGGTAGTGAGCTCCGAAACTGAGCTCCGGGCTCACCTGAAAAACACCTAAACAGAGCCCCCCCAGCGCTGCCCAGCACCAGGAACGCGACCGGAATCCGTGGCGGAAAAGTGCAGCCTGTCCCGCTACAGGAGAGCAGAGACCTGCCGCCTGATCACGCTCAATGGTGATCGGCGCCCACTGCCCTCCTCGCGACCCCAGGACACTCACCCGCAATTGCAGCCGACCGCTTCCGGATCCTGCAGCAACACCAGCATGAGGAATCCTGTACTGTAGAGTCCCGACCAGCCTGGAAGATCCAAGTTCCCGCTCTGGAACCCAGGGACTCTCCGCCGACGCTGCCCTCCGTGCCTGTCCCCAAAATGGCGGCACTAGAGGACATCGCCTGACCAGAGCCTCACCCTGAGCTGAGGCTTCCACCCGCTGAGGTTCCAAAAGTTCAAAAAGGGATGAGGGCGCCAAGCAACAACCCCGATCATCACTGGAAGTCATTAAACTCTCCCGCCGGAGCTCCAAGAATCCCAAAGATGTCGAACCTGCGCCTGGCTTAAAATGGCGACCAAAGAGGACGTCGCCAGACCGGAGCCCACTCCACAGCTGCTCTTCTTCGACCCCGTGAGTTACTGATTCTCATTTGGGCACCACCAAGCTTCTGCCCCGACTACTCCAGTAATCAAAGCCTCCTCATTAGAGCCCATTGTCTCCTGCCTCCGCCAGCCGCATGCCTGACTTTAAAATGGTGGCCAAAGAGGACGTCGCCTGACTAGAGCCTCCACCGGAATCACCTCTTTCCACCCCGAGAGGTACTGGAAGTTACGGGCCGCACAAGGAGTTACAGGGGCACGGAAGTCATTAAACTCTCCCGCCGGAGCTCCAAGAATCCCAAAGATGTCGAACCTGCGCCTGGCTTAAAATGGCGACCAAAGAGGACGTCGCCTGACCGGAGCCCACTCCACAGCTGCTCTTCTTCGACCCCGTGAGTTACTGACTCTCATTTGGGCACCACCAAGCTTCTGCCCCGACTACTCCAGTAATCAAAGCCTCCTCATTAGAGCCCATTGTCTCCTGCCTCGGCCAGCCGCATGCCTGACTTTAAAATGGCAGCCAAAGAGGACGTCGCCTGACTAGAGCCTCCACCGGAATCACCTCTTTCCACCCCGAGAGGTACTGGAAGTTACGGGCCGCACAAGGAGTTACAGGGGCACGTGCCCCATCGTCAGTGTGTCCAAATCCTGAGATCTTACAACTGGGACACTTCAACAGAAAAGAAAAAAAAAATACCAAACAAAGAGAAGGAAGAGAGAAGGAAGAGAGTAGGAAATGATTCCTAATCACGTGTCCTACTGAGCCGCCCCGTCGGCCGGTCGCTTGCCCTCCGGGCCATCCTAGCGCCACTCCGCTACCTAATCAGGCTCCCCCCTCCACCTCACCCACGATGGCCCGGGACCAGCCCCCACCTCCTCCTCCAGTTCCTCTTGCCCACCTTAAACCTCACAGCCGGAACTCCTTCACCATCATTTTCCCCCACTCCTCTCTACTAAATTGCGACGCACTTTCAAGCAGAAACTCATTCGCAATCATAAAGAAACCCTAATCACTGACATCTACCACTCGGCCTCCAATGGACCTACGAAGATGGACTTAATATTCCACACTGAAAGACCGGAATACTGGGTCTCCACGATTAGATCGCGGATGCTTATCGCCAAAACAACCTCCACTCTCCACAGCTGCATACTATCCGCGATTCTCCCATTCAGATCAGCTGGTAGAGGCTTCATAACCGTGACCATCTTCACCAATGGCACGGTCCTCATCCAAGCCAATAATGAGAACCTGGAAGCTTTCGACTCCATATTTCGCACACTTAGGGCAGCCCTCCTAACCCCCTCTAACCTCGCCCCAACGCCGCCTCTGACCACGACCACAACTAACAGAGAAGACCTTGATACGCCCTTCCGCGATCCTTATCCAGCCCGACAGGCCCCCCCCCACCCAGCCATACCTCACCCCTACACACAGCCACCCAACATCAGCAGGACACTCAATCCCCTCCCTCTATCCCTCCCTCCAACTACCTCACCTCCCCCAGCCTCAGTCTCCGACAGCCTCCTACGACAACCACCCCCACTCCAACAGTCGGCCTTCTGCCAACGAGCCTCATCCCCGCGAATCTCCCTACAATCCTCAATTCATCTATGCCCAAACCTCCTCCTGTCTTCCTCCCTACCTCCCCTTTGTCTAAACATCTTCCCGCCCCCCCCTGAACCCCCCTTCGTCCCTCTCCCTGACCCCTATCGCCCAACCCTCCCTCGCGAATCCTACCACACTTGGCCCCACCCCGGTTGCCCACATCCCCCCCTTGAGTCCATAACAAAACGGCTCGCAGCCCTGGAAAATCAGGTCGACACTATCACCCTAGGTTTATCAGAAATCCTCTCTAACCTCGGTATAGCCTGTAACCCCCATAAACACTCTCCCCAGACCCCCCTGCACGCCAATACCATCATCTCCCAAGGGCCCTTAAAAGCCCTCAGTGTCCAGCCTCTCGATCCCCTCCCCAAGGTCCAGTGTTCCGATTCAAAAAACCCGAAACAACAAGAGCCCCCTGCACCAGACCCGTGTTCTCCATCTCTTCTCCCACTTCAGCGGGCTCAAAACACCTAACCTCCAGGCCGCTTAGATCAGAAGCTCCCATGTCAGACAGGGAAGCAGCCTTACTAGCCGCCACCTACGACTCCCCCATTGCTGATTCACCTAAATCCAAAATCCAAGTTATCACAGGTCACCGGAAAGTTCTACCCATCGTCAAACAACAGAGATTACCAGTCCTCACCGCTATACCCAGAGAGACTAAAGATAGAACCACCAGCAATCAGGAGAAATGTACCAACTGCCTCCTAATCAATTGCAGATCGGCCTCACTACATGCAACAGACTTAGCTGAAGCCATCCTCACTCACGACATTGCCGTTGCGTTCCTCACGGAGACCTGGCTTAATAAGACATCCCCCCCCTGCCTAGATATGCTGGTTCCACCCGGTTTCTCCCTCATCTCCAAAGACAGGATCAAACAACAACGAGGAGGTGGGGTCGCTATCATCCACAAGGATAGCTGGAGCATCACAGAAACCTCCTCCTTCGAGTACAACTCGTTTGAATGTCTATCCACCGTCATCAAGACAAAAGACAACGACTCTCTACTGTGCCACCTACTCTATCACCCCCCGGGCAGAAATAATGAGTTTGGAGAACAACTATCAAACCTGATTGCTCAAGACGCACTTGGCGATTCCAAAATCCTAATTCTTGGTGATCTGAACCTCCGATGGAATGAGACCCACAATCCTCTAATCAGATCGCTATCTAGCCTCCTTGATGATAACAACCTCACCCAACACTGTACCGAGGAGACTCATTACAAAGGAGCCACACTGGATGCCATCATTGCCCAAAAGAATTCTATCACGGTCAACCACATACTACCCGTTGATTGGTCAGATCACCACATGATCCTATTTCATATCAATCACCCCATCATCTCGCTTAAACCTACGCAAGACCCCCCCAAATGGTCAAGAAACCTCTCCCAAGTACCCCAAGATATCCTGGAAGGTCAGCTAAGTTCACTTCTTCCAAATAACACACTGCACCTCTCGACCAATGATCTCGTCGACCACTACAACGCGGGGTTAGTCTCCAAACTCGACAATCTTGCTCCTCTAAAGCTCAAAAGAAGCCGAGCCACTCCATCCAGAACCTGGTTCACTGCGGAACTCAACACAGAAAGAAGAAACTTGAGAGCCAAAGAAAGAAAGTGGAGAAACAACCCTACCGCCATTCTCCGCCTCCAACTAAAATCTGCCCGCAGGAAGTACAACAACCATATCAAAAACAAAAAATCCAGCTTCTTCCGTGAGGCACTGGTCAAATCCAAAAACAGACCCAAAGAGCTCTACAACATAATCAGACAACAAACATCCAAACCCCGGCCCTCAACCCTGCAGGCATCCAAAGAACTCTGTGATAACTTCGCCAACTTCTTCAACGATAAGGTCTTAAAAATCGAACTGTCTCTAGACATCAACAACCCGCACCTCCAGAAGAGTAACCCGGCCTTCCCTTTGGCAATCCCAACCAACTCCTTTCCTTCCCCTTGGCTAAGCTTTCGCCCCGTCCAGGAAACTGAGATAATCTCGCTGATCTCGACCTCCAAACCATCAGCACACGTCTCAGATCCTTTTCCCCCCTCTCTAATCAAAAAAATGAAGCTTACCTTAGCACCCATCTGGGGAAGAATCATAAACAGCTCCTTACAAAGCGGAGTGGTCCCCGATTGTCTAAAAATGGGGCAAGTCACTCCTCTGCTGAAAAAACCCGGTCTTGACTCAAGTGACTTGAACAATTTTAGACCGATATCCAACCTCCCTTTGCTTTCAAAAACACTTGAACGCTGCGTACTCCTACAACTGACGCAACATCTGGACCACATCAACCTCCTGGACCCCCTCCAATCCGGCTTTAGACAAGGCCGCAGCACAGAAACCGCGATGCTGAACATCATAGACGACATTCATGGTTCTCTTGACGCTGACAAGTGCTGCGTCCTCATACTCCTTGATCTCTCCGCAGCGTTCGACACGGTGGACCACAAGCTCCTCACCATGACCCTGCAAGAAAGAGCCGGCCTCGGCGATGTAGTTCTCAAGTGGTTCTCCTCCTTCCTACATAACCGTACGCAAACAATAAAAATGAAGAACTTCACCTCCGAAACCCAGCAGGTCACCAAGGGTGTCCCGCAAGGATCAGTGCTCTCTCCTCAGCTCTTTAACATCTACATGGAACCGCTCGCCAAATTACTCAGGAACGCCAACATCCACTTCCACCTCTACGCGGATGACACGCAGATTTACCTGGAAACCTCTTCTCTTGAAGACATCCACAGACTTAACGATGTCCTAAATGAAGTTCAAGACTGGCTGACAAAGAATCACCTGAAACTCAACCCCGACAAGACAGAAACACTCCTCATCTCAAACAAAGAAGACAACCCTCAAATCACCGAGTGGCTAAAATCGATCGATGCTCTCAAAGGCAACCTCACGCTAGCCGACTCCGTTAAATCCCTGGGCTTCACCCTAGACCCCAAACTAACCCTGACAAACCACATCAAGAACTCGGCGAAAAGCGCATTTCTCAACCTCAGACTTCTGAACAAAATCAAACCTTACATTCCCAACAAGGACCTCAAACTAGCCACGCAATCTCTAGTTCTATCAAGACTGGACTATGGGAACTCAATCCTAACAGGCATCCCCAAATCGCACCTGGCCCCTCTAAAAACAACACTTCATGCGGCAGCGAGAATGATCACAGGCTGCAAAAAATCTGACCACATCTCCCCGGCACTCAAAGAACTCGAATGGCTCCCTGTGAAAATGCGGAGCACCTTCAGAACGGCCTGCCTCACCCACAAGGCCCTCCACACCGGCAAACCGGAATATTTGGCAAACAAGCTCAAAAAAACAGGCCAAGCCAGAAGCTTGAGAAGCTCCAACTCCCTGCTGCTCATCCTACCAAAAACCAGAAAGAAGAGAACTGCGGACTGCTCGTTCTCAGGAAATGCTCCCAAAATATGGAACGCCATCCCCCCGCACATCAGAACTATACCGTCCTATTCAGAATTCAAGAGCCAACTCAAATCCTTGTGCCTGATCCGTTCCCTTGGTTGCGGGTAACCTGGATCAGCAAGCGTCCCCTGAACCCATGCAGTAACATTGAATCCTGCTACCAAGAAGTCCTACTGTCCGAACTTTTCCGCATTCCAAATTGTCGCTCGCTGATCGTTTTATTGGATTTGTGTCATGGTGTTCTCTTTTCATTCCCTCTATTGTAAAGCGCTCTGCTACCTTCGGGTCTTGTTAGCGCTATAGAAAACTAAATAAAATAAATAAAATAATACATTTTAATATAGAGTACTTATTTTTTCCCAGCGTTCCTCATTCGATTTTTTCTAAATCGTCTTTGATCTTCTTGTAGACTGGATCTAAATTCTTATCCTGCCTCGACTATGACTCCGTGTGGTATTACTAGATTATTCTTATTAGTCTGTCTGTGTAGCTAACTAAGATTGCACATTTGGCAATTCCATTGGGCTCCCATTCTAGTCAGCAATAGCTCTATGCACTGAGTGCAGTCCTCTGGGATTGTCCATAATGTCTTTTCAAGTCTTCTAAATGTTTATGCTTTGACAATTGCCAACAATAAAAAGGTGAATGACCACCACCAAGAACGAATAAGATACTACTTTACTTTTGGTTTGGATAGGAGGACAATCCATTCTACTACTGTTGCAGGGACAAATCTGCACAAACAGAACTATGGACACTAAATAATGCATTGCTTAGCTTATCAATTATAATAGGTGCTGTTAGACTTTCCACATACCTCAGTGATAGCAGACTTTGTAGTTGAACCCCCAATCTCCTTACTGACTAGATAGTGTGGCAGAGTCATTTAGCTCCCAAAGTCACTGATGATTGATCCCCAATGATGTAAGAGGCACGGACTCATGCTTGCAAAAATTGCAAAACCTTTAGCTCATCCACTCTAGTCTGGAGGACCAAAAACCACAGAGTCTATTTAAGTTTAAAAGCTTTATTAAAAGTAAACACATTTATTAAAATCAAGTTTGTCATAAAAGTAAACTTTTAACTGAAAATGGAAAAGTGCTTAGTGCTGACGATTAATTGGACACATTTCTTGTGGTCGAGCCGAGCTCTCACCTGGTTTGAACTTGATCCTGCTCGTGTTCTTAGAAGTCAAGCTTCTGTATGTTAGGAGCAAAAGTGGTGCGTGTTAAAAATAAAAAGCAAGCATTCATCAGTTGTGCCAAAAGGTGCAGCAAGACAAAAGCCTTCACTGGAAAAAGGGACATTTTTACTTTAGAGTAGACAGTCACAAATTATTAAATTGTATACTGTTTTTTTCACATTTCTTTCTTCCTCCTAGACCAAATATTATATAGTAGTGAGTGGTGTATTCTAACATTATTAAATGTACTTTGTAGGTGGAACATCTGGAGGCGGGGCCAGCGCCGGAGGTGGTGGTGGCATTGGACGAGGACAACTCTGGGGAGGAGGCGGTGGAAGGGCCGGACAATTCTGTGGGGGATGACACGGTGGTGGCGGGCAGAGGTAAGCTATATATTCCTTACTTTGTGAGATTGAAGACTGCAGAGTGTGCTTTCTGCACGTGTGTATTATAAATAAACCAGGTTGTAGCCTCCTCTAAATGTACTTCGACTTAGCTGTGAAGTTTTTGGCGAGAAGAATCCCAATCAGATCTGAGATGAACTTGATGGATGGGATGAACGAAAAGCGTAAGAAGGGTGTAAGTAAGTGTGGAAGGACGAGAAATGTAATGATGACTGGCAAAGAAGAATGATATGTGTTTGCTTGGGAAGGAAAGAATATGGTATGGTGCATGGCTGGGTGAATGATGAAGCAAGGATGGGTGGAAGGAGAACAGCCTGGGTGGGTGAAACAGAAACTGTATGTGTGCATATACTTTGAATGGATGGATGCCTGGATCATTCATGGTACTATCTGACTCTTAGATAGCATATGTGTATCTAGAGAGAGTAGACGGTCACTGGATGAACTAAGTGTTACTTTGAAGAGCATGTAACACTGCACCCGCACGTCCGTTCCAGTGTAGGAAAGGCAAGGAAAAGAAGTTGTAATTTTGTCCAAATACTACCGTGAATAGTAGCAGTAGTGTGTATTGCAACTGCAAGCACAGCATATATCCGGGTATTACGGTGGACACTCCCTACCTCTCTTAATAACTTTAGTTTAGTAGTAGTACGTCATTCATGTGTGGGTGTATCACTGTTCACTCAATAATAAGCAAAGCACCTAAAGTCATCCCATATGTTATCAAATACATTCCATGTGAAGTGATAGATAATCAGATTATTTAGCTTCTTCATTTTCCTTTTCTGTTACTCATTTGCACTGTAGGGTGAAAGATAAATTAATTAAGCAGTAGCCCTTTTAACAGAGTATTCTCAGTGCCACCCGTAATAGAAAAGTAAGAGCTTCACCACCTGCATGTACTGGACCGGTACAGTAACGCAAGTCTGTCTCACTCACCATGGTGTGCGCGTCTGTTTTTCTCAGGTGCAAGTTCACTGCGCTGGCATTATGCCGGCTTGCATAAGATAACGTACCAATTTTCCTAAACAAGAGAGAAGAGGAAGAATAAGACTGGTGTACTGTCATAGTCGACTGTGATGGAAGTCCATAGTGCTCGTAGAATTTGTTCCTTAAACTCCCACTAATGTTAGAGCAAGGATGAAGAAGTCGGAGGTTACATAGATACTGCCCTCAATAGTTATGTACTGTGCTTTCAATTTGCTACTTGTACTGTGACACAACTTTCTGCTCAATCATTCTGTGTTCATCTTAAGGAGCATTGGTTACAGACTATGTCTTTCTTTCTTCATATAGTTGCTCCTTCCAAATCCAAGAGACCATCAAGGAGGAGGGAGCTGGCTTGAATGGCCCGGCAACGGAGGCTGGATGCCACTGTCGCTGAATATCGGCAGCTGGTGGCCCTGGAGGAGGAGGAGACGCAGTCTGGTACTACAACAACATCCACTGGGACAGCTGCATCCTCCTCCATGCGGGCTGCCAGCCAGCGCAGTGATCCAGCGGTACGGAACCGGGCTACCAAAGCCAAACGCCACCGCCGAGCAGCAAAGACAGCAGCTGCCCCCCACAGGATTTGCAAGGCACGCCGGCGCCGCTTATCCCTCAGACTGTCCTACCTGGAGCAGGAGGTCCTAAACTATAAGAACTTGGTGGAGGGCCTCCGCTTCGAACATGCCACCCTCCGCAAGGAGCATGATGCCCTGGCTGCTAAAGTCAACAGCACCCTGCCGTAGTGTCCCTTTCCCCCTTTTTTAGAGACTTTTGGGGGGTGGGAATTGGGAGTTGGGTTTTTTGGGGACTTTTGAAGGACAATCGTTGGGGTTAGGGAGGGTCTTGTGGGAGATTATTTTGTTAGGGCTATAAAAATATACTTTTTGAAATTTTATCAGACCATACCTGTTTTTTACTGCTTTTGAGTCTGGTGGGTGGGGGTTTAACAGTAAGTTTGTTTTCCTGAATAGTCCTAGGACTTTAGTAGTACTACCGTCATTCTCTCGTCTCTCCTAATACTCCATTATACTACCTCGGCTCCAACCAAACGCTTATCTTACCTGTAATTTCTGTTTGAAAGTAGGGCTAGGCCCAGGGCTGGCTCCACGGGAAATGGCGATTAAGGTTGCAATCCAGGGCGGATGAAATTTCCTCCTCATTGCGGTGGTACTAGTGGTGTGACACAGTGGCAGTTGCATGGCTATGGAAAAAAAGAAAATGAAACCTGGTTTGTCCTTACTGTAGCATTACAACGGTATGATAGAGAATATAGCAGGTGACAGTACACTAGACTACAACAGTGCCACAATGTAGCCTAACAAATGGTAAAGTATTGATAGTATAACTTGTACTTGTGTAGGATTTCTTTGACATTGGCTACTACTACAAGAAATAGTACTGAAGCTGAGTAAGTCTAGAATATATCCTCGGATTCCTTCACCAGCCTGTTGCTATGACCTTATCCTCCCCAGCAAGTGTGTGGAATTTATTGATGTCATTTAGTCACACATCAAGCAAAACCAACAAACAATAATTGAACATAAAGACATTTTTGGGTACAAAGCTAACCATAAATCTTTTACGTGACATAAAGGAAGTGCATTCACTACTGAATGCATTGTTACTAAAAAGTAAGTAGTACTTTCGACAACCGTGAATGACAGAATGCAACAGTACAGAGCTACATTAAATTAGGTTTAAAAAATAGCCGAAGTAAAACCTATAGAATGGCTGTAGGGATCAATTTAGAAGCAGAGAGAGATCCAAGAAATGCAGTCACACACACTCATAGAAGAAAAGAATGGATACTGTATCTGTATTGTTGTAGTTGTCCTGTTGAATTTGGTAAGTTGCATGCAGCAAACAATTCCTCTTATTAGCGGCACTACTCCATTCCAGCTGACGCTTCGTCCATCAATGTTGGTGACCAGAAGACACCCTGTCCACTGCCTGCCTGGCGGATGCTGAATTGCGGCTCGCTAATGTGGAGCCTGACTCCATCCTTTTTTCCCCATTGCACAGACTGAAACCCGGCCTGTAATTATTGAACGAAAAACAGCACTGATAAATAAATATAAGGTATGTACGCTGTGTAGTGCAAAAAGTCACACTTTGATTTTCCTAATAGACAGTACAACATTTTTGAAAGTGCGTACTCTGTCTGAGTCACCTTTTCAAGGATAAATAAGTATGGGCAAATTAATTTAGAGGATCTTTCCCCTCAAGCTAGGTGTACTGTAAACTGTGTTTTAGAACAAAATTAGACCTTCCCAGCAGTGCTTCCACCCAGACCCTTACTAAAGCCAGTTGCAAAAATGTAGAAGACCCCCAATCAGATCTCAAAAAACGAGGCCTAGCAGAAAACTGGTGACAAAACGTACTTCGAAAGTAAAAGTAGGCCCAAATACCCCCTTACCCACCGTGGATTGTATTCAAACCACTTGCAAGCAAGCAAAAGTATCCATAGCCAGCATCGCTCCAAGACTCGAAAACCCCCCCACCCAAACACATGCAATACAAATACTGCTAACCCTAACGAGCCCTAAGTTAAGAATGGTGGCAGATGCTTTCTTTAACTATGCCAAATCCCCCCTTTCCCACCATGGATTTTCTTCAAATGACTTGCAACCAAAATTACACATTCTCACGAGTGTTCTAAGACCCCAGAACTCAGTTGCAAAAATCTAGAACACGCCGAAACACATGCAATCCTGCTGCTAGGGCTAACCCTAACGAACACTAATTTACAAAAAGTGCCAAAAGGCTTTTCCTTATGGATTTTGTCCCAACCACTTCTATCCGGTATTAGACCTTCCCAGGAATGCCCCAAGTCCCGCCAACCCACTCGCCAAAAAGCACAACACCCCCAAACAGCCCAAAAGCAAAATCTCATACTTACAATATTTCTCGGCCTTCGGTCCAAACGCGCTGTGCAGCTAGGCCATAACTCCAGTTTTCCACCACGGAATTCGTGAAAAGCAAATGCAATCAAGATTAGAGTGTCTCAGCAGTGCTCCCAGACCCTAAAACTCACCCCCAAAGAGCACCTCAAAGGCAAGCAAGTCAGCAAAAACACACAAAAAATTCAGCCTCCGATTTGGTCCAAACCACTTTTATCTGGTAACAGCCAAAAAGCAAAAGTACAAAAATGGGGATAGTAATTTTTTTGCCAATTTCCCAAATCACTCCGCGCGCGCTCTGCAGCTAGGCCCTAACTCCCCTCTGCCACCATGGTTTTGCTTCAAACCTCTTGCAAACTAAAGTATCCATAGCCAGCAGTGCTCCCAGACCCCGAAACCCACCCACAAACACCAGGAAGCCCCCCAAACAGGCCCCCGGAAACACTACATTGAGCAAAATGTCAGAAATAGCAACCACAAAAATCAGCGTGGATTTTGTCCCAACCACTTCTATCCGGTATTAGACCTTCCCAGGAATGCCCCAAGACCCGCCAACCCACCCGCCAAAAAGCACAACACCCCCAAACAGCCCAAAAGCAAAATCTCATACTTCCAATATTTCTCGGCCTTCGGTCCAAACGCGCTGTGCAGCTAGGCCATAACTCCAGTTTTCCACCACAGATTTCTGAAAAGCAATGCAATCAAGATTAGAGTGTCCCAGCAGTGCTCCCAGACCCCAAAACTCACTCACAAACACCCGGAACCCTCCCAAAGAGCACCTCACAGGCAAGCAAGTCAGCAAAAACACAAAAAAAATTCCGCCTCCAATTTGATCCAAACCGCTGTTATCCGGTATTAGAGCTTCCCAGCAATGGCCCCAGAGCCGTCAATCCAGGAGAAAACGAGTAGAAGACCCCCAAACAGCCAAAGAGCAAAAGTACAAAAATGGGGATAGTAATTTTTTTGCCAATTTCCCAAATCACTCCGCGCGCGCTCTGCAGCTAGGCCCTAACTCCCCTCTGCCACCATGGATTTGCTTCAAACCTCTTGCACACTAAAGTATCCATAGCCAGCAGTGCTCCCAGACCCCGAAACCCATCGACAAACACCAGGAAGCCCCCCAAAAACGCCCCCGGAAAAGCTACATTGAGCAAAATGTCAGAAATAGCAAAAACAAAATCAGCGTGGATTTTGTCCCAACCACTTCTATCCGGTATTAGACCTTCCCAGGAATGCCCCAAGACCCGCCAACCCACCGGCCAAAAAGCACAACACCCCCAAACAGCCCAAAGGTAAAATCTCATACTTACAATATTTCTCGGCCTTCGGTCCAAACGCGCTTTGCAGCTAGGCCATAACTCTAGTTTTTCAACACGGATTTCCTGAAAAGCAAATGCAATCAAGATTAGAGTGTCCCAGCAGTACTCCCAGACCCCAAAACTCACCCACAAACACCCGGAACCCCCCCAAAGAGCACCTCAAAGGCAAGCAAGTCAGCAAAAACACAAAAAAAATTCCGCCTCCAATTTGATCCAAACCGCTGTTATCCGGTATTAGAGCTTCCCAGCAATGGCCCCAGAGCCGTCAACCCAGGAGAAAACGAGTAGAAGACCCCCAAACAGCCAAAGAGCAAAAGTACAAAAATGGGGATAGTAATTTTTTTGCCAATTTCCCAAATCACTCCGCGCGCGCTCTGCAGCTAGGCCCTAACTCCCCTCTGCCACCATGGATTTGCTTCAAACCTCTTGCAAACCAAAGTATCCATAGCCAGCAGTGCTCCCAGACCCCGAAACCCACCCACAAACACCAGGAAGGCCCCCAAACAGGCCCCTTTAAACGCTACATTGAGCAAAATGTCAGAAGTAGCAAAAAAAAAATCAGCGTGGATTTTGTCCCAACCACTTCTATCCGGTATTAGACCTTCCCAGGAATGCCCCAAGACCCGCCAACCCACCCAATAAAAAGTACAACACCCCCAGACAGCCCAAAAGCAAAATCTCATACTTACAATATTTCTCGGACGCCATTCCGGCGAGACCTTGGGCCACGCCCACACCGCAGGCCACGCCCCCTCCGCCTGAAACCATATAAAAAAGCGCCAAACCGAGCGCCGCATTAGAACTAAACGGACTCCGCAGGCACACGCCGGGAGCTTTTAAAGCTGGTACTTTTAAAATTGTTTATTTTCTGTGCAATCCTGTTTGAAACAAAGCTTACCTAAGCCCTTCTCTAAACAGCCGAGAACGCTCCTAAGCGCCGGCTGCAACGACGACCACATAGACGCCATTCCGGCGAGACCTTGGGCCACGCCCACACCGCAGGCCACGCCCCCTTCCTCAGCCACTTCATGTGTTGTCACCGGAAGCGCAGCGGACGAGCGCAGCGGGAGTGCCGTTTGCGCGCCGAAGGCGCGCCTAAGGCAAGCCCGTCTGCGCCCGTCCGCGACAAGACCGCGACAGGCGCAGGATACTCTGCCCAATTTACCCCCCGCATTTCCTATCATTCCAACGACCTCCGCCAGCTACAAGTCGCCAAGCACTGTCCATGTACACTCGATCCAACCGTTATCTCAGGCCCAGTCAGTTGCAAACTTTGCCACTGGTCCACTGAACTCCACTCTGCTGCCCCTGCGGCCAACACTTCACTGGCCCCTCTACCTCTCTTTAAAGGTGGCCTGATCAACGCACGCTCCATGTGCAAGCACAACCAAGATATACACGATCTGATCTTGGAGTCCGACTTCGACTGCCTCATGATAACTGAGACATGGCTAACAACGGATAGTAACCCTGATATTGCTGTTGCTCTTCCCCCGGGCTACTCCCTTTTCAGGGCAGACAGAGCCAAGGGCCGAGGCGGAGGTGTGGCAATCATCCTTAAAGACTCCTTCCCTTGTCACACTTTCAGCCTTGAGCCTCTAAAAAAGACCGAAGAACTAGGCTTCTCTATTAAATTGAGTGAGCACACCTCATTCTCAGGCGGACTTATTTACCGCCCACCTGGTAACGCATCTGAGTTTCTCGACTCACTGTATGATTCTTTAGGCCAACTCTCACTTAGATACCCATTCTTCACCCTCCTCGGCGACTTTAACCTTCATTTAGAATCGAAAACAGACACTCATACCATTAAGTTCACACAAACCCTCGAGATGTTCAACTTTAGGCAACTCGTTTCCTCACCCACCCACTCCCTTGGTCATACCCTTGATGGAATCTGCACAAATTCCCCCCTCCTGATCACTCTATCCCCCTTACCTCAGATCTGGTCTGACCACTCCCTGATCCCATTTCACATTCCTAGCGAAATTCTATCCAGGCGAAACAAAGCTGTTTCAAACCTCGACAATCATATAAATTGGAAAAAGACTCAGGATAACATCACTCTTAATCCTACAATGCAAACTCAAGCCCCCATCCTTTCCGGCAACGTCGAGACCGACGCCGATCTTTTTCACAATTGGATTACTCAAGAAATCAAATCCAGAATTCCGCCCTCACGTCCCCGCACTTCCCGAGGCAAAACCAAAGCCAATGCCCCCTGGTTCACACCAGATCTTGCAAATGCGCTTCTGCTATGTAAAAAGGCAGAAAGAAAATGGCAGAAAACATATGAAGTCACTAATCGCACCTCCTATATCGCGACAAGGAAAGACTACCTTTCAAAAATCAAACTGGCTAAAAAAAACTACTACGTCAATGCTATAAAAAATGCAGGCCAAAAACAGAAGGCCCTGTTCACGATTGTTAAATCATTTACACATCCAAAAGCACTTCAGCCTGAAATCCCCCCTTCCCAGAAACTTTGTGATCAAATCTCCGATTACTTCGAAGAAAAAATTGCCTCGATCCAAAGTACTTTCCCTCCCCCTGCTACTTCCCCAGCGCCCCCCTCATTGGCCCCCCTAGACTGCACGCTCAGTTGCTTTTCCTCTGTCACTCTTGAGCAGTCGAAAAAAGCCATCCTGGCCTGCAAATCTGGCGCCCCTTCCGACCCTTGCCCCCCCAAGATCCTTCACCAATTAATCGATGAGGTTAACCCTACCATTAACCACTTGATCAATTCCTCGCTTAGGTCAGGTACAGTACCCAGCCGTTGGAAAAAGGTATTGTCAAGCCCCTTATGAAGAAGGCAAATAAACCCCCGACGGATCTTACCAATCTCCGCCCTATTTTGTTGCTCCCGGCTCTGGGAAAAATCACGGAACATCTAGTACACTGCGAGCTGAAACGCTATCTGGATGATTACAACCTTCTTCACCCTCAACAATCTGGTTTTCGCCCTAAGCACTCGACAGAAACTGCCCTCATCGAACTCTCTGATACCATAAAAACTCTACAAGACCAGAGAAAAAACTCCATCCTAATCCTGCTCGACCTAACTGCGGCGTTTGACACCGTCTCCCACACCATCCTCATCAGTAGACTCAGGGACATTGGCATCTCCGACTCCGCCCTTTCCTGGATTACGTCTTTTCTGTCCGACCGTTCCCAATCCATTACTCTGGGCCCATTCCACTCCAAAGACAAACTTGTCTCCTCAGGTGTCCCGCAGGGATCTATCCTGAGCCCTCTCCTTTTTAATATCTATCTCATTCCTCTCCTTAATCTGATAGATTCATTCGGCATACCTGTCACCTCGTATGCCGATGATACACAACTCATTGTACCCCTGGACAAACTATCGACCAAAGCTGAACTCAACCTGAAACTCTGTTTGACCGAAGTATTTTTATGGATGGAAAATAACCACTTGAAATGTAATTCAAGTAAAACGGAGATCCTCCCGATTGGCACCAATAATACCTTTTGTCCAGCACTTTGGTGGCCAGACAACTCTGCTGCCCCCCCCAGACAGTGTCGTCAGCTAGGAATCTTGGTGTAATCTTTGACTCCGAACTCTCCTTCGATCAGCATGCCAGAACCGTCGCTGGCAAATGCTTTGGAACCATTAGATCCTTGAGAAAGTTCTTCGACTTTCTCCCCATCGATGCTAGAAAGACAGTGACAGTCGCACTTATAATCTCGCGACTGGATTACTGCAACGGCTTGCTCGCAGGAGTCAAGAAGAGCACCATCCTTAAACTGCAGAGCGTACTTCACACAGCCGCCCGTCTAGTCCTAGGTCTCCCCCGCAGGTCCTCTATTTCTGCAGCGCTTCGTTCGCTTCATTGGCTCCCCCTCCACAAAAGGATTCTTTTTAAAATCCTGATTATGGCATTTCGTGCCTACAATATGACAGGCCCTAAATACCTCACTAGACGTTTTCCCCACTACTTACCCAGCCGTCACCTTCGTTCAAGCGATGACAATCTTATCATTCTTCCGAAATACAACCTGAAAACGAAGGGCACGAAAACCCTCAGCTTCCTCGCGACCAAAGCTTGGAACAAACTGCCCAAAACCCTCAGACAACAAACCCAGGAAAAACCCTTCAGAAAGCTCTTGAAAACATGGATTTTTAAACTCCCGGATGACTACTCTAAGGATTCCATCTAATTCCTCCTGGACCGGCTTTCCTAAGTTCTCCAGCGCCAAGATGCTCCCTCCGGAGCGAACGTCGCGCTCTACAAATACCCCACAAATATACAAATATACAAATATTCAGGGCTCGGTGTCAGGGTCCATGAATAAGAATAAGGCTTCGTCATCATACTCTGCGAATTCAGGCAGGGTGAGCTCAGTGTCACCTGACAGAGAAGAAATTCCCTCATCTACGTTGCTGTCCACCTCGTCTTCATCCGGTGTGCTTTCTCGTACTCTGTAATCTGGTGGTATGAGGTGCTAATTCATCTTGATCATTGTTAACCTCTCCACATTTTTGGGCGTGAGGCGGCTCCGTTTGGAAGTTACAATGCCACCACCAGCACTGAAAACACGCTCAGAAGACACACTTGCGAGTGGGCAAGACAAGTAGTTTAAAGCCAGGTTGGAGAGCTGTGGCCACAATTCTTTTTTCCCATGCGAATACGCCAATGGGTCAGCATTAACATAGACCTCTGTTGAGTCATTCAGATAGTCCTTCACCATCGACTCAAGGTCCTCCTCCAAGGTTCCTCCACTATGCTTAGCTGTTGCTGTGACCTTTTGAGAACCAAACCCAAGCCGAGCTAGCCAATCCTCTTCAGCCTCCAATGTTACTGTTGTGTCTGGTGCAGATGATCCGGTTGCCGGTGTCTTTAACGGCTGAGAGGTCACTTGTGCCACAGCCACAGGTGCAGAAGTGGATTGTTTTGACTGGGGATGGCCTGCTGATGCTGATGTACTGCCTTTTCCTTCAATTTTCTGCCGTTCTCTTTCAAACCTCTTGGCTGAGAAGGCTAGCCACTGTTTGTACTTTGTAACATCTTCATCAGCAAAAGGAAAGAATGCTCAGCCTGCCAGCGCCTTTTTGTAGCGTGGATCCAGAATAGTAGCACAAATGTAATGCTGGTTTGAGTGGATCATTTTAAGACATTCATCACCTTGTAGGCGCTCTAATAATTTCTCCGCCAAAACAAAAGGGTCTTGTTTTTTTTCATCTTTTTGAAACACAGAACACACCTCCTTCAGTTGGTGCTCCAGCATGTACAACAATGGGATAGCTTTTCCCAAATTACAGTCCTCCTTGCTGACTGCACGTGTGAAGACCTCAAAAGGACGAAGCATACGTGTCAGGCTTTTAACTATGTCCCATTGCGCCGCACCCATCCTCAGGTCCTTCTGAGCTGTACCCTGTGTTAAGAAATAGTGATTGAGTACCGTATACTGCTCATACAGACGCTCAAGCATGTAGAAGGTTGAGTTCCAACGTGTTGCCACCTCCTGGATGAGTGCTTTCACTGGCATTCGACGTTCATGTAGCAGGCTCCTCAGATGCTTCCGGGCCTTAAAAGAATGGCTGAAATGGTTGCACATTTTTCGGCAGGTGTGCACTACCCCGTACGCTGCACTGTCTTTATCACTCAAGGATTTTTTGACAACCAGGTTTATACAGTGCGCCAAACACGGCACTCTGAAATAGTCACCCAGCTCCATGGCCTTAACTACATTGGGGCTATTATCCGTGGAAGCATAACCAATCTGGCGTATTTTTGGGGACAGCCAGTCAAGGACCTTTGTGTTAAACTCATCCAAAATGTTTTCTGCTGTGTGACGTTTCTCCAAACCAAACATGTCTAGTGTTGCATGTTTCCGAGCAGCTTCAAAAACTTGGTCCGGGTCAACACCTGCGTTTAGCTTTGCTTTAACCCCTGAAAAAGAGACCCAGTGTGCAGTGATGCACATGTAATCAGCACCTGCGCCACTGGTCCACATGTCTGTTGTCAGATGTATAGTGTGAACAGCACTCTTCTGCAAAGCTGCCCCAATCACCTCCAGATCATCTTCATGTAGTGCTGGAACCGCAACTCTGGCAAAATAGAACCGGCTAGGGACCTTCCATTTAGGGTAGAGCGCTGCCACTAATTCTAGAAAACCAACCCCTTCTACAAAAGAAAAAGGGAGAAGGTCCAGAGCTAGCATTTTAGCCAGCTTAGTGTTATACAGACGCGTCAGTGGGTGGTTGCGTTCATAGTGCGCTTCTGTAAACAACATCTTTTTAATGTTGCCCTGGACCAAGCATTTACGGGATAATGATGATGATGATATCTTTGACGCAGTTACACTCGCTGATGAACTTTTTCGCATTGGTGTCTCACTCTCTCCCACACTCTTGGTGTGGCTCACATGGGGTATGCTGCTGACAGGGGTACTGGGCGTAAGTGAAGTGTTTGACACGTCTTCTTCCTCCTTGTCATCATCAGATGAAAAATCAACGTTTTCATTGCGTGCAATTAGGGCTTCCTTGATTGCCTGTAGGTGCGCAAACCATTGGATAGCGTGCTGTCTCTTAAGATGACCTCTCTGGCCTCCGGTACCATAGTTGGTACTAAACTTACCACGACTAACTGCAACCTTACAAATGCTACAAATGGCGAAGTTTTCCATTTTTGGGCAAACACTAAAGAAGTCCCAAGCTGGGGACTTGAATTGTCTGTGGGGGCCGGAGGAGGCGGCGATACTGGTGGTGGTGGTCTTGCTGCTAATGCCAGATGAAGTGGAGGATGTGGATTGCCGAACTTTAGTACGTTGTGCACTTTCACCACCACTAATTGAGGTCGAGGTGGATGGAGGTCCCTTCTGGCGAGGAAGAAATATGGAAGCGGTACGTGTTGGTGTACTAGTTAACTCCAATGATTGTTGTGTTTCCATTGCCTCCTCGTCGACATCATCATCACGCTCAGCCTGCTTCTCGGGCTAGGGTAAAAATGTCTCTTTGCTGCATGCCCGCTGGGGCTGCAGTGACCTTTATGATGACTGGGTCGTCGCCGTGAGAGCCTTCATCAGCAGCAGTATCCGCCACTTCTTGTTGAGCCTCATCACACTCCATAACTATGAGTTTTTCGACGACCTTCCTTTTACGCTTAAGTACCTTTGTCAGATCATGGTGTGCCTCACTCTTAGACGGCCGTGGTGGTTCCCAATCTTCATGCATATCATCAGAAGGAGGTGGGCTTGAAGAAGATGTAGACATCCCCCTTGATATTTTCCTTGCTAGGCATGTGGAAGACAATGAATGATCATCAGGAGGAGTGGCTTCCTCTAATGATACCTCGGCTTGATTGTCGATTTCCTGATGTGCCCCTACTTCGGGAGGAACAACTATTGTGGGCACTTGTGACCCTCCATGCACCTCTGCTTGCGCATCTCCTTGCGCTGACTCTCCTTCCACATGTACTTGGGCTTTTACTTGTACATGTGGTTTTGTTGCGGCTGTGGTTGTTCAACACTCGTCAGATGAGTTACAACAACCTGTGTTTATTCAGGGACATTGCTGCTACTTTCTTGCGATGAGTCAAAATCACTGGTCGATGGTGATTAAACAACTAGACTAAGTGCCTCTGCAGCACTCAAGGGCTAGGACTTAAGTTGGCGTGGTGGTGGTGGTGGCACTGAGCCCAATGGAGCGGGGGTGCTGCTCCCAGCTTGGTCCCCAGCAGATCCCGCTGCTGCAGGCGTACTTTTTTTTTTACTCCCAAAAAACGTGGCGGGCGGCACACCAGCCTCCTTGGTAACTTGCTTCTTCTGCTCCTTACTGGCAACTTTCTTGCTAGAGGAGCTACGGGGAACTCTTTTTGGGGCCATCTTCTTCAGAGCAGGTCAGAACAGCAGGCCACAGTTGCACGAGTTGCAGAGTTGTCTGTGGCCAGACGTGACATCGCGTGACGTTATGCTGCACACACACACCGCTGCAGGAATTCTTCCTGGCACTGGTGGTTCTCTTGAGTCTTGTGCGCCTAAAAGCAATGGAAGACAGAGGAACATCAGTTCAGTTATACACCCCCAAAAAAATCGAAAAAACACAGAAAAATTAGCACAATCCAATGCCCTCCATGATGTTTAAATTCAAGACACCCCACAGAAAGACTAGGCACATGCACCACTCACTATCCCTGGTGAAAAGGCCACAACAACAGGCCAAAAAAACGAAAATCACAGAAAAATCAGCACAATCCCAAGCCCTCCATGATGTTTAAATTCAAGACAACCCACAGAAAGACTAGGCCTATGCACCACTCAGTACCCCTGGGCATAAAGGTTGAAAGCTAGGCAAAATGGTTGCAGACCTAACAACACTGCCTGCATTCAAAATGGCCCCCTTCCTCCCAGCACATGGCCTGCCTGTACCAGCACTCAAAATGGCCCCCACCCACATGGCCTGTCCCCATGAACACCCCAAAAAATCGAAAAACACAGAAAAATCAGCACAATCCCAAGCCATCCAGGCCCTTCATGATGTTTAAATTCAAGACACCCCACAGAAAGACTAGGCCCATGCAACACTCACTACCCCTGGTGAAAAGGCCACAACAACAGGCCAAAAAACGAAAATCACAGAAAAATCAGCACAATTCCAAACCATACAGGCCCTCCATGATGTTTAAATTCAAGACACCCCACAGAAAGACTAGGCCCATGCAACACTCACTACCCCTGGTGAAAAAGCCACAACAACAGGCCAAAAAAACGAAAATCACAGAAAAATCAGCACAATCCCAAACCATCCAGGCCCTCCATGATGTTTAAATTCAAGACACCCCACAGAAAGACTAGGCCCATGCAACACTCACTACCCCTGGTGAAAAGGCCACAACAACAGGCCCAAAAAATGAAAATCACAGAAAAATCAGCACACTCCCAAACCATCCAGGCCCTCCATGATGTTTAAATTCAAGACACCCCACAGAAAGACTAGGCCCATGCAACACTCACTACCCCTGGGCATAAAGGTTGAAAACTAGTCAAAATGGTTGCAGGCCTAACAACACTGACTGCATTCAAAATGGCCACTTGCCTCCCAGCACATGGCCTGCCTGTACCAGCACTCAAAATGGCCCCCACCCACATGGCCTGTCCCCATGAACACCCCAAAAAATCGAAAAACACAGAAAAATCAGCACAATCCCAAGCCATCCAGGCCCTCCATGATGTTTAAATTCAAGAC
Organism: Lissotriton vulgaris; assembly: GCF_964263255.1. Classification (NCBI taxonomy): domain Eukaryota; kingdom Metazoa; phylum Chordata; class Amphibia; order Caudata; family Salamandridae; genus Lissotriton; species Lissotriton vulgaris. Next base: position 10,217,667 of record NC_141697.1, read on the forward strand.
ACCCCACAGAAAGACTAGGCCCATGCAACACTCACTACCCCATGGCATAAAAAGCCACAACAACAGGCCAAAAAAACGAAAATCACAGAAAAATCCGCACAATCCCAAACCATCCAGGCCCTCCATGATGTTTAAATTCAAGACACCCCACAGAAAGACTATGCCCATGCAACACTCACTACCCCTGGGCATAAAGGTTGAAAACTAGGCAAAATGGTTGCAGGCCTAACAACACTGACTGCATTCAAAATGGCCACTTGCCTCCCAGCACGTGGCCTGCCTGTACCAGCACTCAAAATGGCACCCACCCACATGGCCTGTCCCCATGAACACCCCAAAAAATCGAAAAACACAGAAAAATCAGCACAATCCCAAACCATCCAGGCCCTCCATGATGTTTAAATTCAAGACACCCCACAGAAAGACTAGGCCCATGCAACACTCACTACCCCTGGTGAAAAGTCAACATCACTGGTCGATGGTGATTAAACAACTCGACTAAGTGCCTCTGCAGCACTCAAGGGCTAGGACTTAAGTTGGCGTGGTGGTGGTGGTGGCACTGAGTACAATGGAGCGGGGGTGCTGCTCCCAGCTTGGTCCCCAGCAGATCCCGCTGCTGCAGGCGTACTTTTTTTTTTACTCCCAAAAAACGTGGCGGGCTGCACACCAGCCTCCTTGGTAACTTGCTTCTTCTGCTCCTTACTGGCAACCTTCTTGCTAGAGGAGCTACGGGGAACTCTTTTTGGGGCCATCTTTTCAGAGCAGGTCAGAACAGCAGGCCACAGTTGCACGAGTTGCAGAGTTGTCTGTGGCCAGACGTGACGTCGCGTGACGTTATGCTGCACACACACACCGCTGCAGGAATTCTTCCTGGCACTGGTGGTTCTCTTGAGTCTTGTGCGCCTAAAAGCAATGGAAGACAGAGGAACATCAGTTCAGTTATACACCCCCAAAAAATCGAAAAAACACAGAAAAATTAGCACAATCCAATGCCCTCCATGATGTTTAAATTCAAGACACCCCACAGAAAGACTAGGCACATGCACCACTCACTATCCCTGGTGAAAAGGCCACAACAACAGGCCAAAAAAACGAAAATCACAGAAAAATCAGCACAATCCCAAGCCCTCCATGATGTTTAAATTCAAGACAACCCACAGAAAGACTAGGCCTATGCACCACTCAGTACCCCTGGGCATAAAGGTTGAAAGCTAGGCAAAATGGTTGCAGACCTAACAACACTGCCTGCATTCAAAATGGCCCCCTCCCTCCCCGCACATGGCCTGCCTGTACCAGCACTCAAAATGGCCCCCACCCACATGGCCTGTCCCCATGAACACCCCAAAAAATCGAAAAACACAGAAAAATCAGCACAATCCCAAGCCATCCAGGCCCTCCATGATGTTTAAATTCAAGACACCCCACAGAAAGACTAGGCCCCTGCAACACTCACTACCCCTGGGCATAAAGGTTGAAAACTAGGCAAAATGGTATCAGGCCTAACAACACTGACTGCATTCAAAATGGCCACTTGCCTCCCAGCACATGGCCTGCCTGTACCAGCACTCAAAATGGCCCCCACCCACATGGCCTGTCCCCATGAACACCCCAAAAAATCGAAAAACACAGAAAAATCAGCACAATCCCAAGCCATCCAGGCCCTCCATGATGTTTAAATTCAAGACACCCCACAGAAAGACTAGGCCCATGCAACACTCACTACCCCTGGGCATAAAAAGCCACAACAACAGGCCAAAAAAACGAAAATCACAGAAAAATCCGCACAATCCCAAACCATCCAGGCCCTCCATGATGTTTAAATTCAAGACACCCCACAGAAAGACTAGGCCCATGCAACACTCACTACCCCTGGGCATAAAGGTTGAAAACTAGGCAAAATGGTATCAGGCCTAACAACACTGACTGCATTCAAAATGGCCACTTGCCTCCCAGCACATGGCCTGCCTGTACCAGCACTCAAAATGGCCCCCACCCACATGGCCTGTCCCCATGAACACCCCAAAAAATCGAAAAACACAGAAAAATCAGCACAATCCCAAACCATCCAGGCCCTCCATGATGTTTAAATTCAAGACACCCCACAGAAAGACTAGGCCCATGCAACACTCACTACCCCTGGTGAAAAGGCCACAACAACAGGCCAAAAACGAAAATCACAGAAAAATCAGCACAATCACAAACCAACCAGGCCGTCCATGATGTTTAAATTCAAGACACCCCACAGAAAGACTAGGCCCATGCAACACTCAGTACCCCTGGGCATAAAGGTTGAAAGCTAGGCAAAATGGTTGCAGACCTAACAACACTGCCTGCATTCAAAATGGCCCCCTTCCTCCCAGCACATGGCCTGCCTGTACCAGCACTCAAAATGGCCCCCACCCACATGGCCTGTCCCCATGAACACCCCAAAAAATCGAAAAACACAGAAAAATCAGCACAATCCCAAGCCATCCAGGCCCTTCATGATGTTTAAATTCAAGACACCCCACAGAAAGACTAGGCCCATGCAACACTCACTACCCCTGGTGAAAAGGCCACAACAACAGGCCAAAAAAACGAAAATCACAGAAAAATCAGCACAATCCCAAGCCCTCCATGATGTTTAAATTCAAGACAACCCACAGAAAGACTAGGCCTATGCACCACTCAGTACCCCTGGGCATAAAGGTTGAAAGCTAGGCAAAATGGTTGCAGACCTAACAACACTGCCTGCATTCAAAATGGCCCCCTTCCTCCCAGCACATGGCCTGCCTGTACCAGCACTCAAAATGGCCCCCACCCACATGGCCTGTCCCCATGAACACCCCAAAAAATCGAAAAACACAGAAAAATCAGCACAATCCCAAGCCATCCAGGCCCTTCATGATGTTTAAATTCAAGACACCCCACAGAAAGACTAGGCCCATGCAACACTCACTACCCCTGGTGAAAAGGCCACAACAACAGGCCAAAAAACGAAAATCACAGAAAAATCAGCACAATTCCAAACCATACAGGCCCTCCATGATGTTTAAATTCAAGACACCCCACAGAAAGACTAGGCCCATGCAACACTCACTACCCCTGGTGAAAAAGCCACAACAACAGGCCAAAAAAACGAAAATCACAGAAAAATCAGCACAATCCCAAACCATCCAGGCCCTCCATGATGTTTAAATTCAAGACACCCCACAGAAAGACTAGGCCCATGCAACACTCACTACCCCTGGTGAAAAGGCCACAACAACAGGCCCAAAAAATGAAAATCACAGAAAAATCAGCACACTCCCAAACCATCCAGGCCCTCCATGATGTTTAAATTCAAGACACCCCACAGAAAGACTAGGCCCATGCAACACTCACTACCCCTGGGCATAAAGGTTGAAAACTAGTCAAAATGGTTGCAGGCCTAACAACACTGACTGCATTCAAAATGGCCACTTGCCTCCCAGCACATGGCCTGCCTGTACCAGCACTCAAAATGGCCCCCACCCACATGGCCTGTCCCCATGAACACCCCAAAAAATCGAAAAACACAGAAAAATCAGCACAATCCCAAGCCATCCAGGCCCTCCATGATGTTTAAATTCAAGACACCCCACAGAAAGACTAGGCCCATGCAACACTCACTACCCCATGGCATAAAAAGCCACAACAACAGGCCAAAAAAACGAAAATCACAGAAAAATCCGCACAATCCCAAACCATCCAGGCCCTCCATGATGTTTAAATTCAAGACACCCCACAGAAAGACTATGCCCATGCAACACTCACTACCCCTGGGCATAAAGGTTGAAAACTAGGCAAAATGGTTGCAGGCCTAACAACACTGACTGCATTCAAAATGGCCACTTGCCTCCCAGCACGTGGCCTGCCTGTACCAGCACTCAAAATGGCACCCACCCACATGGCCTGTCCCCATGAACACCCCAAAAAATCGAAAAACACAGAAAAATCAGCACAATCCCAAACCATCCAGGCCCTCCATGATGTTTAAATTCAAGACACCCCACAGAAAGACTAGGCCCATGCAACACTCACTACCCCTGGTGAAAAGTCAACATCACTGGTCGATGGTGATTAAACAACTCGACTAAGTGCCTCTGCAGCACTCAAGGGCTAGGACTTAAGTTGGCGTGGTGGTGGTGGTGGCACTGAGTACAATGGAGCGGGGGTGCTGCTCCCAGCTTGGTCCCCAGCAGATCCCGCTGCTGCAGGCGTACTTTTTTTTTTACTCCCAAAAAACGTGGCGGGCTGCACACCAGCCTCCTTGGTAACTTGCTTCTTCTGCTCCTTACTGGCAACCTTCTTGCTAGAGGAGCTACGGGGAACTCTTTTTGGGGCCATCTTCTTCAGAGCAGGTCAGAACAGCAGGCCACAGTTGCACGAGTTGCAGAGTTGTCTGTGGCCAGACGTGACGTCGCGTGACGTTATGCTGCACACACACACCGCTGCAGGAATTCTTCCTGGCACTGGTGGTTCTCTTGAGTCTTGTGCGCCTAAAAGCAATGGAAGACAGAGGAACATCAGTTCAGTTATACACCCCCAAAAAATCGAAAAAACACAGAAAAATTAGCACAATCCAATGCCCTCCATGATGTTTAAATTCAAGACACCCCACAGAAAGACTAGGCACATGCACCACTCACTATCCCTGGTGAAAAGGCCACAACAACAGGCCAAAAAAACGAAAATCACAGAAAAATCAGCACAATCCCAAGCCCTCCATGATGTTTAAATTCAAGACAACCCACAGAAAGACTAGGCCTATGCACCACTCAGTACCCCTGGGCATAAAGGTTGAAAGCTAGGCAAAATGGTTGCAGACCTAACAACACTGCCTGCATTCAAAATGGCCCCCTCCCTCCCCGCACATGGCCTGCCTGTACCAGCACTCAAAATGGCCCCCACCCACATGGCCTGTCCCCATGAACACCCCAAAAAATCGAAAAACACAGAAAAATCAGCACAATCCCAAGCCATCCAGGCCCTCCATGATGTTTAAATTCAAGACACCCCACAGAAAGACTAGGCCCCTGCAACACTCACTACCCCTGGGCATAAAGGTTGAAAACTAGGCAAAATGGTATCAGGCCTAACAACACTGACTGCATTCAAAATGGCCACTTGCCTCCCAGCACATGGCCTGCCTGTACCAGCACTCAAAATGGCCCCCACCCACATGGCCTGTCCCCATGAACACCCCAAAAAATCGAAAAACACAGAAAAATCAGCACAATCCCAAGCCATCCAGGCCCTCCATGATGTTTAAATTCAAGACACCCCACAGAAAGACTAGGCCCATGCAACACTCACTACCCCTGGGCATAAAAAGCCACAACAACAGGCCAAAAAAACGAAAATCACAGAAAAATCCGCACAATCCCAAACCATCCAGGCCCTCCATGATGTTTAAATTCAAGACACCCCACAGAAAGACTAGGCCCATGCAACACTCACTACCCCTGGGCATAAAGGTTGAAAACTAGGCAAAATGGTATCAGGCCTAACAACACTGACTGCATTCAAAATGGCCACTTGCCTCCCAGCACATGGCCTGCCTGTACCAGCACTCAAAATGGCCCCCACCCACATGGCCTGTCCCCATGAACACCCCAAAAAATCGAAAAACACAGAAAAATCAGCACAATCCCAAACCATCCAGGCCCTCCATGATGTTTAAATTCAAGACACCCCACAGAAAGACTAGGCCCATGCAACACTCACTACCCCTGGTGAAAAGGCCACAACAACAGGCCAAAAACGAAAATCACAGAAAAATCAGCACAATCACAAACCAACCAGGCCGTCCATGATGTTTAAATTCAAGACACCCCACAGAAAGACTAGGCCCATGCAACACTCACTACCCCTGGGCATAAAGGTTGAAAAATAGGCAAAATGGTTGCAGGCCTAACAACACTGACTGCATTCAAAATGGCCACTTGCCTCCCAGCACATGGCCTGCATGTACCAGCACTCAAAATGGCCCCCACCCACATGGCCTGTCCCCATGAACACCCCAAAAAATCGAAAAACACAAAAAAATCAGCACAATCCCAAACCATATAGGCCCTCCATGATGTTTAAATTCAAGACACCCCACAGAAAGACTAGGCCCATGCAACACTCACTACCCCTGGTGAAAAGGCCACAGCAACAGGCCAAAAAAAGGAAAATCACAGAAAAATCAGCACAATCACATACCATCCAGGCCCTCCATGATGTTAAAATTCAAGACACCCCACAGAAAGACTAGGCCCATGCAACACTTACTACCCCTGGTGAAAAGGCCACAACAACAGGCCAAAAAAACGAAAATCACAGAAAAATCAGCACAATCCCAAGCCATCCAGCCCCTCCATGATGTTTAAATTCAAAACACCCCACAGAAAGACTCAGTGCACCCACCACTGAGTACCCCTGGGCAAAAGGATCCAAAACAGCCCAAAAATGGAAAATTCCAAAATTGTAGTTGCAGCAACTGTAATGCCCCAAACAAACTTACTTGTGAAATTTCTAATCCAAAAGTGATCCAAAGAAAGTCAAAAAGGCCTCAAATCCAAATATCCAGCAGCATCCACAAAAAGTAATCCTTCCAGCTCCAGATCCAAATGAAAAGTGACCAGGAGATGGACAAAGCACTGGGAGGAGCCTGCTGGATAGGAACAGGAAGTTGAAGACTGTGGGGCACGTCCTTCCTCCCACCCTCCCTCCCCAAAATGGACTCCTCGCAAAAAAAGTGCAGGCAAATGTCCACCTGAGGAGTTATTCAGATAAAAATCATCATTTCCAGAAGGTTTATGCTGCTTGCTGGTGGATTTCTTGTGCAGAATTGCAAATTTTGCATTTTCGCGAGTGCGAGATTGTTGCTGCACGCCGCATCTACAAGCTCGCAATTGCGAAGTCCCGCGATATGTGATCACGGCGTACTCGCGTTGACAAACTCTAGCTGTGCAAGTTGGCAAGCCGCGATTACATAATCGCGCTCGCCAAATTCCCGCGGGATCCCGCAGCAAGATCCAAAATGGCGCAGCACTCGCAAAATATCGAGAAAAACAACTCGGCAAATGCTGAATGCCGGTAAGTAAACGCCGCGCGCCGCAAAATTGTATCACCAAAAAACAAAAATCAGCTGCGTGCGAATTTGTGGATTTTCGGTAAATTTGCGAGCGTTCGCGGATTGCGAATTTACCAAAAATCCGCAAAATCCGCGAGCGTAACGGATTTTCCGCCCATGCTTACCTGTGTCACCATGGTGACACCAGCATTTGTGGATCCTGGACAGGTAATACTAGGTTCAGACTACCTAGTGACCAATGCTAGCAATGTCACTACCAACCATAGTATGGCACTTGTTAATTTCTCCTGGGGAGGGGTAAATGGCCTCAAAAGGGTTGTTGTTAGTTCAGACCTCCCAGTGGACTGTCTTTTGGGCAATGATTTGGAATCCTCCCTATGGTCAGATGTGGAGTATAGGACTCATGTGGAGATGTTAGGTTTGTCAGCACATGTCCTTGCTGTGACCAGGTCACAGGCCAAGAAATGCCCAGCTGAACTAGTGCTGGATCCTGGAACAATGGACCAGACACTGACCAAGGGTAAGAACAGTAGGGTTAAGGCAGTGCCTTCCCCCTTGCCTCAAGGTGAGATCAGCTCTCACAGGAGACTGACCCAAAGACCCCAGAAGGAACTGTCCTAGAAGAACTTGAGCCTGAACAGGTTGAGTTTCTTGGGACAGGGGGACCTTCCAGGGCAGACTTGAGACAAGCACAATTAGACTGTTCATCTCTTGAACCCCTCATACAGCAGGCTGCTGCTGAGGCTGCAGGGAATGCCACAGGTGCCCATAAAGTGTATTGGGAAGATGGACTCCTTTACTCTGAGGCAAGAGACCCCAAGCCTGGTGCTACCAGGAGGCTGGTCATCCCCTTGTCTCTGAGAGGTTTCCTTCTCACCTTGGCCCATGAAATTCCCCTTGCAGGTCACTTAGGATCCCTCACAGAGTACTTCATGTGAACAGGCTCAAGGCATTTGTCAACAGGGAAGACATGGGCTTGCTCATGGCTACAGATGAGGGACAGGAGGAAGAGAGTGACCCTCTCCCAGACCTGCTCACTCAGAACCCTGATGATGGGTCAGTAGATGGTGTAGTCTTTTCTGACAGCCTCTCTGAGCATCAACAAGAGGATTGTAAACAGGTTCTTCAATCCTTCAGACAAATGTTCTCTCTGACACCCAGTCAGGCAAACTGGTGCACCCATGAGGTGGACACTGGTGACAGTCTTTCTATAAAGAGTAAAATCTACAGGCAACCTGACCACATCAGGGACTGCATAAAGCAAGAAGTACAGAAAATGTTGGAATTGGGAGTCATTGAACCCTCAGAGAGCCCTTGGGCTAGTCCTGTAGTTCTAGTGCCTAAACCTCACACCCAGGATGGTAAAAGAGAGATGAGGTTTTGCGTAGACTACAGGGGTCTCAATGCTGTCACTAAGACAGATGCCCATCCAATACCAAGAGCAGATGAACTCATAGATAAATTGGCTTCTGCCAAATTCTTGAGTACGTTTGACCTGACAGCTGGCTATTGGCAAATCAGGTTAGCTGAGGATGCCAAGGCCAAGACAACATTTTATACCCCAGGAGGTCATTACCAGTTTGTGGTGATGCCCTTTGGTTGGAAAAATGCACCTGCCACTTTTCAAAGGTTGGTGAACCAAGTTCTCTCTGAGCTGGATGAATTCTGTGCAGCATATCTAGATGATATTGCTGTCTTTAGCTCCACCTGGGAGGATCACCTGATCCACCTGAGGAAAGTTTTGGAGGCCCTGCAAAAGGCAGGCCTCACTATCAAGGCTACCAAGTGCCAGATAGGGCAGAGTCAAGTTGTATACTTGGGCCACCTTGTAGGTGGAGGCCAAGTTCAACCTTTGGAGAGCAAGATACAGGCCATAAAGGACTGGGCTCTTCCAACCACCCAGACACAGGTTAGAGCTTTCTTGGGCCTGTCTGGTTACTATAGGAAATTTGTCAGAAATTATGGAACCATTGTGAGTCCACTTAATGACCTGACAAGTAAGAAAATGCCAAAGAAAAATCAGTGGACAGTTAGCTGTCAGAAGGCAATTGATGACCTAAAGCAGGCCATGTGCACTTCACCTATTCTCAAGAGTCCAGACTACTCCAAGCCATTCATTGTCCAAACAGATGCTTCTGAGTTGCGTGTGGGAGCTGTTCTATCTCAACTGAATATTGATGGTCATGACCAGCCCATTGCTTTTATAAATAGAAGGCTGACCCCTAGAGAGAAACGTTGGTCAGCTATTGAGAGGGAGGCCTTTGCTGTGTTTTGGGCTCTGAAGAAGTTGAGGCCATACTTGTTTGGTACTCACTTCAAGATTCAGACCGACCATAAGCCCCTCTTATGGCTAAATCAAATGAAGGGTGAAAACCCCAAACTTCTTAGGTGGTCCATTTCCCTACAGGGGATGGACTTTACAGTGGAGCACAGACCAGGGACTGACCATGGCAATGCAGATGGTCTCTCCGGGTACTTCCACTTAGAACAAGAAGACTCACCTGGTCAAGGTTAGTTTAATGTCCCTAAGTTTGGGGGGGGGGGTTACGTAGGAGAGTAGGGTCTGCAATCCTACGGTCACCCCCGATTTTTGATTTCTGCTTCACTGATTTACGACTTTCCCTGGCTGTGGGCCTGTTAATCAGACCCACAGCCTAGCTGTTCTCTCTCTAAATTGACAAGAATGTACCTTGGGTGCATTTACCAATTGGTACTGGGCCACCTTATCAGTCCCTGTACAGCATACCTTAGGTATCCAGGGCATAGGTGTACCCAGGGCCTACCAGGGGCTGCAGCATGTATTATGCCACCCCTGGCTGGCCATCCAATCTGACACAACTGGCTGCACGACAGCTGGGACAAGGTGGTGTAATCACCCTATGCTTTAGATATAGTTTTCCTATATCTAACCCTAAAATGGACACATATTCTCCTATCAGTCACTCCTATGGCAGGCCTTATCAATCCTGAAGGCAGAGTGCTGGGAATTATGTAAGATGGTGCTCTGGCATGAGCTGAGCCCGTTTGCAGCTTGCGGAACCAAGTCCTAATAGCTGTTCCATGATAACCCTATACCATATACTCGTAAGTGCATTATGATCCTCGCGGTCAAATGCTAACTTTAGTATAGCATTATCAAAACATGTCGAGTAAGGTGTCAAAATAATTGGAATACTACCCCCTCGCCAATTCTGGCAACGGGGTAGCATTCCACCCTTCTAGAGGGACACAACATGTATGTAACTGTGAACCCCGGTTAAAGTTAACTCGAGCCTCAGCATCACAAAATGGATGCTGCCACCACAGACACAAGTCTGACCTCCTGCTGCTGTGAGTCCTTCCAGCGAGGGAGGCTCGGACAAAGGGTTTCCTGCCTTGGGAGGTGCTAGCACCACCCCAGACAGGATTTTGTGTATTAGGTAGGCCAGGGCTGAAAGGAAGGAGACATGCCTGGGGCACACAAGGTGTCCCGTGCATACACCGGTCAGAACCAGTTCCTGGGGCACTCCAGCCCCAGAGCTGGCGAAAGACCGGACAAAGGAAAGGGGGTGTAACCACCCCCCTTCCTGGTCCCACCCAGAGAAGGGACCTAGTCGTAGTGCAGCCCCCATTAGCTGAATAAAGGTAGGAGCTGGGCCCATTCCAAATTAGATTATCCTGATCAACTTCACAAGAAGAAACTCTGGACTTCGACATTCTGCTCCACAGAAGACGGAAAAATCTCCCTTGTGGGCAAGGAGTGTCCACCCTGCACCAGCAGGCACCATCAGTGTACAGCGGCTCCCCTTTGTCGTCTTCCTGCAAGGATCCAGACTTCAGAGCCCGACGAGACCCAAATTCCCAGATCTCTCCGACCTCAACCCACATCTGCAGCAGAGCTGAGACCCGTGGGTGCGACGAGACACGTGGGACCGGCAATCTTGAAAGAAGCAGCACTTTGCTCCAGCACGACTTCTGAGGTATCCTCGTCCAAGTGCTTTGGAGACTGAGAAGCCCCGACCCCGAGAAGCTCCTGCATCGAAGATCAGCCCTCCAGCATCCACGAGATCTGCGTGGGGCCCTTCTGCCTGTTTGCTGCTCGACGCGTTGTCTGGTCACTTGCCGGCTGGCTTGTGACCTCCTAGACGATGAACATTAACAACTTTGCTGCTGCTCTGGTTGCTCCAGACTGGCCCTTGCTCCCTTCCAAAAGAGGAGCACCCCGGACCCTCCTGGTCCACTCCAGACGCCGTTTCCACTCACCGCGTGGGTTGCCTTTGCCAAGGCCTGTTGAACCAGAATCCGGAGACGACACTGCCGACAGCGAGAGCCTGCGTGGGACAGCTCGTGCCTCCATCCTGGTTGTCGAAGACACCGCCTGGTCCACGTGGCTGCTGAGTCAAGCGTCCACCTTCACCTGATCGCGACGACGACATATGGTTCCACTCCTGGTTCCACTCCAGTCACTGGCTAGTGACTTTGAACATTGTCCCCTCTGCTTTCAGGTTCCTCTCTTCACCAATCCATCCTTAGATTGCACCCGGCATCTTCCTTCTGGTCGCCTGCAGCATCTTTCTTCAAGGGTCCAAAGACTTCGACGCGGAAACCCGACACAACTTCGCACCTATGCACCCGCAGCCTGTGGGTGAGGTAACACGAGCATTTCGGTGCTCAAGGGTAGCTTGACTATCCTAGTGTCCAGTTCCATTGTCGTTTCAGTCCTATCTAGTCAGGAACGTCCGTACTCACCTTTTCTTTAAACTGTACTCTCCATAGACGTTTGTATGCATCTCGCGTGTGAGTTCACACTCTGCACACGCGCTCCGTGGGCCTCCTATTACCTACCTCAAGTTAGTATAGCGTGGTCCCAGCGATCCGACAACCTCTGGACAGCTTCATTCCTTTACTTGACTTTCACATTCCACTTACTTAGTATATGGTTTGTCGTGCCCCTAGGGCACCATTGTAATTCGTGCAACTTAAACGTATTTTTCCTTAGAGTTTGTCATGGGGCTTAGCCCTCTGACCTCATAAAGAGTTCAGAGGTGTATGTTAGTTAATAAATAACTGTTTATTTTCATAAAAACCTGTGTGGTGTCCTTTTCATTTGGTATTCAAAGGTTATATGTGGTAAAACAGCTGGCTTCACATGCCATAAAGAGTTTAGCCTAAAGACTGCTTTTGTCCACGCTACTAGGATAGCTGGTCCATAAGGTTGACTTACAACCAATCACCATAAGGGTTGTTTGGACTGATACAAGGTGATGACTAGAACTAGTGAGCATCATATATCAGGCCAACTTCTCACATGGAGTATAAGTACCCCTGAGATAATCCAATGCTCAATCAATGGTGCATCCAGATATAGTTCTTTGATTTGATGAAAGAGTTCCGTTGCTTTTTCTTTAAAAATCTTTATTTCTGGCTTCACTTCAGGGTTGCTTAGATCTTCAGAAAAGTTATTGAAATTGATGAAGTAGCCAGAGGCAGTTCTGTCAATTGTTGGAATTGTTTTCTCCATTTGTCTTTCGGTAGCACATTCTGATGCCACATCATTATAGACTGGTGTTTCATGACTTACTGATTCAATCTGTGTTTCAAGAGGCACGAGTTCCATGACATTTTTGCATAGTCCCTCTCTGTGCACTGCAGGTTTATCAAATGTGATTAGTCTTTTAGTTTGAACCTCTTGAATTGTTGCAAATTTGGGTATTCTATTATTTCTTGGGAGTCCACTGAGCCTACTGTTGACTATAGGCCACATGCTTGTGGTTTTACCAGGTCGATTGATACAACTTGGTTCTCCTTTTTACCAGCAAGAGGCGGTAGTACTACTGATCTTGTTCCTTTGATTGCCAAGACAGGTACTGCTTTTCTGTAAGAAGGCCCAAATTCCTTCTTCACCGCTATTTTTTCTCTGACTAGATCCCCAATCTTTGGAATCCAGACAGGTCTTGCTGGGGCTGGTGGTGCCTCTACAGTGGTAGTTGGCTGTTGCTTTAACTTTATGTTGCTTATGGATTTTCTTGTTTCATTCAAGTCCTGTAAAACAGCCAAACGATCTTTGATGTCAAAGTATTTATTCTTATCTTCTACCACTGATACCTGACTATCTAAGTCATGAATGTGCATTCTAGTTCCGAACAATAGTTCGTATGGGCTGAAACCTTTTAGAGAATTTCTTGGCAAATTGTTTAGACTAAGTTGGACACTTATTAAATGTTTGACCCACCCATCACCCGAACCTAATACCTTCGCTGTTATAGATTGCTTTATGACCCGGTTTTTTCTTTCCACTACACTGTTCCCTTCGGGGTGTGATGGACAAGAGTATCGCAACCCAACGCCCATACTGGCCATGGCCTTCTTATAAGCTCGAGAGCTGAAAGCAGGACCCTGGTCAGAATGGAACATGGCAATTGCGTATGTGCCGATAAAGATTCGCAGATCTTTTATAACCGTGTTGGCGTCAGCCGAGCGCTGGGGCCACATTTTTTAAGTGAAGTTTAGTCTTAATAATTAATAGGACGCTGGATGGCATGTAGACCGCATTGTGCCTACCATGGCATTAATGCGCTTGACTCATTGCTGCGATCTCTGTCGCAGTCCGGGCAGTTCTTTACATATTTATAGTGGTGCAGGATCATTCCCGGCCACCAGTATACAGATTGTAATTCGGTCAGAGATTCCTTCATCTGTATGTGCCTTGGACCTTCACCCATGTGTGCGTCTGCTATTAATAACTTTCTCCTGTTCATGTTTGGAATTACCCTATCCCCCACTCCAGGGATTCGAGCAAAAGGAACGGAGTTTGCATCAATTACGTATGCATAATTGAGTGGATAGTTCATGGGTAGTGCTGCACAGTCGCCTTTTAAGGACGTCTTTACTGCCAGCATGGTTTCCCCGTCTATGTATTTTTCTGAACGCTTTTTTGTGGCTACAGAAGCCGGTGTGGCTGTATTAGCCAATGAATTCCCTGCAACGTGAACGCCATCACGTTGATGACTCAGAGTGTGTATCATGTGAGTCTTTTGTAGTTCTTTCTGTAAAAGAACTACCTGTTTCCAAAGCTTGATTGTGGCACCTGTGTCATCTTTGTAATCATTTTGAATCCAGCTCTGCAACTTATTATTGTAAGATTTGACACAAAAATGCGAATCGCACACGATTAGTGTCGGGAATTCACGTTCTGCATTTTCAAGCTCCATCTTTAAAGATCTAATTTCAGCTCTCTGAGCCGAACAGTTTCTAACTGATTCAGTTTTTGTTATTTTCGGTCTGTATTTACCGCACAGCCAGCGACCTATAACAATTGCGCAGGCTGCATTGTAGGATTTGTTTTCTACGTTGTAATGCTGTACAAATCTGTCTGTATAGATTATACAAGAGTATTGTTGGAGAGGCAGAATTTCGATTGGCAGAGGATATTCTTGTTCATATTTTAAATCATTCCGTTTTTCGAATTGCGGAGCAAAATAGTATTTCACGTCGTCCACAGCAAGAGAATTTTCCCACTGTATCCATTTCGGATCCAGTGACACTGTATGCAGGTTTACTGGGCTGAATATCGCCTTGAAGGTGGATTCCGCTGTGAGGACATTGATCCTTTTGCCGTGTGCTAGTTCTCGTTCATTAGTTAATGCAGTTAGTACTGCTTTCACAGTATTTTCTGTGAGACTGAATGTTTTTTCTGCTTGTGTGTACAAGTGAGATTTGTAAGCTATTGGTACCTTTTCTCCCTCATTAGAAGTCAGGTACGTAAATCTGCATCTTCCTGGGATGACTCAGATTACAAGGTTGCGTGTATTGTCACGTGTATCTAATTTTGTTTTTGCTAACATGTCTGTTTGCAGTGATCTCAAAATTTCTGTGTGTTTTTGAGTCCAGTTGATTGGTTTAAAATCAGGTTTAATTAGTTTATAGAGAAGTTTAACCCTCTCCGCATAATTTAGAATGTAAGTTCTTCCGAAATTCAGGAAGCCTACAATCGATTGTAAGTTCTTCAGCGTTTTTGGTGCTTGGAGTACAGCGCACTTCTCTAAGAAATTGTCCGCTAGACTTTTTCCTTCACTTGATAATTTGTATCCTAAAAATAATACTGTGAGAAGGGCAATTCGGGACTTTTTAAAGTTGAATTTGTAACCCTCCGCAGCGAACCCAAGTATTATGGTGTTCACTCTTTTCAAGTGAGTCTCCAAGTCGTCATCTGTTAGATAGATGTCATCGACATAAGATAATGCCTCATCATCATACATTTGTAGTAACTCTGTTACTCTGGCTGAGAATAGTCCTGGGCTGTTCTTGAATCCCTGTGGGAGCATACAGAAATTTTTCTGAGACCCCATTACTGAGAAAGCGGTCAAGTATCTGATTTCTGGTGCAATATTTTGACAAAAGAAACCATTAGATATGTCTAATGTTGTTTTATATTTTTTACGAACTATGTTATTCATTAGTGCAGCACTATGCGAATTCTGTACTGCAAATGTTTTGCAACATGAGTTAAGGTGTCTGTAGTCCAAAACTTGACGATATTAATCGTCCGGTTTGGAGACAGGAAACAAAGGATTGTTCATTTGAGAGGTGCATGTTTCAATCACCCCCTGGTATTCAAGTTGATCTAAAATCTCCCTGACTTGTTTTTTAGCTTCTTGCTTAATTGGATACTGCCTTTGTGCAGTCGGTTGATTTTTTAACTGGATTTTGTGAGGAGTAGTGTCCTCATCCCATCCTACATGATTTTATATAGTGCTGGTGCCTGGGCTACTGCCCATTTCCTTGCATATATATATTTAGTGTGAATCGGAATGTGATTCGCGAAGGCAGGCATAATAATTTCTTTGCCACGAGGGCACTCCCTGACAAACTCCGGGGGCCAGTCTTTTTCAGCTAACAGGATGTCATAGCCTTTTGAGAGTTTATCCCAAAATAGACCTCTTATTTTCCTAGTCTTATCACCCTCTATACGCAATGTTATTTCGTATATCTTATGAGGTTCGCTAACTCTGGTGTCGGCAGTTTCTACTTGAATGTATTCATTCGTGTCTACTGTCTCCAGATGACTCATCAGGATCTTGCGAGCTATGGTGATTTCTGCTGCACTGTCTAACATTGTCTGTGCCCACTCCCCGTTTTTCAACTGTGTCCTCAGTGTTCTCGGCATGTTCGATTACTCTAATACTGGCTACCTTCTTCTTTGGAAATTGTGATTTTTTACTTTGAGCAGGTTCCTTGTCTTTGGACTTGGTGTGCTCTCCTGGGTCTGACCGTCCTCTTCTTTCCGATTTCTACGAAAAAGATCGAGAGGGACGTGTATCAATGCTTTGATATCTGTCAGGCTTTTTCAAGTTATCCCTATTTCTAAGGTTATATCTTTTTTCAGAGGGCTCCCTCTGGGGAGACTGGTGTTCTCGAGTCGGAGTTCTTTCCCTCCGTCGAGGAGACCTTCCTCTGGACTGGAAAACTTTTTCCTTGGGAGTGGATTGTTTATTTCCATCCCAGCTCTTTTTAGGAGTGTTTGAATTATTTTTAATGAATAATTTTTCAGGATTTTCGAGTAGTTGGGGTTTTACTGGTTTCCCACCCAAGCTGTCTCTACCTAATTCTTCATAACATTTTTCTATAATTCTGGCAAGCTCAATTGGTTGATCTGTTATATCTGTTTCCTTCAATTTCTGGCGGATCGCCACAGATGCTGCTTCTCCTTTTATATTGGCTAGTAATATAGCCGAGACCTGCTTGAAGTCTTTAAGTAATGTCATACCAAGAGTTAAAGCAGGTTCTGGACCGTATTCATTCTGAATCTGTTTAAGCACATCTGGTATTACCGCCATTGACGGAACACCATGTGTTTTCGTGTAAATGGAAGCAAAGACTGTACACCAAGTGTCACATTCCTCCACGTGTGGTGCGACCCCCATTAGAAGGCAGATGGTCAGAATTCTGTGTTTCTCAATAGAGGTAGTATTCGGAAATACTGCCTCTATTTGAGTAATTTTCTGCGCTAACCAGAAAGGAATTTGTTCCCGTTTTATGGGTGTTTTACCAAGACATGATTGTATGTTCTGTGGTGTAATTTTATTTGTATTCCCCTGATGAGGGGTCAGCTGTGGAACATTAACAGCTGTTTGGACTGTTGCAGTCCGCATTACATATTGGACTAACTGTCTATGTATTTTAAATAATGTTTTTAGCTTTGCTAATATCTCTTCTTTTGACATTTTTGCAATGTCCGGGTGTGGTGTGTAGCTGGCTAGAACCGGCCACGTTGCTCCTGGTCTACCTAGTGGACCGAGCCTGGTAATATGATCATTATGTTTTAGGGCGCCTTTAAACCAGAGCAGGTGCTCTTGGTATTTTAATGGGATTTCAATCTCCTCGAAAGGAGCGTACTCTTCCGGTGGATCCCCTATTTTGTAATAGTGGAACTCATTTGTTGTAGCGTTTGCCGCTGGAAATTTTATCCAAGAATAGAATACCTCTGTCTGCCGATATTCATGTGCCTCTATCACGAAGACGACTGTGCCACCTTGTGTGGTCCGTCCGTTTTCTACAAGTTTTAACGTTATAGTTTTTCTTATGTTGACCGAGATGATTATCGCACCCGGTTCATTAACACCGGCGTCCCGTTGATTCCGATCCGGTGGGTAAATCCCTGTTTCATCGGAAGCCTGCTGAGTCGCATTTACTGCGGCTCCAGTGGTTCCGTTCTTTTCTTGTGACATTGTATGAAATGCAGGTTTCTGCAGAGCAGGTCTCTAAGGAGACAAAGATTAGGTGCACAATATTTTGGAACACTGTATCCTTCAACGTTGAATAAACCAGAGCTTTACATAGGAATCTCTTCCTACTAAGTTTGGGCGGATTTTAACCTTTCACCAACTCCAGACATCTATTGGAGTATTCACGGGCGAAAGGGTCTGTGTGAAAAATGCACGACTGAGTTACTCTAAAAACGTCTTGCGTTAGTTTTATCGTCTTACCAAACGTTGGGCGACATGTAGTGTAGTTCCTATTTTCCCTATAGGCCCTGCGCATTGGAATAACATAAACAGCAGTGTAGACATAGAAGTGCGGTCTTCCAGGTCTCTACTGACTATGCTAAACTTAATTGGGTTTGTTACCAACTAGCTCAGAGGTCACTGGAAACTTTCTTGACTGAATAGGAAGTGATCAGCTCCCCTGGCTCAGACAAGAAGGGATTCAGTTTTCCAACAACCGCATAAACATGACAACTTTGCTCCTTTAGAATAAGAGTTAATCTCTAGAGTTGTGTGAAACAATAGACAGTTATTTTACTCAGTCAGTTGTGCAGATTACTTTCACCAAGATGCAGAGAATAGAGAGACGGGCGTTTTCAGTAAAAGGTATTATTTATTGAACAGTCTTTCTTCTCATGCAAGAGAAATGAATTGCCACAATTGCAAGACTTATTATTATAAAAAGTGCGTACAGTAAAAAGAGGATTGCGAAATAATACTGTAAAAGCATTGATATGGTTTCTTAGCGATACAATGGTTAAAATGAATAAAATATATACATTCATATATACATTTGACTAATGTACTCAACTGGTGCTTCTAACTACACCTACCCCAGTGTACCTGACCTAAGCCTAATACTTGGGAGGGAGTAAGTAAGTAGCAGTTTAAGTTAAGTTGGTTTTGCCAAGGTTTGCTTCAAGAATTCTCTCTAAGGGTTTAGTCAACACCATACCTCTGGAATAGAATGTTGGAGGTCTTGTATCTCCTTTCAGGACTCGATTTCCCAGTCACTCGCAAGAGTAGGCTGGAAACGCCGGAGCTGGATTTTCTCAGCAGGAGAAAAGACAGCGTCTTTCTCAGCGCGTCAAGGACGGGGAGGGGCAGCGTCCGTGGGCTCTTTGCATCTGCTGGGCTCTGCAAGGGACAGCTGTTCTGCTCCTGTTTTCTCTATCACCATCGTTGTATTTGCGCTTGCTTAAGGCAACGTTGGTAATATTTATACCTAAAAGGTGCCTTGTTTGACGTACGTTTTTGGACATAAGACGTCAGTAAAGATGTCACTAGGAAGTGATTGTCCTTTCAGTGCTCATTAGAGTTCTATTACTAATCAAAACATTGCAAGCGGGGCTTTCCCAGGTTGCTGGGTTTTATCTTGTTGAAGAACTCGGAGTGTAATCTAGGAATCTAAGATAGTGGCTTCTGCTGTGTCATGTACTGTAATGAGCTGCAGAGGCGAGTTTCTGAAATATGGCTGAAATATGGCTCTGATCGTTTATGCCATTATAGGGGTATGAATGGATTATAGCCGTATAGGGGCATAAGGTCACAGTATTGATCGGGGTCCTAGATGAGAACACGACACCCACATTCCACAATCACCTTCAGACTTTGAGCACCCACATTCCACAATCACCTTCATACTATTGGCACCCACATTCCAAAATCACCTTCAGACTATGAGCACCCACATTCCACAATCACCTTCATACTATTGGCACCCACATTCCACAATCACCTTCAGACTTTCAGCACCCACATTCCATCGTCACCTTCAGGCTTTGAGCACTCCATTTTACAGTTACCTTCAGACTATGGGTACCCACATTCTACAATCACCTTCATACTATGAACACCCACATTTTACAGTCACCTTCAGACTTTGAGCACCAGCATTCCACAATCACCTTCAAACTATGAGCACCCAAATTCCTCAATCACCTTCAGACTTTGTGCGCCCGCATTCCACAATTACCTTTAAACTTTGAGCACCCACATTTCACAATCACCTTCATACTATGAGCACCCACATTCCACAAACACCTTCCGACTTTGAGCACCCACATCCCACAATCACATTCAGACTATGAGCACCCACATTCCACAATCACCTTCAGATTTTGAGCACCCACATTCCACAATCACCTTCAGACTATGAGCACCCAAATTCCACAATCACCTTTAGACTATGAGCACCCACATTCCACTATCACCTTCAGACTTTCAGCACCCACATTCCACAATCACCTGCAGACTATGAGCACCTACATTCCACAATCGCCTTCAGACTTTGAGCACCCACATTCCACAATCACCTTCAGACTATGAGCACCCACATTTCACAATCACCTTCAGACTTTGAGCACCCACATTCCACAATCACCTTTAGACTATGAGAACCCACATTCCACAACCTCCTTCAGACTTTGAGCACCCACATTCTACAATCACCTTCACACTATGACCACTCACATTCCACAATCACCTTCAGACTATGAGCACCCACATTCCACAATCACCTTCAGACTTTGAGCACCCACATTCCACAATCACCTTCAAACTATGAGCATCCACATTCTACAGTCCCCTTTAACTCTGAGCACCCACATTCCACAATCACCTTCATACCCAGAGCACCCACATTCCACAATCATCTTCAGACTTTGAGCACCCACATTCCACAATCACCTTCAGACTATGAGCACCCACATTCCACAATTACCTTTAAACTTTGAGCACCGACATTCCACAATCACCTTCATACTATGAGCACCCACATTCCACAATCAGCTTCAGACTATGAGCACCCACATTCCACAATCACCTTCAAACTTCCCCACATTCCACAATCACCTTCATACTATTGGCACCCACATTCCACAATCACCTTCAGACTATGAGCACCCACATTCCACAATCACCTTAAGACTATGAGCACCCACATTCTACAGTCACCTTCAGACTATGAACACCCACATTCCACAGTCACCTTCAGACTATGAGCACCCACATTCTACAGTCACCTTCAGACTATGAGCAGCCACATTCTACAGTTACCTTCAGACCATGGGTACCCACATTCCACAATCACCTTCACACTATGAGCACCTACATTCCACAATTACCTTTAAACTTTGAGCACCCACATTCCACAATAACCTTCATACTATGAGCACCCACATTTGACAATCACCTGCAGACTTTGAGCACCCACATTTCACAATTACATTTAAACTTTGAGCACCCACATTCCACAATCACCTTCATACTATGAGCACCCACGTTCCACAATCACCTTCAGAATTTGAGCACCCACATTCCACAATCACCTTCAGACTATGAGCACCCACATTCCACAATCACCTTCAGACTATGTAGACTTTGAGCACCCACATTCCAAAATCACCTTCAGACTATGAGCACCCACATTCCACAATCACCTTCATACTATTGGCACCCGCATGCCACAATCACCTTTAGACTATGAGCACCCACATTCAACAATCACCTTCAGACTTTGAGCACCCACATTCCACTGTCTCCTTCAGGCTTTGAGCACCCCATTCTACAGTTACCTTCAGACTATGGGTACCCACATTCCACAATCACTTTCACACTTTGAGCACCCACATTCCACAATTACCTTTAAACTTTGAGCACCCACATTCCACAATAACCTTCATACAATGAGCACCCACATTCGACAATCACCTGCAGACTTTGAGCACCCACATTTCACAATTACATTTAAACTTTGAGCACCCACATTCCACAATCACCTTTATACTATGAGCACCCACATTCCACAATCACGTTCAGAATTTGAGCACCCACATTCCACAATCACCTTCAGACTATGAGCACCCACATTCCACAATCACCTTCAGACTATGTAGACTTTGAGCACCCACATTCCAAAATCACCTTCAGACTATGAGCACATTCCACAGTCACCTTCATACTATTGGCACCCACATTCCACAGTCTCCTTCAGACTTTGAGCACCCACATTCTACAGTCACCTTCAGACTACAGTGAATAGCATTAACTCTTACTGTATACCTTTGGTCTCCTTTTCAACTAAGTTTACTGTCTAAATTTCAGTCTGACATTCCAGGTTCAAGCTACATTATATCTCCTCTTTCAATCTGATTAGCGGATACTTAGATTTTATTCAATGTTTTTTTTATGTTCTGAAAATACCACTTGCGTTTATTTTTTACCCTTTTCTATGAATTTTTCAACCTTTTTTTTTTGTTCTGAGCAAGAAAATGAACACATATTTTTTAACATTTATTTGTGCTGTAATGAACAATTGCACAAGACCACTGCAAAGCTTCTGCTTTAATTAAGTAGACATTTACAATGTATTATTTTTTGTTCATTTTTAGTTCTTTGTAAAGCACCCAAAGCCCCGACAGCGTGATGCGAAATAGAGTATCACTGCAAAGGAGGTGCCATATAGCTGGGCATGGATGAACACCGACATAGAAAATGTGAAATGTTAATTATGCCTAAATTGATAGAAACAACCTTTGGCTGACGACCTTAGTCATCTGCTTGACAACTGTATGCAATCGTTGCATGTTTCCATTCAGTGAAACCAGTGTGAAACTGCTTAGCAACTGGAAGGCAAAGGAGCTAGCATTTAAAAGCCTTGTTTCTATGTTTGCCATTTTTATAGATTTATACAAACAGAGCAAATCATTTCTTTCTGTAAATAGGTAAAAAAAAGTAGCATACATCGAAAATGTTCAGTTAGTTCAGATGCATGATTATTGGAAATACCTGTCTTTTAAAAAACATCATTGCAAAATGTTGGAAAGCAATCAGTTAGTTGATATACAGTTTTTTAGGTCTCGCTCTCGAGACCTATTGTCGTCGAGATGTCTCTCAAGGGAGACAGACCAGGGCACGCGCTGCGATTCTGGTATGTGGACGCGCACATCCAGCCCGGCGCCCTGCACATCTGTTGCTCCACATTCACACTCACGGAAGCACACACACACCCACGCGTGCACACACACGCAGGCACACACACACACACACACCCCTCCTTCCTCTTACCTCATCGTGCTCTTGTTAGGTCTCGCACATTGGCGACGCAGTGTCTTGGTAATTCCTTCGCCACATTTCATTTCTCTGTTCACGTTGGAACACGCAGTTATGCTTGAAAGTTGAACGCACACCACTCTTCCGCAGAGCACATCCTCGTGCGTGTGCGCGCCAATGTTTTGGGACGCTCTTCTTGGGCGTTCGCGTTGACATGAGTCATGCGTCGCCGCTCCCGCGAGCCTACCTGCCCTACGCTCGCTAGTGTTGTGTAGTTGGCTGTGCGCGCTGCTGGAGGATGGACAGTCAGCGCTCGTGCCTGTAACAGACCCCTCTCCCCCCACGACCCACTCCCCCATTAACGCTGTCGTCCAAATTGTTCCAGAGACGACCACGCTTGAAAATACTTCCTTACGGCGCCGCATGCTGTGTCTATGGAATGAACCGTCATCTCTTTCCCCGTCTTACATCCTCGGGTCAGCTTAGAATGGAAAGGGAATTCGGTGGATGAAGGCAGACTGCTTTCCGGCTATCACAAGGCACCTATGCTGACTGGCCCATCTGGCAATGCCATAAGGACTAATTTGGTACTGAAAAGTGCATTTGTACTATAAAAACTGACGCGGACAGCTGAAACGTGCACACACACACTTTCTCATACCGCAAGCAAACACGAATAACCCACAAGCCAGGAGCACCCGATTGGCTATTCACTCGCAGGAGCGAGCAGCTGGCGCCCTCCACCTCCTCCCCCTTCGCCCACCCTTCATCCAGTGCCGACTTGTTTTTTACGGACTGAGTTACTCTTTTCTTCAGAGGGTCAGCCTCAATCGCAACACCCCCTGCACTCCGACATTTAAAAAAATAAAATGCCTCTCTGCCAATGCGTTTTGTGCAGAGGTCAATAATGATGCGCACCTCACCTGTGCGTGCTTCTTTCTGCCTTGACTTGACCTTGGGGTATCTGCTACTAGCGGGTGTCCTTGGTCGGGTGCACCTGCCTTTGATACCTACTTCTGCACAACCTCCCACCCAAGGCATGATGCGCCGCTCTTCCAAGCATCCCACTCCGGGCTCGCTTCCGGGGATCCGGCCCGCTATGGCTCCGTTAGTGGGAGGGACTACCCGATCTCTGGACCCTCGGGCTGCTCTCATGTTTCAGGTTCCGCACCACTCCATGCTACACATTCCACTAAACACGCGACAGATCAGTAATCTGACCATCAGGATTAGCAACTAATGTGAAATTTTCGTCTCTGTCTTCCCTGATCTTGCTGTTGTTATCTGCGTCTACGAATTATTCAAGCGATGTGGATACTATGCACGTGGTACTAAACGCTATACAAGTGCATTTAGCATAACATTTCCCGCCACGCTCTTCCGGGCACCCAAGTGCCAGCATTCCGACGGGTTCTGCTTGTGTGGTGTTGAGGTGTCATAGTGAGTTAAACTCTTTTCCAATATATGAGGCCGGGAGGACGTGCCCTCATTCTTGTGGACACCCCTGTGGGTGCAGCTTCCCGTACCCCCCTCTCTTCTTGTTTCATTTGAGCTTTGCCATAATCTTGTGTTAGTATATATCTCCGCTGCCAGTTCTGCAGTTTGTTGTGTGCCAGTTTAGTGTGTACAAGATGCAGAGTGGTAGATAACCAATGCCTGGGGTGGGTCCAGCGTGATACGGTTGTCTCAGCCGCATCTAATTCTATTGCTCACTAGCTTCTTATACCACTTGACGCAGAGCTTTTAAATACATGTATAGAGATATAGCTGTGTTTTCTGGATTGTTGTGGAACATAAGCGGTGTTGACTTCAGTATTCGCTTGGTAGGGCACGAAGGTTGACAGCTAGGTTTTTCTGCCTACATCCCCCCTCCTCCCAGGGGCGTAGGAGACACTAAAATTCTGGGGGGGACAAGGACAACCTTGTGGACTTTCCAGTGACCCTATACAAATCACAGCCCGTTAAACAAATACAATCGCATACTTCCAAAATGAAATATTGAGAAAAGCAGGCATGTTGTCACAGTTTTCATGTATGCTTTATTGATATTTACATTCATATAGTAATCAGACCAAATGTTAAAGAACCATGTATATGAATCTTGCTGCACCAAGCAAACATAGGTCGCTGACTTAGGGTAGGGGCGTCGTGTTTGCAAGTGCACTATGATTTGAAAAGTACCTGCTGCTGCATTCCTGATCTCCAGCAATTTTCAGGCAACAATAAAAATGCGAAGATAACTATGGTGATTAATGTTCTTTATTGAGAGAGATCGGAGGTTTGTCTAGTGGAAGTTTTGACTCTTGGGAAGGTAGCCACAGTGGGCTAACGTGCCTGCTGCAAAGATTGTGTAGCACGCAGATCACAAAATGCATATCATGTAAATTGGTCAGTGAGTTACTGCTTTTGTCTGAGAGATTATTTTGGTATTTGCAGTTTATAAATTAAAATCCTAACCTTGAACAGTGAGCTATTAACCATCATCAAAGAGCTGCATGAAAACTTCAAGGTATAGATTAGAACATTATGATTTTCCCCAAGTGTTTCCTTATCCTAAAGTTGGGAAATGGGTTCATTATGATAGAAATCAATTCTGATTATTAAAGAGAACCCCCCAACCATGGTGTTATGTTTTAGATTCTGAGTGTGTGCTTCTTTAGTGTTCCAAAGCCATCCTGTGCCATGGGCACTCCCTAACGTTTTGCTGACTGGTACTGGTGGTACCTGACTCTGACTGACCCTGGCCTCTGCCTGAACAGGCACAGGGCCAGTGCTATTCTGAAAGAGACACTTAAAGATACTGTGAAACACCTACATACACTAGGGTGCACTATGGATTAGGGTACCCCTATGATTGGCATGACCTCTTCTATAAGGCCCTAGTTCATAATAGGGCAGGGAGATTAGAACTACCTTTAAGTCCCTAGAATATAATAGGGCATGGCAGTTTAGAGGCCAGCAGCCCTTCCTGCGTTTGCATGTGTGCACCGCTGAAGCCTGAGGTCAGTTTAAAAGTAGCCCTGTGTTGTAGGACTGCTGTTAAAATGCAAATTGTTCCCAAACTCGACTTTTGGGTTCATGGAACTTATAAATTGATCAACTACAATACTGGGGAAAAATTAAGTTAAGTGCAAAAATGTTTTCCACTTAACTATGGCTGTATCATATGTGCAATAATCTACACGAAGAGGGGTGGAGAGGAAAGAAAAACATATAACAAAGCGTACAAGCAGTGACACAGTTGTGTATTATGAAAAACTTTCCTCACTCACACACAATGTGTGTGACATGCTACATCATCCGGTCTGCTGCAACCCCCAGGCGTAGCCACGCTCAGGGCGGAGCATAGGGAGGGAAAACATAAAATACAAGGACAAAGTGCAACACAAAACTGAAAGTGACAACAATGTTCACAACAGGAAAAGACAATCCAGGACGGGGTACTGTAACAGAACAAAAAGTGCAGTCAAAAATAGCGAAGTTAAAACTGGCTCCTGGATACCCAATTTAACTTTATTGGTAGGTTCCAAAGACAGGATTAAAACTGATTTACGGATGGTGGTGTTAAAGTAGGAAATTAGGAACCCCTAACACCCCTCCTTTACTGCTAATGTCAACATGTTTCAACCTAAGCGTGCCCTCAATGGTCGGTCACATCGGCCTTCTTCAGGACGTCTGGCTGTCCCAGTTTCATATAGTAACCCCCTTACCGTAGTCTGGTGCTATAGAGGTACTAGTAGATTTCTCAATCAATTAGGTCCATGTGGAGGGAATTCGGCCAACACGGATGACATGTACTGCAAGGAAATAAATAGCATTCACAACTGTCAATAAGGCCAAATGTTGCCTATACTGCAGTGTTTCAAAACAACGTATTCTCTCGTCTTGCGTAATGCTCCTCCATCTTAAATATATTTCTTTATTTCAAACCCACAGGCAACTGCTAGCCAGTCAGTTGACCCTACCTTAAACCAATTGTTACAAAAATTGATAAAAAAGAGTGTCCCACTAATCTTTTGAAATACCAAACATATTGTAAATGGCTCTCACAGGAAGATTATAATCTCCACTAGGTGACTTCATGATCTTTTCGTAATCCATGATATGTGCCCATATATATGTGTATGGATGTATCCTCCTCGTTCATTAAAAATAGTACCAACTCACCGAGTTTATTAGGATTTTAAACTTGACCTGACGTCTGGGAGGAGGAGTTCCAAAGAACACAACCTATGTCATAAAACAAATGGAGATTCACAAATGCAGAAATGCCAGAATCACAACATGTATCCATGTCTACATAGCTATGCGCCACTCTAGACAGGTATAAATAGGTTATTTTGAAACACTGCAGTATAGGCAACATTTGGCCTTGTTGACAGTTGTGAATGCTATTTATTTCCATGATGAAGCATGTCACAAACATTGTGTGTGAGTGAGGGTAGTTTTTCATAATACACAACCGTGTCATTGCTTGTACGCTTTGTTATATGTTTTTCTTTCCTCTCCACCCCTCTTCGTGTATATTATATTTACTTTAGGGGGTTCGGGGTGGTAGAGTTGTGTGCAGACCCTCTCCCCTCCCATGTGTGAGAGAATGTATCATATTTGCCACATAATACATCATCTCCTCCATAATCTAACAATTTGACCCAAAACAATTTTGTAGCTCAAACGGATCAAAAATTACTAAAATATATGTGACTTATGTTCTGTGAAGTGTAGGGCCCTTTGCAAAGGTTGACTGGTCACCTTTCCCTCTGCTGCATTTGTATGTTACACAGGTACTAATGAGGCAAAAGCTTTGCAGGGGCTGTTAGTATGTATATATATATATATATTAAAATAATAAAGTATCATAAAATGCACTGCATCACACTGCAGCCTTTTTATTGTTGCATCATTTAGTCAATACTGCAACATAATTTTGACCTCCATTGCTGCATAACTCCAGTGGCCCGAAAGAAGGCTGCACATGTTAAAAGTGTTTGTGCATGAAGCAGAGACCATGAAGTTTGCAAACTTAGGGGCAGATTACGAAGGCAGGCGGACTTCAGTCTGTCCGCCATCGAATCAGGCAATGGGACCACTGGGCTTCAAGGTGGCGGCCCCACGATAGGCATTACAATGCGACCGCCACTATGGCGTTTGCCGTGCCTATCTTTTACATTGCAGCAGGTGCTGCTGGCTGCATCATCTGCCGCAATGTAAAAACTGACATGTTACATATATCACTGCACTACGTGGCAGGCACAATGCGGTGCCTGCCACATGGTGCAATGATATGTAGGGGGGCTTATTAGATGCCCCCCAGGTCCCATGTCTGGGGCAGGGGGGCAAGGGGCCTGCTATGGCCCTCCAATGTCCCTTTCCACCAAAATGTCATGGTGGGTGAACTGCCATGGATAGGCTGGTGGATAAGGAGTATCGTAATCCTTACTGTGGTGCCTGGTAGGTACCACCAGCATTGTAGGAACCACGAGCCCCTCCGCCGCACTGGCGGGCTCAAGGAGCCAGTCGGGTGAGTGGCGGTTGGTCTTTCCAACCACCAGGGAACCACCTGCCATTGTAATATGGTTGGCATAGATGCAGTCACCGATGGCGGTGGGACGCCACTGACGGGGTGATGTGGCGGTTCCACCTCCATTATAATCACCCCATAAGTTTGGTATGCATGCAAATCCTACATTGCCAACCCCTGGTAAGTTGCACCTCTACTGCTGAAAAAGGCCAATGGAGGAACCAATGGATGCGGCGGACTGGCCTCAAGGATCTTGTGACCTCAGTGACATTCACTGTCAATCTAGGGTGTGCTTCTTCGTATGCCTGCTCGCAAAACTGGAGGTGAACTGCACTATGGATTGTGGTGGACAAGCCTTCAAGGTTAACTCACACTTGCCACCGTTAGGGTCCACCTGCGGGTGCTAAGACACCAGGGCTTCTAAGGGCTATCGGTCCTCCTAAGGTGTAGCATCAGAATGAGCTCGGTCAGGAGTGCAGTCTGGTGGACTGGTCATGGACTTTTTCTTTTCTGATTCTGTTTTCTATTTTGCTTTTATCACTGTGTTGTGTTATTCTGCTGCAGGTCTTATTATTAAAGCGCCGGGACACTCTTTTTGAGTAGCCGTGTGCTATACAAAAATAAATATAACATAACATAACATAACATGAAGGCTGAAAATGGTGCGCCAGTTCCAAATTCAGCAGCTCTGGCCAGAGTGCCACATCCTCTCCCACACTGAACACCATAGTGCCCCACTGAGAGAAACTTGCACTGCCTTCAGCTACAAGTCAATTGTGCTGCAACTAAATTCAAATTATGCACTAGACAACAGTAAAATGCTGCCTGAAAAAAAATGAAGAACACCCTGAAAAAAGCAAACACTCATAAGGAATGCAAGAATAAGCAAATCATGTGAAATGTATTCAGGAACAACATGGTTACCTTAACAGTTTTAAACTCATCATTCAGAAATCAGTAAGCGATTTTTCCTGAAAAATTCAGGACATGGCTAGAGGACCAGGAAGGGACCCGTTTCAATGTCCATTGCTTATATCCTTTCAAAATGTAAGCAGTTTGGTTTAAAAAAAAATCACATCCCCGAACACAGAGCCGCAGTGCACATTTTATAAGCTAAAATAATTAAAACTGTTGAAAACGATTGCATTTAACATTTCCACTTCACCCATCAACCAGGTATTGCAGTCCCTTTAGGAATAGTGCACTTCCCCACCCTGGGAAAACAATGTTGTTTAAAGAAAGAAGAAAAAAAGAATCTGGCCTGTCTGCTGATCACTCTTTATTGCTTAATTTCATTTTTTTTTCTCTCCGTCTGGAGGTTTTTCTTTGGGATTATAAAACGGTCAGTAAATGAGGAAATATCTAGCCAAAGTGTCCGCCTATTTTGGATCCATTTCACAGAGAAACAAATTAAGAAAAGGAGATGCAAGCGAGAGTACATGAGAGCTCTTGAAATCAGAACTTAAGGAGGAGCGAGACAGAGACAGAAATGGGTATGAAGGAAAAGAGACAGTTGTTTTCCCCTTCTCTGCCCTTCCCAGGAGCCGAGCCTTGCTGCAGCATAACAAAGGGCAGAGGGCGGGGGGGCCTCTTTAACTCCAGGCAGGTCAAGTGCAGGGCCATTAGGTAGCGCTTTCACGCGCTAATGGCCCTGCCACAGACAGGAGAGAGAGGGGAAATTCTTTTGTCCCCTCGTCTCCCCCACCCTTGTCCCCCGTTTCCCCCCCACTCCAAAATCTGGGGGGGTGTGGGAGGGCAGGCTTGATATCAGGCGAGGAGGCTGAAGAATAGGTTTAACCCCTTCCATGCTCATGACGAGCTCAGCTCGGCATGAGGCACAGTTGAGCTGTGCTGATGACGAGCTGAGCTCGTCATGACACCAGCAAAATGGCAATTTCCAGCACAGGGGAAAAATAACCACAGCAGCGATGTGGTTAAAGGAAGGTTTATTAATAAGTGGTAAAGAAGTTGAAGGTTGTTGAGTTATTGGTTTTGGATGTTTTACAGCTTCATCCGAGTCCGACGAGGATGGTGAAGTCCGGTCTTCGGTTTGTCCTTGATTGTGGTGTGTTCCCCGGAGGCTCATAGAAGAACAAAGAAATGAAAGGAGCCGTTAGAATAATGTACTGCTGTTTCAAAATGTCATACCGCTATAACATCACAGTATACAAGTGTACCTAAGCGTTTGGAGAATAGTCCCACCACACAAAGTAAAGGTTGAAAAAGAGGAAAAGAATAGGTGTTTCTACAACACCCAAAATATTATTATGACTGTTATCAGCTAGTGTTCGATTAGAAAAGAAGGGTACAGGAGCAGACCGTTAATACGGTAACATGGGATTTAAACTAAGGCAGAGTTTCATTCACAAAGAACTCAGGGATACCACTTTGTTGGACGCTACCCACACCCGTTCGTTTACCACCCTCTCCCGTCTATTCCCAGTTTACAATCACTAACCTGGCTCCGCCGTAACTCTCCTGAGTCACGGCCGCTCTCCAGCCACCTCCGGACACCACCAATCTTCGGACCACGTTTCGTCTTCGTCCTCGGTGGTTCCTGATGTCCAGGTCTTCTTTTGGTCGAGTTCTGCGTCTTTTTCCTGCTTTAAGCCGGGTCCCGCGTTTTCCTGCTTGCACTCGGGTCCCGCGTCTTCCCGCTTGAAACCGGGTCCTGCGTCTTCCTGCTTGTATTCGGGTCCCGCGTTTTCTCGCTTGAAACTGGGTCCCGCGTCTTCCTGCTTGTATTCGGGTCCCGCGTCTTCTCGCTTGAAACCGGGTCCCGCGTCTTCCTGCTTGTGTTCAGGTCCCGCGTCTTCCTTCCACGCTGTCCTTGTTCCACCGACTTCCTCCCCGTAACGGTTATTCCACTCCTCTCTTATTGGCCCTGGGTAACTGCTTCCGGTGTTCGAGGGAGGGACTTCCGGGTTGTGTCCCCGTTCGTATCCCTGCAAAGACAGATGAGAGGAGTCTGGATACCGTAGTTGAAGGGGTCTGGTAGGCAATCTCTCACAGGGGGATATATCCCCTGCGTCCCCCACACTTCCTACGCCCATGACCTTGGGTATAGGCTGCGCCACTGCTCCCGGCGCTGGTTTCCCCTCCGTGCCGTGCTCGGAAGGGCCGTCCCAGCCCGAGAGTTACCGTAGGTGGGAAGAGCCGCCGCTCAAGTTCAGGAACTCGTCGAGGTAAGGGGGGGAAAGTGCCAGAGAGCAGGAATGTGTTTATAACAAGGGTGGAAGAGGGGCTGTCAGAAGCACACGCGAGAGCAGGTGTGCTTTGCCAGCCCCAGACAACCAGCCTTTGGTATTTTATGAGGGGGGCTGCTTCTGTGTGTCTGTTTTCTAATCTCGCACACCGTAGCTTTTACACAGCTGTGCTCTCCCGCAGAAGTGGGGTATGTGCATGCAAGACGGTATACACCAACGTCGTCTCATAAACCAGGGCCGCCACCCCAGGCCTGTTTGATAGATCTGCCCCATGCCAGCGCCAGAAGTGATCTTTTTTGAATGTGTGATCTTGTGCCCGCGTCTGTAAGAAGCCCCGACTGAACTGTATAGGTCTGAAATTACCAATAAGGCTGTAAGAGTCCAAACCAACCTAAAGTTAGTCTGCCAGGCAGAGTTACGTTTTCACTCAACCTAGATTGAGCGCATATGGTGGTCAGTGCCGGCTTTAGCGCTGGTGGCGCCAAGTGCGACAATCACTTTTGGTGCCTGTTCTGACATGGTTTTTGGCTCTATTTCGGAGTGATGATGACTTTAAGCTTGCTAACATCTATAATCTGTATTCTTACCTTGTGTTGGCCCTTTTAAGCCCTTTCTTCCAGACCTAGAAGAGGATAGCTGCTTAATATGATGATAGATCCCTTATTCTTGACTCTAATCCATCTATTGCCTATTGGCTTTGACATAATTATGTGCCCTTTCATCATCCTGCCTATAGTAGAGGGTGGATCCTGTAGTCCTGACTTTATATTAGATATTGGGATGGTTTGTGTAGGTACTCTGACAGAGTTATGTGTTACTTCATCCTTCTCAGGCCTACAAGGCCCAGAACTAGAGAGACTCCATTTTGCTTTCCATCCCTGCAGAACTGAGATGCTTGCAGGGTAAAGGTAATATTTTAGTTTTGAGCTGTTGTTCACTTGGAGAGAACCGGTCTGGGCCAGCCCTTATTGGTAGGCTGTATTATTCTCTGTGTGGAAGACACCACAAAAGGCCGGCCGGCTGGGTGTGTGTCCTTGACACGGAATGGCGCAGAGATCTGATGGGCGGCGGGCTGATGGCTGGAACTTTCCATGAGGAGACAGCATTCCATATTAGTGAAGTGCAGAGGCGGAGTCAGTTAGTTGAGTTGGAGGAGCAGAAAGAGTTTGAGCTTCTAAGGAGTTGAGTTGGATTGGAGCAGAGGAGAAGAGACAGAAGATGCTTGGAACAGAGAGAAGACAGACAGACAGTCAGTGAGATGGAACTGAAGGAAGCAGTCAGAAGCAGTTACTTATCAGGAGGAGTTGTGAATAGCTGGAGTCTGAAGTAATGACTTTTGGAAGAGACTGAAGTTATATCGTGGATTAATCAGTGGGAGCAGCTGGAGTGAATTGGACATTGGCACAGAGACAATCAGACAGAGTGAAGAAGCTAGTGGAGCGAACGGTTATCAGAGCGGCAGAAACCATTAGACTGAAGTTGGAAGGTGGAGAGAGTTCGTGGGGGAGAGGAATCCAGTGCAGAGTGATCAGCGCAGATGTGTGTCCAAGAGTGCAGGAGAGGATCTAAGACGAGCTAAGGCACAGACGACAGAGGAGCCCAGATGACAGCTAGAGCAAGACCCCACAGTCCTTAGGTGATATTGTTCCTTATCTTTAAATATTAACCTTGTCCATATATGTCTAATCCTTTTTCTTTCAGCGGTGTGCAGTCTATTTACAGTTCCTGTTAGTTACATGTGGATGTGATATATTAATAGAGCTTTACAGAGACCCCGCAGATCTGTGTATGTCTTTTCCCATTTTATTGTTATTGTAATAAAGATACCCCAGTTCTTAGTGAACCAGCATGTGCCTCATATTCTTGTTCAATCAGGGTAACCTGTTCTTCTAGTCAGGCATTGTTTTCATGAACGGATGTAATTCCCGGTCAGGTAAGTAGTGACTGAGCAATGAGGGAGAGAGGGGCCCCTTGAGGAGGAGAATAGATTGTACATCATCTAATTTGGTAAACTGTTGTGTGCTATAATATTGTAGTATCATATCCTGAGTAGCCAATGAGAGATTCCTTCCAAAGGTATTCAAAGGAAAGTGATCGTCGTTGGTAAGCGGCGTTAATGAGAACACCAGGCGGGAAACTGGTGTGTAGGTCCGCCGGATTGCGGATCGGGCTGTGAGTGAGAGAACACTAGGGAGGAGACTAGTGTGTAGGTCCGCCGGATTGTGGACCGGGCTGTGAGGGAGAGAACACTAGGGAGACTAGTGTGTAGGCATGAAGGATTGCGACTTGCCGAGCGAGCACTGACTGTGGTCAGTGTGTAATGGTAACTAATCAGAACTGCCTTAGGGTAGATTAGTCTGGACCCATGTGGTCGCGAGACTATGAGGTATGAGTGTGGTGTAGGGCATGGACGTCCTTAGTAATCAGTGAGTATTCCTAGTAATCCCTATAGATTTAGTGGTGTTTCTGATGATATGAGCTTGTATATTGCGAGTTCCCCATCCTCAGGTAGGTACCCAGGTGCCTGGATAGATGGGTCCTGAGGAGGGAGGTGGTTACGTTCCAGCTGGGTTGGAGGTGCTCTGAGGAGCTGATCCTATCTGGTCTGAGAATCCGGCCGTTACAGTGCCCCACACCCCATGACTGTTTCTTCGGATTCTCTCACTACCACCGGGCAAAAGTGGACCTCATCTCTAATCATAAGACATTGCTTGACACAGCACCCTCCCTAAGTCAGTTCTCCCCTCCACTGGTCAGCGCCCTAAAGGCGGTTAGTTTATTCTATGGCAAATTCTGGGATGTGCCGCGTCTGGGATGTTTATTTGAAGTGTTGGGCGCAGTTCTTTAATGCTTGGTGGAGCCAGCTGCTTCTGTGCGCTGTAACAGAGCTGTCAGTGCTGTGTGCAGAACTGTGGGCGCTGTGCCTGCCAGAAATTGGGGGTTTGCCAGTGCTGTGAGGCAGGGAGCAGCTTCCGCTGTGCCACCTGACAGAACTGGGTCGCTGATGTACCACGTGGCATTGTTTAGCTGCTCTTATGTTTGGGACAGAGTTTGAGCTTGAGTTTAAAATATTTGTAAAGCGCACTTTCACCAGCGGTTTCATGGCGCTACAAAAGACAGCTCTCCGGAGTAGGAGTGGGGGGCGCAGAATAGGAAGAGGGGAACAGCAAGTGGTTTAGTTAAAACATTTGACAAATAGGTGGGCCTTAAGTTGCTTTCGAAATTGAGGGTACAGAGTTATAGATCTGAGCTCAAGAGGAAGGGAGTTCCACAGGAGTGGGGCAAGGGTTGCAAACTTGGATCCTCCCATTTCTTTCTCCGAAAGCGGGGGGCTGAAAGCAGGAATTGCGAGGAGGAGCGCAGTTCTCTGGTTGGAACATAGGGAACAATTTCAGATGTTATAAAGGCCAGAGTCGCGCCCAGTCGTGCTTGAAAGGTGATAGAAGCAAGTTTAAACTGGACGCGTTCACGGACCGGAAGCCAGTGTAGAGATCTGAGGAGGGGAGTTACATGATGAGATTTCGGAAGATTGAACACCAATCGTGCCGCCTGGTTCTGGATAAATTGCAGCCGCCGTAGACTATATGCAGGGATCCCCGCATATAGGGCGTTGCCATAATCCAGGCGGGATATGACCATTGCCAGATTGATCAGTTTCAGGGCATCGAAGGTGAAGAAGCGAGATACCCTGCGGATGGTGCGTAGTGACAGAAAGGAGGAGGACACCACGGAACTGACCTGGGAGTGAAGAGTGAGCTGAGAGTTGAGTTTGATACCTAGAGTTTTGACTGAGGTAGAGGGGACAGGGGGGGGAACCTAGGGAAGGGGGCCAGAAGAGTGAGGACCAAGGACTGGAGCAACCACCTGTTAGCACCAGCTAGGTCTTATCTGGGTTAAGTTTCAGGTGGTTGTAGTTCATCCAGTCCTGGATAAAAATCATAATAGACTGGAGTTGGAGATAGAAGTAGGGGAAGAAGACAGGTTGAAGACAAGTTGAAGGTCGTCAGCATAATTGTATATGCTGAAGTCCATTTGTTGTAGTGAAAAAATTAGAGGGGCAATATAAAGGTTGAACAGGAGGGGTGAGAGGGAGGAACCTTGGGGGACCCCGCACTGAAGTTTTTGGAAGTCCGCTGAGAAGTCTCCCTGGCGAACCGCCTGGGTGCGGTCCCTCAGGAAGGAGGATAGCCATACCAGCGCGGAACCTCCGATCCCCGCCGCCTTGACACGGGAAAGTAAGATGGTGTGATCAATCGTGTCAAAGGCGGCTGAAAGATCGAGGAGAACCAAGGCCTGGGCCTGGTTGGTATCCATTCCCTCCCTGAGGTTGTCGAGGACCGAGAGAACTACAGACTCCGTAGAGTGTGCGGGGCGGAAACCGGCCTGGCGAGGGGCGAGAATCCCATACTCCTCCACAAAGGTGCTCAGAGACCTGGTGACATGGCGTTCGAGCACCTTCGCCAGGAATGGTAGGAGGGAGATAGGGCGGTAGTTGGCGGGGATCGAAGGATCTGCGCCCAGTTTTTTTAAGATGGGGACAATAAAAGCGGTTTTCAGTGGGTTGGCTTCAACCCACTGGGAAAGAGAGCTGTTAAGGAAGTGAAGGGGGGGGGTCTGGACAGGTTGTATAGATGTGGCGAAGGATGTGTGCAGGGCAAGTGTCCAATGGGGATCCGGATTTGACAAGAGGAATTATTGAGGCCATGGAGTCTTTAGTCAGGGGAGGAAAAGCATCGAGTTGTCCTTTAGATGGGGGCACTGCGGTCAACAAAAGTCAGAGGGGGTGAGGGAATGTTGGCTTTTATGATGGCAATCTTCTCGATAAAGTAATTATTTAAAGAGTGGCAAAGGTCCTGGGACGGGGAGGGCTTGAGAGATGTCCTATCAGAAAAAGCCAGGTTGTGGACAATTGAGATTTCCCTCGGTTTATTCTCAGCTGCATGGATCTTTGCGGAAAAGTAGGCCGTTTTTGCAGCCAGGATGGCCTTCTTATATTGAGCAAGGAGAGTGGTAAACTCAGCTCTAAGTGAGGGAGAGTAGTTCTTCCTCCAAGCGCGCTCGGCGCGGCGTACTGCATGTTTGATGGTTTTAAGATCCTCATTGAACCATAAGTTGGCATCTTTCTCCCGTTTAGATGACACCCGCTTCAACGGGGCGATTGAATCGCAGCTAGAGGAGAGCCAATGTTCAATGGCAGCGGCCTGAGAAAGAGAGGACAGGCCTTGTAGGGTAGGGTAGGAGGAAGCTAATAGCGCAGATAAATTCTCCGGGTCCACTCGGCTCCAAGAGCGGACCCAAACGGTCTTAGGGAGCGGGGGCCTGGTAGGGGGATTGATGGGAAGGGTAAACGAGATCAGATAATGGTCGGACCAAGTGCAAGGCGAGATGGTCAGAGAGTCTATTGGGCAGTTCAAGGACCAAATCTGGTCTAAAATGTGTCCTTTGACGTGAGTGGGAGAATGAACATGTGATACAAAATTAAGAGATAAGAGTGTATCTGAGAATTCCCTAGAGGAAGGGCATTCCGCAGGATCTGAAGGCCAAAAGTTAAAATCTCCCAGTAATAGAATGGAGGAGTTATTGACCGTCAGTGTGGAAAGTACCTTCTGAAAATCGGGAGGAAAGATAGGGGTGATTGAGGGGGTCGGTAAGTGAGGGCACAGGTGAGAGGAGGATTGATAGAAGTAGTGCGGATAGCTAGTTACTCTGTTGTGGCAATATCTGGCAGAGGTAGGCAATGAAAGGGGAGGTCGGACCGGGCGATCACTGCTACGCCGCCCCCATTTCTACCTTTGGAACGATCTGCTCGAAGAGCATAGTATGGAGCAGGAAGAGTGGCCAGTAGGGAAGGGAGAGAGTCCTCGCTGAACCAAGTCTCTGTTAGAAAGAGAAGATCAGGTGCGTGGAGGTCTAGCAGTACCGACAGTTTGTGTGAGTGGGCTACTGCTGACCGGGTGTAGAGGTAATCGGTCGAGAGAGTTTTAGGTGAGACTGGGCTGGCATCCTCTCTGAGAGAGTGAGAGGGAGTGGGGGGGGTCGGAGGGTAGGGAGATGAAGAGGCGGGGGAAAGATCAAGTGTAGATATGAAAGAACGGGTAGAGGCAGGGAGAGGCCAGGGGCCCTGTAGGCTGCGGAGTTCGGAGGCGGAGTAAGTGATGATTGGAGCAGAGTGGCATGCCCCTAGCCCCGGTCGGCCGCGGACGGGCGCAGACGGGCTTGCCTTAGGCGTGCCTTCGGCGCGCAAACGGCGCTCCCGCTGCGCTCGTCCGCTACGCTCGTCCGCTGCGCTCGTCCGTTGCGCTTCCTCCAGTGGCACATTTTATAGTGAGGGAAAGGCGGGGGGGGTGTGTGGCCAGAGGGGGGCGTGGCCTCGCTGCACGCCGTCAATGGCGGCGGCCAGAGGGCGTTTGTCGGAGTTAGGGAGGCGCTGCTTGCATTCAGCAGGCTCCCAAGACGTGTGCAACAGGCGTTGGCAGGTAGGATAATTATTGGTAAAACACAGATTCAATTAACACTCAAAAGATTAAAAGTTTTAAAATCGGCAGCAAACACAAAATGCAGCTCCCGGCTTCCGCCTCAGGAGTGACGAGTCTTTTAAAAGCGCGCTGGCATTCAGTGCCTTTTAAACTGGGCGGGGGGGCGTGGCCAGAGGGGGGCGTGGCCTCGCTGCACGCCGTCAATGGCGGCGGCCAGAGGGCGTTTGTCGGAGGTAGGGAGGCGCTGCTTGCATTCAGCAGGCTCCCAAGACGTGTGCAACAGGCGTTGGCAGGTAGGATAATTATTGGTAAAACACAGATTCAATTAACACTCAAAAGATTAAAAGTTTTAAAATCGGCAGCAAACACAAAATGCAGCTCCCGGCTTCCGCCTCAGGAGTGACGAGTCTTTTAAAAGCACGCTCGCATTCAGCGCCTTTTAAACTGGATGGGGGGGCGTGGCCAGAGGGGGGCGTGGCCTCGCTGCACGCCGTCAATGGCGGTGGCCAGAGGGCGTTTGTCGGAGTTAGGGAGGCGCGGCTTGCATTCAGCAGGCTCCCAAGACGTGTGCAACAGGCGTTGGCAGGTAGGATAATTATTGGTAAAACACAGATTCAATTAACACTCAAAAGATTAAACGTTTTAAAATCGGCAGCAAACACAAAATGCAGCTCCCGGCTTCCGCCTCAGGAGTGACGAGTCTTTTAAAAGCGTGCTTGCATTCAGCGCCTTTTAAACTGGGCGGTGGGGCGTGGCCAGAGGGGGGCGTGGCCTCGCTGCACGCCGTCAATGGCGGCGGCCAGAGGGCGTTTGTCGGAGTTAGGGAGGCGCTGCTTGCATTCAGCAGGCTCCCAAGACGTGTGCAACAGGCTTTGGCAGGTAGGATAATTATTGGTAAAACACAGATTCAATTAACACTCAAAAGATTAAAAGTTTTAAAATCGGCAGCAAACACAAAATGCAGCTCCCGGCTTAACCCTCAGGAGTGACGAGTCTTTGAAAAGCGTGCTCGCATTCAGCGCCTTTTAAACTGGGCGGGGGGGGGGCGTGGCCAGAGGGGGGCGTGGCCTCGCTGCACGCCGTCAATGGCGGCGGCCAGAGGGCGTTTGTCGGAGTTAGGGAGGCGCTGCTTGCATTCAGCAGGCTCCCAAGACGTGTGCAACAGGCGTTGGCAGGTAGGATAATTATTGGTAAAACACAGATTCAATTAACACTCAAAAGATTAAAAGTTTTAAAATCGGCAGCAAACACAAAATGCAGCTCCCGGCTTCCGCCTCAGGAGTGACGAGTCTTTTGTTGCTGTGATGGGTGAAATAACTAGGATACTACTGTGTAGCAGAGCTGTTGTTACTGCTGCGTGCCTTGGCTCGATTGTTGCTTTGGCGAGCAGCCTTTTTGTACATCTAGCCCAACGTACCTACCTCCTCAACCTGTGGGAGCAAAACAGTACCCCAAAATTTAGACACCCCCAAAATACCTCTATTAGAGCTTCCATATTTCACTGGTTCGGAGACGGTGTTAATCCTCAGTTCCCTGAGGGAATGTGTTGCCGTGCTATGTCACTTCCTAAACAGCAAAATCTCGGAAATACAATTCATTGAATAATTGTGCCCACTCAATAATTGAATTCTAGATCAAATCTAAGTTCGAGAGTTTCTTTTATAACCAGATTTTAAATAAAGCGGAACAGAGTCAATGCCATGAAGGCTCTCGATGCTGAGTTATACAGAGAATGCAAAAATGAGACATGATTCTAAGCCCTGAATGGGCAACAAAATCAAGAATAAAACGACCAGCACCCCCGCAGTGTCCAAGCCTTCAGGAAAGTCTTTAAACTCTCCCCAAAAATCAAGTTAAAAAAAAGATATATTATTCTAACATATGAAGTTACTGGATCTGCAGATTCACCGTGGTTGGAGCAATTTTGACATTTTCTTAAACAAATTAGAGCCGTGAAAGATAAACATTACACTGCGTTACCACTCAAGCGCTATCTCACTGTGTGAATAAATATTCTGAACCCTCCAGGCTAATGTCGTCCAGAGATGCTCGAACAAAACATGGTTCATTAGCAGTAACATGTTATGTGAATGAATAGGACACAGTGAACAAACAGTGAGACCATCGCACATTTTTCAAGTTGGAATTGAATTGGGTAAGGTTCATCAAGAGCAGAATGAGAATAACAGTGGAAACAAACCAGTGCATTTCAGTTTGACTATGTGCTAAGGAGCCTGCTAAGAGAGAAGGTGGGAGGGGTGGGGAGGTTGGGAAGAAGGATGTCAAACGTTTCTAAATATGCTGCCATGCGGGTTGGTGCGCAGCAGCAGGCCCTTTCCCAAAAGTATCTGCAGTGGCATAACAACGTGCCCCCCAGCTGCAGTGGGCCACCTCAGCACAGTACTCCGGCCTGAGAGCTCCTGATTAAATTCCGCACTGAGGGTCCCTCAATGCACCTTGCAGGGGGGACCCCCTCAGGTTTCGTTACGCCATGGGTTATCTGGTCACCGTTCAATTGCTGATTGCTATATTTACACATTAAAATGATTCTAATGAGGTGAAACCTTTGCCTAGACAGTGTTAACATATATAACAAGCATTGGCATAGCCAATAGGTCTCGCTTTTGGGACCTTATAAGTATTTAGTTATGCAGCACAATATCCTTGGTGCAACAACAACAGTTGCATGGCTAAACACTTATAGGGTCCCAAAGGCGAGACCTATTGGCTACGCCAATGCTTTTTTGTATTTGTTCTCCATCGTGTTCTTTACCCTCCCCTTGCTCCTCCTCCCCAATCCCTCTGCCTTGCGATATCCTCAAGATTGACTTCCTTTTTGTCTACCTTTAACATCACTGCCCAACCTTTACTGCTTCTCTGGATTACTCCGCTTCAGGTGTATGGCTTTGACCTCTCTTATAACTTTACTTAGGAACACTTATGTTTCCCACACTTGTTTTAATTTGCAAGTTGCTATTGTTCATCTTTAAGTCATTTTCTTGGGGTTCAGGGGTATTCCATGGTCGCTGGCTGTATCCCATGTGGATATTTCTGATTTCCATCAGTGTCCCAGGGTCGCAATGCATCTGCACT
Organism: Lissotriton vulgaris; assembly: GCF_964263255.1. Taxonomy (NCBI): domain Eukaryota; kingdom Metazoa; phylum Chordata; class Amphibia; order Caudata; family Salamandridae; genus Lissotriton; species Lissotriton vulgaris. Next base: position 10,258,838 of record NC_141697.1, read on the forward strand.
ATAGCTGGATACACAACTTTCTCCCTTGGGCCACTTGACTTGCTCAGGATAGAAAGGACGAGCAGTCAAACCTTACTCCGTTAGGTGGAGGAGATTAGAAACTTAGCTACAGTGTTGCACCCGGAGTAAAACTCATTGCCCTGCCTCTGCTTGACTTAAGAAAACAAGCATTAAAAATGCAATAGGTCTTGCCTTTCATTAAGGTAAAGCCATTTGCTTTGCTATACAATCCATTAGCAAAGCAAATGGCTTTAACTTAATCAAAGGCGAGACCTATTGCATTTTCAATGCTTGTCTACTTTACCTTTCATTCGCCTGTACCCACACAGACGCCATGCAGTCTACTGGAAGAAATACCTTGTACATGAAACTACTCCAACCCCATTATCAGCCACTAATTAAATGTATTCCCTGTGCATTCTCATTGTCAAACATACACAGGGAGAGGGTCCCCTGCCCATTTCTTGAATGATGCTAGGATGAGGTGGCATGTACCTCACTGGTCGGGTTGTTTAGCACTCTGGTACATGTTGTTAGCATGGACTGCTTTGCCTTTTCTTGTTGTATCAATCAGAGTTGTTTTCTGGCAGTAGACTTTAAAGTTTCTCTTTTGGACTATGTGATACTGAGTTCTATGAAGTGAACAAAAAATATTGAGAAGCTGCTGAGGTCTCACCTTTGGGGATCACAGAAGCAAGAAAGATGGCTGCGGTGAGGAAGCCCTGCATGTTGTTGGAGGACGAATGGAGCTGGGCAGTGCAGAAGATCAGGTCTGAGCAGTCCTTCAGGCCTCCTCCATGTCTGATTGTCTGGCCATTGTATGTATTCAGTTGCAGTGAATAGAGGGGAGGTCCTGCCTGAGCACTGATGTGGCGGTCTCGTTATTTTCCGCTGGTCAGTGATTGGGTGCGACTCTCAACCATCACTCCACCCAAAGGATTATTGAAAGAACAGCCTGTCCTGCAGTAATGCACTTCTCTCTACCAACAGCTTCATTAGGTCATGTATTATGTACACTGACACACCCTTTCTGAGATGAGAAATAGTTTTGGGCATCTTTCCTTTGGTCAGCTTCCAATGCAGTTTCTGAACAGCTCAGGTCTATCCAGCATTTATTAGACCGCAGAAGGTGGCACTTCTTTTGGTGAGATGAGTACTAAAAATGGCTGAAACCAAGTCACAATTGCCGTGTCTTGGGGGCTGTTCCAGTAACATGCGTGACTCCACCTTGAATTTTCGAGGAACTTAGCACTTCTTGTTATCAAGGCAACAACTGAAGTGATTGACGTCACGCATGATAGCTCATGAAGTTTAGGATGGTATTTGCACTCGCAAACGAGGCACAGTGTCCTGTCCTTGCTGCTCTTTCTCGGATGGACTAATCTCGAACTGAGGGTTAGAGTCATCGATTTGAAAATTACAATCACATTTGTAGGAAATTGGGTTACAAGTCGACTGGGGTGAAACCCTATTCAAGTAGCAACACAATTCGTGTCAAGGTGAAAAACAAGCAAATCTCAAATTAACCTGTGCTTAACCATCTGGTAGCTTCGCACAAAAGCTGTCAGGCTTAATGTAGAGACAATGTGTAAAAATGTATGCAGCCCTTCAATTAGTAATAAAGTGAAAACACAACACAAGAAAAATCCCACACCAATTTAGAAACTTAGAGTAAAATGTAATAAATAATTTGTCACCAAAACAGCAAAAATGTACTCGTTAGAACGAGTGGTATGCAATTTTAAAGATTTAGGTAAGAATAGGGTGCAAAAGCACCAATCGCCAACTGTGGTTATCTGATTACACAGAACTGGGACAAACTCACAAGTTCAGATTGACCACGATGGAGCGCTGACCGGATACGAGGACCAGGGTTGGCCAGCTGAACAAAGTACCTTAAATCCAGGTTACAGAGTGCTGCGAGGTCCCGCGTCTAGGATGCATTGCACATTAGTGGTTTAGGGCCGAGATGAATGGTCCTTCGTAGAGAACGCATTGCACCACAGCCATTATGAGCAGCTGCAGAGCAGTGATATAAGGTCCTATGATGATGGCGTGCCACGCTGCAGCTGTTCTATGGAGTTGCAATGAAAAATCCTACATCAAGGATGCATTGCGCAGCAGCCTTTCCAATGATAAGTGGGGTCCTGCCTTAAGGTTGCAGCGTGCAGCAGCAATCCTGTGGGAAACCAGTGGCTTTTGCAGTCCCCCCCTTTACGTTTTTGGCCACATTTTGACCACTGGATGCTGATATTCTGACTTTGATTGAGCCCTGGGCTTTAATAACCAGACCCAGGGCCTGTGCTCTGATTAAAAGTACAGGTCACACAATTGATGGACGGAATACAGAACAAATCATAACATCCACCCTGAGTCAAGAGATCTGGGTTTAATCCAACATGCTTTCGCTCACCATGCCACCCCAGTTTAGACCTGCCCAAATGCAAATCAGTCTTGACCCAGTGCCTCATGGGAACAATCCAGACCGAACTGCCAAGCCAGGTCCTCGCTGGACCGGAAACAAGCATCCTAAGACCGGTTTCAGGGTTTCACCCCTCATCAGCCAGAATCGCTTGAATCCAGTGGCACAGTGAGCCTGGGATCCACGTCAGGGCATACCCGGCGCACTTAGAGCGAGGAAGCAAAAGACACACAATTGATGGACGGAATGCAGAACAAATCAAAACATTCACCCCCAGTCAAGAAATCTGGGTGAAATCATCATTCTTCTGCTCACCATACCACCCAGTTTACACCTGGCCATATGCAAATCAGCCTTGACCCTGTGTCTCATGGGAACAGTCCAGCCCAAACTTCCAAGTCAGGTCCTCTCTGGACCGGAAACATGCATCCTAGGACCGGTTTCAGGGTTTCACTCCTTATCAGCCAGGATAGCTTAAATCCAGTCCTCGGATGCTTATTTCCGGTCCAGGGAGGACCTGGAGACACAGGGTCAAGACTGATTTGCAAATGGCTGGGTCTAAACTAGGGTGGCGTAGTGGGCAAAAGAATGATTCTTGACTGGGGGAGAATGTTTGAATCATTCAGCATTCCGCCCCTCATTTGTTGCAGTTACACTTTTTGCCCTAAGTGGGATCGGTATGCCTAGACGTGGGTTCCTTGCTCACTTTGCCACTGGATTCAAGATAGCCTGGTTGATGAGGGCTGGTACCCCGAAACCGGTCAAAGGATGCTTGTTTCCGGTCCAGTAAGGACATGGCTTGGCAGTTCGGTCTGGACTGTTCCCATGAGCCACAGGGTCAAGACTGATTTGCATATGGCTGGGTCCAAACTGGGGTTGTGTAGTTGGCAATAGAACGACAGATTTAACCCAAACCACACCCTGCTTCCTCTCAGCACACTTGGGCCTGCTGTCCCTAGATGACGGCCAAGATCTCTACTATTGTGTGCTGTAACGGTATTGCCATAGTGACCGAACTTTGGAAAAGTGGGATAGTTCATAATGCATAAGAGAAAGCTGGTTAAGCCAGTATGTGACTTGTAACCTCAAAATGCGGAATTTGGGGGTTTATATCAAAAATTGCAAGAGTCTGCTGGGTGAAACAAAAACTGGGGACTGCCTTATTAATTCCAGGATGCCTGGTTGCCCTGGTGAGCCCCACCCCCCACTGGAAGCTTGGACTCTAAATCATGTCAATGCCTCGCAGCTTACTGGCTTTTTGTGTGGGTGCGGTGGAGTTTCTCTGGGGTTCTATCATCCTAGGCCCATGGGAATCCTGGTTTCTGCCACTGAGGACAGCTTTGATTTAGAACTGAAAGGGGGCCTCCTTCGGGCAGAGGCTCTGGCTCATTGGAGTGAAAAGGTAAAGATGCCTTCAAAGGGATTTGTTTTATACGTATTTGGTAACTTAAATTGATTTTAAAAGGATGAATTAATAATCCTAGTTGGGAACCAATCAAATTTTGTCCTGAATCGACTAGACGCTGCGCTACTCTCTGCGATTGCCGCCGTAACTAGACTATCGCCACAGGATTTGGGAAATATCTGTCCTGAAATTAATCTCCCTCACGTGATACGATTAGTTTCGACTTTGTTCTGCGTCCACAGCAGTTTTATAGAAGAGTGCACTGCATTCTGCCTGTGCCATTTGAACTAGACCATCGTCCTATGGCTAGTTGAATATATGCCCTGAAATTTACATTTCATATGTGTGAAGATCAGACACGACTTCACCTGTATCCTCGGTATATTGGGTTCTGATTTGGAGTCAAGATATTAACGACTCACAGTCAATCAAGTGAAGATATACTTCAACAAGCTACATTTAACAAAGTGTAACTTACAATACGTATTTCATGCGACGAAGGTGCAGTATACACTGAATAGATTACAATACCTCTATACAGATCATAATTGACAGCAGTCCTGAGGATGGTTTCTACAATTAACTCTTAGGAAACCGAAACGTTGACCGTACATCTTATCCTTGTCTTGTTTTATTCAATGTGCTCTGGGATAGGTGCTTTTTAGGTTCTGTTAAGTCACGTAGTAATTTACTTATGTGTGTACCCACTGGCCTAATTTTTATCTGTTTACTTATCTGTATATGAAGTCACTTATTTCAATGATTTTTTGATAAAACTATATTTTTCTAATACACCATGTGTCTTTGTTTGTATGTTGTGTCTTGATAAAACAAAGTGTCTATGTTGAATTACAAGTTAAATAGCATTTGATTGGTTCCCAACTTAGATTATTAATTCATCCTCTTAAAATCAATTTAAGTTACCAAATACGTATAAAACAAATCCTCTTGAAGGCATCTTTACCTTTTCACTTTAATTACCCAAGCCCTCAAGGGAATTTTCGGGTCGCTCACTTTTTGTAAATCTGGCTCATTGGAGGCGCTGCTGTGACTACATGCCTTACAGGAGACATTGGTGCCGGGCTGGATGCCTGAGAATGGGGACCTTTCGACTTGGTGATTGGAACTCGTCCCTATTGTCTCTGGACGCAGGGACTTGGGTGTTTGCTTTTTAAATACATTCTCTGGGTGCCAATCTGTCCCCTTCTACAGACTGCCCTTGCCTAGGGTGAGGCCAGCAAACTCTGTCCTCAGGGATCATCCCCAGAGTGAAGCATTAGGTCCTGGAGGTGCCCCTGATTCCAAACTCCAGTGAGGATACCCGGTAAACAGAAAGTATATGGAGGCCGAAAGCTCCTGGACCCAAATGAAATACATGGAAACTTATTGCTGTACATTTTAAAGGGAGGGGCTATTGTTTGTGCCTGCTAGGATTTTGTTTGTGGTATTGTTATTACTTGACTAGTCTATTGTGAGTTTTGGTTCTGAGAGGTGAGGGGGCTACATCCCTATACTGTAACCCCTCCCAGAGTGTGTGTAGGGTGTATTCTGATTCCTCTGGGCTTGGTTTTATGGTTTTATGGATGGATGGACATTCGTGGTGTTTTGTGGTGCCTGGCCCTGGCCCTCGAGTTCATCTGCCAGGTGACCCTGCATGTGGCAATAGTAGCAGTCCAGAGGGTCTGGTTGTTTCCAACCTCCTAGGTCTTTACCACCATAGCTGGGTTATAACCCTCTGGAATTCTGCGGTGGAGTTCCCCAGGAAGACTGGTACCATTTGCATGCTGCTCCCTCAAGAACCGTCTTTTTTGATTTGTTTTGGACCAGTTTAGCAGTGTCTCTCTGGGACTGCTCTTATTTGGAGATCATCCTGTGGGTCACTAATGAAGGAGTACGTGTGATTGCCAACACGTTCCGTACATGGCCTTCTTCCCTATGTGGTCAGTGGGGGCATTTTCTTGTGATAGGTGTTTGCCCTCTGTATGCGCTGCACTCTTTACTACTGCTACGCATTTGGATAAAGTAATCAACAGCTTAAAGGGGTCACCACATAATTCCAGACAGCCTTGTCTTTGACACCTCCTGATGCTTGTGGGCACTGTGGTGGTGGCATAGGCGGAGTTCCAGTATTTGTGATTTGCAGCATTTCCAACGGTGCGTGGGTTCTAGCTTTTACCACCATTTCCCCCTGTGTCTGCCCCTGTGTAGCTCAATCACGACTCTCTTCCCTCTTCAGTATTTTATTGGCAAAAAGGTTTTGCCCTTTTAATGGCCTCAAGTAGGAGACGGGATGCATGAAGTACCCACGGCATTAGCAAGAAGCAAATATCCAAGAATGATTGCATGTTCTCCAAGACGATTCTGAAAAGGGGGTGGTGATGGACAGAGTTTCTGAATTAAGCAGAATACTCGTACCCAGTCAACAGATCAGGGCTTGATCCATCACCGTTTTTTAGCTCACTGCACCATCCCAGCTCAGAACCTGGCTACATGCAAATTAGTCTGTCCCAGTCCGAGTGCATCATGGGAACAGGGCAAACCAAACTACAAAGCCCATTCTTATACTGGGAAGGAAACAAGCTTCCGGGGACCGGTTTCTGGCAATACAGCCATCTTCGGCCCGGCTTGCTTGAATCCTGATGGTGCAATGAGCAAGGGACTCACATCTGAGTATACCCTTCCACGCTTGTGGTGGACAAAATGATTCAGAAAAGGGGGTGGTGATGGACAGAGTTTCTGAATTAAGCAGAATACTCCTACCCAGTCAACAGATCAGGGCTTGATCCATCACCGTTTAGCTCACTGCACCATCCCAGCTCAGAACCCGGCTACATGCAAATTAGTCTGTCCCTGTCCCAGTGCATCATGGGAACAGGGCAAACCAAACTACCAAGCCAATTCTTATACTGGGAAGGAAACAAGCTTCCGGAGACCGGTTTCTGGCATTACAGCCGTCTTCGGCCCGGCTTGCTTGAATCCTGATGGTGCAATGAGCAAGGGACTCACATCTGAGTATACCCTTCCACGCTTGTGGTGGACAAAATGATTCAGAAAAGGGGGTGGTGATGGACAGAGTTTCTGAATTAAGCAGAATACTCCTACCCAGTCAACAGATCAGGGCTTGATCCATCACGTTTTTTAGCTCACTGCACCATCCCATATGGTATACTCAGACATGAGTCCCTTTCTCACTGCACCATTAGGATTCAAGCAAGCCGGGCCGAAGACGGCTGAAATGCCAGAAACCGGTCCCCGGTAGCTTGTCTCCTTTCTTGTGAAGAATTGGCTTGGTAGTTTAGTCTGCCCTGTTCCCATGATGCACTGGGCCAGGGACAGACTGATTTGCATATAGCCAGGTTCTGAGCTGGGATGGTGCAGTGAGATAAATAACGGTGATGGATCAAGCCCTGATCTTTGGACTGGGTAAGAGTGGTCTGCTTTATTCAGATACTCTGTTCATCACCACCCCCTTTTCTGAATCGTTTTTGGCCACTATAGGTGTGGCAGGGTATACTCAGACATGAGTCCCTTTCTCACTGCACTATCAGGATTCAAGCAAGCCGGGCCGAAGATGGCTGAAATGCCAGAAACCGGTCCCCGGTAGCTTGTCTCCTTTCTGGTGAAGAATTGGCTTGGTAGTTTAGTCTGCCCTGTTCCCATGATGCACTGGGCCAGGGACAGACTGATTTGCTTATAGCCAGGTTCTGAGCTGGGATGGTGCAGTGAGATAAGTAACGGTGATGGATCAAGCCCTGATCTTTGGACTGGGTAAGAGTGGTCTGCTTTATTCAGACACTCTGTTCATCACCACCCCCTTTTCTGAATCGTTGTTCTCCAAGACTGCCTCAGTGAAGGCAATCTGGTTGGTTGGTGATGTCTCCGCTTGTCTACCTGTTATGTGGGGGTGTTTTAATGATGTGTCTCGGGAAACGAGCTCCTGGGGAGGGGCAGGCCATAGTCCCATCGTCGGAAAACTGGATGTTCATTTTTTGTTTGACCATCAAATCTCATCCTAATAAATTGGCTGGAGACGAGGGAAAATATAATAGCTGTCCTCTGATGGGACTACCTTCTATATCCAGTTTTGGGGTTTCATGAAGGGGATCCTTTTCACCGTACCCAAAAACACTTGCATAACTGTAGTGTCTTTTGATATTGGGACCTTGTCGCCCCTGGGTCTATTAGGAAGCTGCATGGAGTATTATTTACCAGTACAGTGACTATGGATTCTTCTGGTAGGCCCATGGTTCACAGTATGAGCCATGTGTGGTTTTATGCACTTTCTTCTCCAAGCTTCAGTTCCCGATATTCCTCCTTTGTTATCTGGGCAAATCCTGTAGCCTCTGTTAGAATTGGGGGTCTCTGGTTGGCGCAAGTATGCACTTGTGACAAGCAGAGACCTTCTCCTCTAAGTCAGGGCAAAGGATGACCCCTTAGAATTACCTTTGCTCACCCTCTAGGTGCGTGGCGTGAGCAGCCAAGGCTTTTCTACAGGCGCTATGGATTTAAGCACTTGTAATAACACACACAGTAAAATGTACCAATCCCCCCAGAAATGGACACCAGGCAAGTATTATATATAAAAATACGTTCCTTTATGTAAAAATATATATATATATACATCAGGCTTATCACAAGACCAATAACGTTTTTATATGCCACAAGATTGAAAATAGGTAAATGTTCTCTTTGTTTACAGTTCTTAGGTCCTTGAGTCCTTTCAGGACTCACTAGCCGCTTAGTGGCGCTTCTGTGCGCTCCTCCCGGTGTGAACGGCAAACCCTACCGCGTCTCACGCATCCGGCGTGAGCACGGGTTCGATTCGTATCGTGAGCGCTGTCAGTTGAAGGGCGGCTCAGGCGGGGAGACCGGTGCACAAAGGCGATCGCCGCGCACAGTGCTCTCGAGGGGAAAGAAGAACGTTGCGGGCCGCTAGCCCGTGGTGAGCACTGTGCGCCGGTGAGCGGCGGCTCTTGGGGATTTCCATGAAGGCGGGTGCAGGGCGCACGGTGGCTCTCAGCAGAGCGAGGCTGGCACCCGAGGCTCCCGAGGCTTCAAGGAGTCTGGTCTCTGGGTCTGTTGGGTCCGGTGGGGACGACAGGCGGGAGCGTGGGGGGGTGCACCAGCAGGCCTCCAACGGCGGTGATTCAGTGACTTCCCTCAGCGGGGGGAGAGCGGCTCGGCGGAGCGGGGCTCTCCCTCGGTGGGGACGGGGGAAGCACAGTTCAATCACGGCCTCGAGGAGGGGCTGGGGGGCACCACACGGGTCACGACAGCGAGCTTCCCAAGGCGGGGTGACACGGCGATTTCCCTCAGCGGCGGTAGAGCGGCTCGACGGAGCAGGGCTCTTTTTTGGCGTGTACGGGGAAACACGGTTTGGTCACGGCCTCACGGAGGGGCAGAAGTCCTCGTAATTACCGGCAGACAGGCAGAAAGCAGGTTGAGCCAGATGGTCCTGTGGCTTAGTACAGGGGGCAAGCTCAGACAAGCCCTTGGAGAAAGTTTCAAGCACAAATCAGCAAAGTCTTTTCAGCTAGTCTTTTCCTCTCCTTTCTCAGCAAGGCAAGCAGCAGGCCAGTCCTTCCAGCGTCTTCTTCTCCTTCTAGTTGGGCAGAGGTTCTTTGTGGGAAACAGGATTCTGATTTACAAGGAGCAGGGTTCCTACTTTTATACAGCATTTCTTTTGTCTTTTCAGGCCAGGGGGGCCTTTGCATAACTTCATTCAGTCTCTGAGCACTTGTTGGGTGTACTTCTGGCTTCTGCTTTAAGTGTAAGGGGCAGGCACATCAGACGCTCCACAGGAGGTGGAGCCAGCATTGTGTGGAATGGGGCAGGCAGGAGTACCTTGTTGACAGTGCTTCGCCTTTCCTAGGCCAGGTGTCGGCTGAGTCATCAGTCGTTCCCCAGGGGGCGGAGTCAGCATTGTGGTGGCAGAGCACATCCCTTTTGAGAGTCCAGGGGCACTCCCACCTCCCACCAAGGTGTGATCCTTGCATTCACCACCTGTCATCCCCCTGCCCTGTCACTCACATAACCCAGACGGTCAGATACACATCCTAGCAGAGGCGGGCTGAAATGGTTAGGCAAGAAAATGCTAGCTTTCTAAAAGTAGCATTTGCAAACACAGGATATTAAAATAAACTTTACTAAAAGATGTATTTTATTATTCTGAGTTCAGGCATACTAAACTTAACTTTCTACCATGTTCCCTGAGGCTGCTGGGATTATAGGGTGTAATAACTCCAGCAGCTCATCTGGCCTAAGAGAACAGGTAGCCTTACAATAGTGAAAAACATTTAGCTGTAATTCACTATTAGGACATGCCACACCCATCAGGGCTTGTCCTACCTTACACTTACAATGCACCCTGCCCTAGGGCCTACCATAGGGGTGACTAATATGAGGTTAAGGGAAGGTTTAGAGGCTGGCAAGTGTGTGCACTTGCCCAGCCAGCATGACAGTACCAGACTGCATGCAGGTTCTGCAACGGCAGACCCTAGACGAATTTTAAAAGGCTGCTTCTGTGGGTGGCGCAACCAGCCCTGCAGGCCCACTAGCAGTATTGGCATTTACAAGCCCTGGCACTCCTGGTGCACTTTACTGGGGACTGAAAGTAAATCCAATGAACCAATCATGGAAATCAATCACATATACACTTTAGATAGGGAGCACTTGCACTGCGGCACGGATTGGCCGTAGCGCAGTGCCCTGAGCGGCAGACACCAGTGAAAACATCTGAGGCACATCAGTAAAAAGTGGAAGGGAAACTCACGCCAAGGTGCCAGGTCTAACAGCCACACTCTCGTCATAAGTTCCCGGGGAACTGGGACTCCCTTCCTCTACCCCACTTGCTGTGTCACTATCTAGAACCACCATAAATCTCCCTGTCACTCGTGTATGTTCACTTGAACCAGTGGGTGTACGTGTTCTCCATGCTGCTGAGTTTTTATTGGTAGGACATGGTAGACGGGGGGGTCGAGCTTTTGCGGACTTTTTCGAGGGACTTGGATTGTGTTGGAAGTGTCTTTGCTTGCTGGCCTTTTGGTTTCTCATGCTTGGACCCAAAAATGTGTCTTTCAGTCCGGGCCTATTGGCTCCTACTATTGGTGGATTGGAAAATCCTAATGCAGTGGAGCTGGCGTGAGCATCTCCATTCCTGCATATGGCTGGGGAGGGTCGGACGCCTTGCTTCCTGTCAGTAGTGTAGGGTTATTGTGCTGGGCTCTATCTCTCTTATGACCTGTATATTTAGTTTTTATATATGTTTTTTAGTATGCTGAATTGAGTTAGTGTCAAAAGTTCCCCCCTCGGGCCAGGGAAATGTGTGCCTTTGTGTGTGACATTCTTGGCAAAACTTGTTAAGTTTCTTTGCCTGTGTGGGGAACCTGACTTCCATGTATTTTTAATGGAGAATCCATGACAATTTTAGTAGTTTTGTGGACAAAATATGACTTAAATCTTTTTGGGACTCTTTGTATTGTTCTAATCAAGGGGACATTCATATGTGGTGCACTCTTACAACTTTACGTGCTATGAGCTCAGCGCTATTCACAGATGAATCAAACAATTCAATCTGAACTTTTCAATGAACACAAATGACAAAACACATGAATGGTTCCGTCAGACGTGAAACAATGCAATATAAAGACAGTATCTGCTCAATATCATAATACAGTTTTCAATGAATAACAGCACGCTCATGTGAAGTATTCAAAACACAGGCAAAAAAACATCCAACATTAGGACAGTATCTGAATGATATCAATTCTTTTCTTTTTTTGAATAAATGTTTATTAAGACAAAGCTCTACTGTGAAGGACAAACAGAAGAATAGTCATATACATAAGGTGAAATATTAACCTCATCAGTGCTAATGATGGCTCCCGGCCATCGTGAGTCACGGTAGGCGTGTGCTCATGACAGCTGAGAGCCGTTCGAACCTTGCCGCGCCTCCCATGTGCTCTCAATTCCCCACCTGTGTGGGAAATTAATCAGTGAGCGGAGTTCGGACGGCTTCCGGCCGCCATGAGCACAAGCCCACCTTGATTTATGATGGCCAGGAGCCATCATGAGCACCGCAGTGCCACGCCCACCCCCTAGCTCCCCCGCGCAGCTTCGAAGGGGATAAGAAACCCATCATTTAGGCAATTATTGCTGGAATCAAAAACATCATAAACATTGTCACAGCCTAGAGAATTGCTAGTAGGAATTGTAGTAGTACATGTGGCAAACATGATATAAATTCTTGTACTTTATACAGTTTGCAATAAATAGCAGCACCATAACCATATATGTACAATACACGACTCAACAAAAGCTGACAAAAAATGAGTGCCTTGTTTTTTTGCTCATCATGCCATTCCAGTTTGAACGCAGCCATATGCAAATCAGTCTTCACCCTGTGCCCAGTGGAAACAGTCCTGCCCAAACTGCCAAGCCATGTCCTCCCTGGACTGGAAACAAGCATCCTAGGACCGGTTTCGGGGTTGCAGCCCTCATCAGCCATGAGAGCACGGGAACCATGTCGGGTAATACCCGTCCCAATTGGGGTGACAAATGCAAAAAGAACAATTGATGGACAGAATGCAGAACAATGTCATACATTTACCCCAGTACAGAGATCTAGGTCTAAATCCATCGTTTGTTTTGCTCACCATGCTATTCCAGTTTGAACCCAGCCATTTTTAAATCAGACTTGACCCTGTGCCCAATGGGAACAGTCCAGCCTGAACTGCCAAGTCAGGTCCTCCCTAAACTGGAAACAAGCATCCTGGGACCGGTTTCGGTGTTTCACCCCTCATCAGCCAGGATAGCTTGACTCCAGTGGCATGGAGAGCACGGGACTCACGTCTGGACATATACGTTTCACTCGGGGTGACAAATGCAAAAAGAACAATTGATGGACACAAAGCAGAACAATGTCATACATTCACCCCAGTACAGAGATCAGGGCCTAAATCCATCGTTTTTTTGCTCAGCATGCCATTCCAGTTTGGACCCAGCCATTTGCAAATCAGTCTGACCCTGTGCCTCATGGGAACAGTCCAGCTCAAACTGCCAAGCCAGGTCCTCCCTAGACTGGAAACAAGCATCCTGGGACCAGTTTCAGGGTTTCCCTCCTCATCTGCCAGGATGACTTAGCACCAGTGGCATGGAGAGCAGTTCTGCGTGGAACACGGTACTAAGTGAGCTTGATAGTCTGCTAATATCTGTTTTGGGACAAATGGAATGGTAATAGATGCGGAAAAGGAATAACTCAGGAACCACAGGCCCCTCTTGGCCACATACAAATAACCCCTAATTTTCCAGGTCCAAATCTGTTTCCCTAATGTCTGAATTGCACCCTGTGTCACACCCAAAGGTCAATCGTATCACCTGTGTCATGCCCAGCGTTCCTAGCGACCAACACTTCTCACTCTTCTCAGAAACCAACGGTTCTAAGAAATCAGTAGCACTGAGAACCTTTTAGACTAAAACAAGATGAGATTGAGGGTAAACAGCCTTTAGTGCGCGGCTGCTAGTGCGCATACTATTACTTCGCAAGCGTTACTACGCTTGCGATGTTACAACGCGTACCATTAGTACACAAGTTGTTACATCTCAAGCGTTGTTACAACGCATGTGTTGTAATGGTATGCGCTATCCAAATCATTGTTTGGAAGGTGCTTCCATTTCCAAACAACGATGTGCAGATCTGACGTAGAGAACGGACTGGGGGAATGGGCAGAGTTGTGGTGGGGGTAGTGTTTGAGAGTTTAGGGTAGTGTTGTGGTTAGTATAGTATAGGGTAGTGTTTTAACAAGGATAAGTCAATAAGAGATTTTTCCAAGAATGTTTTCACAAAGCTTTTGTATGAGTATGTTGAAACTATGGATGTTAGTGATTGTTACGTGTATATGCAGTTACCTGCATCTGTATCAGAAGGCGTGACATACCACCATCTTCCCTCATCTCGTATCGGGTAACTTGTAGTGTCATAGCTAGCTAGTTTATAGAACAGGTAAATTAGAACAATATTACACTGACACAGGTGCTGTTTTTGCTAAAGTTCCCGTAGTCCCCAAATTAAACAAAGTAAAACCTGCTAAAATTCTTGGAGAATTTTTCTTAGAAACAAAAGAGTTAACATTAGAATATTCATTTAGAATCAATCTCACTTGCAGGCTGAGGAAGGAAGAAAATATATTTTTGGATATGGTAGAAGAAAGAAGGGTTAAGTTTCAAAGAAAGGCAACAGGAGAAAACATTTAAATCCCCCCATGGGCGGTGGAAGAGGGAAGCCACGACAAGAGTGAGACTAATGCAGCAATGGCTGTAGATTAGCCCCAGCAAGGGAAGTTGTATATTAGTAGAGATAGCACTATGTTTGAATATTACTTCGTGGGTTCCAGTGAGTGCCAAGATACATATAAAATCCTGGATAGATGGCGATTCAAGGGTGGAAAAGATCCAGTATTTCCAGGCATTTACTATATCTGTGAGAACCAAGCCGATTACAGTTTGCCGGACCATTGGTATGGAACAAGAATAGTCATATACATAATGTGAAATATTAACCTCATCAGTGCTTATGATGGCTCTCGGCCATCATGAGTCACGGTAGGCGTGTGCTCATGTCAGCCGAGAGACGTTCGAACCTTGCAGTGCCTCCCACGCACTGTTAATTCCCCACCTGTGTGGGAAATTAATGAGTGAGTGGAGTTCTGATGGCTCCCGGCCACCATGAGCACAAGCCCCCTTGATTTATGATGGCCAGGAGCGATCATGAGCACCACAGTGCCACACCCACCCCCTAGCTCCCCCGCGCCGCTTCGAAGGGGTTAAGAAACCCATCGTTTAGGCAATTATTGCTGGAATCAAAAACATCATAAACATTGTCACAGCCTAGAGAATTGCAAGTAGGAATTGTAGTAGTACATGTGGCAAACATGATATCAATTCTTGTACTTTATACAGTTTGCAATAAATAGCAGCACCATAACCATATATGTACAATACACAACTCAACAAAAGCTGACAAAAAATGAGTGCTTTGTTTTTTTGCTCATCATGCCATTCCAGTTTGAACCCAGCCATATGCAAATCAGTCTTCACCCTGTGCCCAATGGAAACAGTCCAGCCCAAACTGCCAAGCCATGTCCTCCCTGGACTGGAAACAAGCATCCTAGGACCGGTTTCGGGGTTGCAGCCCTCATCAGCCATGAGAGCACGGGAACCATGTCGGGTAATACCCGTCCCACTCAGGGTGACAAATACAAAAAGAACAGTTGATTGACAGAATGCAGAACAATGTCATACATTCACCCCAGTACAGAGATCTAGGTCTAAATCCATCGTTTGTTTTGCTCACCATGCTATTCCAGTTTGAACCCAGCCATGTGCAAATCAGACTTGACACAGTGCCCAATGGGAACAGTCCAGCCAGAACTGCCAAGTCAGGTCCTCCCTAGACTGGAAACAAGCATCCTGGGACCGGTTTCGAGGTTTCACCCCTCATCTGCCAGGATAGCTTGACTCAAGTGGCATGGAGAGCACGGGACTCACATCTGGACATACCCGTTTCACTCGGGGTGACAAATGCAAAAAGAACAATTGATGGACACAAAGCAGAATAATGAAATACATTCACCCCAGTACAGAGATCTTTGCCTGAATCCCTCGTTTTTTTGCTGAGCATGCCTTTCCAGGTTGGACCCAGCCATATGCAAATTAGTCTGACCCTGTGCCTCATGGGAACAGTCCAGCTCAAACTGCCAAGCCAGGTCCTCCCTAGACTGGAAACAAGCATCCTGGGACCAGGTTCTGGGTTTCACCCCTCATCTGCCAGGGTAACTTGACTCCAGTGGCATGGAGAGCAGTTCTGCGTGGAACACGTTACTAAGTGAGCTTGATAGTCTGCTAATATCTGTTTTGGGACAAATGGAATGGTAATAGATGCGGAAAAGGAATAACTCAGGAACCACAGGCCCCTCTTGGCCACATACAAATAACCCCTAATTTTCGAGGTCCAAATTTGTTTCCCTAATGTCTGAATTGCACCCTGTGTCACACCCAGAGGTCAATCGTATCACCTGTGTCATGCCCAGAGGTCCTAGCGACCAACACTTCTCACTCTTCTCAGAAACCAATGGTTTTAAGAAATCAGTAGCACTGAAAACCTTTTAGACTAAAACAAAATGAGATTGAGGGTAAAAAGCCTTTAGTGCGTGGCTGCTAGTGCGCATACCGTTACTACGCTTGTGATGTTACAACGCGTACCATTAGTACACAAGTTGTTACATCTCAAGCGTTGTTACAACGCATGTGTTGTAATGGTATGCGCTATCCACATCTTTTTTTGGAAGGTGCAGTGTAAAAACAAAAGATAATGCCAACTGTTAGCAATATTCCATTGTTGTTAACATTTTATTACACCACCCGGGGACATCCACGCTCTGCTGTGAAGCGCATTATAGTGTACCATGGTTTTTTCGCTACACTTCTGATTGTCAAAGGAGCCTTACACACACACATTCAAGATGCTGAATTGGCCCCCCCATCCATATTAATGACCAAGAAAAGATGCTGTTGCTTGGAACTTTTCATTTGCGGTATAGAATGTAATCCCAAGCCGTCACCATGCTCGTGACCCAGAAATGATGGTGTTACTAGAAACATTTCATTTGCGGTATAGAAGGTAATCCCAAGCTGTCACCATTCGCTCATGGAGTAGCCGAAACACACCTCTTTCCAAAAAACATTATCGCTCCGTGTACCCCATATGCACGGCATATTTAAAACAAGGCGGTAACCCCTTAGGCCACTATCTCATTCACTCAGACTTCAAAACGATACTTATCACTGTGAAATCGTACGCAGAGCGCCTCGTCTCGTTCTAATTGTCTTTGCTATGGCCTCCCGGAGATATACATCCATAGTGTATGCAGACGCCCCCTCCGTCTGATCACGTGTGTGTCTGTCTCTACCAGGGCAGCCATCTTAGAACGGTAGTTGAAACAGAGGGAAAATGGCCAGTATTGTTGATTTAAAGCGGCGGTACCAGTGCACCCTAGCCGACATCATTATTTATCGTTATTCTCAAAACTGTAAAGAGGGTGTTGCCTACAGATGGTAAAGTAGTCTATTAAATCCTCTCCAAAAGCGATCACAGGACCCAGTTTTGGATATGGCGGCCATCTTAGACTAGTCAAATTTGTGATAGAGCCTTTGCTCAATGCTAAATACATCATTAGCCTACAATCGATAGTGGTGCCTCAAACTAAACGGGCTTGTGTTTATATAGACAGAGCATGGACACCGAAGTGATTCATTTCTTTCCTCTTTCTTCAAGAAAGAAAAACTGTTGTGGCTAAGAGTAGGGCGGATACATCACCAGGTGTTGTACACAACCTCAATTGCATTTAAAGGAGTTGCATAATATTTGTAGATATCAAGGGGCAAAGGAAAAGCGACCCAGAGCAACCATGAATGCAGTCCCTGCCAGTCCAAGTTTGTGTGTCAAATTACCCTGTCTGGGAACAATTGCCCCGAATAACTGGTTGAAGTGGGGGACATATAGACAGAAGCTAAAGGAAACAGGCCGATGCAGTGCTCAACCCATTACAGTTTTATTCTATTCCATTCAATAATTTCGTTGCGTCCCCATTGATCTGTCTTCTCACTGTAAATCCAGCGGGCTTCCTTTGAGAGCAAAATGCTCTCCATCATCTGCCAGGTGGCCCTGCATGTGGCAATAGTAGCAGTCCAGAGGGGCTGGTTGTTTCCAACCTCCTAGGTCTTTACCACCATAGCTGGGTTATAACCCGCTGGAATTCTGAGGTGGAGTTCCCCAGGAAGACTGGTACCATTTGCATGCTGCCCCCTCAAGAACCGTCTTTTTTGATTTGTTTTGGACCAGTTTAGCAGTGTCTCTCTGGGACTGCTCTTCTTTGGAGATCATCCTGTGGGTCGCTAATGAAGGAGTACGTGTGATTGCCAACACGTTCCGTACATGGCCTTCTTCCCTATGTGGTCAGTGGGGGCATTTTCTTGTGATAGGTGTTTGCCCTCTGTATGCGCTGCACTCTTTACTACTGCTACGCATTTGGATAAAGTAATCAATAGCTTAAAGGGGTCACCACATAATTCCAGACAGCCTTGTCTTTGACACCTCCTGATGCTTGTGGGCACTGTGGTGGTGGCATAGGCGGAGTTCCAGTATTTGTGATTTGCAGCATTTCCAACGGTGCGTGGGTTCTAGCTTTTACCACCATTTCCCCCTGTGTCTGCCCCTGTGTAGCTCAATCACGACTCTCTTCCCTCTTCAGTATTTTATTGGCAAAACAGTTTTGCCCATTTAATGGCCTCAAGTAGGAGACGGGATGCATGAAGTACCCACGGCATAAGCAAGAAGAGAGTATACACGAATGATTGCATGTTCTCCAAGACTGCCTCAGTGAAGGCAGTCTGGTTGGTAGGTGATATCTCCGCTTGTCTACCTGTAATGTGGGGGTGTTTTAATGATGTGTCTCGGGAAAGGAGCTCCTGGGGAGGGGCAGGCCATAGTCCCATCGTCGGAGAACTGGATGTTCATTTTTTGTTTGACCATCAAATCTCATCCTAATAGATTGGCTGGAGACGAGGGAAAATATAATAGCTGTCCTCTGATGGGACTACCTTCTATATCCAGTTTTGGGGTTTCATGAAGGGGATCCTTCTCACCGTACCCAAAAACACTTGTATAACTGCAGTGTCTTTTGATATTGGGACCATCCCTTCCCTTAGGCATGACCTTGTCGCCCCTGGGTCTCTTAGGAAGCTGCATGGAGTATTGTTTACGAGTACAGTGACTAGGGGTTCTTCTGGTAGGCCCATGGTTGACAGTATGAGCCATGTGTGGTTTTATGCACTTTCTTCTCCAAGCTTCAGTTCCCGATATTCCTCCTTTGTTATCTGGGCAAATCATGTAGCCTCACTCTTGTCATCAGTTCCTGGAGAACTGGGACTCCCTTCCTCTCCCCCACTTGCTGTGTCACTATCTAGAACCGCCATAAATCTCCCTGTCACTCGTGTATGTTCACTCGAACCAGTGGGTGTACGTGTTTTCCATGCTGCTGAGTTTCTATTGGTTGGACGTGGTAGATGGGGGAGTTGAGCTTTTGAGGACTTTTTCGAGGGACTTGGATTGTGCTGGAAGTGTCTTTGCTTGCCGGCCTTTTGGTTTCTCATGCATGGACCCAAAAATGTGTCTTTCAGTCTGGGCCCATTGGATCCTACTATTGGTGGATTGGGAAATCCTAATGCAGGGGAGCTGGCGCGAGCATCTCCATTCCTGCATATGGCGGGGGAGGAGTCGGGTCGGATGCCTTGCTTCCTATCAGTAGTGTAGGGTTATTGCACGGGGCTCTATCTCTCTTTTGACCTGTATATTTCGTTTTTATATATGTTTTTGAGTATGCTCAATTGAGTTAGTGTCAAAAGTTCCCCCCTCAGGCCAGGGAAATGTGTGCCTTCGTGTGTGACATTATTGGCAAAACTTGCTAAGTTTCTTTTCCTGTGTGGGGAATCTGACTTTCATTTATTTTTCATGGAGAATCTATGACAATTTTAGTAGTTTTGTGGACAAAATATGACTTAAATCTTTTTGAGACTCTTTGTATTGTTCTAATCATGGGGACAAACATATGTTGTGCACTCTTACAACTTTACGTGCTATGAGCTCAGCGCTATTCACAGATGAATCAAACAATTCAATCTGAACTTTTGAATAAACACAAATAACAAAACACATGAAGGGTTCCATCATACGTGAAACAATGCAATATAAAGACAGTATCTGCTCGATATCATAATACAGTTGTCATGGAGATTGGCTTTACCTTTACACTGTGTTAAGTTAGCATGATTAGAAGTTTAAACGCCATTTTCCTTTCTGCTGCTTTGCACACGGCACACAGTATTATAAATGTTTAGAGTCTAGCAGAATATTTTGCTTCACAGTGAGTCCCGAGGCCTTCAAGGGTATTTCAATACATTGGTTGTTTTTCGGTCTGATCAGCGCACGTCTTAGACATAACACATATGCAAGTGTGGCCAATTCTGGATTTTGGCGCGTTTAATAATGGACTGCACAGAGCATGCAAAACACACTTGAAAAACCTTCGCATGCAGAGCAATGGTGTAGAAACTGATGTGATCCCTTTTTACTAGAACCAGAGGTATGGGGCCGCCCTTCTAAACCCAAAGAGACCTTCTGTAGATCTAACATAATAGGGTTAATCAAGTGAAAAAATGGACACTTGTAACAAGTCCAGACCATTGGTTGGAAAAACTATGGTACCCTCAAAAGACCCAATGTAAATAGGTATAGCGGTATATATCGTTCCTCCGCCACTACATTGTGGTTCGTTGGCAGTTATCATTGGGTACCATAGATAGTGTGGGTGCCTGCCTCAACCAGAGGCTCCTCTGGTCTGGGTTGCAGTGGCCAGAGAAAAAAAAATTTTGTGCAAAGAAAGATCAAAATTATCAAAAAAAGACTGTTAAAAATGAGATCAGCACCTAGGGAAATTTTAATGAAATGGTGAAGATCTTATAATAAAACCAATGGGTACTTGTCCTAGATCGAATTATGGGATCCAGAAGTATTCAATTACAAGGGTGTCGACATGTTTCAGCCCCCTTTGGCTCAAAGGAGTCTACGGGGCTTTCATCAGGACGGAAAAGGACAGACAAACATTAATGTTCTACTCACACTTATTATGTGGAGTTCAATGGAAACAGCGAGGGTCAATGTTTAAACCGCTCGAGTTATAAGAGCCTGCAAAAGAAAATACATACAGACATATTGTGCAAGGTAATGAAACATTTATACCATATTGCATGAATGAGAAAGGCACAGTAGTAAGCATTAGTCTTAACTACTACAACAGAGCCTAATTTTAGCTAAACACATTGTATTTCATTTCTAAACAGTAGGAGCATTCCCTGGTAGAGTAGAGGAAAGAGGGATGAGTTGAGAGCGGTTATAAAAGCTGTAAAGATGTATGATACAGCGCCATTAAATGCGTGCGTTATGCCAAAGTATCCGTGATGGAATGTGGCCCATCATGCGTGCTGATTGTTGGAGAGTCTATCACCACTATAAACTCAAGGAGGACAAATACAACAAGGGTATTTGCGTTGCTGGTGAAGGATACGCCCTGCTTATGAGGAACGCGGAGTGCCTGACTCTAATGCGGTAAAATAGTGAAAGTGCGCTCGAACAGACGTTCTAGATGAGGCACTTACCCCCTAATGCGGAGATTGTTGCTATCATCGGGGAGGTTCAGAGCTGTAGGGAACAGGTATAAGTAGTTCAGAAATCTCTTACCTACTCGGAGAAGAATTTGAAATTACCGAGAGAGATGCGCGTTTCGCCATTACCCGCGTGTCTGCGATCCTACGCTGCTTGTGCTGACTCTGACCCCGGACGTCAGGATAGCGTCTGGGGGAGGGTTTAAGACTACGTTTCTTTGAAGAAACTTTATTGAGTAGTTACACAGAAACCTGGTGTTAGGATCAGCGAGTGTGTGTATAATTCATCAGAAAGAGTGTAATATTAGATTATAAGATTATAATATTACATTATAATGCAGTAGAAAATGTGGTCTGTGTTGCGAGTGGGTTACATGACCACAAATGGATAAGGGTAAATGCAGCGACCCCTTAGGGCAAGTTGTGAGATTCCACACTGGACAGATTCAGTACTAAACTTGAGATTTCTTTAGATTTATAAAGCGGTGTACAGACCTCTAGTTGGAAAGATGTAAAGTAACTTCAAATTTCAGGGTGTCTTTAGTGAACCGCAAATTGGTGCCAGGGGACGTTATCATTCATCCCAGTGATGTTGGTCTTCAAACGGTCCACCCACCGTTGCTCTTTTTCGTGCAGAATTCTTTCTGCGTTATGGGTTTTATCGGTCAACATCTCTATGACAGTCCATCTTATGTCATCACAGGAATGTCCTTTCTCTAAAAAGTGGGCACACAGTTTAGTAGTGGTTTTCTTCAGGCGAATGTTGCTGCGATGTTCCCCTATTCTGATTTTGATTTTGCGGCACGTCATACCTATGTATAGTTTTTTACATGGACAAATGACCAAGTAGATGACACAGGAAGAATTACAGTTCGTGTGCTGTTTTTGGGTCCAGTTTAGAGTCTCAGATAATTGAAGTTGTTTTGAGTGGGTGGTGAATTGACAGGCTGTACAGTTACCGCAGGGATAGTGACCACTGACCGGGGACATTGAGACGCTCCGGATGGTTTCTTGACTGTATGTTTTACGTGGCCGGGTGTGGACCAATGTGTCTCGTAAGTTTTTAGATCTTCTATTTGCAAAACGTGGTTTTGGCCAGTCGAATTTCCCAGTGTTGAGGATTTTCCAATTCTTGTTGACCAATTTTTGGACCTCATAGGTAGACGGGCAGAAAGTAGTTACACATGTCGTGAGATCTGGAATGGGGTCTTTAGGGTAAGTTTGTAGAAGACATTCCCTCGGTTGATGGTTAGCACGTTTCATGCATTTCTGGATGGTCCTCTGCGTGTAATCTCTCTGTTTTAATTTTATACACAGATCTTTCGCTTGGGCTTTATAGTCATTGTTCTTTGTACAGTTTCTTTTCAGACGTAAAAATTGACTATAAGGTAAATTGTCCCTCAGTGGTTTGGGGTGATGGCTCTTATAGGATAGTAGACTGTTTTTAGCAGTAGGTTTGGTGAATGTTTTTGTTTTAAGTTGGTTGTCTTCTGCAAAAATAGTGAGGTCGAGGAAGTCGATGGATACATTGTTGGCCATGTGTGTGAATTTCAGCCAAGGGTCTTTTTCATTTAACCATCTCAGGAAAGGATCCAGGTCAAGTTTGATGTCCCAAATAAGGAAGATGTCGTCAATGTATCTCTTCCAGTATAGGATACTGGAAGAGTATGGGTTTACCTCATTGAGCACGAATTGCTGTTCAAAATTGCTGACGTACAATCCTGCCACCGAAGGGGCAAAGGCACTGCCCATCGAGGTTCCGTGTTTTTGTAGATACAACGTTCCGTTGTATTAAATGAAAAAGACCCTTGGCTGAAATTCACACACATGGCCAACAATGTATCCATCGACTTCCTCGACCTCACTATTTTTGCAGAAGACAACCAACTTAAAACAAAAACATTCACCAAACCTACTGCTAAAAACAGTCTACTATCCTATAAGAGCCATCACCCCAAACCACTGAGGGACAATTTACCTTATAGTCAATTTTTACGTTTGAAAAGAAACTGTACAAAGAACAATGACTATAAAGCCCAAGCGAAAGATCTGTGTATAAAATTAAAACAGAGAGATTACACGCAGAGGACCATCCAGAAATGCATGAAACGTGCTAACCATCAACCGAGGGAATGTCTTCTACAAACTTACCCTAAAGACCCCATTCCAGATCTCACGACATGTGTAACTACTTTCTGCCCGTCTACCTATGAGGTCCAAAAATTGGTCAACAAGAATTGGAAAATCCTCAACACTGGGAAATTCGACTGGCCAAAACCACGTTTCGCAAATAGAAGATCTAAAAACTTACGAGACACATTGGTCCACACCCGGCCACGTAAAACATACAGTCAAGAAACCATCAGGAGCGTCTCAATGTCCCCGGTCAGTGTTCACTATCCCTGCGGTAACTGTACAGCCTGTCAATTCACCACCCACTCAAAACAACTTCAATTATCTGAGACTCTAAACTGGACCCAAAAACAGCACACGAACTGTAATTCTTCCTGTGTCATCTACTTGGTCATTTGTCCATGTGAAAAACTATACATAGGTATGACGTGCCGCAAAATCAAAATCAGAATAGGGGAACATCGCAGCAACATTCGCCTGAAGAAAACCACTACTAAACTGTGTGCCCACTTTTTAGAGAAAGGACATTCCTGTGATGACATAAGATGGACTGTCATAGAGATGTTGACCGATAAAACCCATAACGCAGAAAGAATTCTGCACGAAAAAGAGCAACGGTGGGTGGACCGTTTGAAGACCAACATCACTGGGATGAATGATAACGTCCCCTGGCACCAATTTGCGGTTCACTAAAGACACCCTGAAATTTGAAGTTACTTTACATCTTTCCAACTAGAGGTCTGTACACCGCTTTATAAATCTAAAGAAATCTCAAGTTTAGTACTGAATCTGTCCAGTGTGGAATCTCACAACTTCCCCTAAGGGGTCGCTGCATTTACCCTTATCCATTTGTGGTCATGTAACCCACTCGCAACACAGACCACATTTTCTACTGCATTATAATGTAATATTATAATCTTATAATCTAATATTACACTCTTTCTGATGAATTATACACACACTCGCTGATCCTAACACCAGGTTTCTGTGTAACTACTCAATAAAGTTTCTTCAAAGAAACGTAGTCTTAAACCCTCCCCCAGACGCTATCCTGACGTCCGGGGGCAGAGTCAGCACAAGCAGCGTAGGATCGCAGACACGCGGGTAATGGCGAAACGCGCATCTCTCTCGGTAATTTCAAATTCTTCTCCGAGTAGGTAAGAGATTTCTGAACTACTTATACCTGTTCCCTACAGCTCTGAACCTCCCCGATGATAGCAACAATCTCCGCATTAGGGGGTAAGTGCCTCATCTAGAACGTCTGTTCGAGCGTGCTTTCACTATTTTACCGCATTAGAGTCAGGCACTCCGCGTTCCTCATAAGCAGGGCGTATCCTTCACCAGCAACGCAAATACCCTCGTTGTATTTGTCCTCCTTGAGTTTATAGTGGTGATAGACTCTCCAACAATCAGCACGCATGATGGGCCACATTCCATCACGGATACTTTGGCATAACGCACGCATTTAATGGCGCTGTATCATACATCTTTACAGCTTTTATAACCGCTCTCAACTCATCCCTCTTTCCTCTACTCTACCAAGGAATGCTCCTACTGTTTAGAAATGAAATACAATGTGTTTAGCTAAAATTAGGCTCTGTTGTAGTAGTTAAGACTAATGCTTACTACTGTGCCTTTCTCATTCATGCAATATGGTATAAATGTTTCATTACCTTGCACAATATGTCTGTATGTATTTTCTTTTGCAGGCTCTTATAACTCGAGCGGTTTAAACATTGACCCTCGCTGTTTCCATTGAACTCCACATAATAAGTGTGAGTAGAACATTTATGTTTGTCTGTCCTTTTCCGTCCTGACGAAAGCCCCGTAGACTCCTTTGAGCCAAAAGGGGGCTGAAACATGTTGACACCCTTGTAATTGAATACTTCTGGATCCCATAATTCGATCTAGGACAAGTACCCATTGGTTTTATTATAAGATCTTCACCATTTCATTAAAATTTCCCTAGGTGCTGATCTCATTTTTAACAGTCTTTTTTTGATAATTTTGATCTTTCTTTGCACAAAATTTTTTTTTCTCTGGCCACTGCAACCCAGACCAGAGGAGCCTCTGGTTGAGGCAGGCACCCACACTATCTATGGTACCCAATGATAACTGCCAACGAACCACAATGTAGGGGCGGAGGAACGATATATACCGCTATACCTATTTACATTGGGTCTTTTGAGGGTACCATAGTTTTTCCAACCAATGGTCTGGACTTGTTACAAGTGTCCATTTTTTCACTTGATTAACTCTGATACTGTTTGGGGAAATAAATGGACACGTTTTCCTCGTCCCTCCTCTGATTATCCTTGATCTAACATAATATACTAGCAAGGGAAGGCAAGAATTAGGTGCAATTTAGCCTTCTTCCCTTTAGCATTTTATCATGCTTTCACCCTTTGTATTTTATGGAATAGTAACTATGCTGATAATCTCGTTGCTTATAATATGTCTGCTTGTATTTACTAAGATACTGCGCTTGAGAACACGGCATTAGAAATAAACATTTCAAACTTGCACGTGTCTTCATTTACTCTTAGTTTTGGACTGGTATGATAGTATAACGAAAGAGTGTTCATGTGTTCCACGTTACTTGAGGTGTTCTAAGTCCATGTTATGGGTTGTCTAATCATTGGGGGAATGGAAGAACCAATGAGACACTGATTGCTAGTCTGGTAGGGGATTTTGGATACTAAGGTGAGTTTTGGTTCATCCTAATTAACTGAGGTTGCACGTTTCTATGCACAGTTCTGTGTAAGAGCAGGATCCCTGCGACATGGCGCCCAACCGTTGGTGGTCTTATTACATGACACTTGAGTAGTACTTCAGTAGGTCCTTAACCCCTTCGCTATTGTTTCCAGAAAACAGTAGTGTCAGGAAAACCTACCTATAGTAAAATAGGTCTTTTCAAGCTTGAATCTTTTCTAAAAGGTTTCCTTTTTAATTGCTACCCAGTTGTGCTACATAGGTTCTTTTTTGTACCTCTTTCTTCCAGTGTCGTTATGGCTGCCGTTGACATACCGCAGCATAGTCGCATTGCGGTACGCAATCATTTGCAGACCTACAACGTCAGGATAGATGGCATGGCAGTTATTTTGGTAGTGGGTGTGGAAGTGGCTTTCCCATTTGGGATTTTCTACTCATGGGCGACCTTCCCGGCTGTGAACGCAGATACTGGTGTGTTCCACACATATACTCCTACAGCCATGACTCAAGAATATGTTCCGTACAGGACACAGGAAGTTCCGATTAATGCTTGGCAGCACCGTGTTTGGTTTAATGGCACCCTACCACACCCTTTACAAGCGGCAACGTTAGGTCCTTTGATCATTCCAGGCGCTACTTGGCCTGTTTTGGCTGGATTTACACCGCATCCTCAAGCAGGAGCTTGTCCCCTTGCAGATATAAATGACTACATACAGTCGCAATATGTGTAATTAGGTCGTTAGTACAATACGTTACCCGCAATCTCCCGGGCAGGGCCCCAGGTGTTTGGGCGCCTCCAGCCGGAGCGGGCGGAATGAAGCTCAGTCCCGTGATGGTGAACGCAGTAATGGCCAAGCGCCCCCAGAATAAGGATGATTTTCCTTTCTGGCTTGCCGAGAAGTTTGACCAGCTGGAAGCAGTATTTCCTAATACGTCTCCTGCTGAAAAATACAGGATTCTGACAATTAGTTTGCCTTAGGAGTGATACCTGAAGCTGGTGACTGTGAGTCTTGGGGTAAGATTTTTGCGGCAGTGTGTATGAGGTGCTTCGGCACTTTGTCAATGACTGTCCTTCCAATGGTCATTAAACGTGTTCAAGGTGAACACGGACCTGAGGCAGTGGTTGAATTGGGAATAAGGCTATGCAGCAGTTTTGACGTTGTTTCTGATCTTGTACTTGCTAATGTCAAGGGAGATGCGGTAAGCTTTCAGGTGTCTAATGCTTTGCATGCAGTTTCAGATTTTGATAAACCCCAACTGTTACCGAGAATTATTGTGGCGGCTTATAAGACCGTGGGCCGCAATAGTTTGGGTGTCAAGCCGTCCTCTACTAAAGAGAAGAAGCAACCCCAAGAGCCGAAGTCAGAAACTGACGAACAGCCCAAGGCTAAGAAGCAAAATTGGCAGAATAAAAAGAAACAGGGTAAACAACAGCAACAGAAACAGGAGTCACGTCCTGCATCACCAGTGCCTGCATCTACAGAACGTATTTATGACTTGCGCGATCGTGCGACAATAAAATCACCTGATCGATTTCAGGTTTCTGAACAACGCTCTCCTCGTTCTTTTCAGGAAACATCGGCCTCATCGACCGGGGGTGGAGGAGGTGGCAGAGGTAGAGGTCGCCAGCAGGGACGCGACCAGCCCTGCCCAAAAGACGGTAAAGGCAAGCAGGACGATTCTACACCGAAATGACCCCAGTTTCAGAAAAAGAAAGTTGCCGCTTTAACAGCGAGATATGCCACAGATAGTGAGAACGCAGCTTCGTAATCAGACTTGGGCTCTGACCTTGCTGGATAGCGCGGAGGAGATTACCATAGTGCGAGAGGCTCTGTGCCCACTACTCAATGTGACAGCGACTGGCCCATATGTTATTGTGGAGACAGCTGATACCAGAGTAGCTCCCCCTGATAGACTGTATGAAATTGTCCTTTTAATTGAAGGTCACATACAACATACCATAAAAGGGGTATTTTGGGAAAATTTTACAACTTCCTATGACATTTTGTTAGCGGAGGCTGACTGGCCAACCTTTTGTTCTCGCAGCTCCAAAAGGGGAGGAGGTGATCCTCCCTAGTTTCGCACACACTGTCTCAAAGGAGCAGGCGCTGCATTTTGCAGAAGAAAGAGTGGGCTAAAGCCCTTGTGCCGGCTCTGTATCGTACTCAATGTGGTTGGGATACATTTTCTCCACGCCATGAGATTCCCCTACCGTCTGTGCCACAGCCTCAACCTCAATATCCCATCCAACGTGAAGCTAAGGCTTCCGTTGCAGAAATCCCTGAACAATGGGAATATCATGGAGTGATTGAAACTTACGTGTCACCGATGAATAACCCACTTTTTACTGTGACCAAGCAAGGCGGTTCATACCGTTTGGTATTGGATTACCGGCATTTAAACTCGCATTGCCGTACCTGTGCGGTACAGAATACCCAAGGCTCTGCTTTAGTGGATGGTCTTGTGCGTAAATGGTTTAAAACCACACTTGACACATCCAACGTTTTTTTTGCCGACATTTTATATGGACTCAGTTCTCAGTGGACCCGTTTTACATGAGTCGGTAAACAACGACAATATAAATGATTACCTATGGGCTATAAGAATAGTCCAGGTGTTTTTTCCACCCGCAATGTCGCTCTCTTGGAGAGAATTGACCCAGATGTGTGTTCGTATGGGGATGATATCTATCTCACAAACGACGAACTTTGGGCGCATCTTTGTCGTGTTGAATGCATAATTAGTTGCTTTGCAGACTTCGGTTACAAACTTAACTTTGCAAAGTCTCACATTGCAGAGTACACAGTGTTGTTCCTGGGCTATGAGCTCAACAATGAAGGTCGAGGATTAGCTCCTCACTTCTTGGAGAAATGCGCACAGCTGCGCGCTCCTACAACGCTGAAATAATTACAGTCTTTGCTGGGATTTTTGAATTTTGGGCGTACCTATGTTCCTGAATATGCCCAGCGTATCAAGCCTTTGTATGCTTTAATACAACCTACTTTTCCCAAATCGTGCTGGCTGCCTGAACATTCAGCCATTTTGCAATCTTTGCAGGCTGATTTATTAGAAGCTAAATTCGTACTGACTCATGATAACCACACCAACCTGGTGATAAGACTCATCCCTGGGGCGGTGGGTTTCACTTACCTTACTTTTAACGAAGGAGACTCAATCCCTATTGCTTACAAGTCGCACTTGTACACTTCGGCAGAAATGCGGTTTTCCACTGTGGAAAAAGTTTTGATGGCAGTGCAAATGGCGATTCTTAAGGAGCGTGCACTGTTGCAGGGGAAGCGCTAGTTGGTTTTTACCCCGTATCCTGCCCTTGAGGCAGTGACGAAGGCCAGTGTACCAAATTCTAAAGCTTTGCACCCACGGTGGATACAATGGGCTGCATCATTGACATCTCCGGATGAGGCGTGGCTTGGATGCCGAGGAGGTAGGCAGCATGAGCCCGGAGCTCGGCGCCCGATCCCAGATATCATCCTGATAATCCACGCAAATTCCAACGAAAATTGGAAAATCCGCTGGCTAAAGGTGCCACGGAAGCAACGGCGTTCGGAGTTGGCGACCTACGGTTGCTTATCGTCCTGAAAATTGAACTTTAGCAAGTGCCTCGGGTACGATAGACTTCAATCTAAGATGGCGCCCTGAGGCCTGGACTGGTGACGCAGAGTGCGGAGGTGACTTGTGGCCCGGTTCTCTTGATGTCCCAGTATCAGCGGTGATTGCTGGACCGGAGGGCCTCTCTCAACCCTGTAAGAAGGCACGGGTGACCTTTTCCTCGTTTTGGTGGCGATTTGACTGTGGAACGGGGAAACAGGAAAGTTCACCGAGGAAGCCCCAAAATGGCGGTGGCTTTGTGAGGCGACTACCACTCTCCACGTGTGGACCGAGGTTTCAGGACCCCATCATCGATGCTTGCTTCCGAGACTCGGAGATCCGGACAGTGCTCAGTGTCCTGCGGGTGTTCTAGATCCCCGGCCCCATTGTTCAGGGAACTCTCCGGGGCGAGGTCCTGAATGGCGGACGGCTACGCGGAGATTGGTCGGGGCCCCTGGGGCCAGCGATTGTTGTCGCCGAGATGGGGAAACCGAAAGGAAAGGGGGATGGAGCGGCTGACTCAGAAGCGCTGGACGGAGCGGATCATGATCACCCTGCTCTCCAACGCATGCAAGACCGCATACTGGAGGCCATCACAACCACAAAAGACACCCTGCAGCAGGACATCGCCCAGGTAGTGACAGGCCTGGGTGTCCTGAAAGCAGAACATGATAAGCTTAAAGACAGGGTCAAGAGCGTGGAGATCTCCCTACAAGAACTGACCCCGGATCGCAAAACGCTAAAGGGCCAGATGGCGGATGCCCTGGACAGGCTGAAAGTATTGGAGAGGAGAGCCGAAGACACTGAAAATAGGAGTAGGCGCAACAATGTTCGTCTGGTGGGCCTTCCGGAAAAAACCGAGGGAGACGACATGGTGGGCTACCTCGACAATTGGCTACGCACTGAAGTTGCGCCAGAGGGACTCTCTCCCTTCTTTTCACTAGAACGGGCCCACAGAGTTCTGGCCCGACCACCAGCTCCTGGCCTGCCCCCTCGCCCAGTGGTGATTAAGCTGCTTCACTACAAAGACCGGGACTGGTTACTGCAGAGGGCAAGGGAGGCAGGGCCCTTCCAAGTTGACAATAACAGGGTCACCCTGTTCCCGGACTACACTTTTGAGACCCAGAGACTCAGGGCCAGTTTCCTGTCGCTCAAGCGTGAGCTCCGTGGAGAGGGCGTCAAATATTCCCTTCTCTTCCCAGCAAAGCTAAGGGTGGTGGTGTACGACAAATCGCTTTTCTTTACCACCTCGGCAGACGCTTTGGCATGGTGGTACACGTACAAGGCTGGAACGGACGGAGCCAGAGCCAGGGCAAAGGAGGCTCAAAAGAAACAGCCGACCAGGAAATCACAATGCATTCGCAAGAATTGACCGAGAACTGGGAAACCATCAGTGTCGCAGACTGAGGAGGAAAGGAAGGCTGCTCTGCAGGCGGTGGTGGATCTCTCAGGTGCGACGCGGAGCCAGTCCGGGAAGGGCACAGACTCAGAGGAGCAGGGTACGGGGTCGGAAACAGAACCCTCAGAATTCGGAGGTGCCAAGGGCCCCGTTGTAATGGGATTACGGGGCGGGATATGCAGGACTGATCTGGTTTAACGAACTCCTTCGGTATCGGTCCGCGCCCTACTGGCCCTTAAGGTCATCGCAGTGGAGACTGCGAATTGTAGTGTTTTCTTCAAGGGAATTACTTAGTTGCAACAGTTTGGATGGGTTCTCTTCCAATTGAGGGGGGTCCTGTCCTGGGGGGGTGGGGACTGAGAGTAGTTGGGGAAGCTCAGGTTGGGGTCAGACGGGTGCGGGGTTCATTTGTTTAGAGAGGGTGGGGGGTTCAGTATTGTGTTGGCATGAGCGCATGGTCGAAGGTTGTTATTGTTATGTCTGGGGATTCAGGGGAGTATGGCTAATACGGGGGCTCTAAAATGTGTGAACTGGAATGTGCGGGGTCTACATACCATGGTGCACAGACACAAGGTCCATGCTTATCTGAAACATAGGCGAGTGCATATAGTTTTTCTTCAAGAGACGCACCTCACGAAACAGGAAGGAGTGGCGCTGCAGAGAAGGTGGAGGGGGCAGCTGTTTAATACGACATATTCGGCCTTTGCAAGGGGCGCCTTGATTTGGATACGGGCTGGGGTTCCCTTTCAGGTCACCAAAAAAAGTAATAGATCCAGAGGGCAGGTTTGTGGCTGTGGAAGGGAGACTTAGGGGCCGAATGGTGTCATTATGCAGGGTGTATGCTCCGAATGTGGATTTGCCCGCCTTCCTGACAGCGCTTTCGGGCAAACTGGCGAGTTACTTGGCGGGTCCAATGGTCATGGGAGGGGATTTTAACTCAGTGGTGGAGACCATATTGGATAGGTCTCACCCTCCATTACACTCATCACCGATACATAGGGTAGCGAAATGGAGATTAGACTGGCAGGAGAGTTGGGACCTGGGAGATGCCTGGAGGACACTGCACCCTAACACGAGGGACTACTCCTTTCATTCTAGTATACACGACCTACATGTTAGGCTGGATGTGTTTTTTTGCTCTTCACCCGTGCTTTCAGTGGTAGGAAGCACAGAGTACTTGGCCCGCACATTGTCAGACCATAACCTTTTCTTATTGTCCCTGAATTGGATGGTAGATGTCTCTTGTGTCCCAACTCGGCGGCTACAACCTGATACCTTGGATGATTTGCTATTTAGGGAGGCCTTGGGGGAGCGAGTGACTCGTTACTTCGAGGAGAACAGTGGCTCCACTTCCACCAGGGCTGTGGAGTGGGATGCGTTTAAGGTGGTGGTTCGGGGACACTGTATTGGGACCGTTGCGGGGGCTCGTAAGACATTGTTGGACGACCTCGATCGTGCGCAGCGACGGCTGAGGGAGATAGAACGAGAGCGCCCAAATCATCCCGAGCTTCAAGAGGGGGTTAGTAAAGCCAGAGAAGCGATGGCGGTGGAGTTGGAGCGGTTGCGTAGTTTCGATCACAAGGTCTATCTGACTAGGGCGCATGCGGAGGGTGATAAGGCAGGGACAATGCTGGCTTGGCTTGCCAATCCGCTTTGGCGGGGTGCCCCAATCGTGTCCATTCAAGAGGAGGGAGGCGGGCTTTGCCACACCCAGGCCGGGATCCTGGATAGGTTCAGGGCGTATTATGAGGGCCTGTATGAGAGCGGACCGGCGGGCGGGGTGGAGTAACTGGACGCCTTCCTTGGAGGGCTGCAGTTACCGCAACTAGAACAATCGGAGGCGGAGGAGCTGGGTCGAGCTATAACGATTGGGGAAATAGGATGCGCAGTGAAACAGATGGCTAGGAATAAAACCCCAGGGCTCGAAGGCCTGCCGATCGAGTTCTACAGTAAATACATTGAGTACTTAGCCCCGCGACTGCAATTGGTCTACAATTAGGCACAGTCGTGAGGGAGACTGCCGCACTCAATGTGTGAGGCCCTTATGGTCCCCTTGTTGAAACCTGGTAGAGCGAGTGACGCCCTCTCCTCTTATCGCCCATTATCAATGCTCACGATGGACTACAAGATCCTGAGCAAAATCCTGGCTAATAGATTGTTAACCCACATGACAGGCCTGATCCATAGTGATCAGTCTGGATTCATTCCAACGCGAAACACCACCCACAACATCCGTAGACTAACTAGGCTGCTGGGAGCTCGGTTGCCGGAGGGATCTACTCCTTTAGTGTTCTCCATAGACATCGAGAAAGCTTTCGATAGCCTAGAGTGGGATTATTTATATGGAGTGATGAGGCGTTTCGGACTAGGGGGGGGCTATATCAGCTGGGCCAAAGTCCTGTATACTGAAGCCACGGCGAGGGTTCGAGTGGGCTCGCTGATCTCGAGTCCATATCCGGTACGACGCGGTACTAGGCAGGGGTGCTCACTTTCCCCCCTTTTGTTCGCGTTGGCGATGGAACCTTTTGCAGCGGAAGCCAGGTCTGGACGCTATTTTAAGGGGCTGGTCTATAGGGCCAGGCCGCACGCCATATCGCTGTACGCGGACAACCTGTTGATGTTTTTGGCCGATGCGGAGGAGGAACTGATGGGAGCGAGGCGTTTGCTAGAATTGTTCGGGCGATTATCGGGCCTGAAGGTCAATTGGACTAAATCTTGCCTGTACCCGTTGAGACGGGGAGAGCCGTGCCCTCTCACCACACAGGAACTTAGGTGGGAGCCTCATTGCCTGCATTATCTGGGGGTTTATGTGTATCATGCACCTGCAGATATGCTGGATGGTAATATCACCCGTTGCATTAACGCCTTGAAGGGGAGTATGGACTTCTGGGCCACCCTCCCACTCTCATTGGCGGGTCGTATTTCCTTGCTGAAGATGGTGGCACTCCCTAGGCCATTATATTATTTTAGAACCCTACCGATATGGATACCCGGCTCAGTCTTTCGACGTCAGAGATCACTGATTATAGCATTTATATGGGGCACGGGTGTCAAGGGTCTGTCAAAGGCTGTTCTTTCACAGACAAACCACACAGGAGCAGAATGCCGCTAAGTCCAAATGCCCCTCTCTGAACCCCCTGCAAGGTATACCGTATACTCCTTTGCAGGTAAGTACTAAGGGGGGAAAAGGGGTTGGGCTTAAGAAGAGACTGCTCCAAAACTTTGCCTGTTCAGCTTCGTCCGTTCTTCTTCTTCTGCTGGCGCAGGTTAAAAACATGTACTAACTTAAATCTTATTGCTTACATTAAACTTAGTTTATGTTAGACACATGAATAACTTATCTTACCAGAAAATAGTTTGGAGCTTGCCTCTCTTCTTGCTTCTCTTAATAGTTTGCTTTTTACCAAAAGAAGCCTTCACTCTAATCGCTTGTTCATTTTCCTTACAGGTTATTCAGCTTCAATCACTGTTCAGTCTAGTCGTGAGAGAAAACAAGGTAAGTGTGTTTTATAAATCTTTTCTTAATTGCTAATTACTAATTTGGATTTTCCTCCTTTTATACTCACTACACAAGTAGATGTGAAGACGTTAAACGGGGGGGTCTGAGGTGCTGTGCCAAGTCTTCCGTTTCTCTCCTTATTAACCAAAATCCACCAGTCTTTAAATAATGTTTTATATTAAAGAAGACTCTGTAATGGTTTAATTTAGGTTGACCTTTAAGTGAGAAAACGGGAATTGCAATGTGCTTATTAATATTTTTTACTGAATTCCAGTAGCATCAAGTATTCTGTGAGGAGCTGAATTATTTCTGAAGCTTTTGAGAGTTAAACGCGATGCCAAGTGAATATTGCATGCATTAACTCTTCTTTTTACAAGTAGACAAACTCAGTTCTCTGAACTAATGAACTGTGTTTGTCAGAAGCCCATTAATCGTCTGCCTTTCTTCAAAAGCAGCACGTAGGAAAAGGTGCGCTCATCTTTTTATTTCATTTTACTGAAGCTGAGCCTAATCCAACACGAGAGAAAGATGTGCTCACATTAGGCCTTTAATTCAATTATACATTTCTTTATTTTAGAGTGCCAGAATAGTCCAACAGACGCAGAGTGTTGAATTGTCACGCCTGCGTTTATTAAACTCGGAAACAATTATTCATCACCAGAGGAATTGAAATGTTTTAAATGCTAGGCAAGACTGAATTTGAACACAACCTTTCCTTGCCTCTTAAGTTGAATAAACTGTCACTAGTTATTGAATTTATTACCAGACTTTCTATGGACTGCAGAAAGAATATTATTATTTCAACACTAACCTTATTTTAAGAGCCTGTGAAATTACCGACGGAGCTAAACCCGGACTATTCGCTTCTACCCTGACTAACTTCCACGACACTTGATTTTCAGGTGCTCTTCAAGTAGATTCCTCAGTGAAGTGCGCAGTGGAATGTTGGAGCACACCTCACCAGACTGAAATTACTAAAAAAGACTAGAACGTTAAACATCAGTAAGCTGTTGCATTGCCAGAATGTTGGCAGCCATGTTGGAGTTTCTGCGGTGCCAACTAGCGCTCCAGCTTAAAGTATGAATCACTCTTTGAGTTTTGAATGAGAGGGTAGTAGCCACCAAGGAGTTCTGAGGAGGAAACCTCCCAAGATTCCTGATAACGGGTCGGCGGCGAATAGCGCTGGACACCCTCTTGCGGCCCAAGGATGAGGGAGGCATGGCAGTGCCTGATTTTGAGTGCTATTATCTAGCGGCACAGCTACAAACTTTTACCCAAGAGGTCGCGAGGGTGTATCGAGGCCCAGAACACAGCAGAGATGAGGGCACCCCGCGGCATGCGGTTGCATATATTACTCTTCATCAGAAAAAACTGGTCAGGGACCTGACGGTGGAGGAACAGACGTTTCGGCTTTGCTGGAACCAGGCGTGCAAACAGGCTGGAATCCGTCGCATGTATGCTCTGAAGATTCCGCTGGGAATGGTCACGGCCCTACCTCATGGTGGGCATTGGTCGAGACTGCTGGGCTGGGAGGAAGCTGGGGTCCAGATGCTGGGTGACCTTTATGAGGACGGAGCTTTGCTTCCGTTCCAAGAGTTACAGGAGCGTTTTGACCTGCCGAGAGGAGATTATCTTCTGCACGCTGCAGTGACTGGCGCCATGCAAGAACACTGGGGCGACGGTCTGCAGGAACCCGCGACCTCTATGGCGTGCCAATACACGATGATGGCGGCGGGAACCTTTAAGGCAGTGACTTGTCTGTATTCCCAAATGTTGCGAGAAACCTTGCAGCCACTCACTGCCCTGAAGGCTAAGTGGGAACTAGACCTCCAAATGGAGATTCCTGAGGCCACTTGGGGTCAACTGCTGCGGAGGGCGCGGAAGAGCACGAGGAACGGCAAATTCCAACTCATACATTTCTATATTATTCATAGGGCATACCTTACACCAGGGAAACTGAAGCAGTACTTTGGAGTGGAACAGGCGGCCTGCCCTAGATGCAGTGCACTGGAGGCAGACTTGGGACATATGCTCTCGGACTGCCCTACACTGGGGGAGTATTGGCAGGAGGTTGGGAGGGCACTGAACAACGCCACGGATGGAGAGATACAATACACCAAAGCAGTGGGAGTGCTACACTGGTTTCAACACACGCCTAAAAATAAGATGACCAGCAGGTTTATAGATATGGGATTGATACTGGCAAAGAGGGAAATAACCAGGAATTGGAAGTCAAAAGTGGGGCCCACGTACAAACGTTGGTATAGTGAATGTTTGAAGTGGGCGGCATGTGAAAGTACTCTGCGATATCAGATGGCTAGGAGGACTGCAGATGAGAAAGCTTTGGAGAGGGCAACAGCGTGGGAGATGATAGTACAGGCACTCCGGGATGGTACTGGGAGGAGGAAGGAGAAGACACGGACTCTGATATGGTTGACCCCACTAACGCACCAGGAGCGCACCTTTAGCGAATGTTTAATTCCTTCTTGCACACACCAGACCTTACTTTTCTCTAAGATTCCACTACAGCGCTGCCACGGGGGGGGGGTGTTGCGGAGTTCGGGGGGGTGGTTGATAGGGGGAGGGGGAGGGGCGAGAACTTAAAAGCGGTCCGCGTCCTCCTGTGCTTTCGAGAAACGGACATTGGGAGAAGAAGCAGGAGATAGACATATTATCGACGCAGCTTGGCTTTCTAGCTGGGGGCACGGGCAGCATGATAATGGTAGTTGTCTAAATGTGTGCCATCATGCTGTATCGATTTATTATCCATTGTTGTAATGTCTATGCAAAATTTTTGGTACTGCAAT
Source organism: Lissotriton vulgaris (assembly GCF_964263255.1). NCBI lineage: Eukaryota > Metazoa > Chordata > Amphibia > Caudata > Salamandridae > Lissotriton > Lissotriton vulgaris. Next base: position 10,296,095 of record NC_141697.1, read on the forward strand.
AAAAATGATGTTACAAAAAAAAATCATTGACATCTCCGGATGTCACGTTTGTTTTTGTTGCCTCCTTGAAGTCGCAAGAGTTTTTGCAGCATGAGTTTGTTCATCCTGCGCCATTAACTATGCCCCTTTGGAGGATTTCCGTTGTATCATTTACACTGATGGTTCAGCGCAAGTTGCGCATGGGTCTAAACACGCATACGTTTCGGCTTGCGCCATTGTGGTAGGTACCATGCTGAATGATGAATTCAAGTCCGATGTCGTGCACACGCAGACTTTAGGGGACTGTACCGCACAATAGGCGGAGCTCCGTGCTCTGAAGCTTGCATTGGAGTACGCAGATCCTAGTGTGACGACTCTTATTGTGAGTGATTCTTACTACTGTGTCCAGTCTTAGAACGAAAACCTGTTCTTTTGGATTCAGAATGATTTTCGTGATTCCAAAGGTAGCACAATAAAACATAAAATTATTGGGTCCGAGTGGCTGAGCTTAAAGAGCTGTTGCCACTCGTGTATGTAATTCACACTCTCGGTCATCAGCTCATAGGAGTTCACACCTTGGCAATTCTTTGGCAGATGACTTGGCCAAATCAGCAGTATCGACATATTTGGTTGCAGCAGTTACACGTTCCAAAAGTAAGATTGATGATGATATCTTGGCAGCCATTGTTGCAACTGAGAAGGGAAGTAAATATCCAAAAGGATTCCATTCGAAGTATACATACCACTTAAGTCCTGATAAAGTTCCTTATGTGAAAATGCCTGACGTTGGTGAAAGGTGGATTCCCAATGCGGACCGCTGCCCATGATGGTGTTGCGTCTGCGCATGCGGGCGCTTCGGCTACTGTTTCTCAGTTACAACAACATTTCTGGTGGCGGGGACTGTACAAACAGACACATAGTTATGTCCTTGAATGTGACATTTGCCAGCAGATTAAACCTTCGACTGCTACGCGTCCGCCCCAGACACAGTTGTACATTTCTAATAAACCATTGGGTTGTGTTTACTTAGATCACTGTGGGCCTTTTTCTTCTGATACTGCATATAAGTAGATCTTAGTAGCAGTTGATTCATTCACATGCTTTGTGTGGGTGTGGCCACACTGCAGCGCTGATTCGCGAACTGTCATAAGAGACTTGCATATCTTTGTAGGGATTTTTGCCTGTGGTAACTTCCTTTCGGATCAGGGTCCTGATTTCGCCTCTAAGGCGTATAAGGATGCCATGGCTTCATTGGGGGTCCAAGTCAAGTTTTCGTCTCCATAAAGACCTGAGGGTAATAGTGTTGTGGAATGAATGAACCGTGAATTAAAGCAGTCTTTGACAGCTAGGGTTATAGGCATTGTCAGGAACTGGCTGGCCCACCTCAGTAGCGTGCAGCGTGCCCATAATAATCTCCCTAGAAGGTCTCTGGGTGGGGGGACCCCATACGAAATGCTCTTTGGTATCAAGATGTTTGTCCCGGACCTTGACGGTCTAGACTTGGCGGCTGTTGCTGCCTCCTTAGAAGTAGATGAACATTGCAATGTTTTACAGGATCTACAAAAGACGAGAGACAGTCTTGCAAAGGAACATTTGCCCTGCACATCTGAAGCACATTGACACTGACTCTCACACTTCTAAGACCCTTTCAAAAATTTCTGTTTTGGCAACATTGTTTAAAAAAGATTTTTTGATTCCTCCTTGGACCTACATTTGGTTGGTGCTTTTTTCCATTTACCTTTTCATGTCAATTGGCTTTGTGGTATATTTTTTTAGACTAGTCAACGGACACGATGTCGAGGAGAGAACATGCATTCAACATATCAATGGAACATTGGCTCCCCATTCCTCATCCCACCGATTGAAAAGGGACTTGGCTTTTGTTAATATAACTGCATGGCCTGTCTTAGATGGGATTGTGTGGGATGCTGTTTGTTTTCAAATTCATGAGCCCACTGAACTTATTAATGTCCCTAATGTGCTTAGAGTTTCTATGGGGGATGTAGTTAAACAAAATATACGTTCTGATGATTGGGATGTTCAGGCCGTAGAAACTTTATTTTCTGATTTGAAATATTATGTTGCCTTTGATGCTGAAGATTTGTATTTAAAGTCTGCTAATTACGGTGATTTATATGGTTTCCAACACTTTGGCAATCACTACCTCCATAAAACTAATACAGGGAGGTACCCTGTTAATTATACACAATGGGAACATTGTTCAGCTCCTGTTCAAGGCAGTTCTGTTACCTTTTTGAAAAGGTTCACTTATTTTACTGATTTCAATCAGTCAAATTCCAGTTCTTTTTATTTTAAAATTACTGAAAAGCCCACCTCCAAGGTTAGACTAAGCGATACTAAATTACTGTATTCGAAGTCCTTCCTAGACCAGTTAGCTGTTGGTGGCTACAAGTTCTGGAAGTATACAATTGACCTTAAATCAGTTTGGGGTTCTAAGAGTTGGCAAGTACAAGGCACTGACGTTTTGCACCGTGCATGCCTCATCCCAAACCATATGTTGTTTTTGAATTCTACAATTTCACATACAACTTGCTTTGGATTGGCTACTACTAAAAGATTGAATGTTCCTTCTTTTCCTGATTTAGAAGAATATTCCGGTTGGAATAATACCACTACATTTTCCATCAGAGAGTTACAAACTCTGTTAATAAATTCTTCTTTTAACATATCCAGTTTGGATCCCGAGGGTTGGTTGCTCTGGCACAAAAGTGCTGACTCATGCCAGCATCGGTTTCTGGGTTTGGCTCAAGGCTTTACACAGGTCAGGGTGGATCCTCATTTTGAAAGTGGCCATTCTGTGACTACCTATTCTGTAGGCAAATTATGTCAGAATTGGCTCAAACATTCCACTTTGGCGTCAGTTAAACTACATTTGTCTAAACTGACTGACGATGTTGATCTGAATGATTTTATTAAGGGCCCGCTAAAGGCAGATCTAAAAGATGGATATATGCTGTTTACAACGAATTCTGGAAAACATCCCAGATTGAGGCGGCTACCCGCATTAGAGCTATAGATCAAGCTAATTTAGAAAAAGTGCTAGCTGTTGTAGATAATAGCATTAACACGCTCTCTTCCCGCATTTACACGTTAGATAATATCGTGTCATCTGTTGTTGATATTGTGGAAGACAAAGTGTTTGTTTTGTACCTTGGTCAAAATCAATTGCGTTCCATTATACAGTTTGCGTGGACCTTACAGACCTTAAAAGCTGGAAAAGTGCCCTGGCATTACATGACTACGTCATCATTGTTTGCCCCATTTAATTTGACTGACAAGCAATGTTTACTGTCAATGAAAGATGCATCCTTTTCTGTGTTACACATTGAGAGGTTAGAACCTTCACCGTTTTCAGTGGCTGAGCCAATTCTGCAACGTGGCTTATCCACGGGTTAATCACTTTCCTGTTTCCTGTGTTCAAGTTCGAGCGGTGTATGAAATACTTTGCAATTGGTAGATATGAGCCTCTTGGGAGTTCTTATCTCCATGAAGCTTGGTCGCTTCCCTTTACCTATAGATGCCTTAGGGAGGGTAAGGAAGTTAATTGAATGGTGAAGATTGCACTGCTGCGCCCGACCACTCATTGATTTGTAGACATATCCAAGTACATGGCTCTTGTAATCAGAATGAGCCTAATTTGGCCTGTATTTTGAAAGGTACACCTGTGCCTGCTATCGTGCCCACTTTTACATTACTGGCAAACGGGAGTTATTTACTTTTAAATAATGAAGATTGTTGTGGGTTAGTAGCAGGAATTGCTTATGTAGTAACGGTCAGTGAACGTGTCGTTTGCTGTAAGAATGTAATGTATCCTCCTCCACATGGAAAACTTGATGTTTCCATCTGGCCGAAAATTCCCACCGTGAAAACAGAGTTCAACAAAATGAGTCGTATAAGAGCACTATTGTCCTAGAAGGAAGTTGCCCTCACACCTGCTCGTGAAACATTTGTCCTTCACGTGGCAAACACCCACACAGAAGTGCACGCTTTATTAAATACTGATTTGCCTTTGCATTTCAGTGAGTTAATTCACACTATCTTTAATGCGTCCTCCACGACTGGCCTGTTTCACTTTTTTAAAGTTGTGAGCAGTGGCCTGGTGACCTCTTTTCAAACTATATTCGGTGTCTTTCCGGAATTTTTTCATTCTATTTTTTCCAGCCTGTTTGGTGGATTTCCCTTAATGCTAGCTCTGGCTGCAGGCGTGCTGTTAATATTTGGTTTATTTCAAAATGAATGCGCAACCTGTGTTGCAAGGAGAGCTGTCACGACTGGAGCTGCTCCGCAACCGAATGCTTGTGTACTTTGGAGCGCTGCCTCTTGCTACCTTGAGTGTGGCTTATGGATTATCATTTTGATTTCCCTATTTTACATGCGTCCAGCCTGTCTATCATTGCCCGAGTTGCGATTTCGACTGGGCCCTGGATTTGTGTCTCTGCAATACGGTGTCTCCTGATGCAGATTATGATCAGCTTCTGAGCCCCTTAGTTGCTCACGAACTGCTTTGTTCATGAGGATTATGGCCTTTGCAGCGATGCATGGAGTTCTGGGTCGTTGGAATGTTTTCACAGCGGCGCAAGATTTCTTGGCACACAGCTTCATTGAAAACCCGCTGAGTTGTCCTCTGATGGTGCTAGAGGCTCTGGTAATTGAGGAACATGTATGTTAATTCCCTTTATTAAATTGCATGTCTGAAATATTTTTGGATGAGAACAGTGACTTCCTGTTGGAGGCTGTTGCTGCATATTTTGCATATTCATTATTAGGATGAACTGTGTCTTCCATCTCTCTACTGTAAAGACACATCGGATGATTTTTAAAATATTTTTTGGGATTAATTTTTTCCGACCAGAAATATTGACTTCACTATGTCCAATGGCTGCATTTTTTGAACTTTTACTGAACTATGAGTTTTTGTAATGTGAAACATTTTTTGGTTCCCCCTTGTGCAAATTTGACACTGGATCGGACTGATATTCCTAAATTTGCCCGTTATCTTATCTTATCTTATCTAATCTTATCTTATCTTATCTTTTTTTTTGTAAAATTTTTATTTATTGCATAGTAAAGAGAAAGAAAGAAACATAAAGAGAGAAAAAGTGAGAAGAAAACAAGCGGCAATATTGCAGTACGATACATGAGAAATATGGGAGAAGACTCAGACAAAGCTTCTGCTATGGTGTTCTCCAGCAGGGAGGTTGTCCTGAAAGCAAGAAAAGCCAGCAAAAGTCAATGAACCGACAATCAAACGGTTCCGGAAATCTCGGCTGCCTCCTCCAAGGAGAAAGTCAATCCAGTAAGTTTGAGGGTCTCTGGAGCCCCCGGGTAAGCAAAATCTTCCCTAAGCTATGCAATGCCGCAACAAAAAACAGAACCCCCCCCCCTAACTCCCCCCCAACCCGCCTCCCCAAACTACCCCTCCCCCCAAGGTGGTGGCGCCAACAGACATGCAGTTACATTCACAGTCGCACTATCACACAACCTACTTAAATCTGGAAAAGATGAAGGGCTCGTAGGGCAGATGGGCAGACCGCTGATGGCAAACCTCGTGATAAATATCGGACCAAAGGGCCCCACCGAAACATAAAGTTCTTAAAGTTGCCCAGAAAGATGTCCGTCATTCTCTCCATGCTCATCAACCTCTACAACTTTGCTTGCCACAAGGACATAGCCGGTGCCGTTGGTTTCTTCCAGGCCGCAGCCAATGTAAGTTTAGCCGCTCCCAGGCAGAGCCACAAAATCTGTTTGTCCACCTTCGTTTGGTGCTCCAATAACGGGTCCCTCAGGCCCAAGATGACAAAGGCCAAGGAATCAGGGATCGGATACCCCAACATATCCTTGATATGTGACAAGATCTCGGTCCAGAAGGGTCGTATAATCGGACAGTCCCACCAGATGTGGCTAAAGTCACCCAACAGACCACAGCCCCTCCAACAGCGATCCGAAGTAGCCGGGAAGATGCAATGTAGTTTCGAGGGGTACAGGTACCAGTCGAACATAGTTTTAAAATGGGCGTCCCGTAAGTCCACTGAGTGATTATGAGTTCTAATGTCACGTCAGAGACCCTTCCATTCTCCTTCCGCTATATCCCTACCCAGCAGACCCTCCCAATGATCCATGTAACGTGGACGGGGGGAAATCGTCGTGCGAAGCAAAAGTTTATATAGAAAGAAAATCGTTCCCTTCATTGTGGCAGTTCGTAAAAGAAAGGCCTCGAAAAGTGAGGGCGGTCTAGTCGCCGCTTCTCGCATTCCAGTCGAGGTAGCCCAATGGATCAGTTGGGCATATCTAAAATGTTCCGTGGAAGGAAGGCCATAGTCACGCATGCAGTTAGGAAAGGAAAGTGGGTCTGTACCGTGAAACAGGTGCGTAAGGGCTCTGCAACCCCCCTCTCTCCAGAGTCGAAACAGCCCCTCTAGCAGCACCGGCGGAAAGGCCGGGTTAAAGGGAGAGGGGAACGACGTCCAGCGCTTATCCCCCATCACTGTGTCCCACACCTTCAGGACGGTGCTCGTGGGCATGCTGATGTAGGCGTTTCTGGGCCGGTCAACTTTTGGTTTCCAGGCCAGATCCCAGATCGACCGACCTGCCACACTCCTGTCCATGTGCAGCCAGTGTTTCTCAGATTCTTGCTGTGACCATTCCACCAGCACCCGCAGCAGTGCAGCTTTATAGTACAAGTGCATATCAGGGAGTCCAACCCCTCCTTCCTCCCGCGGGCGCCGCAGAGTTGCATAGGAAAGTCGTGCCCGGCCTCCCTGCCAGATGAATTTCAGCAAGAGAGTCTTAAGGCGCCGGAAGAAGTCCATCTCTATAGGAATAGGGAGCGCCTGGAAGAGGTATAAGAACCTGGGAAGGAGAACCATCTTAACGGCATGAATCCTACCCAGCCAGGAGATGTATTTCCAGCGGTCCAGTTCCCCACGCACAGCTGACAGCATAGAAGGGAAATTCGCCGTGAACAGGGACCCAATAGTAGGTGTCAAACGTACACCCAAATACAGCAGGGAGGCAGGTGCCCACGCCAATGGTGTAAGCGATCGGAGTCGCTCCACCTCGGCTGGTGGGAGCGTCAGATTCAAAATATACGATTTGGCGAAATTAACCTTGAATCCGGCCACTTCCTCATAGTCAGTGAGCAATGACTGAATGTGCGCCAGAGATTGAGCCGGGTTCACCACTGAAAGCAGCACATCGTCCGCGAAAAGGGAGATTTTATGCTGTTCACCCGAAAAGGGAATTCCCTCTATTTGCTCCCTTCCATGCACCGCCAGAGCCAGTGGTTCAATGCTTAAAGCAAAAAGGAGGGGTGACAGAGGGCAACCCTGCGGAGTTCCTCGGGAATGAGCGAAGCTGGCGGAGCGATGACCATTAATTACCACTCTGGAACTGGGAGTGCTGTAGTTTGCACGGATCATGGTGATAACCTGGGGCGAAAAGCCAAAGGCCTCCAGAGTGCGGAATAGGAAACCCCAATCCACCCGATCAAAGGCCTTCTCAGCATCCAACCCCACCAGTACTGCTGGGATACGGAACCGAGAGGCCTTCTCTTTGAGATGTACAACTCTTCTCAAATTATCATGCGTCTGGCGGCCCTTAATAAAGCCCGACTGATCCGGATGTATGATCGCCGGCATCAGGTCCTGGAGCCTACGGGCTATGATGGTGGAATATAATTTAGCATCAATATTGAGAAGAGCAATCGGGCGGTATGATGAGCACTGAGATAGATCTTTACCTGGCTTGGGAATCACCGTGATCACAGCTTCCGCCATGGAGCCCGAGGTTTGCCCCGTGGCTGCCATTTCATTGAATAGAGGCACCAAGATGTCACAAAGTTCCAATGCAAAGGATTTATAGAACAGCGCCGTGTATCCATCGGGTCCCGGCGCCTTGTGGAGCTTCAGATCTCTGATAGCATCCAACACCTCCGATCTGGAGATGGGGGCTGCAAGATGTTCATCCCACTCCTGCGACACCCGCGGGATGGGGAGGTCAGCCAAGAAACGATCCTGAGCTTCTTGATCGAGGGAGTCATCCCTATATAGTGTCTCATAAAAACGGCCAAACACATTGGCCTTGTCCTCATCCTTGTGGCGTAGCGACCCAGCAGGGTCCTGAATGCCTCCAATATAATCTCTCTCCCTCTTGTCCCGCAGTTGACGAGCCAGGTGCTTGCCAATTTTATTCCCCTGTGAGTAGGAAATACGCCGCAGCCGAAGGAGGGTGAACTCTGCACGGTTGTTATAATGGGCTTTTAATTTGCCCCTGACGGCAGTCAGAGGTCTAAGGGTCAACCTAGACGAATTGGTTTTGTGTGCTTGTTCTAAAACAGCCAGCTCCGCTTCCAGATCTTCCCGCTCTTTTCTCCGCAGCCTATTGAGGCTGGCATTGAGACTGAGGCAGGTGCCCCGCAGGGAGGCCTTACATGCATCCCAAGTGTTAAAGAGGGAAGTGTCCGAGGCCGGGTTAAGAGCCAGGAAGTCCCCTATCGCCTTACGCAGCTCTTTACAGGAGGTATCATCCCGGACAAGGGCGGGCGGAAAATACCACTTTCTCGTCCCATCTCCTCCAGTCGGCCAGCGGAGTCCAAGCACCAGTAGGCTATGATCAGACACCGAAAGAGAGAATATGCTAGAATCACGGACATCCCCCTGAGGGCCTGACTTATGAAGATATGATCAAGTCGGGAATAGGTACTATGTACATGAGAATAGAATGTGTAGTCTCGTGTGTGTGGGTGCAGGAATCGCCAGCTATCAATCAAACCAAGGTCACCAACCATACTCGGAGTATCCGCAGAAAAAACCCCAGTGCCCACCCTCTGAGCTCTCGAACTATCCAAGTCCCTGTCCCATATCATGTTAAAATCCCCCATCATAATCACATGCCCTTCAACAAAATCCCCCGCTCTGTCCAACAGATCTCGGAGAAATGCATTCTGCCCTGAATTGGGGACATACACCACTACAAACGTGCATCTCGTGCCATGAAGCACCTCCTTGACCATCAGCCACGCCCCTCCTTGTCGCAGCTAATCCCCATAGGTTGGAAGTGTAGGGACGCTCGGAACATAAGTGCCACCCCTCTATGTTTAGTAGCTGCTGTAAATGAGCGGGAAATGCCTATGACGTAATCGAAGCTCATCTTTACGCGCCAAGTGGGTCTCCTGGAGCCCCACAACATCTAATTGGTGATCGGAGATATATTTCCAAATTTTTTGGCGCTTCTGGGGTGAGTTGAGGCCCTTCACATTCCAAGTCCCAACACTAATCGTCATGGGAATTAATCAGACCCCACCCCTGCCTGTGCGTACCGACAACCTGCCCACATTCCCATCCCCCCAAAGGCGACCAAGCAGACCCCCAGGCCCCAATCAGCATCAGGTCATCACAGAACACCATAATCCTCACAAATCCCGGTAACCCAGGGACAGCGACAGCTCCCACCCAGGTAGCAAGCCCTCCAAGAGGGCCGACAGTCAAGATCACAGTCACCGCAAACGAAGAAAGAGCGAAGCATTCCACACACTCAAACCAGACGCTACCACATAGCAACCCAACTCCCCCCCAGTCTTCCACAACCCCCCCCCCTCCAAGACCCCAAAGCGTCCTCCCGCCTTCCCCCCCAAGACCAAACCCAAAAGCAAACAAATGTACTTAGCAGTCCCAGTGGAGGGTAGTTCGTAGAAATCCTCCTGGGCGGGGGTCGGGGGACCATAGTTGGGACCCCAAGAGACCACGGACCGGGGTGTCTTCTCCAAAAGTACAATCAAACCTACGGTACCTGAAGTCATGTGCCCCTCCGGCACCTACCAGCTGGCGGCTTAGAAATCAAGTAGATCCTAAGCTTTGCTGGGAGGACGCCAACATAGCCGAAGCCACTGAGGCCACCACATCTCCCCTCTCCAGCAACCTAGTCGAACGGCCAGGCCGTCTGGTGTCCAAATCCGGGCCTAACCTCTGCCAAGAGGAGGAGCGCCTGCGCCTCTGTGGCGGCGAGCCGCCTGCTTCCTGCACGGGTGTCCCGTCGTCTATGCCCAGAAGATCTTTCGCCACTTGGAGAGAGCGAATATGTGTTAATCTGTTTTCCCATCGAAAGATGATGCGGAACGGGTGGCCCCATGAGTAGGAAATGCCTCGCTCCCGGAGGAAGGCAGTCACTGGGCGGAACTCCCGCCGTTTCTGCAGGGTCGATGCCGCCAGGTCTTGGTAGAGCTGCGGCCTGTGTTCTCAAAATTGCAGGGAAGTGACAGTCCGCGCCTTCCGCAAAATGCGTTCTTTTAGTTGGAAATCATGAACACAAACTAGTATGTCTGGAGGCGGCCCCCCTCTCCTCGGGAGCCCAACTCTATGCACCCTGTCCAGTCTGATTTCCTGGACGTCATCGTCGCCCAACACCTGCAGGAAAATGGCCTGAACGTAGCCCCGCAAATCCCCCGCTTCTCCGTCCCACGGAACCGCGCGGATGCAGATGTTGGTTCTGCGGGAACGGTTCTCCAGATCTTCCGTGTGAGACTGGAGATCCAGGTTCTGCTCCGTAAGCCGAATGATGTCTTGTTGTAATTGGTGGACATCGTTTGCCACACTTAAATCATGGTCCTCCAAGGTAGCCACCCTTTCCCCGATACCATCAACATCTCTCCGCACCTCACGGAGGTCCGATGCAAGTTGGGCGCGAAGCTCCGAAATATCTTCCTTAATGGAGGCAAAAAGCTCTGTCATAAAGGCCTTAGTCGCCGGGGCCTCATCATCCGATTTCTTGGAGGGGACGCCGTTTACTGAGTAGACTTCGCCGCACCATCCTTCCCAGGCTTCCCCTTGTTGCGGGAGGCGTTTGACATTGTGGCACTTCTCAATGGAAGCGGCGTCCCCCTAGCACCAGGTGACAATTCCGGCTCCCCAGTGATCCACCACCTCCCGTTGACGCCTAATGGAGGTGCACCACACAGGCCTCGCAATCAAATCCCATGCAGTAGCTCATTCAGGGTGGGCCCAACGCCGCTCCACGCACCTTCTCCTGCAATCACAGTGGGGGAGCGCGGCAGTCCCCACACTAGGCCTCCCTAGGTGCCTGCGGCCACCGTTGTCGCGGTAGGGCAAGTCAGGGACGAAGGGGAAAAGTCTATGCGGTCACCCTCTCCGCTCCTTCGTCAGAACCCGGCGGAAGGTGCCGGCTCCTCAGCTCCAGTAGGCCTCGCTCCGACGTGGCGGTTCCACAATCTCCAAGTCCGTACCGGACCCCCAGCAATCGGTGAGGCCCAAAATCGGCCGGGGCCTCCTGTCAATGCTTCGCGACCGCCTCCGGCACACTCCTTAGCGGCGCAGTAGAGACAGGCCCAGTCGCAACGCAAGGCCGGGGATCACAGGCCTGTGGGTCTCCAAAAGTCCCGGGAACCAGGTCGGCCCCGCCGGGACCGCACTCCTTGCCAAGGCACTCCGTACCACACCAGGGGAGAACGTCTTCCAGCGCTGCAACCCAGCCGGGACAGCCAGCAGAGAGCGGGAGGAGGGGAGGCAAGATGTTGACACTCCACCTGAACACCCTTCTAAAGGCCTCTCGGCGGCCGCGGTCTCCTACTCCAACGCCGTCTCACACCTCCAACTCCTCACCAGAAGATTCAGTAGGCAACAAAGCTGGGGCCACTGGTGTCGATGCCGCCTCTGCCCCGCCTCAAAGTGCTCACGTAGGATCCGCGCCAGGGATCAAGAAGTCCAGCCCCTCAACACGCTAGGCCGGGGATTTCAAGGCCGCATGGCGTCGCCGCTCCAGAGACCTCGTTCCGACCTCCAAAGGCCCCTTGTGCGACACCGGAGCTGGCCCCCCACTTCAGGGAGCCCAGTCAGTCCTCGTGGGACCGTAGAGCAAGCCGCTAAACGTGCTAAACAAGGCTAAGCTGGGCTCGGCGCCGGAGGGACTCAAAAAGACGTCTTACTCTGCCGCCATCTTGGCCACGCCCCCCATCTTATCTTATCTTATTCGTGCTTGGATCAAGGGAGGGTGTCATGGAGATTGGCTTTACCTTTACACTGTGTTAAGTTAGCATGAGCTTGTTAGAAGTTTAAACGCCATTTTCCTTTCTGCTGCTTTGCACACGGCACACATTAATATAAATGTTTAGAGTCTAGCAGAATATTTTGCTTCACATGAGAATAATATGTTTTCACATTGTATCTGCTTTGCTTGGTAAACTATGTCTAAGATCCAATATTTCCAGGTATTTACTATATTTGTGGGAACCAAGCCTATTACAGTTTGACAGACCATTGGTATGGAATATGCTATCTAGACCTGGTCTTTCCAAAAATATTCCGCATGGAAAGAGGGACGAATGGAATTCATGAAATAGGTAAACCACTTACACGTAGAAGAAGAGAAGGTTTCTCAGAAAAAGTAGGTGACATTTTTAGAGCATTGATACTAGTAGTGAGAGTATCTTTGAATGCATACCGAATTCGGAAATTGTCTACAGTGGTAGATCGTTTATCAACTAATACTGCTGGAGGGTTATTAATGGTAAATACCAAAATGGTTGCCCTTGACATTCCTTTGGCAAAAGAGGGTCGAGTCTGTGCAATTTCGAAGGTACAACATTGTTGCACTTACATTCCAGGCAAAAGTCAGAATGTACAAATGTATATTAAGAACATTACTAATTTGCACAGAGAAATTGCCCCACTGGAGGTTGAAGTTGCCTGGGAGAAACATGGTAAAAGTTTTTCCTCTGTAAAGAAATGGTTCACAGAAATAGGTAGCTCTTTGATAGGGAAATTACTCATTTCAATGACTGCAATATTATTATTAATAATGATGTTGAGATTAGCATGTGTTAGGAATTAGGAATTAGCCCGCCTCCCGTAGTCCTGTTTCTATGGCCATGCATACTCAGGTCACCTGGTCTAAGGGCAGTGTCCTTTAAAAGGAAGCCGGAAGCGTGTTTACAGTGCTTGGTTTCTTTCCCTTGTCAAGACTCACCTGGGAGGACTTTTTTCCTGAGGGTCTCTGGATCATCGGATTCCAGTCTCTTATCGCTCGTGGTGCCCGGGGTTCGGTCGAATTTTGGACATCGGGCAGCGATTTTGGATTTGCCCTGTTGTTGTCGAGGACCGTCGCAGGAGTTCTTGTGCTGGTCTCGGAATTCCGTTTGCCAGTGAGAATCCTATTTTGGAATCCCTTATTTTCGAGACTGATACACGGCTGCATGTCAGTTACTTGGATTAGTCTAATTTCCTGGATTTGTATATCCGCTCCATGTCGTTGTGTGGAGTTTGGGTGGATATACGAACATTTCTTTTGGCAGCAATTTTTTTCCTTTCCCTTTTGTAGTGGCCAATATTCAGCTGCTTTCCGGTATTTTAGTTATTATTTCCCTATTTAGAAGTGGGGGGGGGTTCTGTCTACAGATTTTTCCCCCGAAATTTCACTTCTGTGTCCATGTGGAGAGAGTTATCCTGGAACATGGAATAATAGTGAATCCTTGAAGCCCTGAGAAACGAACTTCAATCCTGTAAGCCTGGACTAAGGGATTGTCTTGTACGTATAAGACAGGGCTTGTGTTTGCATGTTCCTAGAGACATTGTTTATATATTGAAAGACTAAGGGCTGTTGTTTGTCTCCCTATCCAGGTGCAGTCTGTGTCCTATGCCAAATAGAATAGGACAGGAGGAGGCCAGACGAGGGGTGCTTTCACAAAGAGATGTGGATACCAGGTTTATGCACCCAATTGCGTTCTTTTCTAAAACTTTATTACCAGCTGAACGCAATTATACGGTGGCAGAGAGGGAATTGCTGGCCATCAAGTTGTCCTTTGAGGAATGAGACATCATTTATGGGGAACCCGTCATTCTGTTACGATATACACAGATCATAAGAACTTGGAATTTTTTCGCTCTGCCTGAGCTCTAACCCAGAGACAGATGCGTTGGGTGTTGTTTTTTTAATGAATATGATTTTGTTATTACATACAGACCTGCAGCCCAACAAGTGAAATCAGATGCTCTGTCACGCATACATGTGGATCAAGCAGAAACAGGGCCAGAGAAGGAGATAAGACCCATGATAGTGAGTGAGAAGATTGTGGGAAGTGTTTCTGAAGAAGACTTCATGTCATTAGTTAAGAGGAAAATGAAGGACGTAGATCTGACTCCTTGGTTGTCTACATCGCAATTTGTAGTTCAGAATGGGTTGTTGTATTGTGAGGAACGTTTGTTTATACCTCCTGAATTAAGAGACATCGTTCTTCAATGGTGTCATTCATCCTCCTTGGTTGCACATCCCGGGATGACTAAAACCAAGGAGTTTTGTTTGCAATGGCTTTGAGGGGACACGTTAGCTCATGATGTCCAGGTTTTTATTGCCTCTTGCCCTGTGTATGCCATTAGCAAACCCTCACACACCAGCCCTTCTGGTCTTCTTCAACCGTTGCCAGTCCCTCCTGCCCCTTAGCATACCATAAGTATGGATTTTGTAACAGATCTCCCCATTATGTCTGGGTTTATGGCTATACTAGTTGTGGTGGACTTGTTTACTAAAATGATGCATTTCATTCCGCAACGAAAGATTCCAACAGCAAGGGAGTTGGCCTCAGTTTTTATGGACTCGGTGGTAAAGTTCCATGGTTTGCCATCAGCTATAGTGACAGATAGGGGGGCTCAGTTTTTGTCCCATTTTTGGAATGAATTCTGTTCTTTGTTGCAAATGAAGGTGCGTCTGTCATCTGCATACCATCCGCAGACAGATGGTCAGACGGAACGTACCAATCAAACCATGGAACAGTACCTTCGATGTCTGTTAACATCTTTGACATGTAATTGGGTTGAGGCTCTCCCTTTAGCGGAATTTGCTTAAAATAACAGTATGCATTCCGCTTTGGGAATGACCCCTTTGGGATATCATCCTAAGGCGATTCCTATTCAACCCACGGGACATGTTCCAGCAGTAGATACACTTAGCAAGTCATTAACTCATAGTTGGGATATAGCAAGAGAACATCTACAGAAAGTCAATGATGTTATGAAGAAACAGGCGGATCAGCATAGGTTTCCTGCTCCTTCTTATGCTTTAGGGGATGGGGTGTGGCCGGCCTCAAGGAATTTACGATTAAGTGCGTCCAGGAAGTTGCAGCCTAGATATGTGGGTCCCTTTCCTATTATTAAGGTGGTGAATCCTGTGGCTATGAAACTTGAGTTGCCTGATGAGTATCGTGTACACCCTGTTTTTCACATGTCCCTTTTGAAGCCTTACATCAGAACTTCTCTGAAGTTGCCTCGGCCTCCCTCTTTAGTGGTAGATGGGCAAGAGGAGTTTGAGGAGAACGCTATTCTGGATTCTAGGAGAAGGAGGGGGAGGTTGTATTATTTAGTTCCTTGGAAGGGCTATCCCCCAGAAGACCGTACTTGGGAGCCTGCGGGATGGTGTCCATGCTCCCCGGTTGGTGCGTTTGTTTCATGTACGTCACCCCTCTGAACCTCGTCCTGTATGGAGGCCTTTGCGGGGGGATACTGTTAGGAATTAACGCGCCTCCGATAGTCCCGTATTCCTGTCTCTGTCGTCATGCATACTCAGGTCACCTGGTCTAAGGGCTGTGTCCTTTAATAGGAAGCCGGCAGCGTGTTTACAGTGCTTGGTTTCTTTCCCTTGTCAAGACTCACCCGGAAGGACTTTGTTTGTAGTTTCCTGTGGGTCTCTGGATCGTCGGATTCCAGCCTCTTTTTGCTCATGGTGTCCAGGGTTCGGCCGAATTTCGGACATCGGGCAGCGATTTTGGATTTGCCCTGTTGTTGTCGAGGACCGTCGCGGGAGTTCTTGTGCTGGTTTTGGAATTCCATTTGCCAGTGAGAATCCTATTTTGGAATCCCTTATTTTCGATACTGATACGCGGCAGCGTGTCAGTTACTTGGATTAGTCTCATTTCCTGGATTTGTATATCCACGCCATGTCGTTGTGTGGAGTTTGGGCGGATATACAAACATTTCTTTTGGCAGCGTTTTTTTCCCTTTCCCTTTTGTAGTGGCCACTATTCAGCTGTTTTCGGTATTTTAGTTATTATTTTCCTATTCAGAAGTGTTTTTTTTTCTGTCTTCAGATTTTTCCCACCGAAAATTCACTTCTGTGTCCATGTGGAGAGAGGTATCCTGGAACATTGAATAATAGTGAATCCCTGAAGCCCTGAGAAAAGAACTAAAATCCTGTAAGCCTGGACTGGTAAGGGATCGTCTTGTACTTATAAGACAGGGCTTGTGTGTGCATGTTCATAGAGACATTGTCTATATATTGAAAGACTAAGGGCTGTTGTTTGTCTCCCTATCCAGGTGCAGTCTGTGTCCTATGGCAAATAGAATAGGACAGGCGGAGGCCAGACGAGGTGTTCTTTCTCAACCTACTCTTCCTCATTATCCCACCCTCTTTCGGTACTCTAGTGGCAAGTTCACTGTGTGGGTATTCCAGTGGTTGTTACTGGGTTGGTGGTAGTGGAATGGGGCTATCCTCGTTCCTGCAGTGTTGGGCATAGTCTGGTGTTGTGCCTTGAAACATGTATATGTATTAAACGGAGAAAAGGACAAAATAAAGCAAAAAGAGAAAATAAGAAAAATAAGGAAAAAGAAATGAGAGAACAAGAAAAGGGTGAAATTGAACAGAAGGAGTTTAAGAAGAACATGCATAAAAAGTCTAAAAAGCAAAATGAACGAAACACAGTTGTCTGAAATAACAAAATGCAAGCGGACAAGAAAAACATGTTCTGATAAATTAAACTCTTTGCTCTCCAGGTAAAACTTTTACATAGGAACATTACTTCCTCATCTTGGTATGTCTTTAATTTATCCATGGGAACTGTTCCCACAGTCAATTCCTCCATAATTATTTTTAATCTTGCCACATCCAAAGGTTGTTGTTTGGCATCTTTTCTCTGCATACTCCTAACCCATTCACTTTATTCTTCGGGTGTTGGATCTACAGGTGTTGCAGTTATATTTATTTTATCTACAATTTTCTCTGGGGTTTCAGTTGCTGATTCCGTTGCCATTGGAGTCCAATTTACGGGACTCTGATGTGCTGTCAAGTTTTTAGGTGGAATTAATCCTGATGGACCTGCACAGTTGCTCATTTCATTATTTCCTGAACTAATTCTCTCTCTGTCCTTTTGCAGACCAGCATTATAAGGAACCACTAAGGCACGTTTGCTGCTTTTCTGTTGCTCAAATACTGGTATCACTGGTTCTATAGTTACAGGCACAGTTACTGCTTCCATATTTTTGGTCAATTGCTGAGATCGGGCGCCTGCAACGGATCCAGAATGCAGCAGCGAGAGCGGTGGTAGGCCTTCCAAGATTCTGTCCTACCTCCAGCACCATACGAGCGCTGCATTGGCTCCCGGTGGCGCAGCGGATTCAGTTTAAGGTCCTCTGCGTCGCCTATAAGATCTTGAAGGGGTCCCCGGCAACGATCCTTACGACCCTCATGGCCAACTACATCCCAGCACGACCCTTAAGATCGGCAGACCTCGAACTGGCCGTGGTACCGCGCTTTAAGCGAAGCAGGGCCGGTGGACGCTCATTTCGAGTGCGGGCCGCTGCTTTGTGGAACTCCTTGCCCCCGGCAATTCGCGCTATGAGCGATTTGCTTTCTTTTCGTCGCGCCGTGAAAACATTTTTATTCCCTTAGTCATTTTGCTTGTGCTGTTTTTTATTTAGTTGTGTTGTGTAGCTGCCTTGTCGGGCGCCAGGACGCTCCTTAGCTGGAGCATCTGTGCGCCTAATAAAAACCACATAACATAACATAACATAACATAACAATTCTCTAATTTTGTCAGTTAACATTTGTGTGATTCAATAGAATCTACATTATCAGGTCTTTTTACGGGCGTGCTTTCTGAATGGGCAAATGGATTATTTTTCCCTAAACTTATCGGCATCGATACAGGACTTTGATTCAGCACAGTTTCATTTGGTGGTGCAATTGGTGTCACCATCGCAGAATCCTGCTGATATGGAGGTGGATTTTTATAAAAAATATCCTCCAGCACTTCATCCTTAGATTCACTCACTCCACATCCATATCCTGCAGGCGTTACATGGTTTCTCTTTTCCGTACACTTTTTACGAGTTGTATCTCCAGCACCTCTAAGAGGAAACAGGCCATCAGTCATACTAGCTTCACGCCATCTTCTCATTCGATCTTCATTTCTTGACCATAATGCCTTCCAAAAGCGTAACTATACTTCCTTCCAGTACAGTACTTTTCTCTTTCATACATCTCATCTTCCCATTCTCCAAGAGCCTCAAATTGAGTAGGTCTTGTTTTTGGTTCCAACTTCATCATCTTGTCTCTCAAATTTTGAAGCAGAGCTAAGCGAAATGAACCATTTTCCGGGAAAGCTAGCACTCCATCATCTTTAGCGGAGCTGTGTAGACACAGCATGGATGGAGAAAGTAAGAGCTGGGAGTGTAGGTATTGCTCATTTAAGTCTAATGCGGAGAAGGAGGTGAAGGAGGCAAGCTCACATTTGTACTGTTGCTTGCTGAACTGTCGTTCACTCAGGAAGCATAGACTGGAGGTCTACGACCAGCTTTTAGATGGTCAGGTCGATGTGATGTTTCTCTCTGAGACTTGGCTGGCCGAGGACTCAGCGCCAGAGATCCTAGAGGCACTAAGCAGTGGCTATGCGATTACTAGGACAGACATGGAGTCTGGCAGAGGGGGTGGAGTGGCAATCATATTTAAACACTACATCCAATGCTCTCTCGAGCTTATCACCATCGCTGATAGCGAGGCTGGTCTCTTTACGATTAAAGTGGCTTTGAGCTACATTGTGAAAGGGCTCCTGGTGTACAGACTGTGTGTACCCCCCACTCGCTTTTCTCCTAGCTTGATAGATTGTCTCACTCAACCAGCACTACGGTATGATAAACTCTTAGTGCTTGGCGATTTCAATCTGCATTTTGACGATGCTAGGAGTGCGGTGGCGGGTGAGCTATGTCAGGAAATGGCCACTTTCCAACTCAGGTTAAAATCTAACTCCCCTACCCATCGGTTGGGCGTTCTGATTGACCCCATATTTGCAAATTGGGAGGATATAGTTGTTAACTCACCTCTCCCTGTTGAATGGACAGACCATTTTCTGGTTCCTTTTGTTATGAGGCTGCCTGGGCCGATGGTACGGGAGAAAGGTAAGGGGAGCATTGCATGCCGGAAGTGGTCTGGCTTCTCGCAGGAAAAGTTCAATAGTGCCCTCTCTCAGGGGGGTGTACCAGGGGGTATAGATGCCGAAAGCACATGCGCAAACTTGGACAGGCAGATTACGTAGGCCCTGGATAGCAACGCCCCCTGGACAAAAAAAATACCGGGAAGAGCACAACCATCTGCTCCTTGGTATAACGCTGCCCTGAGAATGGCGAAAGCAGACTGTAAACGCCTGGAAAGGCGGTGGAGAAAAGACTTTTCAGACCAGGGGAGGAGGGAGTATAAAAATACGTTGACGAGCTATCATGGGCTCATTAGAAGCGCGAATGCAGCTTACTACCGGAAAAGAATAGCATCGGTGTGTAATTCGACAAGGGAACTGTTTAGGGTTTATAAGGAGATATCTTCTCCAGCTACGTCGGCTGGTCCTGCTTCGGGCTCAGAAAAGCTTTGCAACTGCGTGGCAGATTTCTTCTGAGACAAGGCCGTAATATGAAGCTCATTATCACCGTTTTATCAGAAGTTTCTTGCCAATAAAACTGCGATAATTTTAACACCAGTGCTTGATAATATGGATCTAAGTTTACTGGTAAAAAAAAGAGCAATGGTCTATATTGTCAACAAAAGGCGATACATTATCGTCGCATTTATTGGCAGGAAACTGCTGATAAAGCAGAGATAATGGGCTTGAGAATATGTACTTGTGAATAACCATAGCAGCCTAGGTTAGGATCAGAACCTGGGCTGCTATGGGAAGTTACAAGGGCCTATTATCAAGCACATTATCGCTGTTTTATCTGCAGTTTCCTGTTGATAAAAGTGGCGATAATGTATCGCCTTTCGTATGTAAAACTTTCCTTTTTTTTGGTCTAGCAGTTGTGCTCTCTTCGCATGCTCAGCGTCGTTTCGAAGTTCAGGTTTTTTTCTTCAAGTTCAACAAGCAAACCTTTCTTTATATCAGTTAGTAAATCTGTCACATTCTTTTCCAGGTTCGTGTGATTCATTTGGTGCTGTACTTTTGTACAGTATAAATAGTCATATTTTTTATATATTTATTTGAAACATAGTGCCGAGGCACCAAACGTTGATTACGTACTCCGTCCACCTCCATTTTAGTAGTTTCTCACTGTTGTATTTATTATATCAGTTAGTTAGAACTCAGTAGTTTTCAATCCTAGTCTTGAATATCTTACTATAGTATTCCGACATTATTTTTATTGTGGACCGTCAAACCCCTCCCCCACAAAATGAAAGAAGTATGTAGTTATTTTAATTAACTTTTATTAAACAATAAATATAAACAAAACTCAATTATAACTATATTAGAACTGGCAAAATAAGTTAAACAATGGTATAAAGAAATTGTGAAATGGATTCCAAAAGGTGTCCGATTAGTAATCTGCAAAAGAAACAAGAAAATTAAAGTTTAGAATTATGTAGATGTGAGTAAATGAGCTGAAGCCTTACAAGTGGTAACTCTACAGTTTTACTTGTGCAGTGTGACTCGTATATTCCTGTTCTGTTATAGTGCCGCGTTCAAGTGGTATCTATAAGGAAGTGCCTATTGCGTTACTGACGCCCGTTATGGCGACTTATTTTTAATGCATTCCTATGAAGGATTTGTAGATCTAGGCCTCTGTGCTTACCGTTGTATAAAGCTTGCGGCCAAACACTGCAGCCACTGGGATGGACAACTTCAGGTGGGCTGATCTTCTACACGTCCAAGTAGACAGCAGTGTCTAAGTTTAATTGAGATAGAGAAATGATGTCACAGAGAGTGAGAGAGAGAGAAAACAACATTAAAACTGTGTCGCAGAGTCTGGAGTTGAGATTTTTTGTTAAACCAGACGTAGATTTACTAGCTCCTTGCATTACTTTACCCATGTTAAAAGTGACTCAAAAGTGGCCTAATAAGGTTGATGATCTGTTTGTCAGACTGTTGTAACCTATCTGTTGTCACTGCTCGGAGGTATTTATACATTTTACAGAGAAGCTGCTGTACGCTACGCACTCTGGGCCATAATATCAAGCCTTTGGCGACAAAAATTATTGCCACTTAATCGGCAGGAAAGTGTCACTAAAGTGGCGATAATGGGTTTGATAATATGCTCTAAGGAATTCCAATCGAAGCTCATGTCAGATGTTCTTCACATCTAACATGAGCTTCGATTGGAATTCCATAGAGCATATTTTCAAACTAATTATGGCCACTTTAGCGGCAGTTTGCTGCTGATAAAGTGGCGATAATTTTGTCGCCAAGGTTTGATAATATGGCCCTCTCTCGTTTCACAAATAAAGCTAACACTACAGTTTTACGAGTGCAGTGTACCTGGTACATTGTACTTGTTGTAGTGCCGCGTTCAGTGGTGTCTATATGGAAGTGCCTACTGCGTTACTGACGCCCCTTATGCTGAATTATTTCTAATGGATTCCTATGAAGGATTCGTAGATCTAGGCCTCTGTGCTTACCGTTGTGTAAACTTTGCGCCAAACACATTAGGAAGTGGAGTTGACAACTTCAGGTGGGCTGATCTTCTACACGTCCAAGTAGACAGCAGTGTCTAAGTTTAAGTGAGATAGAGAAATGATGTCACAGAGAGTGAGAGAGAGAGAAAACAACATTAAAACTGTGTTGAGGAGTCAGGAGTTGAGATTTTTTCTTGAACCAGACGTAGATTTACTAGCTCCTTGCATTACTTTACCCATGTTAAAAGGGACGCAAAAGTGGCGTAATAAGGTTGGTGATCTGTTTGTCTGACTGTTGTAACCTATCTGTTGTCACTGCTCTGAAGTAATTATACATTTTACAGAGAAGCTGCTGTACACTACGCACTCTGGGCCATAATATCAAGTCTTTGGCGACAAAAATTATTGCCACTTTATCGGCAGGAAAGTGTCGCTAAAGTGACGATAATGGGTTTGATAATATGTTCTATGGAATTCCAATCGAAGCTCATGTCACATGTCCTTCACATCTAACATGAGCTTCGATTGGAATTCCATAGAGTATATTATCAAACCCATTATCGCCACTTTCCTGCCGATAAAGTGGCGATAATTCTGTTGCCAATGTTTGATAATATGGCCCTCTCTCCTTTCATAAAAAAAAGTTACACTACAGTTTTACGAGTGCAGTGTACCTGGTACATTTTACTTGTTATAGTGCCGCATTCAAGTGGTGTCTATATGGAAGTGCCTACTGCGTTACTGACACCCGTTATGGCGACTTATCTCTTATGCATTGCTATGAAGGCATTGTATATATAGGCTGCTGTGCTTACCTTGTATAAAGAGTGTGGCCACCGGAGTTCATCACTCGACTTGAACTCTGCTTCTATACGTCAAAGTATTTTCAATAAGTTGCAGAAAATTTCATTGCTGTAGCTCGATAGGCCGTGTTTGCTTCTGAAAGATGTTTGCTGAAGGAAACAAAAGGACATTTTGATTTGTCATCGTAAACTGAATTGCGTAGCTACTATCAAAAGTGAATTTTAATGTGGGTTCTTAATATTCCGTAGTTAAGACTTTTGCAGCTCCAGAAAACAAAGGAAGATCAATAAGTTAATAAAAGCCTGGGACGGCCTCGTGACGCAGAAAAAAAAATACTATCATGGATGCATAATTAATAATAGTAGAGGCCTAAGCACGTGGCGTAGTACAGAAATACGACACAGAAATGTATGCACGCACAATTTTTAGGATTAGAGGTGTATAGGACCTCGTGACTTATAAAGAAATGTTTCAAATATGCAAGTACAATTTAAAACCATTGAGGGGTAGGAAAGCCATATGAAGGATAAAAAAATAGTATTATGCATATACAATTTACAGTGGAGGCTGATGTTGTGACATCTTCTCTTGCCTTTGTTTCTGTCGTCTTTTGTCGTGTCTTGAAAGGTTGCAGTTTTGCTGAGTTTGGGGTGTTTTCGACAGTCTGTCTGTCATCGCAGCAGAGGCAGGCAAAAGAGAGCATGCTCACGTCAGTGCCCTCGTATATGGGAACCGCGGGGGCTGACCAAACCAAGCCCAGGGCAGTCATTGGTAGCGTTTTCTCAGTCTATAAGAATAATGGCCCTGGGGGACATCACATTGGCTAATGTATTGGTTTCCAGGCTAAATGATAGCAAGCATGCTTGGTGGTGGGATGTGGGTAGTGTGGGCGGGCATGCACCGCGCATGTGCAAGTATGAGTGTGTGCACCAACAATTAACAACAGAGAGAGATGGGGGCGGTCATTTGAGATGTCATCAGTGATGTCATGAGTGATGTCACTGACCATGTCATGAGTGATGTTATATGTGACGTTATCAGCAGTGCATTGCGGGCGCACAAGATAAAGTTAGCTGAGCTAACTATACCGGAGGAATTTCAAAGGTTTTGTATGAGAGAAATGTTCAGCTAACTATAACGTGTGAAAACTAGGGTTTTTTCAACGAATTTGCATGTTTTTTAAATGCTAATTCCTAACTATAACGTGTGTGAAACCTATGGTTTTTTCAATGAATATATATATTTATTACCTACTGGCAGTCGCCAGTAGGTAGTTATAGTTAGGATTGGCTACCATAGGAAATCCGCGACATTCTATTGGGAATAACTCTGGCGCCGGTTGAGGAATTTGCGTGAAATTTTCCAAAATCTTGGCAAGCTCCGCTCCGCTCCTTCCCTGGAAGTTTCGGGGGGATTAGTGAAGTGGGGCCTGAGAAAAAAGGGGGGTCCCAAAACGTGTTTTCCCCATGTTAATTTCCATAGGACGGTCTGACAAGTCTACAGCCCGAACCGCTGAATGGAAGTACACCAAACTTGGCAAAATTGTAGGTACTGGTACGCAGATGTGCCTTTGCTATATTTGCTGAAAATTTCTCCAGTGTTTTTTTTGTAAATTAACTACAAAAACACATTTATATCTATATGCGCAATTCGAGCTCTTACAGGTAAGCGTACCGGGGACCGCACCCGGCGCGCTACGGGAGGGCGCGAGCAGAAAGCTGATTGGCTATCGGGTGTCTGTCAACATTCTAAACAGTCCGGAGAGTCCGCCATCTTGTGTCTCGGTAGAATCGAGACACAAGAGGTGAAAAAAGAAAGGAGGATATCATTAAAAGGGGGCAGAGTAGACACCCCCTGACCCCCTAGGTTTTCTGAGGGGGGCCTAGAATTTTTTTCAAATTTTTGCGGGGTAAGCGCTGGGTGCGTTCCCAGGTGCGCGCTCCGGTACGCGCACCCTGAGAGCGCCACGGGGAAAACAGAATTGTAAAATATGTAAAGAATACAGCTCTTTTTTGAGAATTGGAGGTAGTTCTGAAAAGAACTTTTTTTTTCTTCTTTTTTTAAAATATTTTTTTATACTTTTTTATAACGATTTTATATTTTTTTGTATTTTTTTTAAGGGAAAAACAAAACCAGGGATTCCAAAACTGCTCAACATGAGCAAACAAAAGATGAAAAATTAGGGACGGGGAGGGCAGCGGTGTTCCTGTCTCTTCATAGCAATGAGTTCAGCACTCTGCTCCCCATAGCAGAGCAGTTCATCACACTTCACGCATAGAAATTTTATGCCTGCAAAGACCGGCTGCACGTTAGGTATCATTCTTCCACGTGGTGTTCCCGAAGCTGTTGCTCCACCAGTGGAGGTGCTGGCGCCATCTCTTCGTGCATTCTCTGCCAGGTCTCTGACCCTCTCCCTGGCAAAGTTATTTGGGTGTATTCTCTGGACATGCCTAATTAAGGTGGCATTTCCAAAGAGATATTTCTTATTAGGATTGCCTCTGGATAAAGTAGTGCCACATATCTTGCAGGTTACCTTAGCAGCATTAACCTTTTTTTTTCCTTCAGAGATGTCAAAAAATTTCCAAATGAAGTGGTCCTTTGTTTTGTGGTGAGGAGGGTCCTCAGGCAAAAAACATTAGAATCACTGTTGGATGACTCTCTTTCAGCCATTGCTATAGATCAGAATACTTTGAGAAGCAGATAATGCACAGAACACCTCTTGCTCTCTCCAAGTACAAAGCAAAAGTGAGAAAAATGGGTGGGGTTCCCAATATTTGGAAAAAAAAAATTCTGAACCAATGAAAAGTGTTATTTTAAGGTCACATGGCTTGACACGCTTACGCTACGCGCCCCGGAGCACTTCCGGGGCGCTTACGCGGCACGTACGTGGGCGCTTCCTGGAGCGCTTCTGGGGGCACTTACCCGGCGCGTAGCAGTGACGTTTTGCTTGTTTTTCGGGAATGCGTTTAAAGTTCAAATACGGTTCTTAAAAATTATAAATACTACTTTAATATATTATTATTTACTTCTAATACAATTTTTTTTTTTTTCGATCGCAATAGGGTGCTCTTGCTGTGCGTACCGGCGCGCGCGCTGGTGCGCGTACTGTGAGCGCACCGTTGCACAAATAATAAAAAAACATATATATGAAAAACATGTAAAAAATAGTTTTTAACAAATGTAGAATTAGGAAATAATTAGAAAAAAATAAAAAAATTAATAGATACAATATTTACCTATCATTAAAAAACAATATTTCACTTAAAAATTGTAGTTTCCAAACTCGTTAAAGTTACGAATTAGCTGTTTAAAAAAGTTGCAAATTCACTGAAAAAAACATAGATTTCACACACGTTATAGTTAGGAATTAGCTTTTAAAAAACCTTTGAAATTCACAGAAAAAAAGATAGGTTTCACACATGTTATAGTTAGGAATTAGCTTTTAATAAACCATAGAAATTCACAGAAAAAAAACACAGGTTTCACAATCATTATAGTTAGGAATTAGCATTTAAAAAACCTTTGAAATTCACTGAAAAAACCATAGGTTTCACACTCGTTATAGTTAGAAATTAGCATTTAAAAAACCTTTGAAATATACTGAAAAAAACATAGGTTTCACACCAGTTATAGTTGGCTGAACATTTTACTCATACAAAACCATTATAATTCCCACGTTATAGTTAGTTGGACTCACTACAACTCGCGCGCCCGCAATCCACTGCTGATGATGTCACATATTACATCATTCAGGACATGGTCAGTGACATCACTGATGACATCACTGATGACATCTCAAATGATATCACTGATGACATCACTGATGACATCTCAAATGACATCACTGATGACATCACTGATGACATCATCCATGTGATAATACGATGCACCTCCTCACACTCTAATCTAACCTTTGATACACCCAGTGATAAATACAAACTACCATTCCTGAAATTATTGACACACCAATACCAGTAACTACATACGCACTCACTGATTTCGAGGTCTACACACACATCCACTCATTCACCCATACAATCACTCATACATACAGTCACTCATCAATAGAACACTATCATATCCACTCATACACCTATACAGACACTCACACATTGACACTCATCCACAGAATTACTCACATACCTAGTCAGTTATGCAAAGAATCAATTACACTCCCATTTCCTCATCTACACAGTTATACACACTAAACCTTACTTATTCAAACATATACTAACACATACTTACTCTCTTTTACAATCACTGATACAAGTACACATTGATCCATACAGTCACTTACGCAATCACAGGCTCCCATGTACAGTCATTTACATATGCCAACTCTCCCAAGCAATATGTTTTACATATGTACTTATTTGGACATGTAGCATTGAGATATCCATTCATCACCAACACACCCATGCACATAGTCAACCGCCCATACAGCGGTTTGCACATGCACTCTTTAACCCATACACCAAGTGAATCAACTGCTCACACATCTATGCACAGAGTCACACACCACCCAGGCACTCACACACACACTCAGCATCACACACAAATACGTAGGCAACCAATCAATAACCCATATAGCCACTCATATAGCTACTGATCAACACATGCAGCAGCTTACACAACAACAGACATAATGATGCACACATTCAGACAGTTTAGTCACTAACCCATGCATTCAGTAAGACACATTTAATCACTCACTCATAGTCAGTCACGCACCTTCTAAATCCTTCATCCAGACACTTATACATCCACTCATTCTTCAATATGTAAAACATATTTAAACTTTACAGAAACACACAGACACTGTATGATGTCATCAGTAATGCCATTTGAGATGTCATCAGTGATGTCATTTGAGATGTCATCAGTGATGTCATTTGAGATGTCATCGGTGATGTCACTGACCATGTCATGAATGATGTAATAAGTGACATCATCAGCAGTGGATTGCAGGCACGCGAGTTATAGTGAGTCCAACTAACTATAACGTGGGAATTTCAATGGTTTTGTGTGAGTAAAATGTTCCGCTAACTATAACTGGTGTGAAACCTATGGTTTTTCTGTGAATTTCAAAGGTTTTTTAAATGCTAATTCCTAACTATAACGAGTGTGAAACCTATGGGTTTTTTTCTGTGAATATATATATATATATATATATTCACTGAAAAAACCATAGGTTTCACACCAGTTATAGTTAGGAATTAGCATTTAAAAAACCTATTAAATTCACTAAAAAAACCATAGGTTTCACATCAGTTATAGTTACCGTAGCTGGAAATTTTACTGTCATAAAACCATTGAAATTCCACGTTATAGTTAGTTGGACTCACTATAACTTGTGTGTGTAATGCACTGCTGATGACGTCACATATTACATCACTCATGACATGGTCAGTGACATCACTCATGACATCACTGATGACACCATCCAGTGAATGTGTGTCTTTCTGAAAATTTTTTTTTTTATATATGTATTTGTAAAGGACGATGGAAGAATAAATGGTTAAATAAGTTTGTAAATGGATGTTTTTTAAAAAAAGAATTGATTGGTTAACTGCCTTATTAAGTGTATTTTAGTGAATACATATATTAGCAAGTAACTTTTAAATATTGTAATATATGTATCAGGGTTTCACTTTGTGTATAAGTGGCTGCATGGGTTGGCGACTGACTCACTGTTTGTATGTGTTTAGAAGACAGCATATGTGCAGGACTGTATGGGTGGATGAGTGTGTATATGTGTGTGTTAGTGAGTGAATGACTGTCTCACTATTGTCTTTATCAGTAACAAGATATGTTTTTATCTAGTATATGTGAGTATTGATGTATATAAGTGAGTATATGAGAGAGTGAGAGATTGTAAGAGTTCCTGTTTAAATAAGTATGTGTTTCTATAAGTGATTGTTTAAGAGAGTAAGTATGTGTAAGTTTCCTTAGAAGTAAGGTTGTAGTGTGTGTATACTTGTATATGCAAATAAATGGATGTTTATTAGTTTATTTGCATATGTGAGTATATGTGTGAGTAACTTTTTGATGACTGTTGATGTGTAACAGGATGAATAGGTGTATCACTACATATGATGAGTGAGTATATGTATGAGTGACTATATGGAACTGTTGATGAATGTGTAAATGTGTATATAGATGGTGGAATTATTGAATTGGTTGTTGTAACTGGTATGGGCATCTCCATTTTTTAAAATGTTTTAATTTATATTTTTCAATATGTTTTTCATGGGTTACATTACAGTGGAAGGAGGTCTGTCACTCTGTCACAAGGATGATGTCATCAGTGATGTCATGAGTGATGTCACTGACCATGTCATGAGTGATGTAATATGTGACGTCATCAGCAGTGCATTACACGCGCAAGTTATAGTGAGTCCAACTAACTATAACGTGGAATTTCAATGGTTTTATGACAGTAAAATTTCCAGCTAACTATAACTGATTTGAAACCTATGTTTTTTTTTGTGAATTTAATAGGTTTTTTAAATGCTAATTCCTAACTATAACTGGTGTGAAACCTATGATTTTTTCAGTGAATTTCAAAGGTTTTGTAAATGCTAATTCCTAAATTTAACTGGTGTGAAACTTATGTTTTTTTAAGTGAATTTTATAGATTGTTTTAATACTAATTCCTAACTATAAGTCTCACTTTATAAGTAAGACTGTTAGCGCTCTAGTTGTTTAGAACACTCTGGTACATTCTGTCATTGGGCTACAGTTTGGCTACATCTGGCTGATATTTGGGATATATTTTTTTTTGTCTCTGGTGGCCATCTTTGGGCTACATTGGGCTGCATTGGGCTATATTTGGGCTACATTTTGGCTCTAACATATATAAAGCCCAATGTAGCACAATACATATTTTTCAAAAGTTATTTTTTTTAAAAACCACTTCAGAATAGGGCTACCTGTCCCTACAATTATCCCATTTTTTAAATTTTTTTTTTATTTTTGGAGCGCGCCCCGGGGAGCGCCCCGGAGAGCGTACTTCTATAAAGCGCCCAGGGGCGCGCTCCGGGGAGCGTCCCGTGAGCGCCAATATCGCAAACGAAAACATGATCGTGACGTATCGCGTAGCCGTAGCCGCGTCCGCGTGATACGCACGGCGTAAGCGCACCCAGAAGTACTCGAGCGAATACGATCGCGCAACGTAAACATCCAAAACGCTTACGCTACGCGACCCGGGGCGCGCCCCCGGGCGTGCCCCGGGGCGCGTAGCGTAAGTGCGTCGGTCATGTGACCTGAAAATAACACTTTTCATTGGTTTATAACAGTTTTGGTTTCATAATGATGAATCCCCTGGTCTTGTGACCTGAAAATAACACTTCTCATTGGTTCAGGACAGTTTTTTTTCCAAATGATGAAAGACCCCACCTTTTTTCCTTATTCTGACTTTGTCCTTTGACTGGGGAAGACCTGTTTGTACATCTCTGTACCTTTTTGATCTTAATATTGGCTTCAGTAGCAGCAGCAGCTGGTGCATCTGCCCCACCACCACCACCACCACCACCAACAGGACCAGCTCTAGATTATATTGGTGGTCAAGAAGAGGAGGAGGAGGAAGAGGAAGAGGAGGAGGGGAGGAGAAGATGGCTTCCTGAAGAAAATACCCCATACAAGCCCAAGCCACACATTGTATGGGAGTTTTTTTCAATCCCAGAGGGCAAGAAAAAAGTGAATGCGGCCAAGGTAACTTGCCTAATCTGCAATGAAGAACTTTCAAGGGGCAATCCAAACAAAAAATATTCATTTGGTAACTATACCATGATTCGTCATATGACCAGAAAGCACCCTAACAACTATTCTCGTGCAGAGCTCAGGGAACTGGCCAGTAACCTTCCCCATTCTTCAAGGACCACCTCCCAAAGAAACGAACCCTCTTCATCAGGACCAGAAACATCAGAGATGATGCCTTGTATTCAGCCAAGATTTTCTGATTTTAAAATCACTTGTACTGCATGTGGCAAGCTTATCGCATATGGTGAACAGAGCATAAAGCTAATCGTCCTTGCAGGTGACAATCACAAGTGCCCCAAAAAGAACTAATTTTTTGGGTTTTTTGTTTTTTTGCTCCAGTTGAGCCAGTTTCAATTCCCCTTTTTTTGTTTCTCCCCCTAAAAAAATACAAAAAAAATATAAAACTGTTTTGAAAAGACAAAAAAAGTACAAAATGTTCAAAAAACACAAAAAAATATAAAAAAACAAAAAGAAGAAAAAAAAAGTTCTTTTTAGAACTACCTCCAATTTCTAAAAAAAGGCTTTCTTTTTTAAAAACTCTGTCATTCTTTTTTCCTCATAGTGCGCTCCCCGGTACGCACACCGGGGAGTGCACCGAGCGCTCCCCCCGCGCAATACGAAAAAAAATATATATTTTAAATGCCCCGCTGGTCCCTTTTATTGCCCCCACATCAAACCTAGGGGGTCAGAGGGGGTCTATCCCTGACGCCTTATGGTCATTTCCCCCTTTGTTTTAGCCACCTCTTGTGTCTCGATTTTACCGAGACACAAGATGGCGGCCGCTCCGGACTGTTTCGAATGTTTACAGACACTCGAGAACCAATCAGCTTTCCGTGCGCACCTCACGTGGCGCGCCCGGAGCGCTCCCTGGGGCGCGTACCGGGGCGCGCCTATAGATATATATATTTTTTTGAACCTAAATTACTCAAAATCTACAGGCTACCAGTCCCTACAATTTTTCCAAATTTGGTGAAAATCCATTCAGCCGTTCGGGCTAAAAGTGAAATCGACCGCCCTATGGAAATTAACATGGAGAAAACGTGTTTTGGGACCCCCCTTTTATCTCGGCCCCCGCTTGACGAATCTCCCCCAAACTTTCAGGGAAGGACCGGGGCGCCGTGAGGCCATTTTGAGGAACTTTTCAGGCAGATTCGTCAACTGAAGCCAAAGTTATTCCAAATAGAATTTTGAGATTTAACATTGAAAAAAATCCTAACTATAACTACCTACTGGCGACCGCCAGTAGGTAATATATATATATATATATATATATATATATATATATATATATATATATATATATATATATTTATATATATATATATATATATATATATATATATATATATATATATATATATATATATATATATATATATATATATATATATATATATATATATATTACCTACTGGCGGTCGCCAGTAGGTAGTTATAGTTAGGATTTTTTTCAATGTTAAATCTCAAAATTCTATTTGGAATAACTTTGGCACCGGTTGACGAATCTGCCTGAAAATTTCCTGAAAATGGCCTCGTCGAGCTCCGGTCCTTCCCTGAAAGTTTGGGGGGGATACGTCAAGCGGGGGCCGAGATAAAAGGGGGGTCCCAAAACGCATTTTCCCCATGTTAATTTCCATAGGGCGGTCAATTTCACTTTTAGCCCGAACGGCTGAATGGATTT
The DNA here is from genome assembly GCF_964263255.1 of Lissotriton vulgaris. Taxonomy (NCBI): domain Eukaryota; kingdom Metazoa; phylum Chordata; class Amphibia; order Caudata; family Salamandridae; genus Lissotriton; species Lissotriton vulgaris. Next base: position 10,327,986 of record NC_141697.1, read on the forward strand.
ACACCAAACTTGGCAAAATTGTAGGGACTGGTAGCCCGATGTGCCTTTGCTATGTCTCAAGATATGTGCTGCAGTGGATTTTGAGTAATTTAGGTTCAAAAAAATATATATATCCATAGGCGCTCTCCGGTGCGCGCACCGGAGTGCGCTCCAGGCGCGACACGCGACTTGCGCGCAGAAAGCTGATTGGCTCTTGGGTGTCTGTAAACATTCTAAACAGTCTGGAGCGGCCGCCATCTTGTGTCTCGGTAAAATCGAGACACAAGGGGTTTGAAAAAAAAAGGGGCAAATGACCATAAGGGGGAAGAGTAGACCCCCTCTGACCCCCTAGGTTTGATGTAGGGACTAAAATAGGGTCCTGCAGGGCATTAAAAAAAATTTTTCGTTTTGCGCGGGGGAAGCGCATGGTACGCGCACCGGCGAAGCACAGGGAAAATCCAGGACCATATTTATGAAGGCCTTGCGCTGTTAGTTTTGCGCCTCCTGTGCGTCAATTTTTGTGACGCACCAGCGGTGTAAAAAAATGCGCATTGTTATGCAATATTTAAAAAGTGACGCATCTATCTAGATGCGTCACTTTTTAAATATAGTGCAACGAGGCACATTTTATTACACTGCTGGTGTTATGCGTCACTTTTCTGTGCGCACTCCTTATGACATTCCAGATGTGTCATATTTAATGTATGACGAATCATGTTGCAAGGAGTTACAGATACATCAGTATTTCTGACATATCTGTAAACATAAAAGTGATGCGAGGCAGGTGCAAGATTTTGACGCAACAGCATCCTAAAAGTGACGCAGGGAAATCTTATAGATTTCAGTACGTCGTTATTACCAAGCTTTTTGCGGGGGAATGCCCCCTTTGCATACATTATACCTGACGCAGATATAATGTGGCGCAGAGTTTTAAAAAGTGACCCATGTACCTAGATGCGTCACTTTTTAAAAATAGCGTCAGGTATAATGCATGCAGAGGGGGTGTTCTCCCGCAAAAAGCTTTGTAATAGCGACGCAGTGAAATCTTTGAGATTTCACTGCGTCAGTTTTAGGATGCTGTTGCGTCAAAATCTTGTGCCTGCTTTACAGCAGGTGTTAGACTGAGGCAAGACCTTTCACATGCTGCTTTCCCCATTTGAAAGGACACATTACTGGAGTTGCGTCACTTTTGTGACGCACTCCAGCAATGCGTTACTTGGAATGTCATAAGGAGTGCGCACAGAAAAGTGTCGCATCGCACCAGTGGTGTAAAAAAATGTGCCTTGTTGCGTTATATTTAAAAAGTGACGTATCTAGGTAGATGGGTCACTTTTTAAAATCAAGCGCCACATTATATCTGCGTGAGGTATAATGCATGCAGAGGGGGTGTTCCCCCACAAAAAGCTTTGTAATAGCGACGCAGTGAAATGTTTGAGATTTCACTGCGTCACTTTTAGGATGCTGTTGCATCCTTTAAATATAGTGCAACGAGGCACATTTTATTACACTGCTGGTGTGATGCGTCACTTTTCTGTCCACAGTCCTTATGACATTCCAGATGTGTCATATTTAATGTATGACGAATCATGTTGCAAGGAGTTACAGATACGTCAGTATTTCTCACATATCTGTAAACATGAAAGTGACGCGAGGCAGGCGCAAGATTTTGACGCAACAGCATCCTAAAAGTGACGCAGAGAAATCTCATAGATTTCAGTATGTCGTTATTACCAAGCTTTTTGCGAGGGATTGCCCCCTCTGCATACATTATACCTGATGCAGATACAATGTGGCGCAGAGTTTTAAAAAGTGACCCATGTACCTAGATGCGTCACTTTTTAAAAAATAGTGTCAGGTATAATGCATGCAGAGGGGGTGTTCCTTGCAAAAAGCTTGGTAATAATGACGCAGTGCGTCACTTTTAGGATGCTGTTGCGCCAAAATCTTGCGCCTGCTTCACAGCAAACCTTTCACATGGTGCTTTTTCCATGTGAAAGGACACATTACTGGAGTTGCGTCACTTTTGTGACGCACTCCTGCAATGCGTTACTTTTGTGTTTACAGATATGTCAGAAATACTGACATATCTGTAACTCCTTGCGAATTGATTAGTCATATATTAAATATGACATATCTGGAATGTCATAAGGAGTGCGTCCAGAAAAGTGACGCATCGCTGTTTTCACGTAGCGATGCGTCACTTTTCAGAAATGAGGCCTCCAGTTTATTCACTGTGTCATAACTTTCTTTTCTAACACTCACCTTCTTTCATTCCTCCTACTTCACTTCCTTTCACCTCTCATACCTTTCTGTTCTTTCTTACTCATTCTCCTTTCAATTATCAATGCACTATATTTCACTTACTCTTCATTTTTTAAGAATATAGCTCTTTGATGAGAATTGGAGGTAGTTCTGAAAAGAACTTTTGGTTTTCTTCTTTTAACTGAACAGGAACAAAAACAGGGAATGGAAACTGCTTAACAGGAGCAAAAAGAAAAGAAAAAAATTAGGGGTGGGAAGGGCAGCGATGGTTCTCCAATGCTCGAACCATGAGCAGGACACTTTGCTCCCCATAGGTGAGGAGTTGATTGCAGTATCTGCATCTGACGACCCCATGGTTAAATGCAGGTTGTATGTTTGCTACCTGCTCCTGTGATTGTTCTCTTCCAGAAGAAGTTGCTCCTCCTGTTGATGTAGAGGCCCCATCTCTGGGAACCTCTTGTGCCAGAGCCCTGACACTTTCCCGGGCAAAATTCTGGGGGTGCCTCCTCTCCACATGGTGAATCATGGTGAAGTTGCCAAAAGAGTATTTTTTTGGGGGGTTACCCCGTGACAGGACCTGTTTGCAGATCCTGCACTCTACTTTTGGTGCATTCACCTTCTTCTGGTCTGCTGGAAACGTAAAAAATTTCCAGATGAAATGTTCTTTGACCTTCGGCTGAGGAGGCTCTTCATCAATGAAATCATTGGAGTCATCTTCACTGCTGGATGGTCTGGCAGCCATGATTAATCAAGGAATATGGAACAGCAAAAAAGGCAGGTCTTTCAGTCACAAAAGTGAAAGAAGAAGTGAAGGAAATGGGTGGGGATTTCATTCATTGTAAAAAAAAACTGTTAGCAACCAATGAAAAGTGTTATTTTAGGGTCACATGACCCGACGCGTTTACGCTGCGCGCTCCGGAGCACTTCCGGTGCGTTTACGCAGCGCGATCGTAGGCGCTTCCGGGGCGCAAACGTGGCACGATCGTAGGCGCTTTTGCGTGCGTTTATGCGCCGCGAACGTAGGCGCTTCCGAGGGCACTTACGTTGCCCGCCGAAGTGACGTCATCAATCTTTTATAGAAATGCATAATCATTTTCCTTATTAAAAAAAACTAATTTTATTTGTATGGTACGAAATGTTTTGCATTATTATTAACTTTTCATTCATATTTTTTTTCACGAACGACAGTTGCGCTCTGGGTGCGCTTTCAGATGAGCTCTCGGAAAAGCTTACCGGAGAGCTTAGCTGAAAGCTTCCCGGAGCGCGCACCCAGAGCGCAAAAGAAAAAAATTATATAAAAAAAATGAATACTTAAAAAAAACCAGCAAATTGTAAAAAAAAAAAAAGGTTAGAAACTCGATATACAAAGGAATTAGCATTTAAAAAACCTATGAAATTCACTGAAAAAACCATAGGTTTCACACCAGTTATAGTTAGGAATTAGCATTTAAAAAACCTATTAAATTCACTGAAAAAACCATAGGTTTCACACCAGTTATAGTTAGCTGGAAATTTTACTGATATAAAACCATTGAAATTCCCACGTTATAGTTAGATGGACTCACTATAACTTGCGCGTGCAATGCACTGCTGATGATGTCTTATTAAGCCAGTTAACCAATCAATTTTTAAAAACCATCCATTTAGACACTTATTTAAACATTTATTCTTCCATCAACTTTTACATATACATATATAAAATATATTTATTTTTCAGAAAGACACACATTCACTGGATGGTGTCATCAGTGATGTCATGAGTGATGTCACTGACCATGTCATGAGTGATGTAATATGTGATGTCTTCAGCAGTGCATTGCACGCGCAAGTTGTAGTGAGTCCATCTAACTATAACGTGGGAATTTCAATGGTTTTATATCAGTAAAATTTCCAGCTAACTATAACTGGTGTGAAACCTATGGTTTTTTCAGTGAATATATATATGTATATATATATACATATATATATATATATATATAAATTACCTACTGGCGGTCGCCAGTAGGTATATATAGTTAGGATTTTTTCTCTATGGGACTTTTGAAAATTCTATGTCTAATAACTTTGGCGTTTGCAGACGGAATTGGCTGAAATTTTCAGGAAAATGGCACATTTTGTTTCTGAGTAGCCCCTGAAAATTTAGGGGGGTTTCGTCAAGGGGGGGCCGAGAAAAAAGGGGGTCCCAAAACACATTTTTCCCATTCATTTTTCCATAGGGCGTTTGGCCTCACTTTTAGCTCGAACGCCTGAATGGATTTGCACGAAACTTGGCAAAATTGTAGGGACTGTTAGCCCGATGTGCCTTTGTTAGGTCTCAATATATGTGCTCCAGTGGATTTTGAGAAATTAACGTTTTAAAAAACAGATATATCTGTGACAGCGTCCCGGTTAGCGCTCCGGTTCGCGTACTTTTCGTGTAACGGAACTTTGCGAAGCAAAGCTGATTGGCTCTCCGGTGTCTGTCAACATTCTAAACAGTCCGGAACGGCCACCATCTTGTCTCTCGGTAGGATCGAGAGACAAGAGGAGGAGAAAAACAAAGGGGGAATTTAATGAAAGGGGGCAAGGTAGACCCTTCTTGACCCCCTAGGAATGATGTTGGGGTTATTAAAGGGTCCTGTGGGGCAAATAAAAAAAAATAGATTTTTCGCGGTAGAAGCGCTTTCTGGTTCGCGAACCGGGTAGCGAACCGGGTCACGAAACGGGAATTCGCCATTTTGTGTTTCGTTTTAATTAAATTACAAGATGGAGGAAAAACAATGTGAGAAATGGGTATAAGGGGGTACGGGAGACGTATCCTGACCCCCTATGTTTTCTGAGGGTGGCTGAGGATGCTCATATATGTTGATACATGTCTTTCAAGCGGCTGCGCGGGAGCGTTTTTTTTTTTTTGCTGCGTGCTGCTGTCTGTTATCGTTCGATTCAAAGGAAATCAGGAAGTGTTGACCGCCATTTTGTCACTGCGAGTAAATATATTGTTAAAAATAATTGTTATAAATTAATCCGTATTGATAAACATTGTCTGCGCCATCTTGCCTTTTATCCAATGCCACACTTTTGCCGTGCACGGCAGCCATTTTAGATGCCTTGACCAGACCCACTCTCTGCACGCCGCCGATCCTCAGCATGGCTCCCCACCCTCGCAAGCATCTCCCCCACGCACTGGTCACCCCCGCTCTCTCTCTCATGCATGGGCCATAAACCTCCCCCCATCTGCACTGCTCTTCCCTGAGAATCACACCCTGTGCCCGCCCGACACCTCCCTTTCACCCTATTCACTACCGCACCCTCTGACACTCCTCTTCCTCTGTGTCTGATTGTCCAGGCCGGTCCCAGGCTATCACCTAGCCCTGCGGATGTAGTTTATGGCCCCAACTGTAAAGAATCACCCCTCTTCAAAGGAGTTACAGTAGATCAAGGCCCCCACCCCATGAGATCCGTCACACCACACGCGTTCCTACTATCTGATAACAATCCTGTATTGTGATTGGGGAGGGGATTCTCACTGTGAGGGTGTGTGGGACCGAGCCTGAAGCGGAAGATTCCAGGGATGCCTTTTTGTACATCAAAGTCTTCACAATTATGTGTCACATTAAAAATATATAGCACTCCAACAAAGTAGTAGGATTATAACACTTTAATAACTTATAAATATATACAACGCTTCAACAAAGTAAACACGTTAAAAAAAAATTTTTTAAACAAGGCAACAATGGGCTGCTTTGGTCTGTCTTTTAGTCGGCAAAATCCGTCTGCCTGTGAGGTGGCGTCAGTAGCGGTCCGTTGTGCGAATAGGCCGAAGGCAGCACAACGCGCCGAGATCCGGACGGCACCCAGGTGATGTCCAGTAAGTTGCCGCACTGGTCTTGGCATCCTACAATGCTGCGCCGAAAAACGGCTTGGGGTGCCCCGGGGGGGGAGGCGGCGCGAACGGGTCTCCCCCGCCTCCCCAGGTGGAGGCTCCTCTGCTGCAGTGGGGCGCCCCTTTAGCGTTTCAGTCGCCATTCAGCTGTTTACCGCCTGCTTTTGCTGCACTGTGCCTCATCCGCCATTCAGCTGAGTTGCGCCCGCTCTTGCGGCTACAGCGTCTCGCCCACCATCCAGTTGAATTGCGCCCGCTCTTGCGGCTACAGCGTCTCGCCAACCATCCAGTTGAATTGCGCCACTCTTGCGGTGCAGCGATAGGCGGCTGCCACAGGACTCTTAAAATGGCAGCCGGCTCTTCGGATTTGGGCCTGGTCCACTAAAATGGCCCTGGGACACATTTGAACTTGGACATTTGCCTGCTAGGGCTTGGGCCCCATTCTCGAAAGCATCCCCTCAGCCTTGAAGATTCTACAAAAGTCATCGGGCCCCCAACTCCCGCAGGCTTCCAGTGGGGAGCGGCTGCCATGATTGCTTGCGGAATGGCCACGACGGAGCTACGAGATGGTGGTGCTCTCATGCTGACGCCAGCTTCAGTCTGAAACATCCAGAAACACTGTAGACTATCAATTCGATGACTTCCGGTGGAGCCCCAACGTGACCCGGTAGGGAAGAACTTGCCCTCTCCTCTTCTTGTTGCCTGTCCCCTCTGTTGTCATCTAACGGAACCTTTTTGGATTGCCGAGTGAGAAAAAAAAAGGTGGGGCTTTCAGCATTTGGGAAAACAAAATGTTTCAATCCAATGAAAAGTGTTATTTTTAGGTCATATGATCAAGCATTTCATCATTAGGAAACCAAAAGTAAAATGAACCAATGAAAAGTTTTATAAACAAGTCACATGACCTGTTATGAGCTTTGGGCTATAAAAAGGCTACAAAATCCGTTGGCCTGTGAGGCGACGTCAGTAGCGGACCGATGTGCGAATAGGCCGAAGGCAGCACAACGCGCCGAGATCCGGATGGCACTGAGGTGGTGTCCAGCAAGTTGCCGCACTGGTGTGGCCATCCTACAATGCTGCGCCGAAAGACGGCGTGGGGTGCCCTGGGGGGGGGGGGGAGGCGGCGCGAACTGGTCTCTCCCGCCTCCCCAGGTGGAGGCACCTCATCTGCAGTGCGGCACCCCTTACCGTTTCACTCGCCGTCCAGCAGAGTTGCGCCCGCACTTGCTGATACAGTAGGCCGAAGGCAGCACAACGCGCCGAGATCCGGATGGAACCGAGGTGGTGTCCAGCAAGTTTCACTGGTGTGGCCATCCTACAATGCTGCGCCGAAAGACGGCGTGGGGTGCCCGGGGGAGAGGGGGGGAGCAAACGGGCCTCTCCCGCCTCCCCAGGTGGAGGCACCTCATCTGCAGTGGGGCGCCCCTTAGCGTTTCCCTCGCCGTCCGGCAGAGTTCCGCCCGCTCTTGCGGTACAGTGCCTCACCTCCCATCCAGCTGAGTTCCGCCCGCTCTTGCGGTACAGCGTCTCGCCCACCATCCAGCTGAATTGCGCCCACTCTTGCGGTGCAGCGGTAGCCGGCTGCAACAGGACTCTCAAAATGGCAGCCGGCTCTTTGGATTTGGGCCTGGTCCACTCAAATGGCCCTGGGACACCTTGGAACTCGGACGCTTGCCTGCTAGGGCATGGGCCCCATTCACGAAAGCGTCCCCTCTTTTGACTGATTGTTCTTGTTGCCTATCTCTTCTGTTGTCATTTAACAGAACCTTTTTGGACTGCCGAAAGGGGTTCTGGTCCGACCACTAGTTGGTGGAGACATTTTGACTATATCCTGGACCTGCCCGGCCTCGCCCAAAATGGCGCCGGAATAAATGGGACTCGTAACTCTTTGTTGTGTACTGGTTGCCCAACCTTGATATCACGAGATACGTATGCAGTTTTGAAGCACATGGCGGGCGGGGACAAGTACTGATTGAACATTTGGACATCCTTATTGATATTAAGTTCTGATGTGTTATTGATTACTGTACTATTGAAAGTTCGAATTAACGTCACCCATGGTACTTGCCCCCAAATCTATATCTAGATAATTTTATTGTAACTGGCACTGTCGTACTTTAATTATAAAATGTACGTCCACCTATTCTGCAACTGTTAGACACCTTAGTTCTTGCAACCTAATGGCCCGCCCGTTACGTTCTTCTACAATGTAAATGTCCCCTCATCATATGCGATTCCAGTTTGCTCCGTGGCCGGCCCACGTGGTTATAGGCCCGTATTTGTATACTGACATTTTCACAATAAAGGTTTTTAAAACAAAACATGGTAGTAGTACCTAGATTGGTAAAGTTTTGAATAATAGCCACTGTTTTCGAATCAGTAAAAGGCAAGTGAAATAAAGCAGCCCGATTACATGACGGTTAAAAGGTATAATACGCAGGAACGCAGTAAAGATAAATGGTCAAGGGCTGTTGTGTTTTCTACTCCTGCAACATAAAGTGATCGATAAGAATCCGATATTCATGCCTATCAGCAACTAAGACAGCAGGCCGAGCCTCTTTTGTTCAACGGCTCCCTCATGGGACAAAGAAAAGCCCTTTTTCTCGAAATAGGAATATTTTACTTGCAGGACAGTTGTAAATTTCCCGGGAAAATACATTAGCCTGGAACATTGTTAGTGATAAACTGTAAATGCATCTGGGTCCTTTGCTTTACAAGTCAGAGTGAGAAAAAAAAAGTTGGGGCTTTCATCATTTGGGAAAAAAAAATGTTCAAAAGCAATGAAAAGTGTTATTTTTAGGTCATATCACCAAGCCTTTCATCATTAGAATAACAAAAGTAAAATGAACCAATGAAAAGTTTTATTAAAAAGTCACATGACCTGTTATGCTTACGTTACGCGCTGCGCGCCGCGCTCTGGATCGCTTCCGGGAAGCTGCGCCTCGCGCACCGGAGCACTTCCGGGTGCGCTAACGCGGCGCGTCATATGACGCATTACGCGACAACGCAGGTCCAGAATATAGTCAAAATGTCTCCACCAACCAGCGGTCAGAACACAACCCCTTTCAGTAGTCAAAAAAGTTCTGTTAAATGACAACAGAAGGGACAGGCATCAAGAACCATCAGTCAAAGAGGGGAGGGCAAGTTCTTCTCTACCGGGTCACGTTGGGGCTCCACCGGAAGTGATCGAATTGGTAGTTTACAGTGTTTCTGGATGTTTCAGACTGACGCTGGCGTCAGCATGAGAGCACCACCATCTCGTGGCTACGTCTAGGCTATTCCGCGAGCAATCATGGCAGTCGCTCCCCACCGGAAGTCTACGGGAGTCGGGGGTTCCGGTGACTGTTGTAGAATCTTTAAGGCTGAGGGGACTCTTTTGGGAATGGGGCCCATGCCCTAGCAGTCAAGCGTCCGAGTTCCACGGTTGCCCAGAACCATCTTTGCAGGCCAGGCCCAAGTCTGTGGAGCCGACCGCCATTTCGTGAGCTCCGTAGCAGTCGCCTGTCGCTGTACCGCAAGATTGGGTGCAATTCCGTTGGATGGCAGGTGAGACGTTGTAATAGCAAGAGCAGGCGCAATTCAGCTGGCCGAGCGAGGCACTGTGTCGCAAGAGCGGGCGCAAGTCAGCTGGTCGAGTGAAGCGCTGGGGTGTAGCTGAGAAACCTCCAGCTGGGGAGGTGGGGAGGCTCGTTCGCGGAGCCTCTCCCTTCTAGTGCACCCCACGCCGTCTCCAGGCGCAGGTATATGTGATGGTCGGACCAGGGCACCGCAGGACGTGTCTTCAGGTCAAACGGATTGTGAGACAAGGTGTGAAGCAGGCGCAATTATCTCGGGGGCCTCCGTCAAGCGGTTCAGGGAGGCACCGCATCACATTGTTTTCCAATGCAGTCAGGTCCACAAACAGCCCCCACTTACTTTGAGAATAGTGAAGCTGCAGCAGGTGCAAATAAGCTTCAGACAGTGTTACAAGCGCTGCTCGGAACCCTCAACTATGGCACCCAACATCCAGGACTTATGCCATTTGTGCAAGGCAGTGACATCGAAGCATCTCAGGGACCAAGCAACATACTATATCCAGAGTCCTTACCACAACCTCTGCCTTCCTTCTTACCAAGTTATTGTTCTTTCACTCCCACTCCAGGCTTTTAGTCTGTGGATGGAAAACCATGAACCTACACTCACCTATGAAAATCTTACTAGTGATGGTTGATTTTGAGCCCCAAATACAATGGCTTGTTTGGGTCGATGTTGCAGCAGGCTGCCATGTAAATAGATATTTAATAAAAAGTTTTACCCTGTTACTTGTTGATTTTGAGTCCCAAATACAAAGGCTTGTTTGGATCGATGTTGCAGCAGGCTGCCATGTAAATAAAAATTTTAAATTTTTCTTTATTCGGTTTTTGTCAATTATAAAACCATAAAAGCAGCGATATGAAATTTACAGCATTAAAACAATTCATACAAAAAAAGAAAAAATTTCCTTTTAAAGATTCCTTCGATGTCTAATAATGCATTTTAAAAAGTTCAATACATGATAGCAGGTACGCTCAGAGTGTAACATCTGCAGAAGGATCATGGCCGGACGGCATTGTCTAAGGCCCCAGTCTTTTAGTAATGGGAATAGCCAGGTTCTCCTGTGGGGATGGTAGTATTTACAGAACAGTATCGTATGCATACATGTTTGAACAGAAGTCTCATCACAGGGGCATGCAGACAGTTTTGGTTCCCAAGTGTTAATTTGCGGGAAGGCGACAAGTCTGTGAAACAGGTTAAGTCTGAGTCATGTAAATAGTTATTTAATAAAACGTTTTACCCTGTTACTTTGCTGGTGTGTTGTATATATTTATAATATTTGCATAGGGTTTGTCGTTATTTTGGGTGGGGTGGCCGGCGGAGCCGAGCTATCTTGCAGCCATCATGGTGTCGAGCTCAGTTCCTCTCACTAGTTTCGTATTTATCATGAGGGGTTGTTCATAATGCTTCTATTTTAGCGAGGTCAAAAAGAGATCTCATTAGTGGCCTACTGATTTTGCTTGATTCCTTTTGTTTTTTTAACGATTTTTCACTATCTGCAAAGTCTAAACAGAGTATTGTGACTCTGTGCTTGTTTGTGAATAGAGAATGAACCAAAGAGAACCAATTCCAAAGCAATAAATGCTAGGATAACAATCAATCAAATGGAGAGGGAAGCAGGCACGGCGGATTACAACGGGGGCAATGGCCTGTGTTACCTACCCTTCACTATCTGCAAAGAGAGAATACTCCTAAAAGAAAAGAGGGGGGGGGGGCAGCGTTCAAAGCACATCAGCGTGCATAAACACGAAAATGTTTTTACCTACCCCGTACTTGACATTTTACAGCTTTTGATATTTGCTATTAAAAACCATTGAAATTCACTGAAAAAACCATAGGTTATAGACCATATATAGTTAGGAATTAGCATTTACAAAACCTTGAAAATTCTCTGTAAAAACCATGGGTTATAGACCATATATAGTTAAGAATTAGCATTTACAAAACCTTATTTTACTCACACAAAACCATTGAAATTTCATATATAGTTAGTTGCACTAACTATATATCGTGCACCCGCAATCCACTGCTGATCATGTCACATATTACATCATTCATGACATGATCAGTGACATCACTGATGACATCACTGATGACATCACTGATGACATCTCAAATGACATCACTGATGACATCTCATTTGACATTACTGATCACATCACTGATGGCATCATTAATGTGATAATACGGTGAACCTCTTCAGACTCTAATATAATCTTAGATACACTCAGAGTAAACAGACACTCACAGACTGTCACTCATCCATGGAGTTACTCACACACCTAGTCAGTCATGCAAAGAATCAATCACACCTCCATTTCCTCAACTATACAGTTATACACACCTTACTTATTCAAACATATACTAACACATATTTACTCTCTTATACAATCCCTGATACAAGTTCACAATGATCCATAAAGCCACTCACACATTCACTGGCTCTTATGCACAGTACAGACTGTATGTTTCTGTAAAGTTAAAATATGTCTTACATATTGAAGAATGAGTGGATGTATAAGTGTCTGGATGAAGGATTTAGTAGGTGCATGACTGACTGTATGAGAGAGTAATTAAATGTGTCTCACTGAGTGCATGGGTTAGTGACTAAACTGTCTTAATTTGTGCATCGTTATATCTGTTGTTCTATGAACTGCTGCATGTGTTGATCAGTAGCTAAATGAGTAACTATATGGGTTATTGATTGGTTGCCGAAGTATTTGTATGGGAGACTGAGTGTGTGTGTGGGTGGCTGGAAGGTGTATGACTCTGTGTATAGATGTGTGAGCAGTTGATTCACTAGATGTATGGGTTCAAAAGTGCATGTGGAAATAGCTGTATGGGTGGTTGACTGTGTGCATGAGTGTATTGGTGAGTGAATGGATATCTCAGTGCTACATGTCAAAGTAAGTACATATGTAAAACACAATACATGTGAGAGTTGACATATATAAATATCTGTGCATAAGAGCCAGTGAATGTGTGAGTGGCTGTATGGATCATTGTGAACTTGTATCAGGGATTGTATAAGAGAGTAAATACGTGTTAGTATATGTTTGAATAAGTAAGGTGTGTATAACTGTATAGTAGAGGAAATGGAGGTGTGATTGATTCTTTGCAAGACTGACTAGGTGTGTGAGTAACTCCATAGATGAGTGACAGTCTGTGAGTTTTTGTTTACACTGAGTGTATCTAAGGTTATATTAGAGTCTGAAGAGGTTCATCGTATTATCACATGAATGATGTCATTAGTGATGTTCTCAGTAATATCAAATGAGATGTCAAATGAGATGTCATCAGTGATGTCATTTGAGATGTCATCAGTGATGTCATCAGTGATGTCATTTGAGATATCATCAGTGATGTCATCAGTGATGTCACTGAGCATGTCATGAATGATGTAATATGTGACATCATCAGCAGTGGATTGCGGGTGCGCGATATATAGTTAGCGCATCTAACTATATATGCGAATTTCAATGGTTTTATGCGAGTAAAATAAGGTTTTGTAAATGCTAATCCCTAACTATATATGGTCTATAACCTATGGTTTTTTTCTGTGAATTTCAATGTTTTTTTAATACCAAATATCAAATGCTGTCAAATGTCAAGTACATGATAGGTAAAAACATTTTCGTGTTTATGCACGCTGATGTGCTTTGAACGCTGCCCCCCCTTCCCCCCTCTTTTCTCTTAGCAGTACTCTCTCTTTGCAGATAGTGAAGGGTAGTTAACGGAGGCCTTTGCCCCCGTTGTAATCCGTCGTGCCTGCTTCTCTCTCTATTTGATTGATTGCTATCCAAGCATTTACTGTTTTAGAATTGGTTCTCTTTGGTTCATTCTGTATTTACAAACAAGCACAGAGTCGCAATACTCTGTTTAGTCTTTGCAGATAGTGAAAAATAGTAAAAAAAAAAAACAAAAGGAATCAAGCAAAATCAGTAGGCCACTAATGGGATCTGTTTTTGACCTCGCTAAAATAGAAACATTAAGAACAACCCCTCATGAGAAATACGAAACTAGTAAGATGAACTTAGCTCCACACCATGATGGCTGCAAGACAGCTCGACTCCGCCGCCCACCCCACCCCACCCAAAATAACGACAAACCCTATGCAAATATTATAAATATATACAACACACCAGCAAAGTAACAAGGTAAAACGTTTTATTAAATAACTATTTACATAACTATTTTATACTTTTTGTTGCCCGATCCGGCTAGCTCAATCGATTGAGCATGAAACTCATGCACTCTGATAGCAAGCGTTGCTGCTGATGCTATGCAGACCAAAACTGGTTTTCAGTTTGTACATTCTTCTAGATTTTTCCATCCAAGGCTGGTTGAGTTTGTAGAACGATGGCTTCAGATTTTCAACATACGGTGTGGTGGCGCGGACTGGGAGGGGGCGCTTGGCTCCTGCCCCCTCCCCAAGTAAGATTTTCATACGTGAGTGTACGTTCATGGTTTTGGTCCCTGAGTTGCTTCGATGTCACTGCCATGCTCAAATGGCATAAGTTCTGGATGTTGGGTGCCATAGTTCAGAGTTCTGAGCAGCGCTTGTAACACTGTCTGAAGCTTATTTGCACCTACTGCAGCTTCACTATTCTCAAAGTAAGTGAGGGCCGTTTGTGGACCTGACTGCATTGTTAAACAATGTGATGCGGTGCTTCCCTGAACCGCTTGACGGAGGACCCCGAGGGGCGGTGAGATGGCACTTAGCTCCTGCCCCCTCCCCAAGTCGTGTTGCCCTGGTGTGGCCTGAGATCGCCCCCGACATAGGCGACCGGCTCCCGGGGTCCGGCGGAACTTTTTGCCTTTTGGATGACTCTTCCATTCTGGACCTTGTCCCACAATCCGTTTGACCTGAAGACACGCTGTAGTGGGGCGCCCCTTTACCGTTTCAGTTGCCATTCCGCCCGCTTTTGCTACACTGTGCCTCTTCCGCCATTCAGCTGTTTACCGCCCGCTCTTGCGACTACAGCGTCTCGCTCACCATGTAGTTGAGTTGCTCCCGCTCTTGCGATGCAACGATAGGCGGCTGCCACAGGACTCTCAAAATGGCGGCCGGCTCTTCAGATTTGGGCGAGGTCCACTAAAATGGCCCTGGGACACCTTGGAACTCGGACGCTTGCCTGATAGGGCTTGGGTCCCATTCTCGAAAGCGTCCCCTCAGCCTTGAAGATTCTACAAAAGTCTTGGGGGCCCCCGACTCCCGCAGGCTTCTGGTGGGGAGCGGCTGCCATGATTGCCTGTGGAATGGCCACGACTGAGCTACGAGATGGTGGTGCTCTCATGCTGACGCCAACTTCAGTCTGAAACATCCAGAAACACTGTAGACTACCAATTCGATCAGTTCCGGTAGCGCCCCAACATGACCCGGTAGAGAAGAACTTGCCCTCCCCTCTTTGACTGATGGTTCTTGTTGCCTGTCCCTTCTGTTGTCATTTAACAGAACTTTTTAGACTGCTGAAAGGGGTTGTGTTCCGAACGCTGGTTGGTGGAGACATTTTGACTATATTCTGGACCTACGTTGTCACGTAATGCGTTATATGACATGCCGCGTTAGCGCACCCGGAAGTGCTCCGGTGCGCGAAGCGCAGCTTCCCGGAAGCGATCCGGGGCGCGGCGCGCAGCGCGTAACGTAAGCATAACAGGTCATGTGACTTGTTAATAAAACTTTTCATTGGTTCATTTTACTTTTGTTATTTTAATGATGAAAAGCTTGGTCATATGACCTAAAAATTACGCATTTTATTGGATTCGAACATTATTTTTTCTTAAACATATATGTTATAATGTTCCAGGCTAATGTACTTTCCCGGAAAATTTACAACTGTCCTGCAAGTAAAATATATTCCTTTTTCGAGAAAAAGGGCGTTTCTTCGTCCCATGATTGAGCCGTTGAGTAAAAGAGGCTCGGCCTGCTGTCTTAGTCGCCGATACGCCTGATTATCAGATTCTTATCGATCACTTTATGTTGCAGGAGTGGAAAACACAACTGCCCTTGACCATTTATCTTTACTGCATTCCTGCGTATTATACCTTTTATCCGTCATGTAATTGGACTGCTTTATTTCACTTGCCTTTTACTGATTCGAAAACAGTGACTAAAATTAAAAACTTTACCAATGTAAATACTACTACCATGTTTTGTTTTAAAAACCTTTATTGTGAAAATGTCAGTATACAAATACGGGCCTATAACCATGTGGGCCGGCCACGGCGCAAACTGAAATCGTATATGATGAGGAGACATTTACATTGTAGAGGAACGTAACGAGCGGGCCATTAGGTTGCAAGAACTAAGGTGTCTAACAGTTGCGGAATCGGTGGACGTACATTTTGTAATTAAAATACGCCAGGGCCACTTACAATAAAATTATCTAGATATACATTTGCGGGCAAGTACCATGGGTGACGTTAATTCGAACTTTCAATAGTACAGTAATCAATAACACATCAGAACTTAATATCAATAGGGATATCGAAATATTCAATCAAGTCTCGTCCCCGCCCGCCATGAGCATCAAAACTGCATTCACATCTCGTGATATCAAGGTTGTTCAACCAGTACACAACAAGGAGTTACGAGTCCCATTTATACCGGCGCCATTTTGGGCGAGGCCGGGCAGGTCCAGGATATAGTCAAAATGTCTCCACCAACCATCGGCCAGGCCAGAACCCCTTTCGGCCCTTTATGCTACAAGATGGTGCCTTCCATTCAGAAAATATTGTTTGCAGCATTTTGAAAGGAAAGATAAACAGCCGTTCTCCTAGTGAGTCTCACATTGTTACATTTAGGAAGAATGTTGAAGAGTAGTATGTTGAAAATCTGAAGCCATTGTTCTACAAACTCTCAACCAGCCTTGGATGGAAAAATAAATCCTGAAGAATGTACAAACTGAAAACCAATTTTTGTCTGTATAGCATCAACAGCAACGCTTGACTCAGCTTTGTGTGAAGCCGCCATTTTGATTCAATCAATAACGTCCCCCTGCACACATTCAGGGACCTGGTTGTGTCTTCAGGTCAAATGGATTGTGGGACAAGATGCAGAAAGGAAAAGGAAAAAAGTTCCGCCGGACCCCGGGAGCCGGCCGCCTATGTCATGGGCGATCTTTGGCCACACCAGGGCGATAGTGAAGCTGCAGCAGGTGCAAATAAGCTTCAGACAGTGTTACAAGCACTGCTCAGAACTCTCAACTATGACACCACCTCGGTGCCATCCAGATCTTGGCGCCTTGTGCTGGTTCCGGCCTATTCACACATCGGTCCGCTACTGACACCACCTCACAGACCAACAGGGCACCCCACGCCGACTTTTGGCGCAGCATTGTAGGATGGCCACACCAGAGCAGCAACTTGCTAAACACCACCTCGGTGCCATCCAGATCTCGGCGCGTTGTGCTGCCTTCGGCCTACTGTAGCCGCAAGTGCGGACGCAACTCAACTGGATAGCGAGTGAAACACCAAGGGGCGCCCCACTGCAGCCGAGGAGCCTCCATCTTGGGGGCGATGCACAGCATCACCAATGCAGTCAGATCCTCAAACAGCCCCCACTGACTGACGCGACCTCACAGGCCAACGGGGCGCCCCACGCCGACTTTCGGCGCAGCATTGTAGGATGGCCACACCAGTGCGGCAACTTGCTGGACACCACCTCGGTGCCATCCAGATCTCGGCGCGCTGTGCTGACTTTGGCCTACTGTAGCCGCAAGTGCGGACGCAACTCAGTTGGACGGCGAGTGAAACGCTAAGGGGAGCCCAACTGCAGCCGAGGAGCCTCCATCTTGGGGGAGACGCACAGCCCCCACTGACTGACGCGACCTCACAGGCCAACGGGGCGCCCCACGCCGACTTTCGGCGCAGCATTGTAGGATAGCCATACCAGTGCAGCAACTTGCTGGACACCACCTCGGTGCCATCCGGATCTCAGCGCGCTGTGCTGCCTTCGGCCTATTCGCACATCGGTCCGCTACTGACGCCGCCTCACGTGCCAATGGATTTTCGACGCTTTTTATAGCCCTATGCCGCATAACAGGTCATGTGACTTGTTTATAAAACTTTTCATTGGTTCATTTTACTTTTGGTTTCCTAATGATGGAAGGCTTGGTCATATGACCTAAAAATAACACTTTTCATTGGTTTAGAATTTTTTTTTTCCCCAAACGATGAAAGCCCCACCTTGTTTCTGGATGTTTCAGACTGAAGCTGGCGTCAGCATGAAAGCACCACCATCTCGTGGCTCCGTCGTGGTCATTCCGCGAGCAATCATGGCAGCCACTCCCCACCGGAAGCCTGCAGGAGTCGAGGGCCCCCAAGACTTTTGTAGAATCTTCACGGCTGAGGGGACGCTTTCGAGAATGGGATCCAAGACCTAGCAGACAAGCGTCCGAGTTCCAAGGTGTCCCAGGGCCATTTTTGTGGACCAGGCCCAAAAGGGAAAGAGCCTGCCGCCATTTTGAGAGTCCTGTGGCAGCCGCCTATCACTGAACCGCAAGAGTAGGCGCAACTCAGCTGAATGGCGGATTTTGGCACAGTGTACCAAAAGCGGGCGGAATGGCAACTGAAACGGTAAAGGGGCGCCCCACTACAGCACACGAGCTGCCACCTGGGGAGGCCCGTTCACGCCGCCTCTCCCCCCACCCCTCCCCCACCCCCCCCCCGGGGCGCCCCACGCCGTTTTTCGGAGCAGCATTGTAGGATGCCAAAACCAGTGCGGCAACTTACTGGACATCACCTGGGTGCCATCCACATCTCAGCGCGTTCTGCTGCCTTGGGACTATTCGCACAACAGACCGCTACTGACGAGGCCTCCCCGCGCACCCCCCCGGGACGCCCCACGCCGTTTTTCGGAGCTGCATTGTAGGATACCAAAAACCAGTGCGACACCCTGGTAACATCACCTGGGTGCCGTCCAGAACTCAGCACGTTGTGCTGCCTTGGGACTATTCGCACAAAACACAGCTACTGACCATTGTTGCTTATTTTTTTAAAAAAAAATGTTTAAATGTATTTACTGTTTTTGTTGCGTTCTATATATTTATAAGTTATTAAAGTGTTATAGTCCTACTACTTTGTTGGAGTATATTTTTAATGTGACACATAATTGTAAAAACTTTGATGTACAAAGAGGCATCCCTGGAATCTTCCGCTTCAGGCTCGGTCCCACACACCCTCACAGTGAGAATCCCCTCCCCAAGCACAATACAGGATGGTTATCAGATAGTAGGAACCCGTATGGTGTGACGGATCTCATGGGGTGGGGGCCTTCATCTACTGTAACTCCTTTGAAGAGGGATGATTCTCATACATGCCAACATTTCAGAAAATCGGGAGAATGGGGCCTTGAATCGGGTTATTGTCATGTGTGGGCTTTGGAAGTGTGCTGCTGCAGGATCGGACATTTCAAACTCAAATGCACGTTCTTTTTCTTACCTTTCCGAAGCATGGAGCGCAATAGCAGGCAGAGAAAGGGTGATGCAAGTGTTGAACACTGCCTGGCCTGGCAAGTTGCTATCAGTGCCCCCCCCCGCCCCCCGCCCGCTCCTGAAACAGGGCACACACACCGCCACCCCGAGTACTTCACACATCTTTAAAAGACCATGCGCTTGTTAATGAGGCTTAAATGGTTTATCACCCCTTCTAGAGCCCCTGCATCGGCCCTCTGACGTTTCCTGGAAGAATTAGCACGTAACACAATACCAAGCCCTGTCAGCTGAAACCCCCGAGGAATCGGGTTTTTGCTTGCAGGAATCGGGAGGCGGGACACTAGCACTGAAATCGGTAGTCTCACGCCTGAATCGGGAGGGTTGGCAGGTCTGGATTCTCTACAGCTGGGGCCATAAACTACATCCGCAGGGCTAGGTGATAGCCTGGTACCGGCCTGGCCAATCGGATACAGAGGAAGAGGAGTGTCAGAGGGTGCGGTAGTGAATAGGGTGAAAAAGAGGTGTCGGGCGGGCACGGGGTGTGATTCTCAGGGAAGAGCAGCGCAGATGGGGGGAGGTTTATGGCCCATGCATGAGAGAGAGAGCGGGGGTGACCAGTGCGTGGGGGAGATGCTTGCGAGGGTGGGGAGCCGTGCTGAGAATCGACGGCGTGCAGAGAGTGGGTCTGGTCAAGGCATCTAAAATGGCTGCCGTGCACGACAAAATTGTGGCATTGGAAAAAAGGCAAGATGGCGCAGACAATGTTTATCAATAAGGATTAATTTATAACAAAATATTTTATCGCAGTGACAAATTGGCGGTCAACACTTCCTGATTTCCATCGAATCGAACGTTAACAGACGTCACGCAGCAAAAAAAATAAAACGCTCACGCACAGCCGCTGGAAGACATGTATCAACATATATGAGCCTCCTCAGCCACCCTCAGAAAACATAAGGGATCAGGATACGTCTCCCGTACCCCCTTATACCTAGTAATTTAATTAAATCGAAACACAAAATGGCGAATTCCCGTTTCTCTACCAGTTTGCGGCCCGGTTTGCGATCCGGGAAGCGCTTCTACCGTGAAAAATCAATTTTTTTTTATTTTCCCCACGGGACCCTTTAATAACCCCAACATCATTCCTAGGGGGTCAAGAGGGGTCTACCATGCCCCCTTTCAATAAATTCCCCCTTCGTTTTTCACCTCTTCTTGTCTCTCGATCCTACCGAGAGACAAGATGGCGGCCGCACCGGACTGTTTAGAATGTTGACAGACACCGGAGAGCCAATCAGCATCGCTTCGCAAAGCTCCGTGACGCGAAAAGTACGCGATCTGGTGCGCTATCCAGGACGCTGTCACAGATATATACATTTTTTAAAACGTTAATTTCTCAAAATACACTGGAGCATATATATTGAGACCCAGCAAAGGCACATCGGGCTAACAGTCCCTACAATTTTGCCAAGTTTCGTGCAAATCCATTCAGCCGTTCGAGCTAAAAGTGAGGCCCAACGCCCTATGGAAATTAACATGGGAAAAACGCGTTTTGGGACCCCCTTTTTTTCTCGGCCCCCCCTTGATGAAACCCCCCCAAATTTTCAAGGGCTGCTCAGAAACAAAATGTGCCATTTTCCTGAAAATTTCAGCCGATTCCGTCCACAAACGCCAAAGTTATTAGACATAGAATTTTCAAAAGTCCCATAGGAAAAAAATCCTAACTATATATACCTACTGGCGACCGCCAGTAGGTAATATATATATATATATATTCACTGAAAAAACCATAGGTTATAGACCATATATAGTTAGGGATTAGCATTTAAAAAACCTTATTTTATTTGCACAAAACCATTGAAATTCCATATATAGTTAGTTGCACTAACTATATATCGCGGACCCGCAATCCACTGCTAATGATGTCACATATTACATCATTCATGACATGGTCAGTGACATCACTGATGACATCACTGATGACATCTCAAATGACATCACTGATGACATCACTGATGACAACACCCAGTGACTGTATGTTTCTGTAAAGTTAAAATATGTCTTACATATTGAAGAATGAGTGGATGTATAAGTGTCTGGATGAAGGATTTAGTAGGTGCATGACTGACTGTATGAGAGAATGATTAAATGTGTCTCACTGAGTGCATGGGTTAGTGATTAAAGTGTCTTAATTTGGCAATCATTATTTATGTTCTTCTGTAAACTGCTGCATGTTTAAATCAGTAGCTATATCAGTAACTATATGGGTTATTGAATGGTTGCCCAAGTATTTGTATGGGAGACTGAGTATGTGTGTGGGTGGCTGGGAGGTGTATAACTCTGTGCATAGATGTGTGAGCAGTTGATTCCCTAGGTGTATGGCTTCAAAAGTGCATGTAGAAACAGCTGTATGGACAGTTGACTGTGTGCATGAGTATATTGGTGAGTGAATGGATATCTCAGTTCTACATGTCAAAGTAAGTACATATGTAAAACACACTCCATGTGAGAGTTGACATATATAAATAACTGAACATAAGAGCCAGTGAATGTGAGATTGGCTGTATGAATCATTGTGAACTTGTATCAAGGATTGTATAAGAGAGTAAATATGTGTTAGTATATGTTTGAATAAGTAAGGTGTGTATAACTGTATAGTTGAGGAAATGGAGGTGTGATTAATTCTTTGCATGACTGACTAGGTGTGTGAGTAACTCCATGGATGTGTGACAGTCTGTGAGTGCCTGTTTACACTGAGTGTATCTAAGGTTATATTAGAGTCTGAAGATGTATTATCACATAAATGATATCATCAGTGATGTAATCAGTAATGTCAAATGAGATGTCAGTGATGTCATCAGTGATGTCATTTGAGATGTCATCAGTGATGTCATCAGTGATGTCATTTGAGATGTCATCAGTGATGTCATCAGTGATGTCACTGACCATGTCATGAATGATGTAATATGTGACATCATTAGCAGTGGATTGCGGGTCCGCGATATATAGTTAGTGCAACTAACTATATATGGAATTTCAATGGTTTTGTGCAAATAAAATAAGGTTTTTTAAATGCTAATCCCTAACTATATATGGTCTATAACCTATGGTTTTTTCAGTGAATTTTCAAGGTTTTGTAAATGCAAATTCCTAACTATATATGGTCTATAACCTATGGTTTTTTCTGTGAATTTCATTGGTTTTTTAAAAGCTAATATCTATAGCTGTAAAATATATTCTTTATTAAGTGACGTATCACGTAGCCCGTGAGACGCCTCATGATGCATCGCATAACCGTGACGTATCGTCTCTGCAGCGCAAACCAAACCCAAAACGTAAGCGCGCCAAAACACGCTTAAAGATATATATATATTTTTTTAACCTTAATTAGACAAAATCCACACGTGCACATATCACAAACGTTCAAAAAACACAATATGTCGGACTCCCGTTACGCTGCCGGTTAGCTGCCCGGTTAACGTACCAGGAAGCACCTTTACCGCGAAAAATCGCATTTTTTTTTTCACCCCCCAGGGAACTTTAATAGCCCCCTCATCAATCCTAGGGGTTCAGGAGGGGTCTGCCTTACCCCTTTCATTCATTTACACCTTTTTTCCACCTCTTGTCTCTCGATCCCACAGAGAGACAAGATGGCGGCCGCTCCAGACTGTTTACAATGATAACAGCCAATCAGCTTCTCCTCAGACTCCCGTTACACTGCCGGTTAGCTGCCCGGTTCGCGTACCAAGACGCGTCTCTACGGCGAAAAAATCGGAATTTTTTTTTTTGGGCCCAGCGTGGCTCTATAATATCCCCTCATCAATCCTAGGGGGTCAGAAGGGGTCTACCTTGCCCCTTTCCTTCATTTCCCCCTTTGTTTTGGCCTCCTCTTGTCTCTCGATCCTACCGAGAGACAAGATGGCGGCCGCTCCGAACTGTTTACAATGTTGACAGCCAATCAGCTACTCGTCAGACTCCCGTTACACTGCCGGTAAGCTTCCCGGTTAGCTGCCCGGTTCGCGTACCAAGACGCGTCTCTACGGCGAAAAAAACTGAATTTTTTTTTTTTTTTTTTTGGGCCCAGCGTGGCTCTATAATATCCCCTCATCAATCCTAGGGGGTCAGAAGGGGTCTACCTTGCCCTCTTTCCTTCATTTCCTCCTTTGTTTTGGCCTCCTCTTGTCTCTCGATCCTACCGAGAGACAAGATGGCGGCCGCACCGGACTGTTTAGAATGTTGACAGACACCGGAGAGCCAATCAGCTTCGCTTCGCAAAGTTCCGATAAGCGAAAAGTACGCGAACCGGATCGCTGCCCGGAGCGCTGTTACAGATATATATCTTGATTTAAACGTTAATTTCTCAAAATCCACTGAAGCACATATATTGAGACCTAGCAAAGGCACATCGGGCTAACAGTCCCTACAATTTTGCCAAGTTTCGTGCAAATCCATTCAGCCGTTCGAGCTAAAAGTGAGTCCAACCGCCCTATGGAAAACTCAATGTTAAAAACGCGTTTTGGGACCCCCCTTTTTTCTCAGCCCCCCCTTGACGAAACCCCCCCAAATTTCCAGGAGCTGCTCAGAAACAAAATGTGCCATTTTCCTGAAAATTTCAGCCGATTCCGTCCACAAACGCCAAAGTTATTAGACATAGAATTTTCAGAAATCCCATAGGGAAAAAATCCTAACTATATATACCTACTGGCGACTGCCAGTAGGTAATATATATATATATATATATATATATATATATATTACCTACTGGCGGTCGCCAGTAGGTATATATAGTTAGGATTTTTTCTCTATGGGATTTTTGAAAATTCTATGTCTAATAACTTTGGCGTTTGTGGACGGAATTGGCTGAAATTTTCAGGAAAATGGAACATTTTGTTTCTGAGCAGCCCCTGACAATTTAGGGGGGTTTCATCAAGGGGGGGCCGAGAGAAAAGGGGGGTCCCAAAACGCGTTTTTCCCATGTTAATTTCCATAGGGCGGTTGGCCTCACTTTTAGCTCAAACGGCTGAATGGATTTGCACGAAACTTGGCAAAATTGTAGGGACTGTTAGCCCGATGTGCCTTTGCTAGGTCTCAATATATGTGCTCCAGTGGATTTTGAGTAATTTAGGTTCAAAAAAAGATATATATCTGGGCGGAGCCTAACCACACATCTGATCTGATTGGCTGTCAGCACTTCATCCAAGAAGTGTTGTCAGCCATCTTGGGACCAATATACATGATAGCACCTCATTAAAAAGCATTGTAGTTAATAGAGGGTTTTAGGACTTTAGTTACATTATAAATCATTTGTTGATGGTACCATACTCGTTTTAGGAATTGTGGTGGGTTCTAAGGTGATTTTACCATGTGAAAAAACCTTCTGCTGTGATATCATGAATATTGTTTGAAAGAAAACTAATATCTCATGATTTTCCCACAGTGGTTTGGAAGGGGATCTATAAGCTAAACTGAAAGCATATTTTCTGTAAATTCACATTATCTTTCTCAGTCATGTGAAAATGAAGTCTGACATTCTCAGTAAAACATGTACATCCAACAAGGTCAGTTGATTCCTTTGTGTTCTACTGCAGCCTCCTAGAGTGTTCTAAAGAACAACTAGAGCACTAACAGTCCTACTTATTACAAAGGTATGGCACACCTGAAGCCATCTTGATTGGAATAAAGTGGTAACTCTTAAAACATTTAATTTAAAAAGAAACAACATGAGGGGGTATATTTTGCCATAGAAAGTATGATTAGTGCTGCAGAATGAAAAATTAGGGCACATTTTGAGTGACTTCTCAAATCCTTTTCTATTTCATTAAAACATTCGGACATGCAGTCTCCCAAAATGGCCACGAGAGACAAAAGAGCCCAAATGTAGCCCAAATATCACCCAGATGTAGCCCAAGTATAGCCCAATGACAGAATGTCCCAGAGTGTTCTAAAGAACAACTAGAGCGCTAACAGTCCTACTTATTACAAACGTATAGCACACCTGGAGCCATCGTGATGGGAATAAAGTATTAACTCTTAAAACATTTAATTTAAAAAGGAACAAAATGAGGAGGTATATTATGCAATAGAAGGTATTATTAGTGCTGCAGAAAGAAAAATTAGGGCACATTTTGAGTGACTTTTCAAATCCTCTTCTATTTCATTAAAAAATTCTGACATGCAGTCTCCCAAAATGGCCACCAGAGACAAAAGAGCCCAAATGTAGCCCAAATATCACCCAGATGTAGCCCAAGTATAGCCCAATGACAGATTGTCCCAGAGTGTTCTAAAGAACAACTAGAGCGCTAACAGTCCTACTTATTACAAAGGTATGGCACACCTGAAGCCATCTTGATTGGAATAAAGTGGTAACTCTTAAAACATTTAATTTAAAAAGGAACAAAATGAGGGGGTATATTTTGCCATATGAATTATGATTAGTACTGCAGAAAGAAAAATTAGGGCACATTTTGAGTGACTTCTCAAACCCTCTTCAATTTCATTAAAAAATTCTGACATACAGTCTCCCAAGATGGCCACCAGAGACAAAAGAGCCTAAATGTAGCCCAAATATCACCCAGATGTACCCCAAGTATAGCCCAATGACAGAATGTCCCAGAGTGTTCTAAAGAACAACTAGAGCGCTAACAGTCTTACTTATGACAAAAGTATGGCACACCAGAAGCCATCTTGATTGGAATGAAGTGGTAAGTCTGAAAACACTCAATTTAAAAAGGAACAACATGAGGGGGTTAATTTTGCCATAGAAAGTATGATTAGTGCTTCAGAAAGAAAAATTAGGGATAATTTTGAGTGACTTCTCAAATCCTCTTCTATTTCATTAAAAAAATTCTGACATGCAGACTGAAACATGCACTTTGAATACCAGCAGCAGACGTCCCTGGTGAGCAGTAGCTTTACTACAGTGATCTAATGTGCAACTAGAGTGCTAACATTCAGAATTTATGGCAAATGTGTGACACATCTGAATGCCTTCTTGATGGAACCAAAGTAAACAAGCATTGAAAATGCAATAGATCTCGCCCTCGTTTAAGTTAAAGCCATTCTGTTTGTAATGAGGTGGCTTTTTAGCTTTGCTTTTATTAGTGTTTTTTCAACTTTCATGTAAATAACATGCATCTGTATGCATATAAGTATATGTATGCATGCATTTATGTTTGTATTTATATAGATATACAGATGATATATGTTTATATATGTATGTATATATATATATATTCACTGAAAAAACCATAGGTTATAGACCATATATAGTTAGGAATTAGCATTTACAAAACCTTGAAAATTCACTGAAAAAACCATAGGTTATAGACCATATATAGTTAGGAATTAGCATTTACAAAACCTTGAAAATTCACTGAAAAAACCATAGGTTATAGACCATATATAGTTAGGAATTCGCATTTACAAAACCTTATTTTACTCACACAAAACCATTGAAATTCCATATATAGTTAGTTGCACTAACTATATATCGCGCACCCGCAATCCACTGCTGATGATGTCACATATTACATCATTCATGACATGGTCAGTGACATCACTGATGACATCACTGATGACATCTCAAATGACATCACTGATGACATCACTGATGACAACATCCAGTGACTGTATGTTTCTGTAAAGTTAAAATATGTCTTACATATTGAAGAATGAGTGGATGTATAAGTGTCTGGATGAAGGATTCAGTAGGTGCATGACTGACTGTATGAGTGAGTGATTAAATGTGTATCACTGAGTGCATGGGTTAGTGACTAAACTGTCTTAATTTGTGCATCATTATGTCTGTTGTTCTGTAAACTGTTGCATGTGTTGATAAGTAGCTATATGAGTAACTATATGGGTTATTGATTGGTTGCCCAAGTATTTGTATGGGAGACTGAGTGTGTGTGTGGGTGGCTGGGAGGTGTATGACTCTGTGCATAGATGTGTGAGCAGTTGATTCACTAGATGTATGGTTTCAAAAGTGCATGTGGAAACAGCTGTATGGGCGGTTGACTGTGTGCATGAGTGTATTGGTGAGTGAATGGATATCTCAGTGCTACATGTCAAAGTAAGTACATATGTAAAACACAGTACATGTGAGAGTTGACATATATAAATACCTGTGCATAAGAGCCAGTGAATGTGTGAGTGGCTGTATGGATCATTGTGAACTTGTATCAGCGATTGTATAAGAGAGTAAATATGTGTTAGTATATGTTTGAATAAGTAAAGTTTGTATAACTGTATAGTTGAGGAAATGGAGGTGTGATTGATTCTTTGCATGACTGACTAGGTGTGTGAGTAACTCCATGGATGAGTGACAGTCTGTGAGTGTCTGTTTACACTGATTGTATCTAAGGTTATATTAGAGTCTGAAGAGGTTCATCGTATTATCACATGAATGATATCATCAGTGATGTGATCAGTACTGTCAAATGAGATGTCATCAGTGATGTCATCAGTGATGTCATTTGAGATGTCATCAGTGATGTCATTTGAGATGTCATCAGTGATGTCATCAGTGATGTCACTGACCATGTCATGAATGATGTAATATGTGACATCATCAGCAGTGGATTGCGGGTGCGCGATATATAGTTAGTGCAACTAACTATATATGGAATTTCAATGGTTTTGTGTGAGTAAAATAAGGTTTTGTAAATGCGAATTCCTAACTATATATGGTCTATAACCTATGGTTTTTTCAGTGAATATATATATATATATATATTACCTACTGGCTATCGCCAGTAGGTATATATAGTTAGGATTTATTCCCTATGGGATTTTTGAAAATTCTATGTCTAATAACTTTGGCGTTTGTGGACGGAATCGGCTGAAATTTTCAGGAAAATGGCACATTTTGTTTTTGAGCAGCCCCTGAAAATCTGGGGGGTTTCGTCAAGGGGGGGCTGAGAAAAAAGGGGGGTCCCAAAACGCGTTTTTCCCATGTTAATTTCCATAGGGCGGTTGGCCTCACTTTTAGTTCGAACGGCTGAATGGATTTGCACGAAACTTGGCAAAATTGTAGGGACTGTTAGCCCGATGTGCCTTTGCTAGGTCTCAATATATGTGCTCCAGTGGTTTTTGAGAAATTAACGTTCAAAACAAGATATATATCTGTAACAGCGCTCCGGGCTGCGCTCCGGTCCGCTTACTTTTCGCGAAACGGAACTTTGCGTGCAGAAAGCTGATTGGCTATCCGGTGTCTGTCAACATTCTAAACAGTCCGGAGCGGCCGCCATCTTATCTCTCGGTAGGATCGAGAGAGAAGAAGAGGTGAAAAACGAAGGGGGAATTTAATGAAAGGGGGCAAGGTATACCCCTCTTGACCCCCTAGGAATGTTGTTGGGGTTATTAAAGGGTCACATGGGGAAAAAAAAAAAAAATGATTTTTCACGGTAGAAGCGCTTCACGGGCCGCGAACTGGGCCACAAACTGGTAGCGAAACAGGAATTCGCCATTTTGTGCTTCGTTTTAATTAAATTACTAGGTATAAGGGGGTGCGGGAGACGTATCCTAATCCCCTATGTTTCCTGATGGTGGCTGAGGAGGCTCATATATGTTGATACATCTCTTCCAGCGGCTGTGCGTGAGCTTTTTTTTTTTTTTGCTGCGTGACGTCTGTTAACGTTCGATTCGATGGAAATCAGGAAGTGTTGACCGCCAATTTGTCACTGCGATAAAATATTTTGTTATAAATGAATCCTTATTGATAAACATTGTCTGCGCCATCTTGCCTTTTTGTCCAATGCCACAATTTTGTCGTGCACGGCAGCCATTTTAGATGCCTTGACCAGGCCCACTCTCTGCACGCCGTCGATTCTCAGCACGGCTCCCCACCCTCGCAAGCATCTCCCCCACGCACTGGTCACCCCCGCTCTCTCTCTCATGCATGGGCCATATACTTCCCCCCATCTGCGCTGCTCTTCTCTGAGAATCACACCCTGTGCCCGCCCGACACCTCCCTTTCACCCTATTCACTACCGCACCCTCTGACACTCCTCTTCCTCTGTGTCCGATTGTCCAGGCCGGACCCAGGCTATCACCTAGCCCTGCGGATGTAGTTTATGGCCCCAGCTGTAGAGAATCCAGACATGCCAACCCTCCCGATTCGGGCGTGAGACTACTGATTTCAGTGCTAGTCTTTCGCCTCCCGATTCCTGCAAGGAAATATCCGGGGGCATATTACCAACAACTAGCGATAATTTTTGTCTCTAACTTGTTTAGAGACAAACATTATCGCCGCACATCGGCGAATTTTATCGCACATAAACCTTGCTATTAGCAAGGTTTATCGCAAATGCGATAAAAAACGGCCGCAATGCATGAATATCGCTGAAAAGTCAGCGATATTCATGCATTATCCAGCATATGCTCTTAGCCATGTTATCCACCTTCCATTGGATAACATGGCTAAAAACTGCTCTGTGCGTGAGCTTTTTTTTTTTTTTTTGCTGCGTGACGTTTGTTAACGTTCGATTCGATGGAAATCAGGAAGTGTTGACCACCATTTTGTCACTGCGAGTAAATATTTTGTTATAAATGAATCCTTATTGATAAACATTGTCTGCGCCATCTTGCCTTTTTGTCCAATGCCACAATTTTGTCGTGCACGGCAGCCATTTTAGATGCCTTGACCAGGCCCACTCTCTGCACGCCGTCGATTCTCAGCACGGCTCCCCGCCCTCGCAAGCATCTCCCCCACGCACTGGTCACCCCCGCTCTCTCTCTCATGCATGGGCCATATACTTCCCCCCATCTGCGCTGCTCTTCTCTGAGAATCACACCCTGTGCCCGCCCGACACCTCCCTTTCACCCTATTCACTACCGCACCCTCTGACACTCCTCTTCCTCTGTGTCCGATTGTCCAGGCCGGACCCAGGCTATCACCTAGCCCTGCGGATGTAGTTTATGGCCCCAGCTGTAGAGAATCCAGATATACCAATCCTCCCGATTCAGGCGTGAGACTACTGATTTCAGTGCTAGTCTTCCGCCTCCCGATTTCTGCAAGGAAAAACCCGGGGGCATATTACCAACAACTAGCGATAATTTTTGTCTTTAACTTGTTTAGAGACAAAAATTATCGCCGCACATCGGCGAATTTTATCTCACATAAACCTTGCTATTAGCAAGGTTTATCGCAAATGTGATAAAAAACGGCCGCAATGCATGAATATCGTTGAAAAGTCAGCGATATTCATGCATTATCCAGCAAATGCTCTTAGCCATGTTATCCACTTCCCATTGGATAACATGGCTAAAAACTGCTCAGGGCAGGTGTTAGCTTTCGGAGATATTCGCGCTTAGCGCGAATATCTCCAAAAGTTGGTAATAGGAGATAGCGATGGTTAGGGACTGTTTCCAGTCGCTAAAATCTTGGCACGCCCACTTTGCATGTCATTAGTGATAAATATCACTGACATGCAAAGCGGGGCCCAAGATGGTCGCTATCTCCTTTTAGCTGTCACTAACTGGTGTTAGCGACAGCTTGGTAATAGGGAGATAATTTTATCTCTTTTTTTTTGGCTTTTAAAGCCAAAAAAGCGGAAATAAACCCCCTTGATAATATGCCCCAAGATTTCTCGGGGGTTTCAGCTGACAGG
Organism: Lissotriton vulgaris; assembly: GCF_964263255.1. Classification (NCBI taxonomy): domain Eukaryota; kingdom Metazoa; phylum Chordata; class Amphibia; order Caudata; family Salamandridae; genus Lissotriton; species Lissotriton vulgaris. Next base: position 10,358,702 of record NC_141697.1, read on the forward strand.
GCTTGGTATTGTGTTACGTGCTAATTCTTCCAGGAAACGTCAGAGGGTCGATGCAGGGGTTCTAGAAGGGGTGATAAACCATTTAAGCCTCATGAACAAGCGCATGGTCTTTTAAAGATTTGTGAAGTACTCGGGGCGGCGGTGTGTGTGTGCCCTCTTTCAGGAGCGGGCGTGGGGGGCACTGCTAGCAACTTGCCAGGTCAGGTAGAGTTCAACACGTGCATCACCCTTTCTCTGCCTGCTATTGCGCTCCATGCTTCGGAAAGGTAAGAAAAAGAACGTGCATTTGAGTTTGAAATGTCCGATCCTGTAGCAGTACACTTGCAAAGCCTACACATGACAATAACCCGATTCAAGGCCCCATTCACCCGATTTTTTAAAAATATATAGCACTCCAACAAAGTTGGATTTTAAAACTTTATTAACTTTTAAATATAACGAACGCAACAAAAACTGTAAATATATTTAAACATTCTTTGAAATTAACCAGAACTATAACGATAACAACAACAACAACAACAACAATATAACTTTTATGCCTAAATTACCCAAACATTTAGCTAATCTGCTAAAGGGGGGAGTCGCCATTTCTTTACAATAATCAATAATGAAAAATCAACATCAATAGGGTTGTCCGTTTTCTCGATGCAGCACTATAGTGCAACATACACAGCACCTGGGGTGTCAAGAGTGAACAGGTCCTAGCTGCTTAACCAATGACTGACAAATGCTATATTAAACACTTACTATGTATAATACTTGCGTTCACAATAGTTTTACTTTACAAAACAGAACAAAAGATGTCCCCTGTAAGTAAACCCATATTAGCTGTTTCAGTTATTGAACATCCTAAGCTTTTATGACATGGGGAACAGTGGTGATATCCTGGGCGGGTGATGGAACTGGGATTGTTAATGGAAAAACATCTACAAAGAAAACTATTGGTGAATTATACTTCTCCGGAAACTATAACGATAACAACAACAATAATATAACTTTATTAACTTTTAAATATAACAAACGCAACAAAAACTGTAAATATATTTAAACATTTTTTGAAATTAACCAGAACTATAACGATAACAACAACAACAGCAATAATATAACTTTTATGCCTAAATTTCGCAAACATTTAGCTAATCTGCTAAAGGGGGGAGTAGCCATTTCTTTTGATATTTTTGATAATTCATCCGTAGCCTCTCTAATCTCCATTACAATGTGTTTGTTGCTGTCGCTAGCTGATGAAAAAACTAAAGTGATAACTTCCTCATCCTTATTTTGTCTTTCTTTGTTCCTTAAGATGTTATCTGTGTCAACCTCTTCCGAGAATGCTGATGCGTTAGGGATTTCCTTGTGTTTCTTAATAGCATTGGTGTCTGCACACTTCTTTGTCAATTCTGTGAACATGATAACTGCTTCATAAACAGACGATATCTTTGTTTAGTCATTAGTGTTAAGTGTGTCTGAAACTACAGTGCCCTTCTGTTTTTCTTTCTTCAGGCTCTACAGAGTTTTGTGTGTTGTTCTTTTGAGCGACAATTATTCCAGAGGTTTCAGGTTTACTTGTTTTGTCCTGCAGTGAGTTAACAGCTTTAGAGACTTCATGTTTATTTGCTATGTCCTGCTGTTCGTCAACTGCTTCAGAGACGTCAGCCTCATTTGTTATGTTTGACTAGATCCTGGACCTGCCCGGCCGCGCCCAAAATGGCACCGGTGTAAATGGGACTCGTAACTGCTTGTTGTGTACTGGTTGCCCAACCTTGATATCACGAGATACATATGCAGTTTTGAAGCACATGGGGGAGGCTCGTCTGCTGTAGTGGGGCGCCCCTTTATCGTTTCAGTCGCCATTCCGCTCGCTTTTGCTACACTGTGCCTTTTCCGCCATTCAGCTGTTTACCGCCCGCTCTTACGGCTACAGCGTCTCGCTCACCATGTAGTTGAGTTGCTCCCACTCTTGCGGTGCAGCGATAGGCGGCTGCCACAGGACTCTTAAAATGGCGGCCGGCTCTTCGGATTTGGGCCTGGTCCAGTAAAATGGCCCTGGGACACCTTGGAACTCGGACGCTTGTCTGCCAGGGCTTGGGTTCCATTCTCGAAAGCGTCCCCTCAGCCTTGAAGATTGTACAAAAGTCTTGGGGGCCGTCGACTCCCGCAGGCTTCCGGTGGGGAGCGGCTGCCATGATTGCTTGCGGAATGGCCACGACGGAGCTACGAGATGGTGGTGCTCTCATGGTGACGCCAGCTTCAGTCTGAAACATCCAGAAACAAGGTGGGGCTTTCATCGTTTGGGAAAAAAAATGTTTTAATCCAATGAAAAGTGTTATTTTTAGGTCACATGACCTAGTCTTACATCATTAGGAAAACAAAAGTAAAATGAACCAATGAAAAGTTTTATTAACAAGTCACATGACCTGTTATGCTTACGTTACGCGCTGCGCGGCGCGCTCTGGATCGTTTCCGGGAAGCTGCGCCTTGCGCACCGGAGCACTTCCGGGTGCGCTAACGCGTTGCGTCATATGACGCATTACGTGACAATGCAGGTCCAGAATATAGTCAAAATGTCTCCACCAACCAGCGGTCGGAATACAACCGCTTTCAGCAGTCCAAAAAGTTCGGTTAAATCTTAAGAGCGGGAGCAACTCAACTACATGGTGAGCGAGACGCTGTAGTCGCAAGAGCGGGCGGTAAACAGCTGAATGGCGGAAGAGGCACAGAGTACCAAAAGCGGGCGGAATGGCAACTAAAACGGTAAAGGGGCGCCCCACGACAGCGTGTCTTCAGGTCAAACGGATTGTGGGACAAGGTCCAGAATGGAAGAGTCATCAAAAGGGAAAAAATTCCGCCGGACCCCGGGAGCCGGCCGCCTATGCCGGGGGCGATCTCAGGCCACACCAGGGCAACACGACTTGGGGAGGGGGCAGGAGCCAAGCGCCCCCTCTCAGTCCGCGCCATCTCACCGCCCCTCGGGGGCCTCCGTCAAGCAGTTTAGGGAGGCACCGTATCACATTGTTTTCCAATGCAGTCAGGTCCACAAACGGACCCCACTTACTTTGAATAGTGAAGCTGCAGCAGGTGCAAATAAGGTTTAAACAGTGTTACAAGCGCTGCTTAGAACTCTGAAGTATGGCACTCAACATCCAGGACTTATGCCATTTGTGTAAGGCAGTGACATCGAAGCAACTCAGGGACAAAAAGCATGAACGAACATTCACGTATGAAAATCTTATTTGGGGAAGGGGTAGAATCCAAACGCCCCCTCCCAGTTCGCGCCACTACACCGTATGTGGAAAATCTGAAGCCATCGTTCTACAAACTCTCAACGCTTGCTATCAGTGCATGAGTTTCATGCTCGATCGATTGAGCTAGCCGGATCGGGCAATAAAAAGTATAAAATAGTTATGTAAATAGTTATTTAATAAAATGTTTTACCCTGTTTCTTTGCTGGTGTGTTGTCTATATTTATATGGCTGAGATACCCGCCACCCCCTCTCAACACAATCCCCAAAAGGAGGGAAACCGGAAACAGTTCTTGAAGTTTTTGGAAGTGGGAGGGAGTGACCCTCCCGGCCGTATTTATTAAAACAAAATTAAAAACATTAAACGTTTCATGTTATGTACAATTTCATGACCACATTGCGTTGTTTGGCTAACTTTAACATATTCTCTAATACAGAGGTTCTCCTAGCCGAACTAGCATCCTACAAAACATTCTCTAGAAATATTGAAATTGTACATCCTAACGTTTAAGGGCCAACGGCAAGGTCATAACCGGTGTCAAGATCCCTAACCAGACTTACCCCTCCCACTTGGGAGGGGCGACAGCACGGAGGCTTACCTCAAGTGCAACTACTACCAATTTCCCTTGACTTGACGGGGGCACTTAAGAACTCGACGCCAGTTAAAGGTCGTTCGAATACTCGTGTGAGGTATCTAGAAGGTATCGTAGACCTCCCCCCAACCCCACACAACTTACCGCATCTGCCGTCGCAGATGTCACTGGCCCCGGGAAATTCCCCAGGAGGGGGCTGTAACCCCTCCTACACAGGAAGGGGCCTTGACCGCCTTTCCTTTACTTCCGGCGACCCATCCTTAGAAGGGACCGCCTCCCCATTGAGGGGCCAATGGCCACCTCACCCGAGCGCTCCCATCCGTGTTGGGTGACGCCCACTCATAGGGATCTTCTAATTAGTGCTCACCGATCATGACCTTACCGCCTACCAGAAATAAATACGACAATGCTAATAAAACCTACGAAAACATTGGTCGCTACGACCGAAAGAGCATGCTTTAAAATTCACACTATATCGAATCATTTTAATCGTAAAAACCTACACAACATACACCAATCTTTATTATAATCAACATCAACATGATACTATCACAACCTGTAAACGAAACAGAAACATAATTATCGATCAACTTTATTATAAACAACTGGCTGTCCTCAGGGGCTGGTGGGTGGGTCAAAATTGGCTCTTCGTTCTGTCCCGAGCTCACGTGTAGCGAGGAGGTGCAGCTTCAGAGCACAAGAACAAGAGGACGTCTTCAGTCTTGCGTCCCTTTTTATCCGTCTTCAGGGCGGGCGAAAACCCGCCCCTGCCTGCCCTGAGGGCGTGGCTGGCTGCGTCAGTGTCTAGGCCAGCCCACTCTAGGGCGGGAAAAAGCGCGCCCCGGCTACGCCGCTTCGGGCATACCAGCCGAGACGCGCCTCCCGCCCAAAAATGGCTTCCCGGGGGGATCGAGGCACTCCGCCATACGTTCGGGGGGACCGAGTGGTCGCCCCTTTCCATATGGCTGAGATACCCGCCACCCCCTCTCAACACAATCCCCAAAAGGAGGGAAACCGGAAACAGTTCTTGAAGTTTTTGGAAGTGGGAGGGAGTGACCCTCCCGGCCGTATTTATTAAAACAAAATTAAAAACATTAAACGTTTCATGTTATGTACAATTTCATGACCACATTGCGTTGTTTGGCTAACTTTAACATATTCTCTAATACAGAGGTTCTCCTAGCCGAACTAGCATCCTACAAAACATTCTCTAGAAATATTGAAATTGTACATCCTAACGTTTAAGGGCCAACGGCAAGGTCATAACCGGTGTCAAGATCCCTAACCAGACTTACCCCTCCCACTTGGGAGGGGCGACAGCACGGAGGCTTACCTCAAGTGCAACTACTACCAATTTCCCTTGACTTGACGGGGGCACTTAAGAACTCGACGCCAGTTAAAGGTCGTTCGAATACTCGTGTGAGGTATCTAGAAGGTATCGTAGACCTCCCCCCAACCCCACACAACTTACCGCATCTGCCGTCGCAGATGTCACTGGCCCCGGGAAATTCCCCAGGAGGGGGCTGTAACCCCTCCTACACAGGAAGGGGCCTTGACCGCCTTTCCTTTACTTCCGGCGACCCATCCTTAGAAGGGACCGCCTCCCCATTGAGGGGCCAATGGCCACCTCACCCGAGCGCTCCCATCCGTGTTGGGTGACGCCCACTCATAGGGATCTTCTAATTAGTGCTCACCGATCATGACCTTACCGCCACAGGTCCGGATAGTTGACCGGCTATCCGGACCCCCCACAAAACTCCTACCTAAAGGTCATGTTTTAACGTCTTTAACCAAGCTAAGAAGTCTCCTATGAGTAACTCATTCCCCACCCGTGACAAATGCACACCATCCCCCAAATACATACTGTCATCATTAATACAACTATGCGAGATAGAATGCAATGTCTTGGAACGGAACAACCTACTCACTTTGTTATTAAGTTTTCTAACTGAATGGTTCAAAGCAGGAATCGAGATAGCCCCCCGCCACACTTTTCGTGGGATCATATGAGACCACGCAATTATGCACCCCGGAACTTTCCTTGCCAACCAACTTACAGTGGAAAGCATCGCCTCTAGGAGAAGTCGTCTACCGGTGGTGACCAAATCATTGCCCCCTAAATGTACTATGACTATAGACGGCGGTGACCTCGTCCGCCCTAACAATCCCTCAAAGAATGCTTGAAACTGGTCAATACAGAGACCGCCTCTTCCGTAGCAGGACACTCTGTACCCGTATTCCCCAGGTACGTGAATCATGTCACCTGCTTCGAATACGTCTGCGGCACGCCTCACGTATGAGTGGCCCACGACCCACACCTCCTTTCTCACAGCCGGTGATGTCTGACCGCTGGCCTGGTGTTGGGTCGACTGCATAGTCCGCCCTGCCTCGTAGGCTTGCGCAACTGAAAACCAAACAAAAGACAAGAAGCGTGAGTGCATTATTATAGCTTCACAACATGTGCAACCGCACATATCTCTTATAACGATTGGAGGACCAACGCCCCACTCGTTTTACTTGTTCAACATTAAGACCCCTGGCTGTAGCTTCAGTGGCAGCCCCTATTCGAAAGGAATGGGTCCCGAATTCGCCCGGGTCTAAGCCCGCTGCGGTAATAGACATCGCAAGCACCCGCTGAAACTGAAACTTCGTCAGTGGGGTGGCGTCCGCGTGTCTCAACAATGTCCCCCCCCATGATGCCACCCTTCGTGCTAGGTAATCTTCTAAACACTGTACCGGACACATGGAGGACCCGGGGATCCTGTGAATGATCGTGCAGTCCCCCATCCCGTCTTGATCGGTCTTGGACCTGACAAAGGAGACAATCATTGCTTCACCCCTGATCTGAACGTGTTCCCGGCACAAACCCCCCACCACATCCTGTTTGTTCCTTGCAACCAGCTCACTTATTCTCATCGCCCCGTGAAATGCCAGCGTAAATGCAGCTCGGAACAAACATGCCTCGAACTGAGACGAGCATGTGGCGGGGAGTGTGGCCAGCAACTGGGACAACCTATCCAGACCTATTGGTCGCCTCTCATCTACTCTGCGACCCTCTAGGCGTTGCCACCCACGCAGCGCCTTTTGTACCACAAAAGACGCCGTCGGGTCCTGGATATTATGGGCCCTGGCAACAAAGGAAATGGCAGCACGATGCCTTTGGGCCGTAGCCACCGACTTCCCAGCCCTACGCAAAGACATCAGAAAATGTACTACCCATTCCTCCTGACCCCAAAGCCCATCTCTCTCGGTCCCCAAAAAGGCTAAATAGGCCCGGAACGCCCCTTCATATGCCTTCCTCGTCCTTGGCGCTAGACTCTCTCCCACGAGGTGACGAAGTTCGGGGCACCGGGAGACCATAGAGCTTCGGGGAAGGGTGCCGGCTCTGGGTCCGCTGAAGGAAGGAAACCCGAGAAAGCCTGCATTTGAAAACGAGACAGTGCATCAGCAGCCTGATTCATTACCCCTGGGACATGTTTTGCTCTGAATATCACGTTTAGTTGCATACACAGTAAGACAATTTCTTTGAGCAGCCTTAAAATCAGTTTACAACGGGCTGCCTGACTATTGATGCATTCTACAACGGTCATATTGTCAGACCAAAACACGACAGAATGATCTTTGAACCCTTCGGGCCAGGTTCTGAGGGCCACCAGAATGGGAAACAGTTCGAGGAAAGCAATATTACTCGTCAGCCCCTCTTCGTGCCACCATGGGGGCCACCTTTGTGCCGACCATTTCGTGCCGAAGATGGCGCCAAAGCCCATGCTCCCCGCCGAATCTGTCCATAGACCCAGCTCTTCAGAGGACACGGCTGGCTTGTTCCAGACAACTCGACCATTGAAGTCCGCCAAGAATGCTAACCAAATACGCATGTCCTGGCGGACCTCAGCCGATAATCTCGTGCGATGATGACCCTCCTTTAGGCCAACCATCGCTTGGGCAATTGAACGGGAAAAGGGGCGAGCCATTGGGATCACCCTTAGGGCAAAATTCAACTTCCCCACCAATTGTTGCAACTGATTCAGCGTAACCTTAGATGCATTTATACAAACTTGCAGGGCTGCCCCGAATTTCGACACTTTGGTAGCTGGTAAACGAAAACAACCCTCACTAGAGTCCAACTCGATCCCCAAAAACTCGAGGCAAGTCGTGGGACCCACAGTTTTACCCGGTGCCAATGGCACGCCAAATTGACCCATTAACACACAAAATTCAGCCAAGGCCTGGGCGCATTCGTGATTTCCGGCGGGCCCAAGGAATAGAAAGTCATCAAGGTAATGCATTACATTTCGGAAACCCGTCTTCTTTGTGAATACCCATTGCAGAAAAGTACTGAATTTCTCGAAATATGCACAGGATATAGAGCATCCCATCGGCATACACCTATCCAAATAATATGATCCCTGAAACATGAATCCCAGAAGACGCTGGTCGTCTGGGTGTACCGGGAGCAACCGGAACGCTGACTCGATATCTGATTTCGCCATCAACGTCCCGGGCCCCAGGCGATTCAAAATGGCTACTGCTTCATCAAATGATGCATACCGCACTGAACATACCTCTGGATCAATTGCATCGTTCACCGAAAGACCATGTGGAGCTGACAGATTATGAATTAATCGAAACTCACCTGGGTCCTTCTTCGGGACCACCCCTAACGGAGAACATACAAAATACGGTACCGGGGGTACACTAAACGGGCCGGCGACCCGACCCCGGTTAACCTCTTTCCGGATCTTATCCTGCACTACAGTTGTATGCTGCAAGGCGGAAAGTTGATTTCTGCACGTCCCGACGCCCTGAAAGTCCCCTACCGGGATGCGGAAACCATATGAAAAACCGTTCCGCAGCACCCCAGCAGAAGTACGATCTGGGTATTCACTGAGCCAGGGAATCATCGCCAAGGTATCAATCGGGGTTGGTAGGGGCGCCCCTCGGACTATATTAGACCTGTTTGGCGCCTCCTCTACCCCCATTCTCACCCGTTCTGGCTCTGCACGAGGACTCAGGATGGGACGACCCACAATTACTACATTCGTGTTTGAACTTACAGGATCCCGGAGGCCTAGTACATTTACCTTTGTTGAAATTGAAGCAGAAACCCCTTTTCCCTGTATTGCCGGCAGGTCTCGAGTAATCGTCGGTACTCGTACCTGACCGAAAGGGCGTCCCCGCATTTTGGCGGGAGTATTCACCAACATTGCTCCCCACCAATGGCATTTTCAACATCCCTGACTCTTTCATTTTATCCCATGTCAAAGAATCATAACAGTCCCAAGTTAAACTTCTGTTATGCTCCTTCTCTTTCCTGAAAAGGTTGACATAACAGAACCAGTGGTTACCTTGATACGATGTCGAGTAACCCATAATTCGTGACTGATAAATTGGAAACTCAGGTAGCAACTCAGGCCTACGTTCTCCCAAAATCGATGTAAAAATACCCCAAGCATTGCCCCAGTTGCCAATATTCTCATTTACCTTAAAGGCGGCCATTTTTGCGCGCCAAACACTCGGATGCATTAGGTCCTTCTGACTCTTAACATGCTCCACTTCATAATGATCGACAAGCAAGGAGAAAATGTTCACGTAATCCCCCGCCCAGATCTTTTCCTTTATTGCCAAAGGAACATGTTGACCCAATTTCTCTCTACGAGAGGGTGCTGACTCATCCCTTGCGATCGGCAATGGCCGCTTACCTGCACCGGACGCTGCTTCCGTCACTTGTGGCTTGTCTATCACTGCCGCCGGTGCGGGCACCTTGGCTGCGTCTCTTTTTTCACGCAACTGTTTCATCAGCGCCTGTGCCTCGGCAGCCGTGGCGCCCTCACTACTATCGCCCAACCACGCTGCTAGCTGTGCCGCCAGCTCGGGGGGCATATCCTCGTTAGATGTCGGGGTGACGACGACGGGGATCGGATTCCCCTCCGTCGGCACCGGGGTCGGCGCCTCGAGCGGGGCAGAGGGAACCGGGACGTCTCCCCCGGCCGGACCCCTTCTTGGCCTCTTGGGTTTCCCTCCAGCCGGTGGACGCCCCGATCCCTCCTCCCCGTCTCGCTCCGCCAGTCGCTTCTTTATCTCGGACATCTCCTTGACGAGGACCCGAACCATCTGATCAGTCGTCATTCTCTTCGCGCCTTTCTTGGGCATCTCTCCGACAACGTATCTAGAAGACAAAAGAAAAGATCAAAACGCTCAAAATTGGCTCTTCGTTCTGTCCCGAGCTCACGTGTAGCGAGGAGGTGCAGCTTCAGAGCACAAGAACAAGAGGACGTCTTCAGTCTTGCGTCCCTTTTTATCCGTCTTCAGGGCGGGCGAAAACCCGCCCCTGCCTGCCCTGAGGGCGTGGCTGGCTGCGTCAGTGTCTAGGCCAGCCCACTCTAGGGCGGGAAAAAGCGCGCCCCGGCTACGCCGCTTCGGGCATACCAGCCGAGACGCGCCTCCCGCCCAAAAATGGCTTCCCGGGGGGATCGAGGCACTCCGCCATACGTTCGGGGGGACCGAGTGGTCGCCCCTTTCCATAATATTTGCATAGGGTTTGTCGTTATTTTGGGCGGGGTGGGTGGCGGAGTCGAGCTGTCTTGCAGCCCTCATGGTGTGGAGCTCAGTTCATTTCATTTTTTTCGTATTTCTCATGAAGGGTTGTTCCTAATGTTTGTATTTTACCGAGGTCAAAAAGAGATCGAATTAGTGGTCTACTGATTTTGCTCGATTACTTTTATTTTTTTACACGATTTTTCACTATCTGCAAAGACTAAACAGAGTATTGCGACTTTGTGCTTGTTTGTAAATAGAGAATGAACCAAAGAGATTCAATTCTAAAACAGTAAATGCTTGGATAACAATCAATCAAATGGAGAGACAAGCAGGTACGACGGATTACAACGGGGGTAAAGGTCTGCGTTAACTACCGTTCACTATCTGCAAAGAGAGAGTACTACTAAGAGAAAAGAGGGGGGGGCAGCGTTCAAAGCACATCAGCGTGCATAAACACGAAAACGTTTTTACCTATCACGTACTTGACATTTGACAGCTTTTGATATTTGCTATTAAAAAACCATTGAAATTCACAGAAAAAACCATAGGTTATAGCCGATATATAGTTAGGAATTTGCTTTTACAAAACCTTAAAAATTCAATGAAAAAACCATAGGTTATAGGCCATATATAGTTAGGGATTTGCATTTACAAAACCTTATTTTACTCGCATAAAACCATTGAAATTCCATATATAGTTAGATGCGCTAACTATATATCGCGCACCCGCAATCCACTGCTGATGATGTCACATATTACATCATTCATGACATGGTCAGTGACATCACTGATGACATCACTGATGACATCTCAAATGACATCACTGATGACATCACTGATGACATCTCATTTGTCTTTACTGATCATATCACTGATGATATCATTCATGTGATAATACATTGAACCTCTTCAGACTCTAATATAACCTACATACACTCAGTGTAAACAGACACTCACAGACTGTCACTCATCCATGGAGTTACTCACACACCTAGTCAGTCATGCCAAGTGTCAATCACACCTCCATTTCCTCAACTATACAGTTATACACACCTTACTTATTCAAACATATACTAACACATATTTACTCTTTTATACAATCCTTGATTGAAGTTCACAATGATCCATACAGCCACTCACACATTCACTGGCTCTTATCCACAGGTATTTATATATGTCAACTCTCACATGGATTGTGTTTTACATATGTACTTACTTTGACATGTAGCACTGAGATATCCATTCACTCACCAATACACTCATGCACACAGTCAACTGCCCATACAACTGTTTCCACCTGCACTTTTGAACCCATACATCTAGTGAATCAACTGCTCACACATCTATGCACAGAGTCATACACCTCCCAGACACCCACACACATACTCAGTCTCCCATACAAATACTTGGGCAACCAATCAATAACCCATATAGTTACTCATATAGCTACTGATCAACACATACAGCAGCTTACAAAACAACAGACATACTGATGCACAAATTAAGACAGTTTAGTCACTAACCCATGCACTCAGTGAGACACATTTAATCACTCACTCATACAGTCAGTCATGCACCTACTAAATCCTTCATCCAGACACTTATACATCCACTCATTCTTCAATATGTGAGACATATTTTAACTTTACAGAAACATACAGTCACTGGATGTTGTCATCAGTGATGTCATCAGTGATGTCATTTGAGATGTCATCAGTGATGTCATCAGTGATGTCACTGACCATGTCATGAATGATGTAATATGTGACATCATCAGCAGTGGATTGCGGGTGCGCGATATATAGTTAGCGCATCTAACTATATATGGAATTTCAATGGTTTTATGCGAGTAAAATAAGGTTTTGTAAATGCAAATCCCTAACTATATATGGCCTATAACCTATGGTTTTTTCATTGAATATATATATATATATATATATATATATATATATATATATATATATATATATGTATATATATATATATATATATATTCACTGAAAAAACCATAGGTTTTAGGCCTTATATAGTTAGGAATTAACATATAAAAAACCATTGAAATTCCTCCTATAAAGTTAGCTGGACATTTTATTGATATAAAACCAATGAAATTTCACATATAGTTAGTTGCACTAACTATATATTTCGCGCATCCGCAATCCAATGCTGATGATGTCACATATTACATCATTCATGACATGGTCAGTTACATCACTGATGACATCACTGATGACATCTCAAATGACATCACTGATGACATCATCCAGAGTCTGTGTGTTTTTGTAAAGTTTAAATATGTTTTACATATTGAAGAATGAGTGGATGTATATGAGTATGGATGAAGGATTTGATTGTATAAGTGAGTAAGTATGTGTTAGTATATCTGTGAAAATGTAAGCTGTTCTGTGTTTAACTGTATAGATGAAGAAATCAAAGTGTGATTGATTTTTTACAGGACTGATTAGGTGTGTGAGTAACTCCATGGATGAGTGGCAGTGTGTGAGTGTCTGCATAGGTGTATGAGTGCATATGATAGTGTTGTAATGATGAGTGACTGTATGTACGGGTGAATGAATGAATGTGCATGTAGACGTAGGAATAATTGAGTGCGTATGTAGTAAATGGTATTGGTGTGTCAATAGTTTCAAAAATGATACTCTGTATTTTACACTAGGTGTAACAGAGGTTATATTAGAGTGTAAGGAGGTGCATTGTATTATCACATGAAGTATATCATCAGTGGTGTGATCATTGATGTTAAATGAGCTGTCATCAGTGATGTCATCAGTGATGTCACTGACCATGTCATGAATGATGTAATATGTGACATCATCAGCATTGGATTGCGGCTGCGCGAAATATATAGTTAGTGCAACTAACTATATGTGGAATTTCATTGGTTTTATATCAATAAAATGTCCAGCTAACTATATAGGAGGAATTTCAATGTTTTTTTATATGTTAATTCCTAACTATATAAGGCCTAAAACCTATGGTTTTTTCAGTGAATTTCCAGGGTTTTTAAAGGCTAATTCCTAACTATATATAGTCTATTACCTATGGTTTTTTCAGTGAATTTCATTGTTTTTTTAAAAACTAATATATATTAGGCATGGGCGGAAAATCCGTTTCGCTCGCGGATTTTGCGGATTTTCGGTAAATTCGCAATCCGCGAGATTTGCGAATCTCCCGCAAAATCCGCAAAACCGCAAGCAGCGGATTTTGCTCGCACTGTTCGCACTGTTTGCGTGAGTTTGCGCCCCGCGAATAAGTGCAAAATTGCAGAAATACGATCTTAGCAAAACTGAAAGTAACTACTTACCAGGTTCAAAAGTTGAGGCTCATCATTAGTAGCCATTTCCTGTAGTGCTTCCTGAGGGGCCCCTCCAGAGTTCAGTTGCCAGTTGAAACTATTATGTGACCCTGCTCTGAACCTCAGAATAGTTACACATATGCCACAAAGGTCCTGAATTACAGCTAAGGGAGACAAGCAGGAGCCAGGCTGGAAGTTCAAATCCATTAATCAGCCCCTAATTCATTATTGTCCGTTGGGGCAGGGCAGGTGTTGTAACTAATTTTGCAACAATGAAAGCACTTAGCAAGTGCAAAAGATCACTAATCAGGAAGCACTAAGGAAGCAGGTGCCAGCTAAAAAAATATTCTGTGACACATTAATCAGCCCCAAATTAATTCAGGTCACTTGAGGCAGGGAAGGTGTGCTTGCGTTGCCACAATAATGTACACTGACTGGACAACCAGAGGGTGCTGTGATGAAACAGAGGGTGGCATGGGTGGGCCAGAGGGTGGCATGAGTAGTCAGAGAGTGGCAGTGGTGACAGAGAGTGGCAGTGATGAAGAAGACTGTCCCAAACAGGCTGGACACGTAGAAACAACAAGTTCGCGAAACTTGCGACCCGACAGGTAAGTTCGCAATTTGCGACATTGTAAAAAACCCTCGCGAACTGGCAGAAACCCGCGCAAACACACAAAAAAAAAATCCGCAAATTCGCGAGAATTCGCGGATTTTGCGGATTGCGAGTTCGCAAATCCGCAAAATTCGCGAACGCGAGATTCGCAAAATTCGCCCATGCTTAATATATATATATATATATATATATATATATGCTCATCCACTCACATAAAATAAAGTAAACTGCTTTATTATCAATGACGCCTCATTCGACAGTTGGGTTAATGGCGTGTTCCCCCTCCACCCCCTCAGGTGAAGCTGGACTCCCTGTCATGAGAGGTGACTAACTACCTTTCGTGTAATTCACCCACCAAATACTAAGCTGTCTGTAAACAGTACGCAAGTTTCCCACAACATAACAGCTTGACTTCTGGGTAGGATCACGGGATGTGGTGGGTTGAGCGAAAAGTATTCAGGACTTGCCAAGAACTTTGTGAGTCATATCGTCCCCTATCTCTCATCAATGCTGACAGCAAAATTCTTGCTAAGTTAGTGGCAAAAAGACTACTCCAATTGATGCCGAAACTGATCAGTCCGCACCAGTCTGGCTTTATCCCGATCCGATCCACAGCGGATAACCTTTGCTCACTATTCACCCTTACTCACCAGCTAAACCCAGATGTTCCAACTATTGCTGCATTTATTAGAAGCCGCTAAGGTATTTGATACTTTTGAATGGCCTTTATTGCTTAAGGTATTAACCAGATTGGGACTAGGTAAGGCTTTGTAAAATGGATTCAGATACTATATACCGCTCCTTCAGCTAGACCTTGCTTAAATGAAGGTCTGTCGGAGCCGTTTATGATTCGACAAGGTACGCGGAAGGGATGCCCCCTGTCGCCTCTTCTTTTTGCCCTCACCGTAGAGCCCAAGGCCTGTACACTGTGTGAATTTCACTGTCGATGGGGGGTGAATGTGGGCTATTGATATTCACTAATACGCATGTACACTGATGGTGTGATGCTAGTGGTAAAAAATCCAGGAATCAATTTGACTCCTATCATTGAGTAAATAGTGGAGTTCGGTCACTGACCCTGCCTTCAGATTAAATGGGCTAAATCTATTATGGTCCCCCTGACAAATGCAGCCACCAGACATGCGCTATCAGTTGCAATGGCAGACTGAACCAACTAGGTATCTGGGTATTCTCTACCACACAGACATCCCCACCATTATTCACGTGAACTATGGGTGCTATATGGAGAGCCTGCAATCCCAAAACGATCGATGGACCACCCAGCCGCTATCACTGGATGGTAGGGCGGCTCTGATGATAATAGTTGTTTTGCCCAAGTTACTTTATTTGTATTAAAATGTTCCCATTCCTCTATAGAAGGCCTTTTTTATTGAACTATGCTCCTTAGAAATTAAGCTGGCATGCGTGGGTTGACTGCCACTGATTGGGTGCCACACAATGCAGCTCCCATATAGTGGGGTGTGGGGAGCTGCCTCTCCTTCCATGCACCCAAACCTCCGATCAGCCCAGCTCTCACTGGCCACCCTCCCACGTATCAGGAAGCCTAGAAAGGGAGGAATGTCCTGCTCCTGCCTCGCAGCCAAAGCCTGGAACACTCTCGCCCTACACCTCTGCCAATTGCCTACATTGCCTCAATTCAGGAAGCACCTCAAGACCTGGCTTTTGGGATGACCCCAGCACTCACCGGAGCCGGCCTCTCCTCATCTACAGCGGCTTGAGATCCTCATGGGTGAATAGTTGCACTTTACCAACCCTGATTGATTGAATCAGATACGGGCAGCGCGGCTAGACATGAGAGACCATGCCGTCCAACTCACTCTCTCTATAGTTCTACTGGGGTATTTCAAGGTAGCGCCTAAGAAGTCCTGCAAACGCGTTGCTGCAGGGCTGCTTTTGGGTAAACGTAGAGTGGCCATTATGTGGGCAAGCGGACATGGTCCATAAGTTGAGGGCTAGGTAAAAGACATGTCCCCAGGTGAGGATTGGTCAGAGACATGCTGCAACCCTGCAGCCTACTGCTTGACCAGGAGACTTTTGGGACCCACTGGGGTCTTATTTCTTAAAGTTGAATCCTATTTTAGCACTGTACCACTGATGCTGCTTAACCAGCTATTAAAGGTATATAAGATTGCTTATCCTGTTTGAACCTATGTGACCCTGCATAGTCACTCTATAATGAGATACATGTGTTTTTCTAGAGACCTCTGGGGATCCATACCACTTCTTCGACACATCTTGTGTGATCTCCATGCACTGTATGTTTACGCCTGTCATAATATTAATTTAAATCGTCATGTCACATCATGCCTTGTTGAAGTGCTGTATGTGTTAGTCTTGTTCAATGAAAACCTATAAATAAATAAATTAAAAGAGGTGAAGACTCAGCCTGGTCATTCTGAGGTTGAATAAAGTCAGGATCCTCAACTTAAGGCATTTGCTAAGTGTGTGAATGTACTTCTACAGTCCTACAACTATTGATGGGATGGAGTTCACATAGTGGGTCTATGCTAGAAGAAAGAGGCTATCAAAATAGTGTTTGCGAAAGTATTGATGTAATTTACGTAAAATGATACAACAATCTGCTCATTTTGTATGGAGAGGATGTGTTCGTAGGCCACCCACAGGGTCAATAAAGCCTTGTACTCCACATAAGGCTTACGAATGACGATTTTGCAGTTTCACAGCACTTTGGTTATCACTGACATAATAATCTGCACAACCTAGGGCAGAACTAGTGTCATTCATAGAACGCGACATCCCAACTCAATGCGGAGTAAAGAAAATGCAAGGTGGGTCTGGTGCCTGTGAGAATATATTACAAATACTAACTCTGAAAGGAAATAAAAAATATAAAATCAAAATGGTCTCGACCACTGAGTGACACTATAACCAGAGGTAAATGCCAAAAAGATACAGCTCTCATCGCTTCCGCGTTGGCGTCCGCGGTGCCCAGTCACCAGAGGGCACAAGACTCCTGGGTAAGGCATTTCTAGCTGGGGAAATGCATACCCCGTGCTGGCAGTCATGCAAATCCTCGCGTCTCCTATTTTCCCGGGGCTCCGGAGCCCCGCACCAGCCGGCAGCATCACCCGGTCTCCCCCTCTGCACGGGAGTGTTTGCAAATGTAATTCAGAGCTGTGCTCAGCATATAGTTTTGTGAAAGTATTGATGTAATTTACGTAAAATGATACAACAATCTGCTCATTTTGTATGGAGAGGATGTGTTCGTAGGCCACCCACAGGTGTCAATAAAGCCTTGTACTCCACATAAGGCTTACGAATGATGATTTTGCAGTTTCACAGCACTTTGATTATCACTGACATAATCATCTGCACAACCTAGGGCAGAACTAGTGTCATTCATAGAACGCGACATCCCAACTCAATGCGGAGTAAAGAAAATGCAAGGTGGGTCAGGTGCCTGTGAGAATATATTACAAATACTAACTCTGAAAGGAAATAAAAAATATAAAAATCAAAATGGTCTCGACCACCGAGTGACACTATAACCAGAGGTAAATGCCAAAAACATACAGCTCTCACCGCTTCCGCGTTGGCGTCCGCGGTGCCCAGTCACCAGAGGGCACAAGACTCCTGGGTAAGGCATTTCTAGCTGGGGAAATGCAAACCCCGTGCTGGCAGTCGTGCAAATCCTCGCGTCTCCTATTTTCCCGGGGCTCCGGAGCCCCGCACCAGCCAGCACCATCACCCGGTCTCCCCCTTGGCACGGGAGACTGGGCGCACACATCGAAGGCTTCCCCTAGGCAGGGGAAAGCGGAAACCACGTCCTCCCGACCCCGCCCACAACCAGGCGGCGGCGGCGGACATCATGAGGCGGCTCGGGCCACGGCGGTGATCTCGGGGGTAAAACGAGGGGTGGGCACCCTCGAAAATTGAAATAAAACAGACAAAATTAAAAGAGAGAAGCCCCACAAGCCCTCCCCCCCCAATTTTTTTTTTTAAATCATGGGGGTGCGCACACACGTGCGCGCTTATAGATATATAATTTGTTTCTCTTTTAATTTTCTCAGGAACCACTGGAGGGATTTACACTATTTTACCAAAAGCGTGATCTGCGTACCAGACACTACTATTTTGACATGTTTGGTGTAATTCCCTTCAGCGGTTCAAGCTGTAGCCGTGTCTAAAGGTCCTATGGAAATTAACATGGGGAAAACATGTTTTGGGACCCCCTTTTTTCTCAGCCCCCACTTGACTAATCTCCCCCAAACTTTCAGGGAAGGAGAGGAGCGGAGCGAGCCATCTTCTTTGAGAAATTTGCGAAGATTCATCAACCAGCGCCAAAGTTATTCCCAATAGAATGTTGGGGATTTCCTATGGAAACTAGGTCCTAACTATATATACCTACTGGCTACCGCCAGTAGGTAATATATATATATATACATACATACGTACATATATATGTATTCACTGAAAAAAACATAGGTTATAGACCATATATAGTTAGGAATTTGCATTTACAAAACCTTATTTTACTAACACAAAACCATTGAAATTCCATATATAGTTAGTTGCACTAACTATATATCGCGCACCCGCAATCCACTGCTGATGATGTCACATATTACATCATTCATGACATGGTCAGTGACATCACTGATGACATCTCAAATGACATCACTGATGACATCTCAAATGACATCACTGATGACATCACTGATGACATTTCATTTGACATTACTGATCACATCACTGATGATATCATTCATGTGATAATACGATGAACCTCTTCAGACTCTAATATAACCTTAGATACAATCAGTGTAAACAGACACTCACAGACTGTCACTCATCCATGGAGTTACTCCCACACCTAGTCAGTCATCCAAAGAATCAATCACACCTCAATTTCCTCAACTATACAGTTATACAAACTTTACTTATTCAAACATATACTAACACATATTTACTCTTATACAATCCCTGATACAAGTTCACAATGATCCATACAGCCACTCACACATTCACTGGCTCTTATGCACAGTTATTTATATATGTCAACTCTCACATGTACTGTGTTTTACATATGTACTTACTTTGACATGTAGCACTGAGATATCCATTCACTCACCAATACACTCATGCACACAGTCAACCGCCCATACAGCTGTTTTCACATGCCCTTTTGAAACCATACATCCAGTGAATCAACTGCTCACACATCTATGCACAGAGTCATACACCTCCCAGCCACCCACACACACACTCAGTCTCCCATACAAATACTTGGGCAACCAATCAATAACCCATATAGTTACTCATATAGCTACTTATCAACACATGCAACAGTTTACAGAACAACAGACATAATGATGCACAAATTAAGACAGTTTAGTCACTAACCCATGCACTCACTGAGACACATTTAATCACTAACTCATACAGTCAGTCATGCACCTACTAAATCCTTCATCCAGACACTTATACATCCACTCATTCTTCAATATGTAAGACATATTTTAACTTTACAGTCACTGGATGTTGTCATCAGTGATGTCATCAGTGATGTCATTTGAGATGTCATCAGTGATGTCATCAGTAATGTCACTGACCATGTCATGAATGATGTAATATGTGACATCATCAGCAGTGGATTGCGGGTGCGCGATATATAGTTAGTGCAACTAACTATATATGGAATTTCAATGGTTTTGTGTTAGTAAAATAAGGTTTTGTAAATGCTAATTCCTAACTATATATGGTCTATAACCTATGGTTTTTTCAGTGAATTTTCAAGGTTTTGTAAATGCTAATTCCTAACTATATATGGTCTATAACCTATGGTTTTTTCAGTGAATATATATATATACATACATATATAAACATATGTCATCTGTATAAATACAAACATAAATGCATGCATACATATACTTATATGCATACAGATGCATGTTATTTACATGAAAGTTGAAAAAACACTAATAAAAGCAAAGCTAAAAAGCCACCTCATTACAAACAGAATGGCTTTAACTTAAACGAGGGCGAGATCTATTGCATTTTCAATGCTTGTTTACTTTGGTTCCATCAAGAAGGCATTCAGATGTGTCACACATTTGCCATAAATTCTGAATGTTAGCACTCTAGTTGCACATTAGATCACTGTAGTAAAGCTACTTCTCACCAGGGACGTCTGCTGCTGGTATTCAAAGTGCATGTTTCAGTCTGCATGTCAGAATTTTTTTAATGAAATAGAAGAGGATTTGAGAAGTCACTCAAAATGATCCCTAATTTTTCTTTCTGAAGCACTAATCATACTTTCTATGGCAAAATTAACCCCCTCATGTTGTTCCTTTTTAAATTGAGTGTTTTCAGACTTACCACTTCATTCCAATCAAGATGGCTTCTGGTGTGCCATACTTTTGTCATAAGTAAGACTGTGAGCGCTCTAGTTGTTCTTTAGAACACTCTGGGACATTCTGTCATTGGGCTATACTTGGGGTACATCTGGGTGATATTTGGGCTACATTTAGGCTCTTTTGTTTCTGGTGGCCATCTTGGGAGACTGTATGTCAGAATGTTTCAATGAAATTGAAGAGGGTTTGAGAAGTCACTCAAAATGTGCCCTAATTTTTCTTTCTGCAGCACTAATCATAATTCATATGGCAAAATATACCCCCTCAGTTTGTTCCTTTTTAAATTAAATGTTTTAAGAGTTACCACTTTATTCCAATCAAGATGGCTTCAGGTGTGCCATACCTTTGTAAGAAGTAGGACTGTTAGCGCTCTAGTTGTTCTTTAGAACACTCTGGGACATTCTGTCAGTGGGCTATACTTGGGCTCCATCTGGGTGATATTTGGGCTACATTTGGGCTCTTTTGTCTCTGGTGGCCATTTTGGGAGACTGCATGTCAGAATTTTTTAATGAAATAGAAGAGGATTTGAAAAGTCACTCAAAATGTGCCCTAATTTTTCTTTCTGCAGCACTAATAATACCTTCTATTGCATAATATACCCCCTCATTTTGTTCCTTTTTAAATTAAATGTTTTAAGAGTTACCACTTTATTCCCATCACGATGGCTCCAGGTGTGCTATACCTTTGTAATAAGTAGGACTGTTAGTGCTCTAGTTGTTCTTTAAAACACTCTGGGACATTCTGTCATTGGGCTATACTTGGGCTACATCTGGGTGATATTTGGGCTATATTTGGGCTCTTTTGTCTCTGGTGGCCATTTTGGGAGACTGCATGTCAGAATGTTTTAATGAAATAGAAAAGGATTTGAGAAGTCACTCAAAATGTGCCCTAATTTTTCATTCTGCAGCACTAATCATACTTTCTATGGCAAAATATACCCCCTCATGTTGTTTCTTTTTAAATTAAATGTTTTAAGAGTAACCACTTTATTCCAATCAAGATGGCTTCAGGTGTGCCATACCTTTGTAATAAGTAGGACTGTTAGCGCTCTAGTTGTTCTTTAGAACACTGTGGGACATTCTGTCATTGGGCAATACTTGGGCTACATCTGGGTGATATTTGGGCTACATTTGGGCTCTTTTGTCTCTGGTGGCCATTTTGGGAGACTGCATGTCAGAATGTTTTAATGAAATAGAAAAGGATTTGAGAAGTCACTCAAAATGTGCCCTAATTTTTCATTCTGCAGCACTAATCATACTTTCTATGGCAAAATATACCCCCTCATGTTGTTTCTTTTTAAATTAAATGTTTTAAGAGTTACTACTTTATTCCAATCAAGATGGCTTCAGGTGTGCCATACCTTTGTAATAAGTAGGACTGTTAGCGCTCTAGTTGTTCTTTAGAACACTCTAGGAGGCTGCAGTAGAACACAAAGGAATCAACTGACAGTCTCTGTCCTTGTTGGATGTACATGTTTTACTGAGAATGTCAGACTTCATTTTCACATGACTGAGAAAGATAATGTGAATTTACAGAAAATATGCTTTCAGTTTAGCTTATAGATCCCCTTCAAAACCACTGTGGGAAAATCATGAGATATTAGTTTTCTTTCAAACAATATTCATGATATCACAGCAGAAGGTTTTTTCACATGGTAAAATCACCTTAGAACCCACCACAATTCCTAAAACGAGTATGGTACCATCAACAAATGATTTATAATGTAACTAAAGTCCTAAAACCCTCTATTAACTACAATGCTTTTTAATGAGGTGCTATCATGTATATTGGTCCCAAGATGGCTGCCAACACTTCTTGGATGAAGTGCTGACAGCCAATCAGATCAGATGTGTGGTTAGGCTCCGCCCAGATATATATCTTTTTTTGAACCTAAATTACTCAAAATCCACTGGAGCACATATATTGAGACCTAGCAAAGGCACATCGGGCTAACAGTCCCTACAATTTAGCCAAGTTTCGTGCAAATCCATTCAGCCGTTCGAGCTAAAAGTGAGGCCAACCGCCCTATGGAAATTAACATGGGAAAAAGGCGTTTTGGGACCCCCCTTTTTTCTCAGCCCCCCTTTAATGAAACCCCCCCAAATTGTCAGGGGCTGCTCAGAAACAAAATGTTCCATTTTCCTGAAAATTTCAGCCAATTCCGTCCACAAACGCCAAAGTTATTAGACAGAATTTTCAAAAATCCCATAGAGAAAAAATCCTAACTATATATACCTACTGGCGACCGCCAGTAGGTAATATACATACAAATAATAAATGCTCAAGGCTTCAATGTGCCTACAGGTGGAACCCAACATGCAGACAAAGCTGTCCCAATGGAAGTGGGATTGGCTCATAAACAGCATGGTGTCTGTACACAGTGCATCCATTTGTCGTCATTATTTGTAGCCAGGATGGTGATAAGGAGATGTGGCTAGTTCAAATTGTGGTCCTGTTCATAAAACCTGACCCTCAGCATCAGATGGTTCCAGTGGCATAGTGAATTACCGATGAGGCTGCCTCTGATTAACAAGGCTGAGAAAAGGATGGATTGTTGACTTCTAGGGCCATTTTAATCTTTCTTGGCAGGAATACACTTTAAATCAAATTTATATCCTCTATATGTCGTCAGGCTCCTAACTCCGTAGTCGCAGGCATCCTTGGTAGCACACGCTCTCCAGCTGAATCCTGAAACACAAAGACAGCACATCTCAGTTTCCCATCCTCTAGTGTGCTTTGAACTTTGGTGAAACTGTAGAACTCTGCATAACATGCATTGTTTGACTGGCTGAGATAGTATGCGAGTATGAAAAGCTGTACATCACATAAACCTGCATGTTTGATGATTGAACTGAGACTTCTTTTCTACACAAGGAAGGCCTCAAACAAGTCACTTATTTCTGTTAAGTTATAATACTAAGAACTTAATAAGAGAACATAATGTCCTATTGACTGCACTCGGTGGGAACCTCATACCCAGATGGGCAAGGCAAAAATAACACATTTCCAGAATGAACACTTTTGCAGCAATAAGTCACTTCAGTATTATATTATTTGTTCATTGTACTGCAGTCTAAATTCTTAAAATCTTTTAAGCTGACACATGTTTTGCTTGGTGTTTGGATCAATCAAATACGCTTTCTGAAGGCTGAATTGGGCAATAAAACAAGAAACCAAAAGTTGAAACAAATAAAGAACCTCATTCCAAAGTTCATCTTATATTTTTTCAAAGTTCATCTTATATTTTTCAGGTATGCAGTAAGTATATTAGTGGAATGAAGACATCATGTGCTTGACTAACATTGCATTTTAAGAGCGTAAACTTCCACAGCAACAGCCAGTCAGGACACTGACAGGATTTCAGGGATATATATATTTTAGTGAAAGACATCAGGTGCACTTAGAGGGGTAATAACTTGGTACATGGTTATCAAAGCATAATGTTTCATAGATGTGTTGTAATAGCATTGCTGATGTGGCTGTTCAGGGTAGCAATTACTGAACCATTGTGCATTGTTTTGACTGTTACCCCCATTGTACATATGGGGGCTCAACAACTTTTTATATTTTTCACTTCACGGTAAGAAGAAGCAAATCTTGGGGAGACACACTTTGGCTTACCAGACAATCAAAAATAATAGGAAGAGCATCTCACACCAGTCTACAGATGACTACACGTTTGCTATCCCCCCATGCCACAGCTGTTCTTGCTGGCTACCCATAGCCATTGGAAATGGTGCGAGTGCAAGGCCTTGCTCTGATTGGGTGAATGCTTCATCAATCTGATTCTTCAACAACATGATCTTTGACGATTCTGATTGGGCATGCTTTCAACCAATTAGAAGATATTGCATACAGTTAAGACCATTCTGATCTGGCTGCTAGTGGGTTTTTGTGTTTGGGTGCAAAAGCATTTTCTGTCTTTCCCTAGCCTGCTCTTGGGATATTGTTTTGCAGTTTTATACATTGTGATCTTGGTTCACAATGAGGGATCTACAAGAGAACCAGACTATGTTACATACATATTTTGTTCTTGTAGGGAAGCATGATGTAAAGATCTGAAGTGGAGGTATCTAGTTGCGGAATAGGTTGAGGAAAGAGAATTCAAGTAATTGTCAGTTGCGAGGCTGTACATGGCCCAGAAACATAAGATCATCAATAAAACAACACTTGGGAGACAGTCAAGGAGAGGACGATGGACAGAAATGCTAATTTTCCTGCTTAGCCCCCGAATAAGCACTCTGGTTACGTTGTAGTTATTAGAGGAGATAGTTGACAATCCTACAAAAAAGAATTGCAATAGTCTAACCTAGCAACGATAGGGGGCTGAAATAGATTTTTGTGGAGCAGCTCTGCACAAATTGAGAAATATTTCCAATTAATTTACGCATGAAGAATCAGGTGGTAAGCTTCTCAATATGTGCCACAAAAGAGTTTGACATCAAAAATAATGCAGAGACTTATTAGACAACAACTTGCTTGAGGACAATAATTTGGAAGAACCTCAAAACAAATGAACATGCCCATAACCCCCCACCTTTACAATATAGTCAAATAGATCCTGGAGAGATACAAATACTGAACTGTTATTGAAGGCAGTGCATTTGTCACAATTTCAGATGATTTAGTGAAAACTTATTTATTTCAATTGGCTGCAAGTGCTGTAGTGTTAAACTAGACCAGGTATATTTTTTTATTCATTTATCACAAAAGTTCACATCTTCATCATTCCCCTTCATTTAAATGTAAAACAGCATATTTGTTTTGACCCAAGTGACTTATTGTAAATATGATACAGTGCTCCATCTATTAAGGTATCCCCAGTAATTGAGCTAGACAAGTTTTTAAAAGACACACAATTGATGGACGGAATGTAGCACAAATCAAAACATTCATCCAAAGTCAAGGGATTTGGGTTAAATACATTATTCTTTTACCCACTACGCCACCCCAGTTTCGACCTGGCCATATGCAAATCAGTCTTGACCCTGTGCCTCATGGGAACAGTCCATCCCAAACTGCCAAGCCAGGTCCTCTCTGGACCAGAAACAAGTATCCAAGTACCGGTTTCGGGATTTCGTCCCTCATCAGTCAGGATAGCTTGAATCCAGTGACGCAGTGAGCCCCGGACCCACGTCTGAGCATACCCGGCGCACTTAGGGTAAGGAAGCAAAAGACACACAATTGATGGACCATCATTCATTTGCTCACCATGCCACCCAAGTTTAGACCTGGCCATGTGCAAATCTGTTTTTAAGCACAATTGACCTGAGTGCAATAGTAATTAAGGGGGAGACTTTAACCACAAATTTGAGCCAGTAGTGGGATTGACCTGCCAGTTGCAGAGATCCTCATAGTGCAGATCCATCACACATTGGTAGGCAAACTAAGATGTACTTTGAGTAGGATCCCCAGGGAGATGGGGGGGGGGGGGGGTAATAGTTGTTAATAACTCAGCAAATCAGTGTCACAATAATGACTGCCGTAAAGCAAAGAGAGAGCTTATTATGGCAGATAACTCAAATGATTTCACGACACTAAGAGATAAAAGGTCCAAGTAAAAATGTTATTAGTGCAAACCAAGAAAAACTGAGATGACAGTGTCTGGACGGAATTGATTATTGAAGCCAAAACCAAAGATCACGCAGGCCTCTGGCGATGGATAGCCAAAGGTAACAAACTGGGATTCACAGACATCTACGACCGCTTCAACAGCACGACCACCCTGACATCCACTGAGACCTCCGCCCCTTCAACCACCATCTGCACCAACCGCCTGCTCTCCTGGACCAACATCAACGGCGACTACACCATCAAGATCATGAACACCATCCACTCTGGATCGCCATCAGACCCATGAAACCCATGGTGGACCCCAAGGACCTAAAGAACTTCCGGCCCATCTCCCTGCTCCCATTCCCGGTGAAGGTCATCGAGCAGACTGTCAACAAACAACTGACCTGCTACCTTGAGAAGAACAGCATCCTGGACCCTTCCCAGTCTGAGTTCCCCAGCAAACACAGCAACGAAACTGCCCTCATTGCCGCCATCGATGACATCAGGACCCTGCCAGACAACGGAGAAACAGCAGCCCTCATCCTCCTGGACCTGTCAGCCACCTTCTACACGGTCTGCCACCGCACACTATGAATACGCCTCCACAACGCTAGGATCCAAGAGAAGGCCCTGGACCACCTCCTTCGTCTCTGGCAAAAACAGAGCGTCCGCCTCCCCCCTTCTGCTCAGAAGCCACTGAGATCATCTGCGGCGTACCCCAGGGTTCCTCCCTACCCTGTTTAACATCTACATGGCTTGTCTCGCTCACGTCGCCCGACTGCACGGCCTCAACATCATCTCCTATGCTGATGACACCCAGCTAATCCTCTCCCTCACCAAAGACCCACACTGCCAAAGCCAACCTCCACGAAGAAATGAAGGCCGTCGCCGAATAGATGAGGAACAGCTGACTGAAGCTGAACTCAGACAAGACGGAGGTCCTCATCCTCGGTTCCACCCATTTGGCCTGGGATGACTCCTAGTGGCAGACGACACTGGGAACAGCTCCAACACCCACCAACCACGCACGCAACCTAGGGGTCATCCTGGATTCCATCCTCTCCATGACTAAGTAGGCCAACGCCATCTCTTCCTCCTGCTTTAACACCCTCCGCATGCTCCTCAGGATCAACAAGTGGATCCCCACCAAAACGAGAAGAACAATCACCCAAGCCCTCGTCAGCAGCAGGTTGGACTACGGAAACCCCCTCTATGCAGGAGCCTCTGCCAAACTCCTGAGACGGCTGCAACGCATCCAGAAGGCCTCGGCATGCCTGATCCTTGACATCCCTCGCTGCAGCCACATCACACCCCACCTGAGAGACCTGCACTGGCTCCCCGTCAACAAGAGAATAACCTTCAAGCTCCTCACCCATGCACACAAAAAGCACTTCACAACACCGGATCAGCGTACCTCAAAAGGCAGACCAGCTTCTACACCCCCACCCGCCAGCTCCGCTCTGCCGGCCTCACCCTAGCCACAGTCCCCCGCATCCGAAGAGCGACCTCCGGCAGTAGATCTTTCTCCGACCTCGCCCCCAAGACCTGGAACACCCTCTCCACCCACCTACGGCAGACCCAAGACCTGATGACTTTCAGAAGACTCTTCAAGACCTGGCTTTTTGAGCAATATCAGCATTCCCCACCCCCAGCGCCTTGAGACCATCAGGGGTAATTAGTGCGTGCTACAAATTATATGAATGATTTATTGATTGATTGAAAATGCATGGACCATCTGCCTTCGTTAAGACCATTGCTATTTTGGGTGTGAATGTTGACCACAATAGAACTAGCAAGTTACAAAGAAGGGCTTGAGGAGATTCTGACAAAGGTACTAGCCTCCAGTGGGTCAAGCATGCACACATTTGGTTTTGCAAATTTGGGTTAAAGCATTTCTGGGGAGCACCTACTTTATTGACAGCAGCCTCCCAAAAAATATTGAAAATTGCTTTCTGGCGTCCATATAAAATCGTGTTTCCCATAGCCCAGATATTGGTAGTTTAACGTCTCAGTCCCTTCTTATAAAACCAACCCCAGCTTTTGAGGAATATCTGGATGAAGTGCAGCCTCAGTTGGCAAAATCTTTGTACATGAAATTCCGCTATGGTGTTTTGCAAATCAATTCAAACACAGCGAAATGGGGTCGTAGAACTGGTGAGAAAAATTATGAAGACTGCTGTGTACTATGCCAATCAGATGTACAAGAAAATGATGAACACTCATTATTATTCTACCCTGCCGGGTCTGGTGGCTCAGTGGACTAATGTGTCCATTACAGGGGCATGTGTTCGACCTCATGGTCACTGGTTCAAATCCCGGCGGGTCCACTCAGCCTTTCATCCATCTGATAAAATGAGTACCATTGGGTAAAAATAAACATCTGTTATTCAGCGCCAAGACACCTAAGGGTAATCGTGTGCTTTACGAATACACCTGTTATGTCTGCCTATGCCACGGCAAGGCAAAAATGGATTAAACCCATTTTCCGAAACTTGGGAACTAGGTCTTGTTTTGAGGCGGATTAAATAATAAAAAACTGACACTTCACTGAAAATAGTTTTTAGTGTCAGCAGATAGTTGTTCGCTGTAGGTATACTAAGAGGAAAAACAGGTTGAAATGTTTATGTTCTAAATTAAATGTGTAGTCCTAATATCTAATATGCACTTTTTTGAGCAGGCACTTTAGAACTGTTCAGAGATTAGGCAGACCGTGTTGCTGTGTATGCTACGTCTTGCTCAAGTTCGTTTATAAGCACCTTTGAAGCATTTGCACTTTTATTGCTGTTTATTCTCTATGAGAGGAAGCTGGATTTATTACATTCACCCTTCTAGTATTGTATTTTACCAACCTAACCGGGATTTTCGATTCTCTTCATGGTTTAATTACATTGGACTGTAAGCTTAGCATTTTTAATGTATTTTATTTGACATATCAATTGGCGGCATTTTATTTAAATGTAAATATTTAGTATCCACACTTGCTTGAGGCTGCACCATTGGGATGTTTAATATTTTAATTGTGTTTTAACAACCAATATGTATGAACTGCCTATTATGTATCTTTTAGGTTTAAAAAAAAAAACGAAATAAAGATTAATGAATGATACAGTGCTCGTGACTTTTATACAGAATATGTCACATACATCAGCATTCGGGTCCAAAACTCTACTTACAACACCTCAATACCTCACTTCCACCAAATCTATAAAAACTGCACAAAACTGCAGACACAATAGACTACCTTTAAAAACTAAACACACAATAGGCAACCTTCAAAAACTGAACACACAATAGGCAACCTTCAAAAACTATACACACTATCACAAATCTTCTTAGGTGAACTAATTCCATTACTTTCTGCAGTATATTTTCTGTTTTGCATCTCTATAAAACCACCACAATTAGAGATAATTTATCTATACACCTATTAACCTTCCCCCCTACCCTCCGCCGCCCTGTACTACACTAGTTACTTGGCTGCTTCATCGGACACTATCCCAGTTCTCAATGCCTGCTCACCCTTCTTGAGATCCATCGCACCCGTTAGGTCCACAACACACAGAGGGGCATAGTCACAAGAAGATATCGCCACCAGAACATCACTTTGAGCGATGTTGTGGTGGCGCTATGACCTTCTCCATATTTACAAAGTGGCATTAAGCCACTTTTTGTGGCTTAACGCCGCCTTGTAAATAAGGCCCCTTTACACGCATCGCTTAGCGTGAAAGGGACATGAAATGGGTGTATCTGTGGGCGTTCTACTGCAACGTCCATTGCTTTTGATGCTGCATTAGATTTACCAGGAGGTGTAAATCTGAGGCTGCGACAAAAACTAACGCCATGAAAAAGAGGGGCATTGGAATGGGGAAACGAGGAGAAATACTTTCATTTCTCCTTGTTTTTGCTTTTACTATGTGTGCTGCATTTATCAAAAAAGGTGAGGTGCTGAAAGAATTGTTTACTGTGGTGAAGTTTATTATATTGGTAGAGGTGTGTGAAAATGCAGAATGTAACTTCCCCACCAATTTTTCTTAATGATCCAGGGGATCCACCTATTAGGTGGAAAAAAATGTTTGAGAATTACGCAAGGGTCTGTGGCACAAATCCCAGCGCTGAAAGGAAACATGCACTCTTGATGCATTGTATTAGAGGAGAAGGGCAGGAAGTTTTGGAGAATGTACCTACTTAAGTTAGGCAGATCAGAGGGTACTTAATGAGTATGAAATATGTATATAACAATTGGACTTACATTTTTTACCAAAAGTAAGCACAGTTATGGAGAGATTATTTTGGACGGAGAGAGCAAGGAAAGGAAGAAACGGTTGAACAGTTTCTAACTGCCTTAAGGAAATTAGCTTCCAGCTGTAAGTTCGCGGAGTTAACTGAGGAGAGGATACAAGATCAGTTTGTGCTTAGATGTACTAATGACAAAATAAGAGAAGAACTTTGGATGAAGGATGAGACACCTCTGCATGAAGTGATGATTATTGCTAAGCGTGTTGAACACATGGTTAAGTGTGTGGGTGAGTTCAGCAAAACAGGCAAAACTGGATGCAGTAATGAAAAGATAGCTTCAAGAAGTGAAGAATGTTGAAGAGAAAAATAAGAAAGGATTATGTTGATGCAAAAGGTAGCATAAGTGATAATCAAGCAAACAAAGCATTTGTGGAAAAAATGGGAGTACTTTTCGAGTTAATTTCTACAGATGTGGGAGATTGGGACATATGGCAAATGATAAAAACTGTCCTGTTTTGAAAGTGGTCTGCAATATGTGTGGGAGGAAAGGTCATTTGGGAAAAAATTGTCGTCTAAGATTCAGAAGAGATTCTAGGGTTGAAACTAAAGAAGTTACATTTCAAATCAATGACGACAAAATAGAACATCCTTCTGACTGGGTTAAGGTAGGTGGAGTTAGAATTAAGATGAAGTTTGATTCGTGCTCACACTTGACATTTGTTTCAAAAGAGGATTATTTAAAATATTTCAAAGGGAAAGTTATACTTAAATCAGATGTGAAACCAACTGGTTATGGGAAAAATCCAATCAAAATGTTAGGTTGTTTTACGGAAAACATTGAATACAATGGGAAATATGTAGGTGGGAAAATTTATGTTGCAGAAAAAGGGGACAGCTTGATTAGCTGGTCGCATCAAGCAAATTTGGGTGTGGTGCTCAAACTGAATGCAAAACCATCTGTTCAGGTGCAATCTGTGGATGGTGATGGAGAGGAAGTGGTGAGAAACTTTAAAGAATTGTTTAGTGAAAAACTTGGATGTTTGAGAAGTTACAAACACAAGTTGAAATCTGGTGCAATTCCAGTTGCAGCAAAAGTTAGGCGTGTGCCAATTTGCATGCAGGATGCGGTAAAGAAAGAAATTGATAGACTATTAAAAACTGGGGTGATTGAGGCTGTAGAGGCAACTGAATGGTTGGCCCCCATTGTCGTTGCGAGCAAACTCAATAACGAGATTCGTCTCTGTGTGGACCTTCGGGCTTTGAATAAGGAGGTAATTGTTGATAAATTTCCTCTTCCAAACATTGAAGAGTTGGTAGCAACATTGGATGGAGCGTGTTACTTTACAACGTTAGATATGGCTTCGGCCTATCATCAGGTTCCTTTGAGTTTAGAATCACAAGAGTTGACAGCTTTCATAACTCCCTTCGGTTCTTATAAATTCAAAAGGATGCCGTTTGGCCTAATTTCAGCAGCCTCGGTGTTTCAGCGGATTATGAATGACTTGTTTAAGGGTGTCAATGGCATGAAATGTTATCAAGACAATGTCTTAATTTGTGGCAGTACTAAGGAAGAACATGATGTTAGGTTGAAGTGTGTGCTTGAGAAAATGTTGAAAGCAGGGTTATCTCTCAGACGTGATAAGTGTAAGTTTGGAGTGACATAATTGGATTATTTGGGTCATCATATTTCGGGTTTTGGTGTGAGACCTAAATATGATTTGGTTAGAACCATTGAGGAACTTAAGGAACGATGTTCAAGGAGGAACTCTCGTCTCTTTTGGGCATGGCAGAATGTTACAATAAATTTATTAAGAACTTTGCAGACAAGACTGAGAAATCAAGGAGTATGTTGTGTAGGAAAAGTGAGTTTGTTTGACTGATGAATGCAATGCGGAATTTGTACAAATTAAAAAGGAACTCAAACATGCTCCGAATCTCCAGACATTTAGACCTGGTGAGCATTGTTGTTTCAAGTTAGGAATGGTGGAGAAGATCTCATTGCTTGTGCCTCTAGGTGCTTGAAGGGTGCTGAATTAAACTATTCGGTGATAGAAAAGGAGGCGCTTGCCATTTTCTGGGCTGTAAATAAGTTTAGAAAATTTGTTTGGGGTTGTCCATTTGTTGTAAGGTCAGACAACAAACCTTTAAGAGAGATTTTGGAAACAAAAGGTCTTGATGCTGTTTCTGAAAGAATTAGGAGATGGGTAATTGCTCTTCAAGAATTTGATTTTAAGTTTGAATATATTCTTGGTAGTACTAATGTTTCTGCTGATTGTTTGTCACGTTTGGTGAATTGTGTAGAAGATTTGGAAACAGATGAGAATGATGATGGTGGAATTGAGGAGAGTGAAGTCAGAGTTTGTGATATTACCTTGGGTGCTATACAGGAAGATGAGTGGAAGGAGGAATTAGCTAAGGATAGTGAGCTGGTTGAAGTTATGAATTATGTATCTAAGAATTTAAATGGGAAGTTAGCTAAACCTTGGTCATTAATTTCTCATGAGTTGGCTGTGCTGAATGGGGTTCTAGCAAGAGGAACTATAAAAATTCCTCCAGTGAGTTTGAGAAATAATATTATCAATATGGCTCATGTTGATCATTTAAGAATTTCGAAAACTAAGGAGCGCATCAGACAAGATTTTTGGTGGCCGGGTCTTGATTTGATGGTGGAGAGAGCAGTTCATGACTGTGTGGCTTGCCAATTGAGTGACAAGGTTCTCAAACCTAGGTGTCCACCTATGGTTTTCCGAAAATTACCGTTGTGTCCATGGGATGAAGTTGCAATAGATATTGTAGGTCCATTGATGGTGAGCAGAATACTCCTTATTTGTTTGTGTTGATGGACTTATACTCTCGGTGGGTGGAAGTTAGTGCTGTGCGAGAAGATACTTCTCGTTGTGTGATAACATTCCTAGATTCTATATTTAAAAGAGAAAGTTTCCCAAAGTCCTTGTTTTCAGATAATGGCCCACAATTTTGTTCAGTTGAGTTGGAAAGTTACTTGTCTGCTTGTGGTGTTGTTCACAAAAAGATCTCGTTATATCACCAAGAATCTAATGGTTCTTTGGAAAGATTTAACAAAACGGTGAACGAAGGAATCCAGTTAGCAAGAGTAAATTCCCTAGATTGGAAGGTGGAATTACAGAATAGAATTTCAGCTTATCGTTTCACTCCCCATTTCACAACTGGGAAAACGCCTTTTGAGCTGTTTAGGGGAAGGTCTTCCAACACTAGTTTCTGTCCTGGCTGGATAAATTTGGATAAAGGTTTAAAAGACAATAGTATTGATCTATGGAGAAACAAAGAGTTGCAGTTACAGAGAAAAAGAAAAAATTACTATGATGTGAGGAAAAATGTCATGGTTCCCAATTTCAAAATTGGAGACATGGTAAAAATTAGAGTTCCTGTGGGTTGTAAGAAATGATCTAAGTTCACAGATGTAAAGAAAATTGTAAAAATGTTCAAAAATGCTGTGAAAACAGATGATGGACGCATTTGAAACCTTAATCAGGTTGCACATTTACCTGTTTATGATCCGTGTGATGTTCAGATGCCTTCTGTTTCTTCTGGGAAATGTGTTTCTAATTCTGATGCAAGGATTACTGTCTCCCGCAGGAGTAACAGAGTTACTAGAGCTCCCGTTTATCTTAAGGATTTTGTATAACTATATGTTTCTAGTAATATATACTGTTATGGGCATGTTCAAATTTATTATTCATATAGAAAGGGAGATGTATGAGGTACATAGATTCTGTCCATGTTGTTCTAACATGGAATCCTGGTTCTAAGTAATTCCTAGATTTGGCAGTTGATGTGGACCTAGTGATGGCTGAGGTTGTACAATAATGACCTCTTGATTTACTACCTAATTTGCTTCAGATTTCACCTTATTACAGGTATATAATTTGGTGTTCAGTATAACACCAATTCGTGACTTTTAGCTCAGATTTAAAATTAACCCAGCATCTGCAGGGGAAAACCAAAACCTCATAAAAGCGATTTTTTATAATCTCTAAGGGCCTAGTGTCTTGGAAGCCCAAAAGCTCCCCACCGTACAGAGTGGCTCCTAGTGCCGGACTTTTGTAGATTTCAAGGGCTGGAGTCACCGGGTGCAATAAGGAGCCATGGTGAGCCCTCAAAATACCCCCACAATGTATTTTGAGCCCACGCATCTGAATACGGGGTAACCAATCAAATCTATAGTAAGCGTAACCCCCAGATAACCTCTGAACTCTCTCTCCAGAGTACAGAGGTGTACAGCAATAGGCCGACTGGAGGTAAGACCTGCTTTTTTTTAGTGCCTTAGAACTTGGTACTTTAGGTATTTTACATGGGCAAAAATTTCATATATCTATTCTAGCTTTACAGTCGGATGTGACAACCATTGGTAGAACTTGACCGAAACGAAGATATAGATTATAAGAAGAGTGATGGAGCAAGGATTCGCACGTAACGCGACTTGCTTGTATTCAGTCCTCTCGACGTAATGTTAATGTACTAATCAACATGTTTGTCCTATTAATATTGCATTACACGACATCAAAGTGAAGCTTGCATATGTGCTTTTGCTAATGTTAATTTGCTTGCAATAATATGGCTGCTGCTACGCGGTATTTCTACTGCGCATGCATCTGTCACACTCACGTGACATGACGTATCTTTCGCTTGGAGTGAAACCTTTGCTTCTGTGCATTAGAACTAAGGTGGCTGTTCTGTGTTACCGCATGCATGCAGCTTGCACTGCTGCTTTTGCTAAGCTGTTCGTTCTGCTTAACTCTAACGCAATAGTTAAATATAAAGTAATGGGAATAGAGTAGAGATATGTGGTATACAGTGCATTCATTTATTCTGTGTTCTAAAATTGTTTCTTTCTATTTTTTTATGTAATCTTGGGCCTGGGAGGTGCTATCTTGAAAACCCACACTGCGCATGTCAAATTCCAGAAGGAGCTTAAGTCATTTGTCATTGAACCAATGTCAAGCTACCGTCACTAGAAGATGCGCCTGAGAACCTTACTTGCTGACCCGAAGAGGAAGGCAAACTGTTAACATTGTATTTCTATAAGAACATCCATTGTCGGGTGGAATAAAACATACGTGGGAAAATAAATTGATGGAAGGTAACGCAAACATTAATATTCATTCCAAAAAGTTTCATTTTGGTATGGTGTGATGACCTCTCCTCTCTTCTTGTCCAATCAAAATTGGGGATCTTTACACTTGCAACATTGGAGTATGGGACACTGACCTAAAAAATAGTATAACTAGGGTAGGCTAAGTTAGTTATTTTTTCCGACTTGTCCGAATAGCTGACCTGTCACTGACTCAACGCACTCAATAGGGATCGGGAGCAGAGGTGCTGGCGGAGCACTCTCTCAGAAGGTTCGAAACCAGATCGGGGTTTGAAAGCTGAAGTGCTGGCAAAGCACTTTGACAAACAAATCGATAACTCGTACCGGGTTCTGGCTGTTAGCTGCAGAGAGGGAGTAATGCAGGGGTTGCAACTTTAACTGCGGGTGCCGGTCTTAACCTGTGGTGGTCCTGTCCTGATCCAATTTGGCTTTACCTGTCCTGATTCTGATCTGCACCTGCTTGCCTTTATGGTGCCTGCACTTTCGGGGTTCTGTCCTTTAAACTGACCCATGGCCAGGGTTAGTTCTTCACACCATTCTAGGTAAATATTCAATGTGGGTATGTCATTCTTCTGATTCCTTCTCTCTTCCCACCCTAATGCCAAATGCGTAAAGACTGCCTTATAAAATCTATACATATTTTTATTCTAATCGTTATTTTTCTAATTGAGAATTTTCTATTGCTTAATGCTTGGATTAAGACACAACGCTACGGAGTGTGAGACTGACCTTGTGAGAGAGCAGCAGTACCGGGACTGGAGAAGCGCAGGAGCGCCAACGACCACCCACGCTGAGCAAACCAGCCGCCTCGGGACTACAGATCCCGGCGTCCCTTGCTACGGCGCATACCCTGATGTGAGGGCTGCGACAGGAGGGGCCTATAAACAACTGTGCCCTCAGCGTCCCGGGACGCAAGCGGGACGCCAGGGGCTAAGCCCGGGCAAAGGGCAGGCCCTCTGTGGCCCTCAGAGGCCTGAGGAGCCTGGCCTGGGCCATACCCCCTGCCCAAGTCAACCCGCCTTATTGATTATTGGACACCTCATCTTCAAGTACAGGTGCAGTATATAGCAGTAACCTGTAACCTGGATTGCTAATCTTGTGTTGATAAAACCCCACTGTTGTACTACTAATTGAGAGCAAGTACTGTCATGGATTGTCGAGTGACTAGAAGTATGGGTGCTGGGGGAGTACAAAAGCTAACTGGCACCCTTGATGATTTTATTGTCCGTACCAATGCCTTAATTGATGAAGGGATTATCTTAATGGACAGAAGGGTGTCCCAAGATTTGGCCATGGCTAAAAGATCTTCATTAGGTCGCATTGCTCAGGCACGTACGCCCAACACCTTGACTTGCCCAAACAACCTGGCCAGGTTAGACAAAGACAATGACGGGGACCAGCACTTACTAAGTTCGCAACAGGGCCTTGAGGTCCCCCTAATCCCATCTTGTTATCAGAGGGCGGTCCGGATATTGATCTGGTAACAGCGAGGGCGAATAATCGACCGACGGCCACTGACATAAATGAAAGAGGGTTGAAAGAGGGGGCAATTCCCAAAAATAAGGTCAACAAATCGATTACTCGCAAAGCTAGGAAAGTTAAAAACACCCATAATCAGGATGCATCCATCGTAGACCCTGTGGCTGTGAGTGGGGACCTGGCGGTAGGTGTAGAGGAAAAAGAGGGGGCACACCTGGCAATTGCTGGTTTACCATTGAGCCTTCCAGACGATACGATTGTAGACAGCAGTTTGGAGGAAATTATGGAAGTAAGTGGTGAAGAGAACAACCCGGTGGAAATTCGGCTAGATGGAAGTGGGACAATTGTGACGAATAATAACATCCTTGAAATGTTAAAGATCCTCCTTGAACCTATAGAGGCAAGGCTACAATGTTTAGAAACGGTGTTGAAAAACATCCACAAAGACATAAGTGCCCCTAGTTTCAGTCTAAATACCACGGCCCCCCAGGTTGTGACCAAAGTAAATAAGCCACCCTTGGCCGATAAAAATGTCACCCTGGGTTAAAACATTGTACCAAAGAACCCGATCAATACCCCAAACACTGGAGGTGCAAAGGCTAAGAACCCTGACCCTAACCTAATACATAATCCAGCTAAACCCAAGACAACCCCTCAAGTTAAATTTAAAGATCCTATACCCTTGACCCCAAATTTAGACTCAGCCCCAAGAGATAAGGAGGAGGCCCGAAGAAATATCCACCTACCCCCAGATGCCTGTCCTTATGTAGTTATCTTAACTGGGGTAACAGAAATATCACCATCTTATGTGGAATCTTTCCAGACATTGAAAAATAAAGTTTGCCACTGGTTATCAAACAACCATCCCCTACCACCAAACTTCCCCAGCAACATCCTAATGGTGGAAAGAGCCCCTTGGGTGGGTGGGAATAGAAAAAACTTACAAGGGGATTGTATTGTGGTAACCTTTGAGAACCCACAGGTGGTAGAACATATTTGCAGAGTAACCTCTCGTTACCAAGCCAGTACTGTCACTGCTAGGCCACTCTCTTATTTCTACTTGCCTGAGAACCAAGTGGATAAAAGATGGAGTTGGCTAAGGGGCCCAAATGACCAAAAAAGTAGGCGCAGGTTCAATGCCCCATGGGAGGGGCGAGCTCACGGTTTGGAGGAGGGTGGTGATGACAACTGGAACCTGGTTAAGAGAAGAAGAGGTAGATCTATTCAAGGTGGGTTCGTTGCAGGGTCACAGAATGGACATCTTTACAATTATCCACAGAATGTTAATAGGTACGATAACCATTTTTACACCCCAATGGCCAATCGTTATGAGTGTTTGTCAAATTTGGATTGGGTCGATTGACAAAAACAGGGTCCATCGTTCAACTGGTTGCAAAATATCTCCCCAACCCCATCACAAAAGGAAAATAGTTTTCAGGCTGTGCAGGAGTCAAATATTGACTTAATTCCTATCATCAATCAGGGTGCCCGAAGGAGGTGACTCACTGCCAGAAAAAAAGGATCAAACACTGGGGAAGGGTGAGATGATCGTGGCAACATGGAACATTGCTGGCCTCCGGAGTAAAATTGATGATCCCATATGGAGGGACTTTATAGCTACTATGGACATAATAGCCATACAGGAAACCTGGGACACACAAAATATACTTACTGTTGATGGCTTTACTACATTTTTTCTTCCAGCTGTCACCTCTGCTCGGGGGCGTGCACGAGGGGGTTTGGTTACTCTGGTATCTGCTAAAATCTCAGGCACCTACAAGGAAATAGCTACTGGATGCCCCTACTGTCTCGCAGTTCAAATTACCCGTAAAGGCTCTCACAATGTCCTGGTAGTAAATTTTTATAATTCCTTTGATAGGGCCCACTCGATTAGTAATCTGATGATGTTAAACTCTTTTCTTTTTAAATTTAATGAGTCATCGGAGTCTGATTGTACTATCATGTTAATGGGGGATTTTAATGTTCATAGCTTGACTCCTACTCTTCCTCTCCCTTCAGCCCAGCCGTCTTCTACCAACATCCGCCGGCGGTGGGCGCCATCTTGAGCGAGGCAGGTGAGGTCAGCGCTCTAGTCGCCCCGTCCTCCCGCCCTCCTGTTGTATTTAGGTGAGCCCTGCCCAGAGCTCTGTGCCTTTCAGAAGCTCTCCCTGGTGAGAGGTACTGGGGCTGCGAGCTGCTGAAGAATTCGAAAATTGCGATTTTAGGCAACTTGATTTTAACATTACTAGCACTGTAATTGGAGCGTTTTTAAACTGCTTTTAAAACCGCCGTACTTTTTATCTTTGGGGGGCTGTCAGCTAAGGGGAATTGAGCTTCAGGTACACTGACACTCTTGACACCTACTCTTCCTCTCCCTTCAGCCCAGCCGTCTTCTACCAACATCCGGCGGGGGTGGGCGCCATCTTGAGCGAGGCAGGTGAGGTCAGCGCTCTAGTCGCGCCGTCCTCCCACCCTCCTTCCTCTGTATAAATGTGCAACCCGGCCAGACGGCGCAGCGGGCTGGCGCAGCGGGCGCGCCGGTCGCGCGCCAAAGGCGTGCCTTAGCCAAGCTCGTCTGCGCCCGTCCGCGCCAGGATCGCGCAGGGAGCGGGCCATGCTGTCCAAACCCATCCAGTCATCAGGTATGACTCTAATGAGCTGCTCTCAGTGCGTCAGACAATGGCTAGCCATAGCTGTAAGGGACATCCCCCCACTGATTGTCTCTGTGGCCCATTCTCATGCCGCTCCTGCAGATGGTCATCCCTGGGATCCACGGGCGTCATCCCTCACCCATTCCCCCCACCAACACACAAGCCTATCACCTTCCACTGTGGACTCATCAACGCCAGATCTTTAGCTTGTCATGGACAAGATATCCATGACCTCATACTTTCTCACGACATAGACGCCCTTTTCATCACCGAAACCTGGCTAAATGACGCGTCCAACCCCGACTTGGCAACCGCCCTCCCTTTTGACTTTACCATCCATAGGCGGGATAGACCATGCGGTAGGGGAGGAGGGTTAGCTATCATCATTAAGAAATCCTTTAAGTGCCACACATCTGAACTGGCCTTGCTCAAGGACTGTGAGGGCATAGGCTTTGTGATTCAAATTAACTCCTCAACCTCTTTCTCAGGAGGGCTTGTCTATCGCCCCCCTGGAAACGCAACGCCTTTCTTGGATTCCCTTGACGAAACCCTTGGATCACTCATGACCCATTATCCCACCTTCACTCTTCTTGGTGATTTTAATCTTCATTTGGAATCCTGCGTAGACCCTCACACTTCAAATTTCCAACAATCTCTTGATATTTTTGGTTGTTCCCCCTACGCACCGGGATGGCCACACGCTAGATGGCATCTGTACAAATTCAGTCACTCTAGCTGTATCTCCCCCAATCCCACAAATATGGACTGACCACTGTTTTATACCTTTTTCTATCAAGGCAAAACCTTTATCGCAACCAAACACTAAGAACTCCCCCACCCCCTTCTCGACCAACTGGAAGAAAGTAGCGGAGCGCATTAAGTTGCACCCCCAGCCCCTTGCCCCCCCCTCCCACCATCGTCGGAGACGTATCACAAGACTCCAAAAACTTCCATATGTGGATTGAGAGACTGGTTTCGGCCAACTCCAATCCAACCAATCAAAAACCAGTCCCCCGCAAAAGAAAGCCCAATGCCCCCTGGTATACCCAGCCCCTTACCGAAAGCCACCATATGTGCAGGGTCCTTGAAAGAGAGTGGCGGAAAACTTACGAGCATACTTCCAGAACCCTATATATCCGGCAGAGGAAACAATACCTCTCTCCAACATAAAAAAAGCTAAAAAGGAGTTCTTTACCACAGCCATAGAAGTAGTCAAACAGAAACAACATACCATTTTTAATATAGTCAAGTCTTTCACCCACCCCAAGGCCCTTGCACTGGAAATTCCTCCATCCCAAACCCTTTGTGACCAAATTGCTGATTTCTTCATTGAGAAAATCAATAACATTCAAAAGGATTTCCTCCCCCCCCCCCTCAATCCCCTTACAAGCTGCCGACACAAATTCACCCTCTTTGGGTAATTTCTCAACAGTTTCTCTGTTACAAACACAGAAGGCCATCATGACCTGTCGATCGGGAGCCCCCACGGACTCCTGTCCCCCGAGTATCCTCCACCATCTCATTGAGGCCGTCAACCCTCCAATCAATACCATTGTTAATGAATCCCTCAGCTCAGGCATTGTCCCCGCTGAATGGAAGAAGGCCATTGTTAAGCCTCTAATGAAAAAACAAAACAAATCCCCGACAGATCTATCTAACATGCGCCCAATCTCCCTACTTCCGGCACTAGGCAAAATCACTGAGCAGCTTGTGCACGAGGAGTTAAAAGCCTTTGTGGAAAACAATCACATTCTGCACCCACAGCAATCTGGTTTCCGCCCTGGCCACTCCACCGAAACTGCATTGATTGAGCTATCGGACTCCATTAAGTTCTTGCAGGATGAAGGGAAACATGCTGCACTCATCCTGCTTGACTTAACCGCAGCATTCGATACCATCTCTCATGACATCCTCATTAACAGAATGCGCGAGATTGGTGTGACGGATACTGCATTAATATGGATAACATCATTCCTATCCAACAGATCACAAACAGTTTCACTAGGCCCCTTTCTCTCTGGCGAAAGACCCACTACATCAGGTGTGCCCCAGGGGTCCATACTCAGTCCACTCTTTTTTATTATCTACATGGCCCCCCTGCTTACACTGATTGAATCCCACGGCATCCTCGTAACATCTTATGCTGACGACACCCAACTAGTCGTCACCATAGATAAAAAACACTCCGATGCTGCCCTCAGCTTTCAGAATTGCCTCTCCCAAGTCTTTTCTTGGCTCAACAATAACCATCTCAAGTGCAATAGCGCCAAAACTGAAATTATACCCTTAGGCAAAGACATCCTCTTCTCTCCAAAAGATTGGTGGCCTCAACACTCTGAAGCCCCGCCGAGTGCGGTTTCCTCGGCCCGCAATCTGGGTGTCCAAATTGACTCGTCCCTCAGCTTTGACGATCATGTGCGCATCACTGCAGGGTGCTGTTTTAACCTCATTAGACAGCTGAAGAAATTCTTTGATTTTCTTCCTATCTCAGCCAGGAAATCTGTCGCCGTGGCCCTGATCCTATCCCGGCTGGATTACTGTAATGGCCTCTTGGCAGGAATAAAGAAGTCCACCCTTAAGAAACTGCAAAGCGTCCAAAACGCAGCGGCCAGGCTCGATCTTAAACTCCCAAGAAGGTCCTCGGCCTCTGCAGCCCTCAACACTCTCCATTGGCTGCCCCTTCACAAAAGAATCCTCTTTAAACTCCTTGTCACGGTTTTCAAAGCCAACAGGAATACAGGCCCTTTCTATCTAGCTAAGCGCTTTTTGCGCTACACTCCATCGCGCTGCCTGAGGTCATCAGGAGCTAATCTGGTTACTATACCCAGAATCAAGCTCAAAACGAAAGGTGGAAAAACTTTTTCATTCCTGGCGGAGAAGGCATGGAACGGCCTCCCCTTCAACCTCAGGCACGCCCCCACAGAAAGCCTTTTCAGGAAACTCCTGAAGACTTGGATATTCTCTCAGCCCGATTCATCGGTTCTCGCAGCCATTTGATCCTTGTTTCACCAAGCTGGTTCTTCTGTTTGCTCAGCGCCAAGATGCTCCTTCCGGAGCAATAGTTGCGCTATACAAATCCCAATAAATATCAAATATCAAATATCAGGACAAATGTCCCTCTAAAGTCTTATTTGGCCCTCCGAATGAGGAGAACATTCACTTTGAGCATTCTGACCAGGGCATATTCTTGGAAACTCTGCTAGCCGAAAATGGGTTAACGCTACCTTATGGGTGTGATGAGGATATTCCAACATTTACAGGACATGGTAGCGGGTCTGTAATTGATTACATTTTTTTAAGCCACAGCTGTGGAAGCCATATCACTAGTTATTCAGTTGTGCGGTCTCACTTTAGTGATCACAACCCAGTTGTACTAAGGATTAACAATGTAATTGCAATTAGGGAAAGTA
The DNA here is from genome assembly GCF_964263255.1 of Lissotriton vulgaris. Lineage (NCBI taxonomy): Eukaryota > Metazoa > Chordata > Amphibia > Caudata > Salamandridae > Lissotriton > Lissotriton vulgaris. Next base: position 10,401,855 of record NC_141697.1, read on the forward strand.
GGTTGAACTTGGTGGACAAATGCGACATGCGACTGACTGACCAAGGCCGTAGAATTAAATGGTGCAAGATAGTTCCTGAGGAGTTTTTCAGTAATCTTCGTTGCAGTAGCCGGGAGGAACTAAAGCTTTGTATGGATGATCAGGCGGGGGACAATGAAGTGGTGGAGGCGTACCAAAAGATTTGCTTTGACATGGTCTCCAATCTGACATGGCAGGGTAGAGGCAAAGCGTGAGGGAAGTAAGGCTGGTTTGACAAGAATTGCTCTGCGGCCAACCATAAACTAAAAATAGCCCTTAAAACTAAACCAGTGGATAGATCGCTTGTGGCCACCCTTAGGAAAGAATATAAGTCAGTAGTTGAAAAAAGATGGCGCGAGATTAGAGAGGACGCTTGGGCTGAGTTGACATCAATAGATGTACTGAAAAGCAGCACCAAGTTTTGAGCTGTGGTCAACCAACCCTACTTTTCTAATTCTAGTAAAAACGAAATGGATTGTGGAATCCAAGAGGATAAATGGCACCTGCACTTTAAGTCTGTTTATGAACAAGAAACTTTGGGGGCAGAGGCTTTGACCACCTTTACCAAACTGCCTTACACCCTATCTGCAGATGAGGGTGAGGTGGCCGTAGCCATTGGTAAAATGACTAGTAACAAGGCTCCAGGGCCGGATGGTGTTCCCTCCGACCTTTTTAAGGTTAATATCCCATTTTGGTCCAAAATTTTAGCAAATGTTTTTATTAGTATTTCAAAAACAGGCATTCCAGAGACATGGTCTCAATCGGTGATTGTCCCTATCTACAAAAAAGGGGATAGGGGTGACCCTGGCAATTACCGCCCTCTATCTCTTATCGATTCTGCTGTAAAAGGCCTAGGGAAAGTGGTTCTATGTAAACTTACTGACTGGCTAGAGGACACTAATACCCTCTCTCCCTTACAGTATGGTTTTAGAAAGGGGCGTAGTACCATAGACCAAAGTCCGAATCTGCAATTGCTTATAGGGAAATACACAATTGCGAAGCCGGGATCCATGTACATTGCCTTTATGGATCTGTCCTCGGCATTTGATCGAGTTAACAGATCCAAGTTATGGGGCCAGCTTCTCAAGATAGGAAAAGACTCTAATATTGTGTATTTCCTAGCGGACCTCCATGGAGATTTAACAGCCATGGTAAGATTTGACAGAAAAGGTAACTGCACGGGTAACATCAGAATCACCAACGGTGTAAGGCAGGGATGCATCTTAGCTCCCCTGCTCTTTACACTATACATAAATGATCTGGGTGGAGGTTTGGGAGAAGCAAACAAGGACATCCCGAGAGCAGGGAAGTATCTTTTACCCGCATTATTATATGCGGACGACGCTGCTCTCCTATCCAGAACTGCAGTGGGTCTCCAATGCCTGTTGAACTAATTTTATGATTTTATGATAAACCTTGATTTAAGTGTTAACTATGGAAAATCTCACGTCATGGTGGTGGCTCAGAAAGGGAAGGTCAGGAAAAATGTAATGACACTGCAATGCAATGGGCATAAACTAACAAGGGTCTCTAGATTTCCCTATTTGGGGGTTGTATTTAATGATTGTTCAACGTGGAACCCCCAATTACTGGAGAAAAGAAATGCCCTGGCACGTTCAATTTCAGCAGTGCTGGGCTTCTCACGTAAGCTAGGGATGAAACCTCTAGAGGCAGTTTTAAAGGTTTATGCCGCTAAGTGTATCGCAATCGCCATGTACGGTGCAGATTTATGGGGTTTTAGGCCAGTTAAAATGCTTCAGGTAACGGAAGATAACTTCCTTAAAACAATCCTCTCCCTGCCACGATCCACGGCCGGCTTCATAGTACACCAGGAATGCGGCGTGGACTATCTGGAAGATCGAATCGCCATGGCCCCCCTACTTAAATGGATCTCAGTTTGGCTTAACTTGGAATTGGAAGTGAACCATGAAATTTTTAAGGACTGCCTAAAGCTAGATCATTGGTTGAAATACGTACATCAACTATGTGTAAAGTTAGGTCGGCCTGAATTGTTTAATGAACCATCTAACCTTGTTAAAGGTGACCTGAAGTGGGTTAAAAACACTTTTTTGTTGAACCGAGGGATGGACAGAGAAGGGGTGGAACTGTTAAAGCCATCGGTCAGGACTCATCAACTGATCGTATCCACTGGACATACTCTGGAACTTCACTTAAAGGTTGTGAACAATCCAAATCATAGATTCCTTTTAACAAAGTTCCGGTTAGACAAATTTCACCTGCTAATTTCTGGCCGTCCTGGTTGGACCAAGCAACACGATCTAGAGTTGTGTAATTGGGATGGCTGTTCAATCATGGATACTGCACATTTCCTGTTTTTCTGTGATTATTTTAAAACTATTAGGAAAAAGTTTATCATACCCTTGTTGAAGGGGAAGGGGTTTAGGCAAGTTAAGCCAGCTATATTATATTTACAATTATTATCAAACGTTTGGGAGATCTACAATGTAGCCAGTTTTCTAAGCATAGCGGTGAGACTTAGCAAAAAGATTAACTGGCCCTAGATGAATTACTGTAAATATCAATCCCCGTAACTTGAATCAAATTTTAAACTAATTTTCTTATGTTCCTTTTTTAATTATTTAATGATGTACATATTGCTGTTCTTAAACTTTACACCGTGTGTCAGCATTTTTTAGCTTTTTAATTGGGTACTCTCTATACTGAATGTCTGACTAAATATCGAAATTAAAAATATCGACATACAAAAATATCGGGACAAAAATATCGAAGTCAAAAATATCGGAATCCTATCCCTAACAAGGTAAGTACAAAAATATCGGAAAAATAATATCGTAGTACAAAAATATCGAAATAAAAAATATCGTTTTTTAAAATGTATTAATAATGATGTTAAAATAATTATAAAATACATATAATGTTACAAATATTAAATAAAAATATTAAAACATAATTAAAAAATTAAAACTAATACATATACATTTAAAATAAATTAAAAACTTAATAATTTAATGTAATTTTATATTTTGTAATTTCATTTAATTGATTTAATTTAAATTTATTTAATTTTTACCCTGTACGACTGTACCCCAAAAACCCAAAACTGACCCAGAACCCTAAAAATACCCCTTTACCCATGAACTGAAAACTGACCCTGAACCCTAAAAATACCCCTTTACCCAAAAACTGAAAACTGACCCTGAACCCTAAAAATACCCCTTTACCCAAAAACTGAAAACTGACCCTGAACCCTAAAAATACCCCTTTACCAAAAACTGAAAACTGACCCTGAACCCTAAAAATACCCCTTTACCCATGAACTGAAAACTGACCCTGAACGCTAAAAATACCCCTTTACCCAAAAACTGAAAACTGACCCTGAACCCTAAAAATACCCCTTTACCCAAAAACTGAAAACTGACCCTGAACCCTAAAAATACCCCTTTACCCAAAAACTGAAAACTGACCCTGAACCCTAAAAATACCCCTGTACCCATGAACTGAAAACTGACCCTGAACCCTAAAAATACCCCTTTACCCATGAACTGAAAACTGACCCTGAACCCTAAAAATACCCCTGTACCCATGAACTGAAAACTGACCCTGAACCCTAAAAATACCCCTGTACCCATGAACTGAAAACTGACCCTGAACCCTAAAAATACCCCTTTACCCATGAACTGAAAACTGACCCTGAACCCTAAAAATACCCCTTTACCCATGAACTGAAAACTGACCCTGAACCCTAAAAATACCCCTGTACCCATGAACTGAAAACTGACCCTGAACCCTAAAAATACCCCTTTACCCATGAACTGAAAACTGACCCTGAACCCTAAAAATACCCCTGTACCCATGAACTGAAAACTGACCCTGAACCCTAAAAATACCCCTGTACCCAAAATTAATTAATATTATTTAATTACCAATTAATTATTAATTAACAATAACAATAAAGTAAATATATTAGCACATTTGCTGTAATTAATCTAATTTAAATATTAATATCATTTTGCACAATTAATTAATTAAGAATAACAATAAATTATATATAAAAATTACTATAATTAATTTATTAAATAATTAATAATAATTAATTACCAACTAATGAATCATTATAAATATGAAGAAAATTATAATAATTAATTAAGTAATTAATAGAAATTAATTACCAATTAATTATTAATTAAAATATATACAATCATATATCAATTAAATAATTATTATTAAATTACTTCCCACCCTATTCCCCTATAAACCCATAACCCGCTACAGAACATATTTATCAATTAATAAATTAATTAAAAATAATTTAAAATTAATTCTCAATTAATTAATTAATAATTCCTAATAATTAATAATTAATTTAACATAATTAAATTACTTCCCACCCTATTCCCCTATAAACCCACAACCCGCTACAGTAGTAAAACACAATATTTAATAAAATAACATTAAAAAAAATAATAAAACATAATTAATACAATATAATATACACTAAATTTATTTAAAAATAGATATTAGTAACATCAAAGTTATTAATTTCGATATTATTAACATCGATATTTACAACTTCGATATTACTGATATCATACCAATATCGATATTTAGACTGTCGATATTACTTACCTTCGATATTTTTGTATATCGATATTTAAACTTCGATATTTTTGCTTATCGATATTTAAAAATCGATATTTTGTCTGTGTACCCTCTATACTGAATTGTTATGTCTTTATGCTGCATGGTGTCCTGTGGACCATTTTGTGTGTTTTTGTACTTTTGTGGTTTTGAAAATTGAACCGAATAAAGTATTTCTTTCTTTCTTTCAAGACATTTAAAGAATTTTAGATAAAGAGTTTAAACACTTCTCGTGTTTGTGTTTATTATATGAGTGCCAAAGTTATTATTTTCCTATTATTCTAACACCCTTGATCCCTTAGGACTTTAGGTACCGACTACAAGGATTGGTAAGTCAATGGTATAGGTCCTAAATGAAATTCATAAAGCACTGTTTAGAGTAAAAGTGCACAGATTACCTGGTTAGACTCACATACAAGTTTATGTTGTTTATGGGCCCAGGTGAGTACGGTAAGACGAATCGGGTGACCTGCGCATTCTATCAAGAGACTGAGTGAGTATCGGCCTCGTTGGGCTCGTATAACACTACTTAACCTGTCACCTGATTACAGAGAACACATAGAGACACTACACACTGGTTTGCAATATCTAAGGCATTACACAGGGTGTCCCTATTCTACGACACACTAAATACTAAGATAATGCCCTTCGTATCCTGAGAAAACATGATCTAGGTTGTGGGCCTTTCACAACTCCTTCACTTCTCTGCAATACTAAGTATGTACTGGATATTAGAACATTGGAATGTTGGGAGCTCCATTGAAAACAATGGAGTGCTCTGGGCTTATAACGGCTGGTATAAGCCTGGAGCTCCAACATTCCAATGTTTCTTTGTTCACAGCTCTGGCTGTGAACAAAGGCTGCAGGGAGCCTGAGGGGATTTCAATCCCCTCACGCTTCCAAAAGGCTTAGTTTTTTTGTTAGAACATTCTGTCCTCTAGTGACAGAATGTTCTAATAGCCTTATAGCCCTTCGTAGATGGGCTATACCGCTATTAAAGTCCCTCTCCCTTGTTAAAGGCCCTCGCCTTCAGCTCGGGGATTTTAACGCTGGAGAGGGCCTTTAATAGCCGGTATAGCGCATTACGGCGGGCTATAAGGCTATATGAAACTTTGGATTATGATTTGTCATAGAATCTTGCCCTGAAGAAGTCTGCTGTGACATCAACAGCTTGAGTCGAAACACATGTTGGCAAGGGGCTCGTATAACTAATCATGGAAAAAAAAAAAGAGATATTGAAATCATAATCTTAACTCATTACTGTGTGCCTGGAAAACAGTACTGATGATTGCTGGTAGTCAGACCAGGGCGTCAGTCTAAATGATCCAGGTTAGAGAGACAAACAAATCTGTTGGAGGTCGAGACTGAAGACCCATCCCCAGCAGCAGCCCTGGAGGGCAAGGGCTTGCAACCCACCCTTTCCCTGGGTGACAAATGCTTATAAAAAAAATGTGAGGGGGACAAGGTTAATGTTGTCTCTCACTAAACGGGCCCTAGCTCCAACCACTGAGCCAGACCAGGGCTCCCACGATTGATAACACGATCTCCTCTAAATTCTTTAGGTGATGGGCTCACCCAACCTTGGGTGATGGGCCCACCCTCCTTATCAATAGGATGTCATCCTATTCAGGTATTTTTAAAATCCATATGATTGATCAACCAATGACATACCTTAGTTTTTTGGTACCCATAAGACTCTTCACGGCATCCCTGGTGTGGGGTAACTCCAGTTTGAGTGTCCACGTAGGGACAGCAGGCAAGGGTCAGACAGGGCTGTGGCTGAGGGGAGTCGCTTGAATCTGTGAGCTATGCCCTTCTCAATGCGCCCAATCCTAAAGTTTGAACCCATGAACCATCTGCCTCTCTTGTTCCTGACCCTGGGGGGCACAAATCACTTGGAACTTGGGAGGACTGGTCAGAACCTACGCTCTCCAGTAACCTTGAGGGGACAGCTGAAGGAGTTATATTACCAACAGAGCTAGCCAACTGAGGCTACGCAAAAAACTGACAACCTGAGGCAACGTTTAAAGAAGAAATCAGCAGGCTAACAGTATGTTCATGGTAACAAATCTTATCCAAAAAGGGAGAAATACATGCATGCACAGAAGACGAACATCTGTCCAAGATGCCACCCCAATCGATAGGTGGGGGTACACCATCCTCAGCTGTAGGTCTAATTGAAGCCTGTCCAGACAATCAGGAAGCAAGGGGGGTGGGGGGTGGGGGTCTACAGACTCCTTGTGATCACTACGACTGAAACTGCATTGTAATTTAGCCCATCCCCCATGCTTCGTTTTATGCTTCCTTTTGGAGCTAGGTTCACTGTCACTGATTTGCGTGACGTCCGGATTGCAGAAACATGGAGTGGGCAGGGCAGCAATCTGCTCTGTAGCCATATCCACCATTTATCCAGGTGGAATGATGGGACCTTTGGATGGACCTGCCGGGGAAGCTAGAAGACAACCAGAGGCAACTCCAAAATCCAGAGAGAGACACCTTTCGGTCAGTTCTGTTTCCTTTAAAACAACATTGACAACACAAACCAAAAAAAGACTCCAGAAGTAAGAACTCTGTCCCTTACAATTTTCTTTTTGCCCATTATTTTGTTCCCGCTATGCAAGGACCTCAAGAAAATGTGAAGTAGGAGTGAAATGAAAGTGCTAAGCGCACTAGAGCCGACAGCCACCTAGAGATCGCACAGCCAGGGCACTACACGACAACAGGAGGGTCAGCAAGCTACAAATGAAAGAAAATAGGCCTGGCCTCTACTTTCACTATGAGACTCCCCCACTCCCGGGTCCAACCTTGCACTGGAAATGTCTGGGGGAAGTAGTAACACCTCAAACCAGTGCAGGGACAAAAAAGTTTACCAACCCCCACTAGCCCGTGTCTACATAGTCGTGGAAACTTTAAATGGAATTATAGCTAAGGATTTTCTGGTGGGGGATACGTGGAACAGCTTAATCTGGAGGCAGCAGCAAACCCCTGCTTCCTTCAAACACATAGGGGCAGATTTACAAGCCCACTGCAACACATTTGCGCCACCATTGTGTCCGTTTTGTCACGCAGAGGCAGCGTAAATCATGCGCTACGTTGCGACTTATTTACAACGTGACGCATCTAGGCAGATGTGTCAGGTTGTAAAGCACTGCACCACATGAAGCCTGCATCAGGTTTGATGTGGGCGTTCTGTCGCAGGGTGGGCGTACCCTCGCAGGAAAGCCCCGTAAAACTGATGCAGTGAAATCTACAAGATTTAACTGAGTCAGTTTTATGACGCCGCTGCGTCAAACCCATATGCCTGCGGTGTAAGGAGTAACGCACCACGTTAAGTATCGGTGGCCCCTGTGGATTGCTTGAGTTGCGTCACGCTTGCTACGCGATTCCAGCAATGCGCTGCCCTTACGCCACAGATGCGTCTGTTCCGGCGCATCCCTACTGATTTGCAGAGATGCTCCAGACATTGTAAATATGCCCCATAATTCCCTGATAAGATAATGGGATTTGATAAATGGAAAAGCGTTCTTGCCCTCATGCACGCAAGAGCATGAAAACAAGGTTCCTTTTCCATGGCCACTCGGGCAAGTAAACAATGAACGGGCCACAAAACACACAGGGCAGTGTAGTCACAGTACCTGAATGAGTTCCAGATAGACCTGCAGACTCAGGCTGGTAGTGGGGCAAAGTTAAAAAAAACAAGAGGGGGGTCCAGCCCAAACTCCTACACACAAGGTGAGGAGTGGATGGGCTCACCCTTGGCATGAGCTCTGCCCAGTCACAACCCATGCGTGTCCTGCGCCTCAGACTCAGGCGCAACACTTTGTAGCGCTGATGATCGGGCAGCCCAGCCACTCTCTGATCGTTGGCACTCTGACAGCGCAGGGATCTCTGGGACTGAAGGTCCCTTCCAGGAATGCAGAGATGCCCCCACACACTACAGTGGTAGTCCTCTTCTACTATTACCTGTACTCCTAGGTACATATAGCTTCCTTCTGATACAACAGCATTTACCACCACCACAAGTTTATCACTACCAAAGCCATGCACAGAATCCTAAATCTATGTAAAAGCATTCTCTTACCAGAGAGCTTTGATTCTGCACAGAGGTCCACTTTTGCATAGTCAAGGTTGCAATTAACTCATTTGGTATCAGGGCATTAGTACTTTAGTGACCCTTCCATACCACTTACTCACCGCTAGAACACTATGCCCTCCGCCCTGAACACCCAAGGCTGGATCCAGAAAGATTGATGTATAATTATGTGGGACTTACTATTGTAGTACCTCTAGCTTACTCATGAATTTCACAAGTGAAGCAGGATCACCCCTGGCATTCTCCTGGAATTAAGGAGTGCAACAAGTGTGATCACATCAACATCTTTGCGAATCGGGCACCTCTACCTTCACACTATTCCCGAGCTGACTGGCTCTTCGTTAAGAAGAGTGCCCCCCTCCACAAACTACTTGCAATAGTCCTCAAAGCCTTTCATAGTAATCCCAGAATGTTCTTTCTGATGCCAAATATATCTCTTCCTGCAACTTAAAATTAGCTGATCATTGCTTCTTAACCGCACATAGACTCCACCCCTGCACCTCTAGGTCAAAGCACTGGAACACTCTTCCACTGGCCATTGGACAGGAGTTCAAAGGTCATGTGCTTAACTGTTCATGCAGCCAGGCTTTAAATGTGCTGGGTCCCTCCAGCTCTCAGACCGGATAGTATTTTAGAACAGACTTTGAAACCGGTCCCTATATTCACGCCCTTGACTTCCATGGGATTTCTGAACAATACATGTGATAAAGTTTTAGGGAGTCCGTGTCAGTGAATCAGTTCTGGTTTATGTTTCACACCTTGTCCTGAATCTTGCACTCCATTAGTGTTAGCTATTTCCTAAGCCGTGTTCAGGTGTTTATGACAGCCGCGGCTGAGAGCTCCGGACTTGACACTAAAAGCAGTGCGAGGGCCCGATTCACAGAACTAACTTAAGACAAATTCCTAAACTTACTACTTCTGGTATTCACAGATGGCATTTAGTGGTAGTAAAGTTAGGATTTTGTCTTAAGTTTGTCTTAAGTTTGTCTTAAGTCTGTCTTAAGTCTGTCTTAAGTTTGTCTTAAGTTTGGCTTCAGTCAAACTTAAGACAAAGTCCTAACTTTACTACTACTAAAGGCCCTATTTGAATACCAAAAGTAGTAAGTTTAGGATTTTGTCCTAAGTTAGTTCTGTGAATCGGCCCCTGAGTTTCTCACAATGCCTGGCAATGGGATGTTCGGAATACATGGTCAACCACTCCCTGGCTTTTCTCCACACAAACAACCCTTAAAAAAGCCAACAGTCATGTCTAGTTTAGGTGGTCCTATGTTGTTGGGTTATTATATGGGATAAAATAACAGAAAGCTCAGAGAGAAACCAAAATACTGGTCGGGTGGCACACACACACAGAAATTGTTTGTGTTTAAGTCAAAGCTATAACTGCAAAGGTCACGCCCCATGCAGAGATCCCCCGCCTTTTATCTCATTCGAGATCTGCATGCAGTTCTTCCTAAGAGTAAAGCTATGCCAGTTGTGCCTATGTACCTCAAGCAAGCAGTCATTTGCCTGTTACACTGACCTGTTAACATGTTTCGGGTTCTATGGCACTCGCATATCTATGACCTTTTTGTTTTTTGTTCCACTCCACCTGTTTTCACTCCCATGTACTGAGGGGGTCATTATGATGGCGGATTCCCCGCATACTCCGGGCCGGCGGAAGCCACCGCCGGCCCGGAGTATGCGGGGAATCCGCCGAGGAGGCCTGAAAGACCCACCGCCAAATTAGGATGGCTGGTGGGTCTCACAATCTGTCCTCCACTTTTCCGCCGTGGTCGGAAGGCGACCACGGCGGAAAAGCACTAACATGGCTGGCGGTGTCTATCAGACACCGCCAGCCATATTAGGATGTAGGGAAAGTAATGCTTTTCCGCGGCGGCTTTTCCGCTGTGGAAAAGCATACAGATATTCACTTTAGGGGCCCGTTGTGGGCCCCCTGGGTGAAGGTTGCATGGGGGGTGCACATGGGGGGTACCTATGGTACCCCCCTGCCTTTGCGTGCACGAAGTGGCAGGCACCGCGCGGTGCCTGCCACTTTGTGCATGCAAATGACTGCTTTCATTTTTTACATTGCGGCGGGTGCGGCTTCAAGCAGCACCCGCCGCAATGTAAAACATACAGGATGTGGCCACCAGGGTGGCAGTCACATCCTAATTGCCACGGAGGGACCGCCGCTGCCCATGTGGACGGTCCCTCCTACTCAGGGGTGGCGGACGGACGCAAGTCCGTCCGCCATCCTAATCGACCCCTATGTGTATTCTTTTTGTAATGTCCAACACTGTTTTTCAAAATGTTAATTGCGGCTGCATTTAAATAAACGCATATTTTATTGAATTCCATAAATAAATGCTTATTTTATCTGAGCATTCTTCTCTAGTGCTCTAAGGCACAGTGTATCCGCGCGCTGTACAATTATACAACATGATGCACAGATTTTTACTGGGACCTGTTAATAAGTAACCATAATAAATAATTAATAACGATGATGAACCATCCGTCAGGGTTACCTGGTTCAGAGCCGCGTGATCTTGTAAAGGTGGAACACTGGTTCTCGTTGCCTTTACAGGGAGTGTTCACAAAAGATTCGCATCCATTAGAGGACCTGTCATTGAAGCAAATTGGACACTTGAATCCGTTTGCCACCCCTCTTGCAGGAAACTCTAAAGGAAAAAGGAAAATACATCTCAGGGGTTTTTCCACTACATTTGAGGAATAAAAAAATCACAAAGGTGATAATGTCCAATCCAACGTCAAAGAGATATGAGGACCTGTCCTTACAGAACCACATCCCTCCTGGCAAGACTGCCCCAGTTAGCCGCTTCCACAAGGCAGCCACTCACTTCTCAAATCTCCAATATACAGGTCGCCCATTGTGCATTCCTTGACAAACATACACTTTCCAGACAGGGGATAACCAGGTCCATCGGTACATCTCCTCCACTGGGGACATGCTGCACCAAAGGGCCTGCCAGTCTCACCTGCAATGCAAGCTGTCCCAGCATCTTTATAGATGAATGTGTTAACATATTCCCCAGAACCTCTGACCACGACACTGTGGCCCGTGGACTCCACAGAGTAAACATTGGAGCCAACCCCATTGACCTCATATAATGTAGACTGAGAGGCCTTTTCACTCTCTACTGGGGTAGCGAAGCCAGGCCATCAAGGCTCATTCTTGGAGAAGTATTAATATAGCAAGATAAAGTAAATAACACTCAACAAACTCAAGATGGAAAAGGCTTTTGTTTACAGGTGTGTTAAAGAGTAAATTAAACACAATACACGGGGAACCCTGGAAGGCCCCAACACCTTCTTGTGTTGAGGAACAACATAGAGCGCTCATATAGTGTCCTGCACTTGGTTGCTGTGACATTGGTGTCCCAATGGGCTATGCTTGAGTTGAACCAGAGAACTTTGCGACTTGATACGAGGGATGCAACGTTACATTATAGCAACAATCTTATGATATTTCCGACTCTGTCCAAATGGCTCTGACCCGAGAGGACTCATCTGCTGGTTGAAGCTTCAGCTACTCAACTTTGAGTGGGAACACTCTTCAAAACCTATTAAGGCTGTAACAGTTTTTTAGTTTGTAGAACGGAGGGCTGTGATAGTGGATCGATACTCACTGTGAAGTCCTCCATTGATTATGGATGGTGTTATCACACTCCCGGTCCCAACTGAAATCTTCTAGTTGTAAGGTACACCAGCAGTCCCCATGAGAACAGGTCTTTAGGATAGAGACCCAGCACAAAGAAAAGTGGTATCATCTTCATAAGTTCCACCATCTAGACTTCGTCTTTGCGTCCTTGGATTTGGAGATGGATGGCTCTGGGTTGGGCTCTATGCATTGACGCATCCTTCCAGGGGAGGGCTGGGAATCCAAAGCATCTCTGGCAAATTTTGCAAGACCAGCCCCCCAACGGTGCAGAGGCTGTGCAGTGAGAGAGCCTGACCACTACAAAGGGGGGCGTTGAAGGGGAGGGTTCCCCACCCAAAAACATTTTGGGGAAAAAAAGTGCATTGTACAACACATTTTTCACTTTATATGTTCAATTGTTTTAGCTTTAAAGCAGAGGAGACCTTTATTCTAGAGGTGCATAGTAAACTATGAGCTTACTGTGCTCCAGGATATAACCACCAGCGCATAGTAAACGGTGCATAGTAAACGATGAGCTTACTGTGCACCAGGATATGACCACCAGCGCATAGTAAACGGTGCATAGTAAATGATGCATAGTAAACGATGAGCTTACTGAGCACCAGGATATGACCAGCAGGGCATAGTAAATGTAAATGTAAATGTAGGTATACTTATATAGTGCAACCTGTCACCACAAAGGGCATCCTGGTGCTTGCCTAGGGAACCCGTCCTGGTAATCCCCTGTGAGAAGCCCCGACAGGGTGTCCACAGGGTGAAAGTCAGGCATCCCGCCGCGAGGGGCCGTTGTGGAGATTAAGCAAGCTATTGCCCAGAGTCGCAGAGTGTGAACCCGTGAGTGAAGGAGGCACCGGGACGAGAATTATCGAGTCCGTGGAATTTGTAGCCCAAGACCCGCCGGGGCGGGGAATTGAACCCTGGTCCAGGACCGATCTCAGATTCCGGGTCTGCCGCCTCTAACCCCTGAGCCACACTTCTCCATAGTAAACGATGCATAGTAAACAATGAGCTTACTGTGCACCAGGATATGACCAGCAGCGCATAGTAAACGATGCATAGTAAACGATGAGCTTACTGTACACCAGGATATGACCACCAGCGTCTCTCATCTCTGCACAGCCTCTCCCTCATATATATTTTGTTTTATAGCACCTCTCATACCAGTGTAGGGTGATGGAGCACTTCACACACACACACAGACACAATGTATCATACATGTGTAATCACATTATACAAAACGTTACATAAGGCAAAGGGGACTATAACATGTAGGATTCACATGCTACTGATACTTGTAGGCAGGTTTTAAGAGTGCTTGGTCTGGAGAAGCACAAATCCACATTCAGAACATAACACAGTGGTTAGGGTTGACTTAACTAATAAGAATTTATTTCTACCCCAATTTTTTTTTTTAGCATCATCAGGATAAAGAAAGCCTGGGAAAATCATAACTTTCTAACCTATACCATGCAGCTTGCATGCAGCTCTTTGATGGCACCGCATTGCTCATAGTGCTAGATTACCATGGCAACCTATGACCTTCACAGTCACAAAATAATCTCTGTGACAGTAGCCAAATGAGCTATGCACAGAAAATATTGTTCTGTGAAAATACATGGTACTTGTTCTTTACAGCAGGCATATTAACCCTCTGCGCTACCTGCGATGAGTCAAAACTGGCACTAGACAAAACACTAAGTATGGGCGTAAAATCCGTTTCGCAGGTGAATTTGCAGATTTTTGAAAAATTTTCGGTCTGGGAATCGCGCGACTTTGCCCAAAAATCCGCAAATTCGCAAGTTGCGAATTATTTTGCTTGGTCGCGCTTGAAAAATATAATATCGCGCGCGCGGCATTGACTTACCGTGATTCTGAGTCCGACGAGTTATTTTTCTCCCGGTTTGCGTGGGCTGTGCCATTTTAGATCTTGCTGCGTGATCGCGCGTGAGTTTTTCGACCGCAAATACGTCATCGCGGTTTGCCATTTTGCACAGCAAGAGTTTGACAACGCGAGTACGTGATAAGGGCCCGCGATCACACATCGCGGGAGTAAACAATGCCACACACGTAGATGCAGCGCGCAGCTGACATACAGCGAGAGATTTGAACAGCTTGCTTTCCCGAAATTGCAAAAATTGCAATTCTGCACAAGAAATCCACCGCAGGCAGCATAAACCTTCTGAAAATCATGACTTTTATCAGAATAACTCCTCAGATTGAGATTTGCCTGGACTTTTTGGTGGAAGGAATCCATTTTTGGGGGGGGGTGGGAGGAAGGAAGTGCCCCAGAGTCTCCAACTTCCTGTTCCTGTCCAGCAGGCTCCTCCCAGTGCTTTGTCCATCTCCTGGTCACTTTTCATTTGGATATGGAGCTGGAAGGATTACTTTTTGTGGCTGCTGCTGGATATTTGTATTTGAGGACTTTTTGGACTTCACTTTTGGATTTGAGATTTTACAAGTAAGTTGGTGTTGTTTGTTTGGGGCATTGCAGTTGCTGCACCTACAATTTTAAAACTTGTTCACAACTTGAATGGAGACACATATGGGGGGAATCCACAAGTAAGAACATTATTAACTTATACAGTGTTAAAGTCACTGACTTCCCGTGTTATATCTGCAACTTAAGATACAAGTACAATACCATAATAAGGTTGCATCATCTGTTTGTACAAAATGCGCCACCTGGATAGCTATAAGCAATAAACTAAATCTTCCTGACAAGAACATTTAGCCCCTTCACTGCTAGCAAAGATACACGTTGTATGCCTAACTACAGAGCAGATAAAAACATGCGGGGAAAAAACTGCTGGAAAAAAACTGCAGTGAAATTATGGCCTACTACTGCCTCAACTGGAGTATATCTATAGGCTACAAAATTATGTACTTCAGGAAGCAGAGAACGAAATAGCAAAAATAAAGGGAAACAGCGAATGAAAATCTGAAAAATGCACAGTGGTATTTTCCGAGATTCGGAGAGAGCATGCCTGAGGTGGAAGTAATTCACCTGATGTCTACTGGCTAAACCAAACATATATGAGCTGCGTGTATCTAGCAAGGTGAAAATAATGCCATGTGTCTCCATTTACAGACTGTTGTTATCATTTTCTTGATCATGCTGATTAACTCTCTGTATATTTTAGGATTTCGCCCCGAAGAAGGGTACCTTCAGGTCCCGAAATGCATTGGGCATCGCTACTCCTGAAAATTAACGTGTATTGATACATGAATATATATGGATATTGTTTTTCTACTTTTCAGAAATACATTGATAGTGATCTTAACATGTAATTATTTATACCTTCATGTATAATGTGTTGATCTACATGCATCACAGGTGTAAAATAGGTGCAATGTATATATTTGTATATGTTGGATGAAAGTTCTATGTCAGAAAATTATAAAATAGAACTTATTATTCCACAACACTTGTTTCGTGTATAATTTTATTATTATTTTTCTTGTAATTTGTTGGAAAATTGACATTTTCCCGTGGGAACAGTGCTCACTACAAGTAGGTTTCCTCTACTTAGCTACCACTATTCACTCTTTGTGTGAGCCAACGCAATTTAGTGGTGATGCACCCTTGGTTTAGAGCAGTGTAGCATTTTGATAATTTGACTAGTTTATTGAGTGCACCTCTAGGTTTTCTTCCAGGCAGGCCCTGGCCATGTAGCTGGGGGTCAAGGGGCCATTTTGAATCCAGGCAGCGTGCTCAGGCCTGCACCCAGTTTGCTCTGCTTTCTTCCATTAGGCCCAGGGGTAGTGAGTGGTGCATGGGCCAAGTCTTTCTGTGGGGTGTCTTGAATTTAAACATCATTGAGGGCATGGATGGCATTGTGTTGTGGTGATTTGTGTGTGTTTTTCCACTTTTTGGGGTGGTGTTGGGGCCTGGCCATGTGGGTGGGGGCCATTTTGAGGCCTGGTCCAGGCAGGGCCTGGCCATGTGGTGGGGGTCAAGGGGCCATTTTGAATCCAGGCAGCGTGCTCAGGCCTGCACCCAGTTTGATTTGCTTTCTTCCATTAGGCCCAGTGGTAGTGAGTGGTGCATGGGCCAAGTCTTTCTGTGGGGTGTCTTGAATTTAAACATCATTGAGGGCATGGATGGCATTGGAGTGTTGTGATTTTTGTGTGTTTTTCGACTTTTGGGGTGGTGTTGGGGCCTGGCCATGTGGGTGGGGGCCATTTTGAGGCCTGGCCCAGGCAGGGCCTGGCCATGTGGTGGGGGTCAAGGGGCCATTTTGAATCCAGGCAGTGTGCTCAGGCCTGCACCCAGTTTGATTTGCTTTCTTCCATTAGGCCCAGTGATAGTGAGTGGTGCATGGGCCAAGTCTTTCTGTGGGGTGTCTTGAATTTAAACATCATTGAGGGAATGGATGGCATTGGAGTGTGGTGATTTTTGTGTGTTTTTCGTCTTTTGGTGTGGTGTTGGGGCCTGGCCATGTGGGTGGGGGCCATTTTGAGGCCTGGTCCAGGCAGGGCCTGGCCATGTAGCTGGGGGTCAAGGGGCCATTTTGAATCCAGGCAGCGTGCTCAGGCCTGCACCCAGTTTGCTCTGCTTTCTTCCATTAGGCCCAGGGGTAGTGAGTGGTGCATGGGCCAAGTCTTTCTGTGGGGTGTCTTGAATTTAAACATCATTGAGGGCATGAATAGCATTGTGTTGTGGTGATTTGTGTGTGTTTTTCCACTTTTTGGGGTGGTGTTGGGGCCTGGCCATGTGGGTGGGGGCCATTTTGAGGCCTGGTCCAGGCAGGGCCTGGCCATATGGTGGGGGTCAAGGGGCCATTTTGAAGCCAGGCAGTGTGCTCAGGCCTGCACCCAGTTTGCTTTGCTTTCTTCCATTAGGTCCAGGGGTAGTGAGTGGTGCATGAACCAAGTCTTTCTGTGGGGTGTCTTGAATTGAAACACCATTGAGGGCATGGATAGCATTGGATTGTGGTGATTTTTGTGTGTTTTTCGTCTTTTGGTGTGGTGTTGGGGCCTGGCCATGTGGGTGGGGGCCATTTTGAGGCCTGGTCCAGGCAGGGCCTGGCCATGTGGTGGGGGTCAAGGGGCCATTTTGAATCCAGGCAGCGTGCTCAGGCCTGCACCCAGTTTGATTTGCTTTCTTCCATTAGGCCCAGTGGTAGTGAGTGGTGCATGGGCCAAGTCTTTCTGTGGGGTGTCTTGAATTTAAACATCATTGAGGGCATGGATGGCATTGGAGTGTTGTGATTTTTGTGTGTTTTTCGACTTTTGGGGTGGTGTTGGGGCCTGGCCATGTGGGTGGGGGCCATTTTGAGGCCTGGCCCAGGCAGGGCCTTGCCATGTGGTGGGGGTCAAGGGGCCATTTTGAATCCAGGCAGTGTGCTCAGGCCTGCACCCATTTTGCCTAGCTTTCATCCATTAGGCCCAGTGGTAGTGAGTGGTGCATGGGCCAAGTCTTTCTGTGGGGTGTCTTGAATTTAAACATCATTGAGGGCATGGATGGCATTGGAGTGTTGTGATTTTTGTGTGTTTTTCGACTTTTGGGGTGGTGTTGGGGCCTGGCCATGTGGGTGGGGGCCATTTTGAGGCCTGGCCCAGGCAGGGCCTGGCCATGTGGTGGGGGTCAAGGGGCCATTTTGAATCCAGGCAGTGTGCTCAGGCCTGCACCCAGTTTGATTTGCTTTCATCCATTAGGCCCAGTGGTAGTGAGTGGTGCATGGGCCAAGTCTTTCTGTGGGGTGTCTTGAATTTAAACATCATCGAGGGCATGGATGGCATTGGAGTGTGGTGATTTTTGTGTGTTTTTCGTCTTTTGGTGTGGTGTTGGGGCCTGGCCATGTGGGTGGGGGCCATTTTGAGGCCTGGTCCAGGCAGGGCCTGGCCATGTGGTGGGGGTCAAGGGGCCATTTTGAATCCAGGCAGCGTGCTCAGGTCTGCACCCAGTTTGATTTGCTTTCTTCCATTAGGCCCAGTGGTAGTGAGTGGTGCATGGGCCAAGTCTTTCTGTGGGGTGTCTTGAATTTAAACATCATTGAGGGCATGGATGGCATTGGAGTGTTGTGATTTTTGTGTGTTTTTCGACTTTTGGGGTGGTGTTGGGGCCTGGCCATGTGGGTGGGGGCCATTTTGAGGCCTGGCCCAGGCAGGGCCTGGCCATGTGGTGGGGGTCAAGGGGCCATTTTGAATCCAGGCAGTGTGCTCAGGCCTGCACCCAGTTTGATTTGCTTTCTTCCATTAGGCCCAGTGATAGTGAGTGGTGCATGGGCCAAGTCTTTCTGTGGGGTGTCTTGAATTTAAACATCATTGAGGGCATGGATGGCATTGGAGTGTGGTGATTTTTGTGTGTTTTTCGTCTTTTGGTGTGGTGTTGGGGCCTGGCCATGTGGCTGGGGGCCATTTTGAGGCCTGGTCCAGGCAGGGCCTGGCCATGTGGTGGGGGTCAAGGGGCCATTTTGAATCCAGGCAGCGTGCTCAGGCCTGCACCCAGTTTGATTTGCTTTCTTCCATTAGGCCCAGGGGTAGTGAGTGGTGCATGGGCCAAGTCTTTCTGTGGGGTGTCTTGAATTTAAACATTATTGAGGGCATGGATGGCATTGTGTTGTGGTGATGTTTTTGAGTTTTTCCACTTTTTGGGGTGGTGTTGGGGCCTGGCCATGTGGGTGGGGGCATTTTGAGGCCTGGTCCAGGCAGTGCTTGGCCATGTGGTGGGGGTCAAGGGGCCATTTTGAAGCCAGGCAGTGTGCTCAGGCCTGCACCCAGTTTGCTTTGCTTTCTTCCATTAGGTCCAGGGGTAGTGAGTGGTGCATGAACCAAGTCTTTCTGTGGGTGTCTTGAATTTAAACACCATTGAGGGCATGGGTGGCATTGGATTGTGGTGATTTTTGTGTGTTTTTCGACTTTTTAGGGTGTTGTTGGGGCCTGGCCATGTGGGTGGGGGCCATTTTGAGGCCTGGTCCAGGCAGGGCCAGGCCATCTAGCTGGGGGACAAGGGCCCATTTAGAAGCCAGGCAGTGTGCTCAGGCCTGCACCCAGGTTGCCTTGCTTTCATCCATTAGGCCCAGTGGTAGTGAGAGGTGCATGGGCCAAGTATTTCTGTGGGGTGTCTTGAATTTAAACATCATTGAGAACATGGATGGCATTGGATTGTGGGGTTAATTGTGTGTTTTTCAACTTTTTGGGGTGTTTAACTGATGTTCCTCTGGCTTTCATTGCTTTTAGGTGCTCAAGAGAACCACCAGTGCCAGGAAGAAGTCCTGCAAGGGTGTGTGCAGCACAACGTCACGTGACGTCACGTGTGGTCACAGACAAGACAACTCTGCAACTCGTGCAACTGCGGCCTGCTGTTATGACATCTGAACAAGAGGGCCCCAAAAAAAGGTGGCCGTAGCGCCTCAGCGAAAAAAGTTGCCAGTGCCACTGCCAGTAAGAAGGAGCAGAAGAAGCAAGTGGCACCACCTACCAAGGAGACTGGTGTGCCCACCGACACCTTTTTTGGAGAAAAAAAACTACGCCTGCAGCAGCAGCGGTGTCCGCCGGTGACTAAGCTGGAAGCAGCACCTCCGCTTCATTGGGCTCAGTGCCACCACGCCAAGTTAGGCCCAAGTCCATGAGCGCCGCAAAGGCAGCCACTTTAGTTGTTCAATCACCATCGACCAGTGATGTTGGCTCATCACAAGAAAGTACCATCCAATCAACGCCGGGCGTAACTCAGCTGACGAGTGTTCAACAACCACAGCCGCAACGACCACCACAGGTGCAACTAGTACAAGCGCATGTTCATGGGCAAGGAGAGGCGCAAGGAGAGGCACAAGGAGAGGTGCAACTAGAGGTTCATGGAGCGGCACAACTGCCTACAATGCTTGTTCCTCCAGAAGTAGGGGCACATCAGGAAATTGATATTGAAGCGGAGGTATCATGCGAGGAAGCCACTCCTCCTGATGTTTATCCATTGTCTTCCAGATCCCCAGCAAGAAAAAGGTCAAGGAGGGCTACTACTACTACTACAAGTTCTTCTTCAAGCCCCCTTCATTCTGATGACCTTGATCCTGATTGGAACCCACAAATGCAGTCTGAGAGTGAGGCACGCCATGAGCCGACAAAGGTAGCTAAGCCTAAAAGGAAGGTTCCTGCAAGGCTTCCACTTATGGGTGATGATGACGAACAAGAAGTGGTGTCTTCTGCTGCTGAAAAACAGCCTGACGATGATGACCCAGTCATCACAGACGTCACTCCAGCCCTAGCGGGCATGCAGCAGACAAACATTTTCACCCTCGCCCGAATGGCTGCTGAGCCGATGTGGGCGGCGTGGCACTGGTACCAACACCAACGCAGTTAACTACAACACCAAACCGACCTACAGCTTCCATATTTTCTCGTCAGAAGGGCCGGCAGGGACCTCCATCCAGCTCGACCTCCATTACCTCAAGTAGTGTGCTGTAAGTGAACAACAGAAATGAATTCAGCCACGCCCATCCTCCACTTCATCTGGCATTGAAAGTTAAAGTAGCACCTCCACCACCAGCAAACATTTCCAGTCCCCAGTTTGGGACTTCTTTACTGTTAGCCAAAAGGTGGAAAACATGGTCGTTTGTTCAATTTGTAAAGTATCAGTTAGTCGGGGTAAGCTTGGTACCAGCTATTGTACCGGAGGCCAGAGATGTCATCTCAAAAAACACCACACTATCCAGTGGGATGCACACCTAAGTAAGATCCAGGAAGTCCAAAGTAGAATTGATCCAAATGTATCCATTGACACTGCATCTAATGCTGACGAAGGGCTGATTGTGCAGGGGAGGAAGTCAAGAACCGGCGAACATTTTTTCTGGTACACCCAGTACCCCTGGCAGCAGCACTGCAGTGGTAGCGCCCACACCCTCTACCCCTCCCTGCAACATGTATGAGGCACACTAAGAGTCTGGGAGAGACACCAATGCGAAAAAAGTACATCAATGAGCCTAACTGGGTTGAAGAAGTCTGCATCATCATCATCATCACGTAAAAACAGTCCAGCGCACCATTAGCAGCATGTTTTGGTTGGATGCGCCATTTGAACGCAACCACCCAACGGTACGTCTGTTTTATGCAAAGCTGGCTAAAATGCTAGCGCTGGACCTTCTCCCTTTCTCTTTCGTGGAAGGGGTGGATTTTCTTGAATTTGTGGCAACAGTTTGCCCTAAATGGAAGGTTCCTAGCCGGTCCTATTTTGCCAGGGTTGCTGTTCCAGCTCTACATCAAGATGTGCTGGAGGTGATTGGCGCAGCTATTCTGAAGAGTTCTGTTCACACTATCTACATGACAACAGACATGTGGACCAGTTGCCAAGCCCTTGATTACATGTGCATCACTGCACACTGGGTCTCTTTTGCAGGGATTAATGAGAAGCTATCTAAAGGTGTTGACACGGACAGAGTTTTTCAAGCTACTCGCAAACATGCAACAGTAGGCATGTTTACCATGGAGAAATATCACACTGCACGTAACCTTTTGGAGGAGTTTCACAGGAAGGTCGATGAATGGCTGCATAGTTGGTTATGTTTTCACGGATAATGGCAGTAATATAGTTAGGGCCGTGACTGATAGTGGATATTTCAGAGTGCCGTGTTTGGCGCACAGTATTAACATCGTGGTGCAAGAATTCTTGAAAAAAGAGGACACAGTCATCAAATTACTGACCACCTGCCGAAGAATCTGCACACATTTCAGCAAATCTTTTAAGGCCCGGAAGCAGCTGAGAAGCTTTCAACATGAATGTAAACTGCCAGTCAAAGGACTAATCCAGGAGGTGGCAACACGTTGGAACTCAACCTTTTACATGCTTGAGCGTCTGTCTGAGCAGTGGGGGGTAATATATGAGTATGTCTATAAACTGGGTTATATCTTATGTTATCTTCTCAGGAGTTTTATTGAGCGCTCAGCTACTCAGACAAGAATGTCCCGGATCTATCAGACCTAACACAGCATAACCCCAGCGGCAGAGGGGGAATTAGAGACAGAACAGCCACATTTTAAGCTCTTTCCTGAAAGAGGCTAAGTTCACGCTCTTTCTCAAAGCGAGTGGCAGAGCATTCCAGGCCCTCGGCGCAAGATATTTAAAGGACCGACCACCGGTCCACACACGTCTGATTGCCGGGACCGTGGCCAGTGTCAAGGCGGCCGAGCGTAAGGCTCTGGATGGATGGTGAAAGCCAACTCTCTTCCTCAAATAGAGAGCCCCAGTGCCATGGAGGGCCTTAAACGCTATGGTAAGAGCCTTAAACTCAATGGGTTTCCGGATTGGCAACCAGTGGAGGGACTTCCACAGTCCAGTGGCATGAGAACTACGGCCAAGGCCAAAGATTGCTCATGCCGACGAGTTCTGCACTACCTGCAGGTGAGATTAAAGAAACTCAGGCAGGCCAAGGTAGAGTACATTCACGTAATCCAGTCTCGATCCAACCAAGGCTTGCACCATTATTTTCCTGTGGGCAATGAAAAGGAGAGGGAGGAATTTCCTTAACATTTTTAGTATTCCAAAACACTGTCCGACCAGACCAGGAATCTGTGGTTTTAGAGAGAGACAGTTGTCCATCTTGATGCCAAGATTCTTCGTTACCGAGGAGGAGTTAGAGGAAGGTGGATACATCCCAGCTGGCCACAAGGACTTCCATCTGGGATCAGGAGGGCCCCCAAAGAAGAGGAGCTCAGACTTATTGGAGTTACATTTCAACTGGTTAAGTTGAAACCAGGAAAATACCGCACCCAAGCAGTTCTTAATGCTATCTCCATCAAAGTCCTAGTTCCGTCCGCATGTGAAAAGAAGCTGTGTGTCATTGGCGTACGAGACAATCTGGGTGCCAAAAGACTCTGCCAGTGCCGCGAGAGGGGACATGTAAATGTTAAAAAGAGTGGGGCTCAAGATCGACCCCTGAGGAACTCCCACCTCCAGAGGCGGCAATGCAGCAGAGTACGGAGGCGCCAAGACTGTCTGTTGTCGGTTAGATAGAAACTACTCGAACCATCTGAACACCGTTCCCCGAACACCAATCTCCAAGAGTCTTACCAGGAGGCGGTCATGGGGAACAGTGTCAAACGCCGCCGATAGATCTAATAACACAAGCAGTGCTTTCCCTCCATTATCTAGAACTTCCTTGATGGCCTCCGAGACCTCCAACAGTGCCGATTCAGAGGTGAAGTTTTCCCTGAAACCGGACTGGGTGTAATGCAAGATCTCATGTGACTCTACAAAGTCAGCCAGGACAGAATGCACATGTTTTTCGGCCACCTTGGCCAGGATCGTATGCAGCGATATAGGTCGATAATTTGCATGGATACTGGGGTCCAGGGACAGTTTTTTTAAAAGGGGGAGAACCATCACCTGTTTCCATGCTTGCGGCACAACTCCCGTTTCCAAAGACCGATTTAAAATCGGATTAACAATAGGATTAACGATGTATGCTATTTTAGCTAGAAACTTGGTGGGGAATGGATCAAGTGGGGAGCCGGATCTCATTTTAGACAGAACTTCCAGAGAGGATTGAAGTTCCATGGGGGGGAAAGTTGACAGGATAGGCTGCCCAACAGCCACCGCAGGAATGGGGGTCCTGGGTTAAGCACACCCCCTACCGCCGCAGCAGGGAAAGTTACCTGGATGCCTTTGATCTTATTCACAAAGAAGCTTGCTAGTTGGGACACCCATGGTTCCAAAAAGGAGCACTTAGACGTGATGGCAGCCGGGGAAGTAAACTCCTTCACCACCAGAAAGATTTCTTTACTGGTGGAAATGGCCTCACACAATCCTTCTGGCAAAGTAGGCTTTTTTCCGGAGATAAATTTCCCTATGATAGGCCTTAATACTGCACCTATAAGCCTCCTTCAGAGGTTCCAAATAACTGCTCTCTCCATGCTCTTTCGGCTTTCTTACATAGCCTACGGCTGGAATTAGGCGCTGGAGTAAATCACGGCGCCGATGCGCGGGACGAATTCTTGAGGGACCGCTCGGGCGGCGCCAGCTCCCTCAAACAATGCACTAGCCATATTTGAAAGAGATCAATATCTTCCTCAATGTCACCTGACAGCAGGCAAGGGTGATTCTTCAGGCATTGTTCAATCATGTCAGGAGACACCCTATGGAAAGCACGGGGTATCTGTGGGGAACGCCCTTTATCTCTAATGGTGGGGCCGGATTTATGCAGAATATCAAAGGTCACCAGCATATGGTCAGACCATAGTACTGGTTGGGGGGGGGGACTCCAATAGGGGTGGTGGAGAAAAGTTGGTCCAGCGTGTGCCCCTTATTGTGTGTGGGTGACGCCAAGTATGGTTGGAAGCCTAGAGGCTTAGTGGAGTCTAATAATTTGATAGTGTCTACCGCATCTGCTTCATCAAAGTGGATGTTAAAATCGCCAAGGAGTATGCAGTGTTTAAACTGCACACACAGTGCTAAACTCAGTCAGTCAGTCAAGTACACTTTATTCGATTGTTAAAATCATAAAAGTATAAAATTCAATGTACATACATTCCAAATGCAAGATTACACATAGTTAAAACAAGTTAGCAGCAGGAATTATATAAGGTACAATTAACTATAAAAATTCCATTTCAATTCAAGGAATGTGAACAGTACAAATATTAATAAATTCATGTTCTTGTTAAACGAGATTTCGTTCTTATTGCAGCTACCAAGAAACTCGCAACACTACATATAACATAAGTGCTACCTAGGAGCTGAAGGTAAATTACAGCAGGCCTTACTTGAGTAAAGCCTTCCTTTCTTAAGATAGGTAACAAAAATGTAGCTCTTTCCACGGTAAAAAACCTGCAGAACATAGTAAAGTGCAATGTATTTTGTACAGATCTATCGTCGCATTTACAAAATGGGGCTGCCTCCGATTTCGCCGATTTAGCGAAGCTACCCAACTGAAAGTAGATTAAATTAAAACGGAACTTAGTCAACAAGAACCTGTGAAATGGTTTAGTGACAATGGCAAGATATGGTTCCCCATTGAGGGGGAATGTGAAAGCAAATAATGGCTTCTGACGGTTGGCTTCATCAATTCCCTTCCTCTCGTGCCAGTCTGGCCCCCTCCATGTAATGTTTTTTAATCATGCCAATGTCCTCCCTCCTAATAGAAGAGGGTGAGTAAAAAAAGTTCCGGGCGACCCATCTCAAGTAAGGATCTTTTTATGTACTCCAGCCAGGGCACCCAATTGAAATGATCTAAGGACATGACGTCAGCCATAAAAGAGTGGTTCAGGGATAATTCGCTGTTCAACCAGGTCCTTAGCCAGAAGATTATTGGGGCTAGCCGTAACTTGTCGGAAACAAAATCCAACCCCAGCTCCACATGTGTTGAGAAGGTTGGGGTAGACTGAGGGACCGACAACAGCGATCGTAAAAACCTATTTTCCACCTTCTGGATGGTGTCGTCTTTTATGTAACCACATAAAGGGGAACCATATGTTGCAATTGCAACGCATTTGGTGTTATAGATCTTTAGCATTGCCTGCATCGGCCTGGCCCCTAGTCTTTTAGAAAACCCCATAAGTGAAGCAGTTGATCTTGCAACTGCTAGGCCTCTCGCTCTGACCTGTGGTCTCCATGAGCCTCTCTCATCAAAGAGTACGCCAAAGTAAGGAAAAACGGCCACCCTCGAAACCACCTCCTCTTTGCATTTAAAAATCATCCTTTTTCTCTTTCTACAGTGGAGGCCTACTACCATGGTATGGGATGTATTGGCGTTAATCTTTAAATCAAGTTTATCCATGAAGGCCCCAAAGGCGTCCAACAGCCGTTGCAGACCGACACCAGTACGGGCTATAAGTACTGCGCCGTCCGCGTATAGGAGGGCAGGAATTTTAGCCTCTCCTATACGCGGGAGATCACCCTGTACCGCCTCCAGATAGCTGCTTAGGCCATTAACCTCTTGGATGCTAATGACAAGGGTAACTCGTCATGGACTTTCCATTGATTTCAATGGAAATTATAGGGGAATACAAAAAATGCCTTAGCACTAAAGGGGTTAATATACAGTGTGAAGAGGAGGGGGGCCAGGACACAACCCTGGGGCACCCCACGCATGGACCTGAAAGAGGTCGTGCATCTACCCTCATTAGTGACTCTGATCTTAGCAAACAGTTCCTGGTGTAGTGATGCCATGAAGTTTACCAGGGCCCCTTCTATACCCATCTTCGAGAGGATGTCCCGTAATTTGGTTCTGTTTAGCAGGTCGAAGGCCGAGGAGAGGTCCATAAAGGCCAAAAATAAAGACCCCATCTTGGCTACAGGGTATTTAGCAAGTAAAGATGTAAATTTGAACACTGCTCGACCGTACCTCTCTTCTCCCAAAACCCATATTGGGCATTGGCTATGCCCCCGCTACTTTCCACACTATCCCTTAGTTTCGTCAGAAGGACTCTTCCCAGAAATTTAATGGCAGAATCTAAGAGGGATATGGGTCTGTAACACCCAGGGTCCTCCCTCTGTCCCTTTTTTTGAAAATGGGTACTATGACTGAGGTAGCTCAGGAAATGGGGATAACGTTTCCATTAGCGGCTGTGAAAACTTTGGAAAGCACGCCTGCCCATAATTTCGGGGAGTGCCGGTAAAAATCTGCGGGCACCCCATCTAGGGCTTTATTTTTTGAGGTTTCCAAAATAGCTGTCTCGACCTAGTCAGTAGTAAAAACTGGTGGGGTATACTCAAGAGTTATCGCTTGGGGGCCCTGGATCCTGGATGATGGGTCTCCATACACTTTTTTAAAAGGGGCAAGCCACCTGTCGTCGGGGATAACACAATCCATAGGCGTGTTAACCTGGCCAGAAAACAGGGGCTGATTTATCACTTTCCAGAATAGACTACTATCCCACATAGCATCGACTGAGAGTAACTTCTCCCAAGCCTCTTGCTTTAAAGCTTCCTTACGCTCTCTTATAGCCTGCTTATATTCCCTCCTTATTGTAGATACAGCCTCCCTGTTTCTCGGGTTACAGTTTAAGGCTGCTAGGAGTGCACTATGTGATTTAGAGCATTTGGAGTCAAACCAGCGATGTTGTTTATTACCACTCTTCCTTAACCTGACAGTCAGCTGGTTTGAGATCTGTAAACAAATATCCTCATAGGCACCCAAGATTTCGCAGTTATGTGCACTAGGATTTTGGCAAATTGCCACTGCCTTTTCTATATTAGGGAACAAAGCTTCATAGAAGTCACCAGGCACCACGTTAGCCCACTTGAGCCGTCTACCCTGGTCCACCACATTTAGTGATCCCACCCTGGGTTTATCGGGGGCGGCATAGAGCCCATGGAATCACCCCAGTAAACTGCCAAAAGGACAGGATTGTGATCGCTAAAAAGGGATAATAGGGTTCTATATGAGGCGACACTATGTAGAATGGCCGATGACACAAATATGTAATCAAAAATGGAACCTGGGTCCGACCCTTTAAAAGTATTGAGCCTCGGAACGTCTGAACTACAGACAGGTTCCATCAAATTGGAATTAGCCAGTAACTCCTCTAATGCCTCTCCCCCTTTAGAATGCTCAAAGTGCGTAATATCTGGGCCACTCAGTTCCAAATAATCAGTAATACCACATAACAGAGTACATGGGTGAATGTTAAAATCGCCCATGAGGACGAGTTCAGTATTAAGATGTATGTCTTGACTGACCTCAATCAACAGTTGGTCCAGGATAGCAAGGTTATCGTTGCTATTGTCCTGGGTTCCTGCATTGTAAAAATTAATAAAAACGGTTTTCTGGGTTGAGGAGATCACCCTTTCCACTAACAAGAGGTGTGGTGAAGGTTGGTTGAGTACTTTAAGTGCCCCCTTAAGTTTTAGTGAGAAAAGAAAAATGAGACCACCTTTAGCTCTGCCCGCGGCACTAGGGGCAGCAGGCACCACGAAACTCGAGAATCCATCTAGACTGAAGCTAGCTGATGTGTCCCAAGATTTTTGGAGGGCTACAGTATCATACAAGGAAATAAAAGCAGGCCAGGCCTCATCGGTCCTTTTAGTTCTAACACGTGCCATATTCCAACTCAGTAGCCTGCATGTTTCCGTTGTACCAGGAATGCGACTAGGTTCATCTCCTGGGTGTGCTACTGGTAGTTCAGGTAGTCAATCTGTATCCTCTAGCTCTGAGAGTGGGGAAAAGCAGTTACTGAGAGCCAACCCAACCCCATCTGTGGTACCAGGCATATGGTGACTAGGGGGTGCTTGCTGCCGTGGCTCAGGGGGTTTAAACCAATATGGATCGGTCGGTCCGCACCTATTGGTGCTTGATAGTGGGGGATTAGCAAACCTGGCCTCTCCGCCCTTACTGGGTGTGGTTCACTACTACCCCCTCTAGGAGGACGTTGCGGGCCGTGTGGGCTTATTGTGGGTGGGTGGAAGAATCCTAAAGGCAACGGTCTTAAGTGATAGTTGCTGGAGACTCTAGAACCATCCCAGAATAACCTTTCAGCCATATCGGCCCTGTCAAAATTGACTATCACACAATCCCCATGTACCATTTTTGGTACCCTCCCGATCCATCCCACCCTATTAGCAGAAATAATCCTGTCAGAGATATTGCTCCCGCTACACGAGGCAGTGCACCAGGTTCGTGCTTTAGCTATGAGATCACTGGCGCACTCGCGCCCTCCTCTATTCAAGGGTAGGGTACCCACAAAAATTGCCAGTAACGGAGCCGCCTCTGGTAGTAGATGACGATGAATGTTACATCCTATTGGATTTCTTACAATGGGTAGCTTTTGTGGTGCCCTAGCATTATCCACTTGGGTGGGGGGTAGCGTAGTTACAATGGGAGCGACGGGTGGTTCGGTCACCATGGGCTCCCTTGTTGAACTTCCCGGCCCTGTCCCAGCAAGGCCCTCCTTGTGTCTATCCAGGAGCAAATTGTGATCAGTGACAATTTTGTCAATAATTACACATTTCTTAAGGAGTCCCTCCAAGCAAGTATTTAGAGTATCCACAATGTCCTTCGCGATGGCCACAAGAAGCGGTTCGATCCGGGCAACAAAGAGCGCCTCCAACTGAGACTCCAGAGTACTAGTGGATGATCTTGTGGGCCCTGGCAAATGTTTAGCTTTCCCCCTTTTTTTCCTCTTAGATGAGTCACCAGGCTGAGGAGTGGTGGTAGGCTGTGGTGACTCCGATAAAATGCCCTCTAAGGTAGTAGGTACAGCTGCATCCAGAAACAAGAAACGTGGCACTGCCCTATGTATTTGGGTTAAAGGCTCATACGGAGTCCAAAAATTGTTTTCAACGAACAACGCTCTGAGCTCACTTTCCAATAGGGGCCATATAATGAGAGTTCAAACACCATATACAAAAATACATCAATTTATTTTCATCTATGATTCTTAGTCAAAAAATATTTTTATGGTTGAATCACATAAAATTCAATGACGCGCCCCAAGTATCCCATTCATTCCTCCATCCTTATCACATCAATCTTCTACACTTTCGTCGCCCATACAAACACTCATACCTTCCTCATACATCCAGTCAACATCATACACTAATACTCAGTGCATCGCTGGGAAGAATGTAGATGGCAGTGGCAGGATCAAATATCGACACGCCAACGCGCGTTTCAGTGCTCGGCCCGAACTATGACCGCACCTTCATCAGGGCATTTATACAGTGGGACACAGGCAGGGACTACGACAATTCAAAGAAATGGCCACTCTATAATAAACATAAGAAGGAAAGTTACTATTAGTAAGCATATGCTAAAAATTGAAATTTTAGAACAATCAAGAAAATATGTACACACCTCAACTAAAAACAATGTTTTTACATATTAGCAAGGGTACATAGCGATATCTTATTGTAAATATGCACATGATTTTTTTTAAAACAAAAAACAACAAGCAGTGAGCTCAGAGAATGTTACATCGAAGCAAGGACGTTTAAAGATAGGATTTTAACAGGATATAAACATGGCCCAGAAGGGGCTCAGGTCAAGCGCACACAAAAAGGAATCCCTTCACAAACAAAACACATTTCATTCCTACAAGCATACATTGGGTCAGAGTAAAGGAAGGTTGCAAAAAGATTTTGTACGGCTGCAGGCTGTGTGACTATTACCAAAGGTTCCAGTGGGAAAGTGGGGGTAGAAAGAGCATCGCCACTAGCTGCTGGGTCAGCAGGATCCACAGGGGTTGGGGAGCTAGGAGTGATGGGTAAGACGGCAGCTTGTCCCAGACCCAGTTCGAGTTCAGCATGAGCGATTTCTTTATTAAGAGCCCCCACAGCCATGGAAAGAAAAGTAAGGATAGACTGTGAGTGTCTTTGTATCTTAGCTTTAGTGTTATTCTCATCGCCATTGCTTAAGTTCTTTCGCTTACCCATATCATGATGTTAAGGGCCGGGCCCAGCCCTGCCTCCTTCTGCCTACGACTGCCTACGACTGCCCGCCCTCTGCCGGGCTCAGCCCGGCACTGTACGCGCGCGTCCTACGGGGCGTGAGGCTCTCCTCTCACTTGTAGCGCCTCCGGGCGCTGGTATGGCATCACAGGTCTTGCGCCGGCCGGGGCAGCTGGGAGATGTAGTTCCCACTGCTCCCGTGCCGACCGAGGTGTAGTGTAGCCGGTAGCCGTTGCCCTCACGGCGCGGGAAGGTAGGGGAGATGGTGCTGTCCCTGGTGTCTCCACAAAGCCGTTCCCCTCACGGCGCGTTTTGCTGCAGGTGCCCCACCTGGACGCTCGGCGCCCCTCTCACTTGTAGCGCCTCCAGGCGCTGGTATGGCGTCACAGGTCTTGCGCCGGCTGGGGCAGCTGGGGGATGTAGTTCCCGCTGCTCCCGTGCCAACCGAGGTGTAGTGTAGCCAGTAGCCGTTGCCCTCACGGCGCGGAAGGTAGGGGAGATGGTGCTGTCCCTGGTGTCTCCACAAAGCCGTTCCCCTCATGGTGCGTTTTGCTGCTGGTGCCCCACCTGGACGCTCGGCACCCCTCTCACTTGTAGCGCCTCTGGGCGCTGGTATGGCGTCACAGGTCTTGCGCCGGCCGGGGCAGCTGGGGGATGTAGTTCCCTCTGCTCCCGTGCCGACCGAGGTGTAGTATAGCCGGTAGCCGTTGCCCTCACGGCGCAGGAAGGTAGGGGAGATGGTGCTGTCCCTGGTGTCTCCACAAAACCGTTCCCCTCACGCGTGTTTTGCTGCAGGTGCCCCACCTGGACGCTCGGCGCCCCTCTCACTTGTAGCGCCTCCGGGCGCTGGTATGGCGTCACAGGTCTTGGGCCGGCCGGGGCAGCTGGGGGATGTAGTTCCCGCTGCTCCCGTGCCGACCTAGGTGTAGTGTAGCCGGTAGCCGTTGCCCTCACGGCGCAGGAAGGTAGGGGAGATGGTGCTGTCCCTGGTGTCTCCACAAAGCCGTTCCCCTCACGGCGCGTTTTGCTACAGGTGCCAAACTCACTGAGGAGAGTCCCTCATGGAAGGATCCAATGGGGCCAAGGGATCTATAGACCAGCAGTCCCGCACAGGATTGGGCTGGTGACAGTGACAAACAGAATCCCAGCGCTTCGGCTCCGTGTATGTCTTCTGTTGGTACAATGGAGCAGTCAAAGCGCCTGTCTATCACTAGAGCGACACCCCGCCCCTGCCCGAGCCCCGGTCTTTCTTCAACATGAAGTAGTTAAGGGGCAGAGCATTGGCCCCCAAACTACTTGAGGCTAGAGTTGGAGGAATGAAAGCTAATTGTAAGCCTGACAGACATGCTTCGTCCTTTTGAGGTTTTCACGCTTGAAGTCAGCAGGGAGGACTGTTCTTTGGGCAAAGCTAACTCATTGTTGGTCCTGCTAGAGAACCAACTGAAGGAGGTGTCTTCAACGTTCAGAGGTCATAGTGAAAAGCGAGAAGCATATGATTTGGCGGAGAAGTTATTAAGGCGCCTACTTCACAATGAAAGGCTTCAAAACATACATACAGAACAACATTACATTTGTGCCACTATTCTGGATCCACGGTACAAAAAGGCAGTGTCCAGCAAAGGATTCATTCCTTTTGATGAAGCAGATGTTTCAAAGTACAAACATTGGCTCGCTGTGTCAGCCACTCGGTTCGAAAAAGAGCGGCAGAAATTGCAAGGAGACAGCACAAGTACAACTGAATCAGCAGGCCATCCGGCGTCAAGTTCCACTTCTGAATCGATGGCCGAAGTGAGTCACTTTCCCTCACAGCCATTAACCACACCAGCAACCGTGTCATCATCATCCTCACCTGAACCAGGCCCAAACAAAATATTGTTGGAGCGGATTGGCTAACTCAGCATTGGTTTGCTCGGTCCACTGCTGCAAAGGCCACAGATTGTACCCAAAGTGGAGCAACCCTGGAGAACCTTGAGTCGGTGGTTCAGGCCTATCTGGATGACCCAACAGAGGTCTGTGTTAATGAGAACACATTGGTGTATTGGTATAGGAAAAGGTCTGGATGGCGACTGATCACCAGCCTGGCTCAAAATTATTTGTCTTGCCCACTCGCAAGGGTGTCTTCTAAACGTGTTTTCAGTGCTGCTGGTGCCATTGTAACTTCAAAAAGGACCCGCCTCTCACCCAAAAATGTGGAGAGGTTAACAATAATCAAGATGAATCAGCACTTTATACCACCGATTAAAAAATATGTGAATGCACGCAGGAATAAGAGGACACCGACTTAGGTGACACCGACGGAAGTTCTTCTCTGTTACCTGACCTACTTTCGTCTCAATTCAGACTTTGAGGACAAGCTCTACTTCCCTGACACCGAGGCCTGAAAATTACTTCCTTTTTTTTGTCCTTATTCACTTTTATTCCTGTGTGTCTTTCTTTGTTTTGCAACTTTTACCACAACCAAACTCTAATCACCTAATCACAACAAGTCCATCATCAGCACTGTCTTCTTATTTTCCTTATTGATTCGAAGGTGCTGTAGTCTGCATTCCTGATGTTCAAAAGTTCACAACTCAATCATGCTCCTCTATCCTCGTCCTCCAGACTCCCCCTATCCATTTCCCTCAAGGCAGATGGATGGATTTTGGAGAATAAATAAACTTTGTCTTTATAGACGAGTCCCCTCAAGTGGGACTGAAATTACTGACTAACTACATGCTTGCTGATTGTTGACAGACTTACTTCTGAAATTGACAGGAGAGGCTGCCCTGTGGGCCCTCACTTTCGAAAGAATATTCGGATAAAAAGTAGAACAGGTAATGAATAATGAGAAGATGGCATGCAGTGGACAGCAATGGCTGTCTGTCTCTGTTGAAACCAATTGCTGTTTGTTTTTTGTGTTTTTTGTGAACAGCGCAATTTGCCATGTTTTGAATATACCAGTATTGCAGGTTTTTGGGGGTTTCTTTGGGGGTGTTCTAGATTTACGGTGCTGGGTCTGGGGGTCCTGGAGCACTGCTGGGAATGTCTAATTTTGATTGCAAGTGAATTGAAGAAAATCCATGGTCATAGCTGCCAAGGTTTCAGATTGCCATGTGTGACATTTTTTAAATGTTAGTGAAATTATGAGTGACATTCCAAACGACTATGAGTGACACTTTTCTGCAAGGAAAAATCATGCAATGAAGACTAGGGAAACTTCTAAATATCAGAAATTACAGCCATTTGAGCAACAAGAAACTCCACAAACAATTTGAAACTGCTCCGGAGCACCAGAAATGGAAGGCACTAACCCCAGTTGTAACCGACCACTCCCTCTTCTCACCCCCCCTCCCCCAGTGCCAAGAGAGCGAAGATAAAAGTTAATCAGGGGCGCCCATGATAAGGATGAGGAGACAGGGCAGCCCTGCGGCCGGGCCTACAGATTTACTGTGATTAACTCAGATCTGCACTTGCAGATAAACCAGGCTCACTCAGAAGGATGAACAAGACAGAGCTGCCCTGTCTGCAGATTTTAAACTATATTGATTGTATGTGACTGAAATATTTTATTCAGAGATGATCAGACTGCGCGTTCCGCCGCGGCGCTGATACAAGCTTGAATGAGCTGTGTGAAGTAAATTCCAGACAGGGTGCCTCTGATGAATGACGCTACCTAGCCCCCATACCCCCCCAGCACCCACCCCCCCGCCGTGCCCAAGTGCGGACAGCAGAGAGAACCCTGTCCTGCCTGGTAAAACTGTCACATACTGAGTCAGGAAGGATGACAGAGCGAACAGCACTGCCAGGAGATCCTAACTCTGAACATGAGAAGGGACAGGGAGGGGATCACGGTACCCCCTCCCCCGCCCTCCAGGTGTCCACGTGGTTCCTCTGATGAGCTCCATTTCCATCACCAGATCTTTTATTTAATTTCAGTTTCACAGATGTGAACCATCAACCATCAAATAATATTTTTCAGATGACTCATCGTGTAGTATAAAACACTTACTAGACCAGTTCAGAGACTCGGGGACCGGTGGCACAGCGCTGCAGCACTGTGACTGCACTGCTGTATGATGCACTCTGCAGTCGCACTAGCAGTCTTCAACTTCTTCTTCCTCCAGACACTGCAGGCTGCTGACTCACTCGTCCCCCGCTTGGCCGCAGTAATTTACGCCGCCCGTGATCACCAATGATGGCTCTTGCACAGCGGGCGGTCATGATGAGAGTCACTAACTGTTCTGTGTCGCCAGTGAAAATTAATTCACTTTTTCACTGTCACTCAGTCACTCACCGAGTTGGGGGTTTAATTAAAGTGCGGCGCTGCGCACCACAGAAAAAAGAGTCAGCACTGTACACTCGGCGAGGAGGATTCGACTGACTCCAAATGAATCCCCCGCCGTTCTGCCTCACTTCCACTTCCTCTTCCTCAAACGTGAGGGCACTTGGGGTCACATCCGTATTTAATAAACCCGGATGCCCTGGTAGGCCACAGTGACTGACAGCCAGTAGCACCGTGGACAGAGGGCAGGACCCGCACCTCCTCCACCTCCCCAACTCCTCGTCGGTAATTGGTAGCAGTGTGTGAAAGGAAAGCCGCGCTGCGCCAGCCAGGCGCACGCACATGTTGGGAAGATTTGTTACTTTGTAGCGCTCTCAGCCACTCCGGAGCTGAGCACAGAAGAATCTTTAACTTTTTATTGAACTCAGCCCAGCAAGCAGCTGCTGGCAGCACGTCTCTCTGAGCACTAGAGCCGGTACACAGGTGCCGCTGGTGGCGCGGGCTGGCCAATGGCAAAATGCGTGACAATGCATTTCAGTGCGTGATGCGGAACACCGCACTGAAATGCGTGAGTATCACACCTGTTGCGTGATACTTGGCAGGACTGCATGGTGGAAAAGGAGGGTTTTGGCCTAGCTGCAGAGCGCGTTTGGACAAAATTAAAGGAAGGCCAAAAATATTCTAAGTATGAGATTTTCCATTTTTGCTTTTTGCCTGTTTGGGAGGGTTCTGCTTTTTTGTGGGTGGGTTGGCGGGGCTTGGGGCATTGCTGGGAAGGTCTAATATCGGAATCAAGTGGTTTTGACAAAATCCATGGTGAAAAAGTTTTTCCGTTTTTGTTCACTTGCCTGTTTTGGGGGGCTGTTTGGGGGGGTTCCTGGTGTTTGGGGGTGGGTTTTGGGGTCTGGGAGCACTGCTGGCACAGTCTAATTTTGATTGCATTTGTTTTTAAGGAAATCCATGGTGTAAAAGGGTAGTTAGGGCCTAGCTGCAGAGCGAGCATGGAGTGTTTTTGGAATGAGGCCTAAATATTTCAAAAGTGTGAGTTTTTCCGTTTTTGCTTTTTGGCTGTTTGGGGGTGGTAAAGGGGAGTTAGGGCCTAGCTGCAGAGCGCGCATGGAATGTTTTTGGAACTAGGCCAAGTCCCTGTTTTTGTATTTTTGCCTGTTTGGGGGTCTTCGACTTTTTTGCAGGTGGGTTGGCGGGTCTTGGGGCATTGCTGGGAAGGTCTAATATCGGATTCAAGTGGTTTGGACTAAATCCATGGTGACATTTTTTTCCGTTTTTGCTCAATTGCCTGTTTTTGGGGGGCTGTTTGGGGGGTTCCTGGTGTTTGGGGGTGGGGTTTGGGGTCTGGGAGCACTGCTGGCACAGTCTAATTTTGAGTGCATTTGTTTTGCAGAAAATCCATGGTGTTAAAGGGGAGTTAGCTGCAGAGCGCGCTAAAGAGTGATTTTGGAATGAGGCCTAAAAATTTCAAAGTGTGAGTTTTTCCGGTTTTGCTTTTTGGCTGTTTGGGGGTGTTAAACTTGTTTTCGCCTGGGTTGACGGGTCTGGGGGCATTGCTGGGAAGATCTTATACCGGATAAAAGTGTTTTGGAGAACATCCATGGTGAAAAAGTTTTTCACTTTTCAGAGTTTTTGCTCACTTTTATGTTTTCGGGGGCCTGCTTGGGGGGGTTCCTGTTGTTTGGGGGGGGCTTGGGGGGGTCTTGGAGCAACGCTGGGTATGGATAGTTTTGATTGCAAGTGGTTTGAAGAAAATCCATGGTGGCAAAGGGGAGTTAGGGCCTAGCTGCAGAGCGAGCATGGAATGTTTTTGGAACTAGGCCTAAATATTTCTAAGTCCCCGTTTTTGTATTTTTGCTTTTTGCTTGTTTGGGGGTCTTCGACTTCTTTGCAGGTGGGTTGGCGGGTCTTGGGGCATTGCTGGGAAGGTCTAATATCGGATTCAAGTGGTTTGGACTAAATCCATGGTGAAAAAGGGGGGTTAGGGCCTAGGGTTAGAGTTAGGGTTAGGGTTAGGGTTAGGGTTCTGAAATCACTTTTTCCACTTTACACATAGTTTGAGGGGAAAGATCTGCAAATTTCGCCCTTACTTATTTATCCTTGAAAAGAAGACTCAGAGTACGCACTTTCGAAATTATGCTTGTATGTTTTGTAATACTGTCGACTCTGAAACTAAAAGTGTAATTTTTGCACTACACAGCGTACCTTATATTTTTTCTCTGTGGTGTTTGAATATCACTTCCTGTTTTCCCATCAACAATTACAGGCCGGCTTTTAGCTGTGCAATGACAAAAAGGATGACCTCAAGCTTACCGACCCGCAATTCGGCATCAGCCAGGCAGTCAGTGGACAAGGTGTCTTCTGGTCCCCAACATTGATCGGCGGAGCGTCAGATGGAATGGAGGAGTACCGCGAAAGAGGAATGGCTGGATGCATGCAACTTCCCAAATTCAACAGGACAACTACAACAACATACAGTTACAGTATCCATCTTCATTTCGACTTCTCTTTTAAGTAATGTTATTGCTGTGAACTACTGTGAGTGTGACACTGTGCATTTGTTTACTCTCTGCTTCAATTTATCCCTCCAGCCATTGTATACTTTTTTCCTTGCTATTGTTTAAACTAAGTTAATGTACGATGTGGTTCTTCTCTCTGAGGGCAGATAGGCAAGTGAAATTACGTATTTACTGCAGCCCTGTACTGTCACATTGTTGTTTCTTCATAGTGCATTGTAGAAAGTACAACTTACTTTACAAAAACCTATCCATTTAGAAAACAACTTCATGCATGCAGTAGTGCATGCACTTCCTTTATGTCCCTTAAAAGATTTATGAATAGCTTTGTATCCAAATAATTGTTTATCTTCATTTGTTGTATATCCATGCTGTGTTTTTTTTTACTCTCTCCACAAAACTTTACCCACAAACCCCATTCCCATCCAAGTTTCAAACCCTAACCCTCTTCCCCCGGGCTGTGTGGTTTTCATTGAGGTGTGAGCAAATTACAACAATAATTCCACACACTTGCTGGGGAGGATAAGGTGCAAGCAAACTCCTCAACTCAATTTTAAGGCAGCTAGATGAATCCTAGGATATTGTAATTCTGGGTAAAAAAAACCACAATGAGTATTTTAAAATTATGAATTTCATGCCCACCATCGATTGGATTCATCATCATCCTCCTACATGTCAAGAAGACTTGTTGTTACGCTGCTGTGTCACTGTTATTGTTATAGCCATAATCATCCATGCAATTCTTCTTTCCCCATACTTATCTTCAGCATTGCTTAGGCTACTGTTCCTTCTAATACTCCTCTCAGGCCACTCAATGTCTCATTTTTTTACTTTGTTTTTCATATGCTGCTACTGCTAGTGTGGTACCACTCCTACTACTAACACCACAACAACGGAATTCCGGTCCGGGATGGTGCAATCGCCATTTGCCATGCAGCCAGCGCTGTGCCTAGCTCTATTCTCAAACACGAATCACAGGTAAGATAAGCATTTTGGGGAGGTAGAAAGATGGGCTAGGATGCGGAGGAGAGACCGATAGTACTACAAGTAAAGTACTAGTAAGCCAATTGAATTCACTAACTCTGTTAGTGGCATTTTTGGACGTTTTAGATAATTCATGCTGGTAATTTTGAGCCGTAACTCTCGCCCACCACCCCACAAAAGAAGATCAAAGTGTACACTATGTTGAAGTATGTAAAATGAATAATATATTTCCCCTAACAAAAATAAACTAGTCCCACCCCTCCCTAACCCAAACAATTGTCCATTTGAAGTAGTCCAAAAATAAATAATCCCCAACTCCAGATTCCCACTCCCCAACAGTCTTTAAAAAAGGGGCAAGGGACACAGTCACTTCCGGCGGTGATTGGGCAGGCGGTCCTTAGGGAGGTCCCGGAGCTGCTTTTCAAGGTCATCCACCTTGCGCTCTAGGTAGTCCACTTTTAAGCTTAGGTGGCGCATGCGTGCCTTCCAGGCTCTGAGGGGGCCAGCTGCTGATGGTCTTGCAGCTGAGCGGAGGCAGGGGGCTCTCCGAGCCCGGCGGTGGGATGGAGGCTGCTGGCTGTTAGACACGGTGGCAGCGCTTTAGGAGGTTGGTGACGTTCCCTCCTCGTTCTCCAGAGCTCACAGCCGGGAATTTTTCACTCGAATGGCCTCCATCTTCCGTGCCCTGGCCCGGGCAGCCATCTCCCCTCTGGTGAGATTTTTGGGAGCATCTATATGAAGAAAGAAAGAAAAATAATATAACCAATACTCTTTAACTATAACACAAAATAATTCAACAGAAGTTGTCTAACAGTAACACTAGCAATTTGCAAGCACAGTATAACATTTAGGTATGTATCTTTCCGCCGTCTTTGTAGGCATGTAACAGTGGGAGTTTCAGGAATTCCACTACCAGGCAGCACTATGGACTCAATACATAGTCAGAGAGTACAACAGTGTTCGTCTTTTTTTCTCTATTATTATTATTATTATTATTCTGAGTTTTGTATAGCGCCTGGTTACCCGTAGGCATCCCAGCGCTCACCAGAAAATAAGGGATTAAGCAGAAAACAGAAAAGTTTTTAAAAGTTTACGGAACCGAAGAAGACTGGCTTCCGAGCACAGTTATAGGGGCAGTGAGTTCCACAAGGTGGACACATTTATTGAGAACTTTCTGCCACCCGTTCTGGCCTTCTTCACCCTCCCGACCTGAAGAAGATGTTGATGGTCAGAGCGGAGAGAGCGTGGGGCCTTGTAGGGCTGGACCATCTCCCCCAGAATAGGTGGACCTACCCCATGCAGAACTTTATGGGCGATACAAAGTGACTTGAATTTCACCCTGTCCCTAACAGGGAGCCAGTGCAATGCCCTCAACGCCGGGCGAGCAGATTGACGCCTGGGGAGACCTGTCAAGAGCCTGGCAGCCGCGTTCTGCACTTGCTGCAGTTTGTTCAGGGTGGATTCGGGTGCGCCCAAGAATAACGCATTGCTGAAGTCCTGCCGCGAGATGATAAGTCCCTGGATGAGAAGCCTCCTAGTGGTCGCTGGGAGCAGAGGTAGAATCTTCCGGGCTGAACGGAGCAGGCCAAAACACACGCCAGCAGTCTTTTTAGCATGGGTTTTAAACGAAAGGTCCTGCTCCAGCCACACCCCCAGGCTCTTGATCTCCTGCTTGGGGGTGGGTACCGGTCCCAGACAGTCAGGCCAGCTGCTGTGGGACAGGGAAGGAACAGAGTTCCCCAGCAGCATCAGTTCCGTCTTGGAGCCGTTTAGCTTTAATGCTGAGCTGCACATCCACGTGTAGATCTTCTCAAGACACGTGTGCAGCCGGTCGGGATGGTGCGCCGACTGGGAAAGGCCTACCACCAGCTGAGTATCATCAGCATAACTGATGATTTTAATACCCAGCGGCAGTACCACACTCTCCAGGGGGGCCATATAAACGTTGAATAAGGTAGGGCTCAATGAAGAGCCCTGAGGCACACCACACTGGAGGGGGATGGAAGATGATTTTTCGTGGCCTTCCCACACCTCAAATGTATGACCTTCCAAGAAGGAAGCAAACCATTTGAGAGCCAGGACAGTGACCCCCACCTCCGACAGCCGTTGGAGAAGCACCTGATGGTCCACGGTGTCAAAAGCAGCACTGAGGTCCAGGAGGATCACTGCCACTGATCCCCCGGAATCCAGAATGCTCCTTGCATTCTCCACGACCGCCAGCAGGGCGGTGTCAGTCCCCTGACCGGGACGGAAACCCGTTTGGGAGTCGCCCAGGAGGGAGTTAGCTTCCAAGAAGTCCGAGAGGCGACTGTTCACCAGCTTCTCAGCCACCTTACTAATACCCGGCAGCAGAGAGATAGGCCGAAAGTTGGCGAGGTCGGCGGGATCCAGGTTAGGCTTTTTCAAAAGAGCCTTAACCACCGCCCCTTTTCAGCTAGGGGGAACTACCCCTTGAGTGAGGGACAAGTTTATAAGGCCCGTCACTGGGCCGCCAATGGTAGAGGCCACCTGCTTGAGATATTTAATAGGTGCTGGGTCTTTCGGGGAGCCACTCTTCATGGACCTCAAAACCGAAAGAGCTTGCTCCCTAGTGACCGGACCAAGAGAGGCCAGCTCCACCGGTTGCTTCTTAAGTTGAGATCTGGAATTATCATCCAAGGAAGAGACCTCACCTTGCCGGGGAAGGGAAGCCAGTATGTTGTTGATTTTAGTTTTGAAAAAGGAGGCCAAATCTGCACATTTTTTGCGAGGGTCCTCGTGGATGACCTGGGGTTCGGGGATATTCAGTAGCTCCTTAATGACCCTGAATGACTCTTTAGAAGAGTTGGCCGCAGAACCTATTCTCTCTTCAAAGAATCCAGATTTTGCCACCCGAATAGCAGATTTGTACCTGCTCAGAGCCGCACGATATTCTTTCCGACTGGCTTCACTCCAGTCTCTCCTCCAGGACCGCTCTAGCCTCTTGCATCCCTTCCTCATGGTTCTCAATTCAGACGAATACCAGGGTGCGGAACCCACTCTCTTCCCCCTCGTAAGTTGTTTCTTTTTGGGTAGGACAGTATCCAGCGAGTCCGAAAGCCAGGTGTATAAGTTCGCGTCAGCGACTATCGGGTTAACTCCCTGAGGGGGCTGCGTAGCCTCCAGGTGTGCCGCCCAGATGTCAACTGGGAGCCTCGACCAGGCTCTTTCCACAGTGTGAACCCTTGGGGCCACCGCAGCTGGACTATCAAATTACCACATTACGGACACCAAAAAGTGGTCTGTCCAAGGCAGGGCAAGAGCCGGAGATGAAATAAGGTGGTCCAAATTTGAGAATATGGGATCGAGCAAGTGGCCCTTCTCATGGGTCGCACCCGAGTTGACCAGGTTGATTCCAAAAGATTTGAGATCCTCGAGCAGATCTACTCCCGCGGCATTAGTGGGGTCATCAAGATGGATATTGAAATCCCCGAGAACAACAAAGTTGGCAGTTGAGGAGGCAAGAAGTGCAGTAGTTTCTAGGAGAGAATTAGGAAAATTACTCAGGGGACCGGGAGGGCGATAAATCAGCAAGCCTACCAAAGACACT
This sequence comes from Lissotriton vulgaris, assembly GCF_964263255.1. Lineage (NCBI taxonomy): Eukaryota > Metazoa > Chordata > Amphibia > Caudata > Salamandridae > Lissotriton > Lissotriton vulgaris. The sequence goes on from NC_141697.1 coordinate 10,443,898, forward strand.
GTAGGTGACAAACGAAGAGAGAACTGACAGCTCTCGCAATCAGTCACTCCTCCATTCTGAATCTTACAAGCAAGCGTTCTCTGAAAAGGACTGCAATTCCTCCTCCCCTCCCTTTAGCTCTGTCAAGGTGGGATATGAGAAAACCAGGAGGGAGTGCTCTGACCATGTCAGGGCCAGAGCTGGAGGAGAGCCAGGTCTCAGTGAGAAACAACACATCAAGCTCGTGATCCAGGATAAGTGAATTAATTTCGATGGCGCGACTCGGCAAGGACCAGCAATTCAGTAGAGCCATGGAGAGAGCGGATTTCACAGCTACTTTTGCGAAAGAAATTACTTGTACGTGAACTTGTGGTAGCCGGCATAATGCCAGCTCAGTCAGCTTGCACCCAAGAAAAAGAGACATAAGCCATGATGACGCAGACTTGCATGCATTACTTTAAGCAGTATATGCAGTTGGGGATAGGGAAGCTCTTACTTTTGTATAGGGGTGGTACTGGCCATACTCGGTTACATTAAGGGCTACTGCTCAATGTATTTTATATTTCGCACTGCCCCCTCACCCCCATGGGCCTTCAAAAAGGAAAATGAAGATTATTCATTTCTGATCATGTCTCCAGCCGATCACATGATCTCTTTGCTTATATGGTGGATGACTTTAGGTGCGTTGTTGTGATAGATTGAGTGAACAACAGTGATAGTCCACCCATGATTGACACCGCAGAAAGAAAACTATGAACATAGGGAGGGAGTGTGGTAACCATAATTGCCGGAGGAAGGGACTTGACTTGATATAATTGTCAACTATACAATACATACACAATATATGCTGTGCTTGCAAAGTAAACTACTGTACTGTTACTTTAGGCAAGGGAGAGTTTCAGAACAATCACAACTTGTAGTATTTGGATTTCCTCTTGTTTGCTACTCTGTCACGGACATGCTGTTTGAACAAAGTAACACTCTTCATGCCCTGAGCGTCTGCTCAACATACACCTCTGCTATGTATGAGGAAGAAGATACAACCCAGGCTTCCAAAGTAAACATCTATCATTCTTCTTAATGTCTCAACTGTAACAACTTTACTTTTTCTCAACAACCAAATAACACCCTTTTCATTTTATTTGGTAAACCACTGTCTTCCTGACTTGCATTTGAGTTTCACCCAAATGATATATTGCAATGCACACCACACAAGAATTTTCTGATTGACCCACACAGGCAGTCATTTTTTCTTTCTCCTCCAACCATCCTTGCTTCAAGCAGCCATGCATCTGATTCCTTCCTATCAGCCACCTCTGCCTGCATTCAAAAACACGTATCATTCTTTAGTCATAAATGTTACGACTCGCTAGTCCTTCCATTGACCCTAAGTTCTTTCCCTTTTCGTTCATCATATCCCTCAAGTTCATCTGATATCACTTGGCTTCACGATAAAAGTTTTCCAGCTGATTTGAAGTCAAATAGAGAGGGCTATTGCTTACTCGAGAACTACCACCGCTAATGCTATTGCTAAGTCAAGGGTGACTGTCATCTCCGTGATTGGCTAAAAACAAAATGTAATTCTAAATCAGTAACTGTTCTTAACAGTACAGTGTACTTGTAGTAGTGTACTTTCTACTGTACACTACTGTTGTGAATCTATCTAGGACCCTAATCAAGATATCCCCGATTCATGCCCTTATATGGTTATAACAAAACATATCCTTATAAAGGCATAGGAATCATGTCCATATCTAGTCATAGCCCATGCAGCCCAAATACGGCAAGGATACTCCCATAGACTCCTAGAAAGTACAACGCGTTCTTTAAACAACCCAGGAAGCAGCCCTGGAGAACCCACTGCTTTTGTTTTGATTTGAACAAGAGCTCCTGGAGTCCAGAAAGAACTGCCAGTTCTTAGTGACGTCTTATGTCAAACCTTACGTCAAACCCGGCACCTTCCCGGTATAAATATACCAACGTTGCCTTAAGCAAACACACGGTGGTTTAGAGCAGAGCAGCTATCTACTTGCCCGAAGCCCAGCTGATGCGAGAGCCGAAGGAAGCCGACCCTCCCATTTGACGCACTGAGAGAGACGCTGTCTTTTCTCCTGCCGAGAAAATCCAGCTCTGGTGTTTCCAGTCACCCTTGCGGGTTGCTGGGAGATCGAGTCCTGAGAGAGAGATACAAGACCTCCTACATTCTATTACCAAGGTACGGAGCTGACTAAATCCTTAAGAGAACTCTTGATTCAGATTCCTTGGCAAAAACCAACTTAACTTAAACTGCAACTTCATTACTCCTTCCCACGTCTTAGGTTCAGGTCAGGTACACCGGGGTAGGCGTATCTTAGAAGCACCACTTGAGTATGTTAGTCAATGTTTTTATGTATGTATATATTTTATCCGTTTTAAAGTATCATATGGCTAAGAAACCATATCAATGCTTTTACAGTATTATTTTATAATACTACTTTTACTGTACGCACTTTACTTCATGATAAGTATTGCAATTGTGGCAACTCATTTCTCTTGCATGAGAAAGAAGACTGCTCAATAAATAACACCTTTTATTGAAAACGCCCGTCTCTCTATTTCTCTGCACTCTGGTGAAACTAAGTACGCACGATTGACTAAGTAAAATAGCTGTATATTGTTTTCACGCAACTCTAGAGATATACTCTTTATTCTGAGGGAGCAAAGTTGTCATGTTTAAGCAGGTGTCAGAAACTAATCCCTTCTTGTCTAAATCAAGAGAGTTAACTCTTTCCTGAACATTCGAGAAAGTTTCTAGTGACCTCTGAGCTAGCTGGCAAAACTAAATAAGTCTAATATAGTCAGTAGAGACCTAGATGACCTCAGTCCTACGTCTACACTGCTGTTTATATTATTCCAATGTGCAGACCTATTGGGAATATAGGAACTACACTACATGGCGCCCAACGTTTGGTAAGGCAATAATCTAACGCAAGACATTAGAGTAACTCAGTGGTGCTTTTTCACACAGACCCCTTTTCGCGTAAAAACTCCAAAGACGTCTGGAGTGGGTAAAAGGTTAATATCCGCCGGAACTTAGTAGGAAGAGATTCCTATGTATTAGTTTTTGGTTTATTCAACGTTGAAGGATACAGTGTTCCAAAATATTGTGCACCTAATCTTTGTTTCCTTGAAACTTGCTATGCAAAGCAACAAATCTTTCATTCAGTAAAATGACGGAATGTGACGATGAAAGGGAGGAAGCTAGAATAACAGCTAAACTTCTAGCGGATGACATAACTCTCCAACAGAAGGATCCGAATGTTACAATCATTCCGGTCAATGTAAGAAGAACTATAACTCTTAAACTTATAGCAAATGGACTATCAAGAGGTGGTACAGTCATATTCGTGGTAGAGGCCCATGAATATCGGCAGACAGAGGTATTCTATTCATGGATACACTTTCCAGCAGCAAACGCTATAACACAAGACTTCCACTATTACAAAATAGAGGAACATCCGGATGAATACGCTCCTTTCGAGGACGTTGAAATCCCACTAACTTACCAAGAGCACATGCTCTGGTTTAAAGGCGCCCTAAAACATCAAAATCACATCACCAGACTCAGTCCACTAGGTAGACCAGGAGCCACATGGCCGGTTCTAGCCAGCTAAACACCAGAGCCAGACATTGAAAAAAATATCAAGCCAAATACTTTTAGCTAAACTAAAAGAATTAACAAAGGCATATGGAGAATTAGTTCAATTGGCAATGGACGATATAACATACCTGCAGAAATTGAAAGAAACAGATATAGCAGAACAACCATTTGAACTTGCCAGAATCATAGAAAAAACCTATGAAGAACTAGGTAGAGATAGTTTGGGTGGGAATCCAGTAAAACCCCAACTAACTGAAAATCCTGAAAAAAACCTTTATTAAAAATAATCTGAATACTCCAAAAAAGAGTCAGGATGGTACTAAACAATCCACTCCCTGAGAAAAACGGTTACTGTCCAGAGGAAGGTCTCCTCCATGGAGAGATAGATCCTCAGAACGAGGAAACAAGTCTCCCCAAAGGGAACCCTCTGAGAAAAGATACAACCTTAGAGATAGGGATAAATTGAGAAAACCTGATAGATATCAAGATATTGATACAGGTCCCTCTCGATCTTTTCAGACTTCCTCACAGAAATCGCAAAGAAGAGGACGGTCAGAACACAAGGAAGAGCACGTCAAGTCCAAAGACAAGTAACCTGCTCATCAAAGTAAAAAATTACAATTTCCAAAAAAGAAGGTAGCCAGTATTAAAATAAAACATGCCGGGAGCTTAGCGCGCATCCAAGATGGACGCGTGAGCAAAGGACTCCCGGGACCCTCGCCGCCTCCCGCATATATCCTGTCACAAATCCTGATACAGACAACGGATTATTATGGACATGACACTGCTGACATAAAAGCTCTTTTCAGGAATCGATTTGGATGCCGGAAATCGGACTCACTCTACTCCTATAGTTGAAGGCCTAAACCGAGGAGCAGCCTGGGACTCGAGTACCCGAGATACCCTGGAGGCAATTGAACAACAACGGCCAGTGGAAGTCGACTGATGCCCTTGACGTACTTTCGGTTTCGTTTTCGGGTTCTTGTTTACCGAAACCGACTGACCTCTGACTTTGTTGGCCCATGGTCTAATTGGATTGTGTGCTGGCATGCTGCGCCTCGTCTTTTGACTTTTCTCAGCTTGATTGGCGAGGAGCCATTCACACTAGGTCCCAAAGGCCCCTTCAGGGCGCGTCGCTCAACATGGCGAACAAGCCTGAAAGTGAGAAACGGACGACCAAGACCACGCACTGAGGGGGTGCCATTCAATCCAATATCATGGATCGCTATACTCACTCTAAAGGATCCCACAGTGGCATAGGTAAAACCTCGGATGAGCTTGGAGATGGCTCCCCAGTGACGGAGGAGTTGACTTAACGGGACATCATGGGTGCCATTGCGAGCATGAAAACATCCATGGGCCAGCAATATGAGACATTGGCCTTAAAGCTTGACACAGTGGCTATTGAAGTCAACTTGATCAGGACTGATCTGGCGAAGACCAATGAACGGGTCAAGTCTTTGGATATCAAGACCGCCAGTCTTACAACCAACATGTCCGATCTCCAAACTGAGGTTCGTAATATATGAACCTCGAATGATCTGTTTGCCCGCCGGCTTGATGACTTCGAAAGTCGTGCAAGGCGCAACAATGTACGTATCATCGGGGTTCCGGAGCAGTCCACTGAACTGACGACGGATATCCTTGTGGAGGACCTGATACTTAATCATCTCGCCCCTAAGGGCCTCAGTAACGTTTTTGCGGTGGAGCATGCCCACAGAGTTCCAGGCGGGAAACATAAAACAGGCGCCCCAACACTGCCCATAATAGCCAGAATTTTCAATATCAGGGATAGAGACGTCATCCTGCAGGCATCGAGGGCCAATGGCCCCACGAAATTCAAGAATGTGACTGTAAGCTTCTATCCAGACTTCACTCAATCTGTACAGAATCAGAGAATGGGATTTATGGGGGTGAAACGGAGAATGAGAGACATGGGCTTGAAATACGCTATGCTCTTCCCTGCCCGATTACGCATTGAATATAACAAACAAGCGCTCTTCTTTGATCGGCCTGAGGCCGTTAGTGACTGGCTGGATACTCTACCGACGCATCGAGACCGCACAGAGCAATCTGGAGGCGCTGATGGCGGCCCAATGGAACAGGAGGAGTGAGTGATGACTGGCGCGTGCTCTACATGGACTTTGCAGCAGTGGTTTGTTGACTTTTTGTGTTTGTAAATATAATGGTATATACCCAGAGGCGGCAGGGAAGACGGGACTCTTCCTCCTCCCAGGCTGTTTCTCTCTCTCTTTTTGTAGACTAGTTTCAAGTTAGGGCGACAGGCACACTGCAATTTGGTTTTTTTTTTTGGACTAACGCAGGGGTGCAGGGTGGGGGTATGTGTTCTGGGGTTTCCCTGGGGTTGAGGGGGGGACTTAGATTTATTTTGTATTGTTTCAGAGGCAATATATCACTTCATATTTTGACTTTTGTGTTCTTTTCGCTGTTGGGGCGAATCCGACTTCATTACTGGGATGGGGGTAGGGGGTTGAGAGTACTAAGTTGGAATGTCAACGACTTGGGAGACAGGATGAAACGGGGGATAGTGCTACAGCTTATTAAACGTCTTTCCCCTGATGTAGTGTTGTTACAGGAAACGCATTTAATAGGGAACACATGCCACGCAATGAATAGGCGAGGTTATCGTCTAGTCGCGCACTCGGGATTCACCACTGGGTCTAGGGGGGCTGGTGTCCTTGTTAGGAACTCCCTCTCCTTGGAAATAGATGATACTATCCTAGATGATAGGGGACGGTACGCCGCTATTACTGGCAGATGGGAGGGGAAGACGATTTCTATACCCTCTGTGTATGTTCTGCAAGGTTTACAAACTACGACATTTGCTGACTTGGGTAAAGTGGGGTTCCCCGAAGGTATTTTGGTTGTGGGTGGAGACTTCAACTCTGTTTTCTGTGGTAGAGATGATCGCTGCCCCCCTAGGGATCTTGCGAGATCGCAATCTTGGCTGGGTAACTTCCTGGAGACACTGGGTCTGGTTGATTGTTGGAGGCTGATGCACCCTGGACAGGCGCAATACACTTTTCATTCGGGTGCACACTGGAGCCTTGCTAGGCTTGATTATGTCCTTATGCCGGCGGCGCAGACTGTCTCGGTTAGAGAGGTTAGACACCTGGCCAAGGGTATTTCGGGCCACTCCCCACTGTGGCTTTCCATTGATATTCAGCTGTGAGCCGGGGGTCGAGTGGCTCCGATTAATCCCTGGCATCTCCGTAATCCTAAAACCTAAGCGGGCGTGGTCAGGTCCATTGATCATTATTTCGCTGAAAATGTGGGGACGGTGTCCTCCTCCATTTCACTATGGGAAGCCTTCAAGACGGTAATCCGGGGTCAGACTCTGTCGTTGATTGCCACTGCTAAGAAAAGTAAGAATGAGGCGGTTGTACGATTGGAGGCTGAAATCACTGCCTTGGAGGGAGAGTTGGAGTCTGGCACCTTGCAGGATAAGCTGCATACTTTAAACCTCAAACAGTTTGACTACAGAGCCCTGGTGACTGATGCTGCCAAGGCCATGAGTCGTGAGCAACAGGGGCGACTGTATGATGTGGGGGATCGAGCGGGGAAGTTGATCGCCTGGTTGGATAAAAAGGAAAGATTGAACCGTGTTGTGCCTGTTATTGAGAGTGCGGATGGAGTGCGTATTGCTGATCCTGTGGAGATAGTGGAGGGTTTCGCACACCATTTCCAAACGGTGTATGCGTCAGTCTCAGACAGGCCGGAGGAGGACTCGCACTTATTGCTTAGAGATATCGCACTGCCTTGCTTGTCTGATTCTGACAGAGAGCGTATGGAAGCGGAATTTTCCAACGATAAAATAGCGCTCGCTGTTTGCTCCATCCGCTCGGGAAAAGCTACGGGCCCAAACGGCATTCCCATTGAACTGTATAAGCTGTGTCCGGACAAAATGGCACCGTATCTCCGTGAGATGTTTCTGGAGTCGCGAGATCTCGGATCCCTTCCTTAAGACCAGAGACTTGCGTCCATTGTTGTAATTCATAAAGATGGGAAACCCCGGGACCTATGTGCGTCCTACAGACCGATATCACTGTTGAATGTCGAACCTAAGGTCTTGGCAAAACTGCTAGCAAACCGATTAATAAAGGTGATCGGCGACCTGATACACCCGGATCAGTCCGGATTCATTCCTCATCGCAATACCGCGCTGAACCTGCGTCGTCTTCATGGCGTCCTCGCGAGAGCAGAGTCCTTACGTGAGCCGGCCATCTTGGTCTCCTTGGATGCCACGATGGCCTTTGACACCGTGGAATGGCCATACTTGTGGGCGGCTCTCGGGAAGTTCGGTTTTGGCCCAGAGTTTATCGGTTGGGTCAAACTCCTATATGAGGATCCGCTGGCCCAGGTGGTGGTTAATGGCAGAGTCTCGGACTCCTTTGCTCTCGGGAGGGGCATGAGACAGAGGTGCCCTTTATCTCCGCTGCTCTTCGCGCTTGCCTTAGAACCCCTAGCTGCTTGGCTGCTGTGGGAACCGTCGCTTAAAGGCATTAGATGGGCCCCTGACTTTGAAGACCGCATATCATTATATGCGGACGATATCCTCCTATATCTCACTTCCCCTCGGAAGTCACTGGGGGTACTGTTTGACGTACTTAGCTCATTTGGAAAGAACTTCGGCCTAGTGATTAACTGGGTGAAATCTAGTGTTTACTCGCTCACTGGGGCGGTACCATCCTTGCCGCGTATCTGCCCTATACAGATATCGCAAACCGGCTTTAAATACTTAGGGATCTACATATCGCTGGACCCTGCGGTTCGGTATGAACGTAACCTGCTTCCTCCGCTTTTTAGGCTTAAATCCGACGTAGCGGCTTGGTGTGGCCTGTCGTTGTCCCCGGTTGGGAGGGCAGCTTTATTCAAGATGATGTCCTTGCCCCGATTTTTATATGCTCTCCAGAATACGCTCGACCTCGTACCTGCCAGCTATTTTCGCGAGATAGAGAGCCTACAGAGGCAGCTGATATGGGGCAGACGTCCTCGCATTGTCCTGGCGAAATTGACACTGCCCTGGTACGATGGGGGCATCGCGTTACCGTACATCAAACATTATTACTGGGCGTCCCAATTGAGTGCAATCAACCATGCCATGTACGGCCCTATGTCAAACCCTGCATTTGAAATGGATAAATGGCTACTCCCGGGAGGGAACTACTACAGGGCGCTATACTCCAAATCGACTGGCAGGAAATTAACGGGACCTACCGGGGTTGCGGTGCGGGTGTGGTGTAGCGCGAACGCAGCTACGGGGTGGTCGGACAGATTGACTCGAGCGACCCCGCTCTACGTCGCTGATAAATTGGGTCGTTTGTGGACAACTAAGGGCTTCGAGAAGTGGGACCTCATTGGTATCAGTAAGGTCGGGGATCTCTGGGTCGAAGATAGGATTAAGACCTTTGAGGAACTGCAAGCCAAATACGCACTCAGCGATAGGGAATATTTCCGTTATATACAGATCCGGCACGCACTTGGTTCGGTTTTTCCGGCCGGAACCTTGATCCCGGAATCTTCTCCTCTTGAAGATAGGGTGCTTGACGGACATGTTCCAGATAGCACCATTTCCCTAATATATAAAAAACGTATTAATGATCGAACGGATCTACTCCTACAGCTTCGGGAAGCTTGGACCGGTGATGGTCTGGAGCTGGATTATGAGGATTGGCAGGCTGCAATATCTTCTCCTAAAGAGGTCGTGATTCGGCCCGTCTCTGGCTGGTGCAATTGAAGATCCTACACCGTATCTATATAACAGGTCCCCGACTGCTGCGTATGGGTTATTCTGTGGATGGGTTGTGTAAGCGAAGGCGTGGTAGGATGGGCACCTTCCTCCATATCATATGGGAGTGCCCGAATGTGGTGTCATTTTGGAATCGTGTGCATGCTGTCATGGAGGAAGCTACGGGAGTTTTGTTGTTGCCTGAAGCCCGACGCTGTTTACTGAATGTGTGGGAACCGAATGATTATAATGTGGCACAGACGCAATGGGCTACCCTTGGGAATATGGTGGCTAAAAGGGACATAGCGCAACTGTGGAGGTCTCAGAGAGCACCTACGATCTCAGCCTGGAAAGAAAACATGGATTGCTGCATGTTTAGGGGAAAAACTGTGTATGCCGCTCGTGGCAGACCCAAGAAGTGGGGGAGAATATGGAATCAGTGGAACCTCTATCGTGGGGAGATCTGTACTCCTCCTTTTGCATATATCCTGGAAATGCTGCAGTCCCTATAGCCCAACATTCCTTGTACTGTGGAGATTCTTGCTGATGTTATGATTGCCTACTCCTGGTCACCCTCCCCCCCGCCCCTTCCCTTGGCTTCATCTACTGACATTTGCATATATTTCTCCAAATACGGCTCTTCCCCTCTTGGATAGGACACTCATCATGTAGCCTTTTGCCTCGCTTTCTTTTGGTTTGTTTTTTAATTGTTTATTTTATATATGTTTAAAATGTAAAACCTTAATTTCATCCTGTGCAATATCATATGCTTTCAAGAACAATATGCTGAATCGCTGCCGGACCCCCTGGTTGTTGGCTGAAGAGCTGTGTATCAGTGTACTATTATGTTACTGTCTCGTTTTAGCGACGGCCGGCCCCTGTGGTTGTAGGCCCGCAAATGTATTGCTGCTACTGTAAATAAAGGTTTTCAAAAAAATAAATTAAAAAAAATAAAAACATGCTGAGGATACTGAGGACACAACTGAACAACGGAGAGTGGGCCCAGACAATGCTAGACAGCGCAGCAGAAGTGACCATAGCTCGCAAGATCCTGATGAATCTTCTGGAGACAGTGGACACCAATGAATACATTCAGGTGGAAACTGCAGACACCAGAGTTAGCAAACCCCATAAATTATACGAAATACCATTGCTTATAAAGAGGGACAAAACTAGGAAAATAAAGGGTCTCTTTTGGGATAACATTTCGAAAAGCTATGACATCCTGTTAGCTGAGAAAGACTGGCCACCAGAGTTTGTCATGGAGTGCCCTCATGGCGAAGAAATGATTATGCCTGCCTTCTCAAATCATATTCCAATTCATAAAAAATACACATTGGAAGAAAATGGGCAGTGGCCCAAGCACCTGCATTGTACAAAAATCATGTAGGATGGGATGAGTATTCTCTTCACCACAAAATCCAGTTAAAAAGTCAACCTACTGCACAAAGGCAGAGTCCTGTTAAGCAAGAAGCTTAAAAACAAGTCGGGGAGATCTTAGATCAACTTGAATACCAGGAGGTGATTGAAACATGCACCTCACAAATGACCAATCTTTTGTTTCCTGTTTCCAAGCCATACGATTCATACCGTCTAGTTTTGGACTACAGACACCTAAACTCCTGCTGCAAGACATTTGCAGTACAAAACGTACACAGTACAGCACTAATGAATAACATTGTGCGCAAAAAATGTAAAAACAACATTAGATATCTCTAATGGATTCTTTTATCAAAACATTGCACCTGAAAGCAGGTATTTGACTGCTTTCTCAATAATGGGTCACACAAACAATTCTGTCGACTCCCACAGGGATTCAAGAACAGCCCAGGATTATTCTACAAATATATGATGATGAGGCATTATCTTATTTCGATGACATCTATCTCACAGATGATGACCTGGAGACACACCAAAATACTTGGGTTCACAGCTGAAGGGTAAAAATTCAACTTTAAAAAGTCACAAATTGCTCACCTAACTGTCCTGTTTTTAGGATATGAATTATCAAGTGAAGGCAAAAGCCTAGCAGACAACTTCCTAGAGAAGGGTGCTGTACTCCAAGCAACAACAAGCATTGGAAATGCAATAGGTCTCGCAGCATTAGAGTTAGTGCTTTTAGAATTGTTTATGGGTTTTTTTTGTAAATCTTTAGCATTTTTGTTTCCTGTAGCCAATGCTAAAGAATTACAAATAAAAAAAGCCATAAACAATTCTAAAAGCTCTAACTCAAATGCTCCGAGACCTATTGCACTGTGTGAGGGTGAGGGGTTGAGGGTGAGTGAGGGTGAGGGTGGGTGAGGGTGAGTGAGGGTGAGCGAGGGTGAGTGAGGGGTTGAGGGTGAGTGAGGGGTTGAGGGTGAGTGAGGGGTTGAGGGTGAGTGAGAGTGAGGGTGAGTGAGGGTGAGTGAGGGTGAGTGAGGGTGAGTGAGGGTGAGTGAGGGTGAGTGAGGGTGAGGGGTTGAGGGGGAGGGGTTGAGGGTGAGTGAGGGTGAGGGGTTGAGGGTGAGTGAGGCTGAGGGGTTGAGGGTGAGGGGTTGAGGGTGAGGGGTTGAGGGTGAGGGGTTGAGGGTGAGGGGTTGAGGGTGAGTGAGTGAGGGTGAAGGGTTGAGGGTGAGTGAGGGTGAGGGGTTGAGGGTGAGTGAGGGTGAGGAGTTGAGGGGGAGGGGTTGAGGGTGGGTGAGGGGTTGAGGGTGAGGGGTTGAGGGTGAGTGAGGGTGAGGGCGAGTGAGGGTGAGGGGTTGAGGGTGAGGGGTTGAGGGTGAGGGGTTGAGGGTGAGGGGTTGAGGGTGAGGGGTTGAGGGTGAGTGAGGGTGAGGGCGAGTGAGGGTGAGGGGGTGAGGGGTTGAGGGGGTGAGGGTGAGGGGTTGAGGGTGAGTGAGTGAGGGTGAGGGTGAGTGAGGGTGAGTGAGGGTGAGGGTGGGTGAGGGGTTGAGGGTGAGTGAGGGTGAGGGGTTGAGGGTGAGTGAGGGTGAGTGAGGGTGAGGGTGAGTGAGGGTGAGTGAGGGTGAGTGAGGGTGAGTGAGGGTGAGGGGTTGAGGGTGAGGGGTTGAGGGTGAGTGAGGGTGAGGGTGAGTGAGGGTGAGGGGTTGAGGGTGAGTGAGGGTGAGGGGTGAGTGAGGGTGAGGGGTTGAGGGGGGGTGAGGGTGAGTGAGGGTGAGGGGTTGAGGGTGGGTGAGGGTGAGTGAGGGTGAGGATGAGTGAGGGTGAGGGTGAGTGAGGGTGAGGGTGAGTGAGGGTGAGGGGTTGAGGTTGAGGGGTTGAGGGTGAGTGAGGGTGAGGGGTTGAGGTTGAGGGTGAGGGGTTGAGGGTGAGTGAGGGTGAGGGCAAGTGAGGGTGAGGGGTTGAGGGTGAGGGGTTGAGGGTGAGGGGTGAGGCTATGCGGAGAAGAATGCATGTTGGACGTCTGTCTTACACTACCATCAGCAGTACCTATGGATATCAATACTTGACTTGGTTCAGTAACGGCTCATGCAAAGTGTTGTCCCCAGCGGCTACCTATTCTGATGACGGCATTCGTTGAGACTTCACCATTACGATTAGGTGGCGGTGAAGTACGACATGAAAGCAGCACCACACAGGTACAACCTTCTGTGAGCATTGCTGATCCAGTTATGTTCTAATAAGAGAACACAGTTGTTGTGGCATGGTACCAGGAAAAGCCTATCTCGTGAGAGTTACTTCCATGGTCACTTGCTGTATGCAAGTATTGTATCCAAACAGCAATCCAGACATGGAGGCGGCAATATGGCCTTCTTTGAATATCTCTTCTATTCGAATTGATACTTTAAGCAGAATGAAGTCTATTCTTTTACAGACAACTGTGCCTTTAACCTCGTCCAAAGAGACGTATGATCTGCAAGTTGGAAGGACAGCAGCAGAGATACATTCCCTATTATCAACAAATTGCCGTCCATTTCATAGCAATGTTAGGTCAAATCTTAAATATGTCTGATACCAGTGGCATCGCACATGTATTTAAGACAATTTTTTCGGGACTGTTTGCACCCTTTAAAACAGTTCTGGGCATTTTTCCGAACTTTGTTCATTCCTTTTTCGGCGGCCTGCCTCTTCTTTTGGGATTCGTAGCAGGAATTTTATTTTTGATCCTTCTGTTCCGATATGGCAAGCCAAGCCACAGACAAAACTCCAGCTATGATGGAAGAAACGATCTTAGCAATACGCTACTGAGACCGAATCACTCGAGTCCTCGTATTAGCCCGGCTAAGAGATCTGAATACAACTTGGTTTCTTTTATTCAGACCAATCTGGCAAGATTGCATCTTACCTGTGCTTCGATGTCTGCTATGCGGAGAAGAATGTGTGTTGGACGTCTGTCTTACACTACCATCAGCAGTACCAATGGATATCGATACTTTGCTAGGTACGGTAACGACTCATGCAACGTGTTGTCCCCAGCGGCTATATATTCTGATGACGGTATTCATTGAGACTTCACCATTACGAGTAGGTGGCGGTGAAGTACGAGAGGAAGGCAGCATCAAACAGGTACGACCTTCTGTGAGCATTGCTGATCGAAACATCGATGATAGCAATCATTCACAAATATGCACAATTTCAGCATTTTCGAACTTGGTCGAACTTTCACCTGATGTTGAAGACAATTTTTCAAAAGCCTGTCTGATATGATGTTCTCTCCTAACAATGAGAATAACTTTTAAAACAACGAGCACACAGCGTTCCCTGAACTCTGAATTCCGCTTAGAGTTTTTATAAACAAAACTACTGAAAACATTTGGAACTATTTTTTTCCCCTGAAAGCAAAATTATTTTTTCCGTTTCCAAAATATTTACCTTTTTTCTGGCACATGGTACTCTGCTTTATTTATTTATTTATTTATTTATTTATTGTCATTTTTAAAGCGCGGCGAATACCCGTAGGCGTTTAGGCGGTTAAAGTAGAGCTATTCTTAGAGAACAGAGCTTCTATTTTTAGAGATACTAGAGACAATATTTTACCTCAGCCTCTAGCACATGTACGGTATTGTATAAATATGTGATGAAATGGTTTCGACCTTCTTTTCTGTATTCAGAGCCATTTCAAATGTAATTTTCGCAATTCATTCATATATATGCATTCCCTGAATGATAACACTGCTTGAAAAACGTACAGTATAAATACTCATTTTTTTGTGTATATACCATACACCATTTCAAATGCAATTCATGTATTTTGGGGTGGGTTGAAAAACACATGCATCGTTATATGTTTAGTATTGCTTAGTGTTTAAGTAATGATGGAAATTAATACGTGGAGTGGGTGTTGTGAATCTATCTAGGACCCTAATCAAGATATCCCCGATTCATGCCCTTATATGGTTATAACAAAACATATCCTTATAAAGGCATAGGAATCATGTTCATATCTAGTCATAGCCCATGCAGTCCAAATACAGCAAGGCTACTCCAATAGACTCCTAGAAAGTACAACGCGTTCTTTAAACAAACCAAGCCTCCAGCAGCCCGGGAAATCACCCTGCTTTTGTTTTGATTTGAACAAGAACTCCTGGAGTCCAGAAAGAACTGTTAGTCCTTAGTGACGTCTTATGTCCAACCTTACATCAAACCCGGCACCTTCCAGGTATAAATATACCAACGTTGCCTTAAGCAAACATACAGTGGTTTGGAGCAGAGCGGCTATCTACTTGCCCGAAGCCCAGCTGATGCGAGAGCCGAAGGAAGCCGACTCTCCCATTTGACGCACTGAGAGAGACGCTGTCTTTTCTCAAGCCGAGAAATCCAGCTTCGGTGTTTCCAGTCACCCTTGCGGGTTGCTGGGAGATCGAGTCCTGAGAGAGAGTTACAAGACCTCCTACATTCTATTACCAAGGTACGGAGCAGACTAAATCCTTAAGAGAATTCTTGATTCAGATTCCTTGGCAAAAACCAACTTAACTTAAACTGCAACTTACTTATTCCTTTCCACGTATTAGGCTTAGGTCAGGTACACCGGGGTAGGCATATCTTAGAAGCACCAGTTGAGTACGTTAGTCAATGTTTTTATGTATGTATATATTTTATCCGTTTTAAAGTATCATATGGCTAAGAAACCATATCAATGCTTTTACAGTATCATTTCATAATACTACTTTTACTGCATGCACTTTACTTCATGATAAATATTGCAATTGTGGCAACTCATTTCTCTTGCATGAGAAAGAAGACTGCTCAATAAATAACACCTTTTATTGAAAACGCCCATCTCTTTATTTCTCTGCACTCTGGTGAACCTAAGTAAGCACGATTGACTGAGTCAAATAGCTGTCTATTGTTTTCACACGACTCTCGAGATATACTCTTTATTATGAGGGAGCAAAGTTGTCATGTTTATGCGGTTGTCAGAAACGAATCCGTTCTTGTCTAAATCTAGAGAGTTAACTCTTTTCTGAACATTCGAGAACGTTTCTAGTGACCTCTGAGCTAGCTGGCAAAACTAATTAAGTCTAATATAGACAGTTGAGACCTAGATGACCTCAGTCCTACATCTACACAGCTGTTTATATTATTCCAATGCGCAGAGCCTATAGGGAATATAGGAACTACACTACAGTACATCATACACTCCTTTGCGAGCCTACTCTGAAATGTCGATAAGTAAGGAGTATAATAATAACTTACCACCGTCCGCCGCTGCTGAGCCATCCCCCTCAGCTCATCCTGGTGGTGCCGCTGCTTGAGTGGACCCCTCCGCGCTGCTGGCCCCGGCACAGGTGGTGGCAAGTGCTGCATCAGATGTTGTGACGCCTAGAAAAAACATGTCATATTTTTAGATGCCATACACCACCCCCTACTTCGTCTCGTAATGGAAGAGAAAATGTTGAACAATTTTTAATTATTGGGAGTGAAAAGAAGTCAGGGTTTTGGGGAGGGTGTTAACTTATATGCTTGGCCATAATATGCAACTCTTTTGAATGCTTGCTCTTTAACGTGCAACATTTTTATAATTAGAGACAGAACCAACTACTCCTCATCACCACCAGGAGGACTTGAAGTTCCAACAAGGTGAGGGCTCCCGAGTCCCACACAGTTACTTCTGACTGAGGTATGTGGAAAGTCGAACTGTACCTATCATTAACGATGTCCTATTTCTCTTGTCCATACCTCTGTATGTGCAGAATAGTCCCTGAAACACTAGCGGTATGGTATGTGCTACTATCAAATCAAAC
Source organism: Lissotriton vulgaris (assembly GCF_964263255.1). Lineage (NCBI taxonomy): Eukaryota > Metazoa > Chordata > Amphibia > Caudata > Salamandridae > Lissotriton > Lissotriton vulgaris. Next base: position 10,460,453 of record NC_141697.1, read on the forward strand.
GACAACTACTAGCTTATTCTTGGTGAACATTGACATTTTGTTGTTGGAAATTGTCAAAGCACTAACATTAAGAAGACTGGAAGAGACAGCAAGGGCAACGCAGAGGACTGCACTGAGTGCCCCTAGAGCTATTGCTGGATCAGAGTTTTGTTTAACATCGTTTGCCGACTAGGCAAGCTTAGCTACCTACACAGACCGACTCAGAAATAATTGTAAACAGTAGTAGCACAGAGAGTGATGGTAGAGAGGCAGGATAAGAATGTAGAAACAGTGTACAAGGAGATAAAAGTCTATTTTGTAAAAAAATAGAGTTAGGGAAGTATAATTATATTAACAACAGAACTACTTACTGGGGCCAGCAGAAGAGCCTGCAGTGGACCGTTCCTCCTGCCCACTCTGTTCCCCGAAGTCTGAAGTGGTGCTGTCCTCTTGCCCCTGGGAGGTGCTGATGATCATGAAATAAACACAAACATGGATGATTGTTTTTTGGAAATATTTGATTTCTTTGACCACAATCCTAAATTATCTCGGGGAAACAAATTGGCAAGAATTGCACTAAATGTATTGACCTATCTGGTCTGGTCAATTAGGAGGATACTAGTACAGTATTGCTGGATTCGCAGACTGTCTACTTGGAAAGTTATGTAAATCACTAACTAAACCAACAACAAAAAGGTTCTACTACGACTCCCAGCACTCAGCAGCACGCGACGTGACAGACACAGTTCGTCATCATGATTGCAAAGCACTCAAAAATGTCCTACTACTAATAACAAGTATTAATATACTCAACTTGAACCGATCAATCCATCACTATCTCTTCTTCTTAGTGGCAGCAGGAGTACAAAGGAAGGACTAGACTTGAGTCTCTAGTCTCCCTAGCATTACGCAGTTCTGTAAAGTACTACACTCATACATATTCAGGCCAAATGAGCACAAAGTTGCAAACAAGTAAGCAAAGTAGCAACGCCACTGAGCAGGCGAGCACCTGCAATCACAGAAGCTATTTAAACGTTAATTTATTCTTCTCATTCTTACTCTTAGGGAAAAACATATATTAGCAATATAACACAGAGCAGAGGAAAACAAAGTAGCTATTAAATAGCAACTCACCAAGGCCAGGGATCTCCACATCGAGCAGGTGGAGCAGATCCTGCTCGCAGTCAAGGAGGTCCGACCACAGGTGCGTCGCTTGCTGGTAGGTGCGCCGGACCCCTGACTCCCTCCGCATGGCCCGGCACACCTTTTCCCGCAGCAGGCGATGCTCCCTGAGGCCATACTCTGCCGCGATCCTGCCCCCTGCTGCCACGGTCTTGGGGAGATGGCGCTGCACATAAAAGATCACTGCGGCCACCTCCACCGCGCTGAATATCTCCCTGGCCATCATTTCCTCCCCTCGCAACCGCCTGCAAGGGAGCTGGGTATGGGGTGCGGGACCCTTCCCCTTCTCCTTCCCGGCTCCCTTTGCCATGGTCATGTACAGCAGAAAGGAAAAAAAAGGAAAGAATAGGGAAAAAGTAAGGGAAAAAAAGCTTTAAAAAGTAGCTTTAAAAGTAACGAAAAGTTGAAAAAAACACAAAATATAGATCTAGAAAAAAAGAGGGATAGATATAGTAGAAAAGATTAAAAAAAAGTCCAAAGAAACAAAGGATTGCACAGATGAAAGGAGGATTAGAAACCATGCACAAAACCATAGCAATGAATGAAAAACAATATGGCCGCCCCCATTGTGGACCGCATGGGTAAGTTTGCGCGATTTTCCCCTGCGAGTACGCAGAAACACCCGCAAACTCGTAATAGCACGCCGCACACAACGCGACATTGCCAATAGCACCCGGAAACGGAAATACGCAACACGCTCAAGATGGCCACGCCCAAGTACGACCGCATGGGCAACCTCGCGGTCGGTGCGCTGCAAGCGGTCTGCGAATAAGCAAAAAAACGCGCGAACACGCAAAAAAAATGAAATTCGCACGAATTCTCGCTTTTGTGCGATTTTGCGGACTGCGAATTTTCAAATTTTGCCCATACTTACAAAACACCCATCTCTCTACAGCAGGTACTTTAATCACTAGAGTCATCTCAACACTATTATTGTTGCCTAAAAAATGCTGAATACACAAGAAACTTGCAGAGCTTTTAAAACCGGCCCCCACTAACAAAACCGCCCCCTACCCTTCTAAATTCAAGGGGAAACAACTGATGCCAGGCGAGGGCCTGTCCAGCCTTGCATCCTCCATATTCTCCATCCTGCTTGGCCTTGTGCAGGTCATCCCATTATTAGGACATCTTCTATTTATTTAAGGGGAATTCAGCTCCTTCTTTCACAGTGGAAGTCAGCTTCTCTACTCCTCACAGGTCACACCAGCCAAGCATATTCTACGTGTACACATTTTGTCCCCAACCGGGGTAGGACAATAGCAACCCTCCAGAATTTTGTTTCAAAGTAATGCACTTGTTTTCAGATGGTGCAAAGATTTCCAAATGAGAGGCCCTCTAGAGTTTGTATCCCTCTTTAGTGGTTTGGTGGTCAGGACAAGAAGTCTGACACAATCAAGTGCTTCTTTATTTCAATAGGCCAGCCTCTTTTTAGTCAGGGTGAAGTATGTCTCATTATTGTGTCCGGCCTCCACAGGCTTCTCCGGTGACCATAGAACAACTGCCTCTTCGGTGCTATAGGTTCAGGGAATGCTTTCTCACTGGAGGTATTTCATATTTGTAACAATTATGAATCCACAGACTTTCCACTATTGGGTTTGAGCTGGTACTTTCTGGTGGAGTTTTCATCAATTCTACTTTGCCGGGACTTTCAACTTACAGCAATGGATTACATTCTGGTCGGATATCCTGCTAGGATTTCTCTTCCTCCACCATATATGAAGGCACCTAAGATAGGGCTCCTGTTACCATGAGGCACAGGGTCAAGACGATTTGCATATGGCCATGTCTGAACTGGGGTGGTGTGGTGAGCAAAATAACAAAGGATTAAACTCAGATCTGTGACGGGTGAATGTTTGTCATTGTGCAACATTCTGTCCATCATCTTGTGTGTTTTCCTTCCTTCCTACCTCCGCACTCACATTTTTGTGAAACTTAAAAAAGAGAATTACTGTTTTCATTCATTTTTTATAAATCTTTTTATTAAGCAGACTAACAAAGGACCTGCAGTGCGTCCATTAGCACATACGTTTCTTCATACACTTTCAAGGTTGTCTGTCTTACTGTTTTCATTCTTGACATTTTGGTCTTTTGCCACATGTTCTTGTCACCAAGGTTGCTTCTTCTGGCCTCCCTCTTCACAACTCAATTATAAGAATGTTCTGTAAATAATGTTATGCCACAGCTCTGTCAATCAATCATGACAAAGGTTTTCTGAGAAGACATAGCAAAATTGATTTATGCACATCAAATTAAGCAATCCATGAAAGATTGTCAAGTTTCTTTTCCTTCACATACCGCACAAACTTTAAAAATTCAATTTTTCAATGCTCTGGCACATCGCACTTTGGAAAGGACCCTGACTCCTGCTGGGCACCTGCACTTTCCTTCACTCCCTGGAGGACGCCAATACTTCACAGAGCCGGTCCCGCAATGCAGGGCACGCACCAGACCAAGACCGGGTCAAGACGGGCCAAGACCGGGCCAAGACGGGCCAAGACCGGGCCAAGACCGGGCCAAGATGGGCCAAGATCGGGCCAAGACGGGCCCGTCTCAGTCCATCAGAGACCGGAATAGGCCGGGCTGGGCCACCCCCTGAAAAGTACTGTATGGACTAATGACCATTAATATGATTTCATATTATATTTATCTTATCAAATTGAGCGGGAAGGATTAAGATGGGCAAAAGGACGGCGGGGGCTCCTCCCTCGGTTTTCACAGGTGGGCAACAGTCCCTGATCAGTGATCTGACAAGGGGCTATGGGGGCAAACGAGGAACAAATGAACTCAGTTGAGGAGTCCTTGATGCAAGGCAGGGTGGGCACGGTGGCTTTAACTAAATGCACAGTCAATCCACCCAATGGCCCCTCCAATGGTACACGGGAGGGAACAGGAGCCCCGGCTCCCCAAAACAGGCGTGTGCAAGAGTCCTCAGGGCATATGTATGCTAGCGATCTGGAATGTGACCCACAGCCACCATCTACACCTCCCAGAGACTCCGAGGCTCTGGAGGAACCCAAAATTCAACAGATAAGAGGATCTGTGTCCTCTGCGGTATCTTCAACTAAACCGCTAATAGAGGGCCAGTCGGCCGAACTCTGTAAAATCATTAGGAAAATAGATGATTTGCATCATTATGCTGTCGACGCATTGACTAAATTAACAGATATGGCTCGATTCACAGAACTAACTTAAGACAAATTCCTAAACATACTACTTTTGAGATACACAGAAGTTAGGATTTTGTCTTAAGTTTGTCTTAAGACAGACTTAAGACAGACTTAGGACAGATATGTTAATGTTAATGTTAATGTTAATGTTAAAAATGCTTATAAAGCGCATGGCTACCCCAGTGACGGGGCGTCCCAGCGCTTGCAGACAACTTGAAAGTAAGACAGACTTTGAACCAAGGGGGAGACGTGTAGCGCCACTAGGAGCACTAGATAGAAGGGAACAACCAGGTTTTAATGAGTTTTCTAAATGACAGGTAGTTATTTGTAGCACGTGCCTCCGCAGGGATCGAGTTCCACAGTTTTGGAGCCAAATACCTGAAGTAGCGGCCGCCAGCTCTGCTCCTTCGGATTTTGATGGTACAGGCAAGATGAAGGTCCGCCGAGCGGAGGGCACGTGAGGGGACATAGGACGAACACAGACCTTGTAAAACTCGGGGGCCAGAGCCGTGAAGGATTTTATGCATTAGGCAGAGGGACTTAAATTGAATACGTTGTGTGACTGGAAGCCAGTGTAGACGCCGTAGAATATGGGATGTGTGACAGTATTTTGGTAGGGCAAACAAAATGCGGGCAGCTGCATTTTGGGCTCTTTGTAGTCTGTTGATGGCTGTTTGATTAGAGCCCAGCATTAAGACATTGCAATAGTCTATATGCGATAAAACAAGGGCTTGGACAATTGTCTGGCGTACAGATGGTTCAAAGAAGCCCAAGATTGGTTTGAGCGACCGTAGGCGAGCATAACACACGCCCGCCACTCTTTTTGCATGAGATTCTAGGGAAAGAGAGTTGTCCATAAGCACGCCCAGGTTTTTTACTTCCTTCTTAGGGATGGGAGGTGGACCTAACGTAGAGGGCCACCAGTGATCATCCCACTTGTTTGTTTCCTTGCCAATCAGGAGTACCTCAGTTTTTGATGAATTTAACTGCAGGCAATTCTTGGTCATCCAGCTAGAGATGGCCAGAATATCGTCTTGAAATTTGGCTTGGTCCGTATCCGTGTCCTTCGAAAAGGAGAAGATAAGCTGCGTGTCGTCCGCGTATGATATTAATTGGATCTTACGTTCTCTGGCCAACACTGCCAGAGGGCGGACGTACACGTTGAACAACGTAGGGCTGAGCGCCGACCCCTGCGGGACACCGCAGCTCAGCGGAAGCCTGCTGGATGAGTACGGTGGAGCATGGACCTGGAAGGAACGGTCAGATAGAAAAGACGCGAACCAGTCCAGGGCACCATCTCGGACTCCGATCTCCCATAGTCTTCTAAGTAGAATCCCATGGTAGACCGTGTCGAACGCCGCACTCAAATCCAGCAGGATTAGAGCTGACGTGACACCCAGATCTTGTGTTGCCCTTAGTTGTTCAGTGACGGCCAGCAGTGCGGATTCCGTGCTGTGGTTAGGCCGGAATCCGTTTTGTGAGTCATCTAGAATCGCATTACTCTCCAAGAAATTGGTCAAGATGTCATTAACATGCGTTTCTGCCACCTTGGCCAAATAAGGTAGCAGGGAAATCGGTCTAAAACTTTCAGGCCTGGAAGAATCCAAGGTGGGCTTTTTTAGTAAAGGGACAACCTTGGCGTGTTTCCATGATTTAGGGACGGTGGAAGACTGAAAAGATCTATTAATCAGCTCCCGACCCTCTGCCAAGATGGAATCCTGGAATAGTTTGAACATATAAGTCAGATTTAAGTCAGTCTTAAGACAGACTTAAGTTAGGCTTTTGTCTTAAGTCTGACTTAAGTCTGTCTTAAGTCTGTCTTAGGTTTGTCTTAGGTTTGTCTTAAGTCTGTCTTAGGTTTGTCTTAGGTTTGCCTTCAGACAAACTTAAGACAAAATCCTAACTTTTGTGAATACCAAAAGTAGTACGTTTAGGATTTTGTCTTAAATTAGTTCTGTGAATCGGCCCCACCGAGTGGGGGCTAGCGAAGGTGTTTTGAATGGCGATAACAGGGTTATGAATATCAACATTAACACAAAATCTAACATCATGCCCTGCTCCACAGTAGTTTTACAATCAAACAAGGATAACCCACGCTTCCAAAATACCCCACTGAAAGCTTGGCTTTAGGCCCCATGGTTCATCGGGTTCCCCATGGTCCATCTCTAGCTGATCCATTTTCTACTAGGTTGCCGGAAAAGTATGGGGCTGAAAGATACTCAAGGGAAAAGGTCTTGAAAGGCTACAAGGTTGGTGGGAATCCAGCACGGCCACCGAATCTACAGTGACCATCTGTAATACCTTTCTCCAACTACCCCCTCCAGTAACTCCCTCTACAATAATTGTGGCCAATGTCCCAGGTCCACTTACATTAGTGTCTGAAGCCTGGGAGGCCTTGCCTAATAAAACTCTGTTTTGGTAGGGCAGAAAAACTGGTCTAACAGAAGCTCTCTTTACTAAACTTAAAATGGCCAGACGAGTCACTTGGGTAGGGAGAGATGGAAAACCCTACAGGGTGACTGTGTCGTGTTGACCTTTAGTGGCATACACTTAGAACAGGCCATGTTATCAGGGCAGAGAATTGATACCTTGTACATACTGGTATCAATGTCTTACCTTCAGGGTTTTTTTTACCAGCCACAAGTTGTTAATCAGTACATAACCCAGGCTGGGGGTTGACGTGCAAACACCATGACTCACTAGAATGTTCGGGTTTGTGACTCTATATTATGCATACAAGAGACATGGATGGTGAAGGAAAAATACATTAAATGGTAGCAAACCTTAAACACTCCAGCAACTACTACGGACCAGGAGAGAAACAAGGGTGGCCTATGTATTTATGTATTCAATACTGTCGGGTGAACAAGTTAAATCTTAAAATCAAGACAGTTTATTATCAGATTTTACTATTATATGTGGATAAAAACTATAGTTTTGCATTGTTAAATTTTTACAATATCCCTGAAGGGCAGATAATCAGTGTACTGATGAATTGACAAAAGGGCCTCAATAACTGCAGGATGACCTATCCAGGGATATGTGTATTATTTGTGGAGCGGATTATAACCATTTCTTGTGCCAACATATTAGGCAGGGTATCTGTGGCCTAAGATAGCGATGATGAACAGGCACACTTTTTACACATACCAACGGGGTCAGTTTGATCTGGGCTATGCTAAAGATCTGTGTAAACCAACTCTGCCCCTTAGGCCTACTTTTAATGGTAGAGGTTGCAACACTATGATTGACTTTGTCCTAACCACGAATAGACATCCTAGTAAGGGCTGCAACTTTGTAACTCATTCTATTGCCATGAGTGGCTTTGATTTGGGCAGCCCTGTTAGGGGCAAGAGGGATTCGAGAACCCAATAGATTTTAATATTGATCTAACTAGAACGAATGGGTACTCTTTGAGCTGGTCCATAGTAGATCCAAATACATTTATTGAGCAACTAGTATATATGTGTAAAGAGGATGTCTCTGTCGTAAATAATTAATTTACCGTCTTAATTTCTATGCAGGTAAGTACTTAATCAATAATAACTCAAATCGGAAGAAAAAAGACAGAGTCCGTGGTGTTAGAGTTCTTAGGGGTTTTATTCCTTAAAAAGGAATCGTTCCGGAACTGGATATCATGTTCCTGCAACCACAGGGGTTCAGGAAGGGATAGAGCAACATTTTATTGACAATACATAGCTTATATACTTAAGTTGCATTATAGAAACTTATACAGTAGGCGTAACAGCTGAGAGAAACAAGATAAAACACACACGTGTTACATATACGTAATTAGGAGGCGTGAACTAGGCGTGAACATAGAGGTGTGGGCTAGAAACGTCACAGGTAGGTGTCATAGTGGGTGGCACTAAACAGAAATGTTGCGATGTCAGCAGAAATCTGAGGCCTGGATGCGCGCGCAGCTGCATGACGTGTGATTGACGTGAAGCTGGAGGGTGCTGGAGACTTGACATTTGAGCTAGCGGAAAGAGACAGAAGTCTGGCATGTCAGATCAACTCGTACTTCTATCATATCTGATATCTGGTGTTTTAGGAACTGAGTTATCTGGGCGGAAAGGTCTCTGGGGCAGAAGTTATTCTATACTGGCTGAGGGTGCGTGTATAAGCGCCTAAGTGTCTACATGAGAAGCGTGGGGGCATGGGCCTTCCATGGTAGCATGGTAACAGGAGCTATGAATTACTTGCATAGAGACAGTGTGGCCGGGCCCTTTCGCTCTGCAGCTGGGGAATGTTTACTTAAACTAGTAGGCAGGAATGCATTTTCGAGGAGCAGATCAGATAATTCGAAGGTTGAAGTCAGCCTTGGCAGGAAGCAGGCTGAGCTAAGCGGGGTGGGCCGCGCTGGAAGTAAGTCAGAGTTCACGGGTACAGAGGCAGCCTGGGCTGAGGCTTTCGAAGTCAGAAGCCAGAAAAGAGGCTCGGTGGCAGAAATTCAGGGCCTACTTAGCCAGAGCTGAAAAGCGTGTAAAGTACACCACAAAAAGACGTTGGCATGGCATACTTAGGAACTGAATATTCAACCCATTCAGGGTGGGTCTGAAAGAGGACATGTTAACGTTGGACGCAAATGTATTTGCGTCTTCATAGCTGGCACAGGAGGGAAGTTACATGCACTTTAAGCTGGTACATGGAGACGGTGGGGTACACGATAGGGAACACAACTTGACCAAAAATTTATATTTCCTCATTCCCTCCTTGTTCCCTACGGACCCTTCATGATATCTCGATCCTCATGAATCGATCAGTCTGTTCTTGTAACATCATTTGCTCATCTTTCTTTCTTTGACGGTTTGAGAGGAAACTGGAGTGTCCAATGCATGATGTGGCACACAGTCCACAAATCGCTGGCCCACACTGTAGGCACAGGCAACAACTGAATACTATGACTAGGCCAATACCTAGGAAGGATAGGATCTTCCATCCCCAAGCAGTTAACGTTGTCCAGAACCAACCGGACCAAGTCCAGGTGCCTGGATTCTGATGTATCAGATTTGCAATTTTATGAAGACGGGTAATAGCTTTGTATACAGATGGCGCGTTTTCTGGAATGAAAACACAGCAACTTGACCCGATGACCTTACAAGCTCCACCCCGATCTGCCAAGATGACGTCAATTACTAGACGATTCTGAAGGACAACAATCCGCATAGCAGACTGTTCCTCTGTTAAGTTACCTAGGGCGGAGGCAGTTTCATGTACTACTGCTTCAAGTGTTCTTGTTAATCTACGTATTGCTTTACTATTTTGGACGGGGCCTACGAAGATTTAAGAATCCTTTATTGAAATCTGTGTATTGCTCCCATGCCGTTTCAGTATAGTCGACAAGCGGGAGGTCTCTTCGGAGTCTATTGTTTACTAGATTTGAATTTCTATGATAATCAGGAGGAGCTAAGAAAACAGGGGGCAGAAGGAAGGCAATGTAACAGGTACCATCCCAATCTGGAGGTAGACTTATGTATGTGGTATGGCCACACACAAAGTAGGAATGACGTCTAGCTCGAAATGAGGACCTACCCTCATCAGTGAATTCGACCACAGTAGTACATTTGCTATGACCTAAGTGTACTGAACCCTTCTTTCTAACACAAAGATGACCAGTGACTGGTAATACTGACATGGCGGGGAGGGCGGGTGCAGCTTCGGACTCAATAGTAAGAATCATAAGGTTAACTGTGTAATTGCCTAACCCATATACTTCATTTTCTAGATCAGTTCCTACTGTAACAGATTGACCTTCACTGTCAGGGTAACAGGCGTAAAATAGAACTAAATTCAGGTCTCCCCAAATCCAGCCCCCTTCGAGGGTAACGGCAATATCAGAATCTATAGAATTTATCAATCTACTCCAGGCACCGCAGGAGCCATTGTGAGAGAACGGATACGGAAAAAGAGGCAGAGCTCCCTGGTATTTCTGATGAGGAGGGAGTCGGCCACATACCCAGCAATTGGTAGCATTGCTAGTCTGATGGGAGTGATGTAACATGCTAATGAATGTGTTGTTGTGCAGCGCAAGTCTGTAAGATAATTCATGAGGCGGTAATGTACTAAAAGAATGTTCAGCAGAAACATTGTAAGCAGATTGTTCACGCTTGAAGAGAGGGTAGTATATGGAGAGCAGTATACTCGCCACAATAATTAAAAGACTTAGAAAAAACATAACCACTAATGTCATTATACAGTGGCTGCGGAGTGATTTGCAATATGCACGTTTCTTGAATCGTCTCTCTCTCTCTCTATCTCGATCTAGGGGATACATGTCAGAAACTATTTAACCGATTCACCTAGGGGAGGACTTAAACAATTAAACTGTCTGACTTGCTAGATTGGAGCTTCAACTTGTACTCCTCTTGGGGAGTTTTTTCTCGTTCGGAAACTTTAAAGTCTCTAGGTTCAACACAGTCTTTGGTGGGGGTGGACGAGTCTGGGTCTGGTTTCAGTTCATTGCATTTTTTAACATGACTCGTATGTACCCACCCCTTTCTGCCTTCAACTTTCACTGCGGTCCTGGTAGTGAGGAGGACGGTCTTCGGCGATTTCCAGCGGGGCTCCAGCGGACTTTTCCTGTCAAAGTTCCGAATTAAAATCAGGTCCCCAGGACGGACATCATGCGGCTTTACATCAGTGTTGTCAGGGAAGGCTGCGGCAACCTGTGAACGACATGATTGGAGTGCAGACATCAAGGAGGCAAGGTAATCTGTCAACATGTTACAATCAACATCAGTAATTTTCTTAGGAATGGGCGTCCCCCACATATTCGGTGGTCTGCCAAAGACCACTTCGTACGGGGATAGTCCTGATCTCGAGTGTGCAACCATTCTCATGTAGAACAGTGCAACTGGCAGGGCGACTATCCAGTCGACCCCTTTCTCCTGACATATTTTAGCAAGGCGGGTCTTTAGTGTCTGATTATGCCTCTCTACAAGGCCTGCGGCTTCGGGATGTCGGACACAATGGAATTTCCACTGATATCCTAGCAGCGAAGAAACTTGTTTCATTAACTCGGATGAGAATGGCTGTCCGTTATCTGAGTACACGACACGAGGCAAGCCGTACCGTGGGAAGAATTCTCGAACCAGCTGCTTGGCAGTGGTCGGGGCAGTGTAGTCTGGGACTGGATATGCTTCGGTCCAACGGGAAAGTGCACAAACAACTACAAGGACATATTTGAATCCTCGACAACGGTCCATCTGGATATAATCCATCTGGAGGACTTCAAAAGGGTGATCGGGAGGATGAAATCCACCTTGCTCTACAGGGACGCTTTTACCTGGGTTGAACTGACAACAGATCATGCAAGTACGCACTTTCTGTTTTGCTGCTGCTCGTAAGTGTTTATTGCTCCAGAGATTTTGTAAACTGTCTAACATCGCTTTTTCTCCTAGATGTGCTGGGCTATGTGCTGTATTTATTATGACTTGAACCATAGAGTCCGGGAGAAACCATGTAGATTTTCCCTTCGTCATCCAACCTTGATCTGTCTGGATCCCTCCTAGTTCAGTCCATTTCTTTATTTCATCTGCAGTAGCATGTGTCTGAATATCGATTACATCTAGGGCGGGATCCCTGACTGTCATACACTGTGTCGGTACTATTGTCTTTGTCACGTCAGATGTCTGGGCGTGAGTCAGTGCTGTATGTTTTGCTGTCTGGTCTGCCAGGTCATTACCCTGGGAAACAGAATCTGTAACTTTAGTATGTGCTTTACACTTCATAACGGATATGCCTGAAGGCAGATGTATTGCCTCTAACAGTGCTTGAATGAGGGGACCGTGTTGGATCTTGGCACCGTGAGAGGTCAAGAAACCTCTTTCTTGCCATAACATGCCGAAGTCGTGTACGACTCCGAACGCATAACGGGAATCAGTATATATGTTGACATTTCTGTTCTTGGCTAGTATACAGGCTCGGGTCAGAGCAATAAGCTCTGCCGCTTGAGCGGACAGTGTGTCAATACGATGTGTTTCTTTAACTTCAGTTTCAGTGGTCACTGCATACGCGGCCACTAATTCTCCTGTACTTGTTCTCATACATGAACCATCCACATAAAGTGTCAGGTCTGGATTTGTCAGTGGAACATCTGTTAAATCTCGTCTGGGTTTTGTTACTGCATCAATGATCTCTATGCAATCATGCGGGCTGGATCTGTCATAATTGTAGGTAACAATGTTGCGGGGTTCAGAATGCTGCAGCGTCTGATTTCTATGTGTGGCTGGAATAGCGTCAATTCGTAACCTGTCAGTCGTGCTATGGTCAAGTGCTGAGTCTGGGTTCTGTTTAAAAGAACCTCTACAGAATGTGGAACTTGTACTGTTAACTGATGTCCTAAAACAATTGAATCGCTCTGTCTGATTGCTAATGCTGTTGCTGCTACTGACTTTAAGCATGCAGGGAGTGCCTGAGCTACTGAATCCAATGTACTTGAAAAATAAGCGCAAGGCTTATGTGAACCTGCTTGATCTTGAGTGAGGACTGATAATGCTGTGCCATCATGTTCTGTAACAAAAAGTGTAAACGGTTTGCTGTAACATGGTGTCGCTAAAACTGGTGCTTGGCATAAAGCTTTCTTTAATTCCTCAAAGGCTTGTGTGTGTTCCTGAGTCCAAGGGAGGACAGTCGAAGTCGCTGCCTCCTGTGTCGTTAACTGAATGAGTGGTTTAGCTAGAAATGCATACTGGGGGATCCATTGTCTGCAGTACGAGGTGAGGCCTATGAAGGCTCGCACTTCCTTTTGTGTCTGGGGTTGTGGCATATTTACAATTAACTGAATGCGATCGGGAGTGAGCTGTCTCCCCAACTTGGACAGCAAGTGACCCAAGTACACAACTTGCTGAACACAGAATTGTAGCTTCGAAGGAGACACCTTGTGTCCCTTGTCGGCCAGAAAATGTAAAACTGTCAGTGATGCATGTTCGCATTCGGGCTCACTTCGTGCGGTGATCAGCAGATCATCGACGTATTGCAGTAAAGCGGTATTAACTGGCATTTGAATACAATCTAGTTGTCTTTTCAGTGCTTGGCTATAGATGCTGGGGCTTTCTGTGAATCCTTGAGGTGTGCGGGAAAATTTGAAACTTCGTCCATTTAAACTGAATCCGAAGAGATATTGGCTCTCTGGATCAATAGGTACACTGAAGAAGGCGTTCTTGAGGTCAATTACAGTGAAGAACGTTGCTTCTGAATCAATAGCAGTCAATAGGGAAGAGATGTCAGGAACCACAGGATACTGTGGAATAATGCATTTATTCAGTTCTCTTAAGTCAATCACCAGCCGATATACTGGCGGTGCATTGGGATCAGTACGTTTAAGAATCGGAATGATGGGTGAATTACAGATATTGGAGTCGGTTTCTACGACCACTCCTTGGGCAATGAGCTCTTCAATGATTTCCAGTAAAGCCACTACAGCATCGGGTGGTAACTTGTATTGTCTGATTCTGGGTAAAACAATACCTGGTTTAAGTGTTACACGGTATGGTGTGATATGCATACAACCTACATCAGTTGGGCCTTTTGCCCACAAGTGATCTGGTACATTTTTCAATCTGACATCAAATTCTCGCAAGACATAGTGACCCTTGAAATCCCGCAGAAAGAGTCTAACTCCCTCCGGGGAACAGCATATTATGGCTCCTAGAGCCTTCAAAGTCTTTATTCCTAACAGATTTTCTGGGCATGATTTCGTAAGTAACAGGTCTGTAACACGTGATAATGGACCCACAGCCAGGGGAACGGGTTGCAATACCTCATTTACGATAGGCTGTCCTGAAAAACCAAGGGAAACATTCTGTGAGCCTGAGAGGGGTGCCCCTGGGACTTCATCATGGCTGATTGTGGTGCGACTTGCCCCTGTGTCAATTAAAAACTTTCTGTCTTTTCCCAATACTTGACTGTGTACATAAGGACCTTCTTGATCTACAGGAATTTCAATAAGAGGCAAGCCACCTTCCCTCTCTAGGCTGTTTCATGTGTATCGTGGGTGATCGGGGTATGCAGACTGGGCATACTGGTACATCTGTTGCGAAACTTGCTGAGTTGCGGCAATGGGTTGTGGCTGTGGTACCGCTACTGTCTGTGCTGCATGTGATGAAGCATGCATAGGCTGTGTATTCTGCATGGGCTGTTCGTTCTGTGAGGTCTGTTGATGACCATGATCTTGTCTAGGCGGATGCGGCCTTTCTTTAGTTTTACCTGTTGCTATATTATGTTTCAGAACTGGGCATTCATGTACGTAGTGACCTGGCTGCTTGCAATAATTGCATGTCCCTTTAACGGGAGCTGTGGCGTGACCTGTCTGGGTCGCACCCTTTCTCTGACCGTCGGCTGGAACCGTCTGAGCTACTAACATTTTCATTTTCGTGTCTTTCATGCGTTTCTGTTCCTGATCTTGTTCTTCTCTAATTCTGTTCTGATGGTATTGTAGCATCTGTAACATCTGGGATGGCGTATTTGCCTGCCAAGTACTTTCAACTTTGTACACGCGGTTCTTAACTAATGGCAGGGAATTCTCGACTAATTTTGATACAAAAAGATGCGGATATTACTCGCTACTTGGTTTAAGGCCACTATTAATAATGAAACATTTCTCGAATCTTGAATAGAAATCACTAGTATCTTCATCATGTTTCTGTTTACAGGACGAGATGGCGTCCCAATCTTCCTTTCTAGTTGTCAATATTCTTGGCAGAACCTGTACTATCAAACCGGGTAATGCTTTAGTTTTCTCCCCAAGGCCTACCCCTGGGACACGTTTGCTCTCTTCATCTTCTATTTCTGCCCATACAATCTTTTTCTCTCCCACCTCCCATTCTTTTTCCTTGAGTTTCTCGTAGATGCCCGTAGGCAGCAGTACCTTTAACATTTTCATGATATCTTCATATGTGTAATCCCCCATCAGTAACATGTCTTTAAGTTCTCTGTGAAAACCTGCAGGGTCTTTATCATGACACGGTACTAGTTTCTTCATTTCCAATAGTTCTAACTTGGTCAGAGGCGTGTGTACATACACACGTTTCAAGTTATGATCCTCACCCATAACTGGGTGTACTTCTCGTAAGGGGTTCTGACTTTCAATGCCATGCAGACGTTCCATATGATACATTTTTCTTTCTGGGGGCGGAGCGGGGACATATTCAGAGCTTACGAAAGTGTTATATCTGTGTCGTTGTTCTAGAATTATTTGAATTAATTTAGTGCTTAAACCTCTCCATCTATCAGTGAGTAGTGCTTCTAATGTATCGTGTAAGGGACCTGGATCAGAATGTTGGTTTCTGTATAACGTGAGGAGGTGCTGAATCATGTATACACCTGCTAGTTTCTGTTCGTCTGGGGAAAGGTTCAGGAATGTCTGCGCTACTGTGTCATCATTATATATATCCGGATTGTCAGCACATAATACTGCTGACCGAGCTAGTTCTTGTTCATCCATAGAATTGAGTACGTGGTACCCCATTCGGTCTCGAAGCCTTTTATCGGTCTCCTGGAACTGATGTTCAGTAGAATTCGGATTGGTTAGGCCAGAGAGAAAAACTCTCTTGCTTTCTGGACGAATGCCCTTCCTAAGGTAAGTTCCCTTACCTACATACGCTATTGTGTCTGTAGTCTTTTCTGGTTCTTCAGGTTCTTCTTCCCCCTCGGAGGAAGCCTTTTCTTTCTCTTTTTTGTGTATGTCTATCACTGCTTTTCTTATTTTCCTGTACATACTGGCTATGCAGGTCCCCTTATCATGTTTTCCTTCAGATATATTTTGACCCCACCTGCTTAGTGCATCTAATTCATCCTGATCTGTCTCAGGCCTGTCTCGTTCTCTTATTAGGCAATTTATAAAAAAACGTAGTATATATGCTTGAGTGTCAACTTTCTGATGTTCCATGGCATCCTTAATACTGTCAGGGTCTTTCCCAGTCTGAACAAAGTTATATATTCTATCTAGGCGCTCCTTCATTCCTGCATATAACAGCAGAAAATCAGTAGCAGATCGTAACCGTAGTGATGCCATCATCATTCTATCGTTTTTACCGGGTACTGGATCATATCTGCAAACTGTAAGTTGTCCTTTGAGTATGTCGAGACGAGGTGATTTGAACGTGAAAGGACTCTGCAAGTCCCCGAGCTGCAACCTGTGCGTTAATGGCGGGGTCCGGAGACCCCCTGTCGCACCTCCTGAGGCGGAAGCTTGGACATTATCTCTCTGTGGAGTCTGTATCTGTACTTGAATTTGTCTTTTAGTAGGGTCAGGTAGAAGTGGTTTCGGTAGATCAATTTTAGGTGCGGGAAGTGGTGGGGGTGGTGGAACAGGGGGAATCTGTCGTGGTACTGGCGGAATATGATCTTGGGGCGGGTTACCACCCCCGTCCCTGTCGTTAGGCAGGGCGCGGACAGGCAGATGGGTGTAAGCGGGAGCTACATCCTCTAGATAGGAATTCAGGAATATGTCTTTAGTGGTCCTGTGCATTACTTTAGTTGGGACCAATGGTGGCGGCAGATTTTTCGGTATTTCTGAAATGGCCTCAGGCGAACCCTCGGCCACGAGATACATACCGTTTACGAGATTGTTTCGTGCACGGTCTACTTGCTCTGATTTTACTCGGATCCCTTCAGTAACTAATTCGTTTTCTTGAGCTTTATCTGATTCTTTAAGTCTGTCTTCTCTACGGAGTGCTTTTTCAGCACGCTTATGTGATTCCTTACGCCAAAATTCTATGGCGTCTTTCTGAGATTGTCTGGCTTTCTTTTTCCATAATGCTTCTTCTACTTTCATGATGCACTCGGCATCCCATGTTCCGGTAGCGGGCCATCTGTGCCTTTCGTCTAGATGCTTAGTATAATCGGCCCATAAATCTAGATACAATATGGCATCTATGCCATGTTTATGGTACATGAAATTTCCAGGAGTGTCCCTAGGGGGAATAGGAATTTCTTCCTCTAGTATCCCTTTCCTAGTTCCTATCTGCTTTAACTTGTTAAAAAACGGCATTTTGCTTACTTAGTACTGAATGCTCAATCCTTACTGCTTAAATCTAGACACGGCTAGTTACACAAGAACACAATAATGCACATTAAAACAGTCACTCATACAACGACATTAATCACATGAAAAAACATTTTAAAAACACATATGACTACCCCCTATACTAGATGTACTGCTAAACAGCACAGATACACTGCTGAGCACAGTGCAAGAACTGGAATCATCGGATATACTGCTAAACAGTACGGATACACTGTCTAAAACAGTGCAGACCGGACTTGTGTACCCAAACCCGTCTAGATACGTCCCAGCAATGGTACTCACCGGGAAGCACGGAAAACAGAAGGCCTCGGAAAACTCGACTGGACTGGACCGGACTCAACTCGACTCGGCACGTGGATACTTCGGAAAAACTGGTGGGCCTCTTGACACCTCGGACCTTGCTTCTTTCGGCTAGGCTCTGGTCGGGATCCTCCGCACTCCTCACCGCCTCGTCTGGGTGCTGATTGCAGTCTTCGTCACCTCCGTGGGCCAGAGGGAGATACAGGAAATCCTGCCGGTACGCGTAGGCTCCGTCTAACTGATGGCAGGGGACAGAGTTTGCAACGCACCAACCGGCGCGTGGGGTGGGGGAGGGGTCCCTATTCGGGCGCCAGAATGTCGTAAATAATTAATTTACCGTCTTAATTTCTAAGCAGGTAAGTACTTAATCAATAATAACTCAAATCGGAAGAAAAAAGACAGAGTCCGTGGTGTTAGAGTTCTTAGGGGTTTTATTCCTTAAAAAGGAATCGTTCCGGAACTGGATATCATGTTCCTGCAACCACAGGGGTTCAGGAAGGGATAGAGCAACATTTTATTGACAATACATAGCTTATATACTTAAGTTGCATTATAGAAACTTATACAGTAGGCGTAACAGCTGAGAGAAACGAGATAAAACACACACGTGTTACATATACGTAATTAGGAGGCGTGAACTAGGCGTGAACATAGAGGTGTGGGCTAGAAACGTCACAGGTAGGTGTCATAGTGGGTGGCACTAAACAGAAATGTTGCGATGTCAGCAGAAATCTGAGGCCTGGATGCGCGCGCAGCTGCATGACGTGTGATTGACGTGAAGCTGGAGGGTGCTGGAGACTTGACATTTGAGCTAGCGGAAAGAGACAGAAGTCTGGCATGTCAGATCAACTCGTACTTCTATCATATCTGATATCTGGTGTTTTAGGAACTGAGTTATCTGGGCGGAAAGGTCTCTGGGGCAGAAGTTATTCTATACTGGCTGAGGGTGCGTGTATAAGCGCCTAAGTGTCTACATGAGAAGCGTGGGGGCATGGGCCTTCCATGGTAGCATGGTAACAGGAGCTATGAATTACTTGCATAGAGACAGTGTGGCCGGGCCCTTTCGCTCTGCAGCTGGGGAATGTTTACTTAAACTAGTAGGCAGGAATGCATTTTCGAGGAGCAGATCAGATAATTCGAAGGTTGAAGTCAGTCTTGGCAGGAAGCAGGCTGAGCTAAGCGCGGTGGGCCGCGCTGGAAGTTAGTCAGAGTTCACGGGTACAGAGGCAGCCTGGGCTGAGGCTTTCGAAGTCAGAAGCCAGAAAAGAGGCTCGGTGGCAGAAATTCAGGGCCTACTTAGCCAGAGCTGAAAAGCGTGTAAAGTACACCACAAAAAGACGTTGGCATGGCATACTTAGGAACTGAATATTCAACCCATTCAGGGTGGGTCTGAAAGAGGACATGTTAACGTTGGACGCAAATGTATTTGCGTCTTCATAGCTGGCACAGGAGGGAAGTTACATGCACTTTAAGCTGGTACATGGAGACGGTGGGGTACACGATAGGGAACACAACTTGACCAAAAATTTATATTTCCTCATCTCAGCGAGGTTGCCGGGAATGAAGCCGTCTTAAATGCTTTTAATAATATTACGGGGGAGAATAAGAATTTATTAATAGTGAAATTAAAACAGAGACACCAAAAGATGCAGGTCTGGTTTAACTAGGAATGTACTAAGGCTCATTTGAATCTACAGAAGGTGTGTCAAAAAGAATAGAAGTCGCATGGAAATAAGACTGGCCAGGATTTTGTATAGGCGTGCTTTCAAAGCACGGAAGGAACAAATAAGGGTGGCTGCGTGGCAGGTTCTGCATGATGCGTGCCTTCGGAGAGACAATAATAGCTTTTGGAAAGCAGTTAATGAGCCCTTTTTAGCCTCAAGTGGTATACCATCTGTAAAAATTGCGATAAGTGAGGATAAATGGGTTCAACATTTCACTGCGCTATATAAGATGATAACAGGTCCAAATTGATTTAGACCCAGATTTCTCTGTTTTAGCATTCAATCCACAAGGTACAATGTTTCCATTAGCTATATTCTTCTCCGTAGAGGAGCTCATCGGTGCAATTAATGCGAGTGCAGCTGGCAAAGCTCCGGGGACGGGTGGAGTCCCTGTGGATTTGTATAAATCCAATACTGCGGTTTGGGCTCCATTATTAACAAATGTCTTAGATAGTTGTTGCTGTCACGGCTTTATTTCCTCATGGTTTAATGCAGTAGTGATCCCAATTTTCAAAAAGGGGGATAGAAATGAACCTAGATGTTACCGCCCAATCTCCCTGTTGGATTCCCTCCTTAAAGTGGTAGGGCGGTTTATTTTAAATAAGCTGTTGTATTCCGTAAAATATAGGCTTTACTAAAACATTCCCTTCTATAGGCACAACTCCTGTTGCCCTTATTTAGGCATAGATTTCCCAGTCCTTATTTATGCAAGAACCAGGCACCCCATGTATACGCATGGTCTTTCACCTACATTCGTTCCCCTTTATGTACCAGCGAGCTCTTAGAACAGACCCTTCTTCCTGGAAAACTTGCCCGGTACAGAACTATTGATTTCATTAAGACCTCATCCAAATGCATGAACCCCTTTTACTTCCCCAGGGTTCATTCCTGATGTCTTTCTTTGTCCAACATTACATCCATACTAACCACATATTACGTCAATGCTGACTATACATAACACCTTTGGGGTATAAATACACCACCTTTTGCTCAGGCAAACTAGAGGAGAGCTTTATTCTAGAGGTGCACATGACTCTCTGCTGGACGCACTAACCAGAGACGCTGTCATCCCGTCTGCAGTGATTCCAGCGTGCAGTGTTCTAACTTTCTTTGCGGGTGTTAGAGTGCGAGTCCAGAACAGAGATTCCCCAACTCTCTCATTCTCAGGTATGGAGCTCACTAGAACTAAGAGGGACTCTTGGCATAACAAACTATAGCATAATATCCTATAGCTTACAGCACATACTCCTAACCACGTACCTACACTTAGGGCTAGGTACATTTGGGTAGAATTAGGTAGGAACGCATTACTCGAGTACTTGTACTTTTACTCGTATTTTTAGCCATATGTTTTATGTATACGAATATATTCATTGAACAATGCTAGAGCAATGCTATTTCTTTATGTTGGAAATACTGTGCATCTTATATCTTGCATACTGTCTTACGATTGTAACAGCTCATATCGCTTACACCAGAAACACAACTGTTCAATAAATACTTATTGAAGCGCCCGTCTGTTATTTCTGTGTAACTCTAGAAGCATAAGCATGCACGACTGACTGAGCAAAACTTTATCTTATTGTCTCCATGATTTTGAGGGATCAGGGTTGTCACGTTATGTGGGTGCCAGAAACTACTCCCTTCTTGTCGCCAAGAAGATTCTAATGGCCCTGTGAACTAGCTGGTACACAGGAACAAGGTTAGCATACTCGATAGGGGCTTATAGACTCAGTCCTACGCCAAACTTATACTGTATGTGTAGTAATGCTTTGTTATTTTGATGTATTAGAGTTTGTGCTAGAACCTAGTTCTATAGAGAAATCTAGAACCTTTATGTGAATGCAGCCCTGTTGCCTAGCATTGAGTAGTTGCTGTTGGCTTTCCTGTGGGTAGGACGCTGCATCACTAGTAAGTTAACCGCATCGCTGCTGCGGCGATTTTTGCGCTGTGCGGCTTTTCTTAAAAAGCTGCGTTATATGACGTGCTCAGCTCGTCATCAGCACACGCCACCCGTGGCTGATGACGAGCTGAGCTCGTCATTAGCAGCGAAGGGGTTAATAAAGAAGATATTAATCTCTATCAACTGCATCTGGAGTGCTTCTTCCCATTGGCGACGATCCTGGGATCCTGTTAACCCTCTGCTATCAACATTCAACTTTCTTCAGATCATCACTCCGCTATCTTCGTTTATTTGAAAAGGGACCCAAGTTTGTATCTTCATTTTCTACTTCACAGCGTCCTAACACGAAATTGCTTCTACCCAGTTGCAAGTCCAGGTTCTGTTTTCTTTAGTATAGATTATCAGGCTTTGGAAGATTTCGCCTCGTCTCAGCGGCCTGTTTCTGAATGTAAGACTTCTCGCAATCAAACGGAGGCATTTCCTCTTTGAAAGACCGCCCTCCTCATTTTCTGCCTCTCTTCTGAGGAGTCATCGGTGTCTCAAAGGCCGCGCCCCGTCTCTGTGAGGCTTTCACGCTGAGGAACACGTTATGAACGGAGACGTTTATTATAAAGTAGGCCTTTCTAGCAGTTTTCTTCCCTGGCCTGCACTGAAGGTTTCATTTCAAGTGTCTCCTTTACATGTCAAGTACTTTTCTACCTGGAAAGCAACGCTGGAGTCTAGCGCTCGAGCCTCAGCCTTCACAACGGTCGCATCTTTCAAATGTAACGCGCGCCTCTCACCGTTGAAGCTGCACGCGCTCCGACTCCATCTCGTCTTTGTATTCTGCATTCCTGCGTCACAAGTCCGTTTGCTCCTCATTGGTTGATGATCGTCACAACCCTTCTTCACTCTGATTGGTCCGTCTGTTTTGTTTAGCTGTTGCCTAGATACCCGGCTTTGTCTTCATTCATTCTTCATGCGCTGACGCGCACAGCCAATCATCTAGACAAGCTTACGCGCGTTGATGCGCTCAGCCAATCATCTCAACAAGCTTACGCGCGTTGATGCGCACAGCCTACATCTGGTTTCACTTTGCCTTTTTATGCGCTGATGCGCACAGCTAATCTACATTGTTATTGTTTATTCCTTTCATGCGCTGACACGCACAACTAAACTACAGGGCAATTTATTAACAGAAACAAATGCGCTGATACACATGGATATTAATCTCTATCAACTGCATCTGGAGTGCTTCTTCACAGTATGTTATCCAAACGTGCAGAACATAGTTAGGGAATAGGAACAACACAACAAAGCTGCAGATATGGGCAGACGATGCTAGTGTCCTTTCAAGCATGCAGTATGGGTTTCGATCAGGTCTGTAGACCATTGAGCAGGGATTAAACCTAAGCATGATAATAAGTAAATATACACAGGCGAAGGAGGGAAGGCTTTTTTTGGCATTCGTAGACCTTAGCGCTGCGTTTGACTGTGTGAGACACAAAATGTTATGGATTATACTGGAGGACATGTGTGTCGATCACCCACTTATACTTTTTATGAGAGAACTGTACAGAAATGCAGGGGCGAGGGTCTGGTTTGGGGAACATGGTAAATGCCCAGCTAAATTTCCGATTAGAAAAGGAGTGAGGCAGATAATTGCCAGGATCACCCGATTATTAACTGTCCAGTTCCAGTTTTACTTTACGCAGATGTTGCGGTTTTAATGGCACATATTCAATTAGGGCTACAAAGAAAAGTAAATAGCTTTGCTACTTTTATGCAAGACAGGGGTTTGAGTGTGAACACTAGTAAAACCTATATGATGAAGTGTGGAAAGAAGAGCATCAAATGTTGCAACATTTTTATCAAAAATAATAAGATTGTTTCTCTTATTTGGGGATCAACTTTGACCATACGTAAAACGTGGTCTGCTGCTGTCCAGGCAAGGAAAATTATGTTTTCAAGAGCCACAGGTGCTGTGACTAATCTTGCTAGAAAATTATTTTGCAGACCAGTCCCTCAACTACTACAAATATACAAATCAAAGTGTCTATTGACAGCTTTGTACAGAGCAGGCATATGGGGGGTCACAGGCATGCAGCCACTACAACTGATCGATAATTAATTTATAAGATATCTGTTGGCTGAGCACATTGCTTCTTTCAGGTTGTCAAAAGCCTTTTGGCAGCTAACAGTCCAGTTTACTTTCTTGGGCATTTTATTGCATGTGAGTTCTGTGAGGGGAGTCACAATGGACCCATATCCCTTCACAAACTTCCTGCAGTATTAAGTCAAGCCAAGGAATGCCCCGACTTGGGTCTGGGTGGTTGGAGCTGCCCATTCCATGATACTCTGGATCTTGGGCTGTAAGTGTTGAACCTGGCCTACACCAACAAGGTGGCCCAAGTACACCACAGTGCCCTGCCCTATCTGGCCTTTGGATACCTTGATAGTCAGTCCTGCAGATTGCAGGGCTTGTAGAACCTTCCCAAGGTGGATCAGGTGATCCTGCCAGGTGGAGCTAAAGACAGCAATATCATCAGCATAAGCTGCACTAAAGGACTCCAATCCAGTCAGAACCTGGTTCACCAACCTCTGGAAGGTGGTAGGGGCATTCTTTAGCCCAAAAGGCATTACAGCGAACTGATAGTGCCCATCAGGGGTAGAGAATGCTGTTTTCTCTTTGGCTCCTGGGGCCATGCCAATCTGCCAGTACCCTGCAGGTAAGTCAAAGGTACTGAGGAATTTGGCTGCCCCTAGTTTGTCTATCAACTCATCTGCCCTTGGAATGGGCAGATGAGGAACAGTGAGGATATCATTTCTTCCCAATTAGAGTGGTTCTTCTGGATTTCACTCGCATATATACTCATTGGTTGTTTCTAGTTGTTTGTTACTGTACCGTTGATGCGTGAGTTCGCCACAAGCTAACATTCATTACCAGTGGTTTGGTGTCCAAGTGCATTTTCTGCCTTTAAAGGCGGTAACCAAGTGTTTGAACTTCCTTCATTGACGTTGGAATCTGGTGAATAATACAGTCAGATTGGCCCCCGAAGAAGGGACCTTCATGTTCCGAAATGCATCCGGCCCCAACAAACATCATTGTGTTAATTTGACTGGATTGACATCTGTGAATTTACACTAATCAATTATGTTATGATTCTATGTTTTCACCATATATATGAATATGTTATATATGGTTCAAAATGATATTTTGAAAGAATATCTTTGACCTGAACAACCTGTAAAGATTTACATTTACAAGTTTTATGGTGTTTATGTTTATTCATTATTGATATATTGTGCTCATTTTTTAAGAAAATAGAAAGGTCGCTCTGTGACCACTCGTGCACAGTGCGCAGTGGGTTTACCCTGTTGGTAACCTAATCTATTCTTTGTTGATTGACCCTTGTGAGCCAGCTATAGTCTCCACTGCAGCACCACTGTATTTAAGTTGTCTCAAGATTGTTTACCAATTGAATACTAAAGCATAAAAGGTGTGCGCTTCCCGTCCTTAATATACTTGGAATGGGGTGAGCATCTGTCTTGGTGACAGAATTGAGTCCTCTATAGTCAACACAGAACCTCATCTCTCTTTCCAGCATGTTGATGAGGTTTGTGGACCAGAACCACCTGGCTAGCCCAGTGGTTTTTGTCCCCACGCTCCAGCATCTTGATGACTTCAGCTGTGATGCTTTCCTTGACTTGGTCTGATTGTTGATAGATTTTGTTTTTGACCTGGTTACTGTCACCAGTGTCCACATCATGGGTACACCAGCTGGTCAGACCAGGGTTAAAGGAAAAGAGACTTGCAAACTGTTGCAAGACTTGCTTGCAGTCAGTCTGTTGTTGGGGAGAGAGGGTGTCTGAAAAAGCCACTCCATCCACTGACCCATCTTTTGGGCTGGAAGAGAGGAGATCAGGGAGAGGCTCACTCTCTGCTTCCTGTTCCTCATCAGTCACCATCAGCATGGAGAGGGCAGCCCTGTCATTGTAGAGTTTAAGGTGGTTCACATGGATAACCCTTTTGGGTGTCCTGCTGGTGCCCATCCCACTAAGTAAGTGACCTCACTCTTTTTCCCCAGGATAGGGTAAGGGCCACTCCATCTGTCTTCGAGAGCCCTTGGTGCCACTGGCTCCAGCACCCACACCTGTTATCCAGGTTGAAAGTCAACCATGGCAGATTTGTGATCATACCAGTGCATCTGCAGCTCCTGGCTGTCCTCAAGATTCTTGGATGATTTGTCCATATACTCAGCCATTATGGACCTTAGGCCAAGCACATAGTCCACAATGTCTTGTCTGGGTTCTTGGAGAGGCCTCCTCCAACCTTCTTTCAAAGGTTGGGAGACACAGGATGAGCAAACAGAAGCTCAAAGGGTGAAAACCCCACTCCTTTCTGAGGCACTTCCCTGTAAGCGAAAAGCAGGCATGGCAACAGGACATCCCATGTCCTTTTGAGTTTTTCAGGGAGTCCCATGATCATACCTTTCAATGTCTTTTTGAATCTTTCAACAAGACCATTGGTTTGTGGGTGGTATGGGTTGGTAAACGTGTACCGCACACCACACTCCTTCCACATGTGTTTCAGTTAAGCAGTCATGAAGTTGATACCTCTGTATGAAACCACCTCCTTAGGAAACCCTACCCTGGTGAAGACACCCAGGAGGGCCTTGGCTACTGCAGGAGCTGTAGTAACCCTAAGGGGAATTGCTTCAGGGTACCTAGTAGCATGATCCACTACTACTAGAATGAATTTGTTCCCTGAGGCTGTGGGGGGCTCAAGTGGACCCACAATGTCCACACCTACCCTTTCAAATGGTACCCCCACCACTGGCAGTGGTATCGGGGGGAGCTTTGGTTTGCCACCTGTCTTTCCACTGGCCTGACAGGTAACACATGAGTTCACAAACTCCTTCACCTTTTGGTTCATCTGGGGCCAGTAGAAGTGGCTAACTAGCCTTTCCCAAGTTTTGGTCTGCCCCAGATGTCCAGCTAGGAGGATGTCATGAGCTAAAGTTAGGAGTAACTCCCTGTACCTCTGTGGCACTACCTCCCTCCTGGTAGCTCCAGGATTGGGGTTTCTTGCCTCATCATACCGTAATCCCTCTTCCCAATAAGCTTTGTGGGTACCACTGACATCTCCATGTGCTTCTGAAACAGCTTGCTGCCTCAGGCTTCCAAGAGTGAGGCAGTCTAGCTGACCATGGCACAGCTCTTCCCTAGCGGGTCCCCTTGGACCCAGCAGTCCAAACTGGTAAGGCTCAAGCTCCATGGGCTCAGTTCCCTCTAGGGGTTCTAAGTCCTCTCCCTTTGGAGAGTGGTCCTGAGAAACTTGCTGTGTAGAAGCCGGTTCCCCAGTCTTCTTGGTTGTTTGGGCCATACTTTCAGGCTCCAAACCTACTTGTTCACCCTTCGTTTTGCTCTGTGTTCTGGTTTGCACACACACCAGTCTAGGGATACCCAGCATGGCTGCATGGGTTACATGCCCAACCTCAGCCCAGGCTGAAGTTTCCAGGTTATTTCCAAGCAGACAATCAGCTGGCAATTGTGGAGAGACCTCTACCAGTTTCAGGCCAGTAACCTCCCCCCAACCTAATGTCACCATAGCCATAGGGTGTTGGGTGGTATGCTGTCAGCATTGGTGACTGGATAAGTTTTCCCAATCAAGTATTGCTCTGGGGAAACAAGCATTTCCTTCACCATAGTGATACTGGCACCTGTACCCCTCAGGGCTTCTACTCTAGTTCCATTAATGGAGGGGTATTGCAAATACTTTTTATAGTTGGGTGGCCAACCAGCTACAGTGGCAAGCTCCATTTCCCCCAAGGAGACTAGACTAGCTTGAGTATATTCCCAGATGTTATTGTAGGGGCAGTTTTTGCCTACAGTTAAATGTCCCAACTTCTTACAGTTGTTACAATAGGCTAATTGGGACAATTAGGATCAAAGTTTATTCCCCTATAGGGCAGAGGCACACAGGGAGTAGTTTGGGACTCACCCACCTGTACAGGTTTTTGGGTCCCTTTGGAAGACTCAGACTTTTTATCTTGGGGATTCTCTCCGCCTTTCCCCTGGGGAGGTTTTGTAACCACCTTCTTTTGATAACTCCCAGTGGCTGTCCTTGTCACCCTAGTCTTGACCCAATGGTCTGCCTTCTTTCCCAATTCTTGGGGAGAAATTAGACCTGGGTCTACCAAATGCTGATGCAACTTTTCATTTGTGCAATTACTCAAAATGTGTTCCTTCATAAACAAATTATAAAGTCCAGTAAAATCATGCACATTGTGTCCAGTTAACCAACCATCCAGTGGCTTTACTGAGTAGTCTACAAAATTCATCCAGGATGGGTCTGGGTTTTTTTTATATCAAAGTGGAGGGAAGAGGAATAGAGGTCCATTTAGTTCCCCTAGACAGATAGGCGATAATCGAAATAGAATGGACACTGGTATCTACAAAACCTTTGGTTTGTATTTGAAAACCCTCATAGACATCTTGGTTTTATTGTTGCAGTGTATCTTTTATCCGCCCCCCTCAGGAGTCAAGGCGTATTCATAGGGTAGTCGATTAACGTGCTGGATGCCTGCCTCACCCGAGGCTACCTCCGGTACAGGTAGAAGTGTCCAGAGATAATGGAAAAAGATAAAAATGGGATAAAAATAGTGTCTCACCTAAGACTTTATTTATTAGAAAAAGAGGGGAAGGCACTATAGATAAAAGAAAGTGCGATATGATGGTAATCGTGTTACTGGATTACCGCATGTCTTAAAAAATGTGTCAACATGTTTCAGCTCTCTCGGCCCAGCCGGGTCTACAGAGCTTTCGTCAGGACAAAACACAAACGAAAAAAGGATAGACAGGTATTAACTCACACCACTTGTGTAGTTTTGATGATAAGTTAGATTCCCTGTGCTGTGGAAACAAAAGCCAACAATATCCATTATATATGTGGCTCCAAACGTGAGGTGAGCAAGCAGACATGTCAAAATTACATGTGGAGCACAAAACTCCTCATCAGGAGCGTACGCCATGCTAGTGGCAATTAATACCGTATCGAAAGAGGAATGGATTAAAAACAATGTTTAATGCAGGAAGTACATTCAGGATTGCAACGTGTGCGATGTTATTTTTATAAAACACCCACTGAAGTAGGATGTCCGTGTTGGTATAGCACATTGAGGACGGAATTTTAAACCCTTAGTTTCGTGATTTATTTACAAAACACTACAAAAAGGTGCGATATAATTACCTGTATTGAGCTCAATGATAGCTTCAACAGGGGTCGGAGAGTCGATTGTGGTCTTTGCTGTTGTGGTACAAACGAGCCCGCTATGTTAGTAAAACAGTTATGTCTCTTACCAGGTAGTAGAGATCAGGTCCTGCTGCCATTCTTACCCACGAGGTTTGGCGCTGTGTCCCCTGTGCTGACTCTGCCCCTGGCTATGGGCGTGTCTCGTTTAACCCTTCTTTTAACTTGGGTTTAGACATAAAGAACGGACTACTTGCGGGTAAAGAAGCTCCATGTAAGATGGTTGCCTCCCGATACAAGAAGGTGTACACATTAGGTGTTTATACAGGATTAAATGCTTGATGTTATGTGGATAAATGTCCAAAACGATCGTAGTGTATGTACAAAAGGCAATTCTGTCACAAAATTGTGAGTGTAGTTAAAAATGGTTATCACAAAGACTGGGACTCGTGGTTAGTACACACTTGACTCAGTAGAATTGGTGCCACGGGATGTTATCATTCATCCCCACAATGTCTGTTCTGAGACGGTCCACCCACCTTTGTTCTTTTTCAAAAAGGACCTGCTCAGCGTTGTTGTTTTTGTCTGATAGCATTTCAAGAACCGTCCATCTCAAATCGTCACATGAATGTCCTGCTTCCACAAAGTGAGTACACAGTTTGGTGGTGTTTTTCTTGAGTCTTACATTGCTTCTGTGCTCTCCTATGCGGAGTTTGATTTTGCGACAGGTCATGCCCACGTATTGTCGTTGGCAGGGGCAGGTCACTAAATAAATTACATGTGTAGAGTTACAATTTGTATTTGTCCTTAACAATACCAACCCCTACGTTTCCAGCACAAGTTACAAGCACTGAAACAAGTCCCACAAAGCTGTACATAGCTCTCTCACAGTGCACTTGGTGTCCCTCACTCCTGGCCCTTATAGTATTCAAACCGGAGGCCCACCTTACCTTATCTTATCTTATCTTATCTTAGGGGATTCTTGTATAGCGCACTGACACCGAGAGGTTTCCTGGCGCTGGCTGAGTGCCAATGAGATGGAGATACGGGGGTCTAGCCAGTCTGTGTGAAGAGGTGAAGGGATTTGGCAGATTTAAGAGGGAGAGGTAACTTACCCCCTTCTTTGTTTCTTCCTTTGGGGTGCTGGTTCCTGACGAAGTGCCTTTCCAGCTCGCCCTTCCGGATACAATCTGGAGTCCCCACGGAACACCAAAACGGACTCAGCTGTGTTTGCCCGAGAAAGACTAACGAGCAGAAGAAGAAAAGCACATATAAAAGTAAAGCCATCTTTGAAATCATTACTCAAAGCTTCTGACTCAGTGACTCCTCCCCCTGTCGCCCCGACCCGACCCTCACACCCGATAAGGATTGCTTTTGCGGTTCAGTATTGGGCTACAAGGTACAGTACTGGCTTCTCACCTGATCACAGGGGAGTACTTCGGAATTCGGTTGATTTTATATGAGTGTTTAATTTTTCAAAAGTAGACAGAAGATTTTTCGAGTCAAACCAGTCAATGTTATCCATTGACAGGTAAGTGAGTTGCCGGTTTCCAGGTGAGTACTCGGCTGGTGAAGTTAAGGTTCTGGGCATAAACTCAGGGTTCCCCCAGGATCAGGTAGGTACAGTTGGTTCACTCTCAGCGGCACAGGGCGGCCAGGTGCAGACATAGTTAGGCCCAATGTTATCCAATGAGGGGCAGGGGATCTCCGGTTTGTGGCTGCTAGCTAGCAGGCCACGCGGCTGTGGGAGCTGGGCTCCTGGTCACTTTCTCAGGGCAAAGGGGGAAGTAGGATAGGAAAAGGTGGTACGGCCAGCGGCACTCGGGCGGCTGGGTGCAGGGTGCTTTTGAGCCGTCGGGGGCTCAATGTTATTCAATGGGAAAGGTAAAAGATGAACAAAGGCTGCAGGCTCGGGGACGGAGACTCTTCAGGGGAGACCACCACTTCGAGAGGTAAGTTGGGATCTTGGAGCACAGGTAGGTACCCACAAGGAAGGCGCAGGGAGTTGCAGGGCGCCGGGTGCAGGGGTGCCTTTGGGTGTCGAAAAAGCTTACCCTCAGCTGGTCGCGGTTGGGGGGGCCCCTGGTTCTGAGTCTGCAGGCGTCATCTGGTTAGTTGAGGAGGGTTTTTGGGCACTGGACTTCAGGTCCCTGTTGCCGGGGGGACTTCCTCATTGTCTTGGATCACTTGGGCACGGGCCGGGCTCAGCGGGTGCAGAGTGGGCTGGTCCGGAGCTTCCTGGCTGGCACCAGGGGGGTTGTTGCAGCCGAGCCTCTGCTGATAGGAGTCCCAATCTTCAAGAGGGTCAAGGCAGGCAGGTCCTCTGGGTGCCCCTAGGTTGCTGTTCGCTGGAGTCGCTGGGGTTTAGGCGGGAGCAGGTTCCAGGATCGACATGCCGGTAGGGCTGGGGCCAAGCCAGCTGTTGTCATCCTGTTGTTAGCAACTGCATGGCGGGTTTTCTTCTTCTTGATCTTCTTTCTTCTTTTCTTATCGGGATCTGAGGAAGGAAGGTTCAGGGAGCCCCTAAATACTGAAATTAGGGGTATTACATGTAGGGCAAGGGCAGGGACCAATAGGTCCCTGTCCTGGGGTGGGTACACCCCCTAGCTTGCTCCTCTCCTGTGGGAGGGGGGCAGGAGCCTAGCTGTGATTGGACAGGGTTCCCCATCTTCAAGATAGCCGGAGCCCGGGGGCGTGCGTCACCTCGCCTCCCTCACCTGAAGGGCGGTGTTGGCACAGGCTGGCACACCCCCTTCCTGACATGGTTTTTCCCGCCAGTCTTCCCGCCAGAGTGGGGGTCAGCACTGGTGGGGGCCAGTTGCTGGGTACAGCAAATGGTCTGGGGAAGCTCACAGAGGTGGCAGGCCTTTGAAGCTTCCCCCTGCCCATCCTGGGGTGGAGACCTCACCGAGGATGTTCATTGTTGCAGGCCCAGGAGAGCGGGGGGCTCTCCAACCAGGGGTCCAGCAACATGTCTGCTGTGTGGCAGCCTAGGTAGCCTCTCAGTCCAGACATGGACTCTAATATGCCCTCCGTGGTGCATTTTTCATTAAATCTCACACTGGCATCAGTGTGGATTTAATGTGCTGACAAGTTTGATACCAAACTTGTCAGTCTTCAGTGTAGCCATTATGGTGGTGTGGAGTTTGTAAGTCGACCTCCCAGCCCCATATACTCTTAATGGCATCACTGCACTTACAGTGCCCAGGAATGGCCCTGGGTACTGTAGGTGCACAGGGCTCATGCACCTGTGCCCACACCACTGGCATAGGGCACCCAGCTAGATGGGTGACTGATGTATGCTAGGGCAGTGGGTTTGTGGGCAGGGCACACAGGGATGTGTGCCATGTCGACTCTTTGTTTAGTTCTGTACTTAGGCACTCAGCCTGCAGAGGCAGTGTGTGGGTGCCAGAGTACAGGGTCCCTAAGGGTGGCACAATCAGTCCTGCAGCCCTTAGGGGTCTTCTCTGGTCATCATGCCCTGGGTACCCAGGGTACTGTTAGATTTGTGGGTCTCTAGTTGGCACAGTTAGGTACTTATGACAAATAGGGACCCTCTCCTTTAGTCAGTATAAGGGGGATTACACTCCTAGAATAACCCATATCACCCTCTAGGTTGCGTGGCGCGAGCAATAAAGGCTTATTTCAGAGGCGTTGTAAGTTAAGCAGTAGTGACCATATACAGTAACCCATTGACAACACTACAAATGGACACCACACAGGTTTTATATAAAAAATAAGTAGACTTTATATAGAGTTACCTAAAGACCATAAACAACAAAAATACACACTATGATTACATTAAGATGGTAGATTTAAGCTTAGTTCAGTTCAGTTCTTAGATGCGACATTTTGCATTTATGTACCTTAAGTTGCATTGCGCTTCCACGACAAGCAATGCCGCAGTGATGGAAATGCAGCAAAGTTCAGATACAAAGAAATAAAGACGTGAATATCTTCCAGATGTGGCACACTTCTCGGGGATGCGAGAAGTCCTCGGTTCGATGCGTGGACTGCAGCGGCGACACTCTTAATATGTGATGGCAACAGCTCCAGCGGCGAAGCTCTTCTCCGCGATGCGTTAAGCTTCCGCTCAATGCAGCAACTATAGCGACGACATCCAAGATGCGACGGCAGCAGCTCCGACGGCGGCGCGCTTCTCGGAGATGTGAGGTGCTCTTGGTCGATGCGGTGCACAGCGACAGATCCAGCGGCGACACCCTCCTTCGGAGTTGCGACGGCAGGCACAGCGACGGCGACACTCTCCGACCTCATTGCGAGATTCTTCTCCTGATGCAGTGCAGTGCGACAACTACAGCGGCGACACCCTCCTTCAGAGTTGCGACGGCAGCAGCTGCAACGGTAACACGCTTTCTCTTCCATGCGCCACGCTTCTCTCCGATGCGGTGCAGTGAGACAGTTCCAGCGGCGACAATCTCCTTCGGAGTTGCGACGGCAGGCACAGCGACGGCAAAACGCTTCTTCTCGTTGAGTCACCTCTTCCAGCTCCTTGCGACACGCAATTCCTCAGAAGTCCCAAAAACAGCAGCAGGCACTTCCACAAGAACTCTGGGGAGCTGGGGGGGTGAAGTCTGTTGTCCCTGAGACTTCAGCAGGAGGCAAGCTCTTTTCCAATCCCTTGGAGATCCTTCACAAGTTGAAAGCAAAGTACACAACGTTCCTTTCTCCTTCCAATGGCAGTAAGGCCACTGCAGGCCAATTCCCCAAGCAGCACTTCAGCTTGGGAATAGTCTCTCCCCCGTTTCTTCATGTTCCTCTCCTCAGTTAAGGTTTCTTGTTGTAGTCCAAAGTGATCCAATTTCTTGGGATCAGGGACTCAATATTTATACCGCAATATCCTTTGTTCTCTGAGGGTAGAGGGGCCTTTGCCCAGTCCAAACCAGTTTTGAAGCACTCTATTTACCAGACTTCTCCTTTCCTTTCACAGTGCAAGGCAGGCACATCAGACTCCCCACAGGAGGTGGTGCCAGAAATGTGGAAGGCAAGTACAGTCCTGGAGCACTTTGTTGACAGGACTCCTTCTCTTCTTTCAGTGTGCAGGGCAGAGACATGAGCCACTCCCCAGGGGGTGGAGCCAGCATTGTGGAAGGCAGGCACAGCCCTATTCAAGGTTCAGGTGCAACTCCTCCCTCCCATCTAGACGCAGATCTCTCTATTCACCACCGGGTGACTCAGCCTATCTCCTGGAATTCCCCAGCCCTGTCAATCACAAAACCAGACATAGGAATACACAACCTAGGAGAGGCAGGTTTGAATGCTTAGACAAGCAAATACCCACTTTCTAAAAGAGGTATTTGCAAACACAAAATATTAAAATAACCTTTACTAAAAGATGTATTTTATTATTCTGAGTTCAGGCATACTAAACTCAAATTTCTACCATTTTCTCTGAGACAGTTAGGAGACTGTTTCGGCTGGCCTTCTAGCTTTCTCTTCTTTGTAGTGTTGGTTGTTTAATCTGTTCCTTCATCTTCGCGCCAGGATACTCCGGCAGTAATTGAGCGCGTTACAAAACAGCATAACATAACATAACATAACATAACATTATAAAATGTAATAATTCTAACAGCCCATTCTAGGCTATGGAGAACAGGTAGCCTTGCAATAGTGAAAAACGAAAATGGCTGTAATTCACTATTAGGACATGTCACACATATCAGCATTTTCCTGCCTTCTTCCCTGGGGCCCTGGGGCCTACCGTAGTGGTGACTGATATGAAGAAAAGGAAAGGTTTAGGGACTGGGAAGTGGGTGCACTTGCCCAGTCAGCATGACAGTACCATACTGCACGCAGGCTTTACAATGGCAGACCTTAGACACATTTTACAAGGCTGCTTCTGTGGGTGGCACAGCCAGTGCTGCAAGCCCACTAGCAGCATTTGGATTTACACGCCCTGGCACACTCAGGGCACTAGACTAGGGTCTGACAAGTAAATCAAATAGCCAAACATGGAACCACTGATTAATACATCACTTTACAATAGGGAGCACTTGCACTGTGGCACTGGATAGCAGTGGCAAATCGCCCAAAGCATCTAACACCAGCAAAAACACACGAGGCAACAGCAAAAATGGAAGGGAGACCCACGCCAATGGTGTCAGGTCTAACAGGTAAAATGCCAATTGGGTTTTAGTTTCAACACAGTTTTAGGGAAGAAACACAGGCCCTGGGTACCTGGTTGGCAGGAGCCCAGGACACATTCAGTCAAAGCACATCAGCAGTCACAAAAAAGTGGGGGTATACCAAGGCAAGAAAGATGGCACTTTCTCACAAGAGGCCGGGAAGCATGGCTCCTATTTCAAGAAAGGTATTGAAAGCAGATTGTCTGGTCCATTTACAAAATCAGAGATGGTCTAAAGAGAGTGTAAAAACAACTGTTATGGACAATCAGCTGATGCTAACATGTTCTGGCATCCAGCCATACTTAGTCCAAGTTCTGGGTAGCTTTGATCGAATTCTTTTGACCCATTTTCGTCTGGGGATTTTTCACAGACTCATTAGCTTCCCAGTTACTAATGATTGGACTAGAAACTTGGTGCTGTGCCCATGTGATGATTCATCAAGCCAATTAGCAATGCACATTGTCCTATTTTGTAAATTTTATTCAAGTCCTAGGAAGAGGTTTACAATTCCCATTTTGAAAACTTTGGGCTTAAGACAATGTCGTATAGCATTCCTGATGCTACAAACTCTGGATAATGAAATGTTCACGAAGTCTGTTGCTCCATTTTTTTAAAATGTCATAAGGTTTGGGAAAATCCATGTGAAACTAGAACTTGGCTCATGCAGATATGATGTATTTATCCAAAGTTTATGTAATGGAATGTTTACAAAGTCTGTTGCATTATTTTTAAAACAAAAAAAGTGCTATTAGATGGAGGACAACGATGTGTAACTGGAACCCTGGCTTTTAATCATGCAGATGTGATGTGTTTATTTAAGGTTTCTGTGTTCTGTTTGTTATGTACTTTATTGAACATGCGTATTATACTTGTGCTTTCATGATTTAATTTAAAATCGAATATAGCTATCTTTGATTTGAAAATTCCAATAATAAATGTTTTCCAACTCACATTCAGCTACTTCCCTGGACTTTTAAATTGTTTTAATACTGATTAGAACATTGGAATGTTTGGGCGCTCCATTGGAAACAATGGAGTGCTCTGGTCTTCTAACGGCTGGTAGACGCCCTGAGCATCAACATTTTAATGTTTAACAAAGGCCTCTTGATGCCCAAGGGGATTTCAACCCCTTCGGTTCCGTGAGGACTTTGTTTTACAAATTAGAATATTTGGCCCTCTAGGGGCAGAATTTTCTAAAAGCCTTCGGGCCTTTCGTAGTGGTTTCTACTGGCCTTTAACACTGAAGCAGGCCTTTATTGGCCATGTCGAGTCCGCTATGGCAGGCTTCAATTCTATGTTAATGTTTCACCAGGAGACCTGTATCCTGTTTGGGCAGAATCTGTGGGCCGGGCTTTGCTCCGCTCCTTTGCTTGGCCAGGCTTGGCTCTGCTGAGTCCCCCCCTGCGAAACCTCCATCCTGCTTCCTGCCGGGGGGTGCATTCCGGGTCGGGCTTTGCTCCGTCGCTTGCTTGGCCGTGCTTGGCTCCGCCACACCGGGACCACACCTCCAGCAACCCTTATTGTGGCAAGGATGCCGCAAACGTCATCCGTAAACGCCAGGAGGCGCATAAGGACCATTTGGGGCCGAGTCCCTTGTGAGACCTGTATCCTGTTTGGGCAGAATCTGCGGGCTGGGCTTTGCTCTGCTCCTTTGCTTGGCCGGGCTTGGCTCCACTGAGT
Organism: Lissotriton vulgaris; assembly: GCF_964263255.1. NCBI lineage: Eukaryota > Metazoa > Chordata > Amphibia > Caudata > Salamandridae > Lissotriton > Lissotriton vulgaris. The sequence continues at coordinate 10,496,792 of NC_141697.1, forward strand.
CCCCCCCTGCAAAACCTCCATCCTGCTTCCTGCCTGGGGGTGAATTCCGGGCCGGGCTTTGCTCCGCTCCTTTGCTTGGCCGGGCTTGGCTCTGCCACACCGGGACCACATCTCCCAGCAACCCTGATTGTGGCAAGGACGCCGTAAACGCCATCCGTAAGGGCCAGGAAGCGCATAAAGGACTGTTTGCACCTTCGTCCCACGGTAAAAAAACAAGGCAGAAGAAGGGTAAATCTACTGAGGCTCTGCGTGAAAATTCCCGTACAGAGGTAAGAGCCAATGGAGGAGGCGAGTTATACACACAAGCTCCCCCTACGTGGGTAGCCCAAATTATAACTGACCTCCAGAATCACCTGGAGCACCTCATTAATACTCAGACAAAGTTAATTCTTAGTAGGCTGGACAAGGTAGTAACTTTGGTTAAAACAAAGGGGTTGAGTATTGGTAATACCCCGCCCCCTCCAAGCAACATCACAGTAGGGGAGTCTATCACCATAAGTGCGGCTACACTATTAGCGAGCAGCCCCTCAAATGGACATACCACCACTGCCACATGCCCCCCATACCCCCCAGGCACACATAGTTCACACCTAGGTCAGGCTCCCAAGGTTCATTCCACTACCACTGGTGAGGTTACTCCGGGGGTGTCAAAAGTCACCCATCAAGCTATTGTTGATAGACAACCTTCACCAGTACCCCAGATTCGGCGCCAAGTAGAAAGACCAGCCCCCAGGGCACCCACTAACTCTCTACCATGTATTAACTTACCCCCAGCCGCAACCCCATATATAATTATTCTAACAGGGGTCCCGGAGCTGAGGCCAGATCAGACAGAGGCCCATAACGAACAAAACAATGTCCTGGCTGAATAAACATAGGCCTCTAGTAGGTAACGAACAGGGGGAAATTTTGTTTGTACGCAGGGTGAACTGGGTGGGGATTAAATCCAAGGATACCACCAGGGATTGTGTGGTGGTACATTTTAGGAACCAGCGAGTTGTTGATCAAATATTAAGGCGGGGTCCGACCAGTAACTCGAGTAACATTAGATCTATGCCCTTAAGCTCCTTCTACCCTAGGGAAACTCATAATCCGGGTTTGGATCAGGTCGGCCAAAGTAGAAGGGAGTGGAATTTGGTTGGGTGTTGTCGCAGACTTCTATATGCTCCCCTTATGAACCAACGAGCAACATACCTGCAGAACAGATTTGATTCCCTGCAGTGGTGGTTTTACCATTTGGGCGGCGGGGCGTTGCACCACTAATAATTATCGGGCAATTTATTCGAGCGGCGCGTTAATAAAAACCTTTTATTAATTAACGCGCCGCTTGAATAAATTGCCCGATAATTATTAAAACTGCGGGCGGCGTCATGTCTTAAATCACGTGACGTACGTGACATGGCTGGGACGGAGTCTGTACTGCTGCTGCTGCAGGTGCGCACTGCGCATGTGGTGTTTGCCCGGCTGCCTTTTTAAAGCTAAGAACCCAGTGGGCTTTGAAAAGCAAGAAACGCTGAGTACGGGGTTTGCCTAATGCCACAGACCCCAGTGGTCCCAAAATGAGCGGCGTTTTTTTTATGCTCACTCCAATCCTGATGCTGCTCTCTTTAGAGAGCAGCTCTCCTCTGAAGAGAGCAGCGTCATGATTGGCTCCTGCTGGGCCGTTGTTGGGTTGTTGCAGTCTAGTCTGCTCCGCAGGGGTGGGAGCATCCAACGTGGGGCAATGGCAATGCCCAATCAGTGTAATGGCTTAGTGTTAAGCCATTCAGTGATTGGACAACATTCTGCACTCTGCAGTTGCTGGGAAAATCGGGCCGGCCCACGGCCAGTCACCCTTCCTCCTCCTCTTCAGCACAAGAGCACGTGCAGCACTGCAGTCGACTCGTGGTGGAGATCTAGGAACTTGGAGATTTAGAAGATCATCCCCCGACATCCAGTGAGTGACTGTGTGGTGGTGGTACCTTGCGTGTCAGTGCTGGGCAATTATTGACGACAAGACTGTTGTGATTTTTCATTTGGTAGTCAGCATGGTGTAATACTAACAAAATATAAATGGTACTACTTAATGTGTGTGTGCTATGAAAAGGGCCACGGGAACTCTGACATTCTGCGGCTGCAGCATTTTCCACAGACATAATTATAGATTTGCTCCACTTGCCAGAGTATTTTGCATGATTTTTAGATTTCAGCAAAGAAAATTGTTTAGAGCTCAAACAGATCAAAAGTTACTGAAAAAGAAAAACTATGCGAGTGTTACCGCGCAGTGGCACTGGCAGGCCTTGTATTGTGCATAGGCAGGTCCAAGTTGATCATTGCTGTATTTAACCGTCAAACTCAAATTATTGAGGTGAAACAGTGAAGTAATACTGATTCAAAACAAACCTTATAATTTCCCTTTTCTTGCCCTATAATTCAGTTAACATTGCCGCATAATTTGGTCCTCTGCTGATACATAATTCCATTGGCCCAAACTATGAGTTACAGGCCCATCAACCCAAAAGAAAACTATTTCTGGATTGGTGACAACCCTATTCATAGCAGGAAACCACGCAGGTCTATTCAGAGACAATACTTTTCAATGAAATATTTCCAAAGTAACTTGTCCCGCTTCCTAATTTTAATACATTTCAACATTTGTCATGATATGGTTGAGTATTGTGAGAGATTTCCATAATTTAAAAATAACTTCTAACATTTTAATTGTATTTCGTCCTCTTTTCTTTGCTGTTAAGGGGTTCTGTTTAGCATCGCTTGAATATTAATACAGAGATTTTCCCAGACTGACGGTCCAGGGAAAGGAGATTGGGCAATGAAACGCTAGTGGGTCGACCTCAAATCTGGGGAACCGGGTTCGAGGCTCGGCAATGACGCTCAACAACATCCTGTGATTCTGGGCAAATCTCCCTGTGCCTAAGAAAAATGAACGTGTCCTTGTGAACACATCGGGTGCTCATGTAAAGCGCTCTTATACCTGATTTTTTGGGGTCAAGTTTGCGCTAAAACTGGAAAAAAAAAATATACATATTAATTTGATGCCTGTTTAGAACCACACTATAGACAAAGCCTACATTCAGAGCGTAAGTTATGTCAAAATTGATGCATATTTATTATACTGAAGAAACAAACAAGAGTTACCTGGTCAAATCGCCTACCTAAGTGTTATGCCATGCCAAAAAAGACCACTAAGCCCACATGTCCTCACAGTGATAATACTGGGTTAGAAAAGTTCCCATCAGCCCACCCTTATTGGTGGAGTGTCGTCATGTGGGATGTAAACCATGAACCATAGTTTCTCCCAATGCACCTAGAAATGATGCGGAGAAAGGTTCTGGACGGTGTTTGATCTGAACCACAGTATTTCAGAGGTAGGACCGATGGAGTGCAGTGCTCGTGCAAAAACAATAGTGAATAAAATTGGCTCCTGAGACAAAAAATATGTTTATTCAGTATTGTCCAGGGTCAAGAATAAAAACAACGCCACATAGTCTAAAATGTAACTATGTCATGGCGTAGTGCGTGGAGGTCGACATGTTTCAGCTGGGAGGACCACTAGTCCAAGCTTTCTTCAGGACCACTAGATGTTACGCATCTGCACTGTGACAAACATAAAGTGTATGAACATTTTGGATTAATCCTACCAGATCTTTGAGCCCAAAGTATTTCCTGGTGTTTATCCAACTGGTCGTGATTTTCCTAAAGTGGAGAAAAGCGTTGTGAGAGGCATTTGTGACGTAGTGGAAATTAAAAAACATAACACAACAGAGGTAGGCAAGGCGGTAGAAAACTTTTCTCCGCCTGTCAGAAGTTACATAGGTCTCCTGATTTGAAACTGATTCAGTTATACAGTGTTGATTTATCTATGTTCTACTCACCCAACAGTCTTTGGGAGCACACCTCACCTCACCCGGCACCCACTCGGGAAAAAGGAGGCCCCGCTTTGTTAGGAATGGAAAAGTGCAATGACCTCAGATGAAAATTCTATTGAGGTACAGAGTAAACATACTCTACTTATCCATATGTCTATACTAACAGATGCTAGTTGATTAAAAAGAAGAAAGAGACTCAACCCAAACAGAAAACATGGTAATGACCAGATTTGAAAATGATGCTGGTTATGAATGGTTTTAATGACTAAACCTACTGAAGAAAGTGTCTTAAGAGCATAGTATAGATGAGATCAAAGGGTCTAAATTGGTGCATACAGGTCTGCAAACCTTAAAATAAGTAAAAGAGAGCTTCAGGTGGTATTCCTAAATGCTGGCTTTCTAGTTTGCAAGGAACCATACCTGTCCGTCGGTACCCCTATGGCCAGCGTCCGAGTGGGAGTGGAGGTGGTTCAAAATGTGAAATCCTCTGTGTTAAATACCCCCTTTAATTGGTTAGTAATGTTTTTGCCCCCAGCCTCGCCAACCTCTATGTCCATCAATTTGAGCAAGATCTCGTTCTCAACCATAGTAATCCCTTCTTCCATCAAGTGATACTATGGAAGAGATACATAGATGACATTTTAATGGTATGGCGAGGCACGGAGAGTGAGATCGAGTCCTTTCATCTATGGCTGAACGAACGCAATCAGTTCCTCAAATTCACGCTGGAATACAGTCACAACAAACATGCTAGTGGGTCATATACTAACCTCTGTGCCACTAGTGTGGATTTTTAACCTTTAGTTTTCAATTCTGTCATGTTTCAATACAACATATTGAATATGACACCGTGCCTGTCAATTGTTTACCCAATTCACTCACTTGTAAACACGTCCTAGTGTGCTTCCACATTTAATTGAGGGCGAGTATTACACAACGGTAACGCGCAAACACAAACTATCACAGCGCGAGTGAACAATGACAAGACTGTTCGTTCCGCGCATGCGCACAATAAGTCATAGCGCGAGTGAACGCTGGCAAGGCTGTTTGTTTCGCGCATGCGCACACAAGCCTGCATTGCGGCCGCTATCGGGGTTACTAGTGAGCGTCTTTTACTTCGCGCATGCGCGTTATATTACCCCTCGAGCGCATGCGCGTTCTGACGAACACGGTACAACACACATATCGCGCTACAACGCAAGCGCGCTGGTTTAACACTGCACACCGGCACAGGCGCATTTAGGGTTTAGTTGCAATGAGGACAACAGTCAGGCATTACTAACCAATAGACATCGCTCTCACATACAAAGTGCCGATTTTCGCGCGCAAATTAACCAATTAAAGGGGGTATTTAACACAGAGGATTTCACATTTTGAACCACCTCCACTCCCACTCGGACGCTGGCCATAGGGGTACCGACGGACAGGTATGGTTCCTTGCAAACTAGAAAGCCAGCATTTAGGAATACCACCTGAAGCTCTCTTTTACTTATTTTAAGGTTTGCAGACCTGTATGCACCAATTTAGACCCTTTGATCTCATCTATACTATGCTCTTAAGACACTTTCTTCAGTAGGTTTAGTCATTAAAACCATTCATAACCAGCATCATTTTCAAATCTGGTCATTACCATGTTTTCTGTTTGGGTTGAGTCTCTTTCTTCTTTTTAATCAACTAGCATCTGTTAGTATAGACATATGGATAAGTAGAGTATGTTTACTCTGTACCTCAATAGAATTTTCATCTGAGGTCATTGCACTTTTCCATTCCTAACAGAGCGGGGCCTCCTTTTTCCCGAGTGGGTGCCGGGTGAGGTGAGGTGTGCTCCCAAAGACTGTTGGGTGAGTAGAACATAGATAAATCAACACTGTATAACTGAATCAGTTTCAAATCAGGAGACCTATGTAACTTCTGACAGGCGGAGAAAAGTTTTCTACCGCCTTGCCTACCTCTGTTGTGTTATGTTTTTTAATTTCCACTACGTCACAAATGCCTCTCACAACGCTTTTCTCCACTTTAGGAAAATCACGACCAGTTGGATAAACACCAGGAAATACTTTGGGCTCAAAGATCTGGTAGGATTAATCCAAAATGTTCATACACTTTATGTTTGTCACAGTGCAGATGCGTAACATCTAGTGGTCCTGAAGAAAGCTTGGACTAGTGGTCCTCCCAGCTGAAACATGTCGACCTCCACGCACTACGCCATGACATAGTTACATTTTAGACTATGTGGCGTTGTTTTTATTCTTGACCCTGGACAATACTGAATAAACATATTTTTTGTCTCAGGAGCCAATTTTATTCACTATTGTTTTTGCACGAGCACTGCACTCCATCGGTCCTACCTCTGAAATACTGTGGTTCAGATCAAACACCGTCCAGAACCTTTCTCCGCATCATTTCTAGGTGCATTGGGAGAAACTATGGTTCATGGTTTACATCCCACATGACGACACTCCACCAATAAGGGTGGGCTGATGGGAACTTTTCTAACCCAGTATTATCACTGTGAGGACATGTGGGCTTAGTGGTCTTTTTTGGCATGGCATAACACTTAGGTAGGCGATTTGACCAGGTAACTCTTGTTTGTTTCTTCAGTTTATAAAGGGGTTTGAGTTACCGGGGTCGTTAAACCTCCCCCTTTTTGACCCCCCCACTTCCTGTTTTCTAGTTTTTATTATACTGACCTATTGTGTCTAGTGTATATGGCTGAGATACCCGCCACCCCCTCTCAACACAATCCCCAAGGATGGGAAACCGGAAACAGTTCTGAAGTCTTTGGAAGACGGGAGGGAGTAACCCTCCCGGCCGTATTTATTAAAATATGAAACGAAATTAAAACATTAAATAAACAGTTTCATATTATGTACAATTTCATTACCACATTGCGATGTTTGGCTAACCTTAACAGATTCTCTAATACAAAGGTTCTCCTAGCCGAACTAACATCCTACAAAACATTTACTTGAAATTTTGAAATTGTACATCCTAACGTTTAAGGGCCAACGGCAAGGTCGTAACCGGTGTCAAGATCCCTAACCCAGAAATATCGCCCTCACTTGTGAGGGGCGGCCCAGAGGCGTACCTCAAGTGCAATTACCAATTTCCCTTGACTTGACGGGGGCCCCAATAAAACTCGACGCCACTTAGAGGTCGTACGAGGACTCGTGTGAGGTATCTAGAAGGTAGCGTAGACCCCCCCCCAAACCCCACACAACTTACCACATCTGCCGTCGCAGACGTCCTGGCCCCGGGAAATTCCCCAGGAGGGGGCTGTAACCCCTCCTACCCAGGAAGGGGCCTTGACCGCCTTTCCTTTTCTTTCGGCGACCCATCCTTAGAAGGGACCGCCTCCCCGTTGAGGGGCCAATGGCCACCTCCCCCGAGCGCTCCCATCCGTGCTGGGTGACGCCCACTCATAGGGATCTTCCAATTAGTGCTCACCGATCATGACCTTACCGCCCGACCAAAATAAATACGACAATGCTAACTAAATGACTAAACTAAAAAGACAGTAGCAACTACAATTTTATTAAAAGCATGCTTACCAATGAACACTAAAGCAGAATTTCTTTATTTGCGCAACGTAACACAAATCGACCATTCTTTATTACATACTCAAAATCACCACGATAATACCACAACCTGTAAACGAAAATCAGAGTTATCCATCAACTTTATTCAAAAAACCACTTGCTGTCCTCAGGGGCTGGTGGGTGGGTCAAAATTGGCTCTTCGTTCCGTCTCGAGCTCACGTGCAGCGAGGAGGTGCAGCTTCAGAGCACAGGAACAAGAGGATGCCTTCTGATCTTGCTTCTCCTTTTATCCGTCTTCAGGGCGGGCGTAAACCCGCCCCTGCCTGCCCCAAGGGCGTGGCCAGCCGCGTCAGTGTCTAGGCCAACCCACTCTAGGGCGGGAAAAGGCGCGCCCCGGCTACGCCGCTTCGGGCATACCAGCCGAGACTCGCCTCCCGCCCAAGATGGCTTCCCGGGGGGATCGTGGTACTCCGCCATACGTTCGGGGGGACCGAGTGGTCGCCCCTTTCCATATGGCTGAGATACCCGCCACCCCCTCTCAACACAATCCCCAAGGATGGGAAACCGGAAACAGTTCTGAAGTCTTTGGAAGACGGGAGGGAGTAACCCTCCCGGCCGTATTTATTAAAATATGAAACGAAATTAAAACATTAAATGAACAGTTTCATATTATGTACAATTTCATTACCACATTGCGATGTTTGGCTAACCTTAACAGATTCTCTAATACAAAGGTTCTCCTAGCCGAACTAACATCCTACAAAACATTTACTTGAAATTTTGAAATTGTACATCCTAACGTTTAAGGGCCAACGGCAAGGTCGTAACCGGTGTCAAGATCCCTAACCCAGAAATATCGCCCTCACTTGTGAGGGGCGGCCCAGAGGCGTACCTCAAGTGCAATTACCAATTTCCCTTGACTTGACGGGGGCCCCAATAAAACTCGACGCCACTTAGAGGTCGTACGAGGACTCGTGTGAGGTATCTAGAAGGTAGCGTAGACCCCCCCCCAAACACCACACAACTTACCACATCTGCCGTCGCAGACGTCCTGGCCCCGGGAAATTCCCCAGGAGGGGGCTGTAACCCCTCCTACCCAGGAAGGGGCCTTGACCGCCTTTCCTTTTCTTTCGGCGACCCATCCTTAGAAGGGACCGCCTCCCCGTTGAGGGGCCAATGGCCACCTCCCCCGAGCGCTCCCATCCGCGCTGGGTGACGCCCACTCATAGGGATCTTCCAATTAGTGCTCACCGATCATGACCTTACCGCCACAGGCCGGATAGTTGACCGGCTATCCGGACCCCCCACAACACTCCTACCTAAAGGTCATGGTGTAACGTTTTTAGCCATGCTAAGAAGTCTCCTATGAGTAACTCATTCCCCACCCGAGACAAATGCACTCCATCCCCCAAATACATACTGTCATCATTAATACACCCATGCGAAATAGAATGCAGTGTCTTGGAACGGAACAACCTACTCACTTTGTTATTAAGCTTTCTAACAGAATGATTTAAAGCAGGAACCGAAATAGCCCCCCGCCACCCTTTTCGTGGGATCATATGGGACCACGCAATTGTGCACCCTGGAACTCTCCTCGCTAACCAACTTACAGTGGAAAGCATCGCCTCAAGAAGAAGTCGTCTACCAGTGGTGACCAAATCATTACCCCCAAGATGTACTATGACTACAGACGGCGGTGACCTCGTCCGCCTTAGCAAACCCTCAAAAAATGATTGAAACTGGTCAATACAGAGACCGCCTCTTCCGTAGAAGGACACACTGTACCCGTATTCCCCAGCTACGTGAATCATATCACCTGCCTTGAATACGTCTGCGGCACGTCTCACGTATGAGTGGCCCACGACCCACACCTCCTTTTTCACAGCCGGTGATGTCTGACCGCTGGCCCGGTGTTGGGTCGACTGCAAAGTTCGCCCCGCCTCGTAGGCTTGCGCAACTGAAAACCAAACAAAAACAAGAAGCGTGAGTACATTGTTACAGCTTCACAACATGTGCAACCGCACATACCTTTTATAACAATTGGAGGACCAACGCCCCACCCGTTTAACTTGTTCAACATCCAGACCCCTGGCTGTAGCTTCTGTAGCAGCCCCTATGCGAAAGGAATGGGTCCCAAACTCGCCCGGGTTCAAGCCCGCAGCGGCCATCGACATCGCAAGCACCCGCTGAAACTGAAACTTTGTCAGTGGGGTGGCGTCAGCGTGTCTCAACAAGGTCCCCCCCCATGATGCCACCCTTCGTGCTAAATAATCTTCTAGACACCTTACCGGGCACATGGAGGACCCGGGAATCCTGCGTATGATTACGCAGTCACCCCTCCCACTTTGATCGGTCTTGGACCTGACAAATGAGACCGTCATCGTCTCCCCTCTGATCTGGACGTGCTCATGGCAAAATCCTCCTGTCACATCCTGCTTGTTCCTCGCCACTAGTTCGCTTACCCGCATAGCCCCATGGAATGCCAGCGTAAAAGCGGCTCGGAATAACACTGTCTCAAACTGAGATGAACACGTAGCAGGGAGTCTGGATAATAACTGGGCCAGCCTATCCAAACCTATCGGGCGCCTCTCGTCTACTCTGCGACCCTCAAGGCGTTGCCACCCCCGTAGCGCTTTCTGTACAACGAAAGACGCTGTCGGGTCATGGATCCCATGAGCCCTAGCAACAAAGGAAATGGCAGCCCGATGCCTCTGAGCCGTGGCCACCGATTTCCCGACCAGATGTAAGGACATCAGAAAATTTACCACCCACTCCTCCTGGCCCCAAAGCTCCTCTCTATCAGTCCCCAAAAAGGCTAAATAGGACCGGAACGCCCCTTCATATGCCTTCCTCGTCCTGGGTGCTAAACTCTCTCCCACGAGGTTACGAAGTTCGGGGCACCGAGAGACCAGAGAGCTTCGGGAAAGGGTGCCGGCTCCGGGTCCGCTGTGGGAAGGAAACCCCAGAAAGCCTGCATACGAAAACGAGACAGTGCATCAGCCGCCTGGTTCATTACCCCTGGGACATGTCTTGCTCTGAATAGCACATTCAATTGCATACACAGTAAAACAATTTCCTTGAGCAGTCTCAAAATCCATTTGCATCGTGCTGCCTGACTATTGATACACTCGACCACGGTCATATTGTCAGACCAAAATACCACAGAGTGATCTTTGAACCCTTCGGGCCAAGTTCTCAGGGCCACTAAAATGGGGAAAAGTTCCAGGAAAGCAATGTTACTTGTCAGTCCACTGTCATGCCACCATGTCGGCCACTTTTGTGGAGACCATCTTGTGCCGAAGATGGCACCGAAACCTATGCTCCCTGCCGAATCTGTCCACAGCCCCAGCTCCTCAGAGGACACGGCCGGTTTGTTCCAGACGACTCGACCATTGAAATCCGCCAGAAATGCCAACCAAATGCGCATGTCCTGGCGGACCTCTGCCGAGAGCCTTGTGCGATGATGGCACTCCTTCAGGCCGACCATGGCTTGAGCAATCGAACGGGAAAAGGGGCGGGCCATTGGTATAACCCTCAGGGCAAAATTCAACTGGCCAACTAACTGCTGTAATTGATGCAGCTTAACCTTAGGTCCACTTATACACATTTGCAGGGATGTCCTGAACTTTGACACTTTGTCAGCTGGTAAACGAAAACAACCTTCTCCGGAGTCTAACTCGATCCCCAGAAACTCGAGGCAAGTGGAAGGCCCCACAGTCTTACCTGGTGCCAATGGCACGCCAAACTGATTCATCAAGACACAAAATTGCGCCAAAGCCTGCCCACATTCCGGATCCCCGGCTGCCCCCAGGAACAAAAAATCATCAAGGTAATGCATCACATGTTGGAAACCCGTCTTCCTTGTGAAGACCCATTGTAGAAAACTACTGAATTTTTCGAAATAGGCACAAGATATAGAGCACCCCATCGGCATACACCTATCCATGTAATAATGACCCTGAAACATGAAACCTAGGAGACGCTGATCGTCTGGATGTACCGGGAGCAACCGGAACGCTGACTCGATATCAGATTTTGCCATCAGCGCCCCGGGCCCCAGGCGATTCAAAATGGCTACGGCCTCATCGAAGGATGCGTACCGCACCGAACACACTTCCGGGTCTATCGCTTCGTTTACGGAAAGACCACGTGGGGCTGATAAATTATGTATCAGCCGAAACTCACCCGGGTCCTTCTTTGGGACCACACCTAGAGGGGAACAAACAAAGTTAGGAACCGGCGGTACACTAAACGGACCGGCGACTCGACCTCGAGTAACCTCCTTCCTGATCTTATCCTGTACCACGGTCGTATGCTGGAAGACCGATAGCTGATTTTTACATTTCTCTGCACCTTGGAAGTCCCCCACTGGGATGCGGAAACCATAAGAAAACCCGTTCCGCAACACCCCAGCAGAAGTACGATCCGGGTATTCACTGAGCCAAGGAATCATTGCCAAGGTATCAATCGGGGTAGGTAAAGGCGCCCCTCGGACTATGTTAGACCTGTTTGGCGCCTCCTCTACCCCCGTTATCACCCGGTTTGGCTCTGCACGTGGACTCAGGATGGGATGATTGCCCACACCCACTACATTCGTGTCTAAATTTGCACGATCCCTGGGGCCTAGTACATTTACCCCTGTTGAAGTTCCAACAAACCCCCCTTTTTCCTGTATTGCCGGCAGGCCTCGAGTAATTGTCGGTACCCGCACCTGATCGAAAGGGCGTCCCCGCATACTGGCGGGAGGATTCGCCAACGTTACTCCCTACTAATGGCAATTTTAACATACCAGTATCCTTCATTTTGGACCATGACACAGAATCATAACAATCCCACGTTAAATTTTTAGCATGTTCTTTAGCCTTTCTAAACAGGTTATCATAGCAGAACCAATGATTACCCTCGTGTGATATCGAGTACCCCATGATTCGTGACTGATAAATCGGCAATTCGGGTAACAGATCGGGCCTTCGTTCCCCCAGGATCGATGTAAAAACCCCCCACGCTTGGCCCCAATTGCCAATGTTTTCATTTACCTTAAAGGCGGCCATTTTTGCGCGCCAAACACTCGGATGCATGAGATCCTTCTGGCCCTTAACATGCTCCATCTCATAGTGATCAGTAAGCAACCAGAAGATGTTTACGTACTCCCCTGCCCATATCTTCTCTTTAATAGCCAAAGGAACATGCTGACCCAACTTTTCCCTACGAGAGGGTGCTGACTCATCCCTCGCAATCGGCAATGGCCGCTTACCTGCACCGGACGTTGCCTCTGCTACTGAACCCGTCCCCTGCGGCTTCTCTACTGCGGCAGCCGGCGTGGACACCTTCGCTGCTTCCCGTGACTCACGCAATTGCTTCATCAGCTCTTGTGCGTCGACAGCCGTGGCGCCCTCGCTACCTTTTCCCAACCACGCTGCTAATTGTGCTGCCAGCTCGGGCGGCATATCTTCCCCGGACACGGGGGTGACCACAACGGGAATCGGATTCCCTTCCTCCGGCACGGGAGTGGGTGCCTCGAGCGGGGTACTGGGACCCGGGTTGTCTCCCCCAGCTGCTCCCCTCCTGGGCCTCTTGTTTTTCCCTCCCGGGGCTGCTCCCGCCAAAGGACGTTTCGGTCCCCCTTCCTCGTCTTTATCCATTCGCCTCTTTAGGTCGGTCACCTCCTTCATGAGAACGCGCAGCATCTGGTCAGTAGTCATGCGCTTTCCCGCCTTCTTCGGCATTCTCCAACAGAGTATCTGAAAAACAAACAAGAACGATTACAACGCTCAAAATTGGCTCTTCGTTCCGTCTCGAGCTCACGTGCAGCGAGGAGGTGCAGCTTCAGAGCACAGGAACAAGAGGATGCCTTCTGATCTTGCTTCTCCTTTTATCCGTCTTCAGGGCGGGCGTAAACCCGCCCCTGCCTGCCCCAAGGGCGTGGCCAGCCGCGTCAGTGTCTAGGCCAACCCACTCTAGGGCGGGAAAAGGCGCGCCCCGGCTACGCCGCTTCGGGCATACCAGCCGAGACTCGCCTCCCGCCCAAGATGGCTTCCCGGGGGGATCGTGGTACTCCGCCATACGTTCGGGGGGACCGAGTGGTCGCCCCTTTCCATTATGTGTTATTTCAAGACAGATATATTTTTAGCAAGATTTCCTGATTGAAGCTGTATGTATTTTTGCCGATTTTATAATGCTAATGCATCCCCATAGAGAGCACGGCTATAACTTGGCACGCCTGACTCTTTGCACAAACAAGTTCCCAGGCACCTTTGACCTCAAATTCCGCATCACCATTGATGTTTTAAGTAACGTACAGACGTATGACGTGTTATTATTGTGATGACCCTTTGGCACCCTTCCTGGTTACTGCTGCTTTGATCTCAAGTGATAATGATATAACTGCGCATCCAGATGGCGGGGACCTGGGGCAGTCTGATTGTCTTTTCTGCACCACATGCCAGTGCTACCAATGCAACTAAAACATCACAGACTACCCTGCTTACCCAGAAATGTCGCTCTCCTAAAAAAAGAAAAAATCATACATTGACTATCAGTTTGAAAAATCTCTGCACCAAGGCTCTCACGAGGCAGAGACATGCAATTAGTATGACCATTTCCTGCACCTACTGTCGTCTCAGTGCTGCACTAGGGACTAAGGAGACCATTTTCACTTACTGTCAGAGTGAGGGTCTCACACTCTGAAGACCAGTCTCACCAGCTGAGGTGAGTTTGTTTCACATCTCAAGAGCGCTGTGCAGTACTGGTACTGTGTCACTCAGCATGTGTCATTTAAGGGTATGCCTTATTCCCCGCCATCTGTTTGAGTACACTGTCTGTTGGGTGATCTTCGATGTGTGTTTCCGTATGGTGGACACCTTGCCTGGGGTACTAAGCGCTATATAAATGCAATGTTGTGTAATAAAAATTTCAGTAAACCCACATTCTCAGCATGTGCACTTTCAGTGTGATGCATGTGGTTTAACATCACACACCCTCACACATTGAGGGCCTAATTATGAGTTTTGGAGGTATTATTTCCCTGTTTCGCATAAGAGCACACACACAGCCTTTGGTATCACATATCCTTTCTTGATGCCTACTCACAATGATACTGCTCTAAACTGCGCATCACTGCATGGCAGTTTCAATGATTCCTTAACTCCTGGGTTTTTCAAAGCCCAGAGTTGTTTCTTTCTTTCACTCAATCCAGGGCCGTCCAGATCCTGTGTAGACTGCAGGCGCGCGCACTTATGAACCTGTAGGCCTTGAAACACAACAGTGAGGGCATCTGTGAGGTACTCAGCAATGCATTGTGTTTCAAAGTCTGTTATGAAGCTCTGTGGTTATGCTGAATAAGCAGCTACCTATGTTATATGACACCACTTTATTAATGTAATAACTGCACTTTCACAATTGCTTTATTAACCTTCCTGCCTTCTCAAATTTGCTTGAAAATGCACCATTTGTCCACTCTTTTTTCAAAATTTTCTCGGGTGGAAATCACCCCGAACCTTCCTTAGGGGGTTCGGGCTCGCTCGCTATGCTCGCTCGCTACAGTGCAGTATGATTATCATTTTACGCCTCACCACTTTCAAATGTCACCAGCCGCCACTGATCCCCTGATGTTGCTGGAAGAGTTGGACTGACTAGGGAAGGACACAATCCGACAGGAGAGATATGGTAGGGAAAAGAGCCCCGAAAAAGATAAAGCACAAGCTACAATTTTTGCCCAGACCGATTCACTACAGATAGTTACTGAGATGATGGCTGGGACCCTAGAGGACCCACAAGACAGCCTTGTTGCTGAAATAGAATTAAAGGGGCTGGATAGCATCCCGTCATGCGCCCGGCAACTGAAATTACATTCCCTACTTGAGCCCAACGAAGCTCCGATGAGTGATAGGATAGTAAATAACAACCTTATCACACCCCCTGTAAGGATGACCAAAAAGCAGGAGGGGTTAAAGTTGCTATCCTGGAATATTGCAGGACTCATAGCAAAATTTGATGACCAGGAATGGAAGCAGTATATCACCAGGTTTCATGTAATATGTTTGCAGGAAACCTGGGTGATTGATTGCAACCCTTTCTATCCGTCGGGGTTTAAATGTGTTTCAGTCCCTGCTCAGAAATCAGCATCAGGGAGAGCCATTGCGGGGCTGACCATATACGTGGACTTGCAGGTAGAAGGAGAGTGGACTAACCTGAATTGGCCATCACATAACATGCAAGCCCTGGGGGTTACACTCAAAAGGGTTAAATATCACACTGATCAATTGGTATAATGCCGTGCGAGCCAATGGGAAAGACCACACAATAAAAAATTTGGACACTCGCCTAAACACTGTGTCAGTAGTAGGGGGCGGTGCCACCAGTTTTTGTTTTAGCTGGTGACTTTAATTGCCACCTTTGCACGATCCTGAGACCAGTCAACAAGAATTGGTCCCGATGCACGGGGGAGGATGGTCCACACTTCCTGCACTCCCCTGAGGGGATGGATCTGGATAGGGTGTTGAAAAGTCATGATTTGGTCCATACCATTGATCCCGTGGAATTGGGAAGTGGATGGGAGATCAACCCCACATTCAAGGGTAGAGGTTGTCATTCCTATATTGATTACATTATAGTCTCCAGTATATTTAAAGTTTGGGTTAAAGGGGCATATATCGAATGGAGCATATATAGTGACCACAACCCCCAGTGATGGAATTAAAAGGTCCACCCACCAAAAGTACCTCCTGAGGGGTAGGCAATATAGAGAGGGCAACGGACCAGGAGAGGCGACTTAGATGGTCCAAAGTAAATGGGGACACCTTTTATAAATCTTTAATGGTGAAAGGCGGAGACGCATTTAAGGTGTGTCTTGATCCTTCCATTGAGGGTGTCGCGGTTGTAAATGCATTTGAGGATATGGCGCACCTCATTGATGGATTACTAAAGATCACCAAGAATGTGAGAACAAATACCACCCCCAGATAGTTCGACAAAGACTGCTCATGGGCACATAAAGCCTGAAATCCTTACCCCGGGATAAGTCATACATCGCCCAATGTAGGCTTGCTTATAAAAAGGCATTAAAAAGCTGGAAATATTGCCTCCAATTGCAGGCCTGGGAGGACCTAAGGGAGGCAGCGGACAGAAGGGATCTGACAGAGTTCTGGAAAATCATAAATAAACCATGTTTTCAGGACGTAAATGCCCAAGAAATATGTAACACAATTCTCCCCGAACAATGGCATAACCATTTAAAAAATTTGTACAACCATACTGGCAAAAATAACGAGGATGTCAGGCTGGGCTCCCGGTGGGTTGTAAAGATTGAGTTTACCCTGAAAGAAGTAGTAGGGGCCATTCAAGGCTTATCCAAAAATAAAGCACCAGGCCCAGATGGCATACCTCCTGACCCCTACCTAAGCCAGGTGGAGCTGTGGGCCCCCATCCTGACGAGGGTCTTAAACGCAGAGGCCGAAACTGGCCTGCTGCGCTCCTGGTCTTCAGCAGTAATATCGGATAAAGAACCTAGCTTTGTTTTTTGAAAACACTATCATAGATGGATGTGAATTCCAGAATAAAGGGGGGGAAATTACCCTTTATTTTGAGTCCCCTCACTCACGAAGTTGCCTCACTGTGACATGCTTCATCATAGGGGCCCTCCCAACCCGCTGCGGGTTGAGGCGTGCTACGACTTGCGAGATACGTAGGAGCACTGTTAGTGAGGACTATGTGTGGTGTGAAGTGATAAGAGAGTGGAGTGGTGTGAATTAAAAATATATTATTAGTGGGCAAAAAAAGACTTTTATTAGTGCGTCTAGCAGATATATTAAAAGGTGGGGTGGATTTCTAAGTAAAACCGGTTGACTAATGGGACCGGAAACCTAGTAGATAGCCAACTAGTTTCAAGCTGTACCCCTCAACTCTTCCTCAGGACATCACAAGGACCAGCCCTGTGATTTCCACTCCAAAAATGTGAAATATGCCTAACAATGAGCAAGAAATGCTATATATACATACGACTCTTCAGTAATACTGTGGTCAATCTG
Source organism: Lissotriton vulgaris (assembly GCF_964263255.1). Taxonomy (NCBI): domain Eukaryota; kingdom Metazoa; phylum Chordata; class Amphibia; order Caudata; family Salamandridae; genus Lissotriton; species Lissotriton vulgaris. Next base: position 10,514,225 of record NC_141697.1, read on the forward strand.
TTGAAAAAGGAGAAACAAAGATTATGATACAATGACTCGCCGTATGACTCCTCTTTGTGGATACTGAATGCGTAAATGACTAATCAAAAAGGTCGTGCTTCACTCGTTCAGACCTGTGAATATAACGATATTGTGTGACTGAAATAAAAAACACCATATATACATAGTTTTCCTAGGCGTGCCATGTTGCCTCTTTTCTGAAGTACGTGTGCAAAAGTAAGCTTGTGCTGGACCCTAAACGAGTAAGTGGTGACACACGAACATAAAATCACATGCAAATCACAAAGGACAAAACATTACACATATGTTTATGTGGGCTTGAATAAGCCTCAAGGTCACTTTTAAGGGAAAGAGAGCTCCGCGTGGTCCATCTGTGGTGGAAAAAAAGTTTGTGTTACTTTCCGACGCTGTTCTTACCGGGGTCAAACGGGCGTGCTGTGTATTTTAATCATAGTCACTCCCATTTGCTTCGTTGTGCCTGGCGGGGGTAAAAAGGTCTTACTTGGTGCGGACGTACTCCCTGACGATAAACCTACTCTGCGTCCCTCGCGACCGGTGAGTTCCATGTCGGGCAGGGGCGCTGGGTAATATGCGAAAGAAGCCTAGCCGCTCTGCTTCGGTTTGGAAGCATAGAGCGGGAACTCTATTCAAGATGGCCGACCCACATTAGAACAGTGTGGGGGCCATCTTGGAAAAGCGGATGAGGTAGGAATGGTTTAGGTAATACACACACAAACCATACAGACACAGGGGATGGTGAGACAATCGTGACAATCTGATGGTCATCCTGAATAAAGGAATTATTAACCAAGTCAAAAATGATATTATAATTAAAAGGAAAAGGACATTTAATAAAGTAATAACAAAAAATATGCCCATATGTGAGAGGGAAATAAAAATGGAATGACAAAAAAGTATAAAGTCGACCCAAATGGGGAATGAGGAATTAAGGTCGACCATAAAGTCGGTCCAAGAAGGGAAATAATTATTTATAAAAATAAAAAAAAATTGAAAAAAGAAAAAATATAAAACAATGAAAAACGAAAGAATGAAGGGTTCACCAGTAGGTGAGAGTATTAAAAACCTTCTTCTTTCACGGTATAGCAATATACTGAAGGAACTCAAATTGAGGGCACAATGGTTCAAGAAGAAACTAACAGAAAAAAAAGGCAGGATTATGGTCTGCGTACTTGACAGGCAAAGGTTCATGATTGTTTAGACAGTTGGCCCCAAGGAATAGCATCATTTAATCCATTGTGGTCAGTTTTCAATTTGTACACCCAGCGTTGCTCTTTTTCTAACAGACGTTGTTCGAGGTTTTCGTGGCCGCTCATGTGTTCAAGTATCACCCATTTCATGTCATTGGGTGTGTGATGTTTTTCAATGAAGGGAGAAGTCATCTTAGTTATATTTTTCTTACATCTAATGTTACTTCTATGTTCCACTATCCGGGTGCTTGCCTTTCTAGTGGTCATGCCGATGTAATGAAGATTACAGATGCAAGTAATCTTGTACAAAACGCCTGAGGTATTGCAGTTCGTGAAATTTCGAATTTACCACGTCATCTTGTTATTGAATTCAATCTTTTTTAGGTCTCGCTGGTGTTAGCAGCGCATAGCGCTGCTCCAGCAAAAGACCTATTGATGTGGTTTTGCCAGGAATGGAGGACAGGGGGGTGGTTACGCGCTTTTCCTTGGCGATTTGACCTCGTGGGCGCGCACGCCCAGCCCGGCCCGTGCATATCTCCTGTCCCACATTCACAGCCTCTCTCAATCGCACGCAGACACAGCCACACTCACGCATGCGCACAAACACACACACATACACCCACGCCGGCACATCAGGACGCACTTACACAGACACACAGCCCCACATATACACACGCACAGCTAACAGACACACAGTCACACATATACATACACACGCACAGCTACACACACAGCTACACCCATACACGCGCACACACACGCACACACCCCCCACTTCTCCCCTCCCCCCTCCCCCCCCTCACCGGCTGACGCTGAGACTCAAACCTGGCTCCCATTCCAAATTCAGATACTATGGCCATTACCCTCTCCCTCTCCTGCTTTGACTGGTACATTACATATTTCTCAGGACTGAAAAGTCCAGAACACTTTCAAAGAGGCACAGGGTCTTCTCACCTGTAGGTGCAGTTCTTTCTGATGCCTCCTGAACTCTTAAGTAACAGTGACAGGAGATTCTCCGCAGCATGCGGCTCGTTCTAGTGATGTCATTCACACCAGGGAGGTAACTATGACCGCCATCTTGAGTGTGGCAAGACCCTCCCAGGCTCCTAAATGCGGGCTGCTGTCAGGCGCTTGCACTGGCAGTATGATATGAATTAGCGCTCTGTGCCCTGCTCTGAGAAGTCAAGAAATTGAAACTTTCACCTGCCCCGATCGGTTAGAGGCCGTGTCACGTGTGACATTTTTATGCGCTAGATTCGTCCTTGGAATGGTTTCTCAGGTAAAATTGTAAACATACGCAAGGAGTCTAGCATGTGTTGTAAGATAAAGAGCCAGGAATTGTTAGTATTTGTGTTTGTTCTTTTTTAACTGTAGCAGCGTTCCGAGACTTGAGCTCTCAAATGTCGTACTCATCCTCTCGAAGTTCTTCGTGTGCATTCTGGGGGTTGGAGTGTTTATTTTTTAACGGGGTAAAAAGAGGTTTCAGGTCCTAGAATGCCATATAAATAGTCATATCTGATATCTCCATGTTTCTTCAAAAAGGACGTCTTCCAAAACGTTTCTGTGTGGGGCAAGCTAGTATAAAGACTTTCCACATCTAAACCGATGAGAATGTTTCTGGTTGGATCAAATGGAAGACCCTGGAGCAGAGAGAGAACTGATTTTGTGTCCTGAAGGTATGTATCCATTTTTTGGATCAGGGGTCTGAGAAAAGCGTCTGCAAATTTTGACAGGGATTCAAGGATTGAGTTTATTCCAGAAACAATGGGTCTACACGGTGGTTGGTTATGGATTTGTGGATTTTTGGTAATGCGTAGAAATAAGGTACCACGGGGTCGGTGTTCTCAAGGAAATTGGCTTCTTTTTTAGTCAACCAGTTGTTGACTGTTGACTCTTCAACCAAATAAGCAATCTCTTTTCTGAGACGGTTGGTTGGATCATCAGTGATTCTCACGTAATTCCATCTGTCAGCTAACAGGTTTTGGCATACTTCTCTGTAGGAGGCAGTGTTTTGTAACACTATTGCGCCTCCCTTGTCAGCCGGTTTGACTGTAATTTCTTTCTTCATGGTCAGATTTTTCAATGCCTCACTCTCAATTTTGCTCAGGTTATGGAAAACCTTGATGGTTTTTGGGTCAATTTCGCCAATGTCTTTCATAACAGCTTTCTCGAAAGCTGAGTTCCACTGGCAGATTGGCACTGGGTGGTGTAAAGCTGGATTTTTTGTGTAGCCCTGGGTCACTGGTGCTTTCTGTAGTCTGCGGTTTATCTTTGAAAAAAACTTGCAACTTGATTTTCCTTCCTCGTTGAGTTCCTGAGCCAAGAGGAATATGTCCATGTTTGGAGTAGGGACAAAACCCAAGTCCTTTTCTAGGACTCTCTGTTGCATTTCGGAAATAGGACAGTCAGATAGATTGACTACTAAGCTGGTGGTTTGCTGGTTGTTGGTTGGTCCTGGACCCATGCTCCTGGTGTGACTCCTGGATACTTCCAGTGGTTGTGCCCATTGGACATTTTGCCCCCGTCTTGATTTTGCCCTCTGTGGACCCCTGCCTTGCCCTAAAAAAGGACGCAAAATGAGTTCTCTCTCTGCTCAAGGATCTTCCATTCGATCCAACCAGAAACATTCATTGGTTTAGACGTGGAAAGTCTTTATACTAGCTTGCCCCACACAGAAACGTTACAGATTTTGGAAGACGTCCTTTTTGAAGAAACATGGAGAAATCAGACTCCACGACATGTCATCCTGGAATGCTGCCGCCTTGCCCTCACTGAAAACTTTTTCAGATTTGAAGACACCCTATTCCATCAGACACATGGAACCAGTATGGGCAGCACTTTTGCGCCGAGTGTAGCGGGCCTGTACGCACACCAACTGGAGAAACAAAAGATCATTAATGACAACAACCCATATAGACAACACCTAAGTCTATGGAAAAGGTACATCGACAATGTCCTAGTGATTTGGGAAGGAACTGAAACCGAAGCAATGGATTTTCTTGAATGGCTGAACCAACAGGACCTTTTTTTAAAATTTACACACACTATGAGAAGGTCCCACCTCGTTTTCCTAGACCTTAACATCTCGGCAACAGGAGAATGTCTCAAGACGACCACACATTTTAAACCCACTGCAAGGAACTGTTTGTTAATTTTTGACAGCTTCCACCCAAGACAACTTAAAGAGAACTTACCTTTTGGACAATTCTTAAGGTTAAGGCGCAACTGCACAGATAAGGATGACTTCTATCAACAAGCAGATGACCTAGCCGAAAAACGAATCAACAGACAGTACCCCAGAGGGGCGTGGCTATCCGGACTGTGAAATGGCCGCCATCTGAGCGAGCTCCACCGGCCATGGCGGCAAATCCTTGAATAATCCTACAACGAGGTGTCTCTGTGAGCTGAAAACCGGCGCCTACTAATCCTGATACCCTGGTGACTGCAGTGGGCGATTATCGGCTCCCCAGCGGTACGTGCTGACGAACTTTCGGCGGCTGTAAGGACTGACACGGAGTGAGGCCCACGCTAGAGACCGGGGTGGCGAGCTTCTCCTCCCCGCATAGCCGGAAATATAGCTTGCAGCTTTCTGGGCCCTGCAACGATCCGGCGGTGAAGTTCGGAGACGAGTGGCAGCTCCGCGGGCCTGAGGCGGATGGTGCTGGGGGAGGCCCATATTGCAGCGGTACCAGAGCGATACCCACAACCAGGCGGAGTGGACGGGGGACGCAGTGAGTGCCGGCGGTGATCTGGGACGGTGAGGGGTGCCATCTTGGATCCTCCGACCTCCGCCCTGAGTGAGACGACGGACCTGATTGAGATTAAGCTCCGCTGGCCGGGGCCTGCGAAGACCCTGCTGAACTCGCTGAGCTGTTGCTGCCATTACACGCAGAGGGCCAGAGCTCACTGACACCGAGACGCCCGCTCATCAGGACGACGGTGCATACTCTGTGGGAGCGGTGCACCACGCTGCCATTACAGGTGTCGGCCCCTGAACCCAGCGTGGAGACTCCCCTTCAAGCACACCCTACCAGCCCCAGCGAATAACGCTGCCGCCCTACGGGAAACGCCGCCGCCCTGCCCAAAGCCATCAGGGGGCTGAGTGCGATAGGGAGGAGTGAGTGATAATACTGCCTGGGAGCAGTAGGCCATTGAAGTCAGGAATCCTCTGCCCCCGCCGGCCGCCCGGGCGGGATAGCACCGCCGTACGCACCGGACTCAGACGGTGGGAAGCGGACAGGCGGTGAGAGGCCCACCTCCTTTCACCCTTACCGGATTCGGAGCATTGGGGTGCCGGGCGCCGGGCTGCGCTGCTGCCACGTGGGGTGCTGGGTGATGATCCATACTGTTGGTACTGCCGATGGGTGCACTTATCTGGTGGACGTCATGGGGAGAAACGACGCTAGGCTGGGGAAACTATCGTTTGACAACGCCCGACCCATGAAGCCCAAGGACACACCGCCGACGGGGTCTGGTACGGCCGGAGGCGAGGATAATGGGACAGACCGGGAGGAGGATCTTCGCACCCTGATGCTAGACGTGCGCTCCAGCCTACGAAATATAGATGCAAAGCTGGACATGCTGACCACTCAGATGGACCAGGTTAAATCGCACGTAGCAACTCACGAAACCAGGCTTGATGGGCTGGAAAACAGGCACACTGAGTGCGTAGAATTTCAACGCGAAACGAGGGAACAACTCCTACACATGGACAAGCTGTTAATGGTAATCATAGCAAAGAACGATGATTTGGAGGCGCGTTCCCGAAGGAACAACCTCCGCATCACGGGGATTCCAGAAACAACCAACATAGGGAAGATGGAGGTATTTATCACAGACCTGCTTCGTGAACTCTTTAACCCAGACTTGTCCCCAATGTTTGCGGTGGAGCACGCACACCGAGCGCTAGGCCCGAAACCGCCAGTGGGTGGAACGCTGAGGCCCATTCTCGCGAAGATCCTCAATTACCAAGCTAGAGACCTGATTCTAAAGCTGGAACGCGAGAAGGGCCAAATAACCCACAAAGGAAATAACATCTCCTTCTACCCAGATTTTACGCCTACGGTACAAGCGGCGAGACAGGAGTTCTTACCTGCAAAACGGCTGTTACTGCAAGCACAAGTGCCATACGCGCTCCTATACCCAGCCAAACTGAAGGTCACATATGAAGGGTCGGCTCATTTCTTTGTGGATGCAAAATCTGCCCTAAAGTACGCTAAACATGTCTGTGGCACGAAAAATAAAACCGCGAGCTCGCAGCATGGCACAGGAGTGGATCAGCTAAGTGATAATGATTGACTTTATTTGCTGTGTTGAAGCTATAACATGTGGGGGTTGGATCCGGGGTTAGACTGGGAGGATTGGACAATTTGGATGAAGCTGGGAGAATACCTTTGTACTTCAATACTGCCTAGTTGCCATATGTTGTATGATATCCTTAAGCTGCAAGAACTTTGCTGGGGGACAAGATATAAGTATTTAAACCACTGGTGGGAGCCGGGGGGAGCCACGGTCGACGCCTACATGGACTCCATGGCCACCCTGTGTGAACAGGGTAGTATGTCTGGGGATCCTCGCCACCTGGGGTGCATCCCAACGTTCAGTTACTCACACGCTTTGCGTGTCTGTGGGGGGATTATCATACAACCTGATTGGGAGGTTGGAGTGGCTGGGGGGAGGGGAGGGATAGTTGAGGGTTTGTTTCATTTGGTTTGGAATAGGTTGCTGAACTGTCGATTCTTATTCACATTGCACATACATGTGTCTGGCAGTCCAAGGGAGTATGTACGAGTGATGTTGTTACAGGCACCATGGGCGCGCCTAAGGAAGTAATACCATTATCACATGGAACATGGACTGATTGAGTGCTTCGTGGTGTCCTGAGGCAGAAAGCCGGGACTCTGTTAATTTGTATGTACTTGTGGAACTAATGCCTGTACATTTACCCATTATTGCATCTTTTTAAAATTGTCATTGCGCCGGATTTTAATATATCTCACTGGTGGTGTAATTGGGAGCATATGGTTCCTGGCATCTAAGGGATCCCCTTTACCCTCTACTAGCCTCCCGATCAAACGCCGACCTCTGTAGCCGATTTGCTTGCTACCTGGGGACCGCATTTCAGGCTCCGCCATCTTGGGTGAGGGAAGGAGTAGGCGAGCGGACTAGTGCTCGGACCCTCCCGCCCTCGCAGCTACAAAATGGACCCCCCCCAAGGAGCGCAGCGGACGGGCGCAGCGGGCGCGCCTAAGGTGCGCCGAAGGTAAGCCAAAGGTATGCCTGTCTGTGCCCGTCCGTGCACGGGCCGGGCATAGGGCAGGAAACGCTGCCACTGACATGCCTCGTGTTACCTATAGCAGCCAGGAACTACTGGCTTTTGGTACCTCTGCTACTACCTGTAGCTGCAAACCAGATTTAGCAACACTAAAAGGCCCGATAAGTTGCTGTACATGTCAGAGAATCTTTCATCTGACGCAGATTGCTGCATATACCAACAACAATGCAGAGTTAAAAGGGGCACTGATCAACGCCAGATCCTTATCAAAACACGCACTCGACATATACGATGTAATTCTAGAAGAAAATCTCGATTGCCTGTTCATCATAGAAACGTGGCTAAAATCATGGTCTACACCAGATATAGTACACGCACTCCCTCCGGGATTTCAGATACTAAGAACAGACAGAGAGGAGACTCGAGGGGGTGGAATAGCAATTATATACAGAGACTCCTTTAACTGCACCACAACGAAACTGCAAGACCTTAAGGATGCGGAAGGGATGGGCTTCTTACCTAAACTCACCGACTCCTTTACCTTTGCTGGTGCATTAATTTATCGCCCCCCAGGCCCATGCAAAAGCTTTCTGGAAAGCATTGGTGAAGCACTGAGCCCCCTGGCCACGCGTTTTTCTAACTTCACGCTACTAGGGGATATCAATATTCATCTTGAATCCCATACCGATGCCTCAGCCATAGCCTTCAGGGACACAATGGATGTACTAGACCTCAATATTTGCATCACACAGCCCACGCATGAGGCGGGTCACACGATCGATTGCATATCAACCAATCTACAAGAAATACAAATCAAATGTCCCAAAATCCTAACCTGGACAGATCATACCTTAATACCGTTTGTATTACCATTCAAAATGTCTAGAAATAATAATCTGGCAGGGAAAACATCACATGGCAGTCAAGCTGTATGGAAAGACGTCATGAAACACCCAGAATTGATGAATTTAGCGAAAGAACATGAACCTTCATGGTCAGGACAATCAGAAGTTGATAATGACAACTTCAGAAAATGGATGTTGAAACTGAAAGAGATAGCAGCCCCGGCAAACCGTAAACCAAGGCTAGCCGCCAAGAAACCATCAGCACCATGGTTCAACTCCATGTTAAAAATAAAACAAGGAGAGGTACGAAGAGCCGAACGCAGATGGAGAACAAACTACTGTAATGAAGACCGTAATAAATACAAATCAACCAGAAGAGCATATCATGCACTAATTAAACAAGCCAAAATTAACTTTTACACCTCGGAAGTAGAGAAGGCCAAAAACAAACAAAAAACTATTTTAAAAATTGTCAATAGCTTCAACAAACCCAAAATACTAGAACAAGAAATCCCGCCCTCGGAGTGTCTGTGTAACACCATAGCAGACTACTTTGAAGACAAGGTACTAGCACTTACTAAGGATTTCATCACTCCCGAACTTAGGGTAGATGATGAAAATAGGGGAAGGAACATGTTGGAGACTTTCCACCCAATCAGCTTGGACGAGACCCATAAGGCTATTTTAGCTGCTAAGTCTGGCTCACCTTTCGACCCATGTCCCCCAGAACTGCTACATACGATGGTAGATGTAGCCAACCCCGTGATTAACAGTATTGTTAACGCCTCTTTGACTACAGCGACAGTCCCAGCTGAATGGAAGCTAGCGGCAGTCAAACCTTTACAAAAAAAACCTCTTCCTGATCCCACCACCTTATCTAATCTAAGACCAATATCCCTACTTCCAGTGCTTTGTAAAATCACAGAGGCCTGTGTAAACAAACAGATCACCAAGTTCCTGGAAGAAAATGAAGCCTGGCATCCCAATCAATCCGGCTTCAGGGCACAACACTCCACGGAAACTGCCCTCCTGCTCACCTCGGACACCATCCGTATGGCACTGGACCAGGGAAAGAAGGCCGTCCTGATTTTATTAGACCTGTCGGCGGCCTTCGACACGGTGTCGCATGCCATTCTGATTAATAGACTTAAAACATCTGGCATCTCTGGTACAGTGTTGGAATGGATCAAAAACTTCCTGAGTGACAGGAGACAAGTAGTCACCCTTGGCGAATTTCGCTCTAAGGAAAAACATATCAAGACGGGCGTTCCTCAGGGTTCGAGCCTCAGCCCAACGCTGTTTAATGTTTACACTGCCCCTTTAATCAAGTTAATATCGTCATTTGGAATTGATGTTGTGGCCTATGCCGACGACACTCAATTGATATTGGTCCTGGACAAAGACACACAGGAATGGGAAGAAAAACTTAAAGGCTGCCTCACGGCTACATTCAACTGGATGAAGTCGAATCATTTAAAATGCAACACAGGGAAGACTGAAATCGTGCCTATGGGATTAAATAACAACTTCACTCCCAAAACCTGGTGGCCGGAAAAGGCAGAAATCCCACCCAACTCAATCGGCACGAAACTTAGGGATCACATTTGACAGCAACCTATCCTTTAAGCATCAGGCCCTGAAGGTCGCAAGGAACTGTTTTGCCATTATTAAAGGACTCAGGAAGTTTTTCGACCCTCTCCCACTAGAAGCTAGGAAGACGGTAACAGTTGCCCTAGTGATGTCGAGGATAGACTATTGTAATAGTCTATATGCAGGTACTACCAAAACCACCACCCATAAACTCCAAATGGTACAAAATGCTGTAGCTATATTAGTCCTCAAATGGCCGAAGAAATCCTCTGCAACATCGGCACTAAATACTCTGCATTGGCTACCAATAAATAAGAGAGTGCTTTTTAAAATACTGATCATTACCTTCAGAGCCACCCACGCCCTTGGACCTAAATACCTACAGCAGAGATTTACCAGATACCACCCGTCACGCAACCTCCGATCTTCCAGCTCGAATCTTCTGTCGGTCCCTAGGTTCAAGCTTAGCACGAGAGGTGGCAAATCCCTCCCAGTACTTGGAGCAAAAGCCTGGAATTCTCTTCCACCCTCCTTACGTGCTCTAGACAATGAAAAAGACTTCAGAAAGAGACTGAAAACCTGGGTCTTCAAGCTACAGGACACTTGTGTTAAAGCCCTAGTGTGACAGTTGGTTGAGTTTCCATCTACTCCTAACCTGTTTCCTACATCTCTGGATCAGTATCTGGCGCCTTAATGCTCCTTGGAGCGGCTGTTGCGCGGTACAAATGCCATATTACATTACATATTACATTACATTACATTAGGGGAATGAATGATGGCAGAAAGGCGCGGCTGATGCATGCTTACCTACAGAGACACAAGGTCGATATCTGCCTTTTGCAGGAAACACATTTACATTCACAGCCGTCGATGAGGCTGAAACATAGCAGGTGGGGCATAATACACTCCGCGATATATTCCAACTATGCCAGGGGGGTTGCCATATTGATTCGGAGGTGACTGGACTGCAAGGAGATATGCGTGCATACTGACCCGGGGGGGAGATACATCGTGGCTTAGGGCCAGCTGTGTGGCAGTTCAGTGGTGCTGGTTAATGACTATGGCCCGAATACAGACACACCTGACTTTTTTAGATAGGTCTGGGCCCGAGTTGCAGCTGCGGGGTGTTCCACAGTCATCTGGGGGGTGACTTCAATGTGGAACTGAATGACTCACTTGATCGCAAGGGGATATCTAAACAACCGCACCCTCATGCAAACCTCGCACTCCGAGACATTATGGGCGAAGGGAACTTGATAGACGTCTGAAGGGTGCGCAATCCTACCGCCCGAGAAGGCACATGCATTTCCACACAACACAGGCATAGTCTAGATTAGATTTTTGGTTAGTATCAACAGATGTTGCTGCGTGGGCCAAAAGGGTGAGGCACCTTGCCAGGTCCTTATCAAGTCACTCCCCGTGCCTTTTAGAGTTGTCTCCCCCGAGCACTGGCACGCAGGCATTTAGCTGGTGACTCCCCCCACACGCTCTACTGGATACCGCCTTTAAAGAGGAGATATGGGGTGACATTGCTGACTACTTCACTCTGAACTCGGGCTCAGTGTCCACGGAGTCGACCCTTTGGGAGGCATTTACGGTGGTGATTCGAGGGCAGTGTATTACAAGGCAAGCCGGCGTACTGAAGGCCATTAGGGGTACTCTGAGCGCATTGGAGGGGCAAATAAAGGACCTTGAAAAGGGATTCTGTACCGCCCCTAACCCGGAGACTGCATCTGCAATCAAAGAGAAACTATAGGAATTTGCAGAGGAGGCGCAACTTGAACTCAAATTCTTAGGTAAACACGCGGAGGCCAGAAGGTACGGGGAAGGGGACAGACCAAGTCACACACTGGCGGGACTCATCAATAAAACGAAAGCTGCCCACTTAGTTCACATGATCCAAACTCCGGAAGGGGTAGTGACAGGGTAGGATGAGGTGCTGCGGGAATTTAGAACCTTCTATGCCGGTCTCTACTCTACGACGCAACTGGATGTTCCTGAACATTTGGAAGCATTTCTTGAATCCATTGTGCTAGTTTGGTTCAACGATGCCCACCACCAATATATGGCACTCCCAGTGACAGTGGAAGATATCAAAAAGACGATTCAGAGTATGCCACTGAACAAAGCCCCCCGTCCTGATGGCCTGACGACGGCCTTCTACAAGGCCTACTTGGAAGAGCTGGCGCCGAGGCTACATGCTGTTTACGTGGAATTCCTGGAAACAGGGATACTACCGGCATCTATGCGGGAGGCCTTGATCATTACGCTACTCAAGCCAGACAAGGATGAACACTCACTTGACTCCTACAGGCCGCTCTCATTGATCAATGTAGATGTAAAAATCTACGCGAAAATAGCGGCGGAACGTCTCCAACCCCTCCTTCTGATGGTGGCCCTCCCGAACCAATCAGGTTTTATACCTGGGCGCTCAACATCCCACAACCTAAGGACACTGTTCTCGGTATTGCACTATCTCCATCCGTCAGTGCATGCTGCAGCAGTTTTCCTAGACGCCACAAAGGCGTTTGACTCCCTCGAGTGGCCGCATTAAAGTCCCTATTTACAGCACTAGAAGGATGAGTCTGGTCCCCCACTAACCCCTCCCTTCCCCTCCCCTTCTGTACATCCCCTCCCCCCCATTTACTCCCCCCCCTCTCTCACCTAAGCATACACGACATTCAGGTAGAGGGTGTCTTTCTCTGCCGTCAATAGAGCTACTCCCCTTCAATATCAGGCTATCCCACTGCGGATGGCTTGAGGCATTATGTGCTATGTTCCAGGGCGTCTACCAGACTATATATGAAAGTTGTATGGATGCTCTTGAGTAAGGCTCTCCAATGCTATATCCTGGTTAGAGTTATGTAACGTTATACATGTTCTTGCCTTCACGAGTCTGACACACCTACACCAGATCTCCTTCATCATGCTCATTGGGTGGTGTATCGTTTGGTGGGAACATCTCCTCCATGCTCAGCTCATTTGAAGTTATTGCTTCTCACTGGCATATATTTACAATTGCAATCATCTCACTGTATATGGTTATGCAATGTTAACCTGTTTGTGACGCGGACGGCCCGAAGTGGTTGTAGGCGATATGCTGTGTATACGTAAATAATTGATATGCCTCATTAACAGATTGAGGGCTGTTTCATCAATGGAGCTGCCGGCCAAAGTTTTATTTGGTTGTAGGCGATGAGCTGTGTAAACTGCATTAAATGATAATAAAGTTTTTTTGAAATAAAAAAAAAAAACAAAAAAACAGACAGTACCCCAAAAAACTGGTCAAAAAAGCGAAAAAGAGAGCGGCTAATAATAACTGAGAGGCCTTACTGGAACCCAAAGTAAGCCAGGACACAACAAGTGAAAAAAGACCTATCTGTATTACGACATACAATATTGCCTCTGACAAAGTCACCAAAATCATTAAAAAAAATTGGCGTACCTTGAACTGCGGAAATCTGAACATGCCTACACCAATGTTCAGTCATAAGAGGGGGAAAAATTTAAAAGACTACCTAGTCCACACCCGTCCTAAACTGGAAAACAAGATCAACAAACAGAGAACAATCACTACGGTGCCCACAGGACATTACCCTTGCAGTGACTGCAGCGTCTGCCATTTGATCACAGTCACAAAAAAAATTGAATTCAATAACAAGATGACGTGGGAAATTCGAAATGTCACAAACTGCAATACCTCAGGCGTTGTGTACATGATTACTTGCATCTGTAATCTTCATTACATCGGCATGACCACTAGAAAGGCAAGCACCCGGATAGTGGAACATAGAAGTAACATTAGATGTAAGAAAAATACAACTAAGATGACTTCTCACTTCATTGAAAAACATCACACACCCAATGACATGAAATGGGTGATACTTGAACACATGAGCGGCCACGAAAACCTGGAACAACGTCTGTTAGAAAAAGAGCAACGCTGGGTGTACAAATTGAAAACTGACCACAATGGATTAAATGATGCTATTCCTTGGCGCCAAATGTCTAAACAATCATGAACCTTTGCCTGTCAAGTACGCAGAACATAATCCTGCCTTTTTCTTTTTCTGTTTTTTTCTGTTAGTTTCTTTTTGAACTATTGTGCCCTCAATTTGAGTTCCTTCAGTATATTGCTATACCGCGAAAGAAAAAGGTTTTTAATACTCTCACCTACTGGTGAACCCTTCATTCTTTCGTTTTTCATTGTTTTCTATTTTTTCATTTTTCGATTTTTTTTAATTTTTTTAATAAATAATTATTTCCCTTCTTGGACCGACTTTATGGTCGACCTTAATTCCTCATTCCCCATTTGGGTCGACTTTATACTTTCTTGTCATTCCATTTTTATTTCCCTCTCACATATGGACATATTTTTCGTCCTTACTTTATTAAATGTTTTTTTTCCTTTTAATGATAATATCATTTTTGACTTGGTTAATAATTCCTTTATTCAGGATGACCATCAGATTGTCACGATTGTCTCACCGTCCCCTTTGTCTATATGGTTTGTGTGTGTATTACCTAAACCATTCCTACCTCATCCGCTTTTCCAAGATGGCCCCCACACTGTTCTAATGTGGGTCGGCCATCTTGAATAGAGTTCCCGCTCTATGCTTCCAAACCGAAGCAGAGCGGCTAGGCTTCTTTCGCATATTACCCAGCGCCCCTGCCCGACATGGAACTCACCGGTCGCGAGGGACGCAGAGTAGGTTTATCGTCAGGGAGTACGTCCGCACCAAGTAAGACCTTTTTACCCCCGCCAGGCACAACGAAGCAAATGGGAGTGACTATGATTAAAATACACAGCACGCCCGTTTGACCCCGGTAAGAACAGCGTCGGAAAGTAACACAAACTTTTTTTCCACCACAGATGGACCACGCGGAGCTCTCTTTCCCTTAAAAGTGACCTTGAGGCTTATTCAAGCCCACATAAACATATGTGTAATGTTTTGTCCTTTGTGATTTGCATGTGATTTTATGTTCGTGTGTCACCACTTACTCGTTTAGGGTCCAGCACAAGGTTACTTTTGCCACGTACTTCAGAATAGAGGCAACATGGCACCCCTAGGAAAACTATGTATATATGGTGTTTTTAATTTCAGTCACTCGATATTGTTATATTCACAGGTCTGAACGAGTGAAGAACTACCTTTTAAATTAGTCATTTACGCATTCAGTATCCACAAAGAGGAGTCATACGTCGAGTCATTCTATCATAATCTTTGTTTCTCCTTTTTCAACGGATTGACCACAGTATTACTGAAGAGTCGTGTGTATATATAGCATTTCTTGCTCATTGTTAGGCATTTTTTACATTTTTGGAGTGGAAATCACAGGGCTGGTCCTTGTGATGTCCCGAGGAAGAGCTGAGGGGTACAGCTTGAAACTAGTTGGCTATCTACTAGGTTTCCGGTCCCATTAGTCAACCGGTTTTACCTAGAGACCCACCCCACCTTTTAATATATCTGCTAGGAGCACTAATAAAAGTCTTTTTTGCCCACTAGTAAGATATTTCTAATTCACACCACTCCACTCTCTTATCACTTCACACCACACATAGTCCTCACTAACAGTGCTCCTACGTATCTCGCAAGTTTTAGCATACCTTAACCCGCAGCGTGTTGGGTGGGCCCCTATGATGAAGCATGTCACTGTGAGGCAACTCCGGTGAGTGAGGGGACTCAAAATAATGGGTAATTTCTCCCCCTTTAATCTGAAATTCACATCCATCTATGATAGTGTTTTCAAAAAACATTGCTAGGTTCTTTATCCGATACTTCAGATTTTTTGGTACATGTATTAGCTCTAGAGGGCGAACCTAGTTCTGTATCCCTCTATCTCCCCCCTTTGGTTTTTTTCTTCAGCAGTGATAGTCCCAATTTCTAAAAAAGGGAATAGGGACAACCCCCAATGTTACCGCCCGATATCACTGATCGATGTCACGGCAAAAGTGTTGGGTCGAGTGGTCCTCAACCCCCTCATGGAATGGGCTGATACACATCAGATTATTACTGATATACAATACGGGTTCAGGGAGGGAAGGTCAACTACGGATCAATGTTTGAACCTCTATCTCCTGGTTGCCAAATATACGAAAGCAAGCAACGATGCAGTTTATTTGGGGTTCATGTATCTCTCTGCCTCTTTCGATCATGTTAACAGAGAGAAGCTATGGGCCCTGTTGACGAGCCTAGGGCATGACCCCGACTTAGTTAACATACTCAAAGCTTTGCACTCGAATACCTCTGCTTCAGTGCATTTTAACTCAGAAGGAGGCACAACAACACCTTTTCCATGCAGTAGTGGGGTCAGGCAGGGCTGTATTTCAGCTCCTTTTCTGTTCTCCCTCTACATTAACAATTTAGACAAGGAATTAGGTAAACTCGGAGTAGATTCCCCTCAAGTAGGGTCCTGCTCTGTCCCAGTCCTGCTTTACGCGGATGACGTGGTGCTGTTTGCCTGCACCCCTAAGGGTCTCCAGAGGCTGATTGATGGGTTTGTCAGTTTTATGAATACACTAGACCTATCTGCAAATCTGGATAAATCCTATGTTATGCTGACAGGGGCCAAACCTTGCAAGAAGTTCTCCTACAAGATAAGCACCCACAAACTAGGACAGGTTCAGTCCTTCTCTTACCTAGGCTTACTATTTGACGGGTTGTTAAGCTTCAAACTCCTAGTGGAAAAACACCGTCAAAAATTGGTGGCCTCAACTGGGGCAATAATGAATCATGGCCGTAGGCTGGGAAGGCGGTCGCCTGAACATGTCATGAACTTGGACAGATCGATCAGCTGCGCTAAAGTGGTGTATGGGTCAGAAGTATGGGGTTTTGTTAATATTCAACAGCTAAAGGCAGAGGAAAATGAATATTTTAGAACAGTACTTAAAACCCCACAAAGCATCCCTGCCCACATTATACATGAAGAGTTAGGAGGGACATATATTGAAGATCAAATAAAGGTCACACCTCTTATAGCCTGGCTGAAGATCTGGATTAATCCAGAGGCAGATCTTAGCAGACAAATCATCACAGACTGCCTAAAAAGGGATAAAGAAATGAGTATTCCTTGGTTAAAATATGTAAAAGGTACATTCAAGGGTATTGGTTGTAAGAATCTCTTTACCAATCCGGAAGACATCACTGCTCATGATAAACTGAGAGTTAAAAAAATGTTGGGGGAACGGGCAGCCGCCTCTAGGGCTGCCACAGAAGAAAGAAAACCCACAGTTGGTGCTTACAGATTATTGAAAACAGAGGGAGGAATGGAACCCTATCTTGCCCTCACACACATTGCACAGGAAAGATTTTACATAACTAGTTTTAGGCTTTACACCATATACTGGCTGATCCTCCAGGTTTCACTTTAATGGTTGAGCAGAAGGGTACCTGCGGCTGCGACAATAGGTCTCCGCAGGACACCCTTCACTTTGTATTGTTATGCTCATTTTATACGCTACCCAGGCGCAAGTTTTTAGTGGGAATTTTAAAAAAAGCAAAGTTTAAACACGCCAAGGCAGCATTACTGTTTTTGCAAAAGGCTAAGGACCCCTATACTCTGTTCTGTATAATGAATTTTATTAAGATCTCCGAAAGAATAAGGAACTCAAGAGGGCGTTGCTGAATGTATTGTTCGCCAGTTGATTATCCTTGGGCTAATGTATTTTAAGAATTTTTAACAGTTTTTATGAACTTTTGTGGTATTTTTTAAATGCAGAATAAAGAAAATATATTGATATTGATAATGTTTCACCCAAATCCAAAAATGATGGAAACCTTCAGGCGGTTCTACTATGCTCCATTGGAGCCACGTTGCCTGCTAAGGAAAGTGCTTAGTAAAGGAACTATATTTTCTCACCTACACTTGACGGAAACAGGTTCGGTGCCAATTAAGAAATCCACCCATGAACTTACTGGACATGGAGGGGTACTTGCCTGAGATTCATCTCTCCCGGGAAGGAGCTACAGTGGCCGTTGGAAGCTCATACCGACCCAACTCTAAGACATTAGCACGCTTCATCTCCTGTGTCCTCCTCTTTCGGATTAATGTCTTCCTCTCTGTCCCTTCCATTCTCTTTTATCCTGTGTGGCTTTCCTTCTTTTTCTCTAGCAAGCTTTGCTTCTTTATTTGACACTCTATATCCCACTCGCCCTCTTTGAACCTCCACCTTTTCCTTTATCTTCTAAAGTTTACAGCCCTATCTATGTGGGCAGGAGTGCTGCAGGATTAGGTATGTACCCAGTGGGGGAAACCGGGACCCCAGGAATGGCAATGGTGGAGGGTCCGAATCTGAAAAGACTAAACCTACTGCTGTTTCTGTGCTTGTGATGAGGACAGTTTCACTATTAAATGTTTTGAAATTCATACTGATGTTAGCATGTAATTCACAAATGTACCAGGTGCGCACTTTTCACGTTTAGACTGACCACAGCTAATGTAGACCTCATTTTGAAATGGTTAGTGCAGTGTCTGGCTGCCACCTTGTTCCAAGCTGTGTATCTTTCTTTATTTCAGTAGAAAATGAACCAGCAATCTCAAATGTTCCAAACAGCAGCCAGCTGATATAAAAGTATGTGTTGGTAATGCTGCTATGGTTTACACATTGAGGTCCCCTTTAAACATTTTTAAACCTTTTTCATTTTAATGAGCCAAGTCACATGTTGGATGGCATTTCAGGCATGTTCCTTACCAAGAGATCTGTAATGGTTACATCTGTCTGAGCTGCAGCAGTATCGTATGATCTGCAAATACATGTTAGAACTCCTGATAATAATGTCTGTTTCACAGGTGGCCTGCATGTAGGGCTCCAAGCAATACTTCTCCGCAGTTAAAACGTGTTTGGAATCTACACGAAAAAAACACATTTTATGATTAAACGAAAAGGGAATTGCAGCAACAAGCAGCCTAATATCTAACACCTACACAAACACAGGCACTCTATCTCACAATGACACTGTGGCACCCTGGGTCATTTTTAGACTGTTTTAGAGTCTCTTCATTGCTTGCTCTAGCCCTTCAGTACATTATGAACTTGATTCTCTCAGTTCAATGTGTGTTATTGAGACCAACAGCTACTCTTCTGAGTTCTAACAGCAGCAAAATGTGCTTCTGGCATGGCAAGAAAGTTCTATAAATGTTCCAGAGGTTAAAATGATGTCATAATACATAGAAGAGTGCACATCTGATTGAGGTGCAATACAAACGACTGGCCATACAATTCAATCTAAATATTGAGCTAGTAGAGTGTGGGCGAGTGACCCACACTTCTCACCCCCATAAATCGCAACACATTTGTAACAAATTGAAGACCCTTTGCTGGTCTCCCGCTGCACTGTTCACCAACTTCTTACAGCATTTTTTAAATGGTCTTTCTAACCTAATTTCCAGAATATCTTCTCAGCTGTGCTCTTTATTCCAAGTTCAAAGGCATTTAGGTTTAATTGCTGTTATCAGACTGTCTCAGCAATGTTCCAGTACTTTACCAAGATGGCGCCAAATTTGCATCTTCCTGAAATTCTACACCAAAGGAGTAGAAAATATCCTAATTTTTATCCCTAAATTATGTGAAATGACAGAAAATTGTGGAACATTGCACATAATGTACCCAAAACGCACTTTGGGTTATCTCGAATGAACGCAAAACTCAGGTACGTTCTTCACATTCAAAAGTCGCCAACCAAAGGAATGGTTCATATTGGGAATTTCTCTAATGGCACATTTTCTGCCAGAATCTGTCCCATACAAGACCTTTTCTGCCCGAACAGCTTCAACTCCAGAAAATGTAATAAATGACACAATGGCGTTACCTCTGACATTTTGCAACGTATGCATAATGGAAAAATACCTAAATTACACAAGCTTTCCATAAAACAAGCATGGTCTTACTTTTCACACGCTGTGCTGACCTGCGCCCTGAGCAAATACGAAAAGTGCTCCATATTAGAATTAAGCATGAGCGAATTTTGCGGATCTCGCGTTCGCGAATTTTGCGGATTTGCGGATTCGCAATCCGCAAAATCCGCGAATTCCCGCGAATTTGCGGATTTTTTTTTTTGTGTTCGCCCGTGTTTCTGCCAGTTCGCGGGGGTTTTGTACACTTTCGCAAATTGCGAACTTACCTGTCGGGTCGCAAGTTTCGCGAACTTGTTGTTTCTACGTGTCCAGCCTGTTTGGGACACTCTTCTTCATCACTGCCACTCTCTGTCACCACTGCCACTCTCTGACTACTCATGCCACCCTCTGGCCCACCCATGCCACCCTCTGTTTCATCACCACACCCTCTGGTTGTCCAGTGTACATTATTTTCGGCAAAGCAAAGCACACCTTCCCTGCCTCAAGTGACCTGAATTAATTTGGGGCTGATTAATGTGTCACAGAATATTTTTTTAGCTGGCACCTGCTTCCTTAGTGCGCCCTGATTAGTGATCTTTTGCACTTGCTAAGTGCTTTCATTGTTGCAAAATTAGTTACAACACCTGCCCTGCCCCAACTGACAATAATGAATTAGGGGCTGATTAATGGATTTTAACTTCCAGCCTGGCTCCTGCTTGTCTCCCTTAGCTGTAATTCAGGACCTTTGTGGCATATGTGTAACTATTCTGAGGTTCAGAGCAGGGTCACATAATAGTTTCAACTGGCAACTGAACTCTGGAGGGGCCCCTCAGGAAGCACTACAGGAAATGGCTACTAATGATGAGCCTGAACTTTTGAACCTGGTAAGTAGTTACTTTCAGTTTTGCTAAGATCGTATTTCTGCAATTTTGCACTTATTCGCGGGGCGCGAACTCACGCGAACTCACGCGAACAGTGCGAGCAGTGCGAGCAAAATCCGCTGCTCGCGGATTTGCGGATTTTGCGGGAGATTCGCGAATCTCGCGGATTGCGGATTTCCCGAAAATCCGCAAAATCCGCGAGCGGAACGGATTTTCCGCCCATGCCTAATTAGAATGAATGTGCTGCCCCCGAGCAGCCGTGAACCTGCGATGCCCTGTTGGCAGCGCGTTCAATTGAAATAAGGATCAGCTGTTTAAAAGCTTCTCCGCGTTTCACAGTGCAGGCGGCAACCCACCTACACTTTTAAGGGAGGTTAGAGATCCCCTTGCAGTCATATGAGGCAAGTGACTGAACCCGCATTCAGGGCAATGTCTGAGGAGGTCTTTGGACCCTGTTTCTCCTCCTCGAGAGGGCTGCTGTGAGGAAGCGCACTGAAAGTGCACTACCTTTTTGTGACGCACTTTCAGTACACCTCTTAAGGCATATATGTGTATGTGCCAAAGTCGGTAATATAGCACCGGCGCAGAGGCAAAGTGAATCCCTCATTTACATGGAGCCACGCCCCTATGCAAATGTGGACACGCCCTCTCATGATAGCACTGGAGCAACTTGTGTCCCAGCGCTATCTTTATTAAAGATGGGGACACACAAGCGTCTGCGGCTCCTTCTGTAATACCATTGTGCCCGGGGGAGCTCGAAGCGGGCACACATGACTGTTGCGCCCCCTGGGCACAATGTATAAAACGGTTCTAGGTCGGCAATGAAGATACAATTCATCCATGTACCTTTTATTATTTCCCGGGTGCTACTGCTGCAGTGAGTGATTCCTGGGCGGCAGAAGCGAAAAATGCCATAGCAAGCGACTTTGCCGTAGTTTTTGCAAACCTCGCAAATGAGGAAACTCCCTGAAAAGAAAAGAAAAGAACGTTTATATTATTAGATTTTGTGTGTTGTTAGATTTTACATTATGCAAATATTTTGGTATTGGGCCCAGCATGTTTGTCAAAAACATATATTTACGATATGTGTTGGCTCCGAGAACGTCTTCAAAGGTAAACCCTGGTTCTACTGTACAACATATTGTGGAATATACATTGGTGTCCAATTAAACCACACCTACATTTCTCTTTTTCAGACTATTGTCCAGTCTGGGGACTGTGTACATTAAATGATGCTGAGCCACAGGCTGGTGAATAATGTTCTTTACTGTATGCAAGCACTGGCAATGCTAATAAGTCACTCATTCCTAGACTGATAGATCGATTCATTCATCCAATGGGTCATTCTTGTATTTAGACAATTATCCACCCACAATAAAACATACTGACATATGCCAACATGCACAATAAATAAAACGAGCGCACATAGAAAAGTGAAAGCATACCACCTCCTAAACTTGGTGAGAAAATGCAAATATACTATTGAACATTGCCGGAGGCGGTCATCTTTCAATGGTGATGTACACAGTGTGCAACTGTTTTACATTTTAAACATAGATGCACCATGAAGTAACAATGTGTTGGCCACCTTGGAGCAGTAAAAGCAATGACACAATGTGCACAATACAATCTTAAAATGCTAAAGCCATATTAAGCCTAGGTGGCCAGCATAACACTTCTAAATATGTTCACCATCTTGGAATTATGAAACAATGATATACTATAGACAATACCATTTCAAGATGGGCAACCATTTTGGAAATAGCGACAACAGCGGATGCAGCAAATTACATTTTGGGGCAAGCGAGCAGCCGGTTGGAGTGTGCGTGAGCTGCAGGACACTCATGAAAAAGGACGAAAGAAATGAAAGCTGTCCTATGAAATAAAAACATGGAAAACGAATTGATTGGTCACCAACCCGGACAAAGAAATGCCCTCATTTTCAGATGGATGTGCACATATGATCAGGGCCTATTGGAGTTAATAAATGTATTTCACAATACGTAGGCCAATAAACATATCAGACCTGTGGCATTTGTCATAACGTTTCCCAATGGACCAATCAGGACCACAATCTTCATTATTGAGTCATTGCCATAATATTCTGAGGCCTCCTGTCTTGCACATGAGCCAGCCGCCACCGCCAACAGTCAAAGAATAACAAATATGTACAAACTGACACTTAGCAAAGCAAGAGAAAACCCCAGTGGCATCGGCCTAACAAGGATTATCATGATGCAAATCTTGTACCTCAAGTGTTTGTCCAAGGGGATACCCAAACTGCACCCCTTGATTACAATGTTAATCTGTGATATTCTTTGTAAGAAAATATATGTATGCAGCCTTTAACTAAGTGTAGGGACTATCCACACTTAAAGGCCCGTTGGCATTAACCAACAGTTTTCACAATAAATCATCCAGGCTTACTGCCTTTGTCAAAACTTTTCATATTAAGCATATCATAGGCGGATTAAATGATTGCTGGAATGTTGTGCCGACACTGGTCCTTCCACTCCATTCCACAAAACCATAGGACTTTGAGCACCCACATTCCACAATCACATTCAGACTATAAGCACCCACATTCCAAAATCACCTTTTAGCTTTGAGCACCCACGTTCCACAATCACCTTCAGACTTTGAGCACCTACATTCCACAATCACCTTCAGACTATAAGCACCCACATTCCACAATCACCTTAGGACTTTGAGCACCCACATTCCACAATCACCTTCAGACTATGAGCACCCACATTCCAAAATCACCTTTAAACTTTGAGCACCCACGTTCCACAATCACCTTCAGACTTTGAGCACCTACATTCCACAATCACCTTCAGACTATGAGTACCCACATTCCACAATCACCTTAGGACTTTGAGCACCCACATTCCACAATCACCTTCAGACTATGAGCACCCACATTCCACAATCACCTTCAGACTAGGAGCACCCACATTCCACAATTACCTTTAAACTTTGAGCACCCATATTCCACAATCACCTTCAGACTTTGAGCACCCACATTCCACAATCACCTTCAGACTATGAGTACCCACATTTCACAATCACCTTAGGACTTTGAGCACCCACATTCCACAATCACCTTCAGACTATGAGCACCCACATTCCACAATCACCTTCAGACTATGAGCACCCACATTCCACAATTACCTTTAAACTTTGAGCACCCGAATTCCACAATCGTCTGTAGACTTTAAGCACCCACATACCACAATCACCTTCAGACTGTGAGCACCCACATTCCACAATTACCTTTAAAATGTGAGCACCCAAATTCCACAATCTCCATCATACTATGAGCACCCCATTCTACAGTTACCTTCTGACTATGAACACCCACATTTTACAGTCCCCTTCAGACTTTGAGCACCCACATTCCACAATCACCTTCAGACTTTGAGCACCTCATTCTCCAGTCACCTTCAGACTATGGGTACCCGCATTCAACAATCACCTTTAGACGTTGAGCACCCACATTCCACAATCACCTTCAGACTATGAGCACCCACATTCCACAATTACCTTTAAACTTTGAGCACCCATATTCCACAATCACCTTCAGAATATGAGCACCCACATTCCAAAATCACCTTCAGACTTTGAGCACCCACATTCCACCGTCACCTTCAGGCTTTGAGCACCCCATTCTACAGTTACCTTCAGACTATGGGTACCCACATTCCACAATCACCTTCATACTATGAACACCCACATTTTACAGTCACCTTCAGACTTTGAGCACCCACATTCCACAATCACCTTCATACTATGAGTACCCACATTACACAATCACCTTCAGACATTGAGCACCCACATTCCACAATCACCTTCAGACTATGAGCACCCACATTCCCCAATTACCTTTAAACTTTGAGCACCCACATTCCACAATCACCTTCAGACTATGAGCACCCACAGTCCAAAATCACCTTCAGACTTTGAGCACCTACATTCCACAATTACCTTCAGACTTTGAGCACCCTATTCTACAGTTACCTTCAGACTATGGGTACCCACATTCCACAATCACCTTCATACTATGAACACCCACATTTAACAGTCACCTTCAGACTTTCAGCACCCACATTCCACAATCACCTTCTGACTTTGAGGGTATAGAGCGGGAATATCGACGTCAAAATATTGTGTTACATAAATATCTACGCAGAAATATCGACAAGAAGAAATATCGACAACAAAAATATAGTTTGACCAGAATATCGACTGACAGGTAAGTAATATTGATAACAATAATATAGTTGTAATAAATATTGTTTACAAAAATATAGTTAACAAAAATATCGAATTTATAATAATTATAAGTATTTTAGTGTTTTTTATGAGTATTGTTTGTCAATTTATTATATGTTGTAGCATTTTATTAGTTATTAATGTATTTTATGTTGAATTTTGTGTTATTTGTTCCGTAGCAGGTTGTGGGTTTATAGGGGAATAGGGTGGGAAGTAATTTAAATATATTAAATTAATTGATTTATTGATGTGTTAATTTAATATAAATTGTTTAATAATTATGTGTTAATTAATTTCAATTAGTTAATTGATAATAAATTATGTTAATTAATTATGTTAATTGTTTAATAAATTTTATGGGTGTGTAGTGGACTTTATGAAGTAATTAAATTGTAATTGAATAATTATTAAATGAATGATAAATTAATTATAATTAAATAAGTATTAATTGTAAAAGAGTAAATAAATTTAAGATTGTGTTGTGGTGTTTATAAGTGTATATGGTGTGAAAGCTGTCAATTAATTAATTAATAAAATAATTTAAAAATACATTAATAATAATTAATTAATTAGTAAATATTAAATGTAATTGAGTAATTAATTTTAGGTGTGTAGGTGTTTGTTAATAATAATATATTTAAATGTATATATTAAATATGTGTATAATCTAAAATAAATGTTATACTAAATTTGATAGATGGATTTTATTTTGTTTTGAGTTCCAGCGCTTTCCCAACTGTTATACCCTGTGGAGTGGGAATAGTAATTTTTACGCCTACGCTATCCAGCGCTTTCACAACTGTTGCACCCTCTGGAGTGGGAATAGTAATTTTTACCCCCACGCTATGCAACGCTTTCCCTACTGTTGCACCCTTTGGAGTGAGAATAGTAATTTTTACCCCTCCGCTATCCAGCGCTTTCCCTACTGTTGCACTCATTGGAGTTGGAATAGTAATTTTTACCCCTACGCTATCCAACGCTTTCCCTACTGTTGCACCCTTTGGAGTGGGAATAGTAATTTTTACCCCTCCGCTATCCAGCGCTTTCCCTACTGTTGCACTCATTGGAGTTGGAATAGTAATTTTTACCCCTACACTATCCAGCGCTTTCCCTACTGTTGCACTCACTGGAGTGGGAATAGTAATTTTTACCCCTACGCTATCCAATGCTTTCCCCACTGTTGCACCCTTTGGAGTGGGAATAGTAAGTTTAACCCCTACGCTATCCAACGCTTTCCCTACTGTTGCACTCTTTGGAGTGGGAATAGAAATGTTTACCCCTACGCTATCCAGCGCTTTCCCTACTGTTGCACTCACTGGAGTGGGAATAGTAATTTTTACCCCTACGCTATCCAACGCTTTCCCTACTGTTGGACCCTTTGGAGTGAGAATAGTAATTTTTACCCCTACTCAATCCAGCGCTTTCCCTACTGTTGCACTCACTAGAGTGGGAATAGTAATTTTTTCCCCCACGCTATCCAACGCTTTCCCTACTGTTGCACCCTTTGGAGTGGGAATAGTAATTTTTACCCCTTCGCTATCAAATTTTTTAACTATTAATGTTATAATATTTTTATTGAATGTATGTATTTTTATTGTTATATACTTTTATGTGTTAAATATATGTATATGTACACATTTATTAAGTTTACTTTGATTAAATTTAGTTAAGTTGTCATAAATAGTTAAAATATAAAAGTAATGTAATGTATTTTGTTAACAATAGTTATATTTTTTAATTATTTAATTTGATTTATAATAAATATTAAAGTCGATATTTTTTACATTTATATTTATTACATCTATATTTTTGAGTCGATATTTATGTACTTACCTGTTTAGGTATAGGGAGTCGATATTTTTTAAAACGATATTTATACAGCTATATTTTTGTAAATTATATTTTTGTTAACAATATTTTAACATGGAACCGTTTTTGAGCACCCACATTCCACAAATACCTTTAAACTTTGAGCACCCACATTCCACAATCACCTTCATACTAAAAGCACTCATATTCCACAAACCTTCAGACTTTGAGCATTAACATTCCACAATTACCTTTAAACTTTGAGCACCCGCATTCCACGATCACATTCAGACTATTAGCACCCACATTCCACAATCACCTTCAGACTTTTAGCACCCATATTCTACAATCACCTTCATACTATGAGCACTCACATTCAACAATCACCTTCAGACTATGAGCACCCACATTCCACAATCACCTTCAGACTTTCAGCACCCACATTCCACAATCACCTGCAGACTATGAGCACCCACATTCCACAATCACCTTTAGACTTTGAGCACCCACATTCTACAATCACCTTCAGACTTGGAGCACCCACATTCCACAATCACCTTCAGACTATGAGCACTCACATTCCACAATCACCTTCAGACTTTCAGCACCCACATTCCACAATCACCTTATGACTATGAGAACCCACATTCCACAACCTCCTTCAGACTTTGAGCACCCACATTCTACAATCACCTTCACACTATGAGCACTCACATTCCACAATCACCTTCACACTATGAGCACCCACATTCCACAATCACCTTCAGGCTTTGAGCACTCCATTTTACAGTTACCTTCAGATAATGGGTACCCACATTCTACAATCACCTTCATACTATGAACACCCACAGTTTACAGTCACCTTCAGACTTTGAGCACCAGCATTCCACAATCACCTTCAAACTATGAGCACCCACATTCCTCAATCACCTTCAGACTTTGAGCACCCACATTCCACAATCACCTTTAGACTTTGAGCACCCACATTCCATCATCACCTTCAGGCTTTCAGCACTCCATTTTACAATCACCTTCACACTATGAGCACTCACATTCCACAATCACCTTCAGACTATGAGCACCCACATTCCACAATCACCTTCAGACTTTAAGCACCCACATTCCACAATCACCTTCAAACTATGAGCACCCACATTCTACAGTCCCCTTTAACTATGAGCACCCGCATTCCACAATCACCTTCATACCCAGAGCACCCACATTCCACAATCATCTTCAGAGTTTGAGCACCCACATTCCACAATCACCTTCAGACTATGAGCACCCACATTCCACAATTACCTTTAAACTTTTAGCACCCACATTCCACAATCACCTTCAGACTTTGAGCACCCACATTCCACAATCGCCTTCAGACTATGAGCACCCACATTCCACAATTACCTTTAAACTTTGAGCACCCACATTCCACAATCACCTTCAGACTATGAGCACCCACATTCGGCAATGACCTTCAGACTTTAAGCACCCACATTCCACAATTACCTTTAAACTTTGAGCACTCACATTCCACAATCACTTTCATACTTTGAGCACCCACATTCCACAATCACCTTCAGACTATGAGCACCTACATTCCACAATCACCTTCAGACTATGACTACCCACTGTCCAAAATCACCTTCAGACTTTGAGCACCCACATTCCACAATCACCTTCATACTATTGGCACCCACATTCCACAATCACCTTCAGACTATGAGCACCCACATTCCACAATCACCTTCAGACTTTGAGCACCCACATTCCATTGTCACTTTCAGGCTTTGAGCACTCCATTTTACAGTTACCTTCAGACTATGGGTACCCACAATCTACAATCACCTTCATACTAAGAACACCCACATTTTACAGTCACCTTCAGACTTTGAGCACCAGCATTCCACAATCACCTTCAAACTATGAGCACCCACATTCCTCAATCACCTTCAGACTTTGAGCACCCACATTCCACAATCACCTTTAGACTTTGAGCACCCACATTCCATTGTCACCTTCAGGCTTTGAGCACTCCATTTTACAGTTACCTTCAGACTTTGAGCACCCACATTCCACAATCACCTTCAGACTATGAGCACCCACATTCGGCAATGACCTTCAGACTTTAAGCACCCACATTCCACAATTACCTTTAAACTTTGAGCACTCACATTCCACAATCACTTTCATACTTTGAGCACCCACATTCCACAATCACCTTCAGACTATGAGCACCTACATTCCACAATCACCTTCAGACTATGACTACCCACTGTCCAAAATCACCTTCAGACTTTGAGCGCCCACATTCCACAATCACCTTCATACTATTGGCACCCACATTCCACAATCACCTTCAGACTATGAGCACCCACATTCCACAATCACCTTCAGACTTTGAGCACCCACATTCCATCGTCACTTTCAGGCTTTGAGCACTCCATTTTACAGTTACCTTCAGACTATGGGTACCCACATTCTACAATCACCTTCATACTATGAACACCCACATTTTACAGTCACCTTCAGACTTTGAGCACCAGCATTCCACAATCACCTTCAAACTATGAGCACCCACATTCCTCAATCACCTTCAGACTTTGAGCTCCCACATTCCACAATCACCTTTAGACTTTGAGCACCCACATTCCATTGTCACCTTCAGGCTTTGAGCACTCCATTTTACAGTTACCTTCAGACTATGGGTACCCACATTCTACAATCACCTTAATACTATGAACACCCACATTTTACAGTCACCTTCAGACTTTGAGCACCAGCATTCCACAATCACC
Organism: Lissotriton vulgaris; assembly: GCF_964263255.1. Taxonomy (NCBI): domain Eukaryota; kingdom Metazoa; phylum Chordata; class Amphibia; order Caudata; family Salamandridae; genus Lissotriton; species Lissotriton vulgaris. The sequence continues at coordinate 10,543,736 of NC_141697.1, forward strand.
TTCAAACTATGAGCACCCACATTCCTCAATCACCTTCAGACTTTGAGTACCCACATTCCACAATTACCTTTAAACTTTGAGCACCCACATTCCACAATCACCTTCATACTATGAGCTCCCATATTCCACAAACACCTTCAGACTTTGAGCACCCACATTCCACAATCACCTTCTGACTATGAGCACCCACATTCCACAATCACCTTCAGACTTTTAGCACCCACATTCCACAAACACCTTCAGACTATGAGCACCCAAATTCCACAATCACCTTCAGACTATGAGCACCCACATTCCACAATCACCTTCAGACTTGCAGCACGCACATTCCACAATCACCTGCAGACTATGAGCACCCACATTCCACAATCACCTTCAGACTTTGAGCACCCACATTCCAAAATCACCTTCAGACTTTGAGCACCCACATTCCACAATCACCTTCAGACTATGAGCACCCACATTCCTCAATCACCTTCAGACTTTGAGCACCCACATTCCACAATCACCTTTAGACTATGAGAACCCATATTCCACAACCTCCTTCAGACTTTGAGCACCCACATTCCACAATCGTCTTCAGACTTTGAGCACCCACATTCTACAATCACCTTCAGACCATGAGCACCCACATTCCACAATTACCTTTAAACTTTGAGCACCCACATTCCACAATCACCTTCAGACTTTGAGTACCCACATTCCACAATCACCTTCAGACTATGAGCACCCACATTCCACAATTACCTTTAAATTTTGATCACCCACATTCCACAATCCGATTGACGGACTCCAGGCAACGGAAGGACTGGGGTGGGGCCTCCGGCGCCGCGCACTGCATGAGGCCAGAGCTGCGGCCTACACGGCGGAACTGAAGGATCCTGGGGGCACATTTGGCTGGCCGTGCCCCGCTGGAGGAGCTAAGTCGGGAGTGGAGCTTTGCCCCTTGGGAGGCGGAAGTCTCGGGCGGCGGAGAGAGAGCGCCGGCGGGGCAACTGAGAACTGGGGCTCCGCCAGGCAGGTGAAACTACGCAACGCCGCGGCTGCGGCCTGCTCTCCCGAAATCGCTTTGTGGATGGCGGCTGGACTGGCGGGCCTCACTGGCTGAGGCAGGGGGACCTGCTTGACTCTCCCGCCGCTGGAGACAGCCTGGTCTGCCGTATCACCGCTCCGACCGGTGTGGCTTGGGAGAGGCTCGAAACCTGCACCCCCAGTCTGGCGAGTGGCCTTCTGGGAGCATTAGAGGTGAGGTGGCGTGACGGATGAATGGCTGGCCTGGATTGCCCCCCTTGCGCGACTGCCCCGGGGACGAGGGCACGCTGTTCCCCCTCGGCCTAGAGAGCCAGGGGTCCCCTGGCTGTGGTGCTGATCTGAGAAACGGCTGGCAATACAGAGTGTGGTGCATGGTGACGATGGAGTGGCACGCCGAGTACTTGGGGGACCCACGCCTTTTTTGCCTGCGGTGGAGGTGGTGAGGACCAGTTTGCGCCTGGCACGTGGACTAGAGGGCTCGGAGACTGGCCGGATTTTGAGGTGTGCTACTCGCAGACGATGGAGCAGGAGCACTGGGGATACGTGGGAGCGGTGCGGATCGATCGACTGGTGTCCCGAGAGTGCGGCGACGAGCTGCGGCTACTCAGTGTCTCTGCGGGTAGCCAAGGAGTGCGCTACGCCGCACAGAATGGCCGGCAACAAGGGGAACAAGAAGGGGGATCATGCCCTGCCGGACATGTTCAGCAGAAGCAATACGAGGCAAGTTCGGGGACAGCATTCCCCAGGCCAATCGAGCAGCTGCCAGGGGGCGAGCGGTGGAGAACCGCCAGTCACCAGGTCTTTTCTTGAATCGCTCTTCAGCTCCCTGCAAGAGGACTTTCAAACACTGAAGCAGGAGGTGGCTGGGGAGGTTCGAGAGGTGCGGAGGGAAGTCGATGGCCTGGGCGAAAGGGTGACCTCCGTGGAGGAAGCTGGACACGCCCGTGACGAAGAGATTACGCAGCTCCAGCAAGAAGTGATACGGCTGCGGGACCAACATATTGATCTTCAATCACAATTAGAGGGCCTTGAGAACCGGTCCCGGAGAAACAACATTCGGGTCCAGGGTGTTCCTTTCGGAGAAGAGGGGGAGGACGCGGCTTGCTACCTGAGAGACATGTTCCGGGAGATACTGGGTGAGCCAACTGACTTTCTTGTCAGGATAGACAGGGCGCATAGAGTGGGCTTGCGGCGCCGCTCCTCAGCGCCTCCTCCTGATCTCCTGGCCTTCCTACCGGATTACCCCTTAAAAGAGAGGATCCTCCGTGAAGCCCGAGCCAAGCCATCCCTGGAATTTAGGGGTCACCGCATGGCTCTCTTCCAAGATCTTTCAGCAATCACGCTGCAAAAACGCAAGGCTTTTAAGATAACGACTGACTTTCTACGAGAGCATGACACTCAGTATTCATGGGGCCATAGCTAGCTTCCGCCTCATTTTCCGCTGGAATGGAACTTTGCATCAGCTGCGCTCCCTTCAAGACATCTGCGTGGTGCTGGGAATCACTGCAACGGATGAAGACGCACCCACCCCACGCCGTCGACGTGTCACTAGAGATGGCTGGCAGTCGGTCCCTGGTCGTCGGCCCTCCACCCCCTCTGCAAGACCGGACTCGCCTACTACTCGAGCATACATGGATAGCGCAGTGAGAGGGGTGGCCAGAGACACAGCGTCCGGTGCGGTCGCACTGACTGCCTGAGCAGTACTCCGGGGGGAGATCGACATTGCTTCTGAGTTGCCGCAGGTTTGGGGGCCCGGGGGAGGGGGGGGAGTGGGTAGTTGCGTAGTAGCTGGACGTCCACTTCTGTGTTTTCCACGGCCTTGTCCGTTACGGACCGGACTGGGACAATGGTACCTTTGGAACGGTTTGGGGGAAGAGGGAGGTGGGGGGTGTTGTGGGGGGGGGTTTCGTTGGGGACTGGGAGTTTCGGGGGGAGATCCGGGAGTTGGGTGAAGGGAGGGGGGTCGTCCAGTGAACCATGCAGGTACTAGCTGTTCTAGCGGCCTTCATTCACCTTGTCTGGGCCAGGGGGGGTCGCTGGGCGCTTGCGGGGAGAGGGGAGGAGGTCATCCACCGCGCTATGCAGCTACAGACTACACGGGAGTCATCCACATATCTTCGTTTACCTGGCTGGGGAAGCTGCATGCCCTTGTATTGTTTCTGCCTTGCCTTTCTCCCTCTGACACTGTGGTGGGTGTTCATGCCTCTCACCGCACCTAGACAGGGATGTCACGCTTTCACATACATAGTCCTTTATGCCTCCTTCATCCTTTAAGGTTGTGACCCTGAATGTCCGGGGTTTGAATAATCCTGTCAAAAGACGGGCAGTGCTTTCCCTCCTGGAGAACAGTCATGCTGACATATGCCTCCTTCAGGAGACGCACCTGCTGTTACAGGACACACATAGACTACGCTCACATAAGTTTCCCATCCAATTCTTTTCCTCTTGTACCACTAAGATAGCGGGGGTGGCGATTCTGGTGGCAAGACACTTTAAGTGGGAACATCTTCATAAGTTCTCCGAACAGAAGGGCAGATTGTTGGCACACAGGTTCAGGATTGGGGGGCTTACCTTCATGATTGGATCCCTTTATAGCCCTAATGATCGACAGGAACGGTTCCTGCAGTCAGCGGTCAAGGATATAACTGCCTCGCCAGACAGACATATTATTCTCGGAGGAGATTTCAAAATGGTTTTTGACTCCGCTGTGGACAGATCGGCCCAGCGCTCCCCGCATGCCGGGGAATTCTCCACCGGTTGCAAGGCGCGTCTGACGGAGGTAGACCTTCTTGACCTTTGGCGACATATGCACCCCACAAACAGAGACTACTCATATTATTCCCACGCACACAAGTCATATGCGAGGCTCGATCACCTCCTGGTTACGTCTCCGGTGCGGGCGCTGGTCTCGGGGTCTGAAATGGGTGTGCTGTCTCTCTCGGACCACGCTCCGGTTGATGTCACATTGTGTTTGCCCCCGGCCGCTCATCCTCCTAAGACATGGTGCCTCCGAGATACTCTGCTGCACAGGAAAGTGGTGGTGGACCGTATTGAGGATGCGCTCCGGGACGATTTGGCCCACAACAATAACTCCGACACCACCCGGGCCACACAGTGGGCGGCCCTGAAGGCAGTCCTCAGGGGGGAATTTTTGGCGATCTCTGCAGCCGAAAACAAGGAACGAAGGGACAAAAGGGAAGAACTTACTTATAAGGTTCGTGAGCTTGAACTGATACATCGCAGGACGGGGGCGCCCCGAATTTGGCGGAAGCTCAAGGAAGCGAGAAAGCTTCTGGCAGCCCTTGATTTGGATCGGGCGGAGTACGCGGCACTCCGGCTGTGCCACGCCTTTTACACAGGGGAGACCGTTGTGGCAAGTTGCTGGCCAATCGGCTCCGAGCGGCATGCCAGAGTCAGCTGGTGTGGGAGATTTTTGACCCTGCAGGTGCGGCAGAAACAGAAGATGCTCGTATCTCGGGCATGTTCCGCGGGTTTTACGCAGATCTTTACACTAGTGAACCACCAAATGAGGCGGCCATGGTATCCTATCTGGATTCGGTCGCCTTGCCCTCCCTGGCCCCTTTGCAGGTGGAACACCTGAATCGGGATATTAGAATAGAGGAGGTGGTGTCTGCTATTGCCAGGTTTAAACACGGTAAGGACACGGTAAGGCACCGGGCCCGGATGGGTACACCGCGCTTTTTTATAAAACATTTTGCACGTCGCTAGCCCCTATCCTTACCCGGCTTTTCAACTCATTTGCGGAACCGGGGGCCATTCCACCTGACCTTCTACGGGCGTCCATCACTGTTATTCCCAAACCAGGGAAGGATCCGAAGCACTGTGGGTCTTACAGACCGATATCCCTCCTGAACGTGGACTTAAAACTCTACACGGGGATCTTGGCCAGCCGGTTGGCCCCTCACCTGCACGGTCTTATCGATCCTGATCAAGCAGATTTTGTCCCGGCGAGGCAAACGGTCAACAATACGAAACGTGTGGTCCACCTGATAGAGAAAGCATCCCGGATTCCGGGGGAAAGAATGCTGCTAGCTGTGGACGTGGAGAAGGCGTTCGACTGGGTGCATTGGCCTTTCTTGGAACAAGTGCTGGTGAAGGTGGGCATAGGGGAAAAGTTCCGCTCCATGATCCTCAACTGCTACAGGCAACCGACGGCCGTGGTCCGAGTGAACGGGTACAACTCTGGGGCCTTTAACATCGAGCGGGGCACTAGGCAGGGGTGCCCGCTTTCGCCCCTGCTCTTTGCTCAACGGGTCCGTGACAACCTGGTAGTGACAGGGATACGGATGGGAGGCTTCACGCACGCTATCAGCATGTATGCTAATGATGTCATCTTCTCGCTAGCTGAACCCCGGACAGCCTTGCCGGCTTGCGTCGAGGAGCTGGATTCCTTTGGCGCGGTCGCGGGGTTTAGGATGAATATGGGGAAGTCAGTGGCTCTAGATATCTTCCTTGAGCCAGCCACTAGGACGCACCTACAGAATAGATTTCCCATGCTCTGGTCATAAGAGGCGGTACCTTATCTAGGAATCAAGATAGCCCCCACACTACCGGCTATGGTCTCGACCAACTACATGGCCCTGGGGGCGAAGGTCAAGGAGGAATTAAGTCGATGGAACCGCAGCACCCTCTCTTGGTTGGGCAGGATTGCTGCCATTAAAATGACGGTCTTATCTCAGGTTCTTCACTTGTTCCGGGCTCTGCCGCTCCAGCCTCCGGTCAGGTGGATCCCGCAATGCAGTCGGATGTTGCACGGTTTATATGGCAGGGGAAAAAGCCCAGAATGCACAGGGCCCTTTCACTTCTGGCCCCTGAGGCGGGAGGCTTGGGAATACCTGACTTCCGTAAGTACTTCCAGGCAGCGCAGCTGCGGTATTTCGTGGAATGGTGTAGGTGGGAGTCTGATAAGCACTGGCTTTTCCAGGACCAGGGGGTGGCGGGTAGACCCCTGCAGGAGGTCCCATTTCTGAGCTGGTCTCACCGGCCTACGAATCTGTATGCCTCGTTTGTTACTAGGGTGCCTCTGAGGGTCTGGGATGCTACTTGCATCGAGTATGAACTCACCTCGTTCCCGTCGCTGCTTACGCGGTTAGTGGACAACCCGGACTTTACCCCGGGAATGGAAAAGGGGGCATTCACACACTGGAGGCAGGCGGGGTGTAGAGCACTGTGTCACATGTATGGCCCGGAGGGGGTGGTCACCTTCCCGCAGTTTTGTCAGGAGTTTTGCCTCCCCGAGGCTGAGAGGCACCGTTACATGCAAGCGCACCACTTGGCTCTTCAACCACAGGTGAGGGAGACGGCCGACAGACATTTTACACCATACGAAAACTGGCTCTTATCACGTACATCAGACACGAAACTGATTACAGACCTCTACAGGTTTTTGCAACGGCCTTCGAAGCACCTCTATAACCCGGGGAGGGAACGCTGGGAGAGAGAGTTGGGAAGGACGTTAAGCCCTAGGGAGTGGGAGCACATCTCCTATAGAGCGCGGCACTCAACATATCACATGGGCAACACCGACACATTGACTAAGGTCTCCACCTACTGGTACTACACACCTGAGCGGATTCACGAAATTGACCGTAGTAGGGAGGACACATGTTGGCGAGGGTGCGGGCTTCGGGGTACACTCACACACATCCTATGGGATTGCCCTTTCTTAGAAGTCTATTGTAAGGAAGTACTGGATGAAATAGACTCTCATTTTGGCATCGAGCTCCCACACTTCCCTGCATATACCTTGCTGGGGCTTCCGAATGGACTGATGTATCCCCTTAAATCCCGCAGAGGTAGGCAAATAGCCATTGCCCTGGGCTTGGCAGTTCAGAACATTCTGATACACTGGCGCACCACCACGATACCCACCACCACAGGCTGGCTTCATAGATTGTGGCACGTGCTGGGTATGGAGAAATTGTCCCTCATGGTGGCTGGGGAGATAGCGCAATTCAACAAACTCTGGCAACCGTTTCATTCCTTACTGCTCACAGAGTTTAGGGAGCTTACCTGTCCCAAATACCTCCGCCTCATGTGGCTCACGAGCCCAGCAATGCCAGACCAATGATTTGATATGTGCCTCATTTTCCCTGCGTGAGGAGGCTTTGATATATACGCTTCTGGTGGGGCTTGTGCACTGGACGACGGGTGGGGAGGGGGGGGGTTGGGTTGGGGTTTTGACAGTTGGGGTTGGAGGGTTGTTTGCAATGGAAATGTCATTTCATACTAGGATAGTGCAGTCCTTATACTGCTGTGTTCGAACAACACAAACAGACTGCGCCTAACAGCTCTTTATCAGGGACGGGGCATCACCCGTCCTTACAGGTCGCTTTATGATAATGTAATCTTGTTTTGGTATGTCTTGATGAATAAAATACTTTAAACATAAACTTTGAGCACCCACATTCCACAATCACCTTCATACCATGAGCACCCACATTCCACAATCACCTTCAGACTATCAGCACCCACATTCCACAATCACCTTCAGACTTTGAGCACCCACATTCCACAATCACCTCCATACTATTGGCACCCACATTCCACAATCACCTTCAGACATTGAGCACCCCCATTCCATTGTCACCTTCAGGCTTTGAGCACCCCATTCTACAGTCACCTTCAGACTTTGAGCACCCACAATCCACAATCACCTTCAAACTATGAGCATCCCACATTCCTCAAGAACTTTCAGACTTTGAGCACCCACATTCCACAATTACCTTTAAACTTTAAGCACCCACATTCCACAATCACCTTCATACTATGAGCACCCACATTCCACAAACACCTTCAGCCTTTGAGCACCCACATTACACAATCACATTCAGACTATGAGCACCCATATTCCACAATTACCTTTAAACTTTGTGCACCCACATTCCACTATCACCTGCAGACTTTGAGCACCCACATTCCACAATCACCTGCAGACTATGAGTACCCATATTCCACAATTGCCTTTAAACTTTGAGCACCCACATTCCACAATCACCTTCAGACTATGAGCACCCACATTCGACAATGACCTTCAGACTTTGAGCACCCACATCCCATAATTAACTTTAAACTTTGAGCACCCATATTCCACAATCACTTTCATACTATGAGCACCCACATTCTACCGTCACCTTCAGACTTTGAGCACCCCATTCTACAGGTACCTTCAGACTATGGGTACCCACATTGTACAATCACCTTCATACTATGAACATCCACATTTTACAGTCACCTTCGGACTTTGAGCACCCGCATTCCACAATCACTTTCAAACTATGAGCACCCACATTCCTCAATCTCCTTCAGACTTTGAGCACCCACATTTCACAATTAACTTTACACTTTGAGCACCCACATTCCACAATCACCTTCATACTATGAGCACCCACCTTCCCAAAACACCTTCAGACTTTGAGCACCCACATTTCACAATCACATTCAGACTATGAGCACCCACATTCCACAATCACCTTCCGACCTTGAGCACCCACATTCCACAATCACCTTCAGACTATGAGTACCCACATTCCACAATCACCTTAAGACTTTGAGAACCCACATTCCAAAATCACCTTCAGACTATGAGCACCCACATTCCACAATCACCTTCATACTATGAGCACCCACATTTCACAATCACATTCAGACTATGAGCACCCACATTCCACAATCACCTTCATACCCAGAGCACCCACATTTCACAATCATCTACAGACTTTGAGCACCCATATTCCACAATCACCTTCTGACTATGAGCACCCACATTCCACAATTACCTTTAAACTTTGAGCACCCACATTCCACAATCACCTTCAGACTTTGAGCACCCACATTCCACAATCACCTTCAGACTATGAGCACCCACATTCCACATTTACCTTTAAACTTTGAGCACCCACATTCCACAATCACCTTCATACCATGAGCACCCACATCCTACAATTACCTTCAGACTATGAGCACCCACATTCCACAATCACCTTCAGACTTTGAGCACCCACATTCCACAATCACCTTCATACTATTGGCACCCACATTCCACAATCACCTTCAGACTATGAACACCCACATTCCACAATTACCTTCAGACTTTGAGCACCCCCATTCCATCGTCACCTTCAGGCTTTGAGCACCCCATGCTACAGTTACCTTCAGACTATGGGTACCCACATTCTACAATCACTTTCATACTATGTTGGACCCGGCCTCGTGGCGTGGTCCTCTCTGATCCCCGCAACCCAAGAACTACTGGTGGACCTGACCCCAGTCCGCCCAGAACTGTACACGACCCCTCTACACCAGACCTGAGGCGATCTCCAGGCCGCGTGCCTGCACCCGTGCACGTGACCATCAGACTCCATGTTTGGCCACACCGGCCGGCCGGCCGCCTTCATCCCTTTCGGCAGCTCTTGGCCGACCCTGGCTGCAGACAGGCGTGCGCGTCTGGCATGCCCGGACCCGCCCGGGGGGTGAAGGACCCACCAAGCACCCGAAACCAAGACTTCAATCCCACCTCCGGCCCCCCCCCGAGAAACTGGTTCCCCTCACACCTCTGAACTATCCCTGGGGGCTGGTTTTGATCACTCCTTTGGCCTCCTAGCGAGCTGGCTCCAAACCTTGATGGGTGTCTGGGAGTCCCTGGACACACGGTCCAAAGCATCAAAGAACCAGCCGCCCAGACAATCGGCCGCCTGGCCCTCAGACCACCTACCCTGCCTATGAGGGTCCGGACATCAAGGGGCCCCTGAACTATAAGACAGCCTGCCTCACATCCAGCCGGCAGTTGTATCCTGGACAAGAAAGCCCTGCTGATCTGCTCGTGGCTGACCTTGAGGAGAACAGACTCTGACCCACCGAGCCCTGCTGACGCTGTCGCGGCTCGTCCTCGTAGCTACGGAACTGAACCACCGAGCCCTGCTGACGCTGTTGCGGCTCCCTCTCGAAGAGAAAGACTTGAACCATCGGAGCCCTGCTGACCTCGTCGCGGCCCACTCTTGAAAACAAGAGACTCTTGCTACCATTCTGAGCCCTGCTGACACTGTCGTGGCTCCTCCTGAACTACGACCCCTACGGTGCACTCCGGATCAAGCCCTGCTGACCTCGACGCGGCTTGAGGAGCCCTCTGGTCCGGCTGGACCATCGACGCTACCCTCACGACTACCTCGAACCGAAGCGAGTAGGACAGCAAGTACCATCGCCAGCCTCCGTACCCCCCAGTTCGAGGATTGAGAACTTTGCACAGGGTACGCTACGTACTGGCCGGCCCTTGAGACTGTCCCGCTTCCCCGTTCCCTTGTGTTACGAGACTTTCACGATCCCTCGATCGCTGTATATTGCTACCTTTTTACCTTTGATAAAGTTCATACTTGATAAAGATCCAAGGTGTGGTGTCCGTTCGTAAGTGTGGTGTGCCGACAGTGTGTACGATGAGTCCTCCCCGGTGGGGACCCTCCCTCGATAAGACTCGGCAGGAATTGTGGGAGAGGAGGGTCTCGGGTGGTTAGGAGAGCAATCTTGGCCCCTGAGGTCACCCCTTTCCAACATTGGTGGCAGCGACGCGATACAAACCTACGTCTGGAGATCGTACCACTGACACACTACCTGAACCCACACGCAGCGGCGAACTAGAAAGAAAGAGCAACGATGTTGTCCGCAGAATCCAGTGAGAAGACGCCATTCGTAAAGACCTGTTGGGAGACTACACCCATAGAGAGCTCAAGCAGTTCTACAAAGAACTGAGTATCGCTAGTACCGGACTAAATACCAAGGAGGATTTCCAAAAAGCGCTAATGGCTTGGGTGGAGTCCGGGTCACCCCTTCCCCCACCCGGAGATAACGAGGAAGGGAGACCACAGACCGAACCCAGTACACCGACCGGTGAGAGAAACCAGCAACAAACCCAGAGCCCAGCAACCGGGAGGGATCAGTCATCGGAAGAGATGGCCGACCGAGAACGTGACTGAAGCCATGAACTAGAACTGGCACGCCTCAAGATGGAGGGAGAACTCAAACTTGCCGAGAAGAAGTTGGCAGTCGAGCAGTTACGCCTCCAAGGGGAGCTGGAAGAGAAGAAGCTCCAGAGGGAGCATGAGGGCCGGCTCGAGCACAAGCGCGGCCTCAAAGAGCTAGAGTTAAAAGCCAGAACAGATGCAACTAGACCACCGGGACTCGGGGAACCGGTGATCCCTCGGGAAACAAAGGTCCACATCCCCAAATACGTCGTAAAGGAGTTTTACAAAGGAGACGACATCAAGCAGTGGTTCAAGGCCTACGAGGTCGCCATGTCCACCCACCGAGTCCCCAAGAAGGACTTAGGGGCTGACCTGTGGAGCCGCTTCCTCAGCGAGGGTAGGGACACCCTGCTGGACCTGCCGACCAAGCACATGAACGCCTACACCCACATGAAAGACGCCCTCCTATTCCGCTACGGGCTCACCCCGACATGTATCGCCAGCGGTTTAGGGAGTGCAAGAAGATCCCTGGCACCACATGGGTGGACTATGTAAACTACTACACCCGGGCCTTAGATGGTTGGATCAAGGGCAGCAATGTAACCACCTTCGAAGGCCTAGTTGACCTCGTTGCTTACGAGCACCTGTCCACGAATTGCTTTGTGGAGCTGAGGGTGCATCTCCTGGACAGCAAGCTCGCCAATCCACGTAAACTGGCTGTCGAAGCCGATCGCTGGGTGGCCACCCGAGTCCAAAAGGGGCCCGGGGGAGACTACCCATGGAATGACCAAGGATCTTCCCGCCAGAGGGGTGGGGGAGGTTGAGGTAAACAGCAAGGATCTCAGTTAGGGCCCCAGCGTAGCCCCCCCAGAAACCAGACACCCCGTTCTCCTCTCTCGACGAGAACGGCCCAGATCGTGGGTACACCGGGGCCCCGCCCCAGCACAGCGTGTTTTAAGTGTCAGCAGCCAGGGCACTATGCCAGTGATCCCCGGTGCCCCATGTTCCAGAAATCCACTCCCACTGGCTCCTCCACCAGGCAGATATCCTAGGTAGCCCTAGAAGAGGAAGAGGTAGAAGAGCAGAGGGAGTGGGAGCCCGCAGCCATGGTCTTAGCCTTCCTGGGGAATAGCGAGATGGTTCCCGGAGACTACCTGCCCGGCAATACAGAAAAGTATCGCCAGACAGTTAAGGTTAACGGGCGCAGCATAGGAACCCTTAGAGACACAGGAGCCAGCATCACATCAGTCAGATACACGCTAGTCCCTGAGTCCCTGATCATCCAACACGCCTCCTCCAGAGTGATAGCAGCCGACAACTCCGTCCGCACATGCAAAATAGCCCAGGTTTCGTTTGAGTAGGAGGGAGTCTCGGGCGACCTACGGGTAGCGGTCCGCACGGACATGCTCGTGGACTGCCTCCTGGGTAATGACCTAGAGAGCTCGAAGTGGAAAGATGTACAAAGGAGGACCCATCTAGAGATGTTGGGTCTGCCCCACTGGGCCTGTGTGAGCACCCGAGCCATGACAGCCAGAATGACCAACCCCGGGGACGAAGAGTCTGAGGTCCTTAGTACAGCCCCTGATGCCCCGGAGGAAGGAGAGTGACCCACGGTCCCCGACCGGCCCTCCAGCAAAGAAAGTGAGTAAGACGACGGTCCCCACGGACCCTCCGTCGACCCGATCTCAACCCTGGCTGATCTCCCCGAGCTGGCCCAGTGGCGCCAGGAGGGAGGACTATCCCGAGAAGAGTTCTGCCAGGAGCAGACCTCCTGCCCTGCCCTTGAGGGGCTCCGGCAACAGGCCGCGGCCCAGGCCACCGGAGACCAGTCCGGCTCCCACTACCTTTACTGGGAAAACGGCCTACTCTACAGTGAACACAAGACCGCCGAGCTAGAGTCAGCACGAGTGCTGGTGGTACCCCTACGTTTCCGCGGCCTCCTCCTCAACCTAGCCCATGATGTGCCCCTGGCGGGACACTTGGGCCAGGATAAAACCTACCAACGACTAGTGACCCATTTCTACTGGCCCCGTATGCGTGCCGATGTGGAAACCCACTGTAAGTCCTGCCCCACGTGCCAGGCTAGCGGCAAAAGCGGAGGAAAGCGCAAGGCTCCCCTCCAACCCTTCCCAGTTGTCAGTACCCCCTTTGAGAGGGTGGGAATCGACATTGTCGGATCCCTGGACCCCCAGACCTCCTTAGGTCACCGGTTCATTCTTGTCTTGGTAGATCATGCCACCCGATACCCCGAAGCCATTCCCCTCCGGACGGTGACGGCCCCTGTCATGGGCCGGGCCCTCATGGGGATCTTCTGCCGGGTGGGATTCCCGCGGGAAGTGGTGAGCGACCGAGGCACAAACTTTATTTCCCGGTACATGAAGTCCCTTTGTCAATAGTGTGGGGTGACGTACAAGTTCACCACCCCATACCACCCTCAAGGTAACCAGCCTGGTTGAGCGGTTCAACCGCACACTGAAAGGAATGATCATGGGTCTCGAGGAGCCCCTGCGACGCAAGTGGGACGTCTTCCTGCCCTGCCTCCTGTTCGCATACCGAGAAGTTCCCCAGAAGTCCTTATGGGCACCCCGTCCGTGGTCCCCTCAGCCTGGTCAAGGAAGTCTGGGAGACAGCCCCCCCAAGCACACCCCCGATGTGTTCTCCTACGTCCTGCCCCTCCGGAACCAGACGCGACGGTTTTGCGAGCTGGCCGAGGCCAACCTGGAGGCCAGCCAAGAAGAGATGAAACGCTGGTACGACCAGAATGCCACTCTGGTCGAGTTTCAGCCCGGCCAACAGGTTTGGGTCATGTCCCCGGTGGAACCTTGTGCCCTTCAGGACAAGTGGACCGGATTCTTTAAAGTTATAGAGTGCAAGAGCCAGGTCACATACCTCGTTGATACGCAATCGGCCAGGAATGCCTTGAAGGTTCTCCATGTGAACCGGCTCAAACCCCACTTTGTGCATACCGAGTTGGGATTACTCCTTGCCACTGACGACGGAGAGGAAGAGGAAACGGACTCTCTACCGGATCTCCTGTGTGCGAAGGACCAAGATGGCTCCGTAGAGGGAGTGAGTCTCTCCTCCTCCCTCACCCCCGTGCAGCGTGAAGACTGTCGCCGGTTGTTGGGACAGTTCTCGGACCTCTTCTCCCTCACCCCCGGAATCACCAATTGGTGCATCCACGACGTGGACACCAGGGACCGCCCTCTGGTATGGAACAGAGCCTACTGGGTCCCTGACCGAGTTCGAGCCTGCATCAAGGCTGAAGTTGACAAAATGTTGGCCCTAGGAGTGGTAGAAGCCTCCGACAGCCCATTGGCTAGCCCTGTGGTCCTGGTTCTGAAGGCCGCCGCCCCCGGCACTGTTCCTGAGCTGAGGTTCTGCGTAGACTACCGCGGACTCAGCGCAGTCACCCGAACCGAGGCACACACCATCCCCCGAGCCGACGAACTCATTGACCGCCTAGGGTCGGCTCAGTACCTCAGTACCTTCGATCTCACCAGTGGCTACTGGCAGATCGGCCTCACGGAGAGGGCCCAAGAAAGATCTGCTTTCTCCACTCCAGATGGCCACTTCCACTTCAGAGTAATGCCCTTCGGCATGAAAAACTCCCCCGCCACCTTCCAGAGACTGGTCAACCAGGTCCTGGCAGGGTTGGAAAGTTTCAGCGCGGCATACCTCAACGACATTGCCGTGTTCAGTGCCCACTGGCCCGAGCACCTGCAACACCTCTGGGAGGTATTGGAAGGAAGCCCTGCGCCGAGCAGGCCTCACCATTAAAGCTAGCAAATGCCAGATAGGACAGAGCTCCTTGGTATACCTCGGGCACCAGGTCGGAAGCGGCCACGTAGCCCCCCTCCAACCCAAAATAGACGCTATCAATGCCTGGGAAACCCCCACGACCCAAACCGAGATGCGGGCTTTCCTAGGACTCACAGGGTACTATCGTAGATTCATCAAGGGCCACGGGAGTATTATAGGCCCCCTCACAGAGTTGACAGCGAAGGCAAACCCCAAGAAGGTTAGTTGGACACCCGCCTGTCGGAAGCCGTTTGAGGAACTGAAAAATGCCATGTGCACCACCCCAGTACTGCAGGCCCCCGATTACTCCCGAGAGTTCGAGGTCCAGACAGTAAGCATGAGCGGATTTTGCGGATTGGCAATCCGCGAATTTGCGGATTTGCAAACTCGCAATCCGCAAAATCCGCGAATTCCCGCGAATTTGCGGATTTTTTTTTTTTTTTGTGTTCGCCCGTGTTTCTGCCAGTTCGCGAGGGTTTTTACAATTTCGCAATTTGCGAACTTACCTGTCGGGTCGCAAGTTTTGCGAACTTGTTGTTTCTACGTGTCCAACCTGTTTGGGACACTCTTCTTCATCACTGCCACTCTCTGTCACCACTGCCACTCTCTGACTACTCATGCCACCCTCTGGCCCACCCATGCCACCCTCTGTTTCATCACCACACCCTCTGGTTGTCCAGTGTACATTATTTTTGGCAAAGCAAAGCACACCTTCCCTGCCTCAAGTGACCTGAATTAATTTGGGGCTGATTAATGTGTCACAGAATATTTTTTTAGCTGGCACCTGCTTCCTTAGTGCGCCCTGATTAGTGATCTTTTGCACTTGCTAAGTGCTTTCATTGTTGCAAATTTAGTTACAACACCTGCCCTGCCCCAACTGACAATAATGAATTAGGGGCTGATTAATGGATTTTAACTTCCAGCCTGGCTCCTGCTTGTCTCCCTTAGCTGTAATTCAGGACCTTTGTGGCATATGTGTAACTATTCTGAGGTTCAGAGCAGGGTCACATAATAGTTGCAACTGGCAACTGAACTCTGGAGGGGCCCCTCAGGAAGCACTACAGGAAATGGCTACTAATGATGAGCCTGAACTTTTGAACCTGGTAAGTAGTTACTTTCAGTTTTGCTAAAATCGTATTTCTGCAATTTCGCACTTATTCGCGGGGCGCGAACTCACGCGAACAGTGCGAGCAGTGCGAGCAAAATCCGCTGCTCGCGGATTTGCGGATTTTTCAGGAAATTCGCAAATCTCGCGGATTGCGGATTTCCCGAAAATCCGCAAAATCCGCGAGCGGAACGGATTTTCCGCCCATGCCTACCAGACAGACGCCTCCGAACATGGCATTGGAGCCGTGCTCTCCCAGGTGGACGACAAGGGGATTGATCACCCAGTAGCCTTTATCAGCCGGAGGCTACTACCCCGAGAGCAAAGATGAAGCACCATCGAGCGAGAGGCCTTCGCAGTGGTTTGGGCATTGAAGAAGCTGAGGCCCTACCTGTTCGGTACCCACTTCCTGGTCCAGACCGACCACCGTCCTCTCCGGTGGCTCATGCAGATGAGAGGAGAGAACACCAAACTGCTACGCTGGTCTATCTCCCTCCAGGGGATGGATTTTACTGTTGAACACAGGCCTGGTGCCGACCACGACAACGCCGACGGCCTGTCCCGCTTCTTCCGCCTCAGATGGGTAGTTCTCCTCGTCTTTCAGCTGGAGGGGACACATGTTGGACCCGGCCTCATGGCGTGGTCCTCTCTGATCCCCAGAACCCAAGAACTACTGGTGGACCTGACCCCAGCCCGCCCAGAACTGTACACGACCCCTGTACACAAGACCTGAGCCGATCTCCAAACCGCGTGCCTGCACCCGTGCACGTGACCATCAGACTCCATGTTTGGCCACACCGGCCGGCTGGCCGCCTTCTTCCCTTTTGGCAGCTCTTGGACGACCCTGGCTGCAGACAGGCGTGCGTGTCCGGCACGCCCGGACCCGCCCGGGGGGTGAAGGACCCACCAAGTACCCGAAACCAAGACTTCAATCACACCTCCGGCCCCCTCCCGAGAAACTGGTTCCCCTCACACCTCTGAACTATCCCTGGGGGCTGGTTTCGATCACACCTTTGGCCTCCTAGCGAGCTGGCTCCAAACCTTGATGGGTTTCTAGGAGTCCCTGGATGCACGGTAGAAAGCATCAAAGAACCAGACGCCAAGACAATCGGCCGACTGGCCCTCGGACCACCGGCCCCTTGCCTATGAGGGTCCGGACATCAAGGGGCCCCTGAACTATAAGACAGCCTGCCTCACATCCGGCAGTTGTATCCTGGACAAGAAAGCCCTGCTGATCTGCTCGTGGCTGACCTTGAGGAGAACAGACTCTGACCCACCGAGCCCTGCTGACGCTGTCGCGGCTCGTCCTCGAAGCTACGGAACTGAACCACCGAGCCCTGCTGACGCTGTCGCGGCTCCCTCTCGAAGAGAAAGACTTGAACCATCGGAGTCCTGCTGACCTCGTCGCAGCCCACTCTTGAGAACAAGAGACTCTTGCTACCATCCTGATCCCTGCTGATGCTGTCACGGCTCCTCCTGAACTACGACCCCTACGGTGCACTCCGGATTGAGCCCTGCTGACCTCGTCGCGGCGTGAGGAGCCCTCTGGTCCGGCTGGACCATCGACGCTACCCTCACGACTACCTCGAACCGAAGCGAGTAGGACAGCAAGTACCATCGCCAGCCTCCATACCCCCCAGTTTGAGGATTGAGAACTGTGCGCAGGGTACGCTACGTACTGGCCGGCCCTTGAGACTGTCCCGCTTCCCCGTTCCCTTGTGTTACGAGACTATCACGATCCCTCGATCGCTGTATATTGCTACCTTTTTACCTTTGATAAAGTTCATACTTGATAAAGATCCACGGTGTGGTGTCCGTTCGTAAGTGTGGTGTTCCAACAGTGTGTACGATCAGTCCTCCCCGGTGGGGACCCTCCCTCGATAAGACTCGGCAGGAATTGTGGGAGAGGAGGGTCTCGGGTGGTTAGGAGAGCAATCTTGACCCCTGAGGTCGGCCCCTTCCAACATACTATGAACACCCACATTTTACAGTCACCTTCAGACTTTGAGCACCCACATTCCACAATCCCCTTCAAACTATGAGCACCCACATTCCTCAATCACCTTCAGACTTTGAGCACCAACTTTCCACAATTACCTTTAAACATTGAGCACCCACATTCTACAATCACCTTCTTACTATGAGCACCCACATTCCACAAACACCTTCAGACTTTGAGCACCCACATTCCACAATCACATTCAGACTATGAGCACCCACATTCCACAATCACCTTCAGACTTTACCCACATTCTACAATCACCTTCATACTATGAGCACCCACATTCCACAAACACCTTCAGACTTTGAGCACCCACATTCCACAATCTCATTCAGACTATGAGCACCCACATTCCACAATCACCTTCAGACTTTGAGCACCCACATTCCAGACTTTGAGCACCCACATTCCACAATCACCTTCAGACTATGAGCACCCACATTCCACAATCACCTTCAGACTTTGAGCACCCACATTCCACAATCACCTTCAGACTATGAGCATCCACATTCCAAAATTACCTTTAAACGTTGAGCACCCACATTCCACAATCACCTTCAGTCTATGAGCACCCACATTTCACAATCACCTTCAGACTTTGAGCACCCATATTCCACAATTACCTTTAAACTTTGAGCACCCACATTCCACAATCACCTTCATACTATGAGCACCCACATTCCACTGTCACCTTCAGACTTTGAGCACCCAATTCTACAGTTACCTTCAGACTATGGGTACCCACATGACAAAACCACCTTCATACTATGAACACTCACAATTTACAGTCACCTTCAGACTTTGAGCACCCACATTCCACAATCACCTTCAGACTTTGAGCACCCACATTCCACAATTACCTTTAAACTTTGAGCACCCACATTCCACAATCACCTTCATACTATGAACACCCGCATTCCACCATCACCTTCAAACTATGAGCACCCACATTTCTCAATCACCTTCAGACTTTGAGCACCCACATTCCACAATTACCTTTAAACTTTAAGCACCCACATTCCACAATCACCTTCATACTATGAGCACCCACATTCCACAAACACCTTCAGACTTTGAGCACCCACATTCCACAATTACCTTTAAACTTTGAGCACCCACATTCCACAATCACCTTCATACTATGAGCACCCACATTCCACAAACACCTTCAGTCTTTGAGCACCCACATTCCACAATCACATTCAGACTATGAGCACCCACATTCCACAATTACCTTTAAACATTTTGCACCCACATTTCACAATCACCTGCAGACTATGAGTACCCACATTCCACAATTGCCTTTAAACTTTGAGCACCCACATTCCACAATCCCCTTCAGACTTTGAGCACCCGCATTCCACAATCACCTTCAAACTATGAGCACCCACATTCTAAAGTCCCCTTTAGACTATGAGCACCCACATTCCACAATCACCTTCAGACCTTGAGCACCCACATTCCACAATCACCTTCAGACTATGAGCACCCACATTCCTCAATCACCTTCAGACTATGAGCACCCAAATTCCACAATCATTTTCAGACTATGAGCGCCCACATTCCACAATAACCTTCAGACTTTGAGCACCCACATTCCACAATTACCTTTAAACTTTGAGCACCCACATTCCACAATCACCTTCATACTATGAGCACCCACATTCCACAAACACCTTCAGTCTTTGAGCACCCACATTCCACAATCACATTCAGACTATGAGCACCCACATTCCACAATTACCTTTAAACTTTTCGCACCCACATTTCACAATCACCTGCAGACTTTGAGCACCCACATTACACAATCACCTGCAGACTATGAGTACCCACATACCACAATTGCCTTTAAACTTTGAGCACCCACATTCCACAATCACCTTCAGACTTTGAGCACCCACATTCCACAATCACCTTCAAACTATGAGCACCCACATTCTAAAGTCCCCTTTAGACTATGAGCACCCACATTCCACAATCACCTTCATACCCAGAGCACCCACATTCCACAATCATCTTCAGACTATGAGCACCCACATTCCTCAATTACCTTTACACTTTGAGCACCCACATTCCACAATCACCTTCAGACTTTGAGCACCCACATTCCACAATCACCTTCAGACTATGAGCACCCACATTCCAAAATCACCTTCAGACTATGACTACCCATGTAGCGTAGTTCCTATTTTCCCTATATGCCCTGCGCATTGGAATAGCATAAACAGCAGTGTAGACGTAGAAGTGCGGTCTTCCAGGTCTCTACTGACTATGCTAAACTTAATTGGGTTTGTTACCAACCAGCTCAGAGGTCACTGGAAACTATCTTGACTGAATAGGAAGTGATCAGCTCCCCTGGCTCAGACAAGAAGGGATTTAGTTTTCCAACAACCGCATAAACATGACAACTTTGCTCCTCTAGAATAAGAGTCAATCTCTAGAGTTGTGTGAAACAATAGACAGTTATTTTACTCAGTCAGTTCTGCAAATTACTTTCACCAAGATGCAGAGAATAGAGAGACGGGCTTTTTCAATAAAAGGTATTATTTATTGAACAGTCTTTCTTCTCATGCAAGAGAAAAGAATTGCCACAATTGCAAGACTTATTATTATAAAAAGTACGTACAGTAAAAAGAGGATTGCGAAATAATACTGTAAAAGCATTGATATGGTTTCTTAGCCATACAATGGTTAAAATGAATAAAATATATACATTCATATATACATTTGACCAACTTACTCAACTGGTGCTTCTAACTACACCTACCCCAGTGTACCTGACCTAAGCCTAATTCTTGGGAGGGAGTAAGTAAGTAGCAGTTTAAGTTAAGTTGGTTTTGCCAAGGTTTGCTTCAAGAATTCTCTCTAAGGGTTTAGTCAACACCATACCTCTGGAATAGAATGTTGGAGGTCTTGTATCTCCTTTCAGGACTCGATATCCCAGTCACTCGCAAGAGTAGGCTGGAAACGCCGGAGCTGGATTTTCTCGGCAGGAGAAAAGACAGCGTCTCTCTCAGCGCGTCAAGGAGGAGGAGGGGCAGCGTCCGTGGGCTGCTTGCATCTGCTGGGCTCTGCAAGGGACAGCTGTTCGGCTCCTGTATTCACCACACCATCACACTTGCTTAAGGCAACGTTGGTAATATTTATACCTGAAAGGTGCCTTGTTTGACATAAGTTTTTGGACATAAGACGTCAATAAAGATGTCACTAGGAAATGATCGTCCTTTCAGTGCTCATTAGAGCTCTATTACTAATCAAAAGATAGCAAGCTGGGTTTTCCCAGGTTGCTGGGTTTTATCTTGTTGAAGAACTCGGAGTGTAATCTAGGAATCTAAGATAGTGGCTTCTGCTGTGTCATGTACTTTAATGAGCTGCATAGGCGAGTTTCTGAAATATGGCTCTGATCGTTTATGCCATTATAGGGGTATGAATGGATTATAGCCGTATTGGGGCATAAGGTCACAGTATTGATTGGGGTCCTAGATGAGAACACGACACCCACTCCACGAATTTATGTCCATCCAATTACTCAAAACTAAAGCAATAAGATGCATGTGTAACATTACCCACCCAAAATACATATTTGCATTTAAAATGGCGTATTTGAAATACATGAAAATACATGAAAATATAGATACTGTACGTCTTTAAGCATAGAAATCATTCAAAAATAATAGCATATGTAATCAGTGAACGATTTTGCGAGAAAAAAAATTACACATGAAATATCTCTTTATACAGAAAAGAAGGGCGAGATTATTTCATCACATATAATTGCAATTGCTGTAACAAGTGCTAGAGGCTGATGTAAAGTTATTATGTCTCTAGATTTACCTAAAAATAGAAGTTCTGTTCTTTATGAATAGTTCTACTTTAAGCAAAGGTTTTCGTGCCAGAAAAAAGGTAAATATTTTGAAACAATGTTCAAAGAAAAAAAAAAATTCATGGTGAACGGGGAATAGAGTTCCAATGCTTTTCAATAGTTTTTGTTGGTCAAAACTGAAGGCCGAATTCAGAGATCATGGGAACGCTGTGTGTCGGAATGATTTTAAAAAATTATTGTTTCTGTTCAGGGGAGAACATCATATCAAACAGGCTCTGAAAGAATTGGTCTACAAAATCAGGTGACAGTTCGACCAAGTTCGATAATGATGTAACTTGGCATGTGTGAGAATGATTGCTATCATCGGTGTCTGGATCAGCAATGCTCACAGAAGGTCGTACCGGGGTGATGTTGCTTTTATTTTTCGCTCCACTGTCACCACCTAGTCGTAGCACAGGAGTCTCAACGAATGCCGTCATCAGGATTGGTAGCCGCTGGGGACAACACAATGCATGAGCCGTTACAGGATTTAGAAAAGTATCGATATCCATTGTTACTGCTGATGGAAGTGCAAGACAGGTGTCCAACACACATTCATCTCCGCATAGCATACATCGAAGCACAGGTAAGATGCAGGTCTGCCATATAGGTCTGAATGAAAGAAACCAGGTCATGTTCAGATCTCTCAGCCTGGCCAATCCAAGGACTCTAGTTATTCGGTCCCGGTAGCGTATTGCAAGGATCGTTTCTTCCATCCCTGCCGGAGTCATGTCTGTATTTTGGCTTGCCATATCGGAGCAGGAGGGTCAAAAATAAAATGCCTGCTACAAGTCCCAAAATCAGGGGTATGCCGCCAAAGACTGAATGGACAAAATTGGGAATGATTCACAGAATTGCTTTGAATGGTGTTAACAGTCCCGAAAAAATGGTCTTAAATACGCCTGGGATGCCTACGTCACTTGACATATTTAGAATTTGGCTAAGCATTTCTGTGAAATGCACGGGGCAATTTGTTGATAAAAGGTCATGAATCTCCGATGCTGTCCTTGCAACTTGGAGATCATATGTCTCTTTTGATGACGTGATGGGCACTGTTGTCTGCAAAAGCACAGACTTCATTCTGCTTAAAGTATCAATTCGTATAGAAGAGACATTCAAACTAGGCCATATGGGAGTCTCGGAGTCTCCAGGGCCGTTTAGAAACAATGCTTGCATAAAGCATTTGACCATGGAAGTTACTTGTACGAGATATGCTTTCCCTGGCAAAAGGCCACAACAGCTGTGATCCGTTATTAGAATGTAACTCCCATTAGCAAGTTGTCTAAAGAAGGGCTCTATCTGAGTTTCAGGTGTGACATGTTGGTGGCATGAAAGGTTGTTTGAAGTTCCTTCACAGGCCCCGTGTAAATTAATACCCTGGCACAAAAGTATACCGCTTAGTGAATGTTTGCAGTTTTCACCACTAAGAAATAAATTTTTGTTGCTGTCACTATAGCATGTGTGTGTATATGGTAATTTCCATGCTGACTTAATGTACCCTTTACCCAATCGTTCATACTGGCCAGTCTGTATATACTCAAGGCAATTTTTAAATCGGAAAGTTGTTAACGGAATTGTGATAATTTTGTGTATTATCCATTCAATGACAGGACTTTCTGACATTGTCAATGGTAATCTCTCAAGTTTTTCGATGCTCAGGATTGTATAGCCTGCTCCTTTTCTGTGCCAAGCTGATTTGTTTATCAGTAAGGTTAAAGATGGAAAACAATGACGTTGTGTTGGTTAAACGCTATGGCACATAGCCTGAACGAAGATTTTGCAGCGTCCAGCCTAGCTGTACAATAGAACGCAATTGTGACTGGCCATGCTGTAACATTAGCAAGTCTTTGTCTATTATTTCTATGGCAGAGGATACAATACTGTCCAGTGAATATATTCTGGAGGAAAGAGTCATTAACCCATTGTCCACAACAGAAAGTGATTTTCCCAAAATAATACAATCAATTTCTCGTATTTTTTCAGCTGTTTCAATTTGTGTTACTTTCCAAGCCTCGTTGTAAGCCGCATATATACTGGTCGCTATGAAACGTTTTTGACGCTGTTTGCGTGGTCCCAGAATGAAATCGCGCAAATCAGCACCATCTTTAAGTAAAGATAAGTGTTGCCTAATTTCTGCCAGTGTGGATGATTCTAGCCATTCAAGGCACAGCTTCCCTACACTGTATGTTGTTACTATCCCTGGATGTTGTCTCTGGGAGTATCTAGGGTCTGGTCATTGTTAACCCCTGTGTTTTATTCAGGAATCTATCTTGACAGTTATTCGTGTCAGTAGGCCAGATTAACCACTTTTTCCAATCAGGATGTGTTCTGTTTAGATGTAAAATTTTAGATACGTCTATTTCAATATCTGTTGTTGCATTATCAGGTATTGGTTTCGGAATAGACGGTTTGTTAAGGTCTTTAATCTTAGCTAGGCCAAGACAGGATGTTTGGTGAATTGTGTCATTTAAGAAAATTATTTGTTCTGGGATCATGCAGGCTCGAAATTATGCTTCCAGGCCTTGTACCTGCCAATCTTTTGTACCCCAGATGGTTTTTTGTTTCAATGTTATTTCTCCAAAAATCAAATCCAAATGTCATCATTTTTTCATAAAATGCTTCTGAATATATCAATTTAGTATTTGTCAGCATTGTTTTCAATCCTGTTTTATCCAACAGTTTGTAATAAAACGTTTCTGCATCACTTGTGTTAAACCCTGAGAAGTACTGGAATTTCTCATAGAATGTTTTAGAACTGCTTTTAGGTGGAGTAGCACAATGTTCCCATTGGTTATATTTAAAAACATTTCTAGGTTGTGCAGATTTATGTAAATAATGGTCACCGTAATGTGAGAAGCAGTACATCTGTTCATAATTAGACGAACCTTGTAAATAATCATGTTCTGTAAATCTTGCTGACAACACAAAATCAGACATCATATTATTAATACTTTCAAAATCCCAATCATCAGAAAATGTACTTGGTTTTACAAAGTCACTTAAGTAAACCTTGAACTGGTGAGGATATTTCAGGATTTCGACCGGGCCATATACTTCATAGTCAGTTTTGTCCCATACTACCCCACCGGGTCTTGGAATGGCTGTGACATTTACTGTTGATAGTTCTCTTTTCTTCACGTGGGATGATCAGTGTGGTTTTAGGACTAAGTTGATGTTCTGACTTGCTGTGTCCATTGAACTTTAATAAAGTTTCTTAAAATTAAAACTAAAATTAGGCATAGTAGGAGTGTAGGAGAGTAGGGTCTGCAATCCTATGGTCAACCCCGATTTTTGCTTTTTGCTTCACTGGTTTACGACTTTCCCTAGCTGTTGGCCTGCTAATCAGACCCACAGCCTAGCTGTTCTCTCTCTAAATTGACAAGCATGTACCTTAGGTGCATTTACCAATTGGTACTGGGCCACCTTATCAGTCCCTGTACAGCATACCTTAGGTATCCAGGGCATAGGTGTACCCAGGGCCTACCAGGGGCTGCAGCATGTATTATGCCACCCCTGGCTGGCCATCCAAATCTGACACAACTGGCTGCACGACAGCTGGGGCAAGGTGGTGTAATCACCATTTGCTTCAGATATGGTATTCCTATATCTAACCCTAAAATGAACACATATTCTCCTATCAGTCACTCCTACGGCAGGCCTTATCAATTCTGAAGGCAGAGTGCTGGGAATTATGTGAGATGGTGCTCTGGCATGAGCTGAGCCCATTTGCAGCTTGCGGAACCAAGTCCTAATAGCTGTTCCATGATAACGCTATACCATATACTCTTAAGTGCATTATGATCCTCGCGGTCAAATGCTAACTTTGGTATAGCATTACCAAAACATGTCGAGTAAGGTGTCATACGAATTGGAATACTACCCCCCCGCCAATTCTGGCGACGGCGGTAGCATTCCACCCTTCTAGAGGGACACCACATGTATGTAACTGTGAACCCCGGTTAAAGTTAGCTCGAGCCTCAGCATCACAAAATGGATGCTGCCACCACAGACACAAGTCTGACCTCCTGCTGCTGGGAGTCCTTCCAGCGAGGGAGGCTCGGACAAAGGGTTTCCTGCCTTGGGAGGTGCTAGCTCCACCCCAGACTGGATTTTGTGTATTAGGTAGGCCAGGGCTGAAAGGAAGGAGACATGCCTGGGGCACACAAGGTGTTCCGAGCATACACCGGTCAGAACCAGTTCCTGGGGCACTCCAGCCCCAGAGCTGGCACAAGACCGGACAAAGGAAAGGGGGTTTAACCACCCCCCTTCCTGGTCCCACCCAGAGGAGGGACCTAGTGGTAGTGCAGCCCCCTTTAGCTGAATAAAGGTAGGAGCTGGGCCCATTCCAAATTAGATTATCCTGATCAACCTCGCAAGAAGAAACTCTGGACTTCGACATTCTGCTCCACAGAAGACGGAAGAAATCTCCCTTTTGGGCAAGGAGTGTCCAGCCTGCACCAGCAGGCACCATCAGCGTACAGCGGCTTTCCTTTGTCGTCTTCCTGCAAGGATCCAGACTTCAGAGCCCGACAAGACCCAGATTCCCAGACCTCTCCGACCTCAACCCACATCTGCAGCAGAGCTGAGACCCGTGGGTGCGACGAGACACGTGGGACCGGCCATCTTGAAAGAAGCAGCACTTCACTCCAGCACGACTTCTGAGGTATCCTCGTCCAAGTGCTTTGGGGACTGAGAAGCCCCGACCCCGAGCAGCTCCTGCATCGAAGATCAGCTCTCCAGCATCCACGAGATCTGCGTGGGGCCCTTCTGTCTGTTTGCTGCTCGACGCATTGTCTGGTCACTTGCCAGCTGGCTTGTGACCTCCTAGACGACGAACACCAACAACTTTGCTGCTGGTCTGGTTGCGCCAGACTGGCCCTTGCGCCCTTCCAAAAGAGGAGCACCCCGGACCCTCCTGGTCCACTCCAGACGCCGTTTCCACTCACTGTGTGGATTGCCTTTGCCAAGGCCTGTTGAACCCGAATCCGGAGACGACACCGCCAACAGCGAGAGCCTGCGTGGGACAGCTCGTGCCTCCATCCTGGTTGTCGAAGACACCGCCTGGTCCATGTGGCTGCTGAGACAAGCGTCCACCTTCACCTGATCGCAACAACGACATCTGGTTCCACTCCTGGTTCCACTCCAGTCACTGGCTAGTGACTTTGAACATTGTCCCCTCTGCTTTCAGGTTCCTCTCTTCACCAATCCACCCTTGGATTGCACCGGACATCTTCCTCCTGGTCGCCTGCAGCATCTTTCTTCAAGGCTCCATAGACTTCGACGCGGAAACTCGACACAACTTCGCACCTATGCACCCGCAGCCTGTGGGTGAGGTAACACGAGCATTTCGGTGCTCAAGGGTAGCTTGACTATCCTAGTGTCCAGTTCCATTGTCGTTTCAGTCCTATCTAGTCAGGAACGTCCGTACTCACCTTTTCTTTAAACTGTACTGTCCATAGACGTTTGTACGCATCTCGCGTGTGAGTTCACACTCTGCACACGCGCTCCATGGGCCTCCTATTACCTACCTCAAGTTAGTATAGCGTGGTCCCAGCGATCCGACAACCTCTGGACAGCTCCATTCCTTTACTTGACTTTCACATTCCACTTACTTAGTATATGGTTTGTCGTGCCCCTAGGGCACCATTGTAATTCGTGCAACTTAAACGTATTTTTCCTAAGAGTTTGTCATGTGCTTAGCCCTCTGACCTCATAAAGAGTTCAGAGGTGTATGTTAGTTAATAAATAACTGTTTATTTTCATAACAACCTGAGTGGTGTCCTTTTCATTTGGTATTCAAAGGTTATATGTGGTAAAACAGCTGGCTTCACATGCCATAAAGAGTTTAGCCTAAAGACTGCTTTTGCCCACGCTACTAGGATAGCTGGTCTATAAGATTGACTTACAACCAATCACCATAAGGGTGATACAAGGTGATCACTAGAACTAGTGAGCATCATATATCAGGCCAACTTTTCACATTGGTGTGCAGCGGTTGGGATTCGAGCTTGCTGTTGTTTTTACCAAATATAATCTGAGATATCATTTGAAAAATCACATAAGGTACCATAGGTACATATAACAAGCTTATAAATACTCTGAGTTCTACTGAACCAGCTGTTGTAGTAGAAAGGGAGTAGTACAACCTGACTACAACTCTTAGCAAGGGATCAGTAGGTAAACCCATAGTGTAGATAAGTGCACCACTTACACCTCACTAGAAAAGCATGTCTACCACAGGAGGCAACACAGAGGCTCCCCTTGTGGTTGATGACCCTCCACAGGTCACTTCCAGATATGCAGCCCTTAGCTTCCAGGAGATGAGACAATTGTGTACCTCCAGGAAACTAAAACAGAGTTCTAACCCTACCACTCCTTTTCTGATAGGTCTCTTAGAGACATATGATGCCAGAACTTAGAAGGGCTTCTAACTCAGGCCCCTCTCATCCAGATGGGAGCATGCTCTCCTTAGAGGGAACCTTGGGTGATCCTGACCTTAACCTCCATGGAGCAGAAAGTGAAGAGGAGGACGATGAAGAGGTGTTATCTGGGGATGAGGCAGACAAAGGTCCAGTAGCAGTCAGTAGGCTCACCAGGGCCAACTTAAGCATACATGAGAATGGAACTGGGGGACCCCCAGGCCTATCCTCAGGTAGGCTTAACCTTGGGAATAGACGAGTTAGGTCTCACTCCAGAGGCTCTAACAGATCTATTCATACCCATGTCTCTCAGGCATCTTCTCAGAGAGGGATGACCTCCCCTCAGAGAAGAGAGCATGAAGCTAAGATGAGGGAAGTCAATCTGAGGATTGAGAGGGAAGAACTTGCCCTTGCCAAATAAAGACTTGCCTTTGCCAGAGAGCAGAGATTGAGTGGGGCAGACCCCACTGGTGGCAGCATTATCCCTAGAGATAAAGACAGGAGTTTTGATACTAGACACTGAGCAAAATAGTGCCCCCCTTTAAACATGGGGATGACATCCACAAATGGATGACTGCTCTGGAGAGGGCCTGCACTGTACAGTGCATCCCCCAGTGTCAGTGGGCAGCTATACTGTGGCTCTCCTTTGAAGGTAAAGGTAGAGATAAGCTCCTCACTACTAGAGCTGAGGATACTAACAAATACCAAGTCCTGAAGAATACACTGATTGATGGGTTTGGCTTAACAACTGAGCAGTACACGTTGCTGTTCAGAGACACCCAGAAAATTCAGTCTCAGGATTGGGCTGACTTTGTTGGTTGTGCCACTAAGGCTTTTGAAGGCTGGTTACTGGGAAGTAAAGTTACTGATTACACAGGATTATATAATCTAATTATGAGAGAACAAATCTTAAGTAATTGTCAAAATCAGTTGTTGCATCAGCACCTTATTGACTCAGATCTGACCTCTCCCCAAGAATTGGGAAAGACAGATGGGTCAGGACAAGGGTCAAGCAGCAGAACCAGAACCAGGGTGGTGGCCAGAAGAAAGCAGACCAGAAGGGTAATGAGAATAAGCAAAATTACCAGAAGTCTTCAACAGGCCCCCAACAATCTAAGGAGGGTGGGTCCCAGAATTCCCAAAAGAAGAAGAACAATGGTCAGAAGAAACCATGGTGCCAATACTGTAAAAGTAATACTCACTGGTTTAGTGAGTGCACCAAGAAAGGCCCAGATCCTACCACTACTGCCCCTAAGGCACCTGCAACCCCTAGTTCAGTTAGTAGTGGTAGTGTTCCCCCTAAGGCTATAGTGGGGTTGACATTGGTATCTGAGGCAGGCTCTGACCTAGTCGGAGTACCTACCCAGGCTGTTCTTGTTTGTACAGGGGACATGGATTTGACCCCTACAATAAGTCCCAGTACTCTGTGCAAATACAGGCAGACGCCTTTGATCAATGGAAAAATGGCTCAGGCCTACAGGGACACCTGTGCCTGTGTCTAAGCATGGGTGAATTTTACGAATCTGGCGTTCGCAAATTTTGCGAATTTGCGAACTCGCAATCCGCAAAATCCGCGAATTTTTTTTGTGTTCGCAAGGGTTTCTGCCAGTTCGCGAGGGTTTGGCACTAGTTTGCAATTGCGAACTTACTTGTCGGCTCGCAACGGTCGCGACTATGTTGTTTCTACGTCTGGTTCATCATCACAGGTTCCCAGCACCCTCTGTTTCATCACTGCCACCCTCTGTTTCACCCATGCCACACTCTGTTACATCAATGTCACCCTCTGGTTCATCATCACTGTAGATTATGGGGGGGAAAAGCAAGCACACCTGCCCTGCTTCAACTGACATGAATTAATTTGGGGTTAGTTTAGTAATGTGTCACTGTTTTAAAATTCCAGGTCTGGCACCTGCTTCCTTATCAGTAATTTGCTTTCTGTTGCAGTGCAATTTTTTTTCCAGGACCTTTGTGGCCTACTTGTAACTATTCTATGAGCCTGTTGTGAGGGTCAGAGCAGGGTCATACAATTGTTGCAACTAGCAACTGAACTCTGCAGGGGCCCCAGTCAGGAAGCACTACAGGGAATGGTTACTAATGATGAGTTTGAACTCTTGCACCTGCCGAGTGCTTTCAGTTTTGCAAAACTCGTTTTTCTGCAATTTCGCGGGATTCGCGGGGAGCGAACACGTGCGAGAACGGATTTGGAAGCCGCAAATTCGTGTGAATATGCGATTTCTTTTTTTGCGGCGTGTTAGTTCGCAAGGTTTTGTGCGTTTTCGCGAGCCTCTTGTAGCGCAAGGCGCGAAGTTACCGTCGCATTCGTTCAAGGGCGCGGCCATCTTGTTTGCATGACGTATTTCCGTTTCCGGGCGCGAAGTGTAATCTCGCAAAGTGTGCGGCTCGCTAGTACAATTTTGCAGTGTTCGCGAGGAAAATCTCGTGCGAACTTACCCGCGCGGTCGTGAACGGGCACGGCCATCTTGTTTCTCATTCATTGCTATGGTTCTGGGCATGCTTCTTGTATCCTCTCAAAATCTGTGCAATCCTTTGCTTGTTTGAAGTTTTTTTTGATCTATTTTACTTATTATCTATCCCTCTATTTTTCTAGCCCTATATTTTTGTGTTTACTGCTACTTTTGATAAATTTTAAACTACTTTTTTAAACTCTTTTCTTTTCTTCTCTTCCCTTTTCTATTTTCTTTATTCCTTTCCGCCCAGACCATGGTGAAGGGAGCCGGGAAGCATCCCGAGAAGGGGAAGGGTCCCGCACCCCGTGCCCGGCTCCCGTGCAGGGGTTTGAGGGGGGAGCAGGTCGTACCCAGGGAGATCTTAAGCCGGAGGAGGTGGCCGCACTCATTTTTTATGTTCAGCGCCGCCTCCCCAGGACCATAATGGCAGGCGGCAGGATCGGTGTCGGGTACGGGATCCGGGAGCGCCGGAAGTGGTGGGATAAGGTGTGCCGGGCCATGTACCACCACTCTCGGGTCCGGCGCACCTACAACCAGGCCACCCACCGCTGGACGGATGTCCTGACCCGTGAACGAGATCTGCTCGACCTGCTTGGCCTCGAGATCCCCGGGCTTGGTGAGTAGTAGTAGCTATTTCTTTACTACTCTGTTTTCTCCTGCTGTGTTATTATATTACAAATTTTTGTTTTTTACCAAGAGCAATAATGCTGCTCATTGCATTGTAGGTAAATTATATTTCAAAATCTTCTGTGCATTTCAGGTGCACTGCTCTCCTTCTCAGTAGTGTTGCTACTATGCTTATTTGTTTTCGATTTTGTGTTCATTTCATTGGCGTGTGAAATTATGTATGAGTGTAGTTTAAAGAACTGCGTAATGGTAGACACTAAGGTTCAGATTTTTAATTACCGGCACAACCTTGCAAAGTAGCAGGGATGCGCCAGTAATTGTGCGCCACGCCACCATCACCCATGGTGCGCCGTATTTACTATGCAGCGCACCATGGGCCCAAAACGTCACCAAAGGGTTACGCATCTGTGCCATAAAGGCAGCGCATTGCTGGAGTTGCGTCGCAAGGATGGCGCAGCTCCATCAATGCTCTGGGGTGCCCTATCTCCCCAATGCTGCGTCAAGCTGTACTTCTGCTTCAAGCAGGCGCAGGGTTTGAGTCACGTATCATTGTCCTTAAAGTGACTGATTGAAATCTTGTAGATTTCCCTAAGCCACTTTTAGGATGCGTTCCTGCGCAGGAACACCCTCCCTTGCGCCGCAACGCCCCCTGATGGTGCAGGGCTTTACAACGTGATGCATCTCCCACAGGCGTCACGTTGTTAATATACGCCGCACCATTGCGCCTCTTTTGTGCTGCCGCTGCATCACAAAAGTCACACAACAATGGAGCAAAAGAGCCGCAATGGGCTTCTAAATCAGCCCCTACAGACTCAAGTCCAGTCCTTCCTTTGTACACATGGCGATAAGAAGAAATGGTGGTGGTGGATTGATATTTTGAGTATTTTAATGACTGGTTAATGTAGTAGGAAACTTTAGTGTTGTCGCTGATCTGCAATCACGATGGACTTTGGCTGTCACTTCGCGTGCTGCCGACTGCTGCCTGCCAATCCTAGGCAAACCTTTGTAGTACTTTGTTTAGTGAGTTACATAAGAAGTTTCCAATTCGACGGTCCGCAAATCAAGCAATACTAATAACGTAGTAGACCACATGAGATTGGTCAATAATATATCCTGTGGAATAGTTGTCTATTTGCTATTTCGCCAAAATATTTTGTTAGTTCTTTTGAAATTTTTGATTTGGTTGACAAATATCATCCATGTTTTCTGTTTTTCTTTCTTTCATGTTGTACATCAGCTTCCCCCAGGGGCAAGAGGAGGAGGAGGAGGGTGCTGTTGAGGATGCAGGCCAGGATCGGGCAGGCGAGGGCTCCTTTGCTGGCCCCAGTAAGCACACAAGGAGCACACAAGATGGCTGCAGGGGTAGTGAGCTCCGAAACTGAGCTCCGGGCTCACCTGAAAAACACCTAAACAGAGCCCCCCCAGCGCTGCCCAGCACCAGGAACGCGACCGGAATCCGTGGCGGAAAAGTGCAGCCTGTCCCGCTACAGGAGAGCAGAGACCTGCCGCCTGATCACGCTCAATGGTGATCGGCGCCCACTGCCCTCCTCGCGACCCCAGGACACTCACCCGCAATTGCAGCCGACAGCTTCCGGATCCTGCAGCAACACCAGCATGAGGAATCCTGTACTGTAGAGTCCCGACCAGCCTGGAAGATCCAAGTTCCCGCTCTGGAACCCAGGGACTCTCCGCCGACGCTGCCCTCCGCGCCTGTCCCCAAAATGGCGGCACTAGAGGACATCGCCTGACCAGAGCCTCACCCTGAGCCGAGGCTTCCACCCGCCGAGGTTCCAAAAGTTCAAAAAGGGATGAGGGCGCCAAGCAACAACCCCGATCATCACTGGAAGTCATTAAACTCTCCCGCCGGAGCTCCAAGAATCCCAAAGATGTCGAACCTGCGCCTGGCTTAAAATGGCGACCAAAGAGGACGTCGCCTGACCGGAGCCCACTCCACAGCTGCTCTTCTTCGACCCCGTGAGTTACTGACTCTCTTTGGGCACCACCAAGCTTCTGCCCCGACTACTCCAGTAATCAAAGCCTCCTCATTAGAGCCCATTGTCTCCTGCCTCCGCCAGCCGCATGCCTGACTTTAAAATGGCGGCCAAAGAGGACGTCGCCTGACTAGAGCCTCCACCGGAATCACCTCTTTCCACCCCGAGAGGTACTGGAAGTTACGGGCCGCACAAGGAGTTACAGGGGCACGGAAGTCATTAAACTCTCCTGCCGGAGCTCCAAGAATCCCAAAGATGTCGAACCTGCGCCTGGCTTAAAATGGCGACCAAAGAGGACGTCGCCTGACCGGAGCCCACTCCACAGCTGCTCTTCTTCGACCCCGTGAGTTACTGACTCTCATTTGGGCACCACCAAGCTTCTGCCCCGACTACTCCAGTAATCAAAGCCTCCTCATTAGAGCCCATTGTCTCCTGCCTCGGCCAGCCGCATGCCTGACTTTAAAATGGCGGCCAAAGAGGACGTCGCCTGACTAGAGCCTCCACCGGAATCACCTCTTTCCACCCCGAGAGGTACTGGAAGTTACGGGCCGCACAAGGAGTTACAGGGGCACGTGCCCCATCGTCAGTGTGTCCAAATCCTGAGATCTTACAACTGGGACACTTCAACAGAAAAGAAAAAAAAAAAAATACCAAACAAAGAGAAGGAAGAGAGAAGGAAGAGAGTAGGAAATGATTCCTAATCACGTGTCCTACTGAGCCGCCCCGTCGGCCGGTCGCTTGCCCTCCGGGCCATCCTAGCGCCACTCCGCTACCTAATCAGGCTCCCCCCTCCACCTCACCCACGATGGCCCGGGACCAGCCCCCACCTCCTCCTCCAGTTCCTCTTGCCCACCTTAAACCTCACAGCCGGAACTCCTTCACCATCATTTTCCCCCCACTCCTCTCTACTAAATTGCGACGCACTTTCAAGCAGAAACTCATTCGCAATCATAAAGAAACCCTAATCACTGACATCTTCCACTCGGCCTCCAATGGACCTACGAAGATGGACTTAATATTCCACACTGAAAGACCGGAATACTGGGTCTCCACGATTAGATCGCGGATGCTTATCGCCAAAACAACCTCCACTCTCCACAGCTGCATACTATCCGCGATTCTCCCGTTCAGATCAGCTGGTAGAGGCTTCATAACCGTGACCATCTTCACCAATGGCACGGTCCTCATCCAAGCCAATAATGAGAACCTGGAAGCTTTCGACTCCATATTTCCCACACTTAGGGCAGCCCTCCCAACCCCCTCTAACCTCGCCCCAACGCCGCCTCTGACCACGACCACAACTAACAGAGAAGACCTTGATACGCCCTTCCGCGATCCTTATCCAGCCCGACAGGCCCCCCCCCCCACCCAGCCATACCTCACCCCTACACACAGCCACCCAACATCAGCAGGACACTCAATCCCCTCCCTCTATCCCTCCCTCCAACTACCTCACCTCCCCCAGCCTCAGTCTCCGACAGCCTCCTACGACAACCACCCCCACGCCAACAGTCGGCCTTCTGCCAACGAGCCTCATCCCCGCGAATCTCCCTACAATCCTCAATTCATCTATGCCCAAACCTCCTCCTGTCTTCCTCCCTACCTCCCCTTTGTCTAAACATCTTCCCGCCCCCCCCCGAACCCCCCTTCGTCCCTCTCCCTGACCCCTATCGCCCAACCCTCCCTCGCGAATCCTACCACACTTGGCCCCACCCCGGTTGCCCACATCCCCCCCCTTGAGTCCATAACAAAACGGCTCGCAGCCCTGGAAAATCAGGTCGACACTATCACCCTAGGTTTATCAGAAATCCTCTCTAACCTCGGTATAGCCTGTAACCCCCATAAACACTCTCCCCAGACCCCCCTGCACGCCAATACCATCATCTCCCAAGGGCCCTTAAAAGCCCTCAGTGCCCAGCCTCTCGATCCCCTCCCCAAGGTCCAGTGTTCCGATTCAAAAAAACCCGAAACAACAAGAGCCCCCTGCACCAGACCCGTGTTCTCCATCTCTTCTCCCACTTCAGCGGGCTCAAAACACCTAACCTCCAGGCCGCTTAGATCAGAAGCTCCCATGTCAAACAGGGAAGCAGCCTTACTAGCCGCCTCCTACGACTCCCCCATTGCTGATTCACCTAAATCCAAAATCCAAGTTATCACAGGTCACCGGAAAGTTCTACCCATCGTCAAACAACAGAGATTACCAGTCCTCACCGCTATACCCAGAGAGACTAAAGATAGAACCACCAGCAATCAGGAGAAATTTACCAACTGCCTCCTAATCAATTGCAGATCGGCCTCACTACATGCAACAGACTTAGCTGAAGCCATCCTCACTCATGACATTGACGTTGCGTTCCTGACGGAGACCTGGCTTAATAAGACATCCCCCCCCTGCCTAGATATGCTGGTTCCACCCGGTTTCTCCCTCATCTCCAAAGACAGGATCAAACAACAACGAGGAGGTGGGGTCGCTATCATCCACAAGGATAGCTGGAGCATCACAGAAACCTCCTCCTTCGAGTACAACTCGTTTGAATGTCTATCCACCGTCATCAAGACAAAAGACAACGACTCTCTACTGTGCCACCTACTCTATCACCCCCCGGGCAGAAATAATGAGTTTGGAGAACAACTATCAAACCTGATTGCTCAAGACGCACTTGGCGATTCCAAAATCCTAATTCTTGGTGATCTGAACCTCCGATGGAATGAGACCCACAATCCTCTAATCAGATCGCTATCTAGCCTCCTTGATGATAACAACCTCACCCAACACTGTACCGAGGAGACTCATTACAAAGGAGCCACACTGGATGCCATCATTGCCCAAAAGAATTCTATCACGGTCAACCACATACTACCCGTTGATTGGTCAGATCACCACATGATCCTATTTCATATCAATCACCCCATCATCTCGCTTAAACCTACGCAAGACCCCCCCAAATGGTCAAGAAACCTCTCCCAAGTACCCCAAGATATCCTGGAAGGTCAGCTAAGTTCACTTCTTCCAAATAACACACTGCACCTCTCGACCAATGATCTCGTCGACCACTACAACGCGGGGTTAGTCTCCATACTCGACAATCTTGCTCCTCTAAAGCTCAAAAGAAGCCGAGCCACTCCATCCAGAACCTGGTTCACTGCGGACCTCAACACAGAAAGAAGAAACTTGAGAGCCAAAGAAAGAAAGTGGAGAAACAACCCTACCGCCATTCTCCGCCTCCAACTAAAATCTGCCCGCAGGAAGTACAACAACCATATCAAAAACAAAAAATCCAGCTTCTTCCGTGAGGCACTGGTCAAATCCAAAAACAGACCCAAAGAGCTCTACAACATAATCAGACAACAAACATCCAAACCCCGGCCCTCAACCCTGCAGGCATCCAAAGAACTCTGTGATAACTTCGCCAACTTTTTCAACGATAAGGTCTTAAAAATCGAACTGTCTCTAGACATCAACAACCCGCACCTCCAGAAGAGTAACCCGGCCTTCCCTTTGGCAATCCCAACCAACTCCTTTCCTTCCCCCTGGCTAAGCTTTCGCCCCGTCCAGGAAACTGAGATAATCTCGCTGATCTCGACCTCCAAACCATCAGCACACGTCTCAGATCCTTTTCCCCCCTCTCTAATCAAAAAAATTAAGCTTACCTTAGCACCCATCTGGGGAAGAATCATAAACAGCTCCTTACAAAGCGGAGTGGTCCCCGATTGTCTAAAAATGGGGCAAGTCACTCCTCTGCTGAAAAAACCCGGTCTTGACTCAAGTGACTTGAACAATTTTAGACCGATATCCAACCTCCCTTTGCTTTCAAAAACACTTGAACGCTGCGTACTCCTACAACTGACGCA
Organism: Lissotriton vulgaris; assembly: GCF_964263255.1. Taxonomy (NCBI): domain Eukaryota; kingdom Metazoa; phylum Chordata; class Amphibia; order Caudata; family Salamandridae; genus Lissotriton; species Lissotriton vulgaris. The sequence goes on from NC_141697.1 coordinate 10,580,869, forward strand.
ACATCTGGACCACATCAACCTCCTGGACCCCCTCCAATCCGGCTTTAGACAAGGCCGCAGCACAGAAACCGCGATGCTGAACATCATAGACGACATTCATGGTTCTCTTGACGCTGACAAGTGCTGCCTCCTCATACTCCTTGATCTCTCCGCAGCGTTCGACACGGTGGACCACAAGCTCCTCATCATGACCCTGCAAGAAAGAGCCGGCCTCGGCGATGTAGTTCTCAAGTGGTTCTCCTCCTTCCTACATAACCGTACGCAAACAATAAAAATGAAGAACTTCACCTCCGAAACCCAGCAGGTCACCAAGGGTGTCCCGCAAGGATCAGTGCTCTCTCCTCAGCTCTTTAACATCTACATGGAACCGCTCGCCAAATTACTCAGGAACGCCAACATCCACTTCCACCTCTACGCGGATGACACGCAGATTTACCTGGAAACCTCTTCTCTTGAAGACATCCACAGACTTAACGATGTCCTAAATGAAGTTCAAGACTGGCTGACAAAGAATCACCTGAAACTCAACCCCGACAAGACAGAAACACTCCTCATCTCAAACAAAGAAGACAACCCTCAAATCACCGAGTGGCTAAAATCGATCGATGCTCTCAAAGGCAACCTCACGCTAGCCAACTCCGTTAAATCCCTGGGCTTCACCCTAGACCCCAAACTAACCCTGACAAACCACATCAAGAACTCGGCGAAAAGCGCATTTCTCAACCTCATACTTCTGAACAAAATCAAACCTTACATTCCCAACAAGGACCTCAAACTAGCCACGCAATCTCTAGTTCTATCAAGACTGGACTATGGGAACTCAATCCTAACAGGCATCCCCAAATCGCACCTGGCCCCTCTAAAAACAACACTTCATGCGGCAGCGAGAATGATCACAGGCTGCAAAAAAATCTGACCACATCTCCCCGGCACTCAAAGAACTCGAATGGCTCCCTGTGAAAATGCGGAGCACCTTCAGAACGGCCTGCCTCACCCACAAGGCCCTCCACACCGGCAAACCGGAATATTTGGCAAACAAGCTCAAAAAAACAGGCCAAGCCAGAAGCTTGAGAAGCTCCAACTCCCTGCTGCTCATCCTACCAAAAACCAGAAAGAAGAGAACTGCGGACTGCTCGTTCTCAGGAAATGCTCCCAAAATATGGAACGCCATCCCCCCGCACATCAGAACTATACCGTCCTATTCAGAATTCAAGAGCCAACTCAAATCCTTGTGCCTGATCCGTTCCCTTGGTTGCGGGTAACCTGGATCAGCAAGCGTCCCCTGAACCCATGCAGTAACATTGAATCCTGCTACCAAGAAGTCCTACTGTCCGAACTTTTCCGCATTCCAAATTGTCGCTCGCTGATCGTTTTATTGGATTTGTGTCATGTTGTTCTCTTTTCATTCCCTCTATTGTAAAGCGCTCTGCTACCTTCGGGTCTTGTTAGCGCTATAGAAAACTTCTAAATAAAATAAATAAAATAATAAATTTTAATATAGAGTACTTATTTTTTCCCAGCGTTCCTCATTCGATTTTTTCTAAATCGTCTTTGATCTTCTTGTAGACTGGATCTAAATTCTTATCCTGCCTCGACTATGACTCCGTGTGGTATTACTAGATTATTCTTATTAGTCTGTCTGTGTAGCTAACTAAGATTGCACATTTGGCAATTCCATTGGACTCCCATTCTAGTCAGCAATAGCTCTATGCACTGAGTGCAGTCCTCTGGGATTGTCCATAATGTCTTTTCAAGTCTTCTAAATGTTTATGCTTTGACAATTGCCAACAATAAAAAGGTGAATGACCACCACCAAGAACGAATAAGATACTACTTTACTTTTGGTTTGGATAGGAGGACAATCCATTCTACTACTGTTGCAGGGACAAATCTGCACAAACAGAACTATGGACACTAAATAATGCATTGCTTAGCTTATCAATTATAATAGGTGCTGTTAGACTTTCCACATACCTCAGTGATAACAGACTTTGTAGTTGAACCCCCAATCTCCTTACTGACTAGATAGTGTGGCAGAGTCATTTAGCTCCCAAAGTCACTGATGATTGATCCCCAATGATGTAAGAGGCACGGACTCATGCTTGCAAAAATTGCAAAACCTTTAGCTCATCCACTCTAGTCTGGAGGACCAAAAACCACAGAGTCTATTTAAGTTTAAAAGCTTTATTAAAAGTAAACACATTTATTAAAATCAAGTTTGTCATAAAAGTAAACTTTTAACTGAAAATGGAAAAGTGCTTAGTGCTGACGATTAATTGGACACATTTCTTGTGGTCGAGCCGAGCTCTCACCTGGTTTGAACTTGATCCTGCTCGTGTTCTTAGAAGTCAAGCTTCTGTATAGTAGGAGCAAAAGTGGTGCGTGTTAAAAATAAAAAGCAAGCATTCATCAGTTGTGCCAAAAGGTGCAGCAAGACAAAAGCCTTCACTGGAAAAAGGGACATTTTTACTTTAGAGTAGACAGTCACAAATTATTAAATTGTATACTGTTTTTTTCACATTTCTTTCTTCCTCCTAGACCAAATATTATATAGTAGTGAGTGGTGTATTCTAACATTATTAAATGTACTTTGTAGGTGGAACATCTGGAGGCGGGGCCAGCGCCGGAGGTGGTGGTGGCATTGGACGAGGACAACTCTGGGGAGGAGGCGGTGGAAGGGCCGGACAATTCTGTGGGGGATGACACGGTGGTGGCGGGCAGAGGTAAGCTATATATTCCTTACTTTGTGAGATTGAAGACTGCAGAGTGCGCTTTCTGCACGTGTGTATTATAAATAAACCAGGTAGTAGCCTCCTCTAAATGTACTTCGACTTAGCTGTGAAGTTTTTGGCGAGAAGAATCCCAATCAGATCTGAGATGAACTTGATGGATGGGATGAACGAAAAGCGAAAGAAGGGTGTAAGTAAGTGTGGAAGGACGAGAAATGTAATGATGACTGGCAAAGAAGAATGATATGTGTCTGCTTGGTCCCCGAGGTGGCTGGGAAGGAAAGAATATGGTATGGTGCATGGCTGGGTGAATGATGAAGCAAGGATGGGTGGAAGGAGAACAGCCTGGGTGGGTGAAACAGAAACTGTATGTGTGCATATACTTTGAATGGATGGATGCCTGGATCATTGATGGTACTATCTGACTCTTAGATAGCATATGTGTATCTAGAGAGAGTAGACGGTCACTGGATGAACTAAGTGTTACTTTGAAGAGCATGTAACACTGCACCCGCACGTCCGTTCCAGTGTAGGAAAGGCAAGGAAAAGAAGTTGTAATTTTGTCCAAATACTACCGTGAATAGTAGCAGTAGTGTGTATTGCAACTGTAAGCACAGCATATATCCGGGTATTACGGTGGACACTCCCTACCTCTCTTAATAACTTTAGTTTAGTAGTAGTACGTCATTCATGTGTGGGTGTATCACTGTTCACTCAATAATAAGCAAAGCACCTAAAGTCATCCCATATGTTATCAAATACATTCCATGTGAAGTGATAGATAATCAGATTATTTAGCTTCTTCATTTTCCTTTTCTTATACTCATTTGCACTGTAGGGTGAAAGATAAATTAATTAAGCAGTAGCCCTTTTAACAGAGTATTCTCAGTGCCACCCGTAATAGAAAAGTAAGAGCTTCACCACCTGCATGTACTGGACCGGTACAGTAACGCAAGTCTGTCTCACTCACCATGGTGTGCGCGTCTGTTTTTCTCAGGTGCAAGTTCACTGCGCTGGCATTATGCCGGCTTGCATAAGATAACGTACCAATTTTCCTAAACAAGAGAGAAGAGGAAGAATAAGACTGGTGTACTGTCATAGTCGACTGTGATGGAAGTCCATAGTGCTCGTAGAATTTGTTCCTTAAACTCCCACTAATGTTAGAGCAAGGATGAAGAAGTCGGAGGTTACATAGATACTGCCCTCAATAGTTATGTACTGTGCTTTCAATTTGCTACTTGTACTGTGACACAACTTTCTGCTCAATCATTTTGTGTTCATCTTAAGGAGCATTGGTTACAGACTATGTCTTTCTTTCTTCATATAGTTGCTCCTTCCAAATCCAAGAGACCATCAAGGAGGAGGGAGCTGGCTTGAATGGCCCGGCAACGGAGGCTGGATGCCACTGTCGCTGAATATCGGCAGCTGGTGGCCCTGGAGGAGGAGGAGACGCAGTCTGGTACTACAACAACATCCACTGGGACAGCTGCATCCTCCTCCATGCGGGCTGCCAGCCAGCGCAGTGATCCAGCGGTATGGAACCGGGCTACCAAAGCCAAACTCCACCGCCGAGCAGCGAAGACAGCAGCTGCCCCCCACAGGATTTGCAAGGCACGCCGGCGCCGCTTATCCCTCAGACTGTCCTACCTGGAGCAGGAGGTCCTAAACTATAAGAACTTGGTGGAGGGCCTCCGCTTCGAACATGCCACCCTCCGCGAAGAGCATGATGCCCTGGCTGCTAAAGTCAACAGCACCCTGCCGTAGTGTCCCTTTCCCCCTTTTTTAGAGACTTTTGGGGGGTGGGAATTGGGAGTTGGGTTTTTTGGGGACTTTTGAAGGACAATCGTTGGGGTTAGGGAGGGTCTTGTGGGAGATTATTTTGTTAGGGCTATAAAAATATACTTTTTGAAATTTTATCAGACCATACCTGTTTTTTACTGCTGTTGAGTCTGGTGGGTGGGGGTTTAACAGTAAGTTTGTTTTCCTGAATAGTCCTAGGACTTTAGTAGTACTACTGTCAATCTCTCGTCTCTCCTAATACTCCATTATACTACCTCGGCTCCAACCAAACGCTTATCTTACCTGTAATTTCTGTTTGAAAGTAGGGCTAGGCCCAGGGCTGGCTCCACGGGAAATGGCGATTAAGGTTGCAATCCAGGGCGGATGAAATTTCCTCCTCATTGCGGTGGTACTAGTGGTGTGACACAGTGGCAGTTGCATGGCTATGGAAAAAAAGAAAATGAAACCTGGTTTGTCCTTACTGTAGCATTACAACGGTATGATAGAGAATATAGCAGGTGACAGTACACTAGACTACAACAGTGCCACAATGTAGCCTAACAAATGGTAAAGTATTGATAGTATAACTTGTACTTGTGTAGGATTTCTTTGACATTGGCTACTACTACAAGAAATAGTACTGAAGCTGAGTAAGTCTAGAATATATCCTCGGATTCCTTCACCAGCCTGTTGCTATGACCTTATCCTCCCCAGCAAGTGTGTGGAATTATTGATGTCATTTAGTCACACATCAAGCAAAACCAACAAACAATAATTGAACATAAAGACATTTTTGGGTACAAAGCTAACCATAAATCTTTTACGTGACATAAAGGAAGTGCATTCACTACTGAATGCATTGTTACTAAAAAGTAAGTAGTACTTTCGACAACCGTGAATGACAGAATGCAACAGTACAGAGCTACATTAAATTAGGTTTAAAAAATAGCCAAAGTAAAACCTATAGAATGGCTGTAGGGATCAATTTAGAAGCAGAGAGAGATCCAAGAAATGCAGTCACACACACTCATAGAAGAAAAGAATGGATACTGTATCTGTATTGTTGTAGTTGTCCTGTTGAATTTGGTAAGTTGCATCCAGCAAACAATTCCTCTTATTAGCGGCACTACTCCATTCCAGCTGACGCTTCGTCCATCAATGTTGGTGACCAGAAGACACCCTGTCCACTGCCTGCCTGGCGGATGCTGAATTGCGGCTCGCTAATGTGGAGCCTGACTCCATCCTTTTTTCCCCATTGCACAGACTGAAACCCGGCCTGTAATTATTGAACGAAAAACAGCACTGATAAATAAATATAAGGTATGTACGCTGTGTAGTGCAAAAAGTCACACTTTGATTTTCCTAATAGACAGTACAACATTTTTGAAAGTGCGTACTCTGTCTGAGTCACCTTTTCAAGGATAAATAAGTATGGGCAAATTAATTTAGAGGATCTTTCCCCTCAAGCTAGGTGTACTGTAAACTGTGTTTTAGAACAAAATTAGACCTTCCCAGCAGTGCTTCCACCCAGACCCTTACTAAAGCCAGTTGCAAAAATGTAGAAGACCCCCAATCAGATCTCAAAAAACGAGGCCTAGCAGAAAACTGGTGACAAAACGTACTTCGAAAGTAAAAGTAGGCCCAAATACCCCCTTACCCACCGTGGATTGTATTCAAACCACTTGCAAGCAAGCAAAAGTATCCATAGCCAGCATCGCTCCAAGACTCGAAAACCCCCCCACCCAAACACATGCAATACAAATACTGCTAACCCTAACGAGCCCTAAGTTAAGAATAGTGGCAGAGGCTTTCTTTAACTATGCCAAATCCCCCCTTTCCCACCATGGATTTTCTTCAAATGACTTGCAACCAAAATTACACATTCTCACGAGTGTTCTAAGACCCCAGAACTCAGTTGCAAAAATCTAGAACACGCCGAAACACATGCAATCCTGCTGCTAGGGCTAACCCTAACGAACACTAAGTTACAAAAAGTGCCAAAAGGCTTTTCCTTATGGATTTTGTCCCAACCACTTCTATCCGGTATTAGACCTTTTCAGGAATGCCCCAAGTCCCGCCAACCCACTCGCCAAAAAGCACAACACCCCCAAACAGCCCAAAAGCAAAATCTCATACTTCCAATATTTCTCGGCCTTCGGTCCAAACGCGCTGTGCAGCTAGGCCATAACTCCAGTTTTCCACCACGGAATTCGTGAAAAGCAAATGCAATCAAGATTAGAGTGTCTCAGCAGTGCTCCCAGACCCTAAAACTCACCCCCAAAGAGCACCTCAAAGGCAAGCAAGTCAGCAAAAACACACAAAAAATTCAGCCTCCGATTTGGTCCAAACCACTTTTATCTGGTAACAGCCAAAAAGCAAAAGTACAAAAATGGGGATAGTAATTTTTTTTGCCAATTTCCCAAATCACTCCCCGCGCGCTCTGCAGCTAGGCCCTAACTCCCCTCTGCCACCATGGTTTTGCTTCAAACCTCTTGCAAACTAAAGTATCCATAGCCAGCAGTGCTCCCAGACCCCGAAACCCACCCACAAACACCAGGAAGCCCCCCAAACAGGCCCCCGGAAACACTACATTGAGCAAAATGTCAGAAATAGCAACCACAAAAATCAGCGTGGATTTTGTCCCAACCACTTCTATCCGGTATTAGACCTTCCCAGGAATGCCCCAAGACCCGCCAACCCACCCGCCAAAAAGCACAACACCCCCAAACAGCCCAAAAGCAAAATCTCATACTTACAATATTTCTCGGCCTTCGGTCCAAACGCGCTGTGCAGCTAGGCCATAACTCCAGTTTTCCACCACAGATTTCTGAAAAGCAATGCAATCAAGATTAGAGTGTCCCAGCAGTGCTCCCAGACCCCAAAACTCACTCACAAACACCCGTAACCCTCCCAAAGAGCACCTCACAGGCAAGCAAGTCAGCAAAAACACAAAAAAAATTCTGCCTCCAATTTGATCCAAACCGCTGTTATCCGGTATTAGAGCTTCCCAGCAATGGCCCCAGAGCCGTCAACCCAGGAGAAAACGAGTAGAAGACCCCCAAACAGCCAAAGAGCAAAAGTACAAAAATGGGGATAGTCATTTTTTTGCCAATTTCCCAAATCACTCCGCGCGCGCTCTGCAGCTAGGCCCTAACTCCCCTCTGCCACCATGGATTTGCTTCAAACCTCTTGCACACTAAAGTATCCATCTTAAAGTCATCGTTCTAGAACAGATTATTCAGCTTGCTATGGAAGTTATGATATTCTCAATTGTAATAGGACCTAAAGAGCGCTGGAAGGGTGCCTTAGTTTATCGCCCCCCTGGACCTAATTCTGGTTTTACCTTAGCGTTGATGGAATTACTGGCACAACACATGAAAGTTGGAGAAAAGTTCATTTTATTGGGAGACTTTAACTTTCATGTAGACAATGTTGACCATCCAGAGACTAAAACCTTAATATCTGACCTTGCCTTACTGGGTCTTGAGTTACAGAATAGTGGGCCCACTCATAGAGGTGGCCATACACTAGACCTAATATTCACTAATTGCACCTCGGTATACTGTCATCATCCCAAAGCTGTTAATTGGTCAGACCACAGTATGCTTGAATTTATCCTTAAGGGTCTAAAGAAACCAAATAAACCGCCTACCATACCAACCATCAAACGAAGGCCCTGGCATAAAATTACTTTAAAAACAGCGGAAGAAGTCTGGAATGAGCCCGTAATTTTGGACTCTGATAACATTGGGTTAGCCTTGTCTAAATTTGATGCCACCTTATCTGACATGTTGAACCATTTGGCCCCTTTAAGGACAATTAAACAACCATCTGAGGCCAAGAGAGAGGTGTGGTACACTGAGTCCTTAAAATTAGAAAAACAAGGATGTAGGAAGTTGGAAAAACTCTGGAGGAAAACTCATACCAGTGAAAATAAGATCAACTATCAAAAAGCTATGTCTGCTTATTATAAAAACATTAAGCAGGCAAGAAAGAACAGTATTAATACACAGTTAGAGGAAGCTGGCAATTCCCCCAGAGAGTTGTACAAAATCCTTGATACTTTCACTAAACCTACTGTATGTGAAAGTCCAGACGAATTTTCACAAATCCTGTGTAATAACACCTCTCAATTTTTTGAGGACAAAATTGAGGCAATTTATAAAAAAATTATTATTGCCCAACACCCTAGTGATCTGGAGCAACCCAGTACGAATCACCCCGATACATCTAGAGGTGTTCTACTTTCCTTCCCTGAGATTAGTTATAGTGACACCCAAACACTAATAAACAATATGAAAACTTGATCCCCTCTTGACTTGATACCAGCTAAGCTAACTGTTACCTTGAATAATATTCTTTGTCCCACAATTCAAAAGATCTTAAACCTCTCCTTTAAAGAAGGTCAGCTCCCTCGGCAGTGGAAGGAGGCAGTTGTGAACCCAATACGAAAGAACACGGCCCTGCCATGGACAGAACTCTCCAACCTCCGCCCCATCTCTCTCTTACCTTTTTTAAGTAAAGTGGCCGAGAAGCATGCAAACATCCATGTCTCCAGGTTCATAGAGGCGACAGGGGGCCTGGACCCGTCACAATCTGGGTTCAGGCCCAACTACAGCACAGAGTCGGCACTCCTCTCCGTGACTGATTACATCAAGATGTCACAGGATAGAGGAGGATCAATGATTCTGGTGCTGTTAGACCTGTCGGCAGCCTTTGATACTGTGTCTCATGAGATTCTTCTCGGCCGATTACAGAGAGTGGGTATTGGAGGATTGGCACTGTCCTGGTTGGAGAGTTTTCTCTCAGGCCGCTCACAATCTGTCAGCATGGGACCCTATCGTTCCACCTCGAGGGTACTCACTAAGGGGGTGCCACAGGGCTCATGCCTAAGCCCCACATTATTTAATGTGTATGTGGCCCCCCTTGCAGAGATTGTGAGAAAGTTTGGGTTCACACCAGTGTCATATGCTGATGACACTCAGCTGCTTTTTCCTTTCAACTCTCTTACGCCCGATGTGAAGAACAATTTTGCCGAGGGCATGAGAGCAGTTTCCAACTGGATGGCTACTAACTGCCTCCAGTGTAACGTCGGGAAGACAGAGGTAATGCTATTTGGGAAAGCGAGCATGCTCTGGTCCCCCGACTGGTGGCCTTTAGATCTTGGCCCCGTCCCATGCCCTAAGCCAACTGTTAAGAACTTGGGGGTGAAATTGGATCAGAACTTGAGCTTAAAGGAGCATGCTAACCATGTCACAGGAGCCTGCTTTAGAACAATTGGCCAGTTAAGGCGAATTTTCCCTATGCTGCCTGATAATCACAGGAAGACCCTTGTACAGGCCCTGGTGATAAGTCGCCTCGACTACTGCAACGGCCTCCTCATATCAGCCAATGAGGAGGCGTTAAATCGTTTGCAGGTGGTCCAAAATACGGCGGCCAGACTAATTCTAAATGCCCCCGCAAGGACCCCGTCAAAACCCCTGTTAACACACCTCCATTGGCTGCCCATACGACAACGTGTCACGTTTAAAATCTGCTGTTTAGTGCATAAATGCCTTTATGGGCAAGGCCCTAGATATTTGGCACAAAAATTTCAGACATACAAACCTGAACGTCTATTGCGGTCCAGCAACCAATGTTTATTGGAAATCCCCACTATAAAAGAAGCCAGACAAGGTGGACGTGCCCTATCATTTATAGGCCCAACCATGTGGAACAAACTTCCATCTGACCTAAGACACAACGACAACCATCTATGTTTTAGGAAGGCCTTAAAAACTCTGCTGTTTCAGGTAGCATAACTTTTCCTGTGGTTCCACAGAGTCAACATATTCCAGAACCTTTTGCGAGCAAAGCGCGGAGATACCTCTAGGTCGATTCTGGCGCGATATAAGCAATTAAATAAATAAAATAAATAAATAAATAGCCAGCAGTGCTCCCAGACCCCGAAACCCATCGACAAACACCAGGAAGCCCCCCAAACACGCCCCCGGAAAAGCTACATTGAGCAAAATGTCAGAAATAGCAAAAACAAAATCAGCGTGGATTTTGTCCCAACCACTTCTATCCGGTATTAGACCTTCCCAGGAATGCCCCAAGACCCGCCAACCCACCGGCCCGCCAACCCACCGCCAACCCAAGACCCGCCAACCCACCGGCCAAAAAGCACAACACCCCCAAACAGCCCAAAGGTAAAATCTCATACTTACAATATTTCTCGGCCTTCGGTCCAAACGCGCTTTGCAGCTAGGCCATAACTCTAGTTTTTCAACACGGATTTCCTGAAAAGCAAATGCAATCAAGATTAGAGTGTCCCAGCAGTACTCCCAGACCCCAAAACTCACCCACAAACACCCGGAACCCCCCCAAAGAGCACCTCAAAGGCAAGCAAATCAGCAAAAACACACAGAAAATTCAGCCTCCGATTTGGTCCAAACCACTTTTATCCGGTATTAGAGCTTCCCAGCAATGGCCCCAGAGCCGTCAACCCAGGAGAAGACGAGTAGAAGACCCCCAAACAGCCAAAAAGCAAAAGTACAAAAATGGGGACTTAGTCATTTTTTTGCCAATTTCCCAAATCACTCCGCGCGCGCTCTGCAGCTAGGCCCTAACTCCCCTCTGCCACCATGGATTTGCTTCAAACCTCTTGCAAACCAAAGTATCCATAGCCAGCAGTGCTCCCAGACCCCGAAACCCACCCACAAACACCAGGAAGGCCCCAAACAGGCCCCTTGAAACGCTACATTGAGCAAAATGTCAGAAATAGCAAAAAAAAATCAGCGTGGATTTTGTCCCAACCACTTCTATCCGGTATTAGACCTTCCCAGGAATGCCCCAAGACCCGCCAACCCACCCAATAAAAAGTACAACACCCCCAGACAGCCCAAAAGCAAAATCTCATACTTACAATATTTCTCGGCCTTCGGTCCAAACGCGCTGTGCAGCTAGTCCATAACTCCAGTTTTCCACCACGGATTTCCTGAAAAGCAAATTCAATCAAGATTAGAGTGTCCCAGCAGTGCTCCCAGACCCCAAAACTCACCCACAAACACTCGGAACCCCCCCAAAGAGCACCTCAAAGGCAAGCAAGTCAGCAAAAACACACAAAAATTTCCGCCTCCGATTTGGTCCAAACCACTTTTATCCGGTATTAGAGCTTCCCAGCAATGGTCCCAGAGCCGTCAACTCACCCGCAAAGAAGTAGAACACCCCCACAAGTGCTGAGTCTTTCTTCATTGGGCGTAAATCAGCCCTCTGCTTTGATGGAAATAGGAGTCTGGAGGAGGAGGATAGAGGAGCATGTTCTTCTGAACTTGTGAACCTGAGGAATGCAGACTGCGGGACCTTCAAATCAATAAGCAAACAAGTGAAGACAGTTCTGCTGATGGGCTTGTTTTGGTGATTAGGTGATTAAAGTTTGAATTATATTAACTGTGCACAACAAAGAAAGACAGACACACAGGAATAAAAGTGAATAAGGCCGAAAAAGAAAGTTATTGATTCATTGTCTCATTTTCAGGGCTCGGTGTCAGGGTCCATGAATAAGAATAAGGCTTCGTCATCATACTCTGCGAATTCAGGCAGGGTGAGCTCAGTGTCACCTGACAGAGAAGAAATTCCCTCATCTACGTTGCTGTCCACCTCGTCTTCATCCGGCGTGCTTTCTCGTACTCTGTAATCTGGTGGTATGAGGTGCTAATTCATCTTGATCATTGTTAACCTCTCCACATTTTTGGGCGTGAGGCGGCTCCGTTTGGAAGTTACAATGCCACCAGCAGCACTGAAAACACGCTCAGAAGACACACTTGCGAGTGGGCAAGACAAGTAGTTTAAAGCCAGGTTGGAGAGCTGTGGCCACAATTCTTTTTTCCCATGCGAATACGCCAATGGGTCAGCATTAACATAGACCTCTGTTGAGTCATTCAGATAGTCCTTCACCATCGACTCAAGGTCCTCCTCCAAGGTTCCTCCACTTTGCTTAGCTGTTGCTGTGACCTTTTGAGAACCAAACCCAAGCCGAGCTAGCCAATCCTCTTCAGCCTCCAATGTTACTGTTGTGTCTGGTGCAGATGATCCGGTTGCCGGTGTCTTTAACGGCTGAGAGGTCACTTGTGCCACAGCCACAGGTGCAGAAGTGGATTGTTTTGATTGGGGATGGCCTGCTGATGCTGATGTACTGCCTTTTCCTTCAATTTTCTGCCGTTCTCTTTCAAACCTCTTGGCTGAGAAGGCTAGCCACTGTTTGTACTTTGTAACATCTTCATCAGCAAAAGGAAAGAATGCTCGGCCTGCCAGCGCCTTTTTGTAGCGTGGATCCAGAATAGTAGCACAAATGTAATGCTGGTTTGAGAGGATCATTTTAAGACATTCATCACCTTGTAGGCGCTCTAATAATTTCTCCGCCAAAACAAAAGGGTCTTGGTTTTTTTCATCTTTTTGAAACACAGAACACACCTCCTTCAGTTGGTGCTCCAGCATGTACAACAATGGGATAGCTTATCCCAAATTACAGTCCTCCTTGCTGACTGCACGTTTGAAGACCTCAAAAGGACGAAGCATACGTGTCAGGCTTTTAACTATGTCCCATTGCGCCGCACCCATCCTCAGGTCCTTCTGAGCTGTACCCTGTGTTAAAAAATAGTGATTGAGTACCGTATAGTGCTCATACAGACGCTCAAGCATGTAGAAGGTTGAGTTCCAACGTGTTGCCACCTCCTGGATGAGTGCTTTCACTGGCATTCGACGTTCATGTAGCAGGCTCCTCAGATGCTTCCGGGCCTTAAAAGAATGGCTGAAATGGTTGCACATTTTTCGGCAGGTGTGCACTACCCCGTACGCTGCACTGTCTTTATCACTCAAGGATTTTTTGACAACCAGGTTTATACAGTGCGCCAAACACGGCACTCTGAAATAGTCACCCAGCTCCATGGCCTTAACTACATTGGGGCTATTATCCGTGGAAGCATAACCAATCTGGCGTATTTTTGGGGACAGCCAGTCAAGGACCTTTGTGTTAAACTCATCCAAAATGTTTTCTGCTGTGTGACGTTTCTCCAAACCAAACATGTCTAGTGTTGCATGTTTCCGAGCAGCTTCAAAAACTTGGTCCGGGTCAACACCTGCGTTTAGCTTTGCTTTAACCCCTGAAAAAGAGACCCAGTGTGCAGTGATGCACATGTAATCAGCACCTGCGCCACTGGTCCACATGTCTGTTGTCAGATGTATAGTGTGAACAGCACTCTTCTGCAAAGCTGCCCAAATCACCTCCAGATCATCTTCATGTAGTGCTGGAACTGCAACTCTGGCAAAATAGAACCGGCTAGGGACCTTCCATTTAGGGCAGAGCGCTGCCACTAATTCTAGAAAACCAACCCCTTCTACAAAAGAAAAAGGGAGAAGGTCCTAGAGCTAGCATTTTAGCCAGCTTAGTGTTATACAGACGCGTCAGTGGGTGGTTGCGTTCATAGTGCGCTTCTGTAAACAACATCTTTTTAATGTTGCCCTGGACCAAGCATTTACGGGATAATGATGATGATGATATCTTTGACGCAGTTACACTCGCTGATGAACTTTTTCGCATTGGTGTCTCACTCTCTCCCACACTCTTGGTGTGGCTCACATGGGGTATGCTGCTGACAGGGGTACTGGGCGTAAGTGAAGTGTTTGACACGTCTTCTTCCTCCTCGTCATCATCAGATGAAAAATCAACGTTTTCATTACGTGCAATTAGGGCTTCCTTGATTGCCTGTAGGTGCGCAAACCATTGGACAGCGTGCTGTCTCTTAAGATGACCTCTCTGGCCTCCGGTACCATAGTTGGTACTAAACTTACCACGACTAACTGCAACCTTACAAATGCTACAAATGGCGAAGTTTTCCATTTTTGGGCAAACACTAAAGAAGTCCCAAGCTGGGGACTTGAATTGTCTGTGGGGGCCGGAGGAGGCGGCGATACTGGTGGTGGTGGTCTTGCTGCTAATGCCAGATGAAGTGGAGGATGTGGATTGCCGAACTTTAGTGTGTTGTGCACTTTCACCACCACTAATTGAGGTCGAGGTGGATGGAGGTCCCTTCTGGCGAGGAAGAAATATGGAAGCGGTACGTGTTGGTGTACTAGTTAACTCCAATGATTGTTGTGTTTCCATTGCCTCCTCGTCGACATCATCATCACGCTCAGCCTGCTTCTCGGGCTAGGGTAAAAATGTCTCTTTGCTGCATGTCCGCTGGGGCTGCAGTGACCTTTATGATGACTGGGTCGTCGCCGTGAGAGCCTTCATCAGCAGCAGTATCCGCCACTTCTTGTTGAGCCTCATCACACTCCATAACTATGAGTTTTTCGACGACCTTCCTTTTACGCTTAAGTACCTTTGTCAGATCATGGTGTGCCTCACTCTCAGACGGCCGTGGTGGTTCCCAATCTTCATGCATATCATCAGAAGGAGGTGGGCTTGAAGAAGATGTAGACATCCCCCTTGATATTTTCCTTGCTAGGCATGTGGAAGACAATGAATGATCATCAGGAGGAGTGGCTTCCTCAAATGATACCTCGGCTTGATTGTCGATTTCCTGATGTGTCCCTACTTCGGGAGGAACAACTATTGTGGGCACTTGTGACCCTCCATGCACCTCTGCTTGCGCATCTCCTTGCGCTGACTCTCCTTCCACATGTACTTGGGCTTTTACTTGTACATGTGGTTTTGTTGCGGCTGTGGTTGTTCAACACTCGTCAGATGAGTTACAACAACCTGTGTTTATTCAGGGACATTGCTGCTACTTTCTTGCGATGAGTCAACATCACTGGTCGATGGTGATTAAACAACTAGACTAAGTGCCTCTGCAGCACTCAAGGGCTAGGACTTAAGTTGGCGTGGTGGTGGTGGTGGCACTGAGCCCAATGGAGTGGGGGTGCTGCTCCCAGCTTGGTCCCCAGCAGATCCCGCTGCTGCAGGCGTACTTTTTTTTTTACTCCCAAAAAACGTGGCGGGCGGCACACCAGCCTCCTTGGTAACTTGCTTCTTCTGCTCCTTACTGGCAACTTTCTTGCTAGAGGAGCTACGGGGAACTCTTTTTGGGGCCATCTTCTTCAGAGCAGGTCAGAACAGCAGGCCGCAGTTGCACGAGTTGCAGAGTTGTCTGTGGCCAGACGTGACGTCGCGTGACGTTATGCTGCACACACACACCGCTGCAGGAATTCTTCCTGGCACTGGTGGTTCTCTTGAGTCTTGTGCGCCTAAAAGCAATGGAAGACAGAGGAACATCAGTTCAGTTATACACCCCCCAAAAAATCGAAAAAACACAGAAAAATTAGCACAATCCAATGCCCTCCATGATGTTTAAATTCAAGACACCCCACAGAAAGACTAGGCACATGCACCACTCACTATCCCTGGTGAAAAGGCCACAACAACAGGCCAAAAAAACGAAAATCACAGAAAAATCAGCACAATCCCAAGCCCTCCATGATGTTTAAATTCAAGACAACCCACAGAAAGACTAGGCCTATGCACCACTCAGTACCCCTGGGCATAAAGGTTGAAAGCTAGGCAAAATGGTTGCAGACCTAACAACACTACCTGCATTCAAAATGGCCCCCTCCCTCCCAGCACATGGCCTGCCTGTACCAGCACTCAAAATGGCCCCCACCCACATGGCCTGTCCCCATGAACACCCCAAAAAATCAAAAAACACAGAAAAATCAGCACAATCCCAAGCCATCCAAGCCCTCCATGATGTTTAAATTCAAGACACCCCACAGAAAGACTAGGCCCATGCAACACTCACTACCCCTGGTGAAAAGGCCACAACAACAGGCCAAAAAACGAAAATCACAGAAAAATCAGCACAATTCCAAACCATACAGGCCCTCCATGATGTTTAAATTCAAGACACCCCACAGAAAGACTAGGCCCATGCAACACTCACTACCCCTGGTGAAAAAGCCACAACAACAGGCCAAAAAAACGAAAATCACAGAAAAATCAGCACAATCCCAAACCATCCAGGCCCTCCATGATGTTTAAATTCAAGACACCCCACAGAAAGACTAGGCCCATGCAACACTCACTACCCCTGGTGAAAAGGCCACAACAACAGGCCCAAAAAATGAAAATCACAGAAAAATCAGCACACTCCCAAACCATCCAGGCCCTCCATGATGTTTAAATTCAAGACACCCCACAGAAAGACTAGGCCCATGCAACACTCACTACCCCTGGGCATAAAGGTTGAAAACTAGTCAAAATGGTTGCAGGCCTAACAACACTGACTGCATTCAAAATGTCCACTTGCCTCCCAGCACATGGCCTGCCTGTACCAGCACTCAAAATGGCCCCCACCCACATGGCCTGTCCCCATGAACACCCCAAAAAGATAACTTCCCTCCTGGAAAGAGTAGCAGGGCTGTACTAGTAACAGCCCATACCCAAACTGAGTCTCCTCCTGAAAAGGTTGGTGGGGCTGTGATGGCCACAGCCCAAACTCAAACCGATACCTGGGTAGTGAAGCCTGAAATGATGGATCACTCCACCCAAACAGAGAGCATTGAGGAGGAAGAGAAATCTCCCTCCCACCAGTCTTTAGGAAAGGATCAGCCTCCTCAGGGAACTGATCTTACCCCTGATGAAGGAACTGTCCCAGAGGTTGTTAGGCCTGGCCTGACAGAGCCTCTGATGGCAGTGGACCCTTCTCAGGAGGGACCCAGTCTGGAGCAGGTAACCTGCCCCTCTCTACCTTGCCTTACTCAGCCCAGGGCTGCAGAGGACAAGAAGGACAGTGAGACCCAAAGGGCCCCCTGTCAAATAAAGCACCCCCATCAGCAGATTAGGGGCACCGAAACTAGTAGCCCTAGTGAGGTGCAAGCTTTAAAAACTCCTGAGGGATCCCCCTTAAAAGTAGTTAGGGACCTCCCCCAGATGGATATTGTTGGGCACAGCCAAACCTGGGACCCTAAGGGCCCAAACCTGACCTGTCCCTCCAGTAAGCCAAACAGAGGGACCCAGCCTCCAGCTTTAGGTAGCCAGAGGTTGACCCTGAGAGCACAGTGCAACTCAGTCAGAGAAAGAAAGGCACACATGGTGGAGAGTGATTGGAGGAAGCTGAGCCCTACAGAGGAAACACACTTCAGTACTCCATCTCAACACCAGCCTTTGACTTTGCAAAGACACACCACAGGTAGAGATTCCCTATGGTGGAGACCCTCAGATGCCCTTAGGGTGAGGGATTGCTTAGTGGACCATGAGACAGGGGGTTACCAAGCCAGAGCTGGTACTTCCTTATATGGCCACTTAGGCAATATGGGCTTACCTGGTCAAGGATAGCCTTATCTCCTTTCGTTTGGGGGGGGGGGGGTTATGTAGGAAGGTGGATATCTGACTATGGTTACCCCCAAACTTTTTGCCTGGTGTTTAGCTGGTTTTTGACTTAGTTGGCCTGGGATCCTGCTATTCAGGGCCCCAGGCTGATTGCTCTCTCCTTAAAATGGACTCCATGTACCTTAGGTGCATAACACAATTGGAATTGGTTCACCTTATAGGCCCCTGTAACAGTGTACCATAGGTACCCAGGGCATAGGTGTAGCCAATGCCTACCAGGGGCTGCAGCATGTATTGTGCCACCCCTGGCCTGGCCTCCATATTTGACACAACTGGCTGATCACTCAGCTGGGGTAAGTTGGTGTAATCACCTCTTACTTAGGTACAGTATGCCTGTGCCTAACCCTAAACTGGACACATGTGTTCCTATCAGCCACTCCTATGGAAGGCCTCATCAATCCTGGAGGCAGAGTGCTTGGAAATATGTGAGATGGTGCTCTAGCATGAGCTGAGCCTGTCTGCAGCTGTCGGGAACCACTCCCTAAGCTGTTCCGGGATATTGCCATACCATATACTCTTAAGTGCATTATAATCCTCGCGGTTAAATGCTATCTTTGGTTTGGCTTTATCAAAACATGTCGAGTAAGGTGTCATACGACTTGGAATACTATCCCCTCGCCAGTTCTGGCGACGGGGATAGCATTCCACCCTTCTAGAGGGACACGACATGTGTGTAGCCTTAACCCCGGTTAAAGTTAAACAGAGCCTCAGCTTCACAAAATGGACGCTGCCACCACAGACACAAGTCTGGCCTCCTGCTGCTGACCGAAACTCGGCAGATGGTGGCCTGGACAAAGGGTTTCCTGCCTTGGGAGGTGCGAGCACCACCCCAGACAGGATTTTGTGTATTGGGTAGGACAGGGCTGAATAGAATCAGACATGCCCGGGGCACACAAGGTGTCCCCGTGCATAGGCCAGTCCAAACCGGTTCTGGGGCCTTCCAGCCCCAGTCCTGGCGCGGAGCTGGACAAAGGAAAGGGGGTGTAACCGCCCCCCTTCCTGGTTCCTCCCAGAGGAGGGACCTAGTAGGTGATCCACCCCCAGTTTGGGAATAAGAGGGGGAGCAGTGCCATTGCACAGCAGATCATCCCGAAATCAACTTTAAACAAGAAGAAGACTGGACTTCGACATTCTGCTGCACAGAAGACTGATGAGAATCTCCCTTGTGGCCTAGGAGTGGCCACCCTGTGAACACAGGTACCAACCAGCAACTCGACGTCTGCTTTGCCGCCGCCTCCCGCCGGAGACCGAGCCCAGAGCCCGACAAGAACCAGACTCCCAGACCTCTCAGAGCCCGATCCACAGTCCCTGCAAAGAAGGGACCCGTGGAGGCACCGAGTGACGTGGGACCGGACCTCTTGGAAGACACTCGAAAAGCTGACTGCGCAGCTTCTGAGGCATCCTCGACGTTGTGCTTTGGGGACTGAGAACCCCCACCACCGAGCAACCCTTGCACCGAAGATCAGCCCTCCAGCATCTCCACGATCTGCGTGGGGCCCTTTTGCATTGTGCCACTCGACGCGCCATCCCGGCCACTAGCCACGTGGTCAGCGGCCATCTTGGCGACGAACCCGAAGATTTACACAGCAGGTCTGGTTGCTCCAGACCTACCCAAGCTCCTGTAAAAAAGAGCACCCGCTCTGACCTTGCTGGTCCGAGTGAACAGCATCTTTCAACTTCTGCGTGGCTTGCATTTGCCAAGGCCTGTTTGCTCCGATCAGGTCGTCGACACCTCCAACAGCGAGAAGCCTGCGTGGGACAGCTCGTGACCGACTCCTGGACGTCCTCGACCCCGGGTATCCACGTGGCTGCAGAAAGAAGCTACCCAACAACGCCTGTTTGCACCCGACATCGCCTGGTTCCAATCTGGTTCCACGGTAGTCACTGGCTAGTGACTTTGAACATTGTCCCCTCTGCTTTCAGGTCTTCACATCTTCAGATCCACCCTTGGATCCACCGGAACTCTTCTCATCGAGCCGCCTGCAGCATCTTCAGCTCCAAGCACCATCGACCAGCGTGACGAAACCCGACACAACTTCGACCCTGTGCACCCGCTTCCTGTGGGTGAGGTAACTCAGCTCCGCCGGTGCTCCTGCACTGGTACACATCCCAAGGGCCTGTGCTTTAAGTTTCAGCTCCGTAGGTCACTCGGAAGGTTCCTAACTTTCTAACTTTGTGCTTTTTACGCACCATAGACTTTGTATTGAGAAGTGCGTGCACTTTGAACACTGCACCCGAGTCCCGTGGGCCTTTCCCGACTTAGTCATTGCCAGTCTCGAATAGCTCCAGCGATTCCCAAGGCCCTAGGCCTCTTCACTTTCCTATAGGTATCTCTTATACCACTTTCTTAGTATATGGTTTAGGTGGCCCCTAGGGCTCATCCATATTGTGCAACTTTTGTGTATTTTAAACTGTCTTGTGATTTAACGCTTGTGCTTCTGTGCTCATAAAGAGTCCAGGGGATTTTATAGTTAATAAATCAATATATATTTTCAATATATATCTGTGTGGTGTCCCTTTCATTTGGTATTCAAGGGGGTTGTGTATGGTATAACAGCTGGCTTCACATGCCTTTCAGAGTTTAGCCTAAGACTGCTTTGTCCACGTTACCACTAGGATAACTGGTCTACAAGGTTGAATTACAACCATCATCATAAGGGTTGCTTGGCATGATACAAAGTGATCACTAAGAATTAGTGAGCATTATATATCAGGCCGACTTCTCACATGCTGCTCCCAGCTTGGTCCCCAGCAGATCCCGCTGCTGCAGGCGTACTTTTTTTTTTACTCCCAAAAAACGTGGCGGGCGACACACCAGCCTCCTTGGTAACTTGCTTCTTCTGCTCCTTACTGGCAACTTTCTTGCTAGAGGAGCTACGGGGAACTCTTTTTGGGGCCATCTTCTTCAGAGCAGGTCAGAACAGCAGGCCACAGTTGCACGAGTTGCAGAGTTGTCTGTGGCCAGACGTGACGTCGCGTGACGTTATGCTGCACACACACACCGCTGCAGGAATTCTTCCTGGCACTGGTGGTTCTCTTGAGTCTTGTGCGCCTAAAAGCAATGGAAGACAGAGGAACATCAGTTCAGTTATACACCCCCAAAAAAATCGAAAAAACACAGAAAAATTAGCACAATCCAATGCCCTCCATGATGTTTAAATTCAAGACACCCCACAGAAAGACTAGGCACATGCACCACTCACTATCCCTGGTGAAAAGGCCACAACAACAGGCCAAAAAAACGAAAATCACAGAAAAATCAGCACAATCCCAAGCCCTCCATGATGTTTAAATTCAAGACAGCCCACAGAAAGACTAGGCCTATGCACCACTCAGTACCCCTGGGCATAAAGGTTGAAAGCTAGGCAAAATGGTTGCAGACCTAACAACACTGCCTGCATTCAAAATGGCCCCCTCCCTCCCAGCACATGGCCTGCCTGTACCAGCACTCAAAATGGCCCCCACCCACATGGCCTGTCCCCATGAACACCCCAAAAAATCGAAAAACACAGAAAAATCAGCACAATCCCAAGCCATCCAGGCCCTCCATGATGTTTAAATTCAAGACACCCCACAGAAAGACTAGGCCCCTGCAACACTCACTACCCCTGGGCATAAAGGTTGAAAACTAGGCAAAATGGTATCAGGCCTAACAACACTGACTGCATTCAAAATGGCCACTTGCCTCCCAGCACATGGCCTGCCTGTACCAGCACTCAAAATGGCCCCCACCCACATGGCCTGTCCCCATGAACACCCCAAAAAATCGAAAAACACAGAAAAATCAGCACAATCCCAAGCCATCCAGGCCCTCCATGATGTTTAAATTCAAGACACCCCACAGAAAGACTAGGCCCATGCAACACTCACTACCCCTGGGCATAAAAAGCCACAACAACAGGCCAAAAAAACGAAAATCACAGAAAAATCTGCACAATCC
Organism: Lissotriton vulgaris; assembly: GCF_964263255.1. Lineage (NCBI taxonomy): Eukaryota > Metazoa > Chordata > Amphibia > Caudata > Salamandridae > Lissotriton > Lissotriton vulgaris. The sequence goes on from NC_141697.1 coordinate 10,602,686, forward strand.
CAAACCATCCAGGCCCTCCATGATGTTTAAATTCAAGACACCCCACAGAAAGACTAGGCCCATGCAACACTCACTACCCCTGGGCATAAAGGTTGAAAACTAGGCAAAATGGTTGCAGGCCTAACAACACTGACTGCATTCAAAATGGCCACTTGCCTCCCAGCACGTGGCCTGCCTGTACCAGCACTCAAAATGGCCCCCACCCACATGGCCTGTCCCCATGAACACCCCAAAAAATCGAAAAACACAAAAAAATCAGCACAATCCCAAACCATATAGGCCCTCCATGATGTTTAAATTCAAGACACCCCACAGAAAGACTAGGCCCATGCAACACTCACTACCCCTGGTGAAAAGGCCACAACAACAGGCCAAAAAACGAAAATCGCAGAAAAATCAGCGCAATCACAAACCAACCAGGCCGTCCATGATGTTTAAATTCAAGACACCCCACAGAAAGACTAGGCCCATGCAACACTCACTACCCCTGGGCATAAAGGTTGAAAAATAGGCAAAATGGTTGCAGGCCTAACAACACTGACTGCATTCAAAATGGCCACTTGCCTCCCAGCACATGGCCTGCATGTACCAGCAATCAAAATGGCCCCCACCCACATGGCCTGTCCCCATGAACACCCCAAAAAATCGAAAAACACAAAAAAATCAGCACAATCCCAAACCATCCAGGCCCTCCATGATGTTTAAATTCAAGACACCCCACAGAAAGACTAGGCCCATGCAACACTCACTACCCCTGGTGAAAAGGCCACAACAACAGGCCAAAAAAAGGAAAATCACAGAAAAATCAGCACAATCACATACCATCCAGGCCCTCCATGATGTTAAAATTCAAGACACCCCACAGAAAGACTAGGCCCATGCAACACTTACTACCCCTGGTGAAAAGGCCACAACAACAGGCCAAAAAAACGAAAATCACAGAAAAATCAGCACAATCCCAAGCCATCCAGCCCCTCCATGATGTTTAAATTCAAAACACCCCACAGAAAGACTCAGTGCACCCACCACTGAGTACCCCTGGGCAAAAGGACCCAAAACAGCCCACAAATGGAAAATTCCAAAATTGTAGTTGCAGCAACTGTAATGCCCCAAACAAACTTACTTGTGAAATTTCTAATCCAAAAGTGATCCAAAGAAAGTCAAAAAGGCCTCAAATCCAAATATCCAGCAGCATCCACAAAAAGTAATCCTTCCAGCTCCAGATCCAAATGAAAAGTGACCAGGAGATGGACAAAGCACTGGGAGGAGCCTGCTGGATAGGAACAGGAAGTTGAAGACTGTGGGGCACGTCCTTCCTCCCACCCTCCCTCCCCAAAATGGACTCCTCGCAAAAAAAGTGCAGGCAAATGTCAACCTGAGGAGTTATTCAGATAAAAATCATCATTTCCAGAAGGTTTATGCTGCTTGCTGGTGGATTTCTTGTGCAGAATTGCAAATTTTGCATTTTCGCGAGTGCGAGATTGTTGCTGCACGCCGCATCTACAAGCTCGCAATTGCGAAGTCCCGCGATACGTGATCACGGCGTACTCGCGTTGACAAACTCTAGCTGTGCAAGTTGGCAAGCCGCGATTACATAATCGCGCTCGCCAAATTCCCGCGGGATCCCGCAGCAAGATCCAAAATGGCGCAGCACTCGCAAAATATCGAGAAAAACAACTCGGCAAATGCTGAATGCCGGTAAGTAAACGCCGCGCGCCGCAAAATTGTATCACCAAGAAAAAAAAATCAGCTGCGTGCGAATTTGTGGATTTTCGGTAAATTTGCGAGCGTTCGCGGATTGCGAATTTACCAAAAATCCGCAAAATCCGCGAGTGTAACGGATTTTCCGCCCATGCTTACCTGTGTCACCATGGTGACACCAGCATTTGTGGATCCTGGACAGGTAATACTAGGTTCAGACTACCTAGTGACCAATGCTAGCAATGTCACTACCAACCATAGTATGGCACTTGTTAATTTCTCCTGGGGAGGGGTAAATGGCCTCAAAAGGGTTGTTGTTAGTTCAGACCTCCCAGTGGACTGTCTTTTGGGCAATGATTTGGAATCCTCCCTATGGTCAGATGTGGAGTATAGGACTCATGTGGAGATGTTAGGTTTGTCAGCACATGTCCTTGCTGTGACCAGGTCACAGGCCAAGAAATGCCCAGCTGAACTAGTGCTGGATCCTGGAACAATGGACCAGACACTGACCAAGGGTAAGAACAGTAGGGTTAAGGCAGTGCCTTCCCCCTTGCCTCAAGGTGAGATCAGCTCTCACAGGAGACTGACCCAAAGACCCCAGAAGGAACTGTCCTAGAAGAACTTGAGCCTGAACAGGTTGAGTTTCTTGGGACAGGGGGACCTTCCAGGGCAGACTTGAGACAAGCACAATTAGACTGTTCATCTCTTGAACCCCTCATACAGCAGGCTGCTGCTGAGGCTGCAGGGAATGCCACAGGTGCCCATAAAGTGTATTGGGAAGATGGACTCCTTTACTCTGAGGCAAGAGACCCCAAGCCTGGTGCTACCAGGAGGCTGGTCATCCCCTTGTCTCTGAGAGGTTTCCTTCTCACCTTGGCCCATGAAATTCCCCTTGCAGGTCACTTAGGATCCCTCACAGAGTACTTCATGTGAACAGGCTCAAGGCATTTTTCAACAGGGAAGACATGGGCTTGCTCATGGCTACAGATGAGGGACAGGAGGAAGAGAGTGACCCTCTCCCAGACCTGCTCACTCAGAACCCTGATGATGGGTCAGTAGATGGTGTAGTCTTTTCTGACAGCCTCTCTGAGCATCAACAAGAGGATTGTAAACAGGTTCTTCAATCCTTCAGACAAATGTTCTCTCTGACACCCAGTCAGGCAAACTGGTGCACCCATGAGGTGGACACTGGTGACAGTCTTTCTATAAAGAGTAAAATCTACAGGCAACCTGACCACATCAGGGACTGCATAAAGCAAGAAGTACAGAAAATGTTGGAATTGGGAGTCATTGAACCCTCAGAGAGCCCTTGGGCTAGTCCTGTAGTTCTAGTGCCTAAACCTCACACCCAGGATGGTAAAAGAGAGATGAGGTTTTGCGTAGACTACAGGGGTCTCAATGCTGTCACTAAGACAGATGCCCATCCAATACCAAGAGCAGATGAACTCATAGATAAATTGGCTTCTGCCAAATTCTTGAGTACATTTGACCTGACAGCTGGCTATTGGCAAATCAGGTTAGCTGAGGATGCCAAGGCCAAGACAACATTTTATACCCCAGGAGGTCATTACCAGTTTGTGGTGATGCCCTTTGGTTGGAAAAATGCACCTGCCACTTTTCAAAGGTTAGTGAACCAAGTTCTCTCTGAGCTGGATGAATTCTGTGCAGCAAATCTAGATGATATTGCTGTCTTTAGCTCCACCTGGGAGGATCACCTGATCCACCTGAGGAAAGTTTTGGAGGCCCTGCAAAAGGCAGGCCTCACTATCAAGGCTACCAAGTGCCAGATAGGGCAGAGTCAAGTTGTATACTTGGGCCACCTTGTAGGTGGAGGCCAAGTTCAACCTTTGGAGAGCAAGATACAGGCCATAAAGGACTGGGCTCCTCCAACCACCCAGACACAGGTTAGAGCTTTCTTGGGCCTGTCTGGTTACTATAGGAAATTTGTCAGAAATTATGGAACCATTGTGATTCCACTTAATGACCTGACAAGTAAGAAAATGCCAAAGAAAGTTCAGTGGACAGTTAGCTGTCAGAAGGCAATTGATGACCTAAAGCAGGCCATGTGCACTTCACCTATTCTCAAGAGTCCAGACTACTCCAAGCCATTCATTGTCCAAACAGATGCTTCTGAGTTGCGTGTGGGAGCTGTTCTATCTCAACTGAATATTGATGGTCATGACCAGCCCATTGCTTTTATAAATAGAAGGCTGACCCCTAGAGAGAAACGTTGGTCAGCTATTGAGAGGGAGGCCTTTGCTGTGTTTTGGGCTCTGAAGAAGTTGAGGCCATACTTGTTTGGTACTCACTTCAAGATTCAGACCGACCATAAGCCCCTCTTATGGCTAAATCAAATGAAGGGTGAAAACCCCAAACTTCTTAGGTGGTCCATTTCCCTACAGGGGATGGACTTTACAGTGGAGCACAGACCAGGGACTGACCATGGCAATGCAGATGGTCTCTCCGGGTACTTCCACTTAGAACAAGAAGACTCACCTGGTCAAGGTTAGTTTAATGTCCCTAAGTTTGGGGGGGGGGGTTACGTAGGAGAGTAGGGTCTGCAATCCTATGGTCACCCCCGATTTTTGATTTCTGCTTCACTGATTTACGACTTTCCCTGGCTGTGGGCCTGTTAATCAGACCCACAGCCTAGCTGTTCTCTCTCTAAATTGACAAGAATGTACCTTGGGTGCATTTACCAATTGGTACTGGGCCACCTTATCAGTCCCTGTACAGCATACCTTAGGTATCCAGGGCATAGGTGTACCCAGGGCCTACCAGGGGCTGCAGCATGTATTATGCCACCCCTGGCTGGCCATCCAATCTGACACAACTGGCTGCACGACAGCTGGGACAAGGTGGTGTAATCACCCTATGCTTTAGATATAGTTTTCCTATATCTAACCCAAAAATGGACACATATTCTCCTATCAGTCACTCCTATGGCAGGCCTTATCAATCCTGAAGGCAGAGTGCTGGGAATTATGTGAGATGGTGCTCTGGCATGAGCTGAGCCCGTTTGCAGCTTGCGGAACCAAGTCCTAATAGCTGTTCCATGATAACCCTATACCATATACTCTTAAGTGCATTATGATCCTCGCGGTCAAATGCTAACTTTAGTATAGCATTATCAAAACATGTCGAGTAAGGTGTCAAAATAATTGGAATACTACCCCCTCGCCAATTCTGGCAACGGGGTAGCATTCCACCCTTCTAGAGGGACACAACATGTATGTAACTGTGAACCCCGGTTAAAGTTAACTCGAGCCTCAGCATCACAAAATGGATGCTGCCACCACAGACACAAGTCTGACCTCCTGCTGCTGTGAGTCCTTCCAGCGAGGGAGGCTCGGACAAAGGGTTTCCTGCCTTGGGAGGTGCTAGCACCACCCCAGACAGGATTTTGTGTATTAGGTAGGCCAGGGCTGAAAGGAAGGAGACATGCCTGGGGCACACAAGGTGTCCCGTGCATACACCGGTCAGAACCAGTTCCTGGGGCACTCCAGCCCCAGAGCTGGCGAAAGACCGGACAAAGGAAAGGGGGTGTAACCACCCCCCTTCCTGGTCCCACCCAGAGGAGGGACCTAGTCGTAGTGCAGCCCCCATTAGCTGAATAAAGGTAGGAGCTGGGCCCATTCCAAATTAGATTATCCTGATCAACTTCACAAGAAGAAACTCTGGACTTCGACATTCTGCTCCACAGAAGACGGAAAAATCTCCCTTGTGGGCAAGGAGTGTCCACCCTGCACCAGCAGGCACCATCAGTGTACAGCGGCTCCCCTTTGTCGTCTTCCTGCAAGGATCCAGACTTCAGAGCCCGACGAGACCCAAATTCCCAGACCTCTCCGACCTCAACCCACATCTGCAGCAGAGCTGAGACCCGTGGGTGCGACGAGACACGTGGGACCGGCAATCTTGAAAGAAGCAGCACTTTGCTCCAGCACGACTTCTGAGGTATCCTCGTCCAAGTGCTTTGGAGACTGAGAAGCCCCGACCCCGAGAAGCTCCTGCATCGAAGATCAGCCCCCCAGCATCCACGAGATCTGCGTGGGGCCCTTCTGCCTGTTTGCTGCTCGACGCGTTGTCTGGTCACTTGCCGGCTGGCTTGTGACCTCCTAGACGATGAACATTAACAACTTTGCTGCTGCTCTGGTTGCTCCAGACTGGCCCTTGCTCCCTTCCAAAAGAGGAGCACCCCGGACCCTCCTGGTCCACTCCAGACGCCGTTTCCACTCACCGCGTGGGTTGCCTTTGCCAAGGCCTGTTGAACCAGAATCCGGAGACGACACTGCCGACAGCGAGAGCCTGCGTGGGACAGCTCGTGCCTCCATCCTGGTCGTCGAAGACACCGCCTGGTCCACGTGGCTGCTGAGTCAAGCGTCCACCTTCACCTGATCGCGACGACGACATATGGTTCCACTCCTGGTTCCACTCCAGTCACTGGCTAGTGACTTTGAACATTGTCCCCTCTGCTTTCAGGTTCCTCTCTTCACCAATCCATCCTTGGATTGCACCCGGCATCTTCCTTCTGGTCGCCTGCAGCATCTTTCTTCAAGGGTCCAAAGACTTCGACGCGGAAACCCGACACAACTTCGCACCTATGCACCCGCAGCCTGTGGGTGAGGTAACACGAGCATTTCGGTGCTCAAGGGTAGCTTGACTATCCTAGTGTCCAGTTCCATTGTCGTTTCAGTCCTATCTAGTCAGGAACGTCCGTACTCACCTTTTCTTTAAACTGTACTCTCCATAGACGTTTGTATGCATCTCGAGTGTGAGTTCACACTCTGCACACGCGCTCCGTGGGCCTCCTATTACCTACCTCAAGTTAGTATAGCGTGGTCCCAGCGATCCGACAACCTCTGGACAGCTTCATTCCTTTACTTGACTTTCACATTCCACTTACTTAGTATATGGTTTGTCGTGCCCCTAGGGCACCATTGTAATTCGTGCAACTTAAACGTATTTTTCCTTAGAGTTTGTCATGGGGCTTAGCCCTCTGACCTCATAAAGAGTTCAGAGGTGTATGTTAGTTAATAAATAACTGTTTATTTTCATAACAACCTGTGTGGTGTCCTTTTCATTTGGTATTCAAAGGTTATATGTGGTAAAACAGCTGGCTTCACATGCCATAAAGAGTTTAGCCTAAAGACTGCTTTTGTCCACGCTACTAGGATAGCTGGTCCATAAGGTTGACTTACAACCAATCACCATAAGGGTTGTTTGGACTGATACAAGGTGATCACTAGAACTAGTGAGCATCATATATCAGGCCAACTTCTCACATGGAGTATAAGTACCCCTGAGATAATCCAATGCTCAATCAATGGTGCATCCAGATATACTTCTTTGATTTGATGAAAGAGTTCCGTTGCTTTTTCTTTAAAAATCTTTATTTCTGGCTTCACTTCAGGGTTGCTTAGATCTTCAGAAAAGTTATTGAAATTGATGAAGTAGCCGGAGGCAGTTCTGTCAATTGTTGGAATTGTTTTCTCCATTTGTCTTTCATTAGCACATTCTGATGCCACATCATTATAGACTGGTGTTTCATGACGAACTGATTCAATCTGTGTTTCAAGAGGCACGAGTTCCATGACATTATTGCATAGTCCCTCTCTGTGCACTGCAGGTTTATCAAATGTGATTAGTCTTTCAGTTTGAACCTCTTGAATTGTTGCAAATTTGGGTATTCTATTATTTCTTGGGAGTCCACTGAGCCTACTGTTGACTATAGGCCACATGCTTGTGGTTTTACCAGGTCGATTGATACAACTTGGTTCTCCTTTTTACCAGCAAGAGGCGGTAGTACTACTGATCTTGTTCCTTTGATTGCCAAGACAGGTACTGCTTTTCTGTAAGAAGGCCCAAATTCCTTCTTCACCGCTATTTTTTCTCTGACTAGATCCCCAATCTTTGGAATCCAGACAGGTCTTGCTGGGGCTGGTGGTGCCTCTACAGTGGTAGTTGGCTGTTGCTTTAACTTTATGTTGCTTATGGATTTTCTTGTTTCATTCAAGTCCTGTAAAACAGCCAAACGATCTTTGATGTCAAAGTATTTATTCTTATCTTCTACCACTGATACCTGACTATCTAAGTCCTGAATGTGCATTCTAGTTCCGAACAATAGTTCGTATGGGCTGAAACCTTTTAGAGAATTTCTTGGCAAATTGTTTAGACTAAGTTGGACACTTATTAAATGTTTGACCCACCCATCACCCGAACCTAATACCTTCGCTGTTATAGATTGCTTTATGACCCGGTTTTTCCTTTCCACTACACTGTTCCCTTCGGGGTGTGATGGACAAGAGTATCGCAACCCAACGCCCATACTGGCCATGGCCTTCTTATAAGCTCGAGAGCTGAAAGCAGGACCCTGGTCAGAATGGAACATGGCAATTGCGTATGTGCCGATAAAGATTCGCAGATCTTTTATAACCGTGTTGGCGTCAGCCGAGCGCTGGGGCCACATTTTTTAAGTGAAGTTTAGTCTTAATAATTAATAGGACGCTGGATGGCATGTAGACCGCATTGTGCCTACCATGGCATTAATGCGCTTGACTCATTGCTGCGATCTCTGTCGCAGTCCGGGCAGTTCTTTACATATTTATAGTGGTGCAGGCTCATTCCCGGCCACCAGTATACAGATTGTAATTCGGTCAGAGATTCCTTCATCTGTATGTGCCTTGGACCTTCACCCATGTGTGCGTCTGCTATTAATAACTTTCTCCTGTTCATGTTTGGAATTACCCTATCCCCCACTCCAGGGATTCGAGCAAAAGGAACGGAGTTTGCATCAATTACGTATGCATAATTGAGTGGATAGTTCATGGGTAGTGCTGCACAGTCGCCTTTTAAGGACGTCTTTACTGCCAGCATGGTTTCCCCGTCTATGTATTTTTCTGAACGCTTTTTTGTGGCTACAGAAGCCGGTGTGGCTGTATTAGCCAATGAATTCCCTGCAACGTGAACGCCATCACGTTGATGACTCAGAGTGTGTATCATGTGAGTCTTTTGTAGTTCTTTCTGTAAAAGAACTACCTGTTTCCAAAGCATTTTATGCTTGATTGTGGCACCTGTGTCATCTTTGTAATCATTTTGAATCCAGCTCTGCAACTTATTATTGTAAGATTTGACACAAAAATGCGAATCGCACACGATTAGTGTCGGGAATTCACGTTCTGCATTTTCAAGCTCCATCTTTAAAGATCTAATTTCAGCTCTCTGAGCCGAACAGTTTCTAACTGATTCAGTTTTTGTTATTTTTGGTCTGTATTTACCGCACAGCCAGCGACCTATAACAATTGCGCAGGCTGCATTGTAGGATTTGTTTTCTACGTTGTAATGCTGTACAAATCTGTCTGTATAGATTATACAAGAGTATTGTTGGAGAGGCAGAATTTCGATTGGCAGAGGATATTCTTGTTCATATTTTAAATCATTCCGTTTTTCGAATTGCGGAGCAAAATAGTATTTCACGTCGTCCACAGCAAGAGAATTTTCCCACTGTATCCATTTCGGATCCAGTGACACTGTATGCAGGTTTACTGGGCTGAATAGCGCCTTGAAGGTGGATTCCGCTGTGAGGACATTGATCCTTTTGCCGTGTGCTAGTTCTCGTTCATTAGTTATTGCAGTTAGTACTGCTTTCACAGTATTTTCTGTGAGACTGAATGTTTTTTCTGCTTGTGTGTACAAGTGAGATTTGTAAGCTATTGGTACCTTTTCTCCCTCATTAGAAGTCAGGTACGTAAATCCGCATCTTCCTGGGATGACTCAGATTACAAGGTTGCGTGTATTGTCACGTGTATCTAATTTTGTTTTTGCTAACATGTCTGTTTGCAGTGATCTCAAAATTTCTGTGTGTTTTTGAGTCCAGTTGATTGGTTTAAAATCAGGTTTAATTAGTTTATAGAGAAGTTTAACCCTCTCCGCATAATTTAGAATGTAAGTTCTTCCGAAATTCAGGAAGCCTACAATCGATTGTAAGTTCTTCAGCGTTTTTGGTGCTTGGAGTACAGCGCACTTCTCTAAGAAATTGTCCGCTAGACTTTTTCCTTCACTTGATAATTTGTATCCTAAAAATAATACTGTAAGAAGGGCAATTCGGGACTTTTTAAAGTTGAATTTGTAACCCTCCGCAGCGAACCCAAGTATTATGGTGTTCACTCTTTTCAAGTGAGTCTCCAAGTCGTCATCTGTTAGATAGATGTCATCGACATAAGATAATGCCTCATCATCATACATTTGTAGTAACTCTGTTACTCTGGCTGAGAATAGTCCTGGGCTGTTCTTGAATCCCTGTGGGAGCATACAGAAATTTTTCTGAGACCCCATTACTGAGAAAGCGGTCAAGTATCTGCTTTCTGGTGCAATATTTTGACAAAAGAAACCATTAGATATGTCTAATGTCGTTTTATATTTTTTACGAACTATGTTATTCATTAGTGCAGCACTATGCGAATTCTGTACTGCAAATGTTTTGCAACATGAGTTAAGGTGTCTGTAGTCCAAAACTTGACGATATTAATCGTCCGGTTTGGAGACAGGAAACAAAGGATTGTTCATTTGAGAGGTGCATGTTTCAATCACCCCCTGGTATTCAAGTTGATCTAAAATCTCCCTGACTTGTTTTTTAGCTTCTTGCTTAATTGGATACTGCCTTTGTGCAGTCGGTTGATTTTTTAACTGGATTTTGTGAGGAGTAGTGTCCTCATCCCATCCTACATGATTTTATATAGTGCTGGTGCCTGGGCTACTGCCCATTTCCTTGCATATATATATTTAGTGTGAATCGGAATGTGATTCGAGAAGGCAGGCATAATAATTTCTTTGCCACGAGGGCACTCCCTGACAAACTCCGGGGGCCAGTCTTTTTCAGCTAACAGGATGTCATAGCCTTTTGAGAGTTTATCCCAAAATAGACCTCTTATTTTCCTAGTCTTATCACCCTCTATACGCAATGTTATTTCGTATATCTTATGAGGTTCGCTAACTCTGGTGTCGGCAGTTTCTACTTGAATGTATTCATTCGTGTCTACTGTCTCCAGATGACTCATCAGGATCTTGCGAGCTATGGTGATTTCTGCTGCACTGTCTAACATTGTCTGTGCCCACTCCCCGTTTTTCAACTGTGTCCTCAGTATTCTCGGCATGTTCGATTACTCTAATACTGGCTACCTTCTTCTTTGGAAATTGTGATTTTTTACTTTGAGCAGGTTCCTTGTCTTTGGACTTGGTGTGCTCTCCTGGGTCTGACCGTCCTCTTCTTTCCGATTTCTACGAAAAAGATCGAGAGGGACGTGTATCAATGCTTTGATATCTGTCAGGCTTTTTCAAGTTATCCCTATTTCTAAGGTTATATCTTTTTTCAGAGGGCTCCCTCTGGGGAGACTGGTGTTCTCGAGTCGGAGTTCTTTCCCTCCGTCGAGGAGACCTTCCTCTGGACTGGAAAACTTTTTCCTTGGGAGTGGATTGTTTATTTCCATCCCAGCTCTTTTTAGGAGTGTTTGAATTATTTTTAATGAATAATTTTTCAGGATTTTCGAGTAGTTGGGGTTTTACTGGTTTCCCACCCAAGCTGTCTCTACCTAATTCTTCATAACATTTTTCTATAATTCTGGCAAGCTCAATTGGTTGATCTGTTATATCTGTTTCCTTCAATTTCTGGCGGATCGCCACAGATGCTGCTTCTCCTTTTATATTGGCTAGTAATATAGCCGAGACCTGCTTGAAGTCTTTAAGTAATTTCATACCAAGAGTTAAAGCAGGTTCTGGACCGTATTCATTCTGAATCTGTTTAAGCACATCTGGTATTACCGCCATTGACGGAACACCATGTGTTTTCGTGTAAATGGAAGCAAAGACTGTACACCAAGTGTCACATTCCTCCACGTGTGGTGCGACCCCCATTAGAAGGCAGATGGTCAGAATTCTGTGTTTCTCAATAGAGGTAGTATTCGGAAATACTGCCTCTATTTGAGTAATTTTCTGCGCTAACCAGAAAGGAATTTGTTCCCGTTTTATGGGTGTTTTACCAAGACATGATTGTATGTTCTGTGGTGTAATTTTATTTGTATTCCCCTGATGAGGGGTCAGCTGTGGAACATTAACAGCTGTTTGGACTGTTGCAGTCCGCATTACATATTGGACTAACTGTCTATGTATTTTAAATAATGTTTTTAGCTGTGCTAATATCTCTTCTTTCGACATTTTTGCAATGTCCGGGTGTGGTGTGTAGCTGGCTAGAACCGGCCACGTTGCTCCTGGTCTACCTAGTGGACCGAGCCTGGTAATATGATCATTATGTTTTAGGGTGCCTTTAAACCAGAGCAGGTGCTCTTGGTATTTTAATGGGATTTCAATCTCCTCGAAAGGAGCGTACTCTTCCGGTGGATCCCCTATTTTGTAATAGTGGAACTCATTTGTTGTAGCGTTTGCCGCTGGAAATTTTATCCAAGAATAGAATACCTCTGTCTGCCGATATTCATGTGCCTCTATCACGAAGACGACTGTGCCACCTTGTGTGGTCAGTCCGTTTTCTATAAGTTTTAACGTTATAGTTTTTCTTATGTTGACCGGGATGATTATCGCACCCGGTTCATTAACACCGGCGTCCCGTTGATTCCGATCCGGTGGGTAAATCCCTGTTTCATCGGAAGCCTGCTGAGTCGCATTTACTGCGGCTCCAGTGGTTCCGTTCTTTTCTTGTGACATTGTATGAAATGCAGGTTTCTGCAGAGCAGGTCTCCAAGGAGACAAAGATTAGGTGCACAATATTTTGGAACACTGTATCCTTCAACGTTGAATAAACCAGAGCTTTACATAGGAATCTCTTCCTACTAAGTTTGGGCGGATTTTAACCTTTCACCCACTCCAGACATCTATTGGAGTATTTACGGGCGAAAGGGTCTGTGTGAAAAATGCACGACTGAGTTACTCTAAAAACGTCTTGCGTTAGTTTTATCGTCTTACCAAACATTGGGCGACATGTAGTGTAGTTCCTATTTTCCCTATAGGCCCTGCGCATTGGAATAACATAAACAGCAGTGTAGACATAGAAGTGCGGTCTTCCAGGTCTCTACTGACTATGCTAAATTTAATTGGGTTTGTTACCAACTAGCTCAGAGGTCACTGGAAACTTTCTTGACTGAATAGGAAGTGATCAGCTCCCCTGGCTCAGACAAGAAGGGATTCAGTTTTCCAACAACCGCATAAACATGACAACTTTGCTCCTTTAGAATAAGAGTCAATCTCTAGAGTTGTGTGAAACAATAGACAGTTATTTTACTCAGTCAGTTGTGCAGATTACTTTCACCAAGATGCAGAGAATAGAGAGACAGGCGTTTTCAGTAAAAGGTATTATTTATTGAACAGTCTTTCTTCTCATGCAAGAGAAATGAATTGCCACAATTGCAAGACTTATTATTATAAAAAGTGCGTACAGTAAAAAGAGGATTGCGAAATAATACTGTAAAAGCATTGATATGGTTTCTTAGCGATACAATGGTTAAAATGAATAAAATATATACATTCATATATACATTTGACTAATGTACTCAACTGGTGCTTCTAACTACACCTACCCCAGTGTACCTGACCTAAGCCTAATACTTGGGAGGGAGTAAGTAAGTAGCAGTTTAAGTTAAGTTGGTTTTGCCAAGGTTTGCTTCAAGAATTCTCTCTAAGGGTTTAGTCAACACCATACCTCTGGAATAGAATGTTGGAGGTCTTGTATCTCCTTTCAGGACTCGATTTCCCAGTCACTCGCAAGAGTAGGCTTGAAACGCCGGAGCTGGATTTTCTCAGCAGGAGAAAAGACAGCGTCTTTCTCAGCGCGTCAAGGACGGGGAGGGGCAGCGTCCGTGGGCTCTTTGCATCTGCTGGGCTCTGCAAGGGACAGCTGTTCTGCTCCTGTTTTCTCTATCACCATCGTTGTATTTGCGCTTGCTTAAGGCAACGTTGGTAATATTTATACCTAAAAGGTGCCTTGTTTGACGTACATTTTTGGACATAAGACGTCAGTAAAGATGTCACTAGGAAGTGATTGTCCTTTCAGTGCTCATTAGAGTTCTATTACTAATCAAAACATTGCAAGCGGGGCTTTCCCAGGTTGCTGGGTTTTATCTTGTTGAAGAACTCGGAGTGTAATCTAGGAATCTAAGATAGTGGCTTCTGCTGTGTCATGTACTGTAATGAGCTGCAGAGGCGAGTTTCTGAAATATGGCTGAAATATGGCTCTGATCGTTTATGCCATTATAGGGGTATGAATGGATTATAGCCGTATAGGGGCATAAGGTCACAGTATTGATCGGGGTCCTAGATGAGAACACGACACCCACATTCCACAATCACCTTCAGACTTTGAGCACCCACATTCCACAATCACCTTGATACTATTGGCACCCACATTCCAAAATCACCTTCAGACTATGAGCACCCACATTACACAATCACCTTCATACTATTGGCACCCACATTCCACAATCACCTTCAGACTTTGAGCACCCACATTCCATCGTCACCTTCAGGCTTTGAGCACTCCATTTTACAGTTACCTTCAGACTATGGGTACCCACATTCTACAATCACCTTCATACTATGAACACCCACATTTTACAGTCACCTTCAGACTTTGAGCACCAGCATTCCACAATCACCTTCAAACTATGAGCACCCAAATTCCTCAATCACCTTCAGACTTTGTGCGCCCACATTCCACAATTACCTTTAAACTTTGAGCACCCACATTTCACAATCACCTTCATACTATGAGCACCCACATTCCACAAACACCTTCCGACTTTGAGCACCCACATCCCACAATCACATTCAGACTATGAGCACCCACATTCCACAATCACCTTCAGATTTTGAGCACCCACATTCCACAATCACCTTCAGACTATGAGCACCCAAATTCCACAATCACCTTTAGACTATGAGCACCCACATTCCACTATCACCTTCAGACTTTCAGCACCCACATTCCACAATCACCTGCAGACTATGAGTACCTACATTCCACAATCGCCTTCAGACTTTGAGCACCCACATTCCACTATCACCTTCAGACTTTCAGCACCCACATTCCACAATCACCTGCAGACTATGAGCACCTACATTCCACAATCGCCTTCAGACTTTGAGCACCCATATTCCACAATCACCTTCAGACTATGAGCACCCACATTTCACAATCACCTTCAGACTTTGAGCACCCACATTCCACAATCACCTTTAGACTATGAGAACCCACATTCCACAACCTCCTTCAGACTTTGAGCACCCACATTCTACAATCACCTTCACACTATGACCACTCACATTCCACAATCACCTTCAGACTATGAGAACCCACATTCCACAATCACCTTCAGACTTTGAGCACCCACATTCCACAATCACCTTCAAACTATGAGCATCCACATTCTACAGTCCCCTTTAACTCTGAGCACCCACATTCCACAATCACCTTCATACCCAGAGCACCCACATTCCACAATCATCTTCAGACTTTGAGCACCCACATTCCACAATCACCTTCAGACTATGAGCACCCACATTCCACAATTACCTTTAAACTTCGAGCACCCACATTCCACAATCACCTTCATACTATGAGCACCCACATTCCACAATCAGCTTCAGACTATGAGCACCCACATTCCACAATCACCTTCAAACTTCCCCACATTCCACAATCACCTTCATACTATTGGCACCCACATTCCACAATCACCTTCAGACTATGAGCACCCACATTCCACAATCACCTTAAGACTATGAGCACCCACATTCTACAGTCACCTTCAGACTATGAACACCCACATTCCACAGTCACCTTCAGACTATGAGCACCCACATTCTACAGTCACCTTCAGACTATGAGCAGCCACATTCTACAGTTACCTTCAGACCATGGGTACCCACATTCCACAATCACCTTCACACTATGAGCACCTACATTCCACAATTACCTTTATACTTTGAGCACCCACATTCCACAATAACCTTCATACTATGAGCACCCACATTTGACAATCACCTGCAGACTTTGAGCACCCACATTTCACAATTACATTTAAACTTTGAGCACCCACATTCCACAATCACCTTCATACTATGAGCACCCACGTTCCACAATCACCTTCAGAATTTGAGCACCCACATTCCACAATCACCTTCAGACTATGAGCACCCACATTCCACAATCACCTTCAGACTATGTAGACTTTGAGCACCCACATTCCAAAATCACCTTCAGACTATGAGCACCCACATTCCACAATCACCTTCATACTATTGGCACCCGCATGCCACAATCACCTTTAGACTATGAGCACCCACATTCAACAATCACCTTCAGACTTTGAGCACCCACATTCCACTGTCTCCTTCAGGCTTTGAGCACCCCATTCTACAGTTACCTTCAGACTATGGGTACCCACATTCCACAATCACTTTCACACTTTGAGCACCCACATTCCACAATTACCTTTAAACTTTGAGCACCCACATTCCACAATAACCTTCATACAATGAGCACCCACATTCGACAATCACCTGCAGACTTTGAGCACCCACATTTCACAATTACATTTAAACTTTGAGCACCCACATTCCACAATCACCTTTATACTATGAGCACCCACATTCCACAATCACGTTCAGAATTTGAGCACCCACATTCCACAATCACCTTCAGACTATGAGCACCCACATTCCACAATCACCTTCAGACTATGTAGACTTTGAGCACCCACATTCCAAAATCACCTTCAGACTATGAGCACATTCCACAGTCACCTTCATACTATTGGCACCCACATTCCACAGTCTCCTTCAGACTTTGAGCACCCACATTCTACAGTCACCTTCAGACTACAGTGAATAGCATTAACTCTTACTGTATACCTTTAGTCTCCTTTTCAACTAAGTTTACTGTCTAAATTTCAGTCTGACATTCCAGGTTCAAGCTACATTATATCTCCTCTTTCAATCTGATTAGCGGATACTTAGATTTTATTCAATGTTTTTTTTATGTTCTGAAAATACCACTTGCGTTTATTTTTTACCCTTTTCTATGAATTTTTCAACCTTTTTTTTTTGTTCTGAGCAAGAAAATGAACACGTATTTTTTAACATTTATTTGTGCTGTAATGAACAATTGCACAAGACCACTGCAAAGCTTCTGCTTTAATTAAGTAGACATTTACAATGTATTATTTTTTGTTCATTTTTAGTTCTTTGTAAAGCACCCAAAGCCCCGACAGCGTGATGCGAAATAGAGTAACACTGCAAAGGAGGTGCCATATAGCTGGGCATGGATGAACACTGACATAGGAAATGTGAAATGTTAATTATGCCTAAATTGATAGAAACAACCTTTGGCTGACGACCTTAGTCATCTGCTTGACAACTGTATGCAATCGTTGCATGTTTCCATTCAGTGAAACCAGTGTGAAACTGCTTAGCAACTGGAAGGCCAGGAGCTAGCATTTAAAAGCCTTGTTTCTATGTTTGCCATTTTTATAGATTTATACAAACAGAGCAAATCATTTCTTTCTGTAAATAGGTAAAAAAAAGTAGCATACATCGAAAATGTTCAGTTAGTTCAGATGCATGATTATTGGAAATACCTGTCTTTTAAAAAACATCATTGCAAAATGTTGGAAAGGAATCAGTTAGTTGATATACAGTTTTTTAGGTCTCGCTCTCGAGACCTATTGTCGTCGAGATGTCTCTCAAGGGAGACAGACCAGGGCACGCGCTGCGATTCTGGTATGTGGACGTGCACATCCAGCCCGGCGCCCTGCACATCTGTTGCTCCACATTCACACTCACGGAAGCACACACACACCCACGCGTGCACACACACGCAGGCACACACACACACACACACCCCTCCTTCCTCTTACCTCACCGTGCTCTTGTTAGGTCTCGCACATTGGCGACGCAGTGTCTTGGTAATTCCTTCGCCACATTTCATTTCTCTGTTCACGTTGGAACACGCAGTTATGCTTGAAAGTTGAACGCACACCACTCTTCCGCAGAGCACATCCTCGTGCGTGTGCGCGCCAATGTTTTGGGACGCTCTTCTTGGGCGTTCGCGTCGACATGAGTCATGAGTCGCCGCTCCCGCGAGCCTACCTGCCCTACGCTCGCTAGTGTTGTGTAGTTGGCTGTGCGCGCTGCTGGAGGATGGACAGTCAGCGCTCGTGCCTGTAACAGACCCCTCTCCCCCCACGACCCACTCCCCCATTAACGCTGTCGTCCAAATTGTTCCCGAGACGACCACGCTTGAAAATACTTCCTTACGGCGCCGCATGCTGTGTCTATGGAATGAACCGTCATGTCTTTCCCCGTCTTACATCCTCGGGTCAGCTTAGAATGGAAAGGGAATTCGGTGGATGAAGGCAGACTGCTTTCCGGCTATCACAAGGCACCTATGCTGACTGGCCCATCTGGCAATGCCATAAGGACTAATTTGGTACTGAAAAGTGCATTTGTACTATAAAAACTGACGCGGACAGCTGAAACGTGCACACACACACTTTCTCATACCGCAAGCAAACACGAATAACCCACAAGCCAGGAGCACCCGATTGGCTATTCACTCGCGGGAGCGAGCAGCTGGCGCCCTCCACCTCCTCCCCCTTCGCCCACCCTTCACCCAGTGCCGACTTGTTTTTTACGGACTGAGTTACTCTTTTCTTCAGAGGGTCAGCCTCAATCGCAACACCCCCTGCACTCCGACATTTAAAAAAATAAAATGCCTCTCTGCCAATGCGTTTTGTGCAGAGGTCAATAATGATGCGCACCTCACCTGTGCGTGCTTCTTTCTGCCTTGACTTGACCTTGGGGTATCTGCTACTAGCGGGTGTCCTTGGTCGGGTGCACCTGCCTTTGATACCTACTTCTGCACAACCTCCCACCCAAGGCATGATGCGCCGCTCTTCCAAGCATCCCACTCCGGGCTCGCTTCCGGGGATCCGGCCCGCTATGGCTCCGTTAGTGGGAGGGACTACCCGATCTCTGGACCCTCGGGCTGCTCTCATGTTTCAGGTTCCGCACCACTCCATGCTACACATTCCACTAAACACGCGACAGATCAGTAATCTGACCATCAGGATTAGCAACTAATGTGAAATTTTCGTCTCTGTCTTCCCTGATCTTGCTGTTGTTATCTGCGTCTACGAATTATTCAAGCGATGTGGATACTATGCACGTGGTACTAAACGCTATACAAGTGCATTTAGCATAACATTTCCCGCCACGCTCTTCCGGGCACCCAAGTGCCAGCATTCCGACGGGTTCTGCTTGTGTGGTGTTGAGGTGTCATAGTGAGTTAAACTCTTTTCCAATATATGAGGCCGGGAGGACGTGCCCTCATTCTTGTGGACACCCCTGTGGGTGCAGCTTCCCGTACCCCCTCTCTTCTTGTTTCATTTGAGCTTTGCCATAATCTTGTGTTATTATATATCTCCGCTGCCAGTTCTGCAGTTTGTTGTGTGCCAGTTTAGTGTGTACAAGATGCAGAGTGGTAGATAACCAATGCCTGGGGTGGGTCCAGCGTGATACGGTTGTCTCAGCCGCATCTAATTCTATTGCTCACTAGCTTCTTATACCACTTGACGCAGAGCTTTTAAATACATGTATAGAGATATAGCTGTGTTTTCTGGATTGTTGTGGAACATAAGCGGTGTTGACTTCAGTATTCGCTTGGTAGGGCACGAAGGTTGACAGCTAGGTTTTTCTGCCTACATCCCCCCTCCTCCCAGGGGCATAGGAGACACTAAAATTCTGGGGGGGACAGGGACAACCTTGTGGACTTTCCAGTGACCCTATACAAATCACAGCCCGTTAAACAAATACAATCGCATACTTCCAAAATGAAATATTGAGAAAAGCAGGCATGTTGTCACAGTTTTCATGTATGCTTTATTGATATTTACATTCATATAGTAATCAGACCAAATGTTAAAGAACCATGTATATGAATCTTGCTGCACCAAGCAAACATAGGTCGCTGACTTAGGGTAGGGGCGTCGTGTTTGCAAGTGCACTATGATTTGAAAAGTACCTGCTGCTGCATTCCTGATCTCCAGCAATTTTCAGGCAACAATAAAAATGTGAAGATAACTATGGTGATTAATGTTCTTTATTGAGAGAGATCGGAGGTTTGTCTAGTGGAAGTTTTGACTCTTGGGAAGGTAGCCACAGTGGGCTAACGTGCCTGCTGCAAAGATTGTGTAGCACGCAGATCACAAAATGCATATCATGTAAATTGGTCAGTGAGTTACTGCTTTTGTCTGAGAGATTATTTTGGTATTTGCAGTTTATAAATTAAAATCCTAACCTTGAACAGTGAGCTATTAACCATCATCAAAGAGCTGCATGAAAACTTCAAGGTATAGATTCGAACATTATGATTTTCCCCAGTGTTTCCTTATCCTAAAGTTGGGAAATGGGTTCATTATGATAGAAATCAATTCTGATTATTAAAGAGAACCCCCCAACCATGGTGTTATGTTTTAGATTCTGAGTGTGTGCTTCTTTAGTGTTCCAAAGCCATCCTGTGCCATGGGCACTCCCTAACGTTTTGCTGACTGGTACTGGTGGTACCTGACTCTGACTGACCCTGGCCTCTGCCTGAACAGGCACAGGGCCAGTGCTATTCTGAAAGAGACACTTAAAGATACTGTGAAACACCTACATACACTAGGGTGCACTATGGATTAGGGTACCCCTATGATTGGCATGACCTCTCCTATAAGGCCCTAGTTCATAATAGGGAAGGGAGATTAGAACTACCTTTAAGTCCCTAGAATATAATAGGGCATGGCAGTTTAGAGGCCAGCAGCCCTTCCTGCGTTTGCATGTGTGCACCGCTGAAGCCTGAGGTCAGTTTAAAAGTAGCCCTGTGTTGTAGGACTGCTGTTAAAATGCAAATTGTTCCCAAACTCGACTTTTGGGTTCATGGAACTTATAAATTGATCAACTACAATACTGGGGAAAAATTAAGTTAAGTGCAAAAATGTTTTCCACTTAACTATGGCTGTATCATATGTGCAATAATCTACACGAAGAGGGGTGGAGAGGAAAGAAAAACATATAACAAAGCGTACAAGCAGTGACACAGTTGTGTATTATGAAAATCTTTCCTCACTCACACACAATGTGTGTGACATGCTTCATCATCCGGTCTGCTGCAACCCCCAGGCGTAGCCACGCTCAGGGCGGAGCATAGGGAGGGAAAACATAAAATAGAAGGACAAAGTGCAACACAAAACTGAAAGTGACAACAATGTTCACAACAGGAAAAGACAATCCAGGACGGGGTACTGTAACAGAACAAAAAGTGCAGTCAAAAATAGCGAAGTTAAAACTGGCTCCTGGATACCCAAATTAACTTTATTGGTAGGTTCCAAAGACAGGATTAAAACTGATTTACGGATGGTGGTGTTAAAGTAGGAAATTAGGAACCCCTAACACCCCTCCTTTACTGCTAATGTCAACATGTTTCAACCTAAGCGTGCCCTCAATGGTCGGTCACATCGGCCTTCTTCAGGACGTCTGGCTGTCCCAGTTTCATATAGTAACCCCCTTACCGTAGTCTGGTGCTATAGAGGTACTAGTAGATTTCTCAATCAATTAGGTCCATGTGGAGGGAATTCGGCCAACACGGATGACATGTACTGCAAGGAAATAAATAGCATTCACAACTGTCAATAAGGCCAAATGTTGCCTATACTGCAGTGTTTCAAAACAACGTATTCTCTCGTCTTGCGTAATGCTCCTCCATCTTAAATATATTTCTTTATTTCAAACCCACAGGCAACTGCTAGCCAGTCAGTTGACCCTACCTTAAACCAATTGTCACAAAAATTGATAAAAAAGAGTGTCCCACTAATCTTTTGAAATACCAAACATATTGTAAATGGCTCTCACAGGAAGATTATAATCTCCACTAGGTGACTTCATGATCTTTTCGTAATCCATGATATGTGCCCATATATATGTGTATGGATGTATCCTCCTCGTTCATTAAAAATAGTACCAACTCACCGAGTTTATTAGGAGATTAAACTCGACCTGACGTCTGGGGGGAGGAGTTCCAAAGAACACAACCTATGTCATAAAACAAATGGAGATTCACAAATGCAGAAATGCCAGAATCACAACATGTATCCATGTCTACATAGCTATGCGCCACTCTAGACAGGTATAAATAGGTTATTTTGAAACACTGCAGTATAGGCAACATTTGGCCTTGTTGACAGTTGTGAATGCTATTTATTTCCATGATGAAGCATGTCACAAACATTGTGTGTGAGTGAGGGTAGTTTTTCATAATACACAACCGTGTCATTGCTTGTACGCTTTGTTATATGTTTTTCTTTCCTCTCCACTCCATTATATTTACTTTAGGGGGTTTGGGGTGGTAGAGTTGTGTGCAGACCCTCTCCCCTCCCATGTGTGAGAGAATGTATCATATTTGCCACATAATACATCATCTCCTCCATAATCTAACAATTTGACCCAAAACAATTTTGTAGCTCAAACGGATCAAAAATTACTAAAATATATGTGACTTATGTTCTGTGAAGTGTAGGGCCCTTTGCAAAGGTTGACTGGTCACCTTTCCCTCTGCTGCATTTGTATGTTACACAGGTACTAATGAGGCAAAAGCTTTGCAGGGGCTGTTAGTATGTATATATATATATATTAAAATAATAAAGTATCATAAAATGCACTGCATCACACTGCAGCCTTTTTATTGTTGCATCATTTAGTCAATACTGCAACATAATTTTGACCTCCATTGCTGCATAACTCCAGTGGCCCGAAAGAAGGCTGCACATGTTAAAAGTGTTTGTGCATGAAGCAGAGACCATGAAGTTTGCAAACTTAGGGGCAGATTACGAAGGCAGGCGGACTTCAGTCTGTCCGCCATCGAATCGGGCAATGGGACCACTGGGCTTCAAGGTGGCGGCCCCACGATAGGCATTACAATGCGACCGCCACTATGGCGTTTGCCGTGCCTATCTTTTACATTGCAGCAGGTGCTGCTGGCTGCATCATCTGCCGCAATGTAAAAACTGACATGTTACATATATCACTGCACTACGTGGCAGGCACAATGCGGTGCCTGCCACATGGTGCAATGATATGTAGGGGGGCTTATTAGATGCCCCCCAGGTCCCATGTCTGGGGCAGGGGGGCAAGGGGCCTGCTATGGCCCTCCAATGTCCCTTTCCACCAAAATGTCATGGTGGGTGAACTGCCATGGATAGGCTGGCGGATAAGGAGTATCGTAATCCTTACTGTGGTGCCTGGTAGGTACCACCAGCATTGTAGGAACCACGAGCCCCTCCGCCGCACTGGCGGGCTCAAGGAGCCAGTCGGGTGAGTGGCGGTTGGTCTTTCCAACCACCAGGGAACCACCTGCCATTGTAATATGGTTGGCATAGATGCAGTCACCGATGGCGGTGGGACGCCACTGACGGGGTGATGTGGCGGTTCCACCTCCATTATAATCACCCCATAAGTTTGGTATGCATGCAAATCCTACATTGCCAACCCCTGGTAAGTTGCACCTCTACTGCTGAAAAAGGCCAATGGAGGAACCAATGGATGCGGCGGACTGGCCTCAAGGATCTTGTGACCTCAGTGACATTCACTGTCAATCTAAGGTGTGCTTCTTCGTATGCCTGCTCGCAAAACTGGAGGTGAACTGCACTATGGATTGTGGTGGACAAGCCTTCAAGGTTAACTCACACTTGCCACCGTTAGGGTCCACCTTCGGGTGCTAAGACACCAGGGCTTCTAAGGGCTATCGGTCCTCCTAAGGTGTAGCATCAGAATGAGCTCGGTCAGGAGTGCAGTCTGGTGGACTGGTCATGGACTTTTTCTTTTCTGATTCTGTTTTCTATTTTGCTTTTATCACTGTGTTGTGTTATTCTGCTGCAGGTCTTATTATTAAAGCGCCGGGACACTCTTTTTGAGTAGCCGTGCGCTATACAAAAATAAATATAACATAACATAACATAACATGAAGGCTGAAAATGGTGCGCCAGTTCCAAATTCAGCAGCTCTGGCCAGAGTGCCACATCCTCTCCCACACTGAACACCATAGTGCCCCACTGAGAGAAACTTGCACTGCCTTCAGCTACAAGTCAATTGTGCTGCAACTAAATTCAAATTATGCACTAGACAACAGTAAAATGCTGCCTGAAAAAAAATGAAGAACACCCTGAAAAAAGCAAACACTCATAAGGAATGCAAGAATAAGCAAATCATGTGAAATGTATTCAGAAACAACATGGTTACCTTAACAGTTTTAAACTCATCATTCAGAAATCAGTAAGCGATTTTTCCTGAAAAATTCAGGACATGGCTACAGGACCAGGAAGGGACCCGTTTCAATGTTCATTGCTTATATCCTTTCAAAATGTAAGCAGTTTGGTTTAAAAAAAATCACATCCCGGAACACAGAGCCGCAGTACACATTTTATAAGCTAAAATAATTAAAACAGTTGAAAACGATTGTATTAAACATTTCCACTTCACCCATCAACCAGGTATTGCAGTCCCTTTAGGAATAGTGCTCTTCCCCACCCTGGGAAAACAATGTTGTTTAAAGAAAGAAGAAAAAAAGAATCTGGCCTGTCTGCTGATCACTCTTTATTGCTTAATTTCATTTTTTTTTCTCTCCGTCTGGAGGTTTTTCTTTGGGATTATAAAACGGTCAGTAAATGAGGAAATATCTAGCCAAAGTGTCCGCCTATTTTGGATCCATTTCACAGAGAAACAAATTAAGAAAAGGAGATGCAAGCGAGAGTACATGAGAGCTCTTGAAATCAGAACTTAAGGAGGAGCGAGACAGAGACAGAAATGGGTATGAAGGAAAGAGACAGTTGTTTTCCCCTTCTCTGCCCTTCCCAGGAGCTGAGCCTTGCTGCAGCATAACAAAGGGCAGAGGGCGGGGGGGCCTCTTTAACTCCAGGCAGGTCAAGTGCAGGGCCATTAGGTAGCGCTTTCACGCGCTAATGGCCCTGCCACAGACAGGAGAGAGAGGGGAAATTCTTTTGTCCCCTCGTCTCCCCCACCCTTGTCCCCAGTTTCCCCCCCACTCCAAAATCTGGGGGGGTGTGGGAGGGCAGGCTTGATATCAGGCGAGGAGGCTGAAGAATAGGTTTAACCCCTTCCATGCTCATGACGAGCTCAGCTCGGCATGAGGCACAGTTGAGCTGTGCTGATGACGAGCTGAGCTCGTCATGACACCAGCAAAATGGCAATTTCCACCACAGGGGAAAAATAACCACAGCAGCGATGTGGTTAAAGGAAGGTTTATTAATAAGTGGTAAAGAAGTTGAAGGTTGTTGAGTTATTGGTTTTGGATGTTTTACAGCTTCATCCGAGTCCGACGAGGATGGTGAAGTCCGGTCTTCGGTTTGTCCTTGATTGTGGTGTGTTCCCCGGAGGCTCATAGAAGAACAAAGAAATGAAAGGAGCCGTTAGAATAATGTAATGCTGTTTCAAAATGTCATACCGCTATAACATCACAGTATACAAGTGTACCTAAGCGTTTGGAGAATAGTCCCACCACACAAAGTAAAGGTTGAAAAAGAGGAAAAGAATAGGTGTTTCTACAACACCCAAAATATTATCATGACTGTTATCAGCTAGTGTTCGATTAGAAAAGAAGGGTACAGGAGCAGACCGTTCCTACGGTAACATGGGATTTAAACTAAGGCAGAGTTTCATTCACAAAGAACTTAGGGATACCACTTTGTTGGACGCTACCCACACCCGTTCGTTTACCACCCTCTCCCGTCTATTCCCAGTTTACAATCACTAACCTGGCTCCGCCGTAACTCTCCTGAGTCACGGCCGCTCTCCAGCCACCTCCGGACACCACCAATCTTCGGACCACGTTTCGTCTTCGTCCTCGGTGGTTCCTGATGTCCAGGTCTTCTTTTGGTCGAGTTCTGCGTCTTTTTCCTGCTTTAAGCCGGGTCCCGCGTTTTCCTGCTTGCACTCGGGTCCCGCGTCTTCCCGCTTGAAACCGGGTCCTGCGTCTTCCTGCTTGTATTCGGGTCCCGCGTCTTCTCGCTTGAAACCAGGTCCCGCGTCTTCCTGCTTGTGTTCGGGTCCCGCGTCTTCCTTCCACGCTGTCCTTGTTCCACCGACTTCCTCCCCGTAACGGTTATTCCACTCCTCTCTTATTGGCCCTGGGTAACTGCTTCCGGTGTTCGAGGGAGGGACTTCCGGGTTGTGTCCCCGTTCGTATCCCTGCAAAGACAGATGAGAGGAGTCTGGATACCGTAGTTGAAGGGGTCTGGTAGGCAATCTCTCACAGGGGGATATATCCCCTGCGTCCCCCACACTTCCTACGCCCATGACCTTGGGTATAGGCTGCGCCACTGCTCCCGCCGCTGGTTTCCCCTCTGTGCCGTGCTCGGAAGGGCCGTCCCAGCCCGAGAGTTACCGTAGGTGGGAAGAGCCGCCGCTCAAGTTCAGGAACTCGTCGAGGTAAGGGGGGGAAAGTGCCAGAGAGCAGGAATGTGTTTATAACAAGGGTGGAAGAGGGGCTGTCAGAAGCACACGCGAGAGCAGGTGTGCTTTGCCAGCCCCAGACAACCAGCCTTTGGTATTTTATGAGGGGGGCTGCTTCTGTGTGTCTGTTTTCTAATCTCGCACACCGTAGCTTTTACACAGCTGTGCTCTCCCGCAGAAGTGGGGTATGTGCATGCAAGACGGTATACACCAACGTCGTCTCATAAACCAGGGCCGCCACCCCAGGCCTGTTTGGTAGATCTGCCCCATGCCAGCGCCAGAAGTGATCTTTTTCGAATGTGTGATCTTGTGCCTGCGTCTGTAAGAAGCCCCGGCGGAACTGTATAGGTCTGAAATTACCAATAAGGCTGTAAGAGTCCAAACCAACCTAAAGTTAGTCTGCCAGGCAGAGTTACGTTTTCACTCAACCTAGATTGAGCGCATATGGTGGTCAGTGCCGGCTTTAGCGCTGGTGGCGCCAAGTGCGACAATCACTTTTGGTGCCTGTTCTGACATGGTTTTTGGCTCTATTTCGGAGTGATGATGACTTTAAGCTTGCTAACATCTATAATCTGTATTCTTACCTTGTGTTGGCCCTTTTAAGCCCTTTCTTCCAGACCTAGAAGAGGATAGCTGCTTAATATGATGATAGATCCCTTATTCTTGACTCTAATCCATCTATTGCCTATTGGCTTTGACATAATTATGTGTCCTTTCATCATCCTGCCTATAGTAGAGGGTGGATCCTGTAGTCCTGACTTTATATTAGATATTGGTATGGTTTGTGTAGGTACTCTGACAGAGTTATGTGTTACTTCATCCTTCTCAGGTCTACAAGGCCCAGAACTAGAGAGACTCCATTTTGCTTTCCATCCCTGCAGAACTGAGATGCTTGCAGGGTAAAGTTAATATTTTAGTTTTGAGCTGTTGTTCACTTGGAGAGAACCGGTCTGGGCCAGCCCTTATTGGTAGGCTGTATTATTCTCTGTGTGGAAGACACCACAAAAGGCCGGCCGGCTGGGTGTGTGTCCTTGACACGGAATGGCGCAGAGATCTGATGGGCGGCGGGCTGATGGCTGGAACTTTCCATGAGGAGACAGCATTCCATATTAGTGAAGTGTAGAGGCGGAGTCAGTTAGTTGAGTTGGAGGAGCAGAAAGAGTTTGAGCTGGAAGGAGTTGAGTTGGATTGGAGCAGAGGAGAAGAGACATAAGATGCTTGGAACAGAGAGAAGACAGACAGACAGTCAGTGAGCTGGAACTGAAGGAAGCAGTCAGAAGCAGTTACTTATCAGGAGGAGTTGTGAATAGCTGGAGTCTGAAGTAATGACTTTTGGAAGAGACTGAAGTTATATCGTGGATTAATCAGTGGGAGCAGCTGGAGTGAATTGGACATTGGCACAGAGACAATCAGACAGAGTGAAGAAGCTAGTGGAGCGAACGGTTATCAGAGCGGCAGAAACCATTAGACTGAAGTTGGAAGGTGGAGAGAGTTCGTGGGGGAGAGGAATCCAGTGCAGAGTGATCAGCGCAGATGTGTGTCCAAGAGTGCAGGAGAGGATCTAAGACGAGCTAAGGCACAGACGACAGAGGAGCCCAGATGACAGCTAGAGCAAGACCCCACAGTCCTTAGGTGATATTGTTCCTTATCTTTAAATATTAACCTTGTCCATATATGTCTAATCCTTTTTCTTTCAGCGGTGTGCAGTCTATTTACAGTTCCTGTTAGTTACATGTGGATGTGATATATTAATAGAGCTTTACAGAGACCCCGCAGATCTGTGTATGTGTCTTTTCCCATTTTATTGTTATTGTAATAAAGATACCCCAGTTCTTAGTGAACCAGCATGTGCCTCATATTCTTGTTCAATCAGGGTAACCTGTTCTTCTAGTCAGGCATTGTTTTCATGAACGGATGTAATTCCCGGTCAGGTAAGTAGTGACTGAGCAATGAGGGAGAGAGGGGCCCCTTGAGGAGGAGAATAGATTGTACATCATCTAATTTGGTAAACTGTTGTGTGCTATAATATTGTAGTATCATATCCTGAGTAGCCAATGAGAGATTCCTTCCAAAGGTATTCAAAGGAAAGTGATCGTCGTTGGTAAGCGGCGTTAATGAGAACACCAGGCGGGAAACTGGTGTGTAGGTCCGCCGGATTGCGGATCGGGCTGTGAGTGAGAGAACACTAGGGAGGAGACTAGTGTGTAGGTCCGCCGGATTGTGGACCGGGCTGTGAGGGAGAGAACACTAGGGAGACTAGTGTGTAGGCATGAAGGATTGCGACTTGCCGAGCGAGCACTGACTGTGGTCAGTGTGTAATGGTAACTAATCAGAACTGCCTTAGGGTAGATTAGTCTGGACCCATGTGGTCGCGAGACTATGAGGTATGAGTGTGGTGTAGGGCATGGACGTCCTTAGTAATCAGTGAGTATTCCTAGTAATCCCTATAGATTTAGTGGTGTTTCTGATGATATGAGCTTGTATATTGCGAGTTCCCCATCCTCAGGTAGGTACCCAGGTGCCTGGATAGATGGGTCCTGAGGAGGGAGGTGGTTACGTTCCAGCTGGGTTGGAGGTGCTCTGAGGAGCTGATCCTATCTGGTCTGAGAATCCGGCCGTTACAGTGCCCCACACCCCATGACTGTTTCCTCGGATTCTCTCACTACCACCGGGCAAAAGTGGACCTCATCTCTAATCATAAGACATTGCTTAACACAGCACCCTCCCTAAGTCAGTTCTCCCCTCCACTGGTCAGCGCCCTAAAGGCGGTTAGTTTATTCTATGGCAAATTCTGGGATGTGCCGCGTCTGGGATGTTTATTTGAAGTGTTGGGCGCAGTTCTTTAATGCTTGGTGGAGCCAGCTGCTTCTGTGCACTGTAACAGAGCTGTCAGTGCTGTGTGCAGAACTGTGGGCGCTGTGCCTGCCAGAAATTGGGGGTTTGCCAGTGCTGTGAGGCAGGGAGCAGCTTCCGCTGTGCCACCTGACAGAACTGGGTCGCTGATGTACCACGTGGCATTGTTTAGCTGCTCTTATGTTTGGGACAGAGTTTGAGCTTGAGTTTAAAATATTTGTAAAGCGCACTTTCACCAGCGGTTTCATGGCGCTACAAAAGACAGCTCTCCGGAGTAGGAGTGGGGGGCGCAGAATAGGAAGAGGGGAACAGCAAGTGGTTTAGTTAAAACATTTGACAAATAGGTGGGCCTTAAGTTGCTTTCGAAATTGAGGGTACAGAGTTATAGATCTGAGCTCAAGAGGAAGGGAGTTCCACAGGAGTGGGGCAAGGGTTGCAAACTTGGATCCTCCCATTTCTTTCTCCGAAAGCGGGGGGCTGAAAGCAGGAATTGCGAGGAGGAGCGCAGTTCTCTGGTTGGAACATAGGGAACAATTTCAGATGTTATAAAGGCCAGAGTCGCGCCCAGTCGTGCTTGAAAGGTGATAGAAGCAAGTTTAAACTGGACGCGTTCACGGACCGGAAGCCAGTGTAGAGATCTGAGGAGGGGAGTTACATGATGAGATTTCGGAAGATTGAACACCAATCGTGCCGCCTGGTTCTGGATAAATTGCAGCCGCCGTAGACTATATGCAGGGATCCCCGCATATAGGGCGTTGCCATAATCCAGGCGGGATATGACCATTGCCAGATTGATCAGTTTCAGGGCATCGAAGGTGAAGAAGCGAGATACCCTGCGGATGGTGCGTAGTGACAGAAAGGAGGAGGACACCACGGAACTGACCTGGGAGTGAAGAGTGAGCTGAGAGTTGAGTTTGATACCTAGAGTTTTGACTGAGGTAGAGGGGACAGGGGGGGGGGAACCTAGGGAAGGGGGCCAGAAGAGTGAGGACCAAGGACCGGAGCAACCACCTGTTAGCACCAGCTAGGTCTTATCTGGGTTAAGTTTCAGGTGGTTGTAGTTCATCCAGTCCTGGATAAAAATCATAATAGACTGGAGTTGGAGATAGAAGTAGGGGAAGAAGACAGGTTGAAGACAAGTTGAAGGTCGTCAGCATAATTGTATATGCTGAAGTCCATTTGTTGTAGTGAAAAAATGAGAGGGGCAATATAAAGGTTGAACATGAGGGGTGAGAGGGAGGAACCTTGGGGGACCCCGCACTGAAGTTTTTGGAAGTCCGCAGAGAAGTTTCCCTGGCGAACCGCCTGGGTGCGGTCCCTCAGGAAGGAGGATAGCCATACCAGCGCGGAACCTCCGATCCCCGCCGGCTTGACACGGGAAAGTAAGATGGTGTGATCAACCGTGTCAAAGGCGGCTGAAAGATCGAGGAGAACCAAGGCCTGGGCCTGGTTGGTATCCATTCCCTCCCTGAGGTTGTCGAGGACCGAGAGAACTACGGACTCCGTAGAGTGTGCGGGGCGGAAACCGGCCTGGCGAGGGGCGAGAATCCCATACTCCTCCACAAAGGTGCTCAGAGACCTGGTGACATGGCGTTCGAGCACCTTCGCCAGGAATGGTAGGAGGGAGATAGGGCGGTAGTTGGCGGGGATCGAAGGATCTGCGCCCAGTTTTTTTAAGATGGGGACAATAAAAGCGGTTTTCAGTGGGTTGGCTTCAACCCACTGGGAAAGAGAGCTGTTAAGGAAGTGAAGGGGGGGGGGTCTGGACAGGTTGTATAGATGTGGCGAAGGATGTGTGCAGGGCAAGTGTCCAATGGGGATCCGGATTTGACAAGAGGAATTATTGAGGCCATGGAGTCTTTAGTCAGGGGAGGAAAAGCATCGAGTTGTCCTTTAGATGGGGGCACTGCGGGTCAACAAAAGTCAGAGGGGGTGAGGGAATGTTGGCTTTTATGATGGCAATCTTCTCGATAAAGTAATTATTTAAAGAGTGGCAAAGGTCCTGGGACGGGGAGGGCTTGAGAGATGTCCTATCAGAAAAAGCCAGGTTGTGGACAATTGAGATTTCCCTCGGTTTATTCTCAGCTGCATGGATCTTTGCGGAAAAGTAGGCCGTTTTTGCAGCCAGGATGGCCTTCTTATATTGAGCAAGGAGAGTGGTAAACTCAGCTCTAAGTGAGGGAGAGTAGTTCTTCCTCCAAGCGCGCTCGGCGCGGCGTACTGCAAGTTTGATGGTTTTAAGATCCTCATTGAACCATAAGTTGGCATCTTTCTCCCGTTTAGATGACACCCGCTTCAACGGGGTGATTGAATCGCAGCTAGAGGAGAGCCAATGTTCAATGGCAGCGGCCTGAGAAAGAGAGGACAGGCCTTGTAGGGTAGGGTAGGAGGAAGCTAATAGCGCAGATAAATTCTCCGGGTCCACTCGGCTCCAAGAGCGGACCCAAACGGTCTTAGGGAGCAGGGGCCTGGTAGGGGGATTGATGGGAAGGGTAAACGAGATCAGATAATGGTCGGACCAAGTGCAAGGCGAGATGGTCAGAGAGTCTATTGGGCAGTTCAAGGACCAAATCTGGTCTAAAATGTGTCCTTTGACGTGAGTGGGAGAATGAACATGTGATACAAAATTAAGAGATAAGAGTGTATCTGAGAATTCCCTAGAGGAAGGGCATTCCGCAGGATCTGAAGGCCAAAAGTTAAAATCTCCCAGTAATAGAATGGAGGAGTTATTGACCGTCAGTGTGGAAAGTACCTTCTGAAAATCGGGAGGAAAGATAGGGGTGATTGAGGGGGTCGGTAAGTGAGGGCACAGGTGAGAGGAGGATTGATAGAAGTGCGGATAGCTAGTTACTCTGTTGTGGCAATATCTGGCAGAGGTAGGCAATGAAAGGGGAGGTCGGACCGGGCGATCACTGCTACGCCGCCCCCATTTCTACCTTTGGAACGATCTGCTCGAAGAGCATAGTATGGAGCAGGAAGAGTGGCCAGTAGGGAAGGGAGAGAGTCCTCGCTGAACCAAGTCTCTGTTAGAAAGAGAAGATCAGGTGCGTGGAGGTCTAGCAGTACCGACAGTTTGTGTGAGTGGGCTACTGCTGACCGGGTGTAGAGGTAATCGGTCGAGAGAGTTTTAGGTGAGACTGGGCTGGCATCCTCTCTGAGAGAGTGAGAGGGATTGGGGGGGGGTCGGAGGGTAGGGAGATGAAGAGGCGGGGGAAAGATCAAGTGTAGATATGAAAGAACGGGTAGAGGCAGGAAGAGGCCAGGGGCCCTGTAGGCTGCGGAGTTCGGAGGCGGAGTAAGTGATGATTGGAGCAGAGTGGCATGCCCCTAGCCCCGGTCGGCCGCGGACGGGCGCAGACGGGCTTGCCTTAGGCGTGCCTTCGGCGCGCAAACGGCGCTCCCGCTGCGCTCGTCCGCTGCGCTCGTCCGCTGCGCTCGTCCGCTGCGCTTCCTCCAGTGGCACATTTTATAGTGAGGGAAAGGCGGGGGGGTGTGTGGCCAGAGGGGGGGCGTGGCCTCGCTGCACGCCGTCAATGGCGGCGGCCAGAGGGCGTTTGTCGGAGTTAGGGAGGCGCTGCTTGCATTCAGCAGGCTCCCAAGACGTGTGCAACAGGCGTTGGCAGGTAGGATAATTATTGGTAAAACACAGATTCAATTAACACTCAAAAGATTAAAAGTTTTAAAATCGGCAGCAAACACAAAATGCAGCTCCCGGCTTCCGCCTCAGGAGTGACGAGTCTTTTAAAAGCGCGCTGGCATTCAGCGCCTTTTAAACTGGGCGGGGGGGCGTGGCCAGAGGGGGGCGTGGCCTCGCTGCACGCCGTCAATGGCGGCGGCCAGAGGGCGTTTGTCGGAGGTAGGGAGGCGCTGCTTGCATTCAGCAGGCTCCCAAGACGTGTGCAACAGGCGTTGGCAGGTAGGATAATTATTGGTAAAACACAGATTCAATTAACACTCAAAAGATTAAAAGTTTTAAAATCGGCAGCAAACACAAAATGCAGCTCCCGGCTTCCGCCTCAGGAGTGACGAGTCTTTTAAAAGCACGCTCGCATTCAGCGCCTTTTAAACTGGATGGGGGGGCGTGGCCAGAGGGGGGCGTGGCTTCGCTGCACGCCGTCAATGGCGGCGGCCAGAGGGCGTTTGTCGGAGTTAGGGAGGCGCTGCTTGCATTCAGCAGGCTCCCAAGACGTGTGCAACAGGCGTTGGCAGGTAGGATAATTATTGGTAAAACACAGATTCAATTAACACTCAAAAGATTAAAAGTTTTAAAATCGGCAGCAAACACAAAATGCAGCTCCCGGCTTCCGCCTCAGGAGTGACGAGTCTTTTAAAAGCACGCTCGCATTCAGCGCCTTTTAAACTGGATGGGGGGGCGTGGCCAGAGGGGGGCGTGGCTTCGCTGCACGCCGTCAATGGCGGCGGCCAGAGGGCGTTTGTCGGAGTTAGGGAGGCGCTGCTTGCATTCAGCAGGCTCCCAAGACGTGTGCAACAGGCGTTGGCAGGTAGGATAATTATTGTTAAAACACAGATTCAATTAACACTCAAAAGATTAAACGTTTTAAAATCGGCAGCAAAC
The DNA here is from genome assembly GCF_964263255.1 of Lissotriton vulgaris. Taxonomy (NCBI): domain Eukaryota; kingdom Metazoa; phylum Chordata; class Amphibia; order Caudata; family Salamandridae; genus Lissotriton; species Lissotriton vulgaris. The sequence goes on from NC_141697.1 coordinate 10,636,374, forward strand.
ACAAAATGCAGCTCCCGGCTTCCGCCTCAGGAGTGACGAGTCTTTTAAAAGCGTGCTTGCATTCAGCGCCTTTTAAACTGGGCGGGGGGGCGTGGCCAGAGGGGGGCGTGGCCTCGCTGCACGCCGTCAATGGCGGCGGCCAGAGGGCGTTTGTCGGAGGTAGGGAGGCGCTGCTTGCATTCAGCAGGCTCCCAAGACGTGTGCAACAGGCTTTGGCAGGTAGGATAATTATTGGTAAAACACAGATTCAATTAACACTCAAAAGATTAAAAGTTTTGAAATCGGCAGCAAACACAAAATGCAGCTCCCGGCTTCCGCCTCAGGAGTGACGAGTCTTTTGTTGCTGTGATGGGTGAAATAACTAGGATACTACGGTGTAGCAGAGCTGTTGTTACTGCTGCGTGCCTTGGCTCGATTGTTGCTTTGGCGAGCAGCCTTTTTGTACATCTAGCCGAACGTACCTACCTTCTCAACCTATGGGAGCAAAACAGTACCCCAAAATTTAGACACCCCCAAAATACCTCTATTAGAGCTTCCATATTTCACTGGTTCGGAGACGGTGTTAATCCTCAGTTCCCTGAGGGAATGTGTTGCCGTGCTATGTCACTTCCTAAACAGCAAAATCTCGCAAATACAATTCATTAAATAATTGTGCCCACTCAATAATTGAATTCTAGATCAAATCTAAGTTCAAGAGTTTCTTTTATAACCAGATTTTAAATAAAGCGGAACAGAGTCAATGCCATGAAGGCTCTCGATGCAGAGTTATACAGAGAATGCAAAAATGAGAAATGATTCTAAGCCCTGAATGGGCAACAAATTCAAGAATAAAACGACCAGCACCCCCGCAGTGTCCAAGCCTTCAGGAAAGTCTTTAAACTCTCCGCAAAAATCAAGTTGAAAAAAAGATATATTATTCTAACATATGAAGTTACTGGATCTGCAGTTTCACTGTGGTTGGAGCAATTTTAACATTTTCTTAAACAAATTAGAGCCGTGAAAGATAAACATTACACTGCGTTACCACTCAAGCGCTATCTCACTGTGTGAATAAATATTCTGAACCCTCCAGGCTAATGTCGTCCAGAGATGCTCGAACAAAACATGGTTCATTAACAGTAACATGTTATGTGAATGAATAGGACACAGTGAACAAACAGTGAGACCATCGCACATTTTTCAAGTTGGAATTGAATTGGGTAAGGTTCATCAAGAGCAGAATGAGAATAACAGTGGAAACAAACCAGTGCATTTCAGTTTGACTATGTGCTAAGGAGCTTGCTAAGAGAGAAGGTGGGAGGGGTGGGGAGGTTGGGAAGAAGGATGTCAAACGTTTCTAAATATGCTGCCATGCGGGTTGGTGCGCAGCAGCAGGCCCTTTCCCAAAAATATCTGCAGTGGCATAACAACGTGCCCCCCAGCTGCAGGGGGCCACCTCAGCACAGTACTCTGGCCTGAGAGCTCCTGATTAAATTCCGCACCGAGGGTCCCTCAATGTACCTTGCAGGGGGGACCCCCTCAGGTTTCGTTACGCCATGGGTTATCTGGTCACCGTTCAATTGCTGATTGCTATATTTAAACATTAAACTGATTCTAATGAGGTGAAACCTTTGCCTAGACAGAGTTAACATATATAACAAGCATTGGCATAGCCAATAGGTCTCGCTTTTGGGACCTTATAAGTATTTAGTTATGCAGCACAATATCCTTGGTGCAACAACAACAGTTGCATGGCTAAACACTTATAGGGTCCCAAAGGCGAGACCTATTGGCTACGCCAATGCTTTTTTGTATTTGTTCTCCATCGTGTTCTTTACCCTCCCCTTGCTCCTCCTCCCCAATCCCTCTGCCTTGCGAGATCCTCAAGATTGACTTCCTTTTTGTCTACCTTTAACATCACTGCCCAACCTTTACTGCTTCTCTGGATTACTCCGCTTCAGGTGTATGGCTTTGACCTCTCTTATAACTTCACTTAGGAACACTTATGTTTCCCACACTTGTTTTAATTTGCAAGTTGCTATTGTTCATCTTTAAGTCATTTTCTTGGGGTTCAGGGGTATTCCATGGTCGCTGGCTGTATCCCATGTGGATATTTCTGATTTCCATCAGTGTCCCAGGGTCGCAATGCATCTGCACTATAGCTGGATACACAACTTTCTCCCTTGGGCCACTTGACTTGCTCAGGATAGAAAGGACGAGCAGTCAAACCTTACTCCGTTAGGTGGAGGAGATTAGAAACTTAGCTACAGTGTTGCACCCGGAGTAAAACTCATTGCCCTGCCTCTGCTTGACTTAAGAAAACAAGCATTAAAAATGCAATAGGTCTTGCCTTTCATTAAGGTAAAGCCATTTGCTTTGCTATACAATACCATTAGCAAAGCAAATGGCTTTAACTTAATCAAAGGCGAGACCTATTGCATTTTCAATGCTTGTCTACTTTACCTTTCATTCGCCTGTACCCACACAGACGCCATGCAGTCTACTGGAAGAAATACCTTGTACATGAAACTACTCCAACCCCATTATCAGCCACTAATTAAATGTATTCCCTGTGCATTCTCATTGTCAAACATACACAGGGAGAGGGTCCCCTGCCCATTTCTTGAATGATGCTAGGATGAGGTGGCATGTACCTCACTGGTCGGGTTGTTTAGCACTCTGGTACATGTTGTTAGCATGGACTGCTTTGCCTTTTCTTGTTGTATCAATCAGAGTTGTTTTCTGGCAGTAGACTTTAAAGTTTCTCTTTTGGACTATGTGATCCTGAGTTCTATGAAGTGAACAAAAAATATTGAGAAGCTGCTGAGGTCTCACCTTTGGGGATCACAGAAGCAAGAAAGATGGCTGCGGTGAGGAAGCCCCGCATGTTGTTGGAGGACGAATGGAGCTGGGCAGTGCAGAAGATCAGGTCTGAGCAGTCCTTCAGGCCTCCTCCATGTCTGATTGTCTGGCCATTGTATGTATTCAGTTGCAGTGAATAGAGGGGAGGTCCTGCCTGAGCACTGATGTGGCGGTCTCGTTATTTTCCGCTGGTCAGTGATTGGGTGCGACTCTCAACCATCACTCCACCCAAAGGATTATTGAAAGAACAGCCTGTCCTGCAGTAATGCACTTCTCTCTACCAACAGCTTCATTAGGTCATGTATTATGTACACTGACACACCCTTTCTGAGATGAGAAATAGTTTTGGGCATCTTTCCTTTGGTCAGCTTCCAATGCAGTTTCTGAACAGCTCAGGTCTATCCAGCATTTATTAGACCGCAGAAGGTGGCACTTCATTTGGTGAGATCAGTACTAAAAATGGCTGAAACCAAGTCATAGTTGCCGTGTCTTGGGGGCTGTTCCAGTAACATGCTTGACTCCACCTTGAATTTTCGAGGAACTTAGCACTTCCTGTTATCAAGGCAACAACTGAAGTGATTGACGTCACACATGATAGCTCATGAAGTTTAGGATGGTATTTGCACCCGCAAACGAGGCACAGTGTCCTGTCCTTGCTGCTCTTTCTCGGATGGACTAATCTCGAACTGAGGGTTAGAGTCATCGATTTGAAAATTACAATCACATTTGTAGGAAATTGGGTTACAAGTCGACTGGGGTGAAACCCTATTCAAGTAGCAACACAATTCGTGTCAAGGTGAAAAACAAGCAAATCTCAAATTAACCTGTGCTTAACCATCTGGTAGCTTCGCACAAAAGCTGTCAGGCTTAACGTAGAGACAATGTGTAAAAATGTATGCAGCCCTTCAATTAGTAATAAAGTGAAAACACAACACAAGAAAAATCCCACACCAATTTAGAAACTTAGAGTAAAATGTAATAAATAATTTGTCACCAAAACAGCAAAAATGTACTCGTTAGAACGAGTGGTATGCAATTTTAAAGATTTAGGTAAGAATAGGGTGCAAAAGCACAAATCGCCAACTTTGGTTATCTGATTACACCGAACTGGGACAAACTCACAAGTTCAGATTGACCACGATGGAGCGCTGACCGGATACGAGGACCAGGGTAGGCCAGCTGAACAAAGTACCTTAAATCCAGGTTACAGAGTGCTGCGAGGTCCCGCGTCTAGGATGCATTGCACATTAGTGGTTTAGGGCCGAGATGAATGGTCCTTCGTCGAGAATGCATTGCACCACAGCCATTATGAGCAGCTGCAGAGCAGTGATATAAGGTCCTATGATGAGGGCGTGCCACGCTGCAGCTGTTCTATGGAGTTGCAATGAAAAATCCTACATCAAGGATGCATTGCGCAGCAGCCTTTCCAATGATAAGTGGGGTCCTGCCTTAAGGTTGCAGCGTGCAGCAGCAATCCTGTGGGAAACCAGTGGCTTTTGCAGTCCCCCCCCCCTTACATTTTTGGCCACATTTTGACCACTGGATGCTGATATTCTGACTTTGATTGAGCCCTGGGCTTTAATAACCAGACCCAGGGCCTGTGCTCTGATTAAAAGTACAGGTCACACAATTGATGGACGGAATACAGAACAAATCATAACATCCACCCTGAGTCAAGAGATCTGGGTTTAATCCAACATGCTTTCGCTCACCATGTGTAATGGCTGGATTTTCTGTTTAGATGGGATCAGCCCCCAGGGGCCCCTGTGACCCAGCCAAAACGTACTCACCTTCCCTCCTCAGATCGTATCCACAATGAATAGATATACAGATATATATATATATATATACAAGTCGCGCCTAAGGATGGGGAATGACAATATATGTATGTATAGATTTTCTACAATATCTTATTCACATCAGTTGGTCTCGCGGCCACCCCGACCCAGACCGTTCTACCCTAGGGCAGATCTGACACACAATCCGGTGTGTCTACACATGGGCCTGCAGAACCCAATGCTCCCTTTTCCAAACTGTTCGCAATCCTGCGAAACTACACACTAGTTCGACCTCCTAGTGTTCTCACTTATTCAAGCCACAATCCAGTGGGTATACACACTGGTAATCCCCCCCAGTGCTCTCACTAACGCCGCATATCAACGACGACCACATTCCTATGAACAGTTATCAGGATAATATCTCAGTTACCTACTCGGAATAAAACTACAATAATAACTTTGAATATAGTTCCAGATTGAATAGTGTACTCCCTGCTCTTGGCATCAAAGGTCCACTCACTCCCTCTTTATTCGGTCACCATTTACCTGATCGGGATTTCTCATCCGTTCACCCAAACAGCTTTCGACTAGAAGTGCAGTTTACCGAGATTGAACATAAGCACCAGGTACACAATAATTCTATATGAATTAGGGTATTTATTAACAATAGACACAAATCACATTACTATGCAGCATCACTTTAGCAAGAAAAGGTAAAGATTAGAGTGCACATCCTAATTAAGGTAGACAGATATCACCTTGTTAGTGGGAAGTCTGGACTCGGCAGTCATCTAGGTTCCCTTCTCGTCTCTGTATCCTGGCTCGCCTTGCAGTCACCCTCAGCCGTCACAAGTACACGTCTGCACCGCTAGGCTCAACCTCGTCTGCTTCCCCTCAGGACACCGGAACCTTGCTGATTATTAGCTACCGTCTCTCTCTCTCTCTGTATCAGTGCGCTCCGCGCTACTTCTCGTTCAGTCTTTCTCAGAGAGTTTCGGTCTTAAATCTTTCTCCGACTTCAAAGATGGCGATTCGTCCACCATGAAAATGAATAATGGCAGAGATGCTAACGGCTAGATGCCGCCTACGGACTAACTGACAAACTGACTAACACCTTCGCTAATATCAAAGCCCGTTCCTTCATGGAAATTCACGGCCAGTAACCTGCCGCCCACCAAATTCTTGTACCTCCCCGTACCAAGGACACTTTCCCAGCCGGCCGGCCTGAAGTTGTGTCTTCGGAGTGGAGAAAAATACATTCCTTCGATAAGGGTCAGCCTGAACCGGTTCTCTCCAAGCGAACAACAGCTTGAAACTAAAACATTACACTTCACCTAGAAAGCCTTCTCGAGCTACCGGGCAGAAAGCAAAATGGAGTCTGTCTCGTTTAAGGCCTACGGAGCCCACAATATGCAAAGCTCCATGGAAAATAGCCCAGCATGTTAGCAAATGAGCGAATCATGACTAATACTTATATATCTATCCCCTAACTTAAATTCATAAGCCTTACTCTAAGGAAAATAGTACGAAAATGCCCTAATATATGTAAGATAGGGTCCCTGTCTATCGGCCTAATCCCTATACTATGGGGGTGATAGGCTGGAGTCACTCTCCATCATTCTCCTTCTCCAAAGAGCTAGCAAAAAGGCAGCCATAACATTACACCCCTTGACTCCAGTCTATTAACCACAAACTAAATGGAGCTAACGTCAGTAGACGAATAATATGAAACAAAATTAACTGATCTACGACCCTTACTGAGTCTAAAAAATTGTAGCAGGGAAGGGATACACTGAATAAAGCAACAAATAGCTATTAGGATACAAATAGTAACAATAACCCCCCCTAAAATTTGTCATATGAAATGCATGTCAGGGAGCCAATTAAAAAGCCAGTCAAAGAAACCCTGATCTATATGTTCTCTAATTTCTGCAGTCAAGTCGTGGAGTTTATTAATGTGGGATTGGATAGCTTTAGAATGGTCAGACAAATTAAAACAGCATAGACCTTCAAAATCAGAACATTCATGTCCATGTTTCAACAATAAGTAATCGATAGCGGCGCGATTTTGCAAAATAGCTCTACGTTCACCTTGGGAATCTAATAATAAATCAGATAAAACAGTAGATGTTTGGTTTATGGACTTGACCATCCAGCAGGCCATTTTGCCGATTGTTTTGGCATTATAAACGGCCAATGCTGGAACTCCAATAATAGAAAAAGCTAAACCAAGATATTCTGATCTAGAATAGAGGTGAACAGAGGAATCACAATCTTCATGCAATGACATTGAATCACGTACAATACGGGAATGTGAAGTAGGATGTGAGGAAAACATTAGCAAACTTAATCTAGTGATGGCACATGGGCCACCAGAAATATTCGCAGGAATATAGGGCCAAGATGAATTCCCACAGGAAAAGAGCCATCCAGCTGGCAACAGCATTGAACGATAATGGCTAGTGGCTACTAATAAACGTTTACATGTCATGTTATTTGTAACTGAAAGACATGAATTAGGAAGTCTCTTCAAACATAACAAACGTTGATGAGGTGAAAAAGTAGTAGCGGCTTGGAGCTTCAGCCGCAAACATTCAGTAATAGCTTTAGGGTTACAGGTCATTATGAAGCAAAGGTCTCCAGGGGTAATATTAAAAGTAGTAATTCTGGAATCAATAGGGACATCAAGGTCTGGAATAAGAGTACATAAGGGACAGAATTCATGGGCCGCGAAATCACCCAGAATAACATTAGGTCGGGCATTAGATACATTGAAGATATGATGAAGGGTTTCAGTGGATGCAGGGACAGCTACCAAGCAGGTCGCTAAAATGTCAGTAACACTCTTCATGGGGGTAAGGCAAAAATGCGGAGAGTTCGTCACCCGCCTTGCGAGTGTGATCCAGAAATTAGACGATCTATCCCACGCAGACCGCGGGGCTCTTATTATCCCATCAACCGACGTCGGTGGATCCTCTCCTCTCCCGGCGTAGCAAGCCAAAAGGAGTCCAACGCCGACACATCCTGCAGCAGCAATCCAAAGAATGATCTGAAAGAATACAAATACAGGCCTTAATCATTCTCGTAAGTAACATTTATCAGCTGGGACAGCTTCCCAGCCATCTTTCCCTGGCTTCATCACCAAAACGGTGTTGTCATGACCGGTCGCAATAATATCAGCCTGTTCAGGGGGATTTTTAGGCGATTGCACCCATATTTTAGCTCCAGGAAGATCAGACGATCCGAAGCCTTTTTGTCCTCGCACAGTTAGCAACGTTGGGGCAGGGCCTTTTTTGATCTCACCACTGAAGACAGGCATAATCAGTAACTGAGCAACACGGTCAGACTTTTTGATGAACAAATCCGTCTCACTGCTATTAAGCAGGAGAACTTTAATCTCTCCCTGGTAATCACTGTCAATTACTCCTCCGAGTACTTGTACACCTTTCAGGGCCAGGCCAGACCTAGGGGCAATTAATCCAAAACTACCGGCAGGTATACAGACACCAATGCCAGTTTTAACAATGATTCGATCTTTTCCGGGAAATGTTACATCATTTAAAGCATGCAGGTCGAGGCCTGCGGAACCTGGGGTCGCTCTACATGGAGCCAAAGCACCGGGGGTAAGTTCCCAATACATTACAGTATTTGCTATAGTATTTGGTTTTGCATCAACATGTGGAGGAAATAAACGCATCAAAGGAGATTCAGCATGTAACAAGGGGTGATTATTCAAAATTAACAAAGCCTGAAGTAGGACATCTCTCCACTGGCTGTAACGGTCATCAGTCAACTTGCGCAACTGTTCTTTCAACAAGCCATTCATTCTCTCAATCAGTCCTGAAGCCTGTGGATAATATGGAATATGAAACACCCAATCAATATTATTTTCCGCACAGAATTCCTGCACCAATCTTCCACGAAAGTGGGATGCATTGTCTGATTGAATTTGGAATGGGACACCATAGTACAGAATAATTAGCTCCAGGGTTTTAATGGTATTTACTTGGGTAGCGTTTTTACAAGGGAAAGCGACCAAAAGGCCACTATAAGTGTCAACCACAGTACAAATATATTGACAATTTCTGCTCATAGGGAGCGGACCAATATAATCAATCTGCCAAATTTGGGCGGGCAATTTACCTCGATGCAAGTGTCCTCGAACAATCTGAGGCACCTCTTTTTTCCTAGAATGCTGACAAATGGGACAATGTAGAATGACATCTTTTATGAAAGAAAAGGGAATATGAATTCCTCTATCGGCAGCCCACCTGTTAGTGGCTTTCTCTCCAAAATGTCCTGCTTTTTGATGGGCCCACTTCGCCAATCCCGCCAAATCAGAATCCTGCATGTCCACCACTGCCTCAGCAATTTTAGACTTTTCATCTGCAATGTTATGGAAAAATTTGTCAAGGGAGTCAATTGGAGTGTGAGCATCCACATGAAAGATTGTTACAGTACTCTGCGGGAGCAATTCCCAGATTTCTTGCCATAGCTCTTTGCCCCACAGCTCCTTGGAATGCAATTCCCAATTATGAGAATGCCATGTAGGTAACCACACCGCTAGTCCATTTGCAGTGGACCAGGAATCAGTGAAAATATGACATGTACCAGGCAATTCCTGTTTCAATACTTGGTAAACTGCATAGAGTTCAGCATATTGACTACTCTTACCGTCTCCAGTTGTGGTTAACAATTTCTTTGTAATCGGATTAAAAGAAACAGCTTTCCAATGTCTTTTGTCACCAATGAACTTCGCAGAACCATCCGTAAACCACACATGTTTTCTATCCTCCGCGGACAGATCATCAAATGATTTACCCCACTTCACGGGAGACTCCTGCACTACGGGAACCGAACATTCACTGTCACTCTCATTGGAGGGCGCCTGCGCCACTCGCTCATGTAAAACCGCCACACCTTTCGGACCCACACGTGCCCTGTCCTGAATGTACCATTTCCATTTAATCACACTAGCCTCCTGAGCATGTCCAATTCGATGGGACTTTGGTGAACTCAAAACCCACTGCATAATGGGAATTTCAGGCCTCAAAATCACAGCATGGCCTAGGGTCAATTGCTCGGTATCCACCAGAGCCCAATAACAAGCGAGCAACTGTTTTTCAAAAGGTGAGTAACGCTCACCAGCCTCTGGTAACTTTTTGGTCCAGAAACCTAATGGCACTTTTTGTCTGCCCTGCTTTTGCCACAAACTCCAATTGGCATACATGCCTTCCACGGACACATTCAAATCCACATCACCTTCACTCACGGGCCACAAATCCAACGCATACTGAATAGCCTCTTTAGCCAAATTAAAAGCAGTCTGTTGAGGTTCACCCCATTCAAACGCATTCTTTTTACGAGTGACTCGATACAGTGGAGCTAAGATTTGACTCAAATGGGGAATATGCTGACGCCAAAATCCAAACAATCCAATAAAGCATTGCGCTTCTTTCCTGTTTCTGGGAACAGCAAAATCAAGAATTTTTCGTTTAACCTGTGGAATCACTTCTCTGTGACCCTCATGCCAATTAATCCCTAAAAATTTTACAGCTTGGGATGGAGTTTGTAATTTGTCAGGATTGATTTCCCAACCTTTCGCTCGCAAACAGTCAATGATTTGATCTAAATGGGACTGCACCTGGTCCTGCGTTTCACCTTGAATCAAAATGTCGTCAATATAATGACAAACCTGAACTTGTGGATTCGTGGGCACTTCAGACAAATGTTCCGCCACCAGCCGGTGACAGATCGTAGGACTATGTACATAGCCTTGAGGAAGACTCCGGAACGTCATTTGACGTCCATTCCATGTGAAACTGAATTGTTCCTGACATTCGGGGGCAATAGGAATTGAAAAGAACGCGTTAGCAATATCAATAGAAGCATACCACGTACCTGGATGCTTTTGAATTCTCTGAATCAGTGTGACAATATCAGGGACAGCAACAGTCAATTTAGGTGTATTTTTATTTAATTCTCGATAATCAACAGTCATGCGCCAAGAGTTGTCACTTTTGCGCACGGGCCAAACGGGATTATTCCAAGCAGATGTGACCGGAGTAATGACTCCTGCGTCAACCAAATCCTGAATCGTAGCAGTAATTTCCTCATGACCACCTGGGATGCGATATTGCTTTTGAGAAATCACTTTCGTTGCTAAAGGTATTTTAATAGGTGGCATGCGTAAACGGCCAACCCGTACGGGTCTGGTCGAAATGTACTGTCGTGTACCAAATTGATAGCATCCATCATCTAAATGCAAAGTCATACCTTTCAAAATGTCAATTCCAATAATGTATTCCAAAAGTGGCACAACCAACACAGAGTATTCTCTACGAGGAATTCTACCAATTTTAATTTCGAGTGCAGTTTGAACTGCGGGTGTCTCCTTACCACCCAGACCAGTAATCGTAAAAGACTGTCCATTAAATTTTCTCGACTTACCATGAATTAAAGTGGCCTCCGCCCCAGTATCAACTAACGCTCAGGCCCTTTGGATATTACGATGTTTCCAAAAAATCTCAATATCTACATAGGGTCTATAATCTCTGTGGGCCCACTTGCGTACCGGAGCTTGACCTATTTCCTAGTCCTTATTCCTGCGCTCTGTCAACCAAGACAAATCAGGGTAAATATTCTCGGCTTTCTTCGGTATTAGAATGTCTTGTTCATATCCGTCTCCAGTACGAAACGGATTAGTGTCAGATTCAAAAAGTTGCGAGTTACGGTCAGAGAGTCTGTTACGATCCTCCCTCTTTCTTACGTCAGGGGAATAACTCCTTGCATCTCGTCGTCTGCTAGAAACACAATCATCTCTTCCCCTTTCACGATCATCCTCTCTCCCCCTCCCATCAGTACGACGAGGGGATCCATCACGTTCATAGCGCCGCTCATCACGGCGATCAGAATTCGCACGTCGTCTCTCATCACCACTGTCATCCGAACCACGATCATACTCATTCTTCCGCACACGACGGGCACCCTCCTTTCGATCCAAACCACGCTTACGAAACATGTCCCATAAGCGATTATTAGGCTCGCCATCAATATCTTCCCTTTTGACACCATCAGCAATGAGAGCAAGAAACATGTCACGTCTAGAGAACTTATAGTCCCCACCAGTACGACCTTCAGGTCGAGATTGTCTTTCAGGTTTAAACCATTCACCCAGCTCACCAAGCTGACGAACAGACTCCAGCACAACAGACAAAGGATTGCCAGTTTGATTAATCAATAATGTCATCATGACCTGCTTATAAGCAACAGGAGAAGAACGGATAATGCGATTACGCACAGAAGATGTCAAAAGACCATCCAATAACTTGTCAGCAGTACTAAGGAAGATACACGTTTTCATGACTTCCTCTTTTAAACGTTGCGACGCATCGCGCAGAGTGTACCACGGTTTCTCATCAATAGGCCAATCAGATTCAGTTGGATATTTATGATTACAGCCGTCAGACGCAAGCTGGAGCAAAGAAATTTGACCAGCACCATTGTAATTCCGAAAATGATCCTGAATCGTAGAATCAGAACTCAAAGAGCAAAATCGTAAGCAATCAACAGCATCGAGCATAATACCGGCAGCGCCAAGCTCATAAAGGCGCACCATCCAGGTAAGCAAGGCCTCACCAGGCCGTTGTCGAAATCGTTGTAAAATGTCACCAACTTCCTGCTGAGTAAAGTCTTCAATACAATCAAGAGCTATACCACCCGGATTACCAGGGGCCTGTTGTAATTTTCGTCGAAAAATCGGGTGAGCAGAAACTGCGGGAAGAGCTTCCGAGGAAGCCCGCATCTTAGATTTAACAGCACAATCAGGGCAAGCTACGTCATCCACACGGGAAGAACGAGCGCGGTCACAATCTGGAATTGAAGCAGATTTACAATCACGTCCGGAGCGAGAAGACTCGCGCTTGTCACCCTCCTCTGCCGAGGAGTCAGAAGTATGAGAATCCCAGATATTACCGTCCCACTCATCGGGGTTCCAATCCATTCCAGCTTTTGCTACAACCATACGCACTTTGCGTGAAGACACACGTCCATGCCGATGTTTATACTTATATCGTGCAATACGGACCGCAGCCCTTTCGGCAATGGTCTGATATGTTTCAAGTTTGTCGGCAAGCAATTTATTTTGACAACGCAACAAAGTATGCGCATTTTGCAACTCAACACACTGACCTTCCATGTCTTTAAACTGTTTCTGTAGCTGAACTAACCTCTCATGCAATATCCTATATGCATTAAGAACAATCCACCCTCTGCGTCCTAAAATAGGAAGCTCATCACCCTTCACTACTGGCGCTTTCTGTAAGCACGACACAACATCGGCAGGCTCCGCCTGCTCCAAGCATGAAGACCAATTTTCACTCAAACCAGTAGAATCGGCCCACTCACGGGCCAAAGCCTCGTAAGGGGTACATTCCCAGCCGGGAATCTGAATCGGTAATTTGAAAACCGACGATGATTTCTTCGCAAACATAATGACACAACAACGTTATATACACAATTATAAACAAAATTATACACGTACAAGCCGAGCGCAAACCAACAAGATTAAATCAACACAATGCACACAGGCTTCGTAAACAGTTCGTGACGCCAGATGTAATGGCTGGATTTTCTGTTTAGATGGGATCAGCCCCCAGGGGCCCCTGTGACCCAGCCAAAACGTACTCACCTTCCCTCCTCAGATCGTATCCACAATGAATAGATATACAGATATATATATATATATACAAGTCGCGCCTAAGGATGGGGAATGACAATATATGTATGTATAGATTTTCTACAATATCTTATTCACATCAGTTGGTCTCGCGGCCACCCCGACCCAGACCGTTCTACCCTAGGGCAGATCTAAAACACAATCCGGTGTGTCTACACATGGGCCTGCAGAACCCAATGCTCCCTTTTCCAAACTGTTCGCAATCCTGCGAAACTACACACTAGTTCGACCTCCTAGTGTTCTCACTTATTCAAGCCACAATCCAGTGGGTATACACACTGGTAATCCCCCCCAGTGCTCTCACTAACGCCGCATATCAACGACGACCACATTCCTATGAACAGTTATCAGGATAATATCTCAGTTACCTACTCGGAATAAAACTACAATAATAACTTTGAATATAGTTCCAGATTGAATAGTGTACTCCCTGCTCTTGGCATCAAAGGTCCACTCACTCCCTCTTTATTCGGTCACCATTTACCTGATCGGGATTTCTCATCCGTTCACCCAAACAGCTTTCGACTAGAAGTGCAGTTTACCGAGATTGAACATAAGCACCAGGTACACAATAATTCTATATGAATTAGGGTATTTATTAACAATAGACACAAATCACATTACTATGCAGCATCACTTTAGCAAGAAAAGGTAAAGATTAGAGTGCACATCCTAATTAAGGTAGACAGATATCACCTTGTTAGTGGGAAGTCTGGACTCGGCAGTCATCTAGGTTCCCTTCTCGTCTCTGTATCCTGGCTCGCCTTGCAGTCACCCTCAGCCGTCACAAGTACACGTCTGCACCGCTAGGCTCAACCTCGTCTGCTTCCCCTCAGGACACCGGAACCTTGCTGATTATTAGCTACCGTCTCTCTCTCTCTCTGTATCAGTGCGCTCCGCGCTACTTCTCGTTCAGTCTTTCTCAGAGAGTTTCGGTCTTAAATCTTTCTCCGACTTCAAAGATGGCGATTCGTCCACCATGAAAATGAATAATGGCAGAGATGCTAACGGCTAGATGCCGCCTATGGACTAACTGACAAACTGACTAACACCTTCGCTAATATCAAAGCCCGTTCCTTCATGGAAATTCACGGCCAGTAACCTGCCGCCCACCAAATTCTTGTACCTCCCCGTACCAAGGACACTTTCCCAGCCGGCCGGCCTGAAGTTGTGTCTTCGGAGTGGAGAAAAATACATTCCTTCGATAAGGGTCAGCCTGAACCGGTTCTCTCCAAGCGAACAACAGCTTGAAACTAAAACATTACACTTCACCTAGAAAGCCTTCTCGAGCTACCGGGCAGAAAGCAAAATGGAGTCTGTCTCCTTTAAGGCCTACGGAGCCCACAATATGCATAGCTCCATGGAAAATAGCCCAGCATGTTAGCAAATGAGCGAATCATGACTAATACTTATATATCTATCCCCTAACTTAAATTCATAAGCCTTACTCTAAGGAAAATAGTACGAAAATGCCCTAATATATGTAAGATAGGGTCCCTGTCTATCGGCCTAATCCCTATACTATGGGGGTGATAGGCTGGAGTCACTCTCCATCATTCTCCTTCTCCAAAGAGCTAGCAAAAAGGCAGCCATAACACCATGCCACCCCAGTTTAGACCTGCCCAAATGCAAATCAGTCTTGACCCAGTGCCTCATGGGAACAATCCAGACCGAACTGCCAAGCCAGGTCCTCGCTGGACCGGAAACAAGCATCCTAAGACCGGTTTCAGGGTTTCACCCCTCATCAGCCAGAATCGCTTGAATCCAGTGGCACAGTGAGCCTGGGATCCACGTCAGGGCATACCCGGCGCACTTAGAGCGAGGAAGCAAAAGACACACAATTGATGGACGGAATGCAGAACAAATCAAAACATTCACCCCCAGTCAAGAAATCTGGGTGAAATCATCATTCTTCTGCTCACCATATGTAGGAGAGTAGGGTCTGCTATCCTATGGTCACCCCAAATTTTTGCTTTTTGCTTCACTGGTTTCTGACTTAATGTGGCTGTGGGCCTGCTAATCAGACCCACAGCCTGCTGTTCTCTCTCTAAATTACTGCCAATGCACTCTAGGTGCATTACGAATTGGAACTGGTTCACCTTATGAGCCCCTGTAATAGTGCACCCTAGGTGCCCAGGGCATAGGTGTATCCAAGGCCTACCAGGGGCTGCAGCACGTATTGTGCCACCCCTGGCCTGGCCTCCATATTTGACACAACTGGCTGATCACTCAGCTGGGGTAAGTCGGTGTAACCACCTCTTACTTAGGTACAGTATGTCTGTGCCTAACCCTAAACTGGACACATATGTTCCTATCAGCCACTCCTATGGAAGGCCTCATCAATCCTGGAGGCAGAGTGCTTGGAAATATGTGAGATGGTGCTCTAGCATGAGCTGAGCCTGTCTGCAGCTGTCGGGAACAACTCCCTGAGCTGTTCCGGGATATTGCCATACCATATACTCTTAAGTGCATTATAATCCTCGCGGTTAAATGCAATCTTTGGTTTGGCTTTATCAAAACATGTCGAGTAAGGTGTCATACGAATTGGAATACTATCCCCTCGCCAATTCTGGCGACGGGGATAGCATTCCACCCTTCTAGAGGGACACGACATGTGCGTAGCCTTAACCCCGGTTAAAGTTAAACAGAGCCTCAGCTTCACAAAATGGACGCTGCCACCACAGACACAAGTCTGGCCTCCTGCTGCTGACCGAAACTCGGCAGATGGTGGCCTGGACAAAGGGTTTCCTGCCTTGGGAGGTGCGAGCACCACCCCAGACAGGATTTTGTGTATTGGGTAGGACAGGGCTGAATAGAATCAGACATGCCCGGGGCACACAAGGTGTCCCCGTGCATAGGCCAGTCCAAACCGGTTCTGGGGCCTTCCAGCCCCAGTCCTGGCGCGGAGCTGGACAAAGGAAAGGGGGTGTAACCGCCCCCCTTCCTGGTTCCTCCCAGAGGAGGGACCTAGTAGGTGATCCACCCCCAGTTTGGGAATAAGAGGGGGAGCAGTGCCATTGCACAGCAGATCATCCCGAAATCAACTTTAAACAAGAAGAAGACTGGACTTCGACATTCTGCTGCACAGAAGACTGAAGAGAATCTCCCTTGTGGCCTAGGAGTGGCCACCCTGTGAACACAGGTACCAACCAGCAACTCGACGTCTGCTTTGCCGCCGCCTCCCGCCGGAGACCGAGCCCAGAGCCCAACAAGAACCAGACTCCCAGACCTCTCAGAGCCCGATCCACAGTCCCTGCGAAGAAGGGACCGGTGGAGGCACCGAGTGACGTGGGACCGGACCTCTTGAAAGACACTCAAAAAGCTGACTGCGCAGCTTCTGAGGCATCCTCGACGTTGTGCTTTGGGGATTGAGAACCCCCACCACCGAGCAGCCCTTGCACCGAAGATCAGCCCTCCAGCATCTCCACGATCTGCGTGGGGCCCTTTTGCATTGTGCCACTCGACGCGCCATCCCGGCCACTAGCCACGTGGTCAGCGGCCATCTTGGCGACGAACCCGAAGATTTACACAGCAGGTCTGGTTGCTCCAGACCTACCCAAGCTCCTGTGAAAAGGAGCACCCGCTCTGACCTTGCTGGTCCGAGTGAACAGCATCTTTCAACTTCTGCGTGGCTTGCATTTGCCAAGGCCTGTTTGCTCCGATCAGGTCGCCGACACCGCCAACAGCGAGAAGCCTACGTGGGACAGCTCGTGACCGACTTCTGGACGTCCTCGACTCCGGGTATCCACGTGGCTGCAGAAAGAAGCTACCCGACAACGCCTGTTTGCACCCGACATCGCCTGGTTCCAATCTGGTTCCACGGTAGTCACTGGCTAGTGACTTTGAACACTGTCCCCTCTGCTTTCAGGTCTTCACATCTTCAGATCCACCCTTGGATCCACCAGAACTCTTCTCATCGAGCCGCCTGCAGCATCTTCAGCTCCAAGCACCATCGACCAGCGTGACGAAACCCGACACAACTTCGACCTTGTGCACCCGCTTCCTGTGGATGAGGTAACTCAGCTCCGCCGGTGCTCCTGCACTGGTACACATCCCAAGGGCCTGTGTTTTAAGTTTCAGCTCCGTAGGTCACTCAGAAGGTTCCTAACTTTCTAACTTTGTGCTTTTTACGCACCATAGACTTTGTATTGAGAAGTGCGTGCACTTTGAACACTGCACCCGAGTCCCGTGGGCCTTTCCCGACTTAGTTAACTCCAGTCTCGAATAGCTCCAGCGATTCCCAAGGCCCTAGGCCTCTTCACTTTCCTCCTGGTATCTCTTATACCACTTTCTTAGTATATGGTTTAGGTGGCCCCTAGGGCTCATCCACATTGTGCAACTTTTGTGTATTTTAAACTGTCTTGTGATTTAACGCTTGTGCTTCTGTGCTCATAAAGAGTCCAGGGGATTTTATAGTTAATAAATCAATATATATTTTCAATATATATCTGTGTGGTGTCCCTTTCATTTGGTATTCAAGGGGGTTGTGTATGGTATAACAGCTGGCTTCACATGCCTTTCAGAGTTTAGCCTAAGACTGCTTTGTCCACGTTACCACTAGGATAACTGGTCTACAAGGTTGAATTACAACCATCATCATAAGGGTTGCTTGGCATGGTACAAAGTGATCACTAGAATTAGTGAGCATTATATACCAGGCCAACTTCTCACATTGGTGAGCAGCGGATTGGGATCTGAGCTTGCTGTTGTTGTACCATTACAATCTTTGAGATTATCATTTGAAAGATCATACAGGTACCTGCTAGGTACATATAAAACAAGACTAGTATACTTAAGTTCTACTGAACTTAGTTGTTGTAGAGCAAAGGGAGTAGCACACCCTAGCTACAACTACTAGATAGCTTTAGTAGGTAAACACCAGTGTAGGTAGATTGCAACACATCCACCCACACTAGAGCAATGTCTGGAACAGAGGGGTCCAGTGGACTTACTCCTGTTGAGAGTGACCCTCCAAGGGCACCATCCCAGTTTGCTATTTTTCCCTTTAAGGAATTAAGACAGCTTTGTGTCTTAAGGGGTCTGAAGACAGGGCCTTCCCCTACTACAGACCACCTAAGAGAGCTCTTGGATCAGTCTGAGGCTCTAAAGACCTCTAAAGCAAACCCCACAGGGAATGCTGAAGGAGGCCATCCTTCAGAGGATGACACTGTAGACCCCCCTGCTCCTATCATCCTGGTAGATGAGGAAGCCTCCACCACTGGAGCTCCTCAGGTAGATGTAGAGGAAGAAGAAGAGGAGGAGGAGGTGGAAAGCAGTGAGTCAGATGATGACAGAGATAGTCAGGTGCTGGTCAGTAGACTGAACCAGGCTAACTTAAGTCAACTTGGGAATGAATCAGGTAACAACCCATTCAGACCCCCAGGTGGACTTAACCAGGAGCCTAGGAGGAGAAGGATTCACTCAGGTGACTCTGACAACTCCTATGCTTCTAGAGGTTCTCATGGTCACTCCAGAAGGAGGATGACTAGCCCTCAGAGAAGGGAACATGAGGCCAAATTGAGAGAATCTCAAATTAGAGAGGCTGAATTGAGAGTCCAGAGACAAGAGTTAGAGATTGCCCTGGCCCAAGAGAAACTTGCCAGTGTCACTATGGTGACACCTAACTTTGTGGACCCTGGACAATACATGCCAGGCGATGATTACCTGGTGACCAATGCCAGCAATGTCACTACTACACATAGTGTGGCACTTGTTAA
The DNA here is from genome assembly GCF_964263255.1 of Lissotriton vulgaris. Lineage (NCBI taxonomy): Eukaryota > Metazoa > Chordata > Amphibia > Caudata > Salamandridae > Lissotriton > Lissotriton vulgaris. Next base: position 10,655,447 of record NC_141697.1, read on the forward strand.
CTTTTCCTGGGGAGGGGTAACTGGCCTAAAGAAAGTTGTGGTTAGTGCTGATCTCCCAGTAGAATGTTTGTTGGGCAATGACCTGGAGAACTCTCTATGGTCAGAAGTTGAGTACAGGACTCATGCAGAGATGTTAGGGATATCATCACATGTCCTTGCTGTGACCAGGTCACAGGCCAAAAAGTGCCTCTCTGAACCTCAGGTCTTGGATCCTGGAACAATGGACCAAGTACCTCCCAAGAAGAAGAACAGGAGGGTTAAGGCTGCGCCTTCCCAACTGCCTACAAGTGAGGATCAGGCTTCACAGGAAACTGATCTTGAGACCCCTGAAGGAACTGTCCCTGAAGAACTTGAACCTGATCAGGTTGAGTTTCTGGGGACAGGGGGACCTTCTAGGGCAGACTTGGGGCAGGCTCAGTTAACCTGTCCTTCTCTTGAACCCCTCAGACAGCAGGCTGCTGCTGAGGCTGCTGGGAATGCTCAAGGTGCCCATAAAGTATATTGGGACGATGGACTCCTTTATTCAGAGGCTAGAGACCCCAAGCCTGGTGCTACCAGGAGGTTGGTTATACCTCTGCAATTTAGGGGCTTCCTACTCACCTTGGCCCATGATATTCCTTTAGCAGGACACCTAGGCCAGAACAAGACTTGGGACAGGCTTGTCCCTCACTTTCACTGGCCTCACATGTCTGAAGACACCAAGGAGTTTTGTCGCTCCTGTGAAACCTGCCAAGCCAGTGGTAAAGCAGGTGGAACAACAAAGGCCCCCCTGATACCACTACCTGTGGTGGGGGTTCCCTTTGAGAGAGTGGGGATTGATATTGTTGGTCCAATGGATCCCCCTACAGCATCTGGGCACAGATTCATACTGGTGGTAGTGGATCATGCCACCAGGTACCCAGAGGCAATTCCCCTTAGGACCACAACAGCCCCTGTTGTGGCCAGGGCCTTACTTGGAGTTTTCTCCAGAGTGGGGTTTCCTAAGGAGGTAATATCAGATAGAGGTACCAACTTCATGTCTGGATATTTGACAGCTATGTGGAAGGAATGTGGTGTAAACTACAAGTTCACCACTCCTTATCACCCACAATGCAATGGGCTTGTTGAAAGATTTAACAAGACCCTAAAGGGCATGATTAAAGGATTACCTGAAAAGCTCAGGCGAAGATGGGACATCCTTCTGCCCTGCCTTTTGTTCGCTTACAGAGAGGTCCCTCAAAAGGGGGTTGGCTTCAGCCCCTTTGAATTGTTGTTTGGGCACCCTGTAAGAGGACCCCTGTGTCTAGTGAAGGAAGGATGGGAGTTACCTCTCAAAAAGCCTAAACAGGACATAGTGGACTATGTACTTGGTCTCCGCTCCAGGATGGCAGAGTACATGGAAAAGGCATCCAAAAACCTTGAGGCTAGCCAAGAATTACAAAAAGCTTGGCATGACCAAAAGGCTGTCCTTGTTGAATTTCAGCCTGGACAGAAGGTATGGGTGTTGGAGCCAGTGGCCCCAGCAGCACTCCAAGACAAATGGTCTGGACCCCATACAATTCTGGAAAAGAAGGGAGAGGTTACCTACTTGGTGGACCTAGGAACTCCCAGGAGCCCCCACAGGGTGCTCCATGTGAACAGATTGAAGGCATATGTCAGCAGGGCAGACATGGGCTTGCTCATGGCTACAGATGAGGGACAGGAGGAAGAGAGTGACCCTCTCCCAGACCTGCTCACTCAGAACCCTGAGGATGGCTCAGTTGATGGTGTGGCCTTAGGTGGCAGCCTCACTGAACATCAGCAACATGACTGCAGACAAGTTCTACAGGCATACAGGCATATGTTCTCCTTGACACCCAGTCAGACTAACTGGTGTACACATGTGGTGGACACTGGTGACAGTCTTCCTGTAAAGAGCAAAATTTACAGGCAACCTGACCACGTCAGGGACTGTATAAAGACTGAGGTGCAAAAGATGCTGGAATTAGGTGTCATTGAGCCTTCAGAGAGCCCCTGGGCTAGCCCAGTGGTTCTGGTCCCCAAACCTCACACCAAAGATGGCAAGAGAGAGATGAGGTTCTGTGTGGATTACAGAGGACTCAATGCTGTCACCAGGACAGATGCACACCCTATTCCAAGGGCAGATGAGCTCATTGACAAGTTGGCTTCTGCCAAATATTTGAGCACATTTGACTTGACAGCTGGCTACTGGCAAATCAGGTTAGCTGAGGAGTCTAAAGCCAAGACAGCATTTTCTACCCCTAGTGGGCATTATCAGTTTGTGGTGATGCCCTTTGGTTTGAAAAATGCACCTGCCACCTTCCAAAGGTTGGTGAATCAAGTCCTCACTGGGTTGGATGACTTTTGTGCAGCTTATCTGGACGATATTGCTGTCTTTAGCTCCACCTGGGAGGATCACCTGGTCCACCTGAAGGAAGTGCTTGAGGCTCTGCAGAAGGCAGGCCTCACTATCAAGGCAACAAAGTGCCAGATAGGGCAGAGCAAGGTTGTATACCTGGGCCACCTTGTAGGTGGAGGCCAAGTTCAACCACTGGAGAGTAAGATCCAGACCATCAAGGACTGGTCCCCTCCAACTACCCAGACTCAGGTCAGAGCTTTCTTGGGCCTGACTGGGTACTACAGGAAGTTTGTTAAGAACTATGGGTCCATTGTGACTCCTCTTAATGATCTGACATCCAAGAAGATGCCCAAAAAGGTTCAGTGGACAGAAATCTGTCAAAAGGCATTTGATGACCAGAAGAAGGCCATGTGCTCTGCACCTATCCTGAAGAGTCCTGACTACTCAAGAGAGTTCATTGTCCAAACAGATGCTTCTGAGTTGGGAGTGGGAGCAGTGCTTTCACAGCTTAATGTAGATGGCCAGGACCAGCCCATTGCTTTCATTAGCAGAAGGCTGACCCCCAGAGAGAAACGTTGGTCAGCTATAGAGAGGGAGGCCTTTGCTGTGGTGTGGGCCCTGAAGAAGTTGAGACCATACTTATTTGGCACTCACTTCAAGATTCAGACCGACCATAAGCCCCTCCTATGGCTTAATCAGATGAAGGGTGAAAACCCCAAACTACTCAGGTGGACCATTTCCCTACAGGGGATGGACTTTACAGTGGAGCACCGCCCAGGGACTGACCATGGCAACGCAGATGGTCTCTCCAGGTACTTCCACTTAGAACATGAAGACACAACTGGTCAAGGTTAGTCTAATGTCCCTGCGTTTGGGGGGGGGTTATGTAGGAGAGTAGGGTCTGCTATCCTATGGTCACCCCAAATTTCTGCTTTTTGCTTCACTGGTTTCTGACTTAATGTGGCTGTGGGCCTGCTAATCAGACCCACAGCCTGCTGTTCTCTCTCTAAATTACTGCCAATGCACTCTAGGTGCATTACGAATTGGAACTGGTTCACCTTATGAGCCCCTGTAATAGTGCACCCTAGGTGCCCAGGGCATAGGTGTATCCAAGGCCTACCAAGGGCTGCAGCACGTATTGTGCCACCCCTGGCCTGGCCTCCATATTTGACACAACTGGCTGATCACTCAGCTGGGGTAAGTCGGTGTAACCACCTCTTACTTAGGTACAGTATGTCTGTGCCTAACCCTAAACTGGACACATATGTTCCTATCAGCCACTCCTATGGAAGGCCTCATCAATCCTGGAGGCAGAGTGCTTGGAAATATGTGAGATGGTGCTCTAGCATGAGCTGAGCCTGTCTGCAGCTGTCGGGAACAACTCCCTGAGCTGTTCCGGGATATTGCCATACCATATACTCTTAAGTGCATTATAATCCTCGCGGTTAAATGCAATCTTTGGTTTGGCTTTATCAAAACATGTCGAGTAAGGTGTCATACGAATTGGAATACTATCCCCTCGCCAATTCTGGCGACGGGGATAGCATTCCACCCTTCTAGAGGGACACGACATGTGCGTAGCCTTAACCCCGGTTAAAGTTAAACAGAGCCTCAGCTTCACAAAATGGACGCTGCCACCACAGACACAAGTCTGGCCTCCTGCTGCTGACCGAAACTCGGCAGATGGTGGCCTGGACAAAGGGTTTCCTGCCTTGGGAGGTGCGAGCACCACCCCAGACAGGATTTTGTGTATTGGGTAGGACAGGGCTGAATAGAATCAGACATGCCCGGGGCACACAAGGTGTCCCCGTGCATAGGCCAGTCCAAACCGGTTCTGGGGCCTTCCAGCCCCAGTCCTGGCGCGGAGCTGGACAAAGGAAAGGGGGTGTAACCGCCCCCCTTCCTGGTTCCTCCCAGAGGAGGGACCTAGTAGGTGATCCACCCCCAGTTTGGGAATAAGAGGGGGAGCAGTGCCATTGCACAGCAGATCATCCCGAAATCAACTTTAAACAAGAAGAAGACTGGACTTCGACATTCTGCTGCACAGAAGACTGAAGAGAATCTCCCTTGTGGCCTAGGAGTGGCCACCCTGTGAACACAGGTACCAACCAGCAACTCGACGTCTGCTTTGCCGCCGCCTCCCGCCGGAGACCGAGCCCAGAGCCCGACAAGAACCAGACTCCCAGACCTCTCAGAGCCCGATCCACAGTCCCTGCGAAGAAGGGACCCGTGGAGGCACCGAGTGACGTGAGACCGGACCTCTTGGAAGACACTCGAAAAGCTGACTGCGCAGCTTCTGAGGCATCCTCGACGTTGTGCTTTGGGGATTGAGAACCCCCACCACCGAGCAGCCTTTGCACCGAAGATCAGCCCTCCAGCATCTCCACGATCTGCGTGGGGCCCTTTTGCATTGTGCCACTTGACGCGCCATCCCGGCCACTAGCCACGTGGTCAGCGGCCATCTTGGCGACGAACCCGAAGATTTACACAGCAGGTCTGGTTGCTCCAGACCTACCCAAGCTCCTGTGAAAAGGAGCACCCGCTCTGACCTTGCTGGTCCGAGTGAACAGCATCTTTCAACTTCTGCGTGGCTTGCATTTGCCAAGGCCTGTTTGCTCCGATCAGGTCGCCGACACCGCCAACAGCGAGAAGCCTACGTGGGACAGCTCGTGACCGACTCCTGGACGTCCTCGACCCCGGGTATCCACGTGGCTGCAGAAAGAAGCTACCTGACAACGCCTGTTTGCACCCGACATCGCCTGGTTCCAATCTGGTTCCACGGTAGTCACTGGCTAGTGACTTTGAACACTGTCCCCTCTGCTTTCAGGTCTTCACATCTTCAGATCCACCCTTGGATCCACCGGAACTCTTCTCATCGAGCCTCCTGCAGCATCTTCAGCTCCAAGCACCATCGACCAGCGTGACGAAACCCGACACAACTTCGACCCTGTGCACCCGCTTCCTGTGGGTGAGGTAACTCAGCTCCGCCGGTGCTCCTGCACTGGTACACATCCCAAGGGCCTGTGTTTTAAGTTTCAGCTCCGTAGGTCACTCGGAAGGTTCCTAACTTTCTAACTTTGTGCTTTTTACGCACCATAGACTTTGTATTGAGAAGTGCGTGCACTTTGAACACTGCACCCGAGTCCCGTGGGCCTTTCCCGACTTAGTTAACTCCAGTCTCGAATAGCTCCAGCGATTCCCAAGGCCCTAGGCCTCTTCACTTTCCTCCTGGTATCTCTTATACCACTTTCTTAGTATATGGTTTAGGTGGCCCCTAGGGCTCATCCACATTGTGCAACTTTTGTGTATTTTAAACTGTCTTGTGATTTAACGCTTGTGCTTCTGTGCTCATAAAGAGTCCAGGGGATTTTATAGTTAATAAATCAATATATATTTTCAATATATATCTGTGTGGTGTCCCTTTCATTTGGTATTCAAGGGGGTTGTGTATGGTATAACAGCTGGCTTCACATGCCTTTAAGAGTTTAGCCTAAGACTGCTTTGTCCACGTTACCACTAGGATAACTGGTCTACAAGGTTGAATTACAACCATCATCATAAGGGTTGCTTGGCATGGTACAAAGTGATCACTAGAATTAGTGAGCATTATATACCAGGCCAACTTCTCACACCATACCACCCAGTTTACACCTGGCCATATGCAAATCAGCCTTGACCCTGTGTCTCATGGGAACAGTACAGCCCAAACTTCCAAGTCAGGTCCTGTCTGGACCGGAAACATGCATCCTAGGACCGGTTTCAGGGTTTCACTCCTTATCAGCCAGGATAGCTTAAATCCAGTCCTCGGATGCTTATTTCCGGTCCAGGGAGGACCTGGAGACACAGGGTCAAGACTGATTTGCAAATGGCTGGGTCTAAACTAGGGTGGCGTAGTGGGCAAAAGAATGATTCTTGACTGGGGGAGAATGTTTGAATCATTCAGCATTCCGCCCTTCATTTGTTGCAGTTACACTTTTTGCCCTAAGTGGGATCGGTATGCCTAGACGTGGGTTCCTTGCTCACTTTGCCACTGGATTCAAGATAGCCTGGTTGATGAGGGCTGTTACCCCGAAACCGGTCAAAGGATGCTTGTTTCCGGTCCAGTGAGGACATGGCTTGGCAGTTCGGTCTGGACTGTTCCCATGAGCCACAGGGTCAAGACTGATTTGCATATGGCTGGGTCCAAACTGGGGTTGTGTAGTTGGCAATAGAACGACAGATTTAACCCAAACCACACCCTGCTTCCTCTCAGCACACTTGGGCCTGCTGTCCCTAGATGACGGCCAAGATCTCTACTATTGTGTGCTGTAAAGGTATTGCCATAGTGACCGAACTTTGGAAAAGTGGGATAGTTCATAATGCATAAGAGAAAGCTGGTTAAGCCAGTATGTGACTTGTAACCTCAAAATGCGGAATTTGGGGGTTTCTATCAAAAATTGCAAGAGTCTGCTGGGTGAAACAAAAACTGGGGACTGCCTTATTAATTCCAGGATGCCTGGTCGCCCTGGTGAGCCCCACCCCCCACTGGAAGCTTGGACTCTAAATCATGTCAATGCCTCGCAGCTTACTGGCTTTTTGTGTGGGTGCGGTGGAGTTTCTCTGGGGTTCTATCATCCTAGGCCCATGGGAATCCTGGTTTCTGCCACTGAGGACAGCTTTGATTTAGAACTGAAAGGGGGCCTCCTTCGGGCAGAGGCTCTGGCTCATTGGAGTGAAAAGGTAAAGATGCCTTCAAAGGGATTTGTTTTATACGTATTTGGTAACTTAAATTGATTTTAAAAGGATGAATTAATATTCCTAGTTGGGAACCAATCAAATTTTGTCCTGAATCGACTAGACGCTGCGCTACTCTCTGCGATTGCCGCCGTAACTAGACTATCGCCACAGGATTTGGGAAATATCTGTCCTGAAATTAATCTCCCTCACGTGATACGATTAGTTTCGACTTTGTTCTGCGTCCACAGCAGTTTTATAGAAGAGTGCACTGCATTCTGCCTGTGCCATTTGAACTAGACCATCGTCCTATGGCTAGTTGAATATATGCCCTGAAATTTACATTTCATATGTGTGAAGATCAGACACGACTTCACCTGTATCCTCGGTATATTGGGTTCTGATTTGGAGTCAAGATATTAACGACTCACAGTCAATCAAGTGAAGATATACTTCAACAAGCTAAATTTAACAAAGTGTAACTTACAATACGTATTTCATGCGACGAAGGTGCAGTATACACTGAATAGATTACAATACCTCTATACAGATCATAATTGACAGCAGTCCTGAGGATGGTTTCTACAATTAACTCTTAGGAAACCGAAACGTTGACCGTACATCTTATCCCTGTCTTGTTTTATTCAATGTGCTCTGGGATAGGTGCTTTTTAGGTTCTGTTAAGTCACGTAGTAATTTACTTATGTGTGTACCCACTGGCCTAATTTTTATCTGTTTACTTGTCTGTATATGAAGTCACTTATTTCAATGATTTTTTGATAAAACTATATTTTTCTAATACACCATGTGTCTTTGTTTGTATGTTGTGTCTTGATAAAACAAAGTGTCTATGTTGAATTACAAGTTAAATAGCATTTGATTGGTTCCCAACTTAGATTATTAATTCATCCTCTTAAAATCAATTTAAGTTACCAAATACGTATAAAACAAATCCTCTTGAAGGCATCTTTACCTTTTCACTTTAATTACCCAAGCCCTCAAGGGTACTTTCGGGTCGCTCACCTTTTGTAAATCTGGCTCATTGGAGGCGCTGTTGTGACTACATGCCTTACAGGAGACATTGGTGCCGGGCTGGATGCCTGAGAATGGGGACCTTTCGACTTGGTGATTGGAACTCGTCCCTATTGTCTCTGGACGCAGGGACTTGGGTGTTTGCTTTTTAAATACATTCTCTGGGTGCCCATCTGTCCCCTTCTACAGACTGCCCTCGCCTAGGGTGAGGCCAGCAAACTCTGTCCTCAGGGATCATCCCCAGAGTGAAGCATTAGGTCCCGGAGGTGCCCCTGATGCCAAACTCCAGTGAGGATACCCGGTAAACAGAAAGTATATGGAGGCCGAAAGCTCCTGGACCCAAATGAAATACATGGAAACTTAATGCTGTACATTTTAAAGGGAGGGGCTATTGTTTGTGCCTGCTAGGATTTTGTTTGTGGTATTGTTATTACTTGACTAGTCTATTGTGAGTTTTGGTTCTGAGAGGTGAGGGGGCTACCTCCCTATACTGTAACCCCTCCCAGAGTGTGTGTAGGGTGTATTCTGATTCCTCTGGGCTTGGTTTTATGGTTTTATGGATGGATGGACATTCGTGGTGTTTTGTGGTGCCTGGCCCTGGCCCTCGAGTTCATCTGCCAGGTGGCCCTGCATGTGGCAATAGTAGCAGTCCAGAGGGTCTGGTTGTTTCCAACCTCCTAGGTCTTTACCACCATAGCTGGGTTATAACCCTCTGGAATTCTGCGGTGGAGTTCCCCAGGAAGACTGGTACCATTTGCATGCTGCTCCCTCAAGAACCGTCTTTTTTGATTTGTTTTGGACCAGTTTAGCAGTGTCTCTCTGGGACTGCTCTTATTTGGAGATCATCCTGTGGGTCACTAATGAAGGAGTACGTGTGATTGCCAACACGTTCCGTACATGGCCTTCTTCCCTATGTGGTCAGTGGGGGCATTTTCTTGTGATAGGTGTTTGCCCTCTGTATGCGCTGCACTCTTTACTACTGCTACGCATTTGGATAAAGTAATCAACAGCTTAAAGGGGTCACCACATAATTCCAGACAGCCTTGTCTTTGACACCTCCTGATGCTTGTGGGCACAGTATTTGTGATTTGCAGCATTTCCAACGGTGCGTGGGTTCTAGCTTTTACCACCATTTCCCCCTGTGTCTGCCCCTGTGTAGCTCAATCACGACTCTCTTCCCTCTTCAGTATTTTATTGGCAAAAAGGTTTTGCCCTTTTAATGGCCTTAAGTAGGAGACGGGATGCATGAAGTACCCACGGCATTAGCAAGAAGCAAATATTCAAGAATGATTGCATGTTCTCCAAGACGATTCTGAAAAGGGGGTGGTGATGGACAGAGTTTCTGAATTAAGCAGAATACTCGTACCCAGTCAACAGATCAGGGCTTGATCCATCACCGTTTTTTAGCTCACTGCACCATCCCAGCTCAGAACCTGGCTACATGCAAATTAGTCTGTCCCAGTCCGAGTGCATCATGGGAACAGGGCAAACCAAACTACCAAGCCAATTCTTACACTGGGAAGGAAACAAGCTTCCGGGGACCGGTTTCTGGCATTACAGCCATCTTCGGCCCGGCTTGCTTGAATCCTGATGGTGCAATGAGCAAGGGACTCACATCTGAGTATACCCTTCCACGCTTGTGGTGGACAAAATGATTCAGAAAAGGGGGTGGTGATGGACAGAGTTTCTGAATTAAGCAGAATACTCCTACCCAGTCAACAGATCAGGGCTTGATCCATCACCGTTTAGCTCACTGCACCATCCCAGCTCAGAACCTGGCTACATGCAAATTAGTCTGTCCCTGTCCCAGTGCATCATGGGAACAGGGCAAACCAAACTACCAAGCCAATTCTTATACTGGGAAGGAAACAAGCTTCCGGGGACTGGTTTCTGGCATTACAGCCGTCTTCGGCCCGGCTTGCTTGAATCCTGATGGTGCAATGAGCAAGGGACTCACATCTGAGTATACCCTTCCACGCTTGTGGTGGACAAAATGATTCAGAAAAGGGGGTGGTGATGGACAGAGTTTCTGAATTAAGCAGAATACTCCTACCCAGTCAACAGATCAGGGCTTGATCCATCACCGTTTTTTAGCTCACTGCACCATCCCATATGGTATACTCAGACATGAGTCCCTTTCTCACTGCACCATTAGGATTCAAGCAAGCCGGGCCGAAGACGGCTGAAATGCCAGAAACCGGTCCCCGGTAGATTGTCTCCTTTCTGGTGAAGAATTGGCTTGGTAGTTTAGTCTGCCCTGTTCCCATGATGCACTGGGCCAGGGACAGACTGATTTGCATATAGCCAGGTTCTGAGCTGGGATGGTGCAGTGAGATAAATAACGGTGATGGATCAAGCCCTGATCTTTGGACTGGGTAAGAGTGGTCTGCTTTATTCAGATACTCTGTTCATCACCACCCCCTTTTCTGAATCGTTTTTGGCCACTATAGGTGTGGCAGGGTATACTCAGACATGAGTCCCTTTCTCACTGCACCATCAGGATTCAAGCAAGCCGGGCCGAAGATGGCTGAAATGCCAGAAACCGGTCCCCGGTAGCTTGTCTCCTTTCTGGTGAAGAATTGGCTTGGTAGTTTAGTCTGCCCTGTTCCCATGATGCACTGGGCCAGGGACAGACTGATTTGCATATAGCCAGGTTCTGAGCTGGGATGGTGCAGTGAGATAAGTAACGGTGATGGATCAAGCCCTGATCTTTGGACTGGGTAAGAGTGGTCTGCTTTATTCAGACACTTTGTTCATCACCACCCCCTTTTCTGAATCGTTGTTCTCCAAGACTGCCTCAGTGAAGGCAATCTGGTTGGTTGGTGATGTCTCCGCTTGTCTACCTGTTATGTGGGGGTGTTTTAATGATGTGTCTTGGGAAACGAGCTCCTGGGAAGGGGCAGGCCATAGTCCCATCGTCGGAAAACTGGATGTTCATTTTTTGTTTGACCATCAAATCTCATCCTAATAAATTGGCTGGAGACGAGGGAAAATATAATAGCTGTCCTCTGATGGGACTACCTTCTATATCCAGTTTTGGGGTTTCATGAAGGGGATCCTTTTCACCGTACCCAAAAACACTTGCATAACTGTAGTGTCTTTTGATATTGGGACCTTGTCTCCCCTGGGTCTATTAGGAAGCTGCATGGAGTATTGTTTACCAGTACAGTGACTATGGATTCTTCTGGTAGGCCCATGGTTCACAGTATGAGCCATGTGTGGTTTTATGCACTTTCTTCTCCAAGCTTCAGTTCCCGATATTCCTCCTTTGTTATCTGGGCAAATCCTGTAGCCTCTGTTAGAATTGGGGGTCTCTGGTTGGCGCAAGTATGCACTTGTGACAAGCAGAGACCTTCTCCTCTAAGTCAGGGCAAAGGATGACCCCTTAGAATTACCTTTGCTCACCCTCTAGGTGCGTGGCGTGAGCAGCCAAGGCTATTCTACAGGCGCTATGGATTTAAGCACTTGTAATAACACACACAGTAAAATGTACCAATCCCCCCAGAAATGGACACCAGGCAAGTATTATATATAAAAATACGTTCCACATGTAAAAATATATATATATATACATCAGGCTTATCACAAGACCAATAACGTTTTTATATGCCACAAGATTGAAAATAGGTAAATGTTCTCTTTGTTTACAGTTCTTAGGTCCTTGAGTCCTTTCAGGACTCACTAGCCGCTTAGTGGCGCTTCTGTGCGCTCCTCCCGGTGTGAACGGCAAACCCTACCGCGTCTCACGCATCCGGCGTGAGCACGGGTTCGATTCGTATCGTGAGCGCTGTCAGTTGAAGGGCGGCTCAGGCGGGGAGACCGGTGCACAAAGGCGATCGCCGCGCACAGTGCTCTCGAGGGGAAAGAAGAACGTTGCGGGCCCCTAGCCCGTGGTGAGCACTGTGCGCCGGTGAGCGGCGGCTCTTGGGGATTTCCATGAAGGCGGGTGCAGGGCGAGGGTGGCTCTCAGCAGAGCGAGGCTGGCACCCGAGGCTCCCAAGGCTTCAAGGAGTCTGGTCTCTGGGTCTGTTGGGTCCGGTGGGGACGACAGGCGGGAGCGTGGGGGGTGCACCAGCAGGCCTCCAACGGCGGTGATTCAGTGACTTCCCTCAGCGGGGGGAGAGCGGCTCGGCGGAGCGGGGCTCTCCCTCGGTGGGGACGGGGGAAGCACAGTTCGATCACGGCCTCGAGGAGGGGCTGGGGGGCACCACACGGGTCACGACAGCGAGCTTCCCAAGGCGGGGTGACACGGCGATTTCCCTCAGCGGCGGTAGAGCGGCTCGACGGAGCAGGGCTCTTTTTTGGCGTGTACGAGGAAACACGGTTTGGTCACGGCCTCACGGAGGGGCAGAAGTCCTCGTAATTACCGGCAGACGGGCAGAAAGCAGGTTGAGCCAGATGGTCCTGTGGCTCAGGTCAGGGGGCAAGCTCAGACAAGCCCTTGGAGAAAGTTTCAAGCACAAATCAGCAAAGTCTTTTCAGCTAGTCTTTTCCTCTCCTTTCTCAGCAAGGCAAGCAGCAGGCCAGTCCTTCCAGCGTCTTCTTCTCCTTCTAGTTGGGCAGAGGTTCTTTGTGGGAAACAGGATTCTGATTTACAAGGAGCAGGGTTCCTACTTTTATACAGCATTTCTTTTGTCTTTTCAGGCCAGGGGGGCCTTTGCATAACTTCATTCAGTCTTTGAGCACTTGTTGGGTGTACTTCTGGCTTCTGCTTTAAGTGTAAGGGGCAGGCACATCAGACGCTCCACAGGAGGTGGAGCCAGCATTGTGTGGAATGGGGCAGGCAGGAGTACCTTGTTGACAGTGCTTCGCCTTTCCTAGGCCAGGTGTCGGCTGAGTCATCAGTCGTTCCCCAGGGGGCGGAGTCAGCATTGTGGTGGCAGAGCACATCCCTTTTGAGAGTCCAGGGGCACTCCCACCTCCCACCAAGGTGTGATCCTTGCATTCACCACCTGTCATCCCCCAGCCCTGTCACTCACATAACCCAGACGGTCAGATACACATCCTAGCAGAGGCGGGCTGAAATGGTTAGGCAAGCAAATGCTAGCTTTCTAAAAGTAGCATTTGCAAACACAGGATATTAAAATAAACTTTACTAAAAGATGTATTTTATTATTCTGAGTTCAGGCATACTAAACTTAACTTTCTACCATGTTCCCTGAGGCTGCTGGGATTATAGGGTGTAATAACTCCAGCAGCTCATCTGGCCTAAGAGAACAGGTAGCCTTACAATAGTGAAAAACATTTGGCTGTAATTCACTATTAGGACATGCCACACCCATCAGGGCTTGTCCTACCTTACACTTACAATGCACCCTGCCCTAGGGCCTACCATAAGGGTGACTAATATGAAGTTAAGGGAAGGTTTAGAGGCTGGCAAGTGTGTGCACTTGCCCAGCCAGCATGACAGTACCAGACTGCACGCAGGTTCTGCAATGGCAGACCCTAGACGAATTTTAAAAGGCTGCTTCTGTGGGTGGCGCAACCAGCCCTGCAGGCCCACTAGCAGTATTGGCATTTACAAGCCCTGGCACTCCTGGTGCACTTTACTGGGGACTGAAAGTAAATCCAATGAACCAATCATGGAAATCAATCACATATACACTTTAGATAGGGAGCACTTGCACTGCGGCACGGATTGGCCGTAGCGCAGTGCCCTGAGCGGCAGACACCAGCGAAAGCATCTGAGGCACATCAGTAAAAAGTGGAAGGGAAACTCACGCCAAGGTGCCAGGTCTAACAGCCACACTCTCGTAATAAGTTCCCGGGGAACTGGGACTCCCTTCCTCTACCCCACTTGCTATGTCACTATCTAGAACCGCCATAAATCTCCCTGTCACTCGTGTATGTTCACTTGAACCAGTGGGTGTACGTGTTCTCCATGCTGCTGAGTTTTTATTGGTAGGACATGGTAGACGGGGGGGTCGAGCTTTTGCGGACTTTTTCGAGGGACTTGGATTGTGTTGGAAGTGTCTTTGCTTGCTGGCCTTTTGGTTTCTCACGCTTGGACCCAAAAATGTGTCTTTCAGTCCGGGCCTATCGGCTCCTACTATTGGTGGATTGGAAAATCCTAATGCAGTGGAGCTGGCGTGAGCATCTCCATTCCTGCATATGGCTGGGGAGGGTCGGACGCCTTGCTTCCTGTCAGTAGTGTAGGGTTATTGCGCTGGGCTCTATCTCTCTTATGACCTGTATATTTAGTTTTTATATATGTTTTTTAGTATGCTGAATTGAGTTAGTGTCAAAAGTTCCCCCCTCAGGCCAGGGAAATGTGTGCCTTTGTGTGTGACATTCTTGGCAAAACTTGTTAAGTTTCTTTGCCTGTGTGGGGAACCTGACTTCCATGTATTTTTAATGGAGAATCCATGACAATTTTAGTAGTTTTGTGGACAAAATATGACTTAAATCTTTTTGGGACTCTTTGTATTGTTCTAATCAAGGGGACATTCATATGTGGTGCACTCTTACAACTTTACGTGCTATGAGCTCAGCGCTATTCACAGATGAATCAAACAATTCAATCTGAACTTTTCAATGAACACAAATGACAAAACACATGAATGGTTCCGTCAGACGTGAAACAATGCAATATAAAGACAGTATCTGCTCAATATCATAATACAGTTTTCAATGAATAACAGCACGCTCATGTGAAGTATTCAAAACACAGGCAAAAAAACATCCAACATTAGGACAGTATCTGAATGATATCAATTCTTTTCTTTTTTTGAATAAATGTTTATTAAGACAAAGCTCTACAGTGAAGGACAAACAGAAGAATAGTCATATACATAAGGTGAAATATTAACCTCATCAGTGCTAATGATGGCTCCCGGCCATCGTGAGTCACGGTAGGCGTGTGCTCATGACAGCTGAGAGCCGTACGAACCTTGCCGCGCCTCCCATGTGCTCTTAATTCCCCACCTGTGTGGGAAATTAATCAGTGAGCGGAGTTCGGACGGCTTCCGGCCGCCATGAGCACAAGCCCACCTTGATTTATGATGGCCAGGAGCCATCATGAGCACCGCAGTGCCACGCCCACCCCCTAGCTCCCCCGCGCAGCTTCGAAGGGGATAAGAAACCCATCATTTAGGCAATTATTGCTGGAATCAAAAACATCATAAACATTGTCACAGCCTAGAGAATTGCTAGTAGGAATTGTAGTAGTACATGTGGCAAACATGATATAAATTCTTGTACTTTATACAGTTTGCAATAAATAGCAGCACCATAACCATATATGTACAATACACGACTCAACAAAAGCTGACAAAAAATGAGTGCCTTGTTTTTTTGCTCATCATGCCATTCCAGTTTGAACGCAGCCATATGCAAATCAGTCTTCACCCTGTGCCCAGTGGAAACAGTCCTGCCCAAACTGCCAAGCCATGTCCTCCCTGGACTGGAAACAAGCATCCTAGGACCGGTTTCGGGGTTGCAGCCCTCATCAGCCATGAGAGCACGGCAACCATGTCGGGTAATACCCGTCCCAATTGGGGTGACAAATGCAAAAAGAACAATTGATGGACAGAATGCAGAACAATGTCATACATTTACCCCAGTACAGAGATCTAGGTCTAAATCTATCGTTTGTTTTGCTCACCATGCTATTCCAGTTTGAACTCAGCCATTTTCAAATCAGACTTGACCTTGTGCCCAATGGGAACAGTCCAGCCTGAACTGCCAAGTCAGGTCCTCCCTAAACTGGAAACAAGCATCCTGGGACCGGTTTCGGTGTTTCACCCCTCATCAGCCAGGATAGCTTGACTCCAGTGGCATGGAGAGCACGGGACTCACGTCTGGACATATACGTTTCACTCGGGGTGACAAATGCAAAAAGAACAATTGATGGACACAAAGCAGAACAATGTCATACATTCACCCCAGTACAGAGATCAGGGCCTAAATCCATCGTTTTTTTGCTCAGCATGCCATTCCAGTTTGGACCCAGCCATTTGCAAATCAGTCTGACCCTGTGCCTCATGGGAACAGTGCAGCTCAAACTGCCAAGCCAGGTCCTCCCTAGACTGGAAACAAGCATCCTGGGACCAGTTTCAGGGTTTCCCTCCTCATCTGCCAGGATGACTTAGCACCAGTGGCATGGAGAGCAGTTCTGTGTGGAACACGGTACTAAGTGAGCTTGATAGTCTGCTAATATCTGTTTTGGGACAAATGGAATGGTAATAGATGCGGAAAAGGAATAACTCAGTGACAAGGTTACAAGCACCCTTACCTGTAGGTTGCTTGATGTGGGTTTTCGCAGAGACGTTATGGACCAACTTCCCCAAATTCTAGGCAACACCTAGTGATTGTTAAATTACACTGAGGTAATTAAATAGAAATCAGGGAGGTAGGCCGGATCGTGGACGCTACCTGGTTCCTTGATTGTCGACCTGCGAAGCAATAAAGAAAACCTTTGTAAAAACTGTCTCCTGTACTCCTAATAGATTACCCCCTCCTAGTTTGTCTCTAAAGAGTTGTCACTGTTCTTGAAAGGAAGCCTACCTGCGACTGATAAATAAGTAGCGTCGCGTCCGTGTTGTCGTCGTGAAGGGTGAAGTCTTGACGAGGTATTTTGATGGTACAGAAGGTGACTTTAACCAGTGATAGTTCTCTAAAAGGGAAATGTGTAAAAAGGGATTATGAGTTTCTTTTCTATAATATTTGCATTACACTGAGCCTTCTAAACTTCTCCTCTCACTTACTCTGATTAAACACCAAGTTGTTCTTCTCCTTCACTTCCTATTAAGAACATATGACACAAGAACAAGTTTTGCAAACAAGAACAAGTTTTGCAAACAGTAATGACATTTGTTTAACTTTGATACTTCTCAAAGTCTTTCAGAGTCTTTTCCAGAAATTCTAGTAAATACGCTCTTTCTGCGAGGTTTTCTACAGTCTTAATCCTTAAAATTGTTCAGGTAAGTCTTTACTTCTATGTTAGTCCGATGTCTTGCTTGCGTTGGGCGCCAGAATAAAACAAATGAAAAGAAAAGCCAGTAACTTAGCTTATTGTTGTCTTTTCCTTCTTTTCAGGATGAGTGCAGAAGAAAGATGACCTTCAGCGTTGCCGTGTTGGTCGTCGTCTTTGGATCGTCTGCAGCTCCGTGGATTCCTTGATGGGCGATGGTAGTAGGCAAAGCGCTGATCTACGTTGGGTGTGGCTATTTATAGGAAAGCCACACCCAGCCACACCCAGAGAACGTCGACGCATCATGCGCCAAATGACTGCGTGCCTTTTTTCAGCGCGCACCGTTTTCAGCGTGCGCGTTGCAGAAGGAAACCCGACTCTGCCCTGAGCTGTCATCTCTCCCCGTTCTTGCTCTCAGGCAGGTCAGACCAAACGAAGCATTTCTAAACCTCGAAAACATCATGTTAAAGAACCGGCAATAGATCTATAAATACTGCCAACAGCACTTGGTAAATGCAAATAAATCATGACAAAATGAAAAAGTCGAAAGCACAGTTCTCTTGCATAAGTCAATAATCACATACTTTTGAACACTTTACATGACCACTCTACACGTATACATCAACACTCTCATTGGCGTGCTGGTTGCACGGGACAGGGGTGGGTTTTTAGAGTGGGAAAACTACGCCTGCATGTAAATGCAAGCGTAGATGAATGTGATTCATGACAGTACTCCCCTCTCAAGAGTCCTCCCAAAATCTGTGGAACTGGTTTTGGCTTATTTGGATAACGAAGATGAAAATTTCTGAGTAGTCGAGCTGAATGTTGAACATTAGAAAGAGGTTCCCATGTTCGTTCCTCAGGACCATATCCTTTCCAGTGTATTAGATAGAATAATTTCCCTCGAACCCTCTTTGCATCCACAATCTTTTGAACTTCAAATTCGGGAACACCATCAACCAATATTGGGGGTGGATTCTTTCTAAACCTAGTCATGGGATTACAAGGTTTGATCAATGACACGTGAAATACTGAATGAAATTTATATCTCTTGGGTAAAGTGAGTTTAATACTGACAGGATTTATAATTTTTTCTACCAAAAATGGGCCAATGAATTTGGGACGTAGTTTTTTACAAATCGTCATCCGCAGATTCTTTGTGGATAACCAAACCTTGTCTCCGATAGAATACTTAGGTGACGGTCTTCTATGTAAATCTGCTGTTTCTTTTTGACTTTCTTTTGCTTGAGCTAAATGGTATTGGGCCAGATCTTGGACTTGAACTAATTTAGCAATGTGTTCTTCCAAAGACGGTATACCAGAAGGAACATGTACTTTTTCTGGGAAGTTTTTAGGATGAAAACCATAAGTACAAAAGAAAGGTGAGAGACTGGTGGAAGCATTGTCTAAATTATTGAAAGCAAATTCTAGTACCCACAGTAAATCCGACCACTCCCTTTCACCTTCTGCTAAAGCACATCTTAGAAATTGCTCTATGGTCTGATTTGTTCTTTCAGTTAAACCATCTGTTTGAGGATGGTAACCAGAGGACATGCGAATGTCCATGTTCAAAGTTTCTCCTAGATTTTGCCAAAAATGAGAGACGAACTGTGGACCCCTGTCAGAAATGATTACAGAGGGAATTCCATGCAATCTAATTATTTCTTTCGAAAAGATTTGAGTCAATTCTCTTGCGGATGGGATATTTTTTAACGGGATAAAATGAGCCATTCGAGAAAAATGGTCAACCACTGTCAAAATAGTGTTATACCCCTCTTTGGTCTCAGGAAGTTCCACAACAAAGTCTAACGATATCGTGTGCCATGGTTGTGGCGAAATTGGAAGGGGGAGCAGAAAACCACTGGGAGTCTGATTTTGCGTTTTCTGTTGAGTACAAATTACACAAGTCTCTATATAAGCTTTTACATCTCTTAACAAAGTGGGCCACCAAAACTTTCTCTTGATTAACTGACTTGTTTTAACAACTCCAGGATGTGCACACATTAAAGCATCATGATGAAACTGTATAACTTTATTTTGTAGTTCCTGTGTTGGTACAAAAATTTGTTCACTCATATACAACAACCCTTCTTTGGCATGCATTAAAGGATACATAGCTTTCCATTCTTGAAAGGTTTTTTCTTGAAGACCTTGTTTTATGTTTTCCACTACATCAGTAATGACTACTCCCACCCTGAAGCAACCATCAGGTAGAACAGCTTGAGCTTCTTCAAGAGAACTCTCTTTTTCATCAACTATCCCCAAACGTGAAAGCGCATCTGCCTTTAGATTTTCTTTCCCTGGACGATAGGTAATTACAAAATTGTAATCATTAAAAAATAACGTCCATCTCAACTGTCTAGCAGTAAGAGCTTTCACAGAACGCAGAAATTGCAGATTTCTGTGATCCGTGTAGATTGTTATGGGATGTCTTGCTCCTAATAAATAATGACGCCATTCTTCGAAGACTGCTTTTATGGCTAACAACTCCTTGTCAGCTATGGCATAATTTTGCTCGGTGGGAGTTAATTTCCTTGAAAAGTATGCGATTGAATGCATCTGACCAGTTTCCTTGTGCCTTTGAGACAAAATACCTCCAATAGCAAACTGGGAAGCATCCGCTTCTACAATAAATGGATTGGAAGGGTCAGGGTGCATTAACACCGGTGCTGAAGTGAAATACTTCTTCAGGTTTTGAAAGGCTTCCTCAGCTTCTTTATTCCAGTCAAACTTTGCGTTTTTCTTTAGCAATTTAGTGATTGGGGTTATCACATGCGAAAAATTACATATAAAGCGCCTATAGAAATTAGCAAACCCCAAGAAACTCTGTATCTGTTTGACTGAAGAGGGGCTGGTCCAATCTAAAATTGCCTGGATTTTCTTGGGATCCATCTCAATGCCTTCTGGACTTAGGACGTATCCCAAAAAATCCACTTTAGTGGTATGGAAAACACTTTTCTCCAGCTTAATGTACAAGGAGTTGTCGAGCAGTTTTCGAAGAATAGCTCTCACTTGCTGTACATGTTCAGTGGTATTCTTAGAATAGATGAGAATGTCATCTATGTACACAATGCAACAAATATCCAAAAATTCTCTCAGAACCTCATTAATGAAAAATTGAAAAGCTGCTGGAGCGTTACAGAGTCCAAATGGCATGACCTGATATTCGTACAAACCAAATTTAGTACGGAACGCTGTTTTCCATTCGTCCCCGCTGCAGACTCTCACTAAATGATAAGCTCCTCGCAAATCTAATTTAGTGTATATGGTGGCATCTTTTAATTGATCTAAAAGTGTCGGGATCAGAGGAAGCGGATACCTATTTTTGATGGTAACATTGTTTAAGGCCCTATAATCGATGCATGTTCTCAACTCACCTCCCTTTTTTGGAATAAAAAAGAGGGGGGAGGATACAGGGGATTTAGAATGCCGGATAAACCCATTGGCCAGGTATTCATCTAGATACTCTCTTAAATGTTCGTTTTCTTTTTCAGTAAGAGCATATATTCTACTACATGGCAAGGTAGCCCCTGGCACCAGATCTATACGACAGTCGAAATCCCGATGGGGTGGTAGAGTGTTGGCCCTTTTTTTGTCAAACACATCGTGGAGGTCTGAATATTCCTTAGGAATTCCTTCTAGTAATAGTATGCTCTTTGATGTCAAGGGGAAATTATTTCCTGGAATTATTACTTTGGAATCTTGTGTTGTCAAACAAGATGATAGACAATGTTCTGAGTCAAATTGCAAAGTTCTTTCCACCCAGTCAATCTCAGGGTTATGTTTAACTAACCAAGGTATGCCTAGAATTAAGCGGAATTGAGGGGCGTCTATGATATCAAAAGTGATGTTTTCTTTGTGTTTATGCAAACAAGTCATCAAAAGGGTTTCTGTATGAAATTGGATTAAACCAGATGACAACTCTTTACCATCTACAGCCTTGACCACCTCCGGATGCTGTTTGGCCTTGGTTTTAAAATCTAATTCTTTCAAAAACATGGTATCTATGAAATTGCCTGTAGCCCCTGAGTCGATCAATGCGTCAACGGTCCACTCTTTTCCCTTTTCTGTCTCTGATTGCAAGGTAACTTTAATACTAAGATGATGAGAAACAATCTCTGGGGTAATTGAGGCCAAGCTAGATAACTCACTCGACAATCTGACCTCTTGATTAGTCGAGCCCGCTAGTTTTCCGACTGTTGTACTAACGCTACCTCTGAATTCCTGCCTTTAGGTTTATTTGGGCGAACCGGACATTCCTTGACGAAATGACCTGACTTGCCGCAATATAAGCATTGGTTCAACTTTCTTCTCTTGTCCTTCTCTTCCTTACTCAAAGGGCCTTTGATTGTTCCTATCTGCATAGGTTCTACCCCTGAATCCAACTTAGACACGTTTTCCGTCTTAACACTATTGTATCTTTCTTTAAAAGAAAACACCTTTGTTTCAGTTTTGCCTCGCTCCCCTCTACGTTCCAATAACCGATGATTCAGTCTTACTACTAGATCTATGAAATCTTCGATGGTATCAGGTGGGTCTAGGATTTGCGTTACCATATCTTTTAGCTCATCTCTAAGCCCTTTGTAAAATATGGAAACTCTTTTTTCTTCAGGCCAACGGGCCTCGATAACGAGTCTATTGAATTGAGAGATGTAATGCAATAAGTCCGAAGACCCTTGCTTGAGGTGTAATAACTCATGATCTGCGGACTGAACAAAGACATGTTTGGCAAATAATTTTTTCATAGTGTTTTTGAAAAGTCTAAGGTTGTAAAGAATTGGGTCATCTCGCTCTACTATTGGCACAGACCAAAGGGCTGCGTCCCCCCCTAGGTAGGAGAGGATGAAGGCCACTTTAGAAGAGTCATCTGGGAAAGCTGTTGGTTTCGCTATAAAATGCAAATGGCATTGATTTAAAAATATTGAGAACTTATTGCTATCTCCCAAAAATCGCTTGGGTGGTGCTAGAGGGATTGCCACTGGCGTCACTACCTGAATTTGAGTAGGGGTGGTGGAAGAGCTGGAATCTGAATGCAAGGTCTGGAACCCTGGCTGAAACGTGGCTGGTTTCAACACTGACTTCTGTGTTGGAGTAAACCCCCACGCTCCTGAACTAGATTGCATATTGCTTTGAATATCAGTGATATCCCTACGAAGGGCTACGTTTTCGGCTTGAATAGCTGTTAACAAAGTTGTGATGTCTTGCAAAGAACTTGCAATGGAAGGATCCATAACGTCTGGGCGAAAATATCGTCGTGGGCTTTGCCTTCTGACAAGGTTACAAGCACCCTTACCTGTAGGTTGCTTGATGTGGGTTTTCGCAGAGACGTTATGGACCAACTTCCCCAAATTCTAGGCAACACCTAGTGATTGTTAAATTACACTGAGGTAATTAAATAGAAATCAGGGAGGTAGGCCGGATCGTGGACGCTACCTGGTTCCTTGATTGTCGACCTGCGAAGCAATAAAGAAAACCTTTGTAAAAACTGTCTCCTGTACTCCTAATAGATTACCCCCTCCTAGTTTGTCTCTAAAGAGTTGTCACTGTTCTTGAAAGGAAGCCTACCTGCGACTGATAAATAAGTAGCGTCGCGTCCGTGTTGTCGTCGTGAAGGGTGAAGTCTTGACGAGGTATTTTGATGGTACAGAAGGTGACTTTAACCAGTGATAGTTCTCTAAAAGGGAAATGTGTAAAAAGGGATTATGAGTTTCTTTTCTATAATATTTGCATTACACTGAGCCTTCTAAACTTCTCCTCTCACTTACTCTGATTAAACACCAAGTTGTTCTTCTCCTTCACTTCCTATTAAGAACATATGACACAAGAACAAGTTTTGCAAACAAGAACAAGTTTTGCAAACAGTAATGACATTTGTTTAACTTTGATACTTCTCAAAGTCTTTCAGAGTCTTTTCCAGAAATTCTAGTAAATACGCTCTTTCTGCGAGGTTTTCTACAGTCTTAATCCTTAAAATTGTTCAGGTAAGTCTTTACTTCTATGTTAGTCCGATGTCTTGCTTGCGTTGGGCGCCAGAATAAAACAAATGAAAAGAAAAGCCAGTAACTTAGCTTATTGTTGTCTTTTCCTTCTTTTCAGGATGAGTGCAGAAGAAAGATGACCTTCAGCGTTGCCGTGTTGGTCGTCGTCTTTGGATCGTCTGCAGCTCCGTGGATTCCTTGATGGGCGATGGTAGTAGGCAAAGCGCTGATCTACGTTGGGTGTGGCTATTTATAGGAAAGCCACACCCAGCCACACCCAGAGAACGTCGACGCATCATGCGCCAAATGACTGCGTGCCTTTTTTCAGCGCGCACCGTTTTCAGCGTGCGCGTTGCAGAAGGAAACCCGACTCTGCCCTGAGCTGTCATCTCTCCCCGTTCTTGCTCTCAGGCAGGTCAGACCAAACGAAGCATTTCTAAACCTCGAAAACATCATGTTAAAGAACCGGCAATAGATCTATAAATACTGCCAACAGCACTTGGTAAATGCAAATAAATCATGACAAAATGAAAAAGTCGAAAGCACAGTTCTCTTGCATAAGTCAATAATCACATACTTTTGAACACTTTACATGACCACTCTACACGTATACATTAACACTCTCATTGGCGTGCTGGTTGCACGGGACAGGGGTGGGTTTTTAGAGTGGGAAAACTACGCCTGCATGTAAATGCAAGCGTAGATGAATGTGATTCATGACACTCAGGAACCACAGGCCCCTCTTGGCCACATACAAATAACCCCTAATTTTCCAGGTCCAAATCTGTTTCCCTAATGTCTGAATTGCACCCTGTGTCACACCCAAAGGTCAATCGTATCACCTGTGTCATGCCCAGCTTTCCTAGCGACCAACACTTCTCACTCTTCTCAGAAACCAACGGTTCTAAGAAATCAGTAGCACTGAGAACCTTTTAGACTAAAACAAGATGAGATTGAGGGTAAACAGCCTTTAGTGCGCGGCTGCTAGTGCGCATACTATTACTTCGCAAGCGTTACTACGCTTGCGATGTTACAACGCGTACCATTAGTACACAAGTTGTTACATCTCAAGCGTTGTTACAACGCATGTGTTGTAATGGTATGCGCTATCCAAATCATTGTTTGGAAGGTGCTTCCATTTCCAAACAACGATGTGCAGATCTGATGTAGAGAACGGACTGGGGGAATGGGCAGAGTTGTGGTGGGGGTAGTGTTTGAGAGTTTAGGGTAGTGTTGTGGTTAGTATAGTATAGGGTAGTGTTTTAACAAGGATAAGTCAATAAGAGATTTTTCCAAGAATGTTTTCACAAAGCTTTTGTATGAGTATGTGGAAACTATGGATGTTAGTGATTGTTACGTGTATATGCAGTTACCTGCATCTGTATCAGAAGGCGTGACATACCACCATCTTCCCTCATCTCGTATCGGGTAACTGGTAGTGTCATAGCTAGCTAGTTTATAGAACAGGTAAATTAGAACAATATTACACTGACACAGGTGCTGTTTTTGCTAAAGTTCCCGTAGTCCCCAAATTAAACAAAGTAAAACCTGCTAAAATTCTTGGAGAATTTTTCTTAGAAACAAAAGAGTTAACATTAGAATATTCATTTAGAATCAATCTCACTTGCAGGCTGAGGAAGGAAGAAAATATATTTTTGGATATGGTAGAAGAAAGAAGGGTTAAGTTTCAAAGAAAGGCAACAGGAGAAAACATTTAAATCCCCCCATGGGCGGTGGAAGAGGGAAGCCACGACAAGAGTGAGACTAATGCAGCAATGGCTGTAGATTAGCCCCAGCAAGGGAAGTTGTATATTAGTAGAGATAACACTATGTTTAAATATTACTTCGTGGGTTCCAGTGAGTGCCAAGATACATATAAAATCCTGGATGGATGGCGATTCAAGGGTGGAAAAGATCCAGTATTTCCAGGCATTTACTATATCTGTGAGAACCAAGCCGATTACAGTTTGCCGGACCATTGGTATGGAACAAGCATAGTCATATACATAATGTGAAATATTAACCTCATCAGTGCTTATGACGGCTCTCGGCCATCATGAGTCACGGTAGGCATGTGCTCATGACAGCCGAGAGACGTTCGAACCTTGCCGTGCCTCCCACGCACTGTTAATTCCCCACCTGTGTGGGAAATTAATGAGTGAGCGGAGTTCTGACGGCTCCCGGCCACCATGAGCACAAGCCCACCTTGATTTATGATGGCCAGGAGCGATCATGAGCACCACAGTGCCACACCCACCCCCTAGCTCCCCCGCGCCGCTTCGAAGGGGTTAAGAAACCCATTGTTTAGGCAATTATTGCTGGAATCAAAAACATCATAAACATTGTCACAGCCTAGAGAATTGCAAGTAGGAATTGTAGTAGTACATGTGGCAAACATGATATCAATTCTTGTACTTCATACAGTTTGCAATAAATAGCAGCACCATAACGATATATGTACAATACACAACTCAACAAAAGCTGACAAAAAATGAGTGCTTTGTTTTTTTGCTCACCATGCCATTCCAGTTTGAACCCAGCCATATGCAAATCAGTCTTCACCCTGTGCCTAATGGAAACAGTCCAGCCCAAACTGCCAAGCCATGTCCTCCCTGGACTGGAAACAAGCATCCTAGGACCGGTTTCGGGGTTGCAGCCCTCATCAGCCATGAGAGCACAGGAACCATGTCGGGTAATACCCGTCCCACTCAGGGTGACAAATACAAAAAGAACAGTTGATTGACAGAATGCAGAACAATGTCATACATTCACCCCAGTACAGAGATCTAGGTCTAAATCCATCGTTTGTTTTGCTCACCATGCTATTCCAGTTTGAACCCAGCCATGTGCAAATCAGACTTGACACAGTGCCCAATGGGAACAGTCCAGCCAGAACTGCCAAGTCAGGTCCTCCCTAGACTGGAAACAAGCATCCTGGGACCGGTTTCGAGGTTTCACCCCTCATCTGCCCGGATAGCTTGACTCAAGTGGCATGGAGAGCACGGGACTCACATCTGGACATACCCGTTTCACTCGGGGTGACAAATGCAAAAAGAACAATTGATGGACACAAAGCAGAATAATGAAATACATTCACCCCAGTACAGAGATCTTTGCCTGAATCCCTCGTTTTTTTGCTGAGCATGCCTTTCCAGTTTGGACCCAGCCATATGCAAATCAGTCTGACCCTGTGCCTCATGGGAACAGTCCAGCTCAAACTGCCAAGCCAGGTCCTCCCTAGACTGGAAACAAGCATCCTGGGACCAGTTTCTGGGTTTCACCCCTCATCTGCCAGGATAACTTGACTCCAGTGGCATGGAGAGCAGTTCTGCGTGGAACGCGTTACTAAGTGAGCTTGATAGTCTGCTAATATCTGTTTTGGGACAAATGGAATGGTAATAGATGCGGAAAAGGAATAACTCAGGAACCACAGGCCCCTCTTGGCCACATACAAATAACCCCTAATTTTCCAGGTCCAAATTTGTTTCCCTAATGTCTGAATTGCACCCTGTGTCACACCCAGAGGTCAATCATATCACCTGTGTCATGCCCAGAGGTCCTAGCGACCAACACTTCTCACTCTTCTCAGAAACCAATGGTTTTAAGAAATCAGTAGCACTGAAAACCTTTTAGACTAAAACAAAATGAGATTGAGGGTAAAAAGCCTTTAGTGCGTGGCTGCTAGTTACTACGCTTGTGATGTTACAACGCGTACCATTAGTACACAAGTTGTTACATCTCAAGCGTTGTTACAACGCATGTGTTGTAATGGTGTGCGCTATCCACATCTTTTTTTGGAGGGTGCAGTGTAAAAACAAAAGATAATGCCAACTGTTAGCAATATTCCATTGTTGTTAACATTTTATTACACCACCCGGGGACATCCACGCTCTGCTGTGAAGCGCATTATAGTGTACCATGGTTTTTTCGCTACACTTCTGATTGTCAAAGGAGCCTTACACACACACATTCAAGATGCTGAATTGGCCCCCCATCCATATTAATGACCAAGAAAAGATGCTGTTGCTTGGAACTTTTCATTTGCGGTATAGAATGTAATCCCAAGCCGTCACCATGCTCGTGACCCAGAAATTATGGTGTTACTAGAAACATTTCATTTGCGGTATAGAAGGTAATCCCAAGCTGTCACCATTCGCTCACGGAGTAGCCGAAACACACCTCTTTCCAAAAAACATTATCGCTCCGTGTACCCCATATGCACGGCATATTTAAAACAAGGCGGTAACCCCTTAGGCCACTATCTCATTCACTCAGACTTCAAAACGATACTTCTCACTGTGAAATCGTACGCAGAGCGCCTCGTCTCGTTCTAATTGTCTTTGCTATGGCCTCCCGGAGATATACATCCATAGTGTATGCAGACGCCCCCTCCGTCTGATCACGTGTGTGTCTGTCTCTACCAGGGCGGCCATCTTAGAACGGTAGTTGAAACAGAGGGAAAATGGCCAGTATTGTTGATTTAAAGCGGCGGTACCAGTGCACCCTAGCCGACATCATTATTTATCGTTATTCTCAAAACTGTAAAGAGGGTGTTGCCTACAGATGGTAAAGTAGTCTATTAAATCCTCTCCAAAAGCGATCACAGGACCCAGTTTTGGATATGGCGGCCATCTTAGACTAGTCAAATTTGTGTTATAGCGTTTGCTCAATGCTAAATACATCATTAGCCTACAATCGATAGTGGTGCCTCAAACTAAACGGGCTTGTGTTTATATAGACAGAGCATGGACACCGAAGTGATTCATTTCTTTCCTCTTTCTTCAAGAAAGAAAAACTGTTGTGGCTAAGAGTAGGGCGGATACATCACCAGGTGTTGTACACAACCTCAATTGCATTTAAAGGAGTTGCATAATATTTGTAGATATCAAGGGGCAAAGGAAAAGCGACCCAGAGCAACCATGAATGCAGTCCCTGCCAGTCCAAGTTTGTGTGTCAAATTACCCTGTCTGGGAACAATTGCCCCGAATAACTGGTTGAAGTGGGGGACATATAGACAGAAGCTAAAGGAAACAGGCCGATGCAGTGCTCAACCCATTACAGTTTTATTCTATTCCATTCAATAATTTCGTTGCGTCCCCATTGATCTGTCTTCTCACTGTAAATCCAGCGGGCTTCCTTTGAGAGCAAAATGCTCTCCATCTTCTGCCAGGTGGCCCTGCATGTGGCAATAGTAGCAGTCCAGAGGGTCTGGTTGTTTCCAACCTCCTAGGTCTTTACCACCATAGCTGGGTTATAACCCGCTGGAATTCTGAGGTGGAGTTCCCCAGGAAGACTGGTACCATTTGCATGCTGCCCCCTCAAGAACCGTCTTTTTTGATTTGTTTTGGACCAGTTTAGCAGTGTCTCTCTGGGACTGCTCTTCTTTGGAGATCATCCTGTGGGTCGCTAATGAAGGAGTACGTGTGATTGCCAACACAATCCGTACATGGCCTTCTTCCCTATGTGGTCAGTGGGGGCATTTTCTTGTGATAGGTGTTTGCCCTCTGTATGCGCTGCACTCTTTACTACTGCTACGCATTTGGATAAAGTAATCAATAGCTTAAAGGGGTCACCACATAATTCCAGACAGCCTTGTCTTTGACACCTCCTGATGCTTGTGGGCACTGTGGTGGTGGCATAGGCGGATTTCCAGTATTTGTGATTTGCAGCATTTCCAACGGTGCGTGGGTTCTAGCTTTTACCACCATTTCCCCCTGTGTCTGCCCCTGTGTAGCTCAATCACGACTCTCTTCCCTCTTCAGTATTTTATTGGCAAAACGGTTTTGCCCATTTAATGGCCTCAAGTAGGAGACGGGATGCATGAAGTACCCACGGCATAAGCAAGAAGAGAGTATACACAAATGATTGCATGTTCTCCAAGACTGCCTCAGTGAAGGCAGTCTGGTTGGTAGGTGATATCTCCGCTTGTCTACCTGTGATGTGGGGGTGTTTTAATGATGTGTCTCGGGAAAGGAGCTCCTGGGGAGGGGCAGGCCATAGTCCCATCGTTGGAGAACTGGATGTTCATTTTTTGTTTGACCATCAAATCTCATCCTAATAGATTGGCTGGAGACGAGGGAAAATATAATAGCTGTCCTCTGATGGGACTACCTTCTATATCCAGTTTTGGGGTTTCATGAAGGGGATCCTTCTCACCGTACCCAAAAACACTTGTATAACTGTAGTGTCTTTTGATATTGGGACCATCCCTTCCCTTAGGCATGACCTTGTCGCCCCTGGGTCTCTTAGGAAGCTGCATGGAGTATTGTTTACGAGTACAGTGACTAGGGGTTCTTCTGGTAGGCCCATGGTTGACAGTATGAGCCATGTGTGGTTTTATGCACTTTCTTCTCCAAGCTTCAGTTCCCGATATTCCTCCTTTGTTATCTGGGCAAATCATGTAGCCTCACTCTTGTCATCAGTTCCTGGAGAACTGGGACTCCCTTTCTCTCCCCCACTTGCTGCGTCACTATCTAGAACCGCCATAAATCTCCCTGTCACTCGTGTATGTTCACTCGAACCAGTGGGTGTACGTGTTTTCCATGCTGCTGAGTTTCTATTGGTTGGACGTGGTAGATGGGGGAGTTGAGCTTTTGAGGACTTTTTCGAGGGACTTGGATTGTGCTGGAAGTGTCTTTGCTTGCCGGCCTTTTGGTTTCTCATGCATGGACCCAAAAATGTGTCTTTCAGTCCGGGCCCATCGGCTCCTACTATTGGTGGATTGGGAAATCCTAATGCAGGGGAGCTGGCGCGAGCATCTCCATTCCTGCATATGGCGGGGGAGGGGTCGGGTCGGATGCCTTGCTTCCTATCAGTAGTGTAGGGTTATTGCACGGGGCTCTATCTCTCTTTTGACCTGTATATTTCGTTTTTATATATGTTTTTGAGTATGCTCAATTGAGTTAGTGTCAAAAGTTCCCCCCTCAGGCCAGGGAAATGTGTGCCTTCATGTGTGACATTATTGGCAAAACTTGCTAAGTTTCTTTGCCTGTGTGGGGAATCTGACTTCCATTTATTTTTAATGGAGAATCTATGAAAATTTTAGTAGTTTTGTGGACAAAATATGACTTAAATCTTTTTGAGACTCTGTATTGTTCTAATCATGGGGACAAACATATGTTGTGCACTCTTACAACTTTACGTGCTATGAGCTCAGCGCTATTCACAGACGAATCAAACAATTCAATCTGAACTTTTGAATAAACACAAATAACAAAACACATGAAGGGTTCCATCATACGTGAAACAATGCAATATAAAGACAGTATCTGCTCGATATCATAATACAGTTGTCATGGAGATTGGCTTTACCTTTACACTGTGTTAAGTTAGCATGAGCTTATTAGAAGTTTAAACGCCATTTTCCTTTCTGCTGCTTTGCACACGGCACACAGTATTATAAATGTTTAGAGTCTAGCAGAATATTTTGCTTCACAGTGAGTCCCGAGGCCTTCAAGGGTATTTCAATACATTGGTTGTTTTTCGGTCTGATCAGCGCACGTCTTAGACATAACACATATGCAAGTGTGGCCAATTCTGGATTTTGGCGCGTTTAATAATGGACTGCACAGAGCATGCAAAACACACTTGAAAAACCTTCACATGCAGAGCAATGGTGTAGAAACTGATGTGATCCCTTTTTACTAGAACCAGAGGTATGGGGCCGCCCTTCTAAACCCAAAGAGACCTTCTGTAGATCTAACATAATATACTAGCAAGGGAAGGCAAGAATTAGGTGCAATTTAGCCTTCTTCCCTTTAGCATTTTATCATGCTTTCACCCTTTGTATTTTATGGAATAGTAACTATGCTGATACTCTCGTTGCTTATAATATGTCTGCTTGTATTTACTAAGATACTGCGCTTGAGAACACGGCATTAGAAATAAACATTTCAAACTTGCACGTGTCTTCATTTACTCTTAGTTTTGGACTGGTATGATAGTATAACGAAAGAGTGTTCATGTGTTCCACGTTACTTGAGGTGTTCTAAGTCCATGTTATGGGTTGTCTAATCATTGGGGGAATGGAAGAACCAATGAGACACTGATTGCTAGTCTGGTAGGGGATTTTGGATACTAAGGTGAGTTTTGGTTCATCCTAATTAACTGAGGTTGCACGTTTCTATGCACAGTTCTGTGTAAGAGCAGGATCCCTGCGACATGGCGCCCAACCGTTGGTGGTCTTATTACATGACACTTGAGTAGTACTTCAGTAGGTCCTTAACCCCTTCGCTATTGTTTCCAGAAAACAGTAGTGTCAGGAAAACCTACCTATAGTAAAATAGGTCTTTTCAAGCTTGAATCTTTTCTAAAAGGTTTCCTTTTTAATTGCTACCCAGTTGTGCTACATAGGTTCTTTTTTGTACCTCTTTCTTCCAGTGTCGTTATGGCTGCCGTTGACATACCGCAGCATAGTCGCATTGCGGTACGCAATCATTTGCAGACCTACAACGTCAGGATAGATGGCATGGCAGTTATTTTGGTAGTGGGTGTGGAAGTGGCTTTCCCATTTGGGATTTTCTACTCATGGGCGACCTTCCCGGCTGTGAACGCAGATACTGGTGTGTTCCACACATATACTCCTACAGCCATGACTCAAGAATATGTTCCGTACAGGACACAGGAAGTTCCGATTAATGCTTGGCAGCACCGTGTTTGGTTTAATGGCACCCTACCACACCCTTTACAAGCGGCAACGTTAGGTCCTTTGATCATTCCAGGCGCTACTTGGCCTGTTTTGGCTGGATTTACACCGCATCCTCAAGCAGGAGCTTGTCCCCTTGCAGATATAAATGACTACATACAGTCGCAATTTGTCTAATTAGGTCGTTATTACAATACGTTACCCGCAATCTCCCGGGCAGGGCCCCAGGTGTTTGGGCGCCTCCAGCCGGAGCGGGCGGAATGAAGCTCAGTCCCGTGATGGTGAACGCAGTAATGGCCAAGCGCCCCCAGACTAAGGATGATTTTCCTTTCTGGCTTGCCGAGAAGTTTGACCAGCTGGAAGCAGTATTTCCTAATACGTCTCCTGCTGAAAAACACAGGAATCTGACAATTAGTTTGCCTTAGGACTTGATACCTGAAGCTGGTGACTGTGAGTCTTGGGGTAAGATTTTTGCGGCAGTGTGTATGAGGTGCTTCGGCACTTCGTCAATGACTGTCCTTCCAATGGTCATTAAACGTGTTCAAGGTGAACACGGACCTGAGGCAGTGGTTGAATTGGGAATGAGGCTATGCAGCAGTTTTGACGTTGTTTCTGATCTCGTACTTGCTAATGTCAAGGGAGATGCGGTAAGCTTTCAGGTGTCTAATGCTTTGCATGCAGTTTCAGATTTTGATAAACCCCAACTGTTACCGAGAATTATTGTGGCGGCTTATTAAACCGTGGGCCGCAATAGTTTGGGTGTCAAGCCGTTCTCTACTAAAGAGAAGAAGCAACCCCAAGAGCCGAAGTCAGAAACTGACGAACAGCCCAAGGCTAAGAAGCAAAATTGGCAGAATAAAAAGAAACAGGGTAAACAACAGCAACAGAAACAGGAGTCACGTCCTGCATCACCAGTGCCTGCATCTACAGAACGTATTTATGACTTTCGCGATCGTGCGACAATAAAATCACCTGATCGATTTCAGGTTTCTGAACAACGCTCTCCTCGTTCTTTTCAGGAAACATCGGCCTCATCGACCGGGGGTGGAGGAGGTGGCAGAGGTAGAGGTCGCCAGCAGGGACGCGACCAGCCCTGCCCAAAAGACGGTAAAGGCAAGCAGGACAATTCTACACCGAAATGACCCCAGTTTCAGAAAAAGAAAGTTGCCGCTTTAACAGCGAGATATGCCACAGATAGTGAGAACGCAGCTTCGTAATCAGACTTGGGCTCTGACCTTGCTGGATAGCGCGGAGGAGATTACCATAGTGCGAGAGGCTCTGTGCCCACTACTCAATGTGACAGCGACTGGCCCATATGTTATTGTGGAGACAGCTGATACCAGAGTAGCTCCCCCTGATAGACTGTATGAAATTGTCCTTTTAATTGAAGGTCACATACAACATACCATAAAAGGGTTATTTTGGGAAAATTTTACAACTACCTATGACATTTTGTTAGCGGAGGCTGACTGGCCAACCTTTTGTTCTCGCAGCTCCGAGAGGGGAGGAGGTGATCCTCCCTAGTTTCGCACACACTGTCTCAAAGGAGCAGGCGCTGCATTTTGCAGAAGAAAGAGTGGGCTAAAGCCCTTGTGCCGGCTCTGTATCGTACTCAATGTGGTTGGGATACATTTTCTCCACGCCATGAGATTCCCCTACCGTCTGTGCCACAGCCTCAACCTCAATATCCCATCCAACGTGAAGCTAAGGCTTCCGTTGCAGAAATCCCTGAACAATGGGAATATCATGGAGTGATTGAAACTTACGTGTCACCGATGAATAACCCACTTTTTACTGTGACCAAGCAAGGCGGTTCATACCGTTTGGTATTGGATTACCGGCATTTAAACTCTCATTGCCGTACCTGTGCGGTACAGAATACCCAAGGCTCTGCTTTAGTGGATGGTCTTGTGCGTAAATGGTTTAAAACCACACTTGACATATCCAACGTTTTTTTTGCCGACATTTTATATGGACTCAGTTCTCAGTGGACCCGTTTTACATGAGCCGGTAAACAACGACAATATAAATGATTACCTATGGGCTATAAGAATAGTCCAGGTGTTTTTTCCACCCGCAATGTCGCTCTCTTGGAGAGAATTGACCCAGATGTGTGTTCGTATGGGGATGATATCTATCTCACAAAGGACGAACTTTGGGCGCATCTTTGTCGCGTTGAATGCATAATTAGTTGCTTTGCAGACTTCGGTTACAAACTTAACTTTGCAAAGTCTCACATTGCAGAGTACACAGTGTTGTTCCTGGGCTATGAGCTCAACAATGAAGGTCGAGGATTAGCTCCTCACTTCTTGGAGAAATGCGCACAGCTGCCCGCTCCTACAACGCTGAAATAATTACAGTCTTTGCTGGGATTTTTGAATTTTGGGCGTACCTATGTTCCTGAATATGACCAGCGTATCAAGCCTTTGTATGCTTTAATACAACCTACTTTTCCCAAATCGTGCTGGCTGCCTGAACATTCAGCCATTTTGCAATCTTTGCAGGCTGATTTACTAGAAGCTAAATTCGTACTGACTCATGATAACCACACCAACCTGGTGATAAGACTCATCCCTGGGGCGGTGGGTTTCACTTACCTTACTTTTAACGAAGGAGACACAGTCCCTATTGCTTACAAGTCGCACTTGTACACTTCGGCAGAAATGCGGTTTTCCACTGTGGAAAAAGTTTTGATGGCAGTGCAAATGGCGATTCTTAAGGAGCGTGCACTGTTGCAGGGGAAGCGCTAGTTGGTTGTTACCCTGTATCCTGCCCTTGAGGCAGTGACGAAGGCCAGTGTACCAAATTCTAAAGCTTTGCACCCACGGTGGATACAATGGGCTGCATCATTGACATCTCCGGATGAGGCGTGGCTTGGATGCCGAGGAGGTAGGCAGCATGAGCCCGGAGCTCCGCGCCCGATCCCAGATATCATCCTGATAATCCACGCGAATTCCAACGAAAATTGGAAAATCCGCTGGCTAAAGGTGCCACGGAAGCAACGGCGTTCGGAGTAGGCGACCTACGGTTGCTTATCGTCCTGAAAATTGAACTTTAGCAAGTGCCTCGGGTACGATAGACTTCAATCTAAGATGGCACCCTGAGGCCTGGACTGGTGATGCAGAGTGCGGAGGTGACTTGTGGCCCGGTTCTCCTGATGTCCCAGTATCAGCGGTGATTGCTGGACCGGAGGGCCTCTCCCAACCCTGTAAGAAGGCACGGGTGACCTTTTTTGGTGGCGATTTGACTGTGGAACGGGGAAACAGGAAAGTTCACCGAGGAAGCCCCAAAATGGCGGTGGCTTTGTGAGGCGACTACCACTCTCCACGTGTGGACCGAGGTTTCGGGACCCCATCATCGATGCTTGCTTCCGAGACCCGGAGATCCGGACAGTGCTCAGTGTCCTGTGGGTGTTCTAGATCCCCGGCCCCATTGTTCGGGGAACTCTCCGGGGCGAGGTCCTGAACGGCGGACGGCTACGCGGAGATTGGTCGGGGCCCCTGGGGCCAGCGATTGTTGTCGCCGAGATGGGGAAACCGAAAGGAAAGGGGGATGGAGCGGCTGACTCAGAAGAGCTGGACGGAGCGGATCATGATCACCCTGCTCTCCAACGCATGCAAGACCGCATACTGGAGGCCATCACAACCACAAAAGACACCCTGCAGCAGGACATCGCCCAGGTAGTGACAGGCCTGGGTCTCCTGAAAGCAGAACATGATAAGCTTAAAGACAGGGTCAAGAGCGTGGAGATCTCCCTACAAGAACTGACCCCGGATCGCAAAACGCTAAAGGGCCAGATGGCGGATGCCCTGGACAGGCTGAAAGTATTGGAGAGGAGAGCCGAGGACACTGAAAATAGGAGTAGGCGCAACAAAGTTCGTCTGGTGGGCCTTCCGGAAAAAACCGAGGGAGACGACATGGTGGGCTACCTCGACAATTGGCTACGCACTGAAGTTGCGCCAGAGGGACTCTCTCCCTTCTTTTCACTAGAACGGGCCCACAGAGTTCTGGCCCGACCACCAGCTCCTGGCCTGCCCCCTCGACCAGTGGTGATTAAGCTGCTTCACTACAAAGACCGGGACTGGTTACTGCAGAGGGCAAGGGAGGCAGGGCCCTTCCAAGTTGACAATAACAGGGTCACCCTGTTCCCGGACTACACTTTTGAGACCCAGAGACTCAGGGCCAGTTTCCTGTCGCTCAAGCGTGAGCTCCGTGGAGAGGGCGTCAAATATTCCCTTCTCTTCCCAGCAAAGCTAAGGGTGGTGGTGTACGACAAATCGCTTTTCTTTACCACCTCGGCAGACGCTTGGGCATGGTGGTACACGTACAAGGCTGGAACGGACGGAGCCAGAGCCAGGGCAAAGGAGGCTCAAAAGAAACAGCCGACCAGGAAATCACAATGCATTCGCAAGAATCGACCGAGAACTGGGAAACCATCAGTGTCGCAGACTGAGGAGGAAAGGAAGGCTGCTCTGCAGGCGGTGGTGGATCTCTCAGGTGCGACGCGGAGCCAGTCCGGGAAGGGCACAGACTCAGAGGAGCAGGGTACGGGGTCGGAAACAGAACCCTCAGAATTCGGAGGTGCCAAGGGCCCCGTTGTAATGGGATTACGGGGCGGGATATGCAGGACTGATCTGGTTTAACGAACTCCTTCGGTATCGGTCCACGCCCTACTGGCCCTTAAGGTCATCGCAGTGGAGACTGCGAATTGTAGTGTTTTCTTCAAGGGAATTACTTAGTTGCAACAGTTTGGATGGGTTCTCTTCCAATTGAGGGGGGTCCTGTCCTGGGGGGGTGGGAACCGAGAGTAGTTGGGGAAGCTCAGGTTGGGGTCAGAGGGGTGCGGGGTTCATTTGTTTAGAGAGGGTGGGGGGTTTAGTATTGTGTTGGCATGAGCGCATGGTTGAAGGTTGTTATTGTTATGTCTGGGGATTCAGGGGAGTATGGCTAATACGGGGGCTCTAAAATGTGTGACCTGGAATGTGCGGGGTCTACATACCATGGTGCACAGACACAAGGTCCATGCTTATCTGAAACATAGGGGAGTGCATATAGTTTTCCTTCAAGAGACGCACCTCACGAAACAGGAAGGAGTGGCGCTGCAGAGAAGGTGGAGGGGGCAGCTGTTTAATACGACATATTCGGCCTTTGCAAGGGGCGCCTTGATTTGGATACGGGCTGGGGTTCCCTTTCAGGTCACCAAAAAAGTAATAGATCCAGAGGGCAGGTTTGTGGCTGTGGAAGGGAGACTTAGGGGCCGAATGGTGTCATTATGCAGGGTGTATGCTCCGAATGTGGATTTGCCCGCCTTCCTGACAGCGCTTTCGGGCAAACTGGCGAGTTACTTGGCGGGTCCAATGGTCATGGGAGGGGATTTTAACTCAGTGGTGGAGACCATATTGGATAGGTCTCACCCTCCATTACACTCATCACCGATACATAGGGTAGCGAAATGGAGATTAGACTGGCAGGAGAGTTGGGACCTGGGAGATGCCTGGAGGACACTGCACCCTAACACGAGGGACTACTCCTTTCATTCTAGTATACACGACCTACATGTTAGGCTGGATGTGTTTTTGTGCTCTTCACCCGTGCTTTCAGTGGTAGGAAGCGCGGAGTACTTGGACCGCACATTGTAAGACCATAACCCTTTCTTATTGTCCCTGAATTGGATGGTAGATGTCTCTTGTGCCCCAACTCGGCGGCTACAACCTGATACCTTGGATGATTTGCTATTTAGGGAGGCCTTGGGGGAGCGAGTGACTCGTTACTTCAAGGAGAACAGTGGCTCCACTTCCACCAGGGCTGTGGAGTGGGATGCGTTTAAGGTGGTGGTTCGGGGACACTGTATTGGGACCGTTGCGGGGGCTCGTAAGACATTGTTGGACGACCTCGATCGTGCGCAGCGACGGCTGAGGGAGATAGAACGAGAGCGCCCAAATCATCCCGAGCTTCAAGAGGGGGTTAGTAAAGCCAGAGAAGCGATGGCGGTGGAGTTGGAGCGGTTGCGTAGTTTTGATCACAAGGTCTATCTGACTAGGGCGCATGAGGAGGGTGATAAGGCGGGGACAATGCTGGCTTGGCTTGCCAATCCGCTTTGGCGGGGTGCCCCAATCGTGTCCATTCAAGAGGAGGGAGGCGGGCTTTGCCACACCCAGGCCGGGATCCTGGATAGGTTCAGGGCGTATTATGAGGGCCTGTATGAGAGCGGACCGGCGGGCGGGGTGGAGGAACTGGACGCCTTCCTTGGAGGGCTGCAGTTACCGCAACTAGAACAATCGGAGGCGGAGGAGCTGGGTCGAGCTATAACGATTGGGGAAATAGGATGCGCAGTGAAACAGATGGCTAGGAATAAAACCCCAGGGCTCGAAGGCCTGCCGATCGAGTTCTACAGTAAATACATTGAGTACTTAGCCCCGCGACTGCAATTGGTCTACAATTAGGCACAGTCGTGAGGGAGACTGCCGCACTCAATGTGTGAGGCCCTTATGGTCCCCTTGTTGAAACCTGGTAGAGCGAGTGACGCCCTCTCCTCTTATCGCCCATTATCAATGCTCACGATGGACTACAAGATCCTGAGCAAAATCCTGGCTAATAGATTGTTAACCCACATGACAGGCCTGATCCATAGTGATCAGTCTGGATTCATTCCAACGCGAAACACCACCCACAACATCCATAGACTAACTAGGCTGCTGGGAGCTCGGTTGCCGGAGGGATCTACTCCTTTAGTGTTCTCCATAGACATCGAGAAAGCTTTCGATAGCCTAGAGTGGGATTATTTATATGGAGTGATGAGGCGTTTCGGACTAGGGGGGGGCTATATCAGCTGGACCAAAGTCCTGTATACTGAAGCCACGGCGAGGGTTCGAGTGGGCTCGCTGATCTCGAGTCCATATCTGGTACGACGCGGTACTAGGCAGGGGTGCTCACTTTCCCCCCTTTTGTTCGCGTTGGCGATGGAACCTTTTGCAGCGGAAGCCAGGTCTGGACGCTATTTTAAGGGCTGGTCTATAGGGCCAGGCCGCACGCCATAACGCTGTACGCGGACAACCTGTAGATGTTTTTGGCCGATGCGGAGGAGGAACTGATGGGAGCGAGGCGTTTGCTAGAATTGTTCGGGCGATTATCGGGCCTGAAGGTCAATTGGACTAAATCTTGCCTGTACCCGTTGAGACAGGGAGAGCCGTGCCCTCTCACCACACAGGAACTTAGGTGGGAGCCTCATTGCCTGCATTATCTGGGGGTTTATGTGTATCATGCACCTGCAGATATGCTGGATGGTAATATCACCCGTTGCATTAACGCCTTGAAGGGGAGTATGGACTTCTGGGCCACCCTCCCACTCTCATTGGCGGGTCGTATTTCCTTGCTGAAGATGGTGGCACTCCCTAGGCCATTATATTATTTTAGAACCCTACCGATATGGATACCCGGCTCAGTCTTTCGACGTCTGAGATCACTGAATATAGCATTTATATGGGGCACGGGTGTCAAGGGTCTGTCAAAGGCTGTTCTTTCACAGACAAACCACACAGGAGCAGAATGCCGCTAAGTCCAAATGCCCCTCTCTGAACCCCCTGCAAGGTATACCGTATACTCCTTTGCAGGTAAGTACTAAGGGGGGAAAAGGGGTTGGGCCTAAGAAGAGACTGCTCCAAAACTTTGCCTATTCAGCTTCGTCCGTTCTTCTTCTTCTGCTGGTGCAGGTTAAAAACATGTACTAACTTAAATCTTATTGCTTACATTAAACTTAGTTTATGTTAGACACATGAACAACTTATCTTACCAGAAAATAGTTTGGAGCTTGCCTCTCTTCTTGCTTCTCTTAATAGTTTGCTTTTTACCAAAAGAAGCCTTCACTCTAATCACTTGTTCATTTTCCTTACAGGTTATTCAGCTTCAATCACTGTTCAGTCTAGTCGTGAGAGAAAACAAGGTAAGTGTGTTTTATAAATCTTTTCTTAATTGCTAATTACTAATTTGGATTTTCCGCCTTTTATACTCACTAAACAAGTAGATGTGAAGACCTTAAAAGGGGGGGTCTGAGGTGCTGTGCCAAGTCTTCCGTTTCTCTCCTTATTAACCAAAATCCACCAGTCTTTAAATAATGTTTTATATTAAAGAAGACTCTGTAATGGTTTAATTTAGGTTGACCTTTAAGTGAGAAAACGGGAATTGCAATGTGCTTATTAATATTTTTTACTGAATGCCAGTAGCATCAAGTATTCTGTGAGGAGCTGAATTATTTCTGAAGCTTTTGAGAGTTAAACGCGATGCCAAGTGAATATTGCATGCATTAACTCTTCTTTTTACAAGTAGACAAACTCAGTTCTCTGAACTAATGAACTGTGTTTGTCAGAAGCCCATTAATCTTCTGCCTTTCTTCAAAAGCAGCACGTAGGAAAAGGTGCGCTCATCTTTTTATTTCATTTTACTGAAGCTGAGCCTAATCCAACACGAGAGAAAGATGTGCTCACATTAGGCCTTTAATTCAATTATACATTTCTTTATTTTAAAGTGCCAGAATAGTCTAACAGACGCAGCATGTTGAATTGTCACGCCTGCGTTTATTAAACTCGGAAATAATTATTCATCACCAGAGGAATTGAAATGTTTTAAATGCTAGGCAAGACTGGATTTGAACACGACCTTTCCTTGCCTCTTAAGTTGAATAAACTGTCACTAGTTATTGAATTTATTACCAGACTTTCTATGGACTGCAGAAAGAATATTATTATTTCAACACTAACCTTTTAAGAGCCTGTGAAATTACCGACGGAGCTAAACCCGGACTATTCGCTTCTACCCTGACTAACTTCCACGACGCCTGATTTTCAGGTGCTCTTCAAGTAGATTCCTCAGTGAAGTGCGCAGTGGAATGTTGGAGCACACCTCACCAGACTGAAATTACTAAAAAAGACTAGAACGTTAAACATCAGTAAGCTGTTGCAGTGCCAGAATGTTGGCAGCCATGTTGGAGTTTCTGCGGTGCCAACTAGCGCTCCAGCTTAAAGGATGAATCACTCTTTGAGTTTTGAATGAGAGGGTAGTAGCCACCAAGGAGTTCTGAGGAGGAAACCTCCCAAGATTCCTGACAGTACCTCCTCCCAACGGGGTTTCCTCCTGTTGGGGTTTGGTAGGGATTTTGGCATGAAAATCTTTAATTAATCGGGGGCATGGACATCTGTACTCTTTTCCCAGGAACGTTCATCAGGACCATAACCCTTCCAATCAATGAGGTAAAAGAGTTCATTGCGGATGAATTTTGAATCTAAAATTCGTTTAACTTCGTATTCAACCTCACCATGAATGATTAAAGGGTCAGGAGGATAAGACCTGCGTAACCCCGGGTGAATTGGTTTTAGGAGAGAAACATGAAAGACAGGATCAATCTTAGTAGTACTAGGAAGAGATAGTCGATAGGTGACTGGATTTATGACTTTCTCAATTGGAAAAGGACCCATAAAACGAGGTTGGAATTTACGAGGACCTTTGAGTCTGAGATTTTTTGTGCACAACCAGACTAAATCACCTTTATGAAGCTCAGGTTCTTTTTTACGTTTTCGGTCAGCGAAGTGTTTGTAACGAGCCTTGGCGACCGTCAAAATTGTGGGTTACTGTGCGATGAATCTTGGTTAATTGTCTAGCAATATCTTGAATAGCAGGAATGTTAGCATCGTCAAAATTAGCAAGGGAATTAGGATGTCTGCCAGAATTTATAAAGAAGGGGGAGCAGCCTGTGGATACATTAAGGGCGTTATTATAGGCAAACTCCGCAGACCATAAATGATCAGGCCAGTCACCCTCTTCGTCTAACAAATAAAGTCTGAGGTGTTGTTCTAATTCCTGGTTAATGCGTTCAGTCTGACCATCAGTTTGTGGGTGAAAACTAGTGGAGTAACGATGATCAATATTAAGGCCTTTGATGTAGGCCTTCCAAAATCGTGAGAGGAACTGGGAGCCTCTGTCTGAAATGAGTACCTTTGGAATCCCATGAAGGCGAATTATGTGTTGATTGAAAAGTTGTGACAGTTGCTTGGAAGTGGGAGCGCCCTTAAAGGGTACAAAATGTGCCATTTTGCTAAAGGTGTCAACCACCACAAGAATGGTATCATAGCCATGGGAAGAAGGTAAATCCACAATCAAATCTAACGAGACTGTGTGC
The DNA here is from genome assembly GCF_964263255.1 of Lissotriton vulgaris. Taxonomy (NCBI): domain Eukaryota; kingdom Metazoa; phylum Chordata; class Amphibia; order Caudata; family Salamandridae; genus Lissotriton; species Lissotriton vulgaris. The sequence goes on from NC_141697.1 coordinate 10,697,231, forward strand.
CAAGGATATGGGGGAGAGGGCATAGGTTGTAAAAGCCGTTTGGGAGCCTTCCTGTCCGATTTTCCCCGTGCGCAGAGTTCACAACTTAAAACATATTGCCGAACATCACGGCACATATATGGCCACCAGAATTTTCGTTTAAGTAGATCTTCGGTTTTTAAAATGCCCTTGTGACCAGCCAACGGGTTGTCATGACATTCCTGCATTGCTTTTAACTGAAGTTCCTTGGTGGGTAAATACAGAGCGGAGTCTTGGTAAGGAAGACCGTTGCGGATGAAACGTTGTGAGTCTTCTGTGGCCCAAGTCTCCATATCCAGCTCCGACATCAAATTCCGAACATGATGCTCAAAGGGTTCCAATGAAATAGTTCCAATGAATTTGGTATCTGGTATGATTTGTTGATTTTCAATGACTTGAGTTTGATTTTATGTATCGAGTCTGGAAAGCACATCAGCCTTTCCATTCTCAGATCCCGGACGAAAGGTGATAACAAAGGCAAAGTCAGCAAAGTACAGAGACCAACGTAACTGACGTGGTGTGAGGGTACGAGCAGATCGCAAAAACTTTAGGTTACGGTGATCTGTAAACACCGTTACAGTGTGCTTAGCCCCTATTAAATAACGCCTCCAATCCTTAAAGGCATCCTTAATCGCCAAAAGTTCTTTTTCTGTAATCGTATAGTTGCATTCTGCCGGGTTGAGTTTACGTGACCGAAAGGCTACCGGATGCAGTTGTCCGGTGTCCTTATGCCTCTGAGAAAGTATCCCTCCGATGGCTAGATCTGAAGCGTCTGTTTCAAAATAAAAGGGCTCAGAAGGATCTGCATGAAGTAACACTGGCGCTGTGGTGAAACTGTTCTTCATCAACTGGAAGGCCTCTTCCGTCTCTTCAGACCATTGGAACGGAACGCCTTTCTTCAAAAGACGAGTCAGAGGGAGTATTTTAGATGAGAAGTCATGAATGAATCGTCTGTAAAAATTGGAGAATCCAATAAAGCTTTGAACTTCCTTAATACATGTAGGAGATTTCCAGTCCGTTATTGCCTTTACCTTCTGTTTGTCCATTTGAACTCCATTAGGCGAAAGCACAAAGCCTAGAAATTCCACTGTGTCAGTTTTAAATAGACATTTCTCCAATTTTACATATAGAGAGTTCTCTCGTAGACGTTGGAGAACAGCTCTGACCTGGTGACAATGTTCTTCAATGGTGTTAGAATAAATCAGGATGTCATCGATGTAGACTATGGCACATTGATCAATGAAGTCACTTAATACATCGTTAATGAAGTACTGGAAGGCCGCAGGTGCGTTACAAAGACCATACAGCATTACTAAATACTCATAGAGCCCAAATTTAGTCCTGAACGCTGTCTTCCACTCATCGCCTTCGCGGAGTCTGATCAAATGATACGCTCCTCGCAGATCTAGACGAGTGTAAATCTTGGCTTCCTTCACTTGATCAATCAGTACTGAAATGAGGGGTAACGGGTATCGGTTTTTGACAGTGATCCTGTTGATTGCCCTAAAGTCAATGCAAGTCCTGAGATCCCCCCCTTCTTCGGTACAAAAAAAAGGGGGGAAGAGACAGGGGACTGGGATGGTCTAATAAAACCATTCTCCAAATTCTTCGTTAAATATTCCTTCAGGTAGATATTTTCCTTCTCAGTTAAGGCATAAACTCTGCTGCATGGTAGGTTTGCACCAGGTTCCAAGTCAATTTTGCAGTCATAGGGCCTATGGGGGGGTAAAGTCTCAGCTTTGATTTCGTCAAAACGTCTGCAAAATCCTGGTAAGGTTCTGGTATTTCTGTAGTTTGAATCACACATACAGAACCTCCATTGGTGCATAACTGAGTAACCGGACTTGTTACCGTAGGATTTGCCGAACCTTCAAAACAATGTTTGGTACAGTATTCTGAATTTAATTGAATAGTGCGGGCTCCCCAGTCTATCAACGGGTTGTGTTCAGTCAGCCATGGTAGACCAAGAATTAGTTGAAATTGGGGGGCATCTATTAAATTAAACTGTAGTGTCTCTTGATGGCCTTTGGTAGTGGTCATATGTACCAGTTCGGTATGGCAAGTAATTGGTCCTGAAGTTAACTCGGTACCATCCACTGCTCGGACCTTCTCACTCTTCTCCTTTTTAATAGCTTTTAATCCAATCTGATCAGCGAATTTGAGGTCGCAAAAATTACCGGTTGCCCCAGAATCCACCATAACAATAACTCCGGCCAACAATATATCTCTAAACCTTAGCGTTACAGTCATTACCAAATGGGGTGAAGAAACTTGTAGCGTATTTTCCAACTGATGACCAATTAGAGTTGTTATTTTATTTGCATCCACAGGTCCAACTCCGCTTACCTGTGGTGCTTCTAGTTTTCCTTCTCCTTAGTAGGCAACTTTGGTCTTTTTAAACAATTCTTGACAAAATGTCCACTTCCTCCACAATATAAACACAACTTGTTCAATCTTCTTTTCTCCTTTTCGCTCATTTTGCCGATAATCAATCTCTAGAATTAAATCCACTAAGGCTGAGATGTCGGTTGGTCTATTCGGAATTTGCGAGAGGGCATCCTTCAGTTCTTCTCGCAAATCCCCTGTAGAATACTGCGGCTCTTTTATCTTCAGGCCAGTTTGTCTCGACCACTAGTTTATTAAATTGGGCTAGATAAGCCACAAGTTCTCGGTTTCCCTGTTTTAATTCTAACAATTTGTTGTCCGATGCTTGAGATGCTGTTCTTCGATCAAAAATGCGGAGGAATTCCCTCTTGAAGTCATCTAAGCTGTATAATATTGGGTCATCTTTAGACACTAGTGGCATGGACCAAGAGGCGGCGTCCCCACTAAGGTAGGATAGGATGAACGCCACACGGGATTGTGCATCGGGGAAGATCGTTGGGCGGCACATAAAATGCAGCGAACACTGGGTCAAAAAAAATTGTGCCTTCTGTGGGTCTCCATTGAATCTCTCTGGAGGGGCAAGAGGAATTACAGGGGATAACGAGTGGATGACTTGTGTGGGAGCAAAGGGTGTAGCGCTAGTGTTTGGATTCTGTGTTGCAAAAGATGGAGAAGTTTGGCTAGTACCCAAAACTGGTGCTCCTGTTTTAAAGGTTATAATCTCTTGTCTTAGTATCTTTTTCTCCTCTCTCACTGCCTGCAAGTCCCTTTGTATATTACTCAAATCTCGGCTAAATTTTTAAGATCCAGACCTTCAGCCATTCTGCTCGGGTGTTTGTACCAACGTGGGCACTTCACTCTGTCAAGGGTCTGTCAAAGGCTGTTCTTTCACAGACAAACCACACAGGAGCAGAATGCCGCTAAGTCCAAATGCCCCTCTCAGAACCCCCCGCAAGGTATACCGTATACTCCTTTGCAGGTAAGTACTAAGGGGGGAAAAGGGGTTGGGCTTAAGAAGAGACTGCTCCAAAACTTTGCCTGTTCAGCTTCGTCCGTTCTTCTTCTTCTGCTGGCGCAGGTTAAAAACATGTACTAACTTAAATCTTATTGCTTACATTAAACTTAGTTTATGTTAGACACATGAATAACTTATCTTACCAGAAAATAGTTTGGAGCTTGCCTCTCTTCTTGCTTCTCTTAATAGTTTGCTTTTTACCAAAAGAAGCCTTCACTCTAATCGCTTGTTCATTTTCCTTACAGGTTATTCAGCTTCAATCACTGTTCAGTCTAGCTGTGAGTGAAAACAAGGTAAGTGTGTTTTATAAATCTTTTCTTAATTGCTAATTACTAATTTGGATTTTCCTCCTTTTATACTCACTACACAAGTAGATGTGAAGACCTTAAAAGGGGGGGTCTGAGGTGCTGTGCCAAGTCTTCCGTTTCTCTCCTTATTAACCAAAATCCACCAGTCTTTAAATATGTTTTATTTTAAAGAAGACTCTGTAATGGTTTAATTTAGGTTGACCTTTAAGTGAGAAAACGGGGATTGCAATGTGCTTATTTATATTTTTTACTGAATGCCAGTAGCATCAAGTATTCTGTGAGGAGCTGAATTATTTCTGAAGCTTTTGAGAGTTAAACGCGATGCCAAGTGAATATTGCATGCATTAACTCTTCTTTTTACAAGTAGACAAACTCAGTTCTCTGAACTAATGAACTGTGTTTGTCAGAAGCCCATTAATCGTCTGCCTTTCTTCAAAAGCAGCACGTAGGAAAAGGTGCGCTCATCTTTTTATTTCATTTTACTGAAGCTGAGCCTAATGCAACACGAGAGAAAGATGTGCTCACATTAGGCCTTTAATTCAATTATACATTTCTTTATTTTAAAGTGCCAGAATAGTCTAACAGACGCAGCGTGTTGAATTGTCACACCTGCGTTTATTAAACTCGGAAACAATTATTCATCACCAGAGGAATTGAAATGTTTTAAATGCTAGGCAAGACTGAATTTGAACACGACCTTTCCTTGCCTCTTAAGTTAAATAAACTGTCACTAGTTATTGAATTTATTACCAGACTTTCTATGGACTGCAGAAAGAATATTATTATTTCAACACTAACCTTATTTTAAGAGCCTGTGAAATTACCGGCTAAACCCGGACTATTCGCTTCTACCCTGACTAACTTCCACGACGCCTGATTTTCAGGTGCTCTTCAAGTAGATTCCTCAGTGAAGTGCGCAGTGGAATGTTGGAGCACACCTCACCAGACTGAAATTACTAAAAAAGACTAGAACGTTAAACATCAGTAAGCTGTTGCATTGCCAGAATGTTGGCAGCCATGTTGGAGTTTCTGCGGTGCCAACTAGCGCTCCAGCTTAAAGTATGAATCACTCTTTGAGTTTTGAATGAGAGGGTAGTAGCCACCAAGGAGTTCTGAGGAGGAAACCTCCCAAGATTCCTGATAACGGGTCGGCGGCGAATAGCGCTGGACACCCTCTTGCGGCCCAAGGATGAGGGAGGCATGGCAGTGCCTGATTTTGAGTGCTAATATCTAGCGGCACAGCTACAAACTTTTACCCAAGAGGTCGCGAGGGTGTATCGAGGCCCAGAACACAGCAGAGATGAGGGCACCCCGCGGCATGCGGTTGCATATATTACTCTTCATCAGAAAAAACTGGTCAGGGACCTGACGGTGGAGGAACAGACGTTTCGGCTTTGCTGGAACCAGGCGTGCAAACGGGCTGGAATCCGTCGCATGTATGCTCTGAAGATTCCGCTGGGAATGGTCACGGCCCTACATCATGGTGGGCATTGGTCGAGACTGCTGGGCTGGGAGGAAGCTGGGGTCCAGATGCTGGGTGACCTTTATGAGGACGGAGCTTTGCTTCCGTTCCAAGAGTTACAGGAGCGTTTTGACCTGCCGAGAGGAGATTATCTTCTGCACGCTGCAGTGACTGGCGCCATGCAAGAACACTGGGGCGACGGTCTGCAGGAACCCGCGACCTCTATGGCGTGCCAATACACGATGATGGCGGCGGGAACCTTTAAGGCAGTGACCTGTCTGTATTCCCAAATGTTGCGAGAAACCTTGCAGCCACTCACTGCCCTGAAGGCTAAGTGGGAACTAGACCTCCAAATGGAGATTCCTGAGGCCACTTGGGGTCAACTGCTGCGGAGGGCGCGGAAGAGCACGAGGAACGGCAGATTCCAACTCATACATTTCTATATTATTCATAGGGCGTACCTTATACCAGGGAAACTGAAGCAGTACTTTGGAGTGGAACAGGCGGCCTGCCCTAGATGCAGTGCACTGGAGGCAGACTTGGGACATATGCTCTCGGACTGCCCTACACTGGGGGAGTATTGGCAGGAGGTTGGGAGGGCACTGAACAACGCCACGGATGGAGAGATACAATACACCAAAGCAGTGGGAGTGCTACACTGGTTTCCACACACGCCTAAAAATAAGATGACCAGCAGGTTTATAGATATGGGATTGATACTGGTGAAGAGGGAAATAACCAGGAATTGGAAGTCAAAAGTGGGGCCCACGTACAAACGTTGGTATAGTGAATGTTTGAAGTGGGCGGCATGTGAAAGTACTCTGCGATATCAGATGGCTAGGAGGACTGCAGATGAGAAAGCTTTGGAGAGGGCAACAGCGTGGGAGATGATAGTACAGGCACTCCGGGATGGTACTGGGGAGGAGGAAGGAGAAGACACGGACTCTGATATGGTTGACCCCACTAACGCACCAGGAGCGCACCTTTAGCGAATGTTTAATTCCTTCTTGCACACACCAGACCTTACTTTTCTCTAAGATTCCACTACAGCGCTGCCACGGGGGGGGTGTTGGGGAGTTCGGGGGGGTGTTGATAGGGGGAGGGGGAGGGGCGAAAACTTAAAAGCGGTCCGCGTCCTCCTGTGCTTTCGAGAAACGGACATTGGGAGAAGAAACAGGAGATAGACATATTATCGACGCAGCTCGGCTTTCTAGCTGGGGGCACGGGCAGCATGATAATGGTAGTTGTCTAAATGTGTGCCATCATGCTGTATCGATTTATTATCCATTGTTGTAATGTCTATGCAAAATTTTTGGTACTGCAATAAAAACGATGTTACAAAAAAAAATCATTGACATCTCCGGATGTCACGTTTGTTTTTGATGCCTCCTTGAAGTCGCAAGAGTTTTTGCAGCATGAGTTTGTTCATCCTGCGCCATTAACTATGCCCCTTTGGAGGATTTCCGTTGTATCATTTACACTGATGGTTCAGCGCAAGTTGCGCATGGGTCTAAACACGCGTACGTTTCGGCTTGCGCCATTGTGGTAGGTACCATGCTGAATGATGAATTCAAGTCCGATGTCGTGCACACGCAGACTTTAGGGGACTGTACCGCACAATTGGTGGAGCTCCGTGCTCTGAAGCTTGCATTGGAGTACGCAGATCCTAGTGTGACGACTCTTATTGTGAGTGATTCTTACTACTGTGTCCAGTCTTAGAACGAAAACCTGTTCTTTTGGATTCAGAATGATTTTCGTGATTCCAAAGGTAGCACAATAAAACATAAAATTATTGGGTCCGAGTGGCTGAGCTTAAAGAGCTGTTGCCACTCGTGTATGTAATTCACACTCTCGGTCATCAGCTCATAGGAGTTCACACCTTGGCAATTCTTTGGCAGATGACGTGGCCAAATCAGCAGTATCGACATATTTGGTTGCAGCAGTTACACGTTCCAAAAGTAAGATTGATGATGATATCTTGGCAGCCATTGTTGCAACTGAGAAGGGAAGTAAATATCCAAAAGGATTCCATTCGAAGTATACGTACCACTTAAGTCCTGATAAAGTTCCTTATGTGGAAATACCTGACGTTGGTGAAAGGTGGATTCACAATGCGGACCGCAGAGCCGCGCTGATTACAGCTGCCCATGATGGTGTTGCGTCTGCGCATGCGGGCGCTTCGGCTACTGTTTCTCAGTTACAACAACATTTCTGGTGGCGGGGACTGTACAAACAGACGCATAGTTATGTCCTTGAATGTGACATTTGCCAGCAGATTAAACCTTCGACTGCTGCGCGTCCGCCCCAGACACAGTTGTACATTTCTAATAAACCATTGGGTTGTGTTTACTTAGATCACTGTGGGCCTTTTTCTTCTGATACTGCATATAAGAAGATCTTAGTAGCAGTTGATTCATTCACATGCTTTGTGTGGGTGTGGCCACACTGCAGCGCTGATTCGCGAACTGTCATAAGAGACTTGCATATCTTTGTAGGGATTTTTGCCTGTGGTAACTTCCTTTCGGATCAGGGTCCTGATTTCGCCTCTAAGGCGTATAAGGATGCCATGGCTTCATTGGGGGTCCAAGTCAAGTTTTCGTCTCCATAAAGACCTGAGGGTAATAGTGTTGTGGAATGAATGAACCGTGAATTAGAGCAGTCTTTGACAGCTAGGGCTATAGGCATTGGCAGGAACTGGCTGGCCCACCTCAGTAGCGTGCAGCGTGCCCATAATAATCTCCCTAGAAGGTCTCTGGGTGGGCGGACCCCATACGAAATGCTCTTTGGTATCAAGATGTTTGTCCCGGACCTTGACGGTCTAGACTTGGCGGCTGTTGCTGCCTCCTTAGAAGTAGATGAACATTGCAATGTTTTACAGGATCTACAAAAGACGAGAGACAGTCTTGCAAAGGAACATTTGCCCTGCACATCTGAAGCACATTGGCACTGACTCTCACACTTCTAAGACCCTTTCAAAAATTTCTGTTTTGGCAACATTGTTTAAAAAAGATTTTTTGATTCCTCCTTGGACCTACATTTGGTTGGTGCTTTTTTCCATTTACCTTTTCATTTCAATTGGCTTTGTGGTATATTTTTTTAGACTAGTCAACGGACACGATGTCGAGGAGAGAACATGCATTCAACATATCAATGGAACATTGGCTCCCCATTCCTCATCCCACCGATTGAAAAGGAACTTGGCTTTTGTTAATATAACTGCATGGCCTGTCTTAGATGGGATTGTGTGGGATGCTGTTTGTTTTCAAATTCATGAGCCCACTGAACTTATTAATGTCCCTAATGTGCTTAGAGTTTTTATGGGGGATGTAGTTAAACAAAATATACGTTCTGATGATTGGGATGTTCAGGCCGTAGAAACTTTATTTTCTGATTTGAAATATTATGTTGCCTTTGATGCTGAAGATTTGTATTTAAAGTCTGCTAATTACGGTGATTTATATGGTTTCCAACACTTTGGCAATCACTACATCCATAAAACTAATACAGGGAGGTACCCTGTTAATTATACACAATGGGAACATTGTTCAGCTCCTGTTCAAGGCAGTTCTGTTACCTTTTTGAAAAGGTTCACTTATTTTACTGATTTCAATCAGTCAAATTCCAGTTCTTTTTATTTTAAAATTACTGAAAAGTCCACCTCCAAGGTTAGACTAAGCGATACTAAATTACTGTATTCGAAGTCCTTCCTAGACCAGTTAGCTGTTGGTGGCTACAAGTTCTGGAAGGATACAATTGACCTTAAATCAGTTTGGGGTTCTAAGAGTTGGCAAGTACAAGGCACTGACGTTTTGCACCGTGCATGCCTCATCCCAAACCATATGTTGTTTTTGAATTCTACAATTTCACATACAACTTGCTTTGGATTGGCTACTACTAAAAGATTGAATGTTCCTTCTTTTCCTGATTTAGAAGAATATTCCGGTTGGAATAATACCACTACATTTTCCATCAGAGAGTTACAAACTCTGTTAATAAATTCTTCTTTTAACATATCCAGTTTGGATCCCAAGGGCTGGTTGCTCTGGCACAAAAGTGCTGACTCATGCCAGCATCGGTTTCTGGGTTTGGCTCAAGGCTTTACACAGGTCAGGGTGGATCCTCATTTTGAAAGTGGCCATTCTGTGACTACCTATTCTGTAGGCAAATTATGTCAGAATTGGCTCAAACATTTCACTTTGGCGTCAGTTAAACTACATTTGTCTAAACTGACTGACGATGTTGATCTGAATGATTTTATCAAGGGCCCGCTAAAGGCAGATCTAAAAGATGGATATATGCTGTTTACAACGAATTCTGGAAAACATCCCAGATTGAGGCGGCTACCCGCATTAGAGCTATAGATCAAGCTAATTTAGAAAAAAGTGCTAGCTGTTGTAGATAATAGCATTAACACGCTCTCTTCCCGCATTTACACGTTAGATAATATCGTGTCATCTGTTGTTGATATTGTGGAAGACAAAGTGTTTGTTTTGTACCTTGGTCAAAATCAATTGCGTTCCATTATACAGTTTGCGTGGACCTTACAGACCTTAAAAGCTGGAAAAGTGCCCTGGCATTACATGACTACGTCATCATTGTTTCCCCCATTTAATTTGACTGACTAGCAATGTTTACTGTCAATGAAAGATGCATCCTTTTCTGTGTTACACATTGAGAGGTTAGAACCTTCACCGTTTTCAGTGGCTGAGCCAATTCTGCAACGTGGCTTATCCACGGGTTAATCACTTTCCTGTTTCCTGTGTTCAAGTTCGAGCGGTGTATGAAATACTTTGCAATTGGTAGATATGAGCCTCTTGGGAGTTCTTATCTCCATGAAGCTTGGTCGCTTCCCTTTACCTATAGATGCCTTAGGGAGGGTAAGGAAGTTAATTGAATGGTGAAGATTGCACTGCTGCGCCCGACCACTCATTGATTTGTAGACATATCCAATTACATGGCTCTTGTAATCAGAATGAGCCTAATTTGGCCTGTATTTTGAAAGGTACACCTGTGCCTGCTATCGTGCCCACTTTTACATTACTGGCAAACGGGAGTTATTTACTTTTAAATAATGAAGATTGTTGTGGGTTAGTAGCAGGAATTGCTTATGTAGTAACGGTCAGTCAGTGTCGTTTTCTGTAAGAATGTAATGTATCCTCCTCCAAATGGAAAACTTGATGTTTCCATCTGGCCGAAAATTCCCACCGTGAAAACAGAGTTCAACAAAATGAGTCGTATAAGAGCACTATTGTCCTAGAAGGAAGTTGCCCTCACACCTGCTCGTGAAACATTTGTCCTTCACGTGGCAAACACCCACACAGAAGTGCACGCTTTATTAAATACTGATTTGCCTTTGCATTTCAGTGAGTTAATTCACACTATCTTTAATGCGTCCTCCACAACTGGCCTGTTTCACTTTTTTAAAGTTGTGAGCAGTGGCCTGGTGACCTCTTTTCAAACTATATTCGGTGTCTTTCCGGCATTTTTTCATTCTATTTTTTCCAGCCTGTTTGGTGGATTTCCCTTAATGCTAGCTCTGGCTGCAGGCGTGCTGTTAATATTTGGTTTATTTCAAAATGAATGCGCAACCTGTGTTGCAAGGAGAGCTGTCACGACTGGAGCTGCTCCGCAACCGAATGCTTGTGTACTATGGAGCGCTGCCTCTTGCTACCTTGAGTGTGGCTTATGGATTATCATTTTGATTTCCCTATTTTACATGCGTCCAGCCTGTCTATCATTGCCCGAGTTGCGATTTCGACTGGGCCCTGGATTTGTGTCTCTGCAATACGGTGTCTCCTGATGCGGATTATGATCAGCTTCTGAGCCCCTTAGTTGCTCATGAACTGCTTTGTTCATGAGGATTATGGCCTTTGCAGCGACGCATGGAGTTCTGGGTCGTTGGAATGTTTTCACAGCGGCGCAAGATTTCTTGGCACACAGCTTCATTGAAAACCCACTCAGTTGTCCTCTGATGGTGCTAGAGGCTCTGGTAATTGAGGAACATGTATGTTAATTCCCTTTATTAAATTGCATGTCTGAAATATTTTTGGATGAGAACAGTGACTTCCTGTTGGAGGCTGTTGCTGCATATTTTGCATATTCATTATTAGGATGAAATCTGCCTTCCATCTCTCTACTGTAAAGATACATCGGATGATTTTTAAAATATTTTTTTGGGATTAATTTTTTCCGACCAGACATATTGACTTCACTATGTCCAATGGCTGCATTTTTTGAACTTTTACTGAACTATGAGTTTTTGTAATGTGAAACATTTTTTGGTTCCCCCTTGTGCAAATTTGACACTGGATCGGACTGATATTCCTAAATTTGCCCGTTATCTTATCTTATCTTATCTTATCTTATCTTATCTTTTTTTTTGTACAATTTTTATTTATTGCATAGTAAAGAGAAAGAAAGAAACATAAAGAGAGAAAAAGTGAGAAGAAAACAAGCGGCAATATTGCAGTACGATACATGAGAAATATGGGAGAAGACTCAGACAAAGCTTCTGCTATGGTGTTCTCCAGCAGGGAGGTTGTCCTGAAAGCAAGAAAAGCCAGCAAAAATCAATGAACCGACAATCAAACGGTTCTGGAAATCTCGGCTGCCTCCTCCAAGGAGAAAGTCAATCCAGTAAGTTTGAGGGTCTCTGGAGCCCCCGGGTAAGCAAAATCTCCCCTAAGCTATGCAATGCCGCAACAAAAAACAGACCGCCCCCCCTAACTCCCCCCCAACCCGCCTCCCCAAACTACCCCTCCCCCCAAGGTGGTGGCGCCAACAGACATGCAGTTACATTCACAGTCGCACTATCACACAACCTACTTAAATCTGGAAAAGATGAAGGGCTCATAGGGCCGATGGGCAGACCGCTGATGGCAAACCTCGTGATAAATATCGGACCAAAGGGCCCCACCGAAACATAAAGTTCTTAAAGTTGCCCAGAAAGATGTCCGTCATTCTCTCCATGCTCATCAACCTCTACAACTTCGCTTGCCACAAGGACATAGCCGGTGCCGTTGGTTTCTTCCAGGCCGCAGCCAACGTAAGTTTAGCCGCTCCCAGGCAGAGCCACAAAATCTGTTTGTCCACCTTCGTTTGGTGCTCCACTAACGGGTCCCTCAGGCCCAAGATGACAAAGGCCAAGGAATCAGGGATCGGATACCCCAACATATCCTTGATATGTGACAAGATCTCGGTCCAGAAGGGTCGTATAATCGGACAGTCCCACCAGATGTGGCTAAAGTCACCCAACAGACCACAGCCCCTCCAACAGCGATCCGAAGTAGCCGGGAAGATGCAATGTAGTTTCGAGGGGTACAGGTACCAGTCGAACATAGTTTTAAAATGGGCGTCCCGTAAGTCCACTGAGTGATTATGAGTTCTAATGTCACGCCAGAGACCCTTCCATTCTCCTTCCGCTATGTCCCTACCCAGCAGACCCTCCCAATGATCCATGTAACGTGGACGGGGGGAAATCGTCGTGCAAAGCAAAAGTTTATATAGAAAGAAAATCGTTCCCTTCATTGTGGCAGTTCGTAAAAGAAAGACCTCGAAAAGTGAGGGCGGTCTAGTTGCCGCTTCTCGCATTCCAGTCGAGGTAGCCCAATGGATCAGTTGGGCATATCTAAAATGTTCCGTGGAAGGAAGGCCATAGTCACGCATGCAGTTAGGAAAGGAAAGTGGGTCTGTACCGTGAAACAGGTGCGTAAGGGCTCTGCAACCCCCCTCTCTCCAGAGTCGAAACGGCCCCTCTAGCAGCACCGGCGGAAAGGCCGGGTTAAAGGGAGAGGGGAACGACGTCCAGCGCTTATCCCCCATCACTGTGTCCCACACCTTCAGGACGGTGCTCGTGGGCGTGCTGATGTAGGCGTTTCTGGGCCGGTCAACTTTTGGTTTCCAGGCCAGATCCCAGATCGACCGACCTGCCACACTCCTGTCCATGTGCAGCCAGTGTTTCTCAGATTCTTGCTGTGACCATTCCACCAGCACCCGCAGCAGTGCAGCTTTATAGTACAAGTGCATATCAGGGAGTCCAAGCCCTCCTTCCTCCCGTGGGCGCCGCAGAGTTGCATAGGAAAGTCGTGCCCGGCCTCCCTGCCAGATGAATTTCAGCAAGAGAGTCTTAAGGCGCCGGAAGAAGTCCATCTCTATAGGAATAGGGAGCGCCTGGAAGAGGTATAAGAACCTGGGAAGGAGAACCATCTTAACGGCATGAATCCTACCCAGCCAGGAGATGTATTTCCAGTGGTCCAGTTCCCCACGCACAGCTGACAGCATAGAAGGGAAATTCGCCGTGAACAGGGACCCAATAGTAGGTGTCAAACGTACACCCAAATACAGCAGGGAGGCAGGTGCCCACGCCAATGGTGTAAGCGATCGGAGTCGCTCCACCTCGGCTGGTGGGAGCGTCAGATTCAAAATATACGATTTGGCGAAATTAACCTTGAATCCGGCCACTTCCTCATAGTCAGTGAGCAATGACTGAATGTGCGCCAGAGATTGAGCCGGGTTCACCACTGAAAGCAGCACATCGTCCGCGAAAAGGGAGATTTTATGCTGTTCACCCGAAAAGGGAATTCCCTCTATTTGCTCCCTTCCATGCACCGCCAGAGCCAGTGGTTCAATGCTTAAAGCAAAAAGGAGGGGTGACAGAGGGCAACCCTGCCGAGTTCCTCGGGAATGAGCGAAGCTGGCGGAGCGATGACCATTAATTACCACTCTGGAACTGGGAGTGCTGTAGTTTGCACGGATCATGGTGATAACCTGGGGCGAAAAGCCAAAGGCCTCCAGAGTGCGGAATAGGAAACCCCAATCCACCCGATCAAAGGCCTTCTCAGCATCCAACCCCACCAGTACTGCTGGGATACGGAACCGAGAGGCCTTCTCTTTGAGATGTACAACTCTTCTCAAATTATCATGCGTCTGGCAGCCCTTAATAAAGCCTGACTGATCCGGATGTATGATCGCCGGCATCAGGTCCTGGAGCCTACGGGCTATGATGGTGGAATATAATTTAGCATCAATATTGAGAAGAGCAATCGGGCGGTATGATGAGCACTGAGATAGATCTTTACCTGGCTTGGGAATCACCGTGATCACAGCTTCCGCCATGGAGCCCGAGGTTTGCCCCGTGGCTGCCATTTCATTGAATAGAGGCACCAAGATGTCACAAAGTTCCAATGCAAAGGATTGATAGAACAGCGCTGTGTATCCATCGGGTCCCGGCGCCTTGTGGAGCTTCAGATCTCTGATAGCATCCAACACCTCCGATCTGGAGATGGGGGCTGCAAGATGTTCACCCCACTCCCGCGACACCCGCGGGATGGGGAGGTCAGCCAAGAAACGATCCTGAGCTTATTGATCGAGGGAGTCATCCCTATATAGTGTCTCATAAAAACGGCCAAACACATTGGCCTTGTCCTCATCCTTGTGGGGTAGCGACCCAGCAGGGTCCTGAATGCCTCCAATATAATCTCTCTCCCTCTTGTCCCGCAGTTGACGAGCCAGGTGCTTGCCAATTTTATTCCCCTGTGAGTAGGAAATACGCCGCAGCCGAAGGAGGGTGAACTCTGCACGGTTGTTTTAATGGGCTTTTAATTTGCCCCTGACGGCAGTCAGAGGTCTAAGGGTCAACCTAGACGAATTGGTTTTGTGTGCTTGTTCTAAAACAGCCAGCTCCGCTTCCAGATCTTCCCGCTCTTTTCTCCGCAGCCTATTGAGGCTGGCATTGAGACTGAGGCAGGTGCCCCGCAGGGAGGCCTTACATGCATCCCAAGTGTTAAAGAGGGAAGTGTCCGAGGCCGGGTTAAGAGCCAGGAAGTCCCCTATCGCCTTACGCAGCTCTTTACAGGAGGTATCATCCCGGACAAGGGCGGGCGGAAAATACCACTTTCTCGTCCCATCTCCTCCAGTCGGCCAGCGGAGTCCAAGCACCAGTAGGCTATGATCAGACACCGAAAGAGAGAATATGCTAGAATCACGGACATCCCCCCTGAGGGCCTGACTTATGAAGATATGATCAAGTCGGGAATAGGTACTATGTACATGAGAATAGAATGTGTAGTCTCGTGTGTGTGGGTGCAGGAATCGCCAGCTATCAATCAAACCAAGGTCACCAACCATACTCGGAGTATCCGCAGAAAAAACCCCAGTGCCCACCCTCTGAGCTCTCGAACTATCCAAGTCCCTGTCCCATATCATGTTAAAATCCCCCATCATAATCACATGCCCTTCAACAAAATCCCCCGCTCTGTCCAACAGATCTCGGAGAAATGCATTCTGCCCTGAATTGGGGACATACACCACTACAAACGTGCATCTCGTGCCATGAAGCACCCCCTTGACCATCAGCCAACGCCCCTCCTTGTCGCAGCTAATCCCCATAGGTTGGAAGTGTAGGGACGCTCGGAACATAAGTGCCACCCCTCTATGTTTAGTAGCTGCTGTAAATGAGCGGGAAATGCCTATGACGTAATGGAAGCTCATCTTTACGCGCCAAGTGGGTCTCCTGGAGCCCCACAACATCTAATTGGTGATCGGAGATATATTTCCAAATTTTTTGGCGCTTCTGGGGTGAGTTGAGGCCCTTCACATTCCAAGTCCCAACACTAATCGTCATGGGAATTAATCAGACCCCACCCCTGCCTGTGCGTCCCGACAACCTACCCACATTCCCATCCCCCCAAAGGCGACCAAGCAGACCCCCAGGCCCCAATCAGCATCAGGTCATCACAGAACACCGTAATCCTCACAAATCCCGGTAACCCAGGGACAGCGACAGCTCCCACCCAGGTAGCAAGCCCTCCAAGAGGGCCGACAGTCAAGATCACAGTCACCGCAAACGAAGAAAGAGCAAAGCATTCCACATACTCAAGCCAGACGCTACCACATAGCAACCGAACTCCCCCCCAGTCTTCCACAACCCCCCCCTCCAAGACCCCAAAGCGTCCTCCCGCCTCCCCCCCAAGACCAAACCCAAAAGCAAACAAATGTACTTAGCAGTCCCAGTGGAGGGTAGTTCGTAGAAATCCTCCTGGTTGGGGGTCGGGGGACCATAGTTGGAACCCCAAGAGACCACGGACCGGGGTGTCTTCTCCAAAAGTACAATCAAACCCACGGTACCTGAAGTCATGTGCCCCTCCGGCACCTACCAGCTGGCGGCTGAGAAATCAAGCAGATCCTGAGCTTTGCTGGGAGGACGCCAACATAGCCGAAGCCACTGAGGCCACCACATCTCCCCTCTCCAGCAACCTAGTCGAACGGCCAGGCCGTCTGGTGTCCAAATCCGGGCCTACCCTCTGCCAAGAGGAGGAGCGCCTGCGCCTCTGTGGCGGCGAGCCGCCTGCTTCCTGCACGGGGGTCCCGTCGTCTATGCCCAGAAGATCTTTCGCCACTTGGAGAGAGCGAATATGTGTTAATCTGTTTTCCCATCGAAAGATGATGCGGAACGGGTGGCCCCATGAGTAGGAAATGCCTCGCTCCCGGAGGAAGGCAGTCACTGGGCGGAACTCCTGCCGTTTCTGCAGGGTCGATGCCGCCAGGTCTTGGTAGAGCTGCGGCCTGTGTTCTCAAAATTGCAGGGAAGTGACAGTCCGCGCCTTCCGCAAAATGCGTTCTTTTAGTTGGAAATCATGAACACAAACTAGTATGTCTGGAGGCGGCCCCCTCTCCTCGGGAGCCCAACTCTATGCACCCTGTCCAGTCTGATTTCCTGGACGTCATCGTCGCCCAACACCTGCAGGAAAATGGCCTGAACGTAGCCCCGCAAATCCCCCGCTTCTCCGTCCCACGGAACCGCGCGGATGCGGATGTTGTTTCTGCGGGAACGGTTCTCCAGATCTTCCGTGTGAGACTGGAGATCCAGGTTCTGCTCCGTAAGCCGAATGATGTCTTGTTGTAATTGGTGGACATCGTTTGCCACACTTAAATCATGGTCCTCCAAGGTAGCCACCCTTTCCCCGATACCATCAACATCTCTCCGCACCTCACGGAGGTCGGATGCAAGTTGGGCGCGAAGCTCCGAAATATCTTCCTTAATGGAGGCAAAAAGCTCTGTCATAAAGGCCTTAGTCGCCGGGGCCTCATCATCCGATTTCTTGGGCGACGCGCTGGGTCCAGGGGACGCCGTTTACTGAGTAGACTTCGCCGCACCATCCTTCCCAGGCTTCCCCTTGTTGCGGGAGGTGTTTGACATTGTGGCACTTCTCAATGGAAGCGGCGTCCCCCTAGCACCAGGTGACAATTCCGGCTCCCCAGTGATCCACCACCTCCCGTTGACGCCTAATGGAGGTGCACCACACAGGCCTAGCAATCAAACCCCATGCGGTAGCTCATTCAGGGTGGGCCCAACGCCGCTCCACGCACCTTCTCCTGCAATCACAGTGGGGGAGCGCGGCAGTCCCCACACTAGGCCTCCCTAGGTGCCTGCAGCCACCGTTGTCGCGGTAGGGCAAGTCAGGGACGAAGGGGAAAAGTCTATGCGGTCACCCTCTCCGCTCCTTCGTCAGAACCCGGCGGAAGGTGCCGGCTCCTCAGCTCCAGTAGGCCTCGCTCCGACGTGGCGGTGCCACAATCTCCAAGTCCGTACCGGACCCCCAGCAATCGGTGAGGCCCAAAATCGGCCGGGGCTTCCTGTCAATGCTTCGCGACCGCCTCCGGCACACTCCTTAGCGGCGCAGTAGAGACAGGCCCAGTCGCAACGCAAGGCCGGGGATCACAGGCCTGTGGGTCTCCAAAAGTCCCGGGAACCAGGTCGGCCCCGCCGGGACCGCACTCCTTGCCAAGGCACTCCGTACCACACCAGGGGAGAACGTCTTCCAGCGCTGCAACCCAGCCGGGACGGCCAGCAGAGAGCGGGAGGAGGGGAGGCAAGATGTCGACACTCCACCTGAACACCCTTCTAAAGGCCTCTCGGCGGCCGCGGTCTCCTACTCAAACGCCGTCTCACACCTCCAACTCCTCACCAGAAGATTCAGTAGGCAACAAAGCTGGGGCCACTGGTGTCGATGCCGCCTCTGCCCCGCCTCAAAGTGCTCACGTAGGATCCGCGCCAGGGATCAAGAAGTCCAGCCCCTCAACACGCTAGGCCGGGGATTTCAAGGCCGCATGGCGTCGCCGCTCCAGAGACCTCGTTCCGACCTCCAAAGGCCCCTTGTGCGACACCGGAGCTGGCCCCCCACTTCAGGGAGCCCAGTCAGTCCTCGTGGGACCGTAGAGCAAGCCGCTAAACGTGCTAAACAAGGCTAAGCTGGGCTCGGCGCCGGAGGGACTCAAAAAGACGTCTTACTCTGCCGCCATCTTGGTCACGCCCCCCGTCTTATCTTATCTTATTCGTGCTTGGATCAAGGGAGGGTGTCATGGAGATTGGCTTTACCTTTACACTGTGTTAAGTTAGCATGAGCTTATTAGAAGTTTAAACGCCATTTTCCTTTCTGCTGCTTTGCACACGGCACACATTAATATAAATGTTTAGAGTCTAGCAGAATATTTTGCTTCACACGAGAATAATATGTTTTCACATTGTATCTGCTTTGCTTGGTAAACTATGTCTAAGATCCAATATTTCCAGGTATTTACTATATTTGTGGGAACCAAGCCTATTACAGTTTGACAGACCATTGGTATGGAATATGCTATCTAGACCTGGTCTTTCCAAAAATATTCCGCATGGAAAGAGGGACGAATGGAATTCATGAAATAGGTAAACCACTTACACGTAGAAGAAGAGAAGGTTTATCAGAAAAAGTAGGTGACATTTTTAGAGCATTGATACTAGTAGTGAGAGTATCTTTGAATGCATACCGAATTCGGAAATTGTCTACAGTGGTAGATCGTTTATCAACTAATACTGCTGGAGGGTTATTAATGGTAAATACCGAAATGGTTGCCCTTGACATTCCTTTGGCAAAAGAGGGTCGAGTCTGTGCAATTTCGAAGGTACAACATTGTTGCACTTACATTCCAGGCAAAAGTCAGAATGTACAAATGTATATTAAGAACATTACTAATTTGTACAGAGAAATTGCCCCACTGGAGGTTGAAGTTGCCTGGGAGAAACATGGTAAAAGTTTTTCCTCTGTAAAGAAATGGTTCACAGAAATAGGTAGCTCTTTGATAGGGGAATTACTCATTTCAATGACTGCAATATTATTATTAATAATGATGTTGAGATTAGCATGTGTTAGGAATTAGGAATTAGCCCGCCTCCCGTAGTCCTGTTTCTGTGGCCATGCATACTCAGGTCACCTGGTCTAAGGGCAGTGTCCTTTAAAAGGAAGCCGGAAGCGTGTTTACAGTGCTTGGTTTCTTTCCCTTGTCAAGACTCACCCGGGAGGACTTTTTTCCTGAGGGTCTCTGGATCATCGGATTCCAGTCTCGGTCGAATTTTGGACATCGGGCAGCGATTTTGGATTTGCCCTGTTGTTGTCGAGGACCGTCGCAGGAGTTCTTGTGCTGGTCTCGGAATTCCGTTTGCCAGTGAGAATCCTATTTTGGAATCCCTTATTTTCGAGACTGATACGCGGCTGCATGTCAGTTACTTGGATTAGTCTAATTTCCTGGATATGTATATCCGCTCCATGTCGTTGTGTGGAGTTTGGGTGGATATACGAACATTTCTTTTGGCAGCAATTTTTTTCCTTTCCCTTTTGTAGTGGCCAATATTCAGCTGTTTTCCGGTATTTTAGTTATTATTTCCCTATTTAGAAGTGGGGGGGGGGGTTCTGTCTACAGATTTTTCCCCCGAAATTTCACTTCTGTGTCCATGTGGAGAGAGTTATCCTGGAACATGGAATAATAGTGAATCCTTGAAGCCCTGAGAAACGAACTTCAATCCTCTAAGCCTGGACTGCTAAGGGATTGT
The DNA here is from genome assembly GCF_964263255.1 of Lissotriton vulgaris. Lineage (NCBI taxonomy): Eukaryota > Metazoa > Chordata > Amphibia > Caudata > Salamandridae > Lissotriton > Lissotriton vulgaris. The sequence goes on from NC_141697.1 coordinate 10,717,282, forward strand.
CTTGTACGTATAAGACAGGGCTTGTGTTTGCATGTTCCTAGAGACATTGTTTATATATTGAAATACTAAGGGCTGTTGTTTGTCTCCCTATCCAGGTGCAGTCTGTGTCCTATGCCAAATAGAATAGGACAGGAGGAGGCCAGACGAGGGGTGCTTTCACAAAGAGATGTGGATACCAGGTTTATGGACCCAATTGCGTTCTTTTCTAAAACTTTATTACCAGCTGAACGCAATTATACGGTGGCAGAGAGGGAATTGCTGGCCATCAAGTTGTCCTTTGAGGAATGAGACATCATTTATGGGGAGCCCGTCATTCTGTTACGATATACACAGATCATAAGAACTTGGAATTTTTTCGCTCTGCCTGAGCTCTAACCCAGAGACAGATGCGTTGGGTGTTGTTTTTTAATGAATATGATTTTGTTATTACATACAGACCTGCAGCCCAACAAGTGAAATCAGATGCTCTGTCACGCATACATGTGGATCAAGCAGAAACAGGGACAGAGAAGGAGATAAGACCCATGATAGTGAGTGAGAAGATTGTGGGAAGTGTTTCTGAAGAAGACTTCATGTCATTAGTTAAGAGGAAAATGAAGGACGTAGATCTGACTCCTTGGTTGTCTACATCGCAATTTGTAGTTCAGAATGGGTTGTTGTATTGTGAGGAACGTTTGTTTATACCTCCTGAATTAAGAGACATCGTTCTTCAATGGTGTCATTCATCCTCCTTGGTTGCACATCCCGGGATGACTAAAACCAAGGAGTTTTGTTTGCAATGGCTTTGAGGGGACACGTTAGCTCATGATGTCCAGGTTTTTATTGCCTCTTGCCCTGTGTGTGCCATTAGCAAACCCTCACACACCAGCCCTTCTGGTCTTCTGCAACCGTTGCCAGTCCCTCCTGCCCCTTAGCATACCATAAGTATGGATTTTGTAACAGATCTCCCCATTATGTCTGGGTTTATGGCTATACTAGTTGTGGTGGACTTGTTTACTAAAATGATGCATTTCATTCCGCAACGAAAGATTCCAACAGCAAGGGAGTTGGCCTCAGTTTTTATGGACTCGGTGGTAAAGTTCCATGGTTTGCCATCAGCTATAGTGACAGATAGGGGGGCTCAGTTTTTGTCCCATTTTTGGAATGAATTCTGTTCTTTGTTGCAAATGAAGGTGCGTCTGCCATCTGCATACCATCCGCAGACAGATGGTCAGACGGAACGTACCAATCAAACCATGGAACAGTACCTTCGATGTCTGTTAACATCTTTGACATGTAATTGGGTTGAGGCTCTCCCTTTAGCGGAATTTGCTTAAAATAACAGTATGCATTCCGCTTTGGGAATGACCCCTTTGGGATATCATCCTAAGGCGATTCCTATTCAACCCACGGGACATATTCCAGCAGTAGATACACTTAGCAAGTCATTAACTCATAGTTGGGATATAGCAAGAGAACATCTACAGAAAGTCAATGATGTTATGAAGAAACAGGCGGATCAGCATAGGGTTCCTGCTACTTTTTATGCTGTAGGGGATAAGGTGTGGCTGGCCTCAAGGAATTTACGATGAAGTGGGTCCAAGAAGTTGCAGACTCGATATGAGGGTCCCTTTCCAATTGTTAAGGTGGTGAATCCTGTGGCTATGAAACTTGATTTGCCTGATGAGTATCGTGTGCACCCTGTTTTTTCACATGTCCTTTTTGAAGCCATACACCAGAACTTCTCTGAAGTTGCCTGGGCCTCCCTCTTTAGTGGTAGATGGGCAAGAGGAGTTTGAGGTGAACACTATTCTGGATTCTAGGAGAAGTAGGGGGAGGTTGTATTATTTAGTTGCTTGGAAGGGCTATCCCCCAGAAGACCGTACTTGGGAGCCTGCGGGATGGTGTCCATGCTTCCCGGTTGGTGCGTTTGTTTCATGTACGTCACCCCCCCTAAACCTCATCCTGTGGGGAGGCCTTTGGGGGGGTACTGTTAGGAATTAACGCGCCTCCCATAGTCCGGAAGTCCTGTTTCTGTGGTCATGCATACTCAGGTCACCTGGTCTAAGGGAAGCCGGCAGCGTGTTTACAGTGCTTGGTTTCTTTCCCTTGTCAAGACTCACCCGGAAGGACTTTGTTTGGAGTTTCCTGTGGGTCTCTGGATCGTCAGATTCCAGTCTCTTTTTGCTCGTTGTGTCCAGGGTTTGGCCGAATTTCGGACATCAGGCAGTGAATTTGGATTTGCCCTGTTGTTGTCGAGGACCGTCGCAGGAGTTCTTGTGCTGGTCTCGGAATTTCGTTTGCCAGGGAGAATCCTATTTTGGAATCCCTTATTTTCGAGACTGATACACGGCTGCGTGTCAGTTACTTGGATTAGTCTCATTTCCTGGATTTGTATATCCGCGCCATGTCGTTGTGTGGAGTTTGGGCGGATATACGAACATTTCTTTTGGCAGCATTTTTTTTCCTTTCCCTTTTGTAGTGGCCACTATTCAGCTGTTTTCGGGTATTTCAGTTATTATTTCCCTATCCAGAAGTGGGGGGGAGGGGGTTCTGTCTACGGATTTTCCCCCCGAAATTTCACTTCTGTGTTCATGTGGAGAGAGTTATCCTGAAACATTGAATAATTGTGAATCCTTGAAGCCCTGAGAAAGGAACTACAATCCTGTAACCCTGGACTGTTAAGGGGTCGTCTTGTACTTATAAGACAGGGCTTGTGGGTGCATGTTCACAGAGACATTGATATATATATTGAAAGACTAAGGGCTGTTGTTTGTCTCCCTATCCAGGTGCAGTCTGTGTCCTATGCCAAAAAGAATAGGACAGGCGGAGACAAGACGAGGGTTGCTTTCACAAAGAGATGTGGATACCGGGTTTATGCACCCGATTGTGTTCTTTTCTAAAACTTTATTACCAGCTGAACGCAATTATACAGTGGCAGAGAGGGAATTGCTGTCCATCAAGTTGTCCTTCGAGGAATGGAGACATCATTTATGGGGAGCCCGCCATTCTGTTACGATATACACAGATCATAAGAACTTGGGGGCAGATTTATGAAGGACTTGCACCGCCGGTGCGTCACTTTTTCCCATGTTAAAAAGGACGCACCGGCGGCGCAAGGCCTTCATAAATCTGCCCCTTGGAATTTTTTCGCTCTGCCTGAGCTCTAACCCCGAGACAGATGCGTTGGGTGTTGCTTTTTAATGAATATGATTTTGTTATTACATATAGACCTGCAGCGAAATCAGATGCTCTGTCACGCATACATGTGGATTAAGCAGAAACAGGGCCAGAGAAGGAGATAAGACCCATGATAGGGAGTGAGTAGATTGTGGGAAGTCTTTCTGCAGAAGACTTCATGTCATTAGTTAAAAGGAAAATGAAGGACGTAGATCTTACTCCGTGGGTGTCTACATCGCAATTTGTAGTTCAGAATGGGTTGTTGTATCGTGAGAAACATTTGTTTATACCTCCTGAATTAAGAGACATCGTTCTTCAATGGTGTCATTCATCCTCCTTGGTAGCACATCCGGGGTTGACTAAAACCAAGGAGTTTTGTTTGCGATGGTTTTGATGGGACATGTTGACTCATGATGTCCAGGTTTTTGTTGCCTCTTGCCCTGTGTGTGCCATTAGCAAACCCTCACACACCAGCCCTTCTGGTCTTCTGCAACCGTTGCCAGTCCCTCCTGCCCCTTAGCATACCATAAGTATGGATTTTGTAACAGATCTCCCCATTATGTCTGGGTTTACGGCTATACTAGTTGTGGTGGACTAGTTTACTAAAATGACGCATTTCATTCCGCAACGAAAGATTCCAACAGCAAGGGAGTTGGCCTCAGTTTTTATGGACTCGTGGTAAAGTTGCATGGTTTGCCATCAGCTATAGTGATAGATAGGGGGGCTCAGTTTGTGTCCCATTTTTGGAATGAATTCTGTTCTTTGTTGCAAATGGAGGTCCGTCTGTCATCTGCATACCATCCGCAGACAGATGGTCAGACGGAATGTACCAATCAAACTATGCAACAGTACCTTTGATGTCTGTTAACATCTTTGACATGTAATTGGGTTGAGGCTCTCCCTTTAGTGGAATTTGCTTATAATAACAGTATGCATTCCGCTCTGGGGATGACCCATTTTTTTGCTCTTTGGGATATCATCCTAAGGCGATTCCTATTCAACCCACTGGACATGTTCCAGCAGTAGATACACTTAGCAAGTCATTAACTCACATTTGGGATATAGCAAGAGAACATCTACAGAAACCCAAGGATGTTATGAAGAAACAGGCGGATCAGCATAGGTTTCCTGCTCCTTCTTATGCTTTAGGGGATGAGGTGTGGCCGGCCTCAAGGAATTTACGATTAAGTGCGTCCAGGAAGTTGCAGCCTAGATATGTGGGTCCCTTTCCTATTATTAAGGTGGTGAATCCTGTGGCTATGAAACTTGAGTTGCCTGATGAGTATCGTGTACACCCTGTTTTTCACATGTCCCTTTTGAAGCCTTACATCAGAACTTCTCTGAAGTTGCCTCGGCCTCCCTCTTTAGTGGTAGATGGGCAAGAGGAGTTTGAGGAGAACGCTATTCTGGATTCTAGGAGAAGGAGGGGGAGGTTGTATTATTTAGTTGCTTGGAAGGGCTATCCCCCAGAAGACCGCACTTGGGAGCCTGCGGGATGGTGTCCATGCTCCCCGGTTGGTGCGTTTGTTTCATGTACGTCACCCCTCTGAACCTCGTCCTGTAGGGAGGCCTTTGGGGGGGGGGATACTGTTAGAAATTAACGCGCCGCCGATAGTCCCGTATTCCTGTCTCTGTCGTCATGCATACTCAGGTCACCTGGTCTAAGGGCTGTGTCCTTTAATAGGAAGCCGGCAGCGTGTTTACAGTGCTTGGTTTCTTTCCCTTGTCAAGACTCACCCGGAAGGACTTTGTTTGTAGTTTCCTGTGGGTCTCTGGATCGTCAGATTCCAGCCTCTTTTTGCTCATGGTGTCCAGGGTTCGGCCGAATTTCGGACATCGGGCAGCGATTTTGGATTTGCCCTGTTGTTGTCGAGGACCGTCGCGGGAGTTCTTGTGCTGGTTTTGTAATTCCGTTTGCCAGTGAGAATCCTATTTTGGAATCCCTTATTTTCGATACTGATACGCGGCAGCGTGTCAGTTACTTGGATTAGTCTCATTTCCTGGATTTGTATATCCACGCCATGTCGTTGTGTGCAGTTTGGGCAGATATACAAACATTTCTTTTGGCAGCGTTTTTTCCCTTTCCCTTTTGTAGTGGCCACTATTCAGCTGTTTTCGGTATTTTAGTTATTATTTCCCTATTCAGAAGTGTTTTTTTTTCTGTCTTCAGATTTTTCCCACCGAAAATTCACTTCTGTGTCCATGTGGAGAGAGGTATCCTGGAACATTGAATAATAGTGAATCCCTGAAGCCCTGAGAAAAGAACTAAAATCCTGTAAGCCTGGACTGGTAAGGGATCGTCTTGTACTTATAAGACAGGGCTTGTGTGTGCATGTTCATAGAGACATTGTCTATATATTGAAAGACTAAGGGCTGTTGTTTGTCTCCCTATCCAGGTGCAGTCTGTGTCCTATGGCAAATAGAATAGGACAGGCGGAGGCCAGACGAGGTGTTCTTTCTCAACCTACTCTTCCTCATTATCCCACCCTCTTTCGGTACTCTAGTGGCAAGTTCACTGTGTGGGTATTCCAGTGGTTGTTACTGGGTTGGTGGTAGTGGAATGGGGCTATCCTCGTTCCTGCAGTGTTGGGCATAGTCTGGTGTTGTGCCTTGAAACATGTATATGTATTAAACGGAGAAAAGGACAAAATAAAGCAAAAAGAGAAAATAAGAAAAATAAGGAAAAAGAAATGAGAGAACAAGAAAAGGGTGAAATTGAACAGAAGGAGTTTAAGAAGAACATGCATAAAAAGTCTAAAAAGCAAAATGAACGAAACACAGTTGTCTGAAATAACAAAATGCAAGCGGACAAGAAAAACATGTTCTGATAAATTAAACTCTTTGCTCTCCAGGTAAAACTTTTACATAGGAACATTACTTCCTCATCTTGGTATGTCTTTAATTTATCCATGGGAACTGTTCCCACAGTCAATTCCTCCATAATTATTTTTAATCTTGCCACATCCAAAGGTTGTTGTTTGGCATCTTTTCTCTGCATACTCCTAACCCATTCACTTTATTCTTCGGGTGTTGGACCTACAGGTGTTGCAGTTATATTTATTTTATCTACAATTTTCTCTGGGGTTTCAGTTGCTGATTCTGTTGCCATTGGAGTCCAATTTACGGGACTCTGATGTGCTGTCAAGTTTTTAGGTGGAATTAATCCTGATGGACCTGCACAGTTGCTCATTTCATTATTTCCTGAACTAATTCTCTCTCTGTCCTTTTGCAGACCAGCATTATAAGGAACCACTAAGGCACGTTTGCTGCTTTTCTGTTGCTCAAATACTGGTATCACTGGTACTATAGTTACAGGCACAGTTACTGCTTCCATATTTTTGGTCAATTCTCTAATTTTGTCAGTTAACATTTGTGTGATTCAATAGAATCTACATTATCAGGTCTTTTTACGGGCGTGCTTTCTGAATGGGCAAATGGATTATTTTTCCCTAAACTTATCGGCATCGATACAGGACTTTGATTCAGCACAGTTTCATTTGGTGGTGCAACTGGTGTCACCATCGCAGAATCCTGCTGATATGGAGGTGGATTTTTATAAAAAAATATCCTCCAGCACTTCATCCTTAGATTCACTCACTCCACATCCATATCCTGCAGGCGTTACATGGTTTCTCTTTTCCGTACACTTTTTACGAGTTGTATCTCCAGCACCTCTAAGAGGAAACAGGCCATCAGTCATACTAGCTTCACGCCATCTTCTCATTCGATCTTCATTTCTTGACCATAATGCCTTCCAAAAGCGTAACTATACTTCCTTCCAGTACAGTACTTTTCTCTTTCATACATCTCATCTTCCCATTCTCCAAGAGCCTCAAATTGAGTAGGTCTTGTTTTTGGTTCCAACTTTATCATCTTGTCTCTCAAATTTTGAAGCAGAGCTAAGCGAAATGAACCATTTTCCGGGAAAGCTAGCACTCCATCATCTTTAGCGGAGCTGTGTAGACACAGCATGGATGGAGAAAGTAAGAGCTGGGAGTGTAGGTATTGCTCATTTAAGTCTAATGCGTAGAAGGAGGTGAAGGAGGCAAGCTCACATTTGTACTGTTGCTTGCTGAACTGTCGTTCACTCAGGAAGCATAGACTGGAGGTCTACGACCAGCTTTTAGATGGTCAGGTAGATGTGATGTTTCTCTCTGAGACTTGGCTGGCCGAGGACTCAGTGCCAGAGATCCTAGAGGCACTAAGCAGTGGCTATGCGATTACTAGGACAGACATGGAGTCTGGCAGAGGGGGTGGAGTGGCAATCATATTTAAACACTACATCCAATGCTCTCTCGAGCCTATCACCATCGCTGATAGCGAGGCTGGTCTCTTTACGATTAAAGTGGCTTTGAACTACATTGTGAAAGGGCTCCTGGTGTACAGACTGTGTGTACCCCCACTCGCTTTTCTCCTAGCTTGATAGATTGTCTCACTCAACCAGCACTACGGTATGATAAACTCTTAGTGCTTGGCGATTTCAATCTGCATTTTGACGATGCTAGGAGTGCGGTGGCGGGTGAGCTATGTCAGGAAATGGCCACTTTCCAACTCAGGTTAAAATCTAACTCCCCTACCCATCGGTTGGGCTTTCTGATTGACCCCATTTTTGCAAATTGGGAGGATATAGTTGTTAACTCACCTCTCCCTGTTGAATGGACAGACCATTTTCTGGTTCCTCTTGTTATGAGGCTGCCTGGGCCGAAGGTACGGGAGAAAGGTAAGGGGAGCATTGCATGCCGGAAGTGGTCTGGCTTCTCGCAGGAAAAGTTCAATAGTGCCCTCTCTCAGGGGGGTGTACCAGGGGTTATAGATGCCGAAAGCACATGCGCAAACGTGGACAGGCAGATTACGTAGGCCCTGGATAGCAATGCCCCCTGGACACAAAAAATACCGGGAAGAGCACAACCATCTGCTCCTTGGTATAACGCTGCCCTGAGAATGGCGAAAGCAGACTGTAAACGCCTGGAAAGGCGGTGGAGAAAAGACTTTTCAGACCAGGGGAGGAGGGAGTATAAAAATACGTTGACGAGCTATCATGGGCTCATTAGAAGGGCGAATGCAGCTTACTACCGGAAAAGAATAGCATCGGTGTGTAATTCGACAAGGGAACTATTTAGGGTTTATAAGGAGATATCTTCTCCAGCTACGTCGGCTGCTCCTGCTTCGGGCTCAGAAAAGCTTTGCAACTGCGTGGCAGATTTCTTCTGAGACAAGGCCGTAATATGAAGCTCATTATCGCCGTTTTATCAGAAGTTTCTTGCCAATAAAACTGCGATAATTTTAACACCGGTGCTTGATAATATGGATCTAAGTTTACTGGTAAAAAAAAGAGCAATGGTCTATATTGTCAACAAAAGGCGATACATTATCGTCGCATTTATTGGCAGGAAACTGCAGATAAAGCAGAGATAATGGGCTTGAGAATATGTACTTGTGAATAACCATAGCAGCCTAGGTTAGGATCAGAACCTGGGCTGCTATGGGAAGTTACAAGGGCCTATTATCGCTGTTTTATCGGCAGTTTCCTGTTGATAAAAGTGGCGATAATGTATCGCCTTTCGTATGTAAAACTTTCCTTTTTTTTGTTCTAGCAGTTGTGCTCTCTTCGCATGCTCAGCGTCGTTTCGAAGTTCAGGTTTTTTTCTTCAAGTTCAACAAGCAAACCTTTCTTTATATCAGTTAGTAAATCTGTCACATTCTTTTCCCGTTTTGTGTGATTCATTTGGTGCTGTACTTTTGTACAGTATAAATAGTCATATTTTTTATATATTTATTTGAAACGTAGTGCCGAGGCACCAAACGTTGATTACGTACTCCGTCCACCGCCATTTTAGTAGTTTCTCACTGTTGTATTTATTATATCAGTTAGTTAGAACTCAGTAGTTTTCAATCCTAGTCTTGAATATCTTACTATAGTATTCCGACATTATTTTTATTGTGGACCGTCAAACCCCTCCCCCACAAAATAAAAGAAGTATGTAGTTATTTTAATTAACTTTTATTAAACAATAAATATAAACAAAACTCAATTATAACTATATTAGAACTGGCAAAATAAGTTAAACAATGGTATAAAGAAATTGTGAAATTGATTCCAAAAGGTGTCCGATTGGTAATCTGCAAAAGAAAAAAGAAAATTAAAGTTTAGAATTATGTAGATGTGAGTAAATGAGCTGAAGCCTTACAAGTGGTAACTCTACAGTTTTACTTGTGCAGTGTGACTCGTATATTCCTGTTCTGTTATAGTGCCGCGTTCAAGTGGTATCTATAAGGAAGTGCCTATTGCGTTACTGACGCCCGTTATGGCGACTTATTATTAATGCATTCCTATGAAGGATTTGTAGATCTAGGCCTCTGTGCTTACCGTTGTATAAAGCTTGCGGCCAAACACTGCAGCCACTGGGATCGACAACTTCAGGTGGGCTGATCTTCTACACGTCCAAGTAGACAGCAGTGTCTAAGTTTAATTGAGATAGAGAAATGATGTCACAGAGAGTGAGAGAGAGAGAAAACAACATTAAAACTGTGTCGCAGAGTCTGGAGTTGAGATTTTTTGTTAAACCAGACGTAGATTTACTAGCTCCTTGCATTACTTTACCCATGTTAAAAGTGACTCAAAAGTGGCCTAATAAGGTTGATGATCTGTTTGTCAGACTGTTGTAACCTATCTGTTGTCACTGCTCGGAGATATTTATACATTTTACAGAGAAGCTGCTGTACGCTACGCACTCTGGGCCATAATATCAAGCCTTTGGCGACAAAAATTATTGCCACTTAATCGGCAGGAAAGTGTCACTAAAGTGGCGATAATGGGTTTGATAATATGCTCTAAGGAATTCCAATCGAAGCTCATGTCAGATGTTCTTCACATCTAACATGAGCTTCGATTGGAATTCCATAGAGCATATTTTCAAACTAATTATGGCCACTTTAGCGGCAGTTTGCTACTGATAAAGTGGTGATAATTTTGTCGCCAAGGTTTGATAATATGGCCCTCTCCCGTTTCACAAATAAAGCTAACACTACAGTTTTACGAGTGCAGTGTACCTGGTACATTGTACTGGTTGTAGTGCCGCGTTCAGTGGTGTCTATATGGAAGTGCCTACTGCGTTACTGACGCCCCTTATGCTGAATTATTTCTAATGGATTCCTATAAAGGATTTGTAGATCTAGGCCTCTGTGCTTACCGTTGTGTAAACTTTGCGCCAAACACATTAGGAAGTGGAGTTGACAACTTCAGGTGGGCTGATCTTCTACACGTCCAAGTAGACAGCAGTGTCTAAGTTTAAGTGAGATAGAGAAATGATGTCACAGAGAGTGAGAGAGAGAGAAAACAACATTAAAACTGTGTCGAGGAGTCAGGAGTTGAGATTTTTTCTTGAACCAGACGTAGATTTACTAGCTCCTTGCATTACTTTACCCATGTTAAAAGGGACGCAAAAGTGGCGTAATAAGGTTGATGATCTGTTTGTCTGACTGTTGTAACCTATCTGTTGTCACTGCTCTGAAGTAATTATACATTTTACAGAGAAGCTGCTGTACACTACGCACTCTGGGCCATAATATCAAGTCTTTGGCGACAAAAATTATTGCCACTTTATCGGCAGGAAAGTGTCGCTAAAGTGACGATAATGGGTTTGATAATATGTTCTATGGAATTCCAATCGAAGCTCATGTCACATGTCCTTCACATCTAACATGAGCTTCGATTGGAATTCCATAGAGTATATTATCAAACCCATTATCGCCACTTTCCTGCCGATAAAGTGGCGATAATTCTGTTGCCAATGTTTGATAATATGGCCCTCTCTCCTTTCATAAAAAAAAGTTACACTACAGTTTTACGAGTGCAGTGTACCTGGTACATTTTACTTGTTATAGTGCCGCATTCAAGTGGTGTCTACATGGAAGTGCCTACTGCGTTACTGACACCCGTTATGGCGACTTATCTCTTATGCATTGCTATGAAGGCATTGTATATATAGGCTGCTGTGCTTACCTTGTATAAAGAGTGTGGCCACCGGAGTTCATCACTCGACTTGAACTCTGCTTCTATACGTCAAAGTATTTTCAATAAGTTGCAGAAAATTTCATTGCTGTAGCTCGATAGGCCGTGGTTGCTTCTGAAAGATGTTTGCTGAAGGAAACAAAAGGACATTTTGATTTGTCATCGTAAACTGAATTGCGCAGCTACTATCAAAAGTGAATTTTAATGTGGGTTCTTAATATTCCGTAGTTAAGACTTTTGCAGCTCCAGAAAACAAAGGAAGATCAATAAGTTAATAAAAGCCTGGGACGGCCTCGTGACGCAGAAAAAAAAATACTATCATGGATGCATAGTTAATAATAGTAGAGGCCTAAGCACGTGGCGTAGTACAGAAATACGACACAGAAATGTATGCACGCACACTTTTTAGGATTAGAGGTGTATAGGACCTCGTGACTTATAAAGAAATATTTCAATTATGCAAGTACAATTTAAAACCATTGAGGGGTAGGAAAGCCATATGAAGGATAAAAAAATAGTATTATGCATATACAATTTACAGTGGAGGCTGATGTTGTGACGTCTTCTCTTGCCTTTGTTTCTGTCGTCTTTTGTCGTGTCTTGAAAGGTTGCAGTTTTGCTGAGTTTGGGGTGTTTTCGACAGTCTGTCTGTCATCGCAGCAGAGGCAGGCAAAAGAGAGCATGCTCACGTCAGTGCCCTCGTTATATGGGAACCGCGGGGGCTGACCAAACCAAGCCCAGGGCAGTCATTGGTAGCGTTTTCTCAGTCTATAAGAATAACGGCCCTGGGGGACATCACATTGGCTAATGTATTGGTTTCCAGGCTAAATGATAGCAAGCATGCTTGGTGGTGGGATGTGGGTAGTGTGGGCGGGCATGCACCGTGCATGTGCAAGTATGAGTGTGTGCACCAACAATTAACAACAGAGAGAGATGGGGGCGGTCATTTGAGATGTCATCAGTGATGTCATGAGTGATGTCACTGACCATGTCATGAGTGATGTTATATGTGACGTTATCAGCAGTGCATTGCGGGCGCACAAGATAAAGTTAGCTGAGCTAACTATACCGGAGGAATTTCAAAGGTTTTGTATGAGAGAAATGTTCAGCTAACTATAACGTGTGAAAACTAGGGTTTTTTCAACGAATTTGCATGTTTTTTAAATGCTAATTCCTAACTATAACGTGTGTGAAACCTATGGTTTTTTCAATGAATATATATATTTATTACCTACTGGCAGTCGCCAGTAGGTAGTTATAGTTAGGATTGGCTACCATAGGAAATCCGCGACATTCTATTGGGAATAACTCTGGCGCCGGTTGAGGAATTTGCGTGAAATTTTCCAAAATTTTGGCAAGCTCCGCTCCGCTCCTTCCCTGGAAGTTTCGGGGGGATTAGTGAAGTGGGGCCTGAGAAAAAAGGGGGGTCCCAAAACGTGTTTTCCCCATGTTAATTTCCATAGGACGGTCTGACAAGTCTACAGCCCGAACCGCTGAATGGAAGTACACCAAACTTGGCAAAATTGTAGGTACTGGTACGCAGATGTGCCTTTGCTATATTTGCTGAAAATTGCTCCAGTGTTTTTTTTGTAAATTAACTACAAATACACATTTATATCTATATGCGCTCTTCGAGCTCTTACAGGTAAGCGTACCGGGGATCGCACCCGGCGCGCTACGGGAGTGCGCGAGCAGAAAGCTGATTGGCTATCGGGTGTCTGTCAACATTCTAAACAGTCCGGAGAGTCCGCCATCTTGTGTCTCGGTAGAATCGAGACACAAGAGGTGAAAAAAGAAAGGAGGATATAATTAAAAGGGGGCAGAGTAGACACCCCCTGACCCCCTAGGTTTTCTGAGGGGGGCCTAGAATTTTTTTCAAATTTTCGCGGGGTAAGCGCTGGGTGCGTTCCCAGGTGCGCGCTCCGGTACGCGCACCCTGAGCGCGCCACGGGGAAAACAGAATTGTAAAATATGTAAAGAATACAGCTCTTTTTTGAGAATTGGAGGTAGTTCTGAAAATAACTTTTTTTCTTCTTTTTTTAAAATATTTTTTTATACTTTTTTATAACGATTTTATATTTTTTTGTATTTTTTTTAAGGGAAAAACAAAACCAGGGATTCCAAAACTGCTCAACATGAGCAAACAAAAGATGAAAAATTAGGGACGGGGAGGGCAGCGGTGTTCCTGTCTCTTCATAGCAATGAGTTCAGCACTCTGCTCCCCATAGCAGAGCAGTTCATCACACTTCACGCATAGAAATTTTATGCCTGCAAAGACCGGCTGCACGTTAGGTATCATTCTTCCACGTGGTGTTCCCGAAGCTGTTGCTCCACCAGTGGAGGTGCTGGCGCCATCTCTTCGTGCATTCTCTGCCAGGTCTCTGACCCTCTCCCTGGCAAAGTTATTTGGGTGTATTCTCTGGACATGCCTAATTAAGGTGGCATTTCCAAAGAGATATTTCTTATTAGGATTGCCTCTGGATAAAGTAGTGCCACATATCTTGCAGGTTACCTTAGCAGCATTAACCTTTTTTTTTTCCTTCAGAGATGTCAAAAAATTTCCAAATGAAGTGGTCCTTTGTTTTGTGGTGAGGAGGGTCCTCAGGCAAAAAAACATTAGAATCACTGTTGGATGACTCTCTTTCAGCCATTGCTATAGATCAGAATACTTTGAGAAGCAGATAATGCACAGAACACCTCTTGCTCTCTCCAAGTACAAAGCAAAAGTGAGAAAAATGGGTGAGGTTCCCAATATTTGGAAAAAAAAAATTCTGAACCAATGAAAAGTGTTATTTTAAGGTCACATGGCTTGACGCGCTTACGCTACGCGCCCCGGAGCACTTCCGGGGCGCTTACGCGGCACGTACGTGGGCGCTTCCTGGAGCGCTTCTGGGGGCACTTACGCGGCGCGTAGCAGTGACGTTTTGCTCGTTTTTCGGGAATGCGTTTAAAGTTCAAATACGGTTCTTAAAAATTATAAATAGTACTTTTATATATTATTATTTACTTTTAATACAATTTTTTTTTTTTCGATCGCAATAGGGTGCTCTTGCTGTGCGTACCGGCGCGCGCGCTGGTGCGCGTACTGTGAGCGCACCGTTGCACAAATAATAAAAAAACATATATATGAAAAACATGTAAAAAATAGTTTTTAACAAATGTAGAATTAGGAAATATTTAGAAAAAAATAAAAAAATTAATAGATACAATATTTACCTATCATTAAAAAACAATATTTCACTTAAAAATTGTAGTTTCCAAACTCGTTAAAGTTACGAATTAGCTGTTTAAAAAAGTTGCAAATTCACTGAAAAAAACATAGATTTCACACACGTTATAGTTAGGAATTAGCTTTTAAAAAACCTTTGAAATTCACAGAAAAAAATATAGGTTTCACACATGTTATAGTTAGGAATTAGCTTTTAATAAACCTTAGAAATTCACAGAAAAAAACCACAGGTTTCACAATCATTATAGTTAGGAATTAGCATTTAAAAAACCTTTGAAATTCACTGAAAAAACCATAGGTTTCACACTGGTTATAGTTAGAAATTAGCATTTAAAAAACCTTTGAAATATACTGAAAAAACCATAGGTTTCACACCAGTTATAGTTGGCTGAAGATTTTACTCATACAAAACCATTGAAATTCCCACGTTATAGTTAGTTGGACTCACTACAACTCGCGCGCCCGCAATCCACTGCTGATGATGTCACATATTACATCATTCAGGACATGGTCAGTGACATCACTGATGACATCACTGATGACATCTCAAATGATATCACTGATGACATCACTGATGACATCTCAAATGACATCACTGATGACATCACTGATGACATCATCCATGTGATAATACGATGCACCTCCTCACACTCTAATCTAACCTTTGATACACCCAGTGATAAATACAAACTACCATTCCTGAAATTATTGACACACCAATACCAGTAACTACATATGCACTCACTGATTTCGAGGTCTACACACACATCCACTCATTCACCCATACAATCACTCATACATACAGTCACTCATCAATAGAACACTATCATATCCACTCATACACCTATACAGACACTCACACATTGACACTCATCCACAGAATTACTCACATACCTAGTCAGTTATGCAAAGAATCAATTACACTCCCATTTCCTCATCTACACAGTTATACACACTAAACCTTACTTATTCAAACATATACTAACACATACTTACTCTCTTTTACAATCACTGATACAAGTACACATTGATCCATACAGTCACTTACGTAATCACAGGGTCCCATGTACAGTCATTTACATATGCCAACTCTCCCAAGCACTATGTTTTACATATGTACTTATTTGGACATGTAGCATTGAGATATCCATTCATCACCAACACACCCATGCACATAGTCAACCGCCCATACAGCGGTTTGCACATGCACTCTTTAACCCATACACCAAGTGAATCAACTGCTCACACATCTATGCACAGAGTCCCACACCACCCAGGCACTCACACACACACTCAGCATCACACACAAATACGTAGGCAACCAATCAATAACCCATATAGCCACTCATATAGCTACTGATCAACACATGCAGCAGCTTACACAACAACAGACATAATGATGCACACATTCAGACAGTTTAGTCACTAACCCATGCATTCAGTAAGACACATTTAATCACTCACTCATAGTCAGTCACGCACCTTCTAAATCCTTCATCCAGACACTTATACATCCACTCATTCTTCAATATGTAAAACATATTTAAACTTTACAGAAACACGCAGACACTGTATGATGTCATCAGTAATGCCATTTGAGATGTCATCAGTGATGTCATTTGAGATGTCATCAGTGATGTCATTTGAGATGTCATCGGTGATGTCACTGACCATGTCATGAATGATGTAATAAGTGACATCATCAGCAGTGGATTGCAGGCACGCGAGTTATAGTGAGTCCAACTAACTATAACGTGGGAATTTCAATGGTTTTGTGTGAGTAAAATGTTCCGCTAACTATAACTGGTGTGAAACCTATGGTTTTTCTGTGAATTTCAAAGGTTTTTTAAATGCTAATTCCTAACTATAACGAGTGTGAAACCTATGGGTTTTTTTTCTGTGAATATATATATATATATATATATTCACTGAAAAAAACATAGGTTTCACACCAGTTATAGTTAGGAATTAGCATTTAAAAAACCTATTAAATTCAGTAAAAAAACCATAGGTTTCACATCAGTTATAGTTAGCTGGAAATTTTACTGTCATAAAACCATTGAAATACCACGTTATAGTGAGTTGGACTCACTATAACTTGCGTGTGTAATGCACTGCTGATGACGTCACATATTACATCACTCATGACATGGTCAGTGACATCACTCATGACATCACTGATGATACCATCCAGTGAATGTGTGTCTTTCTGAAAAAAAAAATTTTTTTATATATGTATTTGTAAAGGACGATGGAAGAATAAATGGTTAAATAAGTGTGTAAATGGATGTTTTTTTAAAAAAGAATTGATTGGTTAACTGCCTTATTAAGTGTATTTTAGTGAATACATATATTAGCAAGTAACTTTTAAATATTGTAATATATGTATCAGGGTTTCACTTTGTGTATAAGTGGCTGCATGGGTTGGAGACTGACTCACTGTTTGTATGTGTTTAGAAGACAGCATATGTGCAGGACTGTATGGGTGGATGAGTGTGTATATGTGTGTGTTAGTGAGTGAATGACTGTCTCACTATTGTCTTTATCAGTAACAAGATATGTTTTTATCTAGTATATGTGAGTATTGATGTATATAAGTGAGTATATGAGAGAGTGAGAGATTGTAAGAGTTCCTGTTTAAATAAGTATGTGTTTCTATAAGTGATTGTTTAAGAGAGTAAGTATGTGTAAGTTTCCTTAGAAGTAAGGTTGTAGTGTGTGTACTTGTATATGCAAATAAATGGATGTTTATTAGTTTATTTGCATATGTGAGTATATGTGTGAGTAACTTTTTGATGACTGTCGGTGTGTAACAGGATGAATAGGTGTATCACTACATATGATGAGTGAGTATATGTATGAGTGACTATATGGAACTGTTGATGAATGTGTAAATGTGTATATAGATGGTGGAATTATTGAATTGGTTGTTGTAACTGGTATGGGCATCTCCATTTTTTAAAATGTTTTAATTTATATTTTTCAATATGTTTTTCATGGGTTACATTACAGTGAAAGGAGGTCTGTCACTCTGTCACAAGGATGATGTCATCAGTGATGTCATGAGTGATGTCACTGACCATGTCATGAGTGATGTAATATGTGACGTCATCAGCAGTGCATTACACGCGCAAGTTATAGTGAGTCCAACTAACTATAACGTGGAATTTCAATGGTTTTATGACAGTAAAATTTCCAGCTAACTATAACTGATGTGAAACCTATGTTTTTTTTTGTGAATTTAATAGGTTTTTTAAATGCTAATTCCTAACTATAACTGGTGTGAAACCTATGATTTTTTCAGTGAATTTCAAAGGTTTTGTAAATGCTAATTCCTAAATTTAACTGGTGTGAAACCTATGGTTTTTTCAGTGAATTTTATAGATTGTTTTAATACTAATTCCTAACTATAAGTCTCAATTTATAAGTAAGACTGTTAGCGCTCTAGTTGTTTAGAACACTCTGGTACATTCTGTCATTGGGCTACAGTTTGGCTACATCTGGCTGATATTTGGGATATATTTTTTTTTGTCTCTGGTGGCCATCTTTGGGCTACATTGGGCTGCATTGGGCTACATTTGGGCTACATTTTGGCTCTAACATATATAAAGCCCAATGTAGCACAATACATATTTTTCAAAAGTAATTTTTTTTTAAAACCACTTCATAATAGGGCTACCTGTCCCTACAATTATCCCATTTTTTAAAATTTTTTTTATTTTTGGAGCGCTCCCGGAGCGCCCCGGGGAGCGCCCCGGAGAGCGTACTTCTATAAAGCGCCCAGGGGCACGCTCCGGGGAGCGTCCCGTGAGCGCCAATATCGCAAACGAAAACATGATCGTGACGTATCGCGTAGCCGCGTCCGCGTGATACGCACGGCGTAAGCGCACCCGGAAGTACTCGAGCGAATACGATCACGCAACGTAAACATCCGACGCGCTTACGCTACGCGACCCGGGGCGCGCCCCCGGGCGCGCCCCGGGGCGCGTAGCGTAAGCGCGTCGGTCATGTGACCTGAAAATAACACTTTTTATTGGTTCATAACAGTTTTGGTTTCATAATGATGAAGCCCCTGGTCTTGTGACCTGAAAATAACACTTCTCATTGGTTCAGGACAGTTTTCTTTCCAAATGATGAAAGACCCCACCTTTTTTCCTTATTCTGACTTTGTCCTTTGACTGAGGAAGACCTGTTTGTACATCTCTGTACCTTTTTGATCTTAATAATGGCTTCAGTAGCAGCAGCAGCTGGTGCATCTGCCCCACCACCACCACCACCACCACCAACAGGACCAGCTCCAGATTATATTGGTGGTCAAGAAGAGGAGGAGGAGGAAGAGGAAGAGGAGGAGGGGAGGAGAAGATGGCTTCATGAAGAAAATACCCCATACAAGCCCAAGCCACACATTGTATGGGAGTTTTTTTCAATCCCAGAGGGCAAGAAAAAAGTGAATGCGGCCAAGGTAACTTGCCTAATCTGCAATGAAGAACTTTCAAGGGGCAACCCAAACAAAAAATATTCATTTGGTAACTATACCATGATTCGTCATATGACCAGAAAGCACCCTAACAACTATTCTCGTGCAGAGCTCAGGGAACTGGCCAGTAACCTTCCCCATTCTTCAAGGACCACCTCCCAAAGAAACGAACCCTCATCATCAGGACCAGAAACATCAGAGATGATGCCTTGTATTCAGCCAAGATTTTCTGATTTTAAAATCACTTGTACTGCATGTGGCAAGCTTATCGCATATGGTGAACAGAGCATAAAGCTAATCGTCCTTGCAGGTGACAATCACAAGTGCCCCAAAAAGAACTAATTTTTTGGGTTTTTTGTTTTTTTGCTCCAGTTGAGCCAGTTTTAATTCCCTTTTTTTTGTTTCTCCCCCTAAAAAAATACTAAAAAAATATAAAACTGTTTTGAAAAGACAAAAAAAGTACAAAATGTTCAAAAAACACAAAAAAATATAAAAAAAAACAAAAAGAAGAAGAAAAAAAGTTCTTTTTAGAACTACTTCCAATTTCTAAAAAAAGGCTTTCTTTTTTAAAAACTCTGTCATTCTTTTTTCCTCATAGTGCGCTCCCCGGTACGCACACCGGGGAGTGCACCGAGCGCTCTCCCCGCGCAATACGAAAAAAAATATATATTTTAAATGCCCCGCTGGTCCCTTTTATTGCCCCCACATCAAACCTAGGGGGTCAGAGGGGGTCTATCCCTGACGCCTTATGGTCATTTCCCCCTTTGTTTTAGCCACCTCTTGTGTCTCGATTTTACCGAGACACAAGATGGCGGCCGCTCCGGACTGTTTCGAATGTTTACAGACACCCGAGAACCAATCAGCTTTCCGTGCGCACCTCACGTGGCGCGCCCGGAGCGCTCCCTGGGGCGCGTACCGGGGCGCGCCTATAGATATATATATTTTTTTGAACCTAAATTACTCAAAATCTACAGGAGCACATATCTCGAGACATAGCAAAGGCACATCGGGCTACCAGTCCCTACAATTTTGCCAAATTTGGTGAAAATCCATTCAGCCGTTCGGGCTAAAAGTGAAATCGACCGCCCTATGGAAATTAACATGGAGAAAACGCGTTTTGGGACCCCCCTTTTATCTCGGCCCCCGCTTGACGAATCTCCCCCAAACTTTCAGGGAAGGACCGGGGCGCCGTGAGGCCATTTTGAGGAACTTTTCAGGCAGATTCGTCAACTGAAGCCAAAGTTATTCCAAATAGAATTTTGAGATTTAACATTGAAAAAAATCCTAACTATAACTACCTACTGGCGACCGCCAGTAGGTAATATATATATTATATATATATATAAATAAATATATATATATATAAATTACCTACTGGCGGTCGCCAGTAGGTATATATAGTTAGGATTTTTTCTCTATGGGACTTTTGAAAATTCTATGTCTAATAACTTTGGCGTTTGTAGACGGAATCGGCTGAAATTTTCAGGAAAATGGCACATTTTGTTTCTGAGTAGCCCCTGAAAATTTGGGGGGGTTTCGTCAAGGGGGGGCCGAGAAAAAAGGGGGTCCCAAAACGCATTTTTCCCATTCATTTTTCCATAGGGCGTTTGGCCTCACTTTTAGCTCGAACGCCTGAATGGATTTGCATGAAACTTGGCAAAATTGTAGGGACTGTTAGCCCGATGTGCCTTTGTTAGGTCTCAATATATGTGCTCCAGTGGATTTTGAGAAATTAACGTTTTAAAAAACAGATATATCTGTGACAGCGTCCCAGTTAGCGCTCCGGTTCGCGTACTTTTCGTGTAACGGAACTTTGCGAAGCAAAGCTGATTGGCTCTCCGGTGTCTGTCAACATTCTAAACAATCCGGAACGGCCACCATCTTGTCTCTCGGTAGGATCGAGAGACAAGAGGAGGAGAAAAACAAAGGGGGAATTTAAAGAAAGGGGGCAAGGTAGACCCTTCTTGACCCCCTAGGAATGATGTTGGGGTTATTAAAGGGTCCTGTGGGGCAAATAAAAAAAAATAGATTTTTCGCGGTAGAAGCGCTTTCTGGTTCGCGAACCGGGTAGCGAACCGGGTCACGAAACGGGAATTCACCATTTTGTGTTTCGTTTTAATTAAATTACAAGATGGAGGAAAAACAATGTGAGAAATGGGTATAAGGGGGTACGGGAGACGTATCCTGACCCCCTATGTTTTCTGAGGGTGGCTGAGGATGCTCATATATGTTGATACATGTCTTCCAGCGGCTGCGCGTGAGTGTTTTTTTTTTTTTGCTGCGTGACGTCTGTTATCGTTCAATTCAAAG
This sequence comes from Lissotriton vulgaris, assembly GCF_964263255.1. NCBI lineage: Eukaryota > Metazoa > Chordata > Amphibia > Caudata > Salamandridae > Lissotriton > Lissotriton vulgaris. The sequence continues at coordinate 10,738,468 of NC_141697.1, forward strand.
GAAATCAGGAGTGTTGACCGCCATTTTGTCACTGCGAGTAAATATATTGTTAAAAATAATTGTTATAAATTAATCCGTATTGATAAACATTGTCTGAGCCATCTTGCCTTTTATCCAATGCCACACTTTTGTCGTGCACGGCAGCCATTTTAGATGCCTTGACCAGACCCACTCTCTGCACGCCGCCGATCCTCAGCATGGCTCCCCACCCTCGCAAGCATCTCCCCCACGCACTGGTCACCCCCGCTCTCTCTCTCATGCATGGGCCATAAACCTCCCCCCATCTGCACTGCTCTTCCCTGAGAATCACACCCTGTGCCCGCCCGACACCTCCCTTTCACCCTATTCACTACCGCACCCTCTGACACTCCTCTTCCTCTGTGTCTGATTGTCCAGGCCAGTCCCAGGCTATCACCTAGCCCTGCGGATGTAGTTTATGGCCCCAACTGTAAAGAATCACCCCTCTTCAAAGGAGTTACAGTAGATCAAGGCCCCCACCCCATGAGATCCGTCACACCACACGCGTTCCTACTATCTGATAACAATCCTGTATTGTGATTGGGGAGGGGATTCTCACTGTGAGGGTGTGTGGGACCGAGCCTGAAGCGGAAGATTCCAGGGATGCCTTTTTGTACATCAAAGTCTTCACAATTATGTGTCACATTAAAAATATATAGCACTCCAACAAAGTAGTAGGATTATAACACTTTAATAACTTATAAATATATACAACGCTTCAACAAAGTAAACACGTTAAAAAAATTTTTTTTAAACAAGGCAACAATGGGCTGCTTTGGTCTGTCTTTTACGCGGCAAAATCCGTCTGCCTGTGAGGTGGCGTCAGTAGCGGTCCGTTGTGCGAATAGGCCGAAGGCAGCACAACGCGCCGAGATCCGGACGGCACCCAGGTGATGTCCAGTAAGTTCCCGCACTGGTCTTGGCATCCTACAATGCTGCTCCGAAAAACGGCTTGGGGTGCCCCGGGGGGGGAGGCGGCGCGAACGGGTCTCCCCCGCTCCCCAGGTGGAGCCTCCTCTGCTGCAGTGGGGCGCCCCTTTAGCGTTTCAGTCGCCATTCAGCTGTTTACCGCCTGCTTTTGCTGCACTGTGCCTCATCCGCCATTCAGCTGAGTTGCGCCCGCTCTTGCGGCTACAGCGTCTCGCCCACCATCCAGTTGAATTGCGCCCGCTCTTGGGGCTACAGCGTCTCGCCAACCATCCAGTTGAATTGCGCCCACTCTTGCGGTGCAGCGATAGGCGGCTGCCACAGGACTCTTAAAATGGCAGCCGGCTCTTCGGATTTGGGCCTGGTCCACTAAAATGGCCCTGGGACACATTTGAACTCGGATATTTGCCTGCTAGGGCTTGGGCCCCATTCTCGAAAGCATCCCCTCAGCCTTGAAGATTCTACAAAAGTCATCGGGCCCCCGACTCCCGCAGGCTTCCAGTGGGGAGCGGCTGCCATGATTGCTTGCGGAATGGCCACGACGGAGCTACGAGATGGTGGTGCTCTCATGCTGACGCCAGCTTCAGTCTGAAACATCCAGAAACACTGTAGACTATCAATTCGATGACTTCCGGTGGAGCCCCAACGTGACCCGGTAGGGAAGAACTTGCCCTCTCCTCTTTTGACTGATGGTTCTTGTTGCCTGTCCCCTCTGTTGTCATCTAACGGAACCTTTTTGGATTGCCGAGTGAGAAAAAAAAAGGTGGGGCTTTCAGCATTTGGGAAAACAAAATGTTTCAATCCAATGAAAAGTGTTATTTTTAGGTCATATGATCAAGCATTTCATCATTAGGAAACCAAAAGTAAAATGAACCAATGAAAAGTTTTATAAACAAGTCACATGACCTGTTATGAGCTTTGGGCTATAAAAAGGCTACAAAATCCGTTGGCCTGTGAGGCGGCGTCAGTAGCGGACCGATGTGCGAATAGGCCGAAGGCAGCACAATGTGCCGAGATCCGGATGGCACTGAGGTGGTATCCAGCAAGTTGCCGCACTGGTGTGGCCATCCTACAATGCTGCGCCGAAAGACGGCGTGGGGTGCCCTGGGGGGGGGGGAGGCGGCGCGAACTGGTCTCTCCCGCCTCCCCAGGTGGAGGCACCTCATCTGCAGTGCGGCACCCCTTACCGTTTCACTCGCCGTCCAGCAGAGTTGCGCCCGCACTTGCTGCTACAGTAGGCCGAAGGCAGCACAACGCGCCGAGATCCGGATGGCACCGAGGTGGTGTCCAGCAAGTTTCACTGGTGTGGCCATCCTACAATGCTGCGCCGAAAGACGGCGTGGGGTGCCCGGGGGGGAGGGGGGGAGCAAACGGGCCTCTCCCGCCTCCCCAGGTGGAGGCACCTCATCTGCAGTGGGGCGCCCCTTAGTGTTTCCCTCGCCGTCCAGCAGAGTTCCGCCCGCTCTTGCGGTACAGTGCCTCACCCCCCATCCAGCTGAGTTCCGCCCGCTCTTGCGGTACAGCCCACCATCCAGCTGAATTGCACCCACTCTTGCGGTGCAGCGGTAGCCGGCTGCAACAGGACTCTCAAAATGGCAGCCGGCTCTTTGGATTTGGGCCTGGTCCACTCAAATGGCCCTGGGACACCTTGGAACTCGGACGCTTGCCTGCTAGGGCATGGGCCCCATTCACGAAAGCGTCCCCTCTTTTGACTGATTGTTCTTGTTGCCTATCTCTTCTGTTGTCATTTAACAGAACCTTTTTGGACTGCCGAAAGGGGTTCTGGTCCGACCGCTGGTTGGTGGAGACATTTTGACTATATCCTGGACCTGCCCGGCCTCGCCCAAAATGGCGCCGGTATAAATGGGACTCGTAACTCTTTGTTGTGTACTGGTTGCCCAACCTTGATATCACGAGATACGTATGCAGTTTTGAAGCACATGGCGGGCGGGGACAAGTACTGATTGAACATTTGGACATCCTTATTGATATTAAGTTCTGATGTGTTATTGATTACTGTACTATTGAAAGTTCGAATTAACGTCACCCATGGTACTTGCCCCCAAATCTATATCTAGATAATTTTATTGTAACTGGCCCTGTCGTACTTTAATTATAAAATGTACGTCCACCGATTCTGCAACTGTTAGACACCTTAGTTCTTGCAACCTAATGGCCCACCCGTTACGTTCTTCTACAATGTAAATGTCCCCTCATCATATGCGATTCCAGTTTGCTCCGTGACCGGCCCACGTGGTTATAGGCCCGTATTTGTATACTGACATTTTCACAATAAAGGTTTTTAAAACAAAACATGGTAGTAGTACCTAGATTGGTAAAGTTTTGAATAATAGCCACTGTTTTCGAATCAGTAAAAGGCAAGTGAAATAAAGCAGCCCGATTACATGACGGTTAAAAGGTATAATACGCAGGAACGCAGTAAAGATAAATGGTCAAGGGCTGTTGTGTTTTCTACTCCTGCAACATAAAGTGATCGATAAGAATCCGATATTCATGCCTATCAGCGACTAAGACAGCAGGCCGAGCCTCTTTTGTTCAACGGCTCCCTCATGGGACAAAGAAATGCCCTTTTTCTCGAAATAGGAATATTTTACTTGCAGGACAGTTGTAAATTTCCCGGGAAAATACATTAGCCTGGAACATTGTTAGTGATAAACTGTAAATGCATCTGGGTCCTTTGCTTTACAAGTCAGAGTGAGAAAAAAAAAGGTGGGGCTTTCATCATTTGGGAAAAAAAAATGTTCGAAAGCAATGAAAAGTGTTATTTTTAGGTCATATCACCAAGCCTTTCATCATTAGAATAACAAAAGTAAAATGAACCAATGAAAAGTTTTATTAACAAGTCACATGACCTGTTATGCTTACGTTACGCGCTGCGCGCCGCGCTCTGGATCGCTTCCGGGAAGCTGCGCCTCGCGCACCGGAGCACTTCCGGGTGCGCTAACGCGGCGCGTCATATGACGCATTACGCGACAACGCAGGTCCAGAATATAGTCAAAATGTCTCCACCAACCAGCGGTCAGAACACAACCCCTTTCAGTAGTCAAAAAAGTTCTGTTAAATGACAACAGAAGGGACAGGCATCAAGAACCATCTGTCAAAGAGGGGAGGGCAAGTTCTTCTCTACCGGGTCACGTTGGGGCTCCACCGGAAGTGATCGAATTGGTAGTTTACAGCTTTTCTGGATGTTTCAGACTGATGCTGGCGTCAGCATGAGAGCACCACCATCTCGTGGCTACGTCGAGGCCATTCCGCGAGCAATCATGGCAGTCGCTCCCCACCGGAAGTCTACGGGAGTCGGGGGTTCCGGTGACTGTTGTAGAATCTTTAAGGCTGAGGGGACTCTTTTGGGAATGGGGCCCATGCCCTAGCAGTCAAGCGTCCGAGTTCCACGGTTGCCCAGAACCATCTTTGCAGGCCAGGCCCAAGTCTGTGGAGCCGACCGCCATTTCGTGAGCTCCGTAGCAGTCGCCTGTCGCTGTACCGCAAGATTGGGTGCAATTCCGTTGGATGGCAGGTGAGACGTTGTAATAGCAAGAGCAGGCGCAATTCAGCTGGCCGAGCGAGGCACTGTGTCGCAAGAGCGGGCGCAAGGCAGCTGGTCGAGTGAAGCGCTGGGGTGTAGCTGAGAAACCTCCAGCTGGGGAGGTGGGGAGGCTCGTTCGCGGAGCCTCTCCCTTCTAGTGCACCCCACGCCGTCTCCAGGCGCAGGTATATGTGATGGTCGGACCAGGGCACCGCAGGATGTGTCTTCAGGTCAAACGGATTGTGAGACAAGGTGTGGAGCAGGCGCAATTATCTCGGGGGCCTCCGTCAAGCGGTTCAGGGAGGCACCGCATCACATTGTTTTCAAATGCAGTCAGGTCCACAAACGGCCCCCACTTACTTTGAGAATAGTGAAGCTGCAGCAGGTGCAAATAAGCTTCAGACAGTGTTACAAGCGCTGCCCGGAACCCTCAACTATGGCACCCAACATCCAGGACTTATGCCATTTGTGCAATGCAGTGACATCGAAGCATCTCAGGGACCAAGCAACATACTATATCCAGAGTCCTTACCACAACCTCTGCCTTCCTTCTTACCAAGTTATTGTTCTTTCACTCCCACTCCAGGCTTTTAGTCTGTGGATGGAAAACCATGAACCTACACTCACCTATGAAAATCTTACTAGTGATGGTTGATTTTGAGCCCCAAATACAAAGGCTTGTTTGGGTCGATGTTGCAGCAGGCTGCCATGTAAATAGATATTTAATAAAAAGTTTTACCCTGTTACTTGTTGATTTTGAGTCCCAAATACAAAGGCTTGTTTGGATCGATGTTGCAGCAGGCTGCCATGTAAATAGATATTTAATAAAAAGTTTTACCCTGTTACTTGTTGATTTTGAGTCCCAAATACAAAGGCTTGTTTGGATCGATGTTGCAGCAGGCTGCCATGTAAATAGTTATTTAATAAAACGTTTTACCCTGTTACTTTGCTGGTGTGTTGTATATATTTATAATATTTGCATAGGGTTTGTCGTTATTTTGGGTGGGGTGGTCGGCGGAGCCGAGCTATCTTGCAGCCATCATGGTGTCGAGCTCAGTTCCTCTCACTAGTTTCGTATTTATCATGAGGGGTTGTTCATAATGTTTCTATTTTAGCGAGGTCAAAAAGAGATCTCATTAGTGGCCTACTGATTTTGCTTGATTCCTTTTGTTTTTTTAACGATTTTTCACTATCTGCAAAGACTAAACAGAGTATTGCGACTCTGTGCTTGTTTGTGAATAGAGAATGAACCAAAGAGAACCAATTCCAAAACAATAAATGCTAGGATAACAATCAATCAAATGGAGAGGGAAGCAGGCACGGCGGATTACAATGGGGGCAAAGGCCTGTGTTACCTACCCTTCACTATCTGCAAAGAGAGAATACTCCTAAAAGAAAAGAGGGGGGGGGGGGGGCAGCGTTCAAAGCACATCAGCGTGCATAAACACGAAAATGTTTTTACCTACCACGTACTTGACATTTTACAGCTTTTGATATTTGCTATAAAAAACCATTGAAATTCACTGAAAAAACCATAGGTTATAGACCATATATAGTTAGGAATTAGCATTTACAAAACCTTGAAAATTCACTGTAAAAACCATGGGTTATAGACCATATATAGTTAGGAATTAGCATTTACAAAACCTTATTTTACTCACACAAAACCATTGAAATTTCATATATAGTTAGTTGCACTAACTATATATCGCGCACCAACAATCCACTGCTGATCATGTCACATATTACATCATTCATGACATGATCAGTGACATCACTGATGACATCACTGATGACATCACTGATGACATCTCAAATGACATCACTGATGACATCTCATTTGACATTACTGATCACATCACTGATGACATCATTAATGTGATAATACGGTGAACCTCTTCAGACTCTAATATAATCTTAGATACACTCAGAGTAAATAGACACTCACAGACTGTCACTCATCCATGGAGTTACTCACACACCTAGTCAGTCATGCAAAGAATCAATCACACTTCCATTTCCTCAACTATACAGTTATACACACCTTACTTATTCAAACATATACTAACACATATTTACTCTCTTATACAATCCCTGATACAAGTTCACAATGATCCATACAGCCACTCACAAATTCACTGGCTCTTATGCACTGTTATTTATATATGTCAACTCTCACATGTACTGTGTTTTACATATATACTTACTTTGACATGTAGCACTGAGATATCAATTCACTCACCAATACACGCATGCACACAGTCAACCGCCCATACAGCTGTTTCCACATGCACTTTTGAACCCATACATCTAGTGAATCAACTGCTCACACATCTATGCACAGAGTCATATACCTCCCAGCCACCCACACACACACTCAGTCTCCCATACAAATACTTGGGCAACCAATCAATAACCCATATACTTAATCATAAAGCTACTGATCAACACATGCAGCAGTTAACAGAACAACAGACATAATGATGCACAAATTAAGACAGTTTAGTTACTAACCCATGCACTCAGTGAGACACATTTAATCACTCACTCATACAGTCAGTCATGCACCTACTAAATCCTTCATCCAGACACTTATACATCCACTCATTCTTCAATATGTAAGACATATTTTAACTTTACAGAAACATACAGTCACTGGATGTTGTCATCAGTGATGTCATCAGTGATGTCATTTGAGATGTCATCAGTGATGTCATCAGTAATGTCACTGACCATGTCATGAATGATGTAATATGTGACATCATCAGCAGTGGATTGCGGGTGCGCGATATATAGTTAGTGCAACTAACTATATATGGAATTTCAATGGTTTTGTGTTAGTAAAATAAGGTTTTGTAAATGCAAATTCCTAACTATATATGGTCTATAACCTATGGTTTTTTCAGTGAATTTTCAAGGTTTTGTAAATGCTAATTCCTAACTATATATGGTCTATAACCTATGGTTTTTTCAGTGAATTTTCAAGGTTTTGTAAATGCTAATTCCTAACTATATATGGTCTATAACCTATGGTTTTTTCAGTGAATATATATATATACATACATATATAAACATATGTCATCTGTATATCTATATAAATACAAACATAAATGCATGCATACATATACTTATATGCATACAGATGCATGTTATTTACATGAAAGTTGAAAAAACACTAATAAAAGCAAAGCTATAAAGCCACCTCATTACAAACAGAATGGCTTTAACTTAAACGAGGGCGAGATCTATTGCATTTTCAATGCTTGTTTACTTTGGTTCCATCAAGAAGGCATTCAGATGTGTCACACATTTGCCATAAATTCTGAATGTTAGCACTCTAGTTGCACATTAGATCACTGTAGTAAAGCTACTGCTCACCAGGGACGTCTGCTGCTGGTATTCAAAGTGCATGTTTCAGTCTGCATGTCAGAATTTTTTTAATGAAATAGAAGAGGATTTGAGAAGTCACTCAAAATAATCCCTAATTTTTCTTTCTGAAGCACTAATCATACTTTCTATGGCAAAATTAACCCCCTCATGTTGTTCCTTTTTAAATTGAGTGTTTTCAGACTTACCACTTCATTCCAATCAAGATGGCTTCTGGTGTGCCATACTTTTGTCATAAGTAAGACTGTTAGCGCTCTAGTTGTTCTTTAGAACACTCTGGGACATTCGGTCATTGGGCTATACTTGGGGTACATCTGGGTGATATTTGGGCTACATTTAGGCTCTTTTGTCTCTGGTGGCCATCTTGGGAGACTGTATGTCAGAATGTTTCAATGAAATTGAAGAGGGTTTGAGAAGTCACTCAAAATGTGCCCTAATTTTTCTTTATGCAGCACTAATCATAATTCATATGGCAAAATATACCCCCTCAGTTTGTTCCTTTTTAAATTAAATGTTTTAAGAGTTACCACTTTATTCCAATCAAGATGGCTTCAGGTGTGCCATACCTTTGTAAGAAGTAGGACTGTTAGCGCTCTAGTTGTTCTTTAGAACACTCTGGGACATTCTGTCAGTGGGCTATACTTGGGCTCCATCTGGGTGATATTTGGGCTACATTTGGGCTCTTTTGTCTCTGGTGGCCATTTTGGGAGACTGCATGTCAGAATGTTTTAATGAAATAGAAGAGGATTTGAAAAGTCACTCAAAATGTGCCCTAATTTTTCTTTCTGCAGCACTAATAATACCTTCTATTGCATAATATACCCCCTCATTTTGTTCCTTTTTAAATTAAATGTTTTAAGAGTTACCACTTTATTCCCATCACGATGGCTCCAGGTGTGCTATACCTTTGTAATGAGTAGGACTGTTAGCGCTCTAGTTGTTCTTTAAAACACTCTGGGACATTCTGTCATTGGGCTATACTTGGGCTACATCTGGGTGATATTTGGGCTACATTTGGGCTCTTTTGTCTCTGGTGGCCATTTTGGGAGACTGCATGTCAGAATGTTTTAATGAAATAGAAAAGGATTTGAGAAGTCACTCAAAATGTGCCCTAATTTTTCATTCTGCAGCACTAATCATACTTTCTATGGCAAAATATACCCCCTCATGTTGTTTCTTTTTAAATTAAATGTTTTAAGAGTTACCACTTTATTCCAATCAAGATGGCTTCAGGTGTGCCATACCTTTGTAATAAGTAGGACTGTTAGCGCTCTAGTTGTTCTTTAGAACACTGTGGGACATTCTGTCATTGGGCTATACTTGGGCTACATCTGGGTGATATTTGGGCTACATTTGGGCTCTTTTGTCTCTGGTGGCCATTTTGGGAGACTGCATGTCAGAATATTTTAATGAAATAGAAAAGGATTTGAGAAGTCACTCAAAATGTGCCCTAATTTTTCATTCTGCAGCACTAATCATACTTTCTATGGCAAAATATACCCCCTCATGTTGTTTCTTTTTAAATTAAATGTTTTAAGAGTTACCACTTTATTCCAATCAAGATGGCTTCAGGTGTGCCATACCTTTGTAATAAGTAGGACTGTTAGCGCTCTAGTTGTTCTTTACAACACTCTAGGAGGCTGCAGTAGAACACAAAGGAATCAACTGACAGTCTATGTCCTTGTTGGATGTACATGTTTTACTGAGAATGTCAGACTTCATTTTCACATGACTGAGAAAGATAATGTGAATTTACAGAAAATATGCTTTCAGTTGAGCTTATAGATCCCCTTCCAAACCACTGTGGGAAAATCATGAGATATTAGTTTTCTTTCAAACAATATTCATGATATCACAGCAGAAGGTTTTTTCACATGGTAAAATCACCTTAGAACCCACCACAATTCCTAAAACGAGTATGGTACCATCAACAAATGATTTATAATGTAACTAAAGTCCTAAAACCCTCTATTAACTACAATGCTTTTTAATGAGGTGCTATCATGTATATTGGTCCCAAGATGGCTGCCAACACTTCTTGGATGAAGTGCTGACAGCCAATCAGATCAGATGTGTGGTTAGGCTCCGCCCAGATATATATCTTTTTTTGAACCTAAATTACTCAAAATCCACTGGAGCACATATATTGAGACCTAGCAAAGGCACATCGGGCTAACAGTCCCTACAATTTAGCCAAGTTTCGTGCAAATCCATTCAGCCGTTCGAGCTAAAAGTGAGGCCAACCACCCTATGGAAATTAACATGGGAAAAAGGCGTTTTGGGACCCCCCTTTTTTCTCAGCCCCCCTTTAATGAACCCCCCCCCCCAAATTGTCAGGGGCTGCTCAGAAACAAAATGTTCCATTTTCCTGAAAATTTCAGCCAATTCCGTCCACAAACGCCAAAGTTATTAGACATAGAATTTTCAAAAATCCCATAGAGAAAAAATCCTAACTATATATACCTACTGGTGACCGCCAGTAGGTAATATACATACAAATAATAAATGCTCAAGGCTTCAATGTGCCTACAGGTGGAACCCAACATGCAGACAAAGCTGTCCCAATGGAAGTGGGATTGGCTCATAAACAGCATGGTGTCTGTACACAGTGCATCCATTTGTCGTCATTATTTGTAGCCAGGATGGTGATAAGGAGATGTGGCTAGTTCAAATTGTGGTCCTGTTCATAAAACCTGACCCTCAGCATCAGATGGTTCCAGTGGCACAGTGAATTACCGATGATGCTGCCCCTGATTAACAAGGCTGAGAAAAGGATGGATTGTTGACTTCTAGGGCCATTTTAATCTTTCTTGGCAGGAATACACTTTAAATCAAATTTATATCCTCTATATGTCGTCAGGCTCCTAACTCCGTAGTCGCAGGCATCCTTGGTAGCACACGCTCTCCAGCTGAATCCTGAAACACAAAGACAGCACATCTCAGTTTCCCATCCTCTAGTGTGCTTTGAACTTTGGTGAAACTGTAGAACTCTGCATAACATGCATTGTTTGACTGGCTGAGATAGTATGTGAGTATGAAAAGCTGTACATCACATAAACCTGCATTGATGATTGAACTGAGACTTCTTTTCTACACAAGGAAGGCCTCAAACAAGTCACTTATTTCTGTTAAGTTATAATACTAAGAACTTAATAAGAGAACATAATGTGCTATTGACTGCACTCGGTGGGAACCTCATACCCAGATGGGCAAGGCAAAAATAACACATTTCCAGAATGAACACTTTTGCAGCAATAAGTCACTTCAGTATTATAATATTTGTCCATTGTACTGTAGTCTACCTTCCTAAAATCTTTAAGCTGACACATGTTTCGCTTGGTGTTTGGATTGATCAAATGAGCTTTCTGAAGGCTGAATTGGGCAATAAAACAAGAAACCAAAAGTTGAAACAAATAAAGAACCTCATTCCAAAGTTCATCTTATATTTTTTCAAAGCTCATCCTATGTTTTTTTCAGTTATGCAGTAAGTATATTAGTGGAATTAAGACATCATGTGCTTGACTAACATTGCATTTTAAGAGTGTAAACTTCCACAGCAACAGCCAGTCAGGACACTGACAGGATTTCAGTGATATATATATTTTAGTGAAAGACATCAGGTGCACTTAGAGGGGTAATAACTTGGTACATGGTTATCAAAGCATAATGTTTCATATATGTGTTGTAATAGCATTGCTGATGTGGCTGTTCAGGGTAGCAATTACTGAACCATTGTGCATTGTTTTGACTGTTACCCCCATTGTACATATGGGGGCTCAACAACTTTTTATATTTTTTACTTCACGGTAAGAAGAAGCAAATCTTGGGGAGACACACTTTGGCTTACCAGACAATCAAAAATAATAGGAAGAGCATCTCACACCAGTCTACAGATGACTACACGTTTGCTATCCCCCCATGCCACAGCTGTTCCTGCTGGCTACCCATAGCCATTGGAAATGGTGCGAGTGCAAGGCCTTTCTCTGATTGGGTGAATGCTTCATCAATCTGATTCTTCAACAACATGATCTTTGACGATTCTGATTGGGCATGCTTTCAACCAATTAGAAGATATTGCATACAGTTAAGACCATTCTGATCTGGCTGCTAGTGGGTTTTTGTGTTTGGGTGCAAAATCATTTTCTGTCTTTCCCTAGCCTGCTCTTGGGATATTGTTTTGCAGTTTTATACATTGTGATCTTGGTTCACAAGGAGGGATCTGCAAGAGAACCAGACTATGTTACATACATGTTTTGTTCTTGTAGGGAAGCATGATGTAAAGATCTGAAGTGGAGGTATCTAGTTGCGGAATAGGTTGAGGAAAGAGAATCCAAGTAATTGTCAGTGGCGAGGCTGTACATGGCCCAGAAACATAAGATCATCAATAAAACAACACTTGGGAGACAGTCAAGGAGAGGACGATGGACAGAAATGCTAATTTTCCTGCTTAGCCCCCGAATAAGCACTCTGGTTACGTTGTAGTTATTAGAGGAGATAGCTGACAATCCTACAAAAAAGAATTGCAATAGTCTAACCTAGCAATGATAAGGGCCTGAAATAGATTCTTGTGGAGCAGCTCTGCACAAATTGAGAAATATTTCCAATTAATTTACGCATGAAGAATCAGGTGGTAAGCTTCTCAATATGTGCCACAAAAGAGTTTGACATCAAAAATAATGCAGAGAATTATTAGACAACAACTTGCCTGAGGACAATAATTTGGAAGAACCTCAAAACAAATGAACATGCCCATAACCCCCCACCTTTACAATATAGTCAAATAGATCCTGGAGAGATACAAATACTGAACTGTTATTGAAGGCAGTGCATTTGTCACAATTTCAGATGATTTAGTGAAAACTTATTTATTTCAATTGGCTGCAAGTGCTGTAGTGTTAAACTAGACCAGGTATATTTTTGTTATTCATTTATCACAAAAGTTCACATCTTCATCATTCCCCTTCATTTAAATGTAAAACAGCATATTTGTTTTGACCCAAGTGACTTATTGTAAATGTGATACAGTGCTCCATCTATTAAGGTATCCCCAGTAATTGAGCTAGACAAGTTTTTAAAAGACACACAATTGATGGACGGAATGCAGCACAAATCAAAACATTCATCCACAGTCAAGGGATTTGGGTTAAATACATTATTCTTTTACCCACTACGCCACCCCAGTTTCGACCTGGCCATATGCAAATCAGTCTTGACCCAGTGCCTCATGGGAACAGTCCATCCCAAACTGCCAAGCCAGGTCCTCCCTGGACCAGAAACAAGTATCCAAGTACCGGTTTCGGGATTTCGTCCCTCATCAGTCAGGATAGCTTGAATCCAGTGACGCAGTGAGCCCCGAACCCACGTCTGAGCATACCCGGCGCACTTAGGATAAGGAAGCAAAAGACATACAATTGATGGACCATCATTCATTTGCTCACCATGCCACCCCAGTTTAGACCTGGCCATGTGCAAATCTGTTTTTAAGCACAATTGACCTGAGTGCAATAGTAATTAAGGGGGAGACTTTAACCACAAATTTGAGCCAGTAGTGGGATTGACCTGCCAGTTGCAGAGATCCTCATAGTGCAGATCCATCACACATTGGTAGGCAAACTAAGATGTACTTTGAGTAGGATCCCCAGGGAGATGGGGGGGTAATAGTTGTTAATAACTCAGCAAATCAGTGTCACAATAATGACTGCCGTAAAGCAAAGAGAGAGCCTATTATGGCAGATAACTCAAATGATTTCACGACACTAAGAGATAAAAGGTCCAAGTACAAAATATTATTAGTGCAAACCAAGAAAAACTGAGATGACAGTGTCTGGACGGAATTGATTATTGAAGCCAAAACCAAAGATCACGCAGGCCTCTGGCGATGGATAGCCAAAGGTAACAAACTGGGATTCACAGACATCTACGACCGCTTCAACAGCACGACCACCCTGACATCCACTGAGACCTCCGCCCCTTCAACCACCATCTGCACCAACCGCCTGCTCTTCTGGACCAACATCAACGGTGACTACACCATCAAGATCATGAACACCATCCACTCTGGATCGCCGTCAGACCCATGAAACCCATGGTGGACCCCAAGGACCTAAAGAACTTCCGGCCCATCTCCCTGCTCCCATTCCCGGTGAAGGTCATCGAGCAGACTGTCAACAAACAACTGACCTGCTACCTCGAGAAGAACAGCATCCTGGACCCTTCCCAGTCTGAGTTCCCCAGCAAACACAGCAACGAAACTGCCCTCATTGCCGCCATCCATTATTATTATTATTATTATTCTGAGTTTTGTATAGCGCCTGGTTACCAATAGGCATCCCATCGCTTATCAGACATAACACTACTAAAAGAATGCAGGGATTAAGCGGAGAACAAAAAGGTTTTTAAAGGTTTACGGAACCTGAGAAGGCTGGCTTCCGAGCGCAGTTGTAGGGGCAATGAGTTCCACAAGGAGGCCACATTTATTGAAAACCTTCTGCCACCAGTTCTTGCCTTTTTCACCCTGCCAACCTGAAGGAGATGTTGGTGGTCAGAGCGAAGAGAGCGAGAGGCCTTGTAGGGCTGGACCATCTCCTCCAGAATAGGTGGACCTAACCCGTGCAGAACTTTGTGGGTGATGCAGAGTGACTTGAATTTCACCCTGTCCCTCACAGGGAGCCAGTGCAGTGCCCTCAACGCCGGGCGGGCAGATTGACGCCTAGGGAGCCCCGTCAAAAGCCTAGCAGCCGCGTTCTGCACTTGCTGCAGTCTGTTCAGGGTAGATTCGGGTGCGCCCAGGAATAGCGCATTGCTGAAATCCAGCCGCGAGATGATTAGTCCCTGGATGAGAAGCCTTCGAGTGGCCACTGGGAGCAAGGGCAGAATCTTCTGGGCTGACCGGAGCAGGCCAAAGCACACGCCAGCAGTCTTTTTGGCGTGGGTTTTAAACGAAAGGTCCTGCTCCAGCCATACCCCCAAGCTCTTGATCTCCTGCTTGGGGGGAGGCATCGGTCCCAGACAGTCTGGCCAGCTGCTGGGGGACAAAGATGGAGAGGAGTTCCCCAGCAGCATCAGTTCCGTTTTGGAGCCATTTAACTTTAGGGCTGAGCTGCACATCCACGTGTAGATCTTTTCAAGACACGTGTGCAGCCGGTCGGGATGGTACGCCGACTGGGAAAGGCCGACCACCAGCTGAGTATCATCAGCGTAACTGATGATTTTAATACCCAGCGGCCATACCACACTCTCCAGGGGGGCCATGTAAACGTTGAATAAGGTAGGGCTCAATGAAGAGCCCTGTGGCACACCACACTGGAGAGGGGTAGAGGATGATTTTTCCTGGCCTTCCCACACCTCAAATGAACGACCTTCCAGGAAGGAGGCGAACCATTTGAGGGCCAAACCCGTGACCCCCACCCCCGACAGCCGTTGGAGAAGCACCTGATGGTCCACGGTGTCAAAAGCAGCGCTGAGGTCCAGGAGGATCACTGCCACTGATCCCCCCGAATCCAGCATGCTCCTCGCATTCTCCACGACCGCCAGCAGGGCGGTGTCGGTCCCCTGACCGGGGCAGAAACCCGTTTGGGAGTCGCCCAGGAGGGAATTGGCTTCCAAGAAGTTGGAAAGGCGGCTATTCACCAGCTTCTCAGCCACCTTACTGATACCCGACAGCAAAGAGATAGGCCGAAAGTTGGCGAGATCGGCGGGATCGAGGTTAGGCTTTTTCAAAAGAGCCTTAACCACCGCCTCTTTCCAACTGGGGGGGACCACCCCATGGGCGAGAGACAGGTTTATCAAGTCCGTCACAGGGCCGACGATAGTGGATGACACCTGTTTAAGATATTTAATAGGTGCTGGGTCTTTCGGGGAGCTGCTCTTCATAGATCTCAGCACCGACAAGACTTCCTCCTTAGTGACTGGACCGAGGGAGGCCAGCTCCACCAATTGTAGCTCAAGTTGAGAGCTGGGATTGTCCTCCAAGGAGGAGACCTCACCTGGCCGGGGAAGGGAAGCCAATATGTTGTCGATTTTGCTTTTAAAAAACGAGGCCAGTTCTGTGCATTTTTTGCGAGGGTCCTCGTGGAAAACCTGAGGATCGGGGGCATTGAGTAGCTCCTTAATGACCCTGAATGACTCTTTGGAGGAGTTGGCCGCAGAGCCAATGCGCTCTTCAAAGAATCCTGATTTTGCCACCCGAATAGCGGATTTATACCTGCTCAGGGCCGCACGATATTCTTTACGACTTGCCTCACTCCAGTCTCTCCTCCAGGACCGCTCTAGCCTCTTGCATCCTTTCCTCAGGGTTCTTAATTCTGATGAATACCAAGGTGCCGAGCCCACTCTCTTCCCCCTCGTGAGTTGTTTCTTTTTGGGTAGGAGAGTGTCCAGAGAATCCACGAGCCAGGTATGGAAGTGCGCGTCAGCGACTATCGGGTTAGCTCCCTGAGGGGGCTGCGTGGCCTCCAAGTGTGCCGCCCAGGTGTCAACTGGGAGCCTCGACCAGGCTCTCTCCAGGGTGTGAACCCGTGGGACCACCGCAGCTCGGCTGTCGAATTGCCATGACGCGGACACCAAATAATGGTCTGTCCAAGGTAGGGCAAGAGCCGGAGATGGAGTAAGATGGTCCAGATTAGAAAGTAAGGGATCAAGCAGGTGGCCCTTCTCATGGGTCGCACCCGAGTTGGCCAAATTGATTCCAAAAGATTAGAGATCATCGAGCAAATCGACTCCTGTGGCATTAGCGGGGTCCTCAAGATGGATATTAAAATCTCCGAGAACAACAAAGTTGGCAGTAGAAGAGGCAAGAAGAGCAGTAATTTCCAAGAGAGAGTTAGGGAAACTACCCAGGGGTCCGGGAGGGCGATAGATCAACAAGCCTACCAAAGACACTGTAGGTGACAACCGAAGGCAGAACTGTAAGCTCTCACAATCAGTCACCCCTCCATTCTGAATCTTACAAGCGAGCGTGTCTCTGTAGAGAACTGCAATTCCTCCTCCCCTCCCTTTAGGTCTATCAAGGTGGAGTATGTGAAAGCCTGGGGGGAGTGCTCTGACCATGTCAGGGCCCGAGCTGGGGGAGAGCCAGGTCTCAGTGAGAAACAACACATCGAGCTCGTGGTCTAGGATAAGTGAATTGATTTCAATGGCATGGCTCGGCAAGGACCGGCAGTTTAGTAAAGCCATGGAAAGAACAGATTTCACAGCCACTGAATTGTGGCCGGAGGAGCAAGCTCTACACGGTAAAAATGGAATGGTCCCCATCTGTGCAAAGCTACAACTAGTAGGGTGGGGCGGACGTAAGGCAATAAGGGCGTCTCTCCCATATTGGAACCTGGTGGTGAAAGGCGTCAATGAGTGGGGCATGGTGGTGGGCCCTAGGCCCGCCTGGGCACGGACGGGCGCAGACGGGCAGGACTCTGGCACGACTCCGGCGCAGGTCCGGCGCGTCCGCTGGTCACGTCCGCTGCGCGGAGCCATTAATGCCTGTTTTTATAGCGTTTGTCTATGGCCTCCCCAACCCAGCCCGACCCAAGATGGCCGCCAAAACCGGCGCCCAGCCCTCGGCGTCAACACTCAGCCGAGGGTGGGACCGGAGCTGCAGGGAGGGGGGAAAGAAGATTTTTAAAGCGCTGCTGAGCGCTGGGGGGTCTCTACACACTGCTACAGCCTAAATAATGCAATTAGCAGGCACAAGTGTCGAACGAGTAAAATCACGAAAATGCAATTAAAATTAAAGGAAAAGCAAGAGACCTCCCGGCTTCCGCCTCAGGAGGGGAAAGGCGTGTGCAAAAGTCTGATGTTACCGCTTTCCTAGTAGCTGGCGCCTTTTATAGCGCGTGTCTATGGCCTCCCCAACCCAGCCCGACCCAAGATGGCCGCCAAAACCGGCGCCCAGCCCTCGGCTTCAACACTCAGCCGAGGGTGGGACCGGAGCTGCAGGGAGGGGGGAAAGAAGATTTTTAAAGCGCTGCTGAGCGCTGGGGGGTCTCTACACACTGCTACAGCCTAAATAATGCAATTAGCAGGCACAAGTGTCGAACGAGTAAAATCACGAAAATGCAATTAAAATTAAAGGAAAAGCAAGAGACCTCCCGGCTTCCGCCTCAGGAGGGGAAAGGTGTGTGCAAAAGTCTGATGTTACCATCCATGACATCAGGACCCTGCCAGACAACGGAGAAACAGCGGCCCTCATCCTCCTGGACCTGTCAGCCACCTTCTACACGGTCTGCCACCGCACACTATGAATACGCCTCCACAACGCCAGGATCCAAGAGAAGGCCCTGGACCACCTCCTTCCTCTCTGGCAGAAAACAGAGCGTCCGCCTCCCCCCTTCTGCTCAGAAGCCACTGAGATCATCTGCGGCGTACCCCAGGGTTCCTCCCTACCCTGTTTAACATCTACATGGCTTGTCTCGCTCACGTTGCCCGACTGCACGGCCTCAACATCATCTCCTATGCCGATGACACCCAGCTAATCCTCTCCCTCACCAAAGACCCACACTGCCAAAGCCAACCTCCACGAAGAAATGAAGGCCGTCGCCGAATGGATGAGGAACAGCTGACTGAAGCTGAACTCAGACAAGACGGAGGTCCTCATCCTCGGTTCCACCCATTTGGCCTGGGATGACTCCTGGTGGCAGACGACACTGGGAACAGCTCCAACACCCACCAACCACGCACGCAACCTAGGGGTCATCCTGGATTCCATCCTCTCCATGACTAAGTAGGCCAACGCCATCTCTTCCTCCTGCTTTAACACCCACTGCATGCTCCTCAGGATCAACAAGTGGATCCCCACCAAAACGAGAAGAACAATCACCCAGGCCCTCGTCAGCAGCAGGTTGGACTACGAAAACGCCCTCTATGCAGGAGCCTCTGCCAAACTCCTGAGACGGCTGCAATGCATCCAGAACGCCTCGGCACGCCTGATCCTTGACATCCCTCGCTGCAGCCACATCATATCCCACCTGAGAGACCTGCACTGGCTCCCCGTCAACAAGAGAATAACCTTCAAGCTCCTCACCCATGCACACAAAAAGCACTTCACAACACCGGATCAGCGTACCTCAAAAGGCAGACCAGCTTCTACACCCCCACCCGCCAGCTCCGCTCTGCCGGCCTCACCCTCGCCACAGTCCCCCGCATCCGAAGAGCGACCTCCGGCAGTAGATCTTTCTCCGACCTCGCCACCAAGACCTGGAACTCCCTCTCCACTAACCTACGGCAGACCCAAGACCTGCTGACTTTCAGAAGACTCTTCAAGACCTGGCTTTTTGAGCAATATCAGCATTCCCCACCCCCAGCGCCTTGAGACCATCAGGGGTAATTAGTGTGTGCTACAAATTATATGATTGATTTATTGATTGATTGAAAATGCATGGACCATCTACCTTCATTAAGACCATTGCTATTTTGGGTGTGAATGTTGACCACAATAGAACTATCAAGTTACAAAGAAGGGCTTGAGGAGATTCTGACAAAGGTACCAGCCTCCAGTGGGTCAAGCATGCACACATTATGGTTTTGCAAATTTGGGTTAAAGCATTTCTGGGGAGCACCTACTTTATTGACAGCAGCCTCCCAAAAAATATTGAAAATTGCTTTCTGGCGTCCATTCAAAATAGTGTTTCCCATAGCCCAGATATTGGTAGTTTAACATCTCAGTCCCTTCTTATAAAACCAACCCCGGCTTTTGAGGAATATCTGGATGAAGTGCAGCCTCAGGTGGCAAAATCTTTGTACATGAAGGTCCGCTATGGTGTTTTGCAAATCAATTCAAACACAGCGAAATGGGGTCGTAGAACTGGTGAGAAAAATTATGAAGACTGCTGTGTACTATGCCAATCCGATGTACAAGAAAATGATGTACACTTATTATTCTTCTACCCTGCCGGGTCTGGTGGCTCAGTGGACTAATGTGTCCATTACAGGGGCATGTGTTCGACCTCATGGTCACAGGTTCAAATCCCGGCGGGTCCACTCAGCCTTTCATCCATCTGATAAAATGAGTACCGTTGGGTAAAAATAAACATCTGTTATTCAGCGCCAAGACACCTAAGGGTAATCGTGTGCTTTACGAATACACCTGTTATGTCTGCCTATGCCACGCCAAGGCAAAAATGGATTAAACCCATTTTCCGAAACTTGGGAACTAGGTCTTGTTTTGAGGCGGATTAAATAATAAAAAACTGACACTTCACTGAAAATAGTTTTTAGTGTCAGCAGATAGTTGTTCGCTGTGGGTATACTAAGAGGAAAAAAAGGTTGAAATGTTTATGTTCTAAATTAAATGTGTAGTCCTAATATCTAATATGCACTTTTTTGAGCAGGCACTTTAGAACTGTTCAGAGATTAGGCAGACCGTGTTGCTGTGTATGCTACGTCTTGCTCAAGTTCGTTTATAAGCACCTTTGAAGCATTTGCACTTTTATTGCTGTTTATTCTCTATGAGAGGAAGCTGGATTTATTACATTCACACTTCTAGTATTTGTATTTTACCAACCCAACCTGGATTTTCGATTCTCTTCATGGTTTAATTACATTGGAATGTAAGCTTAGCATTTTTAATGTATTTTATTTGACATATCGATTGGCGGCATTTTATTTAAATGTAAATATTTAGTATCCGCACTTGCTTAAGGCTGCACCATTGGGATGTTTAATATTTGAATTGTGTTTTAACAACCAATATGTATGAACTGCCTATTATGTATCTTTCAGGTTTAAAAAAAAACGAAATAAAGATTAATGAATGATACAGTGCTCGTGACTTTTATACAGAATATGTCACATACATCAGCATTCGGGTCCAAAACTCTACTTACAACACCTCAATACCTCACTTCCACCAAATCTATAAAAACTGCACAAAACTGCAGACACAATAGGCTACCTTTAAAAACTAAACACACAATAGGCTACCTTTAAAAACTGAACACACAATAGGCAACCTTCAAAAACTATACACACTATCACAAATCTTCTTTAGGTGAACTACTTCCATTACTTTCTGCAGTATATTTTCTGTTTTGCATCTCTATAAAACCACCACAATTAGACATAACTTATCTGTATACCTATTAACCTTCCCCCTACCCTCCGCCACCCTGTACTACACTAGTTACTTGGCTGCTTCATCGGACACTATCCCAGTTCTCAATGTCTGCTCACCCTTCTTGAGCTCCATCGCACCCGTTAAGTCCACAACACACAGAGGGGCATATGCACAAGAAGATATCGCCACCAGAACATCACTTGAGCGATGTTGTGGTGGCGCTATGACCTTCTCCATATTTACAAAGTGGCAATAAGCCACTTTTTGTGACTTAACGCCGCCTTGTAAATAAGGCCCCCTTACAGGCATCGCTTAGCGTGAAAGAGACATGAAATGGGTGTATCTGTGGGCGTTCTACTGCAATGTCCATTGCTTTTGATGCTGCATTAGATTTACAAGGAGGTGTAAATCTGAGGCTGCGACAAAAACTAACGCCATGAAAAAGAGGGGCATTGGAATGGGGAAACGAGGAGAAATACTTTAATTTCTCCTTGTTTTTGCTTTTACTATGTGTGCTGCATTTATCAAAAAAGGTGAGGTACTGAAAGAATTGTTTACTGTGGTGAAGTTTATTATATTGGTAAAGGTGTGTGAAAATGCAGAATGTAACTTCCCCACCAATTTTTCTTAATGATCCAGGGGATCCACCTATTAGGTGGAAAAAAATGTTTGAGAATTACGCAAGGGTCTGTGGCACAAATCCCAGCGCTGAAAGGAAACATGCACTCTTGATGCATTGTATTAGAGGAGAAGGGCAGGAAGTTTTGGAGAATGTACCTACTTAAGTTAGGCAGATCAGAGGGTACTTAATGAGTATGAAATATGTATATAACAATTGGACTTACATTTTTTACCAAAAGTAAGCACAGTTATGGAGAGATTATTTTGGACGGAGAGAGCAAGGAAAGGAAGAAACGGTTGAACAGTTTCTAACTGCCTTAAGGAAATTAGCTTCCAGCTGTAAGTTCGCGGAGTTAACTGAGGAGAGGATACAAGATCAGTTTGTGCTTAGATGTACTAATGACAAAATAAGAGAAGAACTTTGGATGAAGGATGAGACACCTCTGCATGAAGTGATGATTATTGCTAAGCGTGTTGAACACATGGTTAAGTGTGTGGGTGAGTTCAGCAAAACAGGCAAAACTGGATGCAGTAATGAAAAGATAGCTTCAAGAAGTGAAGAATGTTGAAGAGAAAAATAAGAAAGGATTATGTTGATGCAAAAGGTAGCATAAGTGATAATCAAGCAAACAAAGCATTTGTGGAAAAAATGGGAGTACTTTTCGAGGTAATTTCTACAGATGTGGGAGATTGGGACATATGGCAAATGATAAAAACTGTCCTGTTTTGAAAGTGGTCTGCAATATGTGTGGGAGGAAAGGTCATTTGGGAAAAAATTGTCGTCTAAGATTCAGAAGAGATTCTAGGGTTGAAACTAAAGAAGTTACATTTCAAATCAATGACGACAAAATAGAACATCCTTCTGACTGGGTTAAGGTAGGTGGAGTTAGAATTAAGATGAAGTTTGATTCGTGCTCACACTTGACATTTGTTTCAAAAGAGGATTATTTAAAATATTTCAAAGGGAAAGTTATACTTAAATCAGATGTGAAACCAACTGGTTATGGGAAAAATCCAATCAAAATGTTAGGTTGTTTTACGGAAAACATTGAATACAATGGGAAATATGTAGTTGGGAAAATTTATGTTGCAGAAAAAGGGGACAGCTTGATTAGCTGGTCGCATCAAGCAAATTTGGGTGTGGTGCTCAAACTGAATGCAAAACCATCTGTTCAGGTGCAATCTGTGGATGGTGATGGAGAGGAAGTGGTGAGAAACTTTAAAGAATTGTTTAGTGAAAAACTTGGATGTTTGAGAAGTTACAAACACAAGTTGAAATCTGGTGCAATTCCAGTTGCAGCAAAAGTTAGGCGTGTGCCAATTTGCATGCAGGATGCGGTAAAGAAAGAAATTGATAGACTATTAAAAACTGGGGTGATTGAGGCTGTAGAGGCAACTGAATGGTTGGCCCCCATTGTCGTTGCGAGCAAACCCAATAACGAGATTCGTCTCTGTGTGGACCTTCGGGCTTTGAATAAGGAGGTAATTGTTGATAAATTTCTTCTTCCAAACATTGAAGAGTTGGTTGCAACATTGGATGGAGCGTGTTACTTTACAACGTTAGATATGGCTTCGGCCTATCATCAGGTTCCTTTGAGTTTAGAATCACAAGAGTTGACAGCTTTCATAACTCCCTTCGGTTCTTATAAATTCAAAAGGATGCCGTTTGGCCTAATTTCAGCAGCCTCGGTGTTTCAGCGGATTATGAATGACTTGTTTAAGGGTGTCAATGGCATGAAATGTTATCAAGACAATGTCTTAATTTGTGGCAGTACTAAGGAAGAACATGATGTTAGGTTGAAGTGTGTGCTTGAGAAAATGTTGAAAGCAGGGTTATCTCTCAGACGTGATAAGTGTAAGTTTGGAGTGACATAATTGGATTATTTGGGTCATCATATTTCGGGTTTTGGTGTGAGACCTAAATATGATTTGGTTAGAACCATTGAGGAACTTAAGGAACGATGTTCAAGGAGGAACTCTCGTCTCTTTTGGGCATGGCAGAATGTTACAATAAATTTATTAAGAACTTTGCAGACAAGACTGAGAAATCAAGGAGTATGTTGTGTAGGAAAAGTGAGTTTGTTTGACTGATGAATGCAATGCGGAATTTGTACAAATTAAAAAGGAACTCAAACATGCTCCGAATCTCCAGACATTTAGACCTGGTGAGCATTGTTGTTTCAAGTTAGGAATGGTGGAGAAGATCTCATTGCTTGTGCCTCTAGGTGCTTGAAGGGTGCTGAATTAAACTATTCGGTGATAGAAAAGGAGGCGCTTGCCATTTTCTGGGCTGTAAATAAGTTTAGAAAATTTGTTTGGGGTTGTCCATTTGTTGTAAGGTCAGACAACAAACCTTTAAGAGAGATTTTGGAAACAAAAGGTCTTGATGCTGTTTCTGAAAGAATTAGGAGATGGGTAATTGCTCTTCAAGAATTTGATTTTAAGTTTGAATATATTCTTGGTAGTACTAATGTTTCTGCTGATTGTTTGTCACGTTTGGTGAATTGTGTAGAAGATTTGGAAACAGATGAGAATGATGATGGTGGAATTGAGGAGAGTGAAGTCAGAGTTTGTGATATTACCTTGGGTGCTATACAGGAAGATGAGTGGAAGGAGGAATTAGCTAAGGATAGTGAGCTGGTTGAAGTTATGAATTATGTATCTAAGAATTTAAATGGGAAGTTAGCTAAACCTTGGTCATTAATTTCTCATGAGTTGGCTGTGCTGAATGGGGTTCTAGCAAGAGGAACTATAAAAATTCCTCCAGTGAGTTTGAGAAATAATATTATCAATATGGCTCATGTTGATCATTTAAGAATTTCGAAAACTAAGGAGCGCATCAGACAAGATTTTTGGTGGCCGGGTCTTGATTTGATGGTGGAGAGAGCAGTTCATGACTGTGTGGCTTGCCAATTGAGTGACAAGGTTCTCAAACCTAGGTGTCCACCTATGGTTTTCCGAAAATTACCGTTGTGTCCATGGGATGAAGTTGCAATAGATATTGTAGGTCCATTGATGGTGAGCAGAATACTCCTTATTTGTTTGTGTTGATGGACTTATACTCTCGGTGGGTGGAAGTTAGTGCTGTGCGAGAAGATACTTCTCGTTGTGTGATAACATTCCTAGATTCTATATTTAAAAGAGAAAGTTTCCCAAAGTCCTTGTTTTCAGATAATGGCCCACAATTTTGTTCAGTTGAGTTGGAAAGTTACTTGTCTGCTTGTGGTGTTGTTCACAAAAAGATCTCGTTATATCACCAAGAATCTAATGGTTCTTTGGAAAGATTTAACAAAACGGTGAACGAAGGAATCCAGTTAGCAAGAGTAAATTCCCTAGATTGGAAGGTGGAATTACAGAATAGAATTTCAGCTTATCGTTTCACTCCCCATTTCACAACTGGGAAAACGCCTTTTGAGCTGTTTAGGGGAAGGTCTTCCAACACTAGCTCCTGTCCTGGCTGGATAAATTTGGATAAAGGTTTAAAAGACAATAGTATTGATCTATGGAGAAACAAAGAGTTGCAGTTACAGAGAAAAAGAAAATATTACTATGATGTGAGGAAAAATGTCATGGTTCCCAATTTCAAAATTGGAGACATGGTAAAAATTAGAGTTCCTGTGGGTTGTAAGAAATGATCTAAGTTCACAGATGTAAAGAAAATTGTAAAAATGTTCAAAAATGCTGTGAAAACAGATGATGGACGCATTTGAAACCTTAATCAGGTTGCACATTTACCTGTTTATGATCCGTGTGATGTTCAGATGCCTTCTGTTTCTTCTGGGAAATGTGTTTCTAATTCTGATGCAAGGATTACTGTCTCCCGCAGGAGTAACAGAGTTACTAGAGCTCCCGTTTATCTTAAGGATTTTGTATAACTATATGTTTCTAGTAATATATACTGTTATGGGCATGTTCAAATTTATTATTCATATAGAAAGGGAGATGTATGAGGTACATAGATTCTGTCCATGTTGTTCTAACATGGAATCCTGGTTCTAAGTAATTCCTAGATTTGGCAGTTGATGTGGACCTAGTGATGGCTGAGGTTGTACAATAATGACCTCTTGATTTACTACCTAATTTGCTTCAGATTTCACCTTATTACAGGTATATAATTTGGTGTTCAGTATAACACCAATTCGTGACTTTTAGCTCAGATTTAAAATTAACCCAGCATCTGCAGGGGAAAACCAAAACCTCATAAAAGCGATTTTTTATAATCTCTAAGGGCCTAGTGTCTTGGAAGCCCAAAAGCTCCCCACCGTACAGAGTGGCTCCTAGTGCCGGACTTTTGTAGATTTCAAGGGCTGGAGTCACCGGGTGCAATAAGGAGCCATGGTGAGCCCTCAAAATACCCCCACAATGTATTTTGAGCCCACGCATCTGAATACGGGGTAACCAATCAAATCTATAGTAAGCGTAACCCCCAGATAACCTCTGAACTCTCTCTCCAGAGTACAGAGGTGTACCGCAATAGGCCGACTGGAGGTAAGACCTGCTTTTTTTTAGTGCCTTAGAACTTGGTACTTTAGGTATTTTACATGGGCAAAAATTTCATATATCTATTCTAGCTTTACAGTCGGATGTGACAATCATTGGTAGAACTTGACCGAAACGAAGATATAGATTATAAGAAGAGTGATGGAGCAAGGATTCGCACGTAACGCGACTTGCTTGTATTCAGTCCTCTCGACGTAATGTTAATGTACTAATCAACATGTTTGTCCTATTAATATTGCATTACACGACATCAAAGTGAAGCTTGCATATGTGCTTTTGCTAATGTCAATTTGCTTGCAATAATATGGCTGCTGCTACGCGGTATTTCTACTGCGCATGCATCTGTCACACTCACGTGACATGACGTATCTTTCGCTTGGAGTGAAACCTTTGCTTCTGTGCATTAGAACTAAGGTGGCTGTTCTGTGTTACCGCATGCATGCAGCTTGCACTGCTGCTTTTGCTAAGCTGTTCGTTCTGCTTAACTCTAACGCAATAGTTAAATATAAAGTAATGGGAATAGAGTAGAGATATGTGGTATACAGTGCATTCATTTATTCTGTGTTCTAAAATTGTTTCTTTCTATTTTTTTATGTAATCTTGGGCCTGGGAGGTGCTATCTTGAAAACCCACACTGCGCATGTCAAATTCCAGAAGGAGCTTAAGTCATTTGTCATTGAACCAATGTCAAGCTACCGTCACTAGAAGATGCGCCTGAGAACCTTACTTGCTGACCCGAAGAGGAAGGCAAACTGTTAACATTGTATTTCTATAAGAACATCCATTGTCGGGTGGAATAAAACATACGTGGGAAAATAAATTGATGGAAGGTAACGCAAACATTAATATTCATTCCAAAAAGTTTCATTTTGGTATGGTGTGATGACCTCTCCTCTCTTCTTGTCCAATCAAAATTGGGGATCTTTACACTTGCAACATTGGAGTATGGGACACTGACCTAAAAAATAGTATAACTAGGGTAGGCTAAGTTAGTTATTTTTTCCGACTTGTCCGAATAGCTGACCTGTCACTGACTCAACGCACTCAATAGGGATCGGGAGCAGAGGTGCTGGCGGAGCACTCTCTCAGAAGGTTCGAAACCAGATCGGGGTTTGAAAGCTGAAGTGCTGGCAAAGCACTTTGACAAACAAATCGATAACTCGTACCGGGTTCTGGCTGTTAGCTGCAGAGAGGGAGTAATGCAGGGGTTGCAACTTTAACTGCGGGTGCCGGTCTTAACCTGTGGTGGTCCTGTCCTGATCCAATTTGGCTTTACCTGTCCTGATTCTGATCTGCACCTGCTTGCCTTTATGGTGCCTGCACTTTCGGGGTTCTGTCCTTTAAACTGACCCATGGCCAGGGTTAGTTCTTCACACCATTCTAGGTAAATATTCAATGTGGGTATGTCATTCTTCTGATTCCTTCTCTCTTCCCACCCTAATGCCAAATGCGTAAAGACTGCCTTATAAAATCTATACATATTTTTATTCTAATCGTTATTTTTCTAATTGAGAATTTTCTATTGCTTAATGCTTGGATTAAGACTCAACGCTACGGAGTGTGAGACTGACCTTGTGAGAGAGCAGCAGTACCGGGACTGGAGAAGCGCAGGAGCGCCAACGACCACCCACGCCGAGCAAACCAGCCGCCTCGGGACTACAGATCCCGGCGTCCCTTGCTACGGCGCATACCCTGACGTGAGGGCTGCGACAGGAGGGGCCTATAAACAACTGTGCCCTCAGCGTCCCGGGACGCAAGCGGGACGCCAGGGGCTAAGCCCGGGCAAAGGGCAGGCCCTCTGTGGCCCTCAGAGGCCTGAGGAGCCTGGCCTGGGCCATACCCCCTGCCCAAGTCAACCCGCCTTATTGATTATTGGACACCTCATCTTCAAGTACAGGTGCAGTATATAGCAGTAACCTGTAACCTGGATTGCTAATCTTGTGTTGATAAAACCCCACTGTTGTACTACTAATTGAGAGCAAGTACTGTCATGGATTGTCGAGTGACTAGAAGTATGGGTGCTGGGGGAGTACAAAAGCTAACTGGCACCCTTGATGATTTTATTGTCCGTACCAATGCCTTAATTGATGAAGGGATTATCTTAATGGACAGAAGGGTGTGCCAAGATTTGGCCATGGCTAAAAGATCTTCATTAGGTCTCATTGCACAGGCACGTACGCCCAACATCTTGACTTGCCCAAACAACCTGGCCAGGTTAGACAAAGACAATGACGGGGACCAGCACTTACTAAGTTCGCAACAGGGCCTTGAGGTCCCCCCTAATCCCATCTTGTTATCAGAGGGCGGTCCGGATATTGATCTGGTAACAGCGAGGGCGAATAATCGACCGACGGCCACTGACATAAATGAAAGAGGGTTGAAAGAGGGGGCAATTCCCAAAAATAAGGTCAACAAATCGATTACTCGCAAAGCTAGGAAAGTTAAAAACACCCATAATCAGGATGCATCCATCGTAGACCCTGTGGCTGTGAGTGGGGACCTGGCGGTAGGTGTAGAGGAAAAAGAGGGGGCACACCTGGCAATTGCTGGTTTACCATTGAGCCTTCCAGACGATACGATTGTAGACAGCAGTTTGGAGGAAATTATGGAAGTAAGTGGTGAAGAGAACAACCCGGTGGAAATTCGGCTAGATGGAAGTGGGACAATTGTGACGAATAATAACATCCTTGAAATGTTAAAGATCCTCCTTGAACCTATAGAGGCAAGGCTACAATGTTTAGAAACGGTGTTGAAAAACATCCACAAAGACATAAGTGCCCCTAGTTTCAGTCTAAATAACACGGCCCCCCAGGTTGTGACCAAAGTAAATAAGCCACCCTTGGCCGATAAAAATGTCACCCTGGGTTAAAACATTGTACCAAAGAACCCGATCAATACCCCAAACACTGGAGGTGCAAAGGCTAAGAACCCTGACCCTAACCTAATACATAATCCAGCTAAACCCAAGACAACCCCTCAAGTTAAATTTAAAGATCCTATACCCTTGACCCCAAATTTAGACTCAGCCCCAAGAGATAAGGAGGAGGCCCGAAGAAATATCCACCTACCCCCAGATGCCTGTCCTTATGTAGTTATCTTAACTGGGGTAACAGAAATATCACCATCTTATGTGGAATCTTTCCAGACATTGAAAAATAAAGTTTGCCACTGGTTATCAAACAACCTTCCCTACCACCAAACTTCCCCAGCAACATCCTAATGGTGGAAAGAGCCCCTTGGGTGGGTGGGAATAGAAAAAACTTACAAGGGGATTGTATTGTGGTAACCTTTGAGAACCCACAGGTGGTAGAACATATTTGCAGAGTAACCTCTCGTTACCAAGCCAGTACTGTCACTGCTAGGCCACTCTCTTATTTCTACTTGCCTGAGAACCAAGTGGATAAAAGATGGAGTTGGCTAAGGGGCCCAAATGACCAAAAAAGTAGGCGCAGGTTCAATGCCCCATGGGAGGGGCGAGCTCACGGTTGGGAGGAGGGTGGTGATGACAACTGGAACCTGGTTAAGAGAAGAAGAGGTAGATCTATTCAAGGTGGGTTCGTTGCAGGGTCACAGAATGGACATCTTTACAATTATCCACAGAATGTTAATAGGTACGATAACCATTTTTACACCCCAATGGCCAATCGTTATGAGTGTTTGTCAAATTTGGATTGGGTCGATTGACAAAAACAGGGTCCATCATTCAACTGGTTGCAAAATATCTCCCCAACCCCATCACAAAAGGAAAATAGTTTTCAGGCTGTGCAGGAGTCAAATATTGACTTAATTCCTATCATCAATCAGGGTGCCCGAAGGAGGTGACTCACTGCCAGAAAAAAAGGATCAAACACTGGGGAAGGGTGAGATGATCGTGGCAACATGGAACATTGCTGGCCTCAGGAGTAAAATTGATGATCCCATATGGAGGGACTTTATAGCTACTATGGACATAATAGCCATACAGGAAACCTGGGACACACAAAATATACTTACTGTTGATGGCTTTACTACATTTTTTCTTCCAGCTGTCACCTCTGCTCAGGGGCGTGCATGAGGGGGTTTGGTTACTCTGGTATCTGCTAAAATCTCAGGCACCTACAAGGAAATAGCTACTGGATGCCCCTACTGTCTCGCAGTTCAAATTACCCGTAAAGGCTCTCACAATGTCCTGGTAGTAAATTTTTATAATTCCTTTGATAGGGCCCACTCGATTAGTAATCTGATGATGTTAAACTCTTTTCTTTTTAAATTTAATGAGTCATCGGAGTCTGATTGTACTATCATGTTAATGGGGGATTTTAATGTTCATAGCTTGACTCCTACTCTTCCTCTCCCTTCAGCCCAGCCGTCTTCTACCAACATCCGCCGGCGGTGGGCGCCATCTTGAGCGAGGCAGTTGAGGTCAGCGCTCTAGTCGCCCCGTCCTCCCGCCCTCCTGTTGTATTTAGGTGAGCCCTGCCCAGAGCTCTGTGCCTTTCAGAAGCTCTCCCTGGTGAGAGGTACTGGGGCTGCGAGCTGCTGAAGAATTCGAAAATTGCGATTTTAGGCAACTTGATTTTAACATTACTAGCACTGTAATTGGAGCGTTTTTAAACTGCTTTTAAAACCGCCGTACTTTTTATCTTTGGGGGGCTGTCAGCTAAGGGGAATTGAGCTTCAGGTACACTGACACTCTTGACACCTACTCTTCCTCTCCCTTCAGCCCAGCCGTCTTCTACCAACATCCGGCGGGGGTGGGCCACATCTTGAGCGAGGCAGGTGAGGTCAGCGCTCTAGTCGCGCCGTCCTCCCACCCTCCTTCCTCTGTATAAATGTGCAACCCGGCCAGACGGCGCAGCGGGCTGGCGCAGCGGGCGCGCCGGTCGCGCGCCAAAGGCGTGCCTTAGCCAAGCTCCTCTGCGCCCGTCCGCGCCAGGATCGCGCAGGGAGCGGGCCATGCTGTCCAAACCCATCCAGTCATCAGGTATGACTCTAATGAGCTGCTCTCAGTGCGTCAGACAATGGCTAGCCATAGCTGTAAGGGACATCCCCCCACTGATTGTCTCTGTGGCCCATTCTCATGCCGCTCCTGCAGATGGTCATCCCTGGGATCCACGGGCATCATCCCTCACCCATTCCCCCCACCAACACACAAGCCTATCACCTTCCACTGTGGACTCATCAACGCCAGATCTTTAGCTTGTCATGGACAAGATATCCATGACCTCATACTTTCTCACGACATAGACGCCCTTTTCATCACCGAAACCTGGCTAAATGACGCGTCCAACCCCGACTTGGCAACCGCCCTCCCTTTTGACTTTACCATCCATAGGCGGGATAGACCATGCGGTAGGGGAGGAGGGTTAGCTATCATCATTAAGAAATCCTTTATGTGCCACACATCTGAACTGGCCTTGCTCAAGGACTGTGAGGGCATAGGCTTTGTGATTCAAATTAACTCCTCCACCTCTTTCTCAGGAGGGCTTGTCTATCGCCCCCCTGGAAACGCAACGCCTTTCTTGGATTCCCTTGACGAAACCCTTGGATCACTCATGACCCATTATCCCACCTTCACTCTTCTTGGTGATTTTAATCTTCATTTGGAATCCTGCGTAGACCCTCACACTTCAAATTTCCAACAATCTCTTGATATTTTTGGTTGTTCCCCCTACGCACCGGGCTGGCCACACGCTAGATGGCATCTGTACAAATTCAGTCACTCTAGCTGTATCTCCCCCAATCCCACAAATATGGACTGACCACTGTTTTATACCTTTTTCTATCAAGGCAAAACCTTTATCGCAACCAAACACTAAGAACTCCCCCACCCCCTTCTCGACCAACTGGAAGAAAGTAGCGGAGCGCATTAAGTTGCACCCCCAGCCCCTTGCCCCCCCCTCCCACCATCGTCGGAGACGTATCACAAGACTCCAAAAACTTCCATATGTGGATTGAGAGACTGGTTTCGGCCAACTCCAATCCAACCAATCAAAAACCAGTCCCCCGCAAAAGAAAGCCCAATGCCCCCTGGTATACCCAGCCCTTTACCGAAAGCCACCATATGTGCAGGGTCCTTGAAAGAGAGTGGCGGAAAACTTACGAGCATACTTCCAGAACCCTATATATCCGGCAGAGGAAACAATACCTCTCTCCAACATAAAAAAAGCTAAAAAGGAGTTCTTTACCACAGCCATAGAAGTAGTCAAACAGAAACAACATACCATTTTTAATATAGTCAAGTCTTTCACCCACCCCAAGGCCCTTGCACTGGAAATTCCTCCATCCCAAACCCTTTGTGACCAAATTGCTGATTTCTTCATTGAGAAAATCAATAACATTCATAAGGATTTCCTCCCCCCCCCCCCTCAATCCCCTTACAAGCTGCCGACACAAATTCACCCTCTTTGGGTAATTTCTCAACAGTTTCTCTGTTACAAACACAGAAGGCCATCATGACCTGTCGATCGGGAGCCCCCACGGACTCCTGTCCCCCGAGTATCCTCCACCATCTCATTGAGGCCGTCAACCCTCCAATCAATACCATTGTTAATGAATCCCTCAGCTCAGGCATTGTCCCCGCTGAATGGAAGAAGGCCATTGTTAAGCCTCTAATGAAAAAACAAAACAAATCCCCGACAGATCTATCTAACATACGCCGAATCTCCCTACTTCCGGCACTAGGCAAAATCACTGAGCAGCTAGTGCACGAGGAGTTAAAAGCCTTTGTGGAAAACAATCACATTCTGCACCCACAGCAATCTGGTTTCCGCCCTGGCCACTCCACCGAAACTGCATTGATTGAGCTATCGGACTCCATTAAGTTCTTGCAGGATGAAGGGAAACATGCTGCACTCATCCTGCTTGACTTAACCGCAGCATTCGATACCATCTCTCATGACATCCTCATTAACAGAATGCGCGAGATTGGTGTGACGGATACTGCATTAATATGGATAACATCATTCCTATCCAACAGATCACAAACAGTTTCACTAGGCCCCTTTCTCTCTGGCGAAAGACCCACTACATCAGGTGTGCCCCAGGGGTCCATACTCAGTCCACTCTTTTTTAATATCTACATGGCCCCCCTGCTCACACTGATTGAATCCCACGGCATCCTCGTAACATCTTATGCTGACGACACCCAACTAGTCGTCACCATAGATAAAAAACACTCCGATGCTGCCCTCAGCTTTCAGAATTGCCTCTCCCAAGTCTTTTCTTGGCTCAACAATAACCATCTCAAGTGCAATAGCGCCAAAACTGAAATTATACCCTTAGGCAAAGACATCCTCTTCTCTCCAAAAGATTGGTGGCCTCAACACTCTGAAGCCCCGCCGAGTGCGGTTTCCTCGGCCCGCAATCTGGGTGTCCAAATTGACTCGTCCCTCAGCTTTGACGATCATGTGCGCATCACTGCAGGGTGCTGTTTTAACCTCATTAGACAGCTGAAGAAATTCTTTGATTTTCTTCCTATCTCAGCCAGGAAATCTGTCGCCGTGGCCCTGATCCTATCCCGGCTGGATTACTGTAATGGCCTCTTGGCAGGAATAAAGAAGTCCACCCTTAAGAAACTGCAAAGCGTCCAACACGCAGCGGCCAGGCTCGATCTTAAACTCCCAAGAAGGTCCTCGGCCTCTGCAGCCCTCAACACTCTCCATTGGCTGCCCCTTCACAAAAGAATCCTCTTTAAACTCCTTGTCACGGTTTTCAAAGCCACCAGGAATACAGGCCCTTTCTATCTAGCTAAGCGCTTTTTGCGCTACGCTCCATCGCGCTGCCTGAGGTCATCAGGAGCTAATCTGGTTACTATACCCAGAATCAAGCTCAAAACGAAAGGTGGAAAAACTTTTTCATTCCTGGCGGATAAGGCATGTAACGGCCTCCCCTTCAACCTCAGGCACGCCCCCACAGAAAGCCTTTTCAGGAAACTCCTGAAGACTTGGATATTCTCTCAGCCCGATTCATCGGTTCTCGCAGCCATTTGATCCTTGTTTCACCAAGCTGGTTCTTCTGTTTGCTCAGCGCCAAGATGCTCCTTCCGGAGCAATAGTTGCGCTATACAAATCCCAATAAATATCAAATATCAAATATCAGGACAAATGTCCCTCTAAAGTCTTATTTGGCCCTCTGAATGAGGAGAACATTCACTTTGAGCATTCTGACCAGGGCATATTCTTGGAAACTCTGCTAGCCGAAAATGGGTTAACGCTACCTTATGGGTGTGATGAGGATATTCCAACATTTATAGGACATGGTAGCGGGTCTGTAATTGATTACATTTTTTTAAGCCACAGCTGTGGAAGCCATATCACTAGTTATTCAGTTGTGCGGTCTCACTTTAGTGATCACAACCCAGTTGTACTAAGGATTAACAATGTAATTGCAATTAGGGAAAGTAGGTTGAACTTGGTGGACAAATGCGACATGCGACTGACTGACCAAGGCCGTAGAATTAAATGGTGCAAGATAGTTCCTGAGGAGTTTTTCAGTAATCTTCGTTGCAGTAGCCGGGAGGAACTAAAGCTTTGTATGGATGATCAGGCGGGGGACAATGAAGTGGTGGAGGCGTACCAAAAGATTTGCTTTGACATGGTCTCCAATCTGACATGGCAGGGTAGAGGCAAAGCGCGAGGGAAGTAAGGCTGGTTTGACAAGAATTGCTCTGCGGCCAACCATAAACTAAAAATGGCCCTTAAAACTAAACCAGTGGATAGATCGCTTGTGGCCACCCTTAGGAAAGAATATAAGTCAGTAGTTGAAAAAAGATGGCGCGAGATTAGAGAGGACGCTTGGGCTGAGTTGACATCAATAGATGTACTGAAAAGCAGCACCAAGTTTTGGGCTGTGGTCAACCAACCCTACTTTTCTAATTCTAGTAAAAACAAAATGGATTGTGGAATCCAAGAGGATAAATGGCACCTGCACTTTAAGTCTGTTTATGAACAAGAAACTTTGGGGGCAGAGGCTTTGACCACCTTTACCAAACTGCCTTACACCCTATCTGCAGATGAGGGTGAGGTGGCCGTAGCCATTGGTAAAATGACTAGTAACAAGGCTCCAGGGCCGGATGGTGTTCCCTCCGACCTTTTTAAGGTTAATATCCCATTTTGGTCCAAAATTTTAGCAAATGTTTTTATTAGTATTTCAAAAACAGGCATTCCAGAGACATGGTCTCAATCGGTGATTGTCCCTATCTACAAACAAGCATTTGCAATGCAATAGGTCTCGCATTATTTAAGTTTGAGCTATTAGCATTGTAAATGGCAATTGTTTTTTGCTTTGTGCTATAGTTATTTTTTTACATAAAAAGCTATATATAAAATATGTTTTATTAAAGTTATTTATGCAGTATCTAAATTTTGTTTGCATAAAAGAGTACAATAATATCTTAGTAAAAAAGTCAAATATTTTAATGGTAATTCACCAAATGTTCATTTATGTGTTGGTTTTGAAAATAGCTAAATTAATAGCTTTGTCATTTACAATGCCAATAGTTATAACTTTCGCAAATGTGACACCTATAGCATTTGTAATGCAACATTTGTATTTACGTGACTTAGATGTATTGATATTACAAATAACAATGGCTTTTAATTTTTTTTAATACTTAATAAAAGTGATTGTAATTTATAATGGCAATAGCTTAAACTTTTGTAAATAACTTTTGTGAAGATTATGTTCAGTGTATTTTATTGTAACGAAATCCAAGAACAGAAGTGAAATATTAACATCTTTTTGTGACATTTGTAATAAAGCTTGAAACATTGAGAGAACATATTTGTGCTGTGGTGGTGCTGAGTGATGCTGTGGTGCTGCTGAATGGGGCTGTGGTGGTGCTGAATGGGGCTGTGGTGATGCTGAGTGATGCTGTGGTGGTGCTGAGTGGTGCTATGGTGGTGCTGTGGTGGTGCTGTGGTGGTGCTGAGTGATGCTGTGGTGGTGCTGAGTGGTGCTGTGGTGGTTCTGAGTGGTGCTGTGGTGGTTCTGAGTGATAATGTGGTGGTGCTGAGTGACTGTACTCACTGTCACTCTGCACTCACTGTCACTCTGCACTCACTGTCACTCTGCACGCACTCTGCACTCACTGTCACTCTGCACGCACTCTGCACTCACTGTCACTGCACGCACTCTGCACTCACTGTCACTCTGCACTCACTGTCACTCTGCACGCACTCTGCACTCTGCACGCACTCTGCACTCACTGTTTATGCACGCACTCTGCACTCACTGTCACTCTGCACTCACTGTCACTCTGCACTCACTGTCACTCTGCACTCACTGTCACTCTGCACTCACTGTCACTCTGCACTCACTGTCACTCCGCACTCACTGTCACTCCGCACTCACTGTCACTCTGCACTCACTCTGCACTCACTCTGCACTCACTGTCACTCTGCACTCACTGTCACTCTGCACTCACTGTCACTCCGCACTCACTGTCACTCCGCACTCACTGTCACTCTGCACTCACTCTGCACTCACTGTCACTCTGCACGCACTCTGCACTCACTGTCACTCTGCACGCACTCTGCACTCACTGTCACTCTGCACACACTCTGCACTCACTGTCACTCTGCACGCACTCTGCACTCACTGTCACTCTGCACTCACTGTCACTCTGCACGCACTGTCACTCTGCACGCACTGTCACTCCGCACTCACTGTCACTCTGCACGCACTCTGCACTAACTGTCACTCTGCACGCACTGTCACTCCGCACTCACTGTCACTCTGCACGCACTCTGCACTCACTGTCACTCTGCACGCACTCTGCACTCACTGTCACTCTGCACTCACTGTCACTCTGCACTCACTGTCACTCTGCACTCACTGTCACTCTGCACGCACTGTCACTCTGCACTCACTGTCACTCTGCACTCACTGTCACTCTGCACGCACTCTGCACTCACTGTCACTCTGCACGCACTCTGCACTCACTGTCACTCTGCACGCACTCTGCACTCACTGTCACTCTGCACGCACTCTGCACTCACTGTTTCTGCACGCACTCTGCACTCACTGTCACTCTGCACTCACTGTCACTCTGCACTCACTGTCACTCTGCACTCACTGTCACTCTGCACTCACCCTGCACTCACTGTCACTCTGCACGCACCCTGCACTCACTGTCACTCTGCACGCACTCTGCACTCACTGTTTCTGCACGCACTCTGCACTCACTGTCACTCTGCACTCACTGTCACTCTGCACTCACTGTCACTCTGCACTCACTGTCACTCTGCACTCACTGTCACTGCACTCACTCTGCACTCACTGTCACTCTGCACTCACTCTGCATTCACTGTCACTCTGCACGCACTCTGCACTCACCCTGCACTCACTGTCACTCTGCACGCACTCTGCACTCACTGTCACTCTGCACGCACTCTGCACTCACTGTTTCTGAACGCACTCTGCACTCACTGTCACTCTGCACTCACTGTCACTCTGCACTCACTGTCACTCTGCACTCACTGTCACTCTGCACTCACTGTCACTCTGCACGCACTCTGCACTCTGCACACACTCTGCACTCACTGTTTCTGCACGCACTCTGCACTCACTGTCACTCTGCACTCACTGTCACTCTGCACTCACTGTCACTCTGCACTCACTGTCACTCCGCACTCACTGTCACTCCGCACTCACTGTCACTCTGCACTCACTCTGCACTCACTCTGCACTCACTGTTACTCTGCACGCACTCTGCACTCACTGTCACTCTGCACGCACTCTGCACTCACACATGCAACAGTAATGTAAAGCTCTCAATGGACCTTAATCGGAGCGCGTTTCTGATTTAAAAGGCTGGCATGAAATAAATTAAGCGCATGTAAATTAGAAAGGAAAAAAAAACGAAAAAGCTATTAATATTGGGATAGAGTTTACGACATGCAGAAACCACACAGATTAAAGATGCAATCTGGCTGGGGACAAATGCCCACAGGCAAGACAGCAAACTAGAGAGCGCTAGAGTAAGAGTCTTCAAGGAACAAGAGCGGACGCACCGTAATCTCTTGGTGCTCACAGCTGCTTGGAAACTGTAATCAACGAACACGGGGAAATTCTCCGCATCACTGCCTGTAATTCTCTCCCAGCCTTCCACCAGCCCATCCTCTATGCACGTATGCTCATGTTACGCTTAATAAAATATTGACCTTCTATTCAATAAAAAGTGGTGCTATGTCCTTTATACAGCCACTCCATGTAGGCTCTGCGTCCCCACGCTCCAAGAGAAGCAAGGCACAAAATGTGCACTGCATTCAGAAATAATTTTTTTTTAAACATGCCCTAGCTGCGTAGTTGAGGTTCATTTCCGTCATAATGAAAACAAAAAACCCAACATGAAGATAAATCCTTCAGAAAGAATAACCTTAGCAATTGTGTGCAAATGGTGTGTGATAATTAATAGGAAATGTAATATAATATTAGGAGTGTGCGATATTTGCGTAAATTCTTTTGCAAAAAATACATGGAATTCTTCAATAAGTACACGAAATAACAAAAAAACATCGGTCCAGCATTTGGCAGCTGTTTTGCCATGTACATCCTCGCATTCATTCTTGGATACAAGGACATATTTTGCACTAAGAAAAAGTCGCAAAATCACGCGTGCACGAACAGCATCTGCACACGTTCTCTTTGCAAACCTTGTTTCCTGTGTTTATGCCATGGGATATTGACCCGAACAGAAGCTTCTTTACTTGATCTGGTCACGGTGTAATCACGTAATTGCCATGATTTCATCACAAATGTAAAGCAAATGCCAGAAATTAACTGAGATTACACTGTGTAACAGAAATTTCACCAGGACATACATAAAACCACAGAATTAGCGATAGCATCATAAGCGTGTCCTTTCACTGCAATTGCTTAATCCTCTGCATGTACACGGAAATCATTTGTCAAATATCAGGAAATGTAATCAAATAATGGAACAAAACAATTAAATGGAAAGGATAGCAAGGGTTATGAAAACATGTTCTTTGCTCACATAGATTGATTATGCACTCAGCTGTCTGTTGTACGTGCACCACAATATGCTTACAACGTGTGCAGTCTCCGAAGCTGTACGTCGTTACCGAAAGCACAGTGACAGTCCAGTATGCAAATAAACACAGTGCTAGGTGCTTGTGTGCTGACAAAATGGCCGTCTCTTCATCGCGGGCGCACTCTGGAAGTCAGGCAGCCTTTGTTTGGACGTGGGCGGGGCTCGTCAAAGAAACAGGAAGTAACTGCCGAGGAGGACGTCCGAAACATGCAGGCTTCACGCTGAAGTCCCGGGGCGCTTCAGAGAGACCGGGCGAAAGAGCGAGGGCAGACTGCATGGTAACAGAGGCAACACGGGGCTCCCGAGTGGTGAGGAGACCCCTGCGGCGTGCCAAAAGACGGCCCAGGAACCTGCACACCGAGCCGGTAAGTGAGAGCTTGCAGGCGGGGCGGGGCGGGGGGATTGTCTGTGCGTGTACTCTCGTGTGTGGGCGGCGGCGGCTGGGGGGGCGGGGGCGGCGGCGGCTGGGGGGCGGCGGCGGCGGCGGGCGGGGGGGGGGCCGCCTGGGGAGGTGTAGTGTGTGTCTGTATGTGTGCGCTAGTGTCTGCCTGCGTGTGCATGTGTTGTGAACAGCCTGCTCTGTGTGTGTGTGTGTAGGTGCGGCGGCGGCGGCGAAGGGGGGGGGAGGGAGGAGGTGTGGCTGTGACTGTGATGTGCGCGGCTGTGATGTGCGCATGCGTGAATGTTGACGCGCGTGCACGCAGCTCAATCCACGCTCGTCACAGTTTTGTGTCCCTCATTCCCCGGTGTCAGGCAGCTATAAGTCTCCGACCCTGGACGCATCCTTCGGATGCGAATTCCAGGGCGAGACCTAAAAAGGGGATAGGGGTGACCCTGGCAATTACCGCCCTCTATCTCTTATCGATTCTGCGGTAAAAGTCCTAGGGAAAGTGGTTCTATGTAAACTTACTGACTGGCTAGAGGACACTAATACCCTCTCTCCCTTACAGTATGGTTTTAGAAAGGGGCGTAGTACCATAGACCAAAGTCCGAATCTGCAATTGCTTATAGGGAAATACACAATTGCGAAGCCGGGATCCATGTACATTGCCTTTATGGATCTGTCCTCGGCATTTGATCGAGTTAACAGATCCAAGTTATGGGGCCAGCTTCTCAAGATAGGAAAAGACTCTAATATTGTGTATTTCCTAGCGGACCTCCATAGAGATTTAACAGCCATGGTAAGATTTGACAGAAAAGTTAACTGCACGGGTAACATCAGAATCACCAACGGTGTAAGGCAGGGATGCATCTTAGCTCCCCTGCTCTTTACACTATACATAAATGATCTGGGTGGAGGTTTGGGAGAAGCAAACAAGGACATCCCGAGAGCAGGGAAGTATCTTTTACCCGCATTATTATATGCGGACGACGCTGCTCTCCTATCCAGAACTGCAGTGGGTCTCCAATGCCTGTTGAACTAATTTTATGATTTTATGATAAACCTTGATTTAAGTGTTAACTATGGAAAATCTCACGTCATGGTGGTGGCTCAGAAAGGGAAGGTCAGGAAAAATGTAATGACACTGCAATGCAATGGGCATAAACTAACAAGGGTCTCTAGATTTCCCTATTTGGGGGTTGTATTTGATGATTGTTCAACGTGGAACCCCCAATTACTGGAGAAAAGAAATGCCCTGGCACGTTCAATTTCAGCGGTGCTGGGCTTCTCACGTAAGCTAGGGATGAAACCTCTAGAGGCAGTTTTAAAGGTTTATGCCGCTAAGTGTATCGCAATCGCCATGTACGGTGCAGATTTATGGGGTTTTAGGCCAGTTAAAATGCTTCAGGTAACGGAAGATAACTTCCTTAAAACAATCCTCTCCCTGCCACGATCCACGGCCGGCTTCATAGTACACCAGGAATGCGGCGTGGACTATCTGGAAGATCGAATCGCCATGGCCCCCCTACTTAAATGGATCTCAGTTTGGCTTAACTTGGAATTGGAAGTGAACCATGAAATTTTTAAGGACTGCCTAAAGCTAGATCATTGGTTGAAATACGTACATCAACTATGTGTAAAGTTAGGTCGGCCTGAATTGTTTAATGAACCATCTAACCTTGTTAAAGGTGACCTGAAGTGGGTTAAAAACACTTTTTTGTTGAACCGAGGGATGGACAGAGAAGGGGTGGAACTGTTAAAGCCATCGGTCAGGACTCATCAACTGATCGTATCCACTGGACATACTCTGGAACTTCACTTAAAGGTTGTGAACAATCCAAATCATAGATTCCTTTTAACAAAGTTCCGGTTAGACAAATTTCACCTGCTAATTTCTGGCCGTCCTGGTTGGACCAAGCAACACGATCTAGAGTTGTGTAATTGGGATGGCTGTTCAATCATGGATACTGCACATTTCCTGTTTTTCTGTGATTATTTTAAAACTATTAGGAAAAAGTTTATCATACCCTTGTTGAAGGGGAAGGGGTTTAGGCAAGTTAAGCCAGCTAAATTATATTTACAATTATTATCAAACGTTTGGGAGATCTACAATGTAGCCAGTTTTCTAAGCATAGCGGTGAGACTTAGCAAAAAGATTAACTGGCCCTAGATGAATTACTGTAAATATCAATCCCCGTAACTTGAATCAAATTTTAAACTAATTTTCTTATGTTCCTTTTTTAATTATTTAATGATGTACATATTGCTGTTCTTAAACTTTACACCGTGTGTCAGCATTTTTTAGCTTTTTAATTGGGTACTCTCTATACTGAATGTCTGACTAAATATCGAAATTAAAAATATCGACATACAAAAATATCGGGACAAAAATATCGAAGTCAAAAATATCGGAATCCTATCCCTAACAAGGTAAGTACAAAAATATCGGAAAAATAATATCGTAGTACAAAAATATCGAAATAAAAAATATCGTTTTTTAAAATGTATTAATAATGATGTTAAAATAATTATAAAATACATATAATGTTACAAATATTAAATAAAAATATTAAAACATAATTAAAAAATTAAAACTAATACATATACATTTAAAATAAATTAAAAACTTAATAATTTAATGTAATTTTATATTTTGTAATTTCATTTAATTGATTTAATTTAAATTTATTTAATTTTTACCCTGTACGACTGTACCCCAAAAACCCAAAACTGACCCAGAACCCTAAAAATACCCCTTTACCCAAAAACTGAAAACTGACCCTGAACCCTAAAAATACCCCTTTACCCAAAAACTGAAAACTGACCCTGAACCCTAAAAATACCCCTTTACCCATGAACTGAAAACTGACAATAACCCTAAAAATACCCCTTTACCCAAAAACTGAAAACTGACCCTGAACCCTAAAAATACCCCTTTACCCAAAAACTGAAAACTGACCCTGAACCCTAAAAATACCCCTTTACCCAAAAACTGAAAACTGACCCTGAACCCTAAAAATACCCCTGTACCCATGAACTGAAAACTGACCCTGAACCCTAAAAATACCCCTTTACCCATGAACTGAAAACTGACCCTGAACCCTAAAAATACCCCTGTACCCATGAACTGAAAACTGACCCTGAACCCTAAAAATACCCCTGTACCCATGAACTGAAAACTGACCCTGAACCCTAAAAATACCCCTTTACCCATGAACTGAAAACTGACCCTGAACCCTAAAAATACCCCTTTACCCATGAACTGAAAACTGACCCTGAACCCTAAAAATACCCCTGTACCCATGAACTGAAAACTGACCCTGAACCCTAAAAATACCCCTTTACCCATGAACTGAAAACTGACCCTGAACCCTAAAAATACCCCTGTACCCATGAACTGAAAACTGACCCTGAACCCTAAAAATACCCCTGTACCCAAAATTAATTAATATTATTTAATTACCAATTAATTATTAATTAACAATAACAATAAAGTAAATATATTAGCACATTTGCTGTAATTAATCTAATTTAAATATTAATATCATTTTGCACAATTAATTAATTAAGAATAACAATAAATTATATATAAAAATTACTATAATTAATTTATTAAATAATTAATAATAATTAATTACCAACTAATGAATCATTATAAATATGAAGAAAATTATAATAATTAATTAAGTAATTAATAGAAATTAATTACCAATTAATTATTAATTAAAATATATACAATCATATATCAATTAATTAATTATTATTAAATTACTTCCCACCCTATTCCCCTATAAACCCATAACCTGCTACAGAACATATTTATCAATTAATAAATTAATTAAAAATAATTTAAAATTAATTCTTAATTAATTAATTAATAATTCCTAATAATTAATAATTAATTTAACATAATTAAATTACTTCCCACCCTATTCCCCTATAAACCCACAACCCGCTACAGTAGTAAAACACAATATTTAATAAAATAACATTAAAAAAAATAATAAAACATAATTAATACAATATAATATACACTAAATTTATTTAAAAATAGATATTAGTAACATCAAAGTTATTAATTTCGATATTATTAACATCGATATTTACAACTTCGATATTACTGATATCATACCAATATCGATATTTAGACTGTCGATATTACTTACCTTCGATATTTTTGTATATCGATATTTAAACTTCGATATTTTTGCTTATCGATATTTAAAAATCGATATTTTGTCTGTGTACCCTCTATACTGAATTGTTATGTCTTTATGCTGCATGGTGTCCTGTGGACCATTTTGTGTGTTTTTGTACTTTTGTGGTTTTGAAAATTGAACCGAATAAAGTATTTCTTTCTTTCTTTCAAGACATTTAAAGAATTTTAGATAAAGAGTTTAAACACTTCTCGTGTTTGTGTTTATTATATGAGTGCCAAAGTTATTATTTTCCTATTATTCTAACACCCTTGATCCCTTAGGACTTTAGGTACCGACTACAAGGATTGGTAAGTCAATGGTATAGGTCCTAAATGAAATTCATAAAGCGCTGTTTAGAGTAAAAGTGCACAGATTACCTGGTTAGACTCACATACAAGTTTATGTTGTTTATGGGCCCAGGTGAGTACGGTAAGACGAATCGGGTGACCTGCGCATTCTATCAAGAGACTGAGTGCGTATCGGCCTCGTTGGGCTCGTATAACACTACTTAACCTGTCACCTGATTACAGAGAACACATAGAGACACTACACACTGGTTTGCAATATCTAAGGCATTACACAGGGTGTCCCTATTCTACGACACACTAAATACTAAGATAATGCCCTTCGTATCCTGAGAAAACATGATCTAGGTTGTGGGCCTTTCACAACTCCTTCACTTCTCTGCAATACTAAGTATGTACTGGATATTAGAACATTGGAATGTTGGGAGCTCCATTGAAAACAATGGAGTGCTCTGGGCTTATAACGGCTGGTATAAGCCTGGCGCTCCAACATTCCAATGTTTCTTTGTTCACAGCTCTGGCTGTGAACAAAGGCTGCAGGGAGCCTGAGGGGATTTCAATCCCCTCACGCTTCCAAAAGGCTTAGTTTTTTTGTTAGAACATTCTGTCCTCTAGTGACAGAATGTTCTAATAGCCTTATAGCCCTTCGTAGATGGGCTATACCGCTATTAAAGTCCCTCTCCCTTGTTAAAGGCCCTCGCCTTCAGCTCGGGGATTTTAACGCTGGAGAGGGCCTTTAATAGCCGGTATAGCGCTCTACGGCGGGCTATAAGGCTATATGAAACTTTGGATTATGATTTGTCATAGAATCTTGCCCTGAAGAAGTCTGCTGTGACATCAACAGCTTGAGTCGAAACACATGTTGGCAAGGGGCTCGTATAACTAATCATGGAAAAAAAAAAAGAGATATTGAAATCATAATCTTAACTCATTACTGTGTGCCTGGAAAACAGTACTGATGATTGCTGGTAGTCAGACCAGGGCGTCAGTCTAAATGATCCAGGTTAGAGAGACAAACAAATCTGTTG
This sequence comes from Lissotriton vulgaris, assembly GCF_964263255.1. Lineage (NCBI taxonomy): Eukaryota > Metazoa > Chordata > Amphibia > Caudata > Salamandridae > Lissotriton > Lissotriton vulgaris. The sequence goes on from NC_141697.1 coordinate 10,783,463, forward strand.
GAGGTCGAGACTGAAGACCCATCCCCAGCAGCAGCCCTGGAGGGCAAGGGCTTGCAACCCACCCTTTCCCTGGGTGACAAATGCTTATAAAAAAAATGTGAGGGGGACAAGGTTAATGTTGTCTCTCACTAAACGGGCCCTAGCTCCAACCACTGAGCCAGACCAGGGCTCCCACGATTGATAACACGATCTCCTCTAAATTCTTTAGGTGATGGGCTCACCCAACCTTGGGTGATGGGCCCACCCTCCTTATCAATAGGATGTCATCCTATTCAGGTATTTTTAAAATCCATATGATTGATCAACCAATGACATACCTTAGTTTTTTGGTACCCATAAGACTCTTCACGGCATCCCTGGTGTGGGGTAACTCCAGTTTGAGTGTCCACGTAGGGACAGCAGGCAAGGGTCAGACAGGGCTGTGGCTGAGGGGAGTCGCTTGAATCTGTGAGCTATGCCCTTCTCAATGCGCCCAATCCTAAAGTTTGAACCCATGAACCATCTGCCTCTCTTGTTCCTGACCCTGGGGGGCACAAATCACTTGGAACTTGGGAGGACTGGTCAGAACCTACGCTCTCCAGTAACCTTGAGGGGACAGCTGAAGGAGTTATATTACCAACAGAGCTAGCCAACTGAGGCTACGCCAAAAACTGACAACCTGAGGCAACGTTTAAAGAAGAAATCAGCAGGCTAACAGTATGTTCATGGTAACAAATCTTATCCAAAAAGGGAGAAATACATGCATGCACAGAAGACGAACATCTGTCCAAGATGCCACCCCAATCGATAGGTGGGGGTACACCATCCTCAGCTGTAGGTCTAATTGAAGCCTGTCCAGACAATCAGGAAGCAAGGGGGTGGGGGGTGGGGGTCTACAGACTCCTTGTGATCACTACGACTGAAACTGCATTGTAATTTAGCCCATCCCCCATGCTTCGTTTTATGCTTCCTTTTGGATCTAGGTTCACTGTCACTGATTTGCGTGACGTCCGGATTGCAGAAACATGGAGTGGGCAGGGCAGCAATCTGCTCTGTAGCCATATCCACCATTTATCCAGGTGGAATGATGGGACCTTTGGATGGACCTGCCGGGGAAGCTAGAAGACAACCAGAGGCAACTCCAAAATCCAGAGAGAGACACCTTTCGGTCAGTTCTGTTTCCTTTAAAACAACATTGACAACACAAACCAAAAAAAGACTCAAGAAGTAAGAACTCTGTCCCTTACAATTTTCTTTTTGCCCATTATTTTGTTCCCGCTATGCAAGGACCTCAAGAAAATGTGAAGTAGGAGTGAAATGAAAGTGCTAAGCACACTAGAGCCGACAGCCACCTAGAGATCGCACAGCCAGGGCACTACACGACAACAGGAGGGTCAGCAAGCTACAAATGAAAATAAATAGGCCTGGCCTCTACTTTCACTATGAGACTCCCCCACTCCCGGGTCCAACCTTGCACTGGAAATGTCTGGGGGAAGTAGTAACACCTCAAACCAGTGCAGGGACAAAGAAGTTTACCAACCCCCACTAGCCCGTGTCTACATAGTCGTGGAAACTTTAAATGGAATTATAGCTAAGGATTTTCTGGTGGGGGATACGTGGAACAGCTTAATCTGGAGGCAGCAGCAAACCCCTGCTTCCTTAAAACATATAGGGGCAGATTTACAAGCCCACTGCAACACATTTGCGCCGCCATTGTGTCCGTTTTGTCACGCAGAGGCAGCGTAAATCATGCGCTACGTTGCGACTTATTTACAACGTGACGCATCTAGGCAGATGTGTCAGGTTGTAAAGCACTGCACCACATGAAGCCTGCATCAGGTTTGATGTGGGCGTTCTGTCGCAGGGTGGGCGTACCCTCGCAGGAAAGCCCCGTAAAACTGATGCAGTGAAATCTACAAGATTTAACTGAGTCAGTTTTATGACGCCGCTGCGTCAAACCCATATGCCTGCGGTGTAAGGAGTAACGCACCACGTTAAGTATCGGTGGCCCCTGTGGATTGCTTGAGTTGCGTCACGCTTGCTACGCGATTCCAGCAATGCGCTGCCCTTACGCCACAGATGCGTCTGTTCCGGCGCATCCCTACTGATTTGCAGAGATGCTCCAGACATTGTAAATATGCCCCATAATTCCCTGATAAGATAATGGGATTTGATAAATGGAAAAGCGTTCTTGCCCTCATGCACGCAAGAGCATGAAAACAAGTTTCCTTTTCCATGGCCACTCGGGCAAGTAAACAATGAACGGGCCACAAAACACACAGGGCAGTGTAGTCACAGTACCTGAATGAGTTCCAGATAGACCTGCAGACTCAGGCCGGTAGTGGGGCAAAGTTAAAAAAAACAAGAGGGGGGTCCAGCCCAAACTCCTACACACAAGGTGAGGAGTGTATGGGCTCACCCTTGGCATGAGCTCTGCCCGGTCACAACCCATGCGTGTCCTGCGCCTCAGACTCAGGCGCAACACTTTGTAGCGCTGATGATCGGGCAGCCCAGCCACTCTCTGATCGTTGGCACTCTGACAGCGCAGGGATCTCTGGGACTGAAGGTCCCTTCCAGGAATGCAGAGATGCCCCCACACACTACAGTGGTAGTCCTCTTCTACTATTACCTGTACTCCTAGGTACATATAGCTTCCTTCTGATACAACAGCATTTACCACCACCACAAGTTTATCACTACCAAAGCCATGCACAGAATCCTAAATCTATGTAAAATGCATTCTCGTACCAGAGAGCTTTGGTTCTCCACAGAGGTCCCCTTTTGCATGGACAAGGTTGCAATTAACTCATTTGGTATCAGGGCATTAGTACTTTAGTGACCCTTCCATACCACTTACTCACCGCTAGAACACTATGCCCTCCGCCCTGAACACCCAAGGCTGGATCCAGAAAGATTGATGTATAATTATGTGGGACTTACTATTTTAGTACCTCTAGCTTACTCATGAATTTCACAAGTGAAGCAGGATCACCCCTGGCATTCTCCTGGAATTAAGGAGTGCAACAAGTGTGATCACATCAACATCTTTGCGAATCGGGCACCTCTACCTTCACACTATTCCCGAGCTGACTGGCTCTTCGTTAAGAAGAGTGCCCCCCTCCACAAACTACTTGCAATAGTCCTCAAAGCCTTTTATAGTAATCCCAGAATGTTCTTTCTGATGCCAAATATATCTCTTCCTGCAACTTAAAATTAGCTGATCATTGCTTCTTAACCGAACATAGACTCCACCCCTGCACCTCTAGGTCAAAGCACTGGAACACTCTTCCACTGGCCATTGGACAGGAGTTCAAAGGTCATGTGCTTAACTGTTCATGCAGCCAGGCTTTAAATGTGCTGGGTCCCTCCAGCTCTCAGACCGGATAGTATTTTAGAACAGACTTTGAAACCGGTCCCTATATTCATGCCCTTGACTTCCATGGGATTTCTGAACAATACATGTGATAAAGTTTTAGGGAGTCCGTGTCAGTGAATCAGTTCTGGTTTATGTTTCACACCTTGTCCTGAATCTTGCACTCCATTAGTGTTAGCTATTTCCTAAGCCGTGTTCAGGTGTTTATGACAGCCGCGGCTGAGAGCTCCGGACTTGACACTAAAAGCAGTGCGAGGGCCCGATTCACAGAACTAACTTAAGACAAATTCCTAAACTTACTACTTCTGGTATTCACAGATGGCATTTAGTGGTAGTAAAGTTAGGATTTTGTCTTAAGTTTGTCTTAAGTTTGTCTTAAGTCTGTCTTAAGTCTGTCTTAAGTTTGTCTTAAGTTTGGCTTCAGTCAAACTTAAGACAAAGTCCTAACTTTACTACTACTAAAGGCCCTATTTGAATACCAAAAGTAGTAAGTTTAGGATTTTGTCCTAAGTTAGTTCTGTGAATCGGCCCCTGAGTTTCTCACAATGCCTGGCAATGGGATGTTCGGAATACATGGTCAACCACTCCCTGGCTTTTCTCCACACAAACAACCCTTAAAAAAGCCAACAGTCATGTCTAGTTTAGGTGGTCCTATGTTGTTGGGTTATTATATGGGATAAAATAACAGAAAGCTCAGAGAGAAACCAAAATACTGGTCGGGTGGCACACACACACAGAAATTGTTTGTGTTTAAGTCAAAGCTATAACTGCAAAGGTCACACCCCATGCAGAGATCCCCCACCTTTTATCTCATTCGAGATCTGCATGCAGTTCTTCCTAAGAGTAAAGCTATGCCAGTTGTGCCTATGTACCTCAAGCAAGCAGTCATTTGCCTGTTACACTGACCTGTTAACATGTTTCGGGTTCTATGGCACTCGCATATCTATGACCTTTTTGTTTTTTGTTCCACTCCACCTGTTTTCACTCCCATGTACTGAGGGGGTCATTATGATGGCGGATTCCCCGCATACTCCGGGCCGGCGGAAGCCACCGCCGGCCCGGAGTATGCGGGGAATCCGCCGAGGAGGCCTGAAAGACCCACCGCCAAATTAGGATGGCTGGTGGGTCTCACAATCTGTCCTCCACTTTTCCGCCGTGGTCGGAAGGCGACCACGGCGGAAAAGCACTAACATGGCTGGCGGTGTCTATCAGACACCGCCAGCCATATTAGGATGTAGGGAAAGTAATGCTTTTCCGCGGCGGCTTTTCCGCTGTGGAAAAGCATACAGATATTCACTTTAGGGGCCCGTTGTGGGCCCCCTGGGTGAAGGTTGCATGGGGGGTGCACATGGGGGGTACCTATGGTACCCCCCTGCCTTTGCGTGCACGAAGTGTCAGGCACCGCGCGGTGCCTGCCACTTTGTGCATGCAAATGACTGCTTTCATTTTTTACATTGCGGCGGGTGCGGCTTCAAGCAGCACCCGCCGCAATGTAAAACATACAGGATGTGGCCACCAGGGTGGCAGTCACATCCTAATTGCCACGGAGGAACCGCCGCTGCCCATGTGGACGGTCCCTCCTACTCAGGGGTGGCGGACGGACGCAAGTCCGTCCGCCATCCTAATCGACCCCTATGTGTATTCTTTTTGTAATGTCCAACACTGTTTTTCAAAATGTTAATTGCGGCTGCATTTAAATAAACGCATATTTTATTGAATTCCATAAATAAATGCTTATTTTATCTGAGCATTCTTCTCTAGTGCTCTAAGGCACAGTGTATCCGCGCGCTGTACAATTATACAACATGATGCACAGATTTTTACTGGGACCTGTTAATAAGTAACCATAATAAATAATTAATAACGATGATGAACCATCCGTCAGGGTTACCTGGTTCAGGGCCGCGTGATCTTGTAAAGGTGGAACACTGGTCCTCGCTGCCTGCACAGGGAGTGTTCACAAAAGATTCGCATCCATTAGAGGACCTGTCATTGAAGCAAATTGGACACTTGAATCCGTTTGCCACCCCTCTTGCAGGAAACTCTAAAGGAAAAAGGAAAATACATCTCAGGGGTTTTTCCACTACATTTGAGGAATAAAAAAATCACAAAGGTGATAATGTCCAATCCAACGTCAAAGAGATATGAGGACCTGTCCTTACAGAACCACATCCCTCCTGGCAAGACTGCCCCAGTTAGCCGCTTCCACAAGGCAGCCACTCACTTCTCAAATCTCCAATATACAAGACGCCCATTGTGCATTCCTGGACAAACATACACTTTCCAGACAGGGGATAACCAAGTCCATCGGTACATCTCCTCTACTGGGGACATGCTGCACCAAAGGGCCTGCCAGTCTCACCTGCAATGCAAGCTGTCCCAGCATCTTTATAGATGAATGTGTTAACATTTTTCTCAGAACCTCTGACCACGACACTGTGGCCCGTGGACTCCACAGAGTAAACATTGGAGCCAACCCCATTGACCTCATATAATGTAGACTGTGAGGCCTTTTCACTCTCTACTGGGGTAGCGAAGCCAGGCCATCAAGGCTCATTCTTGGAGAAGTATTTATATAGCAAGATAAAGTAAATAACACTCAAAAAACTCAAGATGGAAAAGACTTTTGTTTACAGGTGTGTTGAAGAGTAAATTAAACACAATACACGGGGAACCCTGGAAGGCCCCAACTCCTTCTTGTGTTGAGGAACAACATAGAGCGCTCATATAGTGTCCTGCACTTGGTTGCTGTGACATTGGTGTCCCAATGGGCTACGCTTGAGTTGAACCAGAGAACTTGCGACTTGATACGAGGGATGCAACGTTACATTATAGCAACAATCTTATGATATTTCCGACTCTGTTCAAATGGCTCTGACCCGAGAGGACTCATCTGCTGGTTGAAGCTTCAGCTACTCAACTTTGAGTGGGAACACTCTTCAAAACCTATTAAGGCTGTAACAGTTTTTTAGTTTGTAGAACGGAGGGCTGTGATAGTGGATCGATACTCACTGTGAAGTCCTCCATTGATTATGGATGGTGTTATCACACTCCCGGTCCCAACTGAAATCTTCTAGTTGTAAGGTACACCAGCAGTCCCCATGAGAACAGGTCTTTAGGATAGAGACCCAGCACAAAGAAAAGTGGTATCATCTTCATAAGTTCCACCATCTAGACTTCGTCTTTGCGTCCTTGGATTTGGAGATGGATGGCTCTGGGTTGGGCTCTATGCATTGACGCATCCTTCCAGGGGAGGGCTGGGAATCCAAAGCATCTCTGGCAAATTTTGCAAGACCAGCCCCCCAACGGTGCAGAGGCTGTGCAGGGAGAGAGCCTGACCACTACAAAGGGGCGCGTTGAAGGGGAGGGTTCCCTACCCAAAAACATTTTGGGGAAAAAAAGTGCATTGTACAACACATTTTTCACTTTATATGTTCAATTGTTTTAGCTTTAAAGCAGAGGAGACCTTTATTCTAGAGGTGCATAGTAAACTATGAGCTTACTGTGCTCCAGGATATAACCACCAGCGCATAGTAAACGATGAGCTTACTGTGCACCAGGATATGACCACCAGCGCATAGTAAACGGTGCATAGTAAATGATGCATAGTAAACGATGAGCTTACTGAGCACCAGGATATGACCAGCAGTGCATAGTAAATGTAAATGTAAATGTAGGTATACTTATATAGTGCAACCTGTCACCACAAAGGGCATCCTGGTGCTTGCCTAGGGAACCCGTCCTGGTAATCCCCTGTGAGAAGCCCCGACAGGGTGTCCACAGGGTGAAAGTCAGGCATCCCGCCGCGAGGGGCCGTTGTGGAGATTAAGCAAGCTATTGCCCAGAGTCGCAGAGTGTGAACCCGTGAGTGAAGGAGGCACCGGGACGAGAATTATCGAGTCCGTGGAATTTGTAGCCCAAGACCCGCCGGGGCGGGGAATTGAACCCTGGTCCAGGACCGATCTCAGATTCCGGGTCTGCCGCCTCTAACCCCTGAGCCACACTTCTCCATAGTAAACGATGCATAGTAAACAATGAGCTTACTGTGCACCAGGATATGACCAGCAGCGCATAGTAAACGATGCATAGTAAACGATGAGCTTACTGTGCACCAGGATATGACCAGCAGCGCATAGTAAACAATGCATAGTAAACGATGAGCTTACTGTACACCAGGATATGACCACCAGCGCATAGTAAACGATGCATAGTAAACGATGAGCTTACTGTGCACCAGGATATGACCACCAGCGTCTCTCATCTCTGCACAGCCTCTCCCTCATATATATTTTGTTTTATAGCACCTCTCATACCAGTGTAGGGTGATGGAGCACTTCACACACACATACAGAGACAATGTATCATACATGTGTAATCACATTATACAAAACGTTACATAAGGCAAAGGGGACTATAACATGTAGGATTCACATGATTCTGATACTTGTAGGCAGGTTTTAAGAGTGCTTGGTCTGGAGAAGCACAAATCCACATTCAGAACATAACACAGTGGTTAGTGTTGACTTAACTAATAAGAATTTATTTCTACCCCAATTTTTTTTTTTAGCATCATCAGGATAAAGAAAGCCTGGGAAAAACATAACTTTCTAACCTATACCATGCAGCTTGCATGCAGCTCTTTGATGGCACCGCATTGCTCATAGTGCTAGATTACCATTGCAACCTATGACCTTCACAGTCACAAAATAATCTCTGTGACAGTAGCCAAATGAGCTATGCACAGAAAATATTGTTCTGTGAAAATACATGGTACTTGTTCTTTGCAGCAGGCATATTAACCCTCTGCGCTACCTGCGATGAGTCAAAACTGGCACTAGACAAAACACTAAGTATGGGCGTAAAATCCGTTTCGCAGGTGAATTTGCAGATTTTTGAAAAATTTTCGGTCTGGGAATCGCGCGACTTTGCCCAAAAATCCGCAAATTCGCAAGTTGCGAATTATTTTGCTTGGTCGCGCTTGAAAAATATAATATCGCGCGCGCGGCATTGACTTACCGTGATTCTGAGTCCGACGAGTTCTTTTTCTCCCGGTTTGCGTGGGCTGTGCCATTTTAGATCTTGCTGCGTGATTGCGCGTGAGTTTTTCGACCGCAAATACGTCATCGCGGTTTGCCATTTTGCACAGCAAGAGTTTGACAACGCGAGTACGTGATAAGGGCCCGCGATCACACATCGCGGGAGTAAACAATGCCACACACGTAGATGCAGCGCGCAGCTGACATACAGCGAGAGATTTGAACAGCTTGCTTTCCCGAAATTGCAAAAATTGCAATTCTGCACAAGAAATCCACCGCAGGCAGCATAAACCTTCTGAAAATCATGATTTTTATCAGAATAACTCCTCAGATTGAGATTTGGCTGGACTTTTTGGTGGAAGGAATCCATTTTTGGGGGGGGGGGGGTGGGAGGAAGGAAGTGCCCCAGAGTCTCCAACTTCCTGTTCCTGTCCAGCAGGCTCCTCCCAGTGCTTTGTCCATCTCCTGGTCACTTTTCATTTGGATATGGAGCTGGAAGGATTACTTTTTGTGGCTGCTGCTGGATATTTGTATTTGAGGACTTTTTGGACTTCACTTTTGGATTTGAGATTTTACAAGTAAGTTGGTGTTGTTTGTTTGGGGCATTGCAGTTGCTGCACCTACAATTTTAAAACTTGTTCACAACTTGAATGGAGACACATATGGGGGGAATCCACAAGTAAGAACATTATTAATTTATACAGTGTTAAAGTCACTGACTTCCCGTGTTATATCTGCAACTTAAGATACAAGTACAATACCATAATAAGGTTGCATCATCTGTTTGTACAAAATGCGCCACCTGGATAGCTATAAGCAATAAACTAAATCTTCCTGACAAGAACATTTAGCCCCTTCACTGCTAGCAAAGATACACGTTGTATGCCTAACTACAGAGCAGATAAAAACATGCGGGGAAAAAACTGCTGGAAAAAAACTGCAGAGAAATTATGGCCTACTACTGCCTCAACTGGAGTATATCTATAGGCTACAAAATTATGTACTTCAGGAAGCAGAGAACGAAATAGCAAAAATAAAGGGAAACAGCGAATGAAAATCTGAAAAATGCACAGTGGTATTTTCCGAGATTCGGAGAGAGCATGCCTGAGGTGGAAGTAATTCACCTGATGTCTACTGGCGAAACCAAACATATATGAGCTGCGTGTATCTAGCAAGGTGAAAATAATGCCATGTGTCTCCATTTACAGACTGTTGTTATCATTTTCTTGATCATGCTGATTAACTCTCTGTATATTTTAGGATTTCGCCTCGAAGAAGGGTACCTTCAGGTCCCGAAATGCATTGGGCATCGCTACTCCTGAAAATTAACGTGTATTGATACATGAATATATATGGATATTGTTTTTCTACTTTTCAGAAATACATTGATAGTGATCTTAACATGTAATTATTTATACCTTCATGTATAATGTGTTGATCTACATGCATCACAGGTGTAAAATAGGTGCAATGTATATATTTGTATATGTTGGATGAAAGTTCTATGTCAGAAAATTATAAAATAGAACTTATTATTCCACAACACTTGTTTCGTGTATAATTTTATTATTATTTTCCTTGTAATTTGTTGGAAAATTGACATTTTCCCATGGGAACAGTGCTCACTACAAGTAGGTTTCCTCTACTTAGCTACCACTATTCACTCTTTGTGTGAGCCCACACAATTTAGTGGTGATGCACCCTTGGTTTCGAGCAGTATAGCATTTTGATAATTTGACTAGTTTATTGAGTGCACCTCTAGGTTTTCTTCCAGGCAGGGCCTGGCCATGTAGCTGGGGGTCAAGGGGCCATTTTGAATCCAGGCAGTGTGCTCAGGCCTGCACCCAGGTTGCCTTGCTTTCATCCATTAGGCCCAGTGGTAGTGAGTGGTGCATGGGCCAAGTCTTTCTGTGGGGTGTCTTGAATTTAAACATCATTGAGGGCATGAATAGCATTGTGTTGTGGTGATTTGTGTGTGTTTTTCCACTTTTTGGGGTGGTGTTGGGGCCTGGCCATGTGGGTGGGGGCCATTTTGAGGCCTGGTCCAGGCAGGGCCTGGCCATGTGGTGGGGGTCAAGGGGCCATTTTGAATCCAGGCAGCATGCTCAGGCCTGCACCCAGTTTGCTCTGCTTTCTTCCATTAGGCCCAGGGGTAGTGAGTGGTGCATGGGCCAAGTCTTTCTGTGGGGTGTCTTGAATTTAAACATCATTGAGGGCATGAATAGCATTGTGTTGTGGTGATTTGTGTGTGTTTTTCCACTTTTTGGGGTGGTGTTGGGGCCTGGCCATGTGGGTGGGGGCCATTTTGAGGCCTGGTCCAGGCAGGGCCTGGCCATGTGGTGGGGGTCAAGGGGCCATTTTGAAGCCAGGCAGTGTGCTCAGGCCTGCACCCAGTTTGCTTTGCTTTCTTCCATTAGGTCCAGGGGTAGTGAGTGGTGCATGAACCAAGTCTTTCTGTGGGGTGTCTTGAATTGAAACACCATTGAGGGCATGGATAGCATTGGATTGTGGTGATTTTTGTGTGTTTTTCGTCTTTTGGTGTGGTGTTGGGGCCTGGCCATGTGGGTGGGGGCCATTTTGAGGCCTGGTCCAGGCAGGGCCTGGCCATGTGGTGGGGGTCAAGGGGCCATTTTGAATCCAGGCAGCGTGCTCAGGCCTGCACCCAGTTTGATTTGCTTTCTTCCATTAGGCCCAGTGGTAGTGAGTGGTGCATGGGCCAAGTCTTTCTGTGGGGTGTCTTGAATTTAAACATCATTGAGGGCATGGATGGCATTGGAGTGTTGTGATTTTTGTGTGTTTTTCGACTTTTGGGGTGGTGTTGGGGCCTGGCCATGTGGGTGGGGGCCATTTTGAGGCCTGGCCCAGGCAGGGCCTGGCCATGTGGTGGGGGTCAAGGGGCCATTTTGAATCCAGGCAGTGTGCTCAGGCCTGCACCCATTTTGCCTAGCTTTCATCCATTAGGCCCAGTGGTAGTGAGTGGTGCATGGGCCAAGTCTTTCTGTGGGGTGTCTTGAATTTAAACATCATTGAGGGCATGGATGGCATTGGAGTGTTGTGATTTTTGTGTGTTTTTCGACTTTTGGGGTGGTGTTGGGGCCTGGCCATGTGGGTGGGGGCCATTTTGAGGCCTGGCCCAGGCAGGGCCTGGCCATGTGGTGGGGGTCAAGGGGCCATTTTGAATCCAGGCAGTGTGCTCAGGCCTGCACCCAGTTTGATTTGCTTTCATCCATTAGGCCCAGTGGTAGTGAGTGGTGCATGGGCCAAGTCTTTCTGTGGGGTGTCTTGAATTTAAACATCATTGAGGGCATGGCATGGATGGCATTGGAGTGTGGTGATTTTTGTGTGTTTTTCGTCTTTTGGTGTGGTGTTGGGGCCTGGCCATGTGGGTGGGGGCCATTTTGAGGCCTGGTCCAGGCAGGGCCTGGCCATGTGGTGGGGGTCAAGGGGCCATTTTGAATCCAGGCAGCGTGCTCAGGCCTGCACCCAGTTTGATTTGCTTTCTTCCATTAGGCCCAGTGGTAGTGAGTGGTGCATGGGCCAAGTCTTTCTGTGGGGTGTCTTGAATTTAAACATCATTGAGGGCATGGATGGCATTGGAGTGTTGTGATTTTTGTGTGTTTTTCGACTTTTGGGGTGGTGTTGGGGCCTGGCCATGTGGGTGGGGGCCATTTTGAGGCCTGGCCCAGGCAGGGCCTGGCCATGTGGTGGGGGTCAAGGGGCCATTTTGAATCCAGGCAGTGTGCTCAGGCCTGCACCCAGTTTGATTTGCTTTCTTCCATTAGGCCCAGTGATAGTGAGTGGTGCATGGGCCAAGTCTTTCTGTGGGGTGTCTTGAATTTAAACATCATTGAGGGCATGGATGGCATTGGAGTGTGGTGATTTTTGTGTGTTTTTCGTCTTTTGGTGTGGTGTTGGGGCCTGGCCATGTGGGTGGGGGCCATTTTGAGGCCTGGTCCAGGCAGGGCCTGGCCATGTGGTGGGGGTCAAGGGGCCATTTTGAATCCAGGCAGCGTGCTCAGGCCTGCACCCAGTTTGATTTGCTTTCTTCCATTAGGCCCAGGGGTAGTGAGTGGTGCATGGGCCAAGTCTTTCTGTGGGGTGTCTTGAATTTAAACATTATTGAGGGCATGGATGGCATTGTGTTGTGGTGATGTTTGTGAGTTTTTCCACTTTTTGGGGTGGTGTTGGGGCCTGGCCATGTGGGTGGGGGCATTTTGAGGCCTGGTCCAGGCAGTGCTTGGCCATGTGGTGGAGGTCAAGGGGCCATTTTGAAGCCAGGCAGTGTGCTCAGGCCTGCACCCAGTTTGCTTTGCTTTCTTCCATTAGGTCCAGGGGTAGTGAGTGGTGCATGAACCAAGTCTTTCTGTGGGTGTCTTGAATTTAAACACCATTGAGGGCATGGGTGGCATTGGATTGTGGTGATTTTTGTGTGTTTTTCGACTTTTTAGGGTGTTGTTGGGGCCTGGCCATGTGGGTGGGGGCCATTTTGAGGCCTGGTCCAGGCAGGGCCAGGCCATCTAGCTGGGGGACAAGGGCCCATTTAGAAGCCAGGCAGTGTGCTCAGGCCTGCACCCAGGTTGCCTTGCTTTCATCCATTAGGCCCAGTGGTAGTGAGAGGTGCATGGGCCAAGTATTTCTGTGGGGTGTCTTGAATTTAAACATCATTGAGAACATGGATGGCATTGGATTGTGGGGTTAATTGTGTGTTTTTCAACTTTTTGGGGTGTTTAACTGATGTTCCTCTGGCTTTCATTGCTTTTAGGTGCTCAAGAGAACCACCAGTGCCAGGAAGAAGTCCTGCAAGGGTGTGTGCAGCACAACGTCACTTGACGTCACGTGTGGTCACAGACAAGACAACTCTGCAACTCGTGCAACTGCGGCCTGCTGTTATGACATCTGAACAAGAGGGCCCCAAAAAAAGGTGGCCGTAGCGCCTCAGCGAAAAAAGTTGCCAGTGCCACTGCCAGTAAGAAGGAGCAGAAGAAGCAAGTGGCACCACCTACCAAGGAGACTGGTGTGCCCACTGACACCTTTTTTGGAGAAAAAAAACTACGCCTGCAGCAGCAGCGGTGTCCGCCGGTGACTAAGCTGGAAGCAGCACCTCCGCTTCATTGGGCTCAGTGCCACCACGCCAAGTTAGGCCCAAGCCCATGAGCGCCGCAAAGGCAGCCACTTTAGTTGTTCAATCACCATCGACCAGTGATGTTGGCTCATCACAAGAAAGTACCATCCAATCAACGCCGGGCGTAACTCAGCTGACGAGTGTTCAACAACCACAGCCGCAACGACCACCACAGGTGCAACTAGTACAAGCGCATGTTCATGGGCAAGGAGAGGCGCAAGGAGAGGCACAAGGAGAGGTGCAACTAGAGGTTCATGGAGCGGCACAACTGCCTACAATGCTTGTTCCTCCAGAAGTAGGGGCACATCAGGAAATTGATATTGAAGCGGAGGTATCATGCGAGGAAGCCACTCCTCCTGATGTTTATCCATTGTCTTCCAGATCCCCAGCAAGAAAAAGGTCAAGGAGGGCTACTACTACTACTACAAGTTCTTCTTCAAGCCCCCTTCATTCTGATGACCTTGATCCTGATTGGAACCCACAAATGCAGTCTGAGAGTGAGGCACGCCATGAGCCGACAAAGGTAGCTAAGCCTAAAAGGAAGGTTCCTGCAAGGCTTCCACTTATGGGTGATGATGACGAACAAGAAGTGGTGTCTTCTGCTGCTGAAAAACAGCCTGACGATGATGACCCAGTCATCACAGACGTCACTCCAGCCCTAGCGGGCATGCAGCAGACAAACATTTTCACCCACGCCCGAATGGCTGCTGAGCCGATGTGGGCGGCGTGGCACTGGTACCAACACCAACGCAGTTAACTACAACACCAAACCGACCTACAGCTTCCATATTTTCTCGTCAGAAGGGCCGGCAGGGACCTCCATCCAGCTCGACCTCCATTACCTCAAGTAGTGTGCTGTAAGTGAACAACAGAAATGAATTCAGCCACGCCCATCCTCCACTTCATCTGGCATTGAAAGTTAAAGTAGCACCTCCACCACCAGCAAACATTTCCAGTCCCCAGTTTGGGACTTCTTTACTGTTAGCCAAAAGGTGGAAAACATGGTCGTTTGTTCAATTTGTAAAGTATCAGTTAGTCGGGGTAAGCTTGGTACCAGCTATGGTACCGGAGGCCAGAGATCTCATCTCAAAAAACACCACACTATCCAGTGGGATGCACACCTAAGTAAGATCCAGGAAGTCCAAAGTAGAATTGATCCAAATGTATCCATTGACACTGCATCTAATGCTGACGAAGGGCTGATTGTGCAGGGGAGGAAGTCAAGAACCGGCGAATATTTTTTCTGGTACACCCAGTACCCCTGGCAGCAGCACTGCAGTGGTAGCGCCCACACCCTCTACCCCTCCCTGCAACATGTATGAGGCACACTAAGAGTCTGGGAGAGACACCAATGCGAAAAAAAGTACATCAATGAGCCTAACTGGGTTGAAGAAGTCTGCATCATCATCATCATCACGTAAAAACAGTCCAGCGCACCATTAGCAGCATGTTTTGGTTGGATGCGCCATTTGAACGCAACCACCCAACGGTACGTCTGTTTTATGCAAAGCTGGCTAAAATGCTAGCGCTGGACCTTCTCCCTTTCTCTTTCGTGGAAGGGGTGGATTTTCTTGAATTTGTGGCAACAGTTTGCCCTAAATGGAAGGTTCCTAGCCGGTCCTATTTTGCCAGGGTTGCTGTTCCAGCTCTACATCAAGATGTGCTGGAGGTGATTGGCGCAGCTATTCTGAAGAGTTCTGTTCACACTATCTACATGACAACAGACATGTGGACCAGTTGCCAAGCCCTTGATTACATGTGCATCACTGCACACTGGGTCTCTTTTGCAGGGATTAATGAGAAGCTATCTAAAGGTGTTGACACGGACAGAGTTTTTCAAGCTACTCGCAAACATGCAACAGTAGGCATGTTTACCATGGAGAAATATCACACTGCACGTAACCTTTTGGAGGAGTTTCACAGGAAGGTCAATGAATGGCTGCATAGTTGGTTATGTTTTCACGGATAATGGCAGTAATATAGTTAGGGCCATGACTGATAGTGGATATTTCAGAGTGCCGTGTTTGGCGCACAGTATTAACATCGTGGTGCAAGAATTCTTGAAAAAAGAGGACACAGTCATCAAATTACTGACCACCTGCCGAAGAATCTGCACACATTTCAGCCAATCTTTTAAGGCCCGGAAGCAGCTGAGAAGCTTTCAACATGAATGTAAACTGCCAGTCAAAGGACTAATCCAGGAGGTGGCAACACGTTGGAACTCAACCTTTTACATGCTTGAGCGTCTGTCTGAGCAGTGGGGGGTAATATATGAGTATGTCTATAAACTGGGTTATATCTTATGTTATGTTCTCAGGAGTTTTATTGAGCGCTCAGCTACTCAGACAAGAATGTCCCGGATCTATCAGACCTAACACAGCATAACCCCAGCGGCAGAGGGGGAATTAGAGACAGAACAGCCACATTTTAAGCTCTTTCCTGAAAGAGGCTAAGTTCACGCTCTTTCTCAAAGCGAGTGGCAGAGCATTCCAGGCCCTCGGCGCCAGATATTTAAAGGACCGACCACCGGTCCACACACGTCTGATTGCCGGGACCGTGGCCAGTGTCAAGGCGGCCGAGCGTAAGGCTCTGGATGGATGGTGAAAGCCAACTCTCTTCCTCAAATAGAGAGCCCCAGTGCCATGGAGGGCCTTAAACGCTATGGTAAGAGCCTTAAACTCAATGGGTTTCCGGATTGGCAACCAGTGGAGGGACTTCCACAGTCCAGTGGCATGAGAACTACGGCCAAGGCCAAAGATTGCTCATGCCGACGAGTTCTGCACTACCTGCAGGTGAGATTAAAGAAACTCAGGCAGGCCAAGGTAGAGTACATTCATGTAATCCAGTCTCGATCCAACCAAGGCTTGCACCATTATTTTCCTGTGGGCAATGAAAAGGAGAGGGAGGAATTTCCTTAACATTTTTAGTATTCCAAAACACTGTCCGACCAGACCAGGAATCTGTGGTTTTAGAGAGAGACAGTTGTCCATCTTGATGCCAAGATTCTTCGTTACCGAGGAGGAGTTAGAGGAAGGTGGATACATCCCAGCTGGCCACAAGGACTTCCATCTGGGATCAGGAGGGCCCCCAAAGAAGAGGAGCTCAGACTTATTGGAGTTACATTTCAACTGGTTAAGTTGAAACCAGGAAAATACCGCACCCAAGCAGTTCTTAATGCTATCTCCATCAAAGTCCTAGTTCCGTCCGCATGTGAAAAGAAGCTGTGTGTCATTGGCGTACGAGACAATCTGGGTGCCAAAAGACTCTGCCAGTGCCGCGAGAGGGGACATGTAAATGTTAAAAAGAGTGGGGCTCAAGATCGACCCCTGAGGAACTCCCACCTCCAGAGGCGGCAATGCAGCAGAGTACGGAGGCGCCAAGACTGTCTGTTGTCGGTTAGATAGAAACTACTCGAACCATCTGAACACCGTTCCCCGAACACCAATCTCCAAGAGTCTTACCAGGAGGCGGTCATGGGGAACGGTGTCAAACGCCGCCAATAGATCTAATAACACAAGCAGTGCTTTCCCTCCATTATCTAGAACTTCCTTGATGGCCTCCGAGACCTCCAACAGTGCCGATTCAGAGGTGAAGTTTTCCCTGAAACCGGACTGGGTGTAATGCAAGATCTCATGTGACTCTACAAAGTCAGCCAGGACAGAATGCACATGTTTTTCGGCCACCTTGGCCAGGATCGTATGCAGCGATATAGGTCGATAATTTGCATGGATACTGGGGTCCAGGGACAGTTTTTTTAAAAGGGGGAGAACCATCACCTGTTTCCACGCTTGCGGCACAACTCCCGTTTCCAAAGACCGATTTAAAATCGGATTAACAATAGGATTAACGATGTATGCTATTTTAGCTAGAAACTTGGTGGGGCATGGATCAAGTGGGGAGCCGGATCTCATTTTAGACAGAACTTCCAGAGAGGATTGAAGTTCCATGGGGGGGAAAGTTGACAGGATGGGCTGCCCAACAGCCACCGCAGGAATGGGGGTCCTGGGTTAAGCACACCCCCTACCGCCGCAGCAGGGAAAGTTACCTGGATGCCTTTGATCTTATTCACAAAGAAGCTTGCTAGTTGGGACACCCATGGTTCCAAAAAGGAGCACTTAGACGTGATGGCAGCCGGGGAAGTAAACTCCTTCACCACCAGAAAGATTTCTTTACTGGTGGAAATGGCCTCACACAATCCTTCTGGCAAAGTAGGCTTTTTTCCGGAGATAAATTTCCCTATGATAGGCCTTAATACTGCACCTATAAGCCTCCTTCAGAGGTTCCAAATAACTGCTATCTCCATGCTCTTTCGGCTTTCTTACATAGCCTACGGCTGGAATTCGGCGCTGGAGTAAATCACGGCGCCGATGCGCGGGACGAATTCTTGAGGGACCGCTCGGGCGGCGCCAGCTCCCTCAAACAATGCACTAGCCATATTTGAAAGAGATCAATATCTTCCTCAATGTCACCTGACAGCAGGCAAGGGTGATTCTTCAGGCATTGTTCAATCATGTCAGGAGACACTCTATGGAAAGCACGGGGCATCTGTGGGGAACGCCCTTTATCTCTAATGGTGGGGCCGGATTTATGCAGAATATCAAAGGTCACCAGCATATGGTCAGACCATAGTACTGGTCTGGGGGGGAGACTCCAATAGGGGTGGTGGAGAAAATTTGGTCCAGCGTGTGCCCCTTATTGTGTGTGGGTGACGCCAAGTATGGTAGGAAGCCTAGAGGCTTAGTGGAGTCTAATAATTTGATAGTGTCTACCGCATCTGCTTCATCAAAGTGGATGTTAAAATCGCCAAGGAGTATGCAGTGTTTAAACTGCACACACAGTGCTAAACTCAGTCAGTCAGTCAAGTACACTTTATTCGATTGTTAAAATCATAAAAGTATAAAATTCAATGTACATACATTCCAAATGCAAGATTACACATAGTTAAAACAAGTTAGCAGCAGGAATTATATAAGGTACAATTAACTATAAAAATTTCATTTCAATTCAAGGAATGTGAACAGTACAAATATTAATAAATTCATGTTCTTGTTAAACGAGATTTCGTTCTTATTGCAGCTACCAAGAAACTCGCAACACTACATATAACATAAGTGCTACCTAGGTGCTGAAGGTAAATTACAGCAGGCCTTACTTGAGTAAAGCCTTCCTTTCTTAAGATAGGTAACAAAAATGTAGCTCTTTCCACGGTAAAAAACCTGCAGAACATAGTAAAGTGCAATGTATTTTGTACAGATCTATCGTCGCATTTACAAAATGGGGCTGCCTCCGATTTCGCCCATTTAGCGAAGCTACCCAACTGAAAGTGGATTAAATTAAAACGGAACTTAGTCAACAAGAACCTGTGAAATGGTTTAGTGACAATGGCAAGATATGCTTCCCCATTGAGGGGGAATGTAGAAGCAAATAATGGCTTCTGACGGTTGGCTTCATCAATTCCCTTCCTCTCGTGCCAGTCTGGCCCCCTCCATGTAATGTTTTTTAATCATGCCAATGTCCTCCCTCCTAATAGAAGAGGGTGAGTAAAAAAAGTTCCGGGCGACCCATCTCAAGTAAGGATCTTTTTATGTACTCCAGCCAGGGCACCCTATTAGAATGATCTAAGGACATGACGTCAGCCATAAAAGAGTGGTTCAGGGATAATTCGCTGTTCAACCAGGTCCTTAGCCAGAAGATTATTGGGGCTAGCCGTAACTTGTCGGAAACAAAATCCAACCCCAGCTCCACATGTGTTGAGAAGGTTGGGGTAGACTGAGGGACCGACAACAGTGATCGTAAAAACCTATTTTCTACCTTCTGGATGGTGTCGTCTTTCATGTAACCACATAAAGGGGAACCATATGTTGCAATTGCAACGCATTTGGTGTTATAGATCTTTAGCATTGCCTGCATCGGCCTGGCCCCTAGTCTTTTAGAAAACCCCATAAGTGAAGCAGTTGATCTTGCAACTGCTAGGCCTCTCGCTCTGACCTGTGGTCTCCATGAGCCTCTCTCATCAAAGAGTACGCCTAAGTAAGGAAAAACGGCCACCCTCGAAACCACCTCCTCTTTGCATTTAAAAATCATCCTTTTTCTCTTTCTACAGTGGAGGCCTACTACCATGGTATGGGATGTATTGCCGTTAATCTTTAAATCAAGTTTATCCATGAAGGCCCCAAAGGCGTCCAACAGCCGTTGCAGACCGACACCAGTACGGGCTATAAGTACTGCGCCGTCCGCGTATAGGAGGGCAGGAATTTTAGCCTCTCCTACACGCGGGAGATCACCCTGTACCGCCTCCAGATAGCTGCTTAGGCCATTAACCTCTTGGATGCTAATGACAAGGGTAACTCGTCATGGACTTTCCATTGATTTCAATGGAAATTATAGGAGAATACAAAAAATGCCTTAGCACTAAAGGGGTTAATATACAGTGTGAAGAGGAGGGGGGCCAGGACACAACCCTGGGGCACCCCACGCATGGACCTGAAAGAGGTCGTGCATCTACCCTCATTAGTGACTCTGATCTTAGCAAACAGTTCCTGGTGTAGTGATGCCATGAAGTTTACCAGGGCCCCGTCTATACCCATCTTCGAGAGGATGTCCCGTAATTTGGTTCTGTTTACCAGGTCGAAGGCCGAGGAGAGGTCCATAAAGGCCAAAAATAAAGACCCCTCCTTGGCTACAGGGTATTTAGCAAGTAAAGATGTAAATTTGAACACTGCTCGACCGTACCTCTCTTCTCCCAAAACCCATATTGGGCATTGGCTATGCCCCCGCTACTTTCCACACTATCCCTTAGTTTCGTCAGAAGGACTCTTCCCAGAATTTTAATGGCAGAATCTAAGAGGGATATGGGTCTGTAACACCCAGGGTCCTCCCTCTGTCCCTTTTTTTGAAAATGGGTACTATGACTGAGGTAGCTCAGGAAATGGGGATAACGTTTCCATTAGCGGCTGTGAAAACTTTGGAAAGCACACCTGCCCATAATTTCGGGGAGTGCCGGTAAAAATCTGCGGGCACCCCATCTAGGCCTGGGGCTTTATTTTTTGAGGTTTCCAAAATAGCTGTCTCGACCTAGTCAGTAGTAAAAACTGGTGGGGTATACTCAAGAGTTATCGCTTGGGGGCCCTGGATCCTGGATGATGGGTCTCCATACACTTTTTTAAAATGGGCAAGCCACCTGTCGTCGAGGATAACACAATCCATAGGCGTGTTATCCTGGCCAGAAAACAGGGGCTGATTTATCACTTTCCAGAATAGACTACTATCCCACATAGCATCGACTGAGAGTAACTTCTCCCAAGCCTCTTGCTTTAAAGCTTCCTTACGCTCTCTTATAGCCTGCTTATATTCCCTCCTTATTGTAGATACAGCCTCCCTGTTTCTCGGGTTACAGTTTAAGGCTGCTAGGAGTGCACTATGTGATTTAGAGCATTTGGAGTCAAACCAGCGATGTTGTTTATTACCACTCATCCTTAACCTGACGGTCAGCTGGTTTGAGATCTGTAAACAAATATCCTCATAGGCACCCAAGATTTCGCAGTTATGTGCACTAGGATTTTGGCAAATTGCCACTGCATTTTCTATATTAGGGAACAAAGCCTCATAGAAGTCACCAGGCACCACGTTAGCCCACTTGAGCCGTCTACCCTGGTCCACCACATTTAGTGATCCCACCCTGGGTTTATCGGGGGCGGCATAGAGCCCATGGAATCACCCCAGTAAACTTCCAAAAGGACAGGATTGTGATCGCTAAAAAGGGATAATAGGGTTCTATATGAGGCGACACTATGTAGAATGGCCGATGACACAAATATGTAATCAATAATGGAACCTGGGTCCGACCCTTTAAAAGTATTGAGCCTCGGAACGTCTGAACTACAGACAGGTTCCATCAAATTGGAATTAGCCAGTAACTCCTCTAATGCCTCTCCCCCTTTAGAATGCTCAAAGTGCGTAATATCTGGGCCACTCAGTTCCAAATATTCAGTAATACCACATAACAGAGTACATGGGTGAATGTTAAAATCGCCCATGAGGACGAGTTAAGTATTAAGATGTATGTCTTGACTGACCTCAATCAACAGTTGGTCCAGGATAGCAAGGTTATCGTTGCTATTGTCCTGGGTTCCTGCATTGTAAAAATTAATAAAAACGGTTTTCTGGGTTGAGGAGATCACCCTTTCCACTAACAAGAGGTGTGGTGAAGGTTGGTTGAGTACTTTAAGTGCCCCCTTAAGTTTTAGTGAGAAAAGAAAAATGAGACCACCTTTAGCTCTGCCCGCGGCACTAGGGGCAGCAGGCACCACGAAACTCGAGAATCCATCTAGACTGAAGCTAGCTGATGTGTCCCAAGATTTTTGGAGGGCTACAGTATCATACAAGGAAATAAAAGCAGGCCAGGCCTCATCGGTCCTTTTAGTTCTAACACGTGCCATATTCCAACTCAGTAGCCTGCATGTTTCCGTTGTACCAGGAATGCGACTAGGTTCATCTCCTGGGTGTGCTACTGGTAGTTCAGGTAGTCAATCTGTATCCTCTAGCTCTGAGAGTGGGGAAAAGCAGTTACTGAGAGCCAACCCAACCCCATCTGTGGTACCAGGCATATGGTGACTAGGGGGTGCTTGCTGCCGTGGCTCAGGGGGTTTAAACCAATATGGATCGGTCGGTCCGCACCTATTGGTGCTTGATAGTGGGGGATTAGCAAACCTGGCCTCTCCGCCCTTACTGGGTGTGGTTCACTACTACCCCCTCTAGGAGGACGTTGCGGGCCGTGTGGGCTTATTTTGGGTGGGTGGAAGAATCCTAAAGGCAACGGTCTTAAGTGATAGTTGCTGGAGACTCTAGAACCATCCCAGAATAACCTTTCAGCCATATCGGCCCTGTCAAAATTGACTATCACACAATCCCCATGTACCATTTTTGGTACCCTCCCGATCCATCCCACCCTATTAGCAGAAATAATCCTGTCAGAGATATTGCTCCCGCTACACGAGGCAGTGCACCAGGTTCGTGCTTTAGCTATGAGATCACTGGCGCACTCGCGCCCTCCTCTATTCAAGGGTAGGGTACCCACAAAAATTGCCAGTAACGGAGCCGCCTCTGGTAGTAGATGACGATGAATGTTACATCCTATTGGATTTCTTACAATGGGTAGCTTTTGTGGTGCCCTAGCATTATCCACTTGGGTGGGGGGTAGCGTAGTTACAATGGGAGCGACGGGTGGTTCGGTCACCATGGGCTCCCTTGTTGAACTTCCCGGCCCTGTCCCAGCAAGGCCCTCCTTGTGTCTATCCAGGAGCAAATTGTGATCAGTGACAATTTTGTCAATAATTACACATTTCTTAAGGAGTCCCTCCAAGCAAGTATTTAGAGTATCCACAATGTCCTTCGCAATGGCCACAAGAAGCGGTTCGATCCGGGCAACAAAGAGCGCCTCCAACTGAGACTCCAGAGTACTAGTGGATGATCTTGTGGGCCCTGGCAAATGTTTAGCTTTCCCCCTTTTTTTCCTCTTAGATGAGTCACCAGGCTGAGGAGTGGTGGTAGGCTGTGGTGACTCCGATAAAATGCCCTCTAAGGTAGTAGGTACAGCTGCATCCAGAAACAAGAAACGTGGCACTGCCCTATGTATTTGGGTTAAAGGCTCATACGGAGTCCAAAAATTGTTTTCAACGAACAACGCTCTGAGCTCACTTTCCAATAGGGGCCATTTAATGAGAGTTCAAACACCATATACAAAAATACATCAATTTATTTTCATCTATGATTCTTAGTCAAAAAATATTTTTATGGTTGAATCACATAAAATTCAATGACGCGCCCCAAGTATCCCATTCATTCCTCCATCCTTATCACATCAATCTTCTACACTTTCGTCACCCATACAAACACTCATGCCTTCTTCATACGTCCAGTCAACATCATACACTAATACTCAGTGCAACATCAAGCGCATCGCTGGGAAGAATGTAGATGGCAGTGGCAGGATCAAATATCGACACGCCAACGCGCGTTTCAGTGCTCGGCCCGAACTATGACCGCACCTTCATCAGGGCATTTATACAGTGGGACACAGGCAGGGACTACGACAATTCAAAGAAATGGCCACTCTATAATAAACATAAGAAGGAAAGTTACTATTAGTAAGCATATGCTAAAAATTGAAATTTTAGAACAATCAAGAAAATATGTACACACCTCAACTAAAAACAATGTTTTTACATATTAGCAAGGGTACATAGCGATATCTTATTGTAAATATGCACATGATTTTTTTTAAAACAAAAAACAACAAGCAGTGAGCTCAGAGAATGTTACATCGAAGCAAGGACGTTTAAAGATAGGATTTTAACAGGATATAAACATGGCCCAGAAGGGGCTCAGGTCAAGCGCACACAAAAAGGAATCCCTTCACAAACAAAACACATTTCATTCCTACAAGCATACATTGGGTCAGAGTAAAGGAAGGTTGCAAAAAGATTTTGTACGGCTGCAGGCTGTGTGACTATTACCAAAGGTTCCAGTGGGATAGTGGGGGTAGAAAGAGCATCGCCACTAGCTGCTGGGTCAGCAGGATCCACAGGGGTTGGGGAGCTAGGAGTGATGGGTAAGACGGCAGCTTGTCCCAGACCCAGTTCGAGTTCAGCATGAGCGATTTCTTTATTAAGAGCCCCCACAGCCATGGAAAGAAAAGTAAGGATAGACTGTGAGTGTCTTTGTATCTTAGCTTTAGTGTTATTCTCATCGCCATTGCTTAAGTTCTTTCGCTTACCCATATCATGATGTTAAGGGCCGGGCCCAGCCCTGCCTCCTTCTGCCTACGACTGCCTACGACTGCCCGCCCTCTGCCGGGCTCAGCCCGGCACTGTACGCGCGCGTCCTACGGGGCGTGAGGCTCTCCTCTCACTTGTAGCGCCTCCGGGCGCTGGTATGGCATCACAGGTCTTGCGCCGGCCGGGGCAGCTGGGAGATGTAGTTCCCACTGCTCCCGTGCCGACCGAGGTGTAGTGTAGCCGGTAGCCGTTGCCCTCACGGCGCGGGAAGGTAGGGGAGATGGTGCTGTCCCTGGTGTCTCCACAAAGCCGTTCCCCTCACGGCGCCTTTTGCTGCAGGTGCCCCACCTGGACGCTCGGCGCCCCTCTCACTTGTAGCGCCTCCAGGCGCTGGTATGGCGTCACAGGTCTTGCGCCGGCTGGGGCAGCTGGGGGATGTAGTTCCCGCTGCTCCCGTGCCAACCGAGGTGTAGTGTAGCCAGTAGCCGTTGCCCTCACGGCGCGGAAGGTAGGGGAGATGGTGCTGTCCCTGGTGTCTCCACAAAGCCGTTCCCCTCATGGTGCGTTTTGCTGCTGGTGCCCCACCTGGACGCTCGGCGCCCCTCTCACTTGTAGCGCCTCTGGGCGCTGGTATGGCGTCACAGGTCTTGCGCCGGCCGGGGCAGCTGGGGGATGTAGTTCCCTCTGCTCCCATGCCGACCGAGGTGTAGTATAGCCGGTAGCCGTTGCCCTCACGGCGCAGGAAGGTAGGGGAGATGGTGCTGTCCCTGGTGTCTCCACAAAACCGTTCCCCTCACGCGTGTTTTGCTGCAGGTGCCCCACCTGGACGCTCGGCGCCCCTCTCACTTGTAGCGCCTCCGGGCGCTGGTATGGCGTCACAGGTCTTGCGCCGGCCGGGGCAGCTGGGGGATGTAGTTCCCGCTGCTCCCGTGCCGACCTAGGTGTAGTGTAGCCGGTAGCCGTTGCCCTCACGGCGCAGGAAGGTAGGGGAGATGGTGCTGTCCCTGGTGTCTCCACAAAGCCGTTCCCCTCACGGCGCGTTTTGCTACAGGTGCCAAACTCACTGAGGAGAGTCCCTCATGGAAGGATCCAATGGGGCCAAGGGATCTATAGACCAGCAGTCCCGCACAGGATTGGGCTGGTGACAGTGACAAACAGAATCCCAGCGCTTCGGCTCCGTGTATGTCTTCTGTTGGTACAATGGAGCAGTCAAAGCGCCTGTCTATCACTAGAGCGACACCCCGCCCCTGCCCGAGCCCCGGTCTTTCTTCAACATGAAGTAGTTAAGGGGCAGAGCATTGGCCCCCAAACTACTTGAGGCTAGAGTTGGAGGAATGAAAGCTAATTGTAAGCCTGACAGACATGCTTCGTCCTTTTGAGGTTTTCACGCTTGAAGTCAGCAGGGAGGACTGTTCTTTGGGCAAAGCTAACTCATTGTTGGTCCTGCTAGAGAACCAACTGAAGGAGGTGTCTTCAACGTTCAGAGGTCATAGTGAAAAGCGAGAAGCATATGATTTGGCGGAGAAGTTATTAAGGCGCCTACTTCACAATGAAAGGCTTCAAAACATACATACAGAACAACATTACATTTGTGCCACTATTCTGGATCCACGGTACAAAAAGGCAGTGTCCAGCAAAGGATTCATTCCTTTTGATGAAGCAGATGTTTCAAAGTACAAACATTGGCTCGCTGTGTCAGCCACTCGGTTCGAAAAAGAGCGGCAGAAATTGCAAGGAGACAGCACAAGTACAACTGAATCAGCAGGCCATCCGGCGTCAAGTTCCACTTCTGAATCGATGGCCGAAGTGAGTCACTTTCCCTCACAGCCATTAACCACACCAGCAACCGTGTCATCATCATCCTCACCTGAACCAAGCACAAACAAAATATTGTTGGAGCGGATTGGCTAACTCAGCATTGGTTTGCTCGGTCCACTGCTGCAAAGGCCACAGATTGTACCCAAAGTGGAGCAACCCTGGAGAACCTTGAGTCGGTGGTTCAGGCCTATCTGGATGACCCAACAGAGGTCTGTGTTAATGAGAACACATTGGTGTATTGGTATAGGAAAAGGTCTGGATGGCGACTGATCACCAGCCTGGCTCAAAATTATTTGTCTTGCCCACTCGCAAGGGTGTCTTCTAAACGTGTTTTCAGTGCTGCTGGTGCCATTGTAACTTCAAAAAGGACCCGCCTCTCACCCAAAAATGTGGAGAGGTTAACAATAATCAAGATGAATCAGCACTTTATACCACCGATTAAAAAATATGTGAATGCACGCAGGAAGAAGAGGACACCGACTTAGGTGACACCGACGGAAGTTCTTCTCTGTTACCTGACCTACTTTCGTCTCAATTCAGACTTTGAGGACAAGCTCTACTTCCCTGACACCGAGGCCTGAAAATTACTTCCTTTTTTTTGTCCTTATTCACTTTTATTCCTGTGTGTCTTTCTTTGTTTTGCAACTTTTACCACAACCAAACTCTAATCACCTAATCACAACAAGTCCATCATCAGCACTGTCTTCTTATTTTCCTTATTGATTTGAAGGTGCTGTAGTCTGCATTCCTGATGTTCAAAAGTTCACAACTCAATCATGCTCCTCTATCCTCCTCCTCCAGACTCCCCCTATCCATTTCCCTCAAGGCAGATGGATGGATTTTGGAGAATAAATAAACTTTGTCTTTATAGACGAGTCCCCTCAAGTGGGACTGAAATTACTGACTAACTACATGCTTGCTGATTGTTGACAGACTTACTTCTGAAATTGACAGGAGAGGCTGCACTGTGGGCCCTCACTTTCGAAAGAATATTCGGATAAAAAGTAGAACAGGTAATGAATAATGAGAAGATGGCATGCAGTGGACAGCAATGGCTGTCTGTCTCTGTTGAAACCAATTGCTGTTTGTTTTTTGTGTTTTTTGTGAACAGCGCAATTTGCCATGTTTTGAATATACCAGTATTGCAGGTTTTTGGGGGTTTCTTTGGGGGTGTTCTAGATTTACGGTGCTGGGTCTGGGGGTCCTGGAGCACTGCTGGGAATGTCTAATTTTGATTGCAAGTGAATTGAAGAAAATCCATGGTCATAGCTGCCAAGGTTTCAGATTGCCATGTGTGACATTTTTTAAATGTTAGTGAAATTATGAGTGACATTCCAAACGACTATGAGTGACACTTTTCTGCAAGGAAAAATCATGCAATGAAGACTAGGGAAACTTCTAAATATCAGAAATTACAGCCATTTGAGCAACAAGAAACTCCACAAACAATTTGAAACTGCTCCGGAGCACCAGAAATGGAAGGCACTAACCCCAGTTGTAACCGACCACTCCCTCTTCTCACCCCCCCTCCCCCAGTGCCAAGAGAGCGAAGATAAAAGTTAATCAGGGGCGCCCATGATAAGGATGAGGAGACAGGGCAGCCCTGCGGCCGGGCCTACAGATTTACTGTGATTAACTCAGATCTGCACTTGCAGATAAACCAGGCTCACTCAGAAGGATGAACAAGACAGAGCTGCCCTGTCTGCAGATTTTAAACTATATTGATTGTATGTGACTGAAACATTTTATTCAGAGATGATCAGACTGCGCGTTCCGCCGCGGCGCTGATACAAGCTTGAATGAGCTGTGTGAAGTAAATTCCAGACAGGGTGCCTCTGATGAATGACGCTACCTAGCCCCCATACCCCCCCAGCACCCACCCCCCCGCCGTGCCCAAGTGCGGACAGCAGAGAGAACCCTGCCCTGCCTGGTAAAACTGTCACATACTGAGTCAGGAAGGATGACAGAGCGAACAGCACTGCCAGGAGATCCTAACTCTGAACATGAGAAGGGACAGGGAGGGGATCACGGTACTCCCTCCCCCGCCCTCCAGGTGTCCACGTGGTTCCTCTGATGAGCTCCATTTCCATCACCAGATCTTTTATTTAATTTCAGTTCCACAGATGTGAACCATCAACCATCAAATAATATTTTTCAGATGACTCATCGTGTAGTATAAAACACTTACTAGACCAGTTCAGAGACTCGGGGACCGGTGGCACAGCGCTGCAGCACTGTGACTGCACTGCTGTATGATGCACTCTGCAGTCGCACTAACAGTCTTCCACTTCTTCTCCCTCCAGACACTGCAGGCTGCTGACTCACTCGTCCCCCGCTTGGCCGCAGTAATTTACGCCGCCCGTGATCACCAATGATGGCTCTTGCACAGCGGGCGGTCATGATGAGAGTCACTAACTGTTCTGTGTCGCCAGTGAAAATTTATTCACTTTTTCACTGTCACTCAGTCACTCACCGAGTTGGGGGTTTAATTAAAGTGCGGCGCTGCGCACCACAGAAAAAAGAGTCAGCACTGTACACTCGGCGAGGAGGATTCGACTGACTCCAAATGAATCCCCCGCCGTTCTGCCTCACTTCCACTTCCTCTTCCTCAAACGTGAGGGCACTTGGGGTCACATCCAGATTTAATAAACCCGGATGCCCTGGTAGGCCACAGTGACTGACAGCCAGTAGCACCGTGGACAGAGGGCAGGACCCGCACCCCCTCCACCTCCCCAACTCCTCATCGGTAATTGGTAGCAGTGTGTGAAAGGAAAGCCGCGCTGCGCCAGCCAGGCGCACGCACATGTTGGGAAGATTTGTTACTTTGTAGCGCTCTCAGCCACTCCGGAGCTGAGCACAGAAGAATCTTTAACTTTTTATTGAACTCAGCCCAGCAAGCAGCTGCTGGCAGCACGTCTCTCTGAGCACTAGAGCCGGTACACAGGTGCCGCTGGTGGCGCGGGCTGGCCAATGGCAAAATGCGTGACAATGCATTTCAGTGCGTGATGCGGAAAACCGCACTGAAATGCGTGAGTATCACACCTGTTGCGTGATACTTGGCAGGACTGCATGGTGGAAAAGGGGGGTTTTGGCCTAGCTGCAGAGCGTGTTTGGACAAAATTAAAGGAAGGCCAAAAATATTCTAAGTATGAGATTTTCCATTTTTGCTTTTTGCCTGTTTGGGAGGGTTCTGCTTTTTTGTGGGTGGGTTGGCGGGGCTTGGGGCATTGCTGGGAAGGTCTAATATCGGAATCAAGTGGTTTTGACAAAATCCATGGTGAAAAAGTTTTTCCGTTTTTGTTCACTTGCCTGTTTTGGGGGGCTGTTTGGGGGGGTTCCTGGTGTTTGGGGGTGGGTTTTGGGGTCTGGGAGCACTGCTGGCACAGTCTAATTTTGATTGCATTTGTTTTTAAGGAAATCCATGGTGTAAAAGGGTAGTTAGGGCCTAGCTGCAGAGCGAGAATGGAGTGTTTTTGGAATGAGGCCTAAATATTTCAAAAGTGTGAGTTTTTGCTTTTTGGCTGTTTGGGGGTGGCAAAGGGGAGTTAGGGCCTAGCTGCAGAGCGCGCATGGAATGTTTTTGGACCTAGGCCAAATCCCTGTTTTTGTATTTTTGCCTGTTTGGGGGTCTTCGACTTTTTTGCAGGTGGGTTGGCGGGTCTTGGGGCATTGCTGGGAAGGTCTAATATCGGATTCAAGTGGTTTGGACTAAATCCATGGTGACATTTTTTTCCGTTTTTGCTCAATTGTCTGTTTTTGGGGGGCTGTTTGGGGGGTTCCTGGTGTTTGGGGGTGGGTTTTGGGGTCTGGGAGCACTGCTGGCACAGTCTAATTTTGAGTGCATTTGTTTTGCAGAAAATCCATGGTGTTAAAGGGGAGTTAGCTGCAGAGCGCGCTTAGAGTGATTTTGGAATGAGGCCTAAATATTTCAAAGTGTGAGTTTTTCCGGTTTTGCTTTTTGGCTGTTTGGGGGTGTTAAACTTGTTTTCGCCTGGGTTGACGGGTCTGGGGGCATTGCTGGGAAGATCTTATACCGGATAAAAGTGTTTTGGAGAACATCCATGGTGAAAAAGTTTTTCACTTTTCAGAGTTTTTGCTCACTTTTGTGTTTTCGGGGGCCTGCTTGGGGGGGTTCCTGTTGTTTGGGGGGGGGCTTGGGGGGTCTTGGAGCAACGCTGGGTATGGATAGTTTTGATTGCAAGTGGTTTGAAGAAAATCCATGGTGGCAAAGGGGAGTTAGGGCCTAGCTGCAGAGCGAGCATGGAATGTTTTTGGAACTAGGCCTAAATATTTCTAAGTCCCCGTTTTTGGATTTTTGCTTTTTGCTTGTTTGGGGGTCTTCGACTTCTTTGCAGGTGGGTTGGCGGGTCTTGGGGCATTGCTGGGAAGGTCTAATATCGGATTCAAGTGGTTTGGACTAAATCCATGGTGAAAAAGGGGGGTTAGGGCCTAGGGTTAGAGTTAGGGTTAGGGTTAGGGTTAGGGTTCTGAAATCACTTTTTCCACTTTACACATAGTTTGAGGGGAAAGATCTGCAAATTTCGCCCTTACTTATTTATCCTTGAAAAGAAGACTCAGAGTACGCACTTTCGAAATTATGCTTGTATGTTTTGTAATACTGTCGACTCTGAAACTAAAAGTGTTATTTTTGCACTACACAGCGTACCTTATATTTTTTCTCTGTGGTGTTTGAATATCACTTCCTGTTTTCCCATCAACAATTACAGGCCGGCTTTTAGCTGTGCAATGACAAAAAGGATGACCTCAAGCTTACCGACCCGCAATTCGGCATCAGCCAGGCAGTCAGTGGACAAGGTGTCTTCTGGTCCCCAACATTGATCGGCGGAGCGTCAGATGGAATGGAGGAGTACCGCGAAAGAGGAATGGCTGGATGCATGCAACTTCCCAAATTCAACAGGACAACTACAACAACATACAGTTACAGTATCCATCTTCATTTCGACTTCTCTTTTAAGTAATGTTATTGCTGTGAACTACTGTGAGTGTGACACTGTGCATTTGTTTACTCTCTGCTTCAATTCATCCCTCCAGCCATTGTATACTTTTTTCCTTGCTATTGTTTAAACTAAGTTAATGTACGATGTGGTTCTTCTCTCTGAGGGCAGATAGGCAAGTGAAATTACGTATTTACTGCAGCCCTGTACTGTCACATTGTTGTTTCTTCATAGTGCATTGTAGAAAGTACTACTTACTTTACAAAAACCTATCCATTTAGAAAACAACTTCATGCATGCAGTAGTGCATGCACTTCCTTTATGTCCCTTAAAAGATTTATGAATAGCTTTGTATCCAAATAATTATTTATCTTCATTTGTTGTATATCCATGCTGTGTTTTTTTTTACTCTCTCCACAAAACTTTACCTACAAACCCCATTCCCATCCAAGTTTCAAACCCTAACCCTCTTCCCCCGGGCTGTGTGGTTTTTATTGAGGTGTGAGCAAATTACAACAATAATTCCACACACTTGCTGGGGAGGATAAGGTGCAAGCAAACTCCTCAACTCAATTTTAAGGTAGCTAGATGAATCCTAGGATATTGTAATTCTGGGTAAAAAAAACCACAATGAGTATTTTAAAATTATGAATTTCATGCCCACCATCGATTGGATTCATCATCATCCTCCTACATGTCAAGAAGACTTGTTGTTACGCTGCTGTGTCACTGTTATTGTTATAGCCATAATCATCGATGCAATTCTTCTTTCCCCATACTTATCTTCAGCATTGCTTAGGCTACTGTTCCTTCTAATACTCCTCTCAGGCCACTCAATGTCTCATTTTTTTACTTTGTTTTTCATATGCTGCTACTGCTAGTGTGGTACCACTCCTACTACTAACACCACAACAACGGAATTCCGGTCCGGGATGGTGCAATCGCCATTTGCCATGCAGCCAGCGCTGTGCCTAGCTCTATTCTCAAACACGAATCACAGGTAAGATAAGCATTTTGGGGAGGTAGAAAGATGGGCTAGGATGCGGAGGAGAGACCGATAGTACTACAAGAAAAGTACTAGTAAGCCAATTGAATTCACTAACTCTGTTAGTGGCATTTTTGGACGTTTTAGATAATTCATGCTGGTAATTTTGAGGAAAATCAAACGAGCCGTAACTCTCGCCCACCACCCCACAAAAGAAGATCAAAGTGTACACTATGTTGAAGTATGTAAAATGAATATTATATTTCCCCTAACAAAAATAAACTAGTCCCACCCCTCCCTAACCCAAACAATTGTCCATTTGAAGTAGTCCAAAAATAAATAATCCCCAACTCCCGATTCCCACTCCCCAACAGTCTTTAAAAAAGGGGCAAGGGACACAGTCACTTCCGGCGGTGATTGGGCAGGCGGTCCTTAGGGAGGTCCCGGAGCTGCTTTTCAAGGTCATCCACCTTGCGCTCTAGGTAGTCCACTTTTAAGCTTAGGTGGCGCATGCGTGCCTTCCAGGCTCTGAGGGGGCCAGCTGCTGATGGTCTTGCAGCTGAGCGGAGGCAGGGGGCTCTCCGAGCCCGGCGGTGGGATGGAGGCTGCTGGCTGTTAGACACGGTGGCAGCGCTTTAGGAGGTTGGTGACGTTCCCTCCTCGTTCTCCAGAGCTCACAGCCGGGAATTTTTCACTCGAATGGCCTCCATCTTCCGTGCCCTGGCCCGGGCAGCCATCTCCCCTCTGGTGAGATTTTTGGGAGCATCTATATGAAGAAAGAAAGAAAAATAATATAACCAATACTCTTTAACTATAACACAAAATAATTCAACAGAAGTTGTCTAACAGTAACACTAGCAATTTGCAAGCACAGTATAACATTTAGGTATGTATCTTTCCGCCGTCTTTGTAGGCATGTAACAGTGGGAGTTTCAGGAATTCCACTACCAGGCAGCACTATGGACTCAATACATAGTCAGAGAGTACAACAGTGTTCGTCTTTTTTTCTCTATTATTATTATTATTATTATTCTGAGTTTTGTATAGCGCCTGGTTACCCGTAGGCATCCCAGCGCTCACCAGAAAATAAGGGATTAAGCAGAAAACAGAAAAGTTTTTAAAAGTTTACGGAACCGAAGAAGACTGGCTTCCGAGCGCAGTTATAGGGGCAGTGAGTTCCACAAGGTGGACACATTTATTGAGAACTTTCTGCCACCCGTTCTGGCCTTCTTCACCCTCCCGACCTGAAGAAGATGTTGATGGTCAGAGCGGAGAGAGCGTGGGGCCTTGTAGGGCTGGACCATCTCCCCCAGAATAGGTGGACCCACCCCATGCAGAACTTTATGGGCGATACAAAGTGACTTGAATTTCACCCTGTCCCTAACAGGGAGCCAGTGCAATGCCCTCAACGCCGGGCGAGCAGATTGACGCCTGGGGAGACCTGTCAAGAGCCTGGCAGCCGCGTTCTGCACTTGCTGCAGTTTGTTCAGGGTGGATTCGGGTGCGCCCAAGAATAACGCATTGCTGAAGTCCAGCCGCGAGATGATAAGTCCCTGGATGAGAAGCCTCCTAGTGGTCGCTGGGAGCAGAGGTAGAATCTTCCGGGCTGAACGGAGCAGGCCAAAACACACGCCAGCAGTCTTTTTAGCATGGGTTTTAAACGAAAGGTCCTGCTCCAGCCACACCCCCAGGCTCTTGATCTCCTGCTTGGGGGTGGGTACCGGTCCCAGACAGTCAGGCCAGCTGCTGTGGGACAGGGAAGGAACAGAGTTCCCCAGCAGCATCAGTTCCGTCTTGGAGCCGTTTAGCTTTAGTGCTGAGCTGCACATCCACGTGTAGATCTTCTCAAGACACGTGTGCAGCCGGTCGGGATGGTGCGCCGACTGGGAAAGGCCTACCACCAGCTGAGTATCATCAGCATAACTGATGATTTTAATACCCAGCGGCAGTACCACACTCTCCAGGGGGGCCATATAAACGTTGAATAAGGTAGGGCTCAATGAAGAGCCCTGAGGCACACCACACTGGAGGGGGATTGAAGATGATTTTTCGTGGCCTTCCCACACCTCAAATGTATGACCTTCCAAGAAGGAAGCAAACCATTTGAGAGCCAGGCCAGTGACCCCCACCTCCGACAGCCGTTGGAGAAGCACCTGATGGTCCACGGTGTCAAAAGCAGCACTGAGGTCCAGGAGGATCACTGCCACTGATCCCCCGGAATCCAGAATGCTCCTTGCATTCTCCACGACCGCCAGCAGGGCGGTGTCAGTCCCCTGACCGGGACAGAAACCCGTTTGGGAGTCGCCCAGGAGGGAGTTAGCTTCCAAGAAGTCCGAGAGGCGACTGTTCACCAGCTTCTCAGCCACCTTACTAATACCCGGCAGCAGAGAGATAGGCCGAAAGTTGGCGAGGTCGGCGGGATCCAGGTTAGGCTTTTTCAAAAGAGCCTTAACCACCGCCCCTTTTCAGCTAGGGGGAACTACCCCTTGAGTGAGGGACAAGTTTATAAGGCCCGTCACTGGGCCGCCAATGGTAGAGGCCACCTGCTTGAGATATTTAATAGGTGCTGGGTCTTTCGGGGAGCCACTCTTCATGGACCTCAAAACCGAAAGAGCTTGCTCCCTAGTGACCGGACCAAGAGAGGCCAGCTCCACCGGTTGCTTCTTAAGTTGAGATCTGGAATTATCATCCAAGGAAGAGACCTCACCTTGCCGGGGAAGGGAAGCCAGTATGTTGTTGATTTTAGTTTTGAAAAAGGAGGCCAAATCTGCACATTTTTTGCGAGGGTCCTCGTGGATGACCTGGGGTTCGGGGATATTCAGTAGCTCCTTAATGACCCTGAATGACTCTTTAGAAGAGTTGGCCGCAGAACCTATTCTCTCTTCAAAGAATCCAGATTTTGCCACCCGAATAGCAGATTTGTACCTGCTCAGAGCCGCACGATATTCTTTCCGACTGGCTTCACTCCAGTCTCTCCTCCAGGACCGCTCTAGCCTCTTGCATCCCTTCCTCATGGTTCTCAATTCAGACGAATACCAGGGTGCGGAACCCACTCTCTTCCCCCTCGTAAGTTGTTTCTTTTTGGGTAGGACAGTATCCAGCGAGTCTGAAAGCCAGGTGTATAAGTTCGCGTCAGCGACTATCGGGTTAACTCCCTGAGGGGGCTGCGTAGCCTCCAGGTGTGCCGCCCAGATGTCAACTGGGAGCCTCGACCAGGCTCTTTCCACAGTGTGAACCCTTGGGGCCACCGCAGCTGGACTATCAAATTACCACATTACGGACACCAAAAAGTGGTCTGTCCAAGGCAGGGCAAGAGCCGGAGATGAAATAAGGTGGTCCAAATTTGAGAATATGGGATCGAGCAAGTGGCCCTTCTCATGGGTCGCACCCGAGTTGACCAGGTTGATTCCAAAAGATTTGAGATCCTCGAGCAGATCTACTCCCGCGGCATTAGTGGGGTCATCAAGATGGATATTGAAATCCCCGAGAACAACAAAGTTGGCAGTTGAGGAGGCAAGAAGTGCAGTAGTTTCTAGGAGAGAATTAGGGAAATTACCCAGGGGACCGGGAGGGCGATAAATCAGCAAGCCTACCAAAGACACTGTAGGTGACAAACGAAGAGAGAACTGACAGCTCTCGCAATCAGTCACTCCTCCATTCTGAATCTTACAAGCAAGCGTTCTCTGAAAAGGACTGCAATTCCTCCTCCCCTCCCTTTAGCTCTGTCAAGGTGGGATATGAGAAAACCAGGAGGGAGTGCTCTGACCATGTCAGGGCCAGAGCTGGAGGAGAGCCAGGTCTCAGTGAGAAACAACACATCAAGCTCGTGATCCAGGATAAGTGAATTAATTTCGATGGCGCGACTCGGCAAGGACCGGCAATTCAGTAGAGCCATGGAGAGAGCGGATTTCACAGCTACTTTTGCGAAAGAAATTACTTGTACGTGAACTTGTGGTAGCCGGCATAATGCCAGCTCAGTCAGCTTGCACCCAAGAAAAAGAGACATAAGCCATGATGACGCAGACTTGCATGCATTACTTTAAGCAGTATATGCAGTTGGGGATAGGGAAGCTCTTACTTTTGTATAGGGGTGGTACTGGCCATACTCGGTTACATTAAGGGCTACTGCTCAATGTATTTTATATTTCGCACTGCCCCCTCACCCCCATGGGCCTTCAAAAAGGAAAATGAAGATTATTCATTTCTGATCATGTCTCCAGCCGATCACATGATCTCTTTGCTTATATGGTGGATGACTTTAGGTGTGTTGTTGTGATAGATTGAGTGAACAACAGTGATAGTCCACCCATGATTGACACCGCAGAAAGAAAACTATGAACATAGGGAGGGAGTGTGGTAACCATAATTGCCGGAGGAAGGGACTTGACTTGATATAATTGTCAACTATACAATACATACACAATATATGCTGTGCTTGCAAAGTAAACTACTGTACTGTTACTTTAGGCAAGGGAGAGTTTCAGAACAATCACAACTTGTAGTATTTGGATTTCCTCTTGTTTGCTACTCTGTCACGGACATGCTGTTTGAACAAAGTAACACTCTTCATGCCCTGAGCGTCTGCTCAACATACACCTCTGCTATGTATGAGGAAGAAGATACAACCCAGGCTTCCAAAGTAAACATCTATCATTCTTCTTAATGTCTCAACTGTAACAACTTTACTTTTTCTCAACAACCAAATAACACCCTTTTCATTTTATTTGGTAAACCACTGTCTTCCTGACTTGCATTTGAGTTTCACCCAAATGATATATTGCAATGCACACCACACAAGAATTTTCTGATTGACCCACACAGGCAGTCATTTTTTCTTTCTCCTCCAACCATCCTTGCTTCAAGCAGCCATGCATCTGATTCCTTCCTATCAGCCACCTCTGCCTGCATTCAAAAACACGTATCATTCTTTAGTCATAAATGTTATGACTCGCTAGTCCTTCCATTGACCCTAAGTTCTTTCCCTTTTCGTTCATCATATCCCTCAAGTTCATCTGATATCACTTGGCTTCACGATAAAAGTTTTCCAGCTGATTTGAAGTCAAATAGAGAGGGCTATTGCTTACTCGAGAACTACCACCGCTAATGCTATTGCTAAGTCAAGGGTGACTGTCATCTCCGTGATTGGCTAAAAACAAAATGTAATTCTAAATCAGTAACTGTTCTTAACAGTACAGTGTACTTGTAGTAGTGTACTTTCTACTGTACACTACTGTTGTGAATCTATCTAGGACCCTAATCAAGATATCCCCGATTCATGCCCTTATATGGTTATAACAAAACATATCCTTATAAAGGCATAGGAATCATGTCCATATCTAGTCATAGCCCATGCAGCCCAAATACGGCAAGGATACTCCCATAGACTCCTAGAAAGTACAACGCGTTCTTTAAACAACCCAGGAAGCAGCCCTGGAGAACCCACTGCTTTTGTTTTGATTTGAACAAGAGCTCCTGGAGTCCAGAAAGAACTGCCAGTTCTTAGTGACGTCTTATGTCAAACCTTACGTCAAACCCGGCACCTTCCCGGTATAAATATACCAACGTTGCCTTAAGCAAACACACGGTGGTTTAGAGCAGAGCAGCTATCTACTTGCCCGAAGCCCAGCTGATGCGAGAGCCGAAGGAAGCCGACCCTCCCATTTGACGCACTGAGAGAGACGCTGTCTTTTCTCCTGCCGAGAAAATCCAGCTCTGGTGTTTCCAGTCACCCTTGCGGGTTGCTGGGAGATCGAGTCCTGAGAGAGAGATACAAGACCTCCTACATTCTATTACCAAGGTACGGAGCTGACTAAATCCTTAAGAGAACTCTTGATTCAGATTCCTTGGCAAAAACCAACTTAACTTAAACTGCAACTTCATTACTCCTTCCCACGTCTTAGGTTCAAGTCAGGTACACCGGGGTAGGCGTATCTTAGAAGCACCACTTGAGTATGTTAGTCAATGTTTTTATGTATGTATATATTTTATCCGTTTTAAAGTATCATATGGCTAAGAAACCATATCAATGCTTTTACAGTATTATTTTATAATACTACTTTTACTGTACGCACTTTACTTCATGATAAGTATTGCAATTGTGGCAACTCATTTCTCTTGCATGAGAAAGAAGACTGCTCAATAAATAACACCTTTTATTGAAAACGCCCGTCTCTCTATTTCTCTGCACTCTGGTGAAACTAAGTACGCACGATTGACTAAGTAAAATAGCTGTCTATTGTTTTCACGCAACTCTAGAGATATACTCTTTATTCTGAGGGAGCAAAGTTGTCATGTTTAAGCAGGTGTCAGAAACTAATCCCTTCTTGTCTAAATCAAGAGAGTTAACTCTTTCCTGAACATTCGAGAAAGTTTCTAGTGACCTCTGAGCTAGCTGGCAAAACTAAATAAGTCTAATATAGTCAGTAGAGACCTAGATGACCTCAGTCCTACGTCTACACTGCTGTTTATATTATTCCAATGTGCAGACCTATTGGGAATATAGGAACTACACTACATGGCGCCCAACGTTTGGTAAGGCAATAATCTAACGCAAGACATTAGAGTAACTCAGTGGTGCTTTTTCACACAGACCCCTTTTCGCGTAAAAACTCCAAAGACGTCTGGAGTGGGTAAAAGGTTAATATCCGCCGGAACTTAGTAGGAAGAGATTCCTATGTATTAGTTTTTGGTTTATTCAACGTTGAAGGATACAGTGTTCCAAAATATTGTGCACCTAATCTTTGTTTCCTTGAAACTTGCTATGCAAAGCAACAAATCTTTCATTCAGTAAAATGACGGAATGTGACGATGAAAGGGAGGAAGCTAGAATAACAGCTAAACTTCTAGCGGATGACATAACTCTCCAACAGAAGGATCCGAATGTTACAATCATTCCGGTCAATGTAAGAAGAACTATAACTCTTAAACTTATAGCAAATGGACTATCAAGAGGTGGTACAGTCATATTCGTGGTAGAGGCCCATGAATATCGGCAGACAGAGGTATTCTATTCATGGATACACTTTCCAGCAGCAAACGCTATAACACAAGACTTCCACTATTACAAAATAGAGGAACATCCGGATGAATACGCTCCTTTCGAGGACGTTGAAATCCCACTAACTTACCAAGAGCACATGCTCTGGTTTAAAGGCGCCCTAAAACATCAAAATCACATCACCAGACTCAGTCCACTAGGTAGACCAGGAGCCACATGGCCGGTTCTAGCCAGCTAAACACCAGAGCCAGACATTGAAAAAAATATCAAGCCAAATACTTTTAGCTAAACTAAAAGAATTAACAAAGGCATATGGAGAATTAGTTCAATTGGCAATGGACGATATAACATACCTGCAGAAATTGAAAGAAACAGATATAGCAGAACAACCATTTGAACTTGCCAGAATCATAGAAAAAACCTATGAAGAACTAGGTAGAGATAGTTTGGGTGGGAATCCAGTAAAACCCCAACTAACTGAAAATCCTGAAAAAAACCTTTATTAAAAATAATCTGAATACTCCAAAAAAGAGTCAGGATGGTACTAAACAATCCACTCCCTGAGAAAAACGGTTACTGTCCAGAGGAAGGTCTCCTCCATGGAGAGATAGATCCTCAGAACGAGGAAACAAGTCTCCCCAAAGGGAACCCTCTGAGAAAAGATACAACCTTAGAGATAGGGATAAATTGAGAAAACCTGATAGATATCAAGATATTGATACAGGTCCCTCTCGATCTTTTCAGACTTCCTCACAGAAATCGCAAAGAAGAGGACGGTCAGAACACAAGGAAGAGCACGTCAAGTCCAAAGACAAGTAACCTGCTCATCAAAGTAAAAAATTACAATTTCCAAAAAAGAAGGTAGCCAGTATTAAAATAAAACATGCCGGGAGCTTAGCGCGCATCCAAGATGGACGCGTGAGCAAAGGACTCCCGGGACCCTCGCCGCCTCCCGCATATATCCTGTCACAAATCCTGATACAGACAACGGATTATTACGGACATGACACTGCTGACATAAAAGCTCTTTTCAGGAATCGATTTGGATGCCGGAAATCGGACTCACTCTACTCCTATAGTTGAAGGCCTAAACCGAGGAGCAGCCTGGGACTCGAGTACCCGAGATACCCTGGAGGCAATTGAACAACAACGGCCAGTGGAAGTCGACTGATGCCCTTGACGTACTTTCGGTTTCGTTTTCGGGTTCTTGTTTACCGAAACCGACTGACCTCTGACTTTGTTGGCCCATGGTCTAATTGGATTGTGTGCTGGCATGCTGCGCCTCGTCTTTTGACTTTTCTCAGCTTGATTGGCGAGGAGCCATTCACACTAGGTCCCAAAGGCCCCTTCGGGGCGCGTCGCTCAACATGGCGAACAAGCCTGAAAGTGAGAAACGGACGACCAAGACCACGCACTGAGGGGGTGCCATTCAATCCAATATCATGGATCGCTATACTCACTCTAAAGGATCCCACAGTGGCATAGGTAAAACCTCGGATGAGCTTGGAGATGGCTCCCCAGTGACGGAGGAGTTGACTTAACGGGACATCATGGGTGCCATTGCGAGCATGAAAACATCCATGGGCCAGCAATATGAGACATTGGCCTTAAAGCTTGACACAGTGGCTATTGAAGTCAACTTGATCAGGACTGATCTGGCGAAGACCAATGAACGGGTCAAGTCTTTGGATATCAAGACCGCCAGTCTTACAACCAACATGTCCGATCTCCAAACTGAGGTTCATAATATATGAACCTCGAATGATCTGTTTGCCCGCCGGCTTGATGACTTCGAAAGTCGTGCAAGGCGCAACAATGTACGTATCATCGGGGTTCCGGAGCAGTCCACTGAACTGACGACGGATATCCTTGTGGAGGACATGATACTTAATCATCTCGCCCCTAAGGGCCTCAGTAACGTTTTTGCGGTGGAGCATGCCCACAGAGTTCCAGGCGGGAAACATAAAACAGGCGCCCCAACACTGCCCATAATAGCCAGAATTTTCAATATCAGGGATAGAGACGTCATCCTGCAGGCATCGAGGGCCAATGGCCCCACGAAATTCAAGAATGTGACTGTCAGCTTCTATCCAGACTTCACTCAATCTGTACAGAATCAGAGGATGGGATTTATGGGGGTGAAACGGAGAATGAGAGACATGGGCTTGAAATACGCTATGCTCTTCCCTGCCCGATTACGCATTGAATATAACGAACAAGCGCTCTTCTTTGATCGGCCTGAGGCCGTTAGTGACTGGCTGGATACTCTACCGACGCATCGAGACCGCACAGAGCAATCTGGAGGCGCTGATGGCGGCCCAATGGAACAGGAGGAGTGAGTGATGACTGGCGCGTGCTCTACATGGACTTTGCAGCAGTGGTTTGTTGACTTTTTGTGTTTGTAAATATAATGGTATATACCCAGAGGCGGCAGGGAAGACGGGACTCTTCCTCCTCCCAGGCTGTTTCTCTCTCTCTTTTTGTAGACTAGTTTCAAGTTAGGGCGACAGGCACACTGCAATTTGGTTTTTTTTTTGGACTAACGCAGGGGTGCAGGGTGGGGGTATGTGTTCTGGGGTTTCCCTGGGGGTGAGGGGGGGACTTAGATTTATTTTGTATTGTTTCAGAGGCAATATATCACTTCATATTTTGACTTTTGTGTTCTTTTCGCTGTTGGGGCGAATCCGACTTCATTACTGGGATGGGGGTAGGGGGTTGAGAGTACTAAGTTGGAATGTCAACGGCTTGGGAGACAGGATGAAACGGGGGATAGTGCTACAGCTTATTAAACGTCTTTCCCCTGATGTAGTGTTGTTACAGGAAACGCATTTAATAGGGAACACATGCCACGCAATGAATAGGCGAGGTTATCGTCTAGTCGCGCACTCGGGATTCACCACTGGGTCTAGGGGGGCTGGTGTCCTTGTTAGGAACTCCCTCTCCTTGGAAATAGATGATACTATCCTAGATGATAGGGGACGGTATGCCGCTATTACTGGCAGATGGGAGGGGAAGACGATTTCTATACCCTCTGTGTATGTTCTGCAAGGTTTACAAACTACGACATTTGCTGACTTGGGTAAAGTGGGGTTCCCCGAAGGTATTTTGGTTGTGGGTGGAGACTTCAACTCTGTTTTCTGTGGTAGAGATGATCGCTGCCCCCCTAGGGATCTTGCGAGATCGCAATCTTGGCTGGGTAACTTCCTGGAGACACTGGGTCTGGTTGATTGTTGGAGGCTGATGCACCCTGGACAGGCGCAATACACTTTTCATTCGGGTGCACACTGGAGCCTTGCTAGGCTTGATTATGTCCTTATGCCGGCGGCGCAGACTGTCTCGGTTAGAGAGGTTAGTCACCTGGCCAAGGGTATTTCGGGCCACTCCCCACTGTGGCTTTCCATTGATATTCAGCTGTGAGCCGGGGGTCGAGTGGCTCCGATTAATCCCTGGCATCTCCGTAATCCTAAAACCTAAGCGGGCGTGGTCAGGTCCATTGATCATTATTTCGCTGAAAATGTGGGGACGGTGTCCTCCTCCATTTCACTATGGGAAGCCTTCAAGACGGTAATCCGGGGTCAGACTCTGTCGTTGATTGCCACTGCTAAGAAAAGTAAGAATGAGGCGGTTGTACGATTGGAGGCTGAAATCACTGCCTTGGAGGGAGAGTTGGAGTCTGGCACCTTGCAGGATAAGCTGCATACTTTAAACCTCAAACAGTTTGACTACAGAGCCCTGGTGACTGATGCTGCCAAGGCCATGAGTCGTGAGCAACAGGGGCGACTGTATGATGTGGGGGATCGAGCGGGGAAGTTGATCGCCTGGTTGGATAAAAAGGAAAGATTGAACCGTGTTGTGCCTGTTATTGAGAGTTCGGATGGAGTGCGTATTGCTGATCCTGTGGAGATAGTGGAGGGTTTCGCACACCATTTCCAAACGGTGTATGCGTCAGTCTCAGACAGGCCGGAGGAGGACTCGCACTTATTGCTTAGAGATATCGCACTGCCTTGCTTGTCTGATTCTGACAGAGAGCGTATGGAAGCGGAATTTTCCAACGATAAAATAGCGCTCGCTGTTCGCTCCATCCGCTCGGGAAAAGCTACGGGCCCAAACGGCATTCCCATTGAACTGTATAAGCTGTGTCCGGACAAAATGGCACCGTATCTCCGTGAGATGTTTCTGGAGTCGCGAGATCTCGGATCCCTTCCTCAAGACCAGAGACTTGCGTCCATTGTTGTAATTCATAAAGATGGGAAACCCCGGGACCTATGTGCGTCCTACAGACCGATATCACTGTTGAATGTCGAACCTAAGGTCTTGGCAAAACTGCTAGCAAACCGATTAATAAAGGTGATCGGCGACCTGATACACCCGGATCAGTCCGGATTCATTCCTCATCGCAATACCGCGCTGAACCTGCGTCGTCTTCATGGCGTCCTCGCGAGAGCAGAGTCCTTACGTGAGCCGGCCATCTTGGTCTCCTTGGATGCCACGATGGCCTTTAAAACCGTGGAATGGCCATACTTGTGGGCGGCTCTCGGGAAGTTCGGTTTTGGCCCAGAGTTTATCGGTTGGGTCAAACTCCTATATGAGGATCCGCTGGCCCAGGTGGTGGTTAATGGCAGAGTCTCGGACTCCTTTGCTCTCGGGAGGGGCATGAGACAGAGGTGCCCTTTATCTCCGCTGCTCTTCGCGCTTGCCTTAGAACCCCTAGCTGCTTGGCTGCTGTGGGAACCGTCGCTTAAAGGCATTAGATGGGCCCCTGACTTTGAAGACCGCATATCATTATATGCGGACGATATCCTCCTATATCTCACTTCCCCTCGGAAGTCACTGGGGGCACTGTTTGACGTACTTAGCTCATTTG
Source organism: Lissotriton vulgaris (assembly GCF_964263255.1). Classification (NCBI taxonomy): domain Eukaryota; kingdom Metazoa; phylum Chordata; class Amphibia; order Caudata; family Salamandridae; genus Lissotriton; species Lissotriton vulgaris. Next base: position 10,827,367 of record NC_141697.1, read on the forward strand.
GAAAGAACTTCGGCCTAGTGATTAACTGGGTGAAATCTAGTGTTTACTCGCTCACTGGGGCGGTACCATCCTTGCCGCGTATCTGCCCTATACAGATATCGCAAACCGGCTTTAAATACTTAGGGATCTACATATCGCTGGACCCTGCGGTTCGGTATGAACGTAACCTGCTTCCTCCGCTTTTTAGGCTTAAATCCGACGTAGCGGCTTGGTGTGGCCTGTCGTTGTCCCCGGTTGGGAGGGCAGCTTTATTCAAGATGATGTCCTTGCCCCGATTTTTATATGCTCTCCAGAATACGCTCGACCTCGTACCTGCCAGCTATTTTCGCGAGATAGAGAGCCTACAGAGGCAGCTGATATGGGGCAGACGTCCTCGCATTGTCCTGGCGAAATTGACACTGCCCTGGTACGATGGGGGCATCGCGTTACCGGACATCAAACATTATTACTGGGCGTCCCAATTGAGTGCAATCAACCATGCCATGTACGGCCCTATGTCAAACCCTGCATTTGAAATGGATAAATGGCTACTCCCGGGAGGGAACTACTACAGGGCGCTATACTCCAAATCGACTGGCAGGAAATTAACGGGACCTACCGGGGTTGCGGTGCGGGTGTGGTGTAGCGCGAACGCAGCTACGGGGTGGTCGGACAGATTGACTCGAGCGACCCCGCTCTACGTCGCTGATAAATTGGGTCGTTTGTGGACAACTAAGGGCTTCGAGAAGTGGGACCTCATTGGTATCAGTAAGGTCGGGGATCTCTGGGTCGAAGATAGGATTAAGACCTTTGAGGAACTGCAAGCCAAATACGCACTCAGCGATAGGGAATATTTCCGTTATATACAGATCCGGCACGCACTTGGTTCGGTTTTTCCGGCCGGAACCTTGATCCCGGAATCTTCTCCTCTTGAAGATAGGGTGCTTGACGGACATGTTCCAGATAGCACCATTTCCCTAATATATAAAAAACGTATTAATGATCGAACGGATCTTCTCCTACAGCTTCGGGAAGCTTGGACCGGTGATGGTCTGGAGCTGGATTATGAGGATTGGCAGGCTGCAATATCTTCTCCTAAAGAGGTCGTGATTCGGCCCGTCTCTGGCTGGTGCAATTGAAGATCCTACACCGTATCTATATAACAGGTCCCCGACTGCTGCGTATGGGTTATTCTGTGGATGGGTTGTGTAAGCGAAGGCGTGGTAGGATGGGCACCTTCCTCCATATCATATGGGAGTGCCCGAATGTGGTGTCATTTTGGAATCGTGTGCATGCTGTCATGGAGGAAGCTACGGGAGTTTTGTTGTTGCCTGAAGCCCGACGCTGTTTACTGAATGTGTGGGAACCGAATGATTATAATGTGGCACAGACGCAATGGGCTACCCTTGGGAATATGGTGGCTAAAAGGGACATAGCGCAACTGTGGAGGTCTCAGAGAGCACCTACGATCTCAGCCTGGAAAGAAAACATGGATTGCTGCATGTTTAGGGGAAAAACTGTGTATGCCGCTCGTGGCAGACCCAAGAAGTGGGGGAGAATATGGAATCAGTGGAACCTCTATCGTGGGGAGATCTGTACTCCTCCTTTTGCATATATCCTGGAAATGCTGCAGTCCCTATAGCCCAACATTCCTTGTACTGTGGAGATTCTTGCTGATGTTATGATTGCCTACTCCTGGTCACCCTCCCCCCCGCCCCTTCCCTTGGCTTCATCTACTGACATTTGCATATATTTCTCCAAATACGGCTCTTCCCCTCTTGGATAGGACACTCATCATGTAGCCTTTTGCCTCGCTTTCTTTTGGTTTGTTTTTTAATTGTTTATTTTATATATGTTTAAAATGTAAAACCTTAATTTCATCCTGTGCAATATCATATGCTTTCAAGAACAATATGCTGAATCGCTGCCGGACCCCCTGGTTGTTGGCTGAAGAGCTGTGTATCAGTGTACTATTATGTTACTGTCTCGTTTTAGCGACGGCCGGCCCCTGTGGTTGTAGGCCCGCAAATGTATTGCTGCTACTGTAAATAAAGGTTTTCAAAAAAATAAATTAAAAAAAATAAAAACATGCTGAGGATACTGAGGACACAACTGAACAACGGAGAGTGGGCCCAGACAATGCTAGACAGCGCAGCAGAAGTGACCATAGCTCGCAAGATCCTGATGAATCTTCTGGAGACAGTGGACACGAATGAATACATTCAGGTGGAAACTGCAGACACCAGAGTTAGCAAACCCCATAAATTATACGAAATACCATTGCTTATAAAGAGGGACAAAACTAGGAAAATAAAGGGTCTCTTTTGGGATAACATTTCGAAAAGCTATGACATCCTGTTAGCTGAGAAAGACTGGCCACCAGAGTTTGTCATGGAGTGCCCTCATGGCGAAGAAATGATTATGCCTGCCTTCTCAAATCATATTCCAATTCATAAAAAATACACATTGGAAGAAAATGGGCAGTGGCCCAAGCACCTGCATTGTACAAAAATCATGTAGGATGGGATGAGTATTCTCCTCACCACAAAATCCAGTTAAAAAGTCAACCTACTGCACAAAGGCAGAGTCCTGTTAAGCAAGAAGCTTAAAAACAAGTCAGGGAGATCTTAGATCAACTTGAATACCAGGAGGTGATTGAAACATGCACCTCACAAATGACCAATCTTTTGTTTCCTGTTTCCAAGCCATACGATTCATACCGTCTAGTTTTGGACTACAGACACCTAAACTCCTGCTGCAAGACATTTGCAGTACAAAACGTACACAGTACAGCACTAATGAATAACATTGCGCGCAAAAAATGTAAAAACAACATTAGATATCTCTAATGGATTCTTTTATCAAAACATTGCACCTGAAAGCAGGTATTTGACTGCTTTCTCAATAATGGGTCACACAAACAATTCTGTCGACTCCCACAGGGATTCAAGAACAGCCCAGGATTATTCTACAAATATATGATGATGAGGCATTATCTTATTTCGATGACATCTATCTCACAGATGATGACCTGGAGACACACTTGAAAAGAGTGAACACCAAAATACTTGGGTTCACAGCTGAAGGGTACAAATTCAACTTTAAAAAGTCACAAATTGCTCACCTAACTGTCCTGTTTTTAGGATATGAATTATCAAGTGAAGGCAAAAGCCTAGCAGACAACTTCTTAGAGAAGGGTGCTGTACTCCAAGCAACAACAAGCATTGGAAATGCAATAGGTCTCGCAGCATTAGAGTTAGTGCTTTTAGAATTGTTTATGGGTTTTTTTTGTAAATCTTTAGCATTTTTGTTTCCTGTAGCCAATGCTAAAGAATTACAAATAAAAAAAGCCATAAACAATTCTAAAAGCTCTAACTCAAATGCTCCGAGACCTATTGCACTGTGTGAGGGTGAGGGGTTGAGGGTGAGTGAGGGTGAGGGTGGGTGAGGGTGAGTGAGGGTGAGCGAGGGTGAGTGAGGGGTTGAGGGTGAGTGAGGGGTTGAGGGTGAGTGAGGGGTTGAGGGTGAGTGAGAGTGAGGGTGAGTGAGGGTGAGTGAGGGTGAGTGAGGGTGAGGGGTTGAGGGGGAGGGGTTGAGGGTGAGTGAGGGTGAGGGGTTGAGGGTGAGTGAGGCTGAGGGGTTGAGGGTGAGGGGTTGAGGGTGAGGGGTTGAGGGTGAGGGGTTGAGGGTGAGTGAGTGAGGGTGAGGGGTTGAGGGTGAGTGAGGGTGAGGGGTTGAGGGTGAGTGAGGGTGAGGGGTTGAGGGTGGGTGAGGGGTTGAGGGTGAGGGGTTGAGGGTGAGTGAGGGTGAGGGCGAGTGAGGGTGAGGGGTTGAGGGTGAGGGGTTGAGGGTGAGGGGTTGAGGGTGAGTGAGGGTGAGGGCGAGTGAGGGTGAGGGGGTGAGGGGTTGAGGGGGTGAGGGTGAGGGGTTGAGGGTGAGTGAGTGAGTGAGGGTGAGGGTGAGTGAGGGTGAGTGAGGGTGAGTGAGGGTGAGTGAGGGTGAGTGAGGGTGAGGGGTTGAGGGTGGGTGAGGATGAGTGAGGGTGAGGGTGGGTGAGGGGTTGAGGGTGAGTGAGGGTGAGGGGTTGAGGGTGAGTGAGGGTGAGGGTGAGTGAGGGTGAGTGAGGGTGAGTGAGGGTGAGTGAGGGTGAGGGGTTGAGGGTGAGGGGTTGAGGGTGAGTGAGGGTGAGGGTGAGTGAGGGTGAGGGGTTGAGGGTGAGTGAGGGTGAGGGGGTGAGTGAGGGTGAGGGGTTGAGGGTGGGTGAGGGTGAGTGAGGGTGAGGGGTTGAGGGTGGGTGAGGGTGAGTGAGGATGAGTGAGGGTGAGGATGAGTGAGGGTGAGGGTGAGTGAGGGTGAGGGTGAGTGAGGGTGAGGGGTTGAGGTTGAGGGGTTGAGGGTGAGTGAGGGTGAGGGGTTGAGGTTGAGGGTGAGGGGTTGAGGGTGAGTGAGGGTGAGGGCAAGTGAGGGTGAGGGGTTGAGGGTGAGGGGTTGAGGGTGAGGGGTGAGGCTATGCGGAGAAGAATGCATGTTGGACGTCTGTCTTACACTACCATCAGCAGTACCTATGGATATCAATACTTGACTTGGTTCAGTAACGGCTCATGCAAAGTGTTGTCCCCAGCGGCTACCTATTCTGATGACGGCATTCGTTGAGACTTCACCATTACGATTAGGTGGCGGTGAAGTACGACATGAAAGCAGCACCACACAGGTACAACCTTCTGTGAGCATTGCTGATCCAGTTATGTTCTAATAAGAGAACACAGTTGTTGTGGCATGGTACCAGGAAAAGCCTATCTCGTGAGAGTTACTTCCATGGTCACTTGCTGTATGCAAGTATTGTATCCAAACAGCAATCCAGACATGGAGGCGGCAATATGGCCTTCTTTGAATATCTCTTCTATTCGAATTGATACTTTAAGCAGAATGAAGTCTATTCTTTTACAGACAACTGTGCCTTTAACCTCGTCCAAAGAGACGTATGATCTGCAAGTTGGAAGGACAGCAGCAGAGATACATTCCCTATTATCAACAAATTGCCGTCCATTTCATAGCAATGTTAGGTCAAATCTTAAACATGTCTGATACCAGTGGCATCGCACATGTATTTAAGACAATTTTTTCGGCACTGTTTGCACCCTTTAAAACAGTTCTGGGCATTTTTCCGAACTTTGTTCATTCCTTTTTCGGCGGCCTGCCTCTTCTTTTGGGATTCGTAGCAGGAATTTTATTTTTGATCCTTCTGTTCCGATATGGCAAGCCAAGCCACAGACAAAACTCCAGCTATGATGGAAGAAACGATCTTAGCAATACGCTACTGAGACCGAATCACTCGAGTCCTCGTATTAGCCCGGCTAAGAGATCTGAATACAACTTGGTTTCTTTCATTCAGACCAATCTGGCAAGATTGCATCTTACCTGTGCTTCGATGTCTGCTATGCGGAGAAGAATGTGTGTTGGACGTCTGTCTTACACTACCATCAGCAGTACCAATGGATATCGATACTTTGCTAGGTACGGTAACGACTCATGCAACGTGTTGTCCCCAGCGGCTATATATTCTGATGACGGTATTCATTGAGACTTCACCATTACGAGTAGGTGGCGGTGAAGTACGAGAGGAAGGCAGCACCAAACAGGTACGACCTTCTGTGAGCATTGCTGATCGAAACATCGATGATAGCAATCATTCACAAATATGCACAATTTCAGCATTTTCGAACTTGGTCGAACTTTCACCTGATGTTGAAGACAATTTTTCAAAAGCCTGTCTGATATGATGTTCTCTCCTAACAATGAGAATAACTTTTAAAACAACGAGCACACAGCGTTCCCTGAACTCTGAATTCCGCTTAGAGTTTTTATAAACAAAACTACTGAAAACATTTGGAACTATTTTTTTCCCCTGAAAGCAAAATTATTTTTTCCGTTTCCAAAATATTTACCTTTTTTCTGGCACATGGTACTCTGCTTTATTTATTTATTTATTTATTTATTGTCATTTTTAAAGCGCGGCGAATACCCGTAGGCGTCTCGGCGGTTAAAGTAGAACTATTCTTAGAGAACAGAGCTTCTATTTTTAGAGATACTAGAGACAATATTTTACCTCAGCCTCTAGCACATGTACGGTATTGTATAAATATGTGATGAAATGGTTTCGACCTTCTTTTCTGTATTCAGAGCCATTTCAAATGTAATTTTCGCAATTCATTCATATATATGCATTCCCTGAATGATAACACTGCTTGAAAAACGTACAGTATAAATACTCATTTTTTTGTGTATATACCATACACCATTTCAAATGCAATTCATGTATTTTGGGGTGGGTTGAAAAACACATGCATCGTTATATGTTTAGTATTGCTTAGTGTTTAAGTAATGATGGAAATTAATACGTGGAGTGGGTGTTGTGAATCTATCTAGGACCCTAATCAAGATATCCCCGATTCATGCCCTTATATGGTTATAACAAAACATATCCTTATAAAGGCATAGGAATCATGTTCATATCTAGTCATAGCCCATGCAGTCCAAATACAGCAAGGCTACTCCAATAGACTCCTAGAAAGTACAACGCGTTCTTTAAACAAACCAAGCCTCCAGCAGCCCGTGAAATCTCCCTGCTTTTGTTTTAATTTGAACAAGAACTCCTGGAGTCCAGAAAGAACTGTTAGTCCTTAGTGACGTCTTATGTCCAACCTTACATCAAACCCGGCACCTTCCAGGTATAAATATACCAACGTTGCCTTAAGCAAACATACAGTGGTTTGGAGCAGAGCGGCTATCTACTTGCCCGAAGCCCAGCTGATGCGAGAGCCGAAGGAAGCCGACTCTCCCATTTGACGCACTGAGAGAGATGCTGTCTTTTCTCAAGCCGAGAAATCCAGCTTCGGTGTTTCCAGTCACCCTTGCGGGTTGCTGGGAGATCGAGTCCTGAGAGAGAGTTACAAGACCTCCTACATTCTATTACCAAGGTACGGAGCAGACTAAATCCTTAAGAGAATTCTTGATTCAGATTCCTTGGCAAAAACCAACTTAACTTAAACTGCAACTTACTTATTCCTTTCCACGTATTAGGCTTAGGTCAGGTACACCGGGGTAGGCATATCTTAGAAGCACCAGTTGAGTACGTTAGTCAATGTTTTTATGTATGTATATATTTTATCCGTTTTAAAGTATCATATGGCTAAGAAACCATATCAATGCTTTTACAGTATTATTTCATAATACTATTTTTACTGCATGCACTTTACTTCATGATAAATATTGCAATTGTGGCAACTCATTTCTCTTGCATGAGAAAGAAGACTGCTCAATAAATAACACCTTTTATTGAAAACGCCCATCTCTTTATTTCTCTGAACTCTGGTGAACCTAAGTAAGCACGATTGACTGAGTCAAATAGCTGTCTATTGTTTTCACACGACTCTCGAGATATACTCTTTATTATGAGGGAGCAAAGTTGTCATGTTTATGCGGTTGTCAGAAACGAATCCGTTCTTGTCTAAATCTAGAGAGTTAACTCTTTTCTGAACATTCGAGAACGTTTCTAGTGACCTCTGAGCTAGCTGGCAAAACTAATTAAGTCTAATATAGACAGTTGAGACCTAGATGACCTCAGTCCTACATCTACACAGCTGTTTATATTATTCCAATGCGCAGAGCCTATAGGGAATATAGGAACTACACTACAGTACATCATACACTCCTTTGCGAGCCTACTCTGAAATGTCGATAAGTAAGGAGTATAATAATAACTTACCACCGTCCGCCGCTGCTGAGCCATCCCCCTCAGCTCATCCTGGTGGTGCCGCTGCTTGAGTGGACCCCTCCGCGCTGCTGGCCCCGGCACAGGTGGTGGCAAGTGCTGCATCAGATGTTGTGACGCCTAGAAAAAACATGTCATATTTTTAGATGCCATACACCACCCCCTACTTCGTCTCGTAATGGAAGAGAAAATGTTGAACAATTTTTAATTATTGGGAGTGAAAAGAAGTCAGGGTTTTGGGGAGGGTGTTAACTTATATGCTTGGCCATAATATGCAACTCTTTTGAATGCTTGCTCTTTAACGTGCAACATTTTTATAATTAGAGACAGAACCAACTACTCCTCATCACCACCAGGAGGACTTGAAGTTCCAACAAGGTGAGGGCTCCCGAGTCCCACACAGTTACTTCTGACTGAGGTATGTGGAAAGTCGAACTGTACCTATCATTAACGATGTCCTATTTCTCTTGTCCATACCTCTGTATGTGCAGAATAGTCCCTGAAACACTAGCGGTATGGTATGTGCTACTATCAAATCAAACGACAACTACTAGCTTATTCTTGGTGAACATTGACATTTTGTTGTTGGAAATTGTCAAAGCACTAACATTAAGAAGACTGGAAGAGACAGCAAGGGCAACGCAGAGGACTGCACTGAGTGCCCCTAGAGCTATTGCTGGATCAGAGTTTTGTTTAACATCGTTTGCCGACTAGGCAAGCTTAGCTACCTACACAGACCGACTCAGAAATAATTGTAAACAGTAGTAGCACAGAGAGTGATGGTAGAGAGGCAGGATAAGAATGTAGAAACAGTGTACAAGGAGATAAAAGTCTATTTTGTAAAAAAATAGAGTTAGGGAAGTATAATTATATTAACAACAGAACTACTTACTGGGGCCAGCAGAAGAGCCTGCAGTGGACCGTTCCTCCTGCCCACTCTGTTCCCCGAAGTCTGGGGTGGTGCTGTCCTCTTGCCCCTGGGAGGTGCTGATGATCATGAAATAAACACAAACATGGATGATTGTTTTTTGGAAATATTTGATTTCTTTGACCACAATCCTAAATTATCTCGGGGAAACAAATTGGCAAGAATTGCACTAAATGTATTGACCTATCTGGTCTGGTCAACTAGGAGGATACTAGTACAGTATTGCTGGATTCGCAGACTGTCTACTTGGAAAGTTATGTAAATCACTAACTAAACCAACAACAAAAAGGTTCTACTACGACTCCCAGCACTCAGCAGCACGCGACGTGACAGACACAGTTCGTCATCATGATTGCAAAGCACTCAAAAATGTCCTACCACTAATAACAAGTATTAATATACTCAACTTGAACCGACCAATCCATCACTATCTCTTCTTCTTAGTGGCAGCAGGAGTACAAAGGAAGGACTAGACTTGAGTCTCTAGTCTCCCTAGCATTACGCAGTTCTGTAAAGTACTACACTCATACATATTCAGGCCAAATGAGCACAAAGTTGCAAACAAGTAAGCATAGTAGCAACGCCACTGAGCAGGCGAGCACCTGCAATCACAGAAGCTATTTAAACGTTAATTTATTCTTCTCATTCTTACTCTTAGGGAAAAACATATATTAGCAATATAACACAGAGCAGAGGAAAACAAAGTAGCTATTAAATAGCAACTCACCAAGGCCAGGGATCTCCACATCGAGCAGGTGGAGCAGATCCTGCTCGCAGTCAAGGAGGTCCGACCACAGGTGCGTCGCTTGCTGGTAGGTGCGCCGGACCCCTGACTCCCTCCGCATGGCCCGGCACACCTTTTCCCGCAGCTGGCGATGCTCCCTGAGGCCATACTCTGCCGCGATCCTGCCCCCTGCTGCCACGGTCTTGGGGAGATGGCGCTGCACATAAAAGATCACTGCGGCCACCTCCACCGCGCTGAATATCTCCCTGGCCATCATTTCCTCCCCTCGCAACCGCCTGCAAGGGAGCTGGGTATGGGGTGCGGGACCCTTCCCCTTCTCCTTCCCGGCTCCCTTTGCCATGGTCATGTACAGCAGAAAGGAAAAAAAAGGAAGGAATAGGGAAAAAGTAAGGGGAAAAAAAGCTTTAAAAAGTAGCTTTAAAAGTAACGAAAAGTTGAAAAAAACACAAAATATAGATCTAGAAAAAAAGAGGGATAGATATAGTAGAAAAGATAATAAAAAGTCCAAAGAAACAAAGGATTGCACAGATGAAAGGAGGATTAGAAACCATGCACAAAACCATAGCAATGAATGAAAAACAATATGGCCGCCCCCATTGTAGACCGCATGGGTAAGTTTGCGCGATTTTCCCCTGCGAGTACGCAGAAACACCCGCAAACTCGTAATAGCACGCCGCACACAACGCGACATTGCCAATAGCACCCGGAAACGGAAATACGCAACACGCTCAAGATGGCCACGCCCAAGTACGACCGCATGGGCAACCTCGCGGTCGGTGCGCTGCCAGCGGTCTGCGAATAAGCAAAAAAACGCGCGAACACGCAAAAAAAATGAAATTCGCACGAATTCTCGCTTTTGTGCGATTTTGCGGACTGCGAATTTTCAAATTTTGCCCATACTTACAAAACACCCATCTCTCTACAGCAGGTACTTTAATCACTAGAGTCATCTCAACACTATTATTGTTGCCTAAAAAATGCTGAATACACAAGAAACTTGCAGAGCTTTTAAAACCGGCCCCCACTAACAAAACCGCCCCCTACCCTTCTAAATTCAAGGGGAAACAACTGATGCCAGGCGAGGGCCTGTCCAGCCTTGCATCCTCCATATTCTCCATCCTGCTTGGCCTTGTGCAGGTCATCCCATTATTAGGACATCTTCTATTTATTTAAGGGGGATTCAGCTCCTTCTTTCACAGTGGAAGTCAGCTTCTCTACTCCTCACAGCTCACACCAGCCAAGCATATTCTAAGTGTACACATTTTGTCCCCAACCGGGGTAGGACAATAGCAACCCTCCAGAATTTTGTTTCAAAGTAATGCACTTGTTTTCAGCTGGTGCAAAGATTTCCAAATGAGAGGCCCTCTAGAGTTTGTATCCCTCTTTAGTGGTTTGGTGGTCAGGACAAGAAGTCTGACACAATCAAGTGCTTCTTTATTTCAATAGGCCAGCCTCTTTTTAGTCAGGGTGAAGTATGTCTCATTATTGTGTCCGGCCTCCACAGGCTTCTCCGGTGACCATAGAACAACTGCCTCTTCGGTGCTATAGGTTCAGGGAATGCTTTCTCACTGGAGGTATTCCATATTCGCAACAATTATGAATCCACAGACTTTCCACTATTGGGTTTGAGCTGGTACTTTCTGGTGGAGTTTTCATCAATTCTACTTTGCCGGGACTTTCAACTTACAGCAATGGATTACATTCTGGTCGGATCTCCTGCTAGGATTTCTCTTCCTCCACCATATATGAAGGCACCTAAGATAGGGCTCCTGTTGCCATGAGGCACAGGGTCAAGACTGATTTGCACATGGCCATGTCTGAACTGGGGTGGTGTGGTGAGCAAAATAACAAAGGATTAAACTCAGATCTGTGACGGGTGAATGTTTGTCATTGTGCAACATTCTGTCCATCATCTTGTGTGTTTTCCTTCCTTCCTACCTCCGCACTCACATTTTTGTGAAACTTAAAAAAGAGAATTACTGTTTTCATTCATTTTTTATAAATCTTTTTATTAAGCAGACTAACAAAGGACTAACAAAGGACCTGCAGTGCGTCCATTAGCACATACGTTTCTTCATACACTTTCAAGGTTGTCTGTCTTACTGTTTTCATTCTTGACATTTTGGTCTTTTGCCACATGTTCTTGTCACCAAGGTTGCTTCTTCTGGCCTCCCTCTTCACAACTCAATTATAAGAATGTTCTGTAAATAATGTTATGCCACAGCTCTGTCAATCAATCATGACAAAGGTTTTCTGAGAAGACATAGCAAAATTGATTTATGCACATCAAATTAAGCAATCCATGAAAGATTGTCAAGTTTCTTTTCCTTCACATACCGCACAAACTTTAAAAATTCAATTTTTCAATGCTCTGGCACATCGCACTTTGGAAAGGACCCTGACTCCTGCTGGGCACCTGCACTTTCCTTCACTCCCTGGAGGACGCCAATACTTCACAGAGCCGGTCCCGCAATGCAGGGCACGCACCAGACCAAGACCGGGTCAAGACGGGCCAAGACCGGGCCAAGACGGGCCAAGACCGGGCCAAGACCGGGCCAATATGGGCCAAGATCGGGCCAAGACGGGCCCGTCTCAGTCCATCAGAGACCGGAATAGGCCGGGCTGGGCCACCCCCTGAAAAGTACTGTATGGACTAATGACCATTAATATGATTTCATATTATATTTATCTTATCAAATTGAGCGGGAAGGATTAAGATGGGCAAAAGGACGGCGGGGGCTCCTCCCTCGGTTTTCACAGGTGGGCAACAGTCCCTGATCAGTGATCTGACAAGGGGCTATGGGGGCAAACGAGGAACAAATGAACTCAGTTGAGGAGTCCTTGATGCAAGGCAGGGTGGGCACGGTGGCTTTAACTAAATGCACAGTCAATCCACCCAATGGCCCCTCCAATGGTACACGGGAGGGAACAGGAGCCCCGGCTCCCCAAAACAGGCGTGTGCAAGAGTCCTCAGGGCATATGTATGCTAGCGATCTGGAATGTGACCCACAGCCACCATCTACACCTCCCAGAGACTCCGAGGCTCTGGAGGGAACCCAAAATTCAACAGATAAGAGGATCTGTGTCCTCTGCGGTATCTTCAACTAACCCGCTAATAGAGGGCCAGTCGGCCGAACTCTGTAAAATCATTAGGAAAATAGATGATTTGCATCATTATGCTGTCGACGCATTGACTAAATTAACAGATATGGCTCGATTCACAGAACTAACTTAAGACAAATTCCTAAACATACTACTTTTGAGATACACAGAAGTTAGGATTTTGTCTTAAGTTTGTCTTAAGACAGACTTAAGACAGACTTAGGACAGATATGCTAATGTTAATGTTAATGTTAAAAATGCTTATAAAGCGCATGGCTACCCCAGTGACGGGGCGTCCCAGCGCTTGCAGACAACTTGAAAGTAAGACAGACTTTGAACCAAGGGGGAGACGTGTAGCGCCACTAGGAGCACTAGATAGAAGGGAACAACCAGGTTTTAATGAGTTTTCTAAATGACAGGTAGTTATTTGTAGCACGTGCCTCCGCAGGGATCGAGTTCCACAGTTTTGGAGCCAAATACCTGAAGGAGCGGCCGCCAGCTCTGCTCCTTCGGATTTTGATGGTACAGGCAAGATGAAGGTCCGCCGAGCGGAGGGCACGTGAGGGGACATAGGACGAACACAGACCTTGTAAAACTCGGGGGCCAGAGCCGTGAAGGATTTTATGCATTAGGCAGAGGGACTTAAATTGAATACGTTGTGTGACTGGAAGCCAGTGTAGACGCCGTAGAATATGGGATGTGTGACAGTATTTTGGTAGGGCAAACAAAATGCGGGCAGCTGCATTTTGGGCTCTTTGTAGTCTGTTGATGGCTGTTTGATTAGAGCCCAGCATTAAGACATTGCAATAGTCTATATGCGATAAAACAAGGGCTTGGACAATTGTCTGGCGTACAGATGGTTCAAAGAAGCCCAAGATTGGTTTGAGCGACCGTAGGCGACCATAACACACGCCCGCCACTCTTTTTGCATGAGATTCTAGGGAAAGAGAGTTGTCCATAAGCACGCCCAGGTTTTTTACTTCCTTCTTAGGGATGGGAGGTGGACCTAACGTAGAGGGCCACCAGTGATCATCCCACTTGTTTGTTTCCTTGCCAATCAGGAGTACCTCAGTTTTTGATGAATTTAACTGCAGGCAATTCTTGGTCATCCAGCTAGAGATGGCCAGAATATCGTCTTGAAATTTGGCTTGGTCCGTATCCGTGTCCTTCGAAAAGGAGAAGATAAGCTGCGTGTCGTCCGCGTATGATATTAATTGGATCTTACGTTCTCTGGCCAACACTGCCAGAGGGCGGACGTACACGTTGAACAACGTAGGGCTGAGCGCCGACCCCTGCGGGACACCGCAGCTCAGCGGAAGCCTGCTGGATGAGTACGGTGGAGCATGGACCTGGAAGGAACGGTCAGATAGAAAAGACGCGAACCAGTCCAGGGCACCATCTCGGACTCCGATCTCCCATAGTCTTCTAAGTAGAATCCCATGGGAGACCGTGTCGAACGCCGCACTCAAATCCAGCAGGATTAGAGCCGACGTGACACCCAGATCTTGTGTTGCCCTTAGTTGTTCAGTGACGGCCAGCAGTGCGGATTCCGTGCTGTGGTTAGGCCGGAATCCGTTTTGTGAGTCATCTAGAATCGCATTACTCTCCAAGTAATTGGTCAAGATGTCATTAACATGCGTTTCTGCCACCTTGGCCAAATAAGGTAGCAGGGAAATCGGTCTAAAACTTTCAGGCCTGGAAGAATCCAAGGTGGGCTTTTTTAGTAAAGGGACAACCTTGGCGTGTTTCCATGATTTAGGGACGGTGGAAGACTGAAAAGATCTATTAATCAGCTCCCGACCCTCTGCCAAGATGGAATCCTGGAATAGTTTGAACATATAAGTCAGATTTAAGTCAGTCTTAAGACAGACTTAAGTTAGGCTTTTGTCTTAAGTCTGACTTAAGTCTGTCTTAAGTCTGTCTTAGGTTTGTCTTAGGTTTGTCTTAAGTCTGTCTTAGGTTTGTCTTAGGTTTGCCTTCAGACAAACTTAAGACAAAATCCTAACTTTTGTGAATACCAAAAGTAGTAAGTTTAGGATTTTGTCTTAAATTAGTTCTGTGAATCGGCCCCACCGAGTGGGGGCTAGCGAAGGTGTTTTGAATGGCGATAACAGGGTTATGAATATCAACATTAACACAAAATCTAACATCATGCCCTGCTCCACAGTAGTTTTACAATCAAACAAGGATAACCCACTCTTCCAAAATACCCCACTGAAAGCTTGGCTTTAGGCCCCATGGTTCATCGGGTTCCCCATGGTCCATCTCTAGCTGATCCATTTTCTACTAGGTTGCCGGAAAAGTATGGGGCTGAAAGATACTCAAGGGAAAAGGTCTTGAAAGGCTACAAGGTTGGTGGGAATCCAGCACGGCCACCGAATCTACAGTGACCATCTGTAATACCTTTCTCCAACTACCCCCTCCAGTAACTCCCTCTACAATAATTGTGGCCAATGTCCCAGGTCCACTTACATTAGTGTCTGAAGCCTGGGAGGCCTTGCCTAATAAAACTCTGTTTTGGTAGGGCAGAAAAACTGGTCTAACAGAAGCTCTCTTTACTAAACTTAAAATGGCCAGACGAGTCACTTGGGTAGGGAGAGATGGAAAACCCTACAGGGTGACTGTGTCGTGTTGACCTTTAGTGGCATACACTTAGAACAGGCCATGTTATCAGGGCAGAGAATTGATACCTTGTACATACTGGTATCAATGTCTTACCTTCAGGGTTTTTTTTACCAGCCACAAGTTGTTAATCAGTACATAACCCAGGCTGGGGGTTGACGTGCAAACACCATGACTCACTAGAATGTTCGGGTTTGTGACTCTATATTATGCATACAAGAGACATGGATGGTGAAGGAAAAATACATTAAATGGTAGCAAACCTTATACACTCCAGCAACTACTACGGACCAGGAGAGAAACAAGGGTGGCCTATGTATTTATGTATTCAATACTGTCGGGTGAACAAGTTAAATCTTAAAATCAAGACAGTTTATTATCAGATTTTACTATTATATGTGGATAAAAACTATAGTTTTGCATTGTTAAATTTTTACAATATCCCTGAAGGGCAGATAATCAGTGTACTGATGAATTGACAAAAGGGCCTCAATAACTGCAGGATGACCTGTCCAGGGATATGTGTATTATTTGTGGAGGGGATTATAACCATTTCTTGTGCCAACATATTAGGCAGGGTATCTGTGGCCTAAGATAGCGATGATGAACAGGCACACTTTTTACACATA
This sequence comes from Lissotriton vulgaris, assembly GCF_964263255.1. Classification (NCBI taxonomy): domain Eukaryota; kingdom Metazoa; phylum Chordata; class Amphibia; order Caudata; family Salamandridae; genus Lissotriton; species Lissotriton vulgaris. Next base: position 10,843,143 of record NC_141697.1, read on the forward strand.
CCAACGGGGTCAGTTTGATCTGGGCTATGCTAAAGATCTGTGTAAACCAACTCTGCCCCTTAGGCCTACTTTTAATGGTAGAGGTTGCAACACTATGATTGACTTTGTCCTGACCACGAATAGACATCCTAGTAAGGGCTGCAACTTTGTAACTCATTCTATTGCCATGAGTGGCTTTGATTTGGGCAGCCCTGTTAGGGGCAAGAGGGATTCGAGAACCCAATAGATTTTAATAATGATCTAACTAGAACGAATGGGTACTCTTTGAGCTGGTCCATAGTAGATCCAAATACATTTATTGAGCAACTAGTATATATGTGTAAAGAGGATGTCTCTGTCGTAAATAATTAATTTACCGTCTTAATTTCTATGCAGGTAAGTACTTAATCAATAATAACTCAAATCGGAAGAAAAAAGACAGAGTCCGTGGTGTTAGAGTTCTTAGGGGTTTTATTCCTTAAAAAGGAATCGTTCCGGAACTGGATATCATGTTCCTGCAACCACAGGGGTTCAGGAAGGGATAGAGCAACATTTTATTGACAATACATAGCTTATATACTTAAGTTGCATTATAGAAACTTATACAGTAGGCGTAACAGCTGAGAGAAACGAGATAAAACACACACGTGTTACATATACGTAATTAGGAGGCGTGAACTAGGCGTGAACATAGAGGTGTGGGCTAGAAACGTCACAGGTAGGTGTCATAGTGGGTGGCACTAAACAGAAATGTTGCGATGTCAGCAGAAATCTGAGGCCTGGATGCGCGCGCAGCTGCATGACGTGTGATTGACGTGAAGCTGGAGGGTGCTGGAGACTTGACATTTGAGCTAGCGGAAAGAGACAGAAGTCTGGCATGTCAGATCAACTCGTACTTCTATCATATCTGATATCTGGTGTTTTAGGAACTGAGTTATCTGGGCGGAAAGGTCTCTGGGGCAGAAGTTATTCTATACTGGCTGAGGGTGCGTGTATAAGCGCCTAAGTGTCTACATGAGAAGCGTGGGGGCATGGGCCTTCCATGGTAGCATGGTAACAGGAGCTATGAATTACTTGCATAGAGACAGTGTGGCCGGGCCCTTTCGCTCTGCAGCTGGGGAATGTTTACTTAAACTAGTAGGCAGGAATGCATTTTCGAGGAGCAGATCAGATAATTCGAAGGTTGAAGTCAGTCTTGGCAGGAAGCAGGCTGAGCTAAGCGCGGTGGGCCGCGCTGGAAGTAAGTCAGAGTTCACGGGTACAGAGGCAGCCTGGGCTGAGGCTTTCGAAGTCAGAAGCCAGAAAAGAGGCTCGGTGGCAGAAATTCAGGGCCTACTTAGCCAGAGCTGAAAAGCGTGTAAAGTACACCACAAAAAGACGTTGGCATGGCATACTTAGGAACTGAATATTCAACCCATTCAGGGTGGGTCTGAAAGAGGACATGTTAATGTTGGACGCAAATGTATTTGCGTCTTCATAGCTGGCACAGGAGGGAAGTTACATGCACTTTAAGCTGGTACATGGAGACGGTGGGGTACACGATAGGGAACACAACTTGACCAAAAATTTATATTTCCTCATTCCCTCCTTGTTCCCTACGGACCCTTCATGATATCTCGATCCTCATGAATCGATCAGTCTGTTCTTGTAACATCATTTGCTCATCTTTCTTTCTTTGACGGTTTGAGAGGAAACTGGAGTGTCCAATGCATGATGTGGCACACAGTCCACAAATCGCTGGCCCACACTGTAGGCACAGGCAACAACTGAATACTATGACTAGGCCAATACCTAGGAAGGATAGGATCTTCCATCCCCAAGCAGTTAACGTTGTCCAGAACCAACCGGACCAAGTCCAGGTGCCTGGATTCTGATGTATCAGATTTGCAATTTTATGAAGACGGGTAATAGCTTTGTATACAGATGGCGCGTTTTCTGGAATGAAAACACAGCAACTTGACCCGATGACCTTACAAGCTCCACCTCGATCTGCCAAGATGACGTCAATAACAAGACGATTCTGAAGGACAACAATCCGCATAGCAGACTGTTCCTCTGTTAAGTTACCTAGGGCGGAGGCAGTTTCATGTACTACTGCTTCAAGTGTTCTTGTTAATCTACGTATTGCTTTACTATTTTGGACGGGGCCTACGAAGAAAAAGAATCCTTTATTGAAATCTGTGTATTGCTCCCATGCCGTTTCAGTATAGTCGACAAGCGGGAGGTCTCTTCGGAGTCTATTGTTTACTAGATTTGAATTTCTATGATAATCAGGAGGAGCTAAGAAAACAGGGGGCAGAAGGAAGGCAATGTAACAGGTACCATCCCAATCTGGAGGTAGACTTATGTATGTGGTATGGCCACACACAAAGTAGGAATGACGTCTAGCTCGAAATGAGGACCTACCCTCATCAGTGAATTCGACCACAGTAGTACATTTGCTATGACCTAAGTGTACTGAACCCTTCTTTCTAACACAAAGATGACCAATGACTGGTAATACTGACATGGCGGGGAGGGCGGTTGCAGCTTCGGACTCAATAGTAAGAATCATAAGGTTAACTGTGTAATTGCCTAACCCATATACTTCATTTTCTAGATCAGTTCCTACTGTAACAGATTGACCTTCACTGTCAGGGTAACAGGCGTAAAATAGAACTAAATTCAGGTCTCCCCAAATCCAGCCTCCTTCGAGGGTAACGGCAATATCAGAATCTATAGAATTTATCAATCTACTCCAGGCACCGCAGGAGCCATTGTGAGAGAACGGATACGGAAAAAGAGGCAGAGCTCCCTGGTATTTCTGATGAGGAGGGAGTCGGCCACATACCCAGCAATTGGTAGCATTGCTAGTCTGATGGGAGTGATGTAACATGCTAATGAATGTGTTGTTGCGCAGCGCAAGTCTGTAAGATAATTCATGAGGCGGTTATGTACTAAAAGAATGTTCAGCAGAAACATTGTAAGCAGATTGTTCACGCTTGAAGAGAGGGTAGTATATGGAGAGCAGTATACTCGCCACAATAATTAAAAGACTTAGAAAAAACATAACCACTAATGTCATTATACAGTGGCTGCGGAGTGATTTGCAATATGCACGTTTCTTGAATCGTCTCTCTCTCTCTCTATCTCGATCTAGGGGATACATGTCAGAAACTATTTAACCGATTCACCTAGGGGAGGACTTAAACAATTAAACTGTCTGACTTGCTAGATCGGAGCTTCAACTTGTACTCCTCTTGGGGAGTTTTTTCTCGTTCGGAAACTTTAAAGTCTCTAGGTTCAACACAGTCTTTGGTGGGGGTGGACGAGTCTGGGTCTGGTTTCAGTTCATTGCATTTTTTAACATGACTCGTATGTACCCACCCCTTTCTGCCTTCAACTTTCACTGCGGTCCTGGTAGTGAGGAGGACGGTCTTCGGCGATTTCCAGCGGGGCTCCAGCGGACTTTTCCTGTCGAAGTTCCGAATTAAAATCATTTCCCCAGGACGGACATCATGCGGCTTTACATCAGTGTTGTCAGGGAAGGCTGCGGCAACCTGTGAACGACATGATTGGAGTGCAGACATCAAGGAGGCAAGGTAATCTGTCAACATGTTACAATCAACATCAGTAATTTTCTTAGGAATGGGCGTCCCCCACATATTCGGTGGTCTGCCAAAGACCACTTCGTACGGGGATAGTCCTGATCTCGAGTGTGCAACCATTCTCATGTAGAACAGTGCAACTGGCAGGGCGACTATCCAGTCGACCCCTTTCTCCTGACATATTTTAGCAAGGCGGGTCTTTAGTGTCTGATTATGCCTCTCTACAAGGCCTGCGGCTTCGGGATGTCGGACACAATGGAATTTCCACTGATATCCTAGCAGCGAAGAAACTTGTTTCATTAACTCGGATGAGAATGGCTGTCCGTTATCTGAGTACACGACACGAGGCAAGCCGTACCGTGGGAAGAATTCTCGAACCAGCTGCTTGGCAGTGGTCGGGGCAGTGTAGTCTGGGACTGGATATGCTTCGGTCCAACGGGAAAGTGCACAAACAACTACAAGGACATATTTGAATCCTCGACAACGGTCCATCTGGATATAATCCATCTGGAGGACTTCAAAAGGGTGATCGGGAGGATGAAATCCACCTTGCTCTACAGGGACGCTTTTACCTGGGTTGAACTGACAACAGATCATGCAAGTACGCACTTTCTGTTTTGCTGCTGCTCGTAAGTGTTTATTGCTCCAGAGATTTTGTAAACTGTCTAACATCGCTTTTTCTCCTAGATGTGCTGGGCTATGTGCTGTATTTATTATGACTTGAACCATAGAGTCCGGGAGAAACCATGTAGATTTTCCCTTCGTCATCCAACCTTGATCTGTCTGGATCCCTCCTAGTTCAGTCCATTTCTTTATTTCATCTGCAGTAGCATGTGTCTGAATATCGATTACATCTAGGGCGGGATCCCTGACTGTCATACACTGTGTCAGTACTATTGTCTTTGTCACGTCAGTTGTCTGGGCGTGAGTCAGTGCTGTATGTTTTGCTGTCTGGTCTGCCAGGTCATTACCCTGGGAAACAGAATCTGTAACTTTAGTATGTGCTTTACACTTCATAACGGATATGCCTGAAGGCAGATGTATTGCCTCTAACAGTGCTTGAATGAGGGGACCGTGTTGGATCTTGGCACCGTGAGAGGTCAAGAAACCTCTTTCTTGCCATAACATGCCGAAGTCGTGTACGACTCCGAACGCATAACGGGAATCAGTATATATGTTGACATTTCTGTTCTTGGCTAGTATACAGGCTCGGGTCAGAGCAATAAGCTCCGCCGCTTGAGCGGACAGTGTGTCAATACGATGTGTTTCTTTAACTTCAGTTTCAGTGGTCACTGCATACGCGGCCACTAATTCTCCTGTACTTGTTCTCATACATGAACCATCCACATAAAGTGTCAGGTCTGGATTTGTCAGTGGAACATCTGTTAAATCTCGTCTGGGTTTTGTTACTGCATCAATGATCCCTATGCAATCATGCGGGGCTGGATCTGTCATAATTGTAGGTAACAATGTTGCGGGGTTCAGAATGCTGCAGCGTCTGATTTCTATGTGTGGCTGGAATAGCGTCAATTCGTAACCTGTCAGTCGTGCTATGGTCAAGTGCTGAGTCTGGGTTCTGTTTAAAAGAACCTCTACAGAATGTGGAACTTGTACTGTTAACTGATGTCCTAAAACAATTGAATCGCTCTGTCTGATTGCTAATGCTGTTGCTGCTACTGACTTTAAGCATGCAGGGAGTGCCTGAGCTACTGAATCCAATGTACTTGAAAAATAAGCGCAAGGCTTATGTGAACCTGCTTGATCTTGAGTGAGGACTGATAATGCTGTGCCATCATGTTCTGTAACAAAAAGTGTAAACGGTTTGCTGTAACATGGTGTCGCTAGAACTGGTGCTTGACATAAGGCTTTCTTTAATTCCTCAAAGGCTTGTGTGTGTTCCTGAGTCCAAGGGAGGACAGTCGAAGTCGCTGCCTCCTGTGTCGTTAACTGAATGAGTGGTTTAGCTAGAAATGCATACTGGGGGATCCATTGTCTGCAGTACGAGGTGAGGCCTATGAAGGCTCGCACTTCCTTTTGTGTCTGGGGTTGTGGCATATTTACAATTAACTGAATGCGATCGGGAGTGAGCTGTCTCCCCACTTTGGACAGCAAGTGACCCAAGTACACAACTTGCTGAACACAGAATTGTAGCTTCGAAGGAGACACCTTGTGTCCCTTGTCGGCCAGAAAATGTAAAACTGTCAGTGATGCATGTTCGCATTCGGGCTCACTTCGTGCGGTGATCAGCAGATCATCGACGTATTGCAGTAAAGCGGTATTAACTGGCATTTGAATACAATCTAGTTGTCTTTTCAGTGCTTGGCTATAGATGCTGGGGCTTTCTGTGAATCCTTGAGGTGCGCGGGAAAATTTGAAACTTCGTCCATTTAAACTGAATCCGAAGAGATATTGGCTCTCTGGATCAATAGGTACACTGAAGAAGGCGTTCTTGAGGTCAATTACAGTGAAGAACGTTGCTTCTGAATCAATAGCAGTCAATAGGGAAGAGATGTCAGGAACCACAGGATACTGTGGAATAATGCATTTATTCAGTTCTCTTAAGTCAATCACCAGCCGATATACTGGCGGTGCATTGGCATCAGTACGTTTAAGAATCAGAATGATGGGTGAATTACAGATATTGGAGTCGGTTTCTACGACCACTCCTTGGGCAATGAGCTCTTCAATGATTTCCAGTAAAGCCACTACAGCATCGGGTGGTAACTTGTATTGTCTGATTCTGGGTAAAACAATACCTGGTTTAAGTGTTACACGGTATGGTGTGATATGCATACAACCTACATCAGTTGGGCCTTTTGCCCACAAGTGATCTGGTACATTTTTCAATCTGACATCAAATTCTCGCAAGACATAGTGACCCTTGAAATCCTGCAGAAAGAGTCTAACTCCCTCCGGGGAACAGCATATTATGGCTCCTAGAGCCTTCAAAGTCTTTATTCCTAACAGATTTTCTGGGCATGATTTCGTAAGTAACAGGTCTGTAACACGTGATAATGGACCCACAGCCAGGGGAACGGGTTGCGATACCTCATTTACGATAGGCTGTCCTGAAAAACCAAGGGAAACATTCTGTGAGCCTGAGAGGGGTGCCCCTGGGACTTCATCATGGCTGATTGTGGTGCGACTTGCCCCTGTGTCAATTAAAAACTTTCTGTCTTTTCCCAATACTTGACTGTGTACATAAGGACCTTCTTGATCTACAGGAATTTCAATAAGAGGCAAGCCACCTTCCCTCTCTAGGCTGTTTCATGTGTATCGTGGGTGATCGGGGTATGCAGACTGGGCATACTGGTACATCTGTTGCGAAACTTGCTGAGTTGCGGCAATGGGTTGTGGCTGTGGTACCGCTACTGTCTGTGCTGCATGTGATGAAGCATGCATAGGCTGTGTATTCTGCATGGGCTGTTCGTTCTGTGAGGTCTGTTGATGACCATGATCTTGTCTAGGCGGATGCGGCCTTTCTTTAGTTTTACCTGTTGCTATATTATGTTTCAGAACTGGGCATTCATGTACGTAGTGACCTGGCTGCTTGCAATAATTGCATGTCCCTTTAACGGGAGCTGTGGCGTGACCTGTCTGGGTCGCACCCTTTCTCTGACCGTCGGCTGGAACCGTCTGAGCTACTAACATTTTCATTTTCGTGTCTTTCATGCGTTTCTGTTCCTGATCTTGTTCTTCTCTAATTCTGTTCTGATGGTATTGTAGCATCTGTAACATCTGGGATGGCGTATTTGCCTGCCAAGTACTTTCAACTTTGTACACGCGGTTCTTAACTAATGGCAGGGAATTCTCGACTAATTTTGATACAAAAAGATGCGGATATTACTCGCTACTTGGTTTAAGGCCACTATTAATAATGAAACATTTCTCGAATCTTGAATAGAAATCACTAGTATCTTCATCATGTTTCTGTTTACAGGACGAGATGGCGTCCCAATCTTCCTTTCTAGTTGTCAATAATCTTGGCAGAACCTGTACTATCAAACCGGGTAATGCTTTAGTTTTCTCCCCAAGGCCTACCCCTGGGACACGTTTGCTCTCTTCATCTTCTATTTCTGCCCATACAATCTTTTTCTCTCCCACCTCCCATTCTTTTTCCTTGAGTTTCTCATAGATGCCCGTAGGCAGCAGTACCTTTAACATTTTCATGATATCTTCATATGTGTAATCCCCCATCAGTAACATGTCTTTAAGTTCTCTGTGAAAACCTGCAGGGTCTTTATCATGACACGGTACTAGTTTCTTCATTTCCAATAGTTCTAACTTGGTCAGAGGCGTGTGTACATACACACGTTTCAAGTTATGATCCTCACCCATAACTGGGTGTACTTCTCGTAAGGGGTTCTGACTTTCAATGCCATGCAGACGTTCCATATGATACATTTTTCTTTCTGGGGGCGGAGCGGGGACATATTCAGAGCTTACGAAAGTGTTATATCTGTGTCGTTGTTCTAGAATTATTTGAATTAATTTAGTGCTTAAACCTCTCCATCTATCAGTGAGTAGTGCTTCTAATGTATCGTGTAAGGGACCTGGATCAGAATGTTGGTTTCTGTATAACGTGAGGAGGTGCTGAATCATGTATACACCTGCTAGTTTCTGTTCGTCTGGGGAAAGGTTCAGGAATGTCTGCGCTACTGTGTCATCATTATATATATCCGGATTGTCAGCCCATAATACTGCTGACCGAGCTAGTTCTTGTTCATCCATAGAATTGAGTACGTGGTACCCCATTCGGTCTCGAAGCCTTTTATCGGTCTCCTGGAACTGATGTTCAGTAGAATTCGGATTGGTTAGGCCAGAGAGAAAAACTCTCTTGCTTTCTGGACGAATGCCCTTCCTAAGGTAAGTTCCCTTACCTACATACGCTATTGTGTCTGTAGTCTTTTCTGGTTCTTCAGGTTCTTCTTCCCCCTCGGAGGAAGCCTTTTCTTTCTCTTTTTCGTGTATGTCTATCACTGCTTTTCTTATTTTCCTGTACATACTGGCTATGCAGGTCCCCTTATCATGTTTTCCTTCAGATATATTTTGACCCCACCTGCTTAGTGCATCTAATTCATCCTGATCTGTCTCAGGCCTGTCTCGTTCTCTTATTAGGCAATTTATAAAAAAACGTAGTATATATGCTTGAGTGCCAACTTTCTGATGTTCCATGGCATCCTTAATACTGTCAGGGTCTTTCCCAGTCTGAACAAAGTTATATATTCTATCTAGGCGCTCCTTCATTCCTGCATATAACAGCAGAAAATCAGTAGCAGATCGTAACCGTAGTGATGCCATCATCATTCTATCGTTTTTACCGGGTACTGGATCATATCTGCAAACTGTAAGTTGTCCTTTGAGTATGTCGAGACGAGGTGATTTGAACGTGAAAGGACTCTGCAAGTCCCCGAGCTGCAACCTGTGCGTTAATGGCGGGGTCCGGAGACCCCCTGTCGCACCTCCTGAGGCGGAAGCTTGGACATTATCTCTCTGTGGAGTCTGTATCTGTACTTGAATTTGTCTTTTAGTAGGGTCAGGTAGAAGTGGTTTCGGTAGATCAATTTTAGGTGCGGGAAGTGGTGGGGGTGGTGGAACAGGGGGAATCTGTCGTGGTACTGGCGGAATATGATCTTGGGGCGGGTTACCACCCCCGTCCCTGTCGTTAGGCAGGGCGCGGACAGGCAGATTGGTGTAAGCGGGAGCTACATCCTCTAGATAGGAATTCAGGAATATGTCTTTAGTTGGGACCAATGGTGGCGGCAGATTTTTCGGTATTTCTGAAATGGCCTCAGGCGAACCCTCGGCCGCGAGATACATACCGTTTACGAGATTGTTTTGTGCACGGTCTACTTGCTCTGATTTTACTCGGATCCCTTCAGTAACTAATTCGTTTTCTTGAGCTTTATCTGATTCTTTAAGTCTGTCTTCTCTACGGAGTGCTTTTTCAGCACGCTTATGTGATTCCTTACGCCAAAATTCTATGGCGTCTTTCTGAGATTGTCTGGCTTTCTTTTTCCATAATGCTTCTTCTACTTTCATGATGCACTCGGCATCCCATGTTCCGGTAGCGGGCCATCTGTGCCTTTCGTCTAGATGCTTAGTATAATCGGCCCATAAATCTAGATACAATATGGCATCTATGCCATGTTTATGGTACATGAAATTTCCAGGAGTGTCCCTAGGGGGAATAGGAATTTCTTCCTCTAGTATCCCTTTCCTAGTTCCTATCTGCTTTAACTTGTTAAAAAACTGCATTTTGCTTACTTAGTACTGAATGCTCAATCCTTACTGCTTAAATCTAGACACGGCTAGTTACACAAGAACACAATAATGCACATTAAAACAGTCACTCATACAACGACATTAATCACATGAAAAAACATTTTAAAAACACATATGACTACCCCCTATACTAGATGTACTGCTAAACAGCACAGATACACTGCTGAGCACAGTGCAAGAACTGGAATCATCGGATATACTGCTAAACAGTACAGATACACTGTCTAAAACAGTGCAGACCGGACTTGTGTACCCAAACCCGTCTAGATACGTCCCAGCAATGGTACTCACCGGGAAGCACGGAAAACAGAAGGCCTCGGAAAACTCGACTGGACTGGACCGGACTCAACTCGACTCGGCACGTGGATACTTCGGAAAAACTGGTGGGCCTCTTGACACCTCGGACCTTGCTTCTTTCGGCTAGGCTCTGGTCGGGATCCTCCGCACTCCTCACCGCCTCGTCTGGGTGCTGATTGCAGTCTTCGTCACCTCCGTGGGCCAGAGGGAGATACAGGAAATCCTGCCGGTACGCGTAGGCTCCGTCTAACTGATGGCAGGGGACAGAGTTTGCAACGCACCAACCGGCGCGTGGGGTGTGGGAGGGGTCCCTATTCGGGCGCCAGAATGTCGTAAATAATTAATTTACCGTCTTAATTTCTATGCAGGTAAGTACTTAATCAATAATAACTCAAATCGGAAGAAAAAAGACAGAGTCCGTGGTGTTAGAGTTCTTAGGGGTTTTATTCCTTAAAAAGGAATCGTTCCGGAACTGGATATCATGTTCCTGCAACCACAGGGGTTCAGGAAGGGATAGAGCAACATTTTATTGACAATACATAGCTTATATACTTAAGTTGCATTATAGAAACTTATACAGTAGGCGTAACAGCTGAGAGAAACGAGATAAAACACACACGTGTTACATATACGTAATTAGGAGGCGTGAACTAGGCGTGAACATAGAGGTGTGGGCTAGAAACGTCACAGGTAGGTGTCATAGTGGGTGGCACTAAACAGAAATGTTGCGATGTCAGCAGAAATCTGAGGCCTGGATGCGCGCGCAGCTGCATGACGTGTGATTGACGTGAAGCTGGAGGGTGCTGGAGACTTGACATTTGAGCTAGCGGAAAGAGACAGAAGTCTGGCATGTCAGATCAACTCGTACTTCTATCATATCTGATATCTGGTGTTTTAGGAACTGAGTTATCTGGGCGGAAAGGTCTCTGGGGCAGAAGTTATTCTATACTGGCTGAGGGTGCGTGTATAAGCGCCTAAGTGTCTACATGAGAAGCGTGGGGGCATGGGCCTTCCATGGTAGCATGGTAACAGGAGCTATGAATTACTTGCATAGAGACAGTGTGGCCGGGCCCTTTCGCTCTGCAGCTGGGGAATGTTTACTTAAACTAGTAGGCAGGAATGCATTTTCGAGGAGCAGATCAGATAATTCGAAGGTTGAAGTCAGTCTTGGCAGGAAGCAGGCTGAGCTAAGCGCGGTGGGCCGCGCTGGAAGTTAGTCAGAGTTCACGGGTACAGGGGCAGCCTGGGCTGAGGCTTTCGAAGTCAGAAGCCAGAAAAGAGGCTCGGTGGCAGAAATTCAGGGCCTACTTAGCCAGAGCTGAAAAGCGTGTAAAGTACACCACAAAAAGACGTTGGCATGGCATACTTAGGAACTGAATATTCAACCCATTCAGGGTGGGTCTGAAAGAGGACATGTTAACGTTGGACGCAAATGTATTTGCGTCTTCATAGCTGGCACAGGAGGGAAGTTACATGCACTTTAAGCTGGTACATGGAGACGGTGGGGTACACGATAGGGAACACAACTTGACCAAAAATTTATATTTCCTCATCTCAGTGGTGTTAGAGTTCTTAGGGGTTTTATTCCTTAAAAAGGAATCGTTCCGGAACTGGATATCATGTTCCTGCAACCACAGGGGTTCAGGAAGGGATAGAGCAACATTTTATTGACAATACATAGCTTATATACTTAAGTTGCATTATAGAAACTTATACAGTAGGCGTAACAGCTGAGAGAAACGAGATAAAACACACACGTGTTACATATACGTAATTAGGAGGCGTGAACTAGGCGTGAACATAGAGGTGTGGGCTAGAAACGTCACAGGTAGGTGTCATAGTGGGTGGCACTAAACAGAAATGTTGCGATGTCAGCAGAAATCTGAGGCCTGGATGCGCGCGCAGCTGCATGACGTGTGATTGACGTGAAGCTGGAGGGTGCTGGAGACTTGACATTTGAGCTAGCGGAAAGAGACAGAAGTCTGGCATGTCAGATCAACTCGTACTTCTATCATATCTGATATCTGGTGTTTTAGGAACTGAGTTATCTGGGCGGAAAGGTCTCTGGGGCAGAAGTTATTCTATACTGGCTGAGGGTGCGTGTATAAGCGCCTAAGTGTCTACATGAGAAGCGTGGGGGCATGGGCCTTCCATGGTAGCATGGTAACAGGAGCTATGAATTACTTGCATAGAGACAGTGTGGCCGGGCCCTTTCGCTCTGCAGCTGGGGAATGTTTACTTAAACTAGTAGGCAGGAATGCATTTTCGAGGAGCAGATCAGATAATTCGAAGGTTGAAGTCAGTCTTGGCAGGAAGCAGGCTGAGCTAAGCGCGGTGGGCCGCGCTGGAAGTTAGTCAGAGTTCACGGGTACAGAGGCAGCCTGGGCTGAGGCTTTCGAAGTCAGAAGCCAGAAAAGAGGCTCGGTGGCAGAAATTCAGGGCCTACTTAGCCAGAGCTGAAAAGCGTGTAAAGTACACCACAAAAAGACGTTGGCATGGCATACTTAGGAACTGAATATTCAACCCATTCAGGGTGGGTCTGAAAGAGGACATGTTAACGTTGGACGCAAATGTATTTGCGTCTTCATAGCTGGCACAGGAGGGAAGTTACATGCACTTTAAGCTGGTACATGGAGACGGTGGGGTACACGATAGGGAACACAACTTGACCAAAAATTTATATTTCCTCATCTCAGCGAGGTTGCCGGGAATGAAGCCGTCTTAAATGCTTTTAATAATATTACGGGGGAGAATAAGAATTTATTAATAGTGAAATTAAAACAGAGACACCAAAAGATGCAGGTCTGGTTTAACTAGGAATGTACTAAGGCTCATTTGAATCTACAGAAGGTGTGTCAAAAAGAATAGAAGTCGCATGGAAATAAGACTGGCCAGGATTTTGTATAGGCGTGCTTTCAAAGCACGGAAGGAACAAATAAGGGTGGCTGCGTGGCAGGTTCTGCATGATGCGTGCCTTCGGAGAGACAATAATAGCTTTTGGAAAGCAGTTAATGAGCCCTTTTTAGCCTCAAGTGGTATACCATCTGTAAAAATTGCGATAAGTGAGGATAAATGGGTTCAACATTTCACTGCGCTATATAAGATGATAACAGGTCCAAATTGATTTAGACCCAGATTTCTCTGTTTTAGCATTCAATCCACAAGGTACAATGTTTCCATTAGCTATATGCTTCTCCGTAGAGGAGCTCATCGGTGCAATTAATGCGAGTGCAGCTGGCAAAGCTCCGGGGACGGGTGGAGTCCCTGTGGATTTGTATAAATCCAATACTGCGGTTTGGGCTCCATTATTAACAAATGTCTTAGATAGTTGTTGCTGTCACAGCTTTGTTTCCTCATGGTTTAATGCAGTAGTGATCCCAATTTTCAAAAAGGGGGATAGAAATGAACCTAGATGTTACCGCCCAATCTCCCTGTTGGATTCCCTCCTTAAAGTGGTAGGGCGGTTTATTTTAAATAAGCTGTTGTATTCCGTATAATATAGGCTTTACTAAAACATTCCCTTCTATAGGCACAACTCCTGTTGCCCTTATTTAGGCATAGATTTCCCAGTCCTTATTTATGCAAGAACCAGGCACCCCATGTATAGGCATGGTCTTTCACCTACATTCGTTCCCCTTTATGTACCAGCGAGCTCTTAGAACAGACCCTTCTTCCTGGAAAACTTGCCCGGTACAGAACTATTGATTTCAATAAGACCTCATCCAAATGCATGAACCCCTTTTACTTCCCCAGGGTTCATTCCTGATGTCTTTCTTTGTCCAACATTACATCCATACTAACCACATATTACGTCAATGCTGACTATACATAACACCTTTGGGGTATAAATACACCACCTTTTGCTCAGGCAAACTAGAGGAGAGCTTTATTCTAGAGGTGCACATGACTCTCTGCTGGACGCACTAACCAGAGACGCTGTCATCCCGTCTGCAGTGATTCCAGCGTGCAGTGTTCTAACTTTCTTTGCGGGTGTTAGAGTTCGAGTCCAGAACAGAGATTCCCCAACTCTCTCATTCTCAGGTATGGAGCTCATTAGAACTAAGAGGGACTCTTGGCATAACAAACTATAGCATAATATCCTATAGCTTACAGCACATACTCCTAACCACGTACCTACACTTAGGGCTAGGTACATTTGGGTAGAATTAGGTAGGAACGCATTACTCGAGTACTTGTACTTTTACTCGTATTTTTAGCCATATGTTTTATGTATACGAATATATTCATTGAACAATGCTAGAGCAATGCTATTTCTTTATGTTGGAAATACTGTGCATCTTATATCTTGCATACTGTCTTACGATTGTAACAGCTCATATCGCTTACACCAGAAACACAACTGTTCAATAAATACTTATTGAAGCGCCCGTCTGTTATTTCTGTGTAACTCTAGAAGCATAAGCATGCACGACTGACTGAGCAAAACTTTATCTTATTGTCTCCATGATTTTGAGGGATCAGGGTTGTCACGTTATGTGGGTGCCAGAAACTACTCCCTTCTTGTCGCCAAGAAGATTCTAGTGGCCCTGTGAACTAGCTGGTACACAGGAACAAGGTTAGCATACTCGATAGGGGCTTATAGACTCAGTCCTACGCCAAACTTATACTGTATGTGTAGTAATGCTTTGTTATTTTGATGTATTAGAGTTTGTGCTAGAACCTAGTTCTATAGAGAAATCTAGAACCTTTATGTGAATGCAGCCCTGTTGCCTAGCATTGAGTAGTTGCTGTTGGCTTTCCTGTGGGTAGGACGCTGCATCACTAGTAAGTTAACCGCATCGCTGCTGCGGCGATTTTTGCGCTGTGCGGCTTTTCTTAAAAAGCTGCGTTATATGACGAGCTCAGCTCGTCATCAGCACACGCCACCCGTGGCTGATGACGAGCTGAGCTCGTCATCAGCAGCGAAGGGGTTAATAAAGAAGATATTAATCTCTATCAACTGCATCTGGAGTGCTTCTTCCCATTGGCGACGATCCTGGGATCCTGTTAACCCTCTGCTATCAACATTCAACTTTCTTCAGATCATCACTCCGCTATCTTCGTTTATTTGAAAAGGGACCCAAGTTTGTATCTTCATTTTCTACTTCACAGCGTCCTAACACGAAATTGCTTCTACCCAGTTGCAAGTCCAGGTTCTGTTTTCTTTAGTATAGATTATCAGGCTTTGGAAGATTTCGCCTCGTCTCAGCGGCCTGTTTCTGAATGTAAGACTTCTCGCAATCAAACGGAGGCATTTCCTCTTTGAAAGACCGCCCTCCTCGTTTTCTGCCTCTCTTCTGAGAAGTCATCGGTGTCTCAAAGGCCGCGCCCCGTCTCTGTGAGGCTTTCACGCTGAGGAACACGTTATGAACGGAGACGTTTATTATAAAGTAGGCCTTTCTAGCAGTTTTCTTCCCTGGCCTGCACTGAAGGTTTCATTTCAAGTGTCTCCTTTACATGTCAAGTACTTTT
Organism: Lissotriton vulgaris; assembly: GCF_964263255.1. NCBI lineage: Eukaryota > Metazoa > Chordata > Amphibia > Caudata > Salamandridae > Lissotriton > Lissotriton vulgaris. Next base: position 10,858,763 of record NC_141697.1, read on the forward strand.
CTACCTGGAAAGCAACGCTGGAGTCTAGCGCTCGAGCCTCAGCCTTCACAACGGTCGCATCTTTCAAATGTAGCGTGCGCCTCTCACCGTTGAAGCTGCACGCGCTCCGACTCCATCTCGTCTTTGTATTCTGCATTCCTGCGTCACAAGTCCGTTTGCTCCTCATTGGTTGATGATCGTCACAACCCTTCTTCACTCTGATTGGTCCGTCTGTTTTGTTTAGCTGTTGCCTAGATACCCGGCTTTGTCTTCATTCATTCCTCATGCGCTGACGCGCACAGCCAATCATCTCGACAAGCTTACGCGCGTTGATGCGCTCAGCCAATCATCTCAACAAGCTTACGCGCGTTGATGCGCACAGCCTACATCTGGTTTCACTTTGCCCTTTTATGCGCTGATGCGCACAGCTAATCTACATTGTTATTGTTTATTCCTTTCATGTGCTGACACGCACAACTAAACTACAGGGCAATTTATTAACAGAAACAAATGCGCTGATACGCATGGATATTAATCTCTATCAACTGCATCTGGAGTGCTTCTTCACAGTATGTTATCCAAACGTGCAGAACATAGTTAGGGAATAGGAACAACACAACAAAGCTGCAGATATGGGCAGACGATGCTAGTGTCCTTTCAAGCATGCAGTATGGGTTTCGATCAGGTCTGTAGACCATTGAGCAGGGATTAAACCTAAGCATGATAATAAGTAAATATACACAGGCGAAGGAGGGAAGGCTTTTTTTGGCATTCGTAGACCTTAGCGCTGCGTTTGACTGTGTGAGACACAAAATGTTATGGATTATACTGGAGGACATGTGTGTCGATCACCCACTTATACTTTTTATGAGAGAACTGTACAGAAATGCAGGGGCGAGGGTCTGGTTTGGGGAACATGGTAAATGCCCAGCTAAATTTCCGATTAGAAAAGGAGTGAGGCAGATAATTGCCAGGATCACCCGATTATTAACTGTCCAGTTCCAGTTTTACTTTACGCAGATGTTGCGGTTTTAATGGCACATATTCAATTAGGGCTACAAAGAAAAGTAAATAGCTTTGCTACTTTTATGCAAGACAGGGGTTTGAGTGTGAACACTAGTAAAACCTATATGATGAAGTGTGGAAAGAAGAGCATCAAATGTTGCAACATTTTTATCAAAAATAATAAGATTGTTTCTCTTATTTGGGGATCAACTTTGACCATACGTAAAACGTGGTCTGCTGCTGTCCAGGCAAGGAAAATTATGTTTTCAAGAGCCACAGGTGCTGTGACTAATCTTGCTAGAAAATTATTTTGCAGACCAGTCCCTCAACTACTACAAATATACAAATCAAAGTGTCTATTGACAGCTTTGTACAGAGCAGGCATATGGGGGGTCACAGGCATGCAGCCACTACAACTGATCGATAATTAATTTATAAGATATCTGTTGGCTGAGCACATTGCTTCTTTCAGGTTGTCAAAAGCCTTTTGGCAGCTAACAGTCCAGTTTACTTTCTTGGGCATTTTATTGCATGTGAGTTCTGTGAGGGGAGTCACAATGGACCCATATCCCTTCACAAACTTCCTGCAGTATTAAGTCAAGCCAAGGAATGCCCCGACTTGGGTCTGGGTGGTTGGAGCTGCCCATTCCATGATACTCTGGATCTTGGGCTGTAAGTGTTGAACCTGGCCTACACCAACAAGGTGGCCCAAGTACACCACAGTGCCCTGCCCTATCTGGCCTTTGGATACCTTGATAGTCAGTCCTGCAGATTGCAGGGCTTGTAGAACCTTCCCAAGGTGGATCAGGTGATCCTGCCAGGTGGAGCTAAAGACAGCAATATCATCAGCATAAGCTGCACTAAAGGACTCCAATCCAGTCAGAACCTGGTTCACCAACCTCTGGAAGGTGGTAGGGGCATTCTTTAGCCCAAAAGGCATTACAGCGAACTGATAGTGCCCATCAGGGGTAGAGAATGCTGTTTTCTCTTTGGCTCCTGGGGCCATGCCAATCTGCCAGTACCCTGCAGGTAAGTCAAAGGTACTGAGGAATTTGGCTGCCCCTAGTTTGTCTATCAACTCATCTGCCCTTGGAATGGGCAGATGAGGAACAGTGAGGATATCATTTCTTCCCAATTAGAGTGGTTCTTCTGGATTTCACTCGCATATATACTCATTGGTTGTTTCTAGTTGTTTGTTACTGTACCGTTGATGCGTGAGTTCGCCACAAGCTAACATTCATTACCAGTGGTTTGGTGTCCAAGTGCATTTTCTGCCTTTAAAGGCGGTAACCAAGTGTTTGAACTTCCTTCATTGACGTTGGAATCTGGTGAATAATACAGTCAGATTGGCCCCCGAAGAAGGGACCTTCATGTCCCGAAATGCATCGGGCCCCAAAAAACATCATTGTGTTCATTTGACTGGATTGACATCTGTGAATTTACACTAATCAATTATGTTATGATTCTATGTTTTCACCATATATATGAATATGTTCTATATGGTTTTGAAAGAATATGTTTGACCTGAACAACCTGTAAAGATTTACATTTACAAGTTTTATGGTGTTTATGTTTATTCATTATTGATATATTGTGCTCATTTTTTAAGAAAATAGAAAGGTCGCTCTGCGACCACTCGTGCACAGTGCGCAGTGGGTTTACCCTGTTGGTAACCTAATCTATTCTTTGTTGATTGACCCTTGTGAACCAGCTATAGTCTCCACTGCAGCACCACTGTATTTAAGTTGTCTCAAGATTGTTTACCAATTGAATACTAAAGCATAAAAGGTGTGCGCTTCCCGTCCTTAATATACTTGGAATGGGGTGAGCATCTGTCTTGGTGACAGAATTGAGTCCTCTATAGTCCACACAGAACCTCATCTCTCTTTCCAGCATGTTGATGAGGTTTGTGGACCAGAACCACCTGGCTAGCCCAGTGGTTTTTGTCCCCACGCTCCAGCATCTTGATGACTTCAGCTGTGATGCTTTCCTTGACTTGGTCTGATTGTTGATAGATTTTGTTTTTGACCTGGTTACTGTCACCAGTGTCCACATCATGGGTACACCAGCTGGTCAGACCAGGGTTAAAGGAAAAGAGACTTGCAAACTGTTGCAAGACTTGCTTGCAGTCAGTCTGTTGTTGGGGAGAGAGGGTGTCTGAAAAGACCACTCCATCCACTGACCCATCTTTTGGGCTGGAAGAGAGGAGATCAGGGAGAGGCTCACTCTCTGCTTCCTGTTCCTCATCAGTCACCATCAGCATGGAGAGGGCAGCCCTGTCATTGTAGAGTTTAAGGTGGTTCACATGGATAACCCTTTTGGGTGTCCTGCTGGTGCCCAGGCCCACTAAGTAAGTGACCTCACTCTTTTTCCCCAGGATAGGGTAAGGGCCACTCCATCTGTCTTCGAGAGCCCTTGGTGCCACTGGCTCCAGCACCCACACCTGTTATCCAGGTTGAAAGTCAACCATGGCAGATTTTTGATCATACCAGTGCATCTGCAGCTCCTGGCTGTCCTCAAGATTCTTGGATGATTTGTCCATATACTCAGCCATTATGGACCTTAGGCCAAGCACATAGTCCACAATGTCTTGTCTGGGTTCTTGGAGAGGCCTCCTCCAACCTTCTTTCAAAGGTTGGGAGACACAGGATGAGCAAACAGAAGCTCAAAGGGTGAAAACCCCACTCCTTTCTGAGGCACTTCCCTGTAAGCGAAAAGCAGGCATGGCAACAGGACATCCCATGTCCTTTTGAGTTTTTCAGGGAGTCCCATGATCATACCTTTCAATGTCTTTTTGAATCTTTCAACAAGACCATTGGTTTGTGGGTGGTATGGGTTGGTAAACGTGTACCGCACACCACACTCCTTCCACATGTGTTTCAGTTAAGCAGTCATGAAGTTGATACCTCTGTATGAAACCACCTCCTTAGGAAACCCTACCCTGGTGAAGACACCCAGGAGGGCCTTGGCTACTGCAGGAACTGTAGTAACCCTAAGGGGAATTGCTTCAGGGTACCTAGTAGCATGATCCACTACTACTAGAATGAATTTGTTCCCTGAGGCTGTGGGGGGCTCAAGTGGACCCACAATGTCCACACCTACCCTTTCAAATGGTACCCCCACCACTCGCAGTGGTATCGGGGGGAGCTTTGGTTTGCCACCTGTCTTTCCACTGGCCTGACAGGTAACACATGAGCTCACAAACTCCTTCACCTTTTGGTTCATCTGGGGCCAGTAGAAGTGGCTAACTAGCCTTTCCCAAGTTTTGGTCTGCCCCAGATGTCCAGCTAGGAGGATGTCATGAGCTAAAGTTAGGAGTAACTCCCTGTACGTCTGTGGCACTACCTCCCTCCTGGTAGCTCCAGGATTGGGGTTTCTTGCCTCATCATACCGTAATCCCTCTTCCCAATAAGCTTTGTGGGTACCACTGACATCTCCATGTGCTTCTGAAACAGCTTGCTGCCTCAGGCTTCCAAGAGTGAGGCAGTCTAGCTGACCATGGCACAGCTCTTCCCTAGCGGGTCCCCTTGGACCCAGCAGTCCAAACTGGTAAGGCTCAAGCTCCATGGGCTCAGTTCCCTCTAGGGGTTCTAAGTCCTCTCCCTTTGGAGAGTGGTCCTGAGAAACTTGCTGTGTAGAAGCCGGTTCCCCAGTCTTCTTGGTTGTTTGGGCCATACTTTCAGGCTCCAAACCTACTTGTTCACCCTTCGTTTTGCTCTGTGCTCTGGTTTGCACACACACCAGTCTAGGGATACCCAGCATGGCTGCATGGGTTACATGCCCAACCTCAGCCCAGGCTGAAGTTTCCAGGTTATTTCCAAGCAGACAATCAGCTGGCAATTGTGGAGAGACCTCTACCAGTTTCAGGCCAGTAACCTCCCCCCAACCTAATGTCACCATAGCCATAGGGTTTTGGGTGGTATGCTGTCAGCATTGGTGACTGGATAAGTTTTCCCAATCAAGTATTGCTCTGGGGAAACAAGCATTTCCTTCACCATAGTGATACTGGCACCTGTACCCCTCAGGGCTTCTACTCTAGTTCCATTAATGTTGGGGTATTGCAAATACTTTTTATAGTTGGGTGGCCAACCAGCTACAGTGGCAAGCTCCATTTCCCCCAAGGAGACTAGACTAGCTTGAGTATATTCCCAGATGTTATTGTAGGGGCAGTTTTTGCCTACAGTTAAATGTCCCAACTTCTTACAGTTGTTACAATAGGCTAATTGGGACAATTAGGATCAAAGTTTATTCCCCTATAGGGCAGAGGCACACAGGGAGTAGTTTGGGACTCACCCACCTGTACAGGTTTTTGGGTCCCTTTGGAAGACTCAGACTTTTTATCTTGGGGATTCTCTCCGCCTTTCCCCTGGGGAGGTTTTGTAACCACCTTCTTTTGATAACTCCCAGTGGCTGTCCTTGTCACCCTAGTCTTGACCCAATGGTCTGCCTTCTTTCCCAATTCTTGGGGAGAAATTAGACCTGGGTCTACCAAATGCTGATGCAACTTTTCATTTGTGCAATTACTCAAAATGTGTTCCTTCATAAACAAATTATAAAGTCCAGTAAAATCATGCACATTGTGTCCAGTTAACCAACCATCCAGTGGCTTTACTGAGTAGTCTACAAAATTCATCCAGGATGGGTCTGGGTTTTTTTTATATCAAAGTGGAGGGAAGAGGAATAGAGGTCCATTTAGTTCCCCTAGACAGATAGGCGATAATCAAAATAGAATGGACACTGGTATCTACAAAACCTTTGGTTTGTATTTGAAAACCCTCATAGACATCTTGGTTTTATTGTTGCAGTGTATCTTTTATCCGCCCCCTCAGGAGTCAAGGCGTATTCATAGGGTAGTCGATTAACGTGCTGGATGCCTGCCTCACCCGAGGCTACCTCCGGTACAGGTAGAAGTGTCCAGAGATAATGGAAAAAGATAAAAATGGGATAAAAATAGTGTCTCACCTAAGACTTTATTTATTAGAAAAAGAGGGGAAGGCACTATAGATAAAAGAAAGTGCGATATGATGGTAATCGTGTTACTGGATTACCGCATGTCTTAAAAAATGTGTCAACATGTTTCAGCTCTCTCGGCCCAGCCGGGTCTACAGAGCTTTCGTCAGGACAAAACACAAACGAAAAAAGGATAGACAGTTATTAACTCACACCACTTGTGTAGTTTTGATGATAAGTTAGATTCCCTGTGCTGTGGAAACAAAAGCCAACAATATCCATTATATATGTGGCTCCAAACGTGAGGTGAGCAAGCAGACATGTCAAAATTACATGTGGAGCACAAAACTCCTCATCAGGAGCGTACGCCATGCTAGTGGCAATTAATACCGTATCGAAAGAGGAATGGATTAAAAACAATGTTTAATGCAGGAAGTACATTCAGGATTGCAACGTGTGCGATGTTATTTTTATAAAACACCCTCTGAAGTAGGATGTCCGTGTTGGTATAGCACATTGAGGACAGAATTTTAAACCCTTAGTTTCGTGATTTATTTACAAAACACTTCAAAAAGGTGCGATATAATTACCTGTATTGAGCTCAATGATAGCTTCAACAGGGGTCGGAGAGTCGATTGTGGTCTTTGCTGTTGTGGTACAAAGAGCCCGTTATGTTAGTAAAACAGTTATGTCTCTTACCAGGTAGTAGAGATCAGGTCCTGCTGCCATTCTTACCCACAAGGTTTGGCGCTGTGTCCCCTGTGCTGACTCTGCCCCTGGCTATGGGCGTGTCTCGTTTAACCCTTCTTTTAACTTGGGTTTAGACATAAAGAACGGACTACTTGTGGGTAAAGAAGCTCCATGTAAGATGGTTGCCTCCCGATACAAGAAGGTGTACACATTAGGTGTTTATACAGGATTAAATGCTTGATGTTATGTGGATAAATGTCCACAACGATCGTAGTGTATGTACAAAAGGCAATTCTGTCACAAAATTGTGAGTGTAGTTAAAAATGGTTATCACAAAGACTGGGACTCGTGGTTAGTACACACTTGACTCAGTAGAATTGGTGCCACGGGATGTTATCATTCATCCCCACAATGTCTGTTCTGAGACGGTCCACCCACCTTTGTTCTTTTTCAAAAAGGACCTGCTCAGCGTTGTTGTTTTTGTCTGATAGCATTTCAAGAACCGTCCATCTCAAATCGTCACATGAATGTCCTGCTTCCACAAAGTGAGTACACAGTTTGGTGGTGTTTTTCTTGAGTCTTACATTGCTTCTGTGCTCTCCTATGCGGAGTTTGATTTTGCGACAGGTCATGCCCACGTATTGTCGTTGGCAGGGGCAGGTCACTAAATAAATTACATGTGTAGAGTTACAATTTGTATGTTGTCTCTGGGTCCACTATAAGGTGTCTGTCAATTGTAGGACCTTCGTGGTCTTGGTGAACTTTCAAACTCCACAGGTGCCACATGGGTAATGGCCTGTAATTGGGGCCATAGTGATATCTCTGATAGTTGACTTCACTGGTTTCTTTTTTGGCCTAGTATGTACGAGGACATCTTTGATGTTTTTGGTTCTTCTGTTGGCGAATCTTGGCTTAGGCCAGTTGAATTTGCCTGACGTAACAATCAGTTTTTCCTTATCAATTTCTGGACATCATAGGTCGCAGGGCAGTAGGTAGTGACGCATGTGACTAGGGGCCCGATGTAGGTAAATCCCATTTACCGATTTTGAAATACCGAATTTTACCGATTCGGTATTTCAAAATCGGTAAATGGGATGTAGGTCCCAACATCTGGATTCGTTACCGAATCCTTAACAATTCTTTAATTACCGATTCGGTAAATACCGAATCGGTAATGCCCATTCATTCCGATGGGCTTTGAAGCCGATAGGAATGATTGGCATTACCGATTCGGTATTTACCAAATTGGTAATTAAAGAATTCACAAGGGTGCAGGGGGTGTCACTTTGACACCCTCTAGCACCCCCAAAACGGGCATGTGTGCAATGTGGCACACAGACATGCCCTAAGGGCACGTCTGTCTGTCACATGGCACATGTGTACATGCACAGATGTGCATGTACACAGGAATCAGTATTTTACCATGGATTTGTATTCCATGGTAAAATACCGATTCTGTAAGCCATGTGCCAATAGAAAATTGGCTACCCACATAGCATTTTCGGTAATTTTACCGAATCAGTAAATATTACCGGATCGGTAAATATTACCGATTCGGTAATTATTACCGAATCGGTACTTATTACCGATTCGGTAATAATAACGATTCGGTAAAATTACCGAATATGTGCACCTACATCTCCCTGGCCCTTTACCGATCGGAAATGGACGAAAATCGGTATTTTCGGCCGATTCCGATCGGTAAAGGGCTACCTACATCTGGCCCTAGATCCTTAATAGGTTCTTTACAGTTGTTTTGTAAGAGGCATTCGCGGGGATGATGTTTTGCCCGTTTTTTACACTTAAAGATTACTGCTGGGGTGTAATCTCTAGATTGTAACTTTCGACTGAGCTCCTGTGCCTGTTTTCTGTAGTCACTCTCTTTACTGCAGTTACGTTTGTGTCTTAAAAACTGACTGTAAGGGAGATTATCCCGCAAGGGTCGCGGGTGGAAACTTTAATAAGAGAGTAGGCTGTTTTTGGCTGTGGGTTTTGTGAAGGTTTTGGTCTCCAATTTCCCATTTTCACAAAAAATCGTAAGATCCAAGAAGTCAATATGCTGGTTACTCGAGGTGAAGGTGAATTTTGACCACCTATCTCTTCCATTGAGCCATTCAATGAAGGTAGTGAGATCTAGTTTGATATCCCAGATTAGTAGAATGTCGTCAATATAACGCTTCCAGTATATTATACTGGAAACGTAGGGGTTGGTATTGTTAAGGACAAATACAAATTGTAACTCTACACATGTAATTTATTTAGTGACCTGCCCCTGCCAACGACAATACGTGGGCATGACCTTTCGCAAAATCAAACTCCGCATAGGAGAGCACAGAAGCAATGTAAGACTCAAGAAAAACACCACCAAACTGTGTACTCACTTCGTGGAAGCAGGACATTCATGTGACGATTTGAGATGGACAGTTCTTGAAATGCTATCAGACAAAAACAACAACGCTGAGCAGGTCCTTTTTGAAAAAGAACAAAGGTGGGTGGACGTCTCAGAACAGACATTGTGGGGATGAATGATAACATCCCGTGGCACCAATTCTACTGAGTCAAGTGTGTACTAACCATGAGTCCCAGTCTTTGTGATAACCATTTTTAACTACACTCACAATTTTGTGATGGAATTGCCTTTTGTACATACACTACGATCGTTGTGGACATTTATTCACATAACATCAAGCATTTAATCCTGTATAAACACCTAATATGTACACCTTCTTGTATCGGGAGGCAACCATCTTACATGGAGCTTCTTTACCCGCAAGTAGTCCATTCTTTATGTCTAAACCCAAGTTAAAAGAAGGGTTAAACGAGACACGCCCATAGCCAGGGGCAGAGTCAGCACAGGGGACACAGCGCCAAACCTCGTGGGTAAGAATGGCAGCAGGACCTGATCTCTACTACCTGGTAAGAGACATAACTGTTTTACTAACATAGCGGGCTCGTTTGTACCACAACAGCAAAGACCACAATCGACTCTCCGACCCCTGTTGAAGCTATCATTGAGCTCAATACAGGTAATTATATCGCACCTTTTTGTAGTGTTTTGTAAATAAATCACGAAACTAAGGGTTTAAAATTCCGTCCTCAATGTGCTATAGCAACACGGACCTCCTACTTCAGTGGGTCTTTTATAAAAATAACATCGCACACGTTGCAATCCTGAATGTACTTCTTGCATTAGACATTGTTTTTAATCCATTCCTCTCTCGATACGGTATTAATTGCCACTAGCATGGCGTACGCTCCTGATGAGGAGTTTTGTGCTCCACATGTAATTTTGACATGTCTGCTTGCTCACCTCACGTTTGGAGCCACATATATAATGGATATTGTTGGCTTTTGTTTCCACAGCACAGGGAATCTAAGTATAAGTTTACCAAACTTATCATCAAAACTACACAAGTGGTGTGAGTTAATAACTGTCTATCCTTTTTTCGTTTGTGTTTTGTCCTGACAAAAGCTCTGTAGACCCGGCTGGGCCGAGAGAGCTGAAACATGTTGACACATTTTTTAAGACATGCGGTAATCCAGTAACACGATTACCATCATATCGCACTTTCTTTTATCAATAGTGCCTACCCCTCTTTTTCTAATAAATAAATTCTTAGGTGAGACACTATTTTTATCCCATTTTTATCTTTTTCCATTATCTCTGGACACTTCTACCTGTACCGGAGGTAGCCTCGGGTGAGGCAGGCATCCAGCACGTTAATCGACTACCCTATGAATACGCCATGACTCCTGAGGGGGCGGATAAAAGATACACTGCAACAATAAAACCAAGATGTCTATGAGGGTTTTCGAATACAATCCAAAGGTTTTGTAGATACCAGTGTTCATTCTATTTTTGATTATCTTGGGTCTGGGTTTTGTCAGCCCCCCTGAACCTAATTCTGTACTCCTCAGTAGTGAGCCCAAATCCCTCATTCAGAGTCTTCTTCATGAGGTCATAGGGCCCTGCATCTGGCACAGTGAGGGTCAAAAGCCTGTCTCTGCCGTTACCAGAGAACAGTTCCCACAGGAGTGCCCCCCAGAGAGGTTTCTTTAGTCTTCTGATATCACACGCCCTCTCAAGGGCTGTGAACCACTTGGTGATATCATCCCCTTCCTCGAATTAAGGAACAATCCCTTTGGGGATTTTAGGATCATAAGATTGCTCTTTATCCTTATTATTGGTATTGCTGCCACTAGAGATGGGGGCTAAGCCCATCTTTTTCCTTTCTTCTTCTAGAGCCAGGAGTCTGGACTAGAGGTCTAATCTCCTGGCCAACTTGGCTAACAAGCTGTCCTCTTCACTGGGACTGGTCTGAATGTTTTCCCTGGGCCCTGCCCACCTGTGTAGGTCATAGGGTCCGAGAGTGTGATTCTTGGAGTTAAGGGTACATGGCCCCTCCTCTCCCTAGAGATGATGGGCGAGGGGAAGTATCCTCCTCCAGCACCTCTTCTTCGGCTGACTGGTCATCACACTGTTCAGAAGCGTGGCCTTTAGCATACTCAGCCAGGGGCTCTTGGAGCCCTACTTTGGTTGGATGCAGGCCCACTGGTATATTTTTCTAGTTGCATAAGGACCTTACGTCTCAGAAGTTTAGGTGTAAGTAAGGTGTGAGGTCGAGCTCCGTCACCAGGTCCTGTGAAACATTGTCCTCACTAATAGTTGGGTTTCTTTGAGACATTCTAACCTGACAGTTCTAACCCTCTACCCTAACTATAGTGACTTTTATTTTTCAGAAATTCTATTGGGACTTAAGTAAGGCCCTACCAGACTTTTTGTTATTTTGGAAAAAAACAATTAAAGAATTCTAAATACAATTTATGAGTTCTGTTGTGTGATCAAATGGTAACCAAGTAGTCCAACAAATGCAAGTTTGTATCCCACCGCTGATCCACAAATGTGAGAAAGTGGCTCTATATATACTGGACCAGAATAAGGTACAGTGTGTATAGGGTCCACAAACCCCAGAGGTATAGCAGAGGTTAAAGCCAGGTGTGACCTTACTCTCTAAAGTGGTAGCTTGGTCGAGGAGTAAGGCAGTACCAGAGGACAGTGTAAAGCATTTGTTGTATACACTCAGTCAGCAAAAGGTTTCACACACTCGAGGACTGAACTCCAGGCCAATTGTTTGTATATCCAAAGATATAGTTGTTTTATTTTTTAGAACCAACAGGTATCAAAATATACTGTTCTCAATATGAGAGGTCTCAGATGAGTACTTTGCAGAAAGGCAATAAACTTCGTAAACACAATAAGTACAGGGGTTGCAGTAGGCAACACAATTCTACACACAATTTAGCATTGACCTCTATGGGTTTTTCTACCTAAACACGGTTGATTACTTTGTAGATTACTTTGGTAGTTCCAAGACTGGATCCTAGGTTCAGTCCTTGGGTCTAAGCTGAAAACAATTTAGTAAAAACGTTTTAGTTATTGCAGTTATTTTTCAGGAATATAAAGCTGTTTTAAAAGTACACACTTAGAAACTTTTCAACATAAATCTGGCAATGTTATCCAATAGGAGAAAATTGAGGTTGCAGGTAAAGTACGATCTCGTTACTTTTGTAATCCAGTACTGGGCTCTTAGGTCCAGCACTGGGGTCTCAACTTAAAACAGGTAAGTAATTATGTTTCAGTATTTTGTATGATTATTAAAGAATATTTCTAGTTTTCTATAGTAGACACTTAGAAGAAATTTCATAGAAAAGCAGACAGTGGATTCCTATGGAGAAAATACAGGTTACTAGTAGGCCCAATGTAACGGGGTGGACTGCCCTTCCGATGGACAGGACTATGGTAACGATTGGTGGTCGGCTGTTCCCCTTTCATCTGCTTCTATCCCCTCTCAGCAGCAGTCCGCCCGTTATGTAATCGAGGACTGGCCATATGAACAGGAAGGATGGGAAGCAGCTAAAGAAAAGAACCCTGGCTCCTTTAATTGGGGCTTCCAATATGACAAGACTCCTCCCCTTATGGGCATCCTTGCGAGAGGTGCCCAACAAGAGGGAGGAACCAGGAAGTCGTCGGACGGCGTTTCCCGGAGGTGGAGGAAGGAGACGGTGAGCTGAGGAGTGAAAAGTACCCGAAGACTAGGGAGCAAGAAGACGAGGCGGACCGTGAACAGCAGACCAGAGATGTCCGCGTCAAGCCAGGAGGCCAACGGTTCTGCGATTCGCCCCACCACGCTCCCGCGGGAGGAACGTAGCTTAACAAGGTACGGGGCACAGTAGCGGGTTGGGTGGGAAGGTGCCACCAACCTACCGATTAATATCCCAGCTGTATATCGTTAGAATCATCTGTACAGTCTACGACCTTTCCCCGCCACAAGCACTGAAACACGTCCCACAAAGCTGTACATAGCTCTCTCACAGTGCACTTGGTGTCCCTCACTCCTGGCCCTTATAGTATTCAAACCGGAGGCCCACCTTACCCCCTTCTTTGTTTCTTCCTTTGGGGTGCCGGTTCCTGACGAAGTGCCTTTCCAGCTCGCCCTTCCGGATACAATCTGGAGTCCCCACGGAACACCAAAACGGACTCAGCTGTGTTTGCCCGAGAAAGACTAACGAGCAGAAGAAGAAAAGCACATATAAAAGTAAAGCCATCTTTGAAATCATAACTCAAAGCTTCTGACTCAGTGACTCCTCCCCCTGTCGCCCCGACCCGACCCTCACACCCGATAAGGATTGCTTTTGCGGTTCAGTACTGGGCTACAAGGTACAGTACTGGCTTCTCACCTGATCACAGGGGAGTACTTCGGAATTCGGTTGATTTTATATGAGTGTTTAATTTTTCAAAAGTAGACAGAAGATTTTTCGAGTCAAACCAGTCAATGTTATCCATTGACAGGTAAGTGAGTTGCCGGTTTCCAGGTGAGTACTCGGCTGGTGAAGTTAAGGTTCTGGGCATAAACTCAGGGTTCCCGCAGGGTCAGGTAGGTACAGTTGGTTCAGCCTCAGCGGCACAGGGCGGCCAGGTGCAGACATAGTTAGGCCCAATGTTATCCAATGAGGGGCAGGGGGCCTCCGGTTTGTGGCTGCTAGCTAGCAGGCCACGCGGCTGTGGGAGCTGGGCTCCTGGTCACTTTCTCAGGGCAAAGGGGGAAGTAGGATAGGAAAAGGTGGTACGGCCAGCGGCACTCGGGCGGCTGGGTGCAGGGTGCTTTTGAGCCGTCGGGGGCTCAATGTTATTCAATGGGAAAGGTAAAAGATGAACAAAGGCTGCAGGCTCGGGGACGGAGACTCTTCAGGGGAGACCACCACTTCGAGAGGTAAGTTGGGATCTTGGAGCACAGGTAGGTACCCACAAGGAAGGCGCAGGGAGTTGCAGGGCGCCGGGTGCAGGGGTGCCTTTGGGTGTCGAAAAAGCTTACCCTCAGCTGGTCGCGGTTGGGGGGGCCCCTGGTTCTGAGTCTGCAGGCGTCATCTGGTTAGTTGAGGAGGGTTTTTGGGCACTGGACTTCAGGTCCCTGTTGCCGGGGGGACTTCCTCATTGTCTTGGATCACTTGGGCACGGGCCGGGCTCAGCGGGTGCAGAGTGGGCTGGTCCAGAGCTTCCTGGCTGGCACCAGGGGGGTTGTTGCAGCCGAGCCTCTGCTGATAGGAGTCCCAATCTTCAAGAGGGTCAAGGCAGGCAGGTCCTCTGGGTGTCCCTAGGTTGCTGTTCGCTGGAGTCGCTGGGGTTTAGGCGGGAGCAGGTTCCAGGATCGACATGCCGGTAGGGCTGGGGCCAAGCCAGCTGTTGTCATCCTGTTGTTAGCAACTGCATGGCGGGTTTTCTTCTTCTTGATCTTCTTTCTTCTTTTCTTATCGGGATCTGAGGAAGGAAGGTTCAGGGAGCCCCTAAATACTGAAATTAGGGGTATTACATGTAGGGCAAGGGCAGGGACCAATAGGTCCCTGTCCTGGGGTGGGTACACCCCCTAGCTTGCTCCTCTCCTGTGGGAGGGGGGCAGGAGCCTAGCTGTGATTGGACAGGGTTCCCCATCTTCAAGATAGCCGGAGCCCGGGGGCGTGCGTCACCTCGCCTCCCTCACCTGAAGGGCGGTGTTGGCACAGGCTGGCACACCCCCTTCCTGACATGGTTTTTCCCGCCAGTCTTCCCGCCAGAGTGGGGGTCAGCACTGGTGGGGGCCAGTTGCTGGGTACAGCAAATGGTCTGGGGAAGCTCACAGAGGTGGCAGGCCTTTGAAGCTTCCCCCTGCCCATCCTGGGGTGGAGACCTCACCGAGGATGTTCATTGTTGCAGGCCCAGGAGAGCGGGGGGCTCTCCAACCAGGGGTCCAGCAACATGTCTGCTGTGTGGCAGCCTAGGTAGCCTCTCAGTCCAGACATGGACTCTAATATGCCCTCCGTGGTGCATTTTTCATTAAATCTCACACTGGCATCAGTGTGGATTTAATGTGCTGACAAGTTTGATACCAAACTTGTCAGTCTTCAGTGTAGCCATTATGGTGGTGTGGAGTTTGTAAGTCGACCTCCCAGCCCCATATACTCTTAATGGCATCACTGCACTTACAGTGCCCAGGAATGGCCCTGGGTACTGTAGGTGCACAGGGCTCATGCACCTGTGCCCACACCACTGGCATAGGGCACCCAGCTAGATGGGTGACTGATGTATGCTAGGGCAGTGGGTTTGTGGGCAGGGCACACAGGGATGTGTGCCATGTCGACTCTTTGTTTAGTTCTGTACTTAGGCACTCTTCCATGCGCCATGCTTCTCTCCGATGCGGTGCAGTGCGACAGTTCCAGCGGCGACAATCTCCTTCGGAGTTGCGACGGCAGGCACAGCGACGGCAAAACGCTTCTTCTCGTTGAGTCACCTCTTCCAGCTCCTTGCGACACGCAATTCCTCAGAAGTCCCAAAAACAGCAGCAGACACTTCCACAAGAACTCTGGGGAGCTGGGGGGGTGAAGTCTGTTGTCCCTGAGACTTCAGCAGGAAGCAAGCTCTTTTCCAATCCCTTGGAGATCCTTCACAAGTTGAAAGCAAAGTACACAACGTTCCTTTCTCCTTCCAATGGCAGTAAGGCCACTGCAGGCCAATTCCCCAAGCAGCACTTCAGCTTGGGAATAGTCTCTCCCCCGTTTCTTCATGTTTCTCTCCTCAGTTAAGGTTTCTTGTTGTAGTCCAAAGTGATCCAATTTCTTGGGATCAGGGACTCAATATTTATACCGCAATATCCTTTGTTCTCTGAGGGTAGAGGGGCCTTTGCCCAGTCCAAACCAGTTCTGAAGCACTCTATTTACCAGACTTCTCCTTTCCTTTCACAGTGCAAGGCAGGCACATCAGACTCCCCACAGGAGGTGGTGCCAGAAATGTGGAAGGCAAGTACAGTCCTGGAGCACTTTGTTGACAGGACTCCTTCTCTTCTTTCAGTGTGCAGGGCAGAGACATGAGCCACTCCCCAGGGGGTGGAGCCAGCATTGTGGAAGGCAGGCACAGCCCTATTCAAGGTTCAGGTGCAACTCCTCCCTCCCATCTAGACGCAGATCTCTCTATTCACCACCGGGTGACTCAGCCTATCTCCTGGAATTCCCCAGCCCTGTCAATCACAAAACCAGACATAGGAATACACAACCTAGGAGAGGCAGGTTTGAATGCTTAGACAAGCAAATACCCACTTTCTAAAAGAGGTATTTGCAAACACAAAATATTAAAATAACCTTTACTAAAAGATGTATTTTATTATTCTGAGTTCAGGCATACTAAACTCAAATTTCTACCATTTTCTCTGAGACAGTTAGGAGACTGTTTCGGCTGGCCTTCTAGCTTTCTCTTCTTTGTAGTGTTGGTTGTTTAATCTGTTCCTTCATCTTCGCGCCAGGATACTCCGGCAGTAATTGAGCGCGTTACAAAACAGCATAACATAACATAACATAACATAACATTATAAAATGTAATAATTCTAACAGCCCATTCTAGGCTATGGAGAACAGGTAGCCTTGCAATAGTGAAAAACGAAAATGGCTGTAATTCACTATTAGGACATGTCACACATATCAGCATTTTCCTGCCTTCTTCCCTGGGGCCCTGGGGCCTACCGTAGTGGTGACTGATATGAAGAAAAGGAAAGGTTTAGGGACTGGGAAGTGGGTGCACTTGCCCAGTCAGCATGACAGTACCATACTGCACGCAGGCTTTACAATGGCAGACCTTAGACACATTTTACAAGGCTGCTTCTGTGGGTGGCACAGCCAGTGCTGCAAGCCCACTAGCAGCATTTGGATTTACACGCCCTGGCACACTCAGTGCACTAGACTAGGGTCTGACAAGTAAATCAAATAGCCAAACATGGAACCACTGATTAATACATCACTTTACAATAGGGAGCACTTGCACTGTGGCACTGGATAGCAGTGGCAAATCGCCCAAAGCATCTAACACCAGCAAAAACACCCGAGGCAACAGCAAAAATGGAAGGGAGACCCACGCCAATGGTGTCAGGTCTAACAGGTAAAATGCCAATTGGGTTTTAGTTTCAACACAGTTTTAGGGAAGAAACACAGGCCCTGGGTACCTGGTTGGCAGGAGCCCAGGACACATTCAGTCAAAGCACATCAGCAGTCACAAAAAAGTGGGGGTATACCAAGGCAAGAAAGATGGCACTTTCTCACAAGAGGCCGGGAAGCATGGCTCCTATTTCAAGAAAGGTATTGAAAGCAGATTGTCTGGTCCATTTACAAAATCAGAGATGGTCTAAAGAGAGTGTAAAAACAACTGTTATGGACAATCAGCTGATGCTAACATGTTCTGGCATCCAGCCATACTTAGTCCAAGTTCTGGGTAGCTTTGATCGAATTCTTTTGACCCATTTTCGTCTGGGGATTTTTCACAGACTCATTAGCTTCCCAGTTACTAATGATTGGACTAGAAACTTGGTGCTGTGCCCATGTGATGATTCATCAAGCCAATTAACAATGCACATTGTCCTATTTTGTAAATTTTATTCAAGTCCTAGGAAGAGGTTTACAATTCCCATTTTGAAAACTTTGGGCTTAAGACAATGTCGTATAGCATTCCTGATGCTACAAACTCTGGATAATGAAATGTTCACGAAGTCTGTTGCTCCATTTTTTTAAAATGTCATTAGGTTTGGGAAAATCCATGTGAAACTAGAACTTGGCTCATGCAGATATGATGTATTTATCCAAAGTTTATGTAATGGAATGTTTACAAAGTCTGTTGCATTATTTTTAAAACAAAAAAAGTGCTATTAGATGGAGGACAACGATGTGTAACTGGAATCCTTGCTTTTAATCATGCAGATGTGATGTATTTATTTAAGGTTTCTGTGTTCTGTTTGTTATGTACTTTATTGAACATGCGTATTATACTTGTGCTTTCATGATTTAATTTAAAATCGAATATAGCTATCTTTGATTTGAAAATTCCAATAATAAATGTTTTCCAACTCACATTCAGCTACTTCCCTGGACTTTTAAATTGTTTTAATACTGATTAGAACATTGGAATGTTTGGGCGCTCCATTGGAAACAATGGAGTGCTCTGGTCTTCTAACGGCTGGTAGACGCCCTGAGCATCAACATTTTAATGTTTAACAAAGGCCTCTTGATGCCCAAGGGGATTTCAACCCCTTCGGTTCCGTGAGGCCTTTGTTTTACAAATTAGAATATTTGGCCCTCTAGGGGCAGAATTTTCTAAAAGCCTTCGGGCCTTTCGTAGTGGTTTCTACTGGCCTTTAACACTGAAGCAGGCCTTTATTGGCCATGTCGAGTCCGCTATGGCAGGCTTCAATTCTATGTTAATGTTTCACCAGGAGACCTGTATCCTGTTTGGGCAGAATCTGTGGGCCGGGCTTTGCTCCGCTCCTTTGCTTGGCCAGGCTTGGCTCTGCTGAGTCCCCCCCTGCGAAACCTCCATCCTGCTTCCTGCCAGGGGGTGCATTCCGGGTCGGGCTTTGCTCCGTCGCTTGCTTGGCCGTGCTTGGCTCCGCCACACCGGGACCACACCTCCAGCAACCCTTATTGTGGCAAGGATGCCGCAAACGTCATCCGTAAACGCCAGGAGGCGCATAAGGACCATTTGGGGCCGAGTCCCTTGTGAGACCTGTATCCTGTTTGGGCAGAATCTGCGGGCTGGGCTTTGCTCTGCTCCTTTGCTTGGCCGGGCTTGGCTCCACTGAGTCCCCCCCTGCAAAACCTCCATCCTGCTTCCTGCCTGGGGGTGAATTCCGGGCCGGGCTTTGCTCCGCTCCTTTGCTTGGCCGGGCTTGGCTCTGCCACACCGGGACCACATCTCCCAGCAACCCTGATTGTGGCAAGGACGCCGTAAACGCCATCCGTAAGGGCCAGGAAGCGCATAAAGGACTGTTTGCACCTTCGTCCCACGGTAAAAAAACAAGGCAGAAGAAGGGTAAATCTACTGAGGCTCTGCGTGAAAATTCCCGTACAGAGGTAAGAGCCAATGGAGGAGGCGAGTTATACACACAAGCTCCCCCTACGTGGGTAGCCCAAATTATAACTGACCTCCAGAATCACCTGGAGCACCTCATTAATACTCAGACAAAGTTAATTCTTAGTAGGCTGGACAAGGTAGTAACTTTGGTTAAAACAAAGGGGTTGAGTATTGGTAATACCCCGCCCCCTCCAAGCAACATCACAGTAGGGGAGTCTATCACCATAAGTGCGGCTACACTATTAGCGAGCAGCCCCTCAAATGGACATACCACCACTGCCACATGCCCCCCATACCCCCCAGGCACACATAGTTCACACCTAGGTCAGGCTCCCAAGGTTCATTCCACTACCACTGGTGAGGTTACTCCGGGGGTGTCAAAAGTCACCCATCAAGCTATTGTTGATAGACAACCTTCACCAGTACCCCAGATTCGGCGCCAAGTAGAAAGACCAGCCCCCAGGGCACCCACTAACTCTCTACCATGTATTAACTTACCCCCAGCCGCAACCCCATATATAATTATTCTAACAGGGGTCCCGGAGCTGAGGCCAGATCAGACAGAGGCCCATGACGAACAAAACAATGTCCTGGCTGAATAAACATAGGCCTCTAGTAGGTAACGAACAGGGGGAAATTTTGTTTGTACGCAGGGTGAACTGGGTGGGGATTAAATCCAAGGATACCACCAGGGATTGTGTGGTGGTACATTTTAGGAACCAGCGAGTTGTTGATCAAATATTAAGGTGGGGTCCGACCAGTAACTCGAGTAACATTAGATCTATGCCCTTAAGCTCCTTCTACCCTAGGGAAACTCATAATCCGGGTTTGGATCAGGTCGGCCAAAGTAGAAGGGAGTGGAATTTGGTTGGGTGTTGTCGCAGACTTCTATATGCTCCCCTTATGAACCAACGAGCAACATACCTGCAGAACAGATTTGATTCCCTGCAGTGGCGGTTTTACCATTTGGGCGGCGGGGCGTTGCACCACTAATAATTATCGGGCAATTTATTCGAGCGGCGCGTTAATAAAAACCTTTTATTAATGAACGCGCCGCTTGAATAAATTGCCCGATAATTATTAAAACTGCGGGCGGCGTCATGTCTTAAATCACGTGACGTACGTGACATGGCTGGGACGGAGTCTGTACTGCTGCTGCTGCAGGTGCGCACTGCGCATGTGGTGTTTGCCCGGCTGCCTTTTTAAAGCTAAGAACCCAGTGGGCTTTGAAAAGCAAGAAACGCTGAGTACGGGGTTTGCCTAATGCCACAGACCCCAGTGGTCCCAAAATGAGCGGCGTTTTTTTTATGCTCACTCCAATCCTGATGCTGCTCTCTTTAGAGAGCAGCTCTCCTCTGAAGAGAGCAGCGTCATGATTGGCTCCTGCTGGGCCGTTGTTGGGTTGTTGCAGTCTAGTCTGCTCCGCAGGGGTGGGAGCATCCAACGTGGGGCAATGGCAATGCCCAATCAGTGTAATGGCTTAGTGTTAAGCCATTCAGTGATTGGACAACATTCTGCACTCTGCAGTTGCTGGGAAAATCGGGCCGGCCCACGGCCAGTCACCCTTCCTCCTCCTCTTCAGCACAAGAGCACGTGCAGCACTGCAGTCGACTCGTGGTGGAGATCTAGGAACTTGGAGATTTAGAAGATCATCCCCCGACATCCAGTGAGTGACTGTGTGGTGGTGGTACCTTGCGTGTCAGTGCTGGGCAATTATTGACGACAAGACTGTTGTGATTTTTCATTTGGTAGTCAGCATGGTGTAATACTAACAAAATATAAATGGTACTACTTAATGTGTGTGTGCTATGAAAAGGGCCACGGGAACTCTGACATTCTGCGGCTGCAGCATTTTCCACAGACATAATTATAGATTTGCTCCACTTGCCAGAGTATTTTGCATGATTTTTAGATTTCAGCAAAGAAAATTGTTTAGAGCTCAAACAGATCAAAAGTTACTGAAAAAGAAAAACTATGCGAGTGTTACCGCGCAGTGGCACTGGCAGGCCTTGTATTGTGCATAGGCAGGTCCAAGTTGATCATTGCTGTATTTAACCGTCAAACTCAAATTATTGAGGTGAAACAGTGAAGTAATACTGATTCAAAACAAACCTTATAATTTCCCTTTTCTTGCCCTATAATTCAGTTAACATTGCCGCATAATTTGGTCCTCTGCTGATACATAATTCCAGTGGCCCAAACTATGAGTTACAGGCCCATCAACACAAAAGAAAACTATTTCTGGATTGGTGACAACCCCATTCATAGCAGGAAACCACGCAGGTCCATTCAGAGACAATACTTTTCAATGAAATATTTCCAAAGTAACTTGTCCCGCTTCCTAATTTTAATACATTTCAACATTTGTCATGATATGGTTGAGTATTGTGATAGATTTCCATAATTTAAAAATAACTTCTAACATTTTAATTGTATTTCGTCCTCTTTTCTTTGCTGTTAAGGGGTTCTGTTTAGCATCGCTTGAATATTAATACAGAGATTTTCCCAGACTGACGGTCCTGGGAAAGGAGATTGGGCAATGAAACGCTAGTGGGTCGACCTCAAATCTGGGGAACCGGGTTCGAGGCTCGGCAATGACGCTCAACAACATCCTGTGATTCTGGGCAAATCTCCCTGTGCCTAAGAAAAATGAACGTGTCCTTGTGAACACATCGGGTGCTCATGTAAAGCGCTCTTATACCTGATTTTTTGGGGTCAAGTTTGCGCTAAAACTGGAAAAAAAAAATATACATATTAATTTGATGCCTGTTTAGAACCACACTATAGACAAAGCCTACATTCAGAGCGTAAGTTATGTCAAAATTGATGCATATTTATTATACTGAAGAAACAAACAAGAGTTACCTGGTCAAATCGCCTACCTAAGTGTTATGCCATGCCAAAAAAGACCACTAAGCCCACATGTCCTCACAGTGATAATACTGGGTTAGAAAAGTTCCCATCAGCCCACCCTTATTGGTGGAGTGTCGTCATGTGGGATGTAAACCATGAACCATAGTTTCTCCCAATGCACCTAGAAATGATGCGGAGAAAGGTTCTGGACGGTGTTTGATCTGAACCACAGTATTTCAGAGGTAGGACCGATGGAGTGCAGTGCTCGTGCAAAAACAATAGTGAATAAAATTGGCTCCTGAGACAAAAAATATGTTTATTCAGTATTGTCCAGGGTCAAGAATAAAAACAACGCCACATAGTCTAAAATGTAACTATGTCATGGCGTAGTGCGTGGAGGTCGACATGTTTCAGCTGGGAGGACCACTAGTCCAAGCTTTCTTCAGGACCACTAGATGTTACGCATCTGCACTGTGACAAACATAAAGTGTATGAACATTTTGGATTAATCCTACCAGATCTTTGAGCCCAAAGTATTTCCTGGTGTTTATCCAACTGGTCGTGATTTTCCTAAAGTGGAGAAAAGCGTTGTGAGAGGCATTTGTGACGTAGTGGAAATTAAAAAACATAACACAACAGAGGTAGGCAAGGCGGTAGAAAACTTTTCTCCGCCTGTCAGAAGTTACATAGGTCTCCTGATTTGAAACTGATTCAGTTATACAGTGTTGATTTATCTATGTTCTACTCACCCAACAGTCTTTGGGAGCACACCTCACCTCACCCGGCACCCACTCGGGAAAAAGGAGGCCCCGCTCTGTTAGGAATGGAAAAGTGCAATGACCTCAGATGAAAATTCTATTGAGGTACAGAGTAAACATACTCTACTTATCCATATGTCTATACTAACAGATGCTAGTTGATTAAAAAGAAGAAAGAGACTCAACCCAAACAGAAAACATGGTAATGACCAGATTTGAAAATGATGCTGGTTATGAATGGTTTTAATGACTAAACCTACTGAAGAAAGTGTCTTAAGAGCATAGTATAGATGAGATCAAAGGGTCTAAATTGGTGCATACAGGTCTGCAAACCTTAAAATAAGTAAAAGAGAGCTTCAGGTGGTATTCCTAAATGCTGGCTTTCTAGTTTGCAAGGAACCATACCTGTCCGTCGGTACCCCTATGGCCAGCGTCCGAGTGGGAGTGGAGGTGGTTCAAAATGTGAAATCCTCTGTGTTAAATACCCCCTTTAATTGGTTAGTAATGTTTTTGCCCCCAGCCTCGCCAACCTCTATGTCCATCAATTTGAGCAAGATCTCGTTCTCAACCATAGTAATCCCTTCTTCCATCAAGTGATACTATGGAAGAGATACATAGATGACATTTTAATGGTATGGCGAGGCACGGAGAGTGAGATCGAGTCCTTTCATCTATGGCTGAACGAACGCAATCAGTTCCTCAAATTCACGCTGGAATACAGTCACAACAAACATGCTAGTGGGTCATATACTAACCTCTGTGCCACTAGTGTGGATTTTTAACCTTTAGTTTTCAATTCTGTCATGTTTCAATACAACATATTGAATATGACACCGTGCCTGTCAATTGTTTACCCAATTCACTCACTTGTAAACACGTCCTAGTGTGCTTCCACATTTAATTGAGGGCGAGTATTACACAACGGTAACGCGCAAACACAAACTATCACAGCGCGAGTGAACAATGACAAGACTGTTCGTTCCGCGCATGCGCACAATAAGTCATAGCGCGAGTGAACGCTGGCAAGGCTGTTTGTTTCGCGCATGCGCACACAAGCCTGCATTGCGGCCGCTATCGGGGTTACTAGTGAGCGTCTTTTACTTCGCGCATGCGCGTTATATTACCCCTCGAGCGCATGCGCGTTCTGACGAACACGGTACAACACACATATCGCGCTACAACGCAAGCGCGCTGGTTTAACACTGCACACCGGCACAGGCGCATTTAGGGTTTAGTTGCAATGAGGACAACAGTCAGGCATTACTAACCAATAGACATCGCTCTCACATACAAAGTGCCGATTTTCGCGCGCAAATTAACCAATTAAAGGGGGTATTTAACACAGAGGATTTCACATTTTGAACCACCTCCACTCCCACTCGGACGCTGGCCATAGGGGTACCGACGGACAGGTATGGTTCCTTGCAAACTAGAAAGCCAGCATTTAGGAATACCACCTGAAGCTCTCTTTTACTTATTTTAAGGTTTGCAGACCTGTATGCACCAATTTAGACCCTTTGATCTCATCTATACTATGCTCTTAAGACACTTTCTTCAGTAGGTTTAGTCATTAAAACCATTCATAACCAGCATCATTTTCAAATCTGGTCATTACCATGTTTTCTGTTTGGGTTGAGTCTCTTTCTTCTTTTTAATCAACTAGCATCTGTTAGTATAGACATATGGATAAGTAGAGTATGTTTACTCTGTACCTCAATAGAATTTTCATCTGAGGTCATTGCACTTTTCCATTCCTAACAGAGCGGGGCCTCCTTTTTCCCGAGTGGGTGCCGGGTGAGGTGAGGTGTGCTCCCAAAGACTGTTGGGTGAGTAGAACATAGATAAATCAACACTGTATAACTGAATCAGTTTCAAATCAGGAGACCTATGTAACTTCTGACAGGCGGAGAAAAGTTTTCTACCGCCTTGCCTACCTCTGTTGTGTTATGTTTTTTAATTTCCACTACGTCACAATTGCCTCTCACAACGCTTTTCTCCACTTTAGGAAAATCACGACCAGTTGGATAAACACCAGGAAATACTTTGGGCTCAAAGATCTGGTAGGATTAATCCAAAATGTTCATACACTTTATGTTTGTCACAGTGCAGATGCGTAACATCTAGTGGTCCTGAAGAAAGCTTGGACTAGTGGTCCTCCCAGCTGAAACATGTCGACCTCCACGCACTACGCCATGACATAGTTACATTTTAGACTATGTGGCGTTGTTTTTATTCTTGACCCTGGACAATACTGAATAAACATATTTTTTGTCTCAGGAGCCAATTTTATTCACTATTGTTTTTGCACGAGCACTGCACTCCATCGGTCCTACCTCTGAAATACTGTGGTTCAGATCAAACACCGTCCAGAACCTTTCTCCGCATCATTTCTAGGTGCATTGGGAGAAACTATGGTTCATGGTTTACATCCCACATGACGACACTCCACCAATAAGGGTGGGCTGATGGGAACTTTTCTAACCCAGTATTATCACTGTGAGGACATGTGGGCTTAGTGGTCTTTTTTGGCATGGCATAACACTTAGGTAGGCGATTTGACCAGGTAACTCTTGTTTGTTTCTTCAGTTTATAAAGGGGTTTGAGTTACCGGGGTCGTTAAACCTCCCCCTTTTTGACCCCCCCACTTCCTGTTTTCTAGTTTTTATTATACTGACCTATTGTGTCTAGTGTATATGGCTGAGATACCCGCCACCCCCTCTCAACACAATCCCCAAGGATGGGAAACCGGAAACAGTTCTGAAGTCTTTGGAAGACGGGAGGGAGTAACCCTCCCGGCCGTATTTATTAAAATATGAAACGAAATTAAAACATTAAATAAACAGTTTCATATTATGTACAATTTCATTACCACATTGCGATGTTTGGCTAACCTTAACAGATTCTCTAATACAAAGGTTCTCCTAGCCGAACTAACATCCTACAAAACATTTACTTGAAATTTTGAAATTGTACATCCTAACGTTTAAGGGCCAACGGCAAGGTCGTAACCGGTGTCAAGATCCCTAACCCAGAAATATCGCCCTCACTTGTGAGGGGCGGCCCAGAGGCGTACCTCAAGTGCAATTACCAATTTCCCTTGACTTGACGGGGGCCCCAATAAAACTCGACGCCACTTAGAGGTCGTACGAGGACTCGTGTGAGGTATCTAGAAGGTAGCGTAGACCCCCCCCCCAAACCCCACACAACTTACCACATCTGCCGTCGCAGACGTCCTGGCCCCGGGAAATTCCCCAGGAGGGGGCTGTAACCCCTCCTACCCAGGAAGGGGCCTTGACCGCCTTTCCTTTTCTTTCGGCGACCCATCCTTAGAAGGGACCGCCTCCCCGTTGAGGGGCCAATGGCCACCTCCCCCGAGCGCTCCCATCCGTGCTGGGTGACGCCCACTCATAGGGATCTTCCAATTAGTGCTCACCGATCATGACCTTACCGCCCGACCAAAATAAATACGACAATGCTAACTAAATGACTAAACTAAAAAGACAGTAGCAACTACAATTTTATTAAAAGCATGCTTACCAATGAACACTAAAGCAGAATTTCTTTATTTGCGCAACGTAACACAAATCGACCATTCTTTATTACATACTCAAAATCATCACGATAATACCACAACCTGTAAACGAAAATCAGAGTTATCCATCAACTTTATTCAAAAAACCACTTGCTGTCCTCAGGGGCTGGTGGGTGGGTCAAAATTGGCTCTTCGTTCCGTCTCGAGCTCACGTGCAGCGAGGAGGTGCAGCTTCAGAGCACAGGAACAAGAGGATGCCTTCTGATCTTGCTTCTCCTTTTATCCGTCTTCAGGGCGGGCGTAAACCCGCCCCTGCCTGCCCCAAGGGCGTGGCCAGCCGCGTCAGTGTCTAGGCCAACCCACTCTAGGGCGGGAAAAGGCGCGCCCCGGCTACGCCGCTTCGAGCATACCAGCCGAGACTCGCCTCCCGCCCAAGATGGCTTCCCGGGGGGATCGTGGTACTCCGCCATACGTTCGGGGGGACCGAGTGGTCGCCCCTTTCCATATGGCTGAGATACCCGCCACCCCCTCTCAACACAATCCCCAAGGATGGGAAACCGGAAACAGTTCTGAAGTCTTTGGAAGACGGGAGGGAGTAACCCTCCCGGCCGTATTTATTAAAATATGAAACGAAATTAAAACATTAAATGAACAGTTTCATATTATGTACAATTTCATTACCACATTGCGATGTTTGGCTAACCTTAACAGATTCTCTAATACAAAGGTTCTCCTAGCCGAACTAACATCCTACAAAACATTTACTTGAAATTTTGAAATTGTACATCCTAACGTTTAAGGGCCAACGGCAAGGTCGTAACCGGTGTCAAGATCCCTAACCCAGAAATATCGCCCTCACTTGTGAGGGGCGGCCCAGAGGCGTACCTCAAGTGCAATTACCAATTTCCCTTGACTTGACGGGGGCCCCAATAAAACTCGACGCCACTTAGAGGTCGTACGAGGACTCGTGTGAGGTATCTAGAAGGTAGCGTAGACCCCCCCCCAAACACCACACAACTTACCACATCTGCCGTCGCAGACGTCCTGGCCCCGGGAAATTCCCCAGGAGGGGGCTGTAACCCCTCCTACCCAGGAAGGGGCCTTGACCGCCTTTCCTTTTCTTTCGGCGACCCATCCTTAGAAGGGACCGCCTCCCCGTTGAGGGGCCAATGGCCACCTCCCCCGAGCGCTCCCATCCGTGCTGGGTGACGCCCACTCATAGGGATCTTCCAATTAGTGCTCACCGATCATGACCTTACCGCCACAGGCCGGATAGTTGACCGGCTATCCGGACCCCCCACAACACTCCTACCTAAAGGTCATGGTGTAACGTTTTTAGCCATGCTAAGAAGTCTCCTATGAGTAACTCATTCCCCACCCGAGACAAATGCACTCCATCCCCCAAATACATACTGTCATCATTAATACACCCATGCGAAATAGAATGCAGTGTCTTGGAACGGAACAACCTACTCACTTTGTTATTAAGCTTTCTAACAGAATGATTTAAAGCAGGAACCGAAATAGCCCCCCGCCACCCTTTTCGTGGGATCATATGGGACCACGCAATTGTGCACCCTGGAACTCTCCTCGCTAACCAACTTACAGTGGAAAGCATCGCCTCAAGAAGAAGTCGTCTACCAGTGGTGACCAAATCATTACCCCCAAGATGTACTATGACTACAGACGGCGGTGACCTCGTCCGCCTTAGCAAACCCTCAAAAAATGATTGAAACTGGTCAATACAGAGACCGCCTCTTCCGTAGAAGGACACACTGTACCCGTATTCCCCAGCTACGTGAATCATATCACCTGCCTTGAATACGTCTGCGGCACGTCTCACGTATGAGTGGCCCACGACCCACACCTCCTTTTTCACAGCCGGTGATGTCTGACCGCTGGCCCGGTGTTGGGTCGACTGCAAAGTTCGCCCCGCCTCGTAGGCTTGCGCAACTGAAAACCAAACAAAAACAAGAAGCGTGAGTACATTGTTACAGCTTCACAACATGTGCAACCGCACATACCTTTTATAACAATTGGAGGACCAACGCCCCACCCGTTTAACTTGTTCAACATCCAGACCCCTGGCTGTAGCTTCTGTAGCAGCCCCTATGCGAAAGGAATGGGTCCCAAACTCGCCCGGGTTCAAGCCCGCAGCGGCCATCGACATCGCAAGCACCCGCTGAAACTGAAACTTTGTCAGTGGGGTGGCGTCAGCGTGTCTCAACAAGGTCCCCCCCCATGATGCCACCCTTCGTGCTAAATAATCTTCTAGACACCTTACCGGGCACATGGAGGACCCGGGAATCCTGCGTATGATTACGCAGTCACCCCTCCCACTTTGATCGGTCTTGGACCTGACAAATGAGACCGTCATCGTCTCCCCTCTGATCTGGACGTGCTCATGGCAAAATCCTCCTGTCACATCCTGCTTGTTCCTCGCCACTATTTCGCTTACCCGCATAGCCCCATGGAATGCCAGCGTAAAAGCGGCTCGGAATAACACTGTCTCAAACTGAGATGAACACGTAGCAGGGAGTCTGGATAATAACTGGGCCAGCCTATCCAAACCTATCGGGCGCCTCTCGTCTACTCTGCGACCCTCAAGGCGTTGCCACCCCCGTAGCGCTTTCTGTACAACGAAAGACGCTGTCGGGTCATGGATCCCATGAGCCCTAGCAACAAAGGAAATGGCAGCCCGATGCCTCTGAGCCGTGGCCACCGATTTCCCGACCAGATGTAAGGACATCAGAAAATTTACCACCCACTCCTCCTGGCCCCAAAGCTCCTCTCTATCAGTCCCCAAAAAGGCTAAATAGGACCGGAACGCCCCTTCATATGCCTTCCTCGTCCTGGGTGCTAAACTCTCTCCCACGAGGTTACGAAGTTCGGGGCACCGAGAGACCAGAGAGCTTCGGGAAAGGGTGCCGGCTCCGGGTCCGCTGTGGGAAGGAAACCCCAGAAAGCCTGCATACGAAAACGAGACAGTGCATCAGCCGCCTGGTTCATTACCCCTGGGACATGTCTTGCTCTGAATAGCACATTCAATTGCATACACAGTAAAACAATTTCCTTGAGCAGTCTCAAAATCCATTTGCATCGTGCTGCCTGACTATTGATACACTCGACCACGGTCATATTGTCAGACCAAAATACCACAGAGTGATCTTTGAACCCTTCGGGCCAAGTTCTCAGGGCCACTAAAATGGGGAAAAGTTCCAGGAAAGCAATGTTACTTGTCAGTCCACTGTCATGCCACCATGTCGGCCACTTTTGTGGAGACCATCTTGTGCCGAAGATGGCACCGAAACCTATGCTCCCTGCCGAATCTGTCCACAGCCCCAGCTCCTCAGAGGACACGGCCGGTTTGTTCCAGACGACTCGACCATTGAAATCCGCCAGAAATGCCAACCAAATGCGCATGTCCTGGCGGACCTCTGCCGAGAGCCTTGTGCGATGATGGCACTCCTTCAGGCCGACCATGGCTTGAGCAATCGAACGGGAAAAGGGGCGGGCCATTGGTATAACCCTCAGGGCAAAATTCAACTGGCCAACTAACTGCTGTAATTGATGCAGCTTAACCTTAGGTCCACTTATACACATTTGCAGGGATGTCCTGAACTTTGACACTTTGTCAGCTGGTAAACGAAAACAACCTTCTCCGGAGTCTAACTCGATCCCCAGAAACTCGAGGCAAGTGGAAGGCCCCACAGTCTTACCTGGTGCCAATGGCACGCCAAACTGATTCATCAAGACACAAAATTGCGCCAAAGCCTGCCCACATTCCGGATCCCCGGCTGCCCCCAGGAACAAAAAATCATCAAGGTAATGCATCACATGTTGGAAACCCGTCTTCCTTGTGAAGACCCATTGTAGAAAACTACTGAATTTTTCGAAATAGGCACAAGATATAGAGCACCCCATCGGCATACACCTATCCATGTAATAATGACCCTGAAACATGAAACCTAGGAGACGCTGATCGTCTGGATGTACCGGGAGCAACCGGAACGCTGACTCGATATCAGATTTTGCCATCAGCGCCCCGGGCCCCAGGCGATTCAAAATGGCTACGGCCTCATCGAAGGATGCGTACCGCACCGAACACACTTCCGGGTCTATCGCTTCGTTTACGGAAAGACCACGTGGGGCTGATAAATTATGTATCAGCCGAAACTCACCCGGGTCCTTCTTTGGGACCACACCTAGAGGGGAACAAACAAAGTTAGGAACCGGCGGTACACTAAACGGACCGGCGACTCGACCTCGAGTAACCTCCTTCCTGATCTTATCCTGTACCACGGTCGTATGCTGGAAGACCGGTAGCTGATTTTTACATTTCTCTGCACCTTGGAAGTCCCCCACTGGGATGCGGAAACCATAAGAAAACCCGTTCCGCAACACCCCAGCAGAAGTACGATCCGGGTATTCACTGAGCCAAGGAATCATTGCCAAGGTATCAATCGGGGTAGGTAAAGGCGCCCCTCGGACTATGTTAGACCTGTTTGGCGCCTCCTCTACCCCCGTTATCACCCGGTTTGGCTCTGCACGTGGACTCAGGATGGGATGATTGCCCACACCCACTACATTCGTGTCTAAATTTGCACGATCCCTGGGGCCTAGTACATTTACCCCTGTTGAAGTTCCAACAAACCCCCCTTTTTCCTGTATTGCCGGCAGGCCTCGAGTAATTGTCGGTACCCGCACCTGATCGAAAGGGCGTCCCCGCATACTGGCGGGAGGATTCGCCAACGTTACTCCCTACTAATGGCAATTTTAACATACCAGTATCCTTCATTTTGGACCATGACACAGAATCATAACAATCCCACGTTAAATTTTTAGCATGTTCTTTAGCCTTTCTAAACAGGTTATCATAGCAGAACCAATGATTACCCTCGTGTGATATCGAGTACCCCATGATTCGTGACTGATAAATCGGCAATTCGGGTAACAGATCGGGCCTTCGTTCCCCCAGGATCGATGTAAAAACCCCCCACGCTTGGCCCCAATTGCCAATGTTTTCATTTACCTTAAAGGCGGCCATTTTTGCGCGCCAAACACTCGGATGCATGAGATCCTTCTGGCCCTTAACATGCTCCATCTCATAGTGATCAGTAAGCAACCAGAAGATGTTTACGTACTCCCCTGCCCATATCTTCTCTTTAATAGCCAAAGGAACATGCTGACCCAACTTTTCCCTACGAGAGGGTGCTGACTCATCCCTCGCAATCGGCAATGGCCGCTTACCTGCACCGGACGTTGCCTCTGCTACTGAACCCGTCCCCTGCGGCTTCTCTACTGCGGCAGCCGGCGTGGACACCTTCGCTGCTTCCCGTGACTCACGCAATTGCTTCATCAGCTCTTGTGCGTCGACAGCCGTGGCGCCCTCGCTACCTTTTCCCAACCACGCTGCTAATTGTGCTGCCAGCTCGGGCGGCATATCTTCCCCGGACACGGGGGTGACCACAACGGGAATCGGATTCCCTTCCTCCGGCACGGGAGTGGGTGCCTCGAGCGGGGTACTGGGACCCGGGTTGTCTCCCCCAGCTGCTCCCCTCCTGGGCCTCTTGTTTTTCCCTCCCGGGGCTGCTCCCGCCAAAGGACGTTTCGGTCCCCCTTCCTCGTCTTTATCCATTCGCCTCTTTAGGTCGGTCACCTCCTTCATGAGAACGCGCAGCATCTGGTCAGTAGTCATGCGCTTTCCCGCCTTCTTCGGCATTCTCCAACAGAGTATCTGAAAAACAAACAAGAACGATTACAACGCTCAAAATTGGCTCTTCGTTCCGTCTCGAGCTCACGTGCAGCGAGGAGGTGCAGCTTCAGAGCACAGGAACAAGAGGATGCCTTCTGATCTTGCTTCTCCTTTTATCCGTCTTCAGGGCGGGCGTAAACCCGCCCCTGCCTGCCCCAAGGGCGTGGCCAGCCGCGTCAGTGTCTAGGCCAACCCACTCTAGGGCGGGAAAAGGCGCGCCCCGGCTACGCCGCTTCGGGCATACCAGCCGAGACTCGCCTCCCGCCCAAGATGGCTTCCCGGGGGGATCGTGGTACTCCGCCATACGTTCGGGGGGACCGAGTGGTCGCCCCTTTCCATTATGTGTTATTTCAAGACAGATATATTTTTAGCAAGATTTCCTGATTGAAGCTGTATGTATTTTTGCCGATTTTATAATGCTAATGCATCCCCATAGAGAGCACGGCTATAACTTGGCACGCCTGACTCTTTGCACAAACAAGTTCCCAGGCACCTTTGACCTCAAATTCCGCATCACCATTGATGTTTTAAGTAACGTACAGACGTATGACGTGTTATTATTGTGATGACCCTTTGGCACCCTTCCTGGTTACTGCTGCTTTGATCTCAAGTGATAATGATATAACTGCGCATCCAGATGGCGGGGACCTGGGGCAGTCTGATTGTCTTTTCTGCACCACATGCCAGTGCTACCAATGCAACTAAAACATCACAGACTACCCTGCTTACCCAGAAATGTCGCTCTCCTAAAAAAAGAAAAAATCATACATTGACTATCAGTTTGAAAAATCTCTGCACCAAGGCTCTCACGAGGCAGAGACATGCAATTAGTATGACCATTTCCTGCACCTACTGTCGTCTCAGTGCTGCACTAGGGACTAAGGAGACCATTTTCACTTACTGTCAGAGTGAGGGTCTCACACTCTGAAGACCAGTCTCACCAGCTGAGGTGAGTTTGTTTCACATCTCAAGAGCGCTGTGCAGTACTGGTACTGTGTCACTCAGCATGTGTCATTTAAGGGTATGCCTTATTCCCCGCCATCTGTTTGAGTACACTGTCTGTTGGGTGATCTTCGATGTGTGTTTCCGTATGGTGGACACCTTGCCTGGGGTACTAAGCGCTATATAAATGCAATGTTGTGTAATAAAAATTTCAGTAAACCCACATTCTCAGCATGTGCACTTTCAGTGTGATGCATGTGGTTTAACATCACACACCCTCACACATTGAGGGCCTAATTATGAGTTTTGGAGGTATTATTTCCCTGTTTCGCATAAGAGCACACACACAGCCTTTGGTATCACATATCCTTTCTTGATGCCTACTCACAATGATACTGCTCTAAACTGCGCATCACTGCATGGCAGTTTCAATGATTCCTTAACTCCTGGGTTTTTCAAAGCCCAGAGTTGTTTCTTTCTTTCACTCAATCCAGGGCCGTCCAGATCCTGTGTAGACTGCAGGCGCGCGCACTTATGAACCTGTAGGCCTTGAAACACAACAGTGAGGGCATCTGTGAGGTACTCAGCAATGCATTGTGTTTCAAAGTCTGTTATGAAGCTCTGTGGTTATGCTGAATAAGCAGCTACCTATGTTATATGACACCACTTTATTAATGTAATAACTGCACTTTCACAATTGCTTTATTAACCTTCCTGCCTTCTCAAATTTGCTTGAAAATGCACCATTTGTCCACTCTTTTTTCAAAATTTTCTCGGGTGGAAATCACCCCGAACCTTCCTTAGGGGGTTCGGGCTCGCTCGCTATGCTCGCTCGCTACAGTGCAGTATGATTATCATTTTACGCCTCACCACTTTCAAATGTCACCAGCCGCCACTGATCCCCTGATGTTGCTGGAAGAGTTGGACTGACTAGGGAAGGACACAATCCGACAGGAGAGATATGGTAGGGAAAAGAGCCCCGAAAAAGATAAAGCACAAGCTACAATTTTTGCCCAGACCGATTCACTACAGATAGTTACTGAGATGATGGCTGGGACCCTAGAGGACCCACAAGACAGCCTTGTTGCTGAAATAGAATTAAAGGGGCTGGATAGCATCCCGTCATGCGCCCGGCAACTGAAATTACATTCCCTACTTGAGCCCAACGAAGCTCCGATGAGTGATAGGATAGTAAATAACAACCTTATCACACCCCCTGTAAGGATGACCAAAAAGCAGGAGGGGTTAAAGTTGCTATCCTGGAATATTGCAGGACTCATAGCAAAATTTGATGACCAGGAATGGAAGCAGTATATCACCAGGTTTCATGTAATATGTTTGCAGGAAACCTGGGTGATTGATTGCAACCCTTTCTATCCGTCGGGGTTTAAATGTGTTTCAGTCCCTGCTCAGAAATCAGCATCAGGGAGAGCCATTGCGGGGCTGACCATATACGTGGACTTGCAGGTAGAAGGAGAGTGGACTAACCTGAATTGGCCATCACATAACATGCAAGCCCTGGGGGTTACACTCAAAAGGGTTAAATATCACACTGATCAATTGGTATAATGCCGTGCGAGCCAATGGGAAAGACCACACAATA
This sequence comes from Lissotriton vulgaris, assembly GCF_964263255.1. Classification (NCBI taxonomy): domain Eukaryota; kingdom Metazoa; phylum Chordata; class Amphibia; order Caudata; family Salamandridae; genus Lissotriton; species Lissotriton vulgaris. The sequence continues at coordinate 10,893,248 of NC_141697.1, forward strand.
AAAAATTTGGACACTCGCCTAAACACTGTGTCAGTAGTAGGGGGCGGTGCCACCAGTTTTTGTTTTAGCTGGTGACTTTAATTGCCACCTTTGCACGATCCTGAGACCAGTCAACAAGAATTGGTCCCGATGCACGGGGGAGGATGGTCCACACTTCCTGCACTCCCCTGAGGGGATGGATCTGGATAGGGTGTTGAAAAGTCATGATTTGGTCCATACCATTGATCCCGTGGAATTGGGAAGTGGATGGGAGATCAACCCCACATTCAAGGGTAGAGGTTGTCATTCCTATATTGATTACATTATAGTCTCCAGTATATTTAAAGTTTGGGTTAAAGGGGCATATATCGAATGGAGCATATATAGTGACCACAACCCCCAGTGATGGAATTAAAAGGTCCACCCACCAAAAGTACCTCCTGAGGGGTAGGCAATATAGAGAGGGCAACGGACCAGGAGAGGCGACTTAGATGGTCCAAAGTAAATGGGGACACCTTTTATAAATCTTTAATGGTGAAAGGCGGAGACGCATTTAAGGTGTGTCTTGATCCTTCCATTGAGGGTGTCGCGGTTGTAAATGCATTTGAGGATATGGCGCACCTCATTGATGGATTACTAAAGATCACCAAGAATGTGAGAACAAATACCACCCCCAGATAGTTCGACAAAGACTGCTCATGGGCACATAAAGCCTGAAATCCTTACCCCGGGATAAGTCATACATCGCCCAATGTAGGCTTGCTTATAAAAAGGCATTAAAAAGCTGGAAATATTGCCTCCAATTGCAGGCCTGGGAGGACCTAAGGGAGGCAGCGGACAGAAGGGATCTGACAGAGTTCTGGAAAATCATAAATAAACCATGTTTTCAGGACGTAAATGCCCAAGAAATATGTAACACAATTCTCCCCGAACAATGGCATAACCATTTAAAAAATTTGTACAACCATACTGGCGAAAATAACGAGGATGTCAGGCTGGGCTCCCGGTGGGTTGTAAAGATTGAGTTTACCCTGAAAGAAGTAGTAGGGGCCATTCAAGGCTTATCCAAAAATAAAGCGCCAGGCCCAGATGGCATACCTCCTGACCCCTACCTAAGCCAGGTGGAGCTGTGGGCCCCCATCCTGACGAGGGTCTTAAACGCAGAGGCCGAAACTGGCCTGCTGCGCTCCTGGTCTTCAGCAGTAATATCGGATAAAGAACCTAGCTTTGTTTTTTGAAAACACTATCATAGATGGATGTGAATTCCAGAATAAAGGGGGGGAAATTACCCTTTATTTTGAGTCCCCTCACTCACGAAGTTGCCTCACTGTGACATGCTTCATCATAGGGGCCCTCCCAACCCGCTGCGGGTTGAGGCGTGCTACGACTTGCGAGATACGTAGGAGCACTGTTAGTGAGGACTATGTGTGGTGTGAAGTGATAAGAGAGTGGAGTGGTGTGAATTAAAAATATATTATTAGTGGGCAAAAAAAGACTTTTATTAGTGCGTCTAGCAGATATATTAAAAGGTGGGGTGGATTTCTAAGTAAAACCGGTTGACTAATGGGACCGGAAACCTAGTAGATAGCCAACTAGTTTCAAGCTGTACCCCTCAACTCTTCCTCAGGACATCACAAGGACCAGCCCTGTGATTTCCACTCCAAAAATGTGAAATATGCCTAACAATGAGCAAGAAATGCTATATATACATACGACTCTTCAGTAATACTGTGGTCAATCTGTTGAAAAAGGAGAAACAAAGATTATGATACAATGACTCGCCGTATGACTCCTCTTTGTGGATACTGAATGCGTAAATGACTAATCAAAAAGGTCGTGCTTCACTCGTTCAGACCTGTGAATATAACGATATTGTGTGACTGAAATAAAAAACACCATATATACATAGTTTTCCTAGGCGTGCCATGTTGCCTCTTTTCTGAAGTACGTGTGCAAAAGTAAGCTTGTGCTGGACCCTAAACGAGTAAGTGGTGACACACGAACATAAAATCACATGCAAATCACAAAGGACAAAACATTACACATATGTTTATGTGGGCTTGAATAAGCCTCAAGGTCACTTTTAAGGGAAAGAGAGCTCCGCGTGGTCCATCTGTGGTGGAAAAAAAGTTTGTGTTACTTTCCGACGCTGTTCTTACCGGGGTCAAACGGGCGTGCTGTGTATTTTAATCATAGTCACTCCCATTTGCTTCGTTGTGCCTGGCGGGGGTAAAAAGGTCTTACTTGGTGCGGACGTACTCCCTGACGATAAACCTACTCTGCGTCCCTCGCGACCGGTGAGTTCCATGTCGGGCAGGGGCGCTGGGTAATATGCGAAAGAAGCCTAGCCGCTCTGCTTCGGTTTGGAAGCATAGAGCGGGAACTCTATTCAAGATGGCCGACCCACATTAGAACAGTGTGGGGGCCATCTTGGAAAAGCGGATGAGGTAGGAATGGTTTAGGTAATACACACACAAACCATACAGACACAGGGGATGGTGAGACAATCGTGACAATCTGATGGTCATCCTGAATAAAGGAATTATTAACCAAGTCAAAAATGATATTATAATTAAAAGGAAAAGGACATTTAATAAAGTAATAACAAAAAATATGCCCATATGTGAGAGGGAAATAAAAATGGAATGACAAAAAAGTATAAAGTCGACCCAAATGGGGAATGAGGAATTAAGGTCGACCATAAAGTCGGTCCAAGAAGGGAAATAATTATTTATAAAAATAAAAAAAAATTGAAAAAAGAAAAAATATAAAACAATGAAAAACGAAAGAATGAAGGGTTCACCAGTAGGTGAGAGTATTAAAAACCTTCTTCTTTCACGGTATAGCAATATACTGAAGGAACTCAAATTGAGGGCACAATGGTTCAAGAAGAAACTAACAGAAAAAAAAGGCAGGATTATGGTCTGCGTACTTGACAGGCAAAGGTTCATGATTGTTTAGACAGTTGGCCCCAAGGAATAGCATCATTTAATCCATTGTGGTCAGTTTTCAATTTGTACACCCAGCGTTGCTCTTTTTCTAACAGACGTTGTTCGAGGTTTTCGTGGCCGCTCATGTGTTCAAGTATCACCCATTTCATGTCATTGGGTGTGTGATGTTTTTCAATGAAGGGAGAAGTCATCTTAGTTATATTTTTCTTACATCTAATGTTACTTCTATGTTCCACTATCCGGGTGCTTGCCTTTCTAGTGGTCATGCCGATGTAATGAAGATTACAGATGCAAGTAATCTTGTACAAAACGCCTGAGGTATTGCAGTTCGTGAAATTTCGAATTTACCACGTCATCTTGTTATTGAATTCAATCTTTTTTAGGTCTCGCTGGTGTTAGCAGCGCATAGCGCTGCTCCAGCAAAAGACCTATTGATGTGGTTTTGCCAGGAATGGAGGACAGGGGGGTGGTTACGCGCTTTTCCTTGGCGATTTGACCTCGTGGGCGCGCACGCCCAGCCCGGCCCGTGCATATCTCCTGTCCCACATTCACAGCCTCTCTCAATCGCACGCAGACACAGCCACACTCACGCATGCGCACAAACACACACACATACACCCACGCCGGCACATCAGGACGCACTTACACAGACACACAGCCCCACATATACACACGCACAGCTAACAGACACACAGTCACACATATACATACACACGCACAGCTACACACACAGCTACACCCATACACGCGCACACACACGCACACACCCCCCACTTCTCCCCTCCCCCCTCCCCCCCCTCACCGGCTGACGCTGAGACTCAAACCTGGCTCCCATTCCAAATTCAGATACTATGGCCATTACCCTCTCCCTCTCCTGCTTTGACTGGTACATTACATATTTCTCAGGACTGAAAAGTCCAGAACACTTTCAAAGAGGCACAGGGTCTTCTCACCTGTAGGTGCAGTTCTTTCTGATGCCTCCTGAACTCTTAAGTAACAGTGACAGGAGATTCTCCGCAGCATGCGGCTCGTTCTAGTGATGTCATTCACACCAGGGAGGTAACTATGACCGCCATCTTGAGTGTGGCAAGACCCTCCCAGGCTCCTAAATGCGGGCTGCTGTCAGGCGCTTGCACTGGCAGTATGATATGAATTAGCGCTCTGTGCCCTGCTCTGAGAAGTCAAGAAATTGAAACTTTCACCTGCCCCGATCGGTTAGAGGCCGTGTCACGTGTGACATTTTTATGCGCTAGATTCGTCCTTGGAATGGTTTCTCAGGTAAAATTGTAAACATACGCAAGGAGTCTAGCATGTGTTGTAAGATAAAGAGCCAGGAATTGTTAGTATTTGTGTTTGTTCTTTTTTAACTGTAGCAGCGTTCCGAGACTTGAGCTCTCAAATGTCGTACTCATCCTCTCGAAGTTCTTCGTGTGCATTCTGGGGGTTGGAGTGTTTATTTTTTAACGGGGTAAAAAGAGGTTTCAGGTCCTAGAATGCCATATAAATAGTCATATCTGATATCTCCATGTTTCTTCAAAAAGGACGTCTTCCAAAACGTTTCTGTGTGGGGCAAGCTAGTATAAAGACTTTCCACATCTAAACCGATGAGAATGTTTCTGGTTGGATCAAATGGAAGACCCTGGAGCAGAGAGAGAACTGATTTTGTGTCCTGAAGGTATGTATCCATTTTTTGGATCAGGGGTCTGAGAAAAGCGTCTGCAAATTTTGACAGGGATTCAAGGATTGAGTTTATTCCAGAAACAATGGGTCTACACGGTGGTTGGTTATGGATTTGTGGATTTTTGGTAATGCGTAGAAATAAGGTACCACGGGGTCGGTGTTCTCAAGGAAATTGGCTTCTTTTTTAGTCAACCAGTTGTTGACTGTTGACTCTTCAACCAAATAAGCAATCTCTTTTCTGAGACGGTTGGTTGGATCATCAGTGATTCTCACGTAATTCCATCTGTCAGCTAACAGGTTTTGGCATACTTCTCTGTAGGAGGCAGTGTTTTGTAACACTATTGCGCCTCCCTTGTCAGCCGGTTTGACTGTAATTTCTTTCTTCATGGTCAGATTTTTCAATGCCTCACTCTCAATTTTGCTCAGGTTATGGAAAACCTTGATGGTTTTTGGGTCAATTTCGCCAATGTCTTTCATAACAGCTTTCTCGAAAGCTGAGTTCCACTGGCAGATTGGCACTGGGTGGTGTAAAGCTGGATTTTTTGTGTAGCCCTGGGTCACTGGTGCTTTCTGTAGTCTGCGGTTTATCTTTGAAAAAAACTTGCAACTTGATTTTCCTTCCTCGTTGAGTTCCTGAGCCAAGAGGAATATGTCCATGTTTGGAGTAGGGACAAAACCCAAGTCCTTTTCTAGGACTCTCTGTTGCATTTCGGAAATAGGACAGTCAGATAGATTGACTACTAAGCTGGTGGTTTGCTGCTTGTTGGTTGGTCCTGGACCCATGCTCCTGGTGTGACTCCTGGATACTTCCAGTGGTTGTGCCCATTGGACATTTTGCCCCCGTCTTGATTTTGCCCTCTGTGGACCCCTGCCTTGCCCTAAAAAAGGACGCAAAATGAGTTCTCTCTCTGCTCAAGGATCTTCCATTCGATCCAACCAGAAACATTCATTGGTTTAGACGTGGAAAGTCTTTATACTAGCTTGCCCCACACAGAAACGTTACAGATTTTGGAAGACGTCCTTTTTGAAGAAACATGGAGAAATCAGACTCCACGACATGTCATCCTGGAATGCTGCCGCCTTGCCCTCACTGAAAACTTTTTCAGATTTGAAGACACCCTATTCCATCAGACACATGGAACCAGTATGGGCAGCACTTTTGCGCCGAGTGTAGCGGGCCTGTACGCACACCAACTGGAGAAACAAAAGATCATTAATGACAACAACCCATATAGACAACACCTAAGTCTATGGAAAAGGTACATCGACAATGTCCTAGTGATTTGGGAAGGAACTGAAACCGAAGCAATGGATTTTCTTGAATGGCTGAACCAACAGGACCTTTTTTTAAAATTTACACACACTATGAGAAGGTCCCACCTCGTTTTCCTAGACCTTAACATCTCGGCAACAGGAGAATGTCTCAAGACGACCACACATTTTAAACCCACTGCAAGGAACTGTTTGTTAATTTTTGACAGCTTCCACCCAAGACAACTTAAAGAGAACTTACCTTTTGGACAATTCTTAAGGTTAAGGCGCAACTGCACAGATAAGGATGACTTCTATCAACAAGCAGATGACCTAGCCGAAAAACGAATCAACAGACAGTACCCCAGAGGGGCGTGGCTATCCGGACTGTGAAATGGCCGCCATCTGAGCGAGCTCCACCGGCCATGGCGGCAAATCCTTGAATAATCCTACAACGAGGTGTCTCTGTGAGCTGAAAACCGGCGCCTACTAATCCTGATACCCTGGTGACTGCAGTGGGCGATTATCGGCTCCCCAGCGGTACGTGCTGACGAACTTTCGGCGGCTGTAAGGACTGACACGGAGTGAGGCCCACGCTAGAGACCGGGGTGGCGAGCTTCTCCTCCCCGCATAGCCGGAAATATAGCTTGCAGCTTTCTGGGCCCTGCAACGATCCGGCGGTGAAGTTCGGAGACGAGTGGCAGCTCCGCGGGCCTGAGGCGGATGGTGCTGGGGGAGGCCCATATTGCAGCGGTACCAGAGCGATACCCACAACCAGGCGGAGTGGACGGGGGACGCAGTGAGTGCCGGCGGTGATCTGGGACGGTGAGGGGTGCCATCTTGGATCCTCCGACCTCCGCCCTGAGTGAGACGACGGACCTGATTGAGATTAAGCTCCGCTGGCCGGGGCCTGCGAAGACCCTGCTGAACTCGCTGAGCTGTTGCTGCCATTACACGCAGAGGGCCAGAGCTCACTGACACCGAGACGCCCGCTCATCAGGACGACGGTGCATACTCTGTGGGAGCGGTGCACCACGCTGCCATTACAGGTGTCGGCCCCTGAACCCAGCGTGGAGACTCCCCTTCAAGCACACCCTACCAGCCCCAGCGAATAACGCTGCCGCCCTACGGGAAACGCCGCCGCCCTGCCCAAAGCCATCAGGGGGCTGAGTGCGATAGGGAGGAGTGAGTGATAATACTGCCTGGGAGCAGTAGGCCATTGAAGTCAGGAATCCTCTGCCCCCGCCGGCCGCCCGGGCGGGATAGCACCGCCGTACGCACCGGACTCAGACGGTGGGAAGCGGACAGGCGGTGAGAGGCCCACCTCCTTTCACCCTTACCGGATTCGGAGCATTGGGGTGCCGGGCGCCGGGCTGCGCTGCTGCCACGTGGGGTGCTGGGTGATGATCCATACTGTTGGTACTGCCGATGGGTGCACTTATCTGGTGGACGTCATGGGGAGAAACGACGCTAGGCTGGGGAAACTATCGTTTGACAACGCCCGACCCATGAAGCCCAAGGACACACCGCCGACGGGTTCTGGTACGGCCGGAGGCGAGGATAATGGGACAGACCGGGAGGAGGATCTTCGCACCCTGATGCTAGACGTGCGCTCCAGCCTACGAAATATAGATGCAAAGCTGGACATGCTGACCACTCAGATGGACCAGGTTAAATCGCACGTAGCAACTCACGAAACCAGGCTTGATGGGCTGGAAAACAGGCACACTGAGTGCGTAGAATTTCAACGCGAAACGAGGGAACAACTCCTACACATGGACAAGCTGTTAATGGTAATCATAGCAAAGAACGATGATTTGGAGGCGCGTTCCCGAAGGAACAACCTCCGCATCACGGGGATTCCAGAAACAACCAACATAGGGAAGATGGAGGTATTTATCACAGACCTGCTTCGTGAACTCTTTAACCCAGACTTGTCCCCAATGTTTGCGGTGGAGCACGCACACCGAGCGCTAGGCCCGAAACCGCCAGTGGGTGGAACGCTGAGGCCCATTCTCGCGAAGATCCTCAATTACCAAGCTAGAGACCTGATTCTAAAGCTGGAACGCGAGAAGGGCCAAATAACCCACAAAGGAAATAACATCTCCTTCTACCCAGATTTTACGCCTACGGTACAAGCGGCGAGACAGGAGTTCTTACCTGCAAAACGGCTGTTACTGCAAGCACAAGTGCCATACGCGCTCCTATACCCAGCCAAACTGAAGGTCACACATGAAGGGTCGGCTCATTTCTTTGTGGATGCAAAATCTGCCCTAAAGTACGCTAAACATGTCTGTGGCACGAAAAATAAAACCGCGAGCTCGCAGCATGGCACAGGAGTGGATCAGCTAAGTGATAATGATTGACTTTATTTGCTGTGTTGAAGCTATAACATGTGGGGGTTGGATCCGGGGTTAGACTGGGAGGATTGGACAATTTGGATGAAGCTGGGAGAATACCTTTGTACTTCAATACTGCCTAGTTGCCATATGTTGTATGATATCCTTAAGCTGCAAGAACTTTGCTGGGGGACAAGATATAAGTATTTAAACCACTGGTGGGAGCCGGGGGGAGCCACGGTCGACGCCTACATGGACTCCATGGCCACCCTGTGTGAACAGGGTAGTATGTCTGGGGATCCTCGCCACCTGGGGTGCATCCCAACGTTCAGTTACTCACACGCTTTGCGTGTCTGTGGGGGGATTATCATACAACCTGATTGGGAGGTTGGAGTGGCTGGGGGGAGGGGAGGGATAGTTGAGGGTTTGTTTCATTTGGTTTGGAATAGGTTGCTGAACTGTCGATTCTTATTCACATTGCACATACATGTGTCTGGCAGTCCAAGGGAGTATGTACGAGTGATGTTGTTACAGGCACCATGGGCGCGCCTAAGGAAGTAATACCATTATCACATGGAACATGGACTGATTGAGTGCTTCGTGGTGTCCTGAGGCAGAAAGCCGGGACTCTGTTAATTTGTATGTACTTGTGGAACTAATGCCTGTACATTTACCCATTATTGCATCTTTTTAAAATTGTCATTGCGCCGGATTTTAATATATCTCACTGGTGGTGTAATTGGGAGCATATGGTTCCTGGCATCTAAGGGATCCCCTTTACCCTCTACTAGCCTCCCGATCAAACGCCGACCTCTGTAGCCGATTTGCTTGCTACCTGGGGACCGCATTTCAGGCTCCGCCATCTTGGGTGAGGGAAGGAGTAGGCGAGCGGACTAGTGCTCGGACCCTCCCGCCCTCGCAGCTACAAAATGGACCCCCCCCAAGGAGCGCAGCGGACGGGCGCAGCGGGCGCGCCTAAGGTGCGCCGAAGGTAAGCCAAAGGTATGCCTGTCTGTGCCCGTCCGTGCACGGGCCGGGCATAGGGCAGGAAACGCTGCCACTGACATGCCTCGTGTTACCTATAGCAGCCAGGAACTACTGGCTTTTGGTACCTCTGCTACTACCTGTAGCTGCAAACCAGATTTAGCAACACTAAAAGGCCCGATAAGTTGCTGTACATGTCAGAGAATCTTTCATCTGACGCAGATTGCTGCATATACCAACAACAATGCAGAGTTAAAAGGGGCACTGATCAACGCCAGATCCTTATCAAAACACGCACTCGACATATACGATGTAATTCTAGAAGAAAATCTCGATTGCCTGTTCATCATAGAAACGTGGCTAAAATCATGGTCTACACCAGATATAGTACACGCACTCCCTCCGGGATTTCAGATACTAAGAACAGACAGAGAGGAGACTCGAGGGGGTGGAATAGCAATTATATACAGAGACTCCTTTAACTGCACCACAACGAAACTGCAAGACCTTAAGGATGCGGAAGGGATGGGCTTCTTACCTAAACTCACCGACTCCTTTACCTTTGCTGGTGCATTAATTTATCGCCCCCCAGGCCCATGCAAAAGCTTTCTGGAAAGCATTGGTGAAGCACTGAGCCCCCTGGCCACGCGTTTTTCTAACTTCACGCTACTAGGGGATATCAATATTCATCTTGAATCCCATACCGATGCCTCAGCCATAGCCTTCAGGGACACAATGGATGTACTAGACCTCAATATTTGCATCACACAGCCCACGCATGAGGCGGGTCACACGATCGATTGCATATCAACCAATCTACAAGAAATACAAATCAAATGTCCCAAAATCCTAACCTGGACAGATCATACCTTAATACCGTTTGTATTACCATTCAAAATGTCTAGAAATAATAATCTGGCAGGGAAAACATCACATGGCAGTCAAGCTGTATGGAAAGACGTCATGAAACACCCAGAATTGATGAATTTAGCGAAAGAACATGAACCTTCATGGTCAGGACAATCAGAAGTTGATAATGACAACTTCAGAAAATGGATGTTGAAACTGAAAGAGATAGCAGCCCCGGCAAACCGTAAACCAAGGCTAGCCGCCAAGAAACCATCAGCACCATGGTTCAACTCCATGTTAAAAATAAAACAAGGAGAGGTACGAAGAGCCGAACGCAGATGGAGAACAAACTACTGTAATGAAGACCGTAATAAATACAAATCAACCAGAAGAGCATATCATGCACTAATTAAACAAGCCAAAATTAACTTTTACACCTCGGAAGTAGAGAAGGCCAAAAACAAACAAAAAACTATTTTAAAAATTGTCAATAGCTTCAACAAACCCAAAATACTAGAACAAGAAATCCCGCCCTCGGAGTGTCTGTGTAACACCATAGCAGACTACTTTGAAGACAAGGTACTAGCACTTACTAAGGATTTCATCACTCCCGAACTTAGGGTAGATGATGAAAATAGGGGAAGGAACATGTTGGAGACTTTCCACCCAATCAGCTTGGACGAGACCCATAAGGCTATTTTAGCTGCTAAGTCTGGCTCACCTTTCGACCCATGTCCCCCAGAACTGCTACATACGATGGTAGATGTAGCCAACCCCGTGATTAACAGTATTGTTAACGCCTCTTTGACTACAGCGACAGTCCCAGCTGAATGGAAGCTAGCGGCAGTCAAACCTTTACAAAAAAAACCTCTTCCTGATCCCACCACCTTATCTAATCTAAGACCAATATCCCTACTTCCAGTGCTTTGTAAAATCACAGAGGCCTGTGTAAACAAACAGATCACCAAGTTCCTGGAAGAAAATGAAGCCTGGCATCCCAATCAATCCGGCTTCAGGGCACAACACTCCACGGAAACTGCCCTCCTGCTCACCTCGGACACCATCCGTATGGCACTGGACCAGGGAAAGAAGGCCGTCCTGATTTTATTAGACCTGTCGGCGGCCTTCGACACGGTGTCGCATGCCATTCTGATTAATAGACTTAAAACATCTGGCATCTCTGGTACAGTGTTGGAATGGATCAAAAACTTCCTGAGTGACAGGAGACAAGTAGTCACCCTTGGCGAATTTCGCTCTAAGGAAAAACATATCAAGACGGGCGTTCCTCAGGGTTCGAGCCTCAGCCCAACGCTGTTTAATGTTTACACTGCCCCTTTAATCAAGTTAATATCGTCATTTGGAATTGATGTTGTGGCCTATGCCGACGACACTCAATTGATATTGGTCCTGGACAAAGACACACAGGAATGGGAAGAAAAACTTAAAGGCTGCCTCACGGCTACATTCAACTGGATGAAGTCGAATCATTTAAAATGCAACACAGGGAAGACTGAAATCGTGCCTATGGGATTAAATAACAACTTCACTCCCAAAACCTGGTGGCCGGAAAAGGCAGAAATCCCACCCAACTCAATCGGCACGAAACTTAGGGATCACATTTGACAGCAACCTATCCTTTAAGCATCAGGCCCTGAAGGTCGCAAGGAACTGTTTTGCCATTATTAAAGGACTCAGGAAGTTTTTCGACCCTCTCCCACTAGAAGCTAGGAAGACGGTAACAGTTGCCCTAGTGATGTCGAGGATAGACTATTGTAATAGTCTATATGCAGGTACTACCAAAACCACCACCCATAAACTCCAAATGGTACAAAATGCTGTAGCTATATTAGTCCTCAAATGGCCGAAGAAATCCTCTGCAACATCGGCACTAAATACTCTGCATTGGCTACCAATAAATAAGAGAGTGCTTTTTAAAATACTGATCATTACCTTCAGAGCCACCCACGCCCTTGGACCTAAATACCTACAGCAGAGATTTACCAGATACCACCCGTCACGCAACCTCCGATCTTCCAGCTCGAATCTTCTGTCGGTCCCTAGGTTCAAGCTTAGCACGAGAGGTGGCAAATCCCTCCCAGTACTTGGAGCAAAAGCCTGGAATTCTCTTCCACCCTCCTTACGTGCTCTAGACAATGAAAAAGACTTCAGAAAGAGACTGAAAACCTGGGTCTTCAAGCTACAGGACACTTGTGTTAAAGCCCTAGTGTGACAGTTGGTTGAGTTTCCATCTACTCCTAACCTGTTTCCTACATCTCTGGATCAGTATCTGGCGCCTTAATGCTCCTTGGAGCGGCTGTTGCGCGGTACAAATGCCATATTACATTACATATTACATTACATTACATTAGGGGAATGAATGATGGCAGAAAGGCGCGGCTGATGCATGCTTACCTACAGAGACACAAGGTCGATATCTGCCTTTTGCAGGAAACACATTTACATTCACAGCCGTCGATGAGGCTGAAACATAGCAGGTGGGGCATAATACACTCCGCGATATATTCCAACTATGCCAGGGGGGTTGCCATATTGATTCGGAGGTGACTGGACTGCAAGGAGATATGCGTGCATACTGACCCGGGGGGGAGATACATCGTGGCTTAGGGCCAGCTGTGTGGCAGTTCAGTGGTGCTGGTTAATGACTATGGCCCGAATACAGACACACCTGACTTTTTTAGATAGGTCTGGGCCCGAGTTGCAGCTGCGGGGTGTTCCACAGTCATCTGGGGGGTGACTTCAATGTGGAACTGAATGACTCACTTGATCGCAAGGGGATATCTAAACAACCGCACCCTCATGCAAACCTCGCACTCCGAGACATTATGGGCGAAGGGAACTTGATAGACGTCTGAAGGGTGCGCAATCCTACCGCCCGAGAAGGCACATGCATTTCCACACAACACAGGCATAGTCTAGATTAGATTTTTGGTTAGTATCAACAGATGTTGCTGCGTGGGCCAAAAGGGTGAGGCACCTTGCCAGGTCCTTATCAAGTCACTCCCCGTGCCTTTTAGAGTTGTCTCCCCCGAGCACTGGCACGCAGGCATTTAGCTGGTGACTCCCCCCACACGCTCTACTGGATACCGCCTTTAAAGAGGAGATATGGGGTGACATTGCTGACTACTTCACTCTGAACTCGGGCTCAGTGTCCACGGAGTCGACCCTTTGGGAGGCATTTACGGTGGTGATTCGAGGGCAGTGTATTACAAGGCAAGCCGGCGTACTGAAGGCCATTAGGGGTACTCTGAGCGCATTGGAGGGGCAAATAAAGGACCTTGAAAAGGGATTCTGTACCGCCCCTAACCCGGAGACTGCATCTGCAATCAAAGAGAAACTATAGGAATTTGCAGAGGAGGCGCAACTTGAACTCAAATTCTTAGGTAAACACGCGGAGGCCAGAAGGTACGGGGAAGGGGACAGACCAAGTCACACACTGGCGGGACTCATCAATAAAACGAAAGCTGCCCACTTAGTTCACATGATCCAAACTCCGGAAGGGGTAGTGACAGGGTAGGATGAGGTGCTGCGGGAATTTAGAACCTTCTATGCCGGTCTCTACTCTACGACGCAACTGGATGTTCCTGAACATTTGGAAGCATTTCTTGAATCCATTGTGCTAGTTTGGTTCAACGATGCCCACCACCAATATATGGCACTCCCAGTGACAGTGGAAGATATCAAAAAGACGATTCAGAGTATGCCACTGAACAAAGCCCCCCGTCCTGATGGCCTGACGACGGCCTTCTACAAGGCCTACTTGGAAGAGCTGGCGCCGAGGCTACATGCTGTTTACGTGGAATTCCTGGAAACAGGGATACTACCGGCATCTATGCGGGAGGCCTTGATCATTACGCTACTCAAGCCAGACAAGGATGAACACTCACTTGACTCCTACAGGCCGCTCTCATTGATCAATGTAGATGTAAAAATCTACGCGAAAATAGCGGCGGAACGTCTCCAACCCCTCCTTCTGATGGTGGCCCTCCCGAACCAATCAGGTTTTATACCTGGGCGCTCAACATCCCACAACCTAAGGACACTGTTCTCGGTATTGCACTATCTCCATCCGTCAGTGCATGCTGCAGCAGTTTTCCTAGACGCCACAAAGGCGTTTGACTCCCTCGAGTGGCCGCATTAAAGTCCCTATTTACAGCACTAGAAGGATGAGTCTGGTCCCCCACTAACCCCTCCCTTCCCCTCCCCTTCTGTACATCCCCTCCCCCCCATTTACTCCCCCCCCTCTCTCACCTAAGCATACACGACATTCAGGTAGAGGGTGTCTTTCTCTGCCGTCAATAGAGCTACTCCCCTTCAATATCAGGCTATCCCACTGCGGATGGCTTGAGGCATTATGTGCTATGTTCCAGGGCGTCTACCAGACTATATATGAAAGTTGTATGGATGCTCTTGAGTAAGGCTCTCCAATGCTATATCCTGGTTAGAGTTATGTAACGTTATACATGTTCTTGCCTTCACGAGTCTGACACACCTACACCAGATCTCCTTCATCATGCTCATTGGGTGGTGTATCGTTTGGTGGGAACATCTCCTCCATGCTCAGCTCATTTGAAGTTATTGCTTCTCACTGGCATATATTTACAATTGCAATCATCTCACTGTATATGGTTATGCAATGTTAACCTGTTTGTGACGCGGACGGCCCGAAGTGGTTGTAGGCGATATGCTGTGTATACGTAAATAATTGATATGCCTCATTAACAGATTGAGGGCTGTTTCATCAATGGAGCTGCCGGCCAAAGTTTTATTTGGTTGTAGGCGATGAGCTGTGTAAACTGCATTAAATGATAATAAAGTTTTTTTGAAATAAAAAAAAAAAACAAAAAAACAGACAGTACCCCAAAAAACTGGTCAAAAAAGCGAAAAAGAGAGCGGCTAATAATAACTGAGAGGCCTTACTGGAACCCAAAGTAAGCCAGGACACAACAAGTGAAAAAAGACCTATCTGTATTACGACATACAATATTGCCTCTGACAAAGTCACCAAAATCATTAAAAAAAATTGGCGTACCTTGAACTGCGGAAATCTGAACATGCCTACACCAATGTTCAGTCATAAGAGGGGGAAAAATTTAAAAGACTACCTAGTCCACACCCGTCCTAAACTGGAAAACAAGATCAACAAACAGAGAACAATCACTACGGTGCCCACAGGACATTACCCTTGCAGTGACTGCAGCGTCTGCCATTTGATCACAGTCACAAAAAAAATTGAATTCAATAACAAGATGACGTGGGAAATTCGAAATGTCACAAACTGCAATACCTCAGGCGTTGTGTACATGATTACTTGCATCTGTAATCTTCATTACATCGGCATGACCACTAGAAAGGCAAGCACCCGGATAGTGGAACATAGAAGTAACATTAGATGTAAGAAAAATACAACTAAGATGACTTCTCACTTCATTGAAAAACATCACACACCCAATGACATGAAATGGGTGATACTTGAACACATGAGCGGCCACGAAAACCTGGAACAACGTCTGTTAGAAAAAGAGCAACGCTGGGTGTACAAATTGAAAACTGACCACAATGGATTAAATGATGCTATTCCTTGGCGCCAAATGTCTAAACAATCATGAACCTTTGCCTGTCAAGTACGCAGAACATAATCCTGCCTTTTTCTTTTTCTGTTTTTTTCTGTTAGTTTCTTTTTGAACTATTGTGCCCTCAATTTGAGTTCCTTCAGTATATTGCTATACCGCGAAAGAAAAAGGTTTTTAATACTCTCACCTACTGGTGAACCCTTCATTCTTTCGTTTTTCATTGTTTTCTATTTTTTCATTTTTCGATTTTTTTTAATTTTTTTAATAAATAATTATTTCCCTTCTTGGACCGACTTTATGGTCGACCTTAATTCCTCATTCCCCATTTGGGTCGACTTTATACTTTCTTGTCATTCCATTTTTATTTCCCTCTCACATATGGACATATTTTTCGTCCTTACTTTATTAAATGTTTTTTTTCCTTTTAATGATAATATCATTTTTGACTTGGTTAATAATTCCTTTATTCAGGATGACCATCAGATTGTCACGATTGTCTCACCGTCCCCTTTGTCTATATGGTTTGTGTGTGTATTACCTAAACCATTCCTACCTCATCCGCTTTTCCAAGATGGCCCCCACACTGTTCTAATGTGGGTCGGCCATCTTGAATAGAGTTCCCGCTCTATGCTTCCAAACCGAAGCAGAGCGGCTAGGCTTCTTTCGCATATTACCCAGCGCCCCTGCCCGACATGGAACTCACCGGTCGCGAGGGACGCAGAGTAGGTTTATCGTCAGGGAGTACGTCCGCACCAAGTAAGACCTTTTTACCCCCGCCAGGCACAACGAAGCAAATGGGAGTGACTATGATTAAAATACACAGCACGCCCGTTTGACCCCGGTAAGAACAGCGTCGGAAAGTAACACAAACTTTTTTTCCACCACAGATGGACCACGCGGAGCTCTCTTTCCCTTAAAAGTGACCTTGAGGCTTATTCAAGCCCACATAAACATATGTGTAATGTTTTGTCCTTTGTGATTTGCATGTGATTTTATGTTCGTGTGTCACCACTTACTCGTTTAGGGTCCAGCACAAGGTTACTTTTGCCACGTACTTCAGAATAGAGGCAACATGGCACCCCTAGGAAAACTATGTATATATGGTGTTTTTAATTTCAGTCACTCGATATTGTTATATTCACAGGTCTGAACGAGTGAAGAACTACCTTTTAAATTAGTCATTTACGCATTCAGTATCCACAAAGAGGAGTCATACGTCGAGTCATTCTATCATAATCTTTGTTTCTCCTTTTTCAACGGATTGACCACAGTATTACTGAAGAGTCGTGTGTATATATAGCATTTCTTGCTCATTGTTAGGCATTTTTTACATTTTTGGAGTGGAAATCACAGGGCTGGTCCTTGTGATGTCCCGAGGAAGAGCTGAGGGGTACAGCTTGAAACTAGTTGGCTATCTACTAGGTTTCCGGTCCCATTAGTCAACCGGTTTTACCTAGAGACCCACCCCACCTTTTAATATATCTGCTAGGAGCACTAATAAAAGTCTTTTTTGCCCACTAGTAAGATATTTCTAATTCACACCACTCCACTCTCTTATCACTTCACACCACACATAGTCCTCACTAACAGTGCTCCTACGTATCTCGCAAGTTTTAGCATACCTTAACCCGCAGCGTGTTGGGTGGGCCCCTATGATGAAGCATGTCACTGTGAGGCAACTCCGGTGAGTGAGGGGACTCAAAATAATGGGTAATTTCTCCCCCTTTAATCTGAAATTCACATCCATCTATGATAGTGTTTTCAAAAAACATTGCTAGGTTCTTTATCCGATACTTCAGATTTTTTGGTACATGTATTAGCTCTGGAGGGCGAACCTAGTTCTGTATCCCTCTATCTCCCCCCTTTGGTTTTTTTCTTCAGCAGTGATAGTCCCAATTTCTAAAAAAGGGAATAGGGACAACCCCCAATGTTACCGCCCGATATCACTGATCGATGTCACGGCAAAAGTGTTGGGTCGAGTGGTCCTCAACCCCCTCATGGAATGGGCTGATACACATCAGATTATTACTGATATACAATACGGGTTCAGGGAGGGAAGGTCAACTACGGATCAATGTTTGAACCTCTATCTCCTGGTTGCCAAATATACGAAAGCAAGCAACGATGCAGTTTATTTGGGGTTCATGTATCTCTCTGCCTCTTTCGATCATGTTAACAGAGAGAAGCTATGGGCCCTGTTGACGAGCCTAGGGCATGACCCCGACTTAGTTAACATACTCAAAGCTTTGCACTCGAATACCTCTGCTTCAGTGCATTTTAACTCAGAAGGAGGCACAACAACACCTTTTCCATGCAGTAGTGGGGTCAGGCAGGGCTGTATTTCAGCTCCTTTTCTGTTCTCCCTCTACATTAACAATTTAGACAAGGAATTAGGTAAACTCGGAGTAGATTCCCCTCAAGTAGGGTCCTGCTCTGTCCCAGTCCTGCTTTACGCGGATGACGTGGTGCTGTTTGCCTGCACCCCTAAGGGTCTCCAGAGGCTGATTGATGGGTTTGTCAGTTTTATGAATACACTAGACCTATCTGCAAATCTGGATAAATCCTATGTTATGCTGACAGGGGCCAAACCTTGCAAGAAGTTCTCCTACAAGATAAGCACCCACAAACTAGGACAGGTTCAGTCCTTCTCTTACCTAGGCTTACTATTTGACGGGTTGTTAAGCTTCAAACTCCTAGTGGAAAAACACCGTCAAAAATTGGTGGCCTCAACTGGGGCAATAATGAATCATGGCCGTAGGCTGGGAAGGCGGTCGCCTGAACATGTCATGAACTTGGACAGATCGATCAGCTGCGCTAAAGTGGTGTATGGGTCAGAAGTATGGGGTTTTGTTAATATTCAACAGCTAAAGGCAGAGGAAAATGAATATTTTAGAACAGTACTTAAAACCCCACAAAGCATCCCTGCCCACATTATACATGAAGAGTTAGGAGGGACATATATTGAAGATCAAATAAAGGTCACACCTCTTATAGCCTGGCTGAAGATCTGGATTAATCCAGAGGCAGATCTTAGCAGACAAATCATCACAGACTGCCTAAAAAGGGATAAAGAAATGAGTATTCCTTGGTTAAAATATGTAAAAGGTACATTCAAGGGTATTGGTTGTAAGAATCTCTTTACCAATCCGGAAGACATCACTGCTCATGATAAACTGAGAGTTAAAAAAATGTTGGGGGAACGGGCAGCCGCCTCTAGGGCTGCCACAGAAGAAAGAAAACCCACAGTTGGTGCTTACAGATTATTGAAAACAGAGGGAGGAATGGAACCCTATCTTGCCCTCACACACATTGCACAGGAAAGATTTTACATAACTAGTTTTAGGCTTTACACCATATACTGGCTGATCCTCCAGGTTTCACTTTAATGGTTGAGCAGAAGGGTACCTGCGGCTGCGACAATAGGTCTCCGCAGGACACCCTTCACTTTGTATTGTTATGCTCATTTTATACGCTACCCAGGCGCAAGTTTTTAGTGGGAATTTTAAAAAAAGCAAAGTTTAAACACGCCAAGGCAGCATTACTGTTTTTGCAAAAGGCTAAGGACCCCTATACTCTGTTCTGTATAATGAATTTTATTAAGATCTCCGAAAGAATAAGGAACTCAAGAGGGCGTTGCTGAATGTATTGTTCGCCAGTTGATTATCCTTGGGCTAATGTATTTTAAGAATTTTTAACAGTTTTTATGAACTTTTGTGGTATTTTTTAAATGCAGAATAAAGAAAATATATTGATATTGATAATGTTTCACCCAAATCCAAAAATGATGGAAACCTTCAGGCGGTTCTACTATGCTCCATTGGAGCCACGTTGCCTGCTAAGGAAAGTGCTTAGTAAAGGAACTATATTTTCTCACCTACACTTGACGGAAACAGGTTCGGTGCCAATTAAGAAATCCACCCATGAACTTACTGGACATGGAGGGGTACTAGCCTGAGATTCATCTCTCCCGGGAAGGAGCTACAGTGGCCGTTGGAAGCTCATACCGACCCAACTCTAAGACATTAGCACGCTTCATCTCCTGTATCCTCCTCTTTCTGATTAATGTCTTCCTCTCTGTCCCTTCCATTCTCTTTTATCCTGTGTGGCTTTCCTTCTTTTTCTCTAGCAAGCTTTGCTTCTTTATTTGACACTCTATATCCCACTCGCCCTCTTTGAACCTCCACCTTTTCCTTTATCTTCTAAAGTTTACAGCCCTATCTATGGGGGCAGGAGTGCTGCAGGATTAGGTATGTACCCAGTGGGGGAAACCGGGACCCCAGGAATGGCAATGGTGGAGGGTCCGAATCTGAAAAGACTAAACCTACTGCTGTTTCTGTGCTTGTGATGAGGACAGTTTCACTATTAAATGTTTTGAAATTCATACTGATGTTAGCATGTAATTCACAAATGTACCAGGTGTGCACTTTTCACGTTTAGACTGACCACAGCTAATGTAGACCTCATTTTGAAATGGTTAGAGCAGTGTCTGGCTGCCACCTTGATCCAAGCTGTGTATCTTTCTTTATTTCAGGAGAAAATGAACCAGCAATCTCAAATGTTCCAAACAGCAGCCAGCTGATATAAAAGTATGTGTTGGTAATGCTGCTATGGTTTACACATTGAGGTCCCCTTTAAACATTTTTAAACCTTTTTCATTTTCATGAGCCAAGTCACATGTTGGATGGCAGATCAGGCATGTTCCTTACCATGAGATTTGTAATGGTTACATCTGTCTGAGCTGCAGCAGTGTCGTATGATCTGCAAATAAATGTTAGGACTGCTGATAATAATGTCTGTTTCACAGGTGGCCTGCATGGAGGGCTCCAAGCAATACTTGTCCGCAGTTAAAAGGTGTTTGGAATCTACACGAAAAGAACACATTTTATGGTTAAAAGAAAAGGGAATTGCAGCAACAAGCAGCCTAATATCTAACACTGACACAAACACAGGCACTCTATCTCACAATGACACTGTGGCACCCTGGGTCATTTTTAGACTGTTTTTAGAGTCTCTTCATTGCTTGCTCTAGCCCTTCAGTACATTATGAACTTGATTCTCTCAGTTCAATGTGTCTTGTTGAGACCAACAGATACTCATCTGAGTTCTAACAGCAGTAACATCTGCTTCTGGCATGGCAAGAAAGTTCTATAAATGTTCCAGAGGTTAAAATGATGTCATAATAAATAGAAGAGCGCACATCTGATTGAGGTGTAATACAAACGACTGGCCATACAATTCAATCTAAATATTGAGCTACTAGAGTGTGGGCGAGTGACCCACACTTCTCACCCCCATAAATCGCAACACATTTGTAACAAATTGAAGACCCTTTGCTGGTCTCCCGCTGCACTGTTCACCAACTTCTTACAGCATTTTGTAAATGGTCTTTCTAACCTAATTTCCAGAATATCTTCTCAGCTGTGCTCTTTATGCCAAGTTCAAAGGCATTTAGGTTTAATTGCTGTCATCAGACCAGACCATCCATACGTTTGACCTGACTGTCTCAGCAATGTTCCAGTACTTTACCAAGATGGCGCCAAATTTGCATCTTCCTGAAATTCTACACCAAAGGAGTGGAAAATATCCTAATTTTTATCCCTAAATTATGTGAAATGACAGAAAATTGTGGAAAATTGCACATAATGTACCCAAAACGCACTTTGGGTTATCTCGAATGAACGCAAAACTCAGGTACGTTCTTCACATTCAAAAGTCGCCAACCAAAGGAATGGTTCATATTGGGAATTTCTCTAATGGCACATTTTCTGCCAGAATCTGTCCCATACAAGACCTTTTATGCTCGAACAGCTTCAACTCCAGAAAATGTAATAAATGACACAATGGCGTTACCTCTGACATTTTGCAACGTATGCATAATGGAAAAATACCTAAATTACACAAGCTTTCCATAAAACAAGCATGGTCTTACTTTTCACACGCTGTGCTGACCTGCGCCCTGAGCAAATAAGGGAAGGGCTCCATGTTAGATTGAATGTGCTGCCCCCGAGCAGCCATGAACCTGCGATGCCCTGTTGGCAGCGCATTCAATTGAAATATGGATCAGCTGTTTAAAAGCTTCTCCGCGTTTCACAGTGCAGGCGGCAACCCACCTACACTTTTAAGGGAGGTTAGAGATCCCCTTGCAGTCGTATCAGGTGAGTGGCTGAACCCGCATTCAGGGCAATGCCTGAGGAGGTCTTTGGACCCTGTTTCTCCCCCTCGAGAGGGCTGCTGTGAGGAAGCGCACTGAAAGTGCACTACCTTTTTGTGGCGCACTTTCAGTACACCTCTTAAGGCATATATGTGTATGTGCCAAAGTCGGTAATATGGCACCAGCGCAGAGGCAAAGTGAATCCCTCATTTACATGGAGCTACGCCCCTATGCAAATGTGGACACGCCCTCTCATGATAGCACTGGAGCAACTTGTGTCCCAGCACTATCTTTATTAAAGATGGGGACACACAAGCGTCTGCGGCTCCTTCTGTAATACCATTGTGCCCGGGGGAGCTCGAAGCGGGCACACATGACTGTTGCGCCCCCTGGGCACAATGTATAAAACGGTTCTAGGTCGGCAATGAAGATACAATTCATCCATGTACCTTTGAATGTTTCCCGGGTGCTACTGCTGCAGTGAGTGATTCCTGGGCGGCACAAGTGAAAAACGCCATAGCAAGCGACTTTGCCGTAGTTTTTGCAAACCTCGCAAATGATGGAACTCCCTGAAAAGAAAAGAAAAGAACGTTTATATTATTAGATTTTGTGTGTTGTTAGATTTTACATTATGCAAATATTTTGGTACTGGGCCCAGCATGTTTGTCAAAAACGTATATTTACGATATGTGTTGGCTCCGAGAACGTCTTCAAAGGTAAACCCTGGTTCTACTGTACAACATATTGTGGAATATACATTGGTATTCGATTAAACCACACCTACATTTCTCTTTTTCAGACTATTGTCCAGTCTGGGGACTGTGTACATTAAATGATGCTGAGCCACAGGCTGGTGAATAATGTTGTATACTGTATGCAAGCACTGGCAATGCTAATAAGTCTGGCTTATAACTGAAAGTTCCTCTTCGGTCACTGATGTATTTTAGAAAACACACTAAGTCATCATGAATGCACTCTGTCACTCATTCCTGGACTGATAGATCGATTCATTCATCCAATGGGTCATTCTTGTATTTAGACAATTATCCACCCACAATAAAACATACTGACATATGCCAACATGCACGAAGATTAAAAAGAGCGCACATAGAAAAGTGAAAACATACCACCCCCTAAACTTGGTGAGAAAATGCAAATATACTATTGAACATTGCCAGAGGTGGTCATCTTTCAATGGTGATGTACACAGTGTGCAACTGTTTTACATTTTAAACATAGATGCACCATGAAGTAACAATGTGTTGGCCACCTTGGAGCAGTAAAAGCAATGACACAATGTGCACAATACAATCTTAAAATGCTAAAGCCATATTAAGCCTAGGTGGCCGGCATAACACTTCTAAATATGTTTACCATCTTGGAATTATGAAACAATGATATACTATAGACAATACCATTTCAAGATGGGCAACCATTTTGGAAATAGTGACAACAGCGGATGCAGCAAATGACATTGTGGGTCAAGCGAGCAGCCGGTTGGAGTGTGCGTGAGCTGCAGGACACTCATGAAAAAGAATGAAAGAAATGAAAGCGGGCCTATGAAATAAAAACATGGAAAAAGAATTGATTGGTCACCAACCCGGACAAAGAAGTGCCCTCATTTTCAGATGGATGTGCACATATGATCAGGGCCTATTGGAGTTAATAAATGTATTTCACAATACGTAGGCCAGGCCTACTCCCTTTGTAATGTTTAATAATAAACATATCAGACCTGTGGCATTTGTCATAACGTTTCCCAATGAACCAATCAGGACCACAATCTTCATTATTGAGTCATTGCCATAATAAACTGAGGCCTCCTGTCTTGCACATGAGCCAGCCGCCACCATCAACACTCAAAGAATAACAAATATGTACAAACTGACACTTAGCAAAGCAAGAGAAAACCCCCGTGGAATCGGCCTAACAAGGATTATCACGATGCGAATCTTGAACCTCAAGTGTTTGTCCAAGGGGATACCCAAACTGCACCCCTTGATTACAATGTTCATCTGTGATAGTCTTTGTAAGAAAATATCTATCTGCAGCCTTAAACTAAGTGTAGGGACTATCCACATTTAAAGGCCCGATGGCATTAACCAACACTTTTCATAATAAATAAGCCAGGCTTACTGCCTTTGTCAAAACTTTTCATAATAAGCATATCAGAGGCGGATTAAATGATTGCTGGAATGTTGTGCCGACACTGGTCCTCCCACTCCATTCCATAATCACCATAGGACTTTGAGAACCCACATTCCACAATCACTTTCAGACTATAAGCACCCACATTCCACAGTCACCTTTAAACTTTGAGCACCCACATTCCACAATCACCTTCAGACTTTGAGCACCTACATTCCACAATCACCTTAAGACTATGAGTACCACATTCCACAATCACCTTAAGACTTTAAGCACCCACATTCCACAATCACCTTCAGACTGTGAGCACCCACATTCCACAATCACCTTCAGAAAAGGAGCACCCACATTCCACAATTACCTTTAAACTTTGAGCACCCATATTCCACAATCACCTTCAGACTTTTAGCACCCACATTCCACAATCACCTTCAGACTATGAGTACCCACATTCCACAATCACCTTAGAACTTTGAGCACCCACATTCCACAATCACCTTCAGACTATGAGCAGCCACATTCCACAATCACCTTCAGACTATGAGCACCCACATTCCACAATTACCTTTAAACTTTGAGCACCCATATTCCACAATCACCTTCAGACTTTTAGCACCCACATTCCACAATCACCTTCAGACTATGAGTACCCACATTCCACAATCACCTTAGGACTTTGAGCACCCACATTCCACAATCACCTTCAGACTATGAGCACCCACATTCCACAATTACCTTTAAACTTTGAGCACCCGAATTCCACTATCGTCTTCAGACTTTAAGCACCCAAATGCCACAATCACCTTCAGACTGTGAGCACCCACATTCCACAATTACCTTTAAAATGTGAGCACCCAAATTCCACAATCTCCATCATACTATGAGCACCCCATTCTACAGTTACCTTCTGACTATGAACACCCACATTTTACAGTCCCCTTCAGACTTTGAGCACCCACATTCCACAATCCCCTTCAGACTTTGAGCACCTCATTCTCCAGTCACCTTCAGACTATGGGTACCCGCAATCCACAATCACCTTTAGACTTTGAGCACCGACATTCCACTATCACTTTCAGACTATGAGCACCCACATTCCACAATTACCTTTAAACTTTGAGCACCCACATTCCACAATCACCTTCAGAATATGAGCACCCACATTCCAAAATCACCTTCAGACTTTGAGCACCAACATTCCACCGTCACCTTCAGGCTTTGAGCACACCATTCTACAGTTACCTTCAGACTATGGGTACCCACATTCCACAATCACCTTCATACTATGAACACCCACATTTTACAGTCACCCTCAGACTTTGAGCACCCACATTCCACAATCACCTTCATACTATGAGTACCCACATTACATAATCACCTTCAGACATTGAGCACCCACATTCCACAATCACCTTCAGACTATGAGCACCCACATTCCACAATTACCTTTAAACTTTGAGCACCCATATTCCACAATCACCTTCAGACTATGAGCACCCACAGTCCAAAATCAACTTCAGACTTTGAGCACCTACATTCCACAATTACCTTTAGCTTTGAGCACCCACATTCTACAATCACTTTCATACTATGAGCACCCACATTCCACTGTCACCTTCAGACTTTGAGCACCTCATTCTACAGTTACCTTCAGACTATGGGTACCCACATTCGACAATCACCTTCATACTATGAACACCCATATTTAACAGTCACCTTCAGACTTTGAGCACCCACATTCCACAATCACCTTCAGACTTTGAGCACCCCATTTTACAGTCACCTTCAGACATTGAACACCCACATTCCACAATCACCTTCTGACTTTGAGGGTATAGAGCGGGAATATCGACGTCAAAATATTGTGTTACATAAATATCTCCGCGGAAATAGTGACAAGAAGAAATATTGACAACAAAAATATAGTTTGACTAGAAAATCGACTGACAGGTAAGTAATATCGATAACAATAATATAGTTGTAATAAATATTGTTTACAAAAATATAGTTAACAAAAATATCTAATTTATAATAATTATAAGTATTTTAGTGTTTTTAATGAGTATTATTTGTCAATTTATTATATGTTGTAGCATTTTATTAGTTATTAATGTATTTTATGTTGAATGTTGTGTTATTAGTTCCGTAGCGGGTTGTGGGTTTATAGGGGAATAGGGTGGGAAGTAATTTAAATATATTAAATTAATTTATTAATTAATGTGTTAATTTAATATAAATTGTTTAATAATTATGTGTTAATTAATTTAAATTAGTTAATTGATAATAAATTATGTTAATTAATTATGTTAATTGTTTAATTAATTTTACGTGTGTGTAGTGGACTTTATAACAGAAAATGTTGTGAAGTAATTAAATTGTTATTGAATAATTATTAAATGAATTATAAATTAATCATAATTAAATAATTATTAATTGTAAAAGAGTAAATACATTTAAGATTGTGTTGTGGTGTTTATAAGTGTATATGGTGTGAAAGCTGTCAATTAATTAATTAATAAAATAATTTAAAAATACATTAATAATCATTAATTAATTAGTAAATATTAAATGTAATTGAGTGATTAATTGTAGGTGTGTAGGTGTTTGTTAATAATAATATATTTAAATGTATATATTAAATATGTGTATAATCTAAAATAAATGTTATACTAAATTTGATAGATGGATTTTATTTTGTTTTGAGTTCCAGCGCTTTCCCTACTGTTATACCCTGTGGAGTGGGAATAGTAATTGTTATTCCTACGCTATCCAGCGCTTTCCCTACTGTTGCACCCTCTGGAGTGGGAATAGTAATTTTTACCCCTACGCTATCCAGCGCTTTCCCTACTGTTGCACTCAGTGGAGTGGGAATAGTAATTTTTACCCCTACGCTATCCAACGCTTTCCCTACTGTTGCACCCTTTGGAGTGGGAATAGTAATTTTTACCCCTACGCTATCCAACGCTTTCCCTACTGTTGCACCCTTTGGAGTGGGAATAGTAATTTTTACCCCTACGCTATCCAGCGCTTTCCCTACTGTTGCACTCAGTGGAGTGGGAATAGTAATTTTTACCCCTACGCTATCCAGCGCTTTCCCTACTGTTGCACTCACTGGAGTGGGAATAGTAATTTTTACCCCTATGCTATCCAACGCTTTCCCTACCGTTGGACCCTTTAGAGTGGGAATAGTAATTTTTACCCCTACTCAAACCAGCGCTTTCCCTACTGTTGCACTCACTGGAGTGGGAATAGTATTTTTTCCCCCTACGCTATCCAACGCTTTCCCCACTGTAGCACCATTTGGAGTGGGAATAGTAATTTTTACCCCTTCGCTATCAAATGTTTTAACTATTAATGTTATAATATTTTTATTAAATGTATGTCTTTTTATTGTTATATACTTTTATGTGTTAAATATATGTATATGTACACATTTATTAAGTTTATTTTGATTACATTTAGTTAATTTGTCATAAATAGTTAAAATATAAAAGTAATGTGATGTATTTTGTTAATAATAGTTATATTTTTTAATTATTTAATTTAATTCATAATAAATATTAAAGTCGATATTTTTTACATCTATATTTATTACATCTATATTTTTGAGTCGAGATTTATGTGCTTACCTGTTTAGGTATAGGGAGCCGATATTTTTTAAACGATATTTATACAACTATATTTTTGTAAACTATATTTTTGTTACCGATATTTTAACATGGAACCGTTTTTGAGCACCCACATTCCACAAATACCTTTAAACTTTGAGCACCCACATTCCACAATCACCTTCATACTATGAGCGCTCATATTCCACAAACACCTTCAGACTTTGAGCATTAACATTCCACAATTACCTTTAAACTTTGAGCACCCGCATTCCACAATCACATTCAGACTATGAGCACCCACATTCCACAATCACCTTCAGACTTTTAGCACCCATATTCTACAATCACCTTCATACTATGAGCACTCACATTCCACAATCACCTTCAGACTATGAGCACCCACATTCCACAATCACCTTCAGACTTTCATCACCCACATTCCACAATCACCTGCAGACTATGAGCACCCACATTCCACAATCACCTTTAGACTTTGAGCACCCACATACCACAATCACCTTCAGACTATGAGCACCCACATTCCACAATCACCTTCAGACTTTGAGCACCCACATTCCACAATCACCTTATGACTATGAGAACCCACATTCCACAACCTCCTTCAGACTTTGAGCACCCACATTCTAAAATCCCCTTCACACTATGAGCACTCACATTCCACAATCACCTTCAGACTATGAGAACCCACATTCCACAAT
Source organism: Lissotriton vulgaris (assembly GCF_964263255.1). Taxonomy (NCBI): domain Eukaryota; kingdom Metazoa; phylum Chordata; class Amphibia; order Caudata; family Salamandridae; genus Lissotriton; species Lissotriton vulgaris. The sequence continues at coordinate 10,921,501 of NC_141697.1, forward strand.
CACCTTCAGACTTTGAGCACCCACATTCCACAATCACCTTCAAACTATGAGCACCCACATTCTACAGTCCCCTTTAACTATGAGCACCCGCATTCCACAATCACCTTCATACCCAGAGCACCCACATTCCACAATCATCCTCAGACTTTGAGCACCCACATTCCACAATCACCTTCAGACTATGAGCACCCACATTCCACAATTGCCTTTAAACTTTGAGCACCCACATTCCACAATCACCTTCAGACTTACTTTGAGCACCCACATTCCACAATCACCTTCAGACTATGAGCACCCACATTCCACAATCACCTTCAGACTTTGATCACCCACATTCCATCGTCACCTTCAGGCTTTGAGCACTCCATTTTACAGTTACCTTCAGACTATGGGTACCCACATTCTACAATCACCTTCATACTATGAACACCCACATTTTACGGTCACCTTCAGACTTTGAGCACCAGCATTCCACAATCACCTTTAAACTATGAGCACCCATATTCCACAGTCCCCTTTATCTATGAGCGCCCACATTCTACAGTCACCTTCAGACTATGAGCACCCACATTCTACAGTCACCTTCAGACTATGAGCACCCACATTCCATCGTCACCTTCAGACTTTGAGCACCCACATTCTACAGTCACCTTCAGACTATGAGCACCCACATTCCATCGTCACCTTCAGACTATTAGCACCCACATTCCACAGTCACCTTCAGACTTTGAGCACCCACATTCCACAATCACCTTCAGACTTTGAGCACCCCATTTTACAGTCACCTTCAGACTTTGAACACCCACATTCCACAATCACCTTCTGACTTTGAGGGTATAGAGCGGGAATATCGACGTCAAAATATTGTGTTACATAAATATCTCCGCGGAAATAGTGACAAGAAGAAATATTGACAACAAAAATATAGTTTGACCAGAAAATCGACTGACAGGTAAGTAATATCGATAACAATAATATAGTTGTAATAAATATTGTTTACAAAAATATAGTTAACAAAAATATCTAATTTATAATAATTATAAGTATTTTAGTGTTTTTAATGAGTATTATTTGTCAATTTATTATATGTTGTAGCATTTTATTAGTTATTAATGTATTTTATGTTGAATTTTGTGTTATTAGTTCCGTAGCGGGTTGTGGGTTTATAGGGGAATAGGGTGGGAAGTAATTTAAATATATTAAATTAATTTAGTAATTAATGTGTTAATTTAATATAAATTGTTTAATAATTATGTGTTAATTAATTTAAATTAGTTAATTGATAATAAATTATGTTAATTAATTATGTTAATTGTTTAATTAATTTTACGTGTGTGTAGTGGACTTTATAACAGAAAATGTTGTGAAGTAATTAAATTGTTATTGAATAATTATTAAATGAATTATAAATTAATCATAATTAAATAATTATTAATTGTAAAAGAGTAAATAAATTTAAGATTGTGTTGTGGTGTTTATAAGTGTATATGGTGTGAAAGCTGTCAATTAATTAATTAATAAAATAATTTAAAAATACATTAATAATCATTAATTAATTAGTAAATATTAAATGTAATTGAGTAATTAATTGTAGGTGTGTAGGTGTTTCTTAATAATAATATATTTAAATGTATATATTAAATATGTGTATAATCTAAAATAAATTTTATACTAAATTTGATAGATGGATTTTATTTTGTTTTGAGTTCCAGCGCTTTCCTAACTGTTATACCCTGTGGAGTGGGAATAGTAATTGTTATTCCTACGCTATCCAGCGCTTTCCCTACTGTTGCACCCTCTGGAGTGGGAATAGTCATTTTTACCCCTACGCTATCCAACGCTTTCCCTACTGTTGCACCCTTTGGAGTGGGAATAGTAATTTTTACCCCTACGCTATCCAGCGCTTTCCCTACTGTTGCACTCAGTGGAGTGGGAATAGTAATTTTTACCCCTACGCTATCCAACGCTTTCCCTACTGTTGCACCCTTTGGAGTGGGAATAGTAATTTTTACCCCTACGCTATCCAACGCTTTCCCTACTGTTGCACCCTTTGGAGTGGGAATAGTAATTTTTACCCCTACGCTATCCAGCGCTTTCCCTACTGTTGCACTCAGTGGAGTGGGAATAGTAATTTTTACCCCTACGCTATCCAGCGCTTTCCCTACTGTTGCACTCACTGGAGTGGGAATAGTAATTTTTACCCCTATGCTAATCAACGCTTTCCCTACCGTTGGACCCTTTAGAGTGGGAATAGTAATTTTTACCCCTACTCAAACCAGCGCTTTCCCTACTGTTGCACTCACTGGAGTGGGAATAGTAATTTTTCCCCCTACGCTATCCAACGCTTTCCCCACTGTAGCACCATTTGGAGTGGGAATAGTAATTTTTACCCCTTCGCTATCAAATGTTTTAACTATTAATGTTATAATATTTTTATTAAATGTATGTCTTTTTATTGTTATATACTTTTATGTGTTAAATATATGTATATGTACACATTTATTAAGTTTATTTTGATTACATTTAGTTAATTTGTCATAAATAGTTAAAATATAAAAGTAATGTAATGTATTTTGTTAATAATAGTTATATTTTTTAATTATTTAATTTAATTCATAATAAATATTAAAGTCGATATTTTTTACATCTATATTTATTACATCTATATTTTTGAGTCGAGATTTATGTGCTTACCTGTTTAGGTATAGGGAGCCGATATTTTTTAAACGATATTTATACAACTATATTTTTGTAAACTATATTTTTGTTACCGATATTTTAACATGGAACCGTTTTTGAGCACCCACATTCCACAAATACCTTTAAACTTTGAGCACCCACATTCCACAATCACCTTCATACTATGAGCGCTCATATTCCACAAACACCTTCAGACTTTGAGCATTAACATTCCACAATTACCTTTAAACTTTGAGCACCCGCATTCCACAATCACATTCAGACTATGAGCACCCACATTCCACAATCACCTTCAGACTTTTAGCACCCATATTCTACAATCACCTTCATACTATGAGCACTCACATTCCACAATCACCTTCAGACTTTCATCACCCACATTCCACAATCACCTGCAGACTATGAGCACCCACATTCCACAATCACCTGCAGACTTTGAGCACCCACATACCACAATCACCTTCAGACTATGAGCACCCACATTCCACAATCACCTTCAGACTTTGAGCACCCACATTCCACAATCACCTTATGACTATGAGAACCCACATTCCACAACCTCCTTCAGACTTTGAGCACCCACATTCTACAATCCCCTTCACACTATGAGCACTCACATTCCACAATCACCTTCAGACTATGAGCACCCACATTCCACAATCACCTTCAGACTTTGAGCGCCCACATTCCACAATCACCTTCAAACTATGAGCACCCACATTCTACAGTCCCCTTTAACTATGAGCACCCGCATTCCACAATCACCTTCATACCCAGAGCACCCACATTCCACAATCATCCTCAGACTTTGAGCACCCACATTCCACAATCACCTTCAGACTATGAGCACCCACATTCCACAATTGCCTTTAAACTTTGAGCACCCACATTCCACAATCACCTTCAGACTTTGAGCACCCACATTCCACAATCACCTTCAGACTATGAGCACCCACATTCCACAATCACCTTCAGACTTTGATCACCCACATTCCATCGTCACCTTCAGGCTTTGAGCACTCCATTTTACAGTTACCTTCAGACTATGGGTACCCACATTCTACAATCACCTTCATACTATGAACACCCACATTTTACGGTCACCTTCAGACTTTGAGCACCAGCATTCCACAATCACCTTTAAACTATGAGCACCCATATTCCACCGTCCCCTTTATCTATGAGCGCCCACATTCTACAGTCACCTTCAGACTGTGAGCACCCACATTCTACGGTCACCTTCAGACTATGAGCACCCACATTCCATCTTCACCTTCAGACTTTGAGCACCCACATTCTACAGTCACCTTCAGACTATGAGCACCCACATTCCATCGTCACCTTCAGACTATTAGCACCCACATTCCACAGTCACCTTCAGACTTTGAGCACCCACATTCCACAATCACCTTCAGACTATGAGCACCCGCATTCCACAATTACCTTTAAACGTTGAGCACCCACATTCCACAAACACCTTCAGTCTATGTGCACCCACATTCCACAATCACCTTCAGACTTTGAGCACCCACATTCCACAATTACCTTTAAACTTTGAGCACCCACATTCCACAATCACCTTCATACTATGAGCACCCACATTCCACTGTCACCTTCAGACTTTGAGCACCCCATTCTACAGTTACCTTCAGACTATGGGAACCCAAATTCCACAATCACCTTCATACTATGAACACTCACAATTTACAGTCTCCTTCAGACGTTGAGCAGTAGCACCCACATTCCACAATCACCTTCAGACTTTGAGCACCCACATTCCACAATTACCTTTAAACTTTGAGCACCCACATTCCACAATCACCTTCATACTATAAGCACCCGCATTCCACAATCACCTTCAAACTATGAGCATCCACATTTCTCAATCACCTTCAGACTTTGATAACCCACATTCCACAATTACCTTTAAACTTTGAGCACCCACATTCCACAATCAACTTTATACTATGAGCACCCACATTCCAGAAACACCTTCAAACTTTGAGCACCCATATTCCGCAATCACATTCAGACTATGAGCACCCACATTCCCCAATCACCTTCAGACCTTGAGCACCCACATTCCACAATCACCTTCAGACTATGAGCACCCACATTCCACAATCACCTTCAGGCTTTGACCACCCACATTCCACAATCACCTTCAGACTACGAGCACCCACATTCCACAATTACCTTCAGGCTTTGAGCACCCATATTCCACAATCACCTTCAAACTATTAGCACCCACATTCTAAAGTCCCCTTTAGACTATGAGCACCCACATTCCACAATCACCTTCATACCCAGAGCACCCACATTCCACAATCATCTTCAGACTATGAGCACCCACATTCCACAATCATCTTCAGACTTTAAGCACCCACATTCCACAACCACCTTCAGACTATGAGCACCCACATTCCACAATCACCTTCAGACTATAACTACCCACATTCCACAATCACCTTCAGACTATGAGCACCCACATTCCACAATCACCTTCATACTATGAGCACCCACATTTCACAAACGCCTTCAGACTTTGAGCACCCACATTCCACAATCACATTCAGATTATGAGCACCCACATTCCACAATCACCTTCAGACTTTGAGCACCCACATTCCACAATCACCTTCAGACTATGAGCGCCCAAATTCCACAATCACCTTCAGACTATGAGCACCCACATTCCACAATCACCTTCAGACTTTCAGCACCCACATTCCACAATCACCTGCAGACTATGAGCACCCACATTCCACAATCACCTTCAGACTTTGAGCACCCACATTCCACAATCACCTTCAGACTTTGAGCACCCACATTCCACAATCACCTTCAGACTAGGAGCACCCACATTCCACAATCGCCTTCAGACATTGAGCACCCACATTCCACAATCACCTTTAGACTAGGAGAACCCACATTCCACAACCTCCTTCAGACTTTGAGCACCCACATTCTACAATCACCTTCACACTATGAGCACTCACATTCCACATTTACCTTTAAACTTTGAGCACCCACATTCCACAATCACCTTCATACCATGAGCACCCACATTCCACAATCACCTTCAGACTATGAGCACCCACATTCCACAATCACCTTCAAACTATGAGCACCCACATTCCACAATCACCTTCAGACTTTGAGCACCCACATTCCACAATCACCTTCAGACTATGAGCACCCACATTCCACAATCACCTTCAGACTATGACTACCCACATTCCACAATCACCTTCAGACTTTGAGCACCCGCATTCCACAATCACCTTCATACTATTGGCACCCACATTCCACAATCACCTTCAGACTATGAGCACCCACATTCCACAATCACCTTCATACTATGAGCGCCTACATTCCACAAACACGTTCAGATTTTGAGCACCCACATTCCACAATCCCATTCAGACTATGAGCACCCACATTTCACAATCACCTTCAGACTTTGAGCACCCACATTCCACAATCACCTTCAGACTATGAGCGCCCAAATTCCACAATCACCTTCAGAGTATGAGCACCCACATTCCACAATCACCTTCAGAGATTGAGCACCCACATTCCATAATCACCTTCATACCATGAGCACCTACATTCCACAATCACCTTCAGACTGTGAGCACCCACATTCCACAATCACCTTCAAACTATGATCACCCACATTTCTCAATCACCTTCAGACTTTGAGCACCCACTTTCCACAGTTACCTTTAAACTTTGACCACCCACATTCACCTTCATACTATGAGCACCCACATTCCACAAACACCTTCAGATTTTGAGCACCCACATTCCACAATCACATTCAGACTATGAGCACCCACATTCCACAATCACCTTCAGACTTTGAGCACCCACAATCCACAATCACCTTCAGACTATGAGCACCCACATTCCATGCTCACCTTCAGACTATGAGCACCCACATTCCACAATCACCTTCAGACTATGACTACCCACATTCCACAATCACCTTCAGACTTTGAGCACCCGCATTCCACAATCACCTTCATACTATTGGCACCCACTTTCCACAATCACCTTCAGACTATGAGCACCCACATTCCACAATCACCTTCATACTATGAGCACCCACATTCCACAAACACGTTCAGACTTTGAGCACCCACATTCTACAATCCCATTCAGACTATGAGCACCCACATTTCACAATCACCTTCAGACTTTGAGCACCCACATTCCACAATCACCTTCAGACTATGAGCGCCCAAATTCCACAATCACCTTCAGACTATGAGCACCCACATTCCATAATCACCTTCAGACAATGAGCACTCACATTCCACAATCACCTTTAGACTATGAGAACCCACATTCCACAACCTCCTTCAGACTTTGAGCACCCACATTATACAATCACCTTCACACTATGAGCACTCACATTCCACATTTACCTTTAAACTTTGAGCACCCACATTCCATAATCACCTTCATACCATGAGCACCTACATTCCACAATCACCTTCAGACTATGAGCACCCACATTCCACAATCACCTTCAAACTATGAGCACCCACATTCCTCAATCACCTTCAGACTTTTAGCACCCACTTTCCACAGTTACCTTTAAACTTTGACCACCCACATTCACCTTCATACTATGAACACCCACATTCCACAAACACCTTCAGACTTTGAGCACCCACATTCCACAATCACATTCAGACTATGAGCACCCACATTCCACAATCACCTTCAGACTTTGAGCACCCACATTCCACAATCACCTTCAGACTATGAGCACCCACATTCCATACTCACCTTCAGACTTTGAGCACCCACATTCAACAATCACCTTCAGACTTTGTGCACCCACATTCCACAATCACCTTCAGACTATGAGCACCCTCATTCCACAATTACCTTTAAACGTTGAGCACCCACATTCCACAATCAGCTTCAGTCCATGAGCACCCACATTCCATAATCACCTTCAGACTTTGAGCACCCACATTCCACAATTACCTTTAAACTTTGAGCACCCACATTCCACAATCACCTTCATACTATGAGCACCCACATTCCACTGTCACCTTCAGACTTTGAGCACCACATTCTACAGTTACCTTCAGACTATGGGTACCCACATTCCACAATCACCTTCATACTATGAACACTCACAATTTACAGTCACCTTCAGACTTTGAGCACCCACAATACACAATCACCCTCACACTTTGAGCACTCACATTCCACAATTACCTTTAAACTTTGAGCACCCACATTCCACAATCACCTTCATACTATGAGCACCCACATTCCACAAACACCTTCAAACTTTGAGCACCCATATTCCACAATGACATTCAGACTATAAGCACCCACATTCCACAATCACCTTCAGACCTTGAGCACCCACATTCCACAATCACCTTCAGATTATGAGCACCCGCATTCCACAATCACCTTCAAACTATGAGCACCCACATTTCTCAATCACCTTCAGACTTTGAGAACCCACATTCCACAATTACCTTTAAACTTTGAGCACCCACATTCCACAATCACCTTCATACTATGAGCACCTACATTCCACAAACACCTTCAAACTTTGAGCACCCATATTCCACAATCACCTTCAGACTATGAGCACCCACATTCCACAATCACCTTCAGACTTTGAGCACCCACATTCCACAATCACCTTCAAACTATGAGCCCCCACATTCTACAGTCCCCTTTAACTATGAGCACCCGCATTCCACAATCACCTCCATACCCAGAGCACCCACATTCCACAATCATCCTCAGACTTTGAGCACCCACATTCCAAAATCACCTTCAGACTATGAGCACCCACATTCCACAATTACCTTTAAACTTTGAGCACCCACATTCCACAATCACCTTCAGACTTTGAGCACCCACATTCCACAATCACCTTCAGACTATGAGCGCCAACATTCCACAATCACCTTCAGACTTTGATCACCCACATTCCATCATCACCTTCAGTCTTTGAGCACTCCATTTTACAGTTACCTTCAGACTATGGGTACCCACATTCTACAATCACCTTCATACTATAAACACCCACATTTTACGGTCACCTTCAGACTTTGAGCACCAGCACTCAACAATCACCTTTAAACTATGAGCACCCATATTCAACTGTCCCCTTTATCTATGAGCGCCCACATTCAACAGTCACCTTCAGACTATGAGCACCCACATTCTACAGTCACCTTCAGACTATGAGCACCCACATTCCATCGTCACCTTCAGACTTTGAGCACCCACATTCTACAGTCACCTACGGACTATGAGCACCCACATTCCATCGTCACCTTCAGACTATTAGCACCCACATTCCACAGTCACCTTCAGACTTTGAGCACCCACATTCCACAATCACCTTCAGACGATGAGCACCCGCATTCCACAATTACCTTTAAACGTTGAGCACCCACATTCCACAAACACCTTCAGTCTATGATCCCCCACATTCGACAATCACCTTCAGACTGTGAGCAACCACATTCCACAATTACCTTTAAACTTTGAGCACCCACATTCCACAATCACCTTCATACTATGAGCACCCACATTCCACTGTCACCTTCAGACTTTGAGCACCCCATTCTACAGTTACCTTCAAACTATGGGTACCCAAATTCCACAATCAACTTCATAATATGAACACTCACAATTTACAGTCACCTTCAGACTTTGAGCACCCACATTCCACAATCACCTTCAGACTTTGAGCACCCACATTCCACAATTACCTTTAAACTTTGAGCACCAACATTCCACAATCACCTTCATACTATGAGCACCCGCATTCCACAATCACCTTCAAACTATGAGCACCCACATTTCTCAATCACCTTCAGACTTTGAGAACCCACATTCCACAATTACCATTAAACTTTGAGCACCCACATTCCACAATCAACTTCATACTATGAGCACCCACATTCCACAAACACCTTCAAACTTTGAGCACCCATATTCCGCAATCACATTCAGACTATGAGCACCCACATTCCCGAATCACCTTCAGACCTTGAGCACCCACATTCCACAATCACCTTCAGACTATGAGCACCCACATTCCACAATCACCTTCAGGCTTTGACCACCCACATTCCACAATCACGTTCAGACTTTGAGCACCCACATTCCTCAATCACCTTCAGACTATGAGAACCCAGATTCCACAATCATTTTCAGACTATGAGCACCCACATTCCACAATTACCTTCAAACTTTGAGCACCCACATTCCACAATCACCTTCAGACTTTGAGCCCCCACATTCCACAATCAACTTCAGACTTTGAGCACCCACATTCCACAATCACCTTCAGACTATGAGCACCAACATTCCACAATCATCTTCAGACTTTGAGCACCCACATTCCTCAATAACCTTCATACTATGAGCACCCACATTCCACAATCACCTTCAGACTACGAGACCCACATTCCACAATCACCTTCAGACTTTGAGCACCCATATTCCACAATCACCTTCAAACTATTAGCACCCACATTCTAAAGTCCCCTTTAGACTATGAGCACCCACATTCCACAATCACCTTCATAGCCAGAGCACCCACATTCCACAATCATCTTCAGACTATGAGCACCCACATTCCACAATCACCTTCAGACTTTGAGCACCCACATTCCACAATCACCTTCAGACTATGAGCACCCACATTCCACAATCACCTTCAGACTATAACTACCCACATTCCACAATCACCTTCAGACTTTGAGCACCCGCATTCCACAATCACCTTCATACTATTGGCACCCACATTCCACAATCACCTTCAGACTATGAGCACCCACATTCCACAATCACCTTCATACTTTGAGCACCCACATTCCACAAACACCTTCAGACTTTGAGCACCCACATTCCACAATCACATTCAGACTATGAGCACCCACATTCCACAATTACTTTCAGACTTTGAGCACCCACATTCCACAATCACCTTCAGACTATGAGCACCCAAATTCCACAATCACCTTCAGACTATGATTACCCACATTCCACAATCACCTTCAGACTTTCAGCACCCACATTCCACAATCACCTGCAGACTATGAGCACCCACATTCCACAATCACCTTCAGACTTTGAGCACCCACATTCCACAATCACCTTCAGCCTTTGAGCACCCACATTCCACAATCACCTTCAGACTAGGAGCACCCACATTCCACAATCGCCTTCAGACATTGAGCACCCACATTCCACAATCACCTTTAGACTAGGAGAACCCACATTCCACAACCTCCTTCAGACTTTGAGCACCCACATTCTACAATCTTCTTCACACTATGAGCACTCACATTCCACATTTATGTTATGTTATGTTATGTTATTGGTTTTTGTACCGCGCGCAGCTGCCCCAGCAAAGGGGCGTCCTGGTGCCAAGAAAGGTATACACAACATCACAAAGCGCAACTGATCAAGGAGTATTAATTAAAAAGAAAGGTTTTAATGGCGCGTCTGAACTGGAATAGATCCTCCATAGCTCAGATTTCACTGGGAAGAGAGTTCCACAATTTGGCCGCTACTACTCGGAAGGAGCGGCCACCCATCCGGCACAACAAAAAGCGTGGAACAACAGACAGATTCTGTCCCATCGATCTCAAGGATCGAGAGGGCACATATGGGGTTAGTAGGTTCATCAGAATAGGTGGGGCCATACCTTTCAAAATTTTAAAAGCCAGGCAGAGCACCTTGAACTCGATCCGACGAGCAACAGGCAACCAATGAAGCGATTGCAGTGCTCTAGACACTGAGCAACGCCTGGGCAACCCTAGTACAGCTCTTGCGGCGGCATTCTGCACTCGTTGCAACCGCAAGAGTTCTGCCTTGTCCGAACCTGCTAGCAGGACACTGGCATAATCTATCCTGGATAGTACAGAGGCCTGAACCACAAGCTGTCTAGTGGGGGCATCGAAAAATTTCAGCACCGGCCTGATACCCCTGATTATGCCAAAACAGGAAGCAGCCACCCTCTTAGATTGGCAGGTAAAACTAAGTGTGGAATCCAGCCAGACCCCAAGATTTTTTATCTCCATAGCAGGAGATGGGATCAGTCCGAGTTCGGGGGGCCACCAGTTGTCATTCCACCATCCAGGTTGCTTCCCAACCACCATCACCTCGGTCTTCTTAGTGTTCAATTGGAGACAATTTTGGTTCATCCAATTGGCCACCGCACGTAGCCCCTCACAAAAATTGTGGGCGTCCACAGCCGAGTCCCCACTTAATGTGACCGCCAGCTGCGTGTCATCCGCATAGGACACCATTGTCAGGCCCCAGCGTTTGACTACCGCAGCCAGCGGACTCACATATAGATTAAAAAGAGTGGGGCTCAAAGATGATCCCTGTGGAACTCCCAAGGTGAGCGGGTGAGAGGTGGATTTACCAGGTGGTATCGCAACCTGAAAAGATCTGTTAGAGAGGAAGGAGCGGAACCACCCTAGAGCCAAGCCCTTGATCCCCGCTTCCTCTAACCGCCGCAACAGGATCTCGTGGGATACCGTATCGAAGGCGGCACTCAGATCTAACAACAAGAGTGCCGCTGTTCGACCGGTATCCAGCACGGAGCGCAGATGTTCGACCATGTATAACAAGGCAGTCTCCGTGCTGTGGCCTGCACGGAATCTATTTTGCGTAGGATCCAAGATGTCAGCTTTGGCAAGATGGTCGGCCAGGATCCTATTCACGTGGGCTTCGGTGACTTTAGCAGCCCACGGCAGCAGTGAGATGGGGCGATAGTTCTCGGGCTTTATAGGATCGAGGGTAGGCTTTTTTAGTATGGGTGTGACTACCGCTTGCTTCCACTTGGTGGGCACCATCCCTGAGGCCAGAGACATGTTGATAAGGGCCAACAGGGGTGAGCGACATGTTGCCTGCATGGTTTTAAACTGGGCTGGTATGAGGGGATCTGCAGGGGAGCCAGATTTAATTTTTTGGCTCAGTAGATCAAAACCCTCCTCAGAAAGGGGGGCCAACATATCCAAGGTCAAAGCATTGCGCTTTGACCAGACAACTGAGTCCGCGTGGTGTATGGTAGTTGGGAAGGTGCGATAGATTCCTTGCACCTTTTGGACAAAGAAAGAGGCCAGACTCTCGCAATGAGAGTCTGTGCAGATTTCTGCTGCAGAAGCTCTCTTAGTCTTAAGGTCTTTTAGGACCTTAAAGATAAGTTTAGAGGGATTAGGGCTGTTCCGAAACTCCTGTGCATAATATGCGGCACGTGTTCGACAGACCGCTCTATGATATGCCTTGGATAGAGTAAGGTAGCAGGTTTTAAGCATGGGATCATAGGCTTTCCTCCATTTCCTTTCTGCTTGCCTACACTCTCTCTTAAGAGACGCCAAGGTCTCGTCATACCACGGGCTATGGGCCTTAGTACGGACCTTGGAGCGTACTTGAGGAATAAGCGAATCCAAGGCCGTTCCAATCCAGTTGCAAAAAGAGTCATACCCGCAGTCAACATCCAAGACGGGAGGTAAAGGTGTCTTACCTAGTAAAGAGTAAAAATCTTCTAGTTTTAGTTTACTCCACTGGCGAGAGAGAGAAGTTTTATTCTGTGCCACAAAAATAGGATCTGCCACAGGAATAGCTGCCTTCACCAACATGTGGTCCGTCCATGTCAGCTGGACAGGTGGGCACATAATTATGTCCTCTAAGGTGGTAAAGAACGGATCCAGTATGTGCCCGCCTGAATGGGTGGGGGACGTCACTCTCTGAAGGAGCTGCAAGGATTCTAAATCGGCTAGGCACCTCTTGATAGCGGGATGGGATGTACAATCGAAATGCAGGTTAAGGTCACCTACTACATTAAAATTCGCACAGCCAAGAGCTTCTATACTGATGACGTCCGGGAGAGCGGCCCTAAAGGCGGCATCGCAGCCCGGAGGCCGGTATATTAGGAGACCTGAAAGGCTGTAAATGTGTAAATGTATAGGCATTTATATAGCGCACTACTTACCCGGCGGGTCCCAAGGCGCTTCGACCGCTGCGAAACCCTTCCTGGCTTCCCTGAGAGATGGTCCCTTAATGGGTATCTCCAGGGTGAGACCAGGCATCCCCGGCGGTCTGGTGGGGCCGTTAGTGAAGATGAGGCAAGCTAATGCCCAGAGTTGCCGAGTGTGATCGCTGATCAGAGTGGGCACCGAGGGGAGAGAATTATCGAGTCCGCTGACCCTGGTCCAGAAACCTGCCGCGCCAGGAATCGAACCCTGGTCCCGGGCCGTCCTCTGCTCTCGGGTCTGCCGCCTCTAACCAGTGAGCCACACTACTTCACTGTCTAACAGTGGGAAAGAGTGGGAAAGAGAAATTCTAAAGCAGGCACATTCACAGCCCAGGAGCACCCACATTCCACAATCACCTTCATACCATGAGCACCCACATTCCACAATCACCTTCAGACTTTGAGCACCCACATTCCACAATCACCTTCAAACTATGAGCACCCACATTCCACAATCACCTTCAGACTTTGAGCACCCACATTCCACAATCACCTTCAGACTATGAGCACCCACATTCCACAATCACCTTCAGACTATGACTACCCACATTCCACAATCACCTTCAGACTTTGAGCACCCGCATTCCACAATGACCTTCATACTATTGGCACCCACATTCCACAATCACCTTCAGACTATGAGCACCCACTTTCCACAATCACCTTCATACTATGAGCACCTACATTCCACAAACACGTTCAGACTTTGAGCACCCACATTCCACAATCCCATTCAGACTATGAGCACCCGCATTTCACAATCACCTTCAGACTTTGAGCACCCACATTCCACAATCACCTTCAGACTATGAGCGCCCAAATTCCACAATCACCTTCAGACTATGAGCACCCACATTCCACAATCACCTTCAGACATTGAGCACCCACATTCCACAATCACCTTTAGACTATGAGAACCCACATTCCACAACCTCCTTCAGACTTTGAGCACCCACATTATACAATCACCTTCACACTATGAGCACTCACATTCCACATTTACCTTTAAACTTTGAGCACCCACATTCCATAATCACCTTCATACCATGAGCACCTACATTCCACAATCACCTTCAGACTATGAGCACCCACATTCCACAATCACCTTCAAACTATGAGCACCCACATTCCTCAATCACCTTCAGACTTTGAGCACCCACTTTCCACAGTTACCTTTAAACTTTGACCACCCACATTCACCTTCATACTATGAGCACCCACATTCCACAAACACCTTCAGACTTTGAGCACCTACATTCCACAATCAAATTCAGACTATGAGCACCCACATTCCACAATCACCTTCAGACTTTGAGCACCCACATTCCACAATCACCTTCAGACTATGAGCACCCACATTCAATACTCACCTTCAGACTATGAGCACCCACATTCCACAATCACCTTCAGACTATGACTACCCACATTCCTCAATCACCTTCAGACTTTGAGCACCCGCATTCCACAATCACCTTCATACTATTGGCACCCACATTCCACAATCACCTTCAGACTATGAGCACCCACATTCCACAATCACCTTCATACTATGAGCACCCACATTCCACAAACACGTTCAGACTTTGAGCACCCACATTCCACAATCCCATTCAGACTATGAGCACCCACATTTCACAATCACCTTCAGACTTTGATCACCCACATTCCACAATCACCTTCAGACTATGAGCGCCCAAATTCCACAATCACCTTCAGACTATGAGCACCCACATTCCACAATCACCTTCAGACATTGAGCACCCACATTCCACAATCACATTTAGACTATGAGAACCCACATTCCACAACCTCCTTCAGACTTTGAGCACCCACATTATACAATCACCTTCACACTATGAGCACTCACATTCCACATTTACCTTTAAACTGTGAGCACCCACATTCCATAATCACCTTCATACCATGAGCACCTACATTCCACAATCACCTTCAGACTATGAGCACCCACATTCCACAATCACCTTCAAACTATGAGCACCCACATTCCTCAATCACCTCCAGACTATGAGCACCCACTTTCCACAGTTACCTTTAAACTTTGACCACCCACATTCACCTTCATACTATGAGCACCCACATTCCACAAACACCTTCAGACTTTGAGCACCCACATTCCACAATCACATTCAGACTATGAGCACCCACATTCCACAATCACCTTCAGACTTTGAGCACCCACATTCCACAATCACCTTCAGACTATGAGCACCCACATTCCATACTCACCTTCAGACTTTGAGCACCCACATTCAACAATCACCTTCAGACTTTGTGCACCCACATTCCACAATCACCTTCAGACTATGAGCACCCTCATTCCACAATTACCTTTAAACGTTGAGCACCCACATTCCACAATCAACTTCAGTCCATGAGCACCCACATTCCATAATCACCTTCAGACTTTGAGCACCCACATTCCACAATTACCTTTAAACTTTGAGCACCCACATTCTACAATCACCTTCATACTATGAGCACCCACATTCCACTGTCACCTTCAGACTTTGAGCGCCACATTCTACAGTTACCTTCAGACTATGGGTACCCACATTCCACAATCACCTTCATACTATGAACACTCACAATTTACAGTCACCTTCAGACTTTGAGCACCCACAATACACAATCACCTTCACACTTTGAGCACTCACATTCCACAATTACCTTTAAACTTTGAGCACCCACATTCCACAATCACCTTCATACTATGAGCACCCGCATTCCACAATCACCTTCAAACAATGAGCACCCACATTTCTCAATCACCTTCAGACTTTGAGAACCCACATTCCACAATTACCTTTAAACTTTAGGCACCCACATTCCACAATCACCTTCATACTATGAGCACCCACATTCCACAAACACCTTAAGACTTTGAGCACCCATATTCCACAATCACATTCAGACTATAAGCACCCACATTCCACAATCACCTTCAGACCTTGAGCACCCACATTCCACAATCACCTTCAGATTATGAGCACCCGCATTCCACAATCACCTTCAAACTATGAGCACCCATATTTCTCAATCACCTTCAGACTTTGAGAACCCAAATTCCACAATTACCTTTAAACTTTGAGCACCCACATTCCACAATCACCTTCATACTATGAGCACCCACATTGCACAAACACCTTCAAACTTTGAGCACCCATATTCCACAATCACCTTCAGACTATGAGCACCCACATTCCACAATCACCTTCAGACTATGAGCACCCACATTCCACAATCACTTTCAAACTATGAGCACCCACATTCTACAGTCCCCTTTAACTATGAGCACCCGCATTCCACAATCACCTTCATACCCAGAGCACCCACATTCCACAATCATCCTCAGACTTTGAGCACCCACATTCCACAATCACCTTCAGACTATGAGCACCCACATTCCACAATTACCTTTAAACTTTGAGCACCCACATTCCACAATCACCTTCAGACTTTGAGCACCCACATTCCACAATCACCTTCAGACTATGAGCACCCACATTCCACAATCACCTTCAGACTTTGATCACCCACATTTCATTGTCACCTTCTGGCTTTGAGCACTCCATTTTACAGTTACCTTCAGACTATGGGTACCCACATTCTACAATCACCTTCATACTATGAACACCCACATTTTACGGTCACCTTCAGACTTTGAGCACCAGCATTCCACAATCACCTTTAAACTATGAGCACCCATATTCCACCGTCCCCTTTATCTATGAGCGCCCACATTCTACAGTCACCTTCAGACTATGAGCACCCACATTCTACAGTCACCTTCAGACTATGAGCACCCACATTCCATCGTCACCTTCAGACTTTGAGCACCCACATTCTACAGTCACCTTCAGATTATGAGCACCCACATTCCATCGTCACCTTAATCCTATTAGCACCCACATTCCACAGTCACCTTCAGACTTTGAGCACCCACATTCCACAATCACCTTCAGACTATGAGCACCCGCATTCCACAATTACCTTTAAACGTTGAGCACCCACATTCCACAAACACCTTCAGTCTATGAGCACCCACATTCCACAATCACCTTCAGACTTTGAGCACTCACATTCCACAATTAGCTATAAACTTTGAGCACCCACATTCCACAATCACATTCATACTATGAGCATCCACATTCCACTGTCACCTTCAGACTTTGAGCACCCCATTTTACAGTTACCTTCAGACTATGGGTACCCAAATTCCACAATCACCTTCATACTATGAACACTCACAATTTACAGTCACCTTCGGACTTTGAGCACCCACATTCCACAATCACCTTCAGACTTTGAGCACCCATATTCCACAATCACCTTCAAACTATTAGCACCCACATTCTAAAGTCCCCTTTAGACTATGAGCACCCACATTCCACAATCACCTTCATACCCAGAGCACCCACATTCCACAATCATCTTCAGACTATGAGCACCCACATTCCACAATCACCTTCAAACTTTGAGCACCCACATTCCACAATCACCTTCAGACTATGAGCACCCACATTTCACAATCAGCTTCAGACTATAACTACCCACATTCCACAATCACCTTCAGACTTTGAGCACCCGCATTCCACAATCACCTTCATACTATTTGCACCCACATTCCACAATCACCTTCAGACTATGAGCACCCACATTCCACATTCACCTTCATACTATGAGCACCCACATTCCACAAACACCTTCAGACTTTGAGCACCAACATTCCACAATCACATTCAGACTATGAGAACCCACATTCCACGATCACCTTCAGACTTTGAGCACCCACATTCCACAATCACCTTCAGACTATGAGCGCCCAAATTCCACAATCACCTTCAGACTATGAGCACCCACATTCCACAATCACCTTCAGACTTTCAGCACCCACATTCCACAATCACCTGCAGACTATGAGCACCCACATTCCACAATCACCTTCAGACTTTGAGCACCCACATTCCACATTCACCGTTAAGACTTTGATCACCCACATTCCACAATCACCTTCAGACTAGGAGCACCCACATTCCACAATCACCTTCAGACTATGAGCACCCACATTCCACAGCCTCCTTCAGACTTTGAGCACCCACATTCTACAATCACCTTCACACTATGAGCACTCACATTCCACATTTACCTTTAAACTTTGAGCACCCACATTCCACAATCACCTTCATACCATGAACACCCACATTCCACAATCACCTTCAGACTATGAGCACCCACATTCCACAATCACCTTCAAACTATGAGCACCCACATTCCACAATCACCTTCAGACTTTGAGCACCCACATTCCACAATCACCTTCAGACTATGAGCACCCACATTCCACAATCACCTTCAGACTATGACTACCCACATTCCACAATCACCTTCAGACTTTGAGCACCCGCATTCCACAATCACCTTCATACTATTGGCACCCGCACATTCCACAATCACCTTCAGACTATGAGCACCCACATTCCACAATCACCTTTAGACTATGAGAACCCACATTCCACAACCTCCTTCAGACTTTGAGCACCCACATTATGCAATCGCCTTCACACTATGAGCACTCACATTCCACATTTACCTTTAAACTTTGAGCACCCACATTCCATAATCACCTTCATACCATGAGCACCTACATTCCACAATCACCTTATGACTATGAGCAACCACATTCCACAATCACCTTCAAACTATGAGCACCCACATTCCTCAATCACCTTCAGACTTTGAGCACCCACTTTCCACAGTTACCTTTAAACTTTGACCACCCACATTCACCTTCATACTAAGAGCACCCACATTCCACAAACACCTTCAGACTTTGAGCACCCAAATTCCACAATCACATTCAGACTATGAGCACCCACATTCCACAATCACCTTCAGAATTTGAGCACCCACATTCCACAATCACCTTCAGACTATGAGCACCCACATTCCATACTCACCTTCGGACTATGAGCACCCACATTCCACAATCACCTTCAGACTATGAGCGCCCAAATTCCACAATCACCTTCAGACTATGAGCACCCACATTCCACAATCACCTTCAGACATTGAGCACCCACATTCCACAATCACCTTTAGACTATGAGAACCCACATTCCACAACCTCCTTCAGACTTTGAGCACCCACATTATAAAATCACCTTCACACTGAGCACTCACATTCCACATTTACCTTTAAACTTTGAGCACCCACATTCCATAATCACCTTCATACCATGAGCACCTACATTCCACAATCACCTTCAGACTATGAGCACCCACATTCCACAATCACCTTCAAACTATGAGCACCCACATTCCTCAATCACCTTCAGACTTTGAGCACCCACTTTCCACAGTTACCTTTAAACTTTGACCACCCACATTCACCTTCATACTATGAGCACCCACATTGCACAAACACCTTCAGACTTTGAGCACCCACATTCCACAATCACATTCAGACTATGAGCACCCACATTCCACAATCACCTTCAGACTTTGAGCACCCACATTCCACAATCACCTGCAGACTATGAGCACCCACATTCCATACTCACCTTCAGACGTTGAGCACCCACATTCAACAATCACCTTCAGACTTTGTGCACCCACATTCCACAATCACCTTCAGACTATGAGCACCCTCATTCCACAATTACCTTCAAACGTTGAGCACCCACATTCCACAATCAACTTCAGTCCATGAGCACCCACATTCCATAATCACCTTCAGACTTTGAGCACCCACATTCCACAATTACTTTTAAACTTTGAGCACCCACATTCCACAATCACCTTCATACTATGAGCACCCACATTCCACTGTCACCTTCAGACTTTGAGCACCACATTCTACAGTTACCTTCAGACTATGGGTACCCACATTCCACAATCACCTTCATACTATGAACAATCACAATTTACAGTCACCTTCAGACTTTGAGCACCCACAATACACAATCACCTTCACACTTTGAGCACTCACATTCCACAATTACCTTTAAACTTTGAGCACCCACATTCCACAATCACCTTCATACTATGAGCACCCGCATTCCACAATCACCTTCAAACAATGAGCACCCACATTTCTCAATCACCTTCAGACTTTGAGAACCCACATTCCACAATTACCTTTAAAGTTTGAGCACCCACATTCCACAATCACCTTCATACTATGAGCACCCACATTCCACAAACACCTTCAAACTTTGAGCACCCATATTCCACAATCACATTCAGACTATAAGCACCCACATTCCACAATCACCTTCAGACCTTGAGCACCCACATTCCACAATCACCTTCAGATTATGAGCACCCGCATTCCACAATCACCTTCAAACTATGAGCACCCATATTTCTCAATCACCTTTAGACTTTGAGAACCCACATTCCACAATTACCTTTAAACTTTGAGCACCCACATTCCACAATCACCTTCATACTATGAGCACCCACATTTCACAAACACCTTCAAACTTTGAGCACCCATATTCCACAATCACCTTCAGACTATGAGCACCCACATTCCACAATCACCTTCAAACTATGAGCACCCACATTCTACAGTCCCCTTTAACTATGAGCACCCGCATTCCACAATCACCTTCATTCCCAGAGCACCCACATCCCACAATCATCCTCAGACTTTGAGCACCCACATTCCACAATCACCTTCAGACTATGAGCACCCACATTCCACAATTACCTTTAAACTTTGAGCACCCACATTCCACAATCACCTTCAGACTTTGACCACCCACATTCCACAATCACCTTCAGACTATGAGCACCCACATTCCACAATCACCTTCAGACTTTGATCACCCACATTCCATCGTCACCTTCAGGCTTTGAGCACTCCATTTTACAGTTACCTTCAGACTATGGGTACCCACATTCTACAATCACCTTCATACTATGAACACCCACATTTTACGGTCACCTTCAGACTTTGAGCACCAGCATTCCACAATCACCTTTAAACTATGACTACCCATATTCCACCGTCCCCTTTATCTATGAGCGCCCACATTCTACAGTCACCTTCAGACTATGAGCACCCACATTCTACAGTCACCTTCAGACTAGGAGCACCCACATTCCATCGTCACCTTCAGACTTTGAGCACCCACATTCTACAGTCACCTTCAGACTATGAGCACCCACATTCCATCGTCACCTTCAGACTATTAGCACCCACATTCCACAGTCACCTTCAGACTTTGAGCACCCACATTCCACAATCACCTTCAGACTATGAGCACCCGCATTCCACAATTACCTTTAAACGTTGAGCACCCACATTCCACAAACACCTTCAGTCTATGAGCACCCACATTCCACAATCACCTTCAAACTTTGAGCACCCACATTCCACAATTACCTTTAAACTTTGAGCACCCACATTCCACAATCACCTTCATACTATGAGCAGCCATATTCCACTGTCACCTTCAAACTTTGAGCACCCATATGCCGCAATCACATTCAGACTATGAGCACCCACATTCCCCAATCACCTTCGGACCTTGAGCACCCACATACCACAAACACCTTCAAACTTTGAGCACCCATATGCCGCAATCACATTCAGACTATGAGCACCCACATTCCCCAATCACCTTCAGACCTTGAGCACCCACATACCACAATCACCTTCAGGCTTTGACCACCCACATTCCACAATCACCTTCAGACTTTGAGCACCCACATTCCTCAATCACCTTCAGACTATGAGCACCCAGATTCCACAATCATTTTCAGACTATGAGCACCCACATTTCACAATTACCTTCAAACTTTGAGCACCCACATTCCACAATCACCTTCAGACTTTGAGCACCCACATTCCACAATCAACTTCAGACTTTGAGCACCCACATTCCACAATCAACTTCAGACTATGAGCACCAACATTCCACAATCATCTTCAGACTTTGAGCACCCACATTCCTCAATAACCTTCATACTATGAGCACCCACATTCCACAATCACCTTCAGACTACGAGCACCCACATTCCACAATCACCTTCAGACTTTGAGCACCCATATTCCACAATCACCTTCAAACTATTAGCACCCACATTCTAAAGTCCCCTTTAGACTATGAGCACCCACATTCCACAATCACCTTCATACCCAGAGCACCCACATTCCACAATCATCTTCAGACTATGAGCACCCACATTCCACAATCACCTTCAGACTTTGAGCACCCACATTCCACAATCACCTTCAGACTATGAGCACCCACATTCCACAATCACCTTCAGACTATAACTACCCACATTCCACAATCACCTTCAGACTTTGAGCACCCGCATTCCACAATCACCTTCATACTTTGGCACCCACATTCCACAATCACCTTCAGACTATGAGCACCCACATTCCACAATCACCTTCATACTATGAGCACCCACATTCCACAAACACCTTCAGACTTTGAGCACCCACATTCCACAATCACATTCAGACTATGAGCACCCACATTTCACAATCACCTTCAGACTTTGAGCACCCACATTCCACAATCACCTTCAGACTATGAGCGCCCAAATTCCACAATCACCTTCAGACTATGAGCACCCACATTCCACAATCACCTTCAGACTTTCAGCACCCACATTCCACAATCACCTGCAGACTATGAGCACCCACATTCCACAATCACCTTCAGACTTTGAGCACCCACATTCCACAATCACCTTCAGACTTTGAGCACCCACATTCCACAATCACCTTCAGACTAGGAGCACCCACATTCCACAATCGTCTTCAGACATTGAGCACTCACATTCCACAATCACCTTCATACTATGAGCACCCGCATTACACAATCACCTTCATACTATGAGCACCCACATTCCACAAACACCTTCAGACTTTGAGCACCCACATTCCACAATCACATTCAGACTATGAGCACCCACATTTCACAATCACCTTCAGGCTTTGAGCACCCACATTCGACAATCACCTTCAGACTATGAGCGCCCAAATTCCACAATCACCTTCAGACTATGAGCACCCACATTCCACAATCACCTTCAGACTTTCAGCACCCACATTCCACAATCACCTGCAGAGTATGAGCACCCACATTCCACAATCACCTTCAGACTTTGAGCACCCACATTCCACAATCACCTTCAGACTAGGAGCACCCACATTCCACAATCGCCTTCAGACATTGAGCACCCACATTCCACAATCACCTTCATACTATGAGCACCCGCATTACACAATCACCTTCAGACTTTGAGCACCCCATTCTACAGTTACCTTCAGACTATGGGTACCCAAATTCCACAATCACCTTCATACTATGAACACTCACAATTTACAGTCACCTTCAGACTTTGAGCACCCACATTCCACAAGCACCTTCAGACTTTGAGCACCCACATTCCACAATTACCTTTAAACTTTGAGCACCCACATTCCACAATCACCTTCATACTATGAGCACCCGCATTACACAATCACCTTCAAACTATGAGCACCCACATTTCTCAATCACCTTCAGACTTTGAGAACCCACATTCCACAATTACCTTTAAACTTTGAGCACCCACATTTCACAATCAACTTCATACTATGAGCACCCACATACCACAAACACCTTCAAACTTTGAGCACCCATATTCCGCAATCACATTCAGACTATGAGCACCCACATTCCCCAATCACCTTCAGACCGTGAGCACCCACATTCCACAATCACCTTCAGGCTTTGACCACCCACATTCCACAATCACCTTCAGACTTTGAGCACCCACATTCCTCAATCACCTTCAGACTATGAGCACCCAGATTCCACAATCATTTTCAGACTATGAGCACCCACATTCCACAATTACCTTCAAACTTTGAGCACCCACATTCCACAATCACCTTCAGACTTTGAGCACCCACATTCCACAATCACCTTCAGACTTTCAGCACCCACATTCCACAATCACCTGCAGAGTATGAGCACCCACATTCCACAATCACCTTCAGACTTTGAGCACCCACATTCCACAATCACCTTCAGACTAGGAGCACCCACATTCCACAATCGCCTTCAGACATTGAGCACCCACATTCCACAATCACCTTCATACTATGAGCACCCGCATTACACAATCACCTTCAGACTTTGAGCACCCCATTCTACATTTACCTTCAGACTATGGGTACCCAAATTCCACAATCACCTTCATACTATGAACACTCACAATTTACAGTCACCTTCAGACTTTGAGCACCCACATTCCACAAGCACCTTCAGACTTTGAGCACCCACATTCCACAATTACCTTTAAACTTTGAGCACCCACATTCCACAATCACCTTCATACTATGAGCACCCGCATTACACAATCACCTTCAAACTATGAGCACCCACATTTCTCAATCACCTTCAGACTTTGAGAACCCACATTCCACAATTACCTTTAAACTTTGAGCACCCACATTTCACAATCAACTTCATACTATGAGCACCCACATACCACAAACACCTTCAAACTTTGAGCACCCATATTCCGCAATCACATTCAGACTATGAGCACCCACATTCCCCAATCACCTTCAGACCGTGAGCACCCACATTCCACAATCACCTTCAGGCTTTGACCACCCACATTCCACAATCACCTTCAGACTTTGAGCACCCACATTCCACAATTACCTTCAGACTTTGAGCACCCACATTCCACAATCACATTCAGACTATGAGCACCCACATTCCACAATCACATTCAGACTATGAGCACCCACATTCCCCAATCACCTTCAGACCGTGAGCACCCACATTCCACAATCACCTTCAGGCTTTGACCACCCACATTCCACAATCACCTTCATACTATGAGCACCCACATACCACAAACACCTTCAAACTTTGAGCACCCATATTCCGCAATCACATTCAGACTATGAGCACCCACATTCCCCAATCACCTTCAGACCGTGAGCACCCACATTCCACAATCACCTTCAGGCTTTGACCACCCACATTCCACAATCATTTTCAGACTATGAGCACCCACATTCCACAATTACCTTCAGACTTTGAGCACCCACATTCCACAATCACATTCAGACTATGAGCACCCACATTCCACAATCACCTTCAGACTTTGAGCACCCACATTCCACAATCACCTGCAGACTATGAGAACCAACATTCCATACTCACCTTCAGACGTTGAGCACCCACATTCAACAATCACCTTCAGACTTTGTGCACCCACATTCCACAATCACCTTCAGACTATGAGCACCCTCATTCCACAATTACCTTCAAACGTTGAGCACCCACATTCCACAATCAACTTCAGTCCATGAGCACCCACATTCCATAATCACCTTCAGACTTTGAGCACCCACATTCCACAATTACTTTTAAACTTTGAGCACCCACATTCCACAATCACCTTCATACTATGAGCACCCACATTCCACTGTCACCTTCAGACTTTGAGCACCACATTCTACAGTTACCTTCAGACTATGGGTACCCACATTCCACAATCACCTTCATACTATGAACAATCACAATTTACAGTCACCTTCAGACTTTGAGCACCCACAATACACAATCACCTTCACACTTTGAGCACTCACATTCCACAATTACCTTTAAACTTTGAGCACCCACATTCCACAATCACCTTCATACTATGAGCACCCGCATTCCACAATCACCTTCAAACAATGAGCACCCACATTTCTCAATCACCTTCAGACTTTGAGAACCCACATTCCACAATTACCTTTAAAGTTTGAGCACCCACATTCCACAATCACCTTCATACTATGAGCACCCACATTCCACAAACACCTTCAAACTTTGAGCACCCATATTCCACAATCACATTCAGACTATAAGCACCCACATTCCACAATCACCTTCAGACCTTGAGCACCCACATTCCACAATCACCTTCAGATTATGAGCACCCGCATTCCACAATCACCTTCAAACTATGAGCACCCATATTTCTCAATCACCTTTAGACTTTGAGAACCCACATTCCACAATTACCTTTAAACTTTGAGCACCCACATTCCACAATCACCTTCATACTATGAGCACCCACATTTCACAAACACCTTCAAACTTTGAGCACCCATATTCCACAATCACCTTCAGACTATGAGCACCCACATTCCACAATCACCTTCAAACTATGAGCACCCACATTCTACAGTCCCCTTTAACTATGAGCACCCGCATTCCACAATCACCTTCATTCCCAGAGCACCCACATCCCACAATCATCCTCAGACTTTGAGCACCCACATTCCACAATCACCTTCAGACTATGAGCACCCACATTCCACAATTACCTTTAAACTTTGAGCACCCACATTCCACAATCACCTTCAGACTTTGACCACCCACATTCCACAATCACCTTCAGACTATGAGCACCCACATTCCACAATCACCTTCAGACTTTGATCACCCACATTCCATCGTCACCTTCAGGCTTTGAGCACTCCATTTTACAGTTACCTTCAGACTATGGGTACCCACATTCTACAATCACCTTCATACTATGAACACCCACATTTTACGGTCACCTTCAGACTTTGAGCACCAGCATTCCACAATCACCTTTAAACTATGACTACCCATATTCCACCGTCCCCTTTATCTATGAGCGCCCACATTCTACAGTCACCTTCAGACTATGAGCACCCACATTCTACAGTCACCTTCAGACTAGGAGCACCCACATTCCATCGTCACCTTCAGACTTTGAGCACCCACATTCTACAGTCACCTTCAGACTATGAGCACCCACATTCCATTGTCACCTTCAGACTATTAGCACCCACATTCCACAGTCACCTTCAGACTTTGAGCACCCACATTCCACAATCACCTTCAGACTATGAGCACCCGCATTCCACAATTACCTTTAAACGTTGAGCACCCACATTCCACAAACACCTTCAGTCTATGAGCACCCACATTCCACAATCACCTTCAAACTTTGAGCACCCACATTCCACAATTACCTTTAAACTTTGAGCACCCACATTCCACAATCACCTTCATACTATGAGCAGCCATATTCCACTGTCACCTTCAAACTTTGAGCACCCATATGCCGCAATCACATTCAGACTATGAGCACCCACATTCCCCAATCACCTTCGGACCTTGAGCACCCACATACCACAAACACCTTCAAACTTTGAGCACCCATATGCCGCAATCACATTCAGACTATGAGCACCCACATTCCCCAATCACCTTCAGACCTTGAGCACCCACATACCACAATCACCTTCAGGCTTTGACCACCCACATTCCACAATCACCTTCAGACTTTGAGCACCCACATTCCTCAATCACCTTCAGACTATGAGCACCCAGATTCCACAATCATTTTCAGACTATGAGCACCCACATTTCACAATTACCTTCAAACTTTGAGCACCCACATTCCACAATCACCTTCAGACTTTGAGCACCCACATTCCACAATCAACTTCAGACTTTGAGCACCCACATTCCACAATCAACTTCAGACTATGAGCACCAACATTCCACAATCATCTTCAGACTTTGAGCACCCACATTCCTCAATAACCTTCATACTATGAGCACCCACATTCCACAATCACCTTCAGACTACGAGCACCCACATTCCACAATCACCTTCAGACTTTGAGCACCCATATTCCACAATCACCTTCAAACTATTAGCACCCACATTCTAAAGTCCCCTTTAGACTATGAGCACCCACATTCCACAATCACCTTCATACCCAGAGCACCCACATTCCACAATCATCTTCAGACTATGAGCACCCACATTCCACAATCACCTTCAGACTTTGAGCACCCACATTCCACAATCACCTTCAGACTATGAGCACCCACATTCCACAATCACCTTCAGACTATAACTACCCACATTCCACAATCACCTTCAGACTTTGAGCACCCGCATTCCACAATCACCTTCATACTTTGGCACCCACATTCCACAATCACCTTCAGACTATGAGCACCCACATTCCACAATCACCTTCATACTATGAGCACCCACATTCCACAAACACCTTCAGACTTTGAGCACCCACATTCCACAATCACATTCAGACTATGAGCACCCACATTTCACAATCACCTTCAGACTTTGAGCACCCACATTCCACAATCACCTTCAGACTATGAGCGCCCAAATTCCACAATCACCTTCAGACTATGAGCACCCACATTCCACAATCACCTTCAGACTTTCAGCACCCACATTCCACAATCACCTGCAGACTATGAGCACCCACATTCCACAATCACCTTCAGACTTTGAGCACCCACATTCCACAATCACCTTCAGACTTTGAGCACCCACATTCCACAATCACCTTCAGACTAGGAGCACCCACATTCCACAATCGTCTTCAGACATTGAGCACTCACATTCCACAATCACCTTCATACTATGAGCACCCGCATTACACAATCACCTTCATACTATGAGCACCCACATTCCACAAACACCTTCAGACTTTGAGCACCCACATTCCACAATCACATTCAGACTATGAGCACCCACATTTCACAATCACCTTCAGGCTTTGAGCACCCACATTCGACAATCACCTTCAGACTATGAGCGCCCAAATTCCACAATCACCTTCAGACTATGAGCACCCACATTCCACAATCACCTTCAGACTTTCAGCACCCACATTCCACAATCACCTGCAGAGTATGAGCACCCACATTCCACAATCACCTTCAGACTTTGAGCACCCACATTCCACAATCACCTTCAGACTAGGAGCACCCACATTCCACAATCGCCTTCAGACATTGAGCACCCACATTCCACAATCACCTTCATACTATGAGCACCCGCATTACACAATCACCTTCAGACTTTGAGCACCCCATTCTACAGTTACCTTCAGACTATGGGTACCCAAATTCCACAATCACCTTCATACTATGAACACTCACAATTTACAGTCACCTTCAGACTTTGAGCACCCACATTCCACAAGCACCTTCAGACTTTGAGCACCCACATTCCACAATTACCTTTAAACTTTGAGCACCCACATTCCACAATCACCTTCATACTATGAGCACCCGCATTACACAATCACCTTCAAACTATGAGCACCCACATTTCTCAATCACCTTCAGACTTTGAGAACCCACATTCCACAATTACCTTTAAACTTTGAGCACCCACATTTCACAATCAACTTCATACTATGAGCACCCACATACCACAAACACCTTCAAACTTTGAGCACCCATATTCCGCAATCACATTCAGACTATGAGCACCCACATTCCCCAATCACCTTCAGACCGTGAGCACCCACATTCCACAATCACCTTCAGGCTTTGACCACCCACATTCCACAATCACCTTCAGACTTTGAGCACCCACATTCCTCAATCACCTTCAGACTATGAGCACCCAGATTCCACAATCATTTTCAGACTATGAGCACCCACATTCCACAATTACCTTCAAACTTTGAGCACCCACATTCCACAATCACCTTCAGACTTTGAGCACCCACATTCCACAATCACCTTCAGACTTTCAGCACCCACATTCCACAATCACCTGCAGAGTATGAGCACCCACATTCCACAATCACCTTCAGACTTTGAGCACCCACATTCCACAATCACCTTCAGACTAGGAGCACCCACATTCCACAATCGCCTTCAGACATTGAGCACCCACATTCCACAATCACCTTCATACTATGAGCACCCGCATTACACAATCACCTTCAGACTTTGAGCACCCCATTCTACATTTACCTTCAGACTATGGGTACCCAAATTCCACAATCACCTTCATACTATGAACACTCACAATTTACAGTCACCTTCAGACTTTGAGCACCCACATTCCACAAGCACCTTCAGACTTTGAGCACCCACATTCCACAATTACCTTTAAACTTTGAGCACCCACATTCCACAATCACCTTCATACTATGAGCACCCGCATTACACAATCACCTTCAAACTATGAGCACCCACATTTCTCAATCACCTTCAGACTTTGAGAACCCACATTCCACAATTACCTTTAAACTTTGAGCACCCACATTTCACAATCAACTTCATACTATGAGCACCCACATACCACAAACACCTTCAAACTTTGAGCACCCATATTCCGCAATCACATTCAGACTATGAGCACCCACATTCCCCAATCACCTTCAGACCGTGAGCACCCACATTCCACAATCACCTTCAGGCTTTGACCACCCACATTCCACAATCACCTTCAGACTTTGAGCACCCACATTCCTCAATCACCTTCAGACTATGAGCACCCAGATTCCACAATCATTTTCAGACTATGAGCACCCACATTCCACAATTACCTTCAAACTTTGAGCACCCACATTCCACAATCACCTTCAGACTTTGAGCACCCACATTCCACAATCAACTTCAGACTTTGATCACCCACATTCCACAATCACCTTCAGACTATGAGCACCAACATTCCACAATCATCTGCAGACTTTGAGCACCCACATTCCTCAATAACCTTCATACTATGAGCACCCACATTCCACAATCACCTTCAGACTACGAGCACCCACATTCCACAATCACCTTCAGACTTTGAGCACCCATATTCCACAATCACCTTCAAACTATTAGCACCCACATTCTAAAGTCCCCTTTAGACTATGAGCACCCACATTCCACAATCACCTTCATACCCAGAGCACCCACATTCCACAATCATCTTCAGACTATGAGCACCCACATTCCACAATCACCTTCAGACTTTGAGCACCCACATTCCACAATCACCTTCAGACTATGAGCACCCACATTCCACAATCACCTTCAGACCATAACTACCCACATTCCACAATCACCTTCAGACTTTGAGCACCCGCATTCCACAATCACCTTCATACTATTGGCACCCACATTCCACAATCACCTTCAGACTATGAGCACCCACATTCCACAATCACCTTCATACTATGAGCACCCACATTCCACAAACACCTTCAGACTTTGAGCACCAACATTCCACAATCACATTCAGACTATGAGCACCCACATTTCACAATCACCTTCAGACTTTGAGCACCCACATTCCACAATCACCTTCAGACTATGAGCGCCCAAATTCCACAATCACCTTCAGACTATGAGCACCCACATTCCACAATCACCTTCAGACTTTCAGAACCCACATTCCACAATCACCTGCAGACTATGAGCACCCACATTCCACAATCACCTTCAGACTTTGAGCACCCACATTCCACAATCACCTTCAGACTTTGAGCACCCACATTCCACAATCACCTTCAGACTATGACTACCCACATTCCACAATCACCTTCAGACTTTGATCACCCACATTCCATCGTCACCTTCAGGCTTTGAGCACTCCATTTTACAGTTACCTTCAGACTATGGGTACCCACATTCTACAATCACCTTCATACTATGAACACCCACATTTTACGGTCACCTTCAGACTTTGAGCACCAGCATTCCACAATCACCTTTAAACTATGACTACCCATATTCCACCGTCCCCTTTATCTATGAGCGCCCACATTCTACAGTCACCTTCAGACTATGAGCACCCACATTCTACAGTCACCTTCAGACTAGGAGCACCCACATTCCATCGTCACCTTCAGACTTTGAGCACCCACATTCTACAGTCACCTTCAGACTATGAGCACCCACATTCCATCGTCACCTTCAGACTATTAGCACCCACATTCCACAGTCACCTTCAGACTTTGAGCACCCACATTCCACAATCACCTTCAGACTATGAGCACCCGCATTCCACAATTACCTTTAAACGTTGAGCACCCACATTCCACAAACACCTTCAGTCTATGAGCACCCACATTCCACAATCACCTTCAAACTTTGAGCACCCACATTCCACAATTACCTTTAAACTTTGAGCACCCACATTCCACAATCACCTTCATACTATGAGCAGCCATATTCCACTGTCACCTTCAAACTTTGAGCACCCATATGCCGCAATCACATTCAGACTATGAGCACCCACATTCCCCAATCACCTTCGGACCTTGAGCACCCACATACCACAAACACCTTCAAACTTTGAGCACCCATATGCCGCAATCACATTCAGACTATGAGCACCCACATTCCCCAATCACCTTCAGACCTTGAGCACCCACATACCACAATCACCTTCAGGCTTTGACCACCCACATTCCACAATCACCTTCAGACTTTGAGCACCCACATTCCTCAATCACCTTCAGACTATGAGCACCCAGATTCCACAATCATTTTCAGACTATGAGCACCCACATTTCACAATTACCTTCAAACTTTGAGCACCCACATTCCACAATCACCTTCAGACTTTGAGCACCCACATTCCACAATCAACTTCAGACTTTGAGCACCCACATTCCACAATCAACTTCAGACTATGAGCACCAACATTCCACAATCATCTTCAGACTTTGAGCACCCACATTCCTCAATAACCTTCATACTATGAGCACCCACATTCCACAATCACCTTCAGACTACAAGCACCCACATTCCACAATCACCTTCAGACTTTGAGCACCCATATTCCACAATCACCTTCAAACTATTAGCACCCACATTCTAAAGTCCCCTTTAGACTATGAGCACCCACATTCCACAATCACCTTCATACCCAGAGCACCCACATTCCACAATCATCTTCAGACTATGAGCACCCACATTCCACAATCACCTTCAGACTTTGAGCACCCACATTCCACAATCACCTTCAGACTATGAGCACCCACATTCCACAATCACCTTCAGACTATAACTACCCACATTCCACAATCACCTTCAGACTTTGAGCACCCGCATTCCACAATCACCTTCATACTTTGGCACCCACATTCCACAATCACCTTCAGACTATGAGCACCCACATTCCACAATCACCTTCATACTATGAGCACCCACATTCCACAAACACCTTCAGACTTTGAGCACCCACATTCCACAATCACATTCAGACTATGAGCACCCACATTTCACAATCACCTTCAGACTTTGAGCACCCACATTCCACAATCACCTTCAGACTATGAGCGCCCAAATTCCACAATCACCTTCAGACTATGAGCACCCACATTCCACAATCACCTTCAGACTTTCAGCACCCACATTCCACAATCACCTGCAGACTATGAGCACCCACATTCCACAATCACCTTCAGACTTTGAGCACCCACATTCCACAATCACCTTCAGACTTTGAGCACCCACATTCCACAATCACCTTCAGACTAGGAGCACCCACATTCCACAATCGTCTTCAGACATTGAGCACTCACATTCCACAATCACCTTCATACTATGAGCACCCGCATTACACAATCACCTTCATACTGTGAGCACCCACATTCCACAAACACCTTCAGACTTTGAGCACCCACATTCCACAATCACATTCAGACTATGAGCACCCACATTTCACAATCACCTTCAGGCTTTGAGCACCCACATTCGACAATCACCTTCAGACTATGAGCGCCCAAATTCCACAATCACCTTCAGACTATGAGCACCCACATTCCACAATCACCTTCAGACTATGAGCACCCACATTCCACAATCACCTTCAGACTTTCAGCACCCACATTCCACAATCACCTGCAGAGTATGAGCACCCACATTCCACAATCACCTTCAGACTTTGAGCACCCACATTCCACAATCACCTTCGGACTAGGAGCACCCACATTCCACAATCGCCTTCAGACATTGAGCACCCACATTCCACAATCACCTTCATACTATGAGCACCCGCATTACACAATCACCTTCAGACTTTGAGCACCCCATTCTACAGTTACCTTCAGACTATGGGTACCCAAATTCCACAATCACCTTCATACTATGAACACTCACAATTTACAGTCACCTTCAGACTTTGAGCACCCACATTCCACAAGCACCTTCAGACTTTGAGCACCCACATTCCACAATTACCTTTAAACTTTGAGCACCCACATTCCACAATCACCTTCATACTATGAGCACCCGCATTACACAATCACCTTCAAACTATGAGCACCCACATTTCTCAATCACCTTCAGACTTTGAGAACCCACATTCCACAATTACCTTTAAACTTTGAGCACCCACATTTCACAATCAACTTCATACTATGAGCACCCACATACCACAAACACCTTCAAACTTTGAGCACCCATATTCCGCAATCACATTCAGACTATGAGCACCCACATTTCCCAATCACCTTCAGACCGTGAGCACCCACATTCCACAATCACCTTCAGGCTTTGACCACCCACATTCCACAATCACCTTCAGACTTTGAGCACCCACATTCCTCAATCACCTTCAGACTATGAGCACCCAGATTCCACAATCATTTTCAGACTATGAGCACCCACATTCCACAATTACCTTCAAACTTTGAGCACCCACATTCCACAATCACCTTCAGACTTTGAGCACCCACATTCCACAATCACCTTCAGACTTTCAGCACCCACATTCCACAATCACCTGCAGAGTATGAGCACCCACATTCCACAATCACCTTCAGACTTTGAGCACCCACATTCCACAATCACCTTCAGACTAGGAGCACCCACATTCCACAATCGCCTTCAGACATTGAGCACCCACATTCCACAATCACCTTCATACTATGAGCACCCGCATTACACAATCACCTTCAGACTTTGAGCACCCCATTCTACATTTACCTTCAGACTATGGGTACCCAAATTCCACAATCACCTTCATACTATGAACACTCACAATTTACAGTCACCTTCAGACTTTGAGCACCCACATTCCACAAGCACCTTCAGACTTTGAGCACCCACATTCCACAATTACCTTTAAACTTTGAGCACCCACATTCCACAATCACCTTCATACTATGAGCACCCGCATTACACAATCACCTTCAAACTATGAGCACCCACATTTCTCAATCACCTTCAGACTTTGAGAACCCACATTCCACAATTACCTTTAAACTTTGAGCACCCACATTTCACAATCAACTTCATACTATGAGCACCCACATACCACAAACACCTTCAAACTTTGAGCACCCATATTCCGCAATCACATTCAGACTATGAGCACCCACATTCCCCAATCACCTTCAGACCGTGAGCACCCACATTCCACAATCACCTTCAGGCTTTGACCACCCACATTCCACAATCACCTTCAGACTTTGAGCACCCACATTCCTCAATCACCTTCAGACTATGAGCACCCAGATTCCACAATCATTTTCAGACTATGAGCACCCACATTCCACAATTACCTTCAAACTTTGAGCACCCACATTCCACAATCACCTTCAGACTTTGAGCACCCACATTCCACAATCAACTTCAGACTTTGATCACCCACATTCCACAATCACCTTCAGACTATGAGCACCAACATTCCACAATCATCTGCAGACTTTGAGCACCCACATTCCTCAATAACCTTCATACTATGAGCACCCACATTCCACAATCACCTTCAGACTACGAGCACCCACATTCCACAATCACCTTCAGACTTTGAGCACCCATATTCCACAATCACCTTCAAACTATTAGCACCCACATTCTAAAGTCCCCTTTAGACTATGAGCACCCACATTCCACAATCACCTTCATACCCAGAGCACCCACATTCCACAATCATCTTCAGACTATGAGCACCCACATTCCACAATCACCTTCAGACTTTGAGCACCCACATTCCACAATCACCTTCAGACTATGAGCACCCACATTCCACAATCACCTTCAGACCATAACTACCCACATTCCACAATCACCTTCAGACTTTGAGCACCCGCATTCCACAATCACCTTCATACTATTGGCACCCACATTCCACAATCACCTTCAGACTATGAGCACCCACATTCCACAATCACCTTCATACTATGAGCACCCACATTCCACAAACACCTTCAGACTTTGAGCACCAACATTCCACAATCACATTCAGACTATGAGCACCCACATTTCACAATCACCTTCAGACTTTGAGCACCCACATTCCACAATCACCTTCAGACTATGAGCGCCCAAATTCCACAATCACCTTCAGACTATGAGCACCCACATTCCACAATCACCTTCAGACTTTCAGAACCCACATTCCACAATCACCTGCAGACTATGAGCACCCACATTCCACAATCACCTTCAGACTTTGAGCACCCACATTCCACAATCACCTTCAGACTTTGAGCACCCACATTCCACAATCACCTTCAGACTATGACTACCCACATTCCACAATCACCTTCAGACTTTGATCACCCACATTCCATCGTCACCTTCAGGCTTTGAGCACTCCATTTTACAGTTACCTTCAGACTATGGGTACCCACATTCTACAATCACCTTCATACTATGAACACCCACATTTTACGGTCACCTTCAGACTTTGAGCACCAGCATTCCACAATCACCTTTAAACTATGACTACCCATATTCCACCGTCCCCTTTATCTATGAGCGCCCACATTCTACAGTCACCTTCAGACTATGAGCACCCACATTCTACAGTCACCTTCAGACTAGGAGCACCCACATTCCATCGTCACCTTCAGACTTTGAGCACCCACATTCTACAGTCACCTTCAGACTATGAGCACCCACATTCCATCGTCACCTTCAGACTATTAGCACCCACATTCCACAGTCACCTTCAGACTTTGAGCACCCACATTCCACAATCACCTTCAGACTATGAGCACCCGCATTCCACAATTACCTTTAAACGTTGAGCACCCACATTCCACAAACACCTTCAGTCTATGAGCACCCACATTCCACAATCACCTTCAAACTTTGAGCACCCACATTCCACAATTACCTTTAAACTTTGAGCACCCACATTCCACAATCACCTTCATACTATGAGCAGCCATATTCCACTGTCACCTTCAAACTTTGAGCACCCATATGCCGCAATCACATTCAGACTATGAGCACCCACATTCCCCAATCACCTTCGGACCTTGAGCACCCACATACCACAAACACCTTCAAACTTTGAGCACCCATATGCCGCAATCACATTCAGACTATGAGCACCCACATTCCCCAATCACCTTCAGACCTTGAGCACCCACATACCACAATCACCTTCAGGCTTTGACCACCCACATTCCACAATCACCTTCAGACTTTGAGCACCCACATTCCTCAATCACCTTCAGACTATGAGCACCCAGATTCCACAATCATTTTCAGACTATGAGCACCCACATTTCACAATTACCTTCAAACTTTGAGCACCCACATTCCACAATCACCTTCAGACTTTGAGCACCCACATTCCACAATCAACTTCAGACTTTGAGCACCCACATTCCACAATCAACTTCAGACTATGAGCACCAACATTCCACAATCATCTTCAGACTTTGAGCACCCACATTCCTCAATAACCTTCATACTATGAGCACCCACATTCCACAATCACCTTCAGACTACGAGCACCCACATTCCACAATCACCTTCAGACTTTGAGCACCCATATTCCACAATCACCTTCAAACTATTAGCACCCACATTCTA
Source organism: Lissotriton vulgaris (assembly GCF_964263255.1). Classification (NCBI taxonomy): domain Eukaryota; kingdom Metazoa; phylum Chordata; class Amphibia; order Caudata; family Salamandridae; genus Lissotriton; species Lissotriton vulgaris. The sequence goes on from NC_141697.1 coordinate 10,959,892, forward strand.
AAGTCCCCTTTAGACTATGAGCACCCACATTCCACAATCACCTTCATACCCAGAGCACCCACATTCCACAATCATCTTCAGACTATGAGCACCCACATTCCACAATCACCTTCAGACTTTGAGCACCCACATTCCACAATCACCTTCAGACTATGAGCACCCACATTCCACAATCACCTTCAGACTATAACTACCCACATTCCACAATCACCTTCAGACTTTGAGCACCCGCATTCCACAATCACCTTCATACTTTGGCACCCACATTCCACAATCACCTTCAGACTATGAGCACCCACATTCCACAATCACCTTCATACTATGAGCACCCACATTCCACAAACACCTTCAGACTTTGAGCACCCACATTCCACAATCACATTCAGACTATGAGCACCCACATTTCACAATCACCTTCAGACTTTGAGCACCCACATTCCACAATCACCTTCAGACTATGAGCGCCCAAATTCCACAATCACCTTCAGACTATGAGCACCCACATTCCACAATCACCTTCAGACTTTCAGCACCCACATTCCACAATCACCTGCAGACTATGAGCACCCACATTCCACAATCACCTTCAGACTTTGAGCACCCACATTCCACAATCACCTTCAGACTTTGAGCACCCACATTCCACAATCACCTTCAGACTAGGAGCACCCACATTCCACAATCGTCTTCAGACATTGAGCACTCACATTCCACAATCACCTTCATACTATGAGCACCCGCATTACACAATCACCTTCATACTATGAGCACCCACATTCCACAAACACCTTCAGACTTTGAGCACCCACATTCCACAATCACATTCAGACTATGAGCACCCACATTTCACAATCACCTTCAGGCTTTGAGCACCCACATTCGACAATCACCTTCAGACTATGAGCGCCCAAATTCCACAATCACCTTCAGACTATGAGCACCCACATTCCACAATCACCTTCAGACTTTCAGCACCCACATTCCACAATCACCTGCAGAGTATGAGCACCCACATTCCACAATCACCTTCAGACTTTGAGCACCCACATTCCACAATCACCTTCAGACTAGGAGCACCCACATTCCACAATCGCCTTCAGACATTGAGCACCCACATTCCACAATCACCTTCATACTATGAGCACCCGCATTACACAATCACCTTCAGACTTTGAGCACCCCATTCTACAGTTACCTTCAGACTATGGGTACCCAAATTCCACAATCACCTTCATACTATGAACACTCACAATTTACAGTCACCTTCAGACTTTGAGCACCCACATTCCACAAGCACCTTCAGACTTTGAGCACCCACATTCCACAATTACCTTTAAACTTTGAGCACCCACATTCCACAATCACCTTCATACTATGAGCACCCGCATTACACAATCACCTTCAAACTATGAGCACCCACATTTCTCAATCACCTTCAGACTTTGAGAACCCACATTCCACAATTACCTTTAAACTTTGAGCACCCACATTTCACAATCAACTTCATACTATGAGCACCCACATACCACAAACACCTTCAAACTTTGAGCACCCATATTCCGCAATCACATTCAGACTATGAGCACCCACATTCCCCAATCACCTTCAGACCGTGAGCACCCACATTCCACAATCACCTTCAGGCTTTGACCACCCACATTCCACAATCACCTTCAGACTTTGAGCACCCACATTCCTCAATCACCTTCAGACTATGAGCACCCAGATTCCACAATCATTTTCAGACTATGAGCACCCACATTCCACAATTACCTTCAAACTTTGAGCACCCACATTCCACAATCACCTTCAGACTTTGAGCACCCACATTCCACAATCACCTTCAGACTTTCAGCACCCACATTCCACAATCACCTGCAGAGTATGAGCACCCACATTCCACAATCACCTTCAGACTTTGAGCACCCACATTCCACAATCACCTTCAGACTAGGAGCACCCACATTCCACAATCGCCTTCAGACATTGAGCACCCACATTCCACAATCACCTTCATACTATGAGCACCCGCATTACACAATCACCTTCAGACTTTGAGCACCCCATTCTACATTTACCTTCAGACTATGGGTACCCAAATTCCACAATCACCTTCATACTATGAACACTCACAATTTACAGTCACCTTCAGACTTTGAGCACCCACATTCCACAAGCACCTTCAGACTTTGAGCACCCACATTCCACAATTACCTTTAAACTTTGAGCACCCACATTCCACAATCACCTTCATACTATGAGCACCCGCATTACACAATCACCTTCAAACTATGAGCACCCACATTTCTCAATCACCTTCAGACTTTGAGAACCCACATTCCACAATTACCTTTAAACTTTGAGCACCCACATTTCACAATCAACTTCATACTATGAGCACCCACATACCACAAACACCTTCAAACTTTGAGCACCCATATTCCGCAATCACATTCAGACTATGAGCACCCACATTCCCCAATCACCTTCAGACCGTGAGCACCCACATTCCACAATCACCTTCAGGCTTTGACCACCCACATTCCACAATCACCTTCAGACTTTGAGCACCCACATTCCTCAATCACCTTCAGACTATGAGCACCCAGATTCCACAATCATTTTCAGACTATGAGCACCCACATTCCACAATTACCTTCAAACTTTGAGCACCCACATTCCACAATCACCTTCAGACTTTGAGCACCCACATTCCACAATCAACTTCAGACTTTGATCACCCACATTCCACAATCACCTTCAGACTATGAGCACCAACATTCCACAATCATCTGCAGACTTTGAGCACTCACATTCCTCAATAACCTTCATACTATGAGCACCCACATTCCACAATCACCTTCAGACTACGAGCACCCACATTCCACAATCACCTTCAGACTTTGAGCACCCATATTCCACAATCACCTTCAAACTATTAGCACCCACATTCTAAAGTCCCCTTTAGACTATGAGCACCCACATTCCACAATCACCTTCATACCCAGAGCACCCACATTCCACAATCATCTTCAGACTATGAGCACCCACATTCCACAATCACCTTCAGACTTTGAGCACCCACATTCCACAATCACCTTCAGACTATGAGCACCCACATTCCACAATCACCTTCAGACCATAACTACCCACATTCCACAATCACCTTCAGACTTTGAGCACCCGCATTCCACAATCACCTTCATACTATTGGCACCCACATTCCACAATCACCTTCAGACTATGAGCACCCACATTCCACAATCACCTTCATACTATGAGCACCCACATTCCACAAACACCTTCAGACTTTGAGCACCAACATTCCACAATCACATTCAGACTATGAGCACCCACATTTCACAATCACCTTCAGACTTTGAGCACCCACATTCCACAATCACCTTCAGACTATGAGCGCCCAAATTCCACAATCACCTTCAGACTATGAGCACCCACATTCCACAATCACCTTCAGACTTTCAGAACCCACATTCCACAATCACCTGCAGACTATGAGCACCCACATTCCACAATCACCTTCAGACTTTGAGCACCCACATTCCACAATCACCTTCAGACTTTGAGCACCCACATTCCACAATCACCTTCAGACTATGACTACCCACATTCCACAATCACCTTCAGACTATGAGCACCCACATTCCACAATCACCTTCATACTATGAGCACCTACATTCCACAAACACGTTCAGACTTTGAGCAACCACATTCCACAATCCCATTCAGACTATGAGCACCCGCATTTCACAATCACCTTCAGACTTTGAGCACCCACATTCCACAATCACCTTCAGACTATGAGCGCCCAAATTCCACAATCACCTTCAGACTATGAGCACCCACAATCACCTTCAGACATTGAGAACCCACATTCCACAATCACCTTTAGGCTATGAGAACCCACATTCCACAACCTCCTTCAGACTTTGAGCACCCACATTATACAATCACCTTCACACTATGAGCGTTCACATTCCACATTTACCTTTAAACTTTGAGCACCCACATTCCATAATCACCTTCATACCATGAGCACCTACATTCCACAATCACCTTCAGACTATGAGCACCCACATTCCACAAACCCCTTCAAACTATGAGCACCCACATTCCTCAATCACCTTCAGACTTTGAGCACCCACTTTCCACAGTTACCTTTAAACTTTGACCACCCACATTCACCTTCATACTATGAGCACCCACATTCCACAAACACCTTCAGACTTTGAGCACCCACATACCACAATCACATTCAGACTATGAGCACCCACATTCCACAATCACCTTCAGACTTTGAGCACCCACATTCCACAATCACCTTCAGACTATGAGCACCCACATTTCATACTCACCTTCAGACTATGAGCACCCACATTCCACAATCACCTTCAGACTATGACTACCCACATTCTACAATCACCTTCAGACTTTGAGCACCCACATTCCTCAATCACCTTCAGACTATGAGCACCCAAATCCCTCAATCATTTTCAGACTATGAGCACACACATTCCACAATTACCTTTAAACTTTAAGCACCCACATTCCACAATCACCTTCAGACTTTGAGCACCCACATTCCACCATCACCTTCAGACTATGAGCACCCATATTCCACAATCATCTTCAGACTTTGAGCACCCACATTCCTCAATCACCTTCAGACTTTGAGCACCCGCATTCCACAATCACCTTCAGACTTTGAGCACCCACATTCCACAATTACCTTCAAACCCAGAGCACTCACATTCCACAATCATCTGCAGACTATGAGCACCCACATTCCACAATTACCTTTAAACTTTGAGCACCCACATTCCACAATCGCCTTCAGACTTTGAGCACCCACATTCCACAATCACCTTCAGACTATGAGCACCCACATTCCACAATCACCTTCAGGCTATGACTACCCACATTCCACAATCACCTTCAGACTATGAGCACCCAAATTCCACAATCACCTTCATACTTTGAGCACCCACATTCCACAATCACCTTCAGACTATGAGCACCCAAATTTCACAATCACCTTCAGACTACGAGCACCCACATTCCACAATCACCTTCAGACTTTCAGCACCCACATTCCACAATCACCTGCAGACTATGAGCACCCACATTCCACAATCACCTTCAGACTTTGAGCACCCACATTCCACAATCACCTTCAGACTTTCAGCACCCATATTCCACAGTCACCTTCAGCCTATGAGCACCAACATTCCACAATCACCTTCAGACTTTGAGCACCCACATTCCACAATCACCTTTAGACTATGAGAACCCACATTCCACAACCTCCTTCAGACTTTGAGCACCCACATTCTACAATCACCTTCACACTATGAGCACTCACATTCCACAATCACCTTCAGACTATGAGCACCCACATTCCACAATCACCTTCAGACTTTGAGCATCCATGTTGGAAAGGGGATCTTAGGGTTGGCTGAGCAAGGGTAAGAGGCCTCCTGGCGAGGTTCCTCTCCTAGGATCGTACAGACGAGCAATCACCCCCCTACAGATGGACACTACACAAAGATAGGTTCTTAACGTTTTTATCAGTACTTTTATGCAGGTTTATCGTAGCGATCCAGGGATAACTGGATCCAGTGATACTCTCAAACTTAGTCTCTGAGGGAAGGGGGTAGCGGGACAGTCTTGGTACCAGCCTGGTACAGGTATACCCTGCGCTCAACGCTCAATCCTCGAGCTGGATGGTTCTTCGGTATGGGTCGCGGCAGCGCCAGCCGGGCTCCAGAGATGATTTCACGACGATGGGCCGCGGCAGCGCCAGCAGTGTGGTATTGGGTTCTCCAGGCCTACATACTCCTCAGAATACCCTCTACACCATAAGAACTGTTGGCACGGAAACTAGAAAATGCAAAAGACAAGTTTATTAAGACCCCATGGGGTGGTGGTACATTCGTACAGCACCCTTCGGCAATGCAAGAAGTATCACACCGAACATCGGTGTAAATCCTTCTTTTATACAGTTTTACAGACATTAAAAGGTAGGCGGTACATGGTTACAGAGCTTTAGGTACATATATGGTCATTTTTGGAACACAGCCAACTCAGGGGAGGGGTTACAACACCACTGGTCAGTTTGGCGGAACATTCCTAAGCGATGACTGGACAGTCGGGACTGCGCATGCGCGGGCTTGACCGATACTAAAAATAGCCTGTTGCTGGGCAAACTCAAGTGGTCAATGGCACGGAGAAAGGACTAAAGGGCATACTGACCACGAGGCGACGCATTCTCTAAAATGGCCGCCGTAACATTCAAAATGGCGTTCAACAACTATGGTCAAGATAAGGGAATAATGTGTAGCAAAGCTTAACGCTAACCTAGTCATTGTCAAATTACGACAGAAGGGCTCCAGAGATGGTTTCACGAAAATGGGCCGCAGCAGCGCCAGCAGGGCTCCAGAGGTGGTTTCACGAAGATGGGCCGCGGCAGCGCCAGCAGGGCTCCAGAGCATCTACAGTCCCCTTTAACTATGAGCACCCGCATTCCACAATCACCTTCATACACAGAGCACCCAAATTCCACAATCATCTTCAGACTTTGAGAACCACCGATTTCGCGCCAAAGTCGCGCACAAGTCAAGCCCGTCTGCGCCCGTCCGCGGCCGACCAGGCCCAAGGCCCCGTCGTAATGCCCATTTCCTGACATACTCCGCTACCGAGCTCCTGACCCTGAACCTCCCTACGCCCATCCCTGATCGGGCTACCAGGGCCGCCCAACAATGCGGTATCTTAGTCCCCCAGGTCTTCCCTGCCCTTAACACTATCTCCACCCCTGAACGCCTTCCCTTCCCTTCCCCTTCCACGTTTCCTGCGCCTGTTCCTCTGAGGGTGCTGTACTTAAACACCCGCTCCCTAGTTCGCCACCAGCTCGAGGTTTTCCAACTCTTGCACGACAGCTCCATCGACATCCTCCTTTTAACCGAAACGTGGTTAACCGAGGACTCAGGCCCTGACACCTTAGCTGCTATTCCAGCAGGGTACTATATTATGCAAGCCAACCGACCTGCTGCCAAGACAGGTGGAGGGGTGGCGGCCATTATCCGTTCTGAACTAAAATTTTCGGAGCTGACGATGACCCCATCCCCAAAACTGACTGACTTACTATTAAATTCTCCTCACCCAAATCTTCATTTGTCTGTGTTCTGGTCTACAGACCTCCAGATCATATGCCTCTCTTCTCCCAGATCTTTGGTGATTTCATCTCCCAACTTTTGATCAATCATGCTAACATCATGATCATAGGGGATTTTAATTATTGGCCATCTGATAACCATGAAAGCCACCTCTCCGTGGAATTTACGGACCTATTAGTTGGCATGAACCTTCACCAACATATTCATACCCCTACGCACTGTAAAGGTCACGTCCTGGACCAAGTGTGGACATCTAATCTTGACATCTCCCCTCCCTCTGTACTCCCCTGTCCCTGGTCTGACCATTTCTCAATTTCCTTCTCCCTCCACCTTCACATCCCTCGCCCACCTCCCCCTATCAAAAACCTATCTGCGCGTAACTGGAAGAAAGCCAACATAACTGACTTTCACGCCCTATTGGCTTCCTCTGCTCCAGTCCCTGCGAGCTCGGTCAATGATCAAGCTGCCCATCTGGAGGAATGGCTGTTAACTGCTTGTGATATAGTTGCTCCCTTCAAAACCATCAAAGCGAAGCGCCCCCATGACGCTCAACGCTGGTTTTCCGATCAGCTCAAGACTGATAAACTTGCGCTGCGGCAGGCAGAGCGCCGCTGGAGACGCAACTATGATCCTCAACTCAAACTGGTCTATGTTGACACTTTAAACACTTATAAAAAAACTATACTATCTGCAAAAACAGCCTACTTCTCTCAAAAGATTCTTAATTCGAACACCAAAGCCAAAGACATCTTTTCTATTGTTAATGAGCTTTCCCTACCGGATAGGATTACCCCCCAACCTCAACCTACCCAAAGCTTATGCGACTCTCTGAACTCCTATTTTATAGACAACATTTCTGCCATCAAGGATAACATTCCCCCCCCTCATCTCCCCTTCCTTTACCCCTCCCTCCTATGAATTCCACCCTCCTGACTCAGCTTCCACCAATCTCTCAAGATGAATTCTTTGTTCTTCTCCGCAAAGTTAGCTCAGGCTCCCCTAATGACTGCTGCCCCCCTCAGATCCTCAGAGAAGCCTTTCTGTCATGCCCTGGCCCCCCATTAGCCTTGCTTAACAACTCTCTCGCTACTGGGGAGGTCCCCCGCTCCTTCAAACAGGCAGCTGTTCTTCCTATCCTAAAGAAAACCAACGCTGACCCCACAGTTTTGAGTAATTTTCGCCCTATTTCCCTCCTTCCCTATTTGGGCAAAATCCTTGAGACTTATGTCACTCGCTGCCTGAGTACCTTTATAGAGAACTCCTCCTTCCTGGATAACCAACAAGCTGGCTTCCGACCCCTCCACTCCACCGAGGCGGTCATAGTAGCCGTCATGGATGCCTTGAGGAAAGGTGCCGACAACAACATCTCCCAGGCCCTTGTCCTCTTGGACCTGTCGGCTGCATTCGACACGGTCGATCACACCATCCTGATCGACCGTGTCCACAATGCCGGCATCCAGGGGGTGGCCCTCGAGTGGCTCAGATCCTTTCTGAGCCACCGTACTCAAGCAGTCCACTTATCTACCTTTTCCGCACACTACTCACCTCTCACTTGCGGGGTCCCTCAGGGCTCCGCGCTCTCACCTTTATTGTTTAATTTGTACCTTCAGCCCCTTCTTGTTTCCCTCCGCAATACTCCGGTCACTATTTTTAACTACGCAGATGATCTTCAGTTAATTTTTCCCATTGACCCCCTCCCTTCCTCCCGTTCCAACTTTCAATCCATTATGCTTCACATTGCTGAGTGGATGCTCCACAGTCAGCTAAAACTGAATCCTACAAAAACTGAGCTGGTACTAGTTGGAGGCTCCACCAACCTGTGGAATTCCACCTTTTGGCCCGCCTCTCTGGGGACTCCACCTAACCCAGTCAGCACGGTGAAGAGCTTGGGGGTGATCATTTCCGAGGACCTCTCCATGAGGCCTCAAATTAATGCAGTTACCTCATCCTGCTTTTTCCACCTTAGGCGGATCCGTAAGATCAGCAGGTTCCTCACTAGAGATGCTCTGATCTTGGTCATCCTAGCTCTGATCACTTCCAGGCTCGATTATGCGAACACGTTGTATGTCGGAATACCATCTATCCATCTTCACCGGCTACAACTTGTTCAAAATCAGGCAGCCCGCCTGATTTTTCGCCAGCCGAAATACCAGCACGTCACTCCTCTTCTGCGTAGTCTCCATTGGCTCCCCATCACTAAACGCTGCATTTTTAAACTTGGCTGTGTCACTTTCAAAGCCCTCTCAGACTCAGCCACAGCATTCATTTCGTCCTGCCTGACACGGTACGTCCCTCATAGAGACCTCCGTTCTGCTACTCACAACCTCCTGGTAATCCCTAAAACCAGGCGCCAAAGCACGGAGGCCTCAGCTTCTCAGCCATGGCACCCACCACCTGGAACTCTCTCCCTAATACACTCCGCCTCTGAGGAAAATTAAATTTTGGCCATGTTGTGTTCCCTAGCGCGTACCCCACCGACTCCATGTACCAGCTTAAAGTGCATGTAACTTCCCTCCTGTGCCAGCTATGAAGACGCAAATACATTTGCGTCCACCGTTAACTTGTCCTCTTTCAGATCCACCATGAATGGATTATGTAGTCCGTTCCTAAGTATGCTATGCCACCGTCTTTTTGTAGTACACTTTTCATGTATTCCTGCTCTAGCAAGAGTAGGCCCTGAATTCCTGCCATCTGAACCTCTTTTGTGGCTCCTGACTCTGCCCAGGCTACCTCTGTACTCGTGAACTCTGTCCTACTTTCAGCGCGGCCCCTTGCACTCAGCTCAGCCTGCTTTCTGCCAAGACTGACTATAACCTTCGAGTTATCTGTTCCGCTCCCCGAGAATACATTCCTGCTTACTAGATCCTGTAAACATCCTCTCCAGCTGCAGAGCCAAAAGGCCGACCTGTCTTAATGCAAGTAATTCATAGCCTCTGTTGCCATGCTTCCATGGAAGGCCCCGTGCCCCACGCTTCACATGTAGACACTTAGGCGCTTATACACGCATCCACAGTTAGCATAGAACAGCTTCTGCCCTAGAGACCTTTCCGCCCAGATAGTATAGTTCCTAAACACCAGATATCAGATATGATAGAAGTACAAGTTGATCTGACATGCCAGACTTCTGTCTCTTTCCGTCAGTGTAAATGTCAAGTCCCCTGCACCCCGTCAATCACACGTCATGCAGCTGCGCGCGCATCCAAGCTTCCGATTTCTGCTGACATTGCAACATTCTGTTAGCACCACCCCTTGGTGCCACCCACTTGCGTCACCTATCAGTGACGTTTCTAGCACACACCTCTGGTTCACGCCTAGTTTACGCCTCTTGATGATGTACTAGTACCACGTGTATATTGTTATCTTGTCTTCTCTCAGCTGTTACGCCTCTTACATTGATTCCTATGGTATAAACCGAGTATATAAGCTATGTATTATCAATAAAAGGGAGCGCTCTATCCCTTCTGACACCCCTGTGGTGGTCAGAACATGATATCCTGATTCCTTTATGAGGAATAAAACCCTTAGAAACTCTAACACCACGGACTCTGTTTTCTTTCATTCTGATTGAGTTATCATTGATTAAGTACTTACCTGCATAGAAATTAAGAGAGTAAATAAATTATTTATGTCATTTTGGCGCCCGAACAGGGACCCCTCCCCCACCTCACGCGCCGGTTGGCGCGTTGCAAGCTGTGTCCCCTGCCATCAGTTAGATGGAACACACGTGTACTGGCAGGATTTCCTGCATCTCCCTCTGACCCACGGAGGTGACGAAGACTGCGATCAGTGCCCAGACGAGGCGGTGAGGAGTGCGGAGGATCCCGACCAGAGCCTAGCCGAAAGAAGCAAGGTCCGAGGTGTGAAGAGGCCCACCAGTTTTCCGAAGTTTTCCGAAGTTTTCCGAAGTTTTCCGAAATTTTCCGAAGTTCCGAGTCGAGTCCAGTCGAGTTTTCCGAGGCCTTCTGTTTCCGTGCTTCCCGGTGAGTACCATTGCTGGGTCGTATCTAGACGGGTTTGGGTACGCAAGTCCGGTCTGCACTGTTTTTAGGCAGTGTATCTGTACTGTTTAGCAGTATATCAAGTATTCCAAATTTTTGCACTAATACACCAGTGTATCCGTACTGTTGAGCAGTACATACAGTATAGGGGGTAGTCATCTATGTCTTCAATGTTTTTTTGTGATTAATGTTGTGGTATGAATGTGACTGTTTAAAACATGTATTATTGTGTTTCTCGTATAATCTAGCTGTCAGGAGTATTAAGGAATAAAGATCTAGCGTTCAGTAATAAGTAAACAAGATGCCGTTCTTCAACAAGTTAAAACAGATAGGAACTAGGAAAGGGTTACTGGAGGAAGAAATTCCTATCCCCCCTAGGGACACTCCAGGCAATTTTATGTACCAGAAACACGGCATAGATGCTATATTATATCTAGATTTATGGGCCGATTACACCAAACACCTAGACGAAAGACACAGATGGCCTGTTACCGGAACGTGGGATGCCGAGTGCATCATGAGGGTAGAAGAAGCATTATGGAAAAAGAAAGCTAGACAATCTCAGAAGGACGCCATAGAATTTTGGCGTAAGGAATCACGTAAGCGTGCTGACAAAGCGCTCCGTAGAGAGGATAGACTTAAGGAATCAGATAAAGAACAGGAAAACGAATTAGTTACTGAAGGGATCCGAGTAAAAACAGAACAAATAGACCGAGCCCGAAATAATCTTGTAAACGGTATGTACCTTGCAGCAGATGGCACATCTGAAACTAAATCAGAGATACCGAAAAACTTACCGACACCATTAGTTCCAACTAAAGTAATGCATAAAACTACTAAAGACATATTCCTAAATTCATATCTAGAGGATATAGTACCAGCTTACACCAATCTGCCTGTTCGTGCCCTGCCTACTGACAGGGATGGGGGTGGCACTGCGCCCCCAGATAATGTTCCACCGGTACCGCGACAGACATCCTCTGTTCCGACAGCTCCGCCACTTCCCGTACTCAAAACAGACCTACCGAAACCAGTCTTACCTGATCTTGCTAAACGACAAATTCCAGTTCAGATCCAGACTCCGCGGAGAGATAATGCTCAAACATCCGCCTCAGGAGGTGCGACAGCGGGTTTACAGACCCCGCCACCGACACACAGATTAAACTTAAGGGACACGCAGAATCCTTTCCAGTCTCCCCACTTATCCCGGCTTGAAGCATTTAAAGAGAAGATGTCAGTTTGCAGATATGATCCAGTGCCCGGAAAAGACGATTTAATGATATTAGCATCACTACGATTAAGATCTGCCACCGATAGCTTGTTATGCTATGTAGGAATGCAGGAACTTCTCGACAGAATATAAAAGTTTATACAGACCGGGAAAGACCCCGACAGTGTCAAAGCTGCCATGCATAAACAGAAAGTTGACATTCAAGCACAGATATTACGATTTTTCATAAATTGTGTAATAAGAGAACGAGACAGGCCCGGAACAGATCAAAGTGAATTAGACGCATTAAACAAGTGGGGTCAAAATATAGCCGAAGGAAAGCATGATAGAGGGAATTGCATAGCCAGTATGTCCCAGAAAATTAGAAAGGCAGTATTGACTGCACACCAGGAAGAGAATGATAAAGCTTCCTCCGAGGAGGAAGATGAACATGAAGCACCAAGAAGGTCTACAGATACTATAGCATATGTAGGTAGGGGAGCCTATCTTAGGAAAGGTGTCCGCCCAGAAAGCAAGAGAGTTCTTTTCTCTGCTTTAACAAATCCGAATTCTTCTGAACATCAGTTCCAGGAAACTGATAAAAGGCTTCGAGACCGAGTGGGGTACCATGTACTCAATTCTATGGATGAACAGGAACTAGCCCGATCAGCCGTGTTATGGGCCGAAAACCCAGACATGTATAATGATGACACGTTAGTACAGACATTCTTGAACCTTTCCCCGGAAGAGCAGAAAATAGCAGGTGTATACATGATTCAGCACCTCCTCATCAAGTTCAGAAACCATCATTCTGATCCAGGCCCCTTACACGAGACATTAGAAGCACTACTCATGGATAGATGGAGAGGTTTTAGTACCAAATTAATACAAATAATTCTAGAACAACGACATAAATATAACACCTTCATAAGTCCCGAATATGTTCCCGCCCCGCCTCCAGAAAGGAAAACGTACCACATGCAATGCGGTGGCGGCATTGAAAGTCAGAACCCCTTACGAGAAGTACATCCAGTTATGGGTGAGGACCAACGCTTGAAGCGTGTGTATGTTCACACACCACTGACTAAGTTAGAACTGTTAGAAATGAAGAAATTAGTTCCGTGCCATGATAAAGATCCTGCAGGTTTTCATAGAGAGCTTAAAGATATGTTACTGATGGGAGATTACACGTATGATGATATTATGAAAATGTTAAAAGTACTGTTGCCCACGGGCATTTACGAAAAATTAAAGGAGAAGGATTGGGAGGTAGGAGAGTCAAAGATAGCATGGGCAGAAATAGAAGACGAAGAAAGCAAACGAGTCCCAGGGTTAGGCCTTGGGGATAAGACTAAAGCATTACCAGGTTTAATAGTACAGGTTTTGCCAAGATTATTGACAACAAGAAAGGAAGATTGGGACGCAATCTCGTCCTGTAAACAGAAACAAGATGAAGATACTAGTGACTTTTATTCAAGATTCGAGAAATGTTTCATCATAAATAGTGGTCTAAAAACCAGTAGTGAGTCATATCCGCACCTTTTTGTAACAAAATTAGTAGAGAATGCCCTACCATTAGTCAAAAATAGAGTGTACAAAGTTGAAAGTACTTGGCAGGCAAATACGCCATCTCAGATGTTACAAATGTTACAATATCACCAGAACAGAATTAGGGAAGAACAAGATCAGGAACAGAAACGTATGAAAGACACGAAAATGAAAATGTTAGTAGCTCAGACTATTCCAGCCGACGGTCATAGAAAAGGTGGGGCCCAGACCAATCATTCTGCCGCTCCCGTTAAAGGGACATGTAATTATTGCAAGCAGCCAGGTCACTACGTACATGAATGTCCAGTCCTGAAACATAACATCGAGACAGGTAAAACTAAAGAAAGACCGCGTCCGCCTAGACATGAACAGGGTCATCAACAGACTTCACAGAACGAACAGCCAATGCAGAATACACAGCCTATGCATGACCAGTCCCATACAGTACAGACAGTAGCAGTACCGCAGCCACAGCATGCTCAGACACAGCCCGCTGCCGCAACTCGACAAGTATCACAACAGATGTACCAGTATGCCCAGCCGGCATATCCAGATTATCAGCGTTATACATGAAACAGCCTAGGGAGGGAAAGTGATTTGCCTCTTATTGAAATTCCTGTAGATCAAGAAGGTCCTTATGTACACAGTCACGTATTAGGAAAAGACAGAAAGTTTTTAATTGACACAGGGGCAAGTCGCACTACCATAAGTCACAATGAAGTCCCAGGGGCACCCCTCTCAGGCTCACAGAATGTTTCCCTTGGTTTTTCAGGACAGCCTATTGTAAATGAAGTATCGGAACCCGTACCACTAGCTGTGGGTCCATTATCTCGAGTTACAGATTTGTTGCTTACGAAATCATGTCCAGAAAATCTGTTAGGAATTAAAACACTGAAGGCTCTAGGAGCTATAATATGCTGTTCCCCGGAGGGAGTCAGACTCTTTCTACGGGATTTCAAGGGTCATTATGTTTTACGTGATTTTGATGTCAGATTGAAAAATGTACCAGATCACTTATGGGCAAAAGGCCCAGCTGATGTAGGTTGTATGCATATCACTCCATATCGTGTCACACTCAAGACAGGAGTTGTTTTACCCAGAATCAGACAATACAAGTTACCCCCCGATGCTGTAGTGGCTTTACTGAAAATAATTGAAGAGCTTATTGCCCAGGGAGTGGTCGTAGAGACAGACTCCAATATCTGTAATTCACCCATCATTCCAATTCTTAAACGTACAGACCGCAATGCACCGCCAGTATATCGGCTGGTGATTGACCTTCGAGAACTGAACAAATGTATTGTACCACAGTATCCTGTGGTCCCCGATATCTCCTCCCTATTGACTGCTATTGATTCAGAAGCAACGTTCTTTACTGTAATAGATCTCAAGAACGCTTTCTTCAGTGTACCTATTGACCCGGAGAGCCAATATCTCTTCGGATTCAGTTTAAATGGACGAAGTTTCAAATTTTCCCGCGCACCTCAAGGATTTACAGAAAGCCCCAGCATCTATAGTCAAGCACTGAAAAGACAACTAGATTGTATCCAAATGCCAGTTAACACCGCTTTACTGCAATACGTCGATGATCTACTGATCACCGCACGAAGTGAGCCCGAATGTGAACAAGCATCTCTGACAGTTTTGCATTTCCTGGCCGACAAGGGACACAAGGTGTCTCCTTCGAAGCTACAATTCTGTGTTCAGCAAGTTGTGTACTTGGGTCACTTGCTGTCCAAAGTGGGGAGACAGCTCACTCCCGATCGCATTCAGTTAATTGTAAATATGCCACGACCCCAGACACAAAAGGAAGTGCGGGCCTTCATAGGCCTCACCTCGTACTGCAGACAATGGATTCCTCAATATGCATTTCTAGCTAAACCACTCATCCAGTTAACGACACAGGAGGCAGCGACTTCGACTGTCCTCCCTTGGACTCAGGAACATACACAAGCCTTTGAGGAATTAAAGAAAGCTTTATGCCAAGCGCCAGTTTTAGCAACACCATGTTACAGCAAACCGTTTACACTTTTTGTTACAGAACGTGACGGTACAGCGTTGTCTGTCCTCACTCAAGATCAAGCAGGTTCACATAAGCCTTGCGCTTATTTTTCAAGTACATTGGATTCAGTAGCACAGGCACTCCCTGCATGTTTAAAGTCAGTAGCAGCAACAGCGTTAGCAATAAGACAAAGCGACTCAATTGTTTTAGGTCATCAGTTAACAGTACAAGTTCCACATTCTGTAGAGGTTCTGTTAAACAGAACCCAGACTCAGCACTTGACTATAGCACGACTGACAGGTTACGAATTGACATTATTCCAGCCACACATAGAAATCAGACGCTGCAGTATCCTGAACCCAGCAACACTGTTACCTACAGTTATGATAGATCCAGCTCCACATGATTGCATAGAGATCATTAATGCAGTAACAAAGCCCAGACGAGATTTAACAGATGTTCCATTGACAAATCCAGACCTGACACTTTATGTGGATGGTTCGTGCATGAGAACAAGTACAGGAGAGTTAGTGGCCGCGTATGCCGTGACCACTGAAACCGAAGTTAAAGAAACACATCGTATTGATACATTGTCTGCTCAAGCGGCAGAGCTCATCGCTCTGACCCGAGCCTGTATTCTAGCCAAGAACAGAAATGTCAACATATACACTGATTCCCGTTATGCGTTCGGAGTCGTACACGACTTCGGCATGCTCTGGCAAGAAAGAGGTTTTCTGACCTCTCATGGTACAAAGATACAGCATGGTCCTCTCATTCAAGCACTGTTAGAAGCAATACATCTGCCTTCAGCCATATCAGTCATGAAGTGTAAAGCACACACTAAAGCCACAGATTCTGTTTCCCAGGGTAACGACCTGGCAGATCAGACAGCAAAACATACAGCACTGACCGACACTCAGACAACTGACACCACAAAAACAACAGATCCGACAATCTGTATGACAGTCAGAGATCCCACACTAGATGTTATTGACATTCAGACACATGCTACTGCAGACGAAATAAAGAAATGGATCGAACTAGGAGGGATCCAGACAGATCAAGGTTGGATGACGAAGGGAAAATCTACATGGTTTCTCCCTGACTCTATGGTTCAAGTCATGATAAATACAGCACATAGTCCTGCCCATCTAGGAGAGAAAGCAATGCTAGACAGTTTGCAAAATGTCTGGAACAATAAACACTTACGAGCAGCCGCAAAACAGAAAGTGCGTACTTGCATGATCTGTTGTCAGTTCAATCCAGGTAAAAGCGTCCCTGTAGAGCAAGGTGGATTTCATCCTCCCGATCACCCTTTTGAAGTCCTCCAGATGGATTATATCCAGATGGACCGTTGTCGAGGATTTAAATATGTTCTCGTAGTTGTCTGCGCTCTGTCCCGCTGGACCGAAGCATACCCAGTCCCAGATTACACTGCTCCGACCACTGCCAAACAGTTGGTTCGTGAATTTTTCCCACGATACGGCATGCCTCGTGTCGTGTACTCAGATAACGGTCAGCCATTCTCATCCGAATTAATGAAACAAGTTTCCTTGTTACTGGGATACCAGTGGAAGTTCCATTGTGTCCGACACCCAGAAGCCGCAGGCCTTGTTGAGAGGCATAACCAGACATTAAAGATCCGCCTTGCCAAAATATGTCAGGAAAAAGGGGTCGACTGGACAGTCGCCCTGCCAGTGGCACTATTCTATATGAGAATGGTCGCCCATTCGAGATCAGGGCTATCCCCGTACGAGGTGGTCTTTGGAAGACCACCGAATATGTGGGGGACGCCCATTCCTAAAAAGATTACTGATGTTGATTCTAATATGTTGACAGATTACCTTGCCTCCTTGATGTCTGCACTCCAATCATGTCGTTCACAGGTTGCCGCAGCCTTCCCTGACAACACTGATGTGAAGCCGCATGACGTCCGCCCCGGGGATACTGTCCTCGTCCGCAACTTCGACAGAAAAAGTCCGTTGGAGCCCCGCTGGAAGTCTCCGAAGACCGTTCTTCTTACCACAAGGACCGCAGTCAAATTGGAAGGCAGAAAGGGGTGGGTCCACCTAAGCCATATCAAAACATTCCCAGGACTGAAACCGGAACAAGACGCACCCACCCCCACCAAAGACTGTGTTACCAAAGACTTTACCGAATTCAAACGAGAAAAAACTCCTCAAGAACAATACCGCATGAAATTATGATCTAGCAAGTCAGACAGTTTAATTGTTTAAGTCCTCCCCTAGGTGAATCGGTTAAATAGTTTCTGACATGTATCCCCTAGATCGAGATAGAGAGAGAGAAGCAAAGAAACGTACATATTGCAAATCACTCCGTAGTCACTGCATAGTGACATTAATAATAATGTTTATTCTCAGTGTTCTAATTATTATTGCTAGCATCTTATTACCTATCTACTATCCTATTTTCAAGCGTGAACAATCTGCTTACAATGTCTCTACTGAACACACTTTTAGTGAGTTACCTCCTCATGAGCTTTCCTACAGACTCGCGCTGCGCAACAATACATTCATTAGTATGTTACACCATTCTCATCAAACTAACAATGCTACAAATTGTTGGATATGTGGCCGACTCCCTCCCTACCAGAATTATAAGGGAGCCCTGCCTCTCTTTCCTTACCCGTTCTCTCACAATGGCTCCTGCGGAGCATGGTTCAAAATAATTAATTCTTTAGATCCTGACATTGCTGTTTTCGATGGGGGTTGGGTTTGGGGAAACCTGAACTTGGTCCTACTAGACGTCTGTTACCCAGATAAGGAGGGACTCCCCACTAGAATAGGAACTGATCTAGAAAATGAAGTGTATGGATTAGGTAATTATACAATTAGCCTTATGATTCTTACTGTCGAATCCGAAGACACGCCAGTTCTACCTATTATGTCAGTACTGCCAGTCACTGGTGAATTATGTATCAAGAAGAAAGGTTCAGTACACTTAGGTCATAGTAAATGCACTACTGTGGTCGAATTCAGTGATCATGGAAAATCGTCTTTCAAAGCTGTCAGTCATTCTTACTTTGTTTGTGGTCATACCGCATACATACGTCTACCTCCAGATTGGGATGGTACCTGTTACATTGCATTCCTTCTGCCACCTGTTTTTCTAGCTCCTCCTGATTACCACAGAAATAGCAATGTAGTAAAGAATAGACCCAGAAGAGATGTCCCACTTGTCGACTACACAGAAACGGCATGGGAACAGTACACCGATTTTAATAAAGGATTCTTTTTCTTTTTAGGACCTGTCCAGAATAGTAAATTAATACGCAGATTAACTAGAACACTTGAAGCAGTAGTAAATGAAACTGCCTCCGCCCTAGGTAACTTAACAGAAGAGCAGTCCGCTATGCGGGTTGTTGTCCTTCAGAATCGTCTTGTAATTGACGTCATCTTGGCAGATAGAGGTGGAGCCTGTAAGGTCATCGGGTCAAGTTGCTGTGTTTTCATTCCACAAAATGCACCATCTGTATATCAAGCTATCACCCGTCTTCATAAAATTGCAAATCAGATACATCAGAATCCAGGCACCTGGACTTGGTCCGGTTGGTTCTGGACAACGTTAACAGCTTGGGGATGGAAGATCCTATCCTTCCTAGGCATTGGCCTAGTCCTAGTATTCAGTTGCTGCCTGTGCCTGCAGTGCGGGCCAGCGATTTGTGGACTGTGTGCCACCTCTTGTATTGAACATTCCAGTTTTCACTCAAAACGTAACCAAAAGAAAGAAGAACAAATGATGTTACAAGAACAGACTGATCGATTCATGAGGATCGATATTTCATGAAGGGTCCGTAGGGAACAAGGAGGGAATGAGGAAAATTAAATTTTGGCCATGTTGTGTTCCCTAGCGCGTACCCCACCGACTCCATGTACCAGCTTAAAGTGCATGTAACTTCCCTCCTGTGCCAGCTATGAAGACGCAAATACATTTGCATCCACCGTTAACTTGTCCTCTTTCAGATCCACCATGAATGGATTATGTAGTCCGTTCCTAAGTATGCTATGCCACCGTCTTTTTGTAGTACACTTTTCATGTATTCCTGCTCTAGCAAGAGTAGGCCCTGAATTCCTGCCATCTGAACCTCTTTTGTGGCTCCTGACTCTGCCCAGGCTACCTCTGTACTCGTGAACTCTGTCCTACTTTCAGCGCGGCCCCTTGCGCTCAGCTCAGCCTGCTTTCTGCCAAGACTGACTATAACCTTCGAGTTATCTGTTCCGCTCCCCGAGAATACATTCCTGCTTACTAGATCCTGTAAACATCCTCTCCAGCTGCAGAGCCAAAAGGCCGACCTGTCTTAATGCAAGTAATTCATAGCCTCTGTTGCCATGCTTCCATGGAAGGCCCCGTGCCCCACGCTTCACATGTAGACACTTAGGCGCTTATACACGCATCCACAGTTAGCATAGAACAGCTTCTGCCCTAGAGACCTTTCCGCCCAGATAGTATAGTTCCTAAACACCAGATATCAGATATGATAGAAGTACAAGTTGATCTGACATGCCAGACTTCTGTCTCTTTCCGTCAGTGTAAATGTCAAGTCCCCTGCACCCCGTCAATCACACGTCATGCAGCTGCGCGCGCATCCAAGCTTCCGATTTCTGCTGACATTGCAACATTCTGTTAGCACCACCCCTTGGTGCCACCCACTTGCGTCACCTATCAGTGACGTTTCTAGCACACACCTCTGGTTCACGCCTAGTTTACGCCTCTTGATGATGTACTAGTACCACGTGTATATTGTTATCTTGTCTTCTCTCAGCTGTTACGCCTCTTACATTGATTCCTATGGTATAAACCGAGTATATAAGCTATGTATTATCAATAAAAGGGAGCGCTCTATCCCTTCTGACACCCCTGTGGTGGTCAGAACATGATATCCTGATTCCTTTATGAGGAATAAAACCCTTAGAAACTCTAACACCACGGACTCTGTTTTCTTTCATTCTGATTGAGTTATCATTGATTAAGTACTTACCTGCATAGAAATTAAGAGAGTAAATAAATTATTTACGTCACCTCTGTCCCACTTATGATCACTTCCGAAAACTCCTGAAGACCTTTCTCTTCCAGTCAATCCCCGAGTAACTCCCCCACCCTAGCTGCCGTTACGTCAATAGCGCCATGAAACCGTTGGTGTACGTGCGCTGTATAAATACTTTTAACGTAACGTAACGTAACGTAACCACATTCCACAATCACCTTCAGACTATGAGCACCCACATTCCACAATTACCTTTAATCTTTGAGCACCCACATTCCTCAATCACCTTTAGACTTTGAGCACCCACATTCCACTATCACCTTCAGACTATGAGCAACCACATTCCACAATTACCTTTAAACTTTGAGCACCCACATTCGACAATCACCTTCAGACTATGATCACCCACATTCGACAATGACCTTCAAACTTTAAGCACCCACATTCCACAATTACTTTTAAACTTTGAGCACTCACATTCCACAATCACTTTCATACTATGAGCACCGACATTCCACAATCACCTTCAGACTTTGAGCACCCCATTCTACAGTTACCTTCAGATTATGGGTACCCACATTCTACAATCACCTTCATACTACGAAAACCCACATTTTACAGTCACCTTTGGACTTTGAGCACCCGCATTCCACAATCACCTTCATACTATGAGAACCCACATTCCACAATCATCTTCAGACTATGAGTACCCACATTACACAATCACCTTCAGACTTTGAGCACCCACATTCCACAATCACCTTCAAACTATGAGCACCCACATTCTACAGTCCCCTTTAGACTATGAGCACCCGAATTCCACAATCACCTTCATACCCAGAGCACACACATTTCACAATCATCTTCAGACTTTGAGCACCCAGATTCCACAATCACCTTCAGACTATGAGCACCCACATTCCACAATTACCTTTAAACTTTGAGCACCCACATTCCACAATCACCTTCAGACTTTGAGCACCCACAATCCACAAACACCTTCAGACTTTCAGCACCCACATTTCACAATCACCTTCAGACTTTGAGCACCCACATTCCACAATCACCTTCAGACTTTGAGCACCCACATTCCACAGTCACCTTCAGCCTATGAGCACCAACATTCCACAATCACCTTCAGACTTTGAGCACCCACATTCCACAATCACCTTTAGACTATGAGAACCCACATTCCACAACCTCCTTCAGACTTTGAGCACCCACATTCTACAATCACCTTCACACTATGAGCACTCACATTCTACAATCACCTTCAGACTATGAGCTCCCACATTCCACAATCACCTTCAGACTTTGAGCACCCATGTTGGAAAGGGGATCTTAGGGTTGGCCGAGCAAGGGTGAGAGGCCTCCTGGCGAGGTTCCTTTCCTAGGATCGTACAGACAAGCAATCACCCCCCTACAGATGGACACTACACAAAGATAGGTTCTTAACGTTTTTATCAGTACTTTTATGCAGGTTTATCGTAGCGATACAGGGATAACTGGATCCAGGGATCCTCTCAAACTTATTCTCTGAGGGAAGGGGGTAGCGGGACAGTCTTGGTACCAGCCTGGTACAGGGATACCCTACGCTCAACTCTCAATCCTCGAGCTGGGGGATTCTTCGGTATGGGCCGCGGCAGCGCCAGCCGGGCTCAAGAGATGATTTCACGACGATGGGCCGCGGCAGCGCCAGCAGGGCTCCAGAGATGGTTTCACGAAGATGGGCCGCGGCAGCGACAGCAGGGCTCCAGAGGTGGTTTCACGAAGATGGGCCCCCGCAGCGCCAGCAGGGCTCCAGAGATGGTTACACGAAGATGGGCCACGGCAGCACCAGCAGGGCTCCAGAGGTGGTTTCACGAAGATGGGCCGCGGCAGCACCAGCAGGGCTCCAGAGATGGTTTCACGAAGATGGGCCGCGGCAGCGCCAGCAGGGCTCCGGAGGTGGTTTCACGAATATGGGCCGCGGCAGCGCCAGCAGGGCTCCAAGGTGGTTACAGGTTTCACGCGGATGAGTTCGTCTCGGTGTCTCTCGACTCCAGGATACAACTCCCAACCTGCTCCGGAGCAGCCCCAGTTATAGGTCTGGCGTCCTTTGATGCCCGGACCCTCGCACTTGGAGGTCGGCGGGGCCGGGATGTGCGTGTCCAGACACCCAGCAGGGGGGGTGGAGCCAGCGCCCAGGAAGGCTGGGGGCGATCGAAACCAAGCGTCGGGGGATGGTTGGAGGACCATCGAAACTCTTTCCCCCATTGATCCGTCAAGTGGTCTCGTTACCCCCTGATGGGATTGTGGTGCCTCGATGTCGGGGCTTCGCTAGGTCTGCGGCTGGGGTCTGGCCGAGGCCACGAGGCCGGGTCGTGGAGGGCCAAAGATGGAGTCTGGGCCTGAGATGGTGGTCCGGGATAGGGTTCCGACCAGGTGAGGGTGTTGAGGAGAGGTTGTTGAGTTCCAACGGGGGACAGCTGGGGGCTGCCCGGAGGGGTGGCTCTCGTGGAGGGTAGATGGTGCAGCTTTTGGCCGGGGAACAGGGGTCGAGGTAGTTCGGGACCCGCCATGCGGGAGGAGTGGGACCACGCCACGAGGCCGGGTCCAACAACCCACATTCCACAATCACCTTCAAACTATGAGCACCCACATTCTACAGTCCCCTTTAACTATGAGCACCCGCATTCCACAATTACCTTCATACCCAGAGCACCCAAATACCCGGCGCAATTTTGTAACTACCGCCCCATTTCCCTCCTCCCTAAACCAGCGAAGGTCTTGGAAAAGGCCGTACAACTACAACTTGCAGACTACTTGGAGACCAATTCTCTACTACACGATTCCCAGTCGGGTTTCAGAACTGGTTTCAGTACTGAGACGGCGCTCCTGGAGGTCTCTGAGACCATTCGAGAGTGTGTGGATAGGGGCGAGGAGGCCATGTTGGTCCTCCTCGACCTATCCGCCGCTTTCGATGCGGTGTCCCATAAGATACTTTTGGATCGCTTAGAGCAGATTGGATTGGGTGGTCCCGCTTTGTCGTGGATCAGCTCCTTTCATAAAGGACGAACGAGAGGGTTCTCCTTAGACCTTTTCAATCTGAGAGTAAGCCCCTTGTTTGTGGAGTTCCGCAGGGCTCTGCGTTGAGCCCATTGTTTTTCAATGTTTATCTGGCCCCTTTGGCTAAGGTGGTTGAGTCGTGGGGGGTCAGAGTGATCTCTTATGCTGGTGACACACAGCTAATGTTTTCTTTTAGAGATCACTCTGACTCTAGCTTCTCCAGCTTCCGCCACTGTCTCGGCGAAATATGCTCCTGGATGACTGCTAACCATCTTCGGCTCAACACCGATAAGACGGAGGTCTTGTTTTTTTATCAAAAAATCACAATACCTCCTACCTTGTGGTGGCCGACTGTGCTCAATCCCCCCCATATTCCTGTTCAAACTGTTCGCAATTTGGGCTTTCAGTTTGACGATGCTCTCGTGTAAAACCAAAATAAACAAGGTTACTGCAGCCTGTTTTTGGAAACTACGCATGATGAGAAAGATTTTCCCATATCTGCCCGTGGATGCCCGCAGAACGGTTACGCATGCCCTAATAACATCACACTTGGATTATGCCAACAGTCTCTACGCTGGGGCCCCCTTGTATCAAATTGAATGCCTACAGATCGTTCAGAACGCGGCGGCAAGGCTGATTGGCAATATCCCTTACCGTCAGTCGGTTGCATCCTACCGCAAAGAGCTACACTGGCTCCCTATCTCTAGTCGCATCCAGTTTAAGATGCTGACTCTTGCCTTTCGGGCCCTTAATGGGTCAGGACCAGGTTATTTACGAAAGAGACTGGTACTCTCCCAATCGGTCAGATCCCTGTGGTCTAACAATTTATGTCTTATTATAGTCCCTCGGTTCCGTCGCTCCAGAATGGGCGGCAGAGCTTTTACAGTTATATAAGAAGAGAGAGTTCACCCAAATATTTTGAGGCCCAGAGGAGGGAGACAAACCAAGCAAGAAGAAGACAAAACCTCTAGAGGGGCCTATATTTCTTTCAACATTGAATATATCCCAATGGTTAATAAAAGAGATGCCAAAGAGAGATCCTTGAAATGTTATTCAAACATGAAAAAATTTTATTTGACTATTTTGTCATTTTTTTAAAAAAGTTTTAGAGACTCTTATATATAAATACATTTCATTATCACTGTGCAAATCAACATTTATACATGCATTTGGTGATAATCCTATCATTCAAAGATGCCCTCTAATAGCAGTTGATCCTATTGATCACGAACACAGAATCACACATTAATCATACAGTGTCAATAAAGAATAAAGGACAAACCTAACAACATGAACAACTAAGCAAAATTGTACAAGACATTGAGTGACACAAGTGATAGCTCTAAGGTGTACTTAAGAGGGTACGTATAGGAACCTAGATGGAGTGGTTCTATTGGTTATGATGTAGTTCACCAAATCGTATCCAGGACAAAAGATGTTGGGCCGACGTACGTTTCGGTGAAAGTCACCTTCCTCAGGGCCAGAGACAAAAGACTCACAAACAAGTGATACAAAATCTTAAAAATATGAGGGCAACATACAAAATTCTATGATTTTAGAGAATCTACACATGTGAGTGTATAAGATTCTGGCTGGACTCTTTGGAACATGTGCTCTGAGAGCGAGGCAAATGCCTGTGCGTTTCCTTATTATTTGAGCCACCCGGGGGACTTCTGTAGACAGAGGAGTAGTTTCTGTTAATGAGTACACGATGTATTAGTGGTTAAAACTTGAGTTGTTTGGTTTTAGGGCGCCATAATCTGTTTGGTAGCGTTATTTTCTCTCAGGCAGCTCTTCCGAAGGTACGGCTTTGCGTCGGTAGTTCGAGTGACCGTGTCTTCCTCTTAGGATGCTACTGCCACGACCGGGGGTTCTGTGGAAAGAGTTCCGCTATCATATACCAAACAGATTATGGCGCCCTAAAACCAAACAACTCAAGTTTTAACCACTAATACATCGTGTACTCATTAACAGAAACTACTCCTCTGTCTACAGAAGTCCCCCGGGTGGCTCAAATAATAAGGAAACGCACAGGCATTTGCCTCGCTCTCAGAGCACATGTTCCAAAGAGTCCAGCCAGAATCTTATACACTCACATGTGTAGATTCTCTAAAATCATAGAATTTTGTATGTTGCCCTCATATTTTTAAGATTTTGTATCACTTGTTTGTGAGTCTTTTGTCTCTGGCCCTGAGGAAGGTGACTTTCACCGAAACGTACGTCGGCCCAACATCTTTTGTCCTGGATATGATTTGGTGAACTACATCATAACCAATAGAACCACTCCATCTAGGTTCCTATACGTACCCTCTTAAGTACCCTTAGAGCTATCACTTGTGTCACTCAATGTCTTGTACAATTTTGCTTAGTTGTTCATGTTGTTAGGTTTGTCCTTTATTCTTTATTGACACTGTATGATTAATGTGTGATTCTGTGTTCGTGATCAATAGGATCAACTGCTATTAGAGGGCATCTTTGAATGATAGGATTATCACCAAATGCATGTATAAATGTTGATTTGCAGAGTGATAATGAAATGTATTTATATATAAGAGTCTCTAAAACTTTTTTTAAAAAATGACAAAATAGTCAAATAAAAATTTTTCATGTTTGAATAACATTTCAAGGATCTCTCTTTGGCATCTCTTTTATTAACCATTGGGATATATTCAATGTTGAAAGAAATATAGGCCCCTCTAGAGGTTTTGTCTTCTTCTTGCTTGAGCTTTTACAGTTATGACAGCCAACTCTGGAACAGCCTCCCTTTGGACCTTAGGTTCATTCCGTCTGAATCACTTTTTCGTAGCCGACTGAAGACCTGATTATTATCCTTTGCATAAGTATGCCTTTCCTTTCTAGCCTACAGTCTTCAGCGCCGGGACACCCCCGTTGGGGGTAGCAGTGCGCTTTACAAGCCTCATAAATAATAAATAATTCCACAATCACCTTCAGACTTTAAGCACCCACATTCCACAATCACCTTTAGACTATGAGAACCCACATTCCACAACCTCCTTCAGACTTTGAGCACCCACATTCTACAATCACCTTCACACTATGAGCACTCACATTCCACTATCACCTTCAGACTATGAGCACCCACATTCCACAATCCCCTTCAGACTTTGAGCACCCACATTCCACAATCACCTTCAAACTATGAGCACCCACATTCTACAGCCCCCTTTAACTATGAGCACCCACATTCCACAATCACCTTCATACCCAGAGCACCCAAATTCCACAATCATCTTCAGACTTTGAGCACCCACATTCCACAATCACCTTCAGACTATGAGCACCCACATTCCACAATTACCTTTAAACTTTGAGCACCCACATTCCACAATCACCTTCAGACTTTGAGCACCCACATTCCACTATCACCTTCAGACTATGAGCACCCACATTCCACAATTACCTTGAAACTTTGAGCACCCACATTCCACAATCACCTTCAGACTATGATCACCCACATTCGACAATGAACTTCAAACTTTAAGCACCCACATTCCACAATTACTTTTAAACTTTGAGCACTCACATTCCACAATCACTTTAATACTATGAGCACCCACATTCCACCATCACCTTCAGACTTTGAGCAGCCCATTCTACAGTTACCTTCAGATTATGGGTACCCACATTCTACAATCACCTTCATACTACAAAAACCCACATTTTAACGTCACCTTTGGACTTTGAGCACCCGCATTCCACAATCACCTTCATACTATGAGAACCCACATTCCACAATCACCTTCAGACTATGAGTACCCACATTACACAATCACCATCAGACTTTGAGCACCCGCATTCCACAATCACCTTCATACTATGAGAACCCACATTCCACAATCACCTTCAGACTATGAGCACCCGAATTCCACAATCACCTTCATACCCAGAGCACACACATTTCACAATCATCTTCAGACTTTGAGCACCCAGATTCCACAATCACCTTCAGACTATGAGCACCCACATTCCACAATTACCTTTAAACTTTGAGCACCCACATTCCACAATCACCTTCAGACTTTGAGCACCCACAATCCACAATCACCTTCAGACTTTCAGCACCCATATTTCACAATCACCTTCAGACTTTGAGCACCCACATTCCACAATCACCTTCATACCATGAGCACCCACATTCCACAATCACCTTCAGACTTTGAGCACCCACAATCCACAATCACCTTCAGACTTTCAGCACCCATATTTCACAATCACCTTCAGACTTTGAGCACCCATATTCCACAATCACCTCCATACTATTGGCAATAACCTTCCACAATCACCTTCAGACTATGAGCACCCACATTCCACAATTACCTTTAAACTTTGAGCACCCACATTCCACAATCACCTTCAGACTTTGAGCACCCACAATCCACAATCACCTTCAGACTTTGAGCACCCAGATTCCACAATCACCTTCAGACTATGAGCACCCACATTCCACAATTACCTTTAAACTTTGAGCACCCACATTCCACAATCACCTTCAGACTTTGAGCACCCACAATCCACAATCACCTTCAGACTTTCAGCACCCATATTTCACAATCACCTTCAGACTTTGAGCACCCATATTCCACAATCACCTCCATACTATTGGCAATAACCTTCCACAATCACCTTCAGACTATGAGCACTCAAATTCCACAATCACCTTCAGACTTTGAGCACCCCCATTCCATCGTCACCTTCAGGCTTTGAGCACCCCAATCTACAGTTACCTTCAGACTATGGGTACCCACATTCTACAATCACTTTCATACTATGAACACCCACATTTTACAGTCACCTTCAGACTTTGAGCACCCACATTTCACAATCACCTTCAAACTATGAGCATCCCACATTCCTCAATCACCTTCAGACTTTGAGCACCCACATTCCACAATTACCTTTAAACTTTGAGCACCCACATTCCACATTCACCTTCATACTATGAGCACCCACATTCCACAAACACCTTCAGTCTTTGAGCACCCACATTCCACAATCACATTCAGACTATGAGCACCCACATTCCACAATTACCTTTAAACTTTGTGCACCCACATTCCACAATCACCTGCAGACTATGAGTACCCACATTCCTCAATTGCCTTTAAACTTTGAGCACCCATATTCCACAATCACCTTCAGACTATGAACACCCATATTCGACAATGACCTTCAGACTTTGAGCACCCACATTCCACAATTAACTTTAAACTTTGAGCACCCACATTCCACAATCCCTTTCATACTATGAGCACCCACATTCTACTGTCACCTTCAGACTTTGAGCACCCCATTCTACAGTTACCTTCAGACTATGGGTACGCACATTCTACAATCACCTTCATACTATGAACATCCACATTTTACAGTCACCTTCGGACTATGAGCACCCGCATTCCACAATCACCTTCAAACTATGAGCACCCACATTTCTCACTCACCTTCAGACTTTGAGCACCCACATTCCATTATTACCTTTAAACTTTGAGCACCCACATTCCACAATCACCTTCATGCTATGAGCACCCACATTCCACAAACACCTTCAAACTTTGAGCACCCATATTCCACAATCACATTCAGACTATGAGCACCCACATTCCACAATCACCTTCAGACCTTGAGCACCCACATTCCACAATCACCTTCAGACTATGAGCACCCACATTCCACAATCACCTTCAGACTTTGACCACCCACATTCCACAATCACCTTCAGACTATGAGCACCCACATTCCACAATCATTTTCAGACTATGAGCACCCACATACCACAATTACCTTTAAACTTTGAGCACCCACATTCCACAATCACCTTCAGACTTTGAGCACCCACATACCACAATCACCTTCAGACTTTGAGCACCCACATTCCACAATCACCTTCAGAATATGATCACCCATATTCCACAATCATCTTCAGACTTTGAGTACCCACATTCCTCAATCACCTCCAGACTATGAGCACCCACATTCCACAACCACCTTCAGACTCTGAGCAACCACATTCCACAATCACCTTCATACTATGAGCACGCACATTCCACAATCACCTTCAGACTATGAGCACGCAAATTTCACAATCACCTTCAGACTTTGAGCACCCACATTCCACAATCACTTTCAAACTATGAGCACCCACAGTCTAAAGTCCCCTTTAGACTATGAGCACCCACATTCCACAATCACCTTCATACCCAGAGCACCCATATCCCTCAATCATCTTCAGACTATGAGCACCCACATTCAACAATTACCTTTAAACTTTGACCACCCACATTCCACAATCACCTTCAGACTTTGAGCACACACATTCCACAACCACCTTCAGAATATGAGCACCCACATTCCACAATCACCTTCAGACTATGACCACAAACATTCCACAATCACTTTCAGACTTTGAGCACCCACATTCCACAATAACCTTCATACTATTGGCACCCACATTCCACAATCACCGTCAGACTATGAGCACCCACATTCCACAATCACCTTCATACTATGAGCACCCACATTCCACAAACACCTTCAGACTTTGATCACCCACATTCCACAATCACATTCAGACTATGAGCACCCACATTCCACAATCACCTTCAGACTTTGAGCACCCACATTCCACAATCACCTTCAGACTATGAGCACCCGAATTCCACAATCACCTTCAGACTATGAGCACCCACATTTCACAATCAACTTCAGACTTTCAGCACCCACATTCCACAATCACCTGCAGACTATGAGCACCCACATTCCACAATCACCTTCAGACTTTGAGCACCCACATTCCACAATCACCTTCAGACCATGAGCACCCACATTCCACAATCACCTTCAGACTTTGAGCACCCACATTCCACAATCACCTTTAGACCATGAGAAACCACATTCTACAACCTCCTTCAAACCTTGAGCACCCACATTCTACAATCACCTTCACACTATGAGCACTCACATTCCACAATCACCTTCAGACTATGAGCACCCACATTCCACAATCACCTTTAAACTTTGAGCACCCACATTCTACAATCACTTTCATACTATGAGCACTCACATTCTACCGTCACCTTCAGACTTTGAGCACCCCATTCTACAGTTACCTTCAGACTATGGGTACCCACATTCTACAATCACCTTCATACTATGAACATCCACATTTTACAGTCACCTTCGGACTTTGAGCACCCGCATTCCACAATCACCTTCAAACTATGAGCACCTGCATTCCTCAATCACCTTCAGACTTTGAGCACCCACATTTCACAATTAACTTTAAACTTTGAGCACCCACATTCCACAATCACCTTCATACTATGAGCACCCACATTCCACAAACACCTTCAGTCTTTGAGCACCCACATTCCACAATCACATTCAGACTATGAGCACCCACATTCCACAATTACCTTTAAACTTTGTGCACCCACATTCCACAATCACCTGCAGACTATGAGTACCCACATTCCTCAATTGCCTTTAAACTTTGAGCACCCAGCAGAAGGGGCCCGGGGGAGACTACCAATGGAACGACCAAGGATCTTCCCGCCAGAGGGGTGGGGGAGGTCGAGGTAAACAGCAAGGATCTCAGTTAGGCCCCCAGCGTAGCCCCCCCAGAAACCATACACCCCGTTCTCCTCCCTCGACGAGAACGGCCCAGATCGTGGGTACACCGGGGCCCCGCCCCAGCACAGTGTGTTTTAAGTGTCAGCAGCCAGGGCACTATGCCAGTGATCCCCGGTGCCCCAAGTTCCAGAAATCCACTCCCACTGGCTCCTCCACCAGGCAGATATCCTCGGTAGCCCTAGAAGAGGAAGAGGTAGAAGAACAGGGGGAGTGGGAGCCCGCAGCCATGGTCTTAGCCTCCCTGGGGAATAGCGAGATGGTTCCCGGAGACTACCTGCCCGACAACACAGAAAAGTATCGCCAGACAGTTAAGGTTAACGGGCGCAGCATAGGAGCCCTTAGAGACACAGGAGCCAGCATCACATCAGTCAGATACACGCTAGTCCCTGAGTCCCTGATCATCCAACACGCCTCCTGCAGAGTGATAGCAGCCGACAACTCCGTCCGCACATGCAAAATAGCCCAGGTTTCGTTTGAGTGGGAGGGAGTCTCGGGCGACCTATGGGTAGCGGTCCGCACGGACATGCTCGTGGACTGCCTCCTGGGGAATGACCTAGAGAGCTCGAAGTGGATAGATGTACAAAGGAGGACCCATCTAGAGATGTTGGGTCTGCCCCACTGGGCCTGTGTGAGCACCCGAGCCATGACAGCCAGAATGACCAACCCCGGGGACGAAGAGTCCGAGGTCCCCAGTACAGCCCCTGATGCCCCGGAGGAAGGCGAGTGACCCGCGGTCCCCGACCGGCCCTCCAGCGAAGAAAGCGAGTCAGACGACGGTCCCCACGGACCCTCCATCTACCCGATCTCAACCCTGACAGATCTCCCCGAGCTGGCCCAGTGGCACCAGGAGGGAGGACCATCCCGAGAAGAGTTCTGCCAGGAGCAGCCCTCCTGCCCTGTCCTTGAGGGGCTCCGGCAACAGGCCGCGGCCCAGGTCACCGGAGACCAGTCCGGCTCCCACTACCTTTACTGGGAAAACGGCCTACTCTACAGTGAACAGAAGACCGCCGAGCTAGGGTCAGCACGATGCTGGTGGTATCCCTACGTTTCCGCAGCCTCCTCCTCAACCTGGCCCATGATGTGCCCCTGGCCGGACACTTGGGCCAGGATAAAACCTACCAACGACTAGTGACCCATTTCTACTGGCCCACTTGAGTTGTTTGGTTTTAGGGCGCCATAATCTGTTTGGTAGCGTTATTTTCTCTCAGGCAGCTCTTCCGAAGGTACGGCTTTGCGTCGGTAGTTCGAGTGACCGTGTCTTCCTCTTAGGATGCTACTGCCACGACCGGGGGTTCTGTGGAAAGAGTTCCGCTATCATATACCAAACAGATTATGGCGCCCTAAAACCAAACAACTCAAGTTTTAACCACTAATACATCGTGTACTCATAAACAGAAACTACTCCTCTGTCTACAGAAGTCCCCCGGGTGGCTCAAATAATAAGGAAACGCACAGGCATTTGCCTCGCTCTCAGAGCACATGTTCCAAAGAGTCCAGCCAGAATCTTATACACTCACATGTGTAGATTCTCTAAAATCATAGAATTTTGTATGTTGCCCTCATATTTTTAAGATTTTGTATCACTTGTTTGTGAGTCTTTTGTCTCTGGCCCTGAGGAAGGTGACTTTCACCGAAACGTATGTCGGCCCAACATCTTTTGTCCTGGATACGATTTGGTGAACTACATCATAACCAATAGAACCACTCCATCTAGGTTCCTATACGTATCCTCTTAAGTACACCTTAGAGCTATCACTTGTGTCACTCAATGTCTTGTACAATTTTGCTTAGTTGTTCATGTTGTTAGGTTTGTCCTTTATTCTTTATTGACACTGTATGATTAATGTGTGATTCTGTGTTCGTGATCAATAGGATCAACTGCTATTAGAGGGCATCTTTGAATGATAGGATTATCACCAAATGCATGTATAAATGTTGATTTGCACAGTGATAATGAAATGTATTTATATATAAGAGTCTCTAAAACTTTTTTAAAAAAATGACAAAATAGTCAAATAAAAATTTTTCATGTTTGAATAACATTTCAAGGATCTCTCTTTGGCATCTCTTTTATTAACCATTGGGATATATTCAATGTTGAAAGAAATATAGGCCCCTCTAGAGGTTTTGTCTTCTTCTTGCTTGAGCTTTTACAGATATGACAGCCAAACTCTGGAACAGCCTCCCTTTGGACCTTAGGTTCATTCCGTCTGAATCACTTTTTCGTAGCCGACTGAAGACCTGGTTATTCTCCTCTGCATTAGTATGCCTTTCCTTTCTAGCCTACAGTCTTCAGCGCCGGGTCACCCCCGTTGGGGGTAGCAGTGCGCTTTACAAGCCTCATAAATAATAAATAATTCCACAATCACCTTCAGACTTTAAGGACCCACATTCCACAATCACCTTTAGACTATGAGAACCCACATTCCACAACCTCCTTCAGACTTTGAGCACCCACATTCTACAATCACCTTCACACTATGAGCACTCACATTCCACTATCACCTTCAGACTATGAGCACCCACATTCCACAATCCCCTTCAGACTTTGAGCACCCACATTCCACAATCACCTTCAAACTATGAGCACCCACATTCTACAGTCCCCTTTAACTATGAGCACCCGCATTCCACAATCACCTTCATACCCAGCGCACCCAAATTCCACAATCATCTTCAGACTTTGAGCACCCACATTCCACAATCACCTTCAGACTATGAGCACCCACATTCCACAATCACCATCAGACTATGAGCACCCGAATTCCACAATCACCTTCATACCCAGAGCACACACATTTCAAAATCATCTTCAGACTTTGAGCACCCAGATTCCACAATCACCTTCAGACTATGAGCACCCACATTCCACAATTACCTTTAAACTTTGAGCACCCACATTCCACAATCACCTTCAGACTATGAGCACCCACATTCCACAATCACCTTCAGACTTTGAGCACCCATATTCCACAATCACCTCCATACTATTGGCAATAACCTTCCACAATCACCTTCAGACTATGAGCACTCAAATTCCACAATCACCTTCAGACTTTGAGCACCCCCATTCCATCGTCACCTTCAGGCTTTGAGCACCCCAATCTACAGTTACCTTCAGACTATGGGTACCCACATTCTACAATCACTTTCATACTATGAACACCCACATTTTACAGTCACCTTCAGACTTTGAGCACCCACATTTCACAATCACCTTCAAACTATGAGCATCCCACATTCCTCAATCACCTTCAGACTTTGAGCACCCACATTCCACAATTACCTTTAAACTTTGAGCACCCACATTCCACATTCACCTTCATACTATGAGCACCCACATTCCACAAACACCTTCAGTCTTTGAGCACCCACATTCCACAATCACATTCAGACTATGAGCACCCACATTCCACAATTACCTTTAAACTTTGTGCACCCACATTCCACAATCACCTGCAGACTATGAGTACCCACATTCCTCAATTGCCTTTAAACTTTGAGCACCCATATTCCACAATCACCTTCAGACTATGAACACCCATATTCGACAATGACCTTCAGACTTTGAGCACCCACATTCCACAATTAACTTTAAACTTTGAGCACCCACATTCCACAATCCCTTTCATACTATGAGCACCCACATTCTACCGTCACCTTCAGACTTTGAGCACCCCATTCTACAGTTACCTTCAGACTATGGGTACGCACATTCTACAATCACCTTCATACTATGAACATCCACATTTTACAGTCACCTTCGGACTATGAGCACCCGCATTCCACAATCACTTTCAAACTATGAGCACCCACATTTCTCAATCACCTTCAGACTTTGAGCACCCACATTCCATTATTACCTTTAAACTTTGAGCACCCACATTCCACAATCACCTTCATACTATGAGCACCCACATTCCACAAACACCTTCAAACTTTGAGCACCCATATTCCACAATCACATTCAGACTATAAGCACCCACATTCCACAATCACCTTCAGACTATGAGCACCCACATTCCACAATCACCTTCAGACTTTGACCACCCACATTCCACAATCACCTTCAGACTATGAGCACCCACATTCCACAATCATTTTCAGACTATGAGCACCCACATACCACAATTACCTTTAAACTTTGAGCACCCACATTCCACAATCACCTTCAGACTTTGAGCACCCACATTCCACAATCACCTTCAGACTTTGAGCACCCACATTCCACAATCACCTTCAGACTATGATCACCCATATTCCACAATCATCTTCAGACTTTGAGTACCCACATTCCTCAATCACCTCCAGACTATGAGCACCCACATTCCACAACCACCTTCAGACTCTGAGCAACCACATTCCACAATCACCTTCATACTATGAGCACGCACATTCCACAATCACCTTCAGACTATGAGCACCCACATTTCACAATCACCTTCAGACTTTGAGCACCCACATTCCACAATCACCTTCAAACTATGAGCACCCACAGTCTAAAGTCCCCTTTAGACTATGAGCACCCACATTCCACAATCACCTTCATACCCAGAGCACCCACATCCCTCAATCATCTTCAGACTATGAGCACCCACATTCAACAATTACCTTTAAACTTTGACCACCCACATTCCACAATCACCTTCAGACTTTGAGCACACACATTCCACAACCACCTTCAGAATATGAGCACCCACATTCCACAATCACCTTCAGACCATGACCACAAACATTCCACAATCACTTTCAGACTTTGAGCACCCACATTCCACAATAACCTTCATACTATTGGCACCCACATTCCACAATCACCGTCAGACTATGAGCACCCACATTCCACAATCACCTTCATACTATGAGCACCCACATTCCACAAACACCTTCAGACTTTGATCACCCACATTCCACAATCACCTTCAGACTCTGAGCACCCACATTTCACAATCAACTTCAGACTTTCAGCACCCACATTCCACAATCACCTGCAGACTATGAGCACCCACATTCCACAATCACCTTCAGACTTTGAGCACCCACATTCTACAATCACCTTCAGACTATGAGCACCCACATTCCACAATCACCTTCAGACTTTGAGCACCCACATTCCACAATCACCTTTAGAACATGAGAAACCACATTCTACAACCTCCTTCAAACCTTGAGCACCCACATTCTACAATCACCTTCACACTATGAGCACTCACATTCCACAATCACCTTCAGACTATGAGCACCCACATTCCACAATCACCTTTAAACTTTGAGCACCCACATTCTACAATCACTTTCATACTATGAGCACCCACATTCTACCGTCACCTTCAGACTTTGAGCACCCCATTCTACAGTTACCTTCAGACTATGGGTACCCACATTCTACAATCACCTTCATACTATGAACATCCACATTTTACAGTCACCTTCGGACTTTGAGAACCCGCATTCCACAATCACCTTCAAACTATGAGCACCCGCATTCCTCAATCACCTTCAGACTTTGAGCACCCACATTTCACAATTAACTTTAAACTTTGAGCACCCACATTCCACAATCACCTTCATACTATGAGCACCCACATTCCACAAACACCTTCAGTCTTTGAGCACCCACATTCCACAATCACATTCAGACTATGAGCACCCACATTCCACAATTACCTTTAAACTTTGTGCACCCACATTCCACAATCACCTGCAGACTATGAGTACCCACATTCCTCAATTGCCTTTAAACTTTGAGCACCCAGCAGAAGGGGCCCGGGGGAGACTACCAATGGAACGACCAAGGATCTTCCCGCCAGAGGGGTGTGGGAGGTCGAGGTAAACAGCAAGGATCTCAGTTAGGGCCCCAGCGTAGCCCCCCCCAGAAACCAG
The DNA here is from genome assembly GCF_964263255.1 of Lissotriton vulgaris. NCBI lineage: Eukaryota > Metazoa > Chordata > Amphibia > Caudata > Salamandridae > Lissotriton > Lissotriton vulgaris. Next base: position 10,997,423 of record NC_141697.1, read on the forward strand.
ACACCCCGTTCTCCTCCCTCGACGAGAACGGGCCAGATCATGGGTACACCGGGGCCCCGCCCCAGCACAGTGTGTTTTAAGTGTCAGCAGCCAGGGCACTATGCCAGTGATCCCCGGTGCCCCAAGTTCCAGAAATCCACTCCCACTGGCTCCTCCACCAGGCAGATATCCTCGGTAGCCCTAGAAGAGGAAGAGGTAGAAGAACAGGGGGAGTGGGAGCCCGCAGCCATGGTCTTAGCCTCCCTGGGGAATAGCGAGATGGTTCCCGGAGACTACCTGCCCGACAACACAGAAAAGTATCGCCAGACAGTTAAGGTTAACGGGCGCAGCATAGGAGCCCTTAGAGACACAGGAGCCAGCATCACATCAGTCAGATACACGCTAGTCCCTGAGTCCCTGATCATCCAACACGCCTCCTGCAGAGTGATAGCAGCCGACAACTCCGTCCGCACATGCAAAATAGCCCAGGTTTCGTTTGAGTGGGAGGGAGTCTCGGGCGACCTATGGGTAGCGGTCCGCACGGACATGCTCGTGGACTGCCTCCTGGGGAATGACCTAGAGAGCTCGAAGTGGATAGATGTACAAAGGAGGACCCATCTAGAGATGTTGGGTCTGCCCCACTGGGCCTGTGTGAGCATCCGAGCCATGACAGCCAGAATGACCAACCCCGGGGACGAAGAGTCCGAGGTCCCCAGTACAGCCCCTGATGCCCCGGAGGAAGGCGAGTGACCCGCGGTCCCCGACCGGCCCTCCAGCGAAGAAAGCGAGTCAGACGACAGTCCCCACGGACCCTCCATCTACCCAATCTCAACCCTGACAGATCTCCCCGAGCTGGCCCAGTGGCACCAGGAGGGAGGACCATCCCGAGAAGAGTTCTGCCAGGAGCAGACCTCCTGCCCTGCCCTTGAGGGGCTCCGGCAACAGGCCGCGGCCCAGGTCACCGGAGACCAGTCCGGCTCCCACTACCTTTACTGGGAAAACGGCCTACTCTACAGTGAACAGAAGACCGCCGAGCTAGGGTCAGCACGATGCTGGTGGTATCCCTACGTTTCCGCAGCCTCCTCCTCAACCTGGCCCATGATGTGCCCCTGGCCGGACACTTGGGCCAGGATAAAACCTACCAACGACTAGTGACCCATTTCTACTGGCCCACTTGAGTTGTTTGGTTTTAGGGCGCCATAATCTGTTTGGTAGCGTTATTTTCTCTCAGGCAGCTCTTCCGAAGGTACGGCTTTGCGTCGGTAGTTCGAGTGACCGTGTCTTCCTCTTAGGATGCTACTGCCACGACCGGGGGTTCTGTGGAAAGAGTTCCGCTATCATATACCAAACAGATTATGGCGCCCTAAAACCAAACAACTCAAGTTTTAACCACTAATACATCGTGTACTCATTAACAGAAACTACTCCTCTGTCTACAGAAGTCCCCCGGGTGGCTCAAATAATAAGGAAACGCACAGGCATTTGCCTCACTCTCAGAGCACATGTTCCAAAGAGTCCAGCCAGAATCTTATACACTCACATGTGTAGATTCTCTAAAATCATAGAATTTTGTATGTTGCCCTCATATTTTTAAGTTTTTGTATCACTTGTTTGTGAGTCTTTTGTCTCTGGCCCTGAGGAAGGTGACTTTCACCGAAACATACGTCGGCCCAACATCTTTTGTCCTGGATACGATTTGGTGAACTACATCATAACCAATAGAACCACTCCATCTAGGTTCCTATACGTATCCTCTTAAGTACACCTTAGAGCTATCACTTGTGTCACTCAATGTCTTGTACAATTTTGCTTAGTTGTTCATGTTGTTAGGTTTGTCCTTTATTCTTTATTGACACTGTATGATTAATGTGTGATTCTGTGTTCGTGATCAATAGGATCAACTGCTATTAGAGGGCATCTTTGAATGATAGGATTATCACCAAATGCATGTATAAATGTTGATTTGCACAGTGATAATGAAATGTATTTATATATAAGAGTCTCTAAAACTTTTTTTAAAAAATGACAAAATAGTCAAATAAAAATTTTTCATGTTTGAATAACATTTCAAGGATCTCTCTTTGGCATCTCTTTTATTAACCATTGGGATATATTCAATGTTGAAAGAAATATAGGCCCCTCTAGAGGTTTTGTCTTCTTCTTGCTTGAGCTTTTACAGTTATGACAGCCAAACTCTGGAACAGCCTCCCTTTGGACCTTAGGTTCATTCCGTCTGAATCACTTTTTCGTAACCGACTGAAGACCTGGTTATTCTCCTCTGCATAAGTATGCCTTTCCTTTCTAGCCTACAGTCTTCAGCGCCGGGACACCCCCGTTGGGGGTAGCAGTGCGCTTTACAAGCCTCATAAATAATAAATAATTCCACAATCACCTTCAGACTTTAAGCACCCACATTCCACAATCACCTTTAGACTATGAGAACCCACATTCCACAACCTCCTTCAGACTTTGAGCACCCACATTCTACAATCACCTTCACACTATGAGCACTCACATTCCACTATCACCTTCAAACTATGAGCACCCACATTCTACAGTCCCCTTTAACTATGAGCACCCGCATTCCACAATCACCTTCATACCCAGAGCACCCAAATTCCACAATCATCTTCAGACTTTGAGCACCCACATTCCACAATCACCTTCAGACTATGAGCACCCACATTCCACAATTACCTTTAAACTTTGAGCACCCACATTCCACAATCACCTTCAGACTTTGAGCACCCACATTCCACTATCACCTTCAGACTATGAGCACCCACATTCCACAATTACCTTGAAACTTTGAGCACCCACATTCCACAATCACCTTCAGACTATGATCACCCACATTCGACAATGACCTTCAAACTTTAAGCACCCACATTCCACAATTACTTTTAAACTTTCAGCACTCACATTCCACAATCCCTTTAATACTATGAGCACCCACATTCCACCATCACCTTCAGACTTTGAGCAGCCCATTCTACAGTTACCTTCAGATTATGGGTACCCACATTCTACAATCACCTTCATACTACAAAAACCCACATTTTAAAGTCACCTTTGGACTTTGAGCACCCGCATTCCACAATCACCTTCATACTATGAGAACCCACATTCCACAATCACCTTCAGACTATGAGTACCCACATTACACAATCACCATCAGACTTTGAGCACCCACATTCCACAATCACCTTCAAACTATGAGCACCCACATTCTACAGTCCCCTTTAGACTATGAGCACCCACAATCCACAATCACGTTCAGACTTTCAGCACCCATATTTCACAATCACCTTCAGACTTTGAGCACCCACATTCCACAATCACCTTCATACCATGAGCACCCACATTCCACAATCACCTTCAGACTATGAGCACCCACATTCCACAATCACCTTCAGACTTTGAGCACCCATATTCCACAATCACCTCCATACTATTGGCAATAACCTTCCACAATCACCTTCAGACTATGAGCACTCACATTCCACAATCACCTTCAGACTTTGAGCACCCCCATTCCATCGTCACCTTCAGGCTTTGAGCACCCCAATCTACAGTTACCTTCAGACTATGGGTACCCACATTCTACAATCACTTTCATACTATGAACACCCACATTTTACAGTCACCTTCAGACTTTGAGCACCCACATTTCACAATCACCTTCAAACTATGAGCATCCCACATTCCTCAATCACCTTCAGACTTTGAGCACCACATTCCACAATTACCTTTAAACTTTGAGCACCCACATTCCACATTCACCTTCATACTATGAGCACCCACATTCCACAAACACCTTCAGTCTTTGAGCACCCACATTCCACAATCACATTCAGACTATGAGCACCCACATTCCACAATTACCTTTAAACTTTGTGCACCCACATTCCACAATCACCTGCAGACCATGAGTACCCACATTCCTCAATTGCCTTTAAACTTTGAGCACCCATATTCCACAATCACCTTCAGACTATGAACACCCACATTCGACAATGACCTTCAGACTTTGAGCACCCACATTCCACAATTAACTTTAAACTTTGAGCACCCACATTCCACAATCCCTTTCATACTATGAGCACCCACATTCTACCGTCACCTTCAGACTTTGAGCACCCCATTCTACAGTTACCTTCAGACTATGGGTACGCACATTCTACAATCACCTTCATACTATGAACATCCACATTTTAAAGTCACCTTCGGACTATGAGCACCCGCATTCCACAATCACCTTCAAACTATGAGCACCCACATTTCTCAATCACCTTCAGACTTTGAGCACCCACATTCCATTTTTACCTTTAAACTTTGAGCACCCACATTCCACAATCACCTTCATACTATGAGCACCCACATTCCACAAACACCTTCAAACTTTGAGCACCCATATTCCACAATCACATTCAGACTATGAGCACCCACATTCCACAATCACCTTCAGACCTTGAGCACCCACATTCCACAATCACCTTCAGACTATGAGCACCCACATTCCACAATCACCTTCAGACTTTGACCACCCACATTCCACAATCACCTTCAGACTATGAGCACCCACATTCCACAATCATTATCAGACTATGAGCACCCACATACCACAATTACCTCTAAACTTTGAGCACCCACATTCCACAATCACCTTCAGACTTTGAGCACCCACATTCCACAATCACCTTCAGACTTACTTTGAGCACCCACATTCCACAATCACCTTCAGACTATGATCACCCATATTCCACAATCATCTTCAGACTTTGAGCACCCACATTCCTCAATCACCTCCAGACTATGAGCACCCACATTCCACAACCACCTTCAGACTCTGAGCAACCACATTCCACAATCACCTTCATACTATGAGCACGCACATTCTACAATCACCTTCAGACTATGAGCACCCACATTTCACAATCACCTTCAGACTTTGAGCACCCACATTCCACAATCACCTTCAAACTATGAGCACCCACAGTCTAAAGTCCCCTTTAGACTATGAGCACCCACATTCCACAATCACCTTCGTACCCAGAGCACCCACATCCCTCAATCATCTTCAGACTATGAGCACCCACATTCAACAATTACCTTTAAACTTTGACCACCCACATTCCACAATCACCTTCAGACTTTGAGCACACACATTCCACAACCACCTTCAGACTATGAGCACCCACATTCCACAATCACCTTCAGACTATGACCACAAACATTCCACAATCACTTTCAGACTTTGAGCACCCACATTCCACAATAACCTTCATACTATTGGCACCCACATTCCACAATCACCGTCAGACTATGAGCACCCACATTCCACAATCACCTTCATACTATGAGCACCCACATTCCACAAACACCTTCAGACTTTGATCACCCACATTCCACAATCACATTCAGACTATGAGCATCCACATTCCACAATCACCTTCAGACTTTGAGCATCCACATTCCACAATCACCTTCAGACTATGAGCACCCGAATTCCACAATCACCTTCAGACTATGAGCACCCACATTTCACAATCAACTTCAGACTTTCAGCACCCACATTCCACAATCACCTGCAGACTATGAGCACCCACATTCCACAATCACCTTCAGACTTTGAGCACCCACATTCCACAATCACCTTCAGACTATGAGCACCCACATTCCACAATCACCTTCAGACTTTGAGCACCCACATTCCACAATCACCTTTAGACCATGAGAAACCACATTCTACAACCTCCTTCAAACCTTGAGCACCCACATTCTACAATCACCTTCACACTATGAGCACTCACATTCCACAATCACCTTCAGACTATGAGCACCCACATTCCACAATCACCTTTAAACTTTGAGCACCCACATTCTACAATCACTTTCCTACTATGAGCACCCACATTCTACCATCACCTTCAGACTTTGAGCACCCCATTCTACAGTTACCTTCAGACTATGGGTACCCACATTCTACAATCACCTTCATACTATGAACATCCACATTTTACAGTCACCTTCGGACTTTGAGCACCCGCATTCCACAATCACCTTCAAACTATGAGCACCCGCATTCCTCAATCACCTTCAGACTTTGAGCACCCACATTTCACAATTAACTTTAAACTTTGAGCACCCACATTCCACAATCACCTTCATACTATGAGCACCCACATTGCCAAAACACCTTCACACTTTGAGCACCCACATTTCACAATCACATTCAGACTATGAGCACCCACATTCCACAATCACCTTCCGACCTTAAGCATCCACATTCCACAATCACCTTCAGACTATGAGCACCCACATTCCACAATCACCTTAAGACTTTGAGAACCCACATTCCAAAATCACCTTCAGACTTTGAGCACCCACATTCCACAATCACCATCAGACTATGAGCACCCACATTTCACAATCACCTTCATACTATGTGCACCCACATTCCACAATCACATTCAGACTATGAGCACCCACATTCCACAATCACCTTCAAACTATGAGCACCCTAATTCTACAGTCCTCTTTAGACTATGAGCACCCACATTCCACAATCACCTTCATATCCAGAGCACTCACATTTCACAATCATCTCCAGACTTTGAGCACCCATATTCCACAATCATCTTCTGACTATGAGCACCCAAATTCCACAATTACTTTTAAACTTTGAGCACCCACATTCCACAATCACCTTCAGACTTTGAGCACCCACATTCCACAATCACCTTCAGACTATGAGCACCCACATTCCACATTTACCTTTAAACATTGAGCACCCACATTCCACAATCACCTTCATACCATGAGCACCCACATCCCACAATTACCTTGAGACTATGAGCACCCATATTCCACAATCACCTTCAGACTTTGAGCACCCACATTCCACATTCACCTTCATACTGTTGGCACCCACATTCCACAATCACCTTCAGACTATGAACACCCATATTCCACAATTACCTTCAGACTTTGTGCACCCCCATTCGATCGTCACCTTGAGGCTTTGAGCACCCCATGCTACAGTTACCTCCAGACTATGTGCACCCACATTCTACAATCACTTTTTATACTATGTTGGACCCGGCCTCGTGGCATGGTCCTCTCTGATCCCCGCCTCTCAAGAACTACTGGTGGACGTGACCCCAGCCCGCCCAGAACTGTACACGACCCCTCTACACCAGACCTGAGGCGATCTCCAGACCGCGTGCCTGCACCCGTGCACGTGACCATCAGACTCCATGTTTGTCCACACCGGCCGGCCGGCCGCCTTCTTCTCTTTCGGCAGCTCTTGGCCGACCCTGGCTGCAGACAGGCGTGCGCGTCCGGCATGCCCAGACCCGCCCGGGAGGTGAAGGACCCACCAAGCACCCGAAACCAAGACTTCAATCACACCTCCGGCCCCCTCCCGAGAAACTGGTTCCCCTCACACCTCTGAACTATCCCTGGGGGCTGGTTTCAATCACACCTTTGGCCTCCTAGCGAGCTGGCTCCAAACCTTGATGGGCGTCTGGGAGTCTCTGGACACACGGTCCAAAGCATCAAAGAAGCAGCCGACCAGACAATCGGCCGCCTGGCCTTCAGACCACCGGCCCCCTTCCTATGAGGGTCCGGACATCAAGGGGCCCCTGAACTATAAGACAGCCTGCCTCACATCCAGCCGGCAGTTGTATCCTGGACAAGAAAGCCCTGCTGATCTGCTCGCGGCTGACCTTGAGGAGAACAGACTCTGACCCACTGAGCCCTGCTGACGCTGTCGCGGCTCGTCCTCGTAGCTACGGAACTGAACCACCGAGCCCTGCTGACGCTGTCACGGCTCCCTCTCGAAGAGAAAGACTTGAACCATCTAAGCCCTGCTGACCTTGTCGCGGCCCACTCTTGAAAACAAGAGACTCTTGCTACCATCCTAAGCCCTGCTGACTCTGTTGTGGCTCCTTCTGAACTACGACCCCTAAGGTGCACTCCGGATCGAGCCCTGCTGACCTCGTTGCGGCTTGAGGAGCCCTCTGGTCCGGCTGGACCATCGACGCTACCCTCACGACTACCTCGAACCGAAGCGAGTAGGACAGCAAGTACCATCGCCAGCCTCCGTGCCCCCCAGTTCGAGGATTGAGAACTGTGCGCAGGGTACGCTACGTACTGGCCGGCCCTTGAGACTGTCCCGCTTCCCCTTTCCCTTGTGTTACGAGACTTTCACGATCCCTTGATCGCTGTATATTGCTACCTTTTTACCTTTGATAAAGTTCATACTTGATAAAGATCCACGGTGTGGTGTCCGTTCGTAAGTGTGGTGTGCCGACAGTGTGTATGATCAGTCCTCCCTGGTGGGGACCCTCCCTCGATAAGACTCGGCAGGAATTGTGGGAGAGGAGGGTCTCGGGTGGTTAGGAGAGCAATCTTGACCCCTGAGGTTGCCCCTTTCCAACATTGGTGGCAGCGACGCGATACAAACCTACGTCTGGAGATCGTACCACTGACACACTACCTGAACCCACACGCAGCGGCGAACTAGAAAGAAAGAGCAACGATGTTGTCCGCAGAATCCAGTGAGAAGACGCCATTCATAAAGATCTGTTGGGAGACTACACCCATAGAGAGCTCAAGCAGTTCTACAAAGAACTGAGTATCGCTAGTACCGGACTAAATACCAAGGAGGATTTCCAAAAATCGCTAATGGCTTGGGTGGAGTCCGGGTCATCCCTTCCCCAGCCCGGAGACAACGGGGAAGGGAGACCACAGACCGAACCCAGTACACCGACCGGTGAGAGAAACCAGCAACAAACCCGGAGCCCAGCAACCGGGAGGGATCGGTCGTCGGAAGAGATGGCTGACCGAGAACGTGACCGAAGCCATGAACTAGAACTGGCACGCCTCAAGATGGAGGGAGAACTCAAACTTCCCGAGAAGAAGTTGGCAGTCGAGCAGTTACGGCTGCAAGGGGAGCTGGAAGAGAAGAAGCTCCAGAGGGAGCATGCGGGCCGGAAACTCCAGCTCGAGCATGAGCGCGGCCTCAAAGAGCTAGAGTTAAAAGCCAGAACAGATGCAACTAGATCACCGGGACTCGGGGAACCGGTGATCCCTCGGGAAACGAAGGTCCACATCCCCAAAGACGTCGTAAAGGAGTTTTACAAAGGAGACGACATCCAGCAGTGGTTCAAGGCCTACGAGGTCGCCATGTCCGCCCACCGAGTCCCAGAGAAGGACTGTGGGGCCGACCTGTGGAGCCGCTTCTTCAGCGAGGGAAGAAACACCCTGCTGGACCTGCCGACAGGGCACATGAACGCCTACACCCACATGAAAGACGCCCTCCCATTCTGCTACGGGCTCACCCCCATGTATCGCCAGCGGTTTAGGGAGTGCAAGAAGATCCCTGGCACCACATGGGTGGACTATGTAAACCACTACACCCGGGCCTCAGATGGGTGGATCAAGGGCAGCAATGTGACCACCTTCGAAGGCCTGTTTGACCTCGTCGCTTACGAGCACCTATCCACGAACTGCTTTGTGGAGCTGAAGCAGCATCTCCTGGACAGCAAGCTTGCCAATTCACGTAAACTGGCTGTCGAAGCCGATCGCTGGGTGGCCATCCGAGTCCAGAAGGGGCCCGGGGGAGACTACCAATGGAACGACCAAGGATCTTCCCGCCAGAGGGGTGGGGGAGGTCGAGGTAAACAGCAAGGATCTCAGTTAGGGCCCCAGCGTAGCCCCCCCAGAAACCAGACACCCCGTTCTCCTCCCTCGACGAGAACGGCCCAGATCGTGGGTACACCGGGGCCCCGCCCCAGCACAGTGTGTTTTAAGTGTCAGCAGCCAGGGCACTATGCCAGTGATCCCCGGTGCCCCAAGTTCCAGAAATCCACTCCCACTGGCTCCTCCACCAGGCAGATATCCTCGGTAGCCCTAGAAGAGGAAGAGGTAGAAGAACAGGGGGAGTGGGAGCCCGCAGCCATGGTCTTAGCCTCCCTGGGGAATAGCGAGATGGTTCCCGGAGACTACCTGCCCGACAACACAGAAAAGTATCGCCAGACAGTTAAGGTTAACGGGCGCAGCATAGGAGCCCTTAGAGACACAGGAGCCAGCATCACATCAGTCAGATACACGCTAGTCCCTGAGTCCCTGATCATCCAACACGCCTCCTGCAGAGTGATAGCAGCCGACAACTCCGTCCGCACATGCAAAATAGCCCAGGTTTCGTTTGAGTGGGAGGGAGTCTCGGGCGACCTATGGGTAGCGGTCCGCACGGACATGCTCGTGGACTGCCTCCTGGGGAATGACCTAAAGAGCTCGAAGTGGATATATGTACAAAGGAGGACCCATCTAGAGATGTTGGGTCTGCCCCACTGGGCCTGTGTGAGCACCCGAGCCATGACAGCCAGAATGACCAACCCCGGGGACGAAGAGTCCGAGGTCCCCAGTACAGCCCCTGATGCCCCGGAGGAAGGCGAGTGACCCGCGGTCCCCGACCGGCCCTCCAGCGAAGAAAGCGAGTCAGACGACGGTCCCCACGGACCCTCCATCTACCCGATCTCAACCCTGACCGATCTCCCCGAGCTGGCCCAGTGGCACCAGGAGGGAGGACCATCCCGAGAAGAGTTCTGCCAGGAGCAGACCTCCTGCCCTGCCCTTGAGGGGCTCCGGCAACAGGCCGCGGCCCAGGTCACCGGAGACCAGTCCGGCTCCCACTACCTTTACTGGGAAAACGGCCTACTCTACAGTGAACAGAAGACCGCCGAGCTAGGGTCAGCACGATGCTGGTGGTATCCCTACGTTTCCGCAGCCTCCTCCTCAACCTGGCCCATGATGTGCCCCTGGCGGGACACTTGGGCCAGGATAAAACCTACCAACGACTAGTGACCCATTTCTACTGGCCCCGTATGCGTGCCGATGTGGAAACCCACTGTAAGTCCTGCCCCACGTGCCAGGCTAGCGGCAAAAGCGGAGGAAAGCGCAAGGCTCCCCTCCAACCCTTCCCAGTTGTCAGTACCCCCTTTGAGAGGGTGGGAATCGACATTGTCGGATCCCTGGACCCCCAGACCTCCTTAGGTCACCGGTTCGTTCTTGTCTTGGTAGATCACGCCACCCGATACCCCGAAGCCATTCCCCTCCGGATGGTGACGGCCCCTGTCGTGGGCCGGGCCCTCATGGGGATCTTCTCCCGGGTAGGATTCCCGCAGGAAGTGGTGAGCGACCGAGGCACAAACTTTATTTCCCGGTACATGAAGTCCCTTTGGCAACAGTGTGGGATGACGTACAAGTTCACCACCTCATACCACCCTCAAGGTAACGGCCTGGTTGAGCGGTTCAACCGCACCCTGAAAGGAATGATCATGGGTCTCGAGGAGCCCCTGCGTCGCAAGTGGGACGTCCTCCTGCCCTGCCTCCTGTTCGCATACCGAGAAGTTCCCCAGAAGTCCTTCGGGTTCAGCCCCTTCAAGCTGCTCTATGGGCACCCTGTCTGGGGTCCCCTCAGCCTGGTCAAGGAAGGCTGCGAGACAGCCCCCCCGAGCACACCCCGATGTGTTCTCCTACGTCCTGGCCCTCCGGAACCAGACGCGACGGTTTCGCGAGCTGGCCGGGGCCAACCTGGAGGCCAGCCAAGAAGAGATGAAACGCTGGTACGACCAGAATGCCACTCTGGTCGAGTTTCAGCCCGGCCAACAGGTTTGGGTCATGTCCGCGGTGGAACCTTGTGCCCTTCAGGACAAGTGGACCGGACCCTTTAAAGTTATGGAGCGCAAGAGCCAGGTCACATACCTCGTCGATACGCAATCGGCCAGGAATGCCTTGAAGGTTCTCCACGTGAACCGGCTCAAACCCCACTTTGTGCGTACCGAGTTGGGATTACTCCTTGCCACTGATGCCGGAGAGGAAGAGGAAACGGACCCTCTACCGGATCTCCTGTGTGCGAAGGACCAAGATGGCTCCGTAGAGGGAGTGAGTCTCTCCTCCTCCCTCATCCCCGTGCAGCGTGAAGACTATCGCCGGTTGTTGGGACAGTTCTCGGACCTCTTCTCCCTCACCCCCGGCATCACCAATTGGTGCATCCATGACTTGGACACCGGGGACCGCCCTCCTGTGTGGAGCAGAGCCTACTGGGTCCCTGACCGAGTTCGAGCCTGCATCAAGGCCGAAGTTGACAAGATGTTGGCCCTAGGAGTGGTAGAAGCCTCCGACAGCCCATTGGCTAGCCCTGTGGTTCTGGTTCCGAAGGCCGCCGCCCCCGGCACTGTTCCTGAGCTGAGGTTCTTCATAGACTACCGCGGACTCAACGCAGTCACCCGAACCGAGGCACACACCATCCCCCGAGCCGACGAACTCATTGACCGCCTAGGGTCGGCTCAGTACCTCAGTACCTTCGATCTCACCAGTGGCTACTGGCAGATCGGCCTCACGGAGAGGGCCCAAGAAAGATCTGCTTTCTCCACTCCGGATGGCCACTTCCACTTCAGAGTAATGCCCTTCGGCATGAAAAACGCCCCCGCCACCTTCCAGAGACTGGTCAACCAGGTCCTGGCAGGGTTGGAAAGTTTAAGCGCGGCATACCTCGACGACATTGCCGTGTTCAGTGCCCACTGGCCCGAGCACCTGCAACATCTCTGGGAGGTATTGGAAGCCCTGCGCCGAGCAGGCCTCACCATTAAAGCTAGCAAATGCCAGATAGGACAGAGCTCCTTGGTATACCTCGGGCACCAGGTCGGAAGCGCACACGTAGCCCCCCTTCAACCCAAAATAGACGCTATCAATGCCTGGGAAACCCCCACGACCCAAACCGAGGTGCGGGCTTTCCTAGGACTCACAGGGTACTATCGTAGATTCATCAAGGGCTACGGGAGTATTGTAGGCCCCCTCACAGAGTTGACAGCGAAGGCAAACCCCAAGAAGGTTAGTTGGACACCCGCCTGTAGGAAGGCGTTTGAGGAACTGAAAAATGCCATGTGCACCGCCCCAGTACTGCAGGCCCCCGATTACTCCTGAGAGTTCGAGGTCCAGACAGACGCCTCCAAACATGGCATTGGAGCCGTGCTCTCCCAGGTGGACGACAAGGGGACTGATCACCCAGTAGCCTTTATCAGCCGGAGGCTACTACCTCGAGAGCAAAGATGGAGCACCATCGAGCGAGAGGCCTTCGCAGTGGTTTGGGCATTGAAGAAGCTGAGGCCCTACCTGTTCGGTACCCACTTCCTGGTCCAGACCGACCACCGTCCTCTCCGGTGGCTCATGCAGATGAGAGGAGAGAACCCCAAACTGCTATGCTGGTCTATCTCCCTCAAGGGGATGGATTTTACTGTTGAACACAGGCCTGGTGCCGACCACGCCAACGCCGACGGCCTGTCCCGCTTCTTCCGCCTCAGCGAAGAGAACCCCTAAGAGGATGGGTAGTTCTCCTCGTCTTTCAGCTGGAGGGGACACATGTTGGACCCGGCCTCGTGGCGTGGTCCTCTATGATCCCCGGAACCCAAGAACTACTGGTGGACCTTGGAGTTCTGGACTTTTTGGTACTGTCCAGAGGTGTCAGGGACAACACCCGAAGACCCCTGAGTTCTACCTGTCTCGGTGCACAAATAAACAGAAACACAGGCTTCTCGATGGTGGCGTCAAAGACCAAAGGTTTATTACTGCAGGGACACAGAAGTCACAGAAACTACACACGGGCAGATTCTAGGAGCCTGTTCGATTTGTACCAAGTGGGTTGCTCCTTAAATACAGAATTTTTAGCTAGGGCCAAAATTCTTCACATGTTGGTATGTTTCTAAACCTTTATGTCCTAAACAATAAATATTTGGCGTTACACAAGAATCGTCAACAATATCTGATGTCAAAACATTACGAACGAGGGGTTCCCACTGTTCCATCATAATCCCATGTCAACTTTTCATTCAAGAGCCGGACCGCCTCATCGTAAATTTCGTTACCTCCCCCTAATAAAGGCCCAGAAGGAAAGGAGCAGAGCCAGGTGCAGAAGATAGAAAAGCAGGATAAGAGATGTTTGTGGGTTGTAAATGGGCAAGGCTACCAGCTTCGGCCGCCTAATCATGATCAGGCCAACGAACACGAGAACCAGTATAGCAGGACTGGCCTCAGGCTGGGGAGGCAGCTTTTGCCGAGTCATGCGGCCACAGCGTTTCTGTTCTAAAGTGCACGTGTCACTAGCAAGGTGAATCGCCGGCTAAAGCTTACGTGTCCTTAAGCGAAATGGGTTGATCAGAGGTCACTGCGTGTCCATTGACTATGTGAGGGCAAGGAAACAGGATGGATGCCATGATCTAAAATGGATGCCATCGGTGTATCAGAAATGTGGTTATAACAGGAGTGCTCTTGCTCGTAACATAGCGAAAACACCAGGGTATGCTAAATGGATCATTTACGGTTCATTGGTACCAAAATTATGAGTTTACGACAATGTTGAAAACACGGGTTCAAATCGTCACGGAACCTCAGGCCCTCCTTTTGCCCTTACATAGGCAATTACTCAGTCTATGTCAGAGTCTATCTCGATGTTCATTAGGTCAGTGATATGTTGTTGCATCATCATCCTTTCTCGTACCTTGTCTCCAAACACAGGTGGTTTTCTAAAACAGGTTGCAGCACAGAGGCTACATAAAGCGGGACCACATTGGATAATAAGGCAGCACGAGAATAGGAATACTAGGATAATACCAATGACTATCAGAACCTTCCATCCCCACGCTGATATTAGAGTCCAGAGCCATTCCATTAAGGACCAATTTCCCTTGTCTACGTGAATAGAGTAGGAAATCTTGTGTAGCTTAGAGATCGCTTCGTATACGGTCGGAGCATTATTGGGGATAAAAACACAGCAGCTCGATTGGATCATTCTGCATACCCCACCTTGATCTGCAAGTATTACGTCAAGAACCATACGATTCTGTAACGTCATGAGACGATCCGCCTGGAGCTCAGCTGTTAAGTTACTAAGGGCACCAGCAGTTTCTGTAATAGTAGATTCAACTACCCGTGTTAGCTGACGTAGATTTCTACTATTGGCCATAGGCCCCTAAAACGGAAGGAAACCTTTGAAAAAGTCTCCGGCTTCCTGACCAGCGGTATCTTCTTTGCTGAAAACACCTCTTGCTACTCTGGTCTTGTGATAATCTGGGGAAGCAGTGTACGTCGGAGGCAATAGTCGAGCAATATAGCATGAACCTGAAAAGTCAGCAGGCAACCATGTATATGCCCTATCCTGACAGATGAAGTAGGTACCCTTAGCAGTGAGAAAGGCAGGGGAAGAGTTAGACGGATACACATAAGTCTCAACGCAGTCACTCTTCCCTAGCCGAGCTCTTGGATTTCTCCCATTACCTTGCAAACAGACTTGACCTCGGTGAGGCACGACCCAAACTGGAGTGGAGCTCTTACGCTTGCTTTCACCCAAACTAATGCGATACTCTGTAGAATTCCAACTCAGATATACTCGTAGTTCATCCCTAGGATAAGATGGGGTGTTATTGATGTTTTTAATCATGTCAATGATTCCCTTGACTAGAGCTTTATTAGCGGAGTTATATTTAGCGGAACGTGGTGGACGCGGGGGATAGGTCTCAAGGGCATAGACAAATATAGTCTGAAAGGCCTGAAATGATCCATTATAGCTAAAAGGCAAGACCAGATAGGGAATGCCTTTATCCATAGTGTGTGGTATCAATCCACATACCCAACAGTCTGTTGTGTTAACTACCAGTTGGTGTTGATGTAAGAGTTGTACAAAAGTGTTATTTATGAATTCTGAGCGTCGAGCTTGCTCATGTTCAGGGAACGGGTGAAAAGAATGGTAAGAAGCAACAGTAGAAGAAACAAGATCAAGGGGAGGTACTGTACTTGTTATCGGTGCAAAAATTAAATGTACACCAAAGACGATTCCACCCACCAACGTTATTAAAACAATGAAAAACGTAATTGCACATTGCATCAGAAAACATTTGTTATGAAGAATCTTGTAGAGTCTATTTCTGCGAACATAAATTACATTCTCTCGGTGCAGCTCAGGAAGCTCCATCTTCTACAACCGCTCGCGACCACTGATGATATGTACGTAGTTGAAAATGCCTCTATCAGCCCTGGGAGTTCCCAGAACTAACAGAAAGACCGACCTTGTGTCTGGCCCCCGCAGATTCAACTAGGCACAAAGCCACGACCCTACGGCTACCCAGACGGCAAGGTAATTAAAACAACAAAATATACTTAGAGGAATACAAAATATTAGCAAACTTCCTGGCTGGAGGCAATGTATCAAATTAAAATATGAAAGAGATAGGCAGTTTCCTGCTTTATTTGTCCTTAAAATGAGAACGGAGGTTGTATCTCAGTTTTCCTGGCGTTGTTTGGTCCGGAAATAGACTGTTTTCAGCAGGAGCTACAATGTTCGAGTCCGCAGATGACAAGTGTTCGTTTGATGCAGAGGACAAATGTTCAGTGCTCAAATGAACAGTTTCAGAAGGGGAGTCAGAGTTCGGTGAATCAGTAATTAATTCTGCATCGCTAAAAGGAATGTATCTAGGAACTGGTTCTGTTTCAGAGGCACCAATTCCTTTTCTCATCCAGTTATCATAAGGAAGTGGAAGGGGTACACGCTTTGCATGTGTCGCGTGGATCCAATTCTTTCTGCCAGCCACACGTATAGCAGTCCTTGTTGCCAAAAGAACTTGAAATGGTCCGACGAACTTCGGTTGTAGATTTCTGGTCCGTCCAAAGTTCCTGATGACAACTTGGTCGCCGGGTTTCAGCTGATGACCTGGACTTTCCGGTGGCTTTGGCAATTCATCGAAAACCTGTTGGTGAATGAGACTCAATTTAGCAGTCAAGTCAAAAAGGTAATCAATTAGCTTTGGATATTCCAGTTGTTTAAACTCTTTCGGTCTAGGTACCCCCCAAACATTTGCAGGTCGACCGAACACAATCTCATAAGAGCTAAGCCCTACTCGAGAATGTACAGTCGCTCTTGTGGATAACAGAGCCAAAGGTAGTGCGTCTGGCCAGGACAAGCCCGTGGAGGCTTGTATCTTGGCCAACTTCAGCTTGAGGGTGCCATTGTAGCCTTCAACTAATCCAGCAGACTGGGGGTGATTTGCACTGTGAAATTTTGTTTAATATTTAAACCTGCACACACACTCTGCATAACTTTCCCTACGAATTCACTTCCGTTATCTGACCATACAATCCGTGGCATACCATATCTGGGGAAATATTCTTTTAGAAGGATTTTGGCAGTGGACAGGGCAGTATTGTCTTTCAGTGGATATGCTTCGATCCACCTCGAAAAAGCACAGACTACACTAGAACGTACTTGAGGTTGTTGCAACGATCCATGTGAATGAAGTCTAACTGAATCACTTCGAAGGGGCAAGAAGGAGGAGCGAAGTGACCAGCGGGTGTGGGGATTCCCTTGCCAGGATTATGCATCAGGCATATCATGCAATTTCTCACCACTCTTTCTGCACACTTACTAATTCCATCATTCTTCCAGACTGGAGCCAACATCTTACAAATCCCTTTAGAACTGATGTGCGCTGCTCCATGCGCCATCGTGACCACCGCAAGCACATACCCATCAGGCAATATCCACTGCTGCTGTTCCGACAAATCAATCCAACACCCATTCGAGTCCAACTCACCCATGTTCCCTTTCCATGCAAGCTTTTCCTCTTCAGTCGCTTCTTCCTGAATTGCTTTCACACTTTCCACTGTATCCTCACACATTCCTGATTCAGTAATCCATCTTGCAGATGTTGCAACATACATTCTACTCATCGTATTTCTAGCTGTCTGTTTAGCGGTCTCATCAGCAAAAGCATTTCCACGCCCAACATCATCCGTGATTGCTCGATGAGCACTGCACTTCACAATCGCAACTTCAGTCGGCAAGGTTAGAGATTCCAACAGGTCATTGACTAGCTGACCATGTTGGATCTTAGTCCCATGGGACGTAATGAAACCTCTTTCCTTCCACAAACGGCCAAAACTATGGGCAACGCCGAACGTGTACTGACTATCTGTGAACACATTCACTCTCTTTCCCTTAGCTAAAACACACGCTCTTGTCAATGCAATTAATTCTGCAGCTTGGGCAGAATTTTGACTCACTCTTGCAGTCTCTACAATCGTACTCAAAGTCGTTACTGCGTAGGCAGCTGTTACATCACCATTCTCCAATTTAAAACAAGACCCGTCAACATACAACGTGCCATCTGGTTCTGATAATGGAGTGTCTTTGAGATCAATCCGTCCCTTTGTCTCTTCCTCGGTTCTGAAACAACAGTCTTGAGGCTCAGAATCACTCGACTCCTGACTAGTCGACAACAATGTTGCTGGATTCAATACATTGCATCTTTTAATCTGAATATGACTTGCTAACAGTGTCAGCTCATAGCCTGATAATCTAGCGCTGGTAAGGTGTTGTGTCTTGGTTCGGTTCATGAGTGTGTCCACGGCGTGAGGAACCATGACCACTAGCATGTTGTTCATGACCAAACCAGCAGATTGTCGAATGGACGCTGCAGCTGCTGCTGTAGCTCTCAAGCAACTAGGCAATGCTCTGGCTACCGGATCTAATGTTGATGAAAAATACGCACAAGGGCGTTGTTTATCACCAAATCGTTACGTCAGAACACTCAACGCGCAACCTTCTCTCTCGTGGACATAGAGAGTAAAAGGTTTACTGTAGTCGGGTGTACCCAATACAGGAGCTGAACACAATGCATTTCGTAACTCAGAGAAACTTTGCTGGCATTCGGCAGACCATGGCACCGGACTCGGAACACCTTTTCCAATAAAGGCCACCAATGGTTTTGCCAAAAGAGAAAAATTTGGGATCCATTGCCTACAGAGTATGAAGTAATACCTAAAAAGGCACGCACTTCTCTCTGTGTACTAGGAACATTCATCTGCGTAATTGCTTTTATTCTCTCTGGGGTCAACCTTCTTCCCTCCTTTGACAAGAGATGACCTAGGTAGGTCACTTCTTGGCAACAGTATTGCATTTTGGAAGGTGACACCTTGTGATTTAAATTAGACAAATGATGCAGTAAGGAAATTGTAGCTGCTTTGCAAGTTTCCTTGTCATCGGCAGCCACTAGAAGATCATCGACATATTGCACTAAAGCAGAATTAGGAGGAAGTACAAAAGAATCTAACTGACTTTTTAATGCCTGACTGTAAATGGATGGGCTTTCACAATAGCCTTGTGGAGCACGTTTAAACCTGAAGCTTCGGCCTCCTAGAGAGAAGCCGAAAATAACTCTGCTTTCCTCGGCTATCGGAATGCTGAAAAAGGCATTCTTCAAGTCGATAACTGAGAACCATGTGGCTGTAGCAGGAATCAACGTTAACAATGCAGTAATGTCTGGAACCACAGGAAACTGTGGAATCACAATTTTGTTAACCTCTCTAAGATCGATTACAAACCTATAGACTGGAGGCTTAGAAGGATCTGTGCGTTTTAAAATAGGCAATACAGGACTGTTACAGACATTTCCTCTAGTTTCCTCTATTACGTCTTTCTTGATCAAATCTTGCACAATCAATAAAAGCGCACGTTCACCTTCACTAGAGATCTTGTATTGTGGGATTCGTGGAAATTTGACATTTGCTTTCAAAGTGACTACATATGGTGGAATTTCTAAAAGACCAACATTGTTAGGACCAGTCGCCCAAAGAGTATCAGGGAGAGAACGCAGCTCCAGTGGGAGCGCATCCATTGACAAATACATCGGGGAGATGATTCTCTTACCTAATGTAAGCTGTACTCCTGCCGGAGAACAGTACAAAGTCGCATACAGGCGTTTTAACAAGTCTTGACCAAGCAGATTTTCATTACAACCAGTGGTCAAAATCAGGGGTGCTTTCAATTGACGTGGTCCAACAGAAATAGACAAAGGACCAGATACGGGGTTGTGAACAGGGGCACCTGAAAAACCTACTGAAATATTTGTTAAGCCAGACAAAGGTGCGCCAGGGAGTTTCGCATGTATGATAGAACTTTTTGCTGCACCAGTATCCAACAGAAACGGTTCGACTACCCCTGATGTGGCTACTGCGACATAAGGCCCACTCTGATCTACTGGAACTGATACTACTCCCTCTCTTTATCCATGGCTGTCCTAGTACTCATTTTGCTGAAATTCCTCACTAACTTCACAGTAGTCTTCAACATGATACTGTTGAGATCTAGTAGGTTGGGCAAACTGTCCGTTTCGCTGATCAAAATAATTAGAAGGGCGATCATTCGTTTGTGGAGGTATAGCACCTCGTCCTCGACCTCTAGAATTTTGCATAGAACCACCACGACCTCTCTGAGCTGCTGCAGCATTGTTTTGTGCTAGTACTGGACACTCATTCTTATAATGACCTTCCTTTTTGCAGTACGCACACTGATTCCATTGGTATTGTGGTCTCTGAGAATTATAGTCTGTCCTCTGATATGGCCCTTGCTGGGTATTTGTCTGATTCGTGCGAGGCGGATATGCTTGTTGCAAAAGGACTTTAGTTTTTAAATCTTTTGTTTTCTTATCTGACTTTTCTTTTTCTTCCTTATCCCTATTTTCATAGTACTGAGCAGTTGCAAGTATCTGTGCAGTTGTAGAGACAGCCCACGCACTTTCAGAATCTTTTAATTTATTACTGAGCTCTGGTAACAGATTGTGCTCAAATTTATCAACAAATAATCTCTGGCCTCCTTCCGTGCTCATATCCTGACCACTGTGATCTACGAAAGTTTCTTCAAACCGTGTGAAAAAGTCGGAGACACTTTCATCCTTCTTTTGCCTGCATGCGGACAACTTGTCCCAGTTAACACGCAATGCTGGCATCAGAGTTTTCATTAATTCGATTATTCTACCAGGTAAATCAGCAATTAGAGGTTCGGGTTTAGACCCACCTATTTGTTGACCATCTGCCGCTATTATAGCTGCCCAATCACCACCTAGGGCAACTGGATGATTTTCTTTACGAATTTTAGCCCAAATTGGTTGTGGTACTACGTTGCCAAATAACATGTCAATGTCCACTAAATTCATAACGCAAGCTTCAACTGTTTGGGCCAACTCTTTGTAATATCCAGCTGGATTCTTACGCGGATCTGGCAAAGCCTGTTTTACTGCTAACACTTCTGCTCGCTTCCACGGAATATGTATCCACACTCTTTGGAATTGGGCCGGAGCGGCTGCAATGCCATGGGCCGCATCAGCTTGTACAGCTTCGCGCCAAATTGGCGGAACTTCTCTCATAGGATATTGACGACCTTGTTTCGTGCTACGCTTGTCTAAATCTCTTGGTGAACGAAGGGAAGGATCGAATCTAAAATCTAAAATTAATTCCATTGCTTCTTTTATCTCTTGACCAACTATCATACCTGCAGCGAATTTTTGTTGAACTTGGATTAATTCATCCGGTACCTGTTCAGATTCGCTCTCTTCCCATTCTTTACGTAAAAGGGTACACATGACATCAAACACATAGCGCTGTGTCGGTTCCTTCCATTGCATGAATGTATCTAATACATCTCGTACATTATACCTCCCAACTTTCGAAATCCACCTAAGGGCAGTGGAGTCTAAGATTCCACGTTCTTCACTACTAGGGAGCTGACTACGTCTCTGAACGGAATCAGAGACAGGACTCCTAATCAAAGTTTTGTAAAAGGGAGATAGAATATTAGTGACAGAATCAGTGATTCTCCGACGAACAGAAAGCGGAGTCATATAGCTTGCAGAGGTTTGGAGGAGAGTAGTAGTCGGGACAGAGGAAACAGCAACAGTAGGGGTAACAGGCAAAGTAGCTTGTGAAACAACAGGAATCAGCGGTACAGGCATAGGCAGAGGAGCCGGCAACCCTGGAAGAGGGGGTGCCGGAGGAACATTAAGATTAACCACAGGAAGTACAGGAGCTTGATTCGGGGGTGCAGGAGCAGGTATACCAGGCTGTCCAGCAACCGGTAATTGAACATTCGGCAAGGGTGGAGCTGTAGCACCCTGTGCATATGGTGGGGGTGACCTCAACAAGTAAGACAATAGGGGATCCTTTTCAGGGTCCTCTACTATCTTAGCTGTACTTGATGGCAAGGCAGGATAGCACTTGTCTATCGCTAAATTACGCTCTCTATTGGCCACCTCCATTGCTTTCTCAGATTCATTGAGTTGCAGCTGCTTGGCAGACTGTTCTAAAGTCAACTCTTGTTCTTTTTGTTCTTTCTTTAACTTTTTAGTTTCTCTCTGTTTGGATTCTTTTCGCCAATAACGGAAAGAATCAAACATTGCCGGCCGGGCTTTCTTCTTAAACAACTTCATTTCTAAATTATCAAGAATTTCAGGTTCAAAACTACCATGCAATGGCCAACTAAGGACACCGTCTTTTTCCGTGTAGCGGATCCATACCTCGTTATAAGAGATAGGGCCCACACCGAACTTGCAATAAAGATCATAAAGAGGAGTTTCAATCGGAGGAACCAGACATGAGTCCTCCAACTGGGAATCCCTGTTGCAACCAAAACACGACAACATACAATTTTTTCGACTTACCATTTTATAATCCGGAACACAGAACAGACACAAACAAAGGTGCGCACTCGAACCAAGAACTTAGGCCTACCAAAGCGAACAAATGTATCGATACCCAAACTAAACCAGATGATTATCGTAACTAGAACAACCAGTGATAATCTTACGAAACCAAACCAAACCAAGGACTAAAAGGATTATCCAAACAGGAGCAAACCCTTACGAAGTAACCAAACAACTAGCAACCACTTAATACTTAACTGAGGCACTGAAGACGTCACCAAGGAGAAACCCGTCTTGTCTCGCCGTACTAAGGTCTGCACCTCAGGTCCAAGACAGGGCGACAGTCAAGGCAGCGGACCACTGCAGCCGTCCGAACGGGAACCCTCGTGGAAGAGAACGTCGGGCCACTTTTGCGATATGCCGGGATCGATTAAGTGGGGCGCCTCCCTCTGGAATTTTCACACGAAGCTTCTCGAACTCTTCAGGCTTTTGGACCGGTACCGAATGACGTCGCCCCACCTTGGGCGCCAATTGGAGTTCTGGACTTTTTGGTACTGTCCAGAGGTGTCAGGGACAACACCCGAAGACCCCTGAGTTCTACCTGTCTCGGTGCACAAATAAACAGAAACACGGGCTTCTCGATGGTGGCGTCAAAGACCAAAGGTTTATTACTGCAGGGACACAGAAGTCACAGAAACTACACACGGGCAGATTCTAGGAGCCTGTTCGATTTGTACCAAGTGGGTTGCTCCTTAAATACAGAATTTTTAGCTAGGGCCAAAATTCTTCACATGTTGGTATGTTTCTAAACCTTTATGTCCTAAACAATAAATATTTGGCGTTACACAAGAATCGTCAACAATATCTGATGTCAAACATTACGAACAAGGGGTTCCCACTGTTCCATCATAATCCCATGTCAACTTTTCATTCAAGAGCCGGACCGCCTCATCGTAAATTTTGTTACCTCCCCCTAATAAAGGCCCAGAAGGAAAGGAGCAGAGCCAGGTGCAGAAGATAGAAAAGCAGGATAAGAGATGTTTGTGGGTTGTAAATGGGCAAGGCTACCAGCTTCGGCCGCCTAATCATGATCAGGCCAACGAACACGAGAACCAGTATAGGAGGACTGGCCCCAGGCTAGGGAGGCAGCTTTTGCCGAGTCATGCGGCCACAGCGTTTCTGTTCTAAAGTGCACATGTCACTAGCAAGGTGAATCGCCGGCTAAAGCTTACGTGTCCTTAAGCGAAATGGGTTGATCAGAGGTCACTGCGTGTCCATTGACTATGTGAGGACAAGGAAACAAGATGGATGCCATGATCTAAAATGGATGCCATCGGTGTATCAGAAATGTGGTTATAACAGGAGTGCTCTTGCTCGTAACATAGCGAAAACACCAGGGTATGCTAAATGGATCATTTGCGGTTCATTGGTACCAAAATTATGAGTTTACGACAATGTTGAAAACACAGGTTCAAATCGTCACGGAACCTCAACCTGACCCCAGCCCGCCCAGAACTGTACACGACCCCTGTACACAAGACCTGAGCCGATCTCCAGACCGCGTGCCTGCACCCGTGCACGTGACCATCAGACTCCATGTTTGGCCACACCGGCCGGCCGGCCGTCTTCTTCCCTTTCGGCAGCAATTGGCCGACCCTGGCTGCAGCCAGGCGTGCGCGTCCGTCACGCCCGGACCCGCCCGGGGGGTGAAGGATCCACCAAGTACCCAAAACCAAGACTTCAATCACACCTCCGGCCCCCTCCCGAGAAACTGGTTCCCCTCACACCTCTGAACTATCCCTGGGGGCTGGTTTCGATCACACCTTTGGCCTCCAAGCAAGCTGGCTCCAAACCTTAATGGGTGTCTGGGGTTCCCTGGATGCACGGTCCAAAGCATCAAAGAACCAGCCGCCCAGACAATCGGCCGCCTGGCCCTCGGACCACTGGCCCCCTGCCTATGAGGGTCCGGACATCAAGGGGCCCCTGAACTATAAGACAGCCTGCCTTACATCCAACCGGCAGTTGTATCCTGGACAAGAAAGCCCTGCTGATCTGCTCGCGGCTGACCTTGAGGAGAACAGACTCTGACCCACCGAGCCCTGCTGACGCTGTTGCGGCTCGTCCTCGAAGCTACGGAACTGAACCACCGAGCCCTGCTGACGCTGTCGCTGCTCCCTCTCGAAGAGAAAGACTTAAACCATCGGAGTCCTGCTGACCTCGTCGCGGCCAACTCTTGAGAACAAGAGACTCTTGCTATCATCCTGAGCCCTGCTGACACTGTCGCGGCTCCTCCTGAACTACGACCCCTACGGTGCACTCCGGATCGAGCCCTGCTGACCTCCTCGCGGCTTGAGGAGCACTCTGGTCCGGCTGGACCATCAACGCTACCCTCACGACTACCTCGAACCGAAGCGAGTAGGACAGCAAGTACCATCGCCAGCCTCCGTACCCCCCAGTTCGAGGATTGAGAACTGTGTGCAGGGTACGCTACGTACTGGCCGGCCCTTGAGACTGTCCCGCTTCCCCGTTCCCTTGTGTTACGAGACTTTCACGATCCCTCGATCGCTGTATATTGCTACCTTTTTACCTTTGATAAAGTTTATACTTAATAAAGATCCACGGTGTGGTGTCCGTTCGTAAGTGTGGTGTGCCGACAGTGTGTACGATCAGTCCTCCCCGGTGTGGACCCACCCTCGATAAGACTCGGCAGGAATTGTGGGAGAGGAGGGCCTCGGGTGGTTAGGAGAGCAATCTTGACCCCTGAGGTCGCCCCCTTCCAACATACTATGAACACCCACATTTTACAGTCATCTTCAGACTTTGAGCACCCACATTCCACAATCCCCTTCAAACTATGAGCACCCACATTCCTCAATCACCTTCAGACTTTGAGCACCAACTTTCCATAATTACCTTTAAACTTTGAACACCCACATTCTACAATCACCTTCATACTATGAACACCCACATTCCACAAACACCTTCAGACTTTGAGCACCCACATTTCACAATCACATTCAGACTATAAGCACCCACATTCCACAATCACCTTCAGACTTTGAGCACCCACATTCCACAATCACCTTCGGACTATGAGCACCCACATTCCATACTCACCTACAGACTTTGAACACACACATTCCACAATCACCTGCAGACTATGAGTACCCATATTCCACAATTGCCTTTAAACTTTGAGCACCCACATTCCACAATCACCTTCAGACTTTGAGCACCCACATTCCACAATCACCTTCAAACTATGAGCACCCACATTCTAAAGTCCCCTTTAGACTATGAGCACCCACATTCCACAATCACCTTCAGACTTTGAGCACCCATATTCCACAATTACCTTTAAACTTTGAGCACCCACATTCCACAATCACCTTCATACTATGAGCACCCATATTCCACTGTCACCTTCAGACTTTGAGCACCCCATTCTACAGTTAGCTTCAGACTATGGGTACCCACATCCCACAATCACCTTCATACTATGAACACTCACAATTTAGTCACCTTCAAACTTTGAGCACCCACATTCCACAATCACCTTCAGACTTTGAGCACCCACATTCCACAATTACCTTTAAACTTTGAGCACCCACACTCCACAATCACCTTCATACTATGAACACCCGCATTCCACAATCCCCTTCAAACTATGATCACCCACATTTCTCAATCACCTTCAGACTTTGAGCACCCACATTCCACAATTACCTTTAAACTTTGAGCACCCACATTCCACAATCACCTTCATACTATGAGCACCCACATTCCACAAACACCTTCAAACTTTGAGCACCCATATTCCGCAATCACATTCAGACTATGAGCACCCACATTCCACAATCACCTTCAGACCTTGAGCACCCATATTCCACAATCACCTTCCGACTATGATCACCCACATTCCTCAATCACCTTCAGACTATGAGCACCCACATTCCTCAATCACCTTCAGACTATGAGCACCCAAATTCCACAATCATTTTCAGAATATGAACGCCCACATTCCACAATCACCTTCAGACTTTGAGCACCCACATTCCACAATTACCTTTAAACTTTAAGCACCCACATTCCACAATCACCTTCATACTATGAGCACCCACATTCCACAAACACCTTCAGTCTTTGAGCACCCACATTCCACAATCACATTCAGACTATGAGCACCCACATTCCATAATTACCTTTAAACTTTGTGCACCCACATTCCACAATCACCTGCAGACTTTGAGCTCCCACATTACACAATCACCTGCAGACTATGAGTACCCACATTCCACAATTGCCTTTAAACTTTGAGCACCCACATTACACAATCACCTTCAGACTTTGAGCACCCACATTCCACAATCACCTTCATACCCAGAGCACCCACATTCCACAATCATCTCCAGACTATGAGCACCCACATTCCACAATTACCTTTAAACTTTGAGCACCCACATTCCACAATCACCTTCAGACTTTGAGCACCCACATTCCACAATCACCTTCAGACTATGAGCACCCACATTCCAAAAGCACCTTCAGACTATGACTACCCATGTAGTGTAGTTCCTATTTTCCCTATAGGCCCTGCGCATTGGAATAGCATAAACAGCAGTGTAGACGTAGAAGTGCGGTCTTCCAGGTCTCTACTGACTATGCTAAACTTAATTGGGTTTGTTACCAACTAGCTCAGAGGTCACTGGAAGCTATCTTGACTGAATAGGAAGTGATCAGCTCCCCTGGCTCAGACAAAAGGGATTCAGTTTTCCAACAACCGCATAAATATGACAACTTTGCTCCTTTAGAATAAGAGTCAATCTCAAGAGTCGTGTGAAACAATGGACAGTTATTTTACTCAGTCAGTTGTGCAGATTACTTTCACCAAGATGCAGAGAATAGAGAGACGGGCGTTTTCAATAAAAGGTATTATTTATTAAACAGTCTTTCTTCTCATGCAAGAGAAAAGAATTGCCACAATTGCAAGACTTATTATTATAAAAAGTGCGTACAGTAAAAAGAGGATTGCGAAATAATACTGTAAAAGCATTGATATGGTTTCTTAGCCATACAATGGTTAAAATGAATAAAATATATACATTCATATATACATTTGACTAATTTACTCAACTGGTGCTTCTAACTACGCCTACCCCAGTGTACCTGACCTAGGCCTAATACTTGGGAGGGAGTAAGTAAGTAGCAGTTTAAGTTAAGTTGGTTTTGCCAAGGTTTGCTTCAAGAATGCTCTCTAAGGGTTTAGTCAACACCATACCTCTGGAATAGAATGTTGGAGGTCTTGTATCTCCTTTCAGGACTCGATATCCCAGTCATTCGCAAGAGTAGGCTGGAAACGCCGGAGCTGGATTTTCTCGGCAGGAGAAAAGACAGCGTCTTTCTCAGCGCGTCAAGGAGGAGGAGGGGCAGTGTCCTTGGGCTGCTTGCATCTGCTGGGCTCTGCAAGGGACAGCTGTTCTGCTCCTGCATTCTCTATCACCACCGTTGTATTCGCGCTTGCTTAAGGCAACGTTGGTAATATTTATACCTGAAAGGTGCCTTGTTTGACAGACGTTTTTGGACATAAGACGTCAATAAAGATGTCACTAGGAAGTGATCGTCCTTTCAGTGCTCATTAGAGTTATATTACTAATCAAAACATTGCAAGCGGGGTTTTCCCAGGTTGCTGGGTTTTATCTTGTTGAAGAACTCGGAGTGTAATCTTGGAATCTAAGATAGTGGCTTCTGCTGTGTCATGTACTTTAATGAAATATGGCTCTGATCGTTTATGCCATTATAGGGGTATGAATGGATTATAGCCGTATAGGGGCATAAGGTCACAGTATTGATCGGGGTCCTAGATGAGAACACGACACCCACTCCACGAATTTATGTCCATCAAATTACTCAAAACGAAAGCAATAAGATGCATGTGTAACATTACCCACCCCAAAATACATATTTGCATTTGAAATGGCGTATTTGAAATACATGAAAATACATGAAAATATAGATACTGTAAGTCTTTAAGCATAGAAATCATTCAAAAATTATAGCATATGTAATCAGTGAACGATTTTGCGAAAAAAAATTAAACATGAAATAACTCTTTATACAGAAAAGAAGGGCGAGATTATTTCATCACATATAAATGCAATTGCTGTAACATGTGCTAGAGGCTAATGTAAAGTTATTATGTCTCTAGATTTACCTAAAAATAGAAGTTCTGTTCTTTATGAATAGTTCTACTTTAAGCAAAGGTTTTCGTGCCAGAAAAAAGGTAAATATTTTGAAAAAATGTTCAAACAAAAAAAAAAAAATTCATGGTGAACGGGGAATAGAGTTCAAACGCTTTTCAATAGTTTTTGTTGATCAAAACTGAAGGCCAAATTCAGAGTTCATGGGAACGCTGTGTGTCGGAATGCTTTTCAAAAATTATTGTTTCTGTTCAGGGGAGAACATCATATCAGACAGGTTCTGAAAGAATTGGTCTACAAAATCAGGTGACAGTTCGACCAAGTTCGATAATGATGTAGCTTGGCATGTGTGAGAATGATTGCTATCATCGGTGTCTGGATCAGCAATCCTCACAGAAGGTCGTACTGGGTGATGTTGCTTTTATTTTTCGCTCCACTGTCACCACCTAGTCGTAGCACAGGAGTCTCAACGAATGCCGTCATCAGGATTGGTAGCCGCTCGGGACAACACAATGCGTGAGCCGTTGCAGGACTTAGAAAAGTATCGATATCCATTGTTACTGCTGATGGAAGTGCAAGACAGGTGTCCAACACGCATTTTTCTCCGCATAGCATACATCGAAGCACAGGTAAGATGCAGGTCTGCCATATAGGTCTGAATGAAAGAAACTAGGTCATGTTGGAGTTCTGGACTTTTTGGTTCCGTCCAGAGGTGTCAGGGAACAACACCCAAAGACCCCGGAGTTCCACCTGCCTTGGTGCACAAATGAACAGAAACACGGGCTTCTCGATGGTGGCGTCAAAGACCAAAGGTTTATTACTGCAGGGACACAGAAGTCACAGAAACTACGCATGGGCAGTAACTAGGAGCCTGTTCAAATTGTACAAAGAGGGTTGCTCCTTATATACTAAATTTTGGCCTTCAGGCGAATTCTTCACATGTTGGTACATTCCCAAAACCTTTGTGTCATAAACAATAAATATTTGGCGTACACAGGAACCGTTGATAAAATCTGATACGAAACAACTACGAAGAGGGGTTCCCACTAGTTCATCACAATCCCTTGTCAATATTGCATTCAAGAGCCGGACCGCCTCATCGTAAATTTCGTTACCTCCCCCTAATAAAGATTCAGAAAGAAAGGAACGGAGCCAGGTGTGGAAGATAGGAAAGCGGGATAAGAGATGCTTGTGGGTTGTAAATGGGCAAGGCTACCGGCTTCGGCCGCCTAATCGTGATCAGGACAATGGACACGAAGACCAGTTTAGCAGGACTGGCCTCGGGCAGAGGAGGCAGCCTTTGTCGAGTCATGCAGCTACAGCGTGATCTGGTTTAAGGTGCACGTGTCATGAGAGAGGTGAATCTCCGGCTAAGGCTACGTGTCCTTAATCGAATTGAAGTGATCAAAGGTTATTGCGTATGTGAGGGCAAGAAACACAAAATGGCTGCCATGATCTAAGATGGATGCCGTGGGTAGATCAGAAATGTGTTCATAAAAGGAGTGCTCTTGCTCGTAGCATAGCGAAAACACCAGGATATGTCACATGGATCATTTGCGGTTCGCTGATACCAATATTATGTATTTCCGACAATATTGAAAACACGGGTTCAAATCGTCACGGAACCTCAGACCCTCCTTTTGCCCTTACATAGGCAATTACTTAGTCTATGTCAGAGTCTAACTCTATGCTCATCAGGTCAGTGACATGTTGTTGTATCATCATCCTTTCTCGTGCCTTTTCTCCAAACGCAGGTGGTTTTCTGAGACAAGTTGCAGCACAAAGACTACACAGAGCAGGACCACACTGGATAATCAGGCAGCATGAGAATAGGAATACTAAGATGACACCAATGACCATTAGAACCTTCCATCCCCACGCTGAGATCAGAGTCCAAACCCACTCCATAAAGGACCAATTTCCCTTATCTACGTGTATAGAGTCGGAAATCTTGTGTAGCTTAGAGATCGCCTCATAGACTGTTGGAGCATTATTAGGAATAAAGACACAGCAGCTCGATTGGATCATTCTGCATACCCCATCTCGATCTGCAAGTATAACGTCTAGAACCATACGATTCTGCAACGTCATGAGTCTATCCGCCTGAAGCTCGGCTGTCAGATTGCTAAGGGCACCAGCAGTTTCGGTAATAGTAGATTCAACTACCCGTGTTAGCTGACGTATGTTTCTACTATTGGCCATAGGCCCCCAGAACGGAAGGAAGCCTTTGAAGAAGTCTCCAGCTTCCTGACCAGCAGTATCTTCCTTGCTGAAGACACCTCTTGCTACTCTGGTCTTGTGATAATCAGATGAAGCAGTGTATGTCGGAGGCAACAATCGAGCAATATAACATGATCCTGAAAAGTCGGCAGGCAACCATGTATAAGCTCTGTCTCGACAAATGAAGTAGGTACCCCTAGCAGTAAGAAAAGCAGGGGAAGAGTCAGCCGGAAACACATAAGTCTCTACGCACTCACTCCTCCCTAGCTGAGCTCTCGGATTCCTCCCATTACCTTGCAAACAGACCTGACCTCGGTGAGGTACGACCCAGATTGGAGTTGAGCTTTTACGCTTGCTTTCTCCCAAACTAAGGCGATACTCTGAAGTATTCCAACTTAAATATACTCGCAATTCGTCTCTAGGGTAAGATGGAGTATTATTGACATCCTTGATCATGTCAATAATTCCCTGGACTAAAGCTTTGTTGGCAGAGTTATATTTAGTGGAACGTGGTGGACGTGGAGGATAGGTTTCAAGGGCATAAGCAAAGATGGTTTGAAGGGCCTGAAATGATCCATTGTAACTGAAAGGCAAAACCAGATAAGGAATACCTTTATCCATAGTGTGGGGTATCAAGCCACACACCCAGCAGTCTGTAGTGTTAACTACCAGTTGGTGTTGATGCAAGAGCTGTACAAAAGTGTTGTTAATGAATTCTGAGCGTCGGGCTTGCTCATGTTCAGGAAACGAGTGAAAAGAGTGTATAGAAGAAACAGTAGAAATAGCAGGATCAAGGGGAGGTACTGTGGTTACTGGCACAAAAATCAAATTTATACTGAAAACAATTCCACCCACCAATGTTGCTAAAATAATCAAGAATGTAATGGCACATTGCATCAAAAAGCATTTGCTATGAAGAATTCTGTAAAGTCTGTTTCTGCGAACATAAATCACATTTTCTCGTTGCAGCGCAGGAAGCTCCATCTTCTACAATCCGCTCGCGACCACTGATGATGTGTACGTAGATGAAAATGCCTCTATCAGCCCTGGGAGTTCCCAGAACCAACAGAAAGATCGACCTTGTGTCAGACCCCTGCAGATTCAACTAGGCACACAGCCACGACCCTACGGCTACCCAGACGGCAAGGCAATTTTTAAAATAATAAAACAATAGCAAACTTCCTGGCTGAAGGCAAAAGTTCAAAATTTTAAAATATCACAATGGGCAGTTGCCTGCTTTATTTGTCCATTTTACGATTTCGTAGATTATATCTTTGCTTCGCAGGTACTGTTTGATCGGCAAAAAGCGTTTCACTGGTAGTTGTTGCAGTGTTCAGGTTCGCAGATGACAGAGTTTTTTCTGATGCAGGTGACAAATGTTCAGAGTTCAAAGGAGTTATTTCAGAAGGAGAGTCAGAGTTTTGAGTGTCAGTGATCAATTCGGCATCGCTGAAAGGGATGAACTTCGGCGTACTTTCAAATTCGGAGGAACCAATTCCCTTCTTCACCCAGTCGTCGTAAGGAAGTGGAAAGGGTACACGCTTTACATGAGACGCGTGCACCCAATGCTTGCGTCCGGCCACACGAACTGCTGTTCTTGTTACGAGCAGGACTTGGAAGGGCCCGACAAATCTCGGCTGAAGGTTCTTCGTCCTCGCGAAGTTTCTGATAACTACGAGGTCTCCCGGTTTCAGCTGATGCCCTGGACTCTCCGGAGGCTTTGGTAAAGCATCGAAAACCTGTTGATGAATAAGACTCAATTTAGCAGTCAAGTCGTAAAGGTAGTCTATCAACATAGGATATTCTGGAGAACAAAATTCCTTAGGCCTTGGCACACCCCAGATATTTGCCGGGCGGCCAAAGACTATCTCGTAAGGGCTAAGCCCCACTCTAGAATGTACAGTTGCTCTCGTTGATAACAAGGCCAAAGGAAGTGCGTCTGGCCAGGCTAAACCTGTGGATGCTTGTATTTTAGCTATCTTCAGCTTGAGGGTGCCATTGTAACCCTCCACTAAACCAGCAGACTGGGGATGGTTCGCACTGTGGAACTTCTGTTTCAGACCAAGGCCGGCACACACACTCTGCATAACTTTCCCTATAAACTCACTTCCGTTATCTGACCATACAATCCGTGGCATTCCAAACCTAGGGAAATATTTTTTGAGAAGAATTTTGGCAGTTGATAGGGCAGTGTTGTCCTTTAGTGGGTATGCTTCGATCCACCTGAAAAAAGCACAAACCACCACCAAGACATATTTCAAATTATTACAGCGATCCATGTGAATGAAGTCTAACTGAATCACTTCAAAGGGGCAGGAAGGAGGAGCGAAATGACCAGCAGGAGTTGGAGTTCCCTTGCCAGGATTATGCATCAAGCATACCATACAATTTTTCACCACTCTCTCTGCACACTTACTGATCCCATCATTCTTCCAGACTGGAGCCAACATCTTACAGATTCCTTTAGAACTTATATGCGCTACTCCATGCGCCATGGTCACCACTGCAAGCACATACGCATCAGGCAACATCCAACGCTGCTGTTCTGTCAAATCAATCCAACATCCATTCGAATCTAACTTGCCCGTACTTTCTTTCCATACACGTTTTTCCTCCTCAGTGGCTTCTTTCTGAATCTCTTTCACACTTTCCATAGTATCCTCACACATTCCAGACTCAGCAATCCATCTTGCAGACGTAGCAACATACATTCTGCTCATCATGTCTCTAGCTGTCTGTTTAGCGGTCTCATCAGCAAAAGCATTCCCACGACCAACATCATCCGTGATTGCTTTATGAGCACTGCACTTTACAATCGCAACTTCAGTCGGCAAGGTTAGAGATTCCAACAAGTCGTTAACTAGCTGACCATGTTGAATCTTAGTCCCATGGGACGTAATGAAACCTCTTTCTCTCCACAAACGGCCAAAACTATGAGCCACGCCAAATGCGTACTGACTGTCTGTAAACACATTCACTCTCTTTCCCTTAGCTAAAACACACGCTCTTGTTAGGGCTATTAATTCTGCAGCTTGGGCAGAATTCTGACTCACTCTTGCAGTCTCCACAATCGTCTTCAAAGTCGTTACTGCGTAAGCAGCAGTCACATCACCATTCTCCAATTTAAAACATGATCCATCCACATACAGTGTACCATCCGGATCTGATAATGGAGTATCCTTCAAGTCAATTCGTCCTTTTGTCTCTTCCTCCGTTTTAAAACAACAATCATGTGGCTCGGAATCACTCGACTCTTGATCAGTCGGCAACAGTGTTGCTGGATTCAATACATTACATCTTTTGATCTGAATATGACTCGCTAGTAATGTCAGCTCGTAACCAGATAGTCTCGCACTGGTAAGGTGTTGTGTCTTCGTTCGGTTCATGAGTGTATCCACTGCATGAGGAACCATGACCACTAGCATGTTGTTCATCACCAAACCAGCAGATTGTCGAATGGAAGCTGCAGCTGCCGCTGTAGCTCTCAAACAACTAGGCAACGCTCTGGCTACCGGATCTAATGTTGATGAGAAATACGCACAAGGGCGTTGTTTATCACCAAACTTCTGTGTCAGGACACTCAACGCGCAACCTTCCCTCTCGTGGACGTAGAGCGTGAATGGCTTACTGTAATCAGGTGTACCCAATACAGGAGCTGAACACAATGCTTTTCGTAATTCAGTAAAACTCTCTTGACATTCATCAGACCATGGCACCGGACTCGGAACATTTTTCCCAGTCAAGGCTACCAATGGTTTCGCTAAAAGAGAAAAATTTGGGATCCACTGCCTACAGTAAGAGGTAATACCTAGAAAGGCACGTACTTCTCTCTGTGTGCGTGGAACACTCATCTGCGTAATTGCTTTTATTCTTTCTGGGGTCAACTTCCTTCCCTCCTTTGACAAGAGATGACCTAGGTAGGTCACTTCTTGGCAACAATATTGCATTTTCGGAAGCGACACCTTGTGATTCAAATTAGACAAATGATGCAATAAGGAAATTGTAGCTGCTTTGCAAGTTTCCTTGTCATCGGCAGCCACTAGAAGATCATCTACGTACTGTACTAGGGCAGAACCTGGAGGAAGGACAAAGGAATCAAACTGGCTTTTTAATGCTTGACTGTAAATAGATGGGCTCTCACAATAGCCTTGTGGAGCGCGTTTAAATCTGAAACTTCGACCTCCTAGACAGAAGCCAAAAATATCTCTGCTTTCCTCGGCTATTGGAATGCTGAAAAAGGCATTTTTTAAGTCTATGACTGAGAACCATGTGGCTGTAGCAGGAATCAATGTTAGCAAGGCAGTAATGTCCGGAACCACAGGAAACTGCGGGACCACAATCTTATTAACTTCTCTAAGGTCGATGACAAACCTGTACACTGGAGGCTTTGTGGGATCAGTTCGCTTCAAAATCGGTAATACAGGACTGTTACAGACATTTCCTCTAGTTTCTTCAACTACACCTTTCTTAATCAAATCTTGCACAATCAATAAAAGTGCACGCTCACCTTCACTAGATATTTTATATTGAGGAATTCGTGGAAATTTTACATTTGCTTTCAAAGTTACTATATAGGGTGGTATTTCTAAGAGGCCTACATCATTAGGACCAGTCGCCCAAAGAGAATCAGGGAGTGAACGCAGCTCTGGTGGGAGTGCATCCATTGACAAGTACATCGGAGAAGTGATATTTTTACCCAATGTAAGCTGTACTCCTTCCGGAGAACAGTACAATGTTGCATATAGTCGTTTTAACAAGTCTAAACCAAGCAGATTTTCGTTACAACCTGTCGTTAAAATCAGAGGTGCTTTCAATTGACACGGTCCCACAGAAATAGACAAAGGACCAGATATAGGGTTGTAAACAGGGGCGCCTGAAAAACCTACAGAAACATTTGTTAAGCCGGACAAAGGTGCGCCAGGGAGTTTCGCATGAATGATAGAACTTTTTGCGGCACCAGTATCCAACAGAAACGGTTCGACTACACCTGATGTTGCTACTGCGACATAAGGCCCACTTTGATCCACTGGAACTGATACTACTCCCTCTCTCTGTCCATGGCTGTCCTAGTACCCATTTTGCTGAAATCCCTCATCTACTTCACAATAGTCCTCAACAAGATATTGTTGAGATCTATTTTGCTGAGTGGACTGTCCATTTCGTTGATCAAAGTGATTGGAAGGACGGTCATTCGTCTGTGGAGGCATAGCACCTCGTCCTCGACCTCTAGAATTCTGCACAAAACCACCACGACCTCTCTGAGCTGCTGCTGCATTATTTTGCGCTAAAATCGGACATTCATTCTTATAGTGACCCTCTTTCTTACAGTACGCACACTGATTCCACTGATATTGAGGTCTCGATGAAGTACAATCTGTCCTTTGGTACGAACCTTGCTGCATATTAGTCTGATTCATGCGAGGCGGATACGCCTGCTGCAAAAGGACTTTAGTTTTTAAATCTTTAGTTTTCTTGTCTGATTTCTCTTTTTCCTCTTTATCCCTATTTTCGTAATACTGTGCAGTTGCAAGTATTTGCGCAGTTGTAGAAACAGCCCACGCACTCTCTGAATCTTTTAATTTATTGCATAATTCAGGTAACAAATTATGCACAAATTTATCGACAAACAGCCTTTGTCCTCCCTCTGTACTCATATCCTGACCACTATGATCTACAAAAGTCTCTTCGAACCTCGTGAAAAAGTCGGAGACACTTTCGTCTTTCTTCTGCCTGCATGCGGACAACTTGTCCCAATTAACACGCAATGCGGGCATCAGAGTCTTCATTAGGTCGATTATCCTACCTGGAAGATTAGCGATTAGGGGTTCAGGTTTTGCACCACCTATTTGCTGACCATCCGCCGCAGTGATAGCTGCCCAATCACCACCTAAGTCAGCTTGATGATCCTCTCTACGAATTTTAGCCCAAATTGGTTGCGGAACTACATTGCCAAATAACATATCAATGGCCGCTAAGTTCATTATACAAGCCTCAACTGTCTGTGTTAATTCCTTATAGTATCCAGCAGGATTCTTACGTGGATCTGGCAAGGCCTGTTTCACTGCTAGCACTTCGGCTCGCTTCCACGGAATGTGTATCCACACCCTTTGGAATTGCGCCGGAGCGGCTACAATACCACGAACGTTATCAGCTTGCACAGCTTCGCGCCAAATTGAAGGAACCTCCCTCATAGGATATTGGCGACTTAGCTTCGTCTTGCTTTTTTCTAGATCTCTCGGTGAACGAAGTGATGGATCATTTCTAAAACTTAAAATTAGTTCCATCGCTTCTTTTATGTTTGGGCCTACTATCATTCCTGCAGCAAAGTCTTTCTGAACTTTAATTAAATCTTCTAAATCCGATTCAACATCATCTTCTTCTATTTCTTCACGTAACAACGAGCACATCTCATCAAAGACATACCGTTGCGTTGGCTCATTCCACTGCATAAATGTATCTAGCACATCCCTCGTACTATATCTCCTACTCTTCGAAATCCATCTGAGAGCTGTGGAATCTAAAATTCCCCGTTCCTCAGTACTTGGAAGCTGACTACGTCTCTGAACAGAGTCAGGAGTAGGAGTCTTAATTAAGGTTTTATATAAAGGAGACAGAATATTAGTAACAGAATCAGTGATTCTTCGACGAACAGAAAGTGGAGTTAACATACTAGCAGATGCAGAGAACACAGTAGAGGTATCGACAGATAACGGAACAGTAGGAGTATCGAGAAAAATAGTTTGTGGAACAGTAGGTGTAAGTGACACAGATACAGGTATAGAAGTCGGCAACCCAGGAAGAGGAGGAGCTGTAGGAACATTCACATTGATTACAGGAGGTACGGGAGCTTGATTCGGAGGGACAGGAGCAGGAATACCAGGTTGTCCAGCAACCGGCAATTGAACATTCGGGACAAGCGGAACCGTAGCACCTTGTGCATACGGTGGAGGTGACCGTAACAGATAAGACAACAGAGGATCATTTTCGGAATCCTCCAGTATCTTAGCCGTTTTCGATGGCAAGGCAGGGTAGCATTTGTCAATCGCTAAATTATGCTCTCTAATGGCCACGTCTATGGCCTTCTCACACTCGTTATCTTGCAGCTGCTTAGCCGCTTGCTCTAGAGTCAACTCTTCTTGCTCTTTCTGTTCTTTCTTTAACCTTTTCATTTCTCTCTGTTTGGATTCTTTTCGCCAGTAACGGAAAGAATCAAACATTGCCGGCCGGGCTTTCTTCCTAAACAATTTTGCTTCTAAATTGTCGAGAATCTCGGGTTCAAAACTACCATGCAGTGGCCAACTAAGGTCACCGTCTTTCTCAGTGTATCGGACCCATATCTCATTATAAGATATAGGACCCACACCATGTTTACAATATAAATCATATAGGGGAGTCCCAATCGGAGGAACCAGACAGGAGTCCTCCAATCGTGAGTCACTGTTGCAACTAAAACAAGACAACAAATTTCTCCGACTTACCATTTTTCAGTCCGGAACACAAAACAAACAAAACGAGAAACAGATATGTGCACCTGAACCAAGAACTTAGGCCTACCAAAACAAACTGATGTATCGATACCCAAACTGAACCAAATAGATTATCGTAACCAGAACAACCGGTGATAATCCTACGAAACCAAACCAAACCAAGAACCAAAAAAGATTTTAACAACCCTCACGAAGTAACCAGCTAGCAACCACTAAATACTTAACTGAGTCACTGAAGACGTCACCAAGGAGAAACCCGTCACGTTTCGCCGTACTAAGGACTGCACCTCGGGTCCAAGACAGGGCGACGGTCAAGGCAACGGCCCACTGCAGCCGTCCTGAACGGGAACCCTCGTGGAAGAGAACTTCGGGCCACTTTTGCGATATGCCGGGATCGATGAAGTGGGGCGCCTCCCTCAGGAATCTTCACACGAAGCTCCTCGAACTCTTCAGGCTTTTGGACCGGTACCGAATGACGTCGCCCCACGTTGGGCGCCAATTGGAGTTCTGGACTTTTTGGTTCCGTCCAGAGGTGTCAGGGAACAACACCCAAAGACCCCGGAGTTCCACCTGCCTTGGTGCACAAATGAACAGAAACACGGGCTTCTCGATGGTGGCGTCAAAGACCAAAGGTTTATTACTGCAGGGACACAGAAGTCACAGAAACTATGCATGGGCAGTAACTAGGAGCCTGTTCAAATTGTACAAAGAGGGTTGCTCCTTATATACTAAATTTTGGCCTTCAGGCGAATTCTTCACATGTTGGTACATTCCCAAAACCTTTGTGTCATAAACAATAAATATTTGGCGTACACAGGAACCGTTGATAAAATCTGATACGAAACAACTACGAAGAGGGGTTCCCACTAGTTCATCACAATCCCTTGTCAATATTGCATTCAAGAGCCGGACCGCCTCATCGTAAATTTCGTTACCTCCCCCTAATAAAGATTCAGAAAGAAAGGAACGGAGCCAGGTGTGGAAGATAGGAAAGCGGGATAAGAGATGCTTGTGGGTTGTAAATGGGCAAGGCTACCGGCTTCGGCTGCCTAATCGTGATCAGGACAATGGACACGAAGACCAGTTTAGCAGGACTGGCCTCGGGCAGAGGAGGCAGCCTTTGTCGAGTCATGCAGCTACAGCGTGATCTGGTTTAAAGTGCACGTGTCATGAGAGAGGTGAATCTCCGGCTAAGGCTACGTGTCCTTAATCGAATTGAAGTGATCAAAGGTTATTGCGTATGTGAGGGCAAGAAACACAAAATGGCTGCCATGATCTAAGATGGATGCCGTGGGTAGATCAGAAATGTGTTCATAAAAGGAGTGCTCTTGCTCGTAGCATAGCGAAAACACCAGGATATGTCACATGGATCATTTGCGGTTCGCTGATACCAATATTATGTATTTCCGACAATATTGAAAACACGGGTTCAAATCGTCACGGAACCTCAATGTTCAGATCTCTCAGCCTGGCCAATCCAAGGACTCTAGGTATTCGGTCCCGATAGTGTATTGCTAGGATCGTTTCTTCCATCCCTGCTGGAGTAATGTCTGTATTTTGGCTTGCCATATCGGAGCAGGAGGGTCAAAAATAAAATGCCTGCTACAAGTCCCAAAATCAGGGGTATGCCGCCAAAGACTGAATGGACAAAATTGGGAATGATTCCCAGAATTGCTTTGAATGGTGTTAACAGTCCCGAAAAAATGGTCTTTAATACGCCTGGGATGCCTACGGCACTTGACATATTTAGAATTTGGCTAAGCATTTCTGTGAAATGCACGGGGCAATTTGTTGATAAAAGGTCATGAATCTCCGATGCTGTCCTTGCAACTTGCAGATCATACGTCTCTTTTGATGACGTGATGGGCACTGTTGTCTGCAAAAGCACAGACTTCATTCTGCTTATAGAATCAATTCGTATAGAAGAGACATTCAAACGAGGCCATATGGGAGTCTCGGAGTTTCCAGGGCCGTTTAGAAACAATGCTTGCATAAAGCATTTGACCATGGAAGTTACTTGTACGAGATATGCTTTCCCTGGCAAAAGGCCACAACAGCTGTGATCCGTTATTAGAATGTAACTCCCGTTAGCAAGTTGTCTAAAGAAGGTCTCTATCTGAGTTGCAGGTGTGACATGTTGGTGGCATGAAAGGTTGTTTGAAGTTCCTTCACAGGCCCCGTGTAAATTAATACCCTGGCACAAAAGTATACCGCTTAGTGAATGTTTGCAGTTTTCACCACTAAGAAATAATTTTTTGTTGCTGTCACTATAGCATGTGTGTGTATATGGTAATTTCCATGCTGACTTAATGTACCCTTTACCCAATCGTTCATACTGGCCAGTCGGTATATACTCAAGGCAATTTTTAAATCGGAAAGTTGTTATCCATTCAATGACAGGACTTTCTGACATTGTCAATGGTAATCTCTCAAGTTTTTCGATGCTCAGGATTGTATAGTCTGCTCCTTTTCTGTGCTAAGCTGCTTTGTTTATCAGTAAGGTTAAAGATGGAAAACAATGACGTTGGGTTGATTAAACGCTATGGCACATAGCCTGAATGAAGATTTTGCAGCGTCCAGCCTAGCTGTACATCAGAACGCAATTGTGACTGGCCATGCTGTAACATTAGCAAGTATTTGTCTGTTATATCTATGGCAGAGGATACAATACTGTCCAGTGAATATATTCTGGAGGACAGAGTCATTAACACATTGTCCACAACAGAAAGTGATTTTCCCAAAATAATACGATCAATTTCTCGTATTTTTTCAGCTGTTTCAATTTGTGTTACTTTCCAAGCCTCGTTGTAAGCCGCATATATACTGGTCGCTATGAAACGTTTTTGACGCTGTTTGCGTGGTCCCAGAATGAAATTGCGCAAATCAGCACCATCTTTAAATAAAGATAAGTGTTGCTTAATTTCTGCCAGTGTGGATGATTCTAGCCATTCAAGGCAAGCTTCCCTACACTGTATGTTGTTACTATCCCTGGCTGTTGTCTCTGGGAGTATCTAGGGTCTGGTCATTGTTAACCCCTGTGTTTTATTCAGGAATCTATCTTGACAGTTATTTGTGTCAGTAGGCCAGATTAACCACTTTTTCCAATCAGGATGTGTTCTGTTTAGATGTAAAATTTTAGATACGTCTATTTCAATATCTGTTGTAGCATTATCAGGTATTGGTTTCGGAATAGACGGTTTGTTAAGGTCTTTAATCTTAGCTAGGCCAAGACAGGATGTTTGGTGAATTGTGTCATTTAAGAACATTATTTGTTCTGGGATCATGCAGGCTCGAAATAATGCTTCTAGGTTTTGTACCTGCCAATCTTTTGTACCCCAGATGGTTTTTGTTTCAATGTTATTTCTCCAAAAATCAAAACCAAATGTCATCATTTTTTCATAAAATGCTTCTGAATATATCAATTTAGTATTTGTCAGCATTGTTTTCAATCCTGTTTTATCCAACAGTTTGTAATAAAACGTTTCTGCATCGCTTGTGTTAATCCCTGAGAAGTACTGGAATTTCTCATAGAATGTTTTAGAACTGCTTTTAGGTGGAGTAGCACAATGTTCCAATTGGTTATATTTAAAAACATTTCTAGGTTGTGCAGATTTATGTAAATAATGGTCACCATAATGTGAGAAGCAGTACATCTGTTCATAATTAGACAAACCTTGTAAATAATCATGTTCTGTAAATCTTGCTGACAACACAAAATCAGACATCATATTATTATTACTTTCAAAATCCCAATCATCAGAAAATGTACTTGGTTTTACAAAGTCACTTAAGGAAACCTTGAACTGGTGAGGATATTTCAGGATTTCGACCGGGCCATATACTTCATAGTCAGTTTTGTCCCATACTACCCCACCGGGTCTTGGAATGGCTGTGACATTTACTGTTGATAGTTCTCTTTTCTTCACATGGGATGATCTGTGTGGTTTTAGGACTAAGTTGATGTTCTGACTTGCTGTGTCCATTGAACTGTAATAAAGTTTCCTAAAATTAAAACTAAAATTAGGCATAGTAGGAGTGTAGGAGAGTAGGGTCTGCAATCCTATGGTCACCCCCGATTTTTGCTTTTTGCTTCACTGGTTTACGACTTTCCCTGGCTGTGGGCCTGCTAATCAGACCCACAGCCTAGCTGTTCTCTCTCTAAATTGACAAACATGTACCTTAGGTGCATTTACCAATTGGTACTGGGCCACCTTATCAGTCCCTGTACAGCATACCTTAGGTATCCAGGGCATAGGTGTACCCAGGGCCTACCAGGGGCTGCAGCATGTATTATGCCACCCCTGGCTGGCCATCCAAATCTGACACAACTGGCTGCACGACAGCTGGGGCAAGGTGGTGTAATCACCCTTTGCTTTAGATATAGTATTCCTATATCTAACCCTAAAATGGACACATATTCTCCTATCAGTCACTCCTATGGCAGGCCTTATCAATTCTGAAGGCAGAGTGCTGGGAATTATGTGAGATGGTGCTCTGGCATGAGCTGAGCCCGTTTGCAGCTTGCGGAACCAAGTCCTAATAGCTGTTCCATGATAACGCTATACCATATACTCTTAAGTACATTAGGATCCTCGCGGTCAAATGCTAACTTTGGTATAGCATTATCAAAACATGTCGAGTAAGGTGTCATATGAATTGGAATACTACCCCCTCGCCAATTCTGGCGACGGGGGTAGCATTCCACCCTTCTAGAGGGACACGACATGTATGTAACTGTGAACCTCGGTTAAAGTTAACTGGAGCCTCAGCATCACAAAATGGATGCTGCCACCACAGACACAAGTCTGACCTCCTGCTGCTGGGAGTCCTTCCAGCGAGGGAGGCTCGGACAGAGGGTTTCCTGCCTTGGGAGGTGCTAGCACCACCCCAGACAGGATTTTGTGTATTAGGTAGTCCAGGGCTGAAAGGAAGGAGACATGCCTGGGGCACACAAGGTGTCCTGTGCATACACCGGTCAGAACCAGTTCCTGGGGCACTCCAGCCCCAGAGCTGGCACAAGACCGGACAAAGGAAAGGGGGTGTAACCACCCCCCTTCCTGGTCCCACCCAGAAGAGGGACCCAGTCGTAGTGCAGCCCCCTTT
Source organism: Lissotriton vulgaris (assembly GCF_964263255.1). Classification (NCBI taxonomy): domain Eukaryota; kingdom Metazoa; phylum Chordata; class Amphibia; order Caudata; family Salamandridae; genus Lissotriton; species Lissotriton vulgaris. The sequence continues at coordinate 11,040,938 of NC_141697.1, forward strand.
AGCTGAATAAATGTAGGAGCTGGGCCCATTCCAAATTAGATTATCCTAATCAACTTCACAAGAAGAAACTCTGAACATCGACATTCTGCTCCACAGAAGACGGAAGAAATCTCCCTTGTGGGCAAGGAGTGTCCATCCTGCACCAGCAGGCACCGTCAGCGTACAGCGGCTTTCCTTTGTCGTCTTCCTGCAAGGATCCAGACTTCAGAGCCCGACGAGACCCAGATTCCCAGACCTCTCCGACCTCAACCCACATTTGCAGCAGAGCTGAGACCCTTGGGTGGGACAAGACACGTGGGACCGGCCATCTTGAAAGAAGCAGCACTTCGCTCCAGCATGACTTCTGAGGTATCCTCGTCCAAGTGCTTTGGGGACTGAGAAGCCCCGACCCCGAGCAGCTCCTGCATCAAAGATCAGCCCTCCAGCATCCACGAGATCTGGGGCCCTTCTGCCTGTTTGCTGCTCGACGCATTGTCTGGTCACTTGCCGGCTGGCTTGTGACCTCCTAGATGATGAACACCAGCAACTTTGCTGCTAGTCTGGTTGCTCCAGACTGGCCCTTGCTCCCTTCCAAAAGAGGAGCACCCCGGACCCTCCTGGTCCACTCCAGACGCCGTTTCCACTCACCGTAGGGGGTTGCCTTTGCCAAGGCCTGTTGAACCCGAATCCGGAGACGACACCGCCGACAGCGAGAGCCTGCGTGGGATAGCTCGTGCCTCCATCCTGGTCGTCGAAGACACCGCCTGGTCCATGTGGCTGCTGAGACAAGCGTCCACCTTCACTTGATCACAACGACGACATCTGGTTCCACTCCTGGTTTTACTCCAGTCACTGGCTAGTGACTTTGAACATTGTCCCATCTGCTTTCAGGTTCCTCTCTTCACCAATCCACCCTTGGATTGCACCGGACATCTTCCTCCTGGTCTCCTGCAGCTTCTTTCTTCAAGGCTCCATAGACTTCGACGCAGAAACCCGACACGACTTCGCACCGATGCACCCGTAGCCTGTGGGTGAGGTAACACGAGTATTTCGGTGCTCAAGGGTAGCTTGACTATCCTAGTGTCCAGTTCCATTGTTGTTTCAGTCCTATCTAGTTAGGAACGTCCGTACTCACCTTTTCTTTAAACTGTACTGTCCATAGACGTTTGTACGTATCTCGCTTGTGAGTTCACACTCTGCACACGCGCTCCGTGGGCCTCCTATTACCTACCTCAAGTTAGTATAGCGTGGTCCCAGTGATCCGACAACCTCTGGACAGCTCCATTCCTTTACTTGACTTTCACATTCCATTTACCTAATATATGGTTTGTCGTGCCCCTAGGGCACCATTGTAATTCGTGCAACTTAAATGTATTTTTCCTAAGAGTTTGTCATGTGCTTAGCCCTCTGACCTCATAAAGAGTTCAGAGGTGTATTTTAGTTAATAAATAACTGTTTATTTTCATAACAACCTGTGTGGTGCCCTTTTCATTTGGTATTCAAAGGTTATATGTGGTAAATCAGCTGGCTTCACATGCCATAAAGAGTTTAGGCTAAAGACTGCTTTTGTCCACGCTACTAGGATAGCTGGTCTATAAGGTTGACTTACAACCAATCACCATAAGGGTTACTCGGACTGATACAAGGTGATCACTAGAACTAGTGAGCATCATATATCAGGCCAACTTCTCACATTGGTGTGCAGCGGTTGGAATTTGAGCTTGCTGTTGTTTTTATCAAATATAATCTGAGATATCATTTGAAAAATCACATAAGGTACCATAGGTACATATAACAAGCTTAGAAATACTCTGAGTTCTACTGAACCAGCTGTTGTAGTAGAAAGGGAGTAGCACAACCTGACGACAACTCTTAGCAAGGGATCAGTAGGTAAACCAATAGTGTAGGTAAGTGCACCACTTACACCTCAATAGAAAAGCATGTCTACTGTGAGAAGTTGGCCCGATATGCAGTGCTCACTTTTCTAGTGATCACTATGCATCGGTCCAAACGACCCTTATGGTGATTGGTTGTAAGTCAACCTTAGACCAGCTATCCTAGTAGCGTGGATACGAGCAGTCTTCGGGCTAAACTCTAGAGGGCGTGTTAAGCCAGCTGTTATACCATCACATTCCCCTTGAACACCAAGTGAAAGGACACCACACAAGTGTTATGAAAATAAACAGTGTATTTATTAGAATCACAACAGCCCTGTACTCTTTATGAGGACAGGGTACTAAGCACACAACGAAACTCTTAGGAAAATACTTCAAGTGCACAATCAATACAAGTGCCCGAGGGCACGGAAAGTTTAGTGGTCTCGGGCGGACCCGATAAGGCAAGTCGGAAGCGAGGGACTCGGGACCCTTAACTAAGGAGGCTATGCGGGCACCGAAATGCCGAAGTTACCTAGCCCCAAGGGCTGCGGCTGCACAAGTCTTTACAGACGTCGGGAGTCCTCGCTGACAAGCCAGGAGCCGGAAGGAAGGAGTTGCTGGCCGGCGACCAGTGGAAATAGTTCGTAGAGATCCAAGCCTGGATCAGAGATGGATGACACCTGAAAGCAGAGGGGACCAAGTTCGTACTACTAGCCAGTAGTCAGAGGGTACCAGGAGGGCACCGGATGATCGTCACCTCGACTAGGTGAGTGGGCGACGCTAGGCTCTGCAGTCTCACGGACCAGGAGGCGTTGTCCGCTACCAGGATGGAGGTGCGAGCTGTCCCACGAAGGTTGATGCTGTCGGCGTCGCTGGGCCCAGGATTGGGGCAACAAGCCTTGGCAAATTTCAGGGCCACGTGGTGGGCCTAAAATGGCGTCTAAAGTGGACCAGGAGGGTCCGGGGTGCTCCTCTTGCAGAAGGGAGCAAAGGCCAGCCTGGAGCAACCAGACCAGCAGCGTTGGTTGTCGGGTGTCGTCAAGAAGGTCATAAGCCAGCGGCTAGTGACCAGACAACGTGCTGAACAGCAAAGAGCAGAAGGGCCCCACGCAGATCGCGGAGATGCTGGGAGGCTGCACTTCGGTGCTGGGGCTGCTCAGGGTCGGGGCTTCTCGGACCCCAGAGCACTCACCAGAGGATCCCTCGGTGGTCGTGCCGGTTAAGAAATCGTGCAGGTCTTGATGATGGCCGGTCCCTCAAGGTCTCGTTGCACCCACGGATCTCAGCTGAGCTGACGATGTGGGTAGAGGTCAGAGGTGCCAGGGAAGCCGGTTCTCGTCGAGCTGGGCAGTCGGATTCCTGAGGAAGGACTTGCAGCAAACCGCAGAGTTCTTAGATGGTGCCTGCGGATGCAGGGTGACTACTCCTTAGCCACAAGGGAGAAATCTTGAGAAGAGTCGAGAGTTCCTTTCGTAGAAAGTATTCTTGATTCAAAGATGATCTAATCTGGAAGGGTCCCCGCTCCTGCCTTTATCCTAAAGAAAGGAGTGGGTACATGACTAGGTCCTGCCCTAGGGGTGGGACCAGGAATGGGGGTAGTTACACCCCTCTCCCCTGCCGGACTTTCCCCAGGTCAGGGGCTGGGCGCCCCTGGAACTGGTTCTAGCCGGCAGATGCGTAGTGAGCACCGGGGTGCCACTCCGCAGTCACCTTCTTGCAAAGCCCTGCCTACCCAGGATACACAAAACCCTGTCTGGGATGGTGCGAACACCGCCCCTGACAGGAAACCCTTTGTCCAAGCTCTCCTCGCTGGAAGGACTCCCAGCAGCAGGAGGTCAGACTCGTGTCTGTGGTGGCAGCATCCATTTTGTGGAGCTGAGGCTTCAGTTAACTTTAACCGGGGTTCACAGTTACGTACATGTCGTTTCCCTCTAGAAGGGCGGAATGCTAACCTTGTCGCCAGCATTGGTGAGGGGTCAGTATCCCGATTCGTATGACACCTTACTCGACATGTCTTGATAACGCAATACCGAAGTTATCGATATGGTACGTGTTATCATGGAACAGCCATTGGGTCTTGGTTCCGCAAGCTGCAACCGGGCTCGGCTCGTGCCAGAGTCCAATTCACACGATTCCACGCACTCTGCCTTCAGGATTGTCAAGGCCTGCCATAGGAGTGACTGATAGGAATTCGGGTGTCCATTTTACGGTTAGATATAGGGATACTATACCTAAAGCAACGGGCGAGTACGCCACGTTGCCCCAGCTGTCGTGCAGCCAGTTGTGTCAGATTTAGATGGCCATCCAGGGGTGGCATAATACATGCTTCAGCCCCTGGTAGGCCCTGGGTACACCGATGCCCTGAGTTACAGGGTCTGACAAGGTGGCCCAGTTCCAATTGGGTAATGCACCTAAGGTACACACATCAATTTATCGAGAGAACAGCTAGGCTGTGGGTCTGATTGGCAGGCCCACAGCCCGAGAAAGTCATAAACCAGTGAAACAAGAGCAAAAAAATCTGGGTGATCATAGTATTGCAGACCCTACTCTCCAACTTGACCCCCCCCCCCCAAACGTTGGGACAATAAACTAGCCTTGACCAGGTGAGTCTTCTTGTTCTAAGTGGAAATACCTGGAGAGCCCATCTGCATTGCCATGATCAGTGCCAGGTCTATGCTCCACTGTGAAGTTCATCCCCTGTAGGGAAATGGACCACCTAAGCAGTTTGGGGTTTTCACCCTTCATCTGATTTAGCCATAAGAGGGGCTTATGGTCGGTCTGAATCTTGAAATGAGTGCCAAACAAGTATGGCCTCAGTTTCTTCAGGGCCCAAACCACAGCAAAGGCCTCCCTCTCAATAGCTGACCAATTTTTCTCTCTGGGGGTCAGCCGTCTGCTTATAAAAGCAATGGGCTGGTCATTACCATCAAAATTCAGTTGAGATAGAACAGCTCCCACACCCAACTCAGAAGCATCTGTTTGGACAATGAATGGTTTGGAGTAGTCTGGACTCTTGAGGATAGGTGCCGTGCACATGGCCTGTTTTAGGTCATCAAATGCTTTTTGACAGCTCACTGTCCACTGAACCTTTTTTGGCATTTTCTTACTTGTCAGTTCATTAAGCGGAGTCACAATCGATCCGTAATTTCTGACAAACGTTCGGTAGTAACCAGTCAGGCCCAAGAAAGCTCGAACCTGAGTCTGGGTGGTTGGAGGATCCCAGTCCCTGATTGACTGTATTTTGCTCTCCAGTGGTTGAACTTGGCCTCCACCGATGAGGTTCAGTGACGATTTGAACCCGTGTTTTCAACATTGTCGTAAATACATAATATTGGTATCAGTGAACCGCAAATGATCCATTTAGCATATCCTGGTGTTTTCGCTATGCTACGAGCAAGAGTACTCCTGTTACAAACACATTTCTGATCTACCCATGGCATCCATCTTAGATTACGGCAGCCATTTTGTATTTCTTGCCCTCACATAGTCAATGGACACGCAATGACCTCTGATTACTTCATTTCAATTAAGCTTTAGCCGGCGATTCACCTTGCTAGTGACACGTGCACCTTAGGATAGAACACGCCATGGCTGCATGACTCGACAGAAGCTGCCTCCTCTGCCTGAGGCCAGTCCTGCTATACTGGTTCTCGTGTTCGTTGGCCTGATCATGATTAGGCGGCCAAAGCTGGTAGCCTTGCCCATTTACGACCCACAAACATCTCTTATCCTGCTTTTCTATCTTCTGCACCTGGCTCTGCTCCTTTCCTTCTTGGCCTTTATTAGGGGGAGGTAACGAAATTTACGATGGGGCGGTCCGGCTCTTGAATGAAAAGTTGACATGGGATTATGATGGAACAGTGGGAACCCCTCGTTCGTAATGTTTTGACATCAGATATTGTTGACGATTCCTGTGCAACGCCAAAAATGTATTGTTTAGGATGCAAAGGTTTAGGAATGTACTAACATGTAAAGAATTTGCCTGAAGCCTAATATTTAGTATATAAGGAGCAACCCTCTTTGTACAAATCGAACAGGCTCCTAGATACTGCCCGTGTGTAGTTTCTGTGACTTCTGTGTCCCTGCAGTAATAAACCTTTGGTCTTTGACGCCACCATCGAGAAGCCCGTGTTTCTGTTTATTTGTGCACCGAGACAGGTAGAACTCCGGGGTCTTCGGGTGTTATCCCTGACACCTCTGGACGGAACCAAAAAGTCCAGAACTCCAATTGGCGCCCAATGTGGGGCGACGTCATTCGGTACCGGTCCAAAAGCCTGAAGAGTTCGAGAAGCTTCGTGTGAAGATTCCTGAGGGAGGCGCCCCACTTCTTCGATCCCGGCATATCGCAAAAGTGGCCCGACGTTCTCTTCCACGAGGGTTCCCGTTCGGACGGCTGCAGTGGTCCGTTGCCTTGACCGTCGCCCTGTCTTGGACCCGAGGTGCGGACCTTAGTACGGCGAGACGTAGACGGGTTTCTCCTTGGTGACGTCTTCAGTGCCTCAGTTAAGTATTAAGTGGTTGTTAGTTGGTTACTTCGTAAGGGTTGCTCCTGTTTGGATAATCCTTTTTAGTTCTTGATTTGGTTTGGTTTCGTAAGATTATCACTGGTTGTTCTAGTTACGATAATCTTTTGGTTTAGTTTGGGTATCGATATATTTGTTCGCTTTGGTAGGCCTAAGTTCTTGGTTCGAGTGCACATTTTTGTTTGTGTTTTGTCTGTTCTGTGTTCCGGATTATAAAATGGTAAGTCGGAAAAATTGTATGTTGTCGTGTTTTGGTTGCAACAGTGATTCCCGGTTGGAGGACTCATGTCTGGTTCCTCCGATCGGAACTCCTCTTTATGATCTGTATTGTAAGTTTGGTGTGGGTCCAATATCTTATAATGAGGTATGGATCCGATATACCGAGAAAGACGGTGTCCTTAGTTGGCCACTGCATGGTAGTTTTGAACCCGAAGTCCTTGATAATTTGGAAGTGAAATTGTTTAAGAAGAAAGCCCGGCCGGCAATGTTTGATTCTTTCCGTTATTGGCGAAAAGAATCTAAACAAAGAGAAATCAAAAAGTTAAAGAAAGAACAGAAAGAGCAAGAGTTGACTTTAGAACAGTCTGCTAAGCAGCTGCAACTCAACGAGTCTGAGAAAGCAATGGAGGTGGCTGTAAGAGAGCGTAATCTAGCGATAGACAAGTGCTACCCTGCCTTGCCATCGAGTACAGCTAAGACAGTAGAGGACCCCAAAAATGATCCTCTGTTGTCTTATTTGTTAAGGTCACCCCCACCGTATGCACAAGGTGCTACGGCTCCACCTTTACCGAATGTTCAACTACCGGTTGCTGGACAACCTGGTATTCCTGCTCCCGCTCCCCTGAATCAAGCTCCTGTACCTCCTGTGGTCAATGTTAATGTTCCTTCGGCACCCCCTCTTCCAGGGTTGCCGGCTTCTTTACCTATACCTGCATCACTTACGCCTGTTGTTTCACAAGCTACTTTGCCTGATACTCCTACTGTTCCTGTTCTATCTGTTCCAACTGCTACTGTATTTTCTGCTTCTGCTAGTATTATGACTCCACTTTCTGTTCGACGGAGAATCACTGATTCTGTCTCTAATATTCTGTCTCCCTTCTATAAAACTTTAATTAAGACTCCTGCCTCTGACTCTGTTCAGAGACGTAGTCAGCTTCCCAGTACTGAAGAACGGGGAATATTAGATTCCACCGCTCTTAGATGGATTTTGAAAAGTAGAAGATATAGTACTAGAGATGTATTAGATACATTTATGCAATGGAATGAACCGACACAACGATATGTGTTCGACAAAATGTGCTCCCTTTTGTGTGAGGAGTTAGAGGAGGATGACTCCGAATCAAATTTAGAAGAATTAATTAATGTTCAGAAAGAGTTTGCTGCTGGTATGATAGTTGGTCAAAATATAAAAGAGGCGATGGAACTGATTTTAAGCTATAGGAATGATCCATCCCTTCGTTCACCGAGGGAGTTAGAGAAACGTAGTACGAAGCAGAATCGCCAATATCCAATGAGGGAGGTTCCTCCAATTTGGCGCGAAGCTGTGCAAGCTAATGCGAATCTTGGTATTGCTGCTGCTCCGGCCCAATTCCAGAGAGTGTGGATACACATTCCGTGGAAGCGAGCCGAAGTGTTAGCAGTGAAACAGGCCTTGCCTGATCCGCGTAAGAATCCTGCCGGATACTACAAAGAGTTAGCGCAGACAGTTGAAGCTTGTGTGATGAATTTAGCGGACATTGACATGTTATTTGGAAATGTAGTTCCGCAACCAATTTGGGCTAAAATTCGTAAAGAGAATCATCCAGTTGCCCTAGGTGGTGATTGGGCAGCTATAATTGCAGCGGATGGTCAACAAATAGGTGGTTCTAAACCCGAACCTCTAATTGCTAATTTGCCAGGTAAAATAATTGACTTAATGAAGACTCTGAAGCCAGCATTGCGCGTTAACTGGGACAAGTTGTCCGCTTGCAGGCAGAAGAAAGACGAAAGTGTCTCCGACTTTTTCACAAGGTTCGAAGAGACTTTTGTAGATCACAGTGGTCAGGATATGAGCACGGAAGAAGGACAGAGACTGTTTGTCTATAAATTTGTACACAATCTATTACCAGAGCTTAGTAATAAATTGAAAGATTCCGAGAGTGCGTGGGCTGTCTCTACAACTGCGCAAATACTTGCAACTGCACAGTATTATGAAAATAGGGATAAAGAAGAGAAGGAAAAGTCAGATAAGAAGACGAAAGACTTAAAAACTAAAGTTCTTTTGCAGCAAGCATATCCGCCTCGCACGAATCAGACTAATACACAGCAAGGGTCATATCAAAGGACAGATTATAGTTCGCGAAGGCCACAATACCATTGGAATCAGTGTGCGTACTGTAAGAAAGAAGGTCATTATAAGAATGACTGTCCAGTCTTAGCGCAAAATAATGCTGCAGCAGCTCAGAGAGGTCGTGGTGGTTCCATGCAAAATTCTAGAGGTCGAGGACGAGGTGCTATGCCTCCACAAACGAATGATCGTCCTTCTAATCATTTTGATCAGCGGAATGGACAGTCTGCCCAACAAAATAGATCTCAACAGTATCATGTTGAAGACTATTGTGAAGTTGATGAGGGATTCCAACAAACTGAGTACTAGGACAGCCATGGACAAAGAGAGGGAGTAGTATCAGTTCCAGTGGATCAGAGTGGACCTTAGGTCGCAGTAGCAACATCAGGTGTAGTCTAACCATTTCTGTTGGATACTGGTGCAGCAAAAAGTTCTATCATACATGTGAAACTCCCTGGCGCACCTTTGTCTGGCTTAACAAATGTTTCAGTAGGTTTTTCAGGCGCCCCTGTTTACAACCCCGTATTTGGTCCTTTGTCTATTTCTGTTGGACCGCGTCAATTGAAAGCACCCTTGATTTTGACGACAGGTTGTAATGAAAATCTGCTTGGTTTAGACTTGTTAAAACGCCTATATGCGACATTGTACTGTTCTCCTTCTGGAGTACAGCTTACATTGGGTAAAAGAATCACCTCTCCGATGTACTTGTCAATGGATGCACTCCCGCCAGAGCTGCGTTCACTCCCTGATACTCTTTGGGTGACTGGTCCTAACGATGTAGGCCTTTTGGAAATACCACCATATGTAGTCACTTTGAAAGCAAATGTCAAATTTCCACGAATTCCACAATACAAGATTTCTAGTGAAGGTGAACGTGCACTTTTGTTGATTGTGCAAGACTTGATTAAGAAAGGCGTGGTTGAAGAAACTAGAGGAAATGTCTGTAACAGTCCCGTTTTGCCAATTTTGAAACGTACTGATCCTTCAAAGCCTCCAGTGTATAGGTTTGTAATCGATCTTAGAGAGGTTAATAAAATTGTGGTTCCGCAGTTTCCTGTGGTTCCAGACATTACTGCATTGTTAACGTTGATTCCTGCTACAGCCACATGGTTTTCAGTTATCGACTTGAAGAATGCCTTTTTCAGCATTCCGATAGCCGAAGAAAGCAGAGATATTTTCGGCTTCTCTCTAGGAGGTCGAAGCTTCAGGTTTAAACGTGCTCCACAAGGCTATTGTGAGAGTCCGTCCATTTACAGTCAGGCATTAAAAAGTCAGCTAGATTCCTTTGTACTTCCTCCTGGTTCTGCCCTAGTGCAATATGTCGATGATCTTCTAGTGGCTGCCGATGACAAGGAAACTTGCAAAGCAGCTACAATTTCATTATTGCATCATTTGTCTAGTTTGAACCACAAGGTGTCACCTTCGAAAATGCAATACTGTTGCCAAGAAGTGACCTACCTAGGTCATCTCTTGTCAAAGGAGGGAAGGAAGTTGACCCCAGAGAGAATAAAAGCAATTGCGCAGATGAATGTTCCCAGCACACAGAGAGAAGTACGTGCCTTTTTAGGTATTACCTCATACTGTAGGCAGTGGATCCCAAATTTTTCTCTTTTGGCAAAACCATTGGTAGCCTTGACTGGGAAAAATGTTCCGAGTCCGGTGCCATGGTCTGCTGAATGTCAGGAGAGTTTTTCTGAATTGCGAAATGCACTATGTTCAGCTCCTGTATTGGGTACACCCGATTACAGTAAGCCATTCACGCTCTATGTTCACGAGAGAGAAGGTTGCGCGTTGAGTGTTCTGACACAGAGATTTGGTGATAAACAACGCCCTTGTGCGTATTTTTCATCAACATTAGATCCGGTAGCGAGAGCGTTGCCTAGTTGTTTGAGAGCTACAGCGGTAGCTGCAGCTTCCATTCGACAATCTGCTGGTTTGGTGATGAACAACATGCTGGTGGTTATGGTTCCTCATGCTGTGGATACACTCATGAACCGAACCAAGACGCAACACCTTACCAGTGCTAGATTATCTGGCTATGAGCTGACATTACTAGCGAGTCATATTCAGATCAAAAGATGCAATGTATTGAATCCAGCAACATTGTTGCCGACTAGTCAGGAGTTGAGTGATTCTGAGCCACATGATTGCTGTTTCAGAACCGAGGAAGAGACAAAAAGATGAATTGATTTAAAAGACACTCCGTTGTCAGATCCAGATGGCACGTTGTATTTTGATGGGTCATGTTTTAAATTGGAGAATGGTGATGTGACTGCTGCCTACGCAGTAACGACTTTGAGTACGATTGTGGAGACTGCGAGAGTAAGTCAGAATTCTGCCCAAGCTGCGGAATTAATTGCACTAACGAGAGCGTGTGTTTTAGCTAAGGGAAAGAGAGTGAATGTGTTCACAGATAGTCAGTACGCGTTCGGCGTGGCCCATAGTTTTGGCCGTTTGTGGAGAGAGAGAGGTTTCATTACGTCCCATGGGACTAAGATTCAACATGGTCAGCTAGTTAATGACTTGTTGGAATCTCTAACCTTGCCGACTGAAGTTGCGATTGTGAAGTGCAGTGCTCATAAAGCAATCACGGATGATGTTGGTCGTGGGAATGCTTTTGCTGATGAGACCGCTAAACAGACAGCTAGAAATATGATGAGTAGAATGTATGTTGCTACGTCTGCAAGATGGATTTCTGAGTCTGGAATGTGTGAGGACACAGTGGAAAGTGTGAAAGAAATTCAGAAAGAGGCGACTGAGGAGGAAAAGTTTGCATGGAAAGAAAGCACGGGTAAATTGGACTCGAGTGGGTGTTGGATTGATCTGTCGGAACAACAGCGTTGGATGCTGCCTGATGCGTATGTGCTTGCAGTAGTAACGATGGCGCATGGAGCAGCGCACATCAGTTCTAAAGGGATTTGTAAGATGTTGGCTCCAGTCTGGAAGAATGATGGGATTAGTAAGTGTGCAGAGAGAGTGGTGAGAAATTGTATGGTATGCCTGATGCATAATCCTGGCAAGGGAATCCCCACACCCGCTGGTCACTTCGCTCCTCCTTCTTGCCCCTTTGAAGTGATTCAGTTAGACTTCATTCACATGGATCGTTGCAACAATCTAAAGTACGTCCTAGTGGTAGTTTGTGCTTTTTCCAGATGGGTCGAAGCATATCCACTGAAGGACAATACTGCCTTGTCCACTGCCAAAATTGTTCTCAAAGAATACTTCCCCAGGTATGGCATGCCACGGATTGTATGGTCAGATAATGGAAGTGAGTTTGTAGGGAAAGTTATGCAGAGTGTGTGTGCCGGTTTAGGGATCAAACAGAAGTTCCACAGTGCAAATCATCCCCAGTCTGCTGGTTTAGTTGAGGGTTACAATGGCACCCTCAAACTAAAACTTGCTAAGATACAAGCATCCACGGGTTTGTCCTGGCCAGATGCACTACCTTTGGCTCTGTTATCCACAAGAGCAACTGTGCATTCTAGAGTAGGGCTTAGTCCATACGAAATAGTATTTGGTCGTCCGGCCAATGTTTGGGGAGTACCTAGACCGAAGGAATTTAAACAGTTGGAATACCCAATGTTAATTGATTACCGTTTCGACTTGACTGGTAAATTGAGTCTTATTCACCAACAGGTTTTCGATGCATTGCCAAAGCCACCGGAGAGTCCAGGTCATCAGCTGAAACCAGGCGACCAAGTAGTCATCCGTAATTTTGCCCGGACGAAAAACCTCCAACCCAGATTCGTTGGCCCCTTCCAGGTGTTATTGGCGACGAGAACTGCTATTCGTGTGGCTGGACGGAAGAACTGGATTCATACAACACACGTCAAGCGTGTGCCTCTGCCACTTCCTTATGATGATTGGGTAAAGAAAGGAATCAGTGCCTCTGAATCTGAACAAATCCCCAGGTTTATCCCTTTCAGCGATGCAGAACTAATCACTGGTACTTCGAACTTTGACTCCCCTTCTGAAACTGCTCCTTTGAATTCTGAACATTTGCCCTCTGCATCGGAAGAAACTTTGCCATCTGCGAACTTGAACATTGCAACCCCTGCTGAAAATACACTGTTTCCAGATCAAACAGCTCCTGCAAAATTGAGATACAATTTACGATCACGAAATATGGACAAATAAAGCAGGAAACTGCCGATTTTACACATTTGAATTTTGATATATTGCCTCCAGCCAGGAAGTTTGCTCATACTTTGTATTTCTTTGTTGTTTTAAAATTGCCTTGCCGTCTGGGTAGCCGTAGGGTCGTTGCTGTGTGCCTGGTTGAATCTGCGGGGGTCAGACACTAGGTCGATCTTTCTGTTAGTTCTGGGAACTCCCAGGGCTGATAGAGGCATTTTCATCTACGTACACATCATCAGTGGTCGCGAGCGGATTGTAGAAGATGGAGCTTCCTGAGCTGCAACGAGAAAATGTAATTTATGTTCGCAGAAATAGACTTTACAAAATTCTTCACAGCAAATGCTTTCTAATGCATTGTGCAGTTACGTTTTTGATTGTTTTAATAATGTTGGTGGGTGGAATCGTCTTAGGCGTGCATTTAATTTTTACACCGGTAACAACTACAGTACCTCCCCTTGATCCTGTTTCTTCTACTGTTTCTTCTGTGCATTCTTTTCACTCGTTTCCTGAACACGAACAAGCTCGACGCTCAGAATTCATTAATAACACATTTGTACAGCTCTTGCACCAACACCAACTGCTAGTTAACACTACAGACTGCTGGGTGTGTGGCTTGATACCCCACACTATGGATAAAGGCATTCCCTATCTAGTCTTGCCTTTCAGCTACAATGGATCATTTCAGGCCTTTCAGACCATTTTTGCTTATGCCCTTGAGACCTATCCTCCGCGTCCACCACGTTCCACTAAATACAACTCTGCCAACAAAGCTTTAGTCCAGGGAATTATTGATATGATTAAAGACGTCAATAATACTCCGTCTTACCCTAGAGATGAATTACGGGTATATTTGAGTTGGAATTCTACAGAGTATTGCCTTAGTTTGGGAGAAAGCAAGCGTAAAAGCTCCACTCCAGTCTGGGTCGTACCTCACCGAGGTCAAGTCTGTTTGCAAGGAAATGGGAGAAATTTGAGAGCTCGGCTAGGGAAGAGTGAGTGCGTTGAGACTTACGTATTTCCGTCTAACTCTTCCCCTGCCTTTCTTACTGCTAGGGGTACCTACTTCATCTGCCAAGACAGAGCGTATACATGATTGCCTGCTGACTTTTCAGGTTCATGTTATATTGCCCGACTGTTGCCTCCAACGTACACTGCTTCTTCAGATTATCACAAGACCAGAGTAGCAAGAGGTGTCTTCAGCGAGGAAGATACCGCTGGTCAGGAAGCAGGAGACTTCTTCAAAGGTTTCCTTCCGTTCTGGGGGCCTATGGCCAATAGTAGAAATCTACGTCAGCTAACACAGGTAGTTGAATCTACTATTACGAAAACTGCTGGTGCCCTTAGTAACTTAACAGCTGAGCTTCAGGCGGATCGTCTCATGATGTTGCAGAACCGTATGGTTCTAGACGTAATACTTGCAGATCGAGGTGGGGTATGTAGAATGATCCAATCGAGCTGCTGTGTTTTTATTCCCAATAATGCTCCGACTGTCTATGAGGCGATCTCTTAGCTACACAAGATTTCCGACTCTATACACGTAGACAAGGGAAACTGGTCCCTAATGGAGTGGTTTTGGACTCTGCTATCAGCATGGGGATGGAAGGTTCTGATGGTCATTGGTGTCATCCTAGTATTCCTGTTCTCGTGCTGCCTTATTATCCAATGTGGTCCCGCTTTGTGTAGTCTCTGTGCTGCAACCTGTTTCAGAAAACCACCTGCGTTTGGAGAAAAGGCGCGAGAAAGGATGATGATACAGCAACATGTCATTGACCTGATGAGCATAGAGTTAGACTCTGACATAGACTGAGTAATTGCCTATGTAAGAGCAAAAGGAGGGTCTGAGGTTCCGTGATGATTTGAACCCGTGTTTTCAACATTGTCGTAAATACATAATATTGGTATCAGTGAACCGCAAATGATCCATTTAGCATATCATGGTGTTTCGCTATGCTACGAGCAAGAGTACTCCTGTTACAAATATATTTCTGATCTACCCGTGGAATCCATCTTAGATTACGGCAGCCATTTTGTATTTCTTGCCCTCACATAGTCAATGGACACGCAATGACCTCTGATTACTTCATTTCAATTAAGGACACGTAAGCTTTAGCCGGCGATTCACCTTGCTAGTGACACGTGCACCTTAGGATAGAACACGCCATGGCTGCATGACTTGACAGAAGCTGCCTCCTCTGCCTGAGGCCAGTCCTGCTATACTGGTTCTCGTGTTCGTTGGCCTGATCATGATTAGGCGGCCGAAGCTGGTAGCCTTGCCCATTTACGACCCACAAACATCTCTTATCCTGCTTTTCTATCTTCTGCACCTGGCTCTGCTCCTTTCCTTCTGGGCCTTTATTAGGGGGAGGTAACGAAATTTACGATGGGGCGGTCCGGCTCTTGAATGAAAAGTTGACATGGGATTATGATGGAACAGTGGGAACCCCTCGTTCGTAATGTTTTGACATCAGATATTGTTGACGATTCCTGTGCAACGCCAAAAATTTATTGTTTAGGATGCAAAGGTTTAGGAATGTACTAACATGTAAAGAATTTGCCTGAAGCCTAATATTTAGTATATAAGGAGCAACCCTCTTTGTACAAATCGAACAGGCTCCTAGATACTGCCCGTGTGTAGTTTCTGTGACTTCTGTGTCCCTGCAGTAATAAACCTTTGGTCTTTGACGCCACCATCGAGAAGCCCGTGTTTCTGTTTATTTGTGCACCGAGACAGGTAGAACTCCGGGGTCTTCGGGTGTTATCCCTGACACCTCTGGACGGAACCAAAAAGTCCAGAACTCCACGACAAGGTGGCCCAAGTATACAACCTGTGTCTGCCCTATCTGGCACTTGGTAGCCTTGATAGTGAGACCTGCTGCTTGCAGAGCCTCTAACACTTTCTGCAGGTGGACCAGGTGATCCTCCCAGGTGGAGCTAAAGACAGCAATATCGTCAAGATACGCCGCACAGAAGTCATCCAGCCCAGTGAGAACATGATTCACCAACCGTTGGAAGGTGGCAGGTGCATTTTTCAAACCAAAGGGCATCACCACGAACTGATAATGCCCACCAGGGGTAGAAAATGCGGTCTTGGGCTTGGCGTCCTCAGCTAACCTGATTTGCCAATACCCAGCTGTCAGGTCAAATGTACTTAAGTAGTTGGCAGAAGCCAATCTATCTATAAGCTCATCTGCCCTTGGTATTGGGTGGGCATCAGTCTTAGTGACTGCATTGAGACCCCTGTAGTCTACGCAGAACCTCATCTCTTTCTTACCACCCGGGGTGTGAGGCTTCGGCACTAGATCTACGGGACTATCCCAAAGGCTATCCGAGGGTTCAATGACTCCCAACTCCAACATTTTCTGCACTTCAGTTTTGATGCAGTCTCTAACGTGATCAGGCTGCCTGTAGATTTTACTCTTGACGGGCAAACTGTCACCAGTGTCAACCTCATGGGTACACCAATTAGTCTGACTGGGTGTTAGAGAGAACATATGCCGGAAGGATTGAAGAACCTGTTTACAATCCTCCTGTTGATGTTCGGAGAGGCTGCCGCAAAAGACAACACCGTCTACCGATCCATCGCCAGGATTCTGAGTGAGCAGGTATGGGAGAGGGTCACTCTCTTCCTCCTGTCCCTCATCTATGGCCATGAGCAAGCTCATGTCCTTCCTGTCGACATATGCCTTGAGCCTGTTGACATGGAGCACCCTGTTGGGGCTCCGGGGAGTTCCAAGGTCCACCAGGTAGGTGACCTCTCCCTTTTTCTCCAGGATGGTGTAGGGTCCAGACCATTTGTCTTTGAGTGCTGCTGGGGCCACCGGCTCCAACACCCACACCTTCTGTCCAGGCTGGAAAACAGTCAGGACAGCCTTTTGGTCATGCCAAGCTTTTTGGAGTTCTTGGCTGGCCTTAAGGTTTTCAGATGCCTTCTCCATGTACTCAGCCATCCGCGAGCGGAGACCAAGGACATAGTCCACTATGCTGGTTGCAGGCTTTTTGAGAGGTCTCTCCCATCCTTCCTTCACCAAACACAGGGGTCCTCTTACAGGATGCCCGTACAAAAGTTCAAAAGGGCTGTAGCCAACCCCCTTCTGTGGGACTTCTCTGTAAGCGAATAAAAGGCAGGGAATCAGGACGTCCCATCTACACCGGAGCTTTTCAGGTAGTCCATGAATCATCCCTTTTAGGGTCCTGTTGAACCGCTCAACAAGCCCATTGCATTGTGGACGATAGGGTGTAGTGAACTTGTAGTTGACACCACATTCCTTCCACATAGCAGTCAAGTAGCTCGACATGAAGTTTGCACCTCTGTCAGAGACAACCTCCTTAGGGAAGCCCACTCTGGAGAACACTCCAACTAGGGCTCTTGCCACAACAGGTGCTGTAGTGGTCCTAAGGGGAATAGCTTCAGGATACCTGGTGGCATGATCCACTACCACCAGTATAAACTTGTGCCCTGATGCTGTTGGGGGTTCCATTGGACCGACATCCCCACACGTTCAAAGGGCACCCCCACCACAGGCATTGGTATAAGGGGGGCCTTTGTCGTGCCACCTGACTTACTACTGGCTTGGCAAGTGACACAGGAGCGACAAAACTCCTTGGTATCTTCGTTCATGTGAGGCCAGTGAAAGTGCGAGACAAGCCTGTCCCACGTCTTCGTCTGGCCTAAGTGTCCTGCTAAGGGAATCTCGTGGGCCAAGGTAAGAAGGAAACCACGCTGAGACAAGGGGATAACCAGCCTCCTGGTCATGCCAGGCTTGGGGTCTCTTGCCTCAGTGTACAGGAGTCCATCCTCCCAGTATACCTTGTGGGTACCTGTGGCGTTCCCAGCAGCCTCAGCAGTAGCCTGCTGTCTGAGGGGTTCAAGGGAAGGGCAGTCTAACTGGTCCTTCCCCAGGTCTTCTCGTGTGGGTCCCCCTGAGCCCAGAAACTCAACTTGATCAAGTTCGAGTTCTTTAGGTTCAGTTTCCCGCAATTCCTGGAGGTCAGCCTCCTCTGAGACCTGATCCTCGACCTGAGGCAAGGGGGAAGGCGAGGCCTTAACCCGACTGCTCTTCTTCTTGGGAGGTGTCTGGTCCGTTGTTCCAGGATCCAGCACCTGTTCAGTGGGGCATCGTCTGACCTGTGACCTAGTCACAGCAAGCACATGCGCTGGCAAGCCTAACATCTCCATGTGAGTCCGGGGCTCCACTTCTGACCATTGCGATGACTCCAAATCATTGCCCAACAAACAATCCACTGGGAGGTCTGAACTAACAACAACCTTTTTCTGGCCATTTACCCCTCCCCAGGAGAAAGCAACAATCGCCATACTATGACTGGTAGTGACGTTGCTGGCATTGGTCACCAGGAAATCTGTACCTGGCATGATCTGTCCAGGGTCCACAAAGTTAGGCGTCACCATGGTGACACTGGCACAAGTGTCCCTATAGGCCTGAGCCATTCTTCCATTGATCAAAGGCGTCTGTCGGTATTTGCCCAAAGTATTGGGACTGACATCAGGGGATATATCCACATCCCCTGTACAGACAAGGACAGCCTGAGTGAGTGTGCCAACTAAGTTGTCACACCCCTCAGAACCCAAGGTTAACCCAACTAGTCTCTTGGGAGGCGCACTACTACTGCTGGCTGTACTAGGGGGCACAGGTGCCTTAGGGGCTGCAGTAGCAGGAGTCTGCCCTCCTTTCTTGGTGCACTCACTAAACCAGTGAGTTTTACTTTTACAGTATTGGCACCACCTTTTCGATTGGCCTTCTTGATTCTTCTTTTTCTGGGAAGCCTGACCCCCCCCCTCTTTGGGTTGTTGGGGACCTGTCAAAGACTTCTGGTCATTTTGTTCCCCTTTCGAATCTTTACCCTTCTGGTCTGCTTTCTTCTGACCACCCTGGTTCTGGCCCTGGTTTTGCTTAACCCTTGTTCCGACCCATCTGTCTGCCTTCTTTCCCAATTCTTGGGGAGAGGTCAGATCCGAGTCGACAAGGTGCTGATGCAACAACTGGTTCTGACAATTGTTTAAAATCTGTTCTCGCATGATCAAATTATACAATCCTGTGTAATCAGTAACCTTACTGCCCAGCAACCAGCCCTCCAAAGCCTTAGTGGCACAATCAACGAAATCAGACCAGTCCTGAGACTGAATTTTCTAGGTATCCCTGAACAGCAACCTGTACTGCTCAGTGGTTAGGCCGAACCCATCAATCAGTGTGTTCTTCAGGACCTGGTAATTGTTAGCATCCTCGACTCTAGTAGTGAGGAGCTTATCTCTACCTTTACCTTCAAAGGAGAGCCACAAGATAGCTGCCCACTGACTCTGGGGGACGCACTGTACAGTGCAGGCCCGCTCCAAAGCAGTAATCCATTTGTGGATGTCGTCCCCTTGCTTAAAGGGGGGCACTATCTTACTGAGGTGCCTAGTGTCTAAACTCCTGTTTTACCATGGGGGAATGCTGCCACCAGTGGGATTTGTCCCACTCAATTCTTGCTCTCTGGCGAAGGCGAGTCTTTCTTTGGCTAGGGCAAGTTCTTCCCTTTCGATCCGCAGATTGACTTCCCGCTCCTTAGCTTCGTACACTCTCCTCTGAGGGGATGTCATCCCTCTTCGAGCAGAGCCTCGAGAGCCATTGGTTCGAACGGATCTGTTAGAGCCTCTCGACAGAGACCTAACTCGTCCACTCCCAATGTTAAGCTGGCCTGAGAGGGGCCCCAGGGGTCTCCTAGTACCATTCTCGTGCCGGCTTAAGTTGTACCTAGTTAGCTGGCTAACCACTACTGGACCTTTGTCTGCCTCGTCCTCAGATGTCTCTGGATCCTCATCCTCCTCTTCACCTTCTGCGGAGAGATGGATAAGGTCAGGGTCACCTGTGGTTCCCTCGAGTGGGGGCATATTCCCTTCTGGATGAGAGGGGTCGGTGTTACCCGCCCTCCTAGCATCATAAGTCTCCAAGAGACCAATCAGAAACGGAATGGTAGGGTTTGCACCCTGTTTTAGCTTCCGAGATGTACATGCATCTCTTGGAAGTTAAGTGCAGCATATCTGGACGTGACCTGTGGAGGGTCGACTGACACAAGGGGAGACTCATAGTTTCCTCCTTTGTCTGACATGCTGCTTCTAGTATGGTGTAAGTGATGCACCTACCTACACTATATGTTTACCTACTGATCCCTTGCTAAGAGTTGTAGCCAAGGTGTGCTAAGCCTGGAGGAGCGACAACAGCTGGTGCAGTAGAACTCAGAGTATTCTAAGCTAAGTTATATGTACCTGAAGTACTTATGCGATCTTTCACAAGATATTCTTAGGATACGCGTGGTAGAACAACAGCAAGCTCAAATCCCAACCGCTGCTCACCAATGTGAGAAGTTGGCCCGATATGCAGTGCTCACTATTCTAGTGATCACTATGCATCGGTCCAAACGACCCTTATGGTGATTGGTTGTAAGTCAACCTTAGACCAGCTATCCTAGTAGCGTGGATACGAGCAGTCTTCGGGCTAAACTCTAGAGGGCGTGTTAAGCCAGCTGTTATACCATCACATACCCCTTGAACACCAAGTGAAAGGACACCACACAAGTGTTATGAAAATAAACAGTGTATTTATTAGAATCACAACAGCCCTGTACTCTTTATGAGGACAGGGTACTAAGCACACAACGAAACTCTTAGGAAAATACTTCAAGTGCACAATCAATACAAGTGCCCGAGGGCACGGAAAGTTTAGTGGTCTCGGGCGGACCCGATAAGGCAAGTCGGAAGCGAGGGACTCGGGACCCTTAACTAAGGAGGCTATGCGGGCACCGAAATGCCGAAGTTACCTAGCCCCAAGGGCTGCGGCTGCACAAGTCTTTACAGACGTCGGGAGTCCTCGCTGACGAGCCAGGAGCCGGAAGGAAGGAGTTGCTGGCCGGCGACCAGTGGAAATAGTTTGTAGAGATCCAAGCCTGGATCAGAGATGGATGACACCTGAAAGCAGAGGGGACCAAGTTTGTACTACTAGCCAGTAGTCAGAGGGTACCAGGAGGGCACCGGATGATCGTCACCTCGACTAGGTGAGTGGGCGACGCTAGGCTCTGCAGTCTCACGGACCAGGAGGCGTTGTCGGCGACCAGGATGGAGGTGCGAGCTGTCCCACGAAGGTTGATGCTGTCGGCGTCGCTGGGCCCAGGATTGGGGCAACAAGCCTTGGCAAATTTCAGGGCCACGTGGTGGGCCTAAAATGGCGTCTTGAGTGGACCAGGAGGGTCCGGGGTGCTCCTCTCGCAAAAGGGAGCAAAGGCCGGTCTGGAGCAACCAGACCAGCAGCGTTGGTTGTCGGGTGTCGTCAAGAAGGTCATAAGCCAGCGGCTAGTGACCAGACAACGTGCTGAACAGCAAAGAGCAGAAGGGCCCCACGCAGATCGTGGAGATGCTGGGAGGCTGCACTTCAGTGCTGGGGCTGCTCAGGGTCGGGGCTTCTCGGACCCCAGAGCACTCACCAGAGGATCCCTCGGTGGTCGTGCCATTTAAGAAATCGTGCAGGTCTTGATGATGGCCGGTCCCTCGAGGTCTCGTCGCACCCACGGATCTCAGCTGAGCTGACGATGTGGGTAGAGGTCAGAGGTGCCAGGGAAGCCGGTTCTCGTCGAGCTGGGCAGTCGGATTCCTGAGGAAGGACTTGCAGCAAACCGCAAAGTTCTTAGATGGTGCCTGCGGATGCAGGGCGACTACTCCTTAGCCACAAGGGAGAAATCTTGAGAAGAGTCGAGAGTTCCTTTCGTAGAAAGTATTCTTCATTCAAAGATGATCTAATTTGGAAGGGTCCCCGCTCCTGCCTTTATCCTAAAGAAAGGGGTGGGTACATGACTAGGTCCTGCCCTAGGGGTGGGACCAGGAAGGGGGGTAGTTACACCCCTCTCCCCTGCTGGACTTTCCCCAGGTCAGGGGCTGCGCGCCCCTGGAACTGGTTCTAACCGGCAGATGCATAGTGAGCACCGGGGTGCCACTCCGCAGTCACCTTCTTGTAAAGCCCTGCCTACCCAGGATACACAAAACCCTGTCTGGGATGGTGCGAACACCGCCCCGGACAGTAAACCCTTTGTCCAAGCTCTCCTCGCTGGAAGGACTCCCAGCAGCAGGAGGTCAGACTCGTGTCTGTGGTGGCAGCATCCATTTTGTGGAGCTGAGGCTTCAGTTAACTTTAACCGGGGTTCACAGTTACGTACATGTCGTGTCCCTCGAGAAGGGCGGAATGCTAACCTCGTCGCCAGCATTGGTGAGGGGTCAGCATCCCGATTCGTATGACACCTTACTTGACATGTCTTGATAACGTGATACCGAAGTTATCGATATGGTACGCGTTATCATGGAACAGCCATTGGGTCTTGGTTCCGCAAGCTGCAACCGGGCTCGGCTCGTGCCAGAGTCCAATTCACACGATTCCACGCACGCTGCCTTCAGGATTGTCAAGGCCTGCCATAGGAGTGACTGATAGGAATTCGGGTGTCCATTTTACGGTTAGTTATAGGGATACTATACCTAAAGCAACGGGCGAGTACGCCACGTTGCCCCAGCTGTCACGCAGCCAGTTGTGTCAGATTTAGATGGCCATCCAGGGGTGGCATAATACATGCTTCAGCCCCTGGTAGGCCATGGGTACACCGATGCCCTGAGTTACAGGGTCTGACAAGGTGGCCCAGTTCCAATTGGGTAATGCACCTAAGGTACACACATCAATTTAGCGAGAGAACAGCTAGGCTGTGGGTCTGATTGGCAGGCCCACAGCCCGAGAAAGTCGTAAACCAGTGAAACAAAAGCAAAAAAATCTGGGTGATCATAGGATTGCAGACCCTACTCTCCTACATCTACCACAGCAGGGAACACAGAGGCTCCCCTTGTGGTTGATGACCCTCCACAGGTCACTTCCAGATATGCAGCCCTTAGCTTCCAGGAGATGAGACAATTGTGTACCTCCAGGAAACTAAAACAGGGTTCTAACCCTAGCACTCCTTTTCTGATAGGTCTCTTAGAGACATATGATGCCAGAAGGGCTTCTAACCCAGGCCCCTCTCATCCAGATGGGAGCATGCCCCCCTTAGAGGGAACCTTGGGTGATCCTGACCTTAACCTCCATGGAGCAGAAAGTGAAGAGGAGGACGAGGAAGAGGAATTATCTGGGGATGAGGCAGACAAAGGTCCAGTAGCAGTCAGTAGGCTCACCAGGACCAACTTAAGCATACATGAGAATGGAACTGGGGGACCCCCAGGCCTATCCTCAGGTAGGCTTAACCTTGGGAATAGACGAGTTAGGTCTCACTCCAGAGGCTCTAACAGATCTATTCATACCCATGTCTCTCAGGCATCTTCTCAGAGAGGGATGACCTCCCCTCAGAGAGGCGAGCATGAAGCTAAGATGAGGGAAGTCAATCTGAGGATTGAGAGGGAAGAACTTGCCCTTGCCAAAGAAAGACTTGCCTTTGCCAGAGAGCAGAGATTGAGTGGGGAAGACCGCACTGGTGGCAGCATTATCCCTAGAGATAAAGACAGGAGTTTTGATACTAGACACCTGAGCAAAATAGTGCCCCCCTTTAAGCAAGGGGATGACATCCACAAATGGATGACTGCTCTGGAGAGGGCCTGCACTGTCCAGTGCATCCCCCAGAGTCAGTGGGCAGCTATACTGTGGCTCTCCTTTGAAGGTAAAGGTAGAGATAAGCTCCTCACTACTAGAGCTGAGGATGCTAACAATTACCAAGTCCTGAAGAATACACTGATTGATGGGTTTGGCTTAACAACTGAGCAGTACAGGTTGCTGTTCAGAGACACCCAGAAAATTCAGTCTCAGGATTGGGCTGACTTTGTTGATTGTGCCACTAAGGCTTTTGAAGGCAGGTTACTGGGAAGTAAAGTTACTGATTACACAGGATTATATAATATAATTATGATAGAACAAATCTTAAGTAATTGTCAAAATCAGTTGTTGCATCGGCACCTTATTGACTCAGATATGACCTCTCCCCAAGAATTGGGAAAGAAGGCAGACAGATGGGTCAGGACAAGGGTCAAGCAGCAGAACCAGAACCAGGGTGGTGGCCAGAAGAAAGCAGACGAGAAGGGTAATGAGAATAAGCAAAATGACCAGAAGACTTCAACAGGGCCCCAACAATCTAAGGAGGGTGGGTCCCAGAATTCCCAATAGAAGAAGAACAATGGTCAGAAGAAACCATGGTGCCAATACTGTAAAAGTAATACTCACTGGTTTAGTGAGTGCACCAAGAAAGGCCCAGCTCCTACCACTTCTGCCCCTAAGGCACCTGCAACCCCTAGTTCAGTTAGTAGTGGTAGTGTTCCCCCTAAGGCTATAGTGGGGTTGACATTGGTATCTGAGGCAGGCTCTGACCTAGTCAGAGTACCTACCCAGGCTGTTCTTGTTTGTACAGGGGACATGGATTTGACCCCTACAATAAGTCCCAGTACTCTGGGCAAGTACAGGCAGACGCCTTTGATCAATGGAAAAATGGCTCAGGCCTACAGGGACACCTGTGCCTGTGTCTAAGCATGGGCGAATTTTGCGAATCTGGCGTTCGCAAATTTTGCGAATTTGCAAACTCGCAATCCGCAAAATCCGCGAATTCTCGCGAATTTGCTGATTTTTTTTTGTGTGTTCGCAAGGGTTTCTGCCAGTTCGCGAGGGTTTGGTACTAGTTCGCAATTGCGAACTTACTTGTCGGCTCACAACGGTCGCGACTATGTTGTTTCTACGTCTGGTTCATCATCACACGTTCCTAGCACCCTCTGTTTCACCACTGCCACCCTCTGTTTCACCCATGCCACCCTCTGTTGCATCAATGCCACCCTCTGGTTCATCATCACTGTAGATTATGGGGGGGAAAAGCAAGCACACCTGCCCTGCTTCAACTGACATGAATTAATTTGGGGTTAGTTTACTAATGTGTCACTGTTTTAAAATTCCAGGTCTGGCACCTGCTTCCTTATCAGTAATTTGCTTTCTGTTGCAGTGCAATTTTTTTTCCAGGACCTTTTTGGCCTACTTGTAGCTATTCTATGAGCCTGCTGTGAGGGTCAGAGCAGGGTCTTCCAATTGTTGCAACTAGCAACTGAACTCTGGAGGGACCCCAGTCAGGAAGCACTACAGGGAATGGTTACAAATGATGAGTTTGAACTCTTGCACCTGCCGAGTGCTTTCAGTTTTGCAAAACATGTTTTTCTGCAATTTCGCGGGATTCGCGGGGTGAGAACACGCGGGAGATCGGATTCGGAAGCCGCAAATTCATGCGAATATGCGATTTCTCTTTTTTGCGGCGTGTAAGTTCGCAAGGTTTTGTGCGTTTTCGCGAGCCGCTTGTAGCGCAAGGCGCGAAGTTACCCTCGCGGTCGTTCAAGGGCGCGGCCATCTTGTTTGCATGACGTATTTCCGTTTCTGGGCGCGAAGTGTAATCTCGCAAAGTGTGCGGCTCGCTAGTACAATTTCGCGGTGTTAGCGAGGAAAATCTCGCGGTCGTGAACGGGCGAGGCCATCTTGTTTCTCATTCATTGCTATGGTTCTGGGCATGCTTCTTGTATCCTCTCTAAATCTCTGCCATCCTTTGCTTGTTTGAAGTTTTTTTTATCTATTTTACTTATTATCTATCCCTCTATTTTTCTAGCCCTATATTTTTGTGTTTACTGCTACTTTTGGTTAATTTTAAACTACTTTTTTAAACTCTTTTCTTTTCTTCTCTTCCCTATTCTATTTTCTTTATTCCTTTCCGCCCAGACCATGGTGAAGGGAGCCAGGAAGCATCCTGAGAAAGGGAAGGGTCCCGCACCCCGTGCCTGGCTCCCGCGCGGGGGTTTGAGGGAGGAGCAGGTCGTACCCAGGGAGATCTTTAGCCCGGAGGAGGTGGCCGAACTCATTTTTTATGTTCAGCGCCGCCTCCCCAGGACCATAATGGCAGGCGGCAGGATCGGTGTCGGGTACGGGTTCCGGGAGCGCCGGAAGCGGTGGGATAAGGTGTGCCGGGCCATGTACCACCACTCCCGGGTCCGGCGCACCTACAACCAGGCCACCCACCGCAGGATGGATGTCCTGATCCGTGAACGAGATCTGCTCGACCTGCTTGGCCTCGAGATCCCCGGGCTTGGTGAGTAGTAGTACCTATTTCTTTACTACTCTGTTTTCTCCTGCTGTGTTATCATATTGCAAATTTTTGTTTTTTACCAAGAGCAATAATGCTGCTCATTACATTGTAGGTAAATTATATTTCGAAATCTTCTGTGCATTTCAGGTGCACTGCTATCCTTCTCAGTAGTGTTGCTACTATGCTTATTTGTTTTCGATTTTGTGTTCATTTCATTGGCCTGTGAAAATATGTATGAGTGTAGTTTAAAGAACTGCGTAATGCTAGACACTAAGGTTCAGATTTTTAATTACCGGCACAACCCTGCAAAGTAGCAGGGATGCGCCAGTAATTGTGCGCCACGCCACCATCACCCATGGTGCACCGTATTTGCAATGCGGCGCACCATGGGCCCAAAACGTCACCAAAGCGTTACGTATCTGTGCCGTAAAGTCGGCGCATTGCTGGAGTTGCGTCGCAACGATGGCGCAGCTCCATCAATGCTCTGGGGTGCCCTATCTCCCCAATTCTGCGTCAAGCTGTACGTCTGCTTCAAGCAAGAACAGGGTTTGAGTCACGTATCATTGTCCTTAAAGTGACTGATTGAAATCTTGTAGATTTCCCTAAGCCACTTTTAGAATGCGATCCTGGCCAGGAACGCCCTCCCTTGCGCCGGAACGCCCCCTGATGGCGCAGGGCTTTACAACATGATGCATCTCCCATATGCGTCACGTTGTTAATATACGCCACACCATTGCGCTTCTTTTGTGCTGCCGCTGCGTCACAAAGTCACGCAAAAATGGAGCAGAAGAGCCGCAATGGGCTTCTAAATCAGCCCCTACAGACTCAAGTCCAGTCCTTCCTTTGTACACATGGCGATAAGAAGAAATAGTGGTGGTGGTATTTTAATGACTGGTTAATGTAGTAGGAAACTTTAGTGTTGTCACTGATCTGCAATCACGATGGACTTTGGCTGTCACTTTGCGTGCTGCGGACTGCTGCCTGCCAATCCTAGGCAAACCTTTTTAGTACTTTGTTTAGTGAGTTACATAAGGAGTTTCCAATTCGACGGTCCGCAAATCAAGCAATACTAATAACGTAGTAGACCACATGAGATTGGTCAATAATATATCCAGTGGAATAGTTGTCTATTTGCTATTTCGCCTAAATATTTTGTTAGTTCTTTTGAAATGTTTGATTTGGTTGACAAATATCATCCATGTTTTCAGTTTTTCTTTCTTTCATGTTGTACATCAGTTCCCCCCTGGGGCAAGAGGAGGACACAGGAGGAGGAGGAAGAGGAGGGTGCTGTTGAGGATGCAGGCCAGGATCAGGCAGGCGAGGGCTCCTTTGCTGGCCCCAGTAAGTTTTAATTTTAATATAGAGTACTTATTTTTTCCCAGCGTTCCTCATTCCGTGTGGTATTACTAGATTATTCTTATTAGTCTGTCTGTGTAGCTAACTAAGATTGCACATTTGGCAATTCCATTGGACTCCCATTCTAGTCAGCAATAGCTCTATGCACTGAGTGCAGTCCTCTGGGATTGTCCATAATGTCTTTTCAAGTCTTCTAAATGTTTATGCTTTGACAATTGCCAACAATAAAAAGGTGAATGACCACCAAGAAAGAATAGGATACTACTTTACTTTTGGTTTGGATAGGAGGACAATCCATTCTACTACTGTTGCAGGGACAAATCTGCACAAACAGAACTATGGACACTAAATAATGCATCGCTTAGCTTATCAATTATAATAGGTGCTGTTAGACTTTCCACATACCCCAGTGATAACAGACTTTGTAGTTGAACCCCCAATCTCCTTACTGACTAGATAGTATGGCAGAGTCATTTAGCTCCCAAAGTCACTGATGATTGATCCCCAATGATGTCAGAGGCACAGACTCATGCTTGCAAAAATTGCAAAACCTTTAGCTCATCCACTCTAGTCTGGAGGACCAAAAACCACAGAGTCTATTTAAGTTTAAAAGCGTTATTAAAAGTAAACACATTTATTAAAATCAAGCTTGTCATAAAAGTAAATGTTTAACTGAAAATGGAAAAGTGCTTAGTGCGGAGGATTAATTGGACACATTTCTTGTGGTCGAGCCGAGCTCTCACCTGATTTGAACTTGATCCTGCTCGTGTTGTTAGAAGTCAAGCTTCTGTCTGTTAGTAGAAAAAGTGGTGCGTGTTAAAAATAAAAAGCAAACATTCATCAGTTGTGCCAAAAAGTGCAGCAAGACAAAAGCCTTCACTGGAAAAAGGGTCATTTTTACTTTAGAGTAGACAGTCACAAATTATTAAATTGTATACTGTTTTTTTCACATTTATTTCTTCCTCCTAGACCAAATATTATATAGTAGTGAGTGGTGTATTCTAACATTATTAAATGTACTTTGTAGGTGGAACATCTGGAGGCGGGGCCAGCGCGGAGGTGGTGGTGGCATTGGACGAGGACAACTCTGGGGAGGAGGCGGTGGAAGTGCCGGACAATTCTGTGGGGGATGACACGGTGGTGGTGGGCAGAGGTAAGCTATATATTCCTTACTTATTGAGATTGAAGACTGCAGAGTGTGCTTTCTGCACGGGTGTATTATAAATAAACCAGGTAGTAGCCTCCTCTAAATGTACTTCGACTTAGCTGTGAAGTTTTTGGCGAGAAGAATCCCAATCAGATCTGAGATGAACTTGATGGATGGGATGAACGAAAAGCGTAAGAAGGGTGTAAGTAAGTGTGGAAGGACGAGAAATGTAATGATGACTGGCAAAGAAGAATGATATGTGTTTGCTTGGTCCCCGAGGTGGCTGGGAAGGAAAGAATATGGTATGGTGCATGACTGGGTGAATGATGAAGCAAGGATGCGTGGAAGGAGAACATCCTGTGTGGGTGAAACAGAAACTGTATGTGTGCATATACTTTGAATGGATGGATGCCTGGATAATTCATGGTACTATCTGACTCTTAGATAGCATATGTGTATCTAGAGAGAGTAGACGGTCACTGGATGAACTAAGTGTTACTTTGAAGAGCATGTAACACCGCACCCGCACGTCCATTCCAGTGTAGGAAAGGCAAGGAAAAGAAGTTGTAATTTTGTCCAAATACTGCCATGAATAATAGCAGTAGTGTCTATTGCAACTGCAAGCACAGCATATATCCGGTTATTACGGTGGACACTCCCTACCTCTCCTAATAACTTTAGTTTAGTAGTAGTACTTCATTCATGTGTGGGTGTATCCCTGTTCACTCAATAATAAGCAAAGCACCTAAAGTCATCCCATATGTCATCAAATACATCCCATGTGAAGTGATAGATAATCAGATTATTTAGCTTCTTCATTTTCCTTTTCTAATACTCATTTGCACTGTAGGGTGAAAGAATGTAAATGTAAATGTGGCGTATTTGTATAGCGCGAACAGTGACCCGGAGGCATCCCGGCGCTTGTACTCCTACCACAAGGGAACCCCTCCTGGCTTTTCCTTGTGGGGTGTCCACTCCTGGGCATCCCATGGTGAAACCAGGCATCCCTTGTGCATCGGGGGCCTTTGTGGAGACTAAGCAAGCTATTGCCCAGAGTTGCAGCGTGTGACCCAAGCTTAGAATCGGCACTGAGACGAGAATATCCGGTCAGAGGAATTTAAGCCCGAAACCCGCCGAGGCGGGAATTGAACCCTGGTCCCTGGCCAGCGTTCTGCATCAAGGTCTGCCGCTCTAAGCATTGAGCCACACTCCTAAATCTAAAGCTAAATTAATTAAGCAGTAACCCTTTTAACAGAGTATTCTCAGTGCCACCCGTAATAGAAAAGTAAGAGCTTCACAACCTGGATGTACTGGACCGGTACTGTAACGCAAGTCTGTCTCACTCACCATGGTGTGCGCATCTGTTTTTCTCGGGTGCAAGTTCACTGCGCTGGCATTATGCTGGCTTGCATAAGATATCGTACCAATTTTCCTAAACAAGAGAGAAGAAGAAGAAGAAGACTGGTGTACTGTCATAGTCGACTGTAATGAAAGTCCATAGTGCTCGTAGAATTTGTTCCTTAAACTCCCACTAATGTTAGAGCAAGGATGAAGAAGTTGGAGGTTACATAGATACTGTCCTCAATAGTTATGTACTGTGCTTTCAAATTGCTACTTGTACTGTGACACAACTTTCTGCTCAATCATTTTGTGTTAATCTTAAGGAGCATTGGTTACAGACTATGTCTTTCTTTCTTCATATAGTTGCTCCTTCCAAATCCAAGAGACCATCAAGGAGGAGGGAGCTGGCTCGAATGGCCCGGCAACGGAGGCTGGATGCCACTGTCGCTGAATATCGGCGGCTGGTGGCCCTGGAGGAGGAGGAGACGCAGTCTGGTACTACAACAACATCCACTGGGACAGCTGCATCCTCCTCCGTGCGGGCTGCTAGCAGGCACAGTGCTCCAGCGGTACGGAGCCGGGCTACCAAAGCCAAACGCCACCGCCGAGCAGCAAAGACAGCAGCTGCCCCCCACAGGATTTGCAAGGCACGCCGGCGCCGCTTATCCCTCAGACTGTCCTACCTGGAGCAGGAGGTCCTAAACTATAAGAACTTGGTGGAGGGCCTCCGCTTCGAACATGCCACCCTCTGCAAGGAGCATTATTCCCTGGCTGCTAAAGTCAACAGCACCCTGTCGTAGTGTCCCTTGCCCTTTTTTTAGAGACTTTTGGGGGGTGGGAATTGGGAGTTGGGTTTTTTGGGGACTTTTGAAGGACAATCGTTGGGGTTAGGGAGGGTCTTGCGGGAGATTATTTTGTTAAGGCTATAAAAATATACTTTTTGAAACTTTATCTGACCATACCTGTTTTTTACTGCTTTTGAGTCTGGTGGGTGGGGGTTTAACAGTAAGTTTGTTTTCCTGAATAGTCCTGGGACTTTAGTAGTACTACCGTCAATCTCTCGTCTCTCCTAATAGTCCATTTTACTACCTCGGCTCCAACCAATTGCTTATCTTACCTGTAATTTCTGTTTGAAAGTAGGGCTAGGCCCAGGGCTTGCTCCACGGGAAATGGCGATTAAGGTTGCAATCCAGGGCGGATGAAATTTCCTCCTCATTGCGGTGGTACTAGTGGTGTGACACAGTGGCAGTTGCATGGCTATGGGAAAAAAGAAAATGAAACCTGGTTTGTCCTTACAGTAGCATTACAATGGTACGATAGAGAATATAGCAGGTGACAGTACACTAGACTACAACAGTGCCACAATGTAGCCTAACAAATGGTAAAGTATTGATAGTATAACTTGTACTTGTGTAGGATTTCTTTGACATTGGCTACTTCTACAAGAAATAGTACTGAGCTGAGTAAGTCTAGAATATATCCTCGGATTCCTTCACCAGCCTGTTGCTATGACCTTATCCTCCCCAGCAGGTGTGTGGAATTATTGATGTCATTTAGTCACACATCAAGCAAAACCACACAGCCCGGGGGAAGAGGGTTAGGGTTTGTAAAATGGATGGGAATGGGGGTTTCTTTTTGGGTAGGTTTTGTTGAGAGAAAAAAAATAAAAGCACAGCATGGACAAACAATAATTGAACATAAGGAAATGTTTGGGTACAAAGCTAACCATAAATCTTTTACGTGACATAAAATAAGTGCATGCACTACTGAATGCATTGTTACTGAAAAGTAAGTAGTACTTTCGACAACCGTGAATGACAGAATGCAACAGTACAGGGCTACATTAAATTAGGTTTAACAAATAGCCGAAGTAAAACCTATAGAATGGCTGTAGGGATCAATTTAGAAGCAGAGAGAGATCCAAGAAATGCAGTCACACACACTCATAGAAGAAAAGATCGGATACTGTATCTGTATTGTTGTAGTTGTCCTGTTGAATTTGGTAAGTAAGTTGCATGCAGCAAACAATTCCTCTTATTAGCCGCACTCCTCCATTCCAGCTGACGTTTCGTCCATCAATGTTGGTGACCAGAAGACACCCTGTCCACTGCCTGCCTGGCGGATGCTGAATTGCGGCTCGCTAATGTGAAGCCTGACTCCATCCTTTTTTCTCCATTGCACAGACTGAAACCCGGCCTGTAATTATTGAACGAAAAACAGCACTGATAAATAAATATAAGGTATGTACGCTGTGCAGTGCAAAAAGTCACACTTTGATTTTCCTAATAGACAGTACAACATTTTTGAAAGTGCGTACTCTATCTGAGTCACCTTTTCAAGGATAAATAAGTATGGGCAAATTAATTTAGCAAATATTTCCCCTCAAGCTAGGTGTACTGTAAACTGTGTTTTAGAACAAAATTAGACCTTCCCAGCAGTGCTTCCACCCAGACCCTTTCTAAAGCCAGTTGCAAAAATGTAGAAGACCCCCAATCAGATCTCAAAAAACGAGGCCTAGCAGAAAACTGGTGACAAAACGTACTTCGAAAGTAAAAGTAGGCCCAAATACCCCCTTACCCTCCGTGGATTGTATTCAAACCACTTGCAAGCAAGCAAAAGTATCCAGAGCCAGCATCGCTCCAAGACTCGAAAACCCCCCCACGCAAACACATGCAATAGAAATACTGCTAAGTGCTAACCCTAATGAACCCTAAGTTAAGAATAGTGGCAGAGGCTTTCTTTAACTATGCCAAATCCCCCCTTTCCCACCATGGATTTTCTTCAAATGACTTGCAACCAAAATTACACATTCTCACGAGTGCTCTAAGACCCCAGAACTCAGTTGCAAAAATCTAGAACACCCCGAAACACATGCAATCCTGCTGCTAGGGCTAACCCTAACGAACCCTAAGTTACAAAAAGTGCCAAAAGGCTTTTCCTTATGGATTTTGTCCCAACCACTGCTATCCGGTATTAGACCTTCCAAGGAATGCCCCAAGACCCGCCAACCCACCCGCCAAAAAGCACAACACCCCCAAACAGCCCAAAAGCAAAATCTCATACTTACAATATTTCTCGGCCTTCGGTCCAAACGCGCTGTGCAGCTAGGCCATAACTCCAGTTGTCCACTACGGATTTCCTGAAAAGCAAATGCAATCAAGATTAGAGTGTCCCAGCAGTGCTCCCAGACCCCAAAACTCACCCACAAACACCCGGAAAACCCCCCCAAAGAGCACCTCAAAGGCAAGCAAGTCAGCAAAAACACAAAAAAAATTTGCCTCCGATTTGGTCCAAACCACTTTTATCCGGTATTAGAGCTTCCCAGAAATTGCCCCAGAGCCGTCAACCCAGGAGAAAACGAGTATAAGACACCCAAACAGCCAAAGAGCAAAAGTACAAAAATGGGGACTTAGTCATTATTTTGCCAATTTCCCAAATCACTCCACGCGCGCTCTGCAGCTAGGCCCTAACTCCCCTCTGCCACCATGGATTTGCTTCAAACCTCTTACAAACTAAAGTATCCATAGCCAGCAGTGCTCCCAGACCCCGAAACCCACCCACAAGCACCAGGTAGCCCCCCAAACAGGCCCCTGGAAACGCTACATTGAGCAAAATGTCAGAAATAGCACAAAAAAAATCAGCGTGGATTTTGTCCCAACCACTTCTATCCGGTATTAGACCTTCCCAGGAATGCCCCAAGACCCGCCAACCCACCCGCCAAAAAGCACAACACCCCCAAACAGCCCAAAAGCAAAATCTCATACTTACAATATTTCTCGGACTTCGGTCCAAACGTGCTGTGCAGCTAGGTCATAACTCCAGTTTTCCACCACGGATTTCCTGAAAAGCAAATGCAATCAAGTTTAGAGTGTCCCAGCAGTGCTCCCAGACCCCAAAACTCACCCACAAACACCCGGAACCCCCTAAAGAGCACCTCAAAGGCAAGCAAGTCAGCAAAAACACAAAAATATTCCCGCCTCCGATTTGGTCCAAACCACTTTTATCCGGTATTAGAGCTTCCCAGCAATGGCCCCAGAGCCGTCAACCCAGGAGAAAACGAATAAAAGACCCCCAAACAGCCAAAAAGCAAAAGTACAAAAATGGGGACCTAGTCATTTTTTTGCCAATTTCCCAAATCACTCCGCGCGCGCTCTGCAGCTAGGCCCTAACTCCCCTCTGCCACCATGGATTTGCTTCAAACCTCTTGCAAACTAAAGTATCCATAGCCAGCAGTGCTCCCAGACCCCGAAACCCACCCACAAACACCAGGAAGCCCCCAAACAGGCCCCCGGAAACGCTATATTGAGCAAAATGTCAAAAATAGCAAAATAAAAATCAGCGTGGATTTTGTCCCAACCACTTCTATCCGGTATTAGATCTTCCCAGGAATGCCCCAAGACCCGCCAACCCACCCGCCAAAAATAACAACACCCCCAAACAGCCCAAAAGCAAAATCTCATACTTAAAATATTTCTCGGCCTTCGGTCCAAACGTGCTGTGCAGCTAGGCCATAACTCCAGTTTTCCACCACGGATTTACTGAAAAGCAAATGCAATCAAGATTAAAGTGTCCCAGCAGTGCTCCCAGACCCCAAAACTGACCCACAAACACCAGGAACCCCCCCAAAGAGCACCTCAAAGGCAAGCAAGTCAGCAAAAACACAAAAAAATGTCCGCCTCCGATTTGGTCCAAACCACTTTTATCCGGTATTAGAGCTTCCCAGCAATGGCCCCAGAGCCGTCAACCCATGAGAAAACGAGTAGAAGACCCCCAAACAGCCAAAGAGCAAAAGTACAAAAAGGGGGACCAAGTCATTTTTTCCCAAATTTCCCAAATCACTCCGCGCGCGCTCTGCAGCTAGGCCCTAACTCCCCTCTGCCACCATGGATTTGCTTCAAACCTCTTGCAAAGTAAAGTATCCATAGCCAGCAGTGCTCCCAGACCCCGAAACCCACCCACAAACACCAGGAAGCCCCCCAAACAGGCCCCTGGAAACGCTACATTGAGCAAAATGTCAGAAATAGCAAAAAAAGAATTAGCGTGGATTTTGTCCTAACCACTTCTATCCGGTATTAGACCTTCCCAGGAATGCCCCAAGACCCGCCAACCCACCCGCCAAAAAGCACAACACCCCCAAACAGCCCAAAAGCAAAATCTCATACTTACAATATTTCTCGGCCTTCGGTCCAAACGCGCTGTGCAGCTAGGCCATAACTCCAGTTTTCCACCACGGATTTCCTGAAAAGCAAATGCAATCAAGATTAGAGTGTCCCAGCAGTGCTCCCAGACCCCAAAACTCACCCACAAACACCCAGAACCCCCCCAAAGAGCACCTCACAGGCAAGCAAGTCAGCAAAAACACACAAAAATTTCCACCTCCGATGTGGTCCAAACCACTTTTATCCGGTATTAGAGCTTCCCAGCAATGGCCCCAGAGCTGTCAACTCACCCGCAAAGAAGTAGAACACCCCCATAATTGCTGAGCCTTTCTTCATTGGGCGTAAACCAGCACTCTGCTTTGATGGAAATAGGAGTCTGGAGGAGGAGGATAGAGGAGCATGTTCTTCTGAACTTGTGAACCTGAGGAATGCAGACTGCGGCACCTTCAAATCAATAAGCAAGCAAGTGAAGACAGTTCTGCTGATGGGCTTGTTTTTGTGATTAGGTGATTAAAGTTTGAATTATATTAACTGTGCACAACAAAGAAAGACAGACACACAGGAATAAAAGTGAATAAGGATGAAAAAGAAAGTTATTGATTCATTGTCTCATTTTCAGGGCTCGGTGTCAGGGTCCATGAATAAGAATAAGGCTTCGTCATCATACTCTGCGAATTCAGGCAGGGTGAGCTCAGTGTCACTTGACAGAGAAGAAATTCCCTCATCTACGTTGCTGTCCACCTCACCTTCATCCGGCGTGCTTTCTCGTACTCTGTAATCTGGTGGTATGAGGTGCTGATTCATCTTGATCATTGTTAACCTCTCCACATTTTTGGGCGAGAGGCGGCTCCGTTTGGAAGTTACAATGCCACCAGCAGCACTGAAAACACGTTCGGAAGACACTCTTGCGAGTGGGCAAGACAAGTAGTTTAAAGCCAGGTTGGAGAGCTGTGGCCACAATTCTTTTTTCCCATGCCAATACGCCAATGGGTCAGCATTAACATAGTCCTCTGTTGAGTCATTCAGATAGTCCTTCACCATCGACTCAGGGTCCTCCTCCAAGGTTCCTCCACTTTGCTTAGCTGTTGCTGTGACCTTTTGAGAACCAAACCCAAGCCGAGCTAGCCAATAGTCTTCAGCCTCCAATGTTACTGTTGTGTCTGGTGCAGATGATCCGGTTGCCGGTGTCTTTAACGGCTGAGAGGTCACTTGTGCCACAGGTGCAGAAGTGGATTGTTTTGACTGGGGATGGCCTGCTGATGCTGATGTACTGCCTTTTCCTTCAATTTTCTGCCATTCTCTTTCAAACCTCTTGGCTGAGAAGGCTAGCCACTGTTTGTACTTTGTAACATCTTCATCAGCAAAATGAAAGAATGCTCGGCCTGCCAGCGCCTTTTTGTAGCGTGGATCCAGAATAGTAGCACAAATGTAATGCTGGTTTGAGTGGATCATTTTAAGACATTCATCACCTTGTAGGCGCTCTAATAATTTCTCCGCCAAAACAAAAGGGTCTTGGTTTTTTTCATCTTTTTGAAACACAGAACACACCTCCTTCAGTTGGCGCTCCAGCATGTACAACAATGGGATTGCTTTTCCCAAATTACAGTCCTCCTTGCTGACTGCACGCGTGAAGACCTCAAAAGGACGAAGCATGCGTGTCAGGCTTTTAACTATGTCCCATTGCGCCACACCCATCCTCAGGTCCTTCTGAGCTGTACCCTGTGTTAGGAAATAGTAATCAAGTACCGTATACTGCTCATACAGACGCTCAAGCATGTAGAAGGTTGAGTTCCAATGTGTTGCCACCTCCTAGATGAGTGCTTTCACTGGCATTCGACGTTCATGTAGCAGGTTCCTCAGATGCTTCCGGGCCTTAAAAGAATGGCTGAAATGGTTGCACATTTTTCGACAGGTGTCCACTTCCCCGTACTCTGCACTGTCTTTATCACTCAAGAATTTTTTGACAACCAGGTTTATACAGTGCGCCAAACACGGCACTCTGAAATAGTCACCCAGCTGCATGGCCTTAACTATATTGGCGCCATTATCCGTGGAAACATAACCAACCTGGCGTTTTTTTGGGGACAGCCAGTCAAGGACCTTTGTGTTAAACACATCCAAAATGTTTTGTTCTGTGTGACGTTTCTCCAAACCAAACATGGCTAGTGTTGCATGTTTCCGAGCAGCTTTAAAACCTTGGTCTGGGTCAACACCTGCGTTTAGCTTTGCTTTAACCCCTGAAAAAGAGACCCAGTGTGCAGTGATGCACACGTAATCAGCGCCTGCGCCACTGGTCCACATGTCTGTTGTCAGATGTATAGTGTGAACAGCACTCTTCTGCAAAGCTGCCCCAATCACCTCCAGAACATCTTCATGTAGTGCTGGAACCGCAACTCTGGCAAAATAGAACCGGCTAGGAACCTTCCATTTAGGGCAGAGCGCTGCCACTAATTCTAGAAAACCAACCCCTTCTACAAAAGAAAAAGGGCGAAGGTCCAGAGCTAGCAATTTAGCCAGCCTAGTGTTATACAGATGTGTCAGTGGGTGGTTGCGTTCATATTGCGCTTCTGTAAACAACATCTTTTTAATGTTGCCCTGGACCAAGCATTTACGGGATAATGATGATGATGATATCTTCGACCCAGTTACGCTCGCTGATGAACTTTTTCGCATTGGTGTCTCACTCTCTCCGACACTCTTAGTGTGGCTCACATGGGGTGTGCTGCTGACAGGGGTACTGGGTGTAAGTGAAGTGTTTGACACGTCTTCTTCCTCCTCGTCATCATCAGATGATAAATCAACGTTTTCATTACGTGCAATTAGGGCTTCCTTGATCGCCTGTAGGTGCGCAAACCATTGGACAGCGTGCTGTCTCTTAAGATGACCTCTCTGGCCTCCGGTACCATAGTTGGTACCAAACTTACCACGACTAACTGCAACCTTACAAATGCTACAAATGGCGAAGTTTTCCCTTTTTGGGCAAACACTAAAGAAGTCCCAAGCTGGGGACTTGAATTGTCTGTGGGGGCCGGAGGAGGCGGCGATACTGGTGGCGGTGGTCTTGCTGCTAATGCCAGATGAAGTGGAGGATGTGGATTGCCGAACTTTAGTACGTTGTGCACTTTCACCACCACTAATTGAGGTCGAGGTGGATGGAGGTCCCTTCCGGCGAGGAAGAAATATGGAAGCGGTACGTGTTGGTGTACTAGTTAACTCCAATGATTGTTGTGTTTCCATTGCCTCCTTGTCGACATCATCATCACGCTCAGCAGCTTCTCGGGCTAGGGTCAAAATGTCTCTTTGCTGCATGCCTGCTGGGGCTGCAGTGACCTTTATGATGACTGGGTCGTCGCCGTGAGAGCCTTCATCAGCAGCAGTATCCGCCACTTCTTGTTGAGCCTCATCACTCTCCATAACTATGAGTTTTTCGATGACCTTCCTTTTACGCTTAAGTACCTTTGTCAGATCATGGTGTGCCTCACTCTCAGACGGCCGTGGTGGTTCCCAATCTTCATCCATATCATCAGAAGGAGGTGGGCTTGAAGAAGATGTAGACACCCCCCTTGATCTTTTCCTTGCTAGGGATGTGGAAGACAATGAATGATCATCAGGAGGAGTGGCTTCCTCAAATGATACCTCAGCTTGATTGTCGATTTCCTGATGTGCCCCTACTTTGGGAGGAACAACTATTGTGGGCACTTGTGACCCTCCATGCACCTCTGCTTGCGCATCTCCTTGCGCTGCCTCTCCTTCCACATGTACTTGGGCTTCTACTTGCACATGTGGTTGTTGTTGCGGCTGTGGTTGTTCAACACTCGTCAGATGAGTTACAAAAACCTGTGTTGATTCAGGGACATTGCTGCTACTTTCTTGCGATGAGCCAACATCACTGGTCGATGGTGATTGAACAACTAGACTAAGTTCCTCTGCAGCACTCAAGGGCTTGGACTTAAGTTTGCGTGGTGGTGGTGGTGGCACTGAGCCCAATGGAGCGGGGGTGCTGCTCCCAGCTTGGTCCCAAGCAGATCCCGCTGCTGCTGCAGGCGTACTTTTTTTTTACTCCAAAAAAACGTGGCTGGTGGCACACCAGCCTCCTTGGTAACTTACTTCTTCTGCTCCTTACTGGCAACTTTCTTGCTAGAGGAGCTACGGAGGCATAAGGAAACAAGGATTCCCCTGTGTTTTTTTAAAAGCAAAGGAACAAAGCAAATGGATATAATGGATTGAAACACAAAAGAGTGAAGAAAATAGAAGACGTTTGATTAAAATTGAAGAATAACATAATAGAGTTGAATACGAATTTAATTCATTAAATTCATTAATAAAAGGTTGTGCAGCTATATGGAGACCAAAATGTGTCTCCTTTGCGTTTTTTTCTTTTGAACTCTTTTTGGGGCCATCTTCTTCAGAGCAGGTCAGAACAGTAGGCCGCAGATGCACGAGTTGCAGAGTTGTCTGTGGCCAGATGTGACGTCGTGTGACATTATGCTGCACACACACACACCGCTGCAGGACTTCTTCCTGGCACTGGTGGTTCTCTTGAGTCTTGTGCACCTAAAAGCAATGGAAGACAGAGGAACATCAGTTCAGTTATACACCCCAAAAAAATCGAAAAAACACAGAAAAATCAGCACAATCTCATGCCCTCCATGATGTTTAAATTCAAGACACCCCACAGAAAGACTAGGCACATGCACCACTCACTATCCCTGATGAAAAGGCCACAACAACAGGCCAAAAACACGAAAATCACTGAAAAATCAGCACAATCCCAAGCCCTCCATGATGTTTAAATTCAAGACAACCCACAGAAAGACTTGGCCTATAGACCACTCAGTACCCCTGGGCATAAAAGTTGAAAGCTAGGCAAAATGGTTGCAGACCTAACAACACTGCCTGCATTCAAAATGGCCCCCTTCCTCCCAGCACATGGCCTGCCTGTACCAGCACGCAAAATGGCCCCCACCCACATGGCCTGTCCCCATGAACACCCAAAAAATTGAAAAACACAGAAAAATCAGCAAAATCCCAAGCCATCCAGGCCCTCCATGATGTTTAAATTCAAGACACCCCACAGAAAGACTAGGCCCATGCAACATTCACTACCCCTGGGCATAAAAAGCCACAACAACAGGCCAAAAAAACGAAAATCACAGAAAAATCAGCATAATCCCAAACCATCCAGGCCCTCTATGATGTTTAAATTCAAGACACCCCACAGAAAGACTAGGCCCATGCAACACTCACTACCCCTGGGCATAAAGGTTGAAAACTATGCAAAATGGTTGCAGGCCTAACAACACTGACTGCATTCAAAATGGCCATTTGCCTCCCAGCACATGGCCTGCCTGTACCAGCACTCAAAATGGCCCCCACCCACATGGCCTGTCCCCATGAACACCCCAAAAAATCGAAAAACACAGAAAAATCAGCACAATCTCAAGCCATCCAGGCCCTCCATGATGTTTAAATTCAAGACACCCCACAGAAAGACTAGGCCCATGCAACGCTCACTACCCCTGGTGAAAAGGCCACAACAACAGGCCAAAAAACCGAAAATCACAGAAAAATCAGCACAATCCCAAACCATCCAGGCCATCCATGATGTTTAAATTCAAGACACCCCACAGAAAGACTAGGCCCATGCAACACTCACTACCCCTGGGCATAAAGGTTGAAAACTAGGCAAAATGGTTGCAGGCCTAACAACACTGACTGCATTCAAAATGGCCACTTGCCTCCCAGCACATGGCCTGCCTGTACCAGCACTCAAAATGGCCCCCACCCACATGGCCTGTCCGCATGAACACCCCAAAAAATCGAAAAACACAGAAAAATCAGCACAATCCCAAGCCATCCAGGCCCTCCATGATGTTTAAATTCAAGACACCCCACAGAAAGACTAGGCCCATGCAACACTCACTACCCCTGGTGAAAAGGCCACAACAATAGGCCAAAAAAACGAAAATCACAGAAAAATCAGCACAATCCCAAACCATACAGGCCCTCCATGATGTTTAAATTCAAGACACCCCACAGAAAGACTAGGCCCATGCAACACTCACTACCCCAGGTGAAAAGGCCACAACAACAGGCCAAAAAAAACGAAAATCACAGAAAAATCAGCACAATCACAAACCATCCAGGCCCTCCATGATGTTTAAATTCAAGACACCCCACAGAAAGGCTTGGCCCATGCAACACTCACTACCCCTGGGCATAAAGGTTGAAAATTGGGCAAAATGGTTGCAGGCCTAACAACACTGACTGCATTCAAAATGGCCACTTGCCTCCCAGCACATGGCCTGCCTGTACCAGCACTCAAAATGGCCCCCACCCACATGG
Source organism: Lissotriton vulgaris (assembly GCF_964263255.1). Classification (NCBI taxonomy): domain Eukaryota; kingdom Metazoa; phylum Chordata; class Amphibia; order Caudata; family Salamandridae; genus Lissotriton; species Lissotriton vulgaris. Next base: position 11,082,241 of record NC_141697.1, read on the forward strand.
CCTGTCCCCATGAACACCCAAAAAATCGAAAAACACAAAAAAATCAGCAAAATCCCAAGCCATCCAGGCCCTCCATGATGTTTAAATTCAAGACACCCCACAGAAAGACTAGGCCCATGCAACACTCACTACCCCTGGTGAAAAGGCCACAACAACAGGCCAAAAAAACGAAAATCACAGAAAAATCAGCACAATCCCAAACCATACAGGCCCTCCATGATGTTTAAATTCAAGACACCCCACAGAAAGACTAGGCCCATGCAACACTCACTACCCCTGGGCATAAAAAGCCACAACAACAGGCCAAAAAAATGAAAATCACAGAAAAATCAGCATAATCCCAAACCATCCAGGCCCTCCATGATGTTTAAATTCAAGACACCCCACAGAAAGACTAGGCCCATGCAACACTCACTACCCCTGGGCATAAAGGTTGAAAACTATGCAAAATGGTTGCAGGCCTAACAACACGGACTGTATTCAAAATGGCCATTTGCCTCCCAGCACATGGCCTGCCTGTACCAGCACTCAAAATGGCCCCCACCCACATGGCCTGTCCCAATGAACACCCCAAAAAATCGAAAAACACAGAAAAATCAGCACAATCTCAAGCCATCCAGGCCCTCCATGATGTTTAAATTCAAGACACCCCACAGAAAGACTAGGCCCATGCAACGCTCACTACCCCTGGTAAAAAGGCCACAATAACAGGCCAAAAAACCGAAAATCACAGAAAAATCAGCACAATCCCAAACCATCCAGGAACTCCATGATGTTTAAATTCAAGACACCCCACAGAAAGACTAGGCAAATGCAACACTCACTACCCCTGGTGAAAAGGCCACAACAACATGCCAAAAAAAACGAAAATCACAGAAAAATCAGCACAATCCCAAACCATCCAGGCCCTCCATGATGTTTAAATTCAAGACACCCCACAGAAAGACTAGGCCCATGCAACACTCACTACCCCTGGGCATAAAGGTTGAAAACTAGGCAAAATGGTTTCAGGCCTAACAACACTGACTGCATTCAAAATGGCCACTTGCCTCCCAGCACATGGCATGCCTGTACAAGCACTCAAAATGGCCCCCACCCACATGGCCTGTCCGCATGAACACCCCAAAAAATCAAAAAACACAGAAAAATCAGCACAATCCCAAGCCATCCAGGCCCTCCATGATGTTTAAATTCAAGACACCCCACAGGAAGACTAGGCCCATGCAACACTCACTACCCCTGGTGAAAAGGCCACAACAATAGGCCAAAAAAACGAAAATCGCAGAAAAATCAGGACAATCCCAAACCATTCAGGCCCTCCATGATGTTTAAATTCAAGACACCCCACAGAAAGACTAGGCCCATGCAACACTCAATACCCCTGGGCATAAAAAGCCACAACAACAGGCCAAAAAAACGAAAATCACAGAAAAATCAGCACAATCCCAAACCATCCAGGCCCTCCATGATGTTTAAATTCAAGACAACCCACAGAAAGACTAGGCCCATGCAACACTCACTACCCCTGGGCATAAAGGTTGAAAACTAGGCAAAATGGTTGCATGCCTAACAACACTGACAGCATTCAAAATGGCCACTTGTCTCCCAGCACATGGCCTGCCTGTACCAGCACTCAAAATGGCCCCCACCCACATGGCCTGTCCCCATGAAAACCCCCAAAAATCAAAAAACACAGAAAAATCAGCACGATCCCAAGCCATCCAGGCCCTCCATGATGTTTAAATTCAAGACACCCCACAGAAAGACTAGGCCCATGCAACACTCACTACCCCTGGTGAAAAGGCCACAACAATAGGCCAAAAAAACGAAAATCGCAGAAATATCAGCACAATCCCAAACCATCCAGGCCCTCCATGATGTTTAAATTCAAGACACCGCACAGAAAGACTAGGCCCATGCAACACTCACTACCCCTGGGCATAAAAAGCCACAACAACAGGCCAAAAAATGAAAATCACTGAAAAATCAGCACAATCCCAAACCATCCAGGCCCTACATGATGTTTAAATTCAAGACACCCCACAGAAAGACTAGGCCCATGCAACACTCACTACCCCTGGTGAAAAGGCCACAACAATAGGCCAAAAAAACGAAAATCGCAGAAAAATCAGCACAATCCCAAACCATCCAGGCCCTCCATGATGTTTAAATTCAAGACACCCCACAGAAAGACTAGGCCCATGCAACACTCACTACCCCTGGGCATAAAAAGCCACAACAACAGGCCAAAAAAACGAAAATCACAGAAAAATCAGCACAATCCCAAACCATCCAGGCCCTCCATGATGTTTAAATTCAAGACAACCCACAGAAAGACTAGGCCCATGCAACACTCACTACCCCTGGGCATAAAGGTTGTAAACTAGGCAAAATGGCTGCATGCCTAACAACACTGACAGCATTCAAAATGGCCACTTGCCTCCCAGCACATGGCCTGCCTGTACCAGCACTCAAAATGGCCCCCACCCACATGGCCTGTCCCCATGAACACCCCCAAAAATCAAAAAACACAGAAAAATCAGCACAATCCCAAGCCATCCAGGCCCTCCATGATGTTTAAATTCAAGACACCCCACAGAAAGACTAGGCCCATGCAACACTCACTACCCCTGGTGAAAAGGCCACAACAATAGGCCAAAAAAACGCAAATCACAGAAAAATCAGCACAATCCCAAACCATCCAGGCCCTCCATGATGTTTAAATTCAAGACACCCCACAGAAAGACTAGGCCCATGCAACACTCACTACCCCTGGGCATAAAGGTTGAAAACTAGGCAAAATGGTTGCAGGCCTAACAACACTGACTGCATTCAAAATGGCCACTTGCCTCCCAGCACATGGCCTGCCTGTACCAGCACTCAAAATGGCCCCCACCCACATGGCCTGTCCGCATGAACACCCCAAAAAATCGAAAAACACAGAAAAATCAGCACAATCCCAAGCCATCCAGGCCCTCCATGATGTTTAAATTCAAGACACCCCACAGAAAGACTAGGCCAATGCAACACTCACTACCCCTGGTGAAAAGGCCACAACAATAGGCCAAAAAAACGAAAATCACAGAAAAATCAGCACAATCCCAAACCATACAGGCCCTCCATGATGTTTAAATTCAAGACACCCCACAGAAAGACTAGGCCCATGCAACACTCACTACCCCTGGGCATAAAAAGCCACAACAACAGGCCAAAAAAACGAAAATCACAGAAAAATAAGCACAATCCCAAACCATCCAGGCCCTCCATGATGTTTAAATTCAAGACAACCCACAGAAAGACTAGGCCCATGCAACACTCACTACCCCTGGGCATAAAGGTTGAAAACTAGGCAAAATGGTTGCATGCCTAACAACACTGACAGCATTAAAAATGGTCACTTGCCTCCCAGCACATGGCCTGCCTGTACCAGCACTCAAAATGGCCCCCACCCACATGGCCTGTCCCCATGAACACCCCCAAAAATAAAAAAACACAGAAAAATCAGCACAATCCCAAGCCATCCAGGCCCTCCATGATGTTTAAATTCAAGACACCCCACAGAAAGACTAGGCCCATGCAACACTCACTACCCCAGGTGAAAAGGCCACAACAACAGGCCAAAAAAAACGAAAATCACAGAAAAATCAGCACAATCACAAACCATCCAGGCCCTCCATGATGTTTAAATTCAAGACACCCCACAGAAAGACTTGGCCCATGCAACACTCACTACCCCTGGGCATAAAGGTTGAAAATTGGGCAAAATGGTTGCAGGCCTAACAACACTGACTGCATTCAAAATGGCCACTAGCCTCCCAGCACATGGCCTGCCTGTACCAGCACTCAAAATGGCCCCCACCCACATGGCCTGTCCCCATGAACACCCAAAAAATCGAAAAACACAAAAAAATCAGCAAAATCCCAAGCCATCCAGGCCCTCCATGATGTTTAAATTCAAGACACCCCACAGAAAGACTAGGCCCATGAAACACTCACTACCCCTGTTGAAAAGGCCACAACAACAGGCCAAAAAAACGAAAATCACAGACAAATCAGCACAATCCCAAACCATACAGGCCCTCCATGATGTTTAAATTCAAGACACCCCACAGAAAGACTAGGCCCATGCAACACTCACTACCCCTGGGCATAAAAAGCCACAACAACAGGCCAAAAAAATGAAAATCACAGAAAAATCAGCATAATCCCAAACCATCCAGGCCCTCCATGATGTTTAAATTCAAGACACCCCACAGAAAGACTAGGCCCATGCAACACTCACTACCCCTGGGCATAAAGGTTGAAAACTAGGCAAAATGGTTGCAGGCCTAACAACACTGACTGCATTCAAAATGGCCACTTGCCTCCCAGCACATGGCCTGCCTGTACCAGCACTCAAAATGGCCCCCACCCACATGGCCTGTTCCCATGAACACCCCAAAAAATCGAAAAACACAGAAAAATCAGCACAATCTCAAGCCATCTCGGCCCTCCATGATGTTTAAATTCAAGACACCACACAGAAAGACTAGGCCCATGCAACGCTCACTACCCCTGGTGAAAAGGCCACAACAACAGGCCAAAAAACCGAAAATCACAGAAAAATCAGCACAATCCCAAACCATCCTGGCGCTCCATGATGTTTAAATTCAAGACACCCCACAGAAAGACTAGGCAAATGCAACACTCACTACCCCTGGTGAAAAGGCCACAACAACATGCCAAAAAAACGAAAATCACAGAAAAATCAGCACAATCCCAAACCATCCAGGCCCTCCATGATGTTTAAATTCAAGACACCCCACAGAAAGACTAGGCCCATGCAACACTCACTACCCCTGGGCATAAAGGTTGAAAACTAGGCAAAATGGTTGCAGGCCTAACAACACTGACTGCATTCAAAATGGCCACTTGCCTCCCAGCACATGGCATGCCTGTACAAGCACTCAAAATGGCCCCCACCCACATGGCCTGTCCCCATGAACACCCCCAAAAATCAAAAAACACAGAAAAATCAGCACGATCCCAAGCCATCCAGGCCCTCCATGATGTTTAAATTCAAGACACCCCACAGAAAGACTAGGCCCATGCAACACTCACTACCCCTGGTGAAAAGGCCACAACAATAGGCCAAAAAAACGAAAATCGCAGAAAAATCAGCACAATCCCAAACCATCCAGGCCCTCCATGATGTTTAAATTCAAGACACCGCACAGAAAGACTAGGCCCATGCAACACTCACTACCCCTGGGCATAAAAAGCCACAACAACAGGCCAAAAAATGAAAATCACAGAAAAATCAGCATAATCCCAAACCATCCAGGCCCTACATGATGTTTAAATTCAAGACACCCCACAGAAAGACTAGGCCCATGCAACACTCACTACCCCTGGTGAAAAGGCCACAACAATAGGCCAAAAAAACGAAAATCGCAGAAAAATCAGCACAATCCCAAACCATCCAGGCCCTCCATGATGTTTAAATTCAAGACACCCCACAGAAAGACTAGGCCCATGCAACACTCACTACCCCTGGGCATAAAAAGCCACAACAACAGGCCAAAAAAACGAAAATCACAGAAAAATCAGCACAATCCCAAACCATCCAGGCCCTCCATGATGTTTAAATTCAAGACAACCCACAGAAAGACTAGGCCCATGCAACACTCACTACCCCTGGGCATAAAGGTTGTAAACTAGGCAAAATGGCTGCATGCCTAACAACACTGACAGCATTCAAAATGGCCACTTGCCTCCCAGCACATGGCCTGCCTGTACCAGCACTCAAAATGGCCCCCACCCACATGGCCTGTCCCCATGAACACCCCCAAAAATCAAAAAACACAGAAAAATCAGCACAATCCCAAGCCATCCAGGCCCTCCATGATGTTTAAATTCAAGACACCCCACAGAAAGACTAGGCCCATGCAACACTCACTACTCCTGGTGAAAAGGCCACAACAATAGGCCAAAAAAACGAAAATCACAGAAAAATCAGCACAATCCCAAACCATCCAGGCCCTCCATGATGTTTAAATTCAAGACACCCCACAGAAAGACTAGGCCCATGCAACACTCACTACCCCTGGGCATAAAGGTTGAAAACTAGGCAAAATGGTTGCAGGCCTAACAACACTGACTGCATTCAAAATGGCCACTTGCCTCCCAGCACATGGCCTGCCTGTACCAGCACTCAAAATGGCCCCCACCCACATGGCCTGTCCGCATGAACACCCCAAAAAATCGAAAAACACAGAAAAATCAGCACAATCCCAAGCCATCCAGGCCCTCCATGATGTTTAAATTCAAGACACCCCACAGAAAGACTAGGCCAATGCAACACTCACTACCCCTGGTGAAAAGGCCACAACAATAGGCCAAAAAAACGAAAATCACAGAAAAATCAGCACATCCCAAACCATACAGGCCCTCCATGATGTTTAAATTCAAGACACCCCACAGAAAGACTAGGCCCATGCAACACTCACTACCACTGGGCATAAAAAGCCACAACAACAGGCCAAAAAAACGAAAATCACAGAAAAATCAGCACAATCCCAAACCATCCAGGCCCTCCATGATGTTTAAATTCAAGACAACCCACAGAAAGACTAGGCCCATGCAACACTCACTACCCCTGGGCATAAAGGTTGAAAACTAGGCAAAATGGTTGCATGCCTAACAACACTGACAGCATTAAAAATGGTCACTTGCCTCCCAGCACATGGCCTGCCTGTACCAGCACTCAAAATGGCCCCCACCCACATGGCCTGTCCCCATGAACACCCCCAAAAATAAAAAAAACACAGAAAAATCAGCACAATCCCAAGCCATACAGACCCTTCATGATGTTTAAATTCAAGACACCCCACAGAAAGACTAGGCCCATGCAACACTCACTACCCCAGGTGAAAAGGCCACAACAACAGGCCAAAAAAAACGAAAATCACAGAAAAATCAGCACAATCACAAACCATCCAGGCCCTCCATGATGTTTAAATTCAAGACACCCCACAGAAAGACTTGGCCCATGCAACACTCACTACCCCTGGGCATAAAGGTTGAAAATTGGGCAAAATGGTTGCAGGCCTAACAACACTGACTGCATTCAAAATGGCCACTTGCCTCCCAGCACATGGCCTGCCTGTACCAGCACTCAAAATGGCCCCCACCCAAATGGCCTGTCCCCATGAACACCCAAAAAATCGAAAAACACAAAAAAATCAGCAAAATCCCAAGCCATCCAGGCCCTCCATGATGTTTAAATTCAAGACACCCCACAGAAAGACTAGGCCCATGCAACACTCACTACCCCTGGTGAAAAGGCCACAACAACAGGCCAAAAAAACGAAAATCACAGACAAATCAGCACAATCCCAAACCATACAGGCCCTCCATGATGTTTAAATTCAAGACACCCCACAGAAAGACTAGGCCCATGCAACACTCACTACCCCTGGGCATAAAAAGCCACAACAACAGGCCAAAAAAATGAAAATCACAGAAAAATCAGCATAATCCCAAACCATCCAGGCCCTCCATGATGTTTAAATTCAAGACACCCCACAGAAAGACTAGGCCCATGCAACACTCACTACCCCTGGGCATAAAGGTTGAAAACTAGGCAAAATGGTTGCAGGCCTAACAACACTGACTGCATTCAAAATGGCCACTTGCCTCCCAGCACATGGCCTGCCTGTACCAGCACTCAAAATGGCCCCCACCCACATGGCCTGTCCCCATGAACACCCCAAAAAATCGAAAAACACAGAAAAATCAGCACAATCTCAAGCCATCTAGGCCCTCCATGATGTTTAAATTCAAGACACCACACAGAAAGACTAGGCCCATGCAACGCTCACTACCCCTGGTGAAAAGGCCACAACAACAGGCCAAAAAACCGAAAATCACAGAAAAATCAGCACAATCCCAAACCATCCTGGCGCTCCATGATGTTTAAATTCAAGACACCCCACAGAAAGACTAGGCAAATGCAACACTCACTACCCCTGGTGAAAAGGCCACAACAACATGCCAAAAAAACGAAAATCACAGAAAAATCAGCACAATCCCAAACCATCCAGGCCCTCCATGATGTTTAAATTCAAGACACCCCACAGAAAGACTAGGCCCATGCAACACTCACTACCCCTGGGCATAAAGATTGAAAACTAGGCAAAATGGTTGCAGGCCTAACAACACTGACTGCATTCAAAATGGCCACTTGCCTCCCAGCACATGGCATGCCTGTACAAGCACTCAAAATGGCCCCCACCCACATGGCCTGTCCGCATGAACACCCCAAAAAATCGAAAAACACAGAAAAATCAGCACAATCCCAAGCCATCAAGGCCCTCCATGATGTTTAAATTCAAGACACCCCACAGAAAGACTAGGCCCATGCAACACTCACTACCCCTGGTGAAAAGGCCACAACAATAGGCCAAAAAAACGAAAATCGCAGAAAAATCAGCACAATCCCAAACCATCCAGGCCCTCCATGATGTTTAAATTCAAGACACCCCACAGAAAGACTAGGCCCATGCAACACTCACTACCCCTGGGCATAAAAAGCCACAACAACAGGCCAAAAAAACAAAAAACACAGAAAAATCAGCACAATCCCAAACCATCCAGGCCCTCCATGATGTTTAAATTCAAGACAACCCACAGAAAGACTAGGCCCATGCAACACTCACTACCCCTTGGCATAAAGGTTGAAAACTAGGCAAAATGGTTGCATGCCTAACAACACTGACAGATAAGCTAAATGTCCAGGTAGGAATCATTCAAAACAACCACTTTATGTTTATCAGTGTCACCTGAGTGATCACACAAATCAATGGAGTGACCCAAGGGTTTATATCAAAAATATATTCACTTTATTTTTGATTATGCAATTTAGATTTTTCTATACACGGAAAAAGTATCAAAACTGGCAACATACAGACTAACATAACATGTAAACTAAATGCTAGTCTACATACACCTACAGCATAGTGTGTGGCTACGTGCTCTAAACCACAGCAAAGTAAGTATATACACATAGAAATTCACAAATCAATTTGCACAGTGAATTATACAGTGTATTGCATGTCAGGTGTTAAGCGTCGACGTTTCGGTCCATGCTGGTCAAGTTGATCCGTCGGGCCATCTTCAGGACAAAAGACGTTGCACAGCAATGTCTAGTATAAACACAACAATAACAATAATAAACCCTGAGGCACACGGAGACCAATATCCAGCTTAGCACAGACCAACACAAAAAACCAACAAAGTGAAACAAATGACAAGTGACTACTAACAAGATTACACCAACTAAAACATTCAACCCATGCAACCAGTGAGCATGCGGGTTCAGCACTACATAAGGTGGTATATCTCTATGACTAATATTCCACATCTCGCCAGCTGAGTGTAATCTTTATTGAATGGCACAATTTGGCAACTCTTATTTGACTGCTTGTGCGCCTGTTTATACGGATGTATACGCTATCTGATTATTGATACCTTATTGCTCACTCATGGATACCTCCTCTCTATCCAACTGTGTAGGAATCACTAGCCCTAGGTGGCTGTTCTGAAATTTCCGATATGCACACGTTTTTATGTAATGTTTTATTGGAGTTGTATTTTTAAAGGGCGTTTTGCACTTTATTTTCGTTGTTATATGTGTTGGTTAGTTGGGTACCACACTTTATCCCATGGCCTCTGACTAGGCTAAGATGGCCGCCGCCGTAACGGGCCGCGCTGGCGTCACCAGTTTACTTAACCACGTGATGGTTCTGATGTCTGGGCGTCCCGAGTAGTTACCGGTGAACGAGCACGGACTTCGAAGAGCCGGCGCATTGCTGCTGATTAAGTAAGTTTTACACTGCTGCTCCGTTTCTGGAGCCCGTTCCGTGTTTCGAATCCTGATATGCCTGATTGTGCAGGCGTACACGCTAACGCTTCCCCACATTATTTGTATTTTAGATTACGTGGCGACATTTTGACATGTAAGTTGACTTCTGTTACTTGGTATATTGGTGCATGACTTTAGTGGCACTTGATTACCCGATTACAGGCATTATTGGGGATTAATGCTTTATGTTATATGTTTTAATTCATATACAGAACGACCTGTTGGGCGTTTTATTTCTCGTGAGTATTACTCAGACTTCTGGATATCAAGATGCCCTTGATTTAATTTAAAGTTATAGACACCCCCTTTCAATCATTGTTTCATCTGGTGTGTTTTCACTTGAGATTACACTCAGCTGGCGAGATGTGGAATATTAGTCATAGAGATATACCACCTTATGTAGTGCTGAACCCGCATGCTCACTGGTTGCATGGGTTGAATGTTTTAGTTGGTGTAATCTTGTTAGTAGTCACTTGTCATTTGTTTCACTTTGTTGGTTTTTTGTGTTGGTCTGTGCTAAGCTGGATATTGGTCTCCGTGTGCCTCAGGGTTTATTATTGTTATTGTTGTGTTTATACTAGACATTGCTGTGCAACGTCTTTTGTCCTGAAGATGGTCCGACGGATCAACTTGACCAGCATGGACCGAAACGTCGACGCTTAACACCTGACATGCAATACACTGTATAATTCACTGTGCAAATTGATTTGTGAATTTCTATGTGTATATACTTACTTTGCTGTGGTTTAGAGCACGTAGCCACACACTATGCTGTAGGTGTATGTAGACTAGCATTTAGTTTACATGTTATGTTAGTCTGTATGTTGCCAGTTTTGATACTTTTTCCGTGTATAGAAAAATCTAAATTGCATAATCAAAAATAAAGTGAATATATTTTTGATATAAACCCTTGGGTCACTCCATTGATTTGTGTGATCACTCAGGTGACACTGATAAACATAAAGTGGTTGTTTTGAATGATTCCTACCTGGACATTTAGCTTATCTATCTGATCTTACCCAGTCCCGGTGGGATTATTGGGTGGCTCTAATCTATATATTGTAACAACACTGACAGCATTCAAAATGGCCACTTGCCTCCCAGCACATGGCCTGCCTGTACCAGCACTCAAAATGGCCCCCACCCACATGGCCTGTCCCCATGAACACCCCCAAAAATCAAAAAACACAGAAAAATCAGCACAATCCCAAGCCATCCAGGCCCTCCATGATGTTTAAATTCAAGACACCCCACAGAAAGACTAGGCCCATGCAACACTCACTACCCCTGGTGAAAAGGCCACAACAATAGGCCAAAAAAACGAAAATCACAGAAAAATCAGCACAATCCCAAACCATCCAGGCCCTCCATCTTTTTTTTTTTTTTTAAATCTGTTTTATTGGTACACGTGGCATACAATTACATTTCTTGTGTGCATAATTCAAAGGGGAAACAACAATTGGAGTAGTCCGTACATCATCAATGCGAATGTTGGCGCCGGTAGAAAGTCAATAAATGCACTCACTGTTAAAAAGTACCATCCGTTATCTTGGGGCGGTCCCTGCATTCACCAAATCATTCGCTTCATTGCTTCTGTACAGTGTAATGCGCTCTGCCTGCCTTACTATGGTGCCAGACCTCACCCGTCAGGGCGGGCAGCCTGATGGCCAGCCGCGCCCCCGGTATTCGCGACCCACTGGTTAGTGATGTAGCAAGTTGTCCCTCAGTAGTGTGAATAACAAACCGGGCCCAGTTCCAGGCAACCTGCATATGTGTTGTGGTCGGCTAGGAGGTTCAGTAGTACGCCTCCGTGAGGCATAAGGTTGTGGCAGTGGCTTGCATGTGTGCTACACTCCTGTGTTTCGTCGCCGTATGTCGAAAGTGAAAGGTGTGGGTAGGAAAGGCAGATCCAGCGTGGACAACTGGGGGGTGTCCTTTGCCGTAAACGCCACCAATTCAAACTGGGTAAAACAGGAGAGTAGGTGAGGGTGTGAAGAATCCTATCTCGGAGTAAGGGGGGGGGGGGTGCTGCAGTGCTGGTTCTGCCTAGGCAGTGTCGGGTGTATAGTAGTCTCGCGGGGTGCTGGCCTTGAGTGTGTTCGGGGAGGAGGTACTAGTGGTGTGTGGTAGCTCTAGGTCTCGGGTGGGGGCACATCTGTGGGGCCGACTGGGTATGTGGGCTCCGCTGACTAGTGGGGGGGGGCAGGGCAAGGCGGGATGGGCGGAGGAATTAGGGGGGGGGGATGAAGAGGGAAAAAAAGGGGGGGGGGGGAAGGCTATGGGGGCGAGCGGAGGATTGCTGGGGTGGTATTTCATGTCCATGTATGTGTGGCTCCCGATACTCCTCTTTCTCACTACTCAGTCTGTGGTTCGGACCTGTCCCCCCCCTGTCTACTGGGGAGGAGCCATCTCCTTACAATATCCCTTTATCGTGGCAGGCCCTGGTGAATGCTCTCAGGAAGCCCTCCCATGTCTGGGCTATCGGTATGGCCCTCCGCCCCGCCGTCTCTTCCCTACGTAGCACCGTGCCCTCTGCGGTCGCCCAATAGATGAGGGAGGCGCCCCAATGTTTCGTCAGGGGCGGTTCCGCGGCTTTCCAGTGGCGGGTTATGAGTCTCTTGGCGGTTATCAGCCCCAGATCCCAGAACCTCTTGTGTGCTTTGTTATGCTTGGTCCTGGTTAGGAGGCCCAGCACACAGGTGTCCCAGTCGTGACGTAGGCCCAGCGCAGTCCCTTTTGTCAACAGCGTGTTGACATCATGCCAGTACGTCCGGAGCTTGGGACATGCCCACAGCATATGCAGGAGATCCGCATCTAGGAGCGCGCATCGCGGGCATTTGGAGGTATTCAAACCAAAGTAGCGGTTAATCTTGTCCAGGGACAGGTATGCCCTATGCATGATATAGAACTGTATGATTCTGAATCTCGAATTGCGGGGAACGTGTTGCGGCCCTCTAGGATCCTCTCCCACTCTTTATCCGACCAGTCCCTCCCCCTGTCTGTGGTCCACCTGTCCCTGAGCGACTGAAGGGAGGCCGTTGTGTGGGACCTCAGCGCCTGCGTTAGCCAGTGCACAACGTGCGACCCTGCCCCCATCACGTGCAGGTATTGTATTAAGAGGTGGGTCTCGGGTTCCACGGACATATCGCCACAGTGTTCCGTTAGGACCCGCATCATTGATGCATGCATCAGGAATTGTCCCGCTGGCAGTCCTGAATTCTCCACTAGCCCCTCGAACCGTACCATGGCCCCGTCGTCATACAAGTCCGCCAGTGTCTCAAGCCCCACCTGCGTCCAGTCTTGTAGGCGTGCTGCAGTCACCACTCCCCCAGGCCTTGGCAGTCCTTCTAGCGGCAGGGCTGGTGCGTAGGGGGCAGTTTCCTTGGTCAATCGCAGTGCACGCCTGTAGCATCTTAGTGCCACTGCTAGGTGTAGCTGCGTCTCGCGTGTCGCGCCTCTGAGGGGGTGGAACAGTGCGAGAGCTTCTGCATGGGTCAGGGCCGGGACTGTCGAGGCCGTGTCATTTAGGTTCCTACCCGCAAGCCAGGCCACCACCCATTGGAGCTGCGCGGCAAGGTAGTAGTGCTCTTGATTCGGGACCGCAAGTCCCCCCGAGGTCGCCGGGGCATACAATTTCCTCAGAGCCACCCTTGGTCTCCCCGCATTCCAGATCAGTGTTCGTGTTAGGGTCTCCAAGTCTCTAAAGACCCGAGCTGGGACATACACCGGTATGTTCGAAAAATAGTACAGGAGTCTAGGTAGGACTATCATTTTGGTTAGGGTGATTCTGGCCGGGACATTGAGCGGTAGTGTGCCCCAGAATTGGATCTGGGCCCGCAAGGAATTTATGGCTCGGATCAGGTTGCCATCCAGTATATCTGCTGCATTCCTATATATGTGGATGCCCAGATACTTGAAAGTGCCGGCATACCATGTCAGTGTTGTGTCCCCTAGCTGCACTGCGCATTCCTGCATATCCGGGTGAAAGGGGAAGACCCCAGATTTACCCCAGTTGACCCTCAGTCCCGAGTGTGTTGTGAATTCGCGGAGGGCGTCGGTAAGTCCCGGTGGTATCTGTGTTAGGTCCCTGACGTAGAGGAGTAGGTCGTCGGCATACAGGGAAACCGCGTGTACCCCATCTATCAACGGGATGCCCCACTCGGCGCCCTGCATCCTCAGTATCTCCGCCAGCGGTTCCATGGCTAGCGAGAAGAGTAGAGGTGATAACGGGCAGCCTTGCCGTGTGCCCCGTCTCACCTGTATGGCCTCCGATAGTAGGCCCCCTATCCGGACCCGAACGGTTGGCGTTTGGTATAGGAGTCCCACCATGTCCAGATATGCGTCTCCCAGGCCAAACTTTTGCATAACCGCCCTAAGAAACGGCCACTCCACCGAGTCAAATGCCTTTTCCAGGTCTAATACTATGCAACCCCATAGTGGCCAGGGGCCTCTCGCGTACTCCTGCACTCTAAACAGCCGGCGGATGTTGTGCGATGTGCTGCGTGTGGGTACGAACCCGTTCTGGTCAGGGTGGACCAGGGTAGGCGTGTATTGGGCCAGTCTCCTCGCTAGCGTAGAGGCTAGTATTTTGTAGTCTGTGTTTAAGAGGGCAAGGGGCCTATATGAGCCCATAAGTGTCTCTTCCTTACCCGGTTTCAGGAGGGAGACCAGTGTAGCCTCACTCAGAGATGGGGGCAGGAAGGAGTCGTCCAGAGCCGTCTCATATAGTTTTACGAGTTCAGGGATCAGGAGGTCTTGGTATGCTTTATAGAACTCCGCCGGGAGTCCGTCTGGGCCAGGGGACTTTCCGTTGGAGAGCGCCGCTATGACTTCCCGGAGCTCCTCGGAGGCAATGGGTGCCGCTAGGACGGTACGTTGGGCATCGGTGAGTGACGGCAGCAGTACCTGGTTAAGATACTCCTCCGTGTCCGGGGCGGGCATGGGTAGGCAAGAGCGATACAGTGCTTTGTAGTGTGCGGTGAACGCTCCGTGTATCTCTGACTGCGTATGTAAGGGCACCCCATTCGCGCCTAGTACTTTTGTGACTGGCTTCGTCCGGTCTTCTCTAGCGATGAGCCACGACAGCAACTTACCGGGTTTGTCCCCCCTATCGTGTGTGCGCGCCGCGTGAGCCGCGAAATTCAGACATCTGAGTCTCTCCAGCAGCTTTTCGTGGGCCGCCTGCGCTTTGTGAAGCCCAGTGATGTGTCCTCCCATCGAGTCCCGTTCATGTCGACTCAATTCCTCCTCCACCCTATGTAAGTCCCTCTCCACCTGCCGTTTGAGGTTCCCCTGCGTGCCCAAGCACTGTCCCCTAATGACCAATTTGAACGCCTCCCATTCCATCTGCAGAGAGGTGGCTGAACCTGCATTATCCTCAAAGTAGTGTACAATATGCGCGAACAGTGAGTCCCGGAAGGGTGCGTCTAGCAGGAGGTCCGGCTGGAGCCTCCAGCTGGGGACAGGGGGGCGAGTGTTCGCCCATGAGACCGTTAACATGTGTGGGTTATGGTCGGAGTGTGTCCTACCCATGTAAAGCGCTTCCGTCACCAGTGGGAGTAGATCATCTGTGAGCATGAATCTGTCTAACCGGGTGTGCAGGGTATGGGCTCCTGAGTAGTACGAATATATCCTGGCCGTTGGGTTCCGGTGGCGCCACACATCATGTAAGTTCCAGTGTGAGGCCCAGGCTATGAGAGCTTTCATGGCACCCACCACTGGTGCGCTGGGTAGAGGTGGGAATGAGCGGTCCAGTGCGGTATCCAATACGCTATTGTAATCCCCCCCCAATATCCAGGGGATCCCGTGCCAGTGCGCCAGGGTTGTGGACACCATTTCCAGGAATCTCTGTTGGTCTGTGTTAGGGGCATAGAGCGAGGCCACCACCAGCGGTCGTCCATCTAGGCGTCCCTTCACTGCCACCAGCCTCCCTTCCTTGTCTATGTGTGAGTCTTCAACTTCAAACGGGAGCCCTGGTCTCACCCATATCAGTGCCCCCCTGGCGTAAGAGGAGAACCCAGTTGCATAGATCTGACCTCGCCACCGCCTGCGCAGGGTATGTACCTCTGGGGCTGTCAGGTGCGTCTCCTGTAGGAGTGCTATCTGCACCTTGTGTCTCTTCCGGTATGAATAAATCATGTACCTGCGTGCGGGTGTGTGTATTCCGCGTACATTCCAGGTACACATTTTGACTTCAGCCATCAGCATTCAACAAGGCAGCCACACCCGTTCTCCCCCTCGCTCCAAGCACCCTCCCAATAGGCCCTCAAACTTCCCGTGTCAGAGTGTCCCCACCTTTGTCCGAGCAGCCCCTGGAATAGTCTAGCGAGCACCCCTGCGAGCCATGCATGCAGCGTTTCACAATAGGGAGAAGGGGGGTAAACATTAACTGGGGATAACACCATCGGGTCGGTTGCCAAACGGGCAGCCGTCCAAACATTCTGCGAAAAGTGCGAACAATCCATTCTGGGGGGTTGCTATTCAACACGCAGTCCTAGCAGCCAGTGAGTGTCTGTTGAGCGTGAAGGCGTGAGCGCCCACCCAGGGGGGTGTGATTGTAAGTCTGAGTGGCCAACCGGCTGGCCCACCGTCTATGGAGCAGTGTATTTGTAAAGACACGGGGCCACTGTTCTGGTCAAGTTTGTAGTTGGGAACCATCGCCCACCCATAGGGACCCTGCAATGTGGTGGCCCCCGTGGTGTGGGTGCCTTGGGGCGTCTGACCCGCAGTGGATAATTGCGAGTGTGACATCGTCTTAACTTACTGCAGGTTCAGTGTCCGTTACCATCGGGCTGTGCCGTGTCAATGCTTCCATCGCTGAGAGCCCCGTGTTGCGGCACTTCTTCAGCCGTACAGGTCCGACGTTTGTGGGGTGATGTCTGGCAGCCCACCTGAGAGTTGCGAGTCCGGGAGACCATATATCGCCTCATCGTCGCTCGGTGATATCCTAGGGCTGGTGGCAGGCGGGGAACGCTGTGACGGGGAGCCGCTGAGCTCCGAGACCATCCGCAGGGCTTCCCGTTGTTCTCTGCGTATGTCCTCTTCCGGCGGGCTCGCGCTATGCTGGGTGTTGTTGGCCGCAGGGGAGGGTGACCTGGCGCCACGTCTCCTCTTGGATCTCCTGCGTCTCCTAGGCCTGTCCGGGTTTCCCCGTGCTCTTGTCCGTCCCATTGTCCAGCCAGGCCTCCACGTCTTACGAGGAGTCAAAGAAGTGTGTCTTCTCATTCGCTATCACCCTGAGTTTCGTTGGGAAGAGGAGGGAATATGTAAGTCCCAGTTGGCGTAGCCTCCGTTTTACCATTAGGAATGATTGCCTCTGGCGCTGCACCT
Organism: Lissotriton vulgaris; assembly: GCF_964263255.1. Lineage (NCBI taxonomy): Eukaryota > Metazoa > Chordata > Amphibia > Caudata > Salamandridae > Lissotriton > Lissotriton vulgaris. The sequence goes on from NC_141697.1 coordinate 11,099,474, forward strand.
GGATTGTATAGTCTGGGAAAAACATTATGTTCGCGTTTTCAACTTGAATGGTGCCTAGTTTTCGAGTTTCTCGTAGTACAGTGTCTCGGTCCCTATAGTTTAGGATTCGGATCAGAAAAGGGCGTGGGTTAGAGCCGGTGTGGAGCGGCCTGGTCGGGACTCTGTGCGCCCGTTCCACCACAAAATATGGCGAGAGGGTGCCTTCGGGCAACAGGGTGCGTAGCCAGTCCTCTACGTGGGCGGTCGGATCTTTGCCTTCCCATTTTTCTGGCAAACCTACTATTCGGACGTTGTTGCGTCTCGCCCTCCCTTCTGCATCCTCTGCCCTGTCCTCCAGGAACTCCACCCTGTTGAGGAGGTCTTTAATATGTTTGTCCGACTGGGCGACACGAGGTTCTATTTCCGTCACTGTGGTTTCCAGGGTTTTGGTGCGCTCGGCTAGTTTCTTATGGTCCTCCTTCAAGTGCGTGAGATCTATGGCGACTCCGTCTATTTTCACCTCCAGGGATGTCCGGGTGGACTGGATGGAATTTTCCAGGCGCTCCATGGCCGCCAGCACCGAGTCCAGTCTGGCCGTTACCGGATCTGCGTCCGTTTGCTTCTGCGACTTGTCCATTTTGCCCTTTTGGGACGTGCTCCCCATTCCTGTGCGCTTCCCGGCACCTCCAGACATGAGAGGGGACTGATTCTCAGAGGATCCAGGTGGGGTGGTGGTCCGTGGTCTCGTCGTTCGCCTGAGCCACTGGCTGGTGTTCAGGCGGCGTTTCCAGGGCAGGTTACTGTCACCTTAGAGCCTCCTGTGTGGTCAAGCCGTCCAAAGCGCAGCGCGAGTCGGTGGCAGACGTTATTCCGTTCAGGACTCTGGCAATGGGTTATTCTGTGCCCCTCCCGCTGTTGGATGTGTTCTGGGCTCCTCGCTCACCCCCCGCTGTGTCGGGCGTCCAGTTGCGCCGTGGTTTCAAGGGCACCGGAGTCGTGTGCAGCGTGTGGCAGGCGGTGTCACCCCACGGCGCCCTTCACTCCTAGCAGCCCCTATAGTTCTGTGCGTGTGATCAGCAGCAGTGTCTTCCGGCCGTCCGTGGCTGCGGCGGGTGACCTGAGCAGTCGGATCCCGAGCCCTGCGATTGGTCAGCGGCTCTCTCTGGCACTACCCTTCGATCGCCCTGTGCTGTGGGCCGTGGATATGGCTCACGGGGCGCCCTGTTAATCTCAGCGCGACTCGGGGGTGGCTGTTGTTCCGCCCGGGTCGGTGCCTGGTCCGGCCTACGGGTTATGCCGTTCCGCTCCCGCAGTTGGACTTATTTTGGGCTTCGTGCCCCCTGATGTGCCAGGCTTCCAGCTAAGCTGTGGTCTCGAGGGCGCCGGGATCCGTCAGTATCCAGCTGTGGGCGTTGGCGGCGTGTGCATCGCGCAGCAGGCAGTGTCTCCCCTCGGCGCTCGCCCCACACGGCTATCCCTTCAGGGCTGCACACGTGGTCAGCAGCGGGACCTTTAGCTGGGCAGTGGTTCCCACCGGCGCTGCCCCACTGCCACCCTGTGATTTTGGGCAGTGGATTCGGCCTACTGGGCGCCCTGGGAGGTGTCTCTCAGCTGCCTGGTTGTTTGTGGCGCCGGGTGAGCCCGGGACCACTGGCTCCGCTGCTTTGGTAGGGGTGAGTTCACTTTCGGCGCCCGCTGGGCGGGTGTTGCACCCTGTGCGCCTCGCTCTGCGGCACTTACCGCCCAGGGTCGCAGCAGGCGGCGTCGGGGGTCCGATCCCGGGTCCGCTCCCCCCAGCGCTGTTCCGTTCCTCAGTTGTAGGCCGAGTGGGGGATGGGCACCTCCTCGCGTCCAAGGCGGTCTCAGCAGCCCATCGGGCGGGCTCAGTCCCCCAGCGTCGCGCCTCTTCACTGTTCTCTGGGCACGGCCAGTCGGGTCATCTCTGCTCTCTGTGGTCCGCCGAGGGTCGATTCCCTTTGGTGTGACCCAGCGCCGCCGCTCCAGTCCGCGTCTCCCGGGTGTCCCTTCCGTGCGGCCCTCGCTTCCGGTTGCGACACCGGGCTCGCCTGCCGGGTCTCGCCGAGCTCGCGTCCTCTCCTTCGGCTGTGGCGGCCGCGTTGGTACCGGTGAGGCCCCGGGGCTCGATGGACCTTGAGTTTTGGTCCGATGCTTTGGCAGCGCCCCTTGGTCACTCGCTGCAAGTTTGGGCCGGCCAGGTGTCGTTCTCAACGGATAAATGACCCCCTAAGTACGGGCTCTCACTGGAGCTCTGTTAGGGAGCAGCCAGTCTCGCTGCGTGCGTAGCCACGCCCCCATCCAGGCCCTCCATGATGTTTAAATTCAAGACACCCCAGAGAAAGACTAGGCCCATGCAACACTCACTACCCCTGGGCATAAAGGTTGAAAACTAGGCAAAATGGTTGCAGGCCTAACAACACTGACTGCATTCAAAATGGCCACTTGCCTCCCAGCACATGGCCTGCCTGTACCAGCACTCAAAATGGCCCCCACCCACATGGCCTGTCCCCATGAACACCCAAAAAATCGAAAACCACAAAAAAATCAATCCCAAGCCATCCAGGCCCTCCATGATGTTTAAATTCAAGACACCCCACAAAAAGACTAGGCCCATGCAACACTCACTACCCCTGGTGAAAAGGCCACAACAACAGGCCAAAAAAACGAAAATCACAGACAAATCAGCACAATCCCAAACCATACAGGCCCTCCATGATGTTTATATTCAAGACACCCCACAGAAAGACTAGGCCCATGCAACACTCACTACCCCTGGGCATAAAAAGCCACAACAACAGGCCAAAAAAATGAAAATCACCGAAAAATCAGCATAATCCCAAACCATCCAGGCCCTCCATGATGTTTAAATTCAAGACACCCCACAGAAAGACTAGGCCCATGCAACGCTCACTACCCCTGGTGAAAAGGCCACAACAACAGGCCAAAAAACCGAAAATCACAGAAAAATCAGCACAATCCCAAACCATCCAGGCGCTCCATGATGTTTAAATTCAAGACACCCCACAGAAAGACTAGGCAAATGCAACACTCACTACCCCTGGTGAAAAGGCCACAACAACATGCCAAAAAAACGAAAATCACAGAAAAATCAGCACAATCCCAAACCATCCAAGCCCTCCATGATGTTTAAATTCAAGACACCCCACAGAAAGACTAGGCCCATGCAACACTCACTACCCCTGGGCATAAAGGTTGAAAACTAGGCAAAATGGTTGCAGGCCTAACAACACTGACTGCATTCAAAATGGCCACTTGCCTCCCAGCACATGGCATGCCTGTACAAGCACTCAAAATGGCCCCCACCCACATGGCCTGTCCGCATGAACACCCCAAAAAATCGAAAAACACAGAAAAATCAGCACAATCCCAAGCAATCCAGGCCCTCCATGATGTTTAAATTCAAGACACCCCACAGAAAGACTAGGCCCATGCAACACTCACTACCCCTGGTGAAAAGGACACAACAATAGGCAAAAAAAACAAAAATCGCAGAAAAATCAGCACAATCCCAAACCATCCAGGCCCTCCATGATGTTTAAATTCAAGACACCCCACAGAAAGACTAGGCCCATGCAACACTCACTACCCCTGGGCATAAAAAGCCACAACAACAGGCCAAAAAAACGAAAATCACAGAAAAATCAGCACAATCCCAAACCATCCAGGCCCTCCATGATGTTTAAATTCAAGACAACCCACAGAAAGACTAGGCCCATGCAACACTCACTACCCCTGGGCATAAAGGTTGAAAACAAGGCAAAATGGTTGCATGCCTAACAACACTGAAAGCATTCAAAATGGCCACTTGCCTCCCAGCACATGGCCTGCCTGTACCAGCACTCAAAATGGCCCCCACCCACATGGCCTGTCCCCATGAACACCCCCAAAAATAAAAAAACACAGAAAAATCAGCACAATCCCAAGCCATCCAGGCCCTCCATGATGTTTAAATTCAAGACACCCCACAGAAAGACTATGCCCATGCAACACTCACTACCCCTGGTGAAAAGGCCACAACAATAGGCCAAAAAAACGAAAATCACAGAAAAATCAGCACAATCCCAAACCATCCAGGCCCTCCATGATGTTTAAATTCAAGACACCCCACAGAAAGACTAGGCCTGTGCAACACTCACTACCCCTGGGCATAAAGGTTGAAAACTAGGCAAAATGGTTGCAGGCCTAACAACACTGACTTTATTCAAAATGGCCACTTGCCTCCCAGCACATGGCCTGCCTGTACCAGCACTCAAAATGGCCCCCACCCACATGGCCTGTCCGCATGAACACCCCAAAAAATCGAAAAACACAGAAAAATCAGCACAATCCCAAGCCATCCAGGCCCTCCATGATGTTTAAATTCAATACACCCCACAGAAAGACTAGGCCCATGCAACACTCACTACCCCTGGTGAAAAGGCCACAACAACAGGCCAAGAAAACGAAAATCACAGAAAAATCAGCACAATCCCAAACCATACAGGCCCTCCATGATGTTTAAATTCAAGACACCCCACAGAAAGACTAGGCCCATGCAACACTCACTACCCCTGGGCATAAAAAGCCACAACAACAGGCCAAAAAAACGAAAATCACAGAAAAATCAGCACAATCCCAAACCATCCAGGCCCTCCATGATGTTTAAATTCAAGACACCCCACAGAAAGACTAGGCTCAAGCAACACTCACTACCCCTGGGCATAAAGGTTGAAAACTAGGCAAAATGGTTGCAGGCCTAACAACACTGACAGCATTCAAAATGGCCACTTGCCTCCCAGCACATGGCCTGCCTGTACCAGCACTCAAAATGGCCCCCACCCACATGGCCTGTCCCCATGAACACCCAAAAAAATCGAAAAACACAGAAAAATCAGCACAATCCCAAGGTATCCAGGCCCTCCATGATGTTTAAATTCAAGACACCCCACAGAAAGACTAGGCCCATGCACCAATCACTACCCCTGGTGAAAAGGCCACAACAACAGGCCAAAAAAAACGAAAATCACAGAAAAATCAGCACAATCCCAAACCATACAGGCCCTCCATGATGTTTAAATTCAAGACACCCCACAGAAAGACTAGGCCCATGCAACACTCACTACCCCTGGGCATAAAAAGCCACAACAACAGGCCAAAAAAACGAAAATCACAGAAAAATCAGCACAATCCCAAACCATCCAGGCCCTTCATGATGTTTAAATTCAAGACACCCCACAGAAAGACTAGGCTCAAGCAACACTCACTACCCCTGGGCATAAAGGTTGAAAACTAGGCAAAATGGTTGCAGGCCTAACAACAATGACAGCATTCAAAATGGCCACTTGCCTCCCAGCACATGGCCTGCCTGTACCAGCACTCAAAATGGCCCCCACCCACATGGCCTGTCCCCATGAACACCCAAAAAAATCGAAAAACACAGAAAAATCAGCACAATCCCAAGGTATCCAGGCCCTCCATGATGTTTAAATTCAAGACACCCCACAGAAAGACTAGGCCCATGCACCAATCACTACCCCTGGTGAAAAGGCCACAACAACAGGCCCAAAAACGACAATCACGGAAGAATCAGCACAATCCCAAGCCATCCAGGCCCTCCATGATGTTTAAATTCAAGACAACCCACAGAAAGACTAGGCCCATGCAACACTCACTACCCCTGGGCATAAAGGTTGAAAACTAGGCAAAATGGTTGCATGCCTAACAACACTGACAGCATTCAAAATGGCCACTTGCCTCCCAGCACATGGCCTGCCTGTACCAGCACTCAAAATGGCCCCCACCCACATGGCCTGTCCCCATGAACCCCCCCAAAAATCAAAAAACACAGAAAAATCAGCACAATCCCAAGCCATCCAGGCCCTCCATGATGTTTAAATTCAAGACACCCCACAGAAAGACTAGGCCCATGCAACACTCACTACCCCTGGTGAAAAGGCCACAACAATAGGCCAAAAAAACGAAAATCACAGAAAAATCAGCACAATCCCAAACCATCCAGGCCCTCCATTTTTTTTTTTTAAATCTGTTTTATTGGTACACGTGGCATACAATTACATTTCTTGTGTGCATAATTCAAAGGGGAAACAACAAATTGAGTAGTCCGTACATCATCAATGCGAATGTTGGCGACGGTAGAAAGTCAATAAATGCACTCACTGTTAAAAAGTACCATCCGTTATCTTGGGGCGGTCCCTGCATTCACCAAATCATTCGCTTCATTGCTTCTGTACAGTGTAATGCGCTCTGCCTGCCTTACTATGGTGCCAGACCTCACCCGTCAGGGCGGGCAGCCTGATGGCCAGCCGCGCCCCCGGTATTCGCGACCCACTGGTTAGTGATGTAGCAAGTTGTCCCTCAGTAGTGTGAATAACAAACCGGGCCCAGTTCCAGGCAACCTGCATATGTGTTGTGGTCGGCTAGGAGGTTCAGTAGTACGCCTCCGTGAGGCATAAGGTTGCGGCAGTGGCTTGCATGTGTGCTACACTCCTGTGTTTCGTCGCCGTGTGTCGAAAGTGAAAGGTGTGGGTAGGAAAGGCAGATCCAGCGTGGACAACTGGGGGGTGTCCTTTGCCGTAAACGCCACCAATTCAAACTGGGGAAAACAGGAGAGTAGGTGAGGGTGTGAAGAATCCTATCTCGGAGTAAGGGGGGTGGGGTGCTGCAGTGCTGGTTCTGCCTAGGCAGTGTCGGGTGTATAGTAGTCTCGCGGGGTGCTGGCCTTGAGTGTGTTCGGGGAGGAGGTACTAGTGGTGTGTGGTAGCTCTAGGTCTCGGGTGGGGGCGCATCTGTGGGGCCGACTGGGTATGTGGGCTCCGCTGACTAGTGGGGGGGGGGGCAGGGCAAGGCGGGATGGGCGGAGGAATTGGGGGGGGGGGATGGAGAGGGAAAAAAAGGGGGGAGGAAGGCTATGGGGGCGAGCGGAGGATTGCTGGGGTGGTATTTCATGGCCATGTATGTGTGGCTCCCGATACTCCTCTTTCTCACTACTCAGTCTGTGGTTCGGACCTGTCCCCCCCCTGTCTACTGGGGAGGAGCCATCTCCTTACAATATCCCTTTATCGTGGCAGGCCCTGGTGAATGCTCTCAGGAAGCCCTCCCGTGTCTGGGCTATCGGTATGGCCCTCCGCCCCGCCGTCTCTTCCCTACGTAGCACCGTGCCCTCTGCGGTCGCCCAATAGATGAGGGAGGCGCCCCAATGTTTCGTCAGGGGCGGTTCCGCGGCTTTCCAGTGTCGGGTTATGAGTCTCTTGGCGGTTATCAGCCCCAGATCCCAGAACCTCATGTGTGCTTTGTTATGCTTGGTCCTGGTTAGGAGGCCCAGCACACAGGTGTCCCAGTCGTGACGTAGGCCCAGCGCAGTCCCTTTTGTCAACAGCGTGTTGACATCATGCCAGTACGTCCGGAGCTTGGGACATGCCCACAGCATATGCAGGAGATCCGCATCTAGGAGCGCGCATCGCGGGCATTTGGAGGTATTCAAACCAAAGTAGCGGTTAATCTTGTCCGGGGACAGGTATGCCCTATGCATGATATAGAACTGTATGATTCTGAATCTCGAATTGCGGGGAACGTGTTGCGGCCCCTCTAGGATCCTCTCCCACTCTTTATCCGACCAGTCCCTCCCCCTGTCTGTGGTCCACCTGTCCCTGAGCGACTGAAGGGAGGCCGTTGTGTGGGACCTCAGCGCCTGCGTTAGCCAGTGCACAACGTGCGACCCTGCCCCCATCACGTGCAGGTATTGTATTAAGAGGTGGGTCTCAGGTTCCACGGACATATCGCCCCAGTGTTCCGTTAGGACCCGCATCATTGATGCATGCATCAGGAATTGTCCCGCTGGCAGTCCTGAATTCTCCACTAGCCCCTCGAACCGTACCATGGCCCCGTCGTCATACAAGTCCGCCAGTGTCTCAAGCCCCACCTGTGTCCAGTCTTGTAGGCGTGCTGCAGTCACCACTCCCCCAGGCCTTGGCAGTCCTTCTAGCGGCAGGGCTGGTGCGTAGGGGGCAGTTTCCTTGGTCAATCGCAGTGCACGCCTGTAGCATCTTAGTGCCACTGCTAGGTGTAGCTGCGTCTCGCGTGTCGCGCCTCTGAGGGGGTGGAACAGTGCGAGAGCTTCTGCATGGGTCAGGGCCGGGACTGTCGAGGCCGTGTCATTTAGGTTCCTACCCGCAAGCCAGGCCACCACCCATTGGAGCTGCGCGGCAAAGTAGTAGTGCTCTTGATTCGGGACCGCAAGTCCCCCCGAGGTCGCCGGGGCATACAATTTCCTCAGAGCCACCCTTGGTCTCCCCGCATTCCAGATCAGTGTTCGTGTTAGGGTCTCCAAGTCTCTAAAGACCCGAGCTGGGACATACACCGGTATGTTCGAAAAATAGTACAGGAGTCTAGGTAGGACTATCATTTTGGTTAGGGTGATTCTGGCCGGGACATTGAGCGGTAGTGTGCCCCAGAATTGGATCTGGGCCCGCAAGGAATTTATGGCTCGGATCAGGTTGCCATCCAGTATATCTGCTGCATTCCTATATATGTGGATGCCCAGATACTTGAAAGTGCCGGCATACCATGTCAGTGTTGTGTCCCCTAGCTGCACTGCGCATTCCTGCATATCCGGGTGAAAGGGGAAGACCCCAGATTTACCCCAGTTGACCCTCAGTCCCGAGTGTGTTGTGAATTCGCGGAGGGCGTCGGTAAGTCCCGGTGGTATCTGTGTTAGGTCCCTGACGTAGAGGAGTAGGTCGTCGGCATACAGGGAAACCGCGTGTACCCCATCTATCAACGGGATGCCCCACTCAGCGCCCTGCATCCTCAGTATCTCCGCCAGCGGTTCCATGGCTAGCGAGAAGAGTAGAGGTGATAACGGGCAGCCTTGCCGTGTGCCCCGTCTCACCTGTATGGCCTCCGATAGCAGGCCCTCTATCCGGACCCGAACGGTTGGCGTTTGGTATACGAGTCCCACCATGTCCAGATATGCGTCTCCCAGGCCAAACTTTGGCATAACCGCCCTAAGAAACGGCCACTCCACCGAGTCAAATGCCTTTTCCAGGTCTAATACTATGCAACCCGATAGTGGCCAGGGGCCTCTCGCGTACTCCTGCACTCTAAACAGCCGGCGGATGTTGTGCGATGTGCTGCGTGTGGGTACGAACCCGTTCTGGTCAGGGTGGACCAGGGTAGGCGTGTATTGGGCCAGTCTCCTCGCTAGCGTAGAGGCTAGTATTTTGTAGTCTGTGTTTAAGAGGGCAAGGGGCCTATATGAGCCCATAAGTGTCTCTTCCTTACCCGGTTTCAGGAGGGAGACCAGTGTAGCCTCACTCAGAGATGGGGGCAGGGAGGAGTCGTCCAGAGCCGTCTCATATAGATTTACGAGTTCAGGGATCAGGAGGTCTTGGTATGCTTTATAGAACTCCGCCGGGAGTCCGTCTGGGCCAGGGGACTTTCCGTTGGAGAGCGCCGCTATGACTTCCCGGAGCTCCTCGGAGGCAATGGGTGCCGCTAGGACGGTACGTTGGGCATCGGTGAGTGACGGCAGCAGTACCTGGTTAAGATACTCCTCCGTGTCCGGGGCGGGCATGGGTAGGCAAGAGCGATACAGTGCTTTGTAGTGTGCGGTGAACGCTCCGTGTATCTCTGACTGCGTATGTAAGGGCACCCCATTCGCGCCTAGTACTTTTGTGACTGGCTTCGTCTGGTCTTCTCTAGCGATGAGCCACGACAGCAACTTACCGGGTTTGTCCCCCCTATCGTGTGTGCGCGCCGCGTGAGCCGCGAAATTCAGACATCTGAGTCTCTCCAGCAGCTTTTCGTGGGCCACCTGCGCTTTGTGAAGCCCAGTGATGTGTCCTCCCATCGAGTCCGTTCATGTCGACTCAATTCCTCCTCCACCCTATGTAAGTCCCTCTCCACCTGCCGTTTGAGGTTCCCCTGCATGCCCAAGCACTGTCCCCTAATGACCACTTTGAACGCCTCCCATTCCATCTGCAGAGAGGTGGCTGAACCTGCATTATCCTCAAAGTAGTGTACAATATGCGCGAACAGTGAGTCCCGGAAGGGTGCGTCTAGCAGGAGGTCCGGCTGGAGCCTCCAGCTGGGGACAGGGGGGCGAGTGTTCGCCCATGAGACCGTTAACATGTGTGGGTTATGGTCGGAGTGTGTCCTACCCATGTAAAGCGCTTCCGTCACCAGTGGGAGTAGATCATCTGTGAGCATGAATCTGTCTAACCGGGTGTGCAGGGTATGGGCTCCTGAGTAGTACGAATATATCCTGGCCGTTGGGTTCCGGTGGCGCCACACATCATGTAAGTTCCAGTGTGAGGCCCAGGCTATAAGAGCTTTCATGGCACCCACCACTGGTGGGCTGGGTAGAGGTGGGAATGAGCGGTCCAGTGCGGTATCCAATACGCTATTGTAATCCCCCCCCAATATCCAGGGGATCCCGTGCCAGTGCGCCAGGGTTGTGGACACCATTTCCAGGAATCTCTGTTGGTCTGTGTTAGGGGCATAGAGCGACGCCACCACCAGCGGTCGTCCATCTAGGCGTCCCTTCACTGCCACCAGCCTCCCTTCCTTGTCTATGTGTGAGTCTTCAACTTCAAACTGGAGCCCTGGTCTCACCCATATCAGTGCCCCCCTGGCGTAAGAGGAGAACCCAGTTGCATAGATCTGACCTCGCCACCGCCTGCGCAGGGTATGTACCTCTGGGGCTGTCAGGTGCGTCTCCTGTAGGAGTGCTATCTGAACCTTGTGTCTCTTCAGGTATGAATAAATCATGTACCTGCGTGCGGGTGTGTCTATTCCGCGTACATTCCAGGTACACATTTTGACTTCAGCCATCAGCATTCAACAAGGCAGCCACACCCGTTCTCCCCCTCGCTCCAAGCACCCTCCCAATAGGCCCTCAAACTTCCCGTGTCAGAGTGTCCCCACCTTTGTCCGAGCAGCCCCTGGAATAGTCTAGCGAGCACCCCTGCGAGCCATGCATGCAGCGTTTCACAATAGGGAGAAGGGGGGTAAACATTAACTGGGGATAACACCATCGGGTCGGTTGCCAAACGGGCAGCCGTCCAAACATTCTGCGAAAAGTGCGAACAATCCATTCTGGGGGGTTGCTATTCAACACGCAGTCCTAGCAGCCAGTGAGTGTCTGTTGAGCGTGAAGGCGTGAGCGCCCACCCAGGGGGGTGTGATTGTAAGTCTGAGTGGCCAACCGGCTGGCCCACCGTCTATGGAGCAGTGTATTTGTAAAGACACGGGGCCACTGTTCTGGTCAAGTTTGTAGTTGGGAACCATCGCCCACCCATAGGGACCCTGCAATGTGGTGGCCCCCGTGGTGTGGGTGCCTTGGGGCGTCTGCCCCGCAGTGGATAATTGCGAGTGTGACATCGTCTTAACTTACTGCGGGTTCAGTGTCCGTTACCATCGGGCTGTGCCGTGTCAATGCTTCCATCGCTGAGAGCCCCGTGTTGCGGCACTTCTTCAGCCGTACAGGTCCGACGTTTGTGGGGTGATGTCTGGCAGCCCACCTGAGAGTTGCGAGTCCGGGAGACCATATATCGCCTCATTGTCGCTCGGTGATATCCTAGGGCTGGTGGCAGGCGGGGAACGCTGTGACGGGGAGCCGCTGAGCTCCGAGACCATCCGCAGGGCTTCCCGTTGTTCTCTGCGTACGTCCTCTTCCGGCGGGCTCGCGCTATGCTGGGTGTTGTTGGCCGCGGGGGAGGGTGACCTGGCGCCACGTCTCCTCTTGGATCTCCTGCGTCTCCTAGGCCTGTCCGGGTTTCCTGATCTCCCCGTAGTCTTGTCCGTCCCATTGTCCAGCCAGGCCTCCACGTCTTCCGAGGAGTCAAAGAAGTGTGTCTTCTCATTCGCTATCACCCTGAGTTTCGCTGGGAAGAGGAGGGAATATGTAAGTCCCAGTTGGCGTAGCCTCCGTTTTACCATTAGGAATGATTGCCTCTGGCGCTGCACCTGGATTGTATAGTCTGGGAAAAACATTATGTTCGCGTTTTCAACTTGAATGGTGCCTAGTTTTCGAGTTTCTCGTAGTACAGTGTCTCGGTCCCTATAGTTTAGGATTCGGATCAGAAAAGGGCGTGGGTTAGAGCCGGTGTGGAGCGGCCTGGTCGGGACTCTGTGCGCCCGTTCCACCACAAAATATGGCAAGAGGGTGCCTTCGGGCAACAGGGTGCGTAGCCAGTCCTCTACGTGGGCGGTCGGATCTTTGCCTTCCCATTTTTCTGGCAAACCTACTATTCGGACGTTGTTGCGTCTCGCCCTCCCTTCTGCATCCTCTGCCCTGTCCTCCAGGAACTCCACCCTGTTGAGGAGGTCTTTAATATGTTTGTCCGACTGGGCGACACGAGGTTCTATTTCCGTCACTGTGGTTTCCAGGGTTTTGGTGCGCTCGGCTAGTTTCTTATGGTCCTCCTTCAAGTGCGTGAGATCTATGGCGACTCCGTCTATTTTCGCCTCCAGGGATGTCCGGGTGGACTGGATGGAATTTTCCAGGCGCTCCATGGCCGCCAGCACCGAGTCCAGTCTGGCCGTTACCGGATCTGCGTCCGTTTGCTTCTGCGACTTGTCCATTTTGCCCTTTTGGGACGTGCTCCCCGTTCATGTGCGCTTCCCGGCACCTCCAGACATGAGAGGGGACTGATTCTCAGAGGATCCAGGTGGGGTGGTGGTCCGTGGTCTCGTCGTTCGCCTGAGCCACTGGCTGGTGTTCAGGCGGCGTTTCCAGGGCAGGTTACTGTCACCTTAGAGCCTCCTGTGTGGTCAAGCCGTCCAAAGCGCAGCGCGAGTCGGTGGCAGCCGTTATTCCGTTCAGGACTCTGGCAATGGGTTATTCTGTGCCCCTCCCGCTGTTGGATGTGTTCTGGGCTCCTCGCTCACCCCCCGCTGCGTCGGGCGTCCAGTTGCGCCGTGGTTCCAAGGGCACCGGAGTCGTGTGCAGCGTGTGGCAGGCGGTGTCACCCCACGGCGCCCTTCACTCCTAGCAGCCCCTATAGTTCTGTGCGTGTGATCAGCAGCAGTGTCTTCCGGCCGTCCGTGGCTGCGGCGGGTGACCTGAGCAGTCGGATCCCGAGCCCTGCGATTGGTCAGCGGCTCTCTCTGGCACTACCCTTCGATCGCCCTGTGCTGTGGGCCGTGGATATGGCTCACGGGGCGCCCTGTTAATCTCAGCGCGACTCGGGGGTGGCTGTTGTTCCGCCCGGGTCGGTGCCTGGATCCGGCCTACGGGTTATGCCGTTCCGCTCCCGCAGTTGGACTTATTTTGGGCTTCGTGCCCCCTGATGTGCCGGGCTTCCAGCTAAGCTGTGGTCTCGAGGGCGCCGGGATCCGTCAGTATCCAGCTGTGGGCGTTGGCGGCGTGTGCATCGCGCAGCAGGCAGTGTCTCCCCTCGGCGCTCGCCCCACACGGCTATCCCTTCAGGTCTGCACACGTGGTCAGCAGCGGGACCTTTAGCTGGGCAGTGGTTCCCACCGGCGCTGCCCCACTGCCACCCTGTGATTTTGGGCAGTGGATTCGGCCTACTGGGCGCCCTGGAAGGTGTCTCTCAGCTGCCTGGTTGTTTGTGGCGCCGGGTGAGCCCGGGACCACTGGCTCCGCTGCTTTGGTAGGGGTGAGTTCACTTTCGGCGCCCGCTGGGCGGGTGTTGCACCCTGTGCGCCTCGCTCTGCGGCACTTACCGCCCAGGGTCGCAGCAGGCGGCGTCGGGGGTCCGATCCCGGGTCCGCTCCCCCCAGCGCTGTTCCGTTCCTCAGTTGTAGGCCGAGTGGGGGATGGGCACCTCCTCGCGTCCAAGGCGGTCTCAGCAGCCCATCGGGCGGCCTCAGTCCCCCAGCGTCGCGCCTCTTCACTGTTCTCTGGGCACGGCCAGTCGGGTCATCTCTGCTCTCTGTGGTCCGCCGAGGGTCGATTCCCTTTGGTGTGACCCAGCGCCGCCGCTCCAGTCCGCGTCTCCCGGGTGTCCCTTCCGTGCGGCCCTCGCTTCCGGTTGCGACACCGGGCTCGCCTGCCGGGTCTCGCCGAGCTCGCGTCCTCTCCTTCGGCTGTGGCGGCCGCGTTGGTACCGGTGCGGCCCCGGGGCTCGATGGACCTTGAGTTTTGGTCCGATGCTTTGGCAGCGCCCCTTGGTCACTCGCTGCAAGTTTGGGCCGGCCAGGTGTCGTTCTCAACGGATAAATGACCCCCTAAGTACGGGTTCTCGCCGGAGCTCTGTTAGGGCGCAGCCAGTCTCGCTGCGTGCGTAGCCACGCCCCCATCCAGGCCCTCCATGATGATTAAATTCAAGACACCCCAGAGAAAGACTAGGCCCATGCAACACTCACTACCCCTGGGCATAAAGGTTGAAAACTAGGCAAAATGGTTGCAGGCCTAACAACACTGACTGCATTCAAAATGGCCACTTGCCTCCCAGCACATGGCCTGCCTGTACCAGCACTCAAAATGGCCCCCACCCACATGGCCTGTCCCCATGAACACCCAAAAAATCGAAAAACACAAAAAAACCAGCAAAATCCCAAGCCATCCAGGCCCTCCATGATGTTTAAATTCAAGACACCCCACAGAAAGATTAGGCCCATGCAACACTCACTACCCCTGGTGAAAAGGCCACAACAACAGGCCAAAAAAACGAAAATCACAGAGAAATCAGCACAATCCCAAACCATACAGGCCCTCCATGATGTTTATATTCAAGACACCCCACAGAAAGACTAGGCCCATGCAACACTCACTACCCCTGGGCATAAAAAGCCACAACAACAGGCCAAAAAAATGAAAATCACAGAAAAATCAGCATAATCCCAAACCATCCAGGCCCTCCATGATGTTTAAATTCAAGACACCCCACAGAAAGACTAGGCCCATGCAACGCTCACTACCCCTGGTGAAAAGGCCACAACAACAGGCCAAAAAACCGAAAATCACAGAAAAATCAGCACAATCCCAAACCATCCAGGCGCTCCATGATGTTTAAATTCAAGACACCCCACAGAAAGACTAGGCAAATGCAACACTCACTACCCCTGGTGAAAAGGCCACAACAACATGCCAAAAAAACGAAAATCACAGAAAAATCAGCACAATCCCAAACCATCCAGGCCCTCCATGATGTTTAAATTCAAGACACCCCACAGAAAGACTAGGCCCATGCAACACTCACTACCCCTGGTGAAAAGGCCACAACAACAGGCCAAAAAAACGAAAATCACAGAAAAATCAGCACAATCCCAAACCATACAGGCCCTCCATGATGTTTAAATTCAAGACACCCCACAGAAAGACTAGGCCCATGCAACACTCACTACCCCTGGGCATAAAAAGCCACAACAACAGGCCAAAAAAACGAAAATCACAGAAAAATCAGCACAATCCCAAACCATCCAGGCCCTCCATGATGTTTAAATTCAAGACACCCCACAGAAAGACTAGGCTCAAGCAACACTCACTACCCCTGGGCATAAAGGTTGAAAACTAGGCAAAATGGTTGCAGGCCTAACAACACTGACAGCATTCAAAATGGCCACTTGCCTCCCAGCACATGGCCTGCCTGTACCAGCACTCAAAATGGCCCCCACCCACATGGCCTGTCCCCATGAACACCCAAAAAAATCGAAAAACACAGAAAAATTAGCACAATCCCAAGCCATCCAGGCCCTCCATGATGTTTAAATTCAAGACACCCCACAGAAAGACTAGGCCCATGCAACACTCACTACCCCTGGTGAAAAGGCCACAACAATAGGCCAAAAAAACGAAAATCATAGAAAAATCAGCACAATCCCAAACCATCCAGGCCCTCCATTTTTTTTTTTTTAAATCTGTTTTATTGGTACACGTGGCATACAATTACATTTCTTGTGTGCATAATTCAAAGGGGAAACAACAAATTGAGTAGTCCGTACATCATCAATGCGAATGTTGGCGACGGTAGAAAGTCAATAAATGCACTCACTGTTAAAAAGTACCATCCGTTATCTTGGGGTGGTCCCTGCATTCACCAAATCATTCGCTTCATTGCTTCTGTACAGTGTAATGCGCTCTGCCTGCCTTACTATGGTGCCAGACCTCACCCGTCAGGGCGGGCAGCCTGATGGCCAGCCGCGCCCCCGGTATTCGCGACCCACTGGTTAGTGATGTAGCAAGTTGTCCCTCAGTAGTGTGAATAACAAACCGGGCCCAGTTCCAGGCAACCTGCATATGTGTTGTGGTCGGCTAGGAGGTTCAGTAGTACGCCTCCGTGAGGCATAAGGTTGCGGCAGTGGCTTGCATGTGTGCTACACTCCTGTGTTTCGTCGCCGTGTGTCGAAAATGAAAGGTGTGGGTAGGAAAGGCAGATCCAGCGTGGACAACTGGGGGGTGTCCTTTGCCGTAAACGCCACCAATTCAAACTGGGGAAAACAGGAGAGTAGGTGAGGGTGTGAAGAATCCTATCTCGGAGTAAGGGGGGGGGGGGTGCTGCAGTGCTGGTTCTGCCTAGGCAGTGTCGGGTGTATAGTAGTCTCGCGGGGTGCTGGCCTTGAGTGTGTTCGGGGAGGAGGTACTAGTGGTGTGTGGTAGCTCTAGGTCTCGGGTGGGGGCGCATCTGTGGGACCGACTGGGTATGTGGGCTCCGCTGACTAGTGGGGGGGGGGCAGGGCAAGGCGGGATGGGCGGAGGAATTGGGGGGGGGATGGAGAGGGAAAAAAAGGGGGGGAAGGCTATGGGGGCGAGCGGAGGATTGCTGGGGTGGTATTTCATGTCCATGTATGTGTGGCTCCCGATACTCCTCTTTCTCACTACTCAGTCTGTGGTTCGGACCTGTCCCCCCCTGTCTACTGGGGAGGAGCCATCTCCTTACAATATCCCTTTATCGTGGCAGGCCCTGGTGAATGCTCTCAGGAAGCCCTCCCATGTCTGGGCTATCGGTATGGCCCTCCGCCCCGCCGTCTCTTCCCTACGTAGCACCGTGCCCTCTGCGGTCGCCCAATAGATGAGGGAGGCGCCCCAATGTTTCGTCAGGGGCGGTTCCGCGGCTTTCCAGTGGCGGGTTATGAGTCTCTTGGCGGTTATCAGCCCCAGATCCCAGAACCTCATGTGTGCTTTGTTATGCTTGGTCCTGGTTAGGAGGCCCAGCACACAGGTGTCCCAGTCGTGACGTAGGCCCAGCGCAGTCCCTTTTGTCAACAGCGTGTTGACATCATGCCAGTACGTCCGGAGCTTGGGACATGCCCACAGCATATGCAGGAGATCCGCATCTAGGAGCGCGCATCGCGGGCATTTGGAGGTATTCAAACCAAAGTAGCGGTTAATCTTGTCCGGGGACAGGTATGCCCTATGCATGATATAGAACTGTATGATTCTGAATCTCGAATTGCGGGGAACGTGTTGCGGCCCCTCTAGGATCCTCTCCCACTCTTTATCCGACCAGTCCCTCCCCCTGTCTGTGGTCCACCTGTCCCTGAGCGACTGAAGGGAGGCCGTTGTGTGGGACCTCAGCGCCTGCGTTAGCCAGTGCACAACGTGCGACCCTGCCCCCATCACGTGCAGGTATTGTATTAAGAGGTGGGTCTCGGGTTCCACGGACATATCGCCCCAGTGTTCCGTTAGGACCCGCATCATTGATGCATGCATCAGGAATTGTCCCGCTGGCAGTCCTGAATTCTCCACTAGCCCCTCGAACCGTACCATGGCCCCGTCGTCATACAAGTCCGCCAGTGTCTCAAGCCCCACCTGCGTCCAGTCTTGTAGGCGTGCTGCAGTCACCACTCCCCCAGGCCTTGGCAGTCCTTCTAGCGGCAGGGCTGGTGCGTAGGGGGCAGTTTCCTTGGTCAATCGCAGTGCACGCCTGTAGCATCTTAGTGCCACTGCTAGGTGTAGCTGCGTCTCGCGTGTCGCGCCTCTGAGGGGGTGGAACAGTGCGAGAGCTTCTGCATGGGTCAGGGCCGGGACTGTCGAGGCCGTGTCATTTAGGTTCCTACCCGCAAGCCAGGCCACCACCCATTGGAGCTGCGCGGCAAGGTAGTAGTGCTCTTGATTCGGGACCGCAAGTCCCCCCAAGGTCGCCGGGGCATACAATTTCCTCAGAGCCACCCTTGGTCTCCCCGCATTCCAGATCAGTGTTCGTGTTAGGGTCTCCAAGTCTCTAAAGACCCGAGCTGGGACATACACCGGTATGTTCGAAAAATAGTACAGGAGTCTAGGTAGGACTATCATTTTGGTTAGGGTGATTCTGGCCGGGACATTGAGCGGTAGTGTGCCCCAGAATTGGATCTGGGCCCGCAAGGAATTTATGGCTCGGATCAGGTTGCTATCCAGTATATCTGCTGCATTCCTATATATGTGGATGCCCAGATACTTGAAAGTGCCGGCATACCATGTCAGTGTTGTGTCCCCTAGCTGCACTGCGCATTCCTGCATATCCGGGTGAAAGGGGAAGACCCCAGATTTACCCCAGTTGACCATCAGTCCCGAGTGTGTTGTGAATTCGCGGAGGGCGTCGGTAAGTCCCGGTGGTATCTGTGTTAGGTCCCTGACGTAGAGGAGTAGGTTGTCTATCAACGGGATGCCCCACTCGGCGCCCTGCATCCTCAGTATCTCCGCCAGCGGTTCCATGGCTAGCGAGAAGAGTAGAGGTGATAACGGGCAGCCTTGCCGTGTGCCCCGTCTCACCTGTATGGCCTCCGATAGCAGGCCCCCTATCCGGACCCGAACGGTTGGCGTTTGGTATAGGAGTCCCACCATGTCCAGATATGCGTCTCCCAGGCCAAACTTTTGCATAACCGCCCTAAGAAACTGCCACTCCACCGAGTCAAATGCCTTTTCCAGGTCTAATACTATGCAACCCGATAGTGGCCAGGGGCCTCTCGCGTACTCCTGCACTCTAAACAGCCGGCGGATGTTGTGCGATGTGCTGCGTGTGGGTACGAACCCGTTCTGGTCAGGGTGGACCAGGGTAGGCGTGTATTGGGCCAGTCTCCTCGCTAGCGTAGAGGCTAGTATTTTGTAGTCTGTGTTTAAGAGGGCAAGGGGCCTATATGAGCCCATAAGTGTCTCTTCCTTACCCGGTTTCAGGAGGGAGACCAGTGTAGCCTCACTCAGAGATGGGGGCAGGGAGGAGTCGTCCAGAGCCGTCTCATATAGTTTTACGAGTTCAGGGATCAGGAGGTCTTGGTATGCTTTATAGAACTCCGCCGGGAGTCCGTCTGGGCCAGGGGACTTTCCGTTGGAGAGCGCCGCTATGACTTCCCGGAGCTCCTCGGAGGCAATGGGTGCCGCTAGGACGGTACGTTGGGCATCGGTGAGTGACGGCAGCAGTACCTGGTTAAGATACTCCTCCGTGTCCGGGGCGGGCATGGGTAGGCAAGAGCGATACAGTGCTTTGTAGTGTGCGGTGAACGCTCCGTGTATCTCTGACTGCGTATGTAAGGGCACCCCATTCGCGCCTAGTACTTTTGTGACTGGCTTCGTCCGGTCTTCTCTAGCGATGAGCCACGACAGCAACTTACCGGGTTTGTCCCCCCTATCGTGTGTGCGCGCCGCGTGAGCCGCGAAATTCAGACATCTGAGTCTCTCCAGCAGCTTTTCGTGGGCCGCCTGCGCTTTGTGAAGCCCAGTGATGTGTCCTCCCATCGAGTCCCGTTCATGTCGACTCAATTCCTCCTCCACCCTATGTAAGTCCCTCTCCACCTGCCGTTTGAGGTTCCCCTGCGTGCCCAAGCACTGTCCCCTAATGACCACTTTGAACGCCTCCCATTCCATCTGCAGAGAGGTGGCTGAACCTGCATTATCCTCAAATTAGTGTACAATATGCGCGAGCAGTGAGTCCCGGAAGGGTGCGTCTAGCAGGAGGTCCGGCTGGAGCCTCCAGCTGGGGACAGGGGGGCGAGTGTTCGCCCATGAGACCGTTAACATGTGTGGGTTATGGTCGGAGTGTGTCCTACCCATGTAAAGCGCTTCCGTCACCAGTGGGAGTAGATCATCTGTGAGCATGAATCTGTCTAACCGGGTGTGCAGGGTATGGGCTCCTGAGTAGTACGAATATATCCTGGCCGTTGGGTTCCGGTGGCGCCACACATCATGTAAGTTCCAGTGTGAGGCCCAGGCTATAAGAGTTTTCATGGCACCCACCACTGGTGCGCTGGGTAGAGGTGGGAATGAGCGGTCCAGTGCGGTATCCAATACGCTATTGTAATCCCCCCCAATATCCAGGGGATCCCGTGCCAGTGCGCCAGGGTTGTGGACACCATTTCCAGGAATCTCTGTTGGTCTGTGTTAGGGGCATAGAGCGACGCCACCACCAGCGGTCGTCCATCTAGGCGTCCCTTCACTGCCACCAGCCTCCCTTCCTTGTCTATGTGTGAGTCTTCAACTTCAAACGGGAGCCCTGGTCTCACCCATATCAGTGCCCCCCTGGCGTAAGAGGAGAACCCAGTTGCATAGATCTGACCTCGCCACCGCCTGCGCAGGGTATGTACCTCTGGGGCTGTCAGGTGCGTCTCCTGTAGGAGTGCTATCTGCACCTTGTGTCTCTTCAGGTATGAATAAATCATGTACCTGCGTGCGGGTGTGTGTATTCCGCGTACATTCCAGGTACACATTTTGACTTCAGCCATCAGCATTCAACAAGGCAGCCACACCCGTTCTCCCCCTCGCTCCAAGCACCCTCCCAATAGGCCCTCAAACTTCCCGTGTCAGAGTGTCCCCACCTTTGTCCGAGCAGCCCCTGGAATAGTCTAGCGAGCACCCCTGCGAGCCATGCATGCAGCGTTTCACAATAGGGAGAAGGGGGGTAAACAATAACTGGGGATAACACCATCGGGTCGGTTGCCAAACGGGCAGCCGTCCAAACATTCTGCGAAAAGTGCGAACAATCCATTCTGGGGGGTTGCTATTCAACACGCAGTCCTAGCAGCCAGTGAGTGTCTGTTGAGCGTGAAGCGTGAGCGCCCACCCAGGGGGGTGTGATTGTAAGTCTGAGTGGCCAACCGGCTGGCCCACCGTCTATGGAGCAGTGTATTTGTAAAGACACGGGGCCACTGTTCTGGTCAAGTTTGTAGTTGGGAACCATCGCCCACCCATAGGGACCCTGCAATGTGGTGGCCCCCGTGGTGTGGGTGCCTTGGGGCGTCTGCCCCGCAGTGGATAATTGCGAGTGTGACATCGTCTTAACTTACTGCGGGTTCAGTGTCCGTTACCATCGGGCTGTGCCGTGTCAATGCTTCCATCGCTGAGAGCCCCGTGTTGCGGCACTTCTTCAGCCGTACAGGTCCGACGTTTGTGGGGTGATGTCTGGCAGCCCACCTGAGAGTTGCGAGTCCGGGAGACCATATATCGCCTCATCGTCGCTCGGTGATATCCTAGGGCTGGTGGCAGGCGGGGAACGCTGTGACGGGGAGCCGCTGAGCTCCGAGACCATCCGCAGGGCTTCCCGTTGTTCTCTGCGTATGTCCTCTTCCGGCGGGCTCGCGCTACGCTGGGTGTTGTTGGCCGCGGGGGAGGGTGACCTGGCGCCACGTCTCCTCTTGGATCTTCTGCGTCTCCTAGGCCTGTCCGGGTTTCCTGATCTCCCCGTGCTCTTGTCCGTCCCATTGTCCAGCCAGGCCTCCACGTCTTCCGAGGAGTCAAAGAAGTGTGTCTTCTCATTCGCTATCACCCTGAGTTTCGCTGGGAAGAGGAGGGAATATGTAAGTCCCAGTTGGCGTAGCCTCCGTTTTACCATTAGGAATGATTGCCTCTGGCGCTGCACCTGGATTGTATAGTCTGGGAAAAACATTATGTTCGCGTTTTCAACTTGAATGGTGCCTAGTTTTCGAGTTTCTCGTAGTACAGTGTCTCGGTCCCTATAGTTTAGGATTCGGATCAGAAAAGGGCGTGGGTTAGAGCCGGTGTGGAGCGGCCTGGTCGGGACTCTGTGCGCCCGTTCCACCACAAAATATGGCGAGAGGGTGCCTTCGGGCAACAGGGTGCGTAGCCAGTCCTCTACGTGGGCGGTCGGATCTTTGCCTTCCCATTTTTCTGGCAAACCTACTATTCGGACGTTGTTGCGTCTCGCCCTCCCTTCTGCATCCTCTGCCCTGTCCTCCAGGAACTCCACCCTGTTGAGGAGGTCTTTAATATGTTTGTCCGACTGGGCGACACAAGGTTCTATTTCCGTCACTGTGGTTTCCAGGGTTTTGGTGCGCTCGGCTAGTTTCTTATGGTCCTCCTTCAAGTGCGTGAGATCTATGGCGACTCCGTCTATTTTCGCCTCCAGGGATGTCCGGGTGGACTGGATGGAATTTTCCAGGCGCTCCATGGCCGCCAGCACCGAGTCCAGTCTGGCCGTTACCGGATCTGCGTCCGTTTGCTTCTGCGACTTGTCCATTTTGCCCTTTTGGGATGTGCTCCCCGTTCCTGTGCGCTTCCCGGCACCTCCAGACATGAGAGGGGACTGATTCTCAGAGGATCCAGGTGGGGTGGTGGTCTGTGGTCTCGTCGTTCGCCTGAGCCACTGGCTGGTGTTCAGGCGGCGTTTCCAGGGCAGGTTACTGTCACCTTAGAGCCTCCTGTGTGGTCAAGCCGTCCAAAGCGCAGCGCGAGTCGGTGGCAGCCGTTATTCCGTTCAGGACTCTGGCAATGGGTTATTCTGTGCCCCTCCCGCTGTTGGATGTGTTCTGGGCTCCTCGCTCACCCCCCGCTGCGTCGGGCGTCCAGTTGCGCCGTGGTTCCAAGGGCACCGGAGTCGTGTGCAGCGTGTGGCAGGCGGTGTCACCCCACGGCGCCCTTCACTCCTAGCAGCCCCTATAGTTCTGTGCGTGTGATCAGCAGCAGTGTCTTCCGGCCGTCCGTGGCTGCGGCGGGTGACCTGAGCAGTCGGATCCCGAGCCCTGCGATTGGTCAGCGGCTCTCTCTGGCACTACCCTTCGATCGCCCTGTGCTGTGGGCCGTGGATATGGCTCACGGGGCGCCCTGTTAATCTCAGCGCGACTCGGGGGTGGCTGTTGTTCCGCCCGGGTCGGTGCCTGGTCCGGCCTACGGGTTATGCCGTTCCGCTCCCGCAGTTGGACTTATTTTGGGCTTCGTGCCCCCTGATGTGCCGGGCTTCCAGCTAAGCTGTGGTCTCGGGGGCGCCGGGATCCGTCAGTATCCAGCTGTGGGCGTTGGCGGCGTGTGCATCACGCAGCAGGCAGTGTCTCCCCTCGGCGCTCGCCCCACACGGCTATCCCTTCAGGTCTGCACACGTGGTCAGCAGCGGGACCTTTAGCTGGGCAGTGGTTCCCACCGGGGCTGCCCCACTGCCACCCTGTGATTTTGGGCAGTGGATTCGGCCTACTGGGCGCCCTGGGAGGTGTCTCTCAGCTGCCTGGTTGTTTGTGGCGCCGGGTGAGCCCGGGACCACTGGCTCCGCTGCTTTGGTAGGGGTGAGTTCACTTTCGGCGCCCGCTGGGCGGGTGTTGCACCCTGTGCGCCTCGCTCTGCGGCACTTACCGCCCAGGGTCGCAGCAGGCGGCGTCGGGGGTCCGATCCCGGGTCCGCTCCCCCCAGCGCTGTTCCGTTCCTCAGTTGTAGGCCGAGTGGGGGATGGGCACCTCCTCGCGTCCAAGGCGGTCTCAGCAGCCATTCGGGCGGCCTCAGTCCCCCAGCGTCGCGCCTCTTCACTGTTCTCTGGGCACGGCCAGTCGGGTCATCTCTGCTCTCTGTGGTCCGCCGAGGGTCGATTCCCTTTGGTGTGACCCAGCGCCGCCGCTCCAGTCCGCCTCTCCCGGGTGTCCCTTCCGTGCGGCCCTCGCTTCCGGTTGCGACACCGGGCTCGCCTGCCGGGTCTCGCCGAGCTCGCGTCCTCTCCTTCGGCTGTGGCGGCCGCGTTGGTACCGGTGCGGCCCCGGGGCTCGATGGACCTTGAGTTTTGGTCCGATGCTTTGGCAGCGCCCCTTGGTCACTCGCTGCAAGTTTGGGCCGGCCAGGTGTCGTTCTCAACGGATAAATGACCCCCTAAGTACGGGCTCTCGCCGGAGCTCTGTTAGGGAGCAGCCAGTCTCGCTGCGTGCGTAGCCACGCCCCCATCCAGGCCCTCCATGATGTTTAAATTCAAGACACACCAGAGAAAGACTAGGCCCATGCAACACTCACTACCCCTGGGCATAAAGGTTGAAAACTAGGCAAAATGGTTGCAGGCCTAACAACACTGACTGCATTCAAAATGGCCACTTGCCTCCCAGCACATGGCCTGCCTGTACCAGCACTCAAAATGGCCCCCACCCACATGGCCTGTCCCCATGAACACCCAAAAAATCGAAAAACACAAAAAAATCAGCAAAATCCCAAGCCATCCAGGCCCTCCATGATGTTTAAATTCAAGACACCCCACAGAAAGACTAGGCCCATGCAACACTCACTACCCCTGGTGAAAAGGCCACAACAACAGGCCAAAAAAACGAAAATCACAGACAAATCAGCACAATCCCAAACCATACAGGCCCTCCATGATGTTTATATTCAAGACACCCCACAGAAAGACTAGGCCCATGCAACACTCACTACCCCTGGGCATAAAAAGCCACAACAACAGGCCAAAAAAATGAAAATCACAGAAAAATCAGCATAATCCCAAACCATCCAGGCCCTCCATGATGTTTAAATTTAAGACACCCCACAGAAAGACTAGGCCCATGCAACGCTCACTGCCCCTGGTGAAAAGGCCACAACAACAGGCCAAAAAACCGAAAATCACAGAAAAATCAGCACAATCCCAAACCATCCAGGCGCTCCATGATGTTTAAATTCAAGACACCCCACAGAAAGACTAGGCAAATGCAACACTCACTACCCCTGGTGAAAAGGCCACAACAACATGCCAAAAAAACGAAAATCACAGAAAAATCAGCACAATCCCAAACCATCCAGGCCCTCCATGATGTTTAAATTCAAGACACCCCACAGAAAGACTAGGCCCATGCAACACTCACTACCCCTGGGCATAAAGGTTGAAAACTAGGCAAAATGGTTGCAGGCCTAACAACACTGACTGCATTCAAAATGGCCACTTGCCTCCCAGCACATGGCATGCCTGTACAAGCACTCAAAATGGCCCCCACCCACATGGCCTGTCCGCATGAACACCCCAAAAAATCGAAAAACACAGAAAAATCAGCACAATCCCAAGCCATCCAGGCCCTCCATGATGTTTAAATTCAAGACACCCCACAGAAAGACTAGGCCCATGCAACACTCACTACCCCTGGTGAAAAGGCCACAACAATAGGCCAAAAAAACAAAAATCGCAGAAAAATCAGCACAATCCCAAACCATCCAGGCCCTCCATGATGTTTAAATTCAAGACACCCCACAGAAAGACTAGGCCCATGCAACACTCACTACCCCTGGGCATAAAAAGCCACAACAACAGGCCAAAAAAACGAAAATCACAGAAAAATCAGCACAATCCCAAACCATCCAGGCCCTCCATGATGTTTAAATTCAAGACAACCCACAGAAAGACTAGGCCCATGCAACACTCACTACCCCTGGGCATAAAGGTTGAAAACTAGGCAAAATGGTTGCATGCCTAACAACACTGAAAGCATTCAAAATGGCCACTTGCCTCCCAGCACATGGCCTGCCTGTACCAGCACTCAAAATGGCCCCCACCCACATGGCCTGTCCCCATGAACACCCCCAAAAATAAAAAAACACAGAAAAATCAGCACAATCCCAAGCCATCCAGGCCCTCCATGATGTTTAAATTCAAGACACCCCACAGAAAGACTAGGCCCATGCAACACTCACTACCCCTGGTGAAAAGGCCACAACAATAGGCCAAAAAAACGAAAATCACAGAAAAATCAGCACAATCCCAAACCATCCAGGGCCTCCATGATGTTTAAATTCAAGACACCCCACAGAAAGACTAGGCCCGTGCAACACTCACTACCCCTGGGCATAAAGGTTGAAAACTAGGCAAAATGGTTGCAGGCCTAACAACACTGACTTTATTCAAAATGGCCACTTGCCTCCCAGCACATGGCCTGCCTGTACCAGCACTCAAAATGGCCCCCACCCACATGGCCTGTCCGCATGAACACCCCAAAAATCGAAAAACACAGAAAAATCAGCACAATCCCAAGCCATCCAGGCCCTCCATGATGTTTAAATTCAATACACCCCACAGAAAGACTAGGCCCATGCAACACTCACTACCCCTGGTGAAAAGGCCACAACAACAGGCCAAAAAAACGAAAATCACAGAAAAATCAGCACAATCCCAAACCATACAGGCCCTCCATGATGTTTAAATTCAAGACACCCCACAGAAAGACTAGGCCCATGCAACACTCACTACCCCTGGGCATAAAAAGCCACAACAACAGGCCAAAAAAACGAAAATCACAGAAAAATCAGCACAATCCCAAACCATCCAGGCCCTCCATGATGTTTAAATTCAAGACACCCCACAGAAAGACTAGGCTCAAGCAACACTCACTACCCCTGGGCATAAAGGTTGAAAACTAGGCAAAATGGTTGCAGGCCTAACAACACTGACAGCATTCAAAATGGCCACTTGCCTCCCAGCACATGGCCTGCCTGTACCAGCACTCAAAATGGCCCCCACCCACATGGCCTGTCCCCATGAACACCCAAAAAAATCGAAAAACACAGAAAAATCAGCACAATCCCAAGGTATCCAGGCCCTCCATGATGTTTAAATTCAAGACACCCCACAGAAAGACTAGGCCCATGCACCAATCACTACCCCTGGTGAAAAGGCCACAACAACAGGCCCAAAAAACGACAATCACGGAAGAATCAGCACAATCCCAAACCTTACAGGCCCTCCATGATGTTTAAATTCAAGACACCCCACAGAAAGACTAGGCCCATGCAACACTCACTACCCCTGGTGAAAAGGCCCCAACAACAGTCCAAAAAAACAAAAATCACAGAAAAATCAGCACAATCCCAAACCATCCAGGCCCTCCATGATGTTTAAATTCAAGACAACCCACAGAAAGACTAGGCCCATGCAACACTCACTACCCCTGGGCATAAAGGTTGAAAACTATGCAAAATGGTTGCAGGCCTAACAACACTGACTGCATTCAAAATGGCCACTTGCCTCCCAGCACATGGCCTGCCTGTACTAGCACTCAAGATGGCACCCACCCACATGGCCTGTCCTCATGAACACCCCAAAAAATCGAAAAACACTGAAAAATCAGCACAATCCCAAACCATCCATGAGGTTTAACTTCAAGACACCCCACAGAAAGACTAGGCCCATGCAACGCTCACTACCCCTGGTGAAAAGGCCACAACATCAGGCCAAAATAACGAAAATCACAGAAAAATCAGCACAATCCCAAGCCATCCAGGCCCTCCATGATGTTTTAATTCAAGACGCCCCACAGAAAGACTAGGCAAATGCAACACTCACTACCCCTGGTGAAAAGGCCGCAACAACAGGCCAAAAAAACGAAAATCACAGAAAAATCAGCACAATCCCAAACCATCCAGCCCCTCCATGATGTTTAAATTCAAAACACCCCACAGAAAGACTCAGTGCACCCACCACTGAGTACCCCTGGGCAAAAGGCCCCAAAACAGCCCAAAAATCGAAAATTCCAAAATTGTAGTTGCAGTACCTGTAATGCCCCAAACAAACTTACTTGTGAAATTTCTAATCCAAAAGTGATCCAAAGAAAGTCAAAAAGGCCTCAAATCCAAATATCCAGCAGCATCCACAAAAAGTAATCCTTCCAGCTCCAGATCCAAATGAAAAGTGACCAGGAGATGGACAAAGCACTGGGAGGAGCCTGCTGGACAGGAACAGGAAGTTGAAGACTGTGGGGCACTTCCTTCCTTCCACCCCCCCTCCCCAAAATGGACTCCTCGCAAAAAAAGTGCAGGCAAATGTCAACCTGAGGAGTTAAACAAAATAGGGTGGGAGGGGGCCTACAGGGAATTTAAAGACCTAGCAGTGACATGTTCCCTAACAGACTAAAGACACAAATAATGTCACCGGGTCCAAAGAAAGAGTGTGGTACTATTAACGGTATGTGAGAGTACTTACATCTATGTGTTTGTAAGATTGGGTGGGCACCTTGTGATCCTTAACAGGGTTCCCATCAGTCACCACTCGGAACCGCCCATTAGTAACACTAAATAAAGTCTCGTGTTGTGACTAATGTTACAGTGGTGTCCCATAGTGTAGGGTGTTGACTATGGGGATTCACAGTGAAATCTGACATAACCAATAGTTCAGAAAGGTTACCAATAGAGAGCATCGGTAACATCAGAGGTTTAACATCTCCTCCACTGTGCCGACTCCTAAAAAATGGCTATACAGGAATCCCAAATGATGAAGGGCGGTTCCGAGTGGTGACTGATGGGAACCCTGTTAAGGATCACAAGGTGCCCACCCAATCTTACAAACACATAGATGTAAGTACTCTCACATACCGTTAATAGTACCACACTCTTTCTTTAGACCCGGTGACATTATTTGTGTCTTTAACCTGAGGAGTTATTCAGATAAAAATCATCATTTCCAGAAGGTTTATGCTGCTTGCTGGTGGATTTCTTGTGCAGAATTGCAAATTTTGTATTTTCGCGAGTGCGAGATTGTTGCTGCTCGCCGCATCCACAAGCTCGCAATTGCGAAGTCCTGCGATACGTGATCACGGCGTACTCGCGTTGACAAACTCTCGCTGTGCAAGTCGGCAAGCCGCGATTACGTAATTGCGCACACCAAATTCCCGCAGGATCCCGCAGCAAGATCCAAAATGGCGCAGCACTCGCAAAATATCGAGAAAAACAACTTGGCAAACGCTGAATGACGGTAAGTAAACGCCGCGCGCCGCAAAATTGTATCACCAAGGAAAAAAATCCGCTGCGTACGAATTTGCGGATTTTCGGTAAATTCGCGAGCGTTCGCGGATTGCAAATTTACCGAAAATCCGCAAAATCCGCGAACGTAACGGATTTTCCGCCCATGCTTACCTGTGTCACCATGGTGACACCAGCATTTGTGGATCCTGGACAGGTAATACTATGTTTAGACTACCTAGTGACCAATGCTAGCAATGTCACTGCAAACCATAGTATGGCACTTGTTAATTTCTCCTGGGGAGGAGTAAATGGCCTCAAAAGGGTTGTTGTTAGTTCAGACCTCCCAGTGGACTGTCTTTTGGGCAATGATTTGGAATCCTCCCTATGGTCAGATGTGGAGTATAGGACTCATGTGGAGATGTTAGGGTTGTCAGCACATGTCCTTGCTGTGACCAGGTCACAGGCCAAGAAATGCCCAGCTGAACTAGTGCTGGATCCTGGAACAATGGACCAGACACTAACCAAGGGTAAGAACAGTAGGGTAAAGGCAGTGCCTTCCTCCTTGCCTCAAGGTGAGAATCAGCTCTCACAGGAGACTGACCCAAATACCCCAGAAGGAACTGTCCTAGAAGAACTTGAGCCTGAACAGGTTGAGTTTCTTGGGACAGGGGGACCTTCCAGGGCAGACTTGAGACAAGCACAATTAGACTGTTCATCTCTTGAACCCCTCAGACAGCAGGCTGCTGCTGAGGCTGCAGGGAATGCCACAGGTGCCCATAAAGTGTATTGGGAAGATGGACTCCTTTACTTTAAGGCAAGAGACCCCAAGCCTGGTGCTACCAGGAGGCTGGTCATCCCCTTGTCTCTGAGAGGTTTCCTTCTCACCTTGGCCCATGAAATTCCCCTTGCAGGTCACTTAGGCCAGAACAAGACCTGGGAAAGACTTGTCCCACACTTTCACTGGCCTCATGTGTCTGAGAACACTAAAGAGTTTTGTCGCTCATGTGTCACCTGTCAAGCCAGTGGCAAATCAGGTGGCACAACAAAGGCCTCCCTTATACCACTACCTGTGGTGGGGGTACCCTTTGAAAGAGTGGGGATTGACATTGTTGGACCAATGGACCCCCCAACAGCATCTGGGCACAGATTTATACTGGTGGTAGTGGATCATGCCACCAGGTATCCAGAAGCTATTCCCCTTAGGACCACTACAGCTCCTGTTGTGGCCAAGGCCCTACTTTCAGTTTTTACTAGAGTGGGGTTTGCTAAGGAGGTTGTCTCTGACAGAGGTGCAAACTTTATGTCAGGATACTTGACTGCAATGTGGAAGGAGTGTGGTGTCAATTACAAATTCATCACCCCCTATCACCGACAATGCAATGGGCTTGTTGAAAGGTTCAACAAGACCCTCAAAGGGATGATAAAAGGGTTACCAGAAAAGCTTAGGCGAAGATGGGACATCCTTTTACCCTGCCTTTTGTTTGCTTACAGAGAGGTCCCACAGAAGGGGGTTGGCTACAGCCTTTTTGAACTTCTATTTGGGCATCCTGTAAGATGACCCCTGTGTCTTGTAAAGGAAGGATGGGAGAGACCTCTCAAAAAGCCTAAGCAGGACATAGTGGACTATGTACTTGGTCTCCACTCCAGGATGGCAGAGTACATGGAAAAGGCATCTAAAAACCTTGAGGCCAGACAAGAACTGCAAAAAGCTTGGCCTGACCAAAAGGCTGTCCTTACTGTTTACCAGCCTGGACAGAAGGTGTGGGTGTTGGAGCCAGTGGCCCCATCAGCTCTCCAAGACAAATGGTCTGGACCCCATACTATCATTGGACAGAAGGGAGAGGTCACCTATCTGGTAGACCTTGGAACTCCCAGGAGCCCTCACAGAGTACTTCATGTGAACAGGCTCAAGGCATTTGTCAACAGGGAAGACATGGGCTTGCTCATGGCTATAGATGAGGGACAGGAGGAAGAGAGTGACCCTCTCCCAGACCTGCTCACTCAGAAACCTGATGATGGGTCAGTAGATGGTGTAGTATTTTCTGACAACCTCTCTGAGCATCAACAAGAGGATTGTAAACAGGTTCTTCAATCCTTCAGACAAATATTCTCTCTGACACCAGTCAGGAAAACTGGTGCACCCATGAGGTGGACACTGGTGACAGTCTGCCTATAAAGAGTAAAATCTACAGGCAACCTGACCACGTCAGGGACTCCATAAAGCAAGAAGAACAGAAAATGTTGGAATTGGGAGTCATTGAACCCTCAGAGAGCCCTTGGGCTAGTCCTGTAGTTCTAGTGCCTAAACCTCACACCCAGGATGGTAAGAGAAAGATGAGGTTTTGGGTAGACTACAGGGGTCTCAATGCTGTTACTAAGACAGATGCCCATCCAATACCAAGAGCAGATGAACTCATAGATAAATTGGCTTCTGCCAAATTCTTGAGTACATTTGACCTGAAAGCTGGCTATTGGCAAATCAGGTTAGCTGAGGATGCAAAGGCCAAGACAGCATTTTATACCCCAGGAGGTCATTACCAGTTTTTGGTGATGCCCTTTGGTTTGAAAAATGCACCTGCCACTTTTCAAAGGTTGGTGAACCAAGTTCTCTCTGGGCTGGATGAATTCTGAGCAGCATATCTAGATGATATTGCTGTCTTTAGCTCCACCTGGGAGGATCACCTGATCCACCTGAGGGAAGTTTTGGAGGCCCTGCAAAAGGCAGGCCTCACTATCAAGGCTACCAACTGCCAGATAGGGCAGAGTCAAGTTGTATACTTGGGCCACCTTGTAGGTGGAGGCCAAGTTCAACCTTTGGAGAGCAAGATACAGGCCATAAAGGACTGGGCTCCTCCAACCACCCAGACGCAGGTCAGAGCTTTCTTGGGCCTGTCTGGTTACTAGAGGAAATTTGTCAGAAATTGTGGAACCATTGTGACTCCACTTAATGACCTGACAAGTAAGAAAATGCCAAAGAAAGTTCAGTGGACAGTTAGCTGTCAGAAGGCATTCGATGACCTAAAGCAGGCCATGTGCACTGCACCTATTCTCAAGAGTCCAGACTACTGCAAGCCATTTGTTGTCCAAACAGATGCTTCTGAGTTGGGTGTGGGAGCTGTTCTATCTCAACTGAATATTGATGGTCATGACCAGCCCATTGCTTTTATAAGTAGAAGGCTGACCCCTAGAGCTATTGAGAGGGAGGCCTTTGCTGTGGTTTGGGCCCTGAAGAAGTTGAGGCCATACTTGTTTGGTACTCACTTCAAGATTCAGAACGACCATAAGCCCCTCTTATGGCTAAATCAAATGAAGGGTGAAAACCCCAAACTTCTTAGGTGGTCCATTTCCCTACAGGGGATAGACTTTACAGTGGAGCACAGACCAGGGACTGACCATGGCAATGCAGATGGTCTCTCCAGGTACTTCCACTTAGAACAAGAAGACTTACCTGGTCAAGGTTAGTTTAATGTCCCTAAGTTTGGGGGGGGGTTATGTAGGAGAGGACATTGATCCTTTTGCCGTGTGCTAGTTCTCGTTCATTAGTTATTGCAGTTAGTACTGCTTTCACAGTATTTTCTGTGAGACTGAATGTTTTTTCTGCTTGTGTGTACAAGTGAGATTTGTAAGCTTTTGGTACCTTTTCTCCCTCATTAGAGGTCAGGTACGTGAATCCGCATCTTCCTGGGATGACTCGGATTACAAGGTTGCGTGTATTGTCACGTGTATCTAATTTTGTTTTTGCTAACATGTCTGTTTGCAGTGATCTCAAAATTTCTGTGTATTTTTGAGTCCAGTTGATTGGTTTAAAATCAGGTTTAATTAGTTCATATAGAGGTTTAACCCTCTCCGCATAATTTAGAATGTAAGTTCTTCCGAAATTCAGGAAGCCTACAATCGATTGTAAGTTCTTCAGCGTTTTTGGTGCTTGGAGTACAGCGCACTTCTCTAAGAAATTGTCCGCTAGACTTTTTCCTTCACTTGATAATTCGTATCCTAAAAATAATACTGTAAGATGGGCAATTCGGGACTTTTTAAAGTTGAATTTGTAACCCTCCGCAGCGAACCCAAGTATTATGGTGTTCACTCTTTTCAAGTGAGTCTCCAAGTCGTCATCTGTTAGATAGATGTCATTGACATAAGATAATACCTCATCATCATACATTTGTAGTAACTCTGTTACTCTGGCTGAGAATAGTCCTGGGGTGTTCTTGAATCCCCATTACTGAAAAAGCGGTCAAGTATCTGCTTTCTGGTGCAATATTTTGACAAAAGAAACCATTAGATGTGTCTAATGTCGTTTTATATTTTTTACGAACTATGTTATTCATTAGTGCAGCACTATGCAAATTCTGTACTGCAAATGTTTTGCAACATGAGTTAAGGTGTCTGTAGTCCAAAACTAGACGGTATGAATCGTCCGGTTTGGAGACAGGAAACAAAGGGTTGTTCATTTGAGAGGTGCATGTTTCAATCACCCCTGGTATTCAAGTTGATCTAAAATCTCCCTGACTTGTTTTTTAGCTTCTTGCTTAATTGGATACTGCCTTTGTGCAGTCGGTTGATTTTTCAACTGGATTTTGTGAGGAGTAGAGTCCTCATCCCATCCTCCATGATTTTTATATAGTGCTGGTGCCTGGGCTACTGCCCATTTCCTTGCATATATATATTTAGTGTGAATCGGAATGTGATTCGAGAAGGCAGGCATAATCATTTCTTCGCCACGAGGGCACTCCCTGACAAACTCCGGGGGCCAGTCTTTTTCAGCTAACAGGATGTCATAGCCTTTTGAGAGTTTATCCCAAAATAGACCCCTTATTTTCCTAGTCTTATCTCCCTCTATACGCAGTGTTATTTCGTATATCTTATGAGGTTCGCTAACTCTGGTGTCGGCAGTTTCTACTTGAATGTATTTATTCGTGTCCACTGTCTCCAGATGACTCATCAGGATCTTGCGAGCTATGGTGATTTCTGCTGCACTGTCTAACATTGTCTGTGCCCACTCCCTGTTTTTCAACTGTGTCCTCAGTATTCTCGGCATGTTCGATTACTCTAATACTGGCTACCTTCTTCTTTGGAAATTGTGATTTTATACTTTGAGCAGGTTCCTTGTCTTTGGACTTGGTGTGCTCTCCTGGGTCTGACCGTCCTCTTCTTTCCGATTTCTGCGAAAAAGTTCGAGAGGGACGTGTATCAATGCTTTGATATTTGTCAGGCTTTTTCAAGTTATCCCTATTTCTAAGGTTATATCTTTTTTCAGAGGGCTCCCTCTGGGGAACTGGTGTTCTCGAGTCGGAGTTCTTTCTCTCCGTCGAGGAGACCTTCCTCTGGACTGGAAAACCTTTTCCTTGGGAGTGGATTGTTTATTACCATCCCAGCTCTTTTTAGGAGTGTTTGAATTATTTTTAATAAATAATTTTTCAGGATTTTCGAGTAGTTGGGGTTTTACTGGTTTCCCACCCAAGCTGTCTCTACCTAATTCTTCATAACATTTTTCTATAATTCCGGCAAGCTCAATTGGTTGATCTGTCATATCTGTTTCCTTCAATTTCTGGCGGATCGCCACAGATGCTGCTTCTCCTTTTATATTGGCTAGTAATATAGCCGAGACCTGCTTGAAGTCTTTAAGTATTTTCATACCAAGAGTTAAAGCAGGTTCTGGACCGTATTCATTCTGAATCTGTTTTAGCACATCTGGTATTACCGCCATTGACGGAACACCATGTGTTTTCGTGTAAATGGAAGCAAAGACTGTACCCCAAGTGTCACAGTCCTCCGCGTGTTGTGCGACCCCCATTGGAAGGCAGATGGTCAGAATTCTGTGTTTCTCAATAGGGGTAGTATTCAGAAATACTGCCTCTATTTGAGTAATTTTCTGCGCTAACCAGAAAGGAATGTGTTCCCGTTTTATGGGTGTTTTACCAAGACATGATTGTATGTTCTGTGGTGTAATTTTATTTGTATTCCCCTGATGAGGGGTCAGCTGTGGAACATTAACAGCTGTTTGGACTGTTGCAGTCCGCATTACATATTGGACTAACTGTCTATGTATTTTAATTAATGTTTTTAGCTGTGCTAACAGCTCTTTTTTTGACATTTTTGCAATGTCCGGGTGTGGTGTGTAGCTAGCTAGAACCGGCCACGTTGCTCCTGGTCTACCTATTGGACCAAGCCTGGTAATATGATCATTATGTTTTAGGGCGCCTTTCAACCAGAGCAGGTGCTCTTGGTATTTTAATGGGATTTCAATCTCCTCGAAGGAGCGTACTTTTCCGGTGGATCCCCTATTTTGTAAAAGTGGAACTCATTTGTTGCAGCGTTTGCCACTGGAAATTTTATCCAAGAATAGAATACCTCTGTCTGCCGATATTCATGTGCCTCTAACACGAAGACGGCTGTGCCACCTTGTGTGGTCAGTCCGTTTTCTATAAGTTTTAACGTTATAGTTTTTCTTATGTTGACCGGGATGATTATCGCACCCGGTTCATTAACACCGGCGTCCCGTTGATTCCGATCCGGTGGGTAAATCCCTGTTTCATCGGAAGCCTGCTGAGTCACATTTACTGTGGCTCCAGTGGTTCCGTTCTTTTCTTGTGACATTGTATGAAATGCAGGTATCTGTAGAGCAGGTCTCCAAGGAGACAAAGATTAGGTGCACAATATTTTGGAACACTGTATCCTTCAACGTTGAATAAACCAGAGCTTTACATAGGAATCTCTTCCTACTAAGTTCGGGCGGTTTTTAACCTTTCACCCACCCCAGACGTCTATTGGAGTATTTACGGGCAAAAGGGTCTGTGTGAAAAATGCACGACTGTGTTACTCTAACGTCTTGCGTTAGTTTTATCGTCTTACCAAAACGTTGGGCGCCATGTAGTGTAGTTCCTATTTTCCCTATAGGCCCTGCGCATTGGAATAACATAAACAGCAGTGTAGACGTAGAAGTGCGGTCTTCCAGGTCTCTACTGACTATGCTAAACTTAATTGGGTTTGTTACCAACTAGCTCAGAGGTCACTGGAAACTTTCTTGACTGAATAGGAAGTGATCAGCTTCCCTGGCTCAGACAAGAAGGGATTCAGTTGCCCAACAACCGCATAAACGTGACAACTTTGCTCCTTTAGAATAAGAGTCAATCTCAAGAGTCGTGTGAAACAATGGACAGTTATATTACTCAGTCAGTTGTGCAGATTACTTTCACCAAGATGCAGAGAATAGAGAGACAGGCGTTTTCAATAAAAGGTATTATTTATTAAACAGTCTTTCTTCTCATGCAAGAGAAAAGAATTGCCACAATTGCAAGACTTATTATTATAAAAAGTGCGTACAGTAAAAAGAGGATTGCGAAATAATACTGTAAAAGCATTGATATGGTTTCTTAGCCATACAATGGTTAAAATGAATAAAATATATACATTCATATATACATTTGACTAATGTACTCAACTGGTGCTTCTAACTACGCCTACCCCAGTGTACCTGACCTAAGCCTAATACTTGGGAGGGAGTAAGTAAGTAGCAGTTTAAGTTAAGTTGGTTTTGCCAAGGTTTGCTTCAAGAATTCTCTCTAAGGGTTTAGTCAACACCATACCTCTGGAATAAAAGGTTGGAGGTCTTGTATCTCCTTTCAGGACTCGATATCCCAGTCACTCGCAAGAGTAGGCTGGAAACGCCAGAGCTGGATTTTCTCGGCAGGAGAAAAGACAGCGTCTTTCTCAGCGCGTCAAGGAGGGGGAGGGGCAGCGTCCGTGGGCTGCTTGCATCTGCTGGGCTCTGCAAGGGACAGCTGTTCTGCTCCTGTATTCTCTATCTCCACCGTTGTATTCGCGCTTGCTTAAGGCAACGTTGGTAATATTTATACCTGAAAGGTGCCTTGTTTGACGTACGTTTTTGGACATAAGACGTCAGTAAAGATGTCATTAAGAAGTGATCGTCCTTTCAGTGCTCATTAGAGTTCTATTACTAATCAAAACATAGCAAGCTGGGTTTTCCCAGGTTGCTGGGTTTTATCTTGTTGAAGAACTCGGAGTGTAATCTAGGAATCTAAGATAGTGGCTTCTGCTGTGTCATGTACTGTAATGAGCTGCAGAGGCGAGTTTCTGAAATATGGCTGAAATATGGCTCTGATCGTTTATGCCATTATAGGGGAATGAATGGATTATAGCCGTATAGGGGCATAAGGTCACAGTATTGATCGGGGTCCTAGATTAGAACACGACACCCACATTCCACAATCACCTTCAGACTTTGACCACCCACATTCCACAATCACCTTCATACTATTGGCACCCACATTCCACAATCACCTTCAGACTATGAGCACCCACATTCCACAATCACCTTTAGACTTTGAGCACCCACATTCCATAGTCACCTTCAGGCTTTGAGCACTCCATTTTACAGTTACCTTCAGACTATGGGTACCCACATTCTACAATCACCTTCATACTATGAACACCCACATTTTACAGTCACCTTCAGACTTTGAGCACCATCATTCCACAATCACCTTCAAACTATGAGCACCCACATTCCTCAATCACCTTCAGACTTTGAGCACCCACATTCCACAATTACCTTTAAACTTTGAGCACCCACATTCCACAATCACCTTCATACTATGAGCACCCACATTCCACAAACACCTTCAGACTTTGAGCACCCACATCCCACAATCACATTCAGACTATGAGCACCCACATTCCACAATCACCTTCACACTTTCAGCACCCACATTCCACAATCACCTGCAGACTATGAGCACCCACATTCCACAATCACCTTCAGACTTTGAGCACCCACATTCCACAATCACCTTCAGACTATGAGCACCCACATTTCACAATCACCTTCAGACTTTGAGCACCCACATTCCACAATCACCTTTAGACTATGAGAACCCACATTCCACAACCTCCTTCAGACTTTGAGCACCCACATTCTACAATCACCTTCACACTATGAGCACTCACATTCCACAATCACCTTCAGACTATGAGCAC
This sequence comes from Lissotriton vulgaris, assembly GCF_964263255.1. Taxonomy (NCBI): domain Eukaryota; kingdom Metazoa; phylum Chordata; class Amphibia; order Caudata; family Salamandridae; genus Lissotriton; species Lissotriton vulgaris. The sequence continues at coordinate 11,137,275 of NC_141697.1, forward strand.
ACACATTCCACAGTCACCTTCAGATTTTGAGCACCCACATTCCACAATCACCTTCAAACTATGAGCATCCACATTCTACAGTCCCCTTTAACTTTGAGCACCCGCATTCCACAATCACCTTCATACCCAGAGCACCCACATTCCACAATCATCTTCAGACTTTGAGCACCCACATTCCACAATCACCTTCAGACTATGAGCACCCACATTCCACAATTACCTTTAAATTTTGAGAACCCACATTCCACAATCACCTTCAGACTTCGAGCACCCACATTCCACAATCACCTTCAGCCTATGAGCACCCACATTCCACAATTACCTTTAAACTTTGAGCACCCACATTCCACAATCACCTTCATACTATGAGCACCCACATTCCACAATCATCTTCAGACTATGAGCACCCACATACTACAGTCACCTTCAGACTATGAACACCCACATTCCACAGTCACCTTCAGACTATGAGCACCCACATTCTACAGTCACCTTCAGAATATGAGCAGCAACATTCTACAGTTACCTTCAGACTATGGGTACCCACATTCCACAATCACCCTCACACTTTGAGCACCCACATTCCACAATTACCTTTAAACTTTGAGCACCCACATTCCACAATAACCTTCATACTATGAGCACCCACATTCCACAATCACCTTCAAACTTCCCCACATTCCACAATCACCTTCATACTATTGGCACCCACATTCCACAATCACCTTCAGACTATTAGCACCCACATTCCACCATCACCTTCAGACTATGAGCACCCACATTCTACAGTCACCTTCAGACTATGAACACCCACATTCCACAGTCAACTTCAGACTATGAGGACCCACATTCTACTGTCACCTTCAGACTATGAGCAGCCACATTCTACAGTTACCTTCAGACTATGGGTACCCACATTCCACAATCACCTTCACACTTTGAGCACCCACATTTTACAATTACATTTAAACTTTGAGCACCCACATTCCACAATCACCTTCATACTATGAGCACCCACATTCCACAATCACCTTCAGAATTTGAGCACCCACATTCCACAATCACCTTCAGACTATGTAGACTTTGAGCACCCGCATTCCAAAATCACCTTCAGACTATGAGCACCCACATTCCACAATCACCTTCATACTATTGGCACCCACATGCCACAATCACCTTTAGACTATGGGCACCCACATTCCACAATCACCTTCACACTTTGAACACCCACATTCCACAATAACCTTCATACTATGAGCACGCACATTCGACAATCACCTGCAGACTTTGAGCACCCACATTTCACAATTACATTTAAACTTTGAGCACCCACATTCCACAATCACCTTCATACTATGAGCACCCACATTCCACAATCACCTTCAGAATTTGAGCACCCACATTCCACAATCACCTTCAGACTATGAGCACCCACATTCCACAATCACCTTCAGACTATGTAGACTTTGAGCACCCACATTCCAAAATCACCTTCAGACTATGAGCGCCCACATTCCACAGTCACCTTCATACTATTGGCACCCACATTCCACAGTCTCCTTCAGACTTTGAGCATCCACATTCTACAGTCACCTTCAGACTACAGTGAAGGGCATTAACTCTTACTGTATACCTTTGGTCTCCTTTTCAACTAAGTTTACTGTCTAAATTTCAGTCTAACAATCCAGGTTCAAGTTACATTATATCTCCTCTTTCAATCTGATTAGCGGATGCTTAGATTTTATTCACTGTTTTTTTTATTTTATGAAAATACCACTTGCATTTATTTTTTACCCTTTTCTATGATTTTTTCAACCTTTTTTTTTTGTTCTGAGCAAGAAAATGAACACGTATTTTTTAACATTTATTTTTGCTGTCATGAACAATTGCACAAGACCACTGCAAAGCTTTTGCTTTAATTAAGTAGACATTTACAATGTATTATTTTTTGTTCATTTTTAGTTCTTTGTAAAGCACCCAAAGCCCCGACAGCGTGATGCGAAATAGAGTAACACTGCAAAGGAGGTGCCATATAGCTGGGCATGGATGAACACCGACATAGGAAATGTGAAATGTTAATTATGCCTAAAGTGATAGAAACAAACTTTGGCTGACGACCTTAGTCATCTGCTTGACAACTGTATGCAATCGTTGCATGTTTCCATTCAGTGAAACCAGTGTGAAACTGCTTAGCAACTGGAAGGCCAGGCGCTAGCATTTAAAAGACTTGTTTCTATGTTTGCCATTTTTATAGATTTATACAAACAGAGCAAATCATTTCTTTCTGTAAATAAGTTTAAAAAAAGTAGCATACATCGAAAACGTTCAGTTAGTTCAGATGCATGATTATTGGAAATACCTGTCTTTTAAAAAACATCATTGCAAAATGTTGGAAAGCAATCAGTTAGTTGATATACAGTTTTTTAGGTCTAGCTCTCAAGACCTATTGTCGTCGAGATGCCTCTCAAGGGAGACAGACCAGGGCAAGCGCGGCGATTCTGGTATGTCGACGCGCACATCCAGCCCGGCGCCCTGCACATCTGTTGCTCCACATTCACACTCACGGAAGCACACACACACCCACGCGTGCACACACACACACTCGCAGGCACACACACACCCCTCCTTCCTCTTACCTCACCGGGCTCTTGTTAGGTCTCGCACATTGGTGACGCAGTGTCTTGGTAATTCCTTCTCCACATTTCATTTCTCTGTTCACGTTGGAACACGCAGTTAGGCTTGAAAGTTGAACTCACACCCCTCTCCTGCAGAGCACGTCCTCGTGCGTGTGCGCTCCAATGTTTTGGGACGCTCCTCTTGGGCGTTCGCGTCGACATGAGTCATGCGTCGCCGCTCCCGCGAGCCTACCTGCCCTACGCTCGCTAGTGTTGTGTAGTTGGCTGTGCGCGCTGCTGGAGGATGGACAGTCAGCGCTCGTGCCTCTAACAGACCCCTCTACCCCCACACCCCACTCCCCCGTTAATGCTGTCGTCCAAATTGTTCCCGAGACGACCACGCTTGAAAATACTTCCTTACGGCACCGCATGCTGTGTCTATGGAATGAACCGTCATCTCTTTCCCCGTCTTACATCCTCGGGTCAGCTTAGAATGGAAAGGGAATTCGGTGGATGAAGGCAGACTGATTTCTGGCTATCACGAGGCACCTATGCTGACTGGCCCCTCTGGCAATGCCATAAGGACTAATTTGGTACTGATAAGTGCATTTGTAGTATAAAAACTGACGCGGACAGCTGAAACGTGCACACACACACTCTCTCATACCGCAAGCAAATACGAATAACCCACAAGCCAGGAGCACCCGATTGGCTATTCACTCGCGGGAGCGAGCAGCTTGCGCCCTCCACCTCCTCCCCCTTCGCCCACCCTTCACCCAGTGCCGACTTGTTTTTTACGGACTGAGTTACTCTTTTCTTCAGAGGGTCAGCCTCAATCGCAACACCCCCTGCACTCCGACATTTAAAACAATAAAATGCCTCTCTGCCAATGCGTTTTGTGCAGAGGTCAATAATGATGCGCACCTCACCTGTGCGTGCTTCTTTCTGCCTTGACTTGACCTTGGAGTATCTGCGACTAGCGGGTGTTCTTGGTCGGGTGCACCTGCCTTTGATACCTACTTCTTCACAACCTTCCACCCAAGGCATGATGCGCCGCTCTTCCAAGCGTCCCACTCCAGGCTCGCTTCTGGGGATCCGTTAGTGGGAGGAACTCCCCGATCTCTGGACCCTCGGGCTGCTCTCATGTTCCAGGAGCCGCACCACTCCATGTTACACATTCCACTAAACACGCGACAGATCAGTAATCTGACCATCAGGATTAGCAACTAATGTGAAATTTTCGTCTCTGTCTTCCCTGATCGTGCTGTTGTTATCTGCGTCTACAAACTATTTAAGCGATGCGGATACTATGCACGTTGTACTAAACGCTATACAAGTGCATTTAGCATAACATTTCCCGCCACGCTCTTCCGGGCACCCAAGTGCCAGCATTCCTAAGGGTTCTGCTTGTGTGGTGTTGAGGTGTCATAGTGAGTTAAACTCTTTTCCAATATATGAGGCCGGGAGGACGTGCCCTCATTCCTGTGGACACCCCTGTGGGTGCAGCTTCCCGTACCCCCTCACTTCTTGTTTCATTTGAGCTTTGCCATAATCTTGTGTTATTATATATCTCCACTGCCAGTTCTGCGGTTTGTTGTGTGCCAGTTTAGTGTGTACAAGATAGAGAGTGGTAGATAACCAATGCCTGGGGTGGGTCCAGCGTGATACGGTTGTCTCAGCGGCATCTAATTCTATTGCTTACTAGCTTCTTATACCACTTGACGCAGAGCTTTTAAATACATGTATAGAGATGTAGCTGTGTTTACTGGATTGTTGTAGAACATAAGCGGTGTTGACTTCAGTATTCGCTTGGTAGGGCACGAAGGTTGACAGCTAGGTTTTTCTGCCCCCATCCCCCCTCCTCCAAGGGGCGTAGGAGACACTAAAATTCTGGGGGGGACAGGGACAACTTTGTGGACTTTCCAGTGACCCTATAGAAATCACAGCCCGTTAAACAAATACAATCGCATACTTTCAAAATGAAATATTGAGAAAAGCAGGCATGTTGTCACAGTTTTCATGTATGCTTTATTGATATTTACATTCATATAGTAATCAGATCAAATGTTAAAGAACCATGTATATGAATCTTGCTGCACCAAGCAAACATAGGTCGCTGACTTAGGGTAGGGGCGTTGTGTTTGCAAGTGCACTATGATTTGAAAAGTACCTGCTGCTGCATTCCTGATCTCCAGCAATTTTCAGGCAACAATAAAAATATGAAGATAACTATGGTGATTAATGTTCTTTATTGAGAGAGATCGGAGGTTTGTCTAGTGGAAGTTTTGACTCTTGGGAAGGTAGACACAGTGGGTTAATATGCCTGCTGCAAAGATTGTGTAGCACGCAGATCACAAAATGCATATCATGTAAATTGGTCAGTGAGTTACTGCTTTTGTCTGAGAGATTATTTTGGTATTTGCAGTTTATAAATTAACAGCCTGATTCATCAAGCTTTTTTGCGCTCGCAAAGGGCTAGATTCTGAGAATCCGGCCCTTTGCGAGAGCGATTTTTGCATTTGGGATTCAGCATCCCAAATGTAAAAATCGCTAATTGCGATCTCGCAATTTTGCGAGGAATGACATTTAAGGAATCTCTATTTGAGATTCCTTAAATGCAATTCAACATCCTATTTAAATTTGCGAAATAGCAATTTCTAGGCGCAATTTACCGTTAGGTCAGACCTCGCGGTAAATTGCGAAAACTCCGAAAAATGCATTTAAATGCATTTTTCTGAGTTGCATGTTACACGCACACATGTCCTTTGGACATGTGTGTGTGCAACACCTGTGTCACAGATCATTCGAGGGGTGCTACAGGGTGTCCTTTGGACACCCCTGGCACCCTTCAAATCGTTATCTTATTTGCGATTAGCAAATTGCTAATCGCAAATAAGGAATACTCACCATTCATTCCTATGGGCCTTTTGGCCCATAGGAATGCATGGGGAGTTTTTCCTTATTTGCGATTAGCAATTTGCTAATCGCAAATAAAGAATGTGTAGGAATCGCTAAAAATATTGCGATTCCTACATGAATCCCGTTTTGCGAGTCCTTAATAGCGATTCGCTATGAATCGCTATTAGGGCCTCGCAAAACGGGAGAATGATGAATCTGGTGGTAAAATCCTAACATTGAACAGTGAGCTATTAACCATCATCAAAGAGCTGCATGAAAACTTCAAGGTATAGATTAGAACATTATGATTTTCCCCAGTGTTTCCTTATCCTTAAGTTGGGAAATGGGTTCATTATGATAGAAATCAATTCTGATTATTAAAGAGAACCCTCCAACCATGGTGTTATGTTTTAAATTCTGAGTTTGTGCTTCTTTAGTGTTGCAAAGCCATCCTGTGCCATGGGCACTCCCTAACGTTTTGCTGACTGGTACTGGTGGTACCTGACTCTGACTGACCCCGGCCTCTGCCTGAACAGGCCCAGGGCCAGTGCTATTCTGAAAGAGACACTTAAAGATACTGTGAAACACCTACATACACTAGGGTGCACTATGGATTAGGGTACCCCTGTGATTGGCATGACCTCTCCTATAAGGCCCTAGTTCATAATAGGGCAGGGAGATTAGAACTACCTTTAAGTCCCTAGAATATAATAGGGCATGGCAGTTTAGAGGCCAGCAGCCCTTCCTGCGTTTGCATGTGTGCACCGCTGAAGCCTGAGGTCAGTTTAAAAGTAGCCCTGTGTTGTAGGACTGCTGTTAAAATGCAAATTGTTCCCAAACTCGACTTTTGGGTTCATGGAACTTATAAATTGATCAACTACAATGCTGGGGAAAAATTAAGTTAAGTGCAAAAATGTTTTCCACTTAACTATGGCTGTATCATATTTGCAATAATCTACACGAAGAGGGGTGGAGAGGAAAGAAAAACATATAACAAAGCGTACAAGCAGTGACACAGTTGTGTATTATGAAAAACTTTCCTCACTCACACACAATGTGTGTGACATGCTTCATCATCCGGTCTGCTGCAACCCCCAGGCGTAGCCACGCTCAGGGGGGAGCATAGGGAGGGAAAACATAAAATACAAGGACAAAGTGCAACACAAAACTGAAAGTGACAACAATGTTCACAACAGGAAAAGACAATCCAGGACGGGGTACTGTAACAGAACAAAAAGTGCAGTCAAAAATAGCGAAGTTAAAACTGGCTCCTGGATACCCAATTTAACTTTATTGGTAGGTTCCAAAGACAGGATTAAAACTGATTTACGGATGGTGGTGTTAAAGTAGGAAATTAGGAACCCCTAACACCCCTCCTTTACTGCTAATGTCAACATTTTTCAACCTAAGCGTGCCCTCAATGGTCGGTCACATCGGCCTTCTTCAGGACGTCTTGCTGTCCCAGTTTCATATAGTAACCCCCTTACCTTAGTCTGGTGCTATAGAGGTACTAGTAGATTTCTCAATCAATTAGGTCCATGTACTGCAAGGAAATAAATAGCATTCACAACTGTCAATAAGGCCAAATGTTGCCTATACTGCAGTGTTTCAAAACAACGTATTCTCTCGTCTTGCGTAATGCTCCTCCATCTTAAATATATTTCTTTATTTCAAACCCACAGGCAACTGCTAGCCAGTAAGTTGACCCTACCTTAAACCAATTGTTACAAAAATTGATAAAAAAGATTGTCCCACTAATCTTTTGAAATACCAAACATATTGTAAATGGCTCTCACAGGAAGATTATAATCTCCACTAGGTGACTTCATGATCTTTTCGTAATCTATGATATGTGCCCATATATATGTGTATGGATGTATCCTCCTCGTTCATTAAAAATAGTACCAACTCACCGAGTTTATTAGGAGATTAAACTCGACCTGACGTCTGGGGGGAGGAGTTCCAAAGAACACAACCTATGTCATAAAACAAATGGAGATTCACAAATGCAGAAATGCCAGAATCACAACATGTATCCATGTCTACATAGCTATGCGCCACTCTAGACAGGTATAAATAGGTTGTTTTGAAACACTGCAGTATAGGCCACATTTGGCTTTGTTGACAGTTGTGAATGCTATTTATTTCCATGATGAAGCATGTCACAAACATTGTGTGTGAGTGAGGGTAGTTTTTCATAATACACAACCGTGTCACTGCTTGTACGCTTTGTTATATGTTTTTCTTTCCTCTCCACCGCTCTTCGTGTATATTATATTTACTTTAGGGGGTTTGGGGTGGTAGAGTTGTGTGTAGACCATCTCCCCTCCCATGTGTGAGAGAATGTATCATATTTGCCACATAATACATCATCTCCTCCATAATCTAACAATTTGACCCAAAACAATTTTGTAGCTCAAACGGATCAAAAATTACTAAAATATATGTGACTTATGTTCTGTGAAGTGCAGGGCCCTTTGCAAAGGTTGACTGGTCACCTTTCCCTCTGCTGCATTTGTATGTTTCACAGGTACTAATGAGGCAAAAGCTTTGCAGGGGCTGTTAGTATGTATATATATATATATTCACTGAAAAAAACCATAGGTTTCACACCAGTTATAGTTAGGAATTAGCATTTAAAAAACCTATTAAATTCAATGAAAAAACCATAGGTTTCACACCAGTTATAGTTAGCTGGAAATTTTACTGATATAAAACCATTGAAATTCCCACGTTATAGTTAGATGGACTCACTATAACTTGCGCGTGCAATGCACTGCTGATGACGTCACATATTACATCACTCATGACATGGTCAGTGACATCACTCATGACATCACTGATGACACCATCCTTGTGACAGAGTGACAGACCTAATTTCAGTGTAATGTAACACTTGAAACACATATTCAAAAATAGAAACAAACATTTTCAAAAAAATTGAGATACCCAAACCAGTAACAACAACCAATTCAGTAATTCCACCATCTATATACACATCCACTCATTCACCAACAGTTCTATATAGTCACTCATATATATAGTCACTCATCATATGTAGTGATACACCTATACATCCTGTTACACATCAGCTGTCATTTTTTTTCTCTCCGTCTGGAGGTTTTTCTTTGGGATTATAAAACGGTCAGTAAATGAGGAAATATCTAGCCAAAGTGTCCGCCTATTTTGGATCCATTTCACAGAGAAACAAATTAAGAAAAGGAGATGCAAGCGAGAGTACATGAGAGCTCTTGAAATCAGAACTTAAGGAGGAGCGAGACAGAGACAGAAATGGGTATGAAGGAAAAGAGACAGTTGTTTTCCCCTTCTCTGCCCTTCCCAGGACGCCGATCCTTGCTGCAGCATAACAAAGGGCAGAGGGCGGGGGGGCCTCTTTAACTCCAGGCAGGTCAAGTGCAGGGCCATTAGGTAGCGCTTTCACGCGCTAATGGCCCTGCCACAGACAGGAGAGAGAGGGGAAATTCTTTTGTCCCCTCGTCTCCCCCACCCTTGTCCCCCGTTTCCCCCCCACTCCAAAATCTGGGGGGGTGTGGGAGGGCAGGCTTGATAAACAGGCGAGGAGGCTGAAGAATAGGTTTAACCCCTTCCATGCTCATGACGAGCTCAGCTCGTCATGAGGCACAGTTGAGCTGTGCTGATGACGAGCTGAGCTCGTCATGACACCAGCAAAATGGCAATTTCCAGCACAGGAGGGGGAAAAATAACCACAGCAGCGATGTGGTTAAAGGAAGGTTTATTAATAAGTGGTAAAGAAGTTGAAGGTTGTTGAGTTATTGGTTTTGGATGTTTTACAGCTTCATCCGAGTCCGACGAGGATGGTGAAGTCCGGTCTTCGGTTTGTCCTTGATTGTGGTGTGTTCCCCAGAGGCTCATAGAAGAACAAAGAAAGGAGCCGTTAGAATAATGTAATGCTGTTTCAAAATGTCATACCGCTATAACATCACAGTATACAAGTGTACCTAAGCGTTTGGAGAATAGTCCCACCACACAAAGTAAAGGTTGAAAAAGAGGAAAAGAATAGGTGTTTCTACAACACCCAAAATATTATCATGACTGTTATCAGCTAGTGTTCGATTAGAAAAGAAGGGTACAGGAGCAGACCGTTCCTACGGTAACATGGGATTTAAACTAAGGCAGAGTTTCATTCACAAAGAACTCAGGGATACCACTTTGTTGGACGCTACCCACACCCGTTCGTTTACCACCCTCTCCCGTCTATTCCCAGTTTACAATCACTAACCTGGCTCCGCCGTAACTCTCCTGAGTCACGGCCGCTCTCCAGCCACCTCCGGACACCACCAATCTTCGGACCACGTTTCGTCTTCGTCCTCGGTGGTTCCTGATGTCCAGGTCTTCTTTTGGTCGAGTTCTGCGTCTTTTTCCTGCTTTAAGCCGGATCCCGCGTTTTCCTGCTTGCACTCGGGTCCCGCGTCTTCCCGCTTGAAACTGGGTCCCGCGTCTTCCTGCTTGTATTCGGGTCCCGCGTTTTCTCGCTTGAAACTGGGTCCTGCGTCTTCCTGCTTGTATTCGGGTCCCGCGTCTTCTCGCTTGAAACCGGGTCCCGCGTCTTCCTGCTTGTGTTCAGGTCCCGCGTCTTCCTTCCACGCTGTCCTTGGTCCACCGACTTCCTCCCCGTAACGGTTATTCCACTCCTCTCTTATTGGCCCTGGGTAACTGCTTCCGGTGTTCGAGGGAGGGACTTCCGGGTTGTGTCCCCGTTCGTATCCCTGCAAAGACAGATGAGAGGAGTCTGGATACCGTAGTTGAAGGGGTCTGGTAGGCAATCTCTCACAGGGGGATATATCCCCTGCGTCCCCCACACTTCCTACGCCCATGACCTTGGGTATAGGCTGCGCCACTGCTGCCGGCGCTGGTTTCCCCTCCGTGCCGTGCTCGGAAGGGCCGTCCCAGCCCGAGAGTTACCGTAGGTGGGAAGAGCCGCCGCTCAAGTTCAGGAACTCGTCGAGGTAAGGGGGGGAAAGTGCCAGAGAGCAGGAATGTGTTTATAACAAGAGTGGAAGAGGGGCTGTCAGAAGCACACGCGAGAGCAGGTGTGCTTTGCCAGCCCCAGACAACCAGCTTTTGGTATTTTATGAGGGGGGCTGCTTCTGTGTGTCTGTTTTCTAATCTCGCACACCGTAGCTTTTACACAGCTGTGCTCTCCCGCAGAAGTGGGGTATGTGCATGCAAGACGGTATACACCAACGTCGTCTCATAAACCAGGGCCGCCACCCCAGGCCTGTTTGATAGATCTGCCCCATGCCAGCGCCAGAAGTGATCTTTTTTGAATGTGTGATCTTGTGCCCGCGTCTGTAAGAAGCCCCGGCGGAACTGTATAGGTCTGAAATTACCAATAAGGCTGTAAGAGTCCAAACCAACCTAAAGTTAGTCTGCCAGGCAGAGTTACGTTTTCACTCAACCTAGATTGAGCGCATATGGTGGTCAGTGCCGGCTTTAGCGCTGGTGGCGCCAAGTGCGACAATCACTTTTGGTGCCTGTTCTGACATGGTTTTTGGCTCTATTTCGGAGTGATGATGACTTTAAGCTTGCTAACATCTATAATCTGTATTCTTACCTTGTGTTGGCCCTTTTAAGCCCTTTCTTCCAGACCTAGAAGAGGATAGCTGCTTAATATGATGATAGATCCCTTATTCTTGACTCTAATCCATCTATTGCCTATTGGCTTTGACATAATTATGTGTCCTTTCATCATCCTGCCTATAGTAGAGGGTGGATCCTGTAGTCCTGACTTTATATTAGATATTGGTATGGTTTGTGTAGGTACTCTGACAGAGTTATGTGTTACTTCATCCTTCTCAGGCCTACAAGGCCCAGAACTAGAGAGACTCCATTTTGCTTTCCATCCCTGCAGAACTGAGATGCTTGCAGGGTAAAGGTAATATTTTAGTTTTGAGCTGTTGTTCACTTGGAGAGAACCGGTCTGGGCCAGCCCTTATTGGTAGGCTGTATTATTCTCTGTGTGGAAGACACCACAAAAGGCCGGCCGGCTGGGTGTGTGTCCTTGACACGGAATGGTGCAGAGATCTGATGGGCGGCGGGCTGATGGCTGGAACTTTCCATGAGGAGACAGCATTCCATATTAGTGAAGTGTAGAGGCGGAGTCAGTTAGTTGAGTTGGAGGAGCAGAAAGAGTTTGAGCTGGAAGGAGTTGAGTTGGATTGGAGCAGAGGAGAAGAGACAGAAGATGCTTGGAACAGAGAGAAGACAGACAGACAGTCAGTGAGCTGGAACTGAAGGAAGCAGTCAGAAGCAGTTACTTATCAGGAGGAGTTGTGAATAGCTGGAGTCTGAAGTAATGACTTTTGGAAGAGACTGAAGTTATATCGTGGATTAATCAGTGGGAGCAGCTGGAGTGAATTGGACATTGGCACAGAGACAATCAGACAGAGTGAAGAAGCTAGTGGAGCGAACGGTTATCAGAGCGGCAGAAACCATTAGACTGAAGTTGGAAGGTGGAGAGAGTTCGTGGGGGAGAGGAATCCAGTGCAGAGTGATCAGCGCAGATGTGTGTCCAAGAGTGCAGGAGAGGATCTAAGACGAGCTAAGGCACAGACGAGAGAGGAGCCCAGATGACAGCTAGAGCAAGACCCCACAGTCCTTAGGTGATATTGTTCCTTATCTTTAAATATTAACCTTGTCCCTATATGTCTAATCCTTTTTCTTTCAGCGGTGTGCAGTCTATTTACAGTTCCTGTTAGTTACATGTGGATGTGATATATTAATAGAGCTTTACAGAGACCCCGCAGATCTGTGTATGTGTCTTTTCCCATTTTATTGTTATTGTAATAAAGATACCCCAGTTCTTAGTGAACCAGCATGTGCCTCATATTCTTGTTCAATCAGGGTAACCTGTTCTTCTAGTCAGGCATTGTTTTCATGAACGGATGTAATTCCCGGTCAGGTAAGTAGTGACTGAGCAATGAGGGAGAGAGGGGCCCCTTGAGGAGGAGAATAGATTGTACATCATCTAATTTGGTAAACTGTTGTGTGCTATAATATTGTAGTATCATATCCTGAGTAGCCAATGAGAGATTCCTTCCAAAGGTATTCAAAGGAAAGTGATCGTCGTTGGTAAGCAGCGTTAATGAGAACACCAGGCGGGAAACTGGTGTGTAGGTCTGCCGGATTGCGGATGGGGCTGTGAGTGAGAGAACACTAGGGAGGAGACTAGTGTGTAGGTCCGCCGGATTGTGGACCGGGCTGTGAGGGAGAGAACACTAGGGAGGAGACTAGTGTGTAGGCATGAAGGGTTGCGACTTGCCGAGCGAGCACTGACTGTGGTCAGTGTGTAATGGTAACTAATCAGAACTGCCTTAGGGTAGATTAGTCTGGACCCATGTGGTCGCGAGACTATGAGGTATGAGTGTGGTGTAGGGCATGGACGTCCTTAGTAATCAGTGAGTATTCCTAGTAATCCCTATAGATTTAGTGGTGTTTCTGATGATATGAGCTTGTATATTGCGAGTTCCCCACCCTCAGGTAGGTACCCAGGTGCCTGGATAGATGGGTCCTGAGGAGGGAGGTGGTTACGTTCCAGCTGGGTTGGAGGTGCTCTGAGGAGCTGATCTTATCTGGTCTGAGAATCCGGCCGTTACAGTGCCCCACACCCCATGACTGTTTCCTCGGATTCTCTCACTACCACCGGGCAAAAGTGGACCTCATCTCTAATCATAAGACATTGCTTAACACAGCACCCTCCCTAAGTCAGTTCTCCCCTCCACTGGTCAGCGCCCTAAAGCCGGCTCTGATGGTGGTTAGTTTATTCTATGGCAAATTCTGGGATGTGCCGCGTCTGGGATGTTTATTTGAAGTGTTGGGCACAGTTCTTTAATGCTTGGTGGAGCCAGCTGCTTCTGTGCGCTGTAACAGAGCTGTCAGTGCTGTGTGCAGAACTGTGGGCGCTGTGCCTGCCAGAAATTGGGGGTTTGCCAGTGCTGTGAGGCAGGGAGCAGCTTCCGCTGTGCCACCTGACAGAACTGGGTCGCTGATGTACCACGTGGCATTGTTTAGCTGCTCTTATGTTTGGGACAGAGTTTGAGCTTGAGTTTAAAATATTTGTAAAGCGCACTTTCACCAGCGGTTTCATGGCGCTACAAAAGACAGCTCTCCGGAGTAGGAGTGGGGGGCGCAGAATAGGAAGAGGGGAACAGCAAGTGGTTTAGTTAAAACATTTGACAAATAGGTGGGCCTTAAGTTGCTTTTGAAATTGAGGGTACAGAGTTATAGATCTGAGCTCAAGAGGAAGGGAGTTCCACAGGAGTGGGGCAAGGGTTGCAAACTTGGATCCTCCCATTTCTTTCTCCGAAAGCGGGGGGCTGAAAGCAGGAATTGCGAGGAGGAGCGCAGTTCTCTGGTTGGAACATAGGGAACAATTTCAGATGTTATAAAGGCCAGAGTCGCGCCCAGTCGTGCTTGAAAGGTGATAGAAGCAAGTTTAAACTGGACGCGTTCACGGACCGGAAGCCAGTGTAGAGATCTGAGGAGGGGAGTTACATGATGAGATTTCAGAAGATTGAACACCAATCGTGCCGCCTGGTTCTGGATAAATTGCAGCCGCCGTAGACTATATGCAGGGATCCCCGCATATAGGGCGTTGCCATAATCCAGGCGGGATATGACCATTGCCAGAATGATCAGTTTCAGGGCATCGAAGGTGAAGAAGCGAGATACCCTGCGGATGGTGCGTAGTGACAGAAAGGAGGAGGACACCACGGAACTGACCTGGGAGCGAAGAGTGAGCTGAGAGTTGAGTTTGATACCTAGAGTTTTGACTGAGGTAGAGGGGACCGGGGTGGGAACCTAGGGAAGGGGGCCAGAAGAGTGAGGACCAAGGACTGGAGCAACCACCTGTTAGCACCAGCTAGGTCTTATCTGGGTTAAGTTTCAGGTGGTTGTAGTTCATCCAGTCCTGGATAAAAATCATAATAGACTGGAAGTTGGAAATAGAAGTAGGGGAAGAAGACAGGTTGAAGACAAGTTGAAGGTCGTCAGCATAATTGTATATGCTGAAGTCCATTTGTTGTAGTGAAAAAATGAGAGGGGCAATATAAAGGTTGAACAGGAGGGGTGAGAGGGAGGAACCTTGGGGGACCCCGAACTAAAGTTTTTGGAAGTCCGCAGAGAAGTCTCCCTGGCGAACCGCCTGGGTGCGGTCCCTCAGGAAGGAGGATAGCCATACCAGCGCGGAACCTCCGATCCCCGCCGCCTTGACACGGGAAAGTAAGATGGTGTGATCAACCGTGTCAAAGGCGGCTGAAAGATCGAGGAGAACCAAGGCCTGGGCCTGGTTGGTATCCATTCCCTCCCTGAGGTTGTCGAGGACCGAGAGAACTACGGACTCCGTAGAGTGTGCGGGGCGGAAACCGGCCTGGCGAGGGGCGAGAATCCCATACTCCTCCACAAAGGTGCTCAGAGACCTGGTGACATGGCGTTCGAGCACCTTCGCCAGGAATGGTAGGAGGGAGATAGGGCGGTAGTTGGCGGGGATCGAAGGATCTGCGCCCAGTTTTTTTAAGATGGGGACAATAAAAGCGGTTTTCAGTGGGTTGGCTTCAGCCCACTGGGAAAGAGAGCTGTTAAGGAAGTGAAGGGGGGGTCTGGACAGGTTGTATAGATGTGGCGAAGGATGTGTGCAGGGCAAGTGTCCAATGGGGATCCGGATTTGACAAGAGGAATTATTGAGGCCATGGAGGAAAAGCATTGAGTTGTCCTTTAGATGGGGGCACTGGGGGTCAACAAAAGTCGGAGGGGGTGAGGGAATGTTGGCTTTTATGATGGCAATCTTCTCGATAAAGTAATTATTTAAAGAGTGGCAAAGGTCCTGGGATGGGGAGGGCTTGAGAGATGTCCTATCAGAAAAAGCCAGGTTGTGGACAATTGAGATTTCCCTCGGTTTATTCTCAGCTGCATGGATCTTTGCGGAAAAGTAGGCCGTTTTTGCAGCCAGGATGGCCTTCTTATATTGAGCAAGGAGAGTGGTAAACTCAGCTCTAAGTGAGGGAGAGTAGTTCTTCCTCCAAGCGCGCTCGGCGCGGCGTACTGCAAGTTTGATGGTTTTAAGATCCTCATTGAACCATAAGTTGGCATCTTTCTCCCGTTTAGATGACACCCGCTTCAACGGGGCGATTGAATCACAGCTAGAGGAGAGCCAATGTTCAATGGCAGCGGCCTGAGAAAGAGAGGACAAGCCTTGTAGGGTAGGGTAGGAGGAAGCTAATAGCGCAGATAAATTCTCCGGGTCCACTCGGCTCCAAGAGCGGACCCAAACGTTCTTAGGGAGCGGGGGCCTGGTAGGGGGATTGATGGGAAGGGTAAACGAGATCAGATAATGGTCGGACCAAGTGCAAGGCGAGATGGTCAGAGAGTCTATTGGGCAGTTCAAGGACCAAATCTGGTCTAAAATGTGTCCTTTGACGTGAGTGGGAGAATGAACATGTGGTACAAAATTAAGAGATAAGAGTGTATCTGAGAATTCCCTAGAGGAAGGGCATTCCGCAGGATCTGAAGGCCAAAAGTTCAAATCTCCCAGTAATAGAATGGAGGAGTTATTGACCGTCAGTGTGGAAAGTACCTCCTGAAAATCGGGAGGAAAGATAGGGGTGATTGAGGGGGTCGGTAAGTGAGGGCACAGGTGAGAGGAGGATTGATAGAAGTAGTGCGGATAGCTAGGTACTCTGTTGTGGCAATATCTGGCAGAGGTAGGCAATGAAAGGGGAGGTCGGACCGGGCGATCACTGCTACGCCGCCCCCATTTCTACCTTTGGAACGATCTGCTCGAAGAGCATAGTATGGAGCAGGAAGAGTGGCCAGTAGGGAAGGGAGAGAGTCCTCGCTGAATCAAGTCTCTGTTAGAAAGCGAAGATCAGGTGCGTGGAGGTCTAGCAGTACCGACAGTTCGTGTGAGTGGGCTACTGCTGACCGGGTGTTGAGGTAATAGGTCGAGAGAGTTTTAGGTGAGACTGGGCTGGCAACCTCTCTGAGAGAGTGAGAGGGAGTGGGGGGGGTCGGAGGGTAGGGAGATGAAGAGGCGGAGGAAAGATCAAGTGTAGATATGAAAGAACGGGTAGAGGCAGGGAGAGGCCAGGGGCCCTGTAGGCTGCGGAGTTCGGAGGCGGAGTAAGTGATGATTGGAGCAGAGTGGCATGCCCCTAGCCCCGGTCGGCCGCGGACGGGCGCAGACGGGCTTGCCTTAGGCGTGCCTTCGGCGCGCAAACGGCGCTCCCGCTGCGCTCGTCCGCTGCGCTCGTCCGCTGCGCTCGTCCGCTGCGCTTCCTCCAGTGGCACATTTTATAGTGAGGGAAAGGCGGGGGGGTGTGGCCAGAGGGGGGGCGTGGCCTCGCTGCACGCCGTCAATGGCGGCGGCCAGAGGGCGTTTGTCGGAGTTAGGGAGGCGCTGCTTGCATTCAGCAGGCTCCCAAGACGTGTGCAACAGGCGTTGGCAGGTAGGATAATTATTGGTAAAACACAGATTCAATTAACACTCAAAAGATTAAAAGTTTTAAAATCGGCAGCAAACACAAAATGAAGCTCCCGGCTTCCGCCTCAGGAGTGACGAGTCTTTTAAAAGCGCGCTGGCATTCAGCACCTTTTAAACTGGGCGGGGGGCGTGGCCAGAGGGGGGCGTGGCCTCGCTGCACGCCGTCAATGGCGGCGGCCAGAGGGCGTTTGTCGGAGTTAGGGAGGCGCTGCTTGCATTCAGCAGGCTCCCAAGACGTGTGCAACAGGCGTTGGCAGGTAGGATAATTATTGGTAAAACACAGATTCAATTAACACTCAAAAGATTAAACGTTTTAAAATCGGCAGCAAACACAAAATGCAGCTCCCGGCTTCCGCCTCAGGAGTGACGAGTCTTTTAAAAGCGTGCTTGCATTCAGCGCCTTTTAAACTGGGCGGGGGGGCGTGGCCAGAGGGGGGCGTGGCCTCGCTGCACGCCGTCAATGGCGGCGGCCAGAGGGCGTTTGTCGGAGTTAGGGAGGCGCTGCTTGCATTCAGCAGGCTCCCAAGACGTGTGCAACAGGCTTTGGCAGGTAGGATAATTATTGGTAAAACACAGATTCAATTAACACTCAAAAGATTAAAAGTTTTGAAATCGGCTGCAAACACAAAATGCAGCTCCCGGCTTAACCCTCAGGAGTGACGAGTCTTTGAAAAGCGCGCTCGCATTCAGCGCCTTTTAAACTGGGTGGGGGGGGCGTGGCCAGAGGGGGGGCGTGGCCTCGCTGCACGCCGCCAATGGCGGCGGCCAGAGGGCGTTTGTCGGAGTTAGGGAGGCGCTGCTTGCATTCAGCAGGCTCCCAAGACGTGTGCAACAGGCTTTGGCAGGTAGGATAATTATTGGTAAAACACAGATTCAATTAACACTCAAAAGATTAAAAGTTTTAAAATCGGCAGCAAACACAAAATGCAGCTCCCGGCTTAACCCTCAGGAGTGACGAGTCTTTGAAAAGCGCGCTCGCATTCAGCGCCTTTTAAACTGGGCGGGGGGCGTGGCCAGAGGGGGGCGTGGCCTCGCTGCACGCCGTCAATGGCGGCGGCCAGAGGGCGTTTGTCGGAGTTAGGGAGGCGCTGCTTGCATTCAGCAGGCTCCCAAGACGTGTGCAACAGGCTTTGGCAGGTAGGATAATTATTGGTAAAACACAGATTCAATTAACACTCAAAAGATTAAAAGTTTTGAAATCGGCAGCAAACACAAAATGCAGCTCCCGGCTTAACCCTCAGGAGTGACGAGTCTTTGAAAAGCGCGCTCGCATTCAGCGCCTTTTAAACTGGGCAGGGGGGGCGTGGCCAGAGGGGGGCGTCGCCTCGCTGCACGCCGTCAATGGCGGCGGCCAGAGGGCGTTTGTCGGAGTTAGGGAGGCGCTGCTTGCATTCAGCAGGCTCCCAAGACGTGTGCAACAGGCTTTGGCAGGTAGGATAATTATTGGTAAAACACAGATTCAATTAACACTCAAAAGATTAAAAGTTTTAAAATCGGCAGCAAACACAAAATGCAGCTCCCGGCTTCCGCCTCAGGAGTGACAAGTCTTTTAAACGCGCGCTCGCATTCAGCGCCTTTTAAACTGGGCGGGGGGCGTGGCCAGAGGGGGGCGTGGCCTCGCTGCACGCCGTCAATGGCGGCGGCCAGAGGGCGTTTGTCGGAGTTAGGGAGGCGCTGCTTGCATTCAGCAGGCTCCCAAGACGTGTGCAACAGGCTTTGGCAGGTAGGATAATTATTGGTAAAACACAGATTCAATTAACACTCAAAAGATTAAAAGATTTAAAATCGGCAGCAAACACAAAATGCAGCTCCCGGCTTCCGCCTCAGGAGTGACGAGTCTTTTAAAAACGCCCTCGCATTCAGCACCTTTTTAACTGGGGGGGGGCGTGGCCAGAGGGGGTCGTGGCCTCGCTTCATGCCGTCAATGGCGGCGGCCAGAGGGCGTTTGTCGGAGTTAGGGAGGCGCTGCTTGCATTCAGCAGGCTCCCAAGACGTGTGCAACAGGCGTTGGCAGGTAGGATAATTATTGATAAAACACAGATTCAATTAACACTCAAAAGATTAAAAGTTTTAAAATCGGCAGCAAACACAAAATGCAGCTCCCGGCTTCCGCCTCAGGAGTGACGAGTCTTTGAAAAGCGCGCTCGCATTCAGCGCCTTTTAAACTGGGCGGGGGGCGTGGCCAGAGGGGGGCGTGGCCTCGCTGCACGCCGTCAATGGCGGCGGCCAGAGGGCGTTTGTCGGAGTTAGGGAGGCGCTGCTTGCATTCAGCAGGCTCCCAAGACGTGTGCAACAGGCTTTGGCAGGTAGGATAATTATTGGTAAAACACAGATTCAATTAACACTCAAAAGATTAAAAGTTTTAAAATCGGCAGCAAACACAAAATGCAGCTCCCGGCTTCCGCCTCAGGAGTGACGAGTCTTTTAAAAGCGCTCGCATTCAGCGCCTTTTAAACTGGGCGGGGGGGGCGTGGCCAGAGGGGGGCGTGGCCTCGCTGCACGCCGTCAATGGCGGCGGCCAGAGGGCGTTTGTCGGAGTTAGGGAGGCGCTGCTTGCATTCAGCAGGCTCCCAAGACGTGTGCAACAGGCTTTGGCAGGTAGGATAATTATTGGTAAAACACAGATTCAATTAACACTCAAAAGATTAAAAGTTTTAAAATCGGCAGCAAACACAAAATGCAGCTCCCGGCTTCCGCCTCAGGAGTGACGAGTCTTTTGTTGCTGTGATGGGTGAAATAACTAGGATACTACTGTGTAGCAGAGCTGTTGTTACTGCTGCGTGCCTTGGCTCGATTGTTGCTTTGGCGAGCAGCCTTTTTGTACATCTAGCCCAACGTACCTACCTTCTCAACCTGTGGGAGCAAAACAGTACCCCAAAATTTAGACACCCCCAAAATACCTCTATTAGAGCTTCCATATTTCACTGGTTCGGAGACGGTGTTAATCCTCAGTTCCCTGAGGGAATGTGTTGCCGTGCTATGTCACTTCCTAAACAGCAAAATCTCGCAAATACAATTCATTAAATAATTGTGCCCACTCAATAATTGAATTCTAGATCAAATCTAAGTTCGAGAGTTTCTTTTATAACCAGATTTTAAATAAAGCGGAACAGAGTCAATGCCATGAAGGCTCTCGATGCTGAGTTATACAGAGAATGCAAAAATGAGACATGATTCTAAGCCCTGAATGGGCAACAAATTCAAGAATAAAACGACCAGCACCCCCGCAGCGTCCAAGCCTTCAGGAAAGTCTTTAAACTCTCCCCAAAAATCAAGTTAAAAAAAAGATATATTATTCTAACATATGAAGTTACTGGATCTGCAGTTTCACTGTGGTTGGAGCAATTTTAACATTTTCTTAAACAAATTAGAGCCGTGAAAGATAAACATTACACTGCGTTACCACTCAAGGGCTATCTCACTGTGTGAATAAATATTCTGAACCCTCCAGGCTAATGTCGTCCAGAGATGCTCGAACAAAACATGGTTCATTAGCAGTAACATGTTATGTGAATGAATAGGACACAGTGAACAAACAGTGAGACCATCGCACATTTTTCAAGTTGGAATTGAATTGGGTAAGGTTCATCAAGAGCAGAGTGAGAATAACAGTGGAAACAAACCAGTGCAATTCAGTTTGACGCTGTGCTAAGGAGCTTGCTAAGAGAGAAGGTGGGAGGGGTGGGAGGTTGGGAAGAAGGATGTCCAACGTTTCTAAATATGCTGCCATGCGTGTTGGTGCGCAGCAGCAGGCCCTTTCCCAAAAATATCTGCAGTGGCATAACAACGTGCCCCTGCAGTGCAGGGGTGCCCCAAGCTGCAGGGGGCCACCTCAGCACAGTACTCTGGCCTGAGAGCTCCTGAGGGTCCCTCAATGCACCTTGCAGGGGGGACCCCCTCAGGTTTCGTTACGCCATGGGTCATCTGGTCACCGTTCAATTGCTGATTGCTATATTTAAACATTAAAATTATTCTAATGAGGTGAAACCTTTGCCTAGACAGTGTTAACATATATAACAAGCATTGGCATAGCCAATAGGTCTCGCCTTTGGGACCTGGTAAGTATTTAGTTATGCAGCACAATATCCTTGGTGCAACAACAACAGTTGCATGGCTAAACACTTATAGGGTCCCAAAGGCAAGACCTATTGGCTACGCCAATGCTTTTTTGTATTTGTTCTCCATCGTGTTCTTTACCCTCCCCTTGCTCCTCCTCCCCAATCCCTCTGCCTTGCGAGATCCTCAAGATTGACTTCCTTTTTGTCTACCTTTAACATCACTGCCCAACCTTTACTGCTTCTCTGGATTACTCCGCTTCAGGTGTATGGCTTTGACCTCTCTTATAACTTTACTTAGGAACACTTATGTTTCCCACACTTGTTTTTTATTTGCAAGTTGCTATCGTTCATCTTTAAGTCATTTTCTTGGGGTTCAGGGGTATTCCATGGTCGCTGGCTGTATCCCATGTGGATATTTCTGATTTCCATCAGTGTCCGAGGGTCGCAATACATCTGCACTATAGCTGGATATACAACTTACTCCCTTGGGCCACTTGACTTGCTCAGGATAGAAAGGACGAGCAGTCAAACCTTACTCTGTTAGGTGGAGGAGATTAGAAACTTAGCTACAGTGTTGCACCCAGAGTAAAACTCATTGCCCTGCCTCTGCTTGACTTAAAAAAACAAGCATTAAAAATGCAATAGGTCTCGCCTTTCATTAAGGTAAAGCCATTTGCTTTGCTATACAATACCATTAGCAAAGCAAATGGCTTTAACTTAATCAAAGGCGAGACCTATTGCATTTTCAATGCTTGTCTACTTTACCTTTCATTCGCCTGTACCCACACAGATGCCATGCAGTCTACTGGAAGAAATACCTTGTACATGAAACTACTCCAACCCCATTATCAGCCACTAATTAAATGTATTCCCTGTGCATTCTCATTGTCAAACATACACAGGGAGAGGGTCCCCTGCCCATTTCTTGAATGATGCTAGGATGAGGTGGCATGTACCTCACTGGTCGGTTTGTTTAGCACTCTGGTACATGTTGTTAGCATGGACTGCTTTGCCTTTTCTTGTTGTGTCAATCAGAGTTGTTTTCTGGCAGTAGACTTTAAAGTTTCTCTTTTGGACTATGCGATCCTGAGTTCTACGAAGTGAACAAAAAATATTGAGAAGCTGCTGAGGTCTCACCTTTGGGGATCACAGAAGCAAGAAAGATGGCGGCGGTGAGGAAGACCCGCATGGTGTTGGAGGATGGATGGAGCTGGGCAGTGCAGAAGATCAGGTCTGAGCAGTTCTTCAGGCCTTCTCCATGTCTGATTGTCTGGCCACTGTATGTATTCAGTTGCAGTGAATAGAGGGGAGGTCCTGCCTGAGCGCTGATGTGGCGGTCTCGTTATTTTCCGCTGGTCAGTGATTGGGTGCGACTCTCAACCATCACTCCACCCAAAGGATTATTGAAAGAACAGCCTGTCCTGCAGTAATGCACTTCTCTCTACCAACAGCTTCATTAGGTCATGTATTATGTACACTGACACACCCTTTCTGAGATGAGAAATAGTTTTAGGCATCTTTTCTTTGGTCAGCTTCCAATGCAGTTTCTGAACAGCTCAGGTCTATCCAGCATTTATTAGACCGCAGAAGATGGCACTTCATTTGGTGAGATCAGTACTAAAAATGGCTGAAACCAAGTCATAGTTGCCGTGTCTTGGGGGCTGTTCCAGTAACATGCGTGACTCCACCTTGAATTTTCGAGGAACTTAGCACTTCTTGTTATCAAGGCAGCAACTGAAGTGATTGACGTCACACATGATAGCTCAGGAAGATAATGATGGTATTTGCACTCGCAAACGAGTCACAGTGTCCTGTCCTTGCTGCTCTTACTCGGATGGACTAATCTCGAACTGAGGGTTAGAGTCATCTATTTGAACATTTCAATCACATTTGTAGGAAATTGGGTTACTAGTCGACTGGGGTGAAACCCTATTCAAGTAGCAACACAATTCGTGTCAAGGTGAAAAACAAGCAAACCTCAAATTAACCTGTGCTTAACCATCTGGTAGCTTCGCACAAAACCTGCCAGGCTTAACGTAGAGACAATGTGTAAAAATGTATGCAGCCCTTCAATTAGTAATAAAGTGAAAACACAACACAAGAAAAATCCCACACCAATTTAGAAACTTAGAGTAAAATGTAATCAATTATTTGTGACCAAAACAGCAAAAATGTACTCGTTAGAACGAGTGGTATGCAATTTTAAAGATTTAGGTAAGAATAGGGTGCAAAAGCACAAATCGCCAACTGTGGTTATCTGATTACACCGAACTGGGACAAACTCACAAGTTCAGATTGACCACGATGGAGCGCTGACCGGATACGAGGACCAGGGTAGGCCAGCTGAACAAAGTACCTTAAATCCAGGTTACAGAGTGCTGCGAGATCCCGCGTCTAGGATGCATTGCACATTAGTGGTTTAGGGCTGAGATGAATGGTCCTTCGTCGAGAATGCATTGCACCACAGCGATTATGAGCAGCTGCAGAGCAGTGACAAGGTCCTATGATGAGGGCGTGCCACGCTGCAGCTGGTCCATGGAGTTGCAATGAAAAATCCTACATCAAGGATGCATTGCGCAGCAGCCTTTCCAATGAGAAGTGGGGTCCTGCCTTAAGGTTGCAGCGTGCAGCAGCAATCCTGTGGGAAACCAGTGGTTTTTGCAGTCCCCCCCTTACGTTTTTGGCCACATTTTGACTACTGGATGCTGGTATTCTGACTTTGATTGAGCCCTGGGCTTTAATAACCAGATCCAGGGCCTGTGCTCTGATTAAAAGTACAGGTCACACAATTGATGGACGGAATACAGAACAAATCATAACATCCACCCTGAGTCAAGAGATCTGGGTTTAATCCAACATGCTTTCGCTCACCATGCCACCCCAGTTTAGACCTGCCCACATGCAAATCAGTCTTGACCCAGTGCCTCATGGGAACAATCCAGACCGAACTGCCAAGCCAGGTCCTCGCTGGACCGGAAACAAGCATCCTAAGACCGGTTTCAGTGTTTCACCCCTCATCAGCCAGAATCGCTTGAATCCAGTGGCACAGTGAGCGTGGGATCCACGTCAGGGCATACCCGGCGCACTTAGAGCGAGGAAGCAAAAGACACACAATTGATGGACGGAATGCAGAGCAAATCAAAACATTCACCCCCAGTCAAGAGATCTGGGTTAAATCATCATTCTTCTGCTCACCATACCACCCAGTTTACACCTGGCCATATGCAAATCAGCCTTGACCCTGTGTCTCATGGGAACAGTCCAGCCCAAACTTCCAAGTCAGGTCCTCTCTGGACCGAAAACATGCATCCTAGGACCGGTTTCAGGGTTTCACCCCTTATCAGCCAGGATAGCTTGAATCCAGTCCTCGGATGCTTGTTTCCGGTCCAGGGAGGACCTGGAGACACAGGGTCAAGACTGATTTGCAAATGGCTGGGTCCAAACTAGGGTGGCGTAGTGGGCAAAAGAATGATTGATTTAACCCAGATCTCTTGACTGCGGGAGAATGTTTGAATCATTCAGCATTCCGCCCCTCATTTGTTGCAGTTACACTTTTTGCCCTAAGTGGGATAGGTATGCCTAGACGTGGGTTCCTTGCTCACTTTGCCACTGGATTCAAGATAGCCTGGTTGATGAGGGCTGTTACCCCGAAACCGGTCAAAGGATGCTTGTTTCCGGTCCAGGAAGGACATGGCTTGGCAGTTCGGTCTGGACTGTTCCCATGAGCCACAGGGTCAAGACTGATTTGCATATGGCTGGGTCCAAACTGGGGTGGCGTAGTTGGCAATAGAACAACAGATTTAACCCAAACCACACCCTGCTTCCTCTCAGCACACTTGGGCCTGCTGTCCCTAGATGACGGCCAAGATCTCTACTATTGTGTGCTGTAAAGGTATTGCCATAGTGTCCGAACTTTGGAAAAGTGGGATATTTCATAATGCATAAGAGAAAGCTGGTTAAGCCAGTATGTGACTTGTAACCTCAAAATGCGGAATTTGGGGGTTTCTATCAAAAATTGCAAGAGTCCGCTGGGTGAAACAAAAACTGGGGACTGCCTTATTAATTCCAGGATGCCTGGTCGCCCTGGTGAGCCCCACCCCCCACTGGAAGCTTGGACTCTAAATCATGTCAATGCCTCGCAGCTTACTGGCTTTTTGTGTGGGTGCGGTGGAGTTTCTCTGGGGTTCTATCATCCTAGGCCCATGGGAATCCTGGTTTCTGCCACTGAGGACAGCTTTGATTTAGAACTGAAAGGGGGCCTCCTTCGGGCAGAGGCTCTGGCTCATTGGAGTGAAAAGGTAAAGGTGCCTTCAAGGGGATTTGTTTTATACGTATTTGGTAACTTAAATTGATTTTAAAAGGATGAATTAATAATCCTAGTTGGGAACCAATCAAATTTTGTCCTGAATCGACAAGACGCTGCGCTACTCTCTGCGATTGCCGCCGTAACTAGACTATCGCCACAGGATTTGGGAAATATCTGTCCTGAAATTAATCTCCCTCACGTGATACGATTAGTTTCGACTTTGTTCTGCGTCCACAGCAGTTTTATAGAAGAGTGCACTGCATTCTGCCTGTGCCATTTGAACTAGACCATCGTCCTATACATTCTCTGGGTGCCAATCTGTCCCCTTCTACAGACTGCCCTCGCCTAGGGTGAGGCCAGCAAACTCTGTCCTCAGGGATCAGCAGCAGAGTGAAGCATTAGATCCTGGAGGTGCCCCTGATGCCAAACTCCAGTGAGGATACCCGGTAAACAGAAAGTATATGGAGGCCGAAAGCTCCTGGACCCAAATAAAATACATGGCAACTTATTGCTGTACATTTTAAAGGGAGGGGCTATTGTTTGTGCCTGCTAGGATTTTGTTTGTGGTATTGTTATTACTTGACTAGTCTATTGTGAGTTTTGGTTCTGAGAGGTGAGGGGGCTACCTCCCTATACTGTAACCCCTCCCAGAGTGTGTGTAGGGTGTATTCTGATTCCTCTGGGCTTGGTTTTATGGTTTTATGGATGGATGGACATTCGTGGTGTTTTGTGGTGCCTGGCCCTGGCCCTCGAGTTCATCTGCCAGGTGGCCCTGCATGTGGCAATAGTAGCAGTCCAGAGGGTCTGGTTGTTTCCAACCTCCTAGGTCTTTACCACCATAGCTGGGTTATAACCCTCTGGGATTCTGCGGTGGAGTTCCCCGGGAAGACTGGTACCATGTGCACGCTGCCCCCTCAAGAACCGTCTTTTTTGATTTGTTTTGGACCAGTTTAGCAGTGTCTCTCCGGGGCTGCTCTTCTTTGGAGATCATCCTGTGGGTCGCTAATGAAGGAGTACGTGTGATTGCCAACACGTTCCGTTCATGGCCTTCTTCCCTATGTGGTCAGTGGGGGCATTTTCTTGTGATAGGTGTTTGCCCTCTGTATGTGCTGCACACTTTACTACCGCTACGCATTTGGATAAAGTAATCAATAGCTTAAAGGGGTCACCACATAATTCCAGACAGCCTTGTCTTTGACACCTCCTGATGCTCGTGGGCACTGTGGTGGTGGCATAGGCTGAGTTCCAGTATTTGTGATTTGCAGCATTTCCAACGGTGCGTGGGTTCTAGCTTTTACCACCATTTCCCCATGCGTCTACCCCTGTGTAGCTCAATCACGACTCTCTTCCCTCTTCAGTATTTTATTGGCAACACGGTTTTGCCCTTTTAATGGAGGAGACGGGATGCATGAAGTACCCACGGCCTAAGCAAGAAGAGAATATCCAAGAATGATTGCATGTTCTCCAAGACTGCCTCAGTGAAGGCAGTCTGGTTGGTAGGTGATATCTCCGCTTGTCTACCTGTGATGTGGGGGCGTTTTAATGATGTGTCTCGGGAAAGGAGCTCCTGGGGAGGGGCAGGCCATAGTCCCATCGTTGGAGAACTGGATGTTCATTTTTTGTTTGACCATCAAATCTCAACCTAATAGATTGGCTGGAGACGAGGGAAAATATAATAGCTGTCCTCTGATGGGACTACCTTCTATATCCAGTTTTGGGGTACCCAAAAACACTTGCATAACTAGTGTCTTTTGATATTGGGACCATCCCCTCCCTTAGGCATGACCTTGTCGCCCCTGGGTCTCTTAGGAAGCTGCATGGAGTATTGTTTACGAGTACAGTGACTATGGGTTCTTCTGGTAGGCCCATGGTTGACAGTATGAGCCATGTGTGGTTTTATGCACTTTCTTCTCCAAGCTTCAGTTCCCGATATTCCTCCTTTGTTATCTGGGCAAATCCTGTCGCCTCACTCTTGTCATCAGTTCCCGGGAACTGGGACTCCCTTCCTCTCCCCCACTTGCTGTGTCACTATCTAGAACCGCCATAAATCTCCCTGTCACTCGTGTATGTTCACTCGAACCAGTGGGTGTACGTGTTCTCCATGCTGCTGAGTTTCTATTGGTTGGAGGTGGTAGATGGGGGAGTTGAGCTTTTGCAGACTTTTTCGAGGGACTTGGATTGTGATGGAAGTGTCTTTGCCAGCTCCAGCATTCACTGCCGTGAGACGCCAGATGAGCCATTGCCTTCTGTTGCCCTGAATTTTCAGACGCAGCCAACACCACGCGAGCAGTCCTACTTAGAACCGCGATCAGCACTCGATCAAAATTACTTCGAAGTGCCGCCAGCCACGCATTCCTGCCTGGCTACCTTCGCTGTACCCATCAACAACCCTGTCCTGATGAGGATCCCGACTAAAGGGGATCGAAACGCCGTCGACCACACAGCCTGAATCATATGACGCATCCCGCGCTTAAAGCTCCCACAAGGAATAATTGTTCTTCCAAGTGACTGTAACTTGTGTTGTGGAGTTTTATCTGATGTATATACTTTGTTTAATGCGTCGTCTATGCTGTTTTTAAAGCACTTGCACACTCACCTCACTAAACTGTATATAGCACCTTGCACCAAGTGCCACCGGGTTGTTATAAGATCTGATCTTTACAGTGCTGTTCCTAACTGTAATTTCATATGAAAGAAAAATTTGTTTTCTTGGTGAATAATACCACTTTTTCCTGAATCATTTGACTCCTTGTTTCTGTTCTTTGTAATGCCCATGGCATACACAATTGAAACTGTCTCTACATGATACCAGTTGGGAATTGTTTTTGTCTACATGATACACCCATCCCAACGTGGTATATGGGTTTTCTCCTGTCATTCCTATAACAGTTCTGTGTAAGAGCAGGATCCCAGCGATATGGCGCCCAACCATTGGTGGTCTTATTACATGACACTTGAGTAGTACTTCAGTAGGTCCTTAACCCCTTCGCTATTGTTTCCAGAAAACAGTAGTGTCAGGAAAACCTACCTATAGTGAAATAGGTCTTTTCAAGCTTGAATCTTTTCTAAAAGGTTTCCTTTTGAATTGCTACCCAGTTGTGCTACATAGGTTCTTTTTTGTACCTCTTTCTTTCAGTGTCGTTATGACAGCCGTTGACATACCGCAGCATAGTCACATTGCGGTACGCAATCATTTGCAGACCTACAACGTCAGGATAGATGGCATGGCAGTTATTTTGGTAGTGAGTGTGGAAGTGGCTTTCCCATTTGGGATTTTCTACTCATGGGCGACCTTCCCGGCTGTGAACACAGATACTGGTGTGTTCCACACATATACTCCTACAGCCATGACTCAAGAATATGTTCCGTATAGGACACAGGAAGTTCCGATTAATGCTTGGCAGCACCGTGTTTGGTTTAATGGCGCCCTACCCCACCCTTTGCAAGCGGCAACTTTAGGTCCTCTGATCATTCCAGGCGCTACTCAAGCAGGAGCTTGTCCCCTTGCAGATATAAATGACTACATACAGTCGCAATTTGTGTAATTAGGTCGTTAGTACAATACGTTACCCGCAATCTCCCGGGCAGGGCCCCAGGTGTTGGGGCGCCTCCAGCCGGAGCGGGCGGAATGAAGCTCAGTCCTGTGATGGTGAACGCAGTAATGGGCAAGCGCCCCCAGAATAAGGATGATTTTCCTTTCTGGCTTGCCGAGAAGTTTGACCAGCTGGAAGCTGTATTTCCTAATACGTCTCCTGTTGAAAAACACAGGATTCTGACAATTAGTTTGCCTTAGGACTTGATACCTGAAGGTGGTGACTGTGAGTCTTGGGGTAAGATTTTTGCGGCAGTGTATACGAGGTGCTTCGGCACTTCGTCAATGACTGTCCTTCCAACGGTCATTAAACGTGTTCAAGGTGAACACGGACCTGAGGCAGTGGTTGAATTGGGAATGAGGCTATGCAGCAGTTTTGACGTTGTTTCTGATCTCGTACTTGCTAATGTCAAGGGAGATGCGGTAAGCTTTCAGGTGTCTAATGCTTTGCACGCAGTTTCCGATGCCGATAAACCCCAACAGTTACCGAGAATTATTGTGGCGGCTTATAAGACCGTGGGCCGCAATAGTTTGGGTGTCAAGCCATTCTCTACTAAAGAGAAGAAGCAACCCCAAGAGCCGAAGTCAGAAACTGACGAACAGCCCAAGGCTAAGAAGCAAAATTGACAGAATAAAAAGAAACAGGGTAAACAACAGCAACAGAAACAGGAGTCACGTCCTGCATCACCCGTGCCTGCATCTACAGAACGTATTTATGACTTGCGCGATCGTTCGACAATAAAATCACCTGATCGATTTCAGGTTTCTGAACAACGCTCCCCTCGTTCTTTTCAGGAAACATCGGCCTCATCGACCGGGGGTGGAGGAGGTGGCAGAGGTAGAGGTCACCATCAGGGACGCGACCAGCCCTGCCCGAAAGACGGTAAAGGCAAGCAGGATGATTCTACACCGAAATGACCCCAGTTTCAGAAAAGAAAGTTGCCGCTTTAACAGCGAGATATGCCACAGATAGTGAGAACGCAGCTTCGTAATCAGACTTGGGCTCTGACCTTGCTGGACAGCGCGGAGGAGATTACCATAGTGCGAGAGGCCCTGTGCCCACTACTCAATGTGACAGCGACTGACCCATATGTTATTGTGGAGACAGCTGATACCAGAGTAGCTCCCCCTGATAGACTGTATGAAATTGTCCTTTTAATTGAAGGTCACATACAACATACCATAAAAGGGGTATTTTGGAAAAATTTTACAACTACCTATGACCTTTTGTTAGCGGAGGCTGACTGGCCAACCTTTTGTTCTCGCAGCTCAGAGAGGGGAGGAGGTGATCCTCCCTAGTTTCGCGCACACTGTCTCAAAGGAGCAGGCGCAGCATTTTGCAGAAGAAAAAGTGGGCTAAAGCCCTTGTGCCGGCTCTGTATCGTACTCAATGTGGTTGGGATACATTTTCTCCACGCCACGAGATTCCCCTACGGTCTGTGCCACAGCCTCAACCTCAATATCCCATCCGACGTGAAGCTAAGGCTTCCGTTGCAGAAATCCTTGAACAATTGGAATATCATGGAGTGATACGACAATATGAACGATTACCTATGGGCTATAAGAATAGTCCAGGTGTTTTTTCCACCTGCAATGTCGCTCTCTTGGAGAGAATTGACCCAGATGTGTGTTCGTATGGGGATGATATCTATCTCACAAGCGACGAACTTTGGGTGCATCTTTGTCGCGTTGAACGCATAATTAGTTGCTTTGCGGACTTCGGTTACAAACTTAACTTTGCAAAGTCTCACATTGCAGAGTACACAGTGTTGTTCCTGGGCTATGAGCTCAACAATGAAGGTCGAGGATTAGCTCCTCACTTCTTGGAGAAATGCGCACAGCTGCGCGCTCCTACAACGCTGAAATAATTACAGTCTTTGCTGGGATTTTTGAATTTCGGGCGTACCTATGTTCCCAAATATGCCCAGCGTATCAAGCCTTTGTATGCTTTAATACAACCTACTTTTCCCAAATCGTGCTGGCTGCCTGAACATTCAGCCATTTTGCAATCTTTGCAGGCTGATTTACTAGAAGCTAAATTCTTACTGACTCATGATAACCACGCCAGACTGGTGATAAGACTCATCCATGGGGCGGTGGGTTTCACTTACCTTACTTTTAACGAAGGAGACACAGTCCCTATTGCTTACAAGTTGCACTTGTACACTTCGGCAGAAATGCGGTTTTTCACTGTGGAAAAAGTTTTGACAGCAGTGCAAATGGCGATTCTTAAGGAACCTGCACTGTTGCAGGGGAAGCGCATGTTGGTTGTTACCCCGTATCCTGCCCTTGAGGCAGTGACGAAGGCCAGTGTACCAAATTCTAAAGCTTTGCACCCACGTTGGATACAATGGGCTGCATCATTGACATCTCCGGATGTCACGTTTGTTTTTGATGCCTCCTTGAAGTCGCAAGAGTTTTTGCAGTATGAGTTTGTTCATCCTGCGCCATTAACTATGCCCCTTTGGAGGATTTCCGTTGTATCATTTACACTGATGGTTCAGCGCAAGTTGCGCATGGGTCTAAACACGCGTACGTTTCGGCTTGCGCCATTGTGGTAGGTACCATGCTGAATGATGAATTCAAGTCCGATGTCGTGCACACGCAGACTTTAGGGGAATGTACCGCACAATTGGCGGAGCTCCGTGCTCTGAAGCTTGCATTGGAGTACGCTGATCCTAGTGTGACGACTCTTATTGTGAGTGATTCTTACTACTGTGTCCAGCCTTACAACGAAAACCTGTTCTTTTGTTTTCAGAATGATTTTCGTGATTCCAAAGGTAGCCCAATAAAACATAAAATTATTGGGTCCGAGTGGCTGAGATTAAATAGCAGTTGCTACTCGTGTATGTAATTCACACTCTCGGTCATCAGCGCATAGGAGTTCACACCTTGGCAATTCTTTGGCAGATGACGTGGCCAAATCAACAGTATCGACATATTTGGTTGCAGCAGTTACACGTTCCAAAAGTAAGATCAATGATGATATCTTGGCAGCCATTGTTGCAACTGAGAAGGGAAGTAAATATCCAAAAGGATTCCCTTCGAAGTATACATACCACTTAAGTCCTGATAAAGTTCCTTATGTGAAAATACCTGACGTTGGTGAAAGGTGGATTCCCAATGCGGACCGCAGAGCCGCGCTGATTACAGCTGCCCATGAAGGTGTTGCGTCTGCGCATGCGGGCGCTTCGGCTACTGTTTCTCAGTTACAACAACATTTCTGGTGGCGGGGACTGTACAAACAGATGCATGGTCATGTCCTTGAATGTGACATTTGCCAGCAGATTAAACCTTCGACTGCTGCGCGTCCGCCTGAGACACAGTTGTACATTTCTAATAAACCACTGGGTTGTGTTTACTTAGATCACTGTGGGCCTTCTTCTTCTGATACTGCATATAAGTACATCTTAGTAGCAGTTGATTCATTCACATGCTTTGTGTGGGTGTGGCCACACTGCAGCGCTGATTCGCGAACTGTCATAAGAGACTTGCATATCTTTGTTGGGATTTTTGCTTGTGGTAACTTCCTTTCGGATCAGGGTCCTGATTTCGCCTCTAAGGCGTATAAGGATGCCATGGCTTCGTTGGGGGTCCAAGTCAAGTTTTTGCTCCATAAAGACCTGAGGGTAATAGTGTTGTGGAATGAATGAACCATGAATTAAAGCAGTCTTTGACAGCTAGGGTTACAGGCATTGGCAGGAACTGGCTGGCCCACCTCAATAGCGTGCAGCATGCCCTTAATAATCTCCCTAGAAGGTCTCTGGGTGGGCGGACCCCATACGAAATGCTCTTTGGTATCAAGATGTTTGTCCCGGACCTTGATGGTCTAGACTTGGCGGCTGTTGCTGCCTCCTTAGAAGTAGATGAACATTGCAATGTTTTACGGGATCTACAAAAGACAGGAGACAGTCTTGCAAAGGAACATTTGCCCTGCACATCTGAAGCACACTGACACTGACTATCACACTTCTAAGACCCTTTCAAAAATTTCTGTTTTGGCAACATTGTTTAAAAAACATTTTTTGATTCCTCCTTGGACCTACATTTGGTTGGTGCTTTTTTCCATTTACCTTTTCATATCAATTGGCTTTGTGGTATATTTTTTTCGACTCGTCAACGGATACGATGTCGAGGAGAGAACATGCATTCAACATATCAATGGATAATTGGCTCCTCATTCCTCATCCCACCGATTGAAAAGGGACTTGGCTTTTGTTAATATAACTGCATGGCCTGTCTTAGATGGGATTGTGTGGGATGCTGTTTGTTTTCAGATTCATGGGCCCACTGAAGTTATAAATGTCCCTAATGTGCTTAGAGTTTCTATGGGGGATGTAGTTAAACAAAATATACGTTCTGATGATTGGGATGTTCAAGCCATAGAAACTTTATTTTCTGATTTGAAATATTATGCTGCCTTTGATGCTGAAGATTTGTATTTAAAGTCTGCTAATTACGGTGATTTATATTGTTTCCAACACTTTGGCAATCACTACCTCCATAAAACTAATACAGGGAGGTACCCTGTTAATTATACACAATGGGACTATTGTTCAGCTCCTGTTCAAGGCAGTTCTGTTACCTTTTTGAAAAGGTTCACTTATTTTACTGATTTTAATCAGTCAAATCCCAGTTCTTTTTATTTTAAAATGACTGAAAAGTCCACCTTCAAGGTTAGACTAAGCAATACTAAATTACTGTATTCGAAGTCCTTCCTAGACCAGTAGCTGTTGGTGGCTACAAGTTCTGGAAGGATACAATTGACCTTAAATCAGTTTAGGTTCTAAGAGGCAGGTGACCCCGGTGGCAGAGGGTTCACGTCTGCAGTCAGGAACGAGACTGTGTTTTTACTGAATGCGACTGCTACGCCCTGCTGAAGGAGAGCAGCGGCGCTTGACTTCATCATTGTTTTAACCATCTCCAAGTCAACAGGAGACTAACTTTTAAAACTCACCTCTTCAGGGCTCGGTGGTGTGTGGGCGCCATCTTCCTTTGGGCTGGTCAGGCGACCTAGCTCGGCGCCACACCCCGCGCTCCGCCCCTATTTAGGTGTGGCTTCCCATCGCTCGCTATTGGAGGCAGGCGACCCCGGTGGCAGATGGTTCGCGCCTGCAGTCAGGAACGAGACTGTGTTTTTACTGAATGCGACTGCTACGCCCTGCTGAAGGAGAGCAGCGGCGCTTGACTTCATCATTGCTTTAACCATCTCCCAGTCAACAGGAGACTAACTTTTAAAACTCACCTCTTCAGGGCTCGGTGGTGTGTGAGTGCCATCTTCCTTTGGGCTGGTCAGGCGACCTAGCTCGGCGCCACACCCCCGCACTCCGCCCCTATTTAGGAGTGGCTTCCCATCGCTCGCTATTGGAGGCAGGCGACCCCGGTGGCAGAGGGTTCGCGCCTGCAGTCAGGAACGAGACTGTGTTTTTACTGAATGCGACTGCTACGTCCTGCTGAAGGAGAGCAGCGGCTCTTGACTTCATCATTGTTTTAACCATCTCCAAGTCAACAGGAGACTAACTTTTAAAACTCACCTCTTCAGGCCTCGGGGATGTGTGGGCGCCATCTTCCTTTGGGCTGGTCAGGCGACCTAGCTCGGCACCACACCCCCTGCCCTCCGCCCCTATTTAAACGTACCCAATGAGGAAGTGCAGCGGACGAGCGCAGCGGGCGCGACGAAGGCGTGCCGAAGTGGCGCCTAAGTCAAGCCCGTCTGCGCCCGTCCGCGGCCGGACGGGGCTAGGGGCGCGTCCTCATGTCGCTTCGTACTCATCCGAGGATCTAATTGCTATTCAGGGTCCTTGGCCCCTGCCTGTGCCTATTATTAGGCACATCTCTTCTCTTGGGCTTGATCCTACTTCTCATCATACCCTCCCTACCCACTCGACCACTCCATTGCCCCTCACTCCCGATCCTGGCCCCTCATCCCTCTCCTCTCCTTTGTCCATCATTCTGCTCAACACTAGGTCGGCAGTAAGGCATCACCAGGAGTTATTTGTGCTACTTGACACCCATCAGCCTGACATGTTACTTTTAACAGAAACCTGGTTCTGTGAGTCCTCCCTGCCCTCTCTTTTGGCTGCCCTTCCTCCCTCTTATGTGGCCCTCCGCGCTGATCGACCGGCGGGCAAGGCAGGGGGTGGCGTGGCTCTTATTGCCCGATCTGAGTACAATTTTCAACTCCTTCCCTCCTCTCCTATTAGTCCTACCGAGCATCTTGTGGCTCGCTCTCTTGCCTTTTCTCCCCCGCTCATCTGTTTATTAATGTATCGTCCTCCCCAGTCCTCTCACCTGTTTCTGCCAGCATTTCAGGACGTATTAGCCACTTTAGCGATTAACCACGCTTCAGTACTAGTATTAGGGGACTTTAATTATTGGCCCACCGATCCTTATGAATGTACTGCTTCTAAGCAGTTCTCTGAATCACTTGTATCCCTAAATTTTGTTTCCCACCTGCAAACTCCTACGCACATTTACGGTCATGTACTAGACCAGGTTTGGTCTCTTAATATCTCGGTCTCCTCCATGTCCGTGACCCCATGCCCCTGGTCAGATCATGCCTTGATCTCCTTCTTCCTTTGCCTTAAGCCGACAGTAAAGATTCCGCTCGCCAAAAACACCTGGGCACGGAACTGGAACAGGGTAGACCTTTCTGCATTATCATCCTCCCTTCTAAATCTTGCACCTAACCTAGAGGGTTTATCTTCTCTTTCTCAAGCCACTGCCATCGATACCTGGCTTGCTGGAGGCTGCAATACGGTAGCCCCTTTACGTCGGATATCAACCCGACGACCTGAGGAGTCAAATCGGTGGTTCGGCGATGACCTGAAGATAAAAAAGCTGACCCTCCGGCGGGCCGAGAGGCAATGGAGAAAGGATTACTGTCCTTTATTAAAAACCCATTATATGACTCTGCTGGGCGACTACAAAAGGGCCGTACTAGGCGCTAAAACTGCATACTTCTCTGCCAAAATGTTGGTGGCAGAAAACAAATCTAGGGAGATTTTCGCCATCGTTCATGACCTGGCCTATTCTGACAGGGCTTCACTTAAGCCTCCTCCTACCCAGTCCCTCTGTGATTCTTTGAATTTTTATTTTTTGGATAAAATCATCAATATTAAAGCCAATATTCCACTTCTTTCCCCTTCATTTGTTGAGCCCCTTCCCCCGACTGTTCACTGTTGTCTCTCGTCTATCCCTCCTCTTACCGAAGAGGTGTTCCTTGCAATACTTCCCAAAGTAAAGTCTGGTTCCCACGCGGACATCTGTCCAGCCCATATTCTGCAACAGATCTACTCTGCTTGCCCTAAACCGCCAATCTCCTTTCTCAAAAGCTCTCTGGCCCAGGGGGTGGTAATCCCAGCACTTAAATCTGCCACTATAGTGCCCATCCTGAAGAAGCCTGGTGTGGATCCCTCTGCTCCAGCTAACTATCGCCCCATTTCGCTTCTACCCTATTTGGGCAAGGTGCTGGAGCGACACGTAACATCGGTCTCATTCTATTTCTAATTTTCAGACTACTATGATTTTCATCAGGGACTGGATGAACCACAATCATCTGAAGCTGAACCCCGATAAAACAGAATTGGTTGTCACAGGTGGTTCTTCCAGTCCTTGGAACTCTTCATTCTGGCATTCTTCTTTAGGACCCCCTCCCACGTCTTCTCCCTCAGTTAAGACCCTGGGCATTAAAATCAACAATCATCTCACTCTTCACTCACAAATAACTTCTGTTGTCTCTTCTTGCTTTCTTGTTCTTCGAACTGTCTCTCGCTTTTTCTCCCCCCTTGCACTTAAACTTATCTTGTCCGCTCTGGTGATTTCCCGGCTGGACAACGCCAACGCCCTATACAATGGCATTCCAGCATATAGTTTGCGGAAGCTCCAGCTGGTTCAAAACCAGGCGGCCAGACTGGTCCATGGTCTCCCCCGCTCTCATCACTCTACCCCCTTACTGAAGGCACTGCACTGGTTACCTGTCAGGGAGCGATCCCTTTTCAAAACAAGTTGCATGGTCTTTCAGGCGCGCCAGGGCACAGCCCCTGCCTTCATTTCCTCCTTGCTAAAAGAGTACACCCCTGCCCGTGAGCTTCGCTCATCCACTCAATCACTTCTTCAGGTACCCCGTTACAGACGTAAGAAATGGGGTGGAGCCAATTTTTCATTCTTGGCACCATCCTTCTGGAACTCCCTTCCCGATCACCTACGTCTGGCCAGACATTACTCCCTCTTCCGTAAAGATCTTAAGACTTTTATGTTTACCCAGGCCTTTTCCAATGTAAACTGATCTTATTTCCTGTTTTCCTTATCAGTATTTGTGTTCCTACTGCTAATTTAGTCTCCACAGCACCAGGAAACCGCACGGTGTATGTAGCGCTATATAAATATTTTAAATTCAAATTCAAATTCAAGAGTTGGCAAATACAAGGCACTGATGTTTTGCACCGTGCATGCCTCATCCCAAACCATATGTTGTTTTTGAATTCTACAATTTCACATACAACTTGCTTTGGATTGGCTACTACTAAAAGATTGAATGTTCCTTCTTTTCCTGATTTAGAAGAATATTCTGGTTGGAATAATACCACTACATTTTCGATCAGAGAGTTACAAACTCTGTTAATAAATTCTTCTTTTAACATATCCAGTTTGGATCCAAAGGGCTGGTTGCTCTGGCACAAAAATGCTGACTCATGCCAGCATCAGTTTCTGGGTTTGGCTCAAGGCTTTACACAGGTCAGGGTGGATCCTCGTTTTGAAAGTGGCCATTCTGTGACTACCTATTCTGTAGGCAAATTATGTCAGAATTGGCTCAAACATTCCACTTTGGCTTCAGTTAAACTACATTTGTCTAAACTGACTGACGATGTTGATCTGAATGATTTTATCAAGGGCCCGCTAAAGGCAGATCTAAAAGATGGATATATGCTGTTTACAACGAATTCTGGAAAACGTCCCAGATTGAAGCGGCTACCCGCATTAGAGCTATAGATCATGCTAATTTAGAAAAAGTACTAGCTGTTGTAGATAATAGCATTAACATGCTCTCTTCCCACATTTACACGTTAGATAATATTGTGTCATCTGTTGTTGATATTGTGCAAGACGAAGTGTCTGTTTTGTACCTTGGTCAAAATCAATTGCGTTCCATTAAACAGTTTGCGTGGAACTTACAGACCTTAAAAGCTGAAAAAGTGCCATGGCATTACATGAATACGTCATCATTGTTTGCCCCATTTAATTTGACTGACAAGCAATGTTTACTGTCAATGAAAGATGCATCCTTTTCTGTGTTACACATTGAGAGGTTAGAGCCTTCACCGTTTTCAGTGGCTGAGCCAATTCTGCAATGTGGCTTATCCACAGGTTAATCACTCTCCTGTTTCCTGTGTTCAAGTTCGAGCGGTGTATGGAATACTTTGCAATTGGTAGATATGAGCCTCTTGGGAGTTCTTATCTCCATGAAGCTTGGTTGCTTCCCTTCACCTATAGATGCCTTAGGGAGGGTAAGGAAGTTAATTGAATGGTGAAGATTGCACTGCTGCGCCCGACCACTCATTGATTTGTAGACATATCCAATTACATGGCTCTTGTAATCAGAATGAGTCTAATTTGGCCTGTATTTTGAAAGGTACACCTGTGCCTGCTATCGTGCCCACTTTTACATTACTGTCAAACGGGAGTTATTTACTTTTAAATAATGAAGATTGTTGTGGGTTAGTAGCAGGAATTGCTTATGTAGTAACGGTCAGTGAACGTGTCGTTTGCTGTAAGAATGTAATGTATCCTCCTCCACATGGGAAACTTGATGTTTCCATCTGGCCGAAAATTCCGACCGTGAAAGCAGAGTTCAACAAAATGAGTCGTATAAGAGCGCTATTGTCCTAGAAGGAAGTTGCCCTCACACCTGCTCGTGAAACATTTGTCCTTCACGTGGCAAACACCCACACAGAAGTGCACGCTTTATTAACTACTGATTTGCCTTTGCATTTCAGTGAGTTAATTCACACTATCTTTAATGCGTCCTCCACGAGTGGCCTGTTTCACTTTTTTAAAGTTGTGAGCAGTGGCCTGGTGACCTCTTTTAAAACTATATTCGGTGTCTTTCCGCCGTTTTTTCATTCTATTTTTTCCAGCCTGTTTGGTGGATTTCCCTTAATGCTAGCTCTGGCTGCAGGCGTGCTGTTAATATTTGGTTTATTTCAAAATGAATGCACAACCTGTGTTGCAAGGAGAGCTGTCACGACTGGAGCTGCTCCGCAACCGAATGCTTGTGTACTATGGAGCGCTGCCTCTTGCTACCTTGAGTGTGGCTTATGGATTATTGTTTTGATTTCCCTGTTTTACATGCGTTCAGCCTGTCTATCACTGCCTGAGTTGCGATTTCGACTGGGCCCTGGATTTGTGTCTCTGCAATACGGTGTCTCCTGATTATGATCAGTTTATGAGCCCCTTAGTTGCTCATGAACTGCTTTGTTCATGAGGATTATGGCCTTTGCAGCGATGCATGGAGTTCTGGGTCGTTGGAATGTTTTCACAGCGGCGCAAGATTTCTTGCCACACAGCTTCATTGAAAACCCACTGAGTTGTCCTCTGATGGTGCTAGAGGCTCCGGTAATTGAGGAACATGTATGTTAATTCCCTTTATTAAATTGCATGTCTGAAATATTTTTGGATGAGAACAGTGACTTCCTGTTGGAGGCTGTTGCTGCATATTTTGCATATTCATTATTAGGATGAAATGTGTCTTCCATCTCTCTACTGTAAAGACACATCGGATGTTTTTTTAAATATTTTTTGGGATTCATTCTTTCCGCCCAGACATATTGACTTCACTATGTCCAATGGCTGCATTTTGTGAACTTTTACTGAACTATGAGTTTTTGTTCTGTGAAACATTTTTTGGTTCCCCCTTGTGCAAATTTGACACTGGATCGGACTGATATTCCTAAATTTGCCCGTTATCTTATCTTATCTTATCTTATCTTATCTTATCTTATCTTATCTTATCTTATCTTATCTTATCTTATCTTATCTTATTCGTGCTCAGATCAAGGGAGGGTGTCATGGAGATTGGCTTTACCTTTACACTGTGTTAAGTTAGCATGAGCTTATTAGAAGTTTAAACGCCATTTTCCTTTCTGCTGCTTTGCACACGGAACACATTAATATAAATGTTTAGAGTCTAGCAGAATATTTTGCTTCACACGAGAATAATATGTTTTCACATTGTATCTGCTTTGCTTGGTAAACTATGTCTAAGATCCAATATTTCCAGGTATTTACTATATTTGTGGGAACCAAGCCTATCACAGTTTGCCAGACCATTGGTATGGAACATGCTATCTAGACCTGGTCTTTCCAAAAATATTCCACATGGAAAGAGGGACGAATGGAATTCATGAAATAGGTAAACCACTTACACGTAGGAGAAGAGAAGGTTTCTCAGAAAAAGTAGGTGACACTTTTAGAGCATTGATACTAGCAGTGGGAGTATCTTTGAATGCATACCGAATTTGGAAATTGTCTACAGTGGTAGACCGAAATGGTTGCCCTTGACATTCCTTTGGCAAAAGAGGGTCGAGTCTGTGCAATTTCGAAGGTACAACATTGTTGCACTTACATTCCAGACAAAAGTCAGAATGTACAAAGGTATATTAAGAACATTACTAATTTGCACAGAGAAATTGCCCCACTGGAGGTTGAAGTTGCCTGGGAGAAACATGGTAAAAGTTTTTCCTCTGTAAAGAAATGGTTCACAGAAATAGTTAGCTCTTTGATAGGGAAATTACTAATTTCAATGACTGCAATATTATTATTAATAATGATGTTGAGATTAGCACGTGTTAGGAATTAGGAATTAGCCCGCCTCCCGTAGTCCTGTCTCTGTGGCCATGCATACTCAGGTCACCTGGTCTAAGGGCAGTGTCCTTTAAAAGGAAGCCGGAAGCGTGTTTACAGTGCTTGGTTTCTTTCCCTTGTCAAGACTCACCCGGAAGGACTTTTTTCCTGAGGGTCTCTGGATCATCGGATTCCAGCCTCTTATTGCTCGTGGTGCCCGGGGTTTCGGTCGAATTGGGGACATCGGGCAGCGATTTTGGATTTGCCCTGTTGTTGTCGAGGACCGTTGCAGGAGTTCTTGTGCTGGTCTCGGAATTCCGTTTGCCAGTGAGAATCCTATTTTGGAATCCCTTATTTTCGAGACTGATACGCGCTGCATTTCAGTTACTTGAATTAGTCTAATTGCCTGGATTTGTATATCCGCTCCATGTTGTTGTGTGGAGTTTGGGCGGATATACGAACATTTCTTTTGGCAGCAATTTTTTTCCTTTCCCTTTTGTAGTGGCCAATATTCAGCTGTTTTCCGGTATTTTAGTTATTATTTCCCTATTTAGAAGTGGGGGGGGTTTCTGTCTACAGATTTTTCCCCCGAATTTTCACTTCTGTGTCCATGTGGAGAGAGTTATCCTGGAACATGGAATAATAGTGAATCCTTGAAGCCCTGAGAAACGAACTACAATCCTGTAAGCCTGGACTGCTAAGGGATTGTCTTGTACGTGTAAGACAGGGCATGTGTTTGCATGTTCCTAGAGACATTGTTTATATATTGAAAGACTGAGGGTAAGCATGGGCGGAAAATCCATTCCGCTCGCGGATTTTGCGGATTTTCGGTAAATTCGCAATCCACGAACGCTTGCGAATTTACCGAAAATCCGCAAATTTGCACGCAGCGGATTTTAATGATGATTTTTATCAGAATTACTCCTCAGGTTGACATTTGCCTGCACTTTTTTGAATTTGAGGCCTTTTGATTTTCTTTGAATAACTTTTGGATTAGAAATCAACTTTCTCATATAAGCTTGTTTGGGGCATTACAGTTGCTGTAATGCTGTTCTGCAGAAAAACGAGTTTTGCAAAAGTGAAAGCATTCAGCAGGTTCAAAAGTTCAAACTCATCATTAGTAACCATTCCCTGTAGTGCTTCCTGACAAGGGCCCCTCCAGAGTTCAGTTGTTAGTTGCAACAATTATATGACCCTGCTCTGACCCTCACAGCAGGCTCATAGAATAGCTACAAGTAGGCCACAAAGGTCCTGGAAAAAAAAATTGCACTGCAACAGAAAGCAAATTAGAGATAAGGAAGCAGGTGCCAGACTGGAATTTTAAAACAGTGACACATTAATAAATCAACCCCAAATTAATTCATGTCAGTAGAAGCAGGCAGGTGTGCTTGCTTTTTCCCCCCATAATCTATAGTGATGATGAACCAGAGGGTGGCATTGATGTACCAGAGGGTGGCATGGGTGAAACAGAGGTTGGCAGGGGTGAAACAGAGGGTGCTGGGAACCTGTGATGATGAACCAGACGTAGAAACAACATAATCGCGACCGTTGCGAGCCGACATGTAAGTTCGCAATTGCGAACTGGTACAAAACCTTCGCGAACTGGCAGAAATCCTTGCGAACTGGCAGAAATCCTTGCGAACACACAAAAAAAATCCGCAAATTCGCGAGAATTTGCGGATTTTGCAGATTGCGAGTTCGCAAATTCGCAAAATTCGCAAACGTCAGATTCGCAAAATTCGCCCATGCTTAACTAAGGGCTGTTGTTTGTTTCCCTATCCAGGTGCAGTCTGTGTCCTATGCCAAATAGAATAGGACAGGAGGAGGCCAGACGAGGGGTGCTTTCACAAAGCGATGTGGATACCAGGTTTATGCACCCGATTGCGTTCTTTTCTAAAACTTTATTACCAGCTGAACGCGATTATACGGTGGCAGAGAGGGAATTGCTGGCCATCAAGTTGTCCTTTGAGGAATGGAGACATCATTTATGGGTAGCCCGCCATTCTGTTACGATATACACAGATCATAGGAACTTGGAATTTTTTCGCTCTGCCTGAGCTTTAACCCAGAGACAGATGCGTTGGGAGTTGTTTTTTAATGAATATGATTTCGTTATTACATATAGACCTGCAGCCCAACAAGTGAAATCAGATGCTCTGTCACACATACATGTGGATCAAGCAGAAACAGGGCCAGAAAAGGAGATAAGACCCATGATAGCGAGTGAGAAGATTGTGGGAAGTGTTTCTGAAGAAGACTTCATGTCATTAGTTAAGAGGAAAATGAAGGACGTAGATCTGACTCCTTGGTTGTCTACATCGCAATTTGCAGTTCAGAATGGGTTGTTGTATTGTGAGGAACGTTTGTTTATACCTCCTGAATTAAGAGACATCGTTCTTCAATGGTGTCATTCATCCTCCTTGGTAGTAGATCCCGGGATGACTAAAACCAAGGAGTTTTGTTTGCAATGGCTTTGAGGGGACACATTGGCTCATGATGTCCAGGTTTTTATTGCCTCTTGCCCTGTGTGTTCCATTAGCAAACCCTCACACACCAGCCCTTCTGGTCTTCTGCAACCGTTGCCAGTCCCTCCTGCCCCTTAGCATACCATAAGTATGGATTTTGTAACAGATCTCCCCATTATGTCTGGGTTTATGGCTATACTAGTTGTGGTGGACTTGTTTACTAAAATGACGCATTTCATTCTGCAACAAAAGATTCCAACAGCAAGGGAGTTGGCCTCAGTTTTTATGG
Source organism: Lissotriton vulgaris (assembly GCF_964263255.1). Taxonomy (NCBI): domain Eukaryota; kingdom Metazoa; phylum Chordata; class Amphibia; order Caudata; family Salamandridae; genus Lissotriton; species Lissotriton vulgaris. The sequence continues at coordinate 11,180,857 of NC_141697.1, forward strand.
ACTCAGTGGTAAAGTTGCATGGTTTGCCATCAGCTATAGTGACAGATAGGGGGGCTCATTTTTTTCCCATTTTTGGAATGAATTCTGTTCTTTGTTGCAAATGAAGGTGCGTCTGTCATCTGCGTACCATCCGCAGACAGATGGTCAGACGGAACGTACCAATCAAACCATGGAACAGTACCTTCGATGTCTGTTAACATCTTTGACATGTATTTGGGTTGAGGCTCTCCCTTTAGCAGAATTTGCTTAAAATAACAGTATGCATTCCGCTTTGGGGATGACCCTTTTAAGATATCATCCTAAGGCGATTCCTATTCAACCCACGGGACATGTTCCAGCAGTAGATACACTTAGCAAGTCATTAACTCACATTTGGGATATAGCAAGAGAACATCTACAGAAAGCCAATGATGTTATGAAGAAACAGGCGGATCAGCATAGGGTTCCTGCTCCTTCTTATGCTGTAGGGGATAAGGTGTGGCCGGCCTCAAGGAATTTACGATGAAGTGGGTCCAGGAAGTTGCAGACTTGATATGAGGGTCCCTTTCCAATTGTTAAGGTGGTGAATCCTGTGGCTATGAAACTTGAGTTGCCTGATGAGTATCGTGTACACCCTGTTTTTTCACATGTCCCTTTTGAAGCCATACACCAGAACTTCTCTGAAGTTGCCTCCGCCTCCCTCTTTAGTGGTAGATGGGCAAGAGGTGAACACTATTCTGGATTCTAGGAGAAGGAGGGGGAGGTTGTATTATTTAGTTGCTTGGAAGGGCTATCCCCCAGAAGACCGTACTTGGGAGCCTGCGAGATGGTGTCCATGCTCCTCGATTGGTGCATTTGTTTCATGTACGTCACCCCCCTAAACCTCATCCTGTGGGGAGGCCTTTGGGGGGGTACTGTTAGGAATTAACTGCGCCTCCCATAGTCCGGTAGTCCTGTTTCTGTGGTCATGCATACTCAGGTCACCTGGTCTAAGGGAAGCCGGCAGCGTGTTTACAGTGCTTGGTTTATTTCCCTTGTCAAGACTCACCCGGAAGGACTTTGATTGGAGTTTCCTGTGGGTCTCTGGATCGTCGGATTCCAGCCTCTCTTTGCTCGTTGTGTCCAGGGTTTGGCCGAATTTTGGACATCGGGCAGTGATTTTGGATTTGCCCTGTTGTTGTCGAGGACCGTCGCAGGAGTTCTTGTGCTGGTCTCGGAATTCCGTTTGCCAGTGAAAATCCTATTTTGGAATCCCTTTTTTTCGAGACTGATACGCGGCTGCATGTCAGTTACTTGGATTAGTCTAATTTCCTGGATTTGTATATCCGCGCCATGTCGTTGTGTGGAGTTTGGGCGGATATACGAACATTTCTTTTGGCAGCGTTTTTTTTCCTTTCCCTTTTGTAGTGGCCACTATTCAGCTGTTTTCGGGTATTTTAGTTATTATTTCCCTATTCAGAAGTGGGGGGGAAGGGGTTCTGTCTACGGATTTTCCCCCAGAAATTTCACTTCTGTGTTCATGTGGAGAGAGTTATCCTGAAACATTGAATAATTGTGAATCCTTGAAGCCCTGAGAAAGGAACTACAATCCTATAAGCCTGGACTGGTAAGGGGTCGTCTTGTATTATAAGACAGGGATTGTGGGTGCATGTTCACAGAGACATTGATATATATATTGAAAGACTAAGGGCTGTTGTTTGTCTCCCTATCCAGGTGCAGTCTGTGTCCTATGCCAAAAAGAATAGGACAGGCGGAGGCCAGACAAGGGTTGCTTTCACAAAGAGATGTGGATACCGGGTTTATGCACCCGATTGTGTTCTTTTCTAAAACTTTATTACCAGCTGAACGCAATTATACGGTGGCAGAGAGGGAATTGCTGTCCATCAAGTTGTCCTTTGAGGAATGGAGACTTCATTTATGGGGAGCCCGCCATTCTGTTACGATATACACAGATCATAAGAACTTGTAATTTTTTCGCTCTGCCTGAGCTCTAACCCCAAGACAGATGCGTTGGGTGTTGCTTTTTAATGAATATGATTTTGTTATTACATATAGACCTGCAGCAAAATCAGATGCTCTGTCACGCATACATGTGGATTAAGCAGAAACAGGGCCAGAGAAGGAGATAAGACCCATGAAAGGGAGTGAGTAGATTGTGGGAAGTCTTTCTGCAGAAAACTTCATGTCATTAGTTAAAAGGAAAATGAAGGACGTAGATCTTACTCCGTGGGTGTCTACATCGCAATTTGTAGTTCAGAATGGGTTGTTGCATCGTGAGAAACCTTTGTTTATACCTCCTGAATTAAGAGACATCGTTCTTCAATGGTGTCATTCATCCTCCTTGGTAGCACATCCCGGGTTGACTAAAAGCAAGGAGTTTTGTTTGCAATGGTTTTGATGGGACATGTTGGCTCAAGATGTCCAGGTTTTTGTTGCCTCTTGCCCGGTGTGTGCCATTAGCAAACCCTCACACTAGCCCTTCTGGTCTTCTGCAACCGTTGCCAGTCCCTCCTGCCCCTTAGCATACCATAAGTATGGATTTTGTAACAGATTTCCCCATTATGTCTTGGTTTACGGCTATACTAGTTGTGGTGGTTTAGTTTACTAAAATGACGCATTTCATTCCGCAACCAAAGATTCCAACAGCAAGGGAGTTGGCCTCAGTTTTTATGGACTCGGTGGTAAAGTTGCATGGTTTGCCATCAGCTATAGTGACAGATAGGGGCGCTCAGTTTGTGTCCCATTTTTGGAATGAATTCTGTTCTTTGTTGCAAATGGATGTGCGTCTGTCATCTGCATACCATCCGCAGACAGATGGTCAGACAGAATGTACCAATCAAACCATGCAACAGTACCTTTGATGTCTGTTAACATCTTTGACATGTAATTGGGTTGAGGCTCTCCCTTTAGTGGAATTTGCTTATAATAACAGTATGCATTCCGCTCTGGGGATGACCCCTTTTTTTTGCTCTTTGGGATATCATCCTAAGGCGATTCCTATTCAACCCACTGGACATGTTCAGCAGTAGATACACTTAGCAAGTCATTAACTCACATTTGGGATATAGCAAGAGAACATCTACAGAAAGCCAAGGATGTTATGAAGAAACAGGCGGATCAGCATAGGTTTCCTGCTCCTTCCTATGCTTTAGGGGATGAGGTGTGGCCGGCCTCAAGGAATTTACGATTTAGTGGGTCCAGGAAGTTGCAGCCTAGATATGTGGGTCCCTTTCCTATTGTTAAGGTGGTGAATCCTGTGGCTATGAAACTTGAGTTGCCTGATGAGTATCGTGTACACCCTGTTTTTCACATGTCCCTTTTGAAGCCATACACCAGAACTTCTCTGAAGTTGCCTCGGCCTCCCTCTTTAGTGGTAGATGGGCAAGAAGAGTTTGAGGTGAACGCTATTCTGGATTCTATTAGAAGGAGGGGGAAGTTGTATTATTTAGTTGCTTGGAAGGGCTATTGCCCAGAAGACCGTACTTGGGAGCCTGCGGGATGGTGTCCATGCTCCCCGGTTGGTGCGTTTGTTTCATGTACGTCACCCCTTTAAACCTCGTCCTGTGGGGAGGCCTTTGGGGGGGGGGTACTGTTAGGAATTAACACGCCTCCGATAGTCCCGTATTCCTGTCTCTGTGGTCATGCATACTCAGGTCACCTGGTCTAAGGGCTGTGTCCTTTAAAAGGAAGCCGGCAGCGTGTTTACAGTGCTTGGTTTCTTTCCCTTGTCAAGACTCACCCGGAAGGACTTTGTTTGTAGTTTCCTGTGGGTCTCTGGATCATCGGATTCCAGCCTCTTTTTGCTCGTGGTGTCCAGGGTTCGGCCGAATTTCGGACATCGGGCAGCGATTTTGGATTTGCCCTGTTGTTGTCGAGGACTGTTGCGGGAGTTCTTGTGCTGGTCTCGAAATTCCGTTTGCCAGTGAGAATCCTATTTTGGAATCCCTTATTTTCGAGACTGATACGCGGCTGCGTGTCAACTACTTGGATTAGTCTCATTTCCTGGATTTGTATATCCGCGCTATGTCGTTGTGTGGAGTTTGGGCGGATATACGAACATTTCTTTTGGCAGCGTTTTTTTCCCTTTCCCTTTTGTAGTGGCCACTCTTCAGCTGTTTTCGGTATTTTAGTTATTATTTCACTATTCAGAAGTATTTTTTTTTTCTGTCTACAGATTTTTCCCACCGAAATTTCACTTCTGTGTCCATGTGGAGAGAGGTATCCTGGAACATTGAATAATAGTGAATCCCTGAAGCCCTGAGAAAAAAACTAAAATCCTATAAGCCTGGACTGGTAAGGAATCGTCTTGTACTCATAAGACAGGGCTTGTGTGTGCATTTTCATTGAGACATTGTTTATATATTGAAAGACTAAGGTGTAGCGTAGTTCCTATTTTCCCAATAGGCCCTGCGCATTGGAATAACATAAACAGTAGTATCGACGTAGAAGTACGGATCTTCCAGGCCTCTACTGACTATGCTAAACTTAATTGGGTTTGTTACCAACTAGCTCAGAGGTCACTGGAAACTTTCTTGACTGAATAGGAAGTGATCAGCTTCCCTGGCACAGACAAGAAGGGATTCAGTTTTCCAACAACCGTGCAACATAACAACTTTGCTCCTCAGATCAAGAGTCAATCTCTAGGGTCGTGTGAAACAATAGACAGTTATTTTACTCAGTCAGGTTGGTGCAGTTTACTTTCACAATATGTAGAGAATAGAGAGACGGGCGTTTGTCAATAAAGGGTTAACATTTATTGAACAGTCTTTCTTCTCATACAAGAGAAATGAATTGCCACAATTGCAAGACTTGTTGTTATAAAAAGTACGTACAGTAAGATAAGTATTGCGAAATATTACTGTAAAAGCATTGATATGGTTTCTTAGCCATACAATGGTTTAAAAGTAATAAAACATATATACATTCATATATACATTAGGCTAAAATACTCAATTGGTGCTTCTAACTACGCCTACCCCAGTGTACCTGACCTAAGCCTAATACTTGGGAGGGGAGTAAGTAAGTAGCTTTAAGTTAAGTTGGTTTTGCCAAGGTTTGCTTCAAGAATTCTCTCTCAAGGGTTTAGTCAACACCATACCTCTGGAATAGAATGATGGAGGTCTGGTATCTCCCTCAGGGCTCGATATCCCAGTCACCCGCAAGGGTAGACCAGAAACGCTGGAGCTGGATTTCTCGGCAGGAGAAAGGCAGCGTCTCTTCTTCAGCGCGTCGAGGAGGAGAAGGAGGGGGGACAGCGTCCGCGGGCAGCTTGCATCTGCTGGGCTCTTGCAGGGGGACGGCTGTTCAGCTCCTAGGTTCACCACACCATCGTTCGCTAGTTTGCAGCGATAGCAGTAGCGATAGCAGCTATGATATCTCAGCATAACAGCAGCTTCAGGCGACGGGCAACAGGGGCCTTGCTTCACCAACAGCAACGAGACAGCGTTTGCTTAAGGCCACGTTGGTAGTATTTATACCTGAAAGGTGCCTTGTTTGACGTAAGTTTGCTGGACATAAGACGTCAATAAGATGTCACTAGGAAGTGATCGTCTATCAGTGCTCATTAGAGTTCTATTACTAATCAAAACACAGCAAGCGGGGATTTCCAGGTTTGCTGAGTTTTTATCTTGTTGAAGAACTCAGAGTGTTAATCTAGGAATCTCAGATAGTGACTTCTGCTCTGTCATTGCACTAATTGGTTGCAAAGGAAGTGGCAGAGAAAGCTATTCTGGAATGTGGCTCTGTTCGTGTGAGGCCAGAGATGAGTTACTGAATATTGTACTCGAACGGTTATGCCAATATAGGGAATAAATGGATTTATAGCTGAATAGGGGCATAAGGTCACAGTATCGATCAGGATCCTAGATAAGCACGTAACACCCACTCCACGAATTCATGTCCATCAAATAACTAAAACCAGAGCAATAAGATGCATGTGTAACATTGCCCACCCCAAAATACATATATGCATTTGAAATAGGCCTATATTGTAGTACGTGAAAATATAGGTACTGCACGTTTTTGAAGCATAGAAATCATTAAAAAATTATAGCATACGAAATTAATGAACGATTATGCAAAAAGAAATACACATGAAATATCTCTAAAACAGAAGAAGGGCGAGATAATTCATCACATATAAATGCATTGCAATAAAATGTGCTAGAGGCTGGTGTAAAGTTATTATGTCTCTAGATGTGTTCAGAAATAGAAGTTGAAGCTTCTGTTCTCTATGAATAGTTTTTACTCTAAGCAAAGAATTTTTCGTGCCAAAAAAGGGTGAATATTAAAAAGTGTTCAATTCAAAAGAATTATTGCTTGAACAGGGAATTATAGTTCCAACGCTTTTATCAGTTTTTGTTGTTCAAAACTGAAGGCCGAATTCAGAGTTCATGGGAACGCTGTGTGTCGGAAAGCTTCTCCAAAGTTATTCTTTCTGTTCTGGTGAGAACATTATATCAGACAGGCTCTCAAAGAATTGGTCTACAAAATCAGGTGACAGTTCGACCAAATTCGATAGTGCTGTAACTTGGCAAGTGTGAGAATGATTGCTGTCATCATTGTCGGGATCAGCAATTCTCACAGAAGGTCGTACCTGGGTGATGTTGCTTTTGTCACTCGCTCCACTGTTACCACCTAGTCGTAGCACAGGAGTCTCAACGAATGCCGTCATCAGGATTGGTAGCCGCTGGGGACAACACAATGCGTGAGCCGTTATTGGACTGAGCAAAGTATTGACGTCCATTGGTACTGCTGATGGAAGTGAAAGACAGATGTCCAACACGCACTCATCTCCGCATAGCATACATCGAAGTACCGGTAAGATACAGGTCTGCCATATAGGTCTGAATGAAAGGAACCAGGTCATGTTTAGATCTCTCAGTCTGGCCAATCCAAGGACTCTAGTTATTCTGTCCCGGTAGCGGATTGCTAGGATTGTCTCTTCCATTCCCTTAGGAGTCATGTCTGAGCTGTGGCTTGCCATAACGAAGCAGGAGGGTCAAAAATAAAATCCCTGCTACAAGTCCCAAAAATAGGGGTATGCCGCCAAAAACAGAGTGGACAAAATTAGGAACAATTCCCAGAATTGCTTGAAATGGTGTTAGCAGTCCCGTAAAAATCGTCTTAAATATGCCTGGGATGCCTGTGGCACTAGACATGTTAAGGAGTTGGCTAAGCATTTCTACGAAATGCACCGGGCAATTTGTTGATAAAAGGTCATGAACCTCCGTAGCTGTCCTTGCAACTAGAAGATCATATGTCTCTTTTGATGACGTTATGGGCACTGTTGTCTGTAAAAGCACAGACTTCATTTTGCTTAAAGTATCAATTCGTATAGAATAGAGATTCAGATGAGGCCAGATGGGAGTCTCAGTGTCTACAGGCCCGCTCGGGAACAATGCTTGCATACAGCATTTGACCATGGATGTTACGCTTACTAGATAACTTTTCCCTGGCACAAGGCCACAACATCTGTGATCCGTTCTAAGAATGTAACTCCCGTTAGCAAGTTTCATAAAGAAGGGCTCTATCTGAGTTGCAGGTGTGACTAGCTGGTGGCATGAAAGGTTGTTAGAATTACCTTCACAGGCTCCGTGTAAATTAATACCCTGACACAAAAGTATACCGCTTAGTGAATGTTTACAATTTTCACCACTAAGAAATACATTTTTGTCGCTGTCACTATAGCATGAATGTGTGTATGGTAATTTCCATTCTGATTTTACATAACCTTTACCCAATTGTTCATACTGGCCAGTAGGTATGTATTCAAGGCACTTTTTAAATCGGAAAGTTGTTATCGGAATAGTGATAATTCCGTGTATTATCCATTCAATGCCAGGACTTTCTGACATTGTCAATGGTAATCTCTCAAGTTTTTCGATGCTCAGGATTGTATAGTCTGCTCCTTTTTGTGCCAAACTGATTTGTTTATCAGTAAGGTTAAAAATGGAAAATAATGACGTTGTGTTGATTAAACGCCAAGGCACATAGCCTGAACGAAGATTTTGCAGCGTCCAGCCTAATTGTACAATAGAACGTAATTGAGATTGGCCATGCTGTAACATTAGCAAGTCTCTGTCTATTATGTCAAAGGCAGAAGATACAATATTGTCCAACGAATATATTCTGGAGGACAGAGTCATTAACCCATTTTCCACTACAGAAAGTGATTTTTCCAAATTAATACGATCAATTTCTCGTATTTTTTCTGCTGTTTAAATTTGTGTGACTTTCCAAGCCTCGTTGTACGCAGCATAGATGCTGGCCGCTATGAAACGTTTTTGACGCTGTTTGCGTGGTCCAATAATGAAATCGCGCAAATCAGCACCATCTTTTAGTAAAGAAACGTGTTGCTTAATTTCAGCCAGTGTGGATGTTCCTAGCCATTCAAGGCAGAGTTTCCCTACACTGTATGTTGTTACTATCCCTGGATGTTGTCTCTGGGAGTATCTAGGGTCTTGTCTGGTCATTTTTAACCCCTGTGTTTTGTTCAGGAATCTATCTTGACAGCTGTTTGTGTCAGTAGGCCAGATTAACCACTTTTTCCAATCAGGATGTGTTCTGTTAAAATGTAAAATTTGTGACACGACTATTTCAGTATCTGTTGTTGCATTCTCAGGTATTGGCTTTGGAATAGACGGTTTGTTAAGGTCTTTGATCTTAGCTAGGCCAAGACAAGATGTTTGGTGAATTGTGTCATTTAAAAACATCATTTGTTCTGGTATCATGCAGGTTCTGAATAGTGCTTCAAGGCCTTGTACCTGCCAATCTTTTGTACCCCAAATAGTTTTTGTTTCAATGTTATTTTTCCAATAATCAAAACCAAATGTCACCATTTTTTCATAAAATGCTTCTGAATATATTAATTTAGTGTTTGTCAGCATTGTTTTCATTCCTGTTTTATCTAACAGTTTGTAATAAAACGTTTCTGCATCACTGGTGTTAAACCCTGAGAAGTATTTGAATTTCTCAAAGAATGTTCTAGAACTGCTTTTCGGTGGTGTAGCACAATGTTCCCATTGATTATACTTAAAAACATTTCTAGGCTGTGCAGATTTATGAAAATAATGATCGCCATAATGTGTTTAGCAGAATAACTGTTCATAACTAGACGAACCTTGTAAATAATCATGTTCTGTAAATCTAGCTGACATTACTAAATCAGACATCATGTCATTAATACTGTTAAAGTCCCAATCATCAGAGAATGTACTAGGTTTTACAAAGTCACTTAAGGAAACCTTCAGTTGATGAGGATACTTCAGGATTTCGACCGGACCATAGATCTCATAGTCAGTTTTTTCCCATACTACCCCACCAGGTATTGGAATTGCTGTGACATTTGCTGTTGACAGTTCTCTTTTCTTCACATGTGATGATCTGTGTGGTTTCAGGACTAGGTTGATGTTCTGACTTGCTGTGTCCATTGTACTATATTTTCCCTCAATGAATTTTCCCAAACAAAGTACCATGATGAGCCAAAGCAGGAGGAAAAATACACCTAGACCGAACCAGAACTCTAACTAAGGTGAAATAAGGTAGATTTCCTTCAGTTGATGAAAGAGTTCCGTTGCTTTTTCTTTAAAAGGCATTTTTATTTCTGGCATCACTTCGGGGTCGTTTTGATCTTCAGAGAAGTTATCGAAGTTGATGAAATAACCAGAGGCAGTTCTGTCAATTGTTGGGATTCTTCCTTCAATCTGTCTTTCGGTAGCACTTTCTGATGCCACATTATTGTAGACTGGTGTTTCTTGACGAACTGTTTCAATCTGTGTCTCAAGAGGCACGAGTTCCATGGCATTATTGCATAGTCCTTCTCTGTGCACTGCAGGCTGATCGAATGTGATAAGTCTTTCAGTTTGAACCTCTTGGATTGTTGCAAGTTTGGGTATTCTGTTGTTTCTTGGGAGTCCACTGGGCCTACTGTTGATTATAGGCCACATGGTTGTGGTTTTACCAGGTCGATAGATACGACTCTGTTCTCCTTTTTACCAGCAAGGGGCGGTAGTACTACTGATCTTGTTCCGGTGACTGCCAAGACAGGTACTGCTTTTCTGTAAGAAGGCCCAAATTCCTTCTTCACCGCGATTTTTTCTCTGACTAGATCCCCAATCTTTGGAATCCAGACAGGCCTTGCTGGGGCTGTTGCTTGTGGTGCCTCGTCAGTGGTATCTGGCTGTTGCTTTAACTTTATGTTGCTTAAGGATTTTCTTGTTTCATTCAGTTCCTGTAAAACAGCCAAACGATCTTTGATGTCAAAGTCTGTTTTCTTATCTTGTACCACTGATACCTGACTATCTAAGTCCTGAATTGTCATTCTAATTCCGAACAATAGTTCGTATGGGCTGAAACCTTTTAGAGATTTTCTTGGCAAATTGTTAAGACTGGACTGGACACTTATTAAATGTTTGACCCACCCAGCGCCTGAACCTAATACCTTCGCTGTTATAGATCGCTTTATGTCCCGGTTTTTTCTTTCAACCACACTATTCCCTTCGGGGTGCGCCGGACAAGAATACCGCAACCCAATTCCCATGCTGGCCATGGCCTCCTTATAAGCTCGAGAGCTAAAAGCAGGACCCTAGTCAGAATGGAACGTGGTAATTGCATATGTGCCGATAAAGACTCGCAGATCTTTTATAACTGTTCTAGCGTCAGCCGAGCGCTGGGGGCCTCATTTTTTAAGTGTGTTTAGCCTTAACGATGTACAATGGGACGCGCTTCTCTTTTTTGATAGCGCGGATAGATTGCCTGATGCTTTCTATCATGGCTTCTGACACTACACTTGCCGGTTCTCCACTGCAATCTCTATTGCAGTCTTCACAGTTTTTTGCAAACTCATGAATGCCTTCACTCATTTCCGGCCACCAGTACTCTGATTATAATTCTCTCAGAGAGTCCCTGATTGTTTGGTGTCTCAGACCCAACCCCATGTGTGCTTCCTGTAATAGGAAGCCCCTCCGGTCCCTGTTTGGAATTACCCTATCCCCCACTCCAGGGATTCGAGCAAAAGGAACGGAGTTTGCATCGATTACGTATGCATAATTGAGTGGATAGTTCACGGGTAGTGCTGCACAGTCGCCTTTTACGGTCGTTTTTACTGCCAGCATGGTTTTCCCGTCTATGTATTTTTCTGTACGGTTTTTTGTGGCTATGGAAGCCGGTTTAGTTGCTTCAGCTGTGGCTGTATTAGCCAATGAATTCCCTGCAACGTGAACGCCATCACGTTGATGACTCTGTGCGTGTATCACGTGAGTCTTTTGTAGTTCTTTCTGTAAAAGAACTACCTGTTTCCAGAGCAATTTATGCTTTATTGTGGCACCTGTGCCATCTTTGTAGTCGTTTTCAATCCAACTCTGCAGTTTATTATTGTAAGAGTTGACGCAAAAATGAGAGTGTCGGGAATTCACGTTCTGCATTTTCGAGCGCCATCTTCAAACATCTGATTTCAGCTCTCCGAGCCGAACAGTTTCTCAATTATTCAGTTTTTGTTACTTTCGGTCTGAATTTACCGCACAGCCAACGACCTTTAACAATCGCACAGGCTGCATCGTAGGATTTGCTCTCTACGTTGAAATGCTGTACAAATCTATCTGTATAGATTATACAGACGTATTGTGGGAGAGGCAGAATTTCGATTGGCAGAGGATATTCTTCTTCATATTCTAATTCATTCAGTTCTTCAAATTGCGGAGCGAAATAGTATCTCACATCTTCCGCTCCTAGAGAATCTACACACTGTATCCATTTCGGATCCAGTGACACTGTAGGCAGGTTTACTGGGCTGAATAGCGCCTCGAAGGCGGATTCCGCTGTGAGGATATTAATCCTTTTGCCGTGTGCTAGTTCTCGTTCATTTGCTAATGCGATTTGCACTGCTTTCACAGTATGGCCGGGATACCCGTCACCCCCTCCCAACACAATCCCCAAGAATGGGAAGACTGAAACGGTTCTTGAACTTTTGGAAGGCGGGAGGGAGTTACCCTCCCGGCCGCATTTATTAAAATATGAAACAAAAATGAAAACATTAAAATAACAGTTTCATATCATGTACAATTTCATTTATACATTACGATGTTTATTGGCTAACCTTAACATATCTCTAATACAAAGGTTCTCCTAGCCGATTCTAAAACATCCTGTAAATGCATTTCTCAAAATTTAAATTGTACATCCTAACATTACGGGCCAACGGCAAGGTCGTAACCGGTGTCAGATCCCTAATACCAGAACTCCCCCCCTTACTTGTGAGGGGCGGGCGCACAGAGGACTGTACCTCTGTGCCAACTTCCAATTTCCTTTGTCTTAACGGGGGCCCCATATTTACTCGACGCCATCTTGGTGGTCGTCCGAGGACTCGTGTGAGGTGTCTAGAAGGTAGCGTAGACCCCCCTCCCACCCCACACTGCTTACCACATCCGCCGTCGCGGATGTCCTGGCCCCAGGAAATTCCAAGGAGGGGCCCGTAGCCCCTCCTCCCCAGGGAGGGGCCTATGACCGCCTTCCCTTTCGGCAGTCCCATCCTTAGAAGGGTACCGCCTCCCCGTGTGAGGGGCCAATGGCCGCCTCCCCCCGGGCGCTCCCATCCATAATGGGTGGCGCCCCACCTCTAGGGATCTTCCAATTACTGCTCACCGATCATGACCTTACCGCCCGACCAAAAAATAAATACGACATTTTTTAACCTAATGAGGATGAAATAATAGTTATGCTGGGCATTTCGACTTATAACTTTTATTCAAGCAATACCCTCTTTCAACTCAGTTGCGATACCACCCTTAAGTACATGCAAACAGAGCAACCATTTTATTGTCACATCAAAATTCCAAACTTTATTAAACACAACCTGAAAAGAGATAATACTTCATTAATCGACATTATTGTACTAAAAACGCTGTCATCAGGGGCTGGTGGGTGGGTCAAAATTGGCTCTTGGTTCCGTCTCGGGCTCACGTGCAATGAAGAGGTGCAGCTTCCAAGCACAGGAACAAGAGGATGCTTCTTTGGATTGTCGCTCCTTTTATTCTTCTTTGGGAGGGCGTGGACCCTCCTCCGACCGCCTACGGGGCGTGGCCGACGGTGTAGGTGTCTAGGACAACCCCTCTTGGGCGGGAAAAGGCGCGCCCCGGCTACGCCGCTTCGGGCATACCAGCCGTGACACGCCTCCCGCCCAAAATGGTTTCCCGGGGGGATCGGGGCACCCGACCATACGTTCGGGGGGACCGAGTGGTCGCCCCTTTCCATATGGCCGGGATACCCGTCACCCCACAATCCCCAAGAATGGGAAGACTGAAACGGTTCTTGAACTTTTGGAAGGCGGGAGGGAGTTACCCTCCCGGCCGTATTTATTAAAATATGAAACAAAAATGAAAACATTAAAATAACAGTTTCATATCATGTACAATTTCATTTATACATTACGATGTTTATTGGCTAACCTTAACATATCTCTAATACAAAGGTTCTCCTAGCCGATTCTAAAACATCCTGTAAATGCATTTCTCAAAATTTAAATTGTACATCCTAACATTACGGGCCAACGGCAAGGTCGTAACCGGTGTCAGATCCCTAATACCAGAACTCCCCCCTTACTTGTGAGGGGCGGGCGCACAGAGGACTGTACCTCTGTGCCAACTTCCAATTTCCCTTGTCTTAACGGGGGCCCCATATTTACTCGACGCCATCTTGGTGGTCGTCCGAGGACTCGTGTGAGGTGTCTAGAAGGTAGCGTAGACCCCCCTCCCACCCCACACTGCTTACCACATCCGCCGTCGCGGATGTCCTGGCCCCGGGAAATTCCAAGGAGGGGCCCGTAGCCCCTCCTCCCCAGGGAGGGGCCTATGACCGCCTTCCCTTTCGGCGGTCCCATCCTTAGAAGGGTACCCCCTCCCCGTGTGAGGGGCCAATGGCCGCCTCCCCCCGGGCGCTCCCATCCATAATGGGTGGCGCCCCACCTCTAGGGATCTTCCAATTACTGCTCACCGATCATGACCTTACCGCCACAGCCCGGATAGTTGACCGGCTATCCGGACCCCCCACAAAAGCTCCTACTAAAGGTCATGGCTACATAAACTCTTTAACCAAGCTATGAAGTCTCCTATGAGTAAGACATTACCCTCCCGGGACAAATGGACCCCATCCTCCAAATACATATGGTCCCCCCGGATATACCCGTGTGGAATACAATGCAATTTACCTGTACGAAACAACCTACCCATTTTGTTATTAACCTTCTTTACCGACTGGTTCAAAGCTGACACAGAGAGGGCCCCCCGCCACACCTTCCGAGGAATCATGTGTGACCATGCAATTGTGCACCCCGGAACCCTTCTTGCCAACCAACTTACTGTGGACAAAATTGACTCGAGAAGTACTCGTCGACCAATGGTCACCAAATCATTGCCCCCAAGATGCACTATGATTACCGATGGTGGTGACCTCGTCCGCCCTAACAGTCCCTCAATAAAACTTTGAAACTGGTCAATACAGAGCCCGCCCCTTCCGTGGAAGGTCACCCTGTACCCGTATTCCCCAGCCACGTGAATCATGTCACCTGCTTTGAATATGTCAGCGGCGCGCCTCACGTATGAGTGGCCAACGACCCACACCACTCTTTCCTCAGCCGGTGATCTTTGACCGCTGGTCCCCAGGTGTCGGGTCAACTGCACAGTCCGCCCCGCAAAGCCTGCTCGCGAAACTGTAAACCAAACAGAGAACAAGAAGCGTGAGTACATGACATAAGCTTCACAACATGTGCAACCGCACGTACCTTTTATAACAGTTCGAGGACCAACGCCCCAACTGTTTCACCTTTTCAACACTCAGACCCCTGGCTGTAGCCTCTGTAGCAGCCGCTATCCGGAAGGAATGGGTCCCAAAATCGCTCGGGTTCAAGCCCGCTGCCGCGATTGCCATTGTTAACACCCGCTGAAACTGAAACCTAGTCAGTGGGGTGGCGTCGGTGTGCCTCAGCAAGCTTCCCCCCCTTGATGCCGTCCTCTGTGCTAAATACTCCTCCACGCATTTTACCGGGCACATGGGAGATCCCGGAATCCGCTGGACTACCACACTGTCCCCGATCGCTCCCTGATCGGTCTTGGACCTGGCTATTGAGACTACCATTGTCTCCCCCTTAATTTGAATGTGTTCCCGACACAGACCTCCCCCCCGTATCCTGCTTATTCCTTGCTACCAGTTCGCTTACCCGCATAGCCCCATGGAATGCTAATGCAAAAGCGGCCCGGAACAGCACCATCTCTGATTGAGATGAACATGTCGCAGGGAGTACGGACATTAACAGGGACAACCTTGCTAGACCTATCGGGTGCCTCTCATCCGCTCTACGACCCTCAAGGCGTTGCCACCCACGCAGTGCCTTCTGTACGAGAAAGGACGCTGTGGGGTCCGGGATTCCATGTGCCCGCGCCATGAAGGAAATGGCGGCCCGGTGCCTATTGGCTGTCGCCACTGATCTGCCTGCCTGATGTAGTGATACCAGGAATTTCAGGACATACTCCTCCTGCCCCCACTGCTCCCCCCTAGCTGAACCCAAAAATAACCAATAGGAACGGAACACCCCTTCATAAGCCTTCCTTGTCCTGGGTGCTAGACTCTCTCCCACAAGGTTTTGTAATCCGGGGCACCGAGCGACCAGAGAGCTTCGGGAAATGGTGCCGCCACCAAGTCCGCTGAGGGCAGAAAACCCCGGAAGGCCTGCATATGGGAACGAGAGAGTGCATCAGCTGCCTGGTTCAGTACACCCGGCACGTGTCTTGCCCTAAAGTGGACGTTTAGTCTCATACATAACAGGACAATTTCCTTCAGCAATCTCAAAATCCATTTGCAGCGTGCTGCCTGATTATTGATACATTCCACAACAGTCATATTATCAGACCAGAACACCACAGAGCGATCACGAAACCCCTCTGGCCATGTTTTTAAGGCCACCAGAATGGGGAACAGCTCAAGAAACCCAATGTTACCTGTGAGCCCATCGTCGTGCCACCACACCGGCCAGGTTCGTGCCGACCATTGATTACCAAAAATGGCGCCAAAACCTACACTCCCTGCCGAGTCGGTCCACAACCCCAGCTCTTCGGAGGAAACTGGCGGTTTGTTCCACACGACACGACCGTTGAAATCCGCCAGAAATGCCAGCCATATGCGCATATCCTGGCGAACCTCTGCTGACAGTCTTGTGCGGTGGTGCCCTTCCTTGAGGCCAACCATAGCTTGGGCGATAGAGCGGGAAAAGGAACGAGCCATCGGCATTACTCTAAGGGCAAAGTTAAGCTGACCCACAGCTCGTTGCAACTGATGGAGAGTTACTTTTCTCTCACCGAGGCACATTTCGAGCGAGGCCTTAAATTTCATTACCTTCTCTTTAGGCAAGCGGAAGCACCCCTCCACAGAATCAAGCTCAATCCCCAGAAACTCGAGTGTAGTAGATGGCCCTACCGTCTTGCCTGGTGCTAGTGGCACGCCAAATTCTTTCATGAGATTACAGAATTCACTCAAGGCCTGAGCACATTCTGTGTCCCCGGCCGCCCCCAGGAACAGAAAATCATCAAGGTAATGCATGACCAGTGTAAAACCCGTGGCTCTGGTGAAAGCCCATTGCAAAAAAGTACTGAACTTCTCAAAATACGCACAAGAGATGGAGCAACCCATTGGCATACATTTATCCATGTAGTAGCGTCCTTGAAACACAAAACCTAAGAGACGCTGATCCTCTGGGTGTACCGGGAGCAACCGGAATGCTGACTCGATATCTGATTTAGCCATCAGCGCTCCGGGCCCCAGGCGATTCAAAATGGCGACGGCCTCATCAAAGGATGCGTAACGCACCGAACAAACTCCCGGGTCAATCGCATCGTTCACCGAAAGACCCCTAGGAGCGGACAAGTTGTGGATTAAGCTAAACTCACCTGGGTCCTTCTTGGGGACTACTCCCAACGGTGAACAAACAAAGTCGACAACTGGCGGCTTGCCATATGGTCCCGCAACACGTGAGGTTCCGTGACAATTGTAAGTGGTGTTTCCGACTCGTACGAATATGGTCGAGTCTGGTATCTATGAACCGCAAATGACGAGTTGAGTAAGTGTGCGCAGTTTCGCTGTGCTAACTTAAGCCGTTCGTTTGTTACGTGGGCTTTTTATCTGTACCCACGGGTTCCATCTTAGATACGGCATCCATTTTGTCTCTTGCCCTCAAGTAGTCAGCGAACGGACGCTGTCCGCTTCGCGACCCTGGGACTCCCAAGATATTTGCGGAAGACACATGTCCTTTGAAAGTGTCTTTATGACGAGGGGGTTGCTGCTGTAAGGCAGGTGGCGCCGCTCAAGGCTCATCTTGCCGCACGGACTTATTGTCTCAGCCGTGCATCTCATTAGGCACGTCCCTTTGATGCCTGTATCTCGTGCTTCCCGACACCTCCCCTTTTACACCCTTTCCGATCTCCCCACTGTCTCCGTCTTCCTCTGCACCTGTCTTCGTTTCTGTTTCGATCTACTTGATTGTTGATTGGAATTTGCAAATGGTGGGAAGATGGGTTTTTACAGTTGGGAACCGCCAAATGTTTCCGCAGTTATGTTCCGGACCTTATGTGTTTTCAAAGCGACCAAAGCGACCCCTCTGGGAGCTCGATGTGGGAACTGAGTTGTAAACCTTTGTATTCAATGTTAGCCTATGGGTAAAAACTGTATAAAAGGAGCGATCCACATAACCAATTTGAAGCAGTCTCCCCGAACTACACTCGATGTACTTCCTGTGACTTCTGTGTTCCCTGCAGTAAATAAACCTTGACTCTTTGACGCCGAAGGAAGTGTCCCGTGTCTCTGTGACTTGTACGCCGGAACAGGTTACCCACGAAGGTTTCAGGTGTTGTGCCCTGGCACCGCTGGGTCCAAAAGAACCCAGTCCTTCAGTTGGCGCCCAACGTGGGGCTGCATCAGTGGTACCGGTCCAAGCCCGACGATCGTGAGGAACTTCGTGTGAAATCTCCGAGGGAAGGTGCACCCCGCTTCATCGATCCTGTTGTCGAAATAAGTGGCCCGAAGACTTTTCCCGCGAAGATTCCCGCCTCCTGACGGCTGCGACGGACTGCTGCCCTGACTGTAGACCTGTTTTGGCGCCTGGCGTAGACCTTGGTATAGCGAGACGATTGACGGGCCTTCCTGAGGACGCCATTGATCTTTGAGTTAAGTATTTGTGGGTCGCTCCCAGAGTCTTTTGTTGTAGACACTTTAGCGAGTGTCTTTGTTGTAAACACTAGTGGCTTTGTTGTACACGCTGTGTGAGTGTTTTTGTCGGTGACACTTTGCTAAGCGTACTTTGTTGTTGTATTTGTTTGACGACTGCAGCCGCCAAAGACCGAGGGTTTTGTTCTTGCTGGGACTTGGTAAATCCCGTAACCCTTGAAGTTTGTGAAACTCGGCTAGTGTGCAAGATGCCTGGTCGCAGTACTTTGTTCAGTTGTTGTAGACCTTGTGGTGCGGATTCCCTGCTGGAGGACTCGTGTCCGATACCTCCGGTTGGAACTCCTACTTATGACTTATATAGCAAACATGGGCTAGGCCCGATTGCTTTTATCGATTATTGGATAAAATATACAAAGAAAGACGGCGATCTTCGTTGGCCACCTCACGGTAGCTTCGAAGCGTCGATCTTAGATAATTTGGAAATAAAGTTGTTCGAACGTAAATCTAGGCCGGCCATGTTTGATGCCTTTCGGTTGTGGCGCAAAGAAGCCCGACAGAAAGAAATCAGACAGAATAAACGTAGCGAGCGAGATAATGTTGCTACCATTGTGAAGAAAGCTGAGCAGTTTCAGCGTGATAAGGAGGATAAGGATAAGGAAGTGTTTGAGAGGCTACAACGTATGACCATAGATAAATGCTATCCTGCTTTGCCTACGGAGTCGGATAAGAAGGAAGAGGCAGTTGAGGATCCTTTAATGTCCTATCTTATGAAGTCGCCACCTCCGTACGTACAGGGTACCGCAGCTCCTGTGGTCCCTGCCGTACCTGTTCTTCCACCTGTTATTCCTCCACCCGTTCCTCAACCTGCACCCGCTCTTCCGACTGTTCCTGCTCCTGTGTCTGTTTCTATTCCTACTGCTCCTCCGCTTCCACATACTCCTACCCACGCTACTGCTCCTGTGTTGTTAACCCCTGTTGTTGCTAACGTTTCTATTCCTCCTCTTGTTAGTCCTGTGTCTTACTCTTGTCCCTCTACTCGTAATCGCAGTTCTCCCGTTGCGGCTGGCTTCTTTCAGTCGCTCGGACCTGTTTTTGGGTCCGCTGGTTCTGATGGTCCACCTCAGAGGCGTAGTCAGCTTCCTGGTAATAGGGAACGCGCTGCGCTATACAATATGGCGATGGGTTGGATAGACAATCCGCAGAGAAATCCACCCCGAGTTGTTCTTGAAACATTTAGTCAATTCAACATACCGACTCAGAGATATGTGTTTGACGAAATGTGTAAACTCCTGCATGATCAGATAGCGGCTGTTGCGCCTGACGAGGTGCTGACCGCCCTGTCTAATCTTCGGCTTCAGTTCGCAACTGGACTGATAGTCGATACTAATGTCCGACGTGCTCTTGAGCAGTTGCTGTCTTTTCGCCTCGCTCCTATTCCTCACGCACTGTTTGTTGAGGATCTTGAACGCCAACAAGCTGAGTCTGGCCAATACCCTATGCGTGAAGTTCCGCCGGTTTGGGTACCTGCTGATAATACTGATGTTAATAACATAATAGCGGCACATTTCCAGAGAGTATGGATACATCTCCCATGGAAACGATCGGAAGTGCTTCAGGTGAAACAAACTTTGCCTGATCCTCGCAAAAATCCTGCGGGGTATTACAAAGAATTATCGCAGCTTGTGGATGCTACGGTAATGAATCTTGCCGATATCGACATGTTGTTTGGCAATGTCGTACCGCAACCGGTATGGGCTAAGATTCGTCACCAAGATCACACAAATGAATTAGGTGGTGATTGGGCTGCCATTACAGCGGCAGACGCTGGACAAGTGGCTGCTGCTAAACCCGACCAGTTGATTGAACTTCTTCCCCAGCGAATCATTACGTTAATGAAAACGCTTATGCCAGCTATGAAGGTAAATTGGGATAAGTTGTCAGCCTGTAAGCAAAAGAAAGATGAGAGTGTTTCAGACTTCTTTACGAGGTTTGAGGAAACATTTGTTGATCATAGTGGACAGGATATGGGTACTGAGGGTGGACAAAGGCTGTTTGTGGATAAATTTGTATCGAACTTATTGCCCGACTTGTGCAATAAATTGAAGAATTCAGAAAGTGCGTGGGCCGTTTCTACCTCAGCTCAGATTCTGGCTACGGCACAATATTATGAAAATAGAGAGAAAGAAGAGAATGACCGAGCTGATAAAAAGACAAAAGAGCTGAAAACTAAAGTGTTGTTACAACAAGCGTATCCGCCGCGTTCTAATCAGAATGCGTCTCAGCAGAATAGATCTCAGTCGCAATCGAATAGATCGCAGTCGCGTAATGATTCCTCTTTCAACAGATCTTCGTTGGGGTACAATCAATGTGCTTATTGTAGACAGGAGGGACACATTAAATTTGATTGTCCTGCTTTAAACGATTGTAATAGCGGTAATTCGTCTAGAGGAGGCCGTGGTGGTTCCCAGAATGCATCACGCGGTAGAGGTCGTGGTACTCAGAACGACCGTTCTGACAACTCGTCGAATTCTAATAATTGTTTCGATCAGCGTGGATCATCGCAAGGACGATCTGCGCAGTACAATGTAGACGATTATTACGTCGATCAGGGGACTGACGACAGTAATTACTAGGACAGCCGAAGACAAGGAGAGGGAGTGGTATCAGTTCCGGTTGATCAGAGAGGGCCTTACGTCGCAGTTGCTACATTGGGCGTCGTTGAGCCTTTTCTGTTGGACACTGGTGCAGCGAAAAGTTCCATTATGCATTCGAAACTCCCTGGCGCACCTTTGTCTGGCTTAACAAATGTATCCGTTGGATTCTCTGGCGCCCCCGTTAGCAATCCAGTTTCACGCCCTTTGTCCCTTAAGATTGGGCCTCGTGAGCTCGAAGCTCCGTTGATTTTGACCACTGGTTGTGGTGAAAATCTTTTGGGTCTGGATTTGCTTAAACGTTTGTATGCGACTTTGTATTGTTCTCCTGCGGGTGTAAAGCTTACGTTAGGAGAGAGAGTGGTCTCTCCCATGTATTTGTCCCTCGATAAGCTTCCACCGGAATTGGATTCTCTTCCTGCGTCTTTGTGGGCGACGGGTCCAAACGATGTGGGCCTACTTGATATCTCCCCTTATGTTGTTCAGTTGAAATCGAATGTACGATTGCCACGTATTCCCCAATACCGTATCTCCCTTGATGGTGAACGAGCCTTGTTAGCGATCATCTATGATTTGATCGAGAAAGATGTTATTGAGGAGACTCGGGGAAACGTGTGCAATAGCCCTGTACTGCCCATTCTTAAACGTACTGATCCTACCAAACCGCCTGTTTATCGTTTTGTTATCGATTTACGGGAGGTAAATAAAATTGTGGTTCCTCAATTCCCTGTTGTGCCTGACATCACGGCGCTACTGACTCTGATTCCAGCTACTGCATCATGGTTTTCGGTGATTGATTTGAAAAATGCGTTTTTCAGCATCCCGATCGCCGAAGAGAGCAGGGACCTTTTCGGTTTCTCTCTTGGTGGACGTAGCTTCCGGTTTAAACGCGCTCCTCAAGGCTACTGTGAAAGTCCATCGATTTACAGTCAAGCCTTGAAGGGACAACTGGATGCGTTTCGGTTGCCGGTTGGTGCGGCCTTAATCCAATATGTCGACGACTTATTGGTGGCTGCTGATACTCAGGACATTTGCAAAATTGCTACGGTGTCGTTGCTGCAACATCTCTGTGAGCTAAATCACAAGGTGTCACCTTCTAAACTCCAATATTGTTGTCAAGAAGTAACCTATCTAGGTCACTTATTGTCAAAGGAGGGAAGGAGATTGACCCCAGAGAGAATTGCAGCGATTGCGCAAATGGCTGTGCCACAAACCCAAAGAGATGTACGTGCCTTTCTAGGTATCACATCGTACTGCAGGCAATGGATTCCTAATTTTTCATTGCTAGCGAAACCATTGGTGGCTCTTACGTGCAAGGATGTTTCAACTCCTTTACCATGGACGGAAGAATGTCAGAAAAGTTTTTCTGAATTACGTGATTCATTGTGTTCGGCTCCTGTGTTAGGTACCCCTGATTACAGCAAACCGTTCACGTTATATGTTCACGAGAGAGAAGGCTGTGCGTTGAGTGTCTTAACGCAACCTTTTGGTGGTAAGCAACGTCCATGTGCATATTTTTCCTCGACCTTAGACCCGGTAGCTAGAGCATTGCCGAGTTGTTTGAGAGCAACTGCGGCAGCTGCGGTCTCAATCCGACAATCAGCAGGATTGGTCATGGATAATATGCTTACGGTGATGGTTCCGCATGCAGTCGATACTCTTTTGAATCGTACGAAAACTCAGCACTTAACGAGTGCGAGGTTGTCTGGGTACGAATTGACGCTCTTGGCAAGCCACATTCAAATAAAACGTTGTAATGTCCTAAATCCGGCAACTTTGTTACCAATTAGTGCAGAGTCAGAAGAAGTAGCAGAACATGACTGCTACTTGCGTACAGAAGAGGAAACAAAAGGTCGAGTGGACCTTAAAAACACCCCATTGGAAGACCCTGACGGCACCCTGTATGTGGATGGGTCATGTTTTAAATTGCCGAATGGTGATGTAACTACTGCTTATGCTGTTGTGACGTTGAATACTGTTGTTGAGACTGCGAGATTGAATCAGAATTCTGCCCAAGCTGCAGAGCTGATTGCTCTTACTAGAGCATGTGTATTAGCGAAAGGGAAACGTGTGAATGTGTACACCGATAGCCAGTACGCTTTCGGTGTAGCGCATAGCTTTGGACGATTGTGGCGAGAGCGTGGTTTCTTCACGTCGCATGGCACGAAAATACAGCATGGCCAGCTCGTGAACGATCTTTTGGATGCATTGACTTTGCCTGCTCAAGTTGCGATTGTTAAGTGTAGTGCGCATCGTAAAGTGACGGATGATGTTGGTCGTGGTAACGCGTTTGCAGATGAGATTGCTAAGGAGACTGCCCGGAACCTTAGCACTCGAATGTATGTGACGAGTTCGGTTAGGTGGCCTACAGAATCGAGTATGTGTGAGAATACTATAGAGAGCGTGAAAGCAATTCAGAATGAGGCCACCGATACGGAAAAGACGAAGTGGAAAGAAAGTACGGGAAAGTTGGATGCGAATGGTTGTTGGATTGATTTGTCAGATAAGAAAAGATGGATGTTGCCTGATGCGTATGTGCTGGCCGTTGTGACAATGGCACATGGGTTAGCACATATTAGCGCGAAAGGTATTTGCAAGTTGTTGGATGATGTGTGGAAGAATGATGGCATTACAAAGTGTGCTGAACGTCTGGTGAAGAATTGTATGGTGTGTATAATGTACAATCCTGGCAAAGGAACCCCAACTCCCCCTGGCAGTTTTGCTCCTTCTTCGTATCCCTTTGAGGTGATCCAATTGGACTTCATCCATATGGAGCGATGCAATAACTTGAAATATGTTTTGGTTGTGGTTTGCGCATTCTCCCGATGGATTGAGGCCTATCCCCTCAAAGACAATACTGCTTTGTCTACTGCGAAAATCCTACTGAAGGAATACTTTCCTCGGTATGGAATGCCTAGAGTCGTGTGGTCAGATAACGGAAGTGAGTTTGTTGGAAGTGTGATGAAGAGTGTGTGTAAGGGCCTTGGAATTAATCAGAAATTCCATAGTGCCAATCATCCCCAGTCAGCTGGATTGGTTGAAGGGTACAATGGCACCCTTAAACTAAAGCTAGCGAAGATTCAGGCTACGACTGGACTTTCGTGGCCTGACGCTTTGCCTCTAGCATTACTGTCAACTAGGGCGACTGTACACTCCCGAATAGGGCTGAGTCCCTATGAAATAGTGTTCGGCCGTCCTGCGAATGTGTGGGGGGTTCCTAGGCCAGGAATATTTGTTGATCTTGAGTATCCGATGTTGATTGACTACTTACATGACTTGACTGCTAAACTGAGGTTAATTCATCAACAGGTTTACGACGCCTTGCCGACGCAGACGGAGGGTCCAGGCCACCAGCTCCAGCCCGGTGATTGGGTTGTCACCCGTAATTTCTCACGCAAGAAGAATCTGGACCCCCGCTTTGTTGGACCTTACCAGGTGCTCCTGGCCACGAGGACTGCCGTTCGTCTTGAGGGGCGGAAGAATTGGGTACATGCTACCCATTGTAAGAGAGTCCCTATTCCTTTGCCGGCAGACCCGTGGGTAAGGAAAGGCATTGCGTCGACAGAAACAGAAACATTGCCGGCGTTTGTACCTTTTAGCGACGCACAGCTTGTTGGTGAACACTCAGCGCAGCAGAAAGCCATTGTTGAAACATTGTCAGCAAAAGACTCAAGACCAAATCAACAAACTGATCAGCAAGACGTTGTCTCTTCAACGGATCCTTTGTTCGACGAGCAGATACGTCCCGGGAAACATCGATATTCTTTGCGTTCTCGCATTAAGGACTAATAAAATTTCTTGCTTTGCTGAAATTGATAGCTGCAATATCCTCGTTTCCCCTGATCAACTTTGAACATTTCGTATCATTGAAAAATTGTTTGTACATGTATTAAGATTTTTTGTATCTTTTTCCTTCCACAGCTGAATTATTGTGCTAAATAAATACATATTGTGTATTGAGGGCCGTAGGGCCGCGCGCGTACTTCCTTCTGGACAGTAGGCCTTGACGCTAGGTTAAAGGCCGTCGGTTCCTAGGAACTCCTGGGGATTGACCATTGCTGCACAGAACGAAGTGCGTCAAGAAACGTTGCGGACGGTCGTAGGGAAATGGCATTTTCGAAGCTGAACGATTTGGAAGGAGCTCAGGCGTATAGAGTCAAACTGCAGAAACTCAGTCGTACTAAATGTTTTGTATTCCAATTGTTTGTATTGTTTTTAACTGCTTCTGCATTCTTGGCGGGTGGGGTGTATTACGCTATGTCTTACTTTTTACTTCCTACCCCTACTCCTACTTCTTACCCTAATCTTACTTTTACTGCTACTACTGTTTCTCCCCATTCCTTTCACATCCTACCGGAACACGAACAGGCTAGACGTGTAGAATTCCGCAACAATTCCTTTATCCAGCTCCTCCACCAGCATCAGTTAGTGGTTAACACTACTAATTGTTGGGTGTGTGGGTTGATGCCACATACTACGGGTAAGGGAATTCCATATCTGGTGTTACCGTATAGTTCCCAAGGGTCAGCTCGAGCATTCCAAACAATGCTTCGAAGCGCACTAGGTTTCCACCCCTCTCCAGAACGTTCCCCCAAACCTGGACCTGCCTCGTACCAGTGGGTGCTATCGATGGCAATACAGGATTTGGAAGATGAGATCCATGATGCTTTTCTCATCCCTAAGGAAGAGGTACAAGCCTATAGGGTCCTGAGTAGAGGGGAATATAGTATGTTCACCAATGAAAAGCAGCTTAAAAGCTCGCCTCCAATATGGGTCGTACCCCACACTGGTAATCTTTGTCTTGTGGGTCGTGGTTCGCAAGCCTCACTTGGAGTAAGTGCTTGCATTGAAAGTTACGTTCTGCCGATGTCCCCGACCCCTGTGTTTCTGGCTGCCAAGGGTACGTACTTCATCTGTCATGATCGTGCATATACATGGTTGCCCTCAGACTTCATGGGCTCATGTTTTGTTGCAAATCTGTTGCCTCCGACGTTCACTGTAGATGCCGATTACCATAAGACTAGAGTTGTACGAGGCGTAATTAGCGAAGAGGATACTGCCGGTCAAGAGGCAGGAGACTTTTTCAAGGGTTTCCTCCCGTTTTGGGGACCTATGGTTAATAGTAGGAACCTGAGACATTTGACTCGAGTGGTAGAATCGACAGCTAATGTTACTGCCAGTGCCCTTGGTAATATCACCACAGAACTTCAGGCGGAGAGACTTATGACGTTACAAAACCGTATGGTTTTAGATGTCGTTTTGGCAGATCGCGGTGGGGTATGTAAAGTGATCCATTCGAGCTGTTGCATTTTCATTCCAGATAATGCTCCTACTGTCTATCAAGCCATCTCGAAGTTGCATAAGATCTCCGAATCCATACACGTGGATGTAGGGGATTGGACGTTACTCGGTTGGTTTTGGGGCCTGATGTCGACTTGGGGTTGGAAGATTCTGATGATCATTGGAGTTGTGGTAGTGTTCCTGTTCACGTGTTGCCTTTGTGTGCAGTGTGGCCCTGCCTTATGTGGCCTTTGTGCTACAACGTGTATGAGACAACCACCTGTTACCAAGGGGACTCGGTCGGACAGAGTTATGCTACAACGACATCTTGATGGTCTGATGAATATCGAATATGATTCCGACTAGTGCTTGCCTACATGAGGGCAAAAGGAGCGTCTGAGGTTCCGTGACAATTGTAAGTGGTGTTTCCGACTCGTACGAATATGGTCGAGTCTGGTATCTATGAACCGCAAATGACGAGTTGAGTAAGTGTGCGCAGTTTCGCTGTGCTAACTTAAGCCGTTCGTTTGTTACGTGGGCTTTTTATCTGTACCCACGGGTTCCATCTTAGATACGGCATCCATTTTGTCTCTTGCCCTCAAGTAGTCAGCGAACGGACGCTGTCCGCTTCGCGACCCTGGGACTCCCAAGATATTTGCGGAAGACACATGTCCTTTGAAAGTGTCTTTATGACGAGGGGGTTGCTGCTGTAAGGCAGGTGGCGCCGCTCAAGGCTCATCTTGCCGCACGGACTTATTGTCTCAGCCGTGCATCTCATTAGGCACGTCCCTTTGATGCCTGTATCTCGTGCTTCCCGACACCTCCCCTTTTACACCCTTTCCGATCTCCCCACTGTCTCCGTCTTCCTCTGCACCTGTCTTCGTTTCTGTTTCGATCTACTTGATTGTTGATTGGAATTTGCAAATGGTGGGAAGATGGGTTTTTACAGTTGGGAACCGCCAAATGTTTCCGCAGTTATGTTCCGGACCTTATGTGTTTTCAAAGCGACCAAAGCGACCCCTCTGGGAGCTCGATGTGGGAACTGAGTTGTAAACCTTTGTATTCAATGTTAGCCTATGGGTAAAAACTGTATAAAAGGAGCGATCCACATAACCAATTTGAAGCAGTCTCCCCGAACTACACTCGATGTACTTCCTGTGACTTCTGTGTTCCCTGCAGTAAATAAACCTTGACTCTTTGACGCCGAAGGAAGTGTCCCGTGTCTCTGTGACTTGTACGCCGGAACAGGTTACCCACGAAGGTTTCAGGTGTTGTGCCCTGGCACCGCTGGGTCCAAAAGAACCCAGTCCTTCACACGACCTCGGGCCACTTCCTTTGCAATCTTTGCCTGTACCACCGTCGTATTTTGTTGAACCGATAGTTGGTTCTTTCATTGTGCTTCCCCCCGAAAATCCCCCGCCGGGATGCGGAAACCATATGAGAAACCGTCTCGCAACACCCCGGCGGAGACATGATCAGGGTATTCGTTCAGCCAAGGGATCATTGCCATGATATCAACGGGAGTAGGTAACGGTGCCCCTCGGTCGATTTTAGACCTGTTTGGCGCCTCCTCTACCTCCCGTATCACCAGTCTTGGCTCTGCACGAACTCTCGGGGTGTGAGGACTGTCCGCACCCTGCACACTCATGCCTGAACTTGCATGTCCCATGTGGCCTAGTGCACTTGCCTCTGTTAAAGCTCCAACAGACCCCTTTCCTACCTGAGTTCCCATTACTCTTTGCATTCTGATCACTGTTTGCGCCCGCCCGAAAGGGCGCCCCCAAAGAATGGCGGGAAGGCTCAGCCCCATTCCCGCCCAAAGAAGGCGACTTCGCCGTGTTGGACCCAACCAGTTTCTGCCAGGAAATGGAGTCGAAACAATCCCACGTCAGGGATGGGTTGTGCTCCTTGGCCTTACGAAATTTGTTATCATAACCAAACCATTGATTGCCTCCGTACGTTTCATAGAATTCCATAATACGTGTCTGGTAACAAGCTAGTTCCAACAATACTTCAGGCCTACGTTCCCCCATAATCGCAGTGAACATTCCAAACTCCCTGGCCCAATTAGCGATCGTTTCATCTACTCTGAAACCCACCATCTTTGCACGCCATACACTCGGATGCAACAACTCCTTCTGATTTCTAACATGCTCTATCTCATAGTGATCGGTCAATAATGAAAACATGTTCACATATTTATCTGCCCAAATCCTTTCTTTCACATCCATCGGGATATGTTGAACCACCTTTTCCCTCCTTGAGGGTAACGATCCCTCCCCCGCTATTGGCAACGGCTGCTTACCCGAACAAGTAGCTGTGACTGTTGTCGCTGCTGTTCCAACGCTCGATACTGGTTGTTCCATGGGAACCTGCGGGGAAACAAGAGGACAAGGTGCCTTCGCCGCATCTTTCGATTGCCGTAACTGCTTCATTATCGACCTGGCCTCCTCGGCCGTGGCCCCCTCGTTGTCCCTGCCCAACCATGCCGCCAATTGGGCAGCCAATTCAGGAGGCATATCCCCCTCGTTAACAGGTGTGACCACGACAGGGATCGGTTGTCCCGCATTCGGGACCGGAACTGGGGCCTCGACCGGACTGACCGGGCTCGCCGGGGGTGATTCGGGAACCGGAGCCTCCCCTCCTGCCGCCCTATTTCTGGTCCTTTTACCCCTCCCGGTAGGGACTACTCCCGGCAATGCCTGTCCGATGACTTTTTTTGGTCTCCCCGTACCATTCATTGCCGCCATCTGCTTCTTCATGTTCGCCATGTCCTTTACCAGCATAGGAAGCATCTGTTCGGTCCCAACCTTCTTACCGACCTTCTTGCCAGGCATCGTTCACGGATATTCGACTCGAGGTCCTGGATCAAAGCTTCGAAATCCTGAAAGAAGAAACACAAAATTACAAGTCCTCAAAATTGGCTCTTGGTTCCATCTCGGGCTCACGTGCAACAAGAGGTGCAGCTTCCAAGCACAGGAACAAGAGGATGCTTCTTTGGATTGTCGCTCCTTTTATTCTTCTTTGGGAGGGCGTGGACCCTCCTCCGACCACCTACGGGGCGTGGCCGACGGTGTAGGTGTCTAGGACAACCCCTCTGGGGCGGGAAAAGGCGCGCCCCGGCTACGCCGCTTCGGGCATACCAGCCGTGACACGCCTCCCGCCCAAAATGGTTTCCCGGGGGGATCGGGGCACCCGACCATACGTTCGGGGGGACCGAGTGGTCGCCCCTTTCCATTCTTTCTGTGTGACTGAATGTTTTTTCTACTTGTGTGTACAAGTGAGATTTAATTGAAATTGGTACCTTTTCACTCTCATTAGAGGTTAGGTACGTGAATCCGCATCTTCCTGGGATGACTCGGATTACAAGATCGCGTGTATTGTCACGTGTATCTATTTTTGTTTTTGCTAACATGTCTGTTTGCAGTGATCTCAAAATTTCTATGTGTTTTTGAGTCCAATTGATTTGTTTAAAATCAGGTTTAATTAGTTCGTAGAGAGGTTTAACCCTCTCTGCGTAATTTAGAATGTATGTTCTTCTGAAATTCAGAAAACCTAGTATGGATTGTAAATTCTTCAGCGTTTTTGGAGCTTGGAGTACAGCGCACTTCTCTAAGAAGTTGTCCGCTAGGCTTTTTCCTTCACTTGATAATTCGTACCCTAAAAATAGTACTGTCAGATGGGCAATTCGAGACTTTTTAAAGTTGAATTTGTAACCCTCTGCTGCGAACCCAAGTATAATGGTGTTCACTCTTTTCAAGTGAGTATCCAAGTCGTCGTCTGTGAGATAGACATCATCTACGTAAGATAATGCCTCATCATCATATGTTTGTAGTAACTCTGTTACCCTAGCTGAGAATAGTCCTAGGCTGTTCTTGAACCCCTGTGGGAGTCGACAGAATTTTTTCTGCGACCCAAATGCTGAGAAAGCGGTCAAATATCTGCTTTCTGGTGCAATGTTTTGACAAAAGAAACCATTAGATATGTCTAATGTCGTTTTATATTTTTTCCTAACTATGTTATTCATTAGGGCTGCACTATGCGAGTATTGTACTGCAAATGTTTTGCAACATGCATTAAGATGTCTGTAGTCCAAAACTAGACAATATGAATTGTCTGGCTTAGAGACAGGAAACAAAGGATTGTTCATTTGAGAGGTGCACGTTTCAATCACCCCCTGGTATTCAAGTTGATCTAAGATCTCCCTTACTTGTTTTTTAGCTTCTTGCTTAATGGGATACTGCTGTTGGGCAGTTGGTTCACTTTTTAATTGGATTTTGTGAGGAGGAGAGTCCTCATCCCATCCTTCATGATTTTTATATAATGCCGGTGCCTGGGCTACTGCCCATATCCTTGCATATGTATATTTTTTGTGAATCGGAATGTGATTCGAGAAGGCAGGCATAATCACTTCTTCGCCACGAGGGCACTCCCTGACAAACTCTGGGGGCCAATCTTTTTCAGCTAACAGAATATCATAGCCTTTTGAGAGTTTATCCCAAAATAGACCCTTTATTTTCCTAGTCTTATCACCCTCTATACGCAATGTTATTTCGTATATTTTATGGGGCTCGCTAAGTCTGGTGTCGGCAGTTTCAACCTGAATGTATTCATTCGTGTCCACTGACTCCAGATGACTCATCAGGATCTTGCGGGCTATACTGATTTCTGCTGCACTGTCCAACATTGTCAATGCCCACTCCCCGTTTTTCAACTGTGTCCTCAGTATTCTCGGCATGGTTGATTACTCTAATACTGGCTACCTTCTTTTTTGGAAATTGAGATTTTTTACTCTGAGCAGGTTCCTTGTCTTTGGACTTGGTGTGCTCTCCTGGGTCTGACCGTCCTCTTCTTTCCGATTTCTGTGAAAAAGATCGAGAGGGGCATGTATCAATACTTTGATATCTATCAGGTTTTTTCAAATTATCCCTATTTCTAAGGTTATATCTTTTCTCAGAGGGCTCCCTCTGAGGAGACTGGTGTTCTCGAGTCGGAGTTCTTTCCCTCCGTCGAGGAGACCTTCCTCTGGGCTGGAAAACTTTTTTCTTGGGAGTGGATTGTTTATTTCCATCCCAGCTCTTTTTAGGAGTGTTTGAATTATTTTTAATAAATAATGTTTCAGGATATTCGAGCAGTTGGGGCTTTACTGGTTTTCCACCCAAGCTGTCTCTACCTAGTTCTTCACAACATTTTTCTATGATTCTGGCAAGCTCAACTGGCTGATCTGTTATATCTGTTTCCTTCAACTTCTGGCGGATCGCCACAGAGGCTGCTTCTCCCTTTATGTTGGCCAATAATATAGCCGAGACCTGCTTGAAGTCTTTCAGTAATTCCATACCAAGATTTAAAGCGGGCTCTGGACCGTATTCATTTTGAATCTGTTTTAGCACTTCTGGTATTACCGCCATAGACGGAACACCGTGTGTTTTTGTGTAAATGGAAGCAAAGACTGTACCCCAAGTGTCACAGTCCTCCACGTGTGGTGCGATTCCCATAGGAAGGCAGATGGTCAAGATTCTGTGTTTCTCAATAGGGGTAGTATCAGGAAATACTGCCTCTATTTGAGTGATTTTCTGTGCTAACCAGAAAGAAATTTGTTCCCGTTTTACGGGTGTTTTACCAAGACATGACTGTATGTTCTGTGGTGTAATTTTATTAGTGTTCCCCTGATGAGGGGTCAGCTGTGGTACATTAACAGCTGGTTGGACTGTTGCAGTCCGCATTACATATTGGACTAATTGCCTATGTATTTTAATTAATGTTTTTAGCTGTACTAACAGCTCTTCTATAGACATTTTTGCAATGTCCGGATGTGGTGTGTAGCTGGCTACAACCGGCCACGTTGCTCCTGGTCTACCTAGTGGACCTAGCCTGGTTATGTGATCATTATGTTTTAGGGCGCCATTAAACCAGAGCAGGTGCTCTTGGAATTTTAGTGGGATTTCAGTCTCCTCGAAAGGAGTGTACTCTTCCGGTGGTTTCTCTATTTTGTAATAGTGAAACTCTTTTGTTCTAGCGTTTGTCGCTGGAAAGTTTATCCATGAATAGAATACCTCTGTCTGCCGATATTCGTGTGCCTCTATCACGAAAATTACTGTACCACCTTGTGGTGTCAGTCCATTTTCTATAAGTTTTAACATTATAGACTTTCTTAAATGTGCCGGGATGATAATTGCATCCGGGTCTGTGTCTTCGGCACCCTGCTGAGTCGCATCTGCTGCGCCCCCAGTGGTTCCGTTTTCTAAGTCTGACATTTTATAAATATAGGTTTTGCAGAGTAGGTCTCCAAGGAGACAAAGATTAGGTGCACAATATTTTGGAACACTGTATCCTTCAACGTTGAATAAACCAGAGCTCTACATAGGAATCTCTTCCTACTAAGGTCGGGCGGATTTTAACCTTTCACCCACTCCAGACGTCTATTGGAGTATTTACGGGAGAAAGGGGTCTGTGTGAAAAATGCACGACTGAGTTACTCTAACGTCCTGCGTTAGTTTATCGCCTTACCAAACGTTGGGAGCCATGTAGCGTAGTTCCTATTTTCCCAATAGGCCCTGCGCATTGGAATAACATAAACAGTAGTATCGACGTAGAAGTGCGGATCTTCCAGGCCTCTACTGACTATGCTAAACTTAATTGGGTTTGTTACCAACTAGCTCAGAGGTCACTGCAAACTTTCTTGACTGAATAGGAAGTGATCAGCTTCCCTGGCACAGACAAGAAGGGATTCAGTTTTCCAACAACCGTGCAACATGACAACTTTGCTCCTCAGATCAAGAGTCAATCTCTAGGGTCGTGTGAAACAATAGACAGTTATTTTACTCAGTCAGGTTGGTGCAGTTTACTTTCACAATATGTAGAGAATAGAGAGACGAGCGTTTGTCAATAAAGGGTTAACATTTATTGAACAGTCTTTCTTCTCATACAAGAGAAATGAAGTGCCACAATTGCAAGACTTGTTATTATAAAAAGTACGTACAGTAAGATAAGTATTGCGAAATAATACTGTAAAAGCATTGATATGGTTTCTTAGCCATACAATGGTTTAAAAGTAATAAAACATATATACATTCATATATACATTAGGCTAAAATACTCAACTGGTGCTTCTAACTACGCCTACCCCAGTGTACCTGACCTAAGCCTAATACTTGGGAGGGGAGTAAGTAAGTAGCTTTAAGTTAAGTTGGTTTTGCCAAGGTTTGCTTCAAGAATTCTCTCTCAAGGGTTTAGTCAACACCATACCTCTGGAATAGAATGATGGAGGTCTGGTATCTCCCTCAGGGCTCGATATCCCAGTCACCCGCAAGGGTAGACCAGAAACGCTGGAGCTGGATTTCTCGGCAGGAGAAAGGCAGCGTCTCTTCTTCAGCGCGTCGAGGAGGAGAAGGAGGGGGGACAGCGTCCGCGGGCAGCTTGCATCTGCTGGGCTCTTGCAGGGGGACGGCTGTTCAGCTCCTCGGTTCACCACACCATTGTTCGCTAGTTAGCAGCGATAGCAGTAGCGATAGCAGCTATGATATCTTCAGCATAACATCAGCTTCAGGCGACGGGCAACAGGGGCCTTGCTTCACCAACAGCAACGAGACAGCGTTTGCTTAAGGCCACGTTGGTAGTATTTATACCTGAAAGGTGCCTTGTTTGACGAAAGTTTGCTGGACATAAGACGTCAATAAGATGTCACTAGGAAGTGATTGTCTATCAGTGCTCATTAGCGTTCTATTACTAATCAAAACACAGCAAGCGGGGATTTCCAGGTTTGCTGAGTTTTTATCTTGTTGAAGAACTCAGAGTGTTAATCTAGGAATCTCAGATAGTGACTTCTGCTCTGTCATTGCACTAATTGGTTGCAAAGGAAGTGGCAGAGAAAGTTATTCTGGAATGTGGCTCTGTTCGTGTGAGGCCAGAGATGAGTTACTGAATATTGTACTCGAACGGTTATGCCAATATAGGGAATAAATGGATTTATAGCCGAATAGGGGCATAAGGTCACAGTATCGATCAGGATCCTAGATAAGCATGCAACAAAGGGCTGTTTGTCTCCCTATCCAGGTGCAGTCTGTGTCCTATGGCAAATAGAATAGGACAGGCGGAGGCCAGACGAGGTGTTCTTTCTCAACCTACTCTTCCTCATTATCCCACCCTCTCCCGGTACTCTAGTGGCAAGTTCACTGTGTGGGTATTCCAGTGGTTGTCACTGGGTTGGTGGTAGTGGAATGGGGCTATCCTCGTTCCTGCAGTGTTGGGCATAGTCTGGTGTTGTGCCTTGAAACATGTATATGTATTAAACGGAGAAAAGGACAAAATAAAGCAAAAAGAGAAAATAAGAAAAATAAGGAAAAAGAAATGAGAGAACAAGAAAAGGGTGAAATTGAACGGAAGGAGTTTAAGAAGAACATGCATAAAAAGTCTAAAAAGCAAAATGAACGAAACACAGTTGTCTGAAATAACAAAATGCAAGCGGACAAGAAAAACATGTTCTGATAAATTAAACTCTTTGCTCTCCAGGTAAAACTTTTACATAGGAACATTACTTCCTCATCTTAGTATATCTTTAATTTATCCATGGGAACAGTTCCCACAGTCAATTCCTCCATAATTATTTTTAATCTTGCCACATCCAAAGGTTGTTGTTTGGCATCTTTTCTCTGCATACTCCTATCCCATTCACTTTATTCTTCGGGTGTTGGGCCTACAGGTGTTGTAGTTATATTTATTTTATCTGCAATTTTCTCTGGGGTTTCAGTTGCTGATTCTGTTGCCATTGGAGTCCGATTTACGGGACTCTGATGTGCTGTCAAGTTTTTAGGTGGAATTAATCCTGATGGACCTGCACAGTTGCTCATTTCATTATTTCCTGAACTAATTCTCTCTCTGTCCTTTTGCGGACCAGCATAAGGCATGTTTGCTGCTTTTCTGTTGCTCAAATACTGGTATCACTGGTACTATAGTTACAGGCACAGCTACTGCTTCCATATTTTTGGTCAATTCTCTAATTTTGTCAGTTAACATTTGTGTGGTTCTGGCTAATTCAATAGAATCTACATTATCAGGTCTTTTTACGGGCTTGCTTTCTGAACGGGCAAATGGATTATTTTTCCCTAAATTTATCGGCATCGATACAGGACTTTGATTCAGCACAGTTTCATTTGGTGGTGCAATTGGTGTCACCATCGCAGAATCCTGCTGATATGGAGGTGGATTTTTATTAAAAATATCCTCCAGCACTTCATCCTTAGATTCACTCACTCCACATCCATGTCCTGCAGGCGTTACATGGTTTCTCTTTTCCGTACACTTTTTACGAGTTGTATCTCCAGCACCTCTGAGAGGAAACAGACCATCAGTCATACTAGCTTCACGCCATCTTCTCATTCGATCTTTATTTCTTGACCATAATGCCTTCTAAAAGCGTAGCTATACTTCCTTCCAGCGGTAATTGCAAAAACAACAGGTGATGGACCGAATGTGGATCAATGTCACACATTCAACCCAGTCAAAAGATCTGGGTCCTAATCCATCGTTTTTTTGCACTCCACCCCACCCCGGGTTAGACAATGGCGATATGCAAATCAGCTCTGACCCTGTGCCCCATGGGAACAGTCCAGTCCGAACTACAAAAGCCATGTCCTTCCCAGAACGGTCCATCACCTGTTGTTTTTGCAATTACCGCTATAAGTGTACTGGGGATGCCCAGACGTGGGTCCCAGGCACTCCACACCACTGGAGTCAAGCTAGCCGGGCTGATGAGAGGTGTTACCTCGAAACCGGTCCGGTCCTCGGATGCTTGATTCCGTTCTGGGAAGGACATGGCTTTTGTAGTTCGGACTGGACTGTTCCCATGGGGCACAGGGTCAGAGCTGATTTGCATATCGCCATTGTCTAACCCGGGGTGGTGTGGAGTGCAAAAAAACGATGGATTATGACCCAGATCTCTTGACTGGGTTGAATGTGTGACATTGATCCACATTCGGTCCATCACCTGTTGTTTTTGCAATTACCGCTATAAGTGTAATGGGGATGCCCAGACGTGGGTCCCAGGCACTCCACACCACTGGAGTCAAGCTAGCCGGGCTGATGAGAGGTGTTACCTCGAAACCGGTCCGGTCCTCGGATGCTTGATTCCGTTCTGGGAAGGACATGGCTTTTGTAGTTCGGACTGGACTGTTCCCATGGGGCACAGGGTCAGAGCTGATTTGCATATCGCCATTGTCTTACCCGGGGTGGTGTGGAGTGCAAAAAAACGATGGATTATGACCCAGATCTCTTGACTGGGTTGAATGTGTGACATTGATCCACATTCGGTCCATCACCTGTTGTTTTTGCAATTACCGCTATAAGTGTACTGGGGATGCCCAGACGTGGGTCCCAGGCACTCCACACCACTGGAGTCAAGCTAGCCGGGCTGATGAGAGGTGTTACCTCGAAACCGGTCCGGTCCTCGGATGCTTGATTCCGTTCTGGGAAGGACATGGCTTTTGTAGTTCGGACTGGACTGTTCCCATGGGGCACAGGGTCAGAGCTGATTTGCATATCGCCATTGTCTAACCCGGGGTGGTGTGGAGTGCAAAAAAACGATGGATTATGACCCAGATCTCTTGACTGGGTTGAATGTGTGACATTGATCCACATTCGGTCCATCTCCTCTTGTTTTTGCAATTACCGCTATAAGTGTACTGGGGATGCCCAGACGTGGGTCCCAGGCACTCCACACCACTGGAGTCAAGCTAGCCGGGCTGATGAGAGGTGTTACCTCGAAACCGGTCCGGTCCTCGGATGCTTGATTCCGTTCTGGGAAGGACATGGCTTTTGTAGTTCGGACTGGACTGTTCCCATGGGGCACAGGGTCAGAGCTGATTTGCATATCGCCATTGTCTAACCCGGGGTGGTGTGGAGTGCAAAAAAACGATGGATTATGACCCAGATCTCTTGACTGGGTTGAATGTGTGACATTGATCCACATTCGGTCCATCACCTGTTGTTTTTGCAATTACCGCTATAAGTGTACTGGGGATGCCCAGACGTGGGTCCCAGGCACTCCACACCACTGGAGTCAAGCTAGCCGGGCTGATGAGAGGTGTTACCTCGAAACCGGTCCGGTCCTCGGATGCTTGATTCCGTTCTGGGAAGGACATGGCTTTTGTAGTTCGGACTGGACTGTTCCCATGGGGCACAGGGTCAGAGCTGATTTGCATATCGCCATTGTCTAACCCGGGGTGGTGTGGAGTGCAAAAAAACGATGGATTATGACCCAGATCTCTTGACTGGGTTGAATGTGTGACATTGATCCACATTCGGTCCATCACCTGTTGTTTTTGCAATTACCGCTATAAGTGTAATGGGGATGCCCAGACGTGGGTCCCAGGCACTCCACACCACTGGAGTCAAGCTAGCCGGGCTGATGAGAGGTGTTACCTCGAAACCGGTCCGGTCCTCGGATGCTTGATTCCGTTCTGGGAAGGACATGGCTTTTGTAGTTCGGACTGGACTGTTCCCATGGGGCACAGGGTCAGAGCTGATTTGCATATCGCCATTGTCTTACCCGGGGTGGTGTGGAGTGCAAAAAAACGATGGATTATGACCCAGATCTCTTGACTGGGTTGAATGTGTGACATTGATCCACATTCGGTCCATCACCTGTTGTTTTTGCAATTACCGCTATAAGTGTACTGGGGATGCCCAGACGTGGGTCCCAGGCACTCCACACCACTGGAGTCAAGCTAGCCGGGCTGATGAGAGGTGTTACCTCGAAACCGGTCCGGTCCTCGGATGCTTGATTCCGTTCTGGGAAGGACATGGCTTTTGTAGTTCGGACTGGACTGTTCCCATGGGGCACAGGGTCAGAGCTGATTTGCATATCGCCATTGTCTAACCCGGGGTGGTGTGGAGTGCAAAAAAACGATGGATTATGACCCAGATCTCTTGACTGGGTTGAATGTGTGACATTGATCCACATTCGGTCCATCTCCTCTTGTTTTTGCAATTACCGCTATAAGTGTACTGGGGATGCCCAGACGTGGGTCCCAGGCACTCCACACCACTGGAGTCAAGCTAGCCGGGCTGATGAGAGGTGTTACCTCGAAACCGGTCCGGTCCTCGGATGCTTGATTCCGTTCTGGGAAGGACATGGCTTTTGTAGTTCGGACTGGACTGTTCCCATGGGGCACAGGGTCAGAGCTGATTTGCATATCGCCATTGTCTAACCCGGGGTGGTGTGGAGTGCAAAAAAACGATGGATTATGACCCAGATCTCTTGACTGGGTTGAATGTGTGACATTGATCCACATTCGGTCCATCACCTGTTGTTTTTGCAATTACCGCTATAAGTGTACTGGGGATGCCCAGACGTGGGTCCCAGGCACTCCACACCACTGGAGTCAAGCTAGCCGGGCTGATGAGAGGTGTTACCTCGAAACCGGTCCGGTCCTCGGATGCTTGATTCCGTTCTGGGAAGGACATGGCTTTTGTAGTTCGGACTGGACTGTTCCCATGGGGCACAGGGTCAGAGCTGATTTGCATATCGCCATTGTCTTACCCGGGGTGGTGTGGAGTGCAAAAAAACGATGGATTATGACCCAGATCTCTTGACTGGGTTGAATGTGTGACATTGATCCACATTCGGTCCATCACCTGTTGTTTTTGCAATTACCGCTATAAGTGTACTGGGGATGCCCAGACGTGGGTCCCAGGCACTCCACACCACTGGAGTCAAGCTAGCCGGGCTGATGAGAGGTGTTACCTCGAAACCGGTCCGGTCCTCGGATGCTTGATTCCGTTCTGGGAAGGACATGGCTTTTGTAGTTCGGACTGGACTGTTCCCATGGGGCACAGGGTCAGAGCTGATTTGCATATCGCCATTGTCTAACCCGGGGTGGTGTGGAGTGCAAAAAAACGATGGATTATGACCCAGATCTCTTGACTGGGTTGAATGTGTGACATTGATCCACATTCGGTCCATCACCTGTTGTTTTTGCAATTACCGCTATAAGTGTAATGGGGATGCCCAGACGTGGGTCCCAGGCACTCCACACCACTGGAGTCAAGCTAGCCGGGCTGATGAGAGGTGTTACCTCGAAACCGGTCCGGTCCTCGGATGCTTGATTCCGTTCTGGGAAGGACATGGCTTTTGTAGTTCGGACTGGACTGTTCCCATGGGGCACAGGGTCAGAGCTGATTTGCATATCGCCATTGTCTTACCCGGGGTGGTGTGGAGTGCAAAAAAACGATGGATTATGACCCAGATCTCTTGACTGGGTTGAATGTGTGACATTGATCCACATTCGGTCCATCACCTGTTGTTTTTGCAATTACCGCTATAAGTGTACTGGGGATGCCCAGACGTGGGTCCCAGGCACTCCACACCACTGGAGTCAAGCTAGCCGGGCTGATGAGAGGTGTTACCTCGAAACCGGTCCGGTCCTCGGATGCTTGATTCCGTTCTGGGAAGGACATGGCTTTTGTAGTTCGGACTGGACTGTTCCCATGGGGCACAGGGTCAGAGCTGATTTGCATATCGCCATTGTCTAACCCGGGGTGGTGTGGAGTGCAAAAAAACGATGGATTATGACCCAGATCTCTTGACTGGGTTGAATGTGTGACATTGATCCACATTCGGTCCATCTCCTCTTGTTTTTGCAATTACCGCTATAAGTGTACTGGGGATGCCCAGACGTGGGTCCCAGGCACTCCACACCACTGGAGTCAAGCTAGCCGGGCTGATGAGAGGTGTTACCTCGAAACCGGTCCGGTCCTCGGATGCTTGATTCCGTTCTGGGAAGGACATGGCTTTTGTAGTTCGGACTGGACTGTTCCCATGGGGCACAGGGTCAGAGCTGATTTGCATATCGCCATTGTCTTACCCGGGGTGGTGTGGAGTGCAAAAAAACGATGGATTATGACCCAGATCTCTTGACTGGGTTGAATGTGTGACATTGATCCACATTCGGTCCATCTCCTCTTGTTTTTGCAATTACCGCTATAAGTGTACTGGGGATGCCCAGACGTGGGTCCCAGGCACTCCACACCACTGGAGTCAAGCTAGCCGGGCTGATGAGAGGTGTTACCTCGAAACCGGTCCGGTCCTCGGATGCTTGATTCCGTTCTGGGAAGGACATGGCTTTTGTAGTTCGGACTGGACTGTTCCCATGGGGCACAGGGTCAGAGCTGATTTGCATATCGCCATTGTCTAACCCGGGGTGGTGTGGAGTGCAAAAAAACGATGGATTATGACCCAGATCTCTTGACTGGGTTGAATGTGTGACATTGATCCACATTCGGTCCATCACCTGTTGTTTTTGCAATTACCGCTATAAGTGTACTGGGGATGCCCAGACGTGGGTCCCAGGCACTCCACACCACTGGAGTCAAGCTAGCCGGGCTGATGAGAGGTGTTACCTCGAAACCGGTCCGGTCCTCGGATGCTTGATTCCGTTCTGGGAAGGACATGGCTTTTGTAGTTCGGACTGGACTGTTCCCATGGGGCACAGGGTCAGAGCTGATTTGCATATCGCCATTGTCTAACCCGGGGTGGTGTGGAGTGCAAAAAAACGATGGATTATGACCCAGATCTCTTGACTGGGTTGAATGTGTGACATTGATCCACATTCGGTCCATCACCTGTTGTTTTTGCAATTACCGCTATAAGTGTAATGGGGATGCCCAGACGTGGGTCCCAGGCACTCCACACCACTGGAGTCAAGCTAGCCGGGCTGATGAGAGGTGTTACCTCGAAACCGGTCCGGTCCTCGGATGCTTGATTCCGTTCTGGGAAGGACATGGCTTTTGTAGTTCGGACTGGACTGTTCCCATGGGGCACAGGGTCAGAGCTGATTTGCATATCGCCATTGTCTTACCCGGGGTGGTGTGGAGTGCAAAAAAACGATGGATTATGACCCAGATCTCTTGACTGGGTTGAATGTGTGACATTGATCCACATTCGGTCCATCACCTGTTGTTTTTGCAATTACCGCTATAAGTGTACTGGGGATGCCCAGACGTGGGTCCCAGGCACTCCACACCACTGGAGTCAAGCTAGCCGGGCTGATGAGAGGTGTTACCTCGAAACCGGTCCGGTCCTCGGATGCTTGATTCCG
The DNA here is from genome assembly GCF_964263255.1 of Lissotriton vulgaris. Lineage (NCBI taxonomy): Eukaryota > Metazoa > Chordata > Amphibia > Caudata > Salamandridae > Lissotriton > Lissotriton vulgaris. Next base: position 11,222,063 of record NC_141697.1, read on the forward strand.
TTCTGGGAAGGACATGGCTTTTGTAGTTCGGACTGGACTGTTCCCATGGGGCACAGGGTCAGAGCTGATTTGCATATCGCCATTGTCTAACCCGGGGTGGTGTGGAGTGCAAAAAAACGATGGATTATGACCCAGATCTCTTGACTGGGTTGAATGTGTGACATTGATCCACATTCGGTCCATCTCCTCTTGTTTTTGCAATTACCGCTATAAGTGTACTGGGGATGCCCAGACGTGGGTCCCAGGCACTCCACACCACTGGAGTCAAGCTAGCCGGGCTGATGAGAGGTGTTACCTCGAAACCGGTCCGGTCCTCGGATGCTTGATTCCGTTCTGGGAAGGACATGGCTTTTGTAGTTCGGACTGGACTGTTCCCATGGGGCACAGGGTCAGAGCTGATTTGCATATCGCCATTGTCTAACCCGGGGTGGTGTGGAGTGCAAAAAAACGATGGATTATGACCCAGATCTCTTGACTGGGTTGAATGTGTGACATTGATCCACATTCGGTCCATCACCTGTTGTTTTTGCAATTACCGCTATAAGTGTACTGGGGATGCCCAGACGTGGGTCCCAGGCACTCCACACCACTGGAGTCAAGCTAGCCGGGCTGATGAGAGGTGTTACCTCGAAACCGGTCCGGTCCTCGGATGCTTGATTCCGTTCTGGGAAGGACATGGCTTTTGTAGTTCGGACTGGACTGTTCCCATGGGGCACAGGGTCAGAGCTGATTTGCATATCGCCATTGTCTTACCCGGGGTGGTGTGGAGTGCAAAAAAACGATGGATTATGACCCAGATCTCTTGACTGGGTTGAATGTGTGACATTGATCCACATTCGGTCCATCACCTGTTGTTTTTGCAATTACCGCTATAAGTGTACTGGGGATGCCCAGACGTGGGTCCCAGGCACTCCACACCACTGGAGTCAAGCTAGCCGGGCTGATGAGAGGTGTTACCTCGAAACCGGTCCGGTCCTCGGATGCTTGATTCCGTTCTGGGAAGGACATGGCTTTTGTAGTTCGGACTGGACTGTTCCCATGGGGCACAGGGTCAGAGCTGATTTGCATATCGCCATTGTCTAACCCGGGGTGGTGTGGAGTGCAAAAAAACGATGGATTATGACCCAGATCTCTTGACTGGGTTGAATGTGTGACATTGATCCACATTCGGTCCATCACCTGTTGTTTTTGCAATTACCGCTATAAGTGTACTGGGGATGCCCAGACGTGGGTCCCAGGCACTCCACACCACTGGAGTCAAGCTAGCCGGGCTGATGAGAGGTGTTACCTCGAAACCGGTCCGGTCCTCGGATGCTTGATTCCGTTCTGGGAAGGACATGGCTTTTGTAGTTCGGACTGGACTGTTCCCATGGGGCACAGGGTCAGAGCTGATTTGCATATCGCCATTGTCTAACCCGGGGTGGTGTGGAGTGCAAAAAAACGATGGATTATGACCCAGATCTCTTGACTGGGTTGAATGTGTGACATTGATCCACATTCGGTCCATCACCTGTTGTTTTTGCAATTACCGCTATAAGTGTAATGGGGATGCCCAGACGTGGGTCCCAGGCACTCCACACCACTGGAGTCAAGCTAGCCGGGCTGATGAGAGGTGTTACCTCGAAACCGGTCCGGTCCTCGGATGCTTGATTCCGTTCTGGGAAGGACATGGCTTTTGTAGTTCGGACTGGACTGTTCCCATGGGGCACAGGGTCAGAGCTGATTTGCATATCGCCATTGTCTTACCCGGGGTGGTGTGGAGTGCAAAAAAACGATGGATTATGACCCAGATCTCTTGACTGGGTTGAATGTGTGACATTGATCCACATTCGGTCCATCACCTGTTGTTTTTGCAATTACCGCTATAAGTGTACTGGGGATGCCCAGACGTGGGTCCCAGGCACTCCACACCACTGGAGTCAAGCTAGCCGGGCTGATGAGAGGTGTTACCTCGAAACCGGTCCGGTCCTCGGATGCTTGATTCCGTTCTGGGAAGGACATGGCTTTTGTAGTTCGGACTGGACTGTTCCCATGGGGCACAGGGTCAGAGCTGATTTGCATATCGCCATTGTCTAACCCGGGGTGGTGTGGAGTGCAAAAAAACGATGGATTATGACCCAGATCTCTTGACTGGGTTGAATGTGTGACATTGATCCACATTCGGTCCATCTCCTCTTGTTTTTGCAATTACCGCTATAAGTGTACTGGGGATGCCCAGACGTGGGTCCCAGGCACTCCACACCACTGGAGTCAAGCTAGCCGGGCTGATGAGAGGTGTTACCTCGAAACCGGTCCGGTCCTCGGATGCTTGATTCCGTTCTGGGAAGGACATGGCTTTTGTAGTTCGGACTGGACTGTTCCCATGGGGCACAGGGTCAGAGCTGATTTGCATATCGCCATTGTCTAACCCGGGGTGGTGTGGAGTGCAAAAAAACGATGGATTATGACCCAGATCTCTTGACTGGGTTGAATGTGTGACATTGATCCACATTCGGTCCATCACCTGTTGTTTTTGCAATTACCGCTATAAGTGTACTGGGGATGCCCAGACGTGGGTCCCAGGCACTCCACACCACTGGAGTCAAGCTAGCCGGGCTGATGAGAGGTGTTACCTCGAAACCGGTCCGGTCCTCGGATGCTTGATTCCGTTCTGGGAAGGACATGGCTTTTGTAGTTCGGACTGGACTGTTCCCATGGGGCACAGGGTCAGAGCTGATTTGCATATCGCCATTGTCTTACCCGGGGTGGTGTGGAGTGCAAAAAAACGATGGATTATGACCCAGATCTCTTGACTGGGTTGAATGTGTGACATTGATCCACATTCGGTCCATCACCTGTTGTTTTTGCAATTACCGCTATAAGTGTACTGGGGATGCCCAGACGTGGGTCCCAGGCACTCCACACCACTGGAGTCAAGCTAGCCGGGCTGATGAGAGGTGTTACCTCGAAACCGGTCCGGTCCTCGGATGCTTGATTCCGTTCTGGGAAGGACATGGCTTTTGTAGTTCGGACTGGACTGTTCCCATGGGGCACAGGGTCAGAGCTGATTTGCATATCGCCATTGTCTAACCCGGGGTGGTGTGGAGTGCAAAAAAACGATGGATTATGACCCAGATCTCTTGACTGGGTTGAATGTGTGACATTGATCCACATTCGGTCCATCACCTGTTGTTTTTGCATATACTTCCTTCCAGTGCAGTACTTTTCTCTTTCATACATCTCATCTTCCCATTCTCCAAGAGCCTCAAATTGAGTAGGTCTTGGTTTTGGTTCCAACTTCATCATCTTGTCTCTCAAATTTCGAAGCATAGCTAAGCTAAATGAACCATATTCCGGGAAAGCTAGCACTCCATCATCTTTAGCGGAGCTGTGTAGACACAGCATGGATGGAGAAAGTAAGAGCTGGGACTGTAGGTATTGCTCATTTAAGTCTAATGCGGAGAAGGAGGTGAAGGAGGCAAGCTCACATTTGTACTGTTGCTTGTTGAACTGTCGTTCACTCAGGAAGCATAGACTGGAGGTCTACGACCAGCTTTTAGAAGGTCAGGTAGATGTGATGTTTCTCTCTGAGACTTGGCAGGACGAGGACTTGGCGTCAAAGATCCTAGAGGCACTAACCAGTGGCTATGCGATCACTAGGATAGACAGGTAGTCTGGCAGAGGGGGTGGAGTGGCAACATATTTAAACACTACATCCAATGCTCTCTCGAGCCTATCACCATCGCTGATATCGAGGCTGGTCTCTTTACCATTAAAGTGGCTTTGAACTACATTGTGAAAGGGCTCCTTGTGTACAGACTGTGTGGACCCCCCACTCGCTTTTCTCCTAGCTTGATAGATTGTCTCACTCAACCAGCACTACGGTATGATAAACTCTTAGTGCTTGGTGATTTCAATCTGCATTTTGACAATGCTAGGAGTGCGGTGGCGGGTGAGCTATGTCAGGAAATGGCCACTTTCCAACTCAGGTTAAAATCTAACTCCCCTTCCCATCGGCTGGACCATCTGATTGACCCCATTTTTGCAAATTGGGAGGATATAGTTGTTAACTCATCTCTCCCTGTTGAATGGACAGACCATTTTCTGGTTCCTTTTGTTATGAGGTTGCCTGGGCCGAAGGTACGGCAGAAAGGTAAGGGGAGCATTGCATGCCGGAAGTGGTCTGGTTCTCGCAGGAAAAGTTCAATAGTGCCCTCTCTCTGGGGGGTGTACCAGGGGGTATAGATGCCGAAAGCACATGCGCAAACTTGGACAGGCAGAATACGTAGGCCCTGGATAGCAACGCCCCCTGGACACAAAAAATACCGGGAAGAGCACAACCATCTGCTCCTTGGTATACCGCTGCCCTGAGAATGGCGAAAGCAGACTGTAAACGCCTGGAAAGGCGGTTGAGAAAAGACTTTTCGGACCAGGGGAGGAGGGAGTATAAAAATACGTTGACGAGCTATCATGGGCTCATTAGAAGGGCGAATGCAGCTTACTACCGGGAAAGAATAGCATCGGTGTGTAATTCGACAAGGGAACTGTTTAGGGTTTATAAGGAGATATCTTCTCCAGCTACGTCAGCTGCTCCTGCTTCGGGCTCAGAAAAGCTATGCAACTGCGTGGCAGATTTCTTCTCAGACAAGGCCGTATTATGAAGCTCATTATCGCCGTTTTATCAGAAGTTTCTTGCCAATAAAACTGCGATAATTTTAACACCGGTCCTTGATAATATGCATCTAAGTTTACTGGTGAAAAAATAGAGCAATGGTCTATATTGTCAACAAAAGGCGATACATTATCGTCGCATTTATTGGCAGGAAACTGCTGATAAAGCGGAGATAATGGGCTTGAGAATATGTACTTGTGCATAACCATAGCAGCCTAGGTTAGAATCAGAACCTGGGCTTGTATGGGAAGTTACAAGGGCCTATTATCAAAGACATTATCGCTGCTTTATCGGCAGTTTCCTGTTGATAAAAGCGGCGATAATGTATCACCTTACGTACGTAAAACTTTCCTTTTTTTTGTTCTAGCAGTTGTGCTCTCTTCGCATGCTCAGCGTCGTTTCGAAGTTCAGGTTTTTTTCTTCAAGTTCAACAAGCAAACCTTTCTTTATATCAGTTAGTAAATCTGTCACATTCTTTTCCCGTTTCATGTGATTCATTTGGTGCTGTACTTTTGTACGTATAAATAGTCATATTTTGCATATATTTACTTGAAAGGTAGTGCAGAGGCGCCAAACGTTGATTATGTACTCCGTCCACCGCCATTTTAGTAGTTTCTCACTGTTGTATTTATTATATCAGTTAGTTAGAACTCAGTAGTTTTCAATCCTAGTCTTGAATATCTTACTATAGTATTCCGACATTATTTTTATTGTGGACCGTCAAACTCCCCACAAAATAAAAGAAGTATGTAGTTTTTTAAATTAACTTTTATTAAACAATAAATATAAACAAAACTCAATTATAACTATATTAGAACTGGCAAAATAAGTTAAACAATGGTAAAAAGAAATTGTGAAATGGATTCCAAAAGGTTTCCGATTAGTAATCTGCAAAAGAAAAAAGAAAATTAGAGTTTAAAATTATGTAGATGTGAGTAAATGAGCTGAAGCCTTACAAGTGGTAACTCTACAGTTTTATTTGTGCAGTGTGACTCGTATATTCCTGTTCTGTTATAGTGCCGCGTTCAAGTGGTGTCTATATGGAAATGCCTATTGCGTTACTGACGCCCGTTAAGGCGACTTATTTCTAGTGCATTCCCATGAAGGATTTGTAGATATAGGCCTCTGTGCTTACCGTTGTATAAAGCTTGCGGCCAAACACTGCAGCCACTGGGATGGACAACTTCGGGTGGGCTGATCTTCTACACGTCCAAGTAGACAGCAGTGTCTAAGTTTAATTGAGATAGAGAAATGATGTCACACAACATTAAAACTGTGTCGCAGAGTCTGGAGTTGAGATTTTTTGTTAAACCAGACGTAGATTTACTAGCTCTAACATGAGCTTCGATTGGAATTCCATAGAGCATATTTTCAAACCAATTATGGCCACTTTAGCGGCAGTTTGCTGCTGATAAAGTGGCGATAATTTAGTTGCTAAGGTTTGATAATATGGCCCTCTCTCGTTTCACAAATAAAGCTAACACTACAGTTTTACGAGTGCAGTGTACCTGGTACATTGTACTTGTTGTAGTGCCGCGTTCAGTGGTGTCTATATGGAAGTGCCTACTGCGTTACTGACGCCCCTTATGCCGAATTTTTTCTAATGGATTCCTATGAAGGATTTGTAGATCTAGGCCTCTGTGCTTACCGTTGTGTAAACTTTGCACCAAACACAATAGGAAGTGGAGTTGACAACTTCAGGTGGGCTGATCTTCTACATGTCCAAGTAGACAGCAGTGTCTAAGTTTAAGAGAGATAGAGAAATGATGTCACAGAGAGTGAGAGAGAGAGAAAACAACATTAAAACTGTGTCGCAGAGTCTGGAGTTGAGATTTTTTGTTGAACCAGACGTAGATTTACTAGCTCCTTGCATTACTTTACCCATGTTAAAAGGGACGCAAAAGTGGTGTAATAAGGTTGATGATCTGTTTGTCAGACTGTTGTAACCTATCTGTTGTCACTGCTCTGAAGTAATTATACATTTTACAGAGAAGCTGCTGTACACTACGCACTCTGGGCCATAATATCAAGTCTTTGGCGACAAAAATTATTGCCACTTTATCGGCAGGAAAGTGTCGCTAAAGTGACGATAATGGGTTTGATAACATGTTCTATGGAATTCCAATCGAAGCTCATGTCACATGTCCTTCACATCTAACATGAGCTTCGATTGGAATTCCATAGAGTATATTATCAAACCCATTATCGCCACTTTCCTGCCGATAAAGTGGCGATAATTCTGTTGCCAAGGTTTGATAATATGGCCCTCTCTCCTTTCATAAATAAAAGTTACACTACAGTTTTACGAGTGCAGTGTACCTGGTACATTTTACTTGTTATAATGCCGCATTCAAGGCCTAAGCACGTGGCGTAGTACAGAAATACGACACAGAAATGTATGCACACACAATTTTTAGGATTTGAGGTGTATAGGACCTCGTGACTTATAAAGAAATATTTCAATTATGCAAGTACAATTTAAAACCATTGAGGGGTAGGAAAGCCATATGAAGGATAAAAAAATAGTATTATGCATATACAATTTACAGTGGAGGCTGATGTTGTGATGTCTTCTCTTGCCTTTGTTTTTGTCGTCTTTTGTCGTGTCTTGAAAGGTTGCAGTTTTGCTGAGTTTGGGGTGTTTTCGACAGTCTGTCTGTCATCGCAGCAGAGGCAGGCAAAAGAGAGCATGCTCACGTCAGTGCCCGCATTATATGGGAATCGCGGGGGCTGACCAAACCAAGCCCAGGGCAGTCATTGCTAGCGTTTTCGCAGTCTATAAGAATAATGGTCCTGGGGGGCATCACATTGGCTAATGTATTGGTTTCCAGGCTAAATGATAGCAAGCATGCTTGGTGGTGGGATGTGGGTAGTGTGGGCGGGCATGCACCGCGCATGTGCAAGTATGAGTGTGTGCACCAACAATTAACAACAGAGAGAGATGGGGGCGGTCTTATCATGTGCGCAGAGGCAGGCCCAAAATCGGATCTGCAATGAGTCAGCATTTCTAATCATAGTCCTTAGCGTGCCCTGAGCTCTGATTTGTCACTGAGAGGGTGATCGCACCATAGTTTGTACTGTTTATCATACTCAGTGTGTACCCGCGCATATGGTACGAGTATGCTTTGACGTTACGTGTCACATTAAAGCTTCGGTGTGACGTCATGTACAGCGCTCTGTACGCGAAAGGGGGCAATGTTTCTACTTGGTTTAAAACATGTATGTATTTAATGTAGATACTAAGGGCAGACATTCGGGATAACTATGATTTTTTTTAAATACTTTTAATAATCCTATATTACTTTTAAAAAGAATTACACAAATCGTGGTAGAACATCAAGCGCACTTGTATTGAAAGAGCTGCACAAGCGCATCATAAGCGTACACAAAGCCATGTGACTTTAAAAGTAGAGATTTGATTGGTTCATAACTTTTCCTATTGCGAGTGTTGAAAGTTCCGTCCCATTATAATTATTCGACTTTGACTTTCTAAGAAGAAGCATTTGTTGTGAGAATCTTCTCAAATAGAAGATCACCATAGTAAGAGCAATGGAGTCATCTTCCAGCAGTTCTTCATAGGGAGATTTCATTCCTGAAGAAGCTCCAAAGAAGTGGAAAGAAGCTCTAATTTTGAAGTTTTTCACTTTTCCAGAAGGTAAAAAAAGGTTAATGCTGCAAAAATAGCCTGCAAAATTTGCCAAACAACTCTTTCAAGGGGTAATCCATGGAAAAAATACTCCTTTGGCACAGCAAATATGGTGCGACACATGAAGAACTTGCACCCCAAGAACTTTTCTCGAGCTGAAAGATGGAGGTGGCACGAGAACCCACCTGCTTCTGCACCAAGCACATCATCTGTGGCAGTATTTTCAGCAAGCAGTCAACACTCACATATTGATTCTGACTTTGCTAAAGTAAAATTTCTTTGCATTTATTGCGATAAACTTTTGTGTTATGGGGAACAGTCTATCAAACTGATAAAACGCAGGATACAGGATCATTGCTGTCCTTGACATTAGTTGTTCTTTTTTTCATTCTTTTGTTCCGTTGGAATTTGTTGAGAAAACACACAAAAAATACAAAACAAAAAAAACTGTTCTTTTTAGAACTACCTTCACTGGTCAAAGAAAGAACTATATTTCTATGTTAGTGTGTAAAAGTTTGTCAGAATGAATGTGTAGTTCATAAATGAATGAATGAATATATTACTAGTGTATGGAGAATGTGAAAGTGCAGAGCTATAAGGAAGTGCTACAGCATAAATCTATAAAGTGTTTACCTATAGTAGACTGTAGTATATGCGAAGCACTTGATTGTAGCGTATGTACATAAATATGTTAGAAGTCTATGCTTCAATTTGCACTGCTGGTGAAACTGCCTGGGTGAATTTGTATGCGTTAGGGGCAGATTTACAATCCCCTTATGCCTCTTTTACACAGCCGTTGCATCATTTTTGTGACACAGCGGTGGTGCAAAAGATGTGCCATGGTGTGTGCTATTAACAATGTGACTCATCTGGAGGGTGCATTACATTGTAAAGCCCTGCACTGGAAGAGGCTTTCCTGTGCAGAAGGGGGTGCAGCAACGCCTCCTAAAAGTGACTGAGTGAAATGTATAACATTTAATTCAGTCACTACTGAGCTTATGCTGCGTCAAAACAATGCACATGTTATAATAAAATTGTACATCCTAGCATTAAGGGCCAACGGCAAGGTCTTAACCGGTGTCAGATCCCTATTACCAAATTCCCGCCCTCACGGTGTGAGTGGCGCATGCGCAGAGGACTTTACCCTCGTTGCCAACTGTAACTTCCCTTGTCGTGGGGGCCCCCTTTCACTCGACGCCATCTTAAAGGTCGTCCGAGTTCTCGTGCGAGGTATCCGTAAGAAGGACAGCGTGGACTCCCCCCCTTCCCCACACTCTCTTCCGCCGGAGCGGATATCCGGCCCCCGCTAAAATTCGTAGGAGGGGCATATAGCCGTCTCCTCCTGGGAGAGGCCTATGGCCGTCTCCCCCTAGGCGACCCATCCGTAGTGGGTGCCGCCTCCCCGTGGGAGGGGCCAATGGCTGCCTCCCCCCGGGCGCTCCCATCCGTACTGGGTGGCGCCCCCCCCTAGGGACCTTGAAATCACTGCTCACCGATCATGACCTTACCGCCACAGGCCGGATAGTTGACCGACTATCCGGCCCCCCCACACCTCCTAAAGGTCATGTCTCCTTAATCCCACTAGCCATGCTATGAAGTCTCCTATGAGTAAATCATTCCCAGCCCTGGACAGGTGAACCCCATCATTCAAGTAACAGTGATCGCCCCGAATACACCCATGGGGAATGCTTTGCAAATGCGCGGAGCGAAACAACTTCTCAATTTTGTTGTTGACCCTCTTTACTGAGTGGTTCAACGCCGTTACAGAGATACCCCCCTGCCAGATTCTCCTGGGGATCATGTGGGACCAGGCAATCGTACACCCCGGGAGCCTCCTAGCCAACCAGCTGACTGCCGACAATATGTGTTCAACTAACACCCGTCTTCCCAGTCTTACCAAATCATTGCCTCCCAGGTGCACTATGATTACAGATGGCGGTGACCTTTGCCGCCCTAAGAGCCCCTCCACAAAGGTTTGAAATTGGTCAAAACAGAGGCCTCCCTTCCCATGGAAGGTCACTCTGAACCCGTATTCCCCAGATGCGTGAGTTGCGTCACTTGCCATGAATACGTCCCCGGCGCGCCTCACGTATGCGTGGCCCGCGACCCATACCACTCGATCTCCAGTTGGTGATCCTTGACCGCTGGTCCTCTGGTGTTGGTTTGATCCCAAATTCCACCCCGCGTCACAGGCTTGCGAAACTGTAATCCAAACAAAAGACAACAAGCGTGAGTGCATTTCATCAGTCTTTTACAACATGTGCATACCTCTTGAAACAGTTCGAGGACCAACGGCCTAACGGTTTCACTTCTTCCATACCAAGACCCCGAGCCGTAACCTCAGTAGCGGCCCCTATTCTGAATGAGTGGGTCCCAAAATCGCACGGGTTCAAGCCCGCCGCAGCAATCGTAATTGCCAGCACCCTCCGAAACTGAAATCTCATCAACGGGGTGCCGTCCTCGTGTCTAAGCAGGCTCCTCCCCCATGTCGCCGACCTCTGTGCCAGGTAGTCCTCCAAATACCTTATGGGACAACTGGGGCTCCCTCGGGCGTGCTGCAAAACAACACTACTCCCCAAAGCTTCCTGGTCTGTCTTGGACTGGCTATCGAGATCAACATAGAATCACCCCGTATTTGAACATGATCCCTGCATAAACCTCCCTCCACATCCTTCTTGCTTCTTGCTACGAGTTCACTTACCCGCATGGCCCCATGGAATGCCAATGCGAAAGCCGCTCGGAACAGAATTACCTCGGTAGGGGAGGTGCATGACTCATCCAGTTTTGCTAATAGCAAGGACAATCTTTCTAAACCAATCGGGTGCCTTGTATCTTGTCTGCGACCTTCCAGGCGCTGCCAACCGCGGAACACCTTCCTAACTAAGAAGGAACCCGTCGGGTCCTGTATCCCATGGAGCTGTGCCATGAATGATATGGCTGCCCTATGTCTGTTGGCAGTTGCCGCCGATCGGCCTTCCTTATGCAGTGCCACCAAGAACCCTAGGAAGGATTCTTCCCGCCCCCAGCTATGTCTCCCTACCAGCCCTAAAAAGTCGCAGTATGAACAAAACGCTCCCTCATAAGCTTTCCTCGTCCTGGGCGCTAAGCTGGCTGCCACGAGGTCTTGTAATCCGGGGCACCGATCTGCCACAGTGCTTCGGGGAACGGTGCCGCCACTAGTTCCGCTGTGGGTAGGTAACCCCAGAAAGCCTGCATGTGTGAACGAGAGAGTGCATCCGCTGCATTATTCAGTACACCTGGCACATGTTTTGCCCTGAATTGTACATTCAATCTCATGCATCGCAATACAATTTCTTTCAACAGTCTCAAGATCCACTTGCAGCGTGCTGCCTGGTGATTAATGCACTCGACCACCGTCATGTTGTCTGACCAAAACACCACTGAGCGGTCCCTAAAGTCTTCCGGCCATGCCAACAGAGCCACCCAAATGGGAAATAGCTCCAAGAACCCAATGTTACCTGTTAGGCCACTGGAGTGCCACCACGTTGGCCATGTTTGCGCCGACCATCGGTTACCAAAGATTGCGCCAAATCCCACACTCCCAGCTGAGTCGGTCCACAAACCAAGTTCATCAGACGATGCTGGGGGTTTGTTCCACGCCACTCGACCGTTGAAGTCCGCCAGGAATGCCAACCAAATGCGCATGTCCTGGCGAACCTCTGACGACAGTCTCGTGCGGTGGTGTCCTTCCTTGAGGCCTATTATAGCTTGTGCGATGGAACGTGAGAAGGGGCGAGCCATCGGTACCACCCTTAAGGCAAAATTAAGCTGGCCCACTGTCTGTTGTAACTGGTGTAGTGTCACCTTGTCCCTACTGAGACATTGTATTAAGGAAACCCTGAACTTGGCCACCTTCTTATTTGGCAGACGGAAACACCCCGAGTCGAGCTCAATTCCCAGAAACTCCAGTGAGGTAGATGGCCCCACCGTCTTACCTGGCGCCAATGGGACCCCAAACTCCCGCATGAGTGTGCAGAAGTCCTGCAGTGTTTGTGCACATTCCGTAGTGACTGCCGGACCCAGAAAAAGGAAGTCATCTAAATAGTGCATCACCTGTCTATGCCCAGTGGCCTCGGTGAACGCCCATTCCAAAAAGGAGCTGAACATTTCAAAATAGGCACATGAAATTGAACAACCCATGGGCATACATTTATCCATGTAATACTTCCCTTGGAACGTGAATCCCAGCAAGCGCTGGTCCCGAGGGTGTACCGGGAGCAACCTAAATGCCGATTCGATGTCTGCTTTTGCCAACAGTGCACCGGGGCCCTGGCGATTCAGTAGATCGACGGCATCGTCGAACGATGCGTATCGAACTGAGCATACCTCAGGGTCAATAGCCTCATTCACCGAGGCCCCCTTCGGGGCCGACAGATTGTGAATGAGTCTATACTCCCCCGGGTCCTTCTTCGGAACCACTCCTAGAGGTGAACACACAAATTCCGCAAATGGCCCCGCTACCCGTCCCAAGCCGACCTCTTTCGCTGTTTTCGTGGCGGCCACCGCCGGGTTCTGTTGAATAGATAGTTGGTTCTTACAGAAGGGGCTCCCCCGAAAATTTGCCGCCGGGATTTCGAAGCCATACAGAAAGCCATTCCTCAAAATCCCGGCGGATACATGATCTGAGTATCGGTTCAGCCAGGGGGTCAAAGCCAAGATATCGATGGGCGAAGATGTTTGCTTCCAAGGCACCACTTTAATCCTGCTTGGATCCCCCCTTTCCTCCCACACCATTGGACTTGGATCTACAGCTAATTTCTGGGTGTGAGGAATTCCCACAGCCCGAACAATCATGCAGGAACCTACATGTTCCTTGAGGCCTGTTACAGGTTCCCTTGTTGAAACCCCAACAAACCCCACGCTTGCCTCCATTCCCGCCGGACTTGGGATGTGATTCCCCCCCGCCGCCCGCCCGAAAGGGTTGTGCCGGTCTCTGCTGGAATGTCCCAGACCCGCTCGTGCTTGGCACCGACGTACCCGCCGGTCCCGGCAAAAGCTGATTATGCCACGACACCGTGTCCAAACAATCCCATGTTAAAGCCTCATTAAACTCTTTTGCTTTTCTAAAGTTAACGTCATAAACCTTCCATTCATTTCCCCCGTACATTGCATAGAAATTCATGATCCTGTTCTGGTAACATGATAAGTCGGGCAACACTTCAGGTTTACGCTCCCCCATTACTGCCGTAAAGATAGATAAGGCCTTGACCGAGTTCACCATGGTCTCATCGACCCTAAATTCCGCCATCTTGGCCCGCCATACGCTGGGGTGCCACAAATCTTTCTGGGTCTTCGCATATTCTACCTCACGATGGTCAGTCAACAGTGAAAACATATTAATGTATTTGTCCCCCCATATCATTTCCTTTGTGGCCGCCGGAATGTGCTGAGACAAAGGTTCCCGCCTTGAAGGCACTGAACTCTCCCCCACCAATGGCAATGGTCTCTTACCGGGTTCAGCCGCCGTGTCCATTGTCTTCGCTCGATCATCCGTTGTGACCCCCGTCGCTACCTGTGGGGGAATACAAGGTACATTCGCTATCCCGGCCTCGCTTGACTGCCGTAACTGCTCAATGATTAGTCTGGCTTCCTCAGCCGGATCACCCGCAGCCACTGATCCCCCTGCTTTCTTCTTTAGCCAAGGTAATACTGCAGCTAACTGAAGGGCCAGTTCTGGGGGCATTTGGTCATCCTCAACTGGCGTTATCACTACGGGGATTGGTAAACCCACGTCCGGACCTGGTGCCGGGCTATCCACCGGCGCGACTGGGTTGATTGTGCCCGGGCTCGCTGGGGGCACCTCTGGGGCTGGGGGCACCTCTGGGTCTGGGACCTCCCTGGAACCCGCCCTCCTCTTATTCCTCCTACCCTTACCCTCTGGGGCGACATCCGGCAAGGCCGGCCCTATTACCTTTTTAGGCCGCCCGAGAGGTTGTTCTGTGCTGCCATCTGCTTCTTGACATCCGCTGAGCCCCGACCGATCGCATCCACTTTAAACATTTTCCGGTCCATCACCGCTACTCGGTTCACCAAGGTGCATTGCATCTTCTCCATCTCGGAGCTCTTTCCCGCTTTCTTGCCAGACATATCTTGTTTACTCCGTCCAACTTGATCCACAAGGTACTCGATCTTCCACACGCCTGACACTGAAAGAGAAACAACAAAGATTACAAGGTCTCAAAATTGCCGCTTGTTCCTTCGAGGGCTCACGAGCGATGAGTGGTGCAGCCTTCAGAGCACTGGAACAAGAGGAAGCTTCGTTGGATTCCCGCTCTATTTATCCATCTGCGGGAGGGCGGGGGCCCGCCTCAGGTACGCCTATCCGTGCGCGGACTTCCGGGCGGGTGTCAAGGACAACCCCTTCTGGGCGGGAAGGGCGTGCTCCGGCTACGCCGCTTTGGACATACCAGCCGAAACACGCCCCCCGCCCACAACGGTTTCCCGGGGGGATCGGGGCACCCATCCATACGTTCGGGGGGACCGAGTGGTCTTCCCTTTCCATTCATGTCAGTTGAAGCAGGGCAGGTGTGCTTGCTTTTCCCCCCCATAATCTATAGTGATGATGAACCAGAGGGTGGCATTGATGTACCAGAGGGTGGCATGGGTGAAACAGAGGGTGGCAGGGGTGAAACAGAGGGTGCTGGGAACCTGTGATGATGAACCAGACGTAGAAACAACATAATCGCGACCGTTGCGAGCCGACATGTAAGTTCGCAATTGCGAACTGGTACAAAATCCTCGCGAACTGGCAGAAATCCTTGCAAACACAAAAAAAATCCGCAAATTCGCGAGAATTCGTGGATTTTGCGGATTGCGAGTTCTCAAATTCGCAAAATTTGCGAACGCCAGATTCGGAAAATTCACCCATGCTTAAATGGGTGGGGTTCTCAATATTTGGGAAAAAATGAAAAGTGTTATTTTAAGGTCACATGGCTTGACGCGCTTACCCTACGTGCCCTGGAGTGCTTCCGGGGCGCTTAAGCGGCATGGACAGCCGCATTGTAAACATTTTCTCACGAATGCCCCAGCTTTGAGAGGTCACACGCACTTGAGCATTCACAAACAGCACATACAATAAAACAAAAGCTGGAAGGCAGGCTGCTTTGAATGGCCGGATGGTGGAGCAGTGCGTGTGACCTCTCAAACCTGGGGCATTTGTGAGAAAATGTTTACAACGCGGCTGTCCTGCCGTGGAGAGGAGCACCGTCCCTTGCAGGTAATGAAATGAGGTCCTGCAGGGGAAAGCTTGTTTTGCGAACTGTTCGTGAATGCTCAAGTGCACTGCTCAAGGAGCGATAATTGGCCTGCTGAAAAGCCTTGAACCTTACTATAAGGAATTAACATTTTGCTAAAAACTTTCTTCTAGACGCTGAACTCACAACTACAGGACTATAAAGTCCATCATGCACCAGAAACGGAACTTGTAAGCAAACGCCCATCTATGCGAGCATGTCAATAAAAAGGAAAATTTATTGCAGGTGTGCGTTCAGAGTTCTGATGTTGCAAGCCCAGGAAGAAGCGGCGTGTAGCCGCGAAACGCGTTGGCACATACAATAAAACAAAAGCTGGAAGGCAGGCTGCTTTGAATGGCCAGATGGTGGAGCAGTGCGTGTGACCTCTCAAAGCTGGGGCAGTTGTGAGAAAATATATATATACATATATATATATATATTACCTACTGGCGGTCGCCAGTAGGTATATATAGTTAGGATTTTTTCTCTATGGGATTTTTGAAAATTCTATGTCTAATAACTTTGGCGTTTGTGGACGGAATTGGCTGAAATTTTCAGGAAAATTGAATATTTTGTTTCTGAGCAGCCCCTGACAATTTGGGGGGGTTTCATCTAGGGGGGGCCGAGAAAAAAGGGGGTCCCAAAACGCTTTTTTCCCATGTTAATTTCCATAGGGCGGTTGGCCTCACTTTTAGCTCGAACGGCTGAATGGATTTGCACGAAACTTGGCAAAATTGTAGGGACTGTTAGCCCGATGTGCCTTTGCTAGGTCTCAATATATGTGCTCCAGTGGATTTTGAGTAATTTAGGTTCAAAAAAAGATATCTATCTGGGCGGAGCCTAACCACACATCTGATCTGATTGGCTGTCAGCACTTCATCCAAGAAGTGTTGGCAGCCATCTTGGGACCAATAGACATGATAGCACCTCATTAAAAAGCATTGTAGTTAATAGAGGGTTTTAGGACTTTAGTTACATTATAAATCATTTGTTGATGGTACCATACTCGTTTTAGGAATTGTGGTGGGTTCTAAGGTGATTTTACCATGTGAAAAAACCTTCTGCTGTGATATCATGAATATTGTTTGAAAGAAAACTAATATCTCATGATTTTCCCACAGTGGTTTGGAAGGGGATCTATAAGCTAAACTGAAAGCATATTTTCTGTAAATTCACATTATCTTTCTCAGTCATGTGAAAATGAAGTCTGACATTCTCAGTAAAACATGTACATCCAACAAGGACAGAGACTGTCAGTTGATTCCTTTGTGTTCTACTGCAGCCTCCTAGAGTGTTCTAAAGAACAACTAGAGCGCTAACAGTCCTACTTATTACAAAGGTATGGCACACCTGAAGCCATCTTGATTGGAATAAAGTGGTAACTCTTACAACATTTAATTTAAAAAGAAACAACATGAGGGGGTATATTTTGCCATAGAAAGTATGATTAGTGCTGCAGAATGAAAAATTAGGGCACATTTTGAGTGACTTCTCACAAATCCTTTTCTATTTCATTAAAACATTCTGACATGCAGTCTCCCAAAATGGCCACCAGAGACAAAACAGCCCAAATGTAGCCCAAATATCACCCAGATGTAGCCCAAGTATAGCCCAATGACAGAATGTCCCAGAGTGTTCTAAAGAACAACTAGAGCGCTAACAGTCCTACTTATTACAAAGGTATGGCACACCTGAAGCCATCTTGATTGGAATAAAGTGGTAACTCTTAAAACATTTAATTTAAAAAGAAACAACATGAGGGGGTATATTTTGCCATAGAAAGTATGATTAGTGCTGCAGAATGAAAAATTAGGGCACATTTTGAGTGACTTCTCAAATCCTTTTCTATTTCATTAAAACATTCTGACATGCAGTCTCCAAAAATGGCCACCAGAGACAAAAGAGCCCAAATGTAGCCCAAATATCACCCAGATGTAGCCCAAGTATAGCCCAATGACAGAATGTCCCAGAGTGTTCTAAAGAACAACTAGAGTGCTAACAGTCCTACTTATTACAAAGGTATAGCACACCTGGAGCCATCGTGATGGGAATAAAGTGGTAACTCTTAAAACATTTTATTTAAAAAGGAACAAAATGAGGGGGTATATTATGCAATAGAAGGTATTATTAGTGCTGCAGAAAAAAAATTAGGGCACATTTTGAGTGACTTTTCAAATCCTCTTCTATTTCATTAAAAAATTCTGACATGCAGTCTCCCAAAATGGCCACCAGAGACAAAAGAGCCCAAATGTAGCCCAAATATCACCCAGATGTAGCCCAAGTATAGCCCAATGACAGAATGTCCCAGAGTGTTCTAAAGAACAACTAGAGCGCTAACAGTCCTACTTATTACAAAGGTATGGCACACCTGAAGCCATCTTGATTGGAATAAAGTGGTAACTCTTAAAACATTTAATTTAAAAAGGAACAAAATGAGGGGGTATAGTTTGCCATATGAATTATGATTAGTGCTGCAGAAAGAAAAATTAGGGCACATTTTGAGTGACTTCTCAAACCCTCTTCAATTTCATTAAACAATTCTGACATACAGTCTCCCAAGATGGCCACCAGAGACAAAAGAGCCTAAATGTAGCCCAAATATCACCCAGATGTACCCCAAGTATAGCCCAATGACAGAATGTCCCAGAGTGTTCTAAAGAACAACTAGAGCGCTAACAGTCTTACTTATGACAAAAGTATGGCACGCCAGAAGCCATCTTGATTGGAATGAAGTGGTAAGTCTGAAAACACTCAATTTAAAAAGGAACAACATGAGGGGGTTAATTTTGCCATAGAAAGTATGATTAGTGCTTCAGAAAGAAAAATTAGGGATCATTTTGAGTGACTTCTCAAATCCTCTTCTATTTCATTAAAAAAATTCTGACATGCAGACTTAAACATGCACTTTGAATACCAGCAGCAGACGTCCCTGGTGAGCAGTAGCTTTACTACAGTGATCTAATGTGCAACTAGAGTGCTAACATTCAGAATTTATGGCAAATGTGTGACACATCTGAATGCCTTCTTGATGGAACCAAAGTAAACAAGCATTGAAAATGCAATAGATCTCGCCCTCGTTTAAGTTAAAGCCATTCTGTTTGTAACGAGGTGGCTTTTTAGCTTTGCTTTTATTAGTGTTTTTTCAACTTTCATGTAAATAACATGCATCTGTATGCATATAAGTATATGTATGCATGCATTTATGTTTGTATTTATATAGATATACAGATGATATGTGTTTATATATGTATGTATATATATATATATTCACTGAAAAAACCATAGGCTATAGACCATATATAGTTAGGAATTAGCATTTACAAAACCTTGAAAATTCACTGAAAAAACCATAGGTTATAGACCATATATAGTTAGGAATTCGCATTTACAAAACCTTATTTTACTCACACAAAACCATTGAAATTCCATATATAGTTAGTTGCACTAACTATATATCGCGCACCCGCAATCCACTGCTGATGATGTCACATTGTGGTAAATAAATATTTACCGTTGGAATTTCTATGCAGTAAAGTTCAATAAAATAACTCAATCGGAAATAAGAGGCAAAATCCGTGATATCTGAGTTTATAAGGGTTTTATTCCATAAAATGGAATGGTTCGAACCAGGTATCATGTTCCTTTCACCATTAAGGATCAGGAAGGGATAGACAATACTTTATTAACAGAATACAATATATATAGTAAATGCATGTAATGGTGATGGATACAGAAGGCGTAACGGCTGAGAGAAACGAGATAAGAACACATGTGCGTAACAGAAAGGCGTGCACGAGGGCGTACACGGAGGTGTGTGCTAGAAACGTCACATGAAAGTGTCACAAGTGGGTGGATACATAGAGGAATCTTGCAGTGTCAGCAGAAATCTGTAGCAAGGATGCGCGCGCAGCAGCATGACGTGTGACTGACGTGAGGCTGGAGGGTGCAGGGGACTTGACTTTTAACACTAGAGGAAAGAGACAGGAGTCTGGCATGTCAGATCGACTCGTTCCTAAATCATATCTGATATCTTGTGTTTAGGGAACTATATTATCTAGAAGGAAAGGTCTCTTGGGCAGAGGCTATTCTATACTGACTATTAATGCGTGCATATATGACTACGTGTCTGCGTGTAATGCGAGGGGCCATGGGCCTACCATGGTAACGGAAGCAATGAATTACTTGCATGGAGACAGAGAGGCCGGGCCCTTTGCTCTGCAGCCGGGGAATTGTTTATCTATTCTGCTAGACTGGAATGTGTTTTCGAGGAGCTGAACTCGGCTATACTGATAACTTGAAGGCAAAATACTGTCTTTGGCAGGCAAGCAGGCCGAGCCGGGCACCGCTCGCCACGCAGGGAGTAGGACAGAGGTCAGGGATGTATCCCACGTTGCAGCTTTCAGGAGGCAGAGAGCAAAAAGGGCTCGATGGCAGAAATCAGGGCCTAGCTCTGCAGGGCTAGGAAAACGTGAAAGTGCACTATGAAAAGACGTTGGCAAGGCATACTTAGGAACTGAATTATCAATCCATTCATGGTGGATCTAAAAGAGGACATGTTAACGTTGGACGCAAATGTATTTGCGTCTTCAAAGCAGGTCGAGGAGGGAAGTTACATGCACTTTAAGCTCGTACATGGAGACGGTGGGGTTCATGTTAGGGGACACAATTGACCATAAAAATTCATATTACCTCAACATATTACATCATTCATGACATGGTCAGTGACATCACTGATGACATCTCAAATGACATCACTGATGACATCACTGATGACAACATCCAGTGACTGTATGTTTCTGTAAAGTTAAAATATGTCTTACATATTGAAGAATGAGTGGATGTATAAGTGTCTGGATGAAGTATTTAGTAGGTGCATGACTGACTGTATGAGTGAGTGATTAAATGTGTCTCACTGAGTGCATGGGTTAGTGACTAAACTGTCTTAATTTGTGCCTCATTATGTCTGTTGTTCTGTAAACTGTTGCATGTGTTGATAAGTAGCTATATGAGTAACTATATGGGTTATTGATTGGTTGCCCAAGTATTTGTATGGGAGACTGAGTGTGTGTGTGGGTGGCTGGGAGGTGTATGACTCTGTGCATAGATGTGTGAGCAGTTGATTCACTAGATGTATGGTTTCAAAAGTGCATGTGGAAACAGCTGTATGGGCGGTTGACTGTGTGCATGAGTGTATTGGTGAGTGAATGGATATCTCAGTGCTACATGTCAAAGTAAGTGCATATGTAAAACACAGTACATGTGAGAGTTGACATATATAAATAACTGTACATAAGAGCCAGTGAATGTGTGAGTGGCTGTATGGATCATTGTGAACTTGTATCAGGGATTGTATAGGAGAGTAAATATGTGTTAGTATATGTTTGAATAAGTAAAGTTTGTATAACTGTATAGTTGAGGAAATGGAGGTGTGATTGATTCTTTGCATGACTGACTAGGTGTGTGAGTAACTCCATGGATGAGTGACAGTCTGTGAGTGTCTGTTTACACTGATTGTATCTAAGGTTATATTAGAGTCTGAAGAGGTTCATCGTATTATCACATGAATGATATCATCAGTGATGTGATCAGTAATGTCAAATGAGATGTCATCAGTGATGTCATCAGTGATGTCATTTGAGATGTCATCAGTGATGTCATTTGAGATGTCATCAGTGATGTCATCATTGATGTCACTGACCATGTCATGAATGATGTAATATGTGACATCATCAGCAGTGGATTGCGGGTGCGCGATATATAGTTAGTGCAACTAACTATATATGGAATTTCAATGGTTTTGTGTGAGTAAAATAAGGTTTTGTAAATGCGAATTCCTAACTATATATGGTCTATAACCTATGGTTTTTTCAGTGAATTTTCAAGGTTTTGTAAGTGCTAATTCCTAACTATATATGGTCTATAACCTATGGTTTTTTCAGTGAATTTTCAAGGTTTTGTAAATGCTAATTCCTAACTATATATGGTCTATAGCCTATGGTTTTTTCAGTGAATATATATATATACATACATATATAAACATATATCATCTGTATATCTATATAAATATAAACATAAATGCATGCATACATATACTTATATGCATACAGATGCATGTTATTTACATGAAAGTTGAAAAAACACTAATAAAAGCAAAGCTAAAAAGCCACCTCATTACAAACAGAATGGCTTTAACTTAAACGAGGGCGAGATCCATTGCATTTTCAATGCTTGTTTACTTTGGTTCCATCAAGAAGGCATTCAGATGTGTCACACATTTGCCATAAATTCTGAATGTTAGCACTCTAGTTGCACATTAGATCACTGTAGTAAAGCTACTGCTCACCAGGGACGTCTGCTGCTGGTATTCAAAGTGCATGTTTCAGTCTGCATGTCAGAATTTTTTTAATGAAATAGAAGAGGATTTGAGAAGTCACTCAAAATGATCCCTAATTTTTCTTTCTGAAGCACTAATCATACTTTCTATGGCAAAATTAACCCCCTCATGTTGTTCCTTTTTAAATTGAGTGTTTTCAGACTTACCACTTCATTCCAATCAAGATGGCTTCTGGTGTGCCATACTTTTGTCATAAGTAAGACTGTTAGCACTCTAGTTGTTCTTTAGAACACTCTGGGACATTCTGTCATTGGGCTATACTTGGGGTACATCTGGGTGATATTTGGGCTACATTCAGGCTCTTTTGTCTCTGGTGGCCATCTTGGGAGACTGTATGTCAGAATTGTTTAATGAAATTGAAGAGGGTTTGAGAAGTCACTCAAAATGTGCCCTAATTTTTCTTTCTGCAGCACTAATCATAATTCATATGGCAAAATATACCCCCTCATTTTGTTCCTTTTCAAATTAAATGTTTTAAGAGTTACCACTTTATTCCAATCAAGATGGCTTCAGGTGTGCCATACCTTTGTAATAAGTAGGACTGTTAGCGCTCTAGTTGTTCTTTAGAACACTCTGGGACTTTCTGTCATTGGGCTATACTTGGGCTACATCTGGGTGATATTTGGGCTACATTTGGGCTCTTTTGTCTCTGGTGGCCATTTTGGGAGACTGCATGTCAGAATTTTTTAATGAAATAGAAGAGGATTTGAAAAGTCACTCAAAATGTGCCCTAATTTTTCTTTCTGCAGCACTAATAATACCTTCTATTGCATAATATACCCCCTCATTTTGTTCCTTTTTAAATGAAATGTTTTAAGACTTACCACTTTATTCCCATCACGATGGCTCCAGGTGTGCTATACCTTTGTAATAAGTAGGACTGTTCGCGCTCTAGTTGTTCTTTAGAACACTCTGGGACATTCTGTCATTGGGCTATACTTGGGCTACATCTGGGTGATATTTGGGCTACATTTGGGCTCTTTTGTCTCTGGTGGCCATTTTGGGAGACTGCATGTCAGAATGTTTTAATGAAATAGAAAAGGATTTGAGAAGTCACTCAAAATGTGCCCTAATTTTTCATTCTGCAGCACTAATCATACTTTCTATGGCAAAATATACCCCCTCATGTTGTTTCTTTTTAAATTAAATGTTTTAAGAGTTACCACTTTATTCCAATCAAAATGGCTTCAGGTGTGCCATACCTTTGTAATAAGTAGGACTGTTAGCGCTCTAGTTGTTCTTTAGAACACTCTAGGAGGCTGCAGTAGAACACAAAGGAATCAACTGACAGTCTCTGTCCTTGTTGGATGTACATGTTTTACTGAGAATGTCAGACTTCATTTTCACATGACTGAGAAAGATAATGTGAATTTACAGAAAATATGCTTTCAGTTTAGCTTATAGATCCCCTTCCAAACCACTGTGGGAAAATCATGAGATATTAGTTTTCTTTCAAACAATATTCATGATATCACAGCAGAAGGTTTTTTCACATGGTAAAATCACCTTAGAACCCACCACAATTCCTAAAACGAGTATGGTACCATCAACAAATGATTTATAATGTAACTAAAGTCCTAAAACCCTCTATTAACTACAATGCTTTTTAATGAGGTGCGTTCATGTATATTGGTCCCAAGATAGCTGCCAACACTTCTTGGATGAAGTGCTGACAGCCAATCAGATCAGATGTGTCGTTAGGCTCCGCCCAGATATATATCTTTTTTTGAACCTAAATTACTCAAAATCCACTGGAGCACATGTATTGAGACCAAGCAAAGGCACATCGGGCTAACAGTCCCTACAATTTTGCCAAGTTTCGTGCAAATCCATTCAGCCGTTCGAGCTAAAAGTGAGGCCAACCGCCCTATGGAAATTAACATGAGAAAAAAGCGTTTTGGGACCCCCCTTTTTCCTCAGCCCCCCCTTGATGAAACCCCCCCAAATTGTCAGGGGCTGCTCAGAAACAAAATGTTCCATTTTCCTGAAGATTTCAGCCAATTCCGTCCACAAACGCCAAAGTTATTAGACATAGAATTTTCAAAAATCCCATAAGAAAAAAAGAAAAAATCCTAACTATATATACCTACTGGCGACCGCCAGTAGGTAAGATATATATATATATATATATATATATATATATATTACCTACTGGCGATAGCCAGTAGGTATATATAGTTAGGATTTTTTCTCTATGGGACTTTTGAAAATTCTATGCCTAATAACTTTGGCGTTTGTGGACGGAATCGGCTGAAATTTTCAGGAAAATGGCACATTTTGTTTCTGAGCAGCTCCTGGAAATTTGGGGGGGGTTCGTCAAGGGGGGGCTGAGAAAAAAGGGGGGTCCCAAAACGCGATTTTCCCATGTTAATTTCCATAGGGCGGTTGGACTCACTTTTAGCCCGAACGGCTGAATGGATTTACACGAAACTTGGCAAAATTGTAGGGACTGTTAGCCCGATGTGCCTTTGCTAGGTCTCAATATATGTGCTTCAGTGGATTTTGAGAAATTAACGTTTAAATCAAGATATATATCTGTAACAGCGCTCCGGGCAGCGATCCGGTTCGCGAACTTTTCGCGTATCGGAACTTTGCGATGCGAAGCTGATTGGCTCTCCGGTGTCTGTCAACATTCTAAACAGTCCGTAGCGGCCGCCATCTTGTCTCTCGGTAGGATCGAGAGACAAGAGGAGGCCAAAACAAAGGGGGAAATGTAGGAAAGGGGGCAATGTAGACCCCTTCTGACCCCCTAGGATTGATGAGGGGGATATTATAGAGCCACGCGGGGCAAAAAAAAAAAATCCGATTTTTTCGCCGTAAAGACGCGTCTTGGTTCGCGAACCGGGCAGCTAACCGGGCAGCTAACCGGGCAGCTAACCGGCAGCGTAACGTGAGTCGGAGGAGTAGCTGATTGGCTGTCAACATTGTAAACAGTCCGGAGCGGCTGCCATCTTGTCTCTCGAGAGACAAGATGTGGTGAAAAACGAAGGGGGAAATGAAGGAAAGGGGGCAAGGTAGACCCCTCCTGACCCCCTAGGATTGATGAGGGGGATATTATAGAGCCACGCGGGGCAAAAAAAAAAAATCCGATTTTTTCGCCGTAAAGACGCGTCTTGGTTCGCGAACCGGGCAGCTAACCGGGCAGCTAACCGGGCAGCTAACCGGGCAGCTAACCAGGCAGCTAACCGGCAGCTAAGCTAAAAAAAAAAAAAAAAAAGATTCGATTTTTTCGCCGTAGAGACGCGTCTTGGTACGCGAACCGGGCAGCTAACCGGGCAGCTAACCAGGCAGCTAACCGGCAGCTAACCGGGCAGCTATATCTGTAACAGCGCTCCGGGTAGCGCTCCGGTTCGCGAACTTTTCGCGTATCGGAACTTTGCGAAGCGGAGCTGATTGGCTCTCCGGTGTCTGTCAACATTCTAAACAGTCCAGAGCGGTAGGGATTGTTTGTTTGATGTGCCTTTGCAAGGCCTCAAGATATGTGCATGTGTGGATTTTGTCTAATTAAGGTTAAAAAAATATATATATCTGTAAGCGTGCTCCGGCGCGCTTACGTTACGGGTTTGGTTTGCGCTGCAGAGGCGACGCGTCATGAGGCGTCTCACGTGGCTACGTGATACGTCACGTAATAAAGAGTATATTTTACAGCTACAGATATTAGCTTTTAAAAAACCAATGAAATTCAATGAAAAAACCACAGGTTATAGACTATATATAGTTAGGAATTAGCATTTACAAAACCTTGAAAATTCACTGAAAAAACCATAGGTTATAGACCATATATAGTTAGGAATTAGCATTTACAAAACCTTATTTTACTCGCACAAAACCATTGAAATTCCATATATAGTTAGTTGCACTAACTATATATCGCGCACCCGCAATCCACTGCTGATGATGTCACATATTACATCATTCATGACATGGTCAGTGACATCACTGATGACATCACTGATGACATCTCAAATGACATCACTGATGACATCACTGATGACAACATCCAGTGACTGTATGTTTCTGTAAAGTTAAAATATGTCTTATATTTTGAAGAATGAGTGGATGTATAAGTGTCTGGATGAAGGATTTAGTAGGTGCATGACTGACTGATTGAGTGAGTGATTAAATGTGTCTCACTGAGTGCATGGGTTAGTGACTAAACTGTTTTAATTTGTGCATCATTATATCTGTTGTTCTACAAACTGCTGCATATGTTGATCAGTAGCTATATGAGTAACTGTATGGGTTGATTGGTTGTCCAAGTATTTGTATGGGAAACTGAGTGTGTGTGTATGGGTGGCTGGAAGGTGTGTGACTCTGTACATAGATGTGTGAGTAGTTGATTCACTATATGTATAGATTCAAAAGTGCATGTGCAAACAGCTGTATGGGCGGTTGACTGTGCATGAGTGTATTAGTGAGTGAATGGATATCTCAGTGCTACATGTCAAAATAAGTACATATGTAAAACACAGTACATGTGAGAGTTGACATCTATAAATAACTGTGCATAAGAGCCAGTGAATGTGTGAGTGGCTGTATGGATCATTGTGAACATGTATCAGAGATTGTATAAGAGAGTAAAGTAAATATGTGTTAGTATATGTTTGAATAAGTAAGGTGTGTATAACTGTATAGTTGAGAAAATGGAGGTGTGATTGATTTTTGGCATAACTGACTAGGTGTGTGAGTAACTCCATGGATGAGTGACAGTCTGTGACTGTCTGTTTACACTGATTGTATCTAAGGTTATATTAGAGTCTGAAGAGGTTCATGGTATTATCACATGAATGATATCATCAGTGATGTTATCAGTCATGTCAAATGAGATGTTTTCAGTGATGTCATCAGTGATGTCATTTGAGATGTCATCAGTGATGTCATCAGTGATGTCACTGACCATGTCATGAATGATGTAATATGTGACATCATCAGCAGTGGATTGCGGGTGCGCGATATATAGTTAGTGCAACTAACTATATATGGAATTTCAATGGTTTTGTGCGAGTAAAATAAGGTTTTGTAAATGCTAATTCCTAACTATATATGGTCTATAACCTATGGTTTTTTCAGTGAATTTTCAAGGTTTTGTAAATGCTAATTCCTAACTATATATAGTCTATAACCTGTGGTTTTTTCATTGAATATATATATATATATATATATATATATATATATATATATATATATATATATATATATATATATATATATATATATATATATATATATATATTCACTGAAAAAACCATAGGTTTCACACCTAGTTATAGTTAGCTGGAAATTTTACTGACATAAAACCATTGAAATTCCCACGTTATAGTTAGTTGGACTCACTATAACTTGCGCGTGTAATGCACTGCTGATGACATCACATATTACATCACTCATGACATGGTCAGTTACATCACTCATGACATCACTGATGACACCATCCAGTGAATGTGTGTCTTTCTGAAAAATAAATATGTTTTATATATGTATATGTTAAAGTTGATTGAAGAATAAATGTTTAAATAAGTGTCTAAATGGATTTTTTTTTTAAATTGATTGGTTAACTGGCTTATTAAGTGTATCTCAGTGAATACATATATTAGCGAATAATGTTTAAAAATTTAAATATATGTATCAGTGTTTCACTTTGTGTATAAGTGGCTGGATGGGTTGCTGAGTAGCTACATGTGTGTGTATATGGGTTATTATTATTTTTTTTAGTATCAGTATTAGTGTCTGTATGGTTTGGTGGGGGTGTTACTTAGCACATAGATGCATCAATGATTGACTCACTGTTTGTATGTTTTTTGAAAACAGCATATGTGTAGGACTGATTGAGTGGATGAGTGTGTATATGTGTGTGTTAGTGATTGAATGCCTATCTCACTAGTGTGTTTATCAGTAACAAGATATATTTTAATCTAGTATATGTGAGTATTGATGTATATAAGTCAATATATGTGAAAGTGAGAGATTGTAAGAGTTCCTGTTTAAATAAGTATGTATTTTTATAAGTGATTGTTTAAAAGAGTACATATGTGTAAGTTTCCTTAGAAGTAAGTTGGTAGTGTGTGTATATCTGTATATGCAAATAAATGGATGTTTATTAGTTTATTTGCATATGTGAGTATATGTGTGAGTAACCTTTTGATGACTGTCGGTGTGTAACAGGATGAATAGGTGTATCACTACATATGATGAGTGAGTATATGTATGAGTGACTATATAAAACTGTTGGTGAATGTGTGAATGTGTACATAGATGGTGAAATTACTGAATTGGTTGTTGTAACTGGTATGGGTATATCCACTTTTTTGAAAATGTTAGTTTCTATTTTTGAATATATGTTTCAAGGGTTACTTTACAGTGAAAGGAGATCAGTCACTGTGTCACAAGGATGGTGTCATCAGTGATGTCATGAGTGATGTAACTGACCATGTCATGAGTGATGTAATATGTGATGTCATCAGAAGTGCATTACACGCGCAAGTTATAGTGAGTCCAGCTAACTATAACGTGGGAATTTGAATGGTTTTATGTCAGCAAAATTTCCAGCTAACTATAACTGGTGTGAAACCTATGGTTTTTTCAGTGAATTTCATAGGTTTTTTAACTGCTAATTTTTAACTTTTTATAGGGCTTCATACCTATGTACTTTTTAGTGAATTTCTAAGCTTATTTTTTCACAAATGTCTATAGCTGAGAAAGGTATGTTTTTCTAAAAATTAACACTATAATGTATATTAAGATAAAATGTTCCTTTAAAATAGTATTTTACTTTTTTTTTATATTTGACTCTGGAGCGCTCCCGGTGCGCGTACCGGTGAACGCCCCGGTGCGCGTACCGGTGCGCGTCCCGTCAGCGCACCAACAAAAAAAAAAAGAAAAAAAATAATGAAGGAGTGACCATGAAGAATGGGGTCAGAGAGAGTGGTGTTAAGAGAAAGAGAGCTAGAGTGAGGAACACAGAGGGACTGTGTAATAGATAGTAAGACAGAGAAAAAGTGTAAGAGGAAGTAACTGAGAAAAGGAAAATGAATAAGGGAGCAAAAGAAGAGAAGAAAGAGGAAGAAGACTAAAGCAGAGGTTCTGGGAGAATGTGAATGGATGATGAAAGTAAAAGGAAGGAGAGTTAAGTATGGGGAATGACAGATAGTGACGGAACCAGAGAAAAGGAACAGTAGTGACGGAGGGAAAGAAAATATCAGTGAGTGTAAGTAAAGAGGAGTGAAAGAGGGTGAATATAAGTGAATAAGGGTAAGACATGGGGAGTGACAGAGTGAAAGAAGAGAGAGAGTAAAGGAAGGAGTGTCACAAAGGGACTAAGTGAACCAGTAAAAAAGGAAAGTGAAGGAGTGTGGATAAGCAGAGGTAATGAAAGAAGTTGAATGTGATAGGAAGTAAACATGGAGGATAAGAATAAGTGTGGGAAGCAAAGTAAGGAAACAGGGGTGAGGTAGAGTGAGAGAAAAGTAGTGAGGTTAAAGCAAAGGGTGATAAGAAAGTACATTTTGTAAACACACTTACCATATAATTAATGAAAACTTGTATCTGTGAAAGACAAAAGAAAAAACACGTTATAATTAGTTAAAAATATATATTAAAATAGAAGAAACAGTTCAAGAGGTTTCAAAATCAAAAAAAGTTTACTAAGAAATAAAGCAATAGTAAAGGATACAAAAACAGAAATAAAGTAATGTAGAAAGAGAAAAAAGAAGGGAAAAGAAATAGAAAGAGAACAAATTACTGAAGGTAAGTTAGATACTAAAAGAATGTGAGATACCAAAACGAAATCAGGAAAGATAAGAAAGTAAAAGGAAAATGAGTGAAAAGGAGAGGAGTCTGAATGAGGAACTATTAATAAAAAACAGGAATAGAAGATGACTTAGAGTGAGTGAAGGGGAGTCACAGAGTGAAGGGATGAAGGGAATGAGGTTAATATAGAACAATGGATGAAACATGAGTGAGAGAATAAGTACACAGAAAAACAAAGGGAAGGACTAAGTAAACTACAGTACAATGAGTGAGAAAGAAAAAAAATGGAGAAAAAGAAAGAAAGAGAGGGGAAGAAAACTAAAGCAGTGGTACTGAGAGAATGTGAGAAAGATAAAAAGTGGTGGAAGGAAGAGAGGAAATGCAGACAGTCCAAATTGGATTGAGAAGTTGTGAATGAAGTGCAGTAAAGGAACAGCGATGAAACAAAGTTAAAAAAAGCAGTGTAAATGAGTAAAGAGAGGTAAATAAGGGTGAAAAAGGAAAATGAGTGTGAGACAATGTGAATACAATATAAATTACACAATGCAAACCATACAATAACTTCTACAATATGTTACATTATTTATTTTTGCTGTTCTCAGAATATATTGAATTTCACTTAAATTAGTGAGTTCAAAGTCTTCATCATATAACAGCGGGAAAAAAAACACAATCTAAAAGATTGTGTTTAAAAAAAACCATTCAAACATACATCTCATATATGTACACTAATCTTTGATTCACTTACTTTTCCGTGAGGCCAAATAGAAGATAGTGAAGGTCCTTTTGAAAAAGTCTGCTGTGCTCTATAACTTCCATTTCATCGACTTCCTATGAAAAAAGATCTAAAAACATCATACTTTACACTTTCCTCACAGCCAATTTGTGTCAGATATATCAGTATTTTTCACTTTGAGTTCCACTTAAAGTATCTACATGAGATAAATAATTTAAAACATTTGATTAACTAACTAACTAACTAACTTTTAGTATCTATTCCCGTCTTCAAAGGCCAATTCCCTTTACTAAAACTTTGGTTTTAAAAACACTAGATAAGAATTTGTAGAATCATAACGCAAACGTTGTTTATAAGTTAAATGAGAATCATTGCAGTAACTCCATCCTTTTTCACATTTTAAGTAGCATGTATAATGTCCTGAGGTTGTCGAAGAACCGCCATGATAAATAATAGCTTCAGTTGTAAAGGTTTTTCCTGAAATTGATAACTGAGAAGCCACAAAATTTTTGATAGAGGTTGTCAATTTAGTTCCATCAGGTCTACATCGTTTGAAAACTAAAATGATATACTGCCCATAACTTTGTATAAATAATGTGGACAGCATTGTACAGTTACATTGGGTACACACCATATTATGATCTGCTGCTTTAACTAGATTTTTAAATGACACTGATTTACAGTCAGGTAAAGTCAAATATATAAATCTTTCAGTGTCTATTCTAGTAGTACTTGATGAACTACAATTGTGGCAGTCATGCTGCCATTGATAAGAAAGGCTGAAAAGATTTTCTACATGTATACCTTCATCTTCCAAAACACCAAACATATAGATTAAAAATTCCTGACAATCCTGCTGAATGTTCTGTGAAAATTTATCTTGACCAGAACACATATCTAAAATATTTCGAATTTCTGTTACACTTTCTATTTTTGCTGCATCACTGCTACATTTCTCAAACACAGAATTCAATAAACCACACAATCTTTGATCCCGATTTTCAACAATCTGTTCTTGTAAAGTTTTAAGAAAAAAAACAACATTAACCACTACATTAGCATAGCAGTTGACACCAGAACTATTTTCAAACTGAAATCCAACAACATTTGCTTCACAATTCTTTTTCTTCCTGTTTTCAATTACAATTTTCTCTACTTTTTGTCTTTTTGCTACTACCTCACTGCAATTACTCTCATTTCTTCTTTTTCGGCCTACCATACGTTTTTCAAACAGAGGATATTGAGGCAAATGTGGAGCATATTCTCTTCTTAATCTATTGTATTCCTTAACACAATCTAGATCTGAACAAAATTTGTCTCATCACACTCACAATCCTGATAAAGTTCTGACTCGGGATAATGCCACATATGAAATACCCTCTTTAAACACAGATCTTCCAATGTTCACTAAAGCATTATCTACACTTAAACCTTGAGATTTATGAATTGTTACTGCATATGCCAAACAAACAGGAAACTGTTTTCGGTGAACATATAAGTCTTTTACAAGCAAAAATCTAGCAGAACAACGACTGATTTGTTGTACTTGCTCAATGCCATCAAATTTTATTTTTAAAAATTAAATTCTCTCTCTATTTCTATAATTCACAAAATCAACAACATAACCCATTGCTCCATTTACCAGACCTCTTTCAACATTTAAATTCCTTCTCAAAATGATACGACAATTTAAACACACATTCAGAGTCTTTTCAAAACCAGCTGTTTTAGAAATACTTTTCTCTAATGAATCCAATTTAGTTTTCAAATTTTCAGACAAAACAATTGTTGCACCCATATGCTCTATTTTATCTATTGCTTCCAGTTTCGCAATCTCTTCATTTTATAACTCTAACATTTTGTTGTTGAAGATGGAACATTCTTGCAGAGTTGGCATCAAACATATCCCAGATTTCTTCTCAGTCATTTTTTAAAAAATATTCTCTGGAAGAATGTTTTCATTTGGATACAAATTTGAAATTAATCGACCATGTTTTTTCCCAAGCTCGCTTACTTTTCCAATTCTTACATCTTGTAAAATATTTTTATAATCTTCATTCTTTGCCTGTCGCATATTTTGAAGCAGTTCAGCATATTTAAAATTTAATCATATATTAACGTTTCCAATGCTTCCAAGGGACTTCCTGGTATCTTCATGTGTGAGCATTTTAAACACTGGTTGTCCTTTTACTGGAGTCAACTGCATTAGATCTCCAAAAACAATAATGTGTTTTCCTCCAAATACCACATCATACTCTGTTCTAAGAATTTCTTGCATTCTCAAATGCACAAAAGCAAGCATTAGATTTGAGACCATGCTTACTTCATCAATAATAAGAAGTTTCATTTTCTTCAAGACTCTTGAAACTTCAGAACACGCATCTCCAGATAACTTGTTGTAATGCAATTTATTATCATGCTCAACTGGCAGCATCAGTAAACGATGTAGAGTAATCCCTTTAATATTATGTGCTGCCAGACCAGTTGGAGCAGTTACAACACAAGACAGAGGTGAATCAGTCCTTTTCTGCAATGGCTTTAATTAGAAAACTTTTTCCTGTCCCCGCTTCTCCACTTACGTACAGTCGGGCAGGGTCAAATGATGTACATAAGCACTCTTTTTTCTCATGTCTGAATCCATGTTCAATCTGCTCTGTGACTTCATCATATATCTTTTTCTGCTCAATGTTTAGTTGCTTTACCAAATCTTCTAAGTTAACTCCATCCTCTTGAGCTTGTTCCATAGCTCTTTCCACCTCATCCATGGCAGTGGCAGCTTCATTTTGGATAATTGGTCCTCCTAGTGGATCCTGACTCAATGAAGTAGAACTCTGACTATCTTGAGAACTGTCTCTAGCTATCTCTTCAGCAATTTTGGTTTCTTGCTCTATTTCTTCATTCAACATTTGCAGATAATGTAGAAAAATTGGACATTCTATGGTATCCTTAGTTGCATTAAAAGAGTCTTCATAACAGAGAAAATCTCCAAGTAGTTCCTCTTCTGTACGCCATGGCTTAAAGAGTTGCAAAAGAGCTAAATAGTAAAATTATCTTTTGTCTGGAGCTTCACAACTCAATTTTCGATGATTAGTCAAATGGCCTTTTTTCTGCTTCACTAGACATCCTTCATAGCCAATGACTGCATATTTTCCATTATTGTTATCTTCTGTGATGTTCCTCTTATAACTGTAGTTTTGCAGAACTTCATACAAACAAGTGTTCTCAAGGTGAGTACTTCTATTTGGATAGTATGTATCCAACATATTTGTCTTCAAAATATCTGTACTGTTTGGTTCTTTCTCCGCCAAATATTCAATTTCTTGTACAGATTTCAAAACTCGGTTTCGTGTTGCAGCAAGACCTATACTCACCCAAATGATTGTTCTTGATTTGGCATAGAGACTTGCTGATGATAACCGATCAGAACATTCATATGCTCCAATTTCTCGATGCGACAACATCTTCAAACTGAAACTATATAATTTTTTGCTTAGACTCTTTTCATGTGAAATGTCCTCCCATATTTCCTTCAGTTCTGTCTTTTTTTTTGGTGATGTAAGATGTCACATATAGAGCCACAGCAATAGAATTGTCAGCAACAAACTGAATATCCATGTTAGCATTCCACATAGACAAAATCACTGAGTTGTAGTCATTGATGTACTTAGATTCTTCATTTCTTTTCAAATTGTATGTGTGTAATATATCTTTATTCTGCAAATTGATCACCATAAAAGAATGCATATACAATATACATTTCCAATTCTCTGGTTAAAATTATTAAAAATGCAAATAAAAGAAAAGAGGTACACCACAGTCACTGATTTGCTACCAGCAGCTACAACATCAGACCGTAGGTCCCCCCGAATGCAATTTTAGTAAACGGGAGCGCGTCATCCACACACTGCCCAGGAATTTTGCCACCCCGCATATCATGATGGAAGATGAAGAGTCCGTAGAAAGTACACGTAGTGCCTGGGTATGGCACCTCAACCCCAATTCCCTGCAAACAGGTTTCAGCCAAAATTTCCGCGCCCCTTTATAAGCTGGGCAGGCAAAAAATAGATGGGCCACAGACTCCTTTGGTGCTACACAGCCAGGGCATGAAAGCAGGGGGGCACCAGAGTTCGACCACCTCGCCGTGAAGTCATGCACTGGAAGCGTCCCATATCGCAGTTTTAGATATAGCGCTCGATCAAGAGGTTTGGTTATCAGGTCAAGGAAGGGTTCCAATTTCCTCACACATTTAAATAACAAAAATTGGTCCGTGAGTGGGCCCCCATCCGTAACCCTCAGTGCATTACTCTGCACCCAGACCCAGTATAGCTTTTTAATCACTTCCTTGGGTGGCGGCGATTGTGACTCCCAAGCATCCCTTAGCCCCAAGTTAAGAACTAAGTCTCTCAATTTATTCAGCCATCCTATTTTTTTACCCGTGTCCAGTTGAAGAAGATCGTCCAACCCATCAGCATATTTTACAAGCTCCTCAGTTCTTCTTAAGCGAGTCCAGAAGAGCAACGGGCGTAGCCTTACCAAGTCCTTTAGTGCTCTTCTGCCCAGATCTAGTCTCAGGGGGATCAGTGCGGTGGAAGCAGGAAGAGCCACCACCTTCCTTGGAAAATTGTTTTCCGCTGTCGATAGTTCTGAAACATTTTCGAACCCCCAGAGTTCGGAGCCATATAATGCCGCCGGAAGGATCTGACCCTCATAGATCGCCATGGCCGGGGAGACAGGTTTGCTACTTGACTCACGGAGCTCCCTCAGAGTCACCCCGGATACCCTTTGGTGCTGAGTAACATTTTGGCCAAGTGGTCCTTCCAAGTCATTCGACTATTTATCCGGACACCGAGATAGTCAAATGAATCGACCAACTCCAGAGGAACACCATTGAGCAGGAAATTATTTTTAAATCTTTTAGAGTGGGAGAGTGCCATCAGTTTGGTTTTCGAGGTATTGATGGTTAACCCTCGGATGGTACAAAAGGAGCTAAACCGGTTCAAGAGTTTTTGCAGACCCACTGGGGATTTAGAGATTAATAAGGTGTCGTCAGCGAAGAGTAAGGTGGGGATTTTTTCCCCCGCCAGGGATGGGGCATCCGTCTCTTCCCCCTTCAAATGGTCCACCACTCCATTCACGAATAGGGAGAAAAGGGTCGGAGCCATGACACAGCACTGGCGTACTCCTCTCCTCAAAGGGACCCTGTCTGTTAACTGTCCCTGGGATCCCCATCTGACCCTCGCGTAATTCCCCTCGTGGAGCTTTACGATTAGATTCAGGAGACCACTGGGAAATCCCATCTCTCCTAGGATCTCCCATAATTTTGCCCGGGGACCAGGTCGAAAGCCGTTTTGAGATCTACGAAGGCCATGTATAAACTGCCTTTCTTGATGGTAACTGCCTTCCAATAGATAACAAAAAAGCGAAAGACCTGGTCCATCATGCCTACCTTTCTTCTGAAACCCGCTTGGAGGTGGGAAAGAATACTGGCCTCCTCCATCCAATCTCCTACTCTTGAAATGATGACCCTGCCAACCACTTTCTGAATTATATCTATCAAACTGATAGGTCTGTAGTTCGCAGGGTCATCTCTTGCCCCCTTCTTGAACACAGTTACTACCTCTGCCCCCTTCCAAGAATCTGGCACTTGGTGACCCCTGGTAATCAAATTCATTATTGTGGCGATTAATTTGGCCCAAGCCTGCGGCTCCGCGATCAGCAGGTCCCCAGGGATCCCATCCTGCCCAAATGCTTTTTTTGGGGTTAGATGTCTAATCGCCATCACTACGTCTGTGGTTGTGAATGGAAGGTCATCCACCCCTAGAGGCTCCCCTACACCCAAACTATCTGCCCCGGGGCTAGCTGTTTCATCAATACCTCCATATAGGGATGAGAAATGATCAAACCATTGCTGACTGGTTATGTGTACAGCCAATGGTTGCGATTTCCTCTGCCTGGTTCTATTAATCAGATCCCAAAAAAGGTTCGGGTTCCTTCTACTCATAGCATTGGATAGATCCTGCCAATGCTGTTCCTCCCACTCACGTTTGGCCAGTGATAATGCTTTTAGGTAGTCCTTCCTGGCCGCTCTAACCAGCAAAGGATCCCCAAAAAGCAGGGCTTTTGTCAAGTTTTTCCTTTTGCCCTTACACTCATCTGTATACCAAGGTTTATTAGAAATGGGAGGTGTAATAGTAGCCCTATTGCTTTTCCCTTTCGAGGTAAAATATTGACCAACATGATCTATTGTAGTTTTATAAGCTGAGTCAAGGGAGAAGTGCGGAAACCCGCTAAACTGATTTTCACCGACCCAGACTTCCAAATCAGAGGACAAGCCCTCTACCAGAGATTTAATGGCCCCTAGGTCATCCTCCTTAAGGTTAGCCCTATCCCATTTTAGTCTGCGATTGTTGTTATATGGGATGTTTTTAAGGTGACATTCGCCCTCCTATCTTTAAGGGTACCCCAATTAAACTTACAACACAGGGGGTTGTGGTCGCTATCCTGACTTGGGAGGACCTCCATATCAATAAGGTCTGCCCAGAAACTAACATCCATTAGGATGTAGTCAATTCGGGATGGCCCAGTAAGTCTATTGAAGGTCAGTGCCCCTGCCTGATCGGATATAGTCCTGCCATTGAGGGCTCTTAACTTATGGTCCCTAGTCAGTGCATTGATTTGAATTGCCCTAGCTGACCATTTCCTAATGGGGGGCAGGGATAAGGTAGGGATGGACCATTTTGAGTCTTCCTCTTCAATACCCAAGGGGTCATCTCTGAGGAGGGGTTCAAACGTGCAGTTAAAATCACCCCCCACGATGATTTTTGCTGATGAAGGGCAATTAGCTAAGGCGGAGTCCAGAGCTGTTAAAATTGAAGAGGCAGAGTCCCCGGGTGCCCCTCTAGCGTAAACATTGAAAAGGTCCAGCCTACTACCCTCCACATTTCCTCTAGAGGAGAGATGGAGTATTTCATTACACTCCAAGTTGTGGCATGTGACCACCCAATCCAGCTCTATTTTAATCCAGACCACAAGGCCACCCGCTGGTCTGCCCTTTCCCTTGCTTACTGCTGGCAAAAAGTGGGTGGTATACCCCAATTTGTGTAAGGGTAATAGGCTCCAGGTTTCCTGAAACAGGCAAACATCAAACCTCTCAATGAACGTGTGCCACTCTGGAATTTCTAACTTCCTTTTTAACCCCGCAATGTTCCAAGAAAGGAGGTTTATTACCCGCCTTCCTTTGGGCACTATAGCGAGTCCCCCCTTAATCACTCCCTCATTATCCGCCATGGTCATGCAGCTCCCCCCATCCTGAGTCAAAGGAATAGGGTTTGCAAGACAACCAACCATGCTAGCCATAGGCCCGGCTAACATGGAGGCCTCAGTAATGTTATTAGTAATAACAATTTGAGCTGGAAAAGGACTAACTTCCCCTGCGTCTATACTGCCACAAAGTCGTCGTGGGGCCTCCTCCCCAGGGTGTTCACATATCTCCCCCCCGGGCACTGAACTTCAATCGCAAACTTCCAGCCCGGAAAGCTGCGAAAACCGATTGAAAGTGTCCAACGGGGTAAAAGGTCTTAGATGATTCATCCTGGTGCCATGGTTCATCGTATGTCTATAAGGGACCGTAGACCAGGCAGAGTACTGGTCGGACGCCAAGGCAAAGTGTTGCCCATGCTGAGGATGATTGTTGTTATAGGGCATGGTAAGGGGTGGCCTATAGGATTGAAACTTATTTGGATATTTAAAGGGAATAGCCTCTGACCTGGGATAGAAGTATGTTAGGGCCCGAGGGATGATGCGAGTTTCCCCATTTCCAGGTGGCCAATTTAGGATATAGTCAACAGCCCGGGGATCTCTAAAGTTGACCACCACTAGATCCCCCTCTATATCTTTAGTTCTACTCCCCAGCCTGTTAATCCGTCTAACATGCACTATATCCCCATCTATATTGGGCGCTATCGGCCTATACGTCCTCAGCCAATGAATAATTTTATTTTTGAGGTCAACGTATCCCTCCTTCTTATTTTCTGCTAACTGGGGGACCCCAGTCAAGACCACCACAAAGGGCACTGCTTCTGGGGGAATCTCCACTTGTGGCACCTTTTTATGTGGTATTTTATTATATCTACCTTCCCCTTGGTCGTTCTGGTTGTTACTTGACGGGGCCTTTGTGATTGGTTTATTTGGGGCATCACCTAATTCAATTACTGGTGTCTTTACTTGTTTTGGAAGCAGTGGGTTTTGGGAGGGAAGGTCAACTCTACCCTGGGGCTGTGAAGTTTGCTTGGCCGGCTGAGCTGGGGCAGATGGATTTTTTGGAACAGTGGTAGAAGGGAGCCTTACCAAAGGTGTAGAATACGCTACCCCATTCCCCTGGGGTTTAGTCAGAGTGACCATGCTAGTTATGGCAGCATCCAGTATGGTCAGTCTAATTTCCACCTTTTTAATGGACTCATTAATAGGTAAAAGGAGAGATCTCAACAAAAACTCCAAGTTCCCTATCAATGTGGGGGGAGATGAAATAACAGCTGCTGTAGCTCCAGCATTGCTGTCAGGAACCACAGCCTGTATAGCTGTTTTAGATGAACTATGAACCAATGGTGGTACTACTACTGGTGTAAGATCCTGTTCCTCTGCAG
This sequence comes from Lissotriton vulgaris, assembly GCF_964263255.1. Lineage (NCBI taxonomy): Eukaryota > Metazoa > Chordata > Amphibia > Caudata > Salamandridae > Lissotriton > Lissotriton vulgaris. The sequence goes on from NC_141697.1 coordinate 11,261,131, forward strand.
GGGTAATCACGGTTGAAATGTGGGTTTTTGCCCCTTTACCAAAATCAATATGCGGGGTTTTAGCTTTACCTGGTGCCACCCTTTGTTTCCTCCTTTTTTTGCTAGGTGGTGGGTGGTGGATCTGGGCAGCAAGTAAAAGCTTTGGTTTCTGTTTCCTAGACTTGGATGTGACAATGGTGCGACTTGGACTAGGGGTCGGAGAATCAATTATAATGTTATCCAAGGGCAAACAGGGTGTGGATACAAAATCACGGAACAATAGGGGAACGCCTTCTTGACTAGCGTTATCCTCACTCAAGTCAACTGAACCTCCCTCCCGGGTCAAAACAAGCAGGGAACTATCAGTGAGGGGTCTATGTTTCATGTTCTCAACTGAGCGATGCCGCTCTGCCCTACGCTCTGCTAGGATAGAATCCTTTTCACCCTCACTCTTCTTGGGAAAGTAGTTCTCCAAAGACCCATTGCGTAATCTTCCTTTTTTCCCAGGGGTTTCCTCCTCTGTCGACATAACCAACGTGTGGCAGGACACGGGCCACTGAACTACAGATGTTAAGGGATAGGCCCAGCCCGGCCTCCTATGGCCTACGAGGGCCTTAGAGGGCCCGCCCTTTGCCCGGGCTTAGCCCCGGGCACTCCCGCGCGCTCCAGCGCAGCAGGACGCAACAATTCTTGTAGGGTGTTTACTCCAATTAGATGAGTGGGCGGGGCTATGAGGGAGAGCAGCCCAGGTGTAACGGGCGCACGGTTTCCCTTGGACTCCTGGAAGAGTGAGTCCACACCCCTTCGCTCGCAGCCCTCCTGTCCCAGTCCACAGTCCCAGGTGTTTCAAAGTGCTTCTGCCCAAGTCCCAGGGCGACGCGGGACCCGCGAAGCGGGTTCCGCGAGCAGCTACGGCAAAAACAGCAGTTGGGGTCAACCAGCAATCCGACCCAGTCACAGGCAGGCAAAGTAAGTGTGTGTTGCTGATGATAACCGATCAGAACATTCATATGCTCCAATTTCTCGATGCGACAACATCTTCAAACTGAAACTATATAATTTTTTGCTTAGACTCTTTTCATGTGAAATGTCCTCCCACATTTCCTTCAGTTCTGTCTTTTTTTTTGGTGATGTAAGATGTCACATATCGAGCCACAGCAATAGAATTGTCAGCAACAAACTGAATATCCATGTTAGCATTCCACATGGACAAAATCACTGAGTTGTAGTCATTGATGTACTTAGATTCTTCATTTCTTTTCAAATTGTATGTATTTTTGGGAGATTTCCTCGTCACAGTATGTCGTAGAGATAACATCAAATTATTTACTCTTCCCTTAAAAATCACTGGTCGTGGAAATGCAAAACGACATTTCGTGTAGTACTTTTCCTTGTTTTTAAATTTTCGACGACAGTACTTTCCACAACGATGAGATTGAAAACGTAAAACTTGTTGCCTTAAACTGTTTTCTTCAGTAGATTTTGGTTCAGCACATGTTGAATACTCTTCAATGAAACTCATCACTGTTTCATCCGAATCTGATCCAAATTTGGGTGCATCTTTAATCCATAACAACATATGTATATGAGGAGCACCTCTCGCTTGATATTCCTTCCTCCAAAAGAAATCCAAAACTTCTCCAAGGGGAGGATTTTTTTTGTTGGTAATAAAAGACATCATAGCTTCAAATCTTTGATTAAAATATCTGCAAACATTTACTGGATCCAAAGAACACAGTTCTCCAGGAGTTTTCAATTCTATATTTGGTATGTTTCCATTTGCCTCTCGTAGAAATTCAAGTAAGTCGTCCCATGCATACTCAGCACAGCTAACAGTGAGGAACCATGTAGGAGTTTCTAAGTTTCTTAGCATACATTTCAATTCTCCATGACGACGGAACCAATACTCATTGGTTCCACGTTGACATGCCATGAGATTGATTAGCTGAGATTCCAAAATACTATCTTGCAGATTAACTTTCTCCATAAAGTCCCTTGCAGAAACATTTTGCAGATGAGCTCCACTTTTCAGTATATGATTAACTGCATAAGAAAGCCCAGACAAATCACTTTCAAACAGTAAATGAAACAAATATGGAATGCATTGACAAAACCTTGGATCTTCAGCATATAATCTTAGAGTCCGGTATTCAGCTGCAGGAATTTGAACTGGTCGATCATCATATTGTCCACCACAACCTGTTGGAAATAATTGTGGAAAACAACGAGCTTTCAAACTTTCTTCCCATACACTAATAGGACTTCCTTTTGCTGCTTTCATTTGAAACAAGTCAATTGCATTTCCCATTACTTCTTTGGAATGCAAAGGATGAACAGTATAATGTTCATATATTTTTTCACTTCTAGACACATCAACTTTTTCAATTTGACCAACTGAACAATCACTGTCTTCTTCTGTAGCTGTTTCCTCTGCTCCAACACTTACATCTTTGTAGTACTCATTGTTTTTGACCAAATACAACGTTGCCTTTTTGACTTTCCTAACAACCACTAAATCTTGCCAGATTTTCTTACTCTTTGTCGGAACCCCATTAACTAGAATAACTAGAGGATCCTCTTCTACTCTTTCTACACCAATTGTATCAATATTTTTCTTTACATCTAGAGGCAATTAAACAACTCTTCCCTTTAATCCTCTCTGTAAATCTGATGGAGGCAATTTCCCTGTCTTAGGCTCCATGCGAACAATAGACTGAAAAGGATGGACACATTGAATCAAAATAGATTCATAAGTATTTAAATCCATCAATTCAGAAGGAATATCTATCAACTGAAGATTATTATGAACTGCTCTAGCAGGCATTCTGTTTTCATTTAATTTTTTTAAACAATAATTACAAATACGCTGATCAAAACTCAAATCAAAAGAATTCTCCACCAACAAATAACTTACGAAATCCTTCCATTCACTATTATTTTCCAATTCACTTTTTGCATATAAATCAACTAACCTAGTCTGAATCTTATAATGAGTCCGTCGACAACACACACAAGTTAAATTAGGCCTTTCACTTGATTTCACCTTAAACTTGGTAATTTCCTCGTTAAACTTTTCTGTACTTGAAATCTGTCCATTATGTGGAAGACATTACCATCCATTACTATATCCATTTCCACACTGTCCTCTTTGTTCCCAAAATAACAAAACTCAATTTCTTCACAAATAGTCTTCACATCCACTTCAGATCCATGCAAAAGAGCACTGTTTAACTGTTTAAGCTTAAGTGCTGGACTTTTTGCATAATACAAATTTCTCACTAATTTCCTCACCTTATTATGATGCACTGCTAACATCCTAAAATGATGAAAAACACTCTGACATACTTTTCTAGAAAGACTAGCTAGTGAATGCCTATGCAAACCTGTGCTTTCTCTCACTCTGCAAGGATCTAACTCTTGCAAGATCTTCATTTTTTGTTTGAGACTTTTCTTACTATATGTACGTAAGAAATTTCGAAGCAAATCGATTGAATCCTGTCGCACACTACAAACACTACTACACTTCCATGTGTAAACTGGACCCTTAGTACGTCTCCCTAAAACTTCATCAGCTAACACCTCTTCTGCATCTCTAGACGCAAGTTTCTCTTTGTCCATCACACAACCATCTTTCACCTCATATGCTCGACCACTGGTGTCAACTGCATGCACCAAATCATTTTCCTGAAAGTAACTCTCCTCATTGAAAAATGGCTCAGAACTTGAACTATGCATCCATTCACCAGAAAATACTTCACAAAAATTACTCCGATTAATATTTCTTTTCCATCTACTATTCGATTTGAAAACATCAATTGCCTTATTAAGTATCCTAATTCTATTGATTACTAAAATAAATATTTTTTTCTTAACATCAAAAGCCTGATCAACAATCTTCTCTACACTTTTCTTTTTCTTGTAAAAAGCAGTTCTCAGTTTACCTTTCTTATCATTTTTTAGCAAATTTAAAACTACCCTATTGCGAAACATTCGCCTACGAATGTCCCTAAATAGATTTACCCTTCTATTGCTATCCATTCTCTTCTCTCCTGCTCCAATCGAGACATTTTTTGTGGGCCTCTCCAATATAATTTCTTTTTGTGCGACATATGTTGCGAAGAAAAGACTTAATTGGCTTACCAGAAGCTTTTCTGGTGTTTTTTGAAGTACTTGTTGTAGAGGATTCCATAAATTCTGTTGTTGATGTTCTCCTTTTACGTATGGTATTTTTGATAATTTTTTGCCTTGAAGGCATTTTTGCTTGCTTTTCCGAAGTTGATTTAAATATGTTGTTCTGAAAAAAAAACACATGAAAAACCACTAGTAGCAAACAACAAAGTAATGTCAAAAAGCAAACAATATAAACAATAAATTGCAACATATTTAAGTTTATACAACAGCAACTCAGGGCCTTCTTTATGAAGGCCTTGCACCACCAGTGCAACCCATATTAAAAGTGACATACAGGCGCCACAAGACAATCATAAATAAGACCCAAATAAAAATACCATTGATTGGCACCAAAAATCGTTTTTTGAATAACATTTAAAAAACACAGGGCAAAACCTATCTATAAGCAGTCAATATCACTTTTGAAACCTCACTGTTTCCTAAAATACAAATCCTTTACCTTGCAAATGTTAATATCAAGCATTATCAAATAGCAGAGCACAAACCAAGAGCAAATAAACTCAGGGCCTTATTTATGAAGGCCTAGCGCCACCAGTGCGTCACTTTCTTTCCATGTTAAAAGTGATGCACCGGCTGCACAAGACAATCATAAATTAGACCCAAATATAAATTCCATTGATTTGCACTAAAAATCGTTTTTTGAATAACATTTTAAAAACACTGCCCAGAACCTATGTACAAGCACAGAATTTCACTTTTGAAACATCACTGTTTCCCAAAATACAAATCCTCTACCTCGCAAATGTTGATATCAAGCATTATCAAACAGCAGAGCACAAACCAAGAGCAAAGAAACTCAGAGCCTTATTTATGAAGACTTTGCACCAGAAAAGCGTCACTTATTTCACATGTATAAAGTGATGCACCGGCAGCACAAGGCAATCATAAATAAGGGCCAAATGAAAATACCATTCATTTTCCCAAAAAATCGTTTTTTGAATAACATTTTAGAAACACTGCTCTGAACCTATGTACAAGCACAGAATTTCACTTTTGAAACATCACTGTTTCCCAAAATACAAATCCTCTATCTTGCAAATATTGATATCAAGCATTATCAAAAAGCCAAAAACAAACCAAAAGCAAATAAACTCCGGGCCTTATTTATGAAGGCCTTGCGCCACCAGTGCGTCACTTATTACCCATGTTTTAAGTGATGCATCAGCTGCACAAGACAATCATAAATAAGGGCCAAATGAAAATACCAATCAATTGCACCCAAAAATCGTTTTTTGAATAACATTTAAGAAACACTGCGCAGAACCTATGTTCAATCACTCAATATCACTTTTGAAACGTCACTATTTCCCAAAATACAAATCCTCTACCTTGTAAATGTTGATATCAAGCATTATCAAAAAGAGGAACACAAACCAAAAGCAAATAAACTCAGGGCCTTATTTATGAAGGCCTTGCGCCACCAGTGCGTCACTTATTACCCATGTTTAAAGTGATGCATCGGCTGCACAAGGCAATCATAAAAAAGGGCCAAATGAAAATACCAATGAATTGCACCCAAAATCGTTTTTTGAATAACATTTAAGAAACACTGCGCAGAACCTATGTACAACCACTCAATATCAGTTTTGAAACATCACTGTGTCCCAAAATACAAATCCACTATCTTGCATATGTTCATAATAAGTATTATCAAAAAGCAAATAACAAATCAACAGCCAACAAACTCAGGGCCTTATTTATGAAGGCCTTGCGCCACAAGAGTGTCACTTATTTCCCATGTATAAAGTGATGCACCGGTTGCACAAGGCAATCATATATAAGGGCCAAATGAAAATACCATTCATTTGCACCCAAAATCGTTTTTTGAATAACATTTTAGAAACACTGCTCAGAACCTATGTACAAGCACAGAATTTCACTTTTGAAAGATCACTGTTTTCCAAAATACAAATCCTCTATCTTGCAAATGTTGATATCAAGCATTATCAAAAAGCCAAAAACAAACCAAAAGCAAATAAACTCAGGGCCTTATTTATGAAGGCCTTGCGCCACAAGAGCGTCATTTATTTCCCATGTATAAAGTAATGCACCGGTTGCACAAGGTAATCATTAATTAGACCCAAATATAAATACCATTCATTTGCACCCAAAATCGTTTTTTGAATAACATTTAAGAAACACTGCGCAGAACCTATGTACAACCACTCAATATCAGCTTTGAAACATCACTGTGTCCCAAAATACAAATCCGCTATCTTGCATATGTTCATAAAAAATATTATCAAAAAGCAAATAACAATTCAACAGCCAACAAACTCAGAGCCTTATTTATGAAGGCCTTGCGCCACAAGAGCGTCATTTATTTCCCATGTATAAAGTGATGCACCGGTTGCACAAGGCAATCATAAATAAGGGCCAAATATAAATACCATTCATTTGCACCCAAAATCGTTTTTTGAATAACATTTAAGAAACACTGCGCAGAACCTATGTACAACCACTCAATATCAGTTTTGAAACATCACTGTGTCCCAAAATACAAATCCACTATCTTGCATATGTTCATAAAAAATATTATCAAAAAGCAAATAACAAATCAACAGCCAACAAACTCAGAGCCTTATTTATGAAGGCCTTCCGCCACAAGAGCGTCACTTATTTCTAAGTATGGGCGAATTTTGCGAATCTCACTTTCGCAAATTTTGCGGATTTGCGAACTCGCAATCCGCAAAATCCGCGAATTCACGCGAATTTGCGGATTTTTTTTTTTGTGTTTGCAAGTGTTTCTGCCAGTTTGCGAGGATTTGGTACTATTTCGCAATTGCGAACTTACTTGTCGGCTCGCAACGGTCGCGACTATGTTGTTTCTACGTCTGGTTCATCATCACAGCCTCCCAGCACCCTCTGTTTCACCACTGCCACCCTCTCTTTGACCCATGCCACCCTCTGTTACATCAATGCCACCCTCTGGTTCATCATCACTGTAGAAGATGGGGGGGAAAAGCAAGCCCACCTGCCCTGCTTGAACTGACATGAATTAATTTGGGGTTAGTTTATTAACAACGCCTGCCCTGCCCCAACTGACAATAATGAATTAGGGGCTAATTAATGTGTCTCTGAATTTGAAGTTCCAGCCTGGCACTTGCTTGTCTGCTCCCTTAGCTGTAAATCAGGACCTTTGTGGCATACAGTTAAGGTCAGAGCAGGGTCACACAATAGTTGCAAGCAGGCAACCGATTTCTGGAGGGCCCCCTCAGGAAGCACTACAGGGAATCGTTACAAATCATGAGGTTGACCTTTTGCACCTGCTCATTGCTTTTGCTTTTGCAAAAATCGTTTTTCGTTTTTTTCGCGCTATTCGCGAGGCGCGGCGTCGTGCGAAACCGACCGCAGAAGCCGCCAATTCATGTGAATGAGCTTTATATTTTTTTGCGGCTTGTTGTTTCGCGAGTTTTTTTGCAGTATTCGCGAGCCGCTTGCAGCGCAACACGCGAATTTACCCCAAGGTCGAGTACGGGCACGGCCATTTTGTTTGCGTGACGTATTTCTGTTTCCGCCCGCTATGTATAATCTCGCGCAGTAGGCGCATTGAGAGTACAAGTTCGCACGAGATCGCGAGGAAAATCTCGTGCGAACTTACTTTCGCGCTCGTGAACGGGCGGCCATCTTGTTTTTCATTCATTTCCTGTGTCTGGGCATGGAGTTTAATCCTCTTGCTATCTTTGCCATCCTTTGCTTGTTTTCAGTTTTTTTTTAACGATTCTGCTTCTTATCTATCCCTCTCTTTTCCTAGCTGTATATTTTTGTCTTTTCTGCTATTTTTCTTTACTTTTAAACTACTTTTTTAAACTCTTTTCTTTTCTTCTTCCCTATCCTATTCCTTCTTAATTTTCTACTTCCTACCTTACCTGCCCAGACCATGGTGAAGCCAGGCGCCGTGAAGCTGCCCAGGCACTTGAGGGCCACAGCGGCGGCGGGGAGGAGGAGTCCTGGACCCCGTGCGAGGACAGCATGTGGTCGATTGAGCGGGGAGCAGGTGACGCGACGGGAGATCTTCAGCCCAGAGGAAGTGGGCGCGCTGGTCTACTTCGTCCAGCCCCGCCTGCCCAGGACCATCGCGGGAGGCGGCAGGATCGCGGCCGGCGGCTACAACATCCGGGAGCACCGGAAGCGGTGGGAGAAGGTGTGCTGGGCCATATCCCACCTCTACGGGGTCCAGCGCACCTACAGCCAGGTCACCCACCGCTGGACGGACCTCCTGGACCGGGAGCGCGACCTGCTGGACCAGCTCGGCTTGGAGATCCCCGGGCTTGGTGAGTAGTAGTAGCTATTTCATCACTCACTACTATGATGTTTTCTCCTGCTCTGTGTTGTTGTATTGCAAATATTTGTTTTTTACATGGAGCAAGCCAATAATGCCGCTGATGACGATTACATTGTAGTTAAATTATATTTCAAAATCTTCTGTGCATTTCAGGTGCACTGCTCTCCTTCTCAGTGGCGTTGCTACTATGCTTATTTGTTTTCTATTTTGTGGTCTCATTGGCCTGAGTAACTATTATGTATGAGTGTACTTTACAGAACTGCGTAATGCTAGACACTAGGGGGCAGATTACATTTACAAGCCCCTTGCGCCACGTTTACGTTGCCTTGCGTGACGCAACAGCGGCGTAAAAGTGGCGCATCCCTGCGAGTCATTTACAGCATGACACATCTAGGGAGATGCGTCACGTTATAAAGCCATGGGCCTGCACCACAATGGGTGCGTTCCTAGTACGCAGGGTGGGCGGTCCGGCGGCTGTGCGCCTCGCAAAAGTGCCTGCGTGAAATCTACAAGATTTAACGCAGGCACTTCGGTGACGCTGCTACGTCAATTCAATTCCATATGCCTGCTTGAAGCAGGCGTAAGGACTGACACAGCATGTTAAGTATTGGGTGGCCCTGAGCATTACTGGAGTTGCATTGCGTTGGCGACGTGACTCCAGCGATGCGCCGCTCTTACGTGACGAGATGCGTCACGCAGGTGCCTACCCTTGCGCCAGGGCGCGCCGCATTGTAAATGAGGCGCATCTGCCGTGTCGCAAGGGTAGTTTTATGTGACGCATTTGATCTGGCGCATCTCTGGAGATGCGCCAGAACGCGTAAGTAAGTATGCCCCTAAGGGGCAGAATTGCAATTACCGCTGCATCCCTGCAAAGTAGCAGGGATGCGCCATTAATTGTGCGGCCCGCTACCACCACCAAATATGGTGCGCCGTATTTGCAATGCGGCGCACCATGGGCCCAAAACGTCACCGAAGGTTTACTGCTGGAGTTGCGTCGCAACGATGGCGCAGCTCCAGCAATGCTCTGGGGTACCCTATCTCCCCAATGCTGGGTCAAGCCGTACGTCTGCTTCAAGCAGGTGCAGGGTTTGTGTGACGCATCATTGTCCTAAAGGTGACTGATTGAAATTTTGTAGATTTCCCTCAGCCACTTTTAGGATGTGTTCCAGCGCAGGAATGCCCTCCCTTGCGCCGGAACGCCCCCTGATGGCGCAGGGCTTTATAACGGGATGCATCTCCCAAATGCGTCACGTTGTTATAATATTATACGCCGCACCATGGCGCCTCTTTTGTTTAGCTGCTGCGTCACAAAAGTCACGCAAGAACGGAGCAAAAGAGCCGCAAGGGGCTTAAATCTGCCCCTTCCTTTGTACCTCTGACAATAAGAAAAATAGTGGCGGTGGATTGAAAGTTTGACTATTTAAATGACTGGTTATGTAGCAGGCAACTGTTAGTGTTGTCACTGATCTGACTGAAATCACAATGGAGTTTGTCTGTCACTTTGCGTCTTGCCTGCGGACTGCTGCCTGTCAGTCCTAGGTGAACCTTTCAGTGCTTTGTTTAGTGAGTTACGTGACTTTCGAAGTCACAGGTCCGCAAATCAATGAAAACTAACCCTAATCAATATAATTTCGCGGAAATATTTTGTTATTGTTGTTTTGAAACGTTTGATTTGGTTGACATTGACAAGCCACAATTATCCATGTTTTCTGTTCTTTCTTTCATGTTGTACGTCAGCTCCCCCCAGGGGCGAGGGGAGGACACAGGAGCAGCAGGCGGCAGATGCTGTTGAACAGGGCCAGGATCGGGCAGGCGAGGGCTCCTTTGCTGGCCCCAGTAAGTTTTCAATTTAGACTAGTACCTATTTTTCCTATCGTTCCTCATTTGATTTTTTCAAAATCGTCTTTGATCTTCCTGTAGACTGTATCTAAATTCTTATCCTGCCTCTACTATGACTCCCTGTGGTATTACTAGATTATTCTTATTAGTCTGTCTGTGTAGCTAACTAAGATTGCACGGTTGGCGAAACTCCCATTCTAGTCAGCAATAGCTCTATCAACTTAGTGCAGTCCTCTGGGATTGTCCATAATGTCTTTTGAAGTGTTCTATCTGCTTTGAAAATTCTCAACTATAAAATGAAAGAATAAGATACTACCTTTTGGTTTGGATAGGAGGGCAATCCATACCATTACAGTGGCGCGGACATTTCTTCTGCAGAAACAGAACTATGGACAATAAATAGTGCATTGCTTATCAATTATAATAGGCGCTGTTAGAGTTTCCACATACCTCTGTGATAACAGACTTTGAACCCCCAATGTCCTTACTGACTGACTACATAGTGTGGCACAGTCATTTACCTCCCGAATTCATCGATCATTGATCCCACATGATGATTATCCAACGTAGCTGAAGAGTACGGAGTCAGAGTCAAGAAGTGTCAGAGGCACAGACTCATGCTTGCAAAAATTGCAAAACCTTTCGCTCAGACACTCTAGTCTGGACCAAAAAACACAGAGTCTCTCTAAGTTTAAAAGCTTTATTAAAAGTAAACACATTTATTAAAATGAAGTGATAATAAAAAAACGAAACGTTTAACTAAGAATGGAAAAGTGGTTAGTGCTGACGATTAATTGAAGGCATTTCTTGTGGTCGAGCCGAGCTCTCACCTTGTTTCAACTTGATCTTGTTGTTAGAAGTCCATCTTCTGTCTGTGTGGAAAAAAATGGTGTGTGTTAAAAAGCCAGCCTTCATCAGTTGTGCCAAAAAGTGTTGCATTACATTGTTTTCACATGTCTTCATTCCTAGACCAAATACTAGTGAGTGGTTTATTCTAACATTCTTAAATGTACTTTGTAGGTGGAACATCTGGTGGCGGGGCCAACGCGGAGGTGGTGGTGCTCGAGGCAGAGGGCAATTCCTCAGGGGAGGATGTGGCGGTTCCATTGCCGGCTGTGAGAGTTCAGACGGTGGTGGTGGCGGGCAGAGGTAAGCTCTTATATATTCCTTACTTATTGAGATTGAAGACGTGGCTGGGAAGGAAAGAATATGAGATGCATGGCTGGGTGAATGATGAAGCAATGATTGGTGGAAGGACAACAGCCTTGGTGGGTGACACAGAAACTGTTTGTGTCCATATACCTGGATCATGCTACTATCTGACTCTTAGATAGCATATGTGTATCTAGAGCAGGGGTACTCATAGTACGGCCCGCGGGCCGGTGGCGGCCCGGCAAGCCTTTCTTGGCGGTGCGCAGATCTTGCAGACAATCACTGCTCCCCCGGCCCCCACAGAGCAGAGTGGAGATGCAGGGCCACAAAGAGGTGAAATAGAACAAAGCCTCTGCTCTGTGGGGCCGGGCAAGCAGTGATTGTCAGGGTGGAGATGCAGGGGCGCTACAACAAACAAAGCCTCAATAATATGTTAATGGTCTTTTAAAGACCTGTTAAGTACTTTGGTGTGGCTGTCTGTGTGTGCGCGTTGAGGAAGCTGTCTCAGCCCGGGCTGAAGGCTGACACAGACAGACAGACACACACACAGTGAGATGACAGAGGGGGAGGGAGAGGGAGGGCAGGAGGGAGAGAGAGATGGAGAGGGAGGGCAGGAGGGAGAGCATGAGGGAGAGAGATGTATGTAAATGCTGGGTCTGGTGGCTCAGTGGATGAAGGCATCTGCTGCAGGGACCTGTGTGCAACCTCATGGTCACAAGTTTTTGTTTTGCTTTAGCCCCGCCCCCTCTGAATCCGCCCCCACCAGTGCGGCCCTCGGCCACAAACTACACTGTAAATTTAGCCCCTGAGAGAAAGTTTGTGAGTACCCATGATCTAGAGAGAGTAGACGGTCAGTGGATGAGCTAAGTGTAACTTTGAAGAGCATGTAACACTGCACCCGCACGTCCGTTCCAGTGTAGGAAAGGCAAGGAAAAGAAGTTTTAATTTTGTCCAAATACTACCATCAATAGTAGCAGTAGTTTGTATTGCAAGCACAGCATAGATCCGGTTATTACGGTGGCCACTCCCTACCTCTCTTAATAAGTTTAGTAGTACTCAGTCATTCATGTGTGGATGTATCACTGGTCACTCAATAAAAAGCAAAGCACCTAAAGTCATCCCATATATAAGCAAAAACATCCCATGTGAAGTGATAGATAATCAGATTATTTATCTTCTTCAATTTTCCATTTCTAGTACTCATTTGCACTGTAGGGTGAAAGTTAAATTAATTAAGCAGTAGCCCTTGTAACAGAGTATTCTCAGTGCCACCCGTAATAGAAAAGTAAGAGCTTCACCACCTGCATGTACTGGACGGGTACAGTAACGCAACGCAAGTCTAGGTCACTCATCATGGCGTGCGTCTCTTTTTCTCTGGTGCAAGTTCACTGCGCTGGCATTATGCCGGCTTGCAGAAGATAACGTACCAATTTTCCTAAATAAGAGACAAAAAGGAGAATAAGACTGGTGTACTTTCATAGTCGACTCCAATGGAAGTCCATAGTGCTCGTAGAATTTGTTCCTTAAACTCCCACTAATGTTAGAGCAAGGATGAAGAAGTGGGAAGTTAGATAGATACTGGCCTCAATAGTTATGTAATGCGCTTGCAAGTTGCTAGTTGTACTGTCTGCAACACAAATTTCTGCTGAATGATTGAGTTAATCTTAAAGAGCATTGGTTACAGACTATGTCTTTCTTTCTTCATATAGATGCTCCTTCCAAACGAACAAGGAGGAAGGAGCTGGCTAGAGCGGCCCGGCAATGGAGGATCAATGCCACTGTTGCGGAATACCGGCGGCTGGTGGCCCTGGAGGACGAAGAAAGTGTGCAGTCGACCACAACAACAACGTCGTCTGCATCGGCCTCCGTGCCCCCACGGGCTGCCACCCAGCACAGTGCTCCACCCAGACTGAGCCGGGCTGCCAAAGCCAAACGCCACCGCCGAGCAGCAAGGACAACATCTGCCTCTAACAGCCATTGCACCTGCAAGGTAGTGAAGGCACGCCTGCGCCGCAGTACCCTGATGGTGTCCGGCCTTCAGCAGGAGCTCCACCACGTGACAAACGTGTTGGAGGGACTCCGCGTACAGCACGCCTTGCTCCGCCAGGAGCATGATGCCCTGGCCCAAAAAGTAAACAGCATCCACCCATAGTGTCCCTTGCCCTTTTTTAGAGACTTTTGGGGGGTGGGAATTGGGAGTTGGGTTTTTGGGGACTTTTGAAGGACAATCGTTGGGGTTAGGGAGGGTCTTGCGGGAGATTATTTTGTTAGTGATATAAATATACTTTTTCAAACTTTATCTGAGCATACCTGTTTTTTACTGCTTGCCTGGTGGGTGGGGGTTTAACAGTGACTTTGTTTTCCTGAAAGTTTAGTTCCATTTTCTTCCTTTAAGTGTAAATGCCCAAATGTTTTCAACACTAAGTGCCTCTCACAGAGTAAGTGAAGTGCATTCAAGAGTCCTAGGACTTTAGTAGTACTACCGTCAGTCTCTCGTCTCTCCTAATACTCCATTATACCCGCAAACCACCAAACGCTTATCTTACCTGTAATTTGTGTTTGAAAGTAGGGCTAGACCCAGGGCTGGCTCCACGGGAAACAGCGAATAAGGTTGGCAATCCTGGGCGGATAAAATTTCCTCATAGCTGTGGTACTAGTGGTGTGACACAGTGGCAGTTGCATGCCTATGAAAAAAAAGAAAATTATATCTGGTTTGTCCTCCTGAGCAATTCAACGGTACAATAGAGAATATAGCAGGTGACAGAAGTACACTAGAACAGTGCCACATTGTAGACTAACAAATGGTAAAGTATAACTACTAATTCGGTTGAAGTTCTTTGACATTAGCCATGGGTCTTTGTCAAGCAGAATAAGAATATATCCTCGGATTTCTTCACCAGCCTGTTGCTATCACCTTATCCTCCCCAGCAAGTGTGTGGATTTATTGCTGTAATTTAGTCACACATCAATCAAAACCACACAGCCCGGGGGAAGAGGGTTAGGGTTTGAAAAATGGATGGGTACGGGGGTTTTTGGGAAAGGTTTTGGGAGACAAGAAAAAATAGCACAGCATGGACAAACAATTGTGAACAATGCCTAAACAAATCTTTGGGTACAAACCTATCCATCAATCTTTGAAAGTGCATGCACTACTGCATGCATGTCAGTGAAAAGTAAGTGGTACTTTCGACAACTGTGGAAGAAAGAATGCGACAGTACAGGGTGTGTGGAAATATTCATAACTATATTCAACATAAGGTCTCTGTTGCCAGATACCTGAGAGCCTTGCTGGTCACTATAAATCCATTCACAACACTCAATGGGGTTGGTCTGGAAGGTATAGTAGATAGAAAAGGAGAAATTGCTCTTTTTCTAGGTGTCCCCTCACTCACAAGGGTTGCCCCTTGGTGACATGCTTCATCATTGGGGCCATCCCAGTCCTCTACGGGCTGGGGCGTGCTGCGACTTGCGAATTACGTAGGAGCACTTACAAATGACTATGTGTGGTGCAGATGTGATAGGCCTTCAGAGCTCTCCCTAGTTGGGAGTACTAGGGCTGCGAGCAAACTTTGTTCTGCCTTCATCTCCGCTCGTTTTAACCACTTGAATAGCGTTTTTAAAACTCGTAAAATTTTAATATTGTGAAAAATTCCTGGGGGTTTCTAATTAGCTGATTATGTAGCGGGAATTGAGCTTTGGCACACTGACACCTTTCACACTCGCCTTACTTTCCTACTGCCTCGCCTAGCTGTTGGTTTATGTGAAAGGCGGCGGCGGGCGCCATCTTGGGTGTGGGCTCGGGCTGCGCTCCAGTCGCGCCGGCCTCCCACCCTCCCTGACTATTTAGTCAGGAAGCACTCGTCGCTCGCTGCCTTCAGAGCTCTCCCTAGTTGGGAGTACTAGGGCTACGAGCAAACTTTGTTCTGCCTTCATCTCCGCTCGTTTTAACCACTTGAATAGCGTTTTTAAAACTCGTAAAATTTTAATATTGTGAAAAATTCCTGGGGGTTTCTAATTAGCTGATTATGTAGCGGGAATTGAGCTTAGGCACACTGACACCTTTCACACTCGCCTTACTTTCCTACTGCCTCGCCTAGCTGTTGGTTTATGTGAAAGGCGGCGGCGGGCGCCATCTTGGGTGTGGGCTCGGGCTGCGCTCCAGTCGCGCCGGCCTCCCACCCTCCTCACGCCCCATATATTGGAACCATGCCCAGACGGCGCAGCGGGCTGGCGCAGCGGGCGCGCGCCGAAGCCGCGCCAAAGCCAAGCCCGTCTGCGTCCGTCCGCGGCCGGACCCGGCCCAGGGCCACAACCCCTGGTCCCCGATTGCTGTACTCTCCCCGGCACCTACTAGAACTAAATCCCGGTAAGCCATGTCAGGCCTGTACTATTGCTGTCCTGACCGCTGCGATACCCACTCATCCTTTCATATGTCCAGCCTGTAGCTACCAATGTACCACAACTTGTCTTTCAGCCCACTCTGATCCTACCCACAGCACACCATTTGTTAGAGAGAACATAACTCCACATGCTTGTCGAGCTGCGCTCATCAATGCGCGCTCGCTCCCATGTCACAGCTTCTACATTAGTGAGCTTATAGTCACTCATGACTTAGATCTACTATTTGTTACCGAGACTTGGGCAGATGCCGGATCAGGTCCGGATTTCTGCAACGCTACTCCGGCTGGATACAGTGTCGCTAGACATGACAGGCCTATAGGACGAGGTGGGGGCCTTGCTATTATCTATAAGGACAAATATCGCACCACACTCGATCCTATAAACTCGGCTAACTGTGAATCAGCGGTTTTTGCCATCAGTATTAACCCCAAACGGGCACTAAAGGGTATAATACTTTATCGACCCCCTGGCCCCCGTCACTCTTTTCTCTCTACCCTCTCTGACCTGAGTGACAATGTCATCTGCTCTGATAAATTCACCATATTGGGAGATTTTAACTTTTATTTGGAAGATCAGGACAACCCAGACACTGCCCAACTCATGACTGATTTTGCCAACCTTGGACTGCACCAATTAGTCAAGGGTCCCACACATCAAGCCGGACACTCCTTGGACGGGCTATTTACTAATGATCCTGACATTACTGTATCAGATACTATTCCAATTCCATGGTCAGACCATAGGGCTATTATCTTTCAATTAGATACACGACTTTCTACCTTTCCGCACCCCAGACCTCGCACCAAGATAGGTGCCCGGGCCTGGAAAACTGCTGATCTCCCTCAGATGCTGCATTCCCTGGCCTCCTCCTGTCCCCAGGGAGGAAATAGCTTATCACCATCAGCTTCAGAGTTCCAGGACTGGATCAGAAGTGCCGCTGATCTAGTGGCCCCAGAGAAATTTATGCAACCAAATAGAGTATCTCCTTCAGCCCCCTGGTATAATGAAGATCTTCGTCTACATCGCCAACATTGTAGGAATTTAGAAAGGCGCTGGAGGAAAGCTTACTGTGACACAGCTAGACAAACTTATAAAGATGCTCTTATGATCTATAAAAAGGCGATCCTGGCCCGGAAAACAGTCTTTTACTCAGCACAAATTGAGACTGCTGCTAACTCTGCCAGAGAATTATTTGCTGTTGTCACCACCCTGTCTACCCCCTCCACTGGACCTGGAGTTGAGCCCTCACAGACTTTCTGCAATGAACTGGCCATCTTTTTCACTACCAAGGTTGCAGATATCTACGCTTCATTTGGAAATGACATTAGAACTGAACATAGAGGTGACAGCAGGAAAGAAATATTGTCACACCCTAATCCCGACTCCTTCTCCTGTTTCTCACCTGTTTCACATCAGGATGTGATCAAAATCATTTCCACCACTAAATCAGGCTCTCCTTTGGACCCCTGTCCCCCGTCCGTGATGCAGAAACTCACAGAAGTGATCTCACTCCCACTGATGGAAATTTGTAATAACATATTCTTAACAGGCCAATTCCCTAGTATATGGAAAAAGGCTGTTATTAAACCCCTCCTAAAAAAACCTTCCTTAGATCCTACTGCTGTCGCAAGTTATAGACCAATTGCGTGCCTGCCCTTTCCTGCCAAAGTATGCGAATATCTGATGAACCAGCAGCTCTCAGAGTTCGTCGAGACTCACCAACTTCTCGACGAAACGCAGTTTGGATTCAGGAGAGGGCATGGAACAGAGACTGCCTTGATAAAGGCCTCTGATGAGATCAGGACGATCATGGATCAGGGAGGGGCGGCTGTCCTGATCCTTCTGGATCTGTCGGCAGCCTTTGACACGGTCGACCATGTCACTCTTGTCGACCGTGTCACAACTCTGGGTATAAATGGTCGGGCTAAGGATCTTATTTCATCCTTCCTGGCAAACCGTACCCAGACAGTAAGGCTCGGAAACTTTTACTCTCCCATCTCTGCACTCCCTTGTGGAGTCCCACAAGGCTCCTCGCTAAGTCCCATGCTCTTTAACATCTATGTAGCGGACTTAGCGAGGATAATAAAGGCCTATGGGATACAGTTAACATCGTATGCAGATGATACCCAGCTGGTGCTGGGTATCCATAAGGATGGCCTTACTGTAGCAGCCAACTTCCAGAAAGCTATGCTCGAGGTCAGTACCTGGATGGCCTTGAACTGTCTCAGGCTTAACTCGGACAAGACCGAGATCATGACCTTCGGAAAACTCTCCCCTGAATGGTCTCTCGGTTGGTGGCCAGATAAGCTTGGCCATCCACCTGTCCCAGTGGAAAAAGCCAGAAACCTGGGAGTGATTTTCGACAACAAGCTGGTCTTTGACCTCCATGTTAATAAGGTTGTGTCATCTTCTTTTTACATCTTGAAAAAGATCAAGAAGCTGCTACCTTATCTCCCTCCGTCAGCCGGGAAGACTCTGGTCTCTACCTTAGTCTTCTCAAAAATAGACTACGGGAATGCTCTCTTTCTCCACACTCAGAAGCGTGTCATCATGAAGCTGCAATCTATTTAGAACACGGCTGCTAGGATTCTTCTTAACATCCCTCACCACAAATCCACCACCTCTGGTATTCGCCAGCTTCACTGGCTGAGAGTTGAGAGCTGTGTCAAATTTAAGGCCCTCTGTATTGCCTATAAGGCCATACATGGCACAGGACCCAGATTCTTGATCAAAGCTTTTCAGCTCTATACCCCCAGAAGGCACCTTAGATCGGCCAATACCAGTCTTCTGCCGGTGCCACGTACAAGATCAGTCACCTGGGGTGATAGGCGCTTTCTTGTGGCCACTCCAAAACTTTGAAACCTTCTGCCTACTGCCATAAAAGCTGCTCCGAATCTGATTAGCTTCCGTAGGCTTCTGAAAACATGGTTGTTTAACCAGTGAGAAGACGGTAGGATGATGAACCTTGTTGCTCCACAGCGCCGAGACACCTTCGGGTATTTGTTGCGCTATAAAAGTTGCGTAAATAAATAAATAAATAAATAGTGGAGTGGACTAAGTGATGTGTTAAGGGATCAATTTAGAAGCAGAGAGAGATCCAAGAAATGCAGTCAAAGTCACAGAAAAACACAATGGATACTGTATCTGTATGTTGTTGTAGTTGTCCTGTTGAAAGTGGTAAGTAAGTTGCCTGCAGGAAAAAAATCCTCTTATTAGCGGCACTCCTCCATTGCAGCCGACGCTTCGTCCATCGATGTTGGTCACCAGAAGACACCCTGTAAAAAAAGCACAGCATGGACAAACAATTGAACATAAACAAATCTTTGGGTACAAACCTATCCATCAATCTTTGAAAGTGCATGCACTACTGCATGCATGTCAGTGAAAAGTAAGTAGTACTTTCGACAACTGTGGAAGAAAGAATGCGACAGTACAGGGCGTGTGTGGAATTATTGATAACTATATTCAACATAAGGTCCCTGTTGCCAGATACCTGAGAGCATTGCTGGTCACTATAAATCCATTCACAACACTCAATGGGGTTGGTCTGGAAGGTATAGTAGATAGAAAAGGAGAAATTGCTCTTTTTCTAGGTGTCCCCTCACTCACCAGGGTTGCCCCTTGGTGACATGCTTCATCATTGGGGCCATCCCAGTCCTCTACGGGCTGGGGCGTGCTGCGACTTGCGAATTACGTAGGAGCACTTACAAATGACTATGTGTGGTGCAGATGTGATTGTGGAGTGGACTAAGTGATGTGTTAAGGGATCAATTTAGAAGCAGAGAGAGATCCAAGAAATGCAGTCACAGTCAGAGAAAAACACAAAGGATACTGTATCTGTATGTTGTTGTAGTTGTCCTGTTGAATTTGGTAAGTAAGTTGCATGCAGAAAAAAATTCCTCTCATTAGCGGCACTCCTCCATTGCAGCTCACGCTTCGTCCATCAATGTTGGTGACCAGAAGACACCCTGTCCACTGCCTGCCTGATGCTGAATTGTGGCTCGCTAATGTGAAGCCTGACTCCATCCTTTTTTCCCCATTGCACAGACTGAAACCCGGCCTGTAATTATTCAACGAAAAACAGGAAGTGATATAATATTACAACACCACTGATAAATTAATATAAGGTATGTAGGCTGTGGAGTGCAAAAAGTCACACTTTGATTTTCCTAGTAGACAGTACAATATTTTTGAAAGTGCGTACTCTGTCTGAGTCACCTTTTGAAGGATAAATAAGTATGGGCAAATTAATGTAGCGGATCTTTTCCCTCAAGCTAGGTGTACTGTAAACTGTGTTTTAGAACAAAATTAGATCTTCCCAGCAGTGCTCCCACCCAGACCCTTACTAAAGCCAGTCGCAAAAATGTAGAAGACCCCCAATCAAATCTCAAAAAACGAGGCCTAGCAGGAAACTGGTGACAAAACGTACTTTGAAAGTAAAAGTAGGCCCAAGTACCCCCTTACCCACGGTGGATTGCATTCAAACCACTTGCAAGCAGCCAAGCAAAAGTATCCATAGCCAGCATCGCTCCAAGACTCAAAAACCCCCCCACCCAAACACATGCAATAAAAATACTGCTAACCCTAACGAAAAGGCTTTCTTTAACTTTGCCAAATCCCCCCTTTCCCACCATGGATTTTCTTCAAATGACTTGCAACCAAAATTACACATTCTCACGAGTGCTCTAAGACCCCAGAACTCAGTTGCAAAAATCTAGAACACCCGGAAACACATGCAATCCTGCTGCTAGGGCTAACCCTAACAAACCCTAAGTTACAAAAAGTGCCAAAAGACTTTTCCGCAAGGATTTTGTCCCAACCACTTCTACCCAGTATTAGACCTTCCCAGGAATGCCCCAAGACCCACCAACCCACCCGCCAAAAAGCATAACACCCCCAAACAGGCCAAAAGAAACATCTCCTACTTACAATATTTCTCGGCCTTCGGTCCAAACGCGCTGCGTAGCTAGGCCATAGGTCCGGTTTGCCACCACGGATTTCCTGAAAAGCAAATGCAATCAAGATTAGAGTGTCCCAGCAGTGCTCCCAAACCCCGAAACTCACCCACAAACACCAGGAAGCCCCCCAAACAGGCCCCAATTGAGCAAAATGTCAGAAATAGCAAAATAAATCAGCGTGGATTTTGTCCAAACCACTTTTATCCGGTATTAGAGCTTCCCAGCAATGGCCCCAGAGCCGTCAACCCAGGAGAAAACGAGTAGAAGACCCCCAAACAGCCAAAGAGAAAAAGTACAAAAATGGGGACTTTGTCATTTTTTTCCAAATTTCCCAAATCACTCCGCGTGCGCTCTGCAGCTAGGCCCTAACTCCCCTCTGCCACCATGGATTTGCTTCAAACCTCTTGCAAAGTAAAGTATATATAGCCAGCAGTGCGCCCAGACCCCGAAACCCACCCACAAACACCATGAAGACCCCCAAACAGGCCCCCGAAAACGCTACATTGAGCAAAACATCAGAAATAGGAACAAAAAAAATCGGCCTGGATTTTGTCCCAACCACTTCTACCCGGTATTAGACCTTCCCAGGAATGCCCCAAGACCCGCCAACCCACCCGCCAAAAAGCATAACACCCCCAAACAGGCCAAAAGCAACATCTCCTACACAATATTTCTCGGCCTTCGGTCCAAACGCGCTGCGTAGCTAGGCCATAGGTCCAGTTTGCCACCACGGATTTCCTGAAAAGCAAATGCAATCAAGATTAGAGTGTCCCAGCAGTGCTCCCAGACCCCGAAACTCACCCACAAACACCAGGAAGCCCCCAAACAGGCCCCTGAAAATGCTACATTGAGCAAAATGTCAGAAATAGCACAAAAAAAATCGGCGTGGATTTTGTCCAAACCACTTTTATCCGGTATTAGAGCTTCCCAGCAATGGCCCCAGAGCCATCAACCCAGGAGAAAACGAGTAGAAGACCCCCAAACAGCCAAAGAGCAAAAGTACAAAAATGGGGACTTTGTCATTTTTTTCCAAATTTCCCAAATCACTCCGCGCGCGCTCTGCAGCTAGGCCCTAACTCCCCTCTGCCACCATGGATTTGCTTCAAACCTCTTGAAAGTAAGGTATATATAGCCAGCAGTGCGCCCAGACCCCAAAACCCACCCACAAACACCAGGAAGCCCCCCAAACAGGCCCCCGAAAATGCTACATTGAGCAAAATGTCAGAAATAGCAAAACAAAAATCGGCGTGGATTTTGTCCAAACCACTTTTATCCGGTATTAGACCTTCCCAGGAATGCCCCAAGACCCGCCAACCCACCCGCCAAAAAGCATAACACCCCCAAACAGGCCAAAAGCAACATCTCCTACTTACAATATTTCTCGGCCTTCGGTCCAAACGCGCTGCGTAGCTAGGCCATAGGTCCAGTTTGCCACCACGGATTTCCTGAAAAGCAAATGCAATCAAGATTAGAGTGTCCCAGCAGTGCTCCCAGACCCCGAAACTCACCCACAAACACCAGGAAGCCCCCCAAACAGGCCCCCGAAAACGCTACATTGAGCAAAATGTCAGAAATAGCAACAACAAAAAATCGGCGTGGATTTTGTCCAAACCACTTTTATCCGGTATTAGAGCTTCCCAGCAATGGCCCCAGAGCCGTCAACCCAGGAGAAAATGAGTAGAAGACCCACAAACAGCCAAAGAGCAAAAGTACAAAAATGGGGACTTTGTCATTTTTTCCAAATTTCCCAAATCACTCTGCGCGCGCTCTGCAGCTAGGCCCTAACTCCCCTCTGCCACCATGGATTTGCTTCAAACCTCTTGAAAAGTAAAGTATATATAGCCAGCAGTGCGCCCAGACCCCAAAACCCACCCACAAACACCAGGAAGCCCCCCAAACAGGCCCCCGAAAACGCTACATTGAGCATAATGTCAGAAATAGCAACAACAAAAAATCGGTGTGGATTTTGTCCAAACCACTTTTATCCGGTATTAGAGCTTCCCAGCAATGGCCCCAGAGCCGTCAACCCAGGAGAAAACGAGTAGAAGACCCCCAAACAGCCAAAGAGCAAAAGTACAAAAATGGGGACTTTGTCATTTTTTCCAAATTTCCCAAATCACTCTGCGCGCGCTCTGCAGCTAGGCCCTAACTCCCCTCTGCCACCATGGATTTGCTTCAAACCTCTTTCAAAGTAAAGTATATATAGCCAGCAGTGCGCCCAGACCCTGAAACACCAAGGATTTCCTGAAAAGCAAATGCAATCAAGATTAGAGTGTCCCAGCAGTGCTCCCAGACCCCGAAACTCACCCACAAACACCAGGAAGCCCCCCCAAACAGGCCCCCGAAAACGCTACATTGAGCAAAATGTCAGAAATAGCAACAACAAAAAATCGGCGTGGATTTTGTCCCAACCACTTCAACCCGGTATTAGACCTTCCCAGGAATGCCCCAAGACCCGCCAACCCACCCGCCAAAAAGCATAACACCCCCAAACAGGCCAAAAGCAACATCTCCTACTTACAATATTTCTCGGCCTTCGGTCCAAACGCGCTGCGTAGCTAGGCCATAAGTCGGGGTTGCCACCACGGATTTCCTGAAAAGCAAATGCAATCAAGATTAGAGTATCCCAGCAGTGCTGACAGACCCCGAAACTCACCCACAAACAGACGGAACCCCCCCTAAGAGCACCTCAAAGGCAAGCAAGTCAGCAAAAACACTAAAAAAATTGCGCCTTGGATTTGGTCCAAACCACTTTTATCCGGTATTAGAGCTTCCCAACAATGGCCCCAGAGCCGTCAACTCACTTGCAAAGAGGTAGAACAACACCCCCACAAGTGCTGAGTCTTTCTTCATTGGCCGTAAACCAGCCCTCTGCTTTGATGGAAATAGGAGTCTGGAGGAGGAAGATAGAGGAGCATGTTCTTCTGAACTTGTGAACCTGAGGAATGCAGACTGCGGCACCTTCAAATCAATTAGCAAACAAGTGAAGACAGTTCTGCTGATGGGCTTGTTTTTGTGATTATCTGATTAAAGTTTCAATTATATTAACTGTGCACAACAAAGAAAGACAGACACACAGGAATAAAAGTGAATAAGGATGAAAAAGAAAGTTATTGATTCGTTGTCTCATTTTCAGGGCTCGGTATCACGGTCCAGGAATAAGAATAAGGCTTCGTCATCATACTCTGCGAATTCAGGCAGGGTGAGCTCAGTGTCACCTGACAGAGTAGAAATTCCAAACGAATGGTGTGGGTAGACTCAACTACCCTCATGTTTATGCGCTCAATTATCAATGAAACCGGTAAGTTTCTTCACAAATTTTCATTTATTCTTAATGATTTTCATCCAATTTCAGGTTAAATGATGAACCAAATTATACAAACAATGTTCTTGTGCGAGCATAATAATATCCTTATGTCGCAATTAAATCATTTCTCTTGCGTTTCTCATCCACCCAATGCATTTTGGGTCAAAAACCAAGACCCTTCGTCAGGGGTCTGTAAACAAAGGATAAAACAGGACCAAATTAGTTGCTCCAACAACTGTTGTGAATTTTAGATAAATAATACCAAGCTACCAATTCCAAAAAATGACAGAACCATTAGCGAAAATTGCTCAAGATGTCTACACCAGTACCGAGTGGCAAATGAAAAAGCGGGATAGTAATGAGTGATGGGAGTCTGGAGCTATCAAAGGTGAATAGCATGCAAAAGATTACCACAAAAGTGTGTTCTAAAAACACCCGGTGCTATCTACACGTTACCGATAAATATGTGAGAACAGAACCCAAAGCTTAAGAGCCCAAAACACTTACAGAGAAACGGCAGGCGCCGTGACTTCGCGCTGGACGCGGTAAACCCGGTGGACGTGTTGCTGTGTAACAAACATTTAAAAAGAGGTCATGTGATCGGAAGATAGTCCAATCGGTGAGCTGTAGAGGAGAATGGTGTGGAAATGGAATAACCCAATCATAAACGAGTATAGAAAAACGAGTGAAACCAACAAAGCTCCGATCATGTGATATGAGTGTATAGGCATCATAATAGGATACAACGGAAGGTGATACAAAAATAAGTATGACCTAGTGCAAAACAATGCTAACATTCAGCATAAACATGTTAAACAATATGACAATGAATCAGGACCAAAATAGGTCATGGACCAATGCTTAGAACCTGAGTGTCCCATTATAGGAAACACGAATGTTCCACACGAACATTCATCCCTGAAGGATGGGCAGAATTAAGTCTCTGATCCAATGAAATTCCTCTCTCAGACTTTGTTTCAATGGATCCGTGTCAGGACTTTCACACATCCAACCAAAGGCTATTCCATTGAACTCAACCACACGAGCACTTGTGACACCACCAACTGCATTTATGCAATAAAATGCCCTTGTGGGAAAGTTTACGTTGGCCAAACTGAACGTAAAATAAAAATACGGATCACAGAACATAAGAGTAATATTCGCCAGCTGAACATGAAATCATCCATAGCAAGCCATTGGAAAGAAGCCAGACATCAGATATCTCAATTAAAATTCATGGTTCTTGAGACTATCCCACAACGCACTGACACGGAGCCATTGAAACAAAGACTGAGAGCGGAATTTCATTGGATCAAGAGACTTAATTCTGCCCATCCTTCAGGGATGAATGATCGTGTGGAACATACGTGTTTCCTATAATGGGACACTCAGGTTCTAAGCATTGGTCCATGACCTATTTTGGTCCTGATTCATTGTCATATTGTTTAACATGTTTATGCTGAATGTTTGCATTGTTTTGCACTAGGTCATACTTATTTTTGTATCACCTTCCGTTGTATCCTATTATGATGCCTATACACTCATATCACATGATCGGAGCTTTGTTGGTTTCACTCGTTTTTCTATACTCGTTTATGATTGGGTTATTCCATTTCCGCACCATTCTCCTCTACAGCTCACCGATTGGACTATCTTCCGATCACATGACCTCTTTTTAAATGTTTGTTGCACAGCAACGCGTCCACCGTGTTTACTGCGTCCAGCGCGAAGTCACGGCGCCTGCCGTTTCTCTGTAAGTGTTTTGGGCTCTTAAGCTTTGGGTTCTGTTCTCACATATTTATCGGTAACGTGTAGATAGCACCGGGTGTTTTTAGAACACACTTTTGTGTTAATCTTTTGCATGCTATTCACCTTTAAGAATAAATGAAAATTTGTGAAGAAACTTACCGGTTTCATTGACAATTGAGCGCATAAACATGAGGGTAGTTGAGTCTACCCACACCATTCGTTTGATGTTTTAAGGCACGGTCAGACTACGTGCGACGTTCATGCGCCACCACGAACTTTTCAAACACATCAGATAAACTGGTTTAATTAAGAGTGCACTGGGATAACACATTTTCTCAGTGATTTAATCAGTCTACCATATCCCAGTTTGCACCGCTCCTCCAAAATGCAACTTGACGACATAGCTCTCCTTACCACCAACAAAGCAGAAACCCTTGGTTATACGGCAGAAGCCGCTAAGGAAATCAATGGGTTAATTCAGGAGACCATCAGGTTTGCTCCACAAAAAAGTACCACAGCTCAACTGCTCAGACAATTTGAATATATGAGTAAGAAGGAAATAAATCAAAGGTTGCACGCAACCACGCTTATCCATTATCACAAGAATCAGAGAATACCACGAGGACTCAGAATAGCTCTGAAACCAATGCTTTGTAAAAACAATAAAAAATTCATTGAAAAATGGTATCAAATTCTTAACAAATGTTCGTTAGATTTGATCTTATTGATTATTGAAGAACTCTCAAAGGCACTGATAGACATAGAAGAAGAGATCAAAACTTTAAAAACTGAAATGAATAAAATTCCTGACTTAGACAAAACCTTAGAAGACATCAACAATAAACTAGAACGTTACGCAAAAGAGGTCAATGAAAGAAAAATACGAAAATATCGACGCGACACGTTAGATTATAAACTCGAAGAGGTATACACGTGGGCTGAGATATATAACCAGAAAAAATGGCAACCCCAACAGTCAACCCAAAAAGCTGCAACAACTTCATCACAAGAAAGCATCGTTTCTGATTCAGAGATTGCTCAAACTAAACCACCTGTAAGCATAACTGATAAGTCTACAAAACCTTCCACCAGTAAAACAAGCCAAAATCAACCGGCTTTTTTAGACATAAGCCCCGGCAGCAAATGCTCCACCACAAGAAGGGGTAAAAGAAACCGAGGAGGAAATAGCAAAAAGGACAAGGAGCCAATTGTCGAAAATAACCTAATCATAAACATTTCTTCAAAACATTTGACTAAGGCACAAACTAATCTTTTGAATAAAGGAACCACCTTCGTACCCACATACAGGTCTAACGCAGCGGAAACTGAAATTGCATTATTTAAATTCTTTAGGAATTTGAAACTAAAGTATTTTTTCAAAGACATTCAAGAACCGCAATCCATTGATACATGGGATAAAGATTTCAGACCTCAAAGTACTTTTTGTGCACCGTTCTCACACAAAACCATCGACGCCTTTGAAAGGTCTGTGACTACTGAATTTCAGAGAATAACTTTCAGCAAACCTAAGAAATCCAACTTGTCACCGAAAGAATGGAACACCCTAAAAAACTTAAGCCGTGAGAAAAATCTAACCTTTCAGAAAGCAGACAAGGGAGGAGCACTTATAGTAATGGATACGTCTTTCTATATTAACAGCGTGAATCTGCACGTCATGAACCAAGACATCTATCTTCCATTAGAGAGTGATCCTACAAAAGAATACCAACAAATACTACAACACATAATAGATCATGCATTATCCATGAACTGGATTAGTCAAAAAACACACGCATTTTTCATGATGAAGTTCCCAAGGAGACCGCAACTATACATGTTGCCTAAAATCCACAAGGATCCGGTTAATCCGCCCTTCAGACCCATTGTCTCCGCTTGTGGGTCCATCTCAGAACCAATTGGCAAATTCATTGACACATTTTTACAGCCCATCGTCCAGAAAAGTGAAACTTACATCAAAGATACCACAACTTTCCTAAACTTACTGAGTACAGTGTCATTAAAAGAAGATTTGATCTACTGGTTATGTACCATTGACGTCACGGCGTTATATACATCCATCCCTCACAATGAGGGTATAGAAGCTCTAGAATGGAGCTTACTCCACAGCGATTTGGAAGAATCTCAAAAAGTGTTGATCCTAGAACTCATGCAATTCGCTTTATACTACAGTTATTTTGAATGGCAAGGACAATTTTTTAATCAATGCAATGGCACATCCATGGGTTTTGGGGGGGCCCCTCATATGCCAATATATTCATGCAGAAATTTGAAATTGATTACATTCTACACAATCCAGATTGGATGGCCGGACTCACAATGTTCAAACGTTACATTGATGATATTTTTTAAATTTGGCAAGGTCCAAAAGAACAATTGGAGTCTAATATTCGCACTCTTAACACCAAAAATGCCCGCATCAAATTTACCCACACTATTGAAAAAGAATCAATTTCATTTTTGGATGTACAAGTGATGGTAAACAACAACATTATCAGCACTAAAGTGTTTAAAAAAGCAACTGATAGAAACACGAGCCTGCTATTTCAAAGCTTTCACCCTGATTCTCTGAAGAAACATCTTCCCATGTCGCAATTTATCAGGTTGAAACGCATCACATCTCACGACACAGATCTTCAGATTGCCCTGAATGAACAAGTAACGAAATATCAAGAGAGAGGATATCCGGAAAACATTTTAACCACAGCCTTGGTAAAAGTAGACAAATTGGATAGGAAAGCATTGTTACAAGAACAAGTCAGAACTGACAGTAAAAAGACAGTGTGCGTGTTGAAATTCTCCACTGAATCAAACAAAATCAAGAGCATTATCAATAAACACTGGCACTTAATACAATCCGAACCTGATCTTAAGGATTTATACAGTGACAAGGTTACATTCGCTTTCCAAAGGTCTAAGAATTTAAAATAACTTCTTAAAACACGCAAGAAAGACAATGCAAACTGGAAAGGAATGCTCAAATGCTCTAATTGCATTCATTGCAACAACGTAATGACAGGAAGAACTTTCACACATCCAACCAAAGGCTATTCCATTGAACTCAACCACACAAGCACTTGTGACACCACCAACTGCATTTATGCAATAAAATGCCCTTGTGGGAAAGTTTACGTTGGCCAAACTGAACGTAAAATAAAAATACGGATCACAGAACATAAGAGTAATATTCGCCAGCTGAACATGAAATCATCCATAGCAAGCCATTGGAAAGAAGCCAGACATCAGATATCTCAATTAAAATTCATGGTTCTTGAGACTATCCCACAATGCCCTGACACGGATCCATTGAAACAAAGACTGAGAGCGGAATTTCATTGGATCAAGAGACTTAATTCTGCCCATCCTTCAGGATGAATGATCGTGTAGAACATTCGTGTTTCCTATAATGGGACAGTCAGGTTCTAAGCATTGGTCCATGACCTATTTTGGTCCTGATTCATTGTCATATTGTTTAGCATGTTTATGCTGAATGTTTGCATTGTTTTGCACTAGGTCATACTTATTTTTATATCACCTTCCGTTGTATCCTATTATGATGCCTATACACTCATATCACATGATCGGAGCTTTGTTGGTTTCACTCGTTTTTCTATACTCGTTTATGATTGGGTTATTCCATTTCCGCACCATTCTCCTCTACAGCTCACCGATTGGACTATCTTCCGATCACATGACCTCTTTTTAAATGTTTGTTGCACAGCAACGCGTCCACCGGGTTTACCGCGTCCAGCGCGAAGTCACGGCGCCTGCCGTTTCTCTGTAAGTGTTTTGGGCTCTTGAGCTTTGAGTTCTGTTCTCACATATTTATCGGTAACGTGTAGATAGCACCGGGTGTTTTTAGAACACACTTTTGTGTTAATCTTTTGCATGCTATTCACCTTTGATAGCTCCAGACTCCCATCACTCATTACTATCCCGCTTTTTCATTTGCCACTCGGTACTGGTGTAGACATCTTGAGCAATTTTCGCTAATGGTTCTGTCATTTTTTGGAATTGGTAGCTTGGTATTATTTATCGAAAATTCACAACAGTTGTTGGAGCAACTAATTTGGTCCTGTTTTATCCTTTGTTTACAGACCCCTGACGAAGGGTCTTGGTTTTTGACCCGAAATGCATTGGGTGGATGAGAAACGCAAGAGAAATGATTTAATTGCGACATAAGGATATTATTATGCTCGCACAAGAACATTGTTTGTATAATTTGGTTCATCATTTAACCTGAAATTGGATGAAAATCATTAAGAATAAATGAAAATTTGTGAAGAAACTTACCGGTTTCATTGACAATTGAGCGCATAAACATGAGGGTAGTTGAGTCTACCCACACCATTCGTTTGATGTTTTAAGGCACGGTCAGACTACGTGCGACGTTCATGCGCCACCACGAACTTTTCAAACACATCAGATAAACTGGTTTAATTAAGAGTGCACAGGGATAACACATTTTCTCAGAGTAGAAATTCCCTCATCTATGTTGCTGGCCACCTCTTCTTCATCCGGCGCGCTTTCTCGTACTCTAAAATCTGGTGGTATGAGGTGCTGATTCATCTTGATCATTGTTAACCTCTCCACATTTTTGGGCGAGAGGCGGCTCCGTTTGGAAGTTACAATGCCACCAGCAGCACTGAAAACACGTTCAGAAGACACGCTTGCGAGTGGGCAAGACAAGTAGTTTAAAGCCAAGTTGGTGAGCTGTGGCCACAATTCTTTTTTCCCATGCCAATACGCCAATGGGTCAGCATTAACATAGACCTCTGTTGAGTCATTCAGATAGTCCTTCACCATCGACTCAAGGTCCTCATCCAAGGTTCCTCCACTTTGCTTAGCTGTTGCTGTGCCTCTGACCTTTTGAGAACCAAACCCAAGCCGAGCTAGCCAATCCTTTTCAGCCTCCAATGTTTCTGTTGTGTCTGGTGCAGATGATCCAGTTGCCGGTGTCTTTAACGGCTGAGAGGTCACTTGTGCCACAGCCACAGGTGCAGAAGTGGATTGTTTTGACTGGGGATGGCCTGCTGATGCTGATGTACTGCCATTTCCTTCAATTTTCTGCCGTTCTCTTTCAAACCTCTTGGCTGACAAGGCTAGCCAACGTTTGTACTTTGGAACATGTTCATCATCAAAAGGAAAGAATGCTTGGCCTGCCAGCGCCTTTTTGTAGCGTGGATCCAGAATAGTAGCACAAATGTAATGCTGTTCTGAGTGGATCATTTTAAGACGTTCATCACCTTGTAGGAGCTCTAATAATTTCTCAGCCAGAACAAAAGAGTCTAGGTTTTTTACATCTTTTTCAAACACAGAACACACCTCCTTCAGTTGGTGCTCCAGCATGTACAACAATGGGATAGCTTTTCCCAAATTACAGTCCTCCTTGCTGACTGCACGCGTGAAGAACTCAAAAGGACGAAGCATGCGTGTCAGGCTTTGAACTATGTTCCATTGCGCCGCACCCATCCTCAGGTCCTCCTGAGCTGTACCCTCTGTTAAGAAATATTGATCGAGTACCGTATACTGCTCATACAGATGCTCAAGCATGTAGAAGGTTGAGTTCCAAC
Source organism: Lissotriton vulgaris (assembly GCF_964263255.1). Classification (NCBI taxonomy): domain Eukaryota; kingdom Metazoa; phylum Chordata; class Amphibia; order Caudata; family Salamandridae; genus Lissotriton; species Lissotriton vulgaris. Next base: position 11,292,583 of record NC_141697.1, read on the forward strand.
GTGTTACCACCTCCTGGATGAGTGCTTTCACTGGCATTTGACGTTGATATAGCAGGCTCCTCAGCTGCTTCCGGGCCTTAAAAGAATGGCTGAAATGGTTGCACATTTTTCGGCAGGTGTCCAATACTCTGTACGCTGCACTGTCTTTATTACCCAAGAATTTTTGGACAACCAGGTTTATACAGTGCGCCAAACACGGCACTCTGAAACACTCACCCAGCCTCATGGCCTTAACTATATTGGCGCCATTGTCCGTGGAAACATAACCAACCTGGCGTTTGTTTGGGGACAGCCACTTAAGGACCTTTGTGTTAAAGACATCCAAAATGTTTTCTGTTGTGTGACGTTTCTCCAAACCAAACATGGCTAGTGTTGCATGTTTCCGAGCAGATTTAAAAACAATGTCCGCTTCAACACCTGCGTTTAGCTTTGCTTTAGCCCCTGAAAAAGAGACCCAGTGTGCAGTGATGCACATGTAATCAGCGCCTGCGCCACTGGTCCACATGTCTGTTGTCAGATGTATAGTGTGAACAGCACTCTTCTGCAAAGCAGCCCCAATCACCTTCAGAACATCTTCATGTAGTGCTGGAACCGCAACTCGGGCAAAATAGAACCGGCTAGGAACCTTCCATTTAGGGCAGAGCGCTGCCACTAATTCTAGAAAACAAGTCCCCTTCTACAAAAGAAAAAGGGAGAAGGTCCAGATCTAGCATTTTAACCAGCTTAGTGTTATACAGACGCGTCAGTGGGTGGTTGCCTTCATATTGCGCTTCTGTAAACAACATCTTTTTAATGTTGCCCTGGACCAAGGATTTACGGGATGATGATGATATCTTCGACCCAGTTACGCTCGCTGATGAACTTTTTCGCATTGATGTCTCACTCTCTCCCACACTCTTAGTGTGGCTCACATGGGGTGTGCTGCTGACAGGGGTACTGGGTGTAAGTGAAGTGTTTGAATCGTCTTCTTCCTCCTCGTCATCATCAGATGAAAAATCAACGTTTTCATTACGTGCAATTCGGGCTTCCTTGACCGCCTCTAGGTGCGCAAACCATTGGACAGGGTGCGCTCTCCTAAGATGACCTCTCTGGCCTCCGGTACCATAGTTGGTACCAAACTTACCACGACTAACTCGAAGCTTACACATGCTATAAATGGCTACGTTTTCCTTTTTGGGGCAAACACTAAAGAAGTCCCAAACTGGAGACTTGAAATGTCTTTGGGGCCGGAGGAGGCGGCGATACTGGTGGTGGTGGTCCTGCTGCTAATGCCAGATGAAGTGGAGGATGTGGATTGCCGAACTTCAGTACGTTTTGCACTTTCACCACCACTAATTGAGGTCGAGGTGGATGACGGTCCCACTCCCTTCTTGCGAGGAAGAAATATGGAAGCGGTAGGTGTTGGTGTACTAGTTAACTCCAAATCCAATGATTGTTGTGTTTCCATTGACTCCTTGTCGACATCATCATCACGCTCAGCAGCTTCTCGGGATAGGGTCAAAATGTCTCTTTGCTGCATGCCCGCTGGGGCTGCAGTCACCATTATGATGACTGGATCGTCGTCGTGAAGGGCTTCATCAGCAGCAGTATGCGTCACTTCTTGTTGAGCCTCATCACACTCCATAGGTATGAGTTTTTCGACGACCTTCCTTTTACGCTTAGGTATCTTTGTCAGATCATGGTGTGCCTCACTCTTAGACGGCAGTGGTGGTTCCCAACTTTGATCCGTATCATCAGAAGGAGGTGGGCTTGAAGAAGATGTAGACACCATCCTTGATCTTTTCCTTGCTAGGGATGTAGAAGACAATGAATGATCAGGAGTGGCTTCCTCAAATGATACCTCGGCTTGAATGTCGATTACCTGATTTGCCCCTACTTCGGGAGGAACAACTATTGTGGGCACTTGTGCCCCTCCATGCACCTCTGCTTGCGCATCTCCTTGTGCTGCCTCTCCTTCCACATGTACTTGGGCTTGTACTTGCACATGGTGTTGTTTTTGCGGCTGTGGTTGTTCAACACTTGTCAGATGACTTACAACAAGCTGTGTTGATTCAGGGACATTGCTGCTACTTTCTTGCGATGAGCCAACATCACTGGTCGATGGTGATTGGAGAAGTACACTGACTGCCTCTGAAGCACTCAAGGGCTTTGACTTAAGTTGGCGTGGTGGTGGAGGCACTGAACCCAATGGAGCGGGGATGCTGCTCCCAGCTTGGTCCCCAGCAGATCCTGCTGCTGCAGGCGTACTTTTTTTTTTGCTCCCAAAAAACGTGGCGGTTGGCCACCAGCCTCCTTGGTAACTTGCTTCTTCTGCTCCTTACTAGCAACTTTCTTGCTAGAGGAGCTACGGAGACCTTTTTTTGGAGCCATCTTCTTCAGAGCAGGTCAGACAGCAGGCCGCAGTTGCATGAATTGTAGAGTTGTCTGAGGCCAGACGTGACGTCGCGTGACGTTATGCTGCACACACACACTGCTGCAGGACTTCTTCCTGGCACTGGTGGTTCTCTTGAGTCTTGTGTACCTAAAAACAATGGAAGACAGAGGAACATCAGTTCAGTTATACACCCCAAAAAAATAAAAAATAAAACAGAAAAATCAGCACAATCCCATTCCATCCATGCCCTCTATGATGTTTAAGTTCAAGACACCCCACAAAAAGACTAGGCCCATGCTACACTCAATACCCCTGGTGAAAAGGCCACAAGTACAGCCCCCAAAAACGAAAATCACTGAAAAATCAGCACAATCCCATTCTATCCATGCCCTCCATGATGTTTAAATTCAAGACAACCCACAGAAAGACTAGGCCCATGCAAGACTCACTACCCCTGGGCATAAAGGTTGAAAAGTAGGCAAAATGGTTGCAGGCCTAACAACAATGCCTGCATTCAAAATGGCCACTTGCCTCCCAGCACATGGCCAGGGCCTGTAGCAGCACTCAAAATGGCCCCCAGCCACATGGCCTGTCCCTCCCCATGAACACCCCCAAAAATCGAAAAACACTGAAAAATCAGCACAATCCCATTCCATCCATTGTGCTGAGTGGTCGCTCCCCAGTGTCTCTGGCGACAACTGGTATCGTTGTGCTGCGCTCTGATTTAAAACTGCCTCGTAATTAATTGCCTGCAGTCTGCCTTGGTTGCCGCTTCGCTTTGTTTGCGTTTAATATTGCCACCGTAACTTTCACTTTTAAAGCGCGATATCCCCCGGCGCTTTGCTTTGCTCACCCCTCCGCTGCCATTTTGTTTGTTTTTGTTGTTGTGCTCTGTATAGAAAGCCGTCCTCTTTAGCCCGCCCCGCCTCCCAGCTGAGCCGCCCTGCCACTGACTACATACAGCGCTCCCATACCTGGAAGCGCTGTATCTCTCTCTTCGCTATTGTGCTGAGTGGTCGCTCCCCAGTGTCTCTGGCGACAACTGGTATCGTTGTGCTGCGCTCTGATTTAAAACTGCCTCGTAATTAATTGCCTGCAGTCTGCCTTGGTTGCCGCTTCGCATTGTTTGCGTTTAATATTGCCACCGTAACTTTCACTTTTAAAGCGTGATATCCCCCGGCGCTCTGCTTTGCTCACCCCTCCGCTGCCATTTTGTTTGTTTTTGTTGTTGTGCTCTGTATAGAAAGCCGTCCTCTTTAGCCCGCCCCGCCTCCCAGCTGAGCTGCCCTCGCCCCTCCCCCTCCACTATCCATATATGACAGATGCTCTTTCGTGCAGCGTTCACGCGCAGCGGTCGCGCCCCATTCGCGCCGAAGGTGCGCCAAAGGTAAACCCGTCTACGCCCGTCCGCGCCTGGACCGCGCCCAGCGCCAGCCCCTCTGGTCCTCATAATGCCCACCCTCCCCGCATTACTTACAATGCCACCACCCTCCTAGCCCTTAACCCCGGCCGTTCCCCCAACTGCGTCCAAGCCGCTCCTGGACACACCCACGGACCCTTCTCATGCAACTCCTGCAAGTTCAACGGCACCAAGAACAATTCCTCTTCTACGAACACACAACAGATATCCGTCCCCAACCACCTACAATGCATCCTGCTCAACACGCGCTCGGTCCACAGGCACGCCATCGACCTCTGGAATCTACTAGACACCATCTCTCCGGACGTCGCCTTCCTAACAGAAACATGGATGAACGCCACATCAGCCCCAGACATCACCATTGCCATCCCGGAAGGCTATAAGATCACTCGCAAGGACCGTACCGACCATACAGGAGGAGGCATCGCTATCGTCCATAAGAAATACATCCGCATCTCGACCAGCTCTGACGTCAATCTCGCCAACACTGAACACCTTCACTTCCAGATCCACATCGACCCCAAGACCACACTCAGAGGCACACTCCTCTACAGGCCACCAGGACCCCGCGCACAATTTAGTGAAGACATCACAGACTTCATCACACCACACGCGCTCCCCTCCGAGGATTACATCCTTTTAGGAGACCTCAAGTTTCACCTCGAAAATAACAGCGACCGTAACACCACCACCCTTTTGGACAACCTCGCCAACCTCGGACTTAAACAACTTGTCACTACCCCCACCCACATCGCAGGTCACACACTCGACCCCATCTTCACCTCCAGCAAACATGTCTCCTTCAACCACACAAAACAAGAGAGAAGGGGGGAGAAGGAGGGTAAATAAACCTAGGTCGGCCTCCAGTCTATATCAGAAAAAAAGGAACTCCTGTAAGGGGTTCAGAGACCTAGTTTATGTGTATGGTAACTGCTAATTTTAACAGTGTTTGCCAAAAAAGAGAAAGAAAAATTTATTTCTATAGTCCCCTCACTCACCGGGGTTTCCCCACGGTGACATGCTTCATCATTGGGGCTTCCCAATTCTCTACGAAAAGGGGCGTGCTGCGACTAGGCGGACTACGCAGGAGCACTGTTATAGTGACGGGCTATGTGTGGTGCAAGGTGTGGTGATGGTGGAGTGGGTGTGTGATTTAAAAATACCGCGCTAGTGGGCCTCAACAATTTATTCTGCTCCTAGTTTGGTATATTAAAAAGGGGTAACACTGTTATCTGGCCTTAAGTTAGGGCTAGATCAGTGTTCAGTGGTCGACATGTTTCAAGCTCCCCCAAGCTTTTCATCAGGACCATACAGGGTCCAGCTCTGTATATTCCACTCCTATATTTAATTAAATAAATGAATTTGTCTCAATATATAGTCTTTACGCTGCTAATTAATAAACATGCGTATTGCATACATACGATTTAGTATCTTATTGTTGCATCTGTAAAAGAAATTGACACTTGGTTAGTGGCAAAGCATCCCCCTTCAAGATCAAGGGGATCACACATGTAGCTCTTATATGTCTAAGGCGTGAGTGTGCCTTTTGCACCATACCGGTGCGTGCAGACTCTCAAGTCAGTGCAGAAATCCAACTGAAGTGAATAGAGTGTTAGGTGAATTCACACACATACATAACAGAAGACTTAATGTGACTATAGACATTACACACTACGTATATATACATAAATATACACATAACAATCTTTACATGGCAAAAGGGCATAGTTACATGTAAAGGTGCTAATTTGCACTTCATTGTCTCAGGCGAGGGCAGGATCACCTCATGGAAACATTGCTGTGGGGTTTTTAAGGTCATGATTAAATCAGAGATGTTTCAGAGATTAGCGTTTTTCTCAGAGAATTCGTATTTATCAAATGAGAGGTCTAATCTCCCATGCGATATGTCAGAACTAATTTCAGAAATTTTTCTTTCTCATTTTTGACAAACACTGTTAAAATTAGCAGTTACCATACACATAAACTAGGTCTCTGAACCCCTTACAGGAGTTCCTTTTTTTCCTTCAACCACACCACAGCTCTCCTTTGGACTGACCACAGCTGCGTTCACTTCACCTACAACAAGTCCACATCCAACATCCACCCCCAACCCACTCTGCGAAGAAACTGGAACAAAATCACCATCGACCAGATCTCCTCATCGCTTCTTCAAAACCCCCCCGCCCACTCCTCAAACCCCGATCAAGCAGCCACTAACCTCACCCAATGGTTATCCAACAGCGCCGACATCCTAGCACCAATGAAAAAACGACAAATCAAACTAGGCAGCAAGAAGGCCTCCTGGTTCAACGATGACCTTAAGAAATCCAAGAAACTCTGTCGCTCCCTTGAGAAGGCCTGGAAAAAAGACCCAAACACCAGCACTAAGGACGCCTTCAAAAACGCCACTCGCATACACCACCAACTGATCCGGAATGCCAAGAAAGCCGCTTTCAAGGACCGACTAGACAGCAACGCCCACAACAGCAAAGAATTATTCATCGTCAAGGAATTTACCAACCCCTCAGCCAACTCCAACGACATCACCCCCTCTCAAGCCCTCTGCGACTCCCTAGCCTCATTCTTCCACAACAAAATTGCAGACATCCACAACAGCTTCGACAACCGACCCGAAGACCAACCCACCCAACCCTCTGCAGGACCCCCACCCCACTTGAACACCCTCAATGACTGGAACCCAATCTCCACCGAGGACACCATCCGTCTGATGAACTCTATCCACTCAGGATCCCCCACAGACCCATGCCCTCACCACATCTTCAACAAAGCAGATTCCATTATAGCACCGCACCTCCGAGACGTCATCAACTGCTCCTTCAACTCCGCCACCTTCCCGGAAAGTTGGAAACATGCCGAACTCAGCGCCCTTCTGAAGAAACCCACAGCTGACCCCAGCGAACTCAAAAACTACTGCCCGATCTCACTCCTTCCATTCCCGGCCAAAGTCATCGAGAAAGCGGTCAACAACCAGCTCGCCGCCTTCCTCAAAACCAACAAATCCCTCGACTCCTCACAGTCCGGCTTCCAAGCCAAACATAGCACTGAGACCGCCCTCATCGCAGCAACAGACGACATTCGAACCCTACTGGACAATGGAGACACAGTCGCCCTCATCCTCCTCGACCTCTCCGCAGCCTTCGACACAGTCTGCCATAGCACCCTTTTACAGCGCCTCAGAAACGTCGGAATCCAAGGAAAAGCACTGGAATGGATCACCTCGTTCCTCACCGGAAGAACCCAGAGAGTCCGCCTTCCACCATTCAAATCAGAGGCCACTGAGGTCATCTGCGGCGTACCACAAGGATCTTCACTCAGCCCCACCCTCTTCAACGTATACATGAGCCCCCTCGCGGCCATCGCACGCCAACACAACCTCAACATCATCTCCTACGCTGATGACACTCAACTGATCCTATCACTCACCAAAGACCCTAACACTGCCAAAACCAACCTGCATGAAGGAATGAAAGAAGTAGCCGAATGGATGAAGCACAGCCGTCTGAAACTGAACTCAGAGAAAACAGAAGTCCTCATCCTAGGCACCTCCCCCTCTGCCTGGGATGACTCTTGGTGGCCAGAGGCCCTTGGAAAAGCACCCATCCCGACGGACCACGCACAGAACCTGGGAGTCATCCTAGATTCCTCACTCTCGATGAACAGACAAGTCAACGCCGTTTCTTTATCTTGCTTCAACATTCTTCGCATGCTCAAAAAAACATTTCGCTGGATCCCCACCGGAACTAGAAAAACGGTCACCCACACACTGGTCACGAGCCGCCTGGACTACGGAAACACCCTCTACGCCGGTACCACCGCAAAACTCCAGAAAAAACTCCAACGCATCCAGAACGCTTCAGCCAGGCTCATATTAGACATCCCACGTAAAGAACACATCTCTGGTCACCTGAAAAACCTCCACTGGCTCCCCGTCAATAAGAGGATCACTTTCCGCCTCCTTACCCACGCACACAAAGCACTCTACAAAATCGGACCAGAATGCCTCAACACACGACTGTCCTTCTACACCCCCTCCCGCCAACTACGATCCTCCAACCAAGCCCTCGCCACTGTACCTCGCATCAATAAAACCACCATGGGAGGTAGATCCTTCTCCTACCTGGCGGCTAAAACCTGGAACTCACTTCCAACTCACCTCCGCCTTACTCAGAACCACCTAGCATTCAGAAAGCAGCTTAAAACGTGGATATTCGACGAGTAATTCCCCACTCTTCTTCAAGCGCCTTGAGACCCTCTGGGTATGTAGCGCGCTATATAAATCTATTGACTTGACTTGACTTGACTAAGTTCAAGACACCCCACAAAAAGACTAGGCCCATGCTAGACTCAATACCCCTGGTGAAAAGGCCACAAGTACAGCCCCCAAAAACGAAAATCACTGAAAAATCAGCACAATCCCATTCCATCCATGCCCTCCATGATGACCTATATACTAGCATACAATTTCACTTCTGAAACATAACTATCTGCTTCCAAATATTCTCCATAGAGCAAACAAGTCTCTATCTTAATTAAATAAATCATTTCTTACCTTTACAAATGCTTTGGAAGATTGAAAACAGTGTCAGACACACACACCAATTTTTCTTTAGCAGAGCAAAAGGTGTGCACTCAATACACTGAAACCAAGACTGGCAGAGAAAATCTCTAACTTTGTACACATATGCCTTAATTCAACCAATCAAAAGTCTTCCCTCACTATTTTCAAACCAACACCCTTCCCCCTCTCAGATCTTTCTATCTGTTACCATAGCAACTCCCTCCTAACTGAACTCTCAGGTTCAAAAGTTTATTGTACAATGTTGCAAATTAACTCAGCAAGTATGTTTGACCTCTCAATACACCAGCTTATCCAGGGTATTATTGCTTTTAGTGACTGCTTTTTTAACCATTCAAATTGCTTCTTTCACACAACACAACCATGCACCCTAACTTTCAGTTTTCAACTATCTGAATCCACCAATCATTGCTTGTGATTCAAGAGCAGTGAAACTCCACAATTATTTTTTTGTAAGCTCCTACTGTTCCAAATGCCATTTCGTTCCCACACTTCATCTGACTGCACCAGAACCTTCTCACATCATGTATTGTGTATGGATTATTGGACATAGCTACATCCACTGGGCTCAAAGGTATGCAGCAAGCAGAAATTATCACAACCTTGATTTATCAAATCTGGAAATCAAGTGGATTGGCCAGATAGGATTGAGATGTCATCAATTGATACCATTGGTGAAAACCTTTTTGCATCTGCCAAGCCCTGACCTCTTAATAGTGCACTGTGGAGGAAATGATTTGGGCACTATGACTGGGGTTGGTCTGGAAATGCTCTTAAAGGACACCTTTGATCAATTGATGACACTTTTTCCACAAACTGCCTTGGTATAATCAAATATATGCCAAAGACAGAAATGGAACCGGTCCAACCAATTTTGTCCACAATTTGAGAAAGCACGGAAACATGTGAATAAATCTGTTTCTGCTTACATGAGAGACTGTGGAATGGGTTCAATATACAATAACAACTTACGTTACAACATGCAAGACATCTACAGAGGAGATGGTGTGCACTTCTCAGATGAGGGAAATAGAATATTCCTCCTGAATTTAAGACTGTGCATTGAAACGTACTTGTAGGTACCTAACTCAACCACAGAACCCAAAAGCTCTTTTCAGAGCTACCCTACCTCTGATTATTCAAAACGTTTATCTTTTTCTAACTTTTTTCACCAAAGTACGCTTCCCGGTACACTTACCAGTGCGCGTACCGGGCGCTTCCCCCGCGGAAAATTAAAGATTTTTTTTTTTTACCTTTATGAGCCTCCTAAGCCCCCCTCAGAAAACCTAGAGGGTCAAGAAGTCTCTACCGTGCCCCCTTCTAGCCATACCGAACATTGTTTGCCCTCCATCTTGTTTCTCGATTGTACCGAAACACAAAATGGAGGACTCCCGTTACGCTGCGCGTCCCGGAGCGCGCACCGGTAAGCGCTCCATAAAAAAAGGTGGGAAAGTAATTTTCAGAAAAACCACTGGAGACACTTTCATCAAATATAGAATAGGCCCTACTACATAGCAGTCCCTACCATTTGCCCAAATTTGGTGGAATTCCATTGAGACATTTAGGCTACAGGTCTGTCTAAATATCCTGAGGTAAATTACATGACAAAAACACATATGAAATGTTAGAAATTACAACCAATTAAAAAGTTTCTTTCATTTTCTACGATTATTTCCTGACATTTGATTGGTTATGTACAAGAATATATATAAAAGAAGAGAGGGAAACACAGCCATTTTGACTACTGCTTCCTGAAGTACATTTGAAAAGAAATAACACTGACAACTTCAACTGATTTCTCAAAGGTAAGTTGTTATTTTGGAAAGTGAAGTATGTTGTGCAGTTTAAGTTAATTTCAGAAAAAATATTCTGTTAGTTATATACTATCCCTCTGTAATAGTTATAGATTGAGATAGACTTCTCTGTAATAGTTATGGATTGAGTTGGGGAGACCGCACCTTACCTGTGAAAGAAGGGCAGCAGACGCTGACACCGCCGATACCGCCACACAGGGAGCAAGCCGCCACCGCCAGGAGTCATCTGGGCATTGCACTCCGCGCCGCCGCTCCGGGAACCACAACACCCGGCAGGCCTCGCGGCGGCGCGTAGAGAGACGCGCACGGAGAGCGCGAGCACACACAAAAGGCGGGCAGACACCGGCAAGCGGGGGAGACCGCACCTTACCTGTGAAAGAAGGGCAGCAGACGCTGACACCGCTGATACCGCCACACAGGGAGCAAGCCGCCACCGCCAGGAGTCATCTGGGCATTGCACTCCGCGCCGCCGCTCCGGGAACCACAACACCCGGCAGGCCTCGCGGCGGCGCGTAGAGAGACGCGCACGGAGAGCGCGAGCACACACAAAAGGCGGGCAGACACCGGCAAGCGGGGGAGACCGCACCTTACCTGTGAAAGAAGGGCAGCAGACGCTGACACCGCCGATACCGCCACACAGGGAGCAAGCCGCCACCGCCAGGAGTCATCTGGGCATTGCACTCCGCGCCGCCGCTCCGGGAACCACAACACCCGGCAGGCCTCGCGGCGGCGCATAGAGAGACGCGCACGGAGAGCGCGAGCACACACAAAAGGCGGGCAGACACCGGCAAGCGGGGGAGACCGCACCTTACCTGTGAAAGAAGGGCAGCAGACGCTGACACCGCCGATACCGCCACACAGGGAGCAAGCCGCCACCGCCAGGAGTCATCTGGGCATTGCACTCCGCGCCGCCGCTCCGGGAACCACAACACCCGGCAGGCCTCGCGGCGGTGCGTAGAGAGACGCGCACGGAGAGCGCGAGCACACACAAAAGGCGGGCAGATACCCGCGTCGCGGGACGCGAGCGGGACGCCCGGGGCGAAGCCCGGGCAAAGGGCGGGCCCTCTACGGCCCTCATCGGCACGAAGAGGCAGGAGCAGGGCCAAGAACGCTGGTCAATTTTAACTAAGTAAGTGCTGTCACCCTATTACTTCTGTATCAGGCGGGATCATCATATTGTTTGACACCCCAAAGACTGCCTTTACTGATACAATTATGACTAAACCCAAAGCATCCTCCGCTCCAATTAATACAATTGAAAACTACATGGTACAGAAAGTTGCCAAAATCAACCAAGATAGGAGGTCCTCATTGGGCCTTAGCTATTCTCCGGACATGCTTATTGGCAATACACCTCCACCAGTCTCAATTCTTGATATTAGCAATGAGGTCTTTCAAATACCCGATACCAACTCATTGACCCAACTTTTAGTTGAAATTAATGAAACAACCCCCGACTGCACCATAGACGTTGAAAGTAATACCCCAGAGGAGGAAGCCCCTACACCGGTGCCAGCCCCCAGAATAACGAAAAACAAGGGTAAAAATATACCTAAAAGGGGCGGACTTAGATCGGGGAAAAAATGTCTTGAGGCTCCCTCAGAGGATAAACATGGTGACGAAAGCGAGAATAAAGGGGGAGGTGGAATCCACTTAGACGAAGACCAATTCAAAAAGCTACTGAATGCTATAGATAACAAAATCAAAGTGATCACCAAACCACTTCTAAGCAAAATTGATTCGCTCACAGCAGAGGTCACCAGATTGGGGTCGCTTCTGCAAAAAATTATAATAGAAACTCCTAGGCCAGCCCATACAAATTTGACAATGGTAGACCCAAAAAACACTAAAGCCCTAGTCTGCCCAGATAGTGCCGCAAGCACTTCTCAAAACACCACGCACCAACCTGGTCAAGGGGGAGAAGGGATAGGAACTATAAATTCAGCCCTGAGGGTTGAGGACCCAGCAGGACCTGCTACCAGAAATACCAACGAGATAGAGAATTTGGATAGGGGTCCTGTAGAACTAATAGTAGAAGCTTCCCCATTAATTCTGGTTCTAGCAAATGTTCCTCAATTAGAACCAGGTCAAGAGGAGAATATCCCCTCATTGATAAATAAATCACTCCATTGGCTATCCAAGAATATGGCTTTTAAGCCAGGAGGCAGGGACCAACTGGCACAAGAAATAGTAAAAGCTAGAAGGGTCGAATGGATCGGAGGTGGCTGTAAAAAGTTTAGGGGGGACTGCGTGGTGTTGCACCTCTCAGATCCCGAAGCCCTACCAAACATTCTAGCTAATATATACCCCCCTCAGCGAAGATCAACAGAAATTGTGCCACTAACGTTGGACTTCTTTTATACAAAAAGGGGAAATGCCATAAACCCAACGTTGCTAAAAACTAAATGGAACACCATTACTAGAAAATCAAAATACCCACCAAACAAAAGTAACTGGGGAATTACGTTAGAAAACAGGTTCTCTGCCATATCTGGATTAAACCAATGTGATTGACTGGATAGCCAGGAGAGTGCAGGGCATCTAAAGACTATAGAGGTTCACCATGGGAACCCTAGTCTTACTATGGTAGAAGAAATAGGCCGTAGGACACCCGACCCTAGAGGATGTACCACTGAATCAGTGGAGAACAGCTTATCAGCTGCTCAACCAGGTATTACATTGATTGAAGTAAGGTCCCTATCTGATGAACCTTCCCCTAACCTGACTACTCCCTTAAATAAGAGGAGTATGGAAAGAGGAAGCCCCATCAAGATTATCTCTTGGAATATTGCAGGTATCCAAAATAAAACTGAGACCCCGGAATGGTGCGACTTTATAGATTCTTATGACATTGTACTGTTACAAGAGACATGGTCAGTGTCTCCAGTATTTCGCCAGGGATTTTTGAATTTTTACGTGCCCGCGAAGAAGAATCTAAGGGGACGCCCCTCAGGGGGCTTAACCATTTGGTTACGCCAAACTCTGCAATGTACTACTAAGCAAAATCTTATTCCAAACAGTGACCTACTTTCTATCCTGCTTACTTGCAACGATGGTTGCAAGCTGGCAATATACAACATCTATGCTAGGGGGACTCTAGGGGGTATACCCTCAGATATAATAGCTGCTCTAGATGCGGACCTAGAGAAGTTATCTACTCAGTATAATATAGTAGTAGGAGGAGACCTAAATACAACTTTTGAACCTCTAGGCTGTGAGGACAATGATCTGACCTACGAAGAAGACACGAAATGGGGAATTCCTCAGTTGGACATTCCAGTGGTTAAAAAATGGTCACAAGTAGCTATTCAGGTGAAAAGTTTATGCCTATCCAGAGGATTGAGGGCAGTAAATGGCCGTACTCCCTCTGATCCTCAGGGCAGACATACCTTTGATAATCTTAGATCAAGCAGCAGAATTGATTATATTCTGATAGATATTAGAGCCTGGAACAAAGTGATCGATATGCAGGTCATATCCAGGTTGGAGAGTGATCACAACCCTCTGTCCTTAACATTTAATCTTGAACAAAAAATCATGACTGAAAATTTAGCTAGGAACCTTATGACCTCAGACGTTGTCTTAACAAACGACGTCCGTCATGTTAGATGGGCAACTTTTGTGGCCAATGCAGAGGATAGGCAGGTCCTCGAGGGGCTAGTTATTGATGAAGTCGCCAGATTGCAGGTTTTAATGAATGAGGGAAATTTTAGAAGGGTAATTGAAGAGTCACAGCCAAAGTTTTTTGCCAACCATCAGAAATTGTTCTTGAAAGCTGGCAAGAAGAAGAAGGGAAATGGACAACCTATAAAAAAGGGCTGGTACGACCAATCATGTAGAGTAGCAAGGCAAAACCTTAGTAATGCACTTAGGTCTAAAACGGGAGTTTTGAAAGCCAGAGATGAATATAGAAAAACTCAGGTAAAGGCAAAAAAGCAATGGGATGAGAATCTCTGGTTAGAACTGAAGAAGGCTTGTGCTGACAAACATCAGAAAGAGTTTTGGGCCATACTAAAATGGGGTTCAGGGGGTGTAGCGGAATGCCCAAAAAATCATGTCCCGAAAGAGTCTTGGGTTGACTTCTTCAAACCCCAATACGCTGACAGCATAGGACAACAGGTAGTTCTTCCCCTAGAAAGGGTCTTCTATGCCAATGGACCATTTACACTAAAAGATGCACATGAGGCAATGGATGGAGTGACCAGAGGCAGGGCACCAGGCATTGATGGGATACCGGCTGACGTTTTCCTATTAGACAGAGATAGCTGGTGCAAATATTTCGTATGGCTTGGGAATGCTATCGCACAGGGGGCGAAGATTCCCTCAACGTGGAAAGGAGCAGAAATTATTCCTGTTTACAAAAAAGGAGATAAGGCTCTAGCAAGCAACTACAGGCCAATCAGCCTTATCGACTGCGCCCAAAAATTGATGGGTAGGCTGGTTCAAAAGAAGTTACAAGCCTGGATAGTTGACAAGGACATTCTTTCGCCTTATCAAGCTGGATTTCGCCCTTTAACCAGCTCTGTTGACCAAGTGTTTCACTTTTTAACTATATATTGGAAGAACGTCACCCTGCTAAATGGTCCCCTGCTCGCTGTTTTTGTCGACTTGAAGGCCGCATTTGATTTAGTTCCCCGTCAAAAACTCTGGGATTTTCTAAGGGATCTAGGAATTAGCCCGGAACTACTAACTTTGCTTGTAAGACTCCACGAGAACAACTACGCCCGGATAAGGTGGGGAACCCAGGGGGAGGTCACGGAAACCTTTCCTGTGGAGAGAGGAGTAAGGCAGGGCTGTGTCCTGGCTCCCACGCTATTCTCCCTCTACATAAACTGCATCGTGGATTTTCTGAAGCAAACTCCGACGGATGCTCCATTACTGGATGGGAAGCGAGTACCAGTACTTATGTTCGCAGACGACACCTTGCTGGTCTCGCGGACCCCTAGCGGCCTACAAAAGACACTAAACGCTTTTGGAGAATTCTGCCGGATCCGAGGCTTAGAAATAAATACATCTAAAACAAAATTTATGAACCTGAATCCCTCCAAGAAATACAAGGGGAAAATGGTCTACAATGGGGCTTTTTTAGAAGAAGTTGACGCCTTTACCTATCTAGGCATCTCTATGAATGCTTGTATGAATTGGAGATCTCATATGGACTTTGTAATGTTAAAATACAATCAGTTGGCAGGGGCAATAACAAAGAAGTATAAAACTTCATTTTCAAAACCAATACAGCCAACATTGGAGATCTACGGCATGAAAGTGCTGGGTGCATGTCTTTACGGGTCAGAACTTTGGGGCTTCACCAATTTGAATGCTTTAGCAGCGGCAGAAAATAAATTCCTCCGAGGCTTAATCGGAGTCCCACAGAGTACCCCCACCACTCCTCTCCTTTATGATCTGGGGAGAAAAAGGATTGAGGACATGATTAGGCTTCGCCCCCTCCTATATTGGAGGCGTATAAAAACTACTCCGGAACTGAGCCACTATGCTGCTGCCTTATTGGATGTTGTCAATTCTGATACCTTTCACAAAGTAGTTTGGTTAAAAGAGGTGAGGAAACTACTACAAAAATTGCACCTCGAACACTTGTGGTCTGAAACCGACCCAGATGTCTTTCCTTCCAAGAATGCATTAAAAAAGCTATATTGGGAAATGATAAATAATGCCGTATTGGTCTCCAGCCAATCCCCTGCCTTGACATCCCAGTTCTTAGAGATAAAAACACTCCCTATGTTTGAATTGTACTGGGATCTGATCTCCAAGCCTCTAGACAGGAAATTGTTTTTTCAGTTCAGAGTCGGCACCCTACCCCTAAATGCCTTTACTGTAAAATGGTCCCCTGATAACGTTAGCACATGCTTTTATTGCAAATCCCATGCAGAAGATATTTTGCACCTTTTATTCGTATGTCCATTATACGCCGCCCCAAGGAGCAGATGGCTGAAACCTGCATGCAAAAACTTGGGCACAAGGAGATGCCTCGAGGCTTACAGGTTCCTGAAATCAAACTGTGCCCCTCAACTTGTAATTGCAGTCGCCAAGTTCCTGGGTTGGGCTTGGATAATACGCACGCGCACTTTAAAACCCCCATGAACTACATGAACTTCCATTTGACTGTGATGATACTTTTAATGTCTAATTTTTAAAGATTTTTTCGCCAACAAAGCAATATTGCATGCTATTTAATATGTCTTTTTACTGTTAGATTAGTATTTATTATGTTTAGATAGGGATGAAAGCTTTTATGACAATGTTGTCGAATAAAGTATTTAAACTTGAACTTGAGTTAGGCTTCTCTGGTATAATTATGAATTTACTTAGACTTCATCACATGCACTTTTTAATAGTTCTACTTCCTGCCTGAAACCATACACTGCCCAAAAATTACTTCACTGTTAAAAACTCAAAAGTACCTGTCTAAACTTAAACCCAACAGTACCCTAACTCTACTAATATAGTTAATTTTTATGCAATTTTCAGAAATAAAATGGAAGGAGAAAAACAAGCAAATGTTACTTCTATCGAAGTAAAGGTGGAAAATCCAGAATAGCAAAAAGATAAAGTTGATTTCATGGATGACTCTTTGGACCAACAGTTTATAGAATGTTTGGAACAAATGGATTCACGTACTTATAATTATGAGGAAATACCGGACAATATTATGTTACAAATTTTATTAAATTATGAAAAAGAATCAGAGGAATACATTCATATTTAATAATTTTAAATTGTTTGAGACAATATTCATTTTTATATGTAATTCATGAAGTATTACCAAAATAATTATATTATAAAATGAGACTTATAGTATACTGTGCAACTTTTTATCTGTTACATAGTAAGTTTACTCATAGTTACTACCTTTCTCCCACTATATTATCTCCTATGTGTATTTTACACCTATTTTTCATCATAAGGGATCAGGATAGACTACCCATGATCCCCTAGGACTTCTCAGGGAGTGCTTAAAAGATCTGTTTCTGCTTTCCTGACAGACTATGTTATGGATTCCATATACCACAATAACTTCGATAACAACATGCAAGATATCTACAGAGGAGATGGTGTACATTAAATTTAAGTCTCTGCATTGGTACCTACATGTAGGTACTTAAATAAAATAAAAAAAACAACAAAAAAACAATTAATAAACATACAATTTTAATTTTTTAAAGAGATTTTTCCCTATTTTTCACCAATGTACGCTTTCCGGTACGCTTACCGGTGCGCGTACCGGGCGCTTCCCCCGCGAAAATCGAAAAAAAAAATAATAATTTTGAGACCCCGCGGGGCCCTTTAATGGCCCCCACATCAAACCTAGGGGGACAGGGGGTGTCTACTCTGCCACCTTATGGTCATTTCTCCCTTTGTTTTGGCCACCTCTCATGTCTCGATCCTACCGAGACACAAGATGGCGGCCGCTCCGGACTGTTTAGAATGTTAACAGACACCCGAGAGCCAATCAGCTTTCTGCGCGCAAGTCGTGTGGCGCGCCCGGTACGCTCCTCGGTGCGCGTACCGGAGCGCGCCTATAGATATATATTTTTTTTTAACCTAAATTACTCAAAATCCACTGTAGCACATATCTTGAGACATAGCAAAGGCACATCGGTCTACCAGTCCCTACAATTTTGCCAAGTTTGGTGTAAATCCATTCAGCCGTTCGGGCTAAAAGTGAAATCGGCCGCCCTATGGAAATTAACATGGGGAAAACACGTTTTGGGACCCCTTTTATCTTGGCCCCTGCTTGACGAATCCCCCACAAACTTTCAGGGAAGGACCGGAACGCTGCGAGGCCATTTTGAGGAAATTTTCAGGCAGATTCGTCAACCGGCGCCAAAGTTATTCCAAATAGAATTTTGAGATTTAACATTGAAAAAAATCCTAACTATAACTACCAGTAGGTAATATATATATATATATATATATATATATATATATATATATATATATATATATATATATATATATATATATATATATATATATATATCCAAACACCGATTCTCCACTGAATATCCACTTCCTGGGAAATGAAGAAGGCAGACCACCCGGTTTGAGGCAGAAGGTATTTATTAAAAAAACGCTCTGCTGCGACGCGTTTCGAGCACCTCCGTGCTCTTGCTCACAGAAGCATCATATGCCTTTTTAAATGTTTTTTTCTGTTACAAATGCCTGCCCCTTGTGCACAAAATCATGTGGTATTACTTCAGGGTAGACAAAGAAGACATATTTGTATCTTATGTTTGTCATGTGAAAAAACTCTCTTTAAACAAACACAATTTTTCGAAACACTATTTCAAATCTCACTCTACACGATATATGGGGTTATAAAAGACAGTGTAAATCTTCGGTATTATTTAAACCATTGGGGCTTTTACTGTCTAACTCAATTATGGTTCGAGTTTCCAATCTCCTCAACAGTTTTTCCCTATCCCTACCTCTGCGTAATGGCGCTATTGCATTAATTATAAAGTAACTAAGGCAGTTTAAGTTGTTATTGTTTACTGCCCTAAAATGTCGCGCTACAGGGTATGCCGCGTCATGGTTCACAATCGCCCTGAGATGCTGCAGTATTCTGGCGTGCACCTGTAATTTGGTGCTGCCAACATTTCGCAGCCCACAGGTGCACGTCAGAACATATACAGCAAACTCAGTGCGGCAGTTGTAATTACCCTTAATAGCAATGCGTGTAGCAAAGAAGGGGGTCAAATAGTGGGTAGTGTTAATATCGAATTTACAAGCCCTGCATGTGGAGCATTTAAATAAACCAGATCTTTGTGTTAGCCATGTTTCTGTCATTTTAATTTCTGGACTAGTTCTGACCAGATCATCTCGCATCTCGCATTGATTTAGCCCTCCTAAATGTGATAGTGGGCGACTCTTCTAATCTGCTGGAAAGTACCCATCCGTGAGGACTATAGGCCAGTTCTTTCGTATAATAGCCTTAATTTGCCTTTCCTGCTTACTGAAGGTGGTTATTAGGCGAGGGGCCTCATTCACATCTACGATTTCTGCTGTTTTGGAGTTTAGCAAAGAATCGCATGGTCGTTCCCCAGCTCGTATCATAGCTCTGGAGAGAATACCATCTGAATATCCCCGATTTTTAAATCTGATCATCATTTCAGTGGCACAGCTGTTAAAGTCCCACTTGAACTGCAAATTCTTTTTAATCTTAATAGCTCACCTAATGGGATGCTTTCAATCAAATGTCATGGATGGTTGCTACTGGCATGAAGGATACTATTGCCTGCAGTCTCCTTCCTGAATAAGGTGGTCACTAGTGAATTATCTGACACTGTAACACGTACATCTAAAAATTCCACTGTGGTTTCACTGATCTTAGATGTGAAATGTAAATTACATGTATTTTCATTCAACTCCTCTATAAAATCATTGGTACTTTTCACATCTCCAACCCAAATAGCAAAAATATCATCTATGAAGCGGAGCCAGTATTTTACCCTGTGTCTTTTTGGGCTGTTCTCCAGGACCTGCTTCTCCCACCAGCCTACAGGTAAACACGCATAGCTGGGGGAGAAGCAGGAACCCAAGGCCACACCCCTCTTCTGTTTCCAATGTTCCTTATTAAATAGGAAATAGTTATTGTTCAGACACCATGCAATTAATTCACAAATCATTTTGTTGTGACTGTAAAATTCGCAGGGTTCAGTATCTAAAAAATATCTAACCGCACGTAGGCCCGCCTCATGTGCAATACTTGTATACAAGGACTCAATGTCCAATGCAATCAGACACCAACCCTTACCCCATTCAATACCGTTAATTTTGCCCAAAAAGTCCCCTGTATCTCTCACATAACTAGGGAGACTTTTTACATGTTCTTGAATGAAAGAATCTATATACTGAGACACATGTTCCGCCATGCTGTTTATTGCGGAGATTATCGGTCTACCGGGTATCGATGACATTTTCTTGTGCACCTTCGGTAATAAATATAAAATTGGGATTACAGGATGTTCAACATGCAGAAACTTGAACTCAGCCGATGAAATCAAACCCCTTTTGAATTCATACAGCAGTTTTTTTAAAGAGTCCATTGCCTTTTTGTAATCCATACCGTTTGCTTTTACATAGCAATGTGCATCGCATAATTGTCTGGTGGCTTCCTGCATATAATCCAGTCTCGGCCACAAGACAATATTACCACCTTTGTCTGAAGCAGTAATGATTATTTCTTGGTTGGCTGTCAATTTTTTTATCAATCTGTTATATTGTTCGAGATTGTAATTTTTCTTCTGCAAAGACGTTGTTTTTGTGTAGCACGATTCAATTTTTTAAGATCTTCCACCACGCATTAGTGAAATATGTATATATATATATACGCAGCATTCTCCAGTTCTGGAGCCCCAAACCCTTCAGGGCGGCCTCGAGGCAATGGGCATTTCATCAAAGCATCACCAAATGCACAAAAGAAATCGAGGCCCAATACTGGAGATGAGGCTTTATTTCAGAGTCCAGCCGCACAGCATACTTCCATTTCCCTAACGTTTCGGCACTGATGGCCTTGATCACAGGTGGGCGTGAGTCATACAAAGTGCATTAGTGCGTGCTTAAAAAGTAATTGGTCACATGACTGAATTTATAAAATACAAGTACCACAGTGCATTTCGATTCCATTCAAGTGGTAAGTCTGGAAGTCCTCATTATTTTATTCACGAAAATTCACAAAATTGTTCTTACTTGGTAATGGCACTGATTTTGAAGTGGGGTTTTAAAGTAGCAAGCAGTCAGGTGAGTTGGTTTCTTTTGCGTAGTGCTGTTAATTTACACATGGCCTATATATATATATATATATATATATATTCGATATACGACTTATTTCTGAAATAATAAATCATCCGGCACTCCAGGGTAGAATACAAAAGTCCTTTTTATTCTTATGATGAGGTACATCATATATATATATATAAAACTACACCTACTTGTGAAATTCTTGTGGTTCTTTGCTGGCTCACCATAGTACAATTGTAGTAAATACTCTCTAGTCTCTGTTATTAGTTCAACTTTATTGCTCCATATCGCAGCTCAAAAATGTGGTCTCTGTGCTGGGAGCACAACTTAAACCAAATAGTTCATTGTCTTATGCGCCTGCAAATAATTCTCTGTCAAGCGATAACAAACATAAATAGTCTGTAGGGTTTTCAGTCCAATCCTGACTGAACTCGACTTCCAGAAAAGTTCCTTCAGAAATACTTCTTTCTACTAGAAACTAAAATTGGTTTACAGCTGCCTCAGCCTGTCTTCAAGGAAAAGTAGTATGTCAGCGGTACTCACGGATACAGAAAGAAAAGTTCCGAGAACGCTGCAAGAATCACTGCGACCATTTCTCGTTAATTTACAGCTGAAGTGAGCAGTTTGCCGCGCTTGAAACCGCAAGCGCAGTTGCGCTTGGAGAAGAGGTTGAACACTAGACTGCCAATCTCGGAATCTTCTCAGGCGGCCATCTTGAAGTTCTGCTGAAAGGAATTCATCTGTTTGAACAACAATAGCGAAGACCACCTGTTTGGAAGCCTCTTACTAGATCGAAAATAACGCCTAAGAGGTCCCTTGCAACCCACAGGATGGAACTTAAGACATATTCGGGCATTAACCTGGCCGGACCTGACACCAACTGGACAATTTGCGTCCAATTGCTGTTCTGCTATACTTTGCAAAGGTTTCGGAGAGAGTGGTAAACATGCAGCTTACGGCGCATATTGGGAAATTCAATCTCCTGCACCCCACTCAGTCTGGATTCTGGGCCTGTCATTCGACGGAATCTGCCCTGCTTTTTGCTACAGAATCCATCAGGAAATATGTGGATGCGGGTCAGACTGCGGCCTTAATCCTGTTGGATTTAAGTGCCGCCTTGGACACTGTTGCCCAACACACTCTGGTGCAATGTCTGAGGAAAGGAGGTGTGTCTGGCAGTGCATGAGTTGGATGAAATAATTTTTGACAGAGCGCAGGTTTCAGGTTAGACAGGGCAACCAATATTCGAAAGTCATCAAACTGAGACAGGGGGTGTCACAGGGATCGACCCTGAGCCCGACCCTGTTCAATCTTTATGTTGCTCCATTAGCGGAGATTGCTGATGGGTTTGGGATCAGGGTTGTGTCTTATGCCGATGACACTCAATCGGTGGACTCCCTAACACAGGCACAGGACAGGGCAGCCTCCAGTTTCGTGGCATGCTTGCAAGAGCTGGCCTCATGGATGGATAACAACTGCCTGAAATTGAACGGCAAAAAGACCGAGGTGCTTGTGGTGGGAAGTGCTCCGTCGGAGTGGTCATCGGCCTGGTGGCCCCAGAGTTTGGGGTCCACCCCTACGCCCTGTGCTCAGGCGAAGAACCTGGGGGTATGGCTGAACACAAAGCTCTCTTTTGAGTACCAAACCAGGCGGGTGGCAGGTGCCTGTTTTGCAGTCCTGATGGGCATTCGCAAAACCATGGGCATGTTGCCTATCGCTGCCAGAAAGACCATGGTTCATGCCCTGGTAACATCGCGCCTAGATTATGGTAATATTCTTTACCTGGGTGCAACAACAAAATGTGTGCTTAGACTCCAGGGTGACAAATGCAAAAACAACAGTTGATAGACAGAATGCAGAGCAATTGCACTCCACACCACCCCAGTTCACACATGGCCATATGCAAATCAGCCTTGATCCTGTGCCTCATGGGAACAGTCCAGCCCGAACTGCCAAGCCATGTCTTTCCTGGACCGGAATCAAGCATCCTAGTCCCGGTTTCTGGCTATCAGCCGTCTTCAGTCATGATAGCTTGACTCAAGTGGTGTGGAGAGCATGGGGCTCACGTCTGAGCATACCCATCCCACTCGGGGTGACAAATGCAAAAACAACAGTTGATGGACAGAATGCAGAACAATGTCATACATTCACCCCAGTACAGAGATCTGGGCCTAAATCCATCGTTTTTTTGCACTCCACACCACCCCAGTTCAGACATGGCCATATGCAAATCAGCCTTGACCCTGTGCCTCATGGGAACAGTCCAGCCCGAACTGCCAAACCATGTCTTTCCTGGACCGGAATCAAGCATCCTAGGACCGGTTTCTGGCTATCAGCCGTCTTCAGCCAGGATAGCTTGACTCCAGTGGTGTGGAGAGCATGGGACTCACATCTGAGCATACCCAGACTCCAGGGTGTACAGAACGCAGCTGCTCGTCTGTTTCTCATGCTTCTAGGAGGGCCTCCTCGAAAGCAGTGCTGGCTCTCCTCCACTGGCTGCCGATTAGATAGAGAGTCTTGTTCAAGGCACTGTGCATCTGACACTGTATTAATCAGGGGATGGCTCCTTCCTACCTGTCCTGAGTTACTCACTCCTTATCACCCAGCACGCCAACTGAGACCATGGGGGACGGGTCTGGTGTGCGATCCCGCTATTAAGAGAGCAAGGATGGGTGGGCGCTCCTTCCGCTTTCTGGCTGCCACAGCAATGGAACAGACTTCTCTTGAGTCTCAAGAAACATTTGAAAATGCATCTCTTCCCCAGGGATAGTTAGGACTGGCGAGGTTAGGCTGTGGCAATCTGGGCAGGTGCACCGCAGCGCGGGGACACACTGGCCGATTGTAACCATGCGCTTTATAAATGTGTCCATTAATATTATTAGTGTATTTAACCCAATTTTCCAACCAAATGCAGGTATGATACCAATATTTCGTCACCATAAAAGATGCAAGCGTTTTCGGTGGAGGAAGTATCTGTCCTTCTCTAGTCACAATCGGCTTATCTTTCTTAAACAGCGCTTTTATTTTCCCAAGCCATGACTTTTTCTCCTTCTCATGCGGATTGTAATACATCATTGTGTTGTTACCGTAAAAATCTATATCAAATAACCTCTGTAATTCACCTTTCATGGCTTCTACGTTTTCTGACCAATCTCAGCGCGACTCACACTAACGCACCTATCTGGAACGTCTACGTCACTCCAGTAACTCTCCAATCCCAGAGAGTCTCACACTAATGCACCAATTACAGAAACTTCCGTATTTCCCGCAACTGACCCATCCCAGTGTGGTCTTTCTGACGTCAGCTCTAGCTACTGCCCCTGCTTCTGCTGACCCCTCCTTTACAAAATTTATCGGCAATTCTTTTTTTCAGTTTTTTTTAATCAAAATCTGTTAGCAACAACATAAACACATCTCCATTGTCTGTTTCGTTAAATCAAAGAGGTAGCTTTAGTCAATACACTCATACAGATATTTCCCTACCATAACACAATTCTGTGTTATCGCGAATCCTGAAACCAGACAATGTTCAATTCCATGTGACTTCTATCGCCACACAAATACACTTTCTACATCCTGGAAGCTTCAAAATTCCGACTACACATAAAATAGACAATACTCAACATAAAGTGTTAGTCCTCATAGATCCAATAATCACCAAACGAAAACAATAATAACCATCCTCTCCGCTACCAGGAAATCTGATCCAGTGCAAATGGGGCAATTTACAAATCTCCTTTTGTCACAGACTCACTTCATAGATCAGTCATTCATACAGACAGCTGATGGGGCCCATAACAACAACACTCACCGCAATCGCACGGCACTCTAGAATCTGTGCTTAGGAGAAGGGCTGCTGGACATGTGGATACCTTATTATCTATCAGGATTTTGTATCTACTCGCAATATATATACATAATTTACACTTTCAGAAATCCTGACTTTCGCATCAAGGCACTCCACTGTTCGGTCAATGGACCTACTAGTTGGATTGATTGATGGTGTTATTGGATATAGACCTGCTATTTCGCCAATCCAAGTCTTGGAAGCATTTTATATTTATAATATTTAAATCACAAACTCGGGTTTAAGTTAGATCAAATCCAAGTTTATCTAAATCTTAGCAGAAATCATTATGTCTTTAATTTATTTTATAATAGAAATCAGATTTATTCATGAAATGAGCATTAGAAAATAGAATTTAAGAGAAAACATGACTAGATTGCAAATCATTCAATTACCCATGAGCAGAAGATGATAACTCGGTTCGAATGGACACCCGCAATCACTGGAAAGGACTTCCCACAAGCTGACTGCCTGACCCTCAAGCAGGGGATCTCACCAACAGGACAAATGATTGGAAAATGCGCCAATAATCTAAATTAAAGTACACTAAAATGACAAAGTGTGTTCAGCAATCCACAGCAAAACGCAGTCCGGCAGAGTGCAGCGAGGAAATTAAAAGGGTCAAACGGGGTATGACAAATGAGGTGCTGCTTATACCTTTCCCTGTCTTACTTCATACTAAAGTAGCAACTTGAGGGGCTGACCAATGTTCATATTAGCTGGTTTAGAGGGTAGCGATAGTCCTTTTCCCTCTTCCCAGCTCAAACTGGTTTTACATGATGACTTAGCACAAAGGTTCTAAAAAGCAATAGGTCATCCGATACCCAAGAGGAAACAGAAAATGTATCTTTTCGATGAATACAGCTCCATTGACAGGTTCCATTCTTTGTTTTGCACAATTTCTCATATGCTCATCTTCGGCTCGGGGACAAGTCCACAGTAAAATCGACCTTGCTTGGGAACGCGATGTCAATGGTTCACCGACCACGTGACCTCTGAGGTGATCTGGTCATGCGCGAAAACACCATGCGCTCAGCGTAGCATGTGGCTCTCCCAACGCCATCTTGGATTTGCATGGCTTAATAGGCCCAAATGTTAACAAGGTGAAAATCAATAAAATACAGAAATTTGAATATGGAAATGTAGTACTAATGTTTAACCCCATACTAAACCCAAGGCGTGTTAGTATTTTTCTAGCAAAAAGCAACATTAACGCCATAATACTCATCGTTTGACATCTTGGGCAACAATACAGTCACAAAGCAACACAGAACATGCACATTTCATGTTATTTACTATTTTAACACACTCTAAGATTAGTTTGAGCACTTAATTAGCTCTATTAGCTATGCCATGCAGTTTTGCCGTTAGCCCCTTGTGTAAAGGGGGTTTACTTAGGTGCAAAAGGTTGAATTAGTATCAAGTACACATCAAACAGATTACTCAATTAGGGTTAGAATGATTAGTTAAGTTAATTTTACGCAAATTAGAGTAGGTGTACAAAGGTTTTTGTTCTACCCGCTCCATCATAGGTAATACCTAAAATGGGTATTTAGATGAACGGGTGGGAAGCATAAGGGCTTATTTTCTATGTTATAATTTCTGTTGTGTTTGCTCTCTATTAGTTCCATTCGGGCCTGCTAGGCCTTGCTTCAAAAATGGCTGCTGAGGTTGCACAAGGCGAATCCCGTGCATGGGCAGAATCGTTACCTCATCCTGATTAAGCAAACTGTGTCCGGAGGGAGCAAGGTCAAGACCAGCCTGGCCTGAAAATTGAAACTGTGCCAAAAGTTCAAAATGCTATGCCTGGGAACTAAGGAGAGGAGATGTTTACCGTGGGCCTTGCAGTAAATGTTGAAAAGATATTGAAAGACATTTGGTCACCTTTCGACATACATGATCAATCCGGTTTGAACTAGGAGGGCGATGGGGAGACTGTCACCTCATCCTAACTGACCAATCCACGTGACTCCTGCCCCCAAAGATTGCAACTTTTGTGTGTAGTTAGCCAAGGAATAGAGTATAATAGGGGTCCATTCTGATATTTTTGAGCGGACATCACATTCACCCTATCCTGATGCTGTGAGACACTCTGTCGTTCATGGACTCTGAACTTTGACTGAGCCAGAACTTTGCGGGAACTGACCCTTGGGATGTGCGGTGGAGATTATAGGGTAAGGCAGTCAGCTTTGGGAGTCCCATTCTGAAACCTGCGGTTCACCAGCCTTCATGGTGGGCCATTCTCATCATCGCCCTAGGCTAAAGGGTAATAATCGTTTTTCCCCTTTTCATTTTCTAAAACTTCCCTAAATTCTTTTTTCTTAAAAGACCTCGATTTTTCTATGAATATTTCAAAGAAATTGTCTAATAAAGCCTAATCTCATTTTGCTCAAATTCTTTAAGATAAATTAATGTTTTAACATTGAAATACGAGTCTGTGGTTCTTTAATATAAACTGTGATTATAAATGTATAAAAGCTTTAAATGTGGTTGAGCAACTTACTCAACTAGTTGGTTCATCGACCAAATGGCGGAGTACCTTGATGATAAAGGCAGTCAGGATCCAAATTATTGTATATAATGTATATAAAGTCTATATTGTGATTCTCTGACAGCTTTAATAAGGTACCCCGTCTAATCCAGCAGCTTAAAGATCCAGAAGAGCAAATGATTGCGTGTGTTTTCGGTGCTATAGGCTGCAGCGATATGAGTATGACTAAGAGTTAGTCTGTGGGAATGTTTCCTGGATTTGTGTTGTAGAAATTTTATTTTAGCCACGCTGGATCAATTACTTGGTAGCAGATTGATGGTTACTATTGATTAGTTTGGTGATTATTGATTATTGATTATTTTCATGTCTAACACGCTATGTTGAGTCTTGTATCACGTTTTGTGTAGTCAGAATTTTGAAGCTTTCGGGAAGTAGGAAGTGGACACTTGTGGCAAGAAAGGTTACCTGGATTTGCACATCGCCTGATTTTAATTTGCTGCTAACACAGGACTGTGTGTTATGTTAGGGACATTTCTGTGTGTCTGTGCTGAATGAAATAGCAACAGGTTCTCTTGTGAATCTTTGGCCTAAATTCCCAGGAACAGTATAGTCTCCACATGTGTTTTATCCCCAGAGAAACAGGTTTGCCTCTTGCGTGAGAGAAGGGTAAGGTAGAGGGAAGTGCTACACTTATTGAACATATTCTTGTAAGTTTCAATAAGCTATCCTTTTTGTCTAGAGAAACAGACAATGGAAGTGTATTTTACGTTGAATCTAAGCATTTTAGTGAAAAGAAAAAGGTTAAGAAATTTTGTGCATATAAATTTTGTAAAGGAGGGATCGGCAGAAGCAGGAGTAGAACTGACGTCTGCGCTGCTATTGGCCAGTTCTGGAAGAGCAGAGGGCTTTCTGATTGGTGCGTTGGTGTGAGACGCACTGGAATTGGTCAGTGTAGGAGTGATGTAGAGCTTTCTGATTGATGCGTTGGTGTGAGACGCGCTGGGATAGGTCAGACACGCAAAGCATTAAGAAGAGTTAATTCGCGAAGGAATTGTGTGTTTTGATAACATAAAAGAGTAAAAATGTATTACGGTGAACCAGAGAAAACGACATGGTTCGGGAAACTTAAAAATGTTTTCAAGAAAGACAAACCTATTGTGACTAGGGAAGAAAAGTTATTTCCTCCACCGAAAACACCAGCATCTTATATGATGGTGAAATATGGCTATCATACTTGTATATTGTTAGACAATTGGGTGAAATATTCTAAAGACAATGTCATTTTGGCTTTTCCAGAGAACAGATCGTTTAGCACAGCTGTGATTTGAAATTTGAGAGGGAGAATGATGAAACTGGAACCGAGACCTAGTCCAACTCAATTTGAAGCGTTAGGTGAATGCGAAGATGAAATGTATGAAAGAGAGAGACACAAAGGTGTAAAGAATTACAGTCATAGTTATGGTAGAGTATGGGTTTTAAATCATGAAGAACGAATGGGACGTTGGCGGCATGCTAATATGACTGATGGAATGTTTCCTGCTAGAACAGTTGAGGAAATTACGGGGAAACCGTCTACTGAGAAAAGAAAACACGCAGTGTCAGAAAGGTATGGATGGGTATGGAGTGAGGGATACAGATGATGAGTTGCTTTTTAAATAAGAGAGCACCTCCACATAAACAGGATTCTGTGGTGGTGACACCAAATGCACCGCCAAAGGAAACTGTGATGAATCAAAGTGCAGAACAGCTTTCAACAAATTCAGGGATAAACAATTCATTTAACAGATCAGAAACACTACAGACTGTGAGACTGTGAGGCTTGATAATGATAATACAGCTCAATTAGCCAGAACCACAGGAGAATTAACTGATAAAATAAGAGAATTGATGAAGTACATGGAAGCTGTGACTGTGCCAGTAACAATAGGGCGAATAATCCCAGTATTCGAGAACCAAAAGAGGGACGACCATTCAATAACCATTCCATTTAATCCTGGTATGCAAAGGGCAAGAGAAGGGATCATTCCTGAAAATGAGATGAAGGATTTGGTGGTCCATCTAGATTAGGTCCGCCTACAAATCTGACCATAAATCAGAGTCCAGTAAACCGGACTCCTATGGTAGCAGAGTCAACGACTGTAACCCCAGAGAGAATTTTAGACAGAATGAGGTTAACTATGACCCCTGTGGGTCCGTCCCCAGATTAATTAAGTGATTGGATAAAGAGTTTGCAGAATAAAGATGCTGAACCACAACCCTTGGATGTGGTGCAGTTAATAATAGACATGGAGGAACTGATTTTGGGGACTATTGGTACAGATCGGCTAAAAACCTATCAGGACGAAGAGCTCATGTTTATGTGTAAAAGCATAACATGGAGAGCCAAGAATTTACATGAGAAACTAGAGGAAGCAGCAAACAAATTAGGAGTAGATTTTGCAAAGAACAAGGGATTGCAAAAGCCATAAAGAGTAGATTTTATTGAAAAGGATATAGAGAATCTGAACACCTCAGAAAGGTTAGCCCATGGGAAGGAACTAACTGTGTTACTGACAAGATGGGGAGATGTGGACAGGTGGAGAAGTAGGTGGATAAGAAGGAAAGAAGGAACAGCTGATAAAGCAACATTGGCTTTTCCGGTAAGGGAAAAGGAACCATCAGTAGAAGAATGCCCAATGAGGGAGATCACGGGAGGAGGTTATGTACACGTCCCGTGGTCTAGACAGGATATACTGTCATTCATGAATGATTTTCCCAGGTTGAGAGAAAAAAAGCCTGTGGAATGGTATTGACAGGTAGATAGATTTGTGAAGGTTTCGAAAGTATTGTGGGTAGATTTGGATGGATTTTTTTAAATCGTTGTCCCTGCTTATTCGTGGGCATATTGTAAAATCACTGTTGACTGGCCGGAGAAGGAGTACCCTAGAGATGACAAAACTGGAGCACCAAGCCCAGATGTGATGAGAAAGTATGTGCATGTGATTAGGTTCCTGAAGAATAAGTTTTCCCCGAAAGAAACAGATTGGGTAAAAATTGATAGAACACATGAGGAAAGCAAGGAGTCTGTGCATGCCCACTACTAAAGGTTGCTTTTAGTTTTTAAACAGTATAGCAGATATGAAAATATGAGTGAAAAGGACATGATCCAAAATCAAGAGAGGGAAAAGAAATCGTAGTCCATTCAGTTTCTTTTGGCTAGAGTAAATAATCAAGGGCCCGATGTAGGTAATTCTTATTTACCGACTCTAGAATACCGAATTTACCGATTCAGTATTCTAGATTTGGTAAATGAGATGTAGGAAATTATTCGGTAATTTTTACCGAATCGGTATGATTGACATTGATTCCTATGGGCAAATTACCGATTTGTCAAGGGGGACAGGGTGTCACTTTGACCCTGTTGCACCCCTGATTTTGGCTTGTGTGCAATTTGGCACACATACATGCCCTAAGGGCATGTATGTGTGTCACATGGCACGGGTGTACATGCACAGATGTGCATGTACACAGGAATTCGTTGTTTACCACACAATAGAATTTCGTGGTAAATAACGAATTCTTAAGGGCCTGTGGCACTGTTTTCAGTGCCACCTACATCTAGATTTACTGAGTCGGTAAATTTACCGATTCAGTATTTTACCGAATCGGTAAAATTACCGAATCGGTAAATTTACCGAATCAGTAAATTTCAGGCCCCCTACATCTCAAACACAAAATACCGGTCGTAACGGCCGAAATCGGCCGTTACCGACCGGTATTTGGTGTCCTACATGGGGCCCCAAGTTGGGGAGAATGAACCACTTGTCCTGTGTTTCCAGGGTCTATGATAACGTGTGGGGGTTCATGACAGTAAAAAACCCTCATATGCGAACACTGGTATTAAGCGGTATATCTTGATTCTCCGCTGTTTTAGTGTTGCAGCAGCATTATCATTGGGTCTTTTCCTTTGTCTACTATGCTGGCCTCCACCTGGAGGAAGACCGACTGGATTGACAGTAGTGGTCAGGGATTAAAAATGAGGGGTGAGTTGGTGCTCAGATAAGTGTCGTTTAAAATCTCTTATACCTAGCCTCTGAGGATTTTATTCTATCGAACTTAGGTGCAGAGAAGTAAAAACAGTGGTGTGCGTGCTAAGGCCTAGTTACCAGCCTTCCGCACTAGTGAGGTAGGTCAGGTCAACATGTTTCAGCCTTCTGGCGTCTCTAGAGGCTTTCGTCAGGACCAAGGTGCTTAAGAGTAAATTGTTGGCTCTTACGGGGCTAAGTGGTGCGATTACCACTTCAGTTTATAAATAATCTATCTGAAAGGAAACGAATGGTTCATGGTAGTCACATTCTCTGTGTCGTACTTGAGTTCATACATTCTAGAATCACAGTAATCCATGTATATCGACTTTCCAGACCTGGTGACTATTGTAATGCTGGATAACACGTTTTGGACGTGTATTAACCTACTGTGCACAAACCACAAAGGGCCAAAGGGTCAAAGAAAAAGGTAAAAGCTACTCAAAATAAATGATATAATGTCTAAAAATAGAAGTGGTGCTTGAGGCAGTTAAGGATAGAGTGGGTTCTCATCGGGATCAGTGTCATCATAAATGTTATCAAAGGACGTTTTGCAAAAGTTTGTCAGCAAAAAGACGGGCGTGTCTTGAACATCCTGTCTGGGTGTATAGGTGGATGCCGTTTTAGTCAAAGGCATCCGATGTTACGAGCAGAGTGACGGAGGGTCCCTGTATTTACACAGTTAAGAGCCGCGGTACGATTTAAGCGTTAAAGCGCCAGCGAGGCACTACCTTGTTTCAAAGTCAAAGTCAAAATTTCTTTATTCAGTACTTACAAAGATACCATTAAAGTGCATAGAGAATACATACATACAATTTTAAAAAGCACAGTCAAAAACAGTTAAGAAATTTTAAGAAAAATTTTTGGTTAAAAAAAAGATTCATGTATAAAAAACAGTACGTCATCATCAATCAGTGGGGGTTTCAGACTACGTTCAAGTGGAGTATACGGTTGTTTCCCTGGTATTCCTCTGTCTCATAGCAACTTTAATGAAGCTTATAACGCTTAACAGCGTATGTGGATCTGATGCTTTTTGCAGAAAAAGAAGGGCTGCTTTGGCGTGCTTCAGTTTTTGTTTTTTCAGAATCCTAACTAAAAACTTCTTTCTTGGCTCTGAGTAGAGAGGGCATAATAAAACAAAGTGAAGGGTGTCCTGCGGAGACCTAGTGTCACAGCTGCAGGAACCCTTCGCCTCTACAGTAGATGTAAAACCTGCAGGAACTGCCAATAGATGGTGTAGTAAATTCAAGCGGAACCTAGTCATATAAAATCTTTCCTGCGCATTATACAGTACCGCTAGGTATGGTTCCATTTTGAAGTTTGTAGATACCACTGACCCATGTGCCACCACCGAGGGTTTTTTATTTTCAGCGATCACCCTCCTTGCTGTTGACCATGCATTAAATGAGTTTTTAAGCAGTGTTTTATTCTGTGCGGTCATCTGTTCTGGGTCAGTGAACAGATCTTTACAGCCAATACAATCCAAGGTGTCCTTTACGTATTTTAGCCATGTGATTTGTTCCCATTTCCAATTCCAATTCCAAAAATTCTTTATTTCGGCCACATAGGCCATAAAAAATGCAATAAAATACAATACATATATTTAAAAGACAGTATTTACATATAAAAAATTTCTGCTGAACCCACATGGGGTAAAAAAAAATGCAAGGTAGTACCAGTTCAGGGGGACATTTTCTTCCTTATTATCCATGCTGCCATTAAGAATTTTGAAACAGCAAAGACAATATGGCCCAGAGTGTTAGTTTTCATGACCCTGTAGGCCTGCAGGTATTTCCTGAAGCCCAGGTTCCGACACAACGGTGCTATCCAACGCTTCCTGGGACTCTGATAAGCGTGGCAAACAAACATTATGTGTAGGTCGTCTTCGTCCTGGGCTTTACAGCATGGGCAAAGTTTGTCACCCCCTGAGGACCATTTGCTGGTAAATACTTTGGTGGGGAGTGTACCAAACCTCCATTGGAAGAACAATTTCCTTGCCAGGAGAGGAAAAATAAAATCCATAAAGGGTTCAAAAGCATAAGAATTTTTGGATTCCATAAAACGTCCCGTCAAGGTGCCGCTATTATGAGCATTGTCCATGTCAACGAGGTTTTTGTTTTTATACAGCTGTGCAAGAGATTTACGCGTGATCCTTTGACAGCCCTGGGCTGGGTCATCCCATAAGTCTGACAAGTTCAAGCTAAACAGTTCCGCCTTGATAAAAGCCAGCCAGGGAATTTTGCTGTTAGCATTCAGCCTCATTACATGCATAAGGTCTTGTCTGTAGTGATGCAGTTCCTCGGTGGTCCATATCCGATGCCAAAACTTCACGGGTTTCAACAGGAGGTCGTCAGCAATAGAGGGAAGGCCCAAGTCGAGTCTTAAGGGGAGGAGTGGCGTACCTTGCTGGAGAGCAAATAAGCGTCTCAGAAAACTATTTTCCACACCTGCCAGAGCCTTCCCTGCTTTGTGTCCCCACAACTCACTACCATACATGGCTGCTGCCTTCGCTTGGGACCTGTATGTTTCCAGGGCTGGGCTTACAGGCTTAAAGGTGGACTTATTAGCCACCTTCAGGAGTGCGCCCGATAGCTGGGAAAGTTTCAGCCTGGATCTCGCTATCTGGCAGTCCCATGATAAGTTTTCTTGGAGTGTTACCCCCAAATATATAAAGGTTGAGACCCTCTCAAGACTAACATCCCCCAGTTTAGGATTTGGTCTGGCTTTGGCGGGGGGGTTGAAGATCATGAACTTAGTTTTTTCCGTGTTCACCTCCAGCCCATGTTGGTGACAGAAAAGGCCAAAACCATCCACAATCCTCTGAATCCCCATGGGGGATTTGGAAAGCAGGAGGGTATCATCAGCAAACATTATTGCCGGGACCCTCCTGCCTGCCAAAAGCGGAGCATCATTGTCCTTAACAGTGTCAAGATGTTGGATGACACTGTTAATGAAAAGACAGAACAGGGTCGGCGCCAAGACACAGCCCTGTCTGACTCCTCGACGGACCGGGAATTTGCCCGAGAGCTTGCCATCCCTCCCACACCTCACTTGTGCATAGTTGTTCTCATGCAACCTGATGATAATGCTAAGGAGGTGGGGGGGTACTCCTAGCTTTTGCAAAACCTCCCATAGTTTTCCTCTTGGGACTAGGTCAAAGGCTGACCTCAGATCCACGAAGACCATGTACAGCCTTCCTCCCTCTAACGTAACCGTCTTCCAATATAGGAGAAGGAGGCGGAAGATCTGGTCCATGGTCGACGTGTTCTTTCTGAAGCCAGCCTGGAGGGGGCTCATGATGTCATTGTCCTCCACCCAGTCCAGGAGATGGTTAAGGATGAGGCGCGCAAAAAGCTTTTGGGGTACGTCTATTAGGCTAATAGGCCTGTAGTTGGCGGGGAGCAGAGTGGATCCTTTCTTGTGGATCGGAACAATCTCTGCCCCCAGCCAAGACCCGGGGATTGCCATACCTCCTAGAATGGCATTAAAAAGGATAAGGAGGTATGGGCCCCAGATGTCCGGGTGGTGCCTAAAAAGATCCCCGGGTAACCTGTCCAGACCTGGCGCCTTCCCCAACGATAAGTGCTCTAGGGCCACCTCCACTTCCCCCAGGGATAGTTCCATACGAGAGTCATGGGAGCCTAAGGGCGCCAACAGGGCTGTATCAGGGCAGGAGTTAGTGTCTTGGTAAAGTACCCCAAAGTGGGCCTCCCACACCACGGGGGCGATGTTGGGTTCAATTGCTTTTTTAAGTTCCCCTATCCCATTGTTTACAAGGGCCCAGAATTTCCGGGAGTCCCTGACTTTTAGGGCATCATGAAGGTCCTGCCAATGGTTCCAGTCCCACTCGGTCCTAGCAGTCGCCATCACTGATTTGTAATGCTTCCTAAGGTCACGTACCTTGGCCTTATTTGACCCCTCTTTTATTGCAGCAATAAGCTCAGATTTTGCTGCCCTACAGGAGGAGGTATACCAGGTGGGAACGTGGGTCCTTTTCTTTCTGGTTGGCACCTCCGGGTGAAATAACTCGGCCAAGTCCCTCACTAAGTCCTGATGTATGTTGCCCAGTTTCTCATTATATTCTGGGGTACATGGTTCATTTAGAAGTACGTCCACCTCCATGAACCTGGGGAGTGCCAACTCATATAGCTTGCTGATGGCCTCTTCTGAGCTCGCAAGCTTCCCCCACTTAACCCAGCGCCTGTTTGTTGTAAGGAGCAATTCCCCCGTGTCTTCTCCTCCACTTTCTACGGATATGCCCACTGGGGGCAGAGGCCACTGGATGTTTAAACAAAGGGCATTGTGGTCACTATCAGACCTCTTTATTACCCTAAAGTCGAGGACTTTTGGCCAGAGCGTAATATCTAGCATGATATAGTCTAGCCTCGACTCATGGCCCCTTCTGTTAAAAGTACACACTGAGGGGGTATCGGAAGGGGTGCGACCATTACAAGCCCTCAGTGCGTAGTTCAGGGTAAGGGACATGAGTTGTATTGCTAGGGGGGACCAGGCTTTGGGGTGGGGGGAAGACGAGGGTGGGACCCCCCAGTAGTCATCCTCGGCCGTGAGGGCACCCTCCAGTAGGCCTTCCAGGGGTTCAAAGTGGCAATTGAAGTCTCCTCCAAGCACCACCTTGAAGTCTCCCGGAAGTTGACCCAAGAAGGAGGATAGATCGTTTAGGGTCGGTGATTCATTTGGCGCGGCAACTGGTCGCGAGTAGACATTCACAATAGCCCACGGTGGTTTGCCAGGCCATGTGAGCCGAACACACTGAATGTCCTGCGAGAACGTAAGCACCTGTTCTGCCTGGCACCCAGTGTGACTCGCAATCCAGATTGCCAAGCCACCTGACGGCCTCCCCTTCCCACTCCATTTGGCAGGGATTTCAAATATTTCAAACCCTCTCCTGGTTTGGGTGACCCTCGCCCATGTTTCCTGCAAAAGGAGGATGTCACTGCTACCTACTAACTGATCCCACTCCGGTGAGCCTTCCTTATTTGCAATTCCTGCCATATTCCAGGAGAGAATTCTCAGCCCCGGATCTGATGGTAGGGTACCTTGACCTACAGTAGGAGGTTGCACAACGGCTATGGGTGGGTAAGTGTCTGGGGAAGCAATATTGCAAACCGCGATGGCGGATGGCCCAACCAATTCCGCCACCCCAGGTTGCAAGACATGGTCAGACTCGGTGTTTGGTGGGGGCCCCTGTTGACCCAGACTATCATCCATGTTAACCGTTCGATCTTTAACGGTATCCTGCGGGTCGTATTCAGTTACAGGGGCTGTACTCAATCCCCCCCAACTTTGCACCTCAACCACCATCTTCCCAGGGCTGAAAGAAGTCTCCCCGGTTTGTGGTCAGTCGACCTGATCTAAGCAGGAAAATCTGTTGTGATGAGTAAAATTGGCCTGGCCAGGTGGTAAGTAATGCCTTGGTCTATAACGTGAGCCATCTACAGCAAAGCCTACTCTAGTCCACCCCTTCTCCCTCCCTCCCTCCGTGCTGCTAACATTAGGGTAGAAGTGTGATAGGGGTACTAATTCAATATTGGACTTGTCAGGCCTTACGAGCCAGTTACAAATGTAGTTGGCGACATGTGGGCTTTTGAAACTTACGATAATACAATCCCCTGCCCTATTCTTTGGGGTAAGGCCAATCCAAGGGATCCTCCTAACCATCAAAACCTCACCTTTCAGGTTTGATGGCAGCGGCCTATTAATACTAAGCCAACTTATAACCTTATTTCGTAAGGAGTCTTGAGGCTCCCTTGTATCGCCAGTTAACTCAGGTACTCCCACCATGATTGCCGTGTATGGGACTGCTTCTGGGGGCAGATTAACCACCCTGCGCCTATCAAGGGGGGGAGTGGTACCACCAGTGGGCCCATTGGTAGAGTTCACTGCCACCCCTGGTTGTGGCGCAGGAGGTTGCTTAGATCTCCTAGGGGCCGGGACAGGGGGCCTAGGCGCTGGAGGTGGCACAGGGTGCGTCTGAGAAGCAGACGCACCATTTGTGCTCTGCAGTACCGTATGAGGGACCTGGGACAATGCAGAGGAAAGCGGTCTATTCCCAGAACAGACCTGGGCAGCCACAGGAGCATCTGTATCTGACCCAGAGCTCTTCCTTGTATGGAGGTTTTCCAAGGCCTTAAGTCTACTCTCTATGGCGTCCAATTTGGCTGAGATGGGGGTTAACAATTCCTTAATGGTTACTGTAAGTGAATTGATTATTGTATCAGTACTGTTAGAAGTTGCCCCGCCAAAGATGAATGGGCCCGAGGTCAATGAGAGGGCCGCAGGTGCTGGAGAGCCCGAGTGATCTGACCTAGACCCTGACAGGATAAGCTCAGGGGAGGCGGAAATGTCTGTACTGACATCCTGGTTTGGCTCAATTATATCAACTTTGGCCCTTTTTGCCTTCTTTAGTTTCCTGGACCTTTTCCTTTTTGGGGGTTGTACCATTCCACTGCCTGCAGGCTCTGTGAGCAGGGCAGCCTGTCCCACTTCCTGCAAGTCTGTTCCCATATTATCCGGAATGGCAGAATGGTCAGAAATCCCAGATGGCCGGGAGGAGTTCCTATCCCTCTGCGTTAAGGGAGTTCTCAACTGCTGAAGGACCGACTCTATGGTCTGATCAATACTGTCCATTAGTGACATATGAGTGGCGTCCAGTGGAATGGGTGTGCTAACATCTGTTGAAAAGGTATCCCCTTGATCCAGAAACACGCTTTCGGGACCCATCTCGAGGTGCGTTTCTGTGACTGATTGGCATTTGCTAGCTTGGATACTCGCCTTTGGGAAGAATTTTTCCAAAGTACTTAAACCTTGTTGGGCAGACTTACTCCGTGAGGTTCTGGTCGCCATTATGGAGTAAGTGTAGAGGGGCTGAGGGGCAGGGAGCGTCAGAGGGGTGGCCCGGTCCGGTCTCTGCCGGCCTCTAACGGCCTAAAACGG
Organism: Lissotriton vulgaris; assembly: GCF_964263255.1. Lineage (NCBI taxonomy): Eukaryota > Metazoa > Chordata > Amphibia > Caudata > Salamandridae > Lissotriton > Lissotriton vulgaris. The sequence continues at coordinate 11,330,905 of NC_141697.1, forward strand.
CCCGCTCTTTGCCCGGTCTTCGCCCCGGGGATCGCCCCGCGCGCGTCCCGCAATGCGCGTACCTAGGTGCGCCTAAGTATGTCAAGGGGGTGTGGCACTGGGAGGGGGCGCGGCGTGGCGGGAAGAGGAACCAGCTGGCGATGTTGCTAGGGATGCTGGACCTCGCAGTCCCGCTCGCCGCGCCTCTCACCTCCTCTGCGGCCGGATCACCAGGAAGAAGAATGCCCCCAAGCAGCGCGTTGGCTCCCAGCTACTCCAGTAGCGAGCTTAACTCCAGAGGGACACAGACAGTCTCGAGCGGCTCCCGCGAAGCGGGGGCCGCGAGAGGTAAAGAGCTTTCCGGGCGGGGGGGCGTGGCACTGGGAGGGGGCGCGGCGCGGCGCGGCGGGAAGAGGAACCAGCTGGCGATGTTGCTAGGGATGCTGGACCTCGCAGTCCCGCTCGCCGCGCCTCTCACCTCTTCTGCGGCCGGATCACCAGGAAGAAGAATGCCCCCAAGCAGCGCGTTGGCTCCCAGCTACTCCAGTAGCGAGCTTAACTCCAGAGGGACACAGACAGTCTCGAGCGGCACCCACGAAGCGAGGGCCGCGAGAGGTAAAGAGCTTTCCGGGTGGGGGGGCATGGCACTGGGAGGGGGCGCGGCGCGGCAGGAAGAGGAACCAGCTGGCGATGTTGCTAGGGATGCTGGACCTCGCAGTCCCGCTCGCCGCGCCTCTCACCTCCTCTGCGGCCGGATCACCAGGAAGAAGAATGCCCCCAAGCAGCGCGTTGGCTCCCAGCTACTCCAGTAGCGAGCTTAACTCCAGAGGGACACAGACAGTCTCGAGCGGCACCCATTTGTCCCGGTGCAAACAATCCGTAATAATCTGCCTGCTAAAGCAGGCCTCTGGGTTTGTCCATATCCTGATCCAGGCCATGAGTGGTCGAATCTTAATTTTGTCCTCGATATAGGGTTCTCCCAGTTCCGAGTGGGTTATATGTGCGGGGGTGCTCTTAGGGACCTTGAGTAATCTTTTAAAGAATGTATTTTTCTCAGCTTGTATCTGCTGTATGTGGTTAATTTTGCAGCCCCATACTTCCGCTCCATATACCGCTTTAGCGCAGGATACAGCTTTGTATAGGTTTAATATCTGTTCCGGTGACCACCTGCCTAGCCTCCTTCTGAATACCATTATAGCACCCGTCGAGGCCACCAATTTGGATGCATGTTTTTCCGCCAGATTTTTTTATTCTAATTTCTCGTCAAAGAGGACACCAAGGTAGGAAAAGTCTTGATGTCACTACCTTGTTTCATTGTTATGGCGCTGTCCTCGAGGGGTCAGAACAGCGCGGCAAGCCTGCTGCTGTGGTCACAAAATGAAAGGGCATTACATCGCTGCTGTGTTACTTACAGTTAGTTGTCTCATCGTTCAGGGCTAGGGTGACCAACTGGCATTGGTGCAAATTCAGGACGGTGAGTGTAAAATTCAGGACAAAGGGTCAAAATTCAGGACACAAATTCAGGACAGGAGGTCAAAATTCAGGACAATAGGTATGTTTTACAAACACATCAGAGGTCGCGCAATAGTATATAAGTAAGCCCAGCCATTTCCAAACATATTCAACCATTTGCAAACCTATCCATCGTGTATCCTTCCATCTATCATTTCACTCATCCATCCCTTCATCCATCCCCTCATCCATCCTTTCACTCATCCTCCATTATCCATCCATCCACCCTTTCACACTATCCATCTGTACACTTATCCATCCACTCTTCATCCCATCCATCCATTCACTCATTTACCCTTTCACCAATCCAGCCATCCTTTCACTTACTAATCCTTCCACTCATCCACTCTTTTAGTCATCCATCCATCTTCCCTTTCTCTCTCCATCGACCCTTTCACTTAGCCTTCCTTCCATCCATCCATCCACCCACCCATCCATCCATCTACTCATCCACTAATGAATCCATCCATTGCCCCTATCACTCATCCATCTATCATTTCACTCCTTCACACATCTATTCATCCTTTTGTCCATCTACCCTCCCTTTCACTCACTCATCCATCCTTACACCCACCCTTTCACTCATATGTCCATTCATTCACCCTTGCACTTATCAATCCATCAATCCATCCATCATTTCACTCATCCACCTACCCCCCATCATCCACCCACCCACTCATCCATCCATCCTTTCACCCACCCACTCATCATCCATCCATCCATCCTTTCACCCACCCACTCATCGTCAATCCATCCATCCTTTCACCCACCCACTTATCCATCCATCCTTTCACCCACTCTCCATCCATCCATCCTTTCACCCACCCATCATCCATCCATCCTTCCCCTCATCATCCATCCAACCATCCCCTCATCATCCATCCATCCTTTTCCCTCATCATCCATCCATCCTTTTCCCTCATCATCCATCCATCCATCCATCTGTCCTTCCCCTCATCATCCATCCATCCTTCCCTTCATCATCCATCCATCCTTTTCCCTCATCATCTATCCATACATCCTTCCCCTCATCATCCATCCATCCTTCCCCTCATCATCCATCCATCCTTTCACCCACCCCCTCATCATCCATCCATTCCCTCATCATCCATCCATCCTTTCACCCACCCCCTCATCATCCATCCATCCACCCTTCCCCTCATCATCCATCCTTTCACCCACCCCCTCATCATCCATCCATCCATCCATCCTTCCCCTCATCATCCATCCATCCACCCTTCCCCTCATCATCCATCCTTTCCCGTCATCCATCCATCCTTCCCCTCATCCATCTTTCCCCTCATCCATCATACAGCTACCCTTCCACCCATACATCCAGCTATTTACATTTTCTCTCCATCATTCCCCTCACTCATAAATCCATCTATCCTCTCTCATTATCCACTTATTCAATCTTTCATTCATCCATCATCCTTCCCCTCATCCATCTTTCCCCTCATCAATCCTCCAGCTACCTTTCCACCCAAACATCCAGCTATTTACATTTTCCCTCCATCCTTCCCCTAATTCATCAATCCATCTATCCTCTCTCATTATCCATTTATTCAATCTTTCATTCATCCATTCACCCTTTCACTAATTCATCCAGGCATTCACACATCCCTTCACATACTTACACGCCCACCTTTCCATATTAATTTTGAGCTGAGCCCTTTTGAGAAGAGGCCCATCAAGAACTTCACCCTCGCTGCAGGAGCCGTTCCAGGACTGGGACAGAAGCCACCCAGGGCGGAGACAGGATCCACCACAGGGGGGGACAAGAGCCATCACAGGCGGGGGTGGACTGGAGCCACAACATGGGGGGACAGGAGCCATCACAGGCAGGGGGTGGACTGGAGCCACAACATGGGGGGACAGGAGCCATCACAGGCGGGGGTGGACTGGAGCCACAACATGGAGGGACAGGAGCCATCACAGGCGGGGGTGGACTGGAGCCACAACATGGGGGGACAGGAGCCATCACAGGCGGGGGTGGACTGGAGCCACAACATGGGGGGACAGGAGCCATCACAGGCGGGGTGGACTGGAGCCACAACATGGGGGGACAGGAGCCATCACAGGCGGGGGTGGACTGGAGCCACAACATGGGGGGGACAGGAGCCATCACAGGCGGGGGTGGACTGGAGCCACAACATGGGGGGACAGGAGCCATCACAGGCGGGGGTGGACTGGAGCCACAACATGGGGGACAGGAGCCATCACAGGCGGGGGGTGGACTGGAGCTACAACATGGAGGACAGGAGCCATCACAGGCGGGGTGGACTGGAGTCACCACATGGGGGACAGGAGGCATCACAGGCGGGGGGTGGACTGGAGCCACAACATGGGGGGACAGGAGCCATCACAGGCGGGGGGTGGACTGGAGCCACAACATGGGGGACAGGAGCCATCACAGGCGGGGGTGGACTGGAGCCACCACATGGGGGGACAGGAGCAGGAGGCATCACAGGAGAGGGAACGTGATCCACCAGGGTGGGCACAGGGGTAGGCATGCAGTATTCTAGTATCATCTTGGGCTTCTCGCCCCCTCCTGCACAAGACAACGAGAAGACAGGCTCTCTGTCCAAAATGCCACCCCCCACTGTGATATACAGTACTTACAGGAGATACTCTGAGAGGACTGATTGAACTGATTGTCCTCCATACTTTGTTAATCAGTGTGGGTGCGATTGTGCCATTTCTTTATTGTATTACCTTATGCATGTTTGAAGAACCGAGGTTTGCTTACAAATTAGTGACAGTAATTAGGCTCGGTGAAGAGAAGCAGGTGCTGCCTCAGTGTAATCAGGGGTGTGATCTGGCCGAGTCTAGGATGTTTGGGGCCCTGGGTAGAAATGGAATGTGTGAGCCCCCCTCTAAATAGCAGATACAAGACGCATTCAGGGCTGTTTGCATGTGAATGGATGCCCTCTGCTCCTGAACCTGCAGACCCTCCCTCTGTCACCTTCGAGCACCTCTTAACAGCTCATCAAGGGCTGGAGGTGTGAGGGTTGCCATCCCGCTGTGCCTCTACAGTGCTGGTGGGGGTCTGAGCTTTCATACAGCATCGGAGTCAAGAAGGGAGGTGGGGGCAAGCTGTGCCCGGTTAAAATTACGGACAAATGGCGTCCGTTAAAGAATCCTTCACGGACAATGGACAGACAGCCAAAATTACGGGCTGTCCGTGAAATTTACGGACGGTTGGTCACCCTATTCAGGGCATCGCTCTTACCGGTGTTGTCGTCTCCAGCGCCTTGTGCCGTCTCCGGGCCTCGTGGCGCGCAACCGCTTGTAGCCGGTTTTTGCCAATTCAGTCAAGAGTAAAGAGAGACTATGGTACTTGGTTGAACGGGGAATTTTCTCTGGGGTTGACCAAATTAAGTTATATTATTTACCTCGAATTGTATAGGGGCGAGTGAGGTTTTTTAATTTCTTGGAGGATTTTATTGGAGAGTGATGACAAATAGTTGGCATTAAAGATGGACTGGCAGTGATGTAGTATTACGTCAGTATTGTTAGTACTTACTAAGAATGCACGAGTGTTGACCAATTACTGAAGATGCACTATTACTTTTAGTTTGTAATGTTTGGGGTTGTGTCAATCATGGTTATGAAACGGTAGTATTATAGTGGTAATGAGTTCGGATATCCTTTAGAGTGCCTGATTTGGATCGTAGTTGTTACCTAGTGAGGCGGGCATAGATTCTCACTATGTTGTGAATTGTATGGTATGGTAATGTTGGTAGTCAGACAAAGATTCATGATAGGTTTAACTTCTAATTGTGACGTATGTCAGGTATTCGCTTTAGGGAGAAAAGTAGTTAAAGGTTATTTTTTACTATTCAGTTCAAGGTGGTCTTGCAAGTATTGGTGACGTGACTCCCAATAAGGTTCAGCGTAAGGTTATGGTGAATCATTAAGTAAATGAGTGCCAGGGAATATTATCATTCATTCCTTCCTTGTCCGTCTTCAGACGGTGTACCCAGCGCTGTTCTCTTCCATGCAAGATTTGTTCTGCGTTTTGGTTTTTGATAGTTAGAGTCTCCATAACGACCCAGTCCATCTCATCTGCAGAGTGGTTCTTCTTTATGAAATGTCTGCTCATTTTCGTCGTAGTTTTCTTGCATGAGATATTACTCCTGTGTTCAAATATCCATTGTTTCACCTTGCGGCAGGTCATCCCTATGTATTTTAACTTACAAGGGCAGACAATCATGTATACTACATGTGTAGTATTACAGTTGGTGTGGCTGCGCAACTCCCATTTGAAATTTGGTGACAGTTGGAGGTTCTTGGTTATTTTTGTTAAATTACAGACAACGCATCCACCACATGGGCAATGTCCTACAATGGGAGTAAGATTCCATGCAGCTGTCAGACTGTTACTCTTGGTTGATGTCCTTGACAACCTACTAGGACGAGATCTACTTCGTGAAATGAATTGTACCATCTACTGTTCTCCCGATAGCATTGAATTCCAAATGCCAGATGAGGATGTCCTATACAAATTGACAATGGACAAACTAGAATTAGTAGCAAATGACATGTTTCCTGTGTTTGATGCAGAGAAAATCCCATATGAACTAAAAGGAATGGTGAGGTCTGATGTATGGGATTTCATAGGAGACGACATTGATCTAATGAGAGACATCGATCCTGTAAATGTTGCTGTGAAAGAAGGAACAAATTTCCCTAATAACCCGCAGTATAAGCTGATATCAGAAATTATTGGAGGAATAACACCTGTAATTGATATGATGTTCGGACAAGGATTTCTGAGAGAAATAATGAGCAGTCCATGTAACTCTTCTATAATGGGATTAAAGAAGCCTAACGGAACCTATAGTGAAGTGCAGGATTTGCAGAAGGTTAAGAAAATTGTGTCCCTTGATGTCCCATCGTGCCAAACCCTGCTGTAATTCTGTATCAAATCCCTCATGATGCAGAATGGTACACGGTCATTGATTTATGCCATGCGTTCTTTTCCATTCCATTACATCCTGAAAGCCATCCATTATTTTCGTTCAGGTTTGCAGAGCGTATTCTGGCATGGTGCCAAGTTCCACAAGGGTATTCTGAAAGCCCTACCATTTTTATTCAGATTCTGAAAAGATTGTTAGAAAGTCTGAAAATGCCAGAAAAATCTGTTTTGGTTCAATATATCGATGAGCTACTGGTGGCATCGAAGACCATAGAAGCATGTGTTACCGACACAACTGCTTTACTGAATCATTTGGCAGAAGAAGGACATGAAGTGTCAATACACTAAAAACTTTATACATAGGGTCCTAGGGAAATATTTAAAGACCAGGTAGTGTTCAATCCCCACTCTATCACTGAACAACAAACCAAGAACCTACCGGTCTACCAAACAAGAGAAAATGGATGAGACCTCTAGAGGCCTAGGCCTTAGAAGAAGGAGAGACAATAAGTGCAAGAAAATCCCATCAGCCCACTTGAGTGGCTACTCTTCGTCATCTGGGATTGATGGTAGGTTGCCCAATATGTACAACCTGCCAAATGCAGTATCAAAACTTAGCTTGTTCTGCACCACAGTGATCGGTGCAACTACTCAATAGTCTTGATGTGAGGTGCTGATGGTGTGCAGTGCAAAAAAGTGAAAATGATACAGTGAAAAAGGTAAAATTGACTACTGGGATAACTTATGAAACTTTAATAAACATTATCACAGTGTCAAGCTTAAAAACAGTACGCTGACAGTTTGAAAAAATAACTGTCAAAATGCGATGGAAAAGAGATCTACATGTTTCAGCCGCTAGGTTTTCGTCAGGACCAATCTAGCGCTACTGCAAAAATTGATAGTGCAATCAAACACAAAAGAAAAAACTGGTTTGATACGATACAACCATTCAGTATCCAGTAGCTCCCATCAGGTAAGCCTACCTTGCAGGAAAATACAAAATCATTCCTAAAGAAACAACAATAAAGAACTGTCATATATATCGACAAAATCAAATATCATCACTTTTTCCTTGAACCAGGCTATCCATGAATCTCATTGACCATACTCTATCATGTTACATACACTTACAGACATGTCCAGCCAACCACCTTTAAGTATCCAGACAACTTTGAAAAAATAATAAAGGTACTTACCCAAATCTATGTGGGAGTACTCCTCACCTCTCCTGGCGACTGCTCAGGGGATGAGGCCCCGCTCTAAAACAGGAAAATGTAACAGATCACATAAAAAAATAATTATCTATGTGGATCATTTCCTAATAAAACTCTATTACATCTAGACACTTCCCAAGCAAAGACTTCAAACAGGAATATCCCTGTAAGTTATTTACACATAAAATACCTAATGCCAAAATACTCCTACGATGTAACGTTCATAATCTAAGTATATAGACCAGATTGATTGGCATATTAGTACACCCCTACAGGTGCGACTAATCAATCAATACTCATGGGAGAAATAGCCTAGTGAGCCATGAATCAGGCTTTTTAAAAATGCCATGTATATTATGCTGTCAAATATACTAAGTTCCTAAGAAGGGGGTGAAAGTAAGATAAAAATGTACCCCCTCTAAAATTGTTTGAAACTTGATATACGATAATATGTAGATCAAGTAAAGGGGTAGACAGTATAGTTTACTAAAAACGATCCCCTAAAGAAACAAGCCGGTTGTGGCATTAGGATGTCAGTTATAAGCCTAAGTCAGAACGAGAGCAGATCTTAGGCAGTTTGGCAGGTATCTACGAGGGAAAAGCCGATACAAGGTAGCGGCCGCAGGCTCTTCCGAATCTGATGATAGACGGTAGAGCAATGTGAAAAACGACTGGGGCTTGTACACCAAACAAGACCAGATGTCGCTTACCTATCCATCGGTACCTCGGGAGAAAACTGAGCTGAGGGGGAGGTAAAGGCGACATCTCTTAGGCGGTTACAAATAGTAAAAAACATGACATTCAATAATGACTAGCAAAATTGATACATGAAGACAGAAAAACAGTAAGACATTAAACTCGTGCAATACTAAGCGTATATTCAAACTCTATTTCTGACACCAATGTTATGTACACAATAATACAGTGTATCAACAAGGATATCCGAGTCGAGAATTATACTGAAGAGTGCGTCAACGCGTTTCGGTGGTTACTCTCAATTCTATCCACCTTTGTCAAGACAACAATTGATATCTGTCATAGTACATGGGTCAATATAATCTCCCTTTAAATCCACTTTTGGATGTTGTCAGATTTCCATTATTTTTCACAGTAAAATATGGTGTAGACAACGAAATACTGGCTTCATATATCCATTTTAAAATTGCGTCTCTTTATCGAGTGACAGGTAAAAGATCCTGTTACTAGAGCGCTTAAACATTGGCAGTAGTCGTTTCAAATAGTTAAGCCTTGTAGTGCGCTTCTCTTTCCATTTAAATGGGAACCAGGGGCGCTTACGTCATGTCCTTGCGATGAAAACAATTGTTTCACTGTAGAATCGCAAAGGACTGCCTGCTTCTCTGGTTGCGTGACTCCACTGCCAATGTGGATTTAACGGGAGATTATATTGACCCAAAGTGTGTTTGGGCAATGTTTCAAAACTTTGGGGCATATTACCAACAACTAGCGATAATTATCGCTATGTTGGTTTAGCGGTGATATTTTTATCGCCGAGCTGCGGCGATTGTTCTCGCTTAGGAACCTTGCTATTATCAAGGTATATCTCCTAAGCGATAAAAATCAGCCAAAATGCATGAATATCGCTGAAAAGTCAGCGTTATTATTGCATTACCGAGCTAATGCTCTTAGCCATGTTATCCACCTACCATTGGATAACATGGCTAAGAACTGCTCAGGGGCAGGTGTTAGCTTTTGGAGATATTCTCGCTTAGCGCGAATATCTCCAAAAGTTGGTAATAGGAGATAGCGATGTTAGCGACTGTTTCCAGTCGCTAACATCTTGGCACGCCCACTTTGCATGTCATTAGTTATAAATATCACTGACATGCATAGCGGGGCCCAAGATGGTCGCAATCTCCTACTAGCTGTCGCTAACTGGTGTTAGCGACAGCTAGGTAATAGGGAGATAATTTTATCGCCGCTTTCTTGGCTTTTAAAGCCAAAAAAGCGGAGATAAACTCCCTTGATAATATGCCCCTTAGAGGTTCTGCCAAGTACTTGTGCCATTGAATTGCTAGTCGATAATGTAGACGATGTGTATTTCATCAGCATTCACTGGTCAGAAGATTTTTAATGGCAAAACATCTAAAAGAAGATGTCAAAAATAGCTTACAGTTTATCTGCATAAATATGTATCTATATATACCACCCTACTAATTCATTTCTGATTCTGTCTGAACTACAAGATTGGTCATCAAATAAACAAGGGGACAGGGGGGAGGAAGGGGAGGTGTTTCAAAGATCATGAGGGAAAGTTCAAGATATATAAGGAGGATCAACTTTACCTCCTCAATCATTCAGCTAATAAACAACCCAATAAAGTAGTAGCATTCAATACGCCCTATAAAAGAGGGTATGTTAAACCTTTTATGTCACATAGTTGTTTCATCACAATACTCTACAAGGGAGGGAGTAGGAGACTAGATAGTGCATGTGTGTTGCTTTGTGCTACAGATATTGAACAATTACGTATTTGGTGCGTACAGTTATGCAGTCTTATGGCCATAACATCTCGTCACATGGTATAACTGAGAACCCGGCTAGCTGTACTTAATCAGATCCTGATCATAGATTGATCCACGGGATGGCATCATTCATACCAAGAATGTCGGATTTAATTCTAAATACCCATTTCTGTTCTTTGACAAACAGGAATCTTGAAACTTCATTGACATGTGGTGGAACAAAAGGTTGTTCCAAGACAATCCACGTCATATCTTCAGCTTTATGATTCATAGTCAAAAAGTGATTGGTAAGGCCAGTGGACTGTTTCTCGCACCGTATCGTGCTCTTATGTTCACTGATCCTCTGTTTAATCCTGCGTGTTGTCATGCCTATATATCTTAATGCGGTACAAAAGGGGGTGGTGATGGACGGAGCATCTGAACCAATCAAACACTCACACCCATTCAACAGATCTTGGTTCAATCCATCACCGTTCTTTAGCCCACTCTACCACCCCAGTTCAGATATGGCCATATGCAAATCAGTCTGACCCTGTGCCTCATGGGAACAGTCCAGCCCGAACTGCCAAGCCATGCCTTTCCTGGACTGGAAACAAGTTTCCTAGGACCGGTTTCTGGCATTCCAGCCGTCTTCAGCCCGGCTTGCTTGAATCCAGTGGCAAAGTGAGCAAGGGACTCACGTCTGAGCATACCCTGCCAACTTATGGCGAACAAAGTGGTGCAAAAGGGGGTGGTGATGGGCTGAGCATCGGAGTCAATCAAACACTCACACCCAGTCAACAGATCTGGGTTTAATCCATCACCGTTCTTTGGCCCACTCTGCCACCCCAGTGGACATGTGATCATATAGATGACCTTCTCAGAGTTACAGTTAGTGTGCTTTTTTAGAACCCAGGGTTTACCAGTGCCTATATCTACTGATTTCACAGTTTCAGTTTGTGGGCAGACTGAACAGGAGCCACAAGCTTAGTGACCCTGAGCAGGAGGTAGGACCCAGAGTGTATTAGCTGGATCTACAGCTTGGGTCCTCGGTCTAGTATGGATCAGGCTATCTCTTAGACTCGTGCCCCTTTTAAACGAGAAAAGGGGGAGAGGGATAGTATCCGTCGCCACATTCAGAATTTTCCAATGTTTCTGAACTGACCTTTGTACTTGATGTGAAAGTGCACTAAAAGTGTTGACAAAGGTCAGTCTATCTAGTGGCTGTTTTACCACTGGTGGTTCGAGCAAAGCCTCGCGGTTATTGTTTGCAGCACTTTTATTGGCTTGTCTCACTAGACGTGGCGGGTAATTGCGATTCTTTAATTGAAGTGACAATGCTCCAGCACACACTTTAAAATCTTCCTTTTCTGAGCAATTCCTGCGTATCCGTAGTGAATAAGTGTCACCATCAAAACTAAAATTTTGTCAACAAGCCAACCAGTACTTAGGTCATAAGATTGGGAAAGGAATGAGGAAAGTGTCAATAGAAAGAATCAGGATTATTAAAGGGATGAGAGCTACAGTGACACAAAGAGAGGTAAGAATGTTCCTTGGAAGGGTTGGTTATTGTCGACAGTCGATAAGTGGATTTTCTTTGATTGTAAAACCTTTACAGCGACTGATTAAAAGTGATGTGAAAGATCCGATTGTGTTGGATGAGGAAGAAACAAAGGCTTTCGAGGAACTGAGAGCGAGTTTGTGTGAGGCTCTGGCGTTGGGAATGCCTTATTATGAAAAATAATTTGAGCTGTATTGCATTGAAAGGGATGGATGTGCACTTTCAGTGTTGCTGCAGAGGCAAGGAAGAATGAGGAGACCAATAGCCTACTTTTCAGCTGTTTTGGACCCGGTAGCTGCAGCGTTGCCTGGATGGCTGGAAACAGTAGCTGCTACTTTTGTGAGTCTGGAGCAGAGTGAAGGTATCCTGATGGGATATCCTTTAAAGGTCTTTGTTCCCCATTCAGTCGTAATCCTTCTGACAAGGACTAAAACCCAATTCATGAGACAGAGTCGGCTGACTAGGTATGAAAAGGTGGTTCTGGGTACTGACAATGTAACCATTGAAAGATACAAACTTAAATCCCTCCACATTACTGCCACATGCGGTAAATGCGGCAGTCAAAGATGAAATAGACCACAACTGTTTGGATCTGCTTGATTTTTGCACAAAGCCCCATCCTGATATTAGAGATGAACCTTTAAAAATGTCCAATTATGTGAAGTTTGTGGATGGGTCATGTTTGAGGACAACAGAAGGAGTTTTGAGTGCTGCATATGCTGTGTATACAGTAGCAACTAAAACAGAAGCATCTTGTTTGAAAGGAATACGTTCACCCCAAGTTGCTGAGTTGATCGCCCTGATACGAGCTTGCAAGTTGGGAAAGAAATACCAAATCACTGTGATCACCGATAATCAGTATGGCTTCGGAATGGCCCCAGAAGGGATTCCTGACTTTATCCGGGTCTCCCATAAGGAATGGTGAGTTTGTGAAGAATCTGCTCGAGGCGATACAGCTGCCTAAACAGACTGCAGTGGTAAAGTGTGCAGCACACAAAGATGGAATGGATTATGTGTCAGCAGGCAATAATTTTGCCGACGCATTAGCCTAATATTGTGCAAGTAACAATGTCTCAGTAAATCGGAGGAGGGAAAAAGAAAATGTTTTATGTCCCTTGCTTTTTACTAACCCAGTTGAAACATGGGATGAGGTAAGGCAATTGCAGGACGCAGCGAGTGATGAGGTAAAAGATATTTGGATAAAATCAGATTGTAGACAAAGAGCGGGAGATGAAGTCTGGGTTTACAGAGACAAAAGACCATTTATGCCTGATAGCATGATCTTTAACATGGCTCGGATGTACCATGGACAAGCACAAATAGTTAGGGATGCCATGATTAGATTGTTCAAACAGACTTGGTATAATCCCAAGTTTAGGATGATCGCTGAAAGTCTTTCCCAAAGATGCCTTATATGCCAACAAATAAATCCTGGAAGCAAAACAGTAGTGAGACTGAGAACCATAGGACGGGAGGGAGGTCCTTTTACCAGAATGCAGTTGTATTTCTTTGAGATGCCTTCATGTAACCGATTGAGGCCTGTCTTGGTGGTTGTCTGTCTGTTCTGTCGCTGGAGGTGAAGGCCTATCCCACAAGAAGGAACAATGGAGTTACCGTGGCAAAACTCCTGCTGAGACAATTCATTCCTAGATATGGTTTCCCTGTAACGATAGAGACGGATAGAGGATCACATTTCCAAAATGAAGTTATCCAACTGATGTGTGAAGCAATAGACATTTGTTTTGTAACTCTTTATTTGCGACTGCACAACATATCACATTATACACTGCTAACGACCGAGCACTTCACCCAGCACAGGTAGCGGACTCTAACGCTGCCGGCTGACTCGTAATTGAACCACTCCTCTGACGCTCGCAGCGCGAGGACTCAGGCCACGCCCACTTGTTTGGCCACGCCCCCCGAAACGACTACTTAACGCTGAGTAAAAGCGTCAGGTAGCCCATTGATCACACTCCTGAGGCGGAAGCCGGGAGAGCGGGCAGCGCTTTGCACTTTGCTTTTTAAAATTTTGAAAACTGTCACTGATTTACTTGTGCTAGCTTTTAAAAACTCACCACAGCATCTTGCAACTGCTAACGACCGAGCACTTCACCCAGCACAGGTAGCGGACTCTAACGCTGCCGGCTGACTCGTAATTGAACCACTCCTCTGACGCTCGCAGCGCGAGGACTCAGGCCATGCCCACTTGTTTGGCCACGCCCCCCGAAACGACTACTTAACGCTGAGTAAAAGCGTCAGGTAGCCCATTGATCACACTCCTGAGGCGGAAGCCGGGAGAGCGCGCAGCGCTTTGCACTTTGCTTTTTAAAATTTTGAAAACTGTCACTGATTTACTTGTGCTAGCTTTTAAAAACTCACCACAGCATCTTGCAACTGCTAACGACCGAGCACTTCACCCAGCACAGGTAGCGGACTCTAACGCTGCCGGCTGACTCATAATTGAACCACTCCTCTGACGCTCGCAGCGCGAGGACTCAGGCCACGCCCACTTGTATGGCCACGCCCCCCGAAACGACTACTTAACGCTGAGTAAAAGCGTCAGGTAGCCCATTGATCACACTCCTGAGGCGGAAGCCGGGAGAGCGCGCAGCGCTTTGCACTTTGCTTTTTAAAATTTTGAAAACTGTCACTGATTTACTTGTGCTAGCTTTTAAAAACTCACCACAGCATCTTGCAACTGCTAACGACCGAGCACTTCACCCAGCACAGGTAGCGGACTCTAACGCTGCCGGCTGACTCGTAATTGAACCACTCCTCTGACGCTCGCAGCGCGAGGACTCAGGCCACGCCCACTTGTTTGTCCACGCCCCCCGAAACGACTACTTAACCCTGAGTAAAAGCGTCAGGTAGCCCATTGATCACACTCCTGAGGCGGAAGCCGGGAGAGTGCGCAGCGCTTTGCACTTTGCTTTTTAAAATTTTGAAAACTGTCACTGATTTACTTGTGCTAGCTTTTAAAAACTCACCACAGCATCTTGCAACTGCTAACGACCGAGCACTTCACCCAGCACAGGTAGCGGACTCTAACGCTGCCGGCTGACTCGTAATTGAACCACTCCTCTGAGGCTCGCAGCGCGAGGACTCAGGCCACGCCCACTTGTTTGGCCAAGCCCCCCGAAACGACTACTTAACTCTGAGTAAAAGCGTCAGGTAGCCCATTGATCACACTCGTGAGGCGGAAGCCGGGAGAGCGCGCAGCGCTTTGCACTTTGCTTTTTAAAATTTTGAAAATTGTCACTGATTTACTTGTGCTAGCTTTTAAAAACTCACCACAGCATCTTGCAACTGCTAACGACCGAGCACTTCACCCAGCACAGGTAGCGGACTCTAACGCTGCCGGCTGACTCGTAATTGAACCACTCCTCTGACGCTCGCAGCGCGAGGACTCAGGCCACGCCCACTTGTTTGGCCACGCCCCCCGAAACGACTACTTAACGCTGAGTAAAAGCGTCAGGTAGCCCATTGATCACACTCCTGAGGCGGAAGCCGGGAGAGCGCGCAGCGCTTTGCACTTTGCTTTTTAAAATTTTGAATACTGTCACTGATTTACTTGTGCTAGCTTTTAAAAACTCACCACAGCATCTTGCAACTGCTAACGACCGAGCACTTCACCCAGCACAGGTAGCGGACTCTAACGCTGCCGGCTGACTCGTAATTGAACCACTCCTCTGACGCTCGCAGCGCGACGACTCAGGCCACGCCCACTTGTTTGGCCACACCCCCCTGTCTCCTCCCCTCAATCTACTATAAAATGTGCCTATGGCGGAAGCGCAGCAGACGAGCGCAGCGGGAGCGCCGTTTGCGCGCCGAAGGCGCGCCTAAGGCAAGCCCGTCTGCGCCCGTCCGCGCCAGACCGAGCCTAGAGCCCTCACCCCTGGCCGGTTGCGTCCCGCATCGAATCAAATACTCACTAGAAACTCTGTACCAACTCAGAGAACCGTCAAATACCAGCTGTAACGGAAGTAATATTCCGGATCAGAAGCTTCTTAGTTGCCCAAACTGCGCCAATAGGGCTACGCCCTTATCCCACTCCGAACCCGCCTGCCTTGAGATGGCCCTGCTGAACTGCAGGTCACTCCCTAAACACCATACTAAAAATAATCTACTCTTAACAGAGTCGAACTTAGACGCTCTGTTTTTAACGGAGACTTGGCTGTCTGAGAGCTCCGACCCAGACATTATCCAAGCACTACCTCCTGGCTATCTCATTAAAACCCTCAACAGACTGACTGGCACGGGAGGGGGTATCGCGATCATCTATCGTGAAAACCTCACATGTCAGTTCAAAGACAGCCCCATTCTTGATTGCGAAAATGTCCTCTTTTCTTTACACCTGCCACCATCCACCACACTAACTGGGGTGTTAATCTACCGTCCACCAGGACAGGTAGGGTGCTTTATAAACTCTCTCATGGATGCCATCTCCTCAATGGCCTGTGTGTCGCCAAACTTCACAATTCTCGGAGACCTAAATCTCCATTTCGACGATCAAAGCAACAAACTTGCCTCAGACTTAAAAACCGATCTTAATTCCCTTAATATACATCTACTCAGCAATAACCCCACTCATATGAAAGGACACCTGTTGGATCCCATTTTCTCTAATCTTTCCAAACTCTCTGCTCAATCTCCTCTCCCTCTTCCCTGGTCTGACCACTTTTTGGTGCCATTCAAACTCCAACTTCCAGGGAAGACCGCGGATACCCCTCGTCCACGAGCTCCGTCACGCCCATGGAAAAAACTTGACACGATCCTATGGGAACGCTCTCTGTCCTCCACTCTACCCACAGTCGACCACGACCCCTCCAAAGCTGAAATGCAACTTCACAAATGGATTAGCGACTCTCTCGACACAGTCCTGCCACTCAAAACCCTCCCTCCCAATAGGAAATCCTCCAAACTACCGTGGTTCACTGAGGAACTACGCGAATTAAGACGAAAAGGCAAAAGACTTGAACGCCAATGGAGAAAGCACTGGGACACAGAAGACAGAAGTGGATACAAAGCCCACATTAGACTCTACAAAAATGCATTAAAAACAGCTCAGGCCTCCTATTTTGAGGGTCAAATTGCATCAGCTACCAACTCCGCAAAAGAGACCTATCGGATAGTGAAACTCCTCTCCAAAATACAGGAACCTCCACCCCCACCCGACCTAGATGGCGCAAAATGCAACAAGATTGCCGAATTTTTTTCGAATAAAATCGAAAAAATCCTGAACTCCCTCCCGCCGGCACCAATCGCACTTAGCGGCCCCTACTACCCGGCCGACCAGGATACCCCGAGGTTGCTTTCCTTTCCCCAAATCACTACCGAAACGTTTCTCAACGTCCTACAGAAAGTTAAGAGTGGCGCCCCTTCAGACCCAGCCCCGATCGGGAAACTGAAGCAAATTGCTTCCACAATAGCCACTCCCCTCACCAATCTGATCAACGCCTCCTTCGAAAAAGGCACAGTTCCAGCTAACTGGAAAAAAGCCACTGTGAAGGCTCTCATAAAGAAACCGCATCTTGACCCCACAGACCCATCGAACTTCAGACCGATCTCACTACTCCCGGCTATCAGTAAAATCGCCGAGAGAGTAGCAAATCAACACCTCTCTGATTTCCTAGAGACTAATCATCTTCTCCGCCAAACCCAGACAGGTTTCAGACCAGGACAAGGGACGGACACAGCACTGTTAGCCGTGGTCGAAGAAGCTAGGGGCATACTGGACGCAGGAGGATCAGTGGCAGTGATCCTCCTCGACCTGAGTGCCGCCTTCGACACGGTGGACCACACAACCCTTGTGCACCGTCTCTGTCTGATTGGAGTGGCGGACTCGGCATTAGCCTGGATCTCATCTTTCCTTGAAGACAGGTCCTTTCAAGTAACAGATGGATTCTCCATCTCCAAGGCTCATACCCTCAAGTGTGGGGTGCCTCAGGGATCCTCCCTGAGCCCCACACTTTTTAACGTGTACATGGCACCCCTCGAGGATGTGGTTAAGCCTTTCGGGATTAAATCAATTATGTACGCCGACGACACTCAACTCGTGGTCTCCCTTAACCAAACAGACAACGCCCTCTCCAATCTAAGCAGCTGTCTGGAAAAGGTGCACCAATGGATGTGCGAGTCCCGGTTGAAACTAAACGGGGAAAAATCAGAGATACTCCTACTGGGAAACCCAAAGAAAATCCCCACACCCCTTCCCTGGCCACAATGTATGGGATCTCCACCATCCCCAAAATCTGAAGTAAAAAGCCTAGGGATATGGCTGGACCAGGATCTCAGCTTTAAAACACAAGCGAGGAAAACAGCGGGTACATGCTTCGGCCTTATAAAGATGGCACGAAAAATCCTCCACCTTCTCCCGTTTTCATCCAGGAAGCTCTTGATGCAGGGGCTGGTGAACTCCCGATTGGACTATGGGAATGTCCTTTATCTGGGGGCCCCAGTCTCTGTAGTCCACAGACTTCAATGTGCACAAAATGCGGCTGCAAGAATACTCACCGCAACCGCAGCTAGGAACTCCGCAAAACCAGCCCTTAGAAGTCTGCACTGGCTGCCAGTTAAGGAACGGGTCAGCTTTAAGACCCTGTGCTTTACCCACAGAATACTACACAATGAAGGCCCTCCCATCCTCAGGCCTCTTGTCTCTCACCAACAATCAAGCAGACTACTCAGATCTAACTCCCTTTCCCTGGCAAAAGTCCCCAGAATAAGGAAGACCAGAACAGGTGGCCGCCTGTTTTCGTACAATGCCCCCAGACTTTGGAATGCCCTTCCACTCTCCCTCAGGCAAGAGCAAAACCACCTCCGATTTAGAAAAAGACTGAAGACTCTACTCTTCCCCTGAGCTCTTCTCCCATGACTTCCCAACCTACAGAACTGTGACCGTCAGCGCCGGGATGCCCAAGGGTAGCTGAGCGCTCTATAAAACCCAAAATCAAATCAAATCAATCAAATCATCATTATACAATTTGTCTTTCCAACAGGATACAGTCTTTTTTCTTTTCACCCCCAACAGACTTAAGTAGACTTAGAGGATACCTTATTGCAAAACACTACTTCTGAAACGCATCGGAGATCACTGAATTATACTCATTATATAGAAGGTACGACAATTATTAGTGAGGTGATCAATCCATTATACTACCGCATGTTACATCCAAGTTGTGTAGCGCCAAACCTAAAAAGCCTAAGTCATAACATTTTCCCATCCCTCCCAACTCCCTCCACCCTGCCTCGTACGTCTCCTGGTCTCTCTGTCTAAAGGGCAACATTCTCTGGCATGGACACAATCTCACATGGTATATTGTGCGCGCATTTGTGCTGACTAGCCTGTGCGGTCCTTGGGGTCTATTCCCTATTCAACACCCTCAAATCTCTCCTTCATATGGCACGCATCTACGAGTTGTCTGTCTGTGATGGTAGCAGCTCCGTTTCCCCCAGCTCAAGCAGCATTTGCTCCCAGTCCTGCACAATTGGATATTTTCGTTGTCCTCTCTCTTCCTCCCTACGCAAAACAGTACCCTCCGCTCCGCCCCACCGCATTAGATCTGACCGCCATGTCTCTAGTTCTGGAGGCCTAGCAGACTTCCACCTCATGGTTAAAGTTCTGATTGTCAATAGCAAGGATAGATTGAGGAACTTCAACTGAGCCTTATGGTGTTTTGGGCGTTTCCGGTGTCCTATCAAACAATATAAAGCGTCTTCTGGCACCTGCAGGGCTGTGACTGTACGTAATATACGACAAACCTCCCCCCTGTATGCCCGCAATCGTGGGCATGCCCATATCATGTGAAGGAGGCCGGCCTCGTCTGCCTTGCAACGTGGACAGCAGTGAGGAGAGTCCGGGAACATTCTATGTAGCCTTTGAGGGGTGAGGTACGCTCTATGTAGTATCATAGCCTGTATAAATTTGAACTTAACGTTCCTGGACACCTTCCTAGGATGTTCAAGGATAATCTTCCAGGCACCACCTCTAAGAGCCTCCCCGTGTCCAAGGTCCAAGTGTCTCTAAGTGCGTTAAGGGATATGGCCGCGTGCTGCCTGATCCCAGTGTAGAGCCATCTCACTAAGTGGACTCCAGACCCCATGTAATTCGTGCTGCGTAGGTTCAATCCGTTGTGAGGTCCATGTACATCGTATGTAGTGTAAAACTGTGGCGTGTAGGATGTATAATGGCGGGGGAGCCCCAGTAATTTGCAAAAAGGAGTCATGATCTAACAGCGTGTCATCTCCAAAAAGGCCACCTACTGTGTCTACCCCCACCTCAGTCCAGGGCTGCAGTCTACGTTGTGTCAGTCGTCCCTGTGGCATATGCCTAACAGAGGGATGTTGTCTGCGTAAGGCTTGGTCCCAGACGTGTACGCCAGTGCTTTCCGCCAGCACATCAGGGCTGTGTATAGTACGGGATGGCAGTCCCGAGGAATCTTGGTCTTAGGTAATAGTAGGGAATGCAGTTCACCGCGCGCCAGTCGGTCTGCTGTGAAGTCAATTTCAGGGAGATTCCTACCTGCCAACCAACGCGCCAACCACTGGAGCTGGCTGGCATAATAGTAACCACGCAGGTCCGGCACCCCAAGGCCACCCACTCTAGTGCCCAGCTGTAATTTTCGGAGACTGACTCTCCTCCGTCCAGTGCCCCAGATGAGGGTAATCAGTATTGTGTTTAGTGTATTAAAAATTTGTTGTGGGAGGAGAACCGGTAGGTTTAAAAAATAGTATAACATGCGGGGGAGCATGACCATCTTAGAGACGGCAATGCTGCCCATGACTGACAGGGGTAAGGACCTCCAAGACCCCACACTGCTACAGAGACTATTATTGGCCCGGCATACATTGCCCTCGATCTGGTCCTCAGGCAGTCTATAAACATTAATGCCTAGATATTTGAATGTGTTCTGTGCTATTGGAATCTGGTACCTGCCTAATGGAATATGAGGAGGGTGTTGTTGTTCCCTAAAATAAAAGCCGATAGATTTTGCAGGGTTAACGGCTAGGCTAGACACGGCTTAGAAACTATCAAAGATGTTTACTGTGTTTGAGTGGTCCTCGGTCAGGTCCCGAAATTACAATAAAATATCGTCAGCATATATCGATATCAGGTTATGCGTCCACCCAATGGAGATACCTACTCTATCCTCACGAGCCCGGAGGGCTATAGCTAGGGGTTCCAGTGTCAGGACAAACAAAAGGTGTGACAGCGGGCAGCCCTGCCGGGTGCCTCTGTGAATTGAGTAACAGTCCGAAATGTATCTGCCAGTATGCGCCCTGGCCGTGGGGTTCGTATATAAGAACCGTACCCATTTTAGTAGGGTCTTAGGGAAGCCAAAACGTCATAACACTTCAAACATGAACATCCATGATAGGGAGTCAAACGCCTGCAGGTGGTCCACGCGATGCAGCCAGCCCGGGGGACGTCCTGAGGTGTGGCAGACATGAGGGCGTGGAGTTTACGCGTGTTTTGGGAGGTACTCCTACTCGGGAGGAATCCGCACTGGTCCGATTGTATCAGGGTGGGGAGCTGGGTCTGTATCCTCAGAGCAATAGCCTTGCTGAGTATCTTTTACTCTGTGGAGAGCATCGAAAGGGGTCTATAGTTAGTCAGCTCACAGGCATCCCTGCCAGGCTTGGGTATAGATGTAACTAAGGCCTGCATCATCGAGACAGGTAAGTGACCCGACTCATACGATGTCTTGTAGATTTTCTCCAAGATAGGCACCAGGGTTACAGAGTAAGTCTGGTAAAACTCCACTGGTAGTCCATGCCTGGTGTCTTACCGCGGTTGAGGGATCAGATAGCCATCTGATTTTCCTGCTGCGGAATGGGCCCATCCATCACCGCCTGCTCATCTAGAGTCAGGGTTGGGAAAGGTAAGTCCTGTAAGAAGTCTCGGATTTCGTTTGTGTCTTCCGTGGGGAAAGGAGCGTATAGTGCTCTCAGGTGATCTCGGAATGCACTATTAATTTCAGCTTGCGTATGTACAACCCTCCCGGACCCATCTCGGATCTGTGTAATTACCGGGGGTTCAGGGCTATCCTGTACTAGATGGGCCAGCAGGGCTCCCGACCTGTTTGCCTCGGCTTGTTGACGGTGCAAATACTCTTTATGGTCGATAACCCGCAACGTTTCCAACAGCTCCGCGTGTTCTATATTGACAGTCTGCAGCTCCTCCTTCCGTCCGGGTCGGTACTCGCGTCCCTCTCCAAACTTTTCAAATGATCTTCGACCTCACAAAGCTTCTTGTGAATTTCCTGCCGTGCACCTACTAGCTGTCCTATGGCTGCCCCCCGTATCACAACCTTCATGGTGTCCCAAACAATTAAATTGGACGTTGCCATGTCCCAGTTCTCCCGGAAGTAGTTATCTAGGGTATCCGATAGTGATGCGCGAAAGGGACTATCTGCTAGCAACAGTGGGTTAAGTCTCCAGGTGGGTACCAGGGACGGCACCCTGCCCCAGTGCAGGTCAAGTGTCAGTGGCCTATGGTCGGAGAAGGTTTTTGCTAGGTATTCTGAGGAAGTGGACTTGGACAATAAAGAACTAGAGCACAAAACCTGTCAAGTCGTGTGTGTAAGTTGTGTACCGGGGAGTAATAAGAGTATTCTTTATGGGTCGGGTGTAATGCACGCCTCGTATCCACCATCCCCCATCCCGTAAGCCAAGTTTGGAATGATTCTGTCAGTCTATGCACTCCGGTCACCTGAAGGGGAGGGTGTGATCTATCCAGGTCTGCATCTAATGCCATGTTCCAGTCCCCACCCAGGATCCAGGGGATATCTACCCAGTCAGCTAAGGCCCGTCCCACCTTAGCCAGGAATGCCTCTTGCGCAAAATTTGGGGCATAAATGCTACCCAGGACTAGCAGTGTACCATCGAGTGTGCCCTTCACCAGGTCAACCCTCTTCTCCAGTTCTACAAAGGGAGTGCCATGCCATACCCAAATGGTAGCCCCTCTAGAGAAGGTGGAGTAAGAAGTAAAGAATATGGTTCCCCTTCATCTCTTCCGTAATGTGTATATTTCGGACACTGTCAAGTGGGATTCCTGTAGAAACGTTATTTGGGAATGATTGCGTAGTAAGAATACGTGGATCCTATGCCTTTTCAGTATGGCCCCAAGCCCTCTCACATTCCAGGCCTATTCTTTCCTATGGTGCCAGCCATAATCAGTCTCAGATGAAGTGTAAAACAGTACCCTGCCCTTTGCGGCATATAATGCCAATAACAGCCAGGAGACGTACTTCTTCCCACCCCAAAACAGAACTATTTTGGCGCAGCATAAGAACATCACTGGGCCGGACAAGAAAACCATAAATACAACAAACCAAGCACCGGTGCATGCGCCATTGGGGGGGTGGCCTAGCACTGTTCTAATCATCCTAACTGTTCGATCTAGCACTGCCGGCTCAACGGGGCCACCAGGGGTAACATTATCAGGAGGTTAGTTCTAGTTAGCTTCTGGGGGAGCTCACTCAAGGGATGTCAGAATCCTTTGGGATCCTGTAATCATATTAGTTCTACCATCTGAAGGTACTCCTTATGGAGGAACGGTTATTCTATTCTTAGGTCTATCACAGCATTACAGAGTAAATAGAGCCTCTCAACCACCTTATTGCCCTACCTCGCTGTGTAGGTACTAGCAGTAATCAAGTAATAGAAAAGGATATCAGCGGTCCTTTAGGATATATAGTTCACACCGCATTGGGAGGTCATTCTTGTCCAGCGTCCAACATTTCGTCTGCTGCTCTGGGCGTTACAGTCGGGAATAAGACCACGCTATGGTCCGAGTCCGAATGGACCGTGCCGTCATCAGTGTCCGTATTAATTGTTTCCTGATCCTCTCTGAAAGTGCCCACCAAGGCGATGGCCCCTAGTTGATCGTACTTCTGTTGTTCCCGGGTGGGTCTTCGCCATCCCGGTCCAGTTGTCGAGGCGAGAGGTGCTCCGTCGGTATGTTCTGAGCCCTTCCGGGAACCGCTGGTCGACATACCCTGGGTTGTCTCTTGGCTTCCGTCAATGCCCATCACCTCCAGCCATTCCTCCACGTCTGTAGGGCTTTCAAAGAAGTGTGTTTTTTTGTCGTACACTATCTTGAGGCGGGTTGGGAATAGCAAAGCTTAGCGGAGCTTGGCCTTCTGGAGTCTCTTCTTAACTTCAAAATAAGAGGATCGTTGCTTTTGTACCACATTGCTGTAGTCCGGGTACAAAGAGATGCTCCGGTTTTCATATTCTATGAGGGACTTTTCCCGGGCCTTCTGTAGTAGGATATCTCTATCCCGGTAGTTAAGTATCTGGACGATCAGTGGGCGCGGTGGCTGGCCCAGTCTAGGCCGTCCAGTGGGAATGCGGTGTGCTCTCTCCACACAGAAGAGTGACAACAGGCCTTCGGCGGTCACGGGGTCTCGGAACCACTGTTCCATAAAGTAATTTGCATGTGTCCCCTCACTGCGTTCCGGAAGGCCAATAACGCGGATGTTGTTGCGCCGGTTGCGGCCTTCCGCATCTTCCACGCGGTCCATCAGAGACGCCACCTGTTGCTGTAATTGTTGAACAGAGGTAGTATGGTCAGCCACCGTCGGGGTCAGGTCCGCTATTGCAATGCCTTGGTCTTTGACCCTGTCAGCTAGTTTAATGTTGTAGTGTAGTTCCTATTTTCCCAATAGGCCCTGCGCATTGGAATAACATAAACAGTAGAATCGACGTAGAGGTGCGGATCTTCCAGGCCTCCACTGACTATGCTAAACTTAATTGGGTTTGTTACCAACTAGCTCAGAGGTCACTGGAAACTTTCTTGACTGAAATAGGAAGTGATCAGCTTCCCTGGCACAGCCAAGAAGGGATTCAGTTTTCCAACAACCGTGCAACATGACAACTTTGCTCCTCAGATCAAGAGTCAATCTCTAGGGTCGTGTGAAACAATAGACAGTTATTTTACTCAGTCAGTGGTTGTGCAGTTTACTTTCACAATATGTAGAGAATAGAGAGACGGGCGTTGTCAATAAAAGGTAACATTTTTTGAACAGTCTTTCTTCTCGTACAAGAGAAATGAATTGCCACAATTGCAAGACTTGTTATTATAAAAAGTACGTACAGTAAGATAAGTATTGCGAAATAATACTGTAAAAGCATTGATATGGTTTCTTAGCAATACAATGGTTTAAAAGGAATAAAACATATATACATTCATATATACATTAGGCTAAAATACTCAACTGGTGCTTCTAACTACACCTACCCCAGTGTACCTGACCTAAGCCTAATACTTGGGAGGGGAGTAAGTAAGTAGCTTGAGTTTAAGTTGGTTTTGCCAAGGTTTGCTTCAAGAATTCTCTCTCAAGGGTTTAGTCAACACCATACCTCTGGAATAGAATGATGGAGGTCTGGTATCTCCCTCAGGACTCGATATCCCAGTCACCCGCAAGGGTAGACCAGAAACGCCGGAGCTGGATTTCTCTGCAGCAGAAAGACAGCGTCTCTTCTTCAGCGTGTCGAGGAGGAGGAGGAGGGGCAGCGTCCGCGGGCAGCTTGCATCTGCTGGGCTCTTTGCAGGGGACGGCTGTTCAGCTCCTAAGTTCACCACACCATTGTTCGCTAGTTAGCAGCGATAGCAGTAGCGATAGCACCTATGGTGTCATCAGCATGACAGCTTCTTCAGCAGCAGCGAGATAGCTGGCAGCATCAGCTTCACCAACAGCAACGAGACAGCGTTTGCTTAAGGCAACGTTGGTAATATTTTTACCTGAAAGGTGCCTTGTTTGACGTAAGTTTTTGGACATAAGACGTCAATAAAGATGTCACTAGGAAGTGATCGTCTATCAGTGCTCATTAGAGTTCTATTACTAATCAAAACACAGCAAGCGGGGATTTCCAGGTTTGCTGAGTTTTTATCTTGTTGAAGAACTCGGAGTGTTAATCTAGGAATCTCAGATAGTAACTTCTGCTATGTCATTGCACTAATTGGTTGCAAAGGAAGTGGCAGAGAAAGCTATTCTGGAATGTGGCTCTGTTCGTGTGAGGCCAGAGACGAGTTTCTGAATATTGCACTTGAACGGTTATGCCAATATAGGGAATAAATGGATTTATAGCCGAATAGGGGCATAAGGTCACAGTATCGATCAGTGTCCTAGATTAGAACGCTACATTATGGTCTGCTTTTAGTAAGGAGAGGGTGGTAGTGAGGGCCCCTAGCTGTGACTCCATAGCTGTTCTGGAGTCCCTAATCTCTTTCAGGATCAGGTTCAATTTGTCCATGTGTTGTCCTCCAGTGGCATTCAGGTTGGATGTCCCTGGTAGGTCCTCCCCCGTCGTATTCCCCGGAGCAGGCACCGTAACAGGTGGTCCGTCTCGCCCATCCAGTGGTTTGGTCCCTTTCCGGACCATGGCTAGCGCAGTCCGGGGCGTCAACCACGTTACAAGGAGGCTCTTTCCAGAGTATGTCCTGCGGCCCAGGTAGGCTGTAGTTTAGGTCTCACTGAGCCGTGTAGGGGTCTTCTGATTCGTCCCCACAGTGTGGTTAAGGAGTCCGGGGCTTCACACGCTCGCACCCTAGTATCTCCAGATCACTTTCCTCAGGCCAGCAAAGAGTATCAGTCCAGGCGCAGGCCAGCAGGATGTGTCGCCTCAGGATATGGTGCACGGGAGTATCAGGAGTCCCTCAATGTGGGTCGGGGCATCAGCGGCGTCTCCCCAGTGTCTCAGACCCAATGTAGGGATCGGGTTGTAACAATGGCGGCTGGCCTCAGTGCATCCAGCTGGTAGTAACCATCAAGGCAGGAGGGGAAGGGGGGGAGGGGGACGGGCGAGGGAGAAGGCCACCGAATAGCACCCCCAATGTCACCGGCCTCGCTCCCCTACCTCCTGGACTGTATCTCCGGGTCCGCGCTCCAGCACGTGGGGCCACCAGAATCCGTCTCTCCTCAGGGCCTGCCGGCCACGTCGTCTGTCGACTTTTGGGCTCGTGTGTCCTGGGCTCTCTCCGTGCGTGGTCCAGATGGTCCGCGGGGCACCACCACGCTCCTGCCACCCCCAGAAGGCAATCTGATAACAGGGTCCCTCAGTGGTTTTCGGAATCGGGCTCTGGCACTTCCAGCTCAGGTGCCCAGAAGGCCGCGTCAGCTCCGGGTCCGCCCGTAGCCAACTTAGGCTCACCTCGCTTTCAAAATCAGTCAGGAGCCTCCGGGGGACCCAGCGAATAAGGATCCGGTGTTTGTTGCTGGTTTGAGGCCTGTCAGAAGCACTCGGCAGGATTTTATTCCCCTGGCGGCTCCAGAGCTCTAGCAGTCTCCGTACGCCATCTCGGCTCGCTAGCCACGCCCCCGTGAAGCACTAGACATAAAACAAAAACTACATTGTGCATACAGACCAGAAGCTGCTGGAGTGGTTGAACAAGTAAATGGCAAGCCACAGGACTCAAATGGGCAGATGCCTTACCCCTAGTGCTGATGAATATAAGAAGCATACCTGACAGGAGAACTGGTTTAAGTCCTCACAAAATAATAGTGGGATGAGCTATGAGGCAAGATTACGTACCTGTCAACAAACTGCTGCCTATAACTGATGATCTCATTATGGACTATTGCAAAGGATTGGCTGATGTGGCGCATTCTGTGTTTCATCAGGTTGGACCGGATGCAAACACTTTTGAGAGAAAGCCAGCTCATGACCTGATCCCATGAGATTGGATCCGCATAAAAGTCCACAGAAGAAGAAATTGTTTGGTACCACGCTGGGACAAGCCACGTCAAGTGATTCTGGTAACCACCACAGCAGTAAAGTGTGCTGGTGTAAAGAACTGGGTGCATGCCAGTTACACTATCAGAGTTACAAATCCTGAAGATCGACCCAAAAGTCGACATTTGGAATATCAGATACCAGTTCGGCGTCTGAAGAAGAACAATCTGAAATCAACCGAGTTCCAGATTCTGAAGATCGACCTGTAAGTCGACGTCTGGAAATATCAGATATCAGCTCGGCATCTGAAACAGAAAAACCTGAGACCAGCAGAGTTCCAAGTTCAGAAGATTGACCAGTAAGTCGACGTCTGGAGAGGTCAGATACCAGTTGGGCGTCTGTTGAAGAGCAACCTGAAACTAATAAAAGACTAACAAATGAGTCTGAGAGACAATTAACAAAAAATGAAACAGGAGAAAAGGAACAGACAGACAGTGACAGGGAAAAGTCAAGCACAAGTTTAGGGGAAACTCCTCCAGAAGTTGTAGAAATAGGAGAAGAGAATTCAGATTCAGATAGAGAGGCAGAAGAAATTGCAGAAGAACCCCGAGGAGGATCACACTCAAAATTACAAGTGGAAGAAACACAAGTAGGGTCAGATTCAGAAACAGAGATTGAGAAAATTAAGGAAAAACCCAGAGGAGGTTCAGATTCAGACAGTGAATCAGGAATCATAACATTCAAAGTAAGAGGACCTGAAATTAAATCTGAAACAGAATCCGAAGACAGTGAAGGAGAGATAAAGAAAAGATTGGGACCAAGGAAAAGGACTTGGAGAACGGAACGAGGAGAAAGGGATGCTGAATTGAAAAGGCCACGAAAAGGAGACAATTGGCCTAAAGAATTTAAAGGACTGCAAAATAAGATAATACATTGGAATAAAGACAATGCTGAACAAATAAATGAAATATCAAGTTAAAGAGAACAAAGAAAAACTAATAAAGACCTATTGCAGAGACCCAAAAGAGTGAAAAGACCTAATAAAAAATACAAGTCACCTGAATGGGTATACATCGCATTGCCTGATATTGAAGAAGTAGATTGCAATCCTGAAAAGCAAAACGAGGACTGTGAAGAAGTAAATTGCAGTCACAAGGAGCAAAAAAAAGATTGTGAACAAGTGGGTGAGAGTGGATTACACTCATCTTGAAGAGGTCAGAAATAATCAGACTAGACACATGAACTGAGAAACCAAAAGTGTGTCAAAATCATTGGTTAAGTCGACAATAAAAGAAGGGGTAAAAAGGCAAATGTTATTCTGAGGTGTGGGAGCACATCTTTTGTACACACACTACATATTTTAGTCTCAAAATGGTAGACACAGAGAATAGAAAACTCAGATGTGATTGTTTCCGTAGATGGTGTAAAATGTGTTTTGATTGTACAGGATTGCTAATGCTTATCTGGTTCATTTTAGCAATAACCATTCCACTTAGGTTAATGGGAGAAGAGATATCTGGTACCACCAATACCACAAACACCGACAAGAAAACTAACAGAAGGGATGCTGCAACACTGATAGATAGAACTGAACTTCACAAGGATAAGTCAATAACAGATTTTTCAAAGAATTTTTTTCACAAAGCTTTTGTATGAGTATGTGGAAACTATGGATGTTAGTGATTGCTACATGTGTATTCAGTGACCTGCGTCTGTATCAGAAGGTGTGACATACCTCCATCTTCCCTTATCTCATAGGGGGTAACTTGTAGTATCATAGCTAGCCTATTTTATAGAACAGTTAAATTAGAATATTATTACTCTGACATAGGTGCTGTTTTTGCTAAAGTTTCCGTAGTCCCCAAATTAAACAAAGTAAAAACTGCTAAAGTTCCTGGAGAATTTTTCTTAGAAAAAAAATAGTTAACCTTAGAATATGCATTTAGACACAATCTCACTTGCAGGCTGAGGAAGGAAGAAAATATATTCTTAGGTATGGTAGTAGAAAGAAGGGTTAAGTTTCAAAGAAAGGCAACAATAGAAAAGATAAAAATCCCCCCATGGGCGGTGGAAGAGGGACAAGAATGAGACTAATGCAGCAATGGCTTTAGATTAGTCCCAGCAAGGGAGGTTGTGTATTAGTAGAGATAACACTGTGTATGATAATAACTTTGTGGTTTCCAGCGAGTACCAAGATAGATATAAAATCCTGGGTGGATGGGGATTCAAGGGAGGAAAAGATCAAGTATTTCTAGGTGTTTACTATATCTGTTGGAACCATGCCTGTTACAGGTTGCCGGACCATTGTTATGGAACATGCTATCTAGGCCTGGTCTTTCAAAAAATATTCCACGTGGAAAGAGGGACGAATAGAATTCATGAAATAGGTAAACCACTAACACGTAGGAGAAGAGAAGGTTTCTCAGAAATAAAAGGTGACATTTTTGGAGCATTGATACCAGCAGTGGGAGTATCTTTGAATGCATACCGAATTTGGAAATTGTCTACAGTGGTAGATTGTTTATCAACGAATACTGCTGGAGGGTTATTAATGGTAAATACCGGAATGGTTGCAATGAGAGCTATGGTAGTGCAAAATCGACTTGCCGTTGACTTTCTTTTGGCAAAAGAGGGTGGAGTCTGTGAAATGTGGAAGGTACAAAATTGTTGCACTTACATTCCAGACAAAAGTCAGAATATACAGAGGTATATTAAAAACATTACTGACTTGCACAGAGAAATTGCACCACTGGAGATTGAAGGTAACTGGGAGAAACATGGCAAATGTTTTTCCCCTGTAAAGAAATGGTTCACAGAAATATGTAGCTCTCTGATACGGAAAAAACTAATTCCAGTGACTGTAATATTAATATTAATAATGATGTTGAGATTAGCATGTATATGTATTAAACGGAAAAAAGGACAAAATAAAGCAAAAAGAGAAAATAAGGAAAAAGAAATGAGAGAACCAGAAATGGGTGAAATTGAACTTGAGGAGTTTAAGGAGAACATGTATAAAAAGTCTAAAAAGCAAAATGAACGAAACACAATTGTCTGAAATAACAAAATGCAAGCGGACAAGAGGGGGCTGCAACGATTCATCATGCACTGCGCTGTGCCGCTTGACTTGCCTGCCCTTTGCTAACAGTCCCGGGGGGACTGCCACGATTCAGCAACCACCGCGCTGTGCTGCCATTCTGCTGAGGGGGACTACACCTCCCACTGTCCCTCACCTGACGCCTACCACAGCGTCATAGTGGAAGTGCCAGGAGGAGCCATAAAAACACTCGTGGGCTCCCAAGCCCTGTTTGCCACCTGATTTGCCTGCCCTGTGCTAACAAACCCGGGGGGGCTGCAACGATTCATCATTCACCATGCGGTGCTGCTTGCCTTGCCTGCCCTGTGCTAACAGTCCCAGGGGACTGCAATGATTCAGCAACCACCGCGCTGTGCAGCCATTCTGCTGAGGGGGACTACACCTCCCACTGTCCTTCAACTGACGCCTACCACAGCGACATAGCGGAAGCGCCAGGAGGCCACATAAAAACACTTGTGGGCTCCCGCAGCGTGGGACGCGCGCAGGTGTGCCCGGGCCAAGCCCGGCCCAAGGGCGGGCCCGTCCGTGCCCGTCAAAGCCCGGATATGGCTGGGCTGGGCCACCTCCCTGACATTTCATCTAGTAGATCAGCTTGCCAGCTCTTCATTTCTGGTAAGAGAGTGTGGTTACTACAGATTAATGACTAATGTAACATGTTTGAAACATTTTAAACCAAAAACATCTTTTAGTGAGAGACATTTTAGGACTTCCTGTTACTCTACTGATCATCTTTGATTTTGTAGCAGGAATATAGGGCCCAATTCACAGAACTAACTTAAGACAAAATCCTAAACTTACTACTTTTGGTATTCACAGAAGTTAGGATTTTGTCTTAAGTTTGTCTTAAGACAGCTTTAAGACAAAATCCTAACTTAAGTCTGTCTTAAGTCTGTCTTAAGTCAAACTTAAGACAAAAATCCTAACTTCTGTGAATACCAAAAGTAGTAAGTTTAGGAGTTTGTCTTTAGTTAGTTCTGTGAATAGGGCCCTCTGTTCCTACACAGAACTCTGCATAGAGACTTTGGACCTCAGTGAATTAGGGTGTGCCAAAATTCACCTTAGTACCCAAAATCCCCTACCAGACTACCGTCAGTGACTCATTGGTTCTTCGTTCTATTGCAAAAACCCCAATGATTAGTCAACCCAGAACATGAAACTTAGGATCCCTCAGGTGATGTGGAAAACAAGAACACTCTTTCGTTATACTCTCATATCAGTCAAAAACAAGGAGTAAATGAGACAAGAGCAAGTTTGAAATGTTTATTTCTAACGCCGTGATCTCAAGCGCAGCATCTTAGCAAATACAAGCAGACATATTATCAGAATCAATACTGTCAGCATAGTTACTATTCCATAAAATAAAAAGGGAGAAAGCATGTTACAATGCTAATGGAAACAGGTTGAATATACACCTATATTTCACCCTCCCTGGCTAGTAGATTATTTTATAACTAATAGAAGGTCTCATAGGCTTAGCTAGGCAGCCCCATACCTCTGGTACTTAGCAGAAGTGGATCACATTGAATTCTGCACACAAATGTTTTCCAAGTGTGTTTGATCATGCATTCGCAGTGCATTATTAAACAAGCCAATATCCGAGGTGTCCACAGCTGCATGTGTGTTATGGCTAGAACGTGCGCTGATCATTTCGAACAACAGACACTGTGTCCAAGATAACCTTGGCTATCTATGCACTTACTGTACAGACAAAACTAACGAGGCAGTTTAGAAATGCAGATAAACAGCTTTCTTTCTCATGTGAAGCAAAATACTTAGCCTTCTCTAAACAGTAGCGCAAGTGCATGCCGTTTGCAAAGTAGAGCAGGAAAGTAAAATGGCGTTTAAACTTCGTGATAAACCCATGCTAACTTAACACTGTGTGTATGTACGGGTGATCCCTTTTACATCCTCCCTTGATCGGAGCATGTGGAAGAATGAGGGCAAACCATGAACAGAGTTCAAGTTCAAAATAGAATGAAGTTCAAATTTGCAAAAAATGGAAAAAACAGGAATCACTCCGAAATAAAAACTCAGTATGGGAACCAGAACAAATAAAACCTAAATGTTTTACAGACTCCAAAACCAGGGGCAAGGACAAAATGATGCTGTTCTACACATGATGTCAGTTCTGAAAGAGAGTGATCGAAGAATAAATTCTCACTCCAACAGTGTGTATGCACAGTATAATGTGACAGCCTCCAACAAGAAGTCACTATTCTCATCCGAGAACATTTCAGCCATACAGTCAGTAATGGGAATGAACATACATGTTCCTCAATGACCTGAGCCTCTAGGATCATAGGAGGATAACTCGGGTCTTCTTCAATGTAACTGCGTGCCAAGAAATAATGCGCCGCTGCAAATACATTCCAACGTCCCAATATTCCATGCATCGCAGCAAAGGCCATAATCCCGCCGCCAGAACAGAACAATTCATGAGCAACTAAGGGGCTCATCAGCTGATCATAATCCGCGTTAGGAGACACCGTACTGCAGAGACACAAAACAGGGCCCAGTGGAAATCGCAGCTCAGGCAATGAAAGACAGGCTAGACGCATGTGAAAAAGGAAAATCGAAACGATAATCCATAAGCTGCACTCAACGTAGCAAGAGGCAGCGCTCCATACCAACTAAGCATTCGGTTGCGGAGCAGCAACAGCCGAGATATATTGTCGTTTGACACAGGATGTGCATCCATTTTCAAATAAACAAAACAATAGCAGCACACTGGCCACTAATGCGAGCATTAAGGAAAATCCACCAAAGAAGCTGGAGAAAACTGAATGAAAAAACACTGGGAACACCCCAAATATAGTTTGGAAGGAAGTCACAAGGCCACTACTAACAATTTTAAAAAAGTGCGCCAGCCCAGTGGTCGAGGAAGCGTTAAACATAGTATGAATTAACTTCCCAAAATGCAAGGGCAAATCAGTATTTAAGAAAGCGTTCACTTCAGTGCGGGTGTTTGCCACGTGAAGGACAAATGTTTCTCGAGCAGATGTAAGGGCAACCTCTTTCTGGGACAAAGAGCTCTTATACGACTCATTTTGTTGAACTCTGCTTTCATGTCGGAATCGACGGCCAGATGGAAACATCCAGCTTCCCTTGTGGAGGAGGAAACAGCACGTTTTTACAACAAATTACTCTTTCCGGAACCGTAACTATGTAAGCAATTCCAGCAATCATCCCACAACAATCTTCGTAATTCAAAAGTAAATAACTACAGTTTGCTAGTAATGTGAATGTAGTTGTGATAGCAGGTGTAGTAGTACCTTTTAATACGTAAGCCAAATTAGGCGCATTCTGATTAAAAGTGCCATGCAATTGTATATTCCTACATATTAATGAATGATCAGGTGTCGTGGTGCAGTCCTCACCATTCAAAAAAACTTCTTTACCCTCCCTCAGACATCTATAAGTAAACGGCAGTGACCAAGCTTCATGGAGATAAGGGCTGCCTAAAGGTTCATACCTGCCTATAGCATAATACTTCATGCAAGCTTCAAATTTGAAAAGTGAAAAAGGCAGCGTTATTAATCAGTGGATAAGCCTCACAGGAAAATTTGTCTCGGCCACAGAAAATGGCAATGGTTCCAATTTTTCGATATGTAATATAGAAAACGTGGCATCCTTCATTGACATAAATTGTTGCTTGTCAGTCAAATTAAATGGGGCAAATAGTGAGGAAGTGTTCATGTAGTCCCAGGGCACTTTGCCAGCTTTCAATGTTTGCAAAGTCCATGCAAACTGCATGATAGAACACAGTTGATTTTGACCATGAAACAACACAGAAACATCTTCTTGCACAATATCAACAACAGATGATACAATAATATTTAATGTATAAATGTGAGAAGACAGTGTGTTAATGCTATTATCTACAACTGCAAACACTTTTTCTAAATTTGCCTGATCTATAGCTCTCAATCTAGAAGCAGCCTCAATCTGAGACAGTTTCCACATCTCCTTGTAAGCAGCATATATCCAATGTTTAGATCTGCCCGAAGCAGGACCCTTTACAAAATCATTCAGATCAACATTGTCAGTTAGTTTAGATCATTGCAACTTAACCGACGCTAAAGTCGAGTGTGTGAGCCAACTCTGGCATAGCGTGCCGATTGAATAGGTAGTGACTGAATGGTCACTTATAAAACGTGGATTAACCCTAACCTGTGTGTAGCCACCGGCCAAACCCAGAAAACGATGTTGGCAGGAATCTGCACTTTTGTGCCACAACAACCAACCCTTAGGGTCTAGACTGGAAATGTTAAATGTAGAATTCAGCATCAGGGCCTGTAATTCTTTAATGGACAAACTGGTATTATTATCCCAACCGGGGTTTTCTTCTAATTCTGGAAAATAAGGAGCATTCATTTTTTTAGGAGTAGCCAATCCAAAGCATGTTGTTTGAGAAATAGTTGAATTAAAAACAGCATATAGTTTGGGATGAGACATGCGCAATGCAAAGCCGCTGTGCCTTGCACCTGCCAACTTTTAGAACCCCAAACAGATTTAAGATCAATTGTATCTTACCACAGTTCATAGCCCCCAACAGCCAACTGGTCTAAAAAAGGACTTGGAATACAGTAATTTCGTGTGGGTAAGCCTAACTTTGGTAGAGGAGTTTTCTGTCATCTTAAAATAAAATGAATTAGCACTCGACTGATTGAAGTCAGTAAAGAACGTGAAGTTCTTTAAAAAAGAACTGGAGCTGCCTTCTAATGACACGGGACAATGTTCCCATTGGGTATAGTTAAATAGGTTCCTCCTGATATTAGCCTTGTGCAAGTAGTGATTGCCAAAATGTTGGTAACAATACAAATCACCATAATTTGCAGAATCCAAATATAAGTCTTCAGCATCAAAGGCAGCATAGTATTTCAAGTCAGAAATAAACGCCTCTATGACTTGAACATCCCAATCATCAGAACGAATGTTCTGTTTAATGACATCTCCCATAGAAACTCTAAGGACATTCGGTACATTGATAACCTCTGTAGGTCCATGTATCTGAAATTATACAGCAGCCCAAACAATCCCATGTAAGACGGGCCAAGCAGTAATATTTACAAAAACCAAGTCTCTCCGGAACCGGTGGATGTGGGACGAAGAGTGGGGTGCCAAATAAGCATGGGCGAATTTTGCGAATCTCGCGTTCGCGAATTTTGCGGATTTGCGAACTCGCAATCCGCAAAATCCGTGAATTCTCGCGAATTTGCAGATTTTTTTTTGTGTGTTTGCACGGGTTTCTGCCAGTTCGCGAGGGTTTTGTACAATGTCGCAAATTGCGAACTTACCTGTCGGGTCGCAAGTTTCGCGAACTTGTTGTTTCTACGTGTCCAGCCTGTTTGGGACACTCTTCTTCATCACTGCCACTCTCTGTCACCACTGCCACTCTCTGACTACTCATGCCACCCTCTGGCCCACCCATGCCACCCTCTGTTTCATCACAGCACCCTCTGGTTGTCCAGTCAGTGTACATTATTGTGGCAACGCAAGCACACCTTCCCTGCCTCAAGTGACCTGAATTAATTTGGGGCTGATTAATGTGTCACAGAATATTTTTTTAGCTGGCACCTGCTTCCTTAGTGCTTCCTGATTAGTGATCTTTTGCACTTGCTAAGTGCTTTCATTGTTGCAAAATTAGTTACAACACCTGCCCTGCCCCAACTGACAATAATGAATTAGGGGCTGATTAATGGATTTGAACTTCCAGCCTGGCTCCTGCTTGTCTCCCTTAGCTGTAATTCAGGACCTTTGTGGCATATGTGTAACTATTCTGAGGTTCAGAGCAGGGTCACATAATAGTTTCAACTGGCAACTGAACTCTGGAGGGGCCCCTCAGGAAGCACTACAGGAAATGGCTACTAATGATGAGCCTGAACTTTTGAACCTGGTAAGTAGTTTCAGTTTTGCTAAGATCGTATTTCTGCAATTTTGCACTTATTCGCGGGGCGCGAACTCACGCGAACAGTGCGAACAGTGCGAGCAAAATCCGCTGCTCGCGGATTTGCGGATTTTGCGGGAGATTCGCAAATCTCGCGGATTGCGAATTTACCGAAAATCCGCAAAATCCGCGAGCGAAACGGATTTTCCGCCCATGCTTAGTGCCAAAGTTCCATTAAGTGGCCGAATCACAGTTCTTTCTTCAACATAGTGGCCATTCACAAGGCGGAATAAGGTCACCACAAATCCAATGGACATGAACAAAAAATAAAAAAAAGAATCAGCCAGATGTATGTCCAAGGGGGAATCAAAAAATGTTTTTTAAACCAAGTAGCAAAAACAGAAACCTTTGAAGGTAGCTTCGATGTGGAAGAATGAGTGTCAAAAGAAAATCTGGATTCATTGGCCAAACATGTCTGTAAATCGGGCATCGATAAGTCAGTGGGGTAAGTGTATTCAGTTTCAATAAGATGAGCATCGGGTGGGGATTTCAATAAAAGACTCGAAATTGCAGGCATTTCCAAGAATTTCTCTGTAGCGCCGGACAGGAGACTGCAGGTGTCATATTAAGAAGAATCGGCCACTCTGTGTAATTTGACATTGTCAATGGAAATGTACCTCTTTTCTATACGACCTGGAAGTGGTGGTAAAATGACTGTCCTTGTGCCCTGCATATCAAGCACAGGAACTGGTGCTCGATACGAGGGGCCAAAATTCTTTCTTGTTCTTAATCTTCTCTCGGACCAGTTCTCCAACTTGGGGTAGCCAGCCAACTACCAGGATCTACAATGCAGCATCAGATGTGGAGGGCAAGTGTTCCTTAGCAAGACTGTCTCTCGTCTTTTGTAGATCCTGTAAAACATGAAGTGTTCATCAATGTAAAAGGCCACAGCAGCCGCCTGCTGGTCTAGACAGTCAAGGTCCGGGACGAACATTTTGATACCGAAGAGCATTTCGTATGGGGTCCGCCCACCCAGAGACCTTCTAGGGAGATTATTAATAGCACGTTGTATGCTTTTGAGATGGGCTAGCCAGTTCCTGCCACCACCTATAACCCTGGCTGTCAAAAACTGCTTTAAATCACGGTTCATTCGCTCCACAACACTATTACCCTTAGGTCAGTATGGAGATGAAAATTTGACTTGGACCCCCAATGAACACATGGCATCCTTGTATGCCTTAGAGGCGAACGCTGTACCCTGGTCCGAATGGAAGGTGCCACATGCAAAAATCCCCACATCGGCCAAACTATTTCCGACAGAGTCCTCTTGAGTTCTTCCTGTTTTGGACCACAGAAACACAGAGTCTTCTAGGTGATGTCAAGGATCGAGTTTTATTGGCTGCAACCACGTAACAAGCGTCCTAGAAGTACAACAGCACGGTGTGCATATTCTCAGGAGACTGTTCGATTTTACAGAACCAGCCTTCTCTTTTTATACAAAAATGTAAGCTTCAGGCAAGAATTCCTAGTTTTACAGTTCGGTCATATACATATTTTCACAACAAAGAAAAAGCAAAGTCATGATGGCAAGCCCATATTTTCGTTTGTCCAGTTCGTGATAGATTACCCAGCAAGGCCCAGAACTTCCATCAGATATCGATGAACCCCCAATAAAATCGGGCACCGCCTTTTGTATGCGGTGAATGGTTTATGACATGTTGTGCCTTGATGCTAATCTCGCTCGGCCATTGGGTTGGGGACTGCCCGAACAGGTTTGGCTGGAGGCAGTGGAGTCAGCTCGCCCAGGTCACAGAGGAGTCAGCAAAGGTGTATGTGTCCTTTCAGATCGAATTCGGCCTTGGTCAATTGACTATGTAAGGGCAACCTCAAGATGGATGCCGCTCACAAAATGGAACCCGAGGGTTCAAGACAGAAACTACGATTTAAGGGTGATTTTGTCACTCAATCACTCAATCATGACGCAAATGCATAGGTATAATGTCACAATCATTACCAGTCTGCCGATACCAAATTCGTGATGGTATGATGATATTTTCTGACACGAGTGTAGAGCTTCGATACCATACAATAGAGGGGTCCAGAATTTTCAGTACCACAGCCCCTCCTTTTGCCCCTATATCGGCAATAACTCATGCTAATCTGAGTCCAAATCTGTATTCATGAAGTCATTGAGATGCTGCTGTAGCATCATCCTGTTGCTTAGTTCGTCCCTTGACACAGGCTTCCTTACACATGATGTAGCACAGAGGCCACATATTGCAGGAGCGCACTGTACACACAGGCAAAACATGAACAGAACGGCTAAGATCATTCCAATGAATATCAAAGTTTTCCATCCCCAGATAGATATCAGTTCCCAGAACCACCCCAGCAAGGACCAGTCTCCTTTATCCACGTGAATGGATTCAGAGATCTTATGCAGTTTGGAGATGGCCTGGTATACTGCCGGAGCATTATCTGGGATAAAAATGCAGCAACTGGATTGGATCACTTTACATACCCCACCACAGTCTGCAAGTATGACATCTAGGGCAACCCTGTTCTGAAGAGTCATAAGGTGGTCTGACTGGAGCTCCGCAGTCAAGTTACTAAGGGCACCAGCCGTTTCAATCACGGTGGATTCAACTACCCTCGTCAATTGGCGAATGTTCCTGCTGTTCACCATAGGCCCCCAAAACAGCAGAAAACCTTTCGCGAAATCTCCAAACTCCTGTTACGCAGTGTCGTCTTTACTCACGACACCTCTAACTGTCCTTGTCCGATGGTAATCTGCCTCGGCCGTGTAGGTGGGTGGCAACAGGAACGAGACAAAACATGTGCCCGAAAAGTCAGGGGGCAACCATGTGTATGCTCTATCATGGCAGATGAAGTAGGTACCCTTAGCTGCTAAGAATGAAGGAGATGTCTGAGACGAGAAGACATAAGTTTCGGTACAGACACTCTTCCCTAGCTGAGCTCTGGGGTTTTTGCCATTTCCCTGCAGACATAGGTGACCTTGGTGGGGTACTATCCAGATTGGGGAGGATTTCTTTGCTCGCTGGCTCTCACTCAAGGAAATTCCATATTTAGTGATATTCCATCTACTGTACACCTTAAACTCATCTTTGGGGATCGTTCTATACGTGTCGATATCTCTGCTCATATTTCTGATTCCTGCCACTAGTGCATTGTTGCTCGAGTTTCTTCCTGTGGGACGCTAGGGATATGGTTCTATGGCGAATAGGAACATGGTTTGAAACGCCCACTTGAACCATAGTAGCTAAATGGCAGGACAAAATATGGGATACCCTTATCTGTTGTGTGTGGCATAAGTCCACATACCCAACAATTTGTTGTGTTCATTACAACCTGGTGCTGGTATAGGAGCTGGACGAATAAGTTATTTATGAATTCTAATCTTCTGGCAGACTCGTGTTCAGGCAGAGGGTGAAAAGAGTGCGGGGAAACAGTAGGAGGAGGTGTGGGCTGCGTAGTGTATGCAAATAAAACTCGAAAGGTGAATAAAGTATAGCCCACCAAAAACATCATTATACTGCACAACATAAGGATGCATATTATAAAAAAATTGTTTTTTCGCCATCACAGTGCATATTCTCTTTTCAAAGTTCGCTGATCTGGCAGGTCTCTCCATCTTGGGAAACTCCATCCTCTAAGTTGCTGCCCGCGGTGGGAGATTGATTCTGCTAAGGAGTGCTTCTGTCAGTTTAGGGCAACTCCCTTAGACCAACCAGAACTGTCGACCTAACCGTCTTCAGCTGCACTCCAAAGACTGTGGCAACCGCGACCCTAGCAGCAGAACCGGAAGGCTGTTCGAAAATCAAAAATGAGCAAGTTTCCTGGATGAGAGAGCTGCACAAAAAAGAAAAAGCTTGTTTATTTGTCCATAGTCATAGGTCTTGGCCTTAAGTTATAGCGGTTTCGACCAGGAGCTGTGTGGTCTTGAAACAGGAGTTCAGGCTCAGTAGTGTCCAATTGCATTGACGGTGACACAGATCCTTGCAGAATGTTATCGCTCTCCTTTTCTGTAGTAGTTCCTTTCAAACGTGCGGCACTGAAGGGCAAGAAGCGAGGCACAGTCTCAGCCTCAGCCTCAGAGTCAGCAATTCCCTCCTGGACCTACCGGTCATAAGAAAGGGGTAACGGGACCCTCTTGCAGTGGGCGCCGTGCACCCAGTTATTCTTGCCGTGGACACGTACTGCAGAGCGGGTAGCCAGCAACACTTGGAAGGGTCCGGACCAGCGAGGCTGCTCGTTCTTGGTTCGCTGGAAGTTGCGCACCAGGACCCAGGTGCCAGGTTTAATTGCGTGGCCTGGATCATCAGACGCTGGCGGGGAAGAACTGTGGACTTGTTGGTGCAAAACACGCAATTTAGTCGTCAATTCGTGCAAATAGTCAAGCAGTACAGTATGCTCTATCTCACTGA
This sequence comes from Lissotriton vulgaris, assembly GCF_964263255.1. Lineage (NCBI taxonomy): Eukaryota > Metazoa > Chordata > Amphibia > Caudata > Salamandridae > Lissotriton > Lissotriton vulgaris. Next base: position 11,371,661 of record NC_141697.1, read on the forward strand.
GCTTTGTGGGCCTTGGCACTCCCCATATGTTGGCTGGGCGACCGAACACAATTTCATGTGGACTAAGTCCCACTCTAGAGTGGCCAGTCATTCTTGTAGATAGGAGCGCCGAAGGGAGGGCGTCAGGCCATTTAAGACCTGTGCTTGCTTGAATCTTGGCCAGTTTCAACTTTAGAGTGCCGTTATAGCACTCTACTAATTCAGCTGATTGGGGGTGATTTGCAGCGTGGAACTTCTGGTGTATGCCTAGCCCTTCACACACTCTCTTCATCACTCGTCCCACGAATTCACTCCCATTATCACTCCAGATAATTCTAGGCATTCCAAACCTAGGGAAGAATTCTTTGACAAGGGCTTTAGCTGTGGATAAGGCAGTATTGTCCTTAAGGGGATATGCTTCCACCCACCTGGAAAAGGCACAAACAACAACGAGTATGTATTTCAGATTGTTGCACCTCTCCATGTGGATGAAATCTAGCTGCAAAACCTCGAACGGATACGTTGGAGGCGCAAAATGACCAGCTGGAGTTGGAGTTCCCTTACCAGGATTGTACTTCAGACACACCATACAGTTCTCTGCACATTTAGGGATTCCACTATTCTGCCATACTGGAGCCAACAACTTACAGATCCCTTTCACACTGATATGGGCCATTCCAAGAGCCATTGTCACCACTGCAAGCACATACGCATTGGGTAACAGCCATCTCTGATGCTCTGACAATTCAATCCAACAACCATTCGCATCCAATTTACCCTTGCTTTCTCTCCATTCATTCACCTCTTTCTCTGTGGCTTCGGATTGGATAGACTTCACATTCTCAATCGTGTCCTCACACATACCCACATCCCCAATCCATCTCGCAGGGCCTGCAACATACATTCGACTCATCACATTCCTGGCAGTTTCTTTTGCAACTTCATCTGCAAATGCATTCCCACGACCAACATCATTTGTCACCTTTTTGTGTGCACTGCATTTCACAATCGCAACTTGTAGTGGCAAGGCCAGTGACTCGAGAAGCTCATTTACTAGCTGACCATCTTGGATCTTCGTACCATGCGAAGTCAGGAACCCACGTTCAAGCCACAATCGTCCAAAACTGTGATCCACGCCAAAGGCGTATTGGCTGTCCGTGTACACATTCACTCGCTTTCCTTTGGCCAACACACATGCTCTTGTGAGTGCAATCAACTCTGCTGCTTGCGCAGAATTGTGTGGGATATGTGCAGCTTCAACAACCGTATGCAATGTTGTCACAGCATATGCTGCAGTCGTATCACCATTCGGCAACTTGAAACATGAACCATCAACCCATAAAGCATCATCACATTCAGGAAGAGGAGTATCCTGCAAGTCTACTCTCCCTTTTGTCTCTTCTTCTGTCCTAAAACAGCAGTCATGTTTTTCGACCTCATCTGTCTCTGCTGGAATGGGCAATAGCGTGGCTGGGTTGAGTGTATCACACCTCTTTATGTGTACATGACTCGCTAGTAGTGTCAGCTCATAACTTGACAGTCGAGCACTAGTTAAGTGCTGTGTCCTTGTTCTGTTTAGCAAAATGTCTACTGCATGTGGGACCATGACTATTAGGGTTTTATTCATTACTAACCCAGCAGACTGTCGAATACAGACAGCTGCTGCCGCAGTGGCCCTCAAGCAACATGGTAATGCCTTAGCTACCGGATCTAGAGTTGCTGAAAAGTACACGCATGGATGCTGTTTGCCCCCTAAAGACTGTGTCAGGACTGATAATGCACAACCTTCCTTCTCGTGGACATATAACGTAAAAGGCTTACTGTAGTCGGGGGTACCCAACACAGGAGCCGAACACAATGCATCACACAATTCGTGAAAGCTTTTCTGACACTCTTCAGACCACGGAATGGGTTTCGGTGTATCCTTACAAGTGAACGCCACCAAAGGTTTGGCCAACAAGGAGAAATTTGGTATCCATTGTCTGAAATATGATGGAATGCCCAAGAAAGCACGCACTTCTCTATGTGTCCTTGGGACACTCAATTTTGCAATTGCCTTAATTCTCTCTGGGGTCAGCTTCCTACAAGTTAACGCCACCAAAGGTTTGGCCAACAAGGAGAAATTTAGTATCCATTGTCTGCAATATGATGTAATGCCCAAGAAAGCACGCACTTCTCTCTGTGTCCTTGGGACACTCAATTTTGCAATTGCCTTAATTCTCTCTGGGGCCAGCTTCCTTCCCTCCTTCGATAAGATGTGACCTAAGTAGGTCACTTCTTGTCGACAAAATTGTAATTTTGAAAGAGAGACTTTGTGCTTCATATCACATAAATGATGCAACAACGACAAAGTGGCTTGCTTCCAAATCTCCTCAGTATCTGCAGTGACCAGAAAATCATCTACATACTGAATAAGAGTCGCACCATCAGGTAGAACAATCGTGTCAAGCTGTGATTTCAGAGCTTGACTGAATATTGATGGACTCTCACAGTAGCCCTGAGGAGCGCGTTTGAAGCGGAAGCTTCAGCCTCCTAAATGGAAGCCAAAAATATCTCTGCTCTCCACGGCAATCGGGATGCTGAAGAAAGCATTCTTCAAGTCAATCACCGAGAACCAAGTGGCTGACGCTGGAACCATAGTTAATAAGGCAGTGATATCAGGAACAACTGGAAACTGTGGCACAACAATCTTGTTCACTTCTCTAAGATCAATCACGAACCTATAGACAGGTGGTTGGGAAGGATCAGTACGCTTCAAAACCGGCAGAACAGGACTATTACAGATGTTGCCTGTTGTCTCTTCAATGACATCTTTCTCAATCAGATCGTAAATGATTGCTAACAACGCTTTTTCACCTTCGCTGGAGATCTTGTATTGGGGAATACGTGGCAACCTAACATTGGCTTTCAATGTTATAACATATGGCGCTATTTCCAAAAGAAAGCAAATGTTGAGGTTAGGGACACTAGCCTCTGGACTGGGCTCTCCAATAATAACGAAAACACAGTTTTCTCATTAGATTATTCAAGATTTATTCCATTTCGAACACTTCAAATCTGTTCATTTAAACGTGGTGTTTGTTACTCTTGCCAACATAATAAAAATCTTATGTTGTGTAATACATCCTTGTGTTAATCCATGTATTCAAAATACCCAATGCATTTCGGGTCAAACAACAGCCATGACCCTTCGTCAGGGGTCTAAATGAAAGGAAATCAAACAGGACCAAATTAGTCACCCGACACAATGGCCAACAATTTAAAAAATATCCCATGTCACATTGCTGTTAATCTCACTGCGTGAGAAAGAAAAGCGAAAAAAACTGAAAAAATCGTGATGAAATAAGAACCCCAATGTACCAGCTCAAGAATACATAGCGCTAGGTTTAAGAATGCATAGACGAGCAGAAGAGTGCTCCACCTTCATACTGTGGAAAAATCATAGCGCTTGCCACTGCCACTCAATCGAAAACATCAGCGTTACAAAACAAGTCACAATAGTCCAAGAACTTACATGCTTATACTCGCGTTCGCGCTTCCATGGAATTCGGCAAGTTTACAACTAACCAACTACCCTCGTTCTAATAGGATAATGCGTGTGTCACGTGATCGCGGTTGCAACCAATCGCGTTGCGGAGCCGTGGTCACGTGAGAGGAGGATAACATTATTTGCTATTTCCAAAAGACCCACATCATTGGATCCAGTAGCCCAAAGTATATCTGGAAGTGAAGACAATTCTGTTGGAAACTTTTCCCTTGACAAATACATTGGAGAAACCACTTTCATACCTAGGGTAAGTTGTACTCCCGAAGGAGAACAGTACAAAGTCGCATATAGTCTCTTTAACAGATCCAATCCCAACAAGTTTTCACCACAACCTGTTGTAAGAATGAGGGGTGCTTCTAATTCACATGGCTCAACAGAAAGGGACATAGGACTAGAGATCGGGTTCCTAACCGGGGCGCCAGAAAAACCTACTGAAACATTCAATTCACCAGTCAAATGTGCGCCAGGGAGCTTTGAGTGCATAATAGAACTCTTTGTAGCACCAGTATCCAACAGAAAAGACTCTGACACACATGATGTAATCACCTCAACATAGGGCCCACTCTGATCTACTGGAACTGAAACAACTCCCTCTCTTTGTCCATGGCTGTCCTAGCAATCATTACCCTCATTCTCATTCTCTGCATAGTAATCATCAGCATAGTATTGAGCTGTCCTAAAAAGCGCACTATTCTGTTGGTCAAAGCTGTTCATAGATTTCTGAGGCGGAAAGGGACAAGCGTTCTGGGGGAAATTTCCACGGCCCCTACCTCTAGGAGCCTGTTGAACACCTCGCCCTCTTGCACCAGAAACACCATTCATACGTCGTAACAAAGCCGGACAACTATTCTTGAAATGACCCTCTTCCTTGCAATACGCACATTGATTCGGACCATACGATAAACGCTGTTGAGAAGACTCGTTTCTTTGCGAGTTTCTCAAATACTGCTGAGGTGGCTGATAATCGTGCTGACTAGCAGTACGAGGCGGATAGGCTTGCTGGAGAAGGACTTTAGTTTTCAATTCTTTAGTCTTTTTTCATCTGCCTTCTCTAGCTCATCTTTGCATCTATTCTCATAGTACTGGGCTGTGGCTAGAATCTGTGCTGACGTGGAAACAGCCCAAGCACTCTCTGAATCCTTCAATTTATTACATAGTTCAGGAAGCAAATTATGTACAAATTTGTCAACAAACAATCTTTGGCCACCCTCAGTAGCCATATCCTGACCACTATGATCGACGAAAGTCTCTTCAAACCTCGTGAAAAAGTCGGACACATTCTCATCTTTCTTCTGCTTGCATGCAGACAACTTGTCCCAATTCACACGCAATTCGGGCCTTAAAGTCTTCATATGCGTGATAATTCTACCAGGAAGCTCTGCTACCAAAGGCTCGGGCTTAGAACCACCAACTTGTCTAGCATCAGCAGCAGCAATATTAACCCATGTATCACCTAACTCTTGGTCATGATCTGCATGACGGATCTTTCCCCATAAAGGCTGTGGAACAACATTTCCAAACAACATGTCTACATCGGCTAGATTCATGATACTGGAGCTGGCAGTCTGTGATAATTCCTTATAATATCCTGCAGGATTTTTACGGGGATCAGGCAATGTCTGCTTTAGAGCCAAAACCTCTGATCTTTTCCAAGGAACATGTACCCATACACGCTGAAAATGCGGCGGAATTGCTGGATTCGCATTTGCATCACCTTCCCTCCAAACTGGAGGAAACTCTCTCATGGGATACTGTTGTGCCTTTTTCCTACCTGGCATGTCATGCTCAGACAGTGATCGAGAATTGCTTCCCTTACTCCTGTAAGACAATAACATCTCAATTGCTTGTTCAACATCGGCACCCACAATCATGCCTTCTGCGAACTTGAATCGCACAAGGAATAATTCATTCAAGTTGTACTCTTGATCATTTCCCTCCAAATATTCAGAGAGGAACATACACATTTGTTCAAAAACATATCTCTGTGTGGATGCTTCCCACTGACGGAAGACTTCCATGACGGACTGAACGTCATACTTTACAGTATCAGTAACCCATTTACGCGCTAACTCATTCAGTACTTCTCTCTCTTGATAATCAGGCAGTCGACTTCGCAACTGTCTACGTTCTGTATTAGGGGTCGTCTTAGGCGACCCAAAGAAAGGTGAGAAAAGACCAGTGACAGTGTTTGCTACTCTCTGTCGAACAGAAGGAGAAGCTGGCGGAAAAGCAGATGCACCAGAAAAGACAGGCTGATGTAAAGTAGAAGTCGAGGCAGTAGCAGAAAGAGTATTAGGATAAACAGTTGGAGCAGTAGGCGAAGTCGTAGAAAAAGCAAATGGAGTATGTAGCAAAGGTGGCGGCCCTTGAGAGGGTTGTGCCGGAGGAGTAGAAACCAGCTGAAGAGGAGCTGGTGCTTGTTGAAGAACTGGTGTTTGTGCGGTGGGGCGTGGTATAACAAAGCGTTGTGGGGGTGCAATAGCATTTTGTGCATAGGGGGGTGGTGAACTCAGTAGATGGGACATTAAAGGATCCTTCTCAGATGTCTCTTTTGATCCCTGTCCTTTATGTGGCAACACCGGGTAGCATTTATCTAGTGCTAACTTCCTACTTCTAAGCATTTATTCACTCTCTTGCTCTTCCTCATTATCCCTGAATGCAATGGCAGCTTGTACCATTGACATACCTCGTTTATTTTTCTTTGCTAATTTCATTTCTTTCTGTTTGGCTTCTTTGCGCCATAGGCGAAAGGAGTCAAACATCGCCGGCTTTCTTCTTAAACAGTTTCACCTCTAGATTATCTAAAATCTCTGTATCAAAGCTACCATATTGAGGCCATTTTAAAACACCATCATTTCTGGTGTATCGGATCCACACTTCATTATACGTGATAGGGCCTACGCCGTGCTTCACATAGAGCTCATATGTTGGAGTTCCAATCGGAGGAACCGGACACGAATCCTCTAATCGGGAGTCCCTATTACAACTAAGACAAAACAAGTTTCCAAGTCTGCTAAGACCAGGCATCTTCGCTCTCTAGTCTAGCTTCAAACTTCAAAGGATTATCGAATACGATATTCTCGTGAATACACGAGTCCCTTGGCTTTGGCGCTTGCAAGTTCCAAATCAAAGCGTATCTCAAGGATACCAAAACTAAGAATCAAACTAAGGACTGGGAGACGTTCCACTTATACTTAACTGAAGTATTGATGATTGATTATTGATGACGTCACTAGAAGACTCGTCTATCGTTTCGCTCTACCAAGCATCAATGGGTCCAAAACAGGGCGATAGTCAGGGCAGCAGTCCTTCGTAGCCGTCGGGACGTGGGGAACCTCGCAGCAAAGACCTTCGGAACCACGTCGACATACAGGGGTCCCCTGAAGTGGTTGGCCGTCCTCTGGAATTTTCACACGAAGCTCCTCACGAACATCTGGCTTGGACCGACACCGCTTGATACCGCCCCACGTTGGGCGCCAACTGAGGTACCGGGTTTTTAGGGACCCGGCGGTTCCAGGGGGAACACCCAGAGACCTCTTGAGTTCTTCCTGTTTTGGACCACAGAAACACAGAGTCTTATAGGTGATGTCAAGGATCGTGTTTTATTGGCTGCAACCAAGTAACAAGCGTCCTAGAAGTACAACAGCACGGTGTGTATATTCTCAGGAGACTGTTCGTTTTTACAGAACCAGCCTTCTCTTTTTATACAAAAATATAAGCTTCAGGCAAGAATTCCTAGTTTTACAGTTCGGTCATATACATATTTTCACAACAAAGAAAAAGCAAAGTCATGATGGCAAGCCCATATTTTCGTTTGTCCAGTTCGTGATAGATTACCCAGCAAGGCCCAGAACTTCCATCAGATATCGATGAACCCCCAATAAAATCGGGCACCTCCTCCTTGTAAAACTACCCATAAAGAAGAAACAGAGACAGGTGTGTGTATGATAAAGCGTGGTGTGTATGCGGTGAATGGTTTATGACATGTTGTGCCTTGATGCTAATCTCGCTCGGCCATTGGGTTTGGGGACTGCCCGAACCGGTTTGGCTGGAGGCGGTGGAGTCAGCTCGCCCAGGTCACAGAGGAGTCAGCAAACTGTCCTTTCAGATCGAATGTACACAAGATGGATGCCGCTCACAAAATGTGGTGATTTCGTCACTCAATCATGACGCAAATGCATAGGTATAATGTCTCAATCATTACCGGTCTGCCGATACCAAATTCGTCATGGTATGATGATATTTTCTGACACGAGTGTAGAGCTTTGGTACCATACAATAGCGGGGTCCAGAATTTTCAGTACCACATACCGACCACAATTGCGCAGGCTGAGATATATGCGTGCTTAGACCCATGCGCAACTTGTGCAGAACCATCAGTGTAAATGATACAATGGAATTCCTCTAATGGACGCATAGTCAAAGGAGCAGGATGAACAAATTCATACTGTAAGTACTCCTGGGACTGCAAGGAGGCATCAAAAATAAACGTGACATCCAGAGACGTCATAGATGTGGCCATTGAATCCACCGTGGGTGCAAAGCTTTAGAATTTGGTAGACTGGCTTTCGTCACTGCTTCCAGGGCAGGATACGGGGTAACAACCAACATGCGTTTTCCCTGCGACAGTGCTCGTTCCTTCAGAATCGCCATCTGCACTGCTGTCAAAACTTTTTCCACAGCGGAAAACCGCATTTCAGCCAAAGTGTACAAGTGTGACTTGTAAGCAATAGGCACTGTGTCACCTTCGCTAAAAGTAAGGTACGTGAAACCCACCTCCCCAGGGACGATTCTTATCACCAGGTTGGTATGGTTATCACGAGTCTGCAAGAATTTAGATTCTAGAAGATCAGCCTCCAAAGATTGCAGCAAGCACAATTTGGTAAAAGTTGGTTGTATCAAAGCATACAGTGGCTTGATACGCTGGGCTTATTCGGGGATGTAAGTACACCCAAAATTCAAAAATCCCAGTAAAGATTGCAATTTTTTCAGAGTTGTCGGAGCGCGCAGTTATGCGCATTTCTCCAAGAAGTGAGGGGCCAATCCTAGACCTTCATTGCTGAGCTCGTAGCCCAGGAACAACACAGTGTACTCTGCAATGTGAGACTTTGCAAAGTTAAATTTGTAACCGAAGACCGCAAAGCAACAAATTATGCGGTCAACGCTGCACAGATGTGCCCAAAGTTCGTCGTCTGTGAGATAAATGTAATCCACATACGAACACGCATCTGGGTCGACTCTCTCTAATAGAGAAACTATACAGGCAGCAAACACTCCTGGACTATTCTTATAGCCCATAGCCAGGCGCTTAAATTGGCTTTTTTTGCCACCACTAGTAATGCTTGTCCATTGGGAACTTAAACTAGATAAGTTGTGGGCAAAAAAACGTTAGAAATGTCAAGTGTGGTTTTAAATCTTTTTCGCCCAAGACCATCCACTAAGGCAGAGCCGTGGGTATTCTGTACTGCAAAGGTACGGCAATGCGAGTTCAAATGCCGGTAATCCAATACCAAACGGTACGAATCAGCAGGTTTTGTCACAGTAAAAAGTGGGTTATTCATCGGAGACACGCAAGTTTCAATTACTCTTTGATACTCCAATTGGTCAGGGATTTCTGCTACGGAAGCCTTAGCTTCACGTCGCATGGGATATTGGGGCTGAGGCTGCAGCATAGACCGTAAGGGAATCTCATGTCGGGGGGAGAATTTGTCCCAAACAGAGTGAGTACAGTACAACGCTGGCTCAAGAGCCTCAGCCCACTCTTCTGTAAAATTCAGCGAATGCTCCTTTGCCACCGTGTGTGCGAAACTAAGGAGTATAACCTCCTCTTCTCGTGGAGCAGCGAGAACAAAAGGTGGGAGCCAGTCAGCCTCAGCTAGCAAAATGTCATACGTAGTAGTCAAATTTTCTCAAAATACCCCTTTTATGGTACGTTGTATGTCACCTTCAATTAAAAGTTTAATCTCATAAAGCCTGTCAGGGGAAGCTACTCTAGTGTCAGCTGTCTCAACAACAACATACTGGTCAGTCGCTGTCATCTTCAATAGTGGACGGAGCGCCTCTCGAACAATGGTAATCTCCGCCACACTGTACAGCAGCGTCAGCACCCATGTCAGATTCCGAAGCTGCGTTCTCACTATCTGTGGCATATCACGCAGTTAAAGCGCTGACTTTTTTTTCCGAAACTAGGGTCTTTTGGTGTAGAATCGTCCTGCTTGCCTTTTCCGTCTTTCGGGCGGGGCTGGTCACGACTCTGCTGGCCACCCTGACCTCTGCCGCCTCCTCCTTCACCGTCGATGAGACCGATGTGTCCTGTAAAGAACGAGGAGAATGTTGATCAGAAACCTGAAATCTATCAGGTGATTTAATCGTAGTGCAGTCCCGCAAATCATATACGCGTTCAGTAGACGAAGGCACCGGAGATGCAGGACGCGACTCCTGTTTCTGTTGTTGTATCCCCTGTTTTATGTTCTTACCCCAATTCTGCTTTTGAGTTTAAGGCTGATCTGGATTATCAGATTTGGAAGCCTGCGCTTGTTTCTTCTCCTTAGTGGAGAACGGCTTGACACCCAAACTATTACGGCCCGCGTTCTTATAAGCCGCCGTAATAATTCTCGGTAACTGTCGGGGTTTGTCGCATCGGGAAAACCCTGTAAAGCATTAGACACCTGAAAGCTTACCGCATCTCCCTTAACATTAGCAAGGGATGAGATTGGAAACTACGTCAAATGTGCCGCAAAGCCTGAGGATGCGGTATAAATCCAGCTAAAACAGGCCATGTAGCGCCTGGAATAGATAAAGGACCTAATCTAGTCGGTACAGAACGGGAATATCGTCGCAAAAATATCGACTTACCTAAATATCGCTGCAAAAATATCTACAGGAAGAAATATCGATGACAAAAATATAGTCTGACCAGAATATCGACAGACAGGTAAGTAATATCGTTAACATTAATATAGTTGTAATAAATATCGTTTACAAAAACATAGTTTACAATAATATCATTTTTTAAATAATTATAAGTAATGTAGTGTTTTTAATGAGTATTTGTAGTCAAAGTAGTATTTTTAGTAGTATAATATTAGTTAATAATGTATTTTAAGTTGAATTTAGTATTAATAGTTCCGTAGCGGGTTGTGGGTTTATAGGGGAGTAGGGTGGAAAGTAATTTAAATATAATGAAATAATAGATTAATTAATGTTTTAAATGAATATAAATAGTGTAATAAATAATAGTTAATTAATTTCAATTAGTTAATTGATTAATAATTATGTAATTAATTATGTTAATTTTTTAATTAATTTTAGGTGTGTGTACAGGAATTATTTAGTGAAAATGTAGTAAATTATTTACAATTTAATTGATTAATTATTTAATTAATGATTAAAAAAAAAATTGGTATTTTATAAATGATTAAATACATTTAGTAATTTTTACCCCTACGCTATCCAACGCTTTCCCTACTGTTGCACCCCCTGGAGTGGGAATAGTAATTTCTACCCCTACGCTATCCAACGCTTTCCCTACTGTTGCACCCCCTGGAGTGGGAATAGTAATTTTTACCCCTACGCTATCCAACGCTTTCCCTACTGTTGCACCCCCTGGAGTGGGAATAGTAATTTTTACCCCTACGCTATCCAACGCTTTCCCTACTGTTGCACCCCCTGGAGTGGGAATAGTAATTTTTACCCCTACGCTATCCAACGCTTTCCCTACTGTTGCACCCCCTGGAGTGGGAATAGTAATTTTTACCCCTACGCTATCCAACGCTTTCCCTACTGTTGCACCCTCTGGAGTGGGAATAGTTATTTTTACCCCTACGCTATCCAACGCTTTCCCTACTGTTGCACCCCCTGGAGTGGGAATAGTAATTTTTACCCCTACGCTATCAAATGTTTTAATTAGTAATATATTGTATATTTTAATTATATGTATGTATTATTGTTGTAATATAAAGTAATGTGTTAAATCAATTTATATGTCCATATTTATTAAGTTCATAATTAAAAAGTGTAGTAAATTTGTTTTAAATAGTTAAAAAATAAAAGTAATGTAATGTATTTTGTTAATAGTACTTCTATTTATTTATTATTTAACGTAATTTTAATTATTTTAAAAAGTCGATATTTTTTACATCTATATTATTAACAACGATATTTTCGAGTCGATATTTATATTTATGTGAAGTAGTGTGGCTCACTGGTTAGAGGCGGCAGACCCGAGAGCAGAGGACGGCCCGGGACCAGGGTTCGATTCCCGACGCGGCAGGTTTCTGGACCAGGGTCAGCGGACTCGATAATTCTCTCGCCTCGGTGCCCACTCTGATCAGCGATTGCACTCGGCAACTCTGGGCACTAGCTTGCCTCATCTTCACTAACGGCCCCACCAGACCGCCGGGGATGCCTGGTCTCACCCTGGAGATACCCATTAAGGGACCATCTCTCAGGGAAGCCAGGAAGGGTTTCGCAGCGGTTGAAGCGCGGAGATACTCCTCCGGGAGTCAATCCTAGCGCTATATAAACTTGCAATTAATTAATTAATTATGTACTTACCTGTTTAAGTATAGGGTGTCGATATTTTTGTAAACGATATTTTTACAACTATATTTATGTCAGCTATATTTTTGTAATCGATATTTTAACACCCTACCAATCTAGTCATTGTCAAAGAGTGGGGAAGGGCGCCATTAAACCAAACACGATGCTGCCAAGCATTAATTGGAACTTCCTGCGTCCTATACGGAACATATTCCACTGGCACGGCTGTGTGAGTATAAGTGTGAAACACACCAGAAGCTGCGTTCACAGCAGGAAAAGTCACCCACGAGTAAAAGATCTCAAAAGGGTAAGCAACTTCAGCACTCACAACCTTGATAACTGCCATGCCATCCAAGGTGTTCTTATAAGTTTGCAAAACATTCCGAACCACAATTCGACTATGCTGCGGTATCTCTACGTCACCCATTACAACACAGAAAGGAAGTGGTACAATGCAAAACTATGTAGCACAACTGGGTAGTAATTCAAAAGGAAACCGTTTGAAAAGATTCAAGGTTGAAAAGACCTATGTAACTATAGGTAGGTTTGTCCCTCACCACTGTTAACCGGAAACAATAGTGACGGGGTTAAGTACTGATACAAGCACTACTCAAGGGTCTTGTAAATACGACCAACCCACGTTGGGCGCCATATAGTAGGGATTCTGTTCCTACACAGAACTGTGCATAGAGACTCTGGACCTCAGTTAATTAGGATGTGCCAAAACTCACCTTAGTACCCAAAATCCCCTACCAGACTAGCATCAGTGACTCATTGGTTCTTCTTTCTATAGCAAAAACCCTAATGATTAGTCAACCCAGAACATGAAACTTAGGATACCGCAGGTGATGTGGAAAACAAGAACACTCTTTCATTATACTCTCTTATCAGTCAAAAACAGGGAGTAAATGAGACACGAGCAAGTTTGAAATGTTTATTTCTAAAGCCGTGATCTCAAGCGCAGTATCTTAGCAAATACAAGCAGACATATTATCAGAATCAATACTGTCAGCATAGTTACGATTCCATAAAATACAAAGGGAGAAAGCATGTTACAATGCTAATGGAAACAAGTTGAATATACACCTATATTTCACCCTCCCTGTATAGTAGAATATTTTATAACTCATAGAAGGTCTCATAGGCTTAGCTAGGCGGCCCCATACCTCTAGTACTTAGCAGTAGTGGATCACATCGAATTCTGCACAAGCGCTCAGCACACGAATGTTCTCCAAGTGTGTTTGATCATGCATTCGCAGTGCATTATTGAACGCGCCAATATCCGAGGTGTCCACAGCTGCATGTGTGTTTTGGCTAGAACGTGCGCTGATCATTTTGAACAACAGCCACTGTGTCCAAGATAACCTTGACTGTCTAGGTGCTCACTGTACAGAAAAAACTAACGAGGCAGTTTAGAAATGCAGAAAAACAGCAAAATACTTAGCCTTCTCTAAACAATAGCGGAAGTGCGTGCCGTGTGCAAAGCAGAGCAGGAAAGTAAAATGGCGTTTAAACTTTGTGATAAACCCATGCTAACTTAACACTGTGTGTATGTACGGGTCATCCCCATGACAATTTGTTTACGTATTTTTTGATGGAATACTGATTCTAAGCTTTTTTTTTTACACGCTTTACTTGGTTTTATTAATGGTAAATAGTGCTTTACCCATACTTGGTGCATAGAAATTTTTCGTTGTACCCTATAGATATTGCTTGCTTTTGAGAATGTATCCCGTCCACTTAGTATTCCCTTGATTCTTACAGCGTTTTGCGTGTAATAATGGGGAAAAGGAAAGCAGCTGAAGTGATAACAGGCAAGAAAAAGATTCCAAGGACCCAGAAACACCCAAAATCAGCAGCCGAGAACTGCACACTTGCTGCCATTGACAACCTTATTGAAGAGTTAGAGAATATGCTGACTAATGGCAGAGAGTCTAACTCTAAGGGGAGATATAAAATCTCCTCGTACTATGGCAAAAAGGATAAAACCATTAGTGAAGAGCCTGAAGTACCTAAAATTCATCATACTGAAAACCATCATACTTCTTCTCAGGGATCTTACCAATCGGTACTTCATTCTTAAGCAGCAAAGGAATCAACAGAGAATCTGAAATATGGAAAGACATCTTTATTAATTGTGAGGCTACGTCGCCCAGCCACATTTGAATGTAACTGAATGAGGTAGTCTGCCTGCATGGCCTTCGCACAGACCTTTTATACAAATTATTATGCCCTAGGCAAACATTCTTTGTTTCACAGTAAATAATTCACATATTTCCAACACAAAGAAGGAGCAGAGTTATGATGACAAGTCTATACATCAGTTTGTCCAGTATATAATTAACTATCCGGCAAGGTCCAGTGTTTCCATCAGATATCGACGGACCCCTAATAAAAACGGGCACCTCCCCATCGTAAAGCAGATCATAAAGAGCGGAGCAGAGACAGGTGTGTGTAAGATTAGACATGGTTTGTGTGCGATGAAAGGCTCGTGGTATGTTGTGCCTTGATACAAATCTCGCTCGGCCAGTGGGTTGGGGACTGCCTGAACAGGTTTGGCTTGAGGCAGTGGAGTCAGCTTTGCCCAGGTCACAGAGGAGTCAGGAAAGGTGTACGTGTCCTTTCAGCTCGAATTCAGCCTTGGTCAATTGACTATGTAAGGGCAATCACAAGATGGATGCTGCTCACAACATGGGACCCAAGGCTCCAAGACAGGAAGCACGATTTAGGGGTGTTCCCGTCACTCAATCGTGACGCAAATGCACAGTAATAATGTCCTAATCATTACCGGTCTGCCAATACCAAAATCGTCATGGTATGATGATATTTTCTGCACGAGGGTAGAGCTGTGGTATCACACCATGGTCGGGTCCAGAATTTTACAGTACCACAGACGCTCCTTTTGCCCTTATATAGGCAATGACCTAAACCCATGTCAGTCTGAATCTAGGTCTATACTTATCGGATCATCAAGGGGTTGCTGTGGTATCATCTTACTACTTAGCAACTCTCTCGGGACAGGTCTTCTTACACACGTAGTGGTACAAAGGCCATATATGGCAGGACCAAATAGGGAACACCTCCATCTGTAGTATGTGGCATAAGACCACCCACCCAACAATCAGTGATGCTCACCACTAACTCGTGTTGACGTAGAAGCTGTACAAAAGGAACTATCAGTAAACTCTGGCCTAACCAATTTATGTTTAGAGTAGGTTGAGAAGTTGGTGCAGACGTCAATTGTGTAGGAGAAACAAACCAGAATATAGTAACTAATAGAATACATAAAAGTATTAAAATAGATAAAGCTATACCACACTTAGAGAACAACATTCTATAATTTCGGTTTTTCATCTCTTGCTTTTTATCGTCATTCCTCAATACAATCTCCATTTTCTAATGTCGCTCACGCAATCTTGATAGAGTACTCCAGCTGTGATTATTAGCAGGTCATAGGGACACTGCAAGTCCTGCAGACCTACTGCCACTACTCAGGTCACAAAATGAACCGTTGGTACTCTACCGTGACCCTGCACCTGGCAAATGGTAACCAATCAAAAATCTAACAGAAAACCATAATACAATTTCAGGAAAAGCAAGGGAGAAAAGGAGAAACAAAAGTCAAATGCAAAGAGGTAATAGTAGGAAGAGACATAGGTTGGGAGGTGGGTACAGATGTCAATTGGGTAGCAACAAAATAATCCCGCACCTAAAAGACAATGTCATTTTAGAATAACACTAGAAAACACGTTGTTGAGAACATATAGACCACGGGAGGAAGTAGTGACCACTATTACGAATGAAATCATAATTTTCCACAATCCTAAGCAGAAGGCAAATCCTAGAATTATCTAATAACATTTTATATAGCTTCCTATGCATTTCAGTAATTTATTATATGTTAAAGTGAAACAGTGGCGTTCCTGATCAATGCTCTCAGATGAAAAAGGGATACTCTTCCACAGAGAGACTTTATTCTGCTTTTACTAAACAGAATAGTACTTTAAAACAAATGCCAGCAAAGCAGCAAAAATTAGTTTCCAAACTCCAATTCTATACAAGCTCACAGAAAATACCCAGAGTCCGCCAAAGCCTCTCCTTGCAGGCTTCTATTGTCCATCAAATCCGCTTCCAGTGTCTTCTTCGCGTTGGGCCTCTTCAATTCAGGCTTTTTCATGAGAAGACAATACTGTTTAGTTGGAGTGCCCTCCGGGCAAAACACTCACAGCTCACTTGAAAGTCTCAATGTCTCAAAACAATGCACCAGTGTCTCTTCTTTGTGGCAGACACTACAAATTATGCGCTCTTCATTAATCAAGTATATATTTACAACAAGGGGTGGTGAGGGACAGAGTCTCTGAATTAAGCAGAAAGCTCTCACCCAGTCAAGAGATCAGGGCTAGATCCAACACCGTTTTTTAGCTCACTGCACCATCCCAGTTTCAGAACCTGGCTGTATGCAAATTAGTCTGTTCCTGTCCCAGTGCATGATGGGAACAGGGCAAACCAAACTACAAAAGCCAATTCTTACACTGGGAAGGAAACAAGCTCCCGGGGACCGGTTTCTGGCATTACAGCCGTCTTCGGCCCGGTTTGCTTGAATCCTGATGGTGCAATGAGCAAGGGTCTCACATCTGAGAATACCCTTCCACGCTTAGGGTGGACAAAAATATTTACAACAAGGGGTGGTGAGGGACAGAGTCTCTGAATTAAGCAGAAAGCTCTCACCCAGTCAAGAGATCAGGGCTAGATCCAACACCGTTTTTTAGCTCACTGCACCATCCCAGTTTCAGAACCTGGCTGTATGCAAATTAGTCTGTTCCTGTCCCAGTGCATGATGGGAACAGGGCAAACCAAACTACAAAAGCCAATTCTTACACTGGGAAGGAAACAAGCTCCCGGGGACCGGTTTCTGGCATTACAGCCGTCTTCGGCCCGGTTTGCTTGAATCCTGATGGTGCAATGAGCAAGGGTCTCACATCTGAGAATACCCTTCCACGCTTAGGGTGGACAAAAATATTTACAACAAGGGGTGGTGAGGGACAGAGTCTCTGAATTAAGCAGAAAGCTCTCACCCAGTCAAGAGATCAGGGCTAGATCCAACACCGTTTTTTAGCTCACTGCACCATCCCAGTTTCAGAACCTGGCTGTATGCAAATTAGTCTGTTCCTGTCCCAGTGCATGATGGGAACAGGGCAAACCAAACTACAAAAGCCAATTCTTACACTGGGAAGGAAACAAGCTCCCGGGGACCGGTTTCTGGCATTACAGCCGTCTTCGGCCCGGTTTGCTTGAATCCTGATGGTGCAATGAGCAAGGGTCTCACATCTGAGAATACCCTTCCACGCTTAGGGTGGACAAAAATATTTACAACAAGGGGTGGTGAGGGACAGAGTCTCTGAATTAAGCAGAAAGCTCTCACCCAGTCAAGAGATCAGGGCTAGATCCAACACCGTTTTTTAGCTCACTGCACCATCCCAGTTTCAGAACCTGGCTGTATGCAAATTAGTCTGTTCCTGTCCCAGTGCATGATGGGAACAGGGCAAACCAAACTACAAAAGCCAATTCTTACACTGGGAAGGAAACAAGCTCCCGGGGACCGGTTTCTGGCATTACAGCCGTCTTCGGCCCGGTTTGCTTGAATCCTGATGGTGCAATGAGCAAGGGTCTCACATCTGAGAATACCCTTCCACGCTTAGGGTGGACAAAAATATTTACAACAAGGGGTGGTGAGGGACAGAGTCTCTGAATTAAGCAGAAAGCTCTCACCCAGTCAAGAGATCAGGGCTAGATCCAACACCGTTTTTTAGCTCACTGCACCATCCCAGTTTCAGAACCTGGCTGTATGCAAATTAGTCTGTTCCTGTCCCAGTGCATGATGGGAACAGGGCAAACCAAACTACAAAAGCCAATTCTTACACTGGGAAGGAAACAAGCTCCCGGGGACCGGTTTCTGGCATTACAGCCGTCTTCGGCCCGGTTTGCTTGAATCCTGATGGTGCAATGAGCAAGGGTCTCACATCTGAGAATACCCTTCCACGCTTAGGGTGGACAAAAATATTTACAACAAGGGGTGGTGAGGGACAGAGTATCTGAATTAAGCAGAAAGCTCTCACCCAGTCAAGAGATCAGGGCTAGATCCAACACCGTTTTTTAGCTCACTGCACCATCCCAGTTTCAGAACCTGGCTGTATGCAAATTAGTCTGTTCCTGTCCCAGTGCATGATGGGAACAGGGCAAACCAAACTACAAAAGCCAATTCTTACACTGGGAAGGAAACAAGCTCCCGGGGACCGGTTTCTGGCATTACAGCCGTCTTCGGCCCGGTTTGCTTGAATCCTGATGGTGCAATGAGCAAGGGTCTCACATCTGAGAATACCCTTCCACGCTTAGGGTGGACAAAAATATTTACAACAAGGGGTGGTGAGGGACAGAGTCTCTGAATTAAGCAGAAAGCTCTCACCCAGTCAAGAGATCAGGGCTAGATCCAACACCGTTTTTTAGCTCACTGCACCATCCCAGTTTCAGAACCTGGCTGTATGCAAATTAGTCTGTTCCTGTCCCAGTGCATGATGGGAACAGGGCAAACCAAACTACAAAAGCCAATTCTTACACTGGGAAGGAAACAAGCTCCCGGGGACCGGTTTCTGGCATTACAGCCGTCTTCGGCCCGGTTTGCTTGAATCCTGATGGTGCAATGAGCAAGGGTCTCACATCTGAGAATACCCTTCCACGCTTAGGGTGGACAAAAATATTTACAACAAGGGGTGGTGAGGGACAGAGTCTCTGAATTAAGCAGAAAGCTCTCACCCAGTCAAGAGATCAGGGCTAGATCCAACACCGTTTTTTAGCTCACTGCACCATCCCAGTTTCAGAACCTGGCTGTATGCAAATTAGTCTGTTCCTGTCCCAGTGCATGATGGGAACAGGGCAAACCAAACTACAAAAGCCAATTCTTACACTGGGAAGGAAACAAGCTCCCGGGGACCGGTTTCTGGCATTACAGCCGTCTACGGCCCGGTTTGCTTGAATCCTGATGGTGCAATGAGCAAGGGTCTCACATCTGAGAATACCCTTCCACGCTTAGGGTGGACAAAAATATTTACAACAAGGGGTGGTGAGGGACAGAGTCTCTGAATTAAGCAGAAAGCTCTCACCCAGTCAAGAGATCAGGGCTAGATCCAACACCGTTTTTTAGCTCACTGCACCATCCCAGTTTCAGAACCTGGCTGTATGCAAATTAGTCTGTTCCTGTCCCAGTGCATGATGGGAACAGGGCAAACCAAACTACAAAAGCCAATTCTTACACTGGGAAGGAAACAAGCTCCCGGGGACCGGTTTCTGGCATTACAGCCGTCTTCGGCCCGGTTTGCTTGAATCCTGATGGTGCAATGAGCAAGGGTCTCACATCTGAGAATACCCTTCCACGCTTAGGGTGGACAAAAATATTTACAACAAGGGGTGGTGAGGGACAGAGTCTCTGAATTAAGCAGAAAGCTCTCACCCAGTCAAGAGATCAGGGCTAGATCCAACACCGTTTTTTAGCTCACTGCACCATCCCAGTTTCAGAACCTGGCTGTATGCAAATTAGTCTGTTCCTGTCCCAGTGCATGATGGGAACAGGGCAAACCAAACTACAAAAGCCAATTCTTACACTGGGAAAGAAACAAGCTCCCGGGGACCGGTTTCTGGCATTACAGCCGTCTTCGGCCCGGTTTGCTTGAATCCTGATGGTGCAATGAGCAAGGGTCTCACATCTGAGAATACCCTTCCACGCTTAGGGTGGACAAAAATATTTACAACAAGGGGTGGTGAGGGACAGAGTCTCTGAATTAAGCAGAAAGCTCTCACCCAGTCAAGAGATCAGGGCTAGATCCAACACCGTTTTTTAGCTCACTGCACCATCCCAGTTTCAGAACCTGGCTGTATGCAAATTAGTCTGTTCCTGTCCCAGTGCATGATGGGAACAGGGCAAACCAAACTACAAAAGCCAATTCTTACACTGGGAAGGAAACAAGCTCCCGGGGACCGGTTTCTGGCATTACAGCCGTCTTCGGCCCGGTTTGCTTGAATCCTGATGGTGCAATGAGCAAGGGTCTCACATCTGAGAATACCCTTCCACGCTTAGGGTGGACAAAAATATTTACAACAAGGGGTGGTGAGGGACAGAGTCTCTGAATTAAGCAGAAAGCTCTCACCCAGTCAAGAGATCAGGGCTAGATCCAACACCGTTTTTTAGCTCACTGCACCATCCCAGTTTCAGAACCTGGCTGTATGCAAATTAGTCTGTTCCTGTCCCAGTGCATGATGGGAACAGGGCAAACCAAACTACAAAAGCCAATTCTTACACTGGGAAGGAAACAAGCTCCCGGGGACCGGTTTCTGGCATTACAGCCGTCTTCGGCCCGGTTTGCTTGAATCCTGATGGTGCAATGAGCAAGGGTCTCACATCTGAGAATACCCTTCCACGCTTAGGGTGGACAAAAATATTTACAACAAGGGGTGGTGAGGGACAGAGTCTCTGAATTAAGCAGAAAGCTCTCACCCAGTCAAGAGATCAGGGCTAGATCCAACACCGTTTTTTAGCTCACTGCACCATCCCAGTTTCAGAACCTGGCTGTATGCAAATTAGTCTGTTCCTGTCCCAGTGCATGATGGGAACAGGGCAAACCAAACTACAAAAGCCAATTCTTACACTGGGAAGGAAACAAGCTCCCGGGGACCGGTTTCTGGCATTACAGCCGTCTTCGGCCCGGTTTGCTTGAATCCTGATGGTGCAATGAGCAAGGGTCTCACATCTGAGAATACCCTTCCACGCTTAGGGTGGACAAAAATATTTACAACAAGGGGTGGTGAGGGACAGAGTCTCTGAATTAAGCAGAAAGCTCTCACCCAGTCAAGAGATCAGGGCTTGATCCAACACCGTTTTTTAGCTCACTGCACCATCCCAGTTTCAGAACCTGGCTGTATGCAAATTAGTCTGTTCCTGTCCCAGTGCATGATGGGAACAGGGCAAACCAAACTACAAAAGCCAATTCTTACACTGGGAAGGAAACAAGCTCCCGGGGACCGGTTTCTGGCATTACAGCCGTCTTCGGCCCGGTTTGCTTGAATCCTGATGGTGCAATGAGCAAGGGTCTCACATCTGAGAATACCCTTCCACGCTTAGGGTGGACAAAAATATTTACAACAAGGGGTGGTGAGGGACAGAGTCTCTGAATTAAGCAGAAAGCTCTCACCCAGTCAAGAGATCAGGGCTAGATCCAACACCGTTTTTTAGCTCACTGCACCATCCCAGTTTCAGAACCTGGCTGTATGCAAATTAGTCTGTTCCTGTCCCAGTGCATGATGGGAACAGGGCAAACCAAACTACAAAAGCCAATTCTTAAACTGGGAAGGAAACAAGCTCCCGGGGACCGGTTTCTGGCATTACAGCCGTCTTCGGCCCGGTTTGCTTGAATCCTGATGGTGCAATGAGCAAGGGTCTTGTCTCCTTTCTGGTGAAGAATTGGCTTGGTAGTTTAGTCTGCCCTGTTCCCATGATGCACTGGGCCAGGGACAGACTGATTTGCATATAGCCAGGTTCTGAGCTGGGATGGGGCAGTGAGATAAATAACGGTGATGGATCAAGCCCTGATCTTTGGACTGGGTAAGAGTGGTCTGTTTAACTCAGACACTCTGTTCATCACCACCCCCTTTTTCTAAATCGTTTTTGGCCACTATAGGTGTGGCAGGGTATACTCAGACATGAGTCCCTTTCTCACTGCTCCATCAGGATTCAAGCAAGCCGGGCCGAAGAAGGCTGAAATGCCAGAAACCGGTCCCCGGTAGCTTGTCTCCTTTCTGGTGAAGAATTGGCTTGGTAGTTTAGTCTGCCCTGTTCCCATGATGCACTGGGCCAGGGACAGACTGATTTGCATATAGCCAGGTTCTGAGCTGGGATGGGGCAGTGAGATAAATAACGGTGATGGATCAAGCCCTGATCTTTGGACTGGGTAAGAGTGGTCTGTTTAACTCAGACACTCTGTTCATCACCACCCCCTTTTTCTAAATCGTTTTTGGCCACTATAGGTGTGGCAGGGTATACTCAGACATGAGTCCCTTTCTCACTGCTCCATCAGGATTCAAGCAAGCCGGGCCGAAGAAGGCTGAAATGCCAGAAACCGGTCCCCGGTAGCTTGTCTCCTTTCTGGTGAAGAATTGGCTTGGTAGTTTAGTCTGCCCTGTTCCCATGATGCACTGGGCCAGGGACAGACTGATTTGCATATAGCCAGGTTCTGAGCTGGGATGGGGCAGTGAGATAAATAACGGTGATGGATCAAGCCCTGATCTTTGGACTGGGTAAGAGTGGTCTGTTTAACTCAGACACTCTGTTCATCACCACCCCCTTTTTCTAAATCGTTTTTGGCCACTATAGGTGTGGCAGGGTATACTCAGACATGAGTCCCTTTCTCACTGCTCCATCAGGATTCAAGCAAGCCGGGCCGAAGAAGGCTGAAATGCCAGAAACCGGTCCCCGGTAGCTTGTCTCCTTTCTGGTGAAGAATTGGCTTGGTAGTTTAGTCTGCCCTGTTCCCATGATGCACTGGGCCAGGGACAGACTGATTTGCATATAGCCAGGTTCTGAGCTGGGATGGGGCAGTGAGATAAATAACGGTGATGGATCAAGCCCTGATCTTTGGACTGGGTAAGAGTGGTCTGTTTAACTCAGACACTCTGTTCATCACCACCCCCTTTTTCTAAATCGTTTTTGGCCACTATAGGTGTGGCAGGGTATACTCAGACATGAGTCCCTTTCTCACTGCTCCATCAGGATTCAAGCAAGCCGGGCCGAAGAAGGCTGAAATGCCAGAAACCGGTCCCCGGTAGCTTGTCTCCTTTCTGGTGAAGAATTGGCTTGGTAGTTTAGTCTGCCCTGTTCCCATGATGCACTGGGCCAGGGACAGACTGATTTGCATATAGCCAGGTTCTGAGCTGGGATGGGGCAGTGAGATAAATAACGGTGATGGATCAAGCCCTGATCTTTGGACTGGGTAAGAGTGGTCTGTTTAACTCAGACACTCTGTTCATCACCACCCCCTTTTTCTAAATCGTTTTTGGCCACTATAGGTGTGGCAGGGTATACTCAGACATGAGTCCCTTTCTCACTGCTCCATCAGGATTCAAGCAAGCCGGGCCGAAGAAGGCTGAAATGCCAGAAACCGGTCCCCGGTAGCTTGTCTCCTTTCTGGTGAAGAATTGGCTTGGTAGTTTAGTCTGCCCTGTTCCCATGATGCACTGGGCCAGGGACAGACTGATTTGCATATAGCCAGGTTCTGAGCTGGGATGGGGCAGTGAGATAAATAACGGTGATGGATCAAGCCCTGATCTTTGGACTGGGTAAGAGTGGTCTGTTTAACTCAGACACTCTGTTCATCACCACCCCCTTTTTCTAAATCGTTTTTGGCCACTATAGGTGTGGCAGGGTATACTCAGACATGAGTCCCTTTCTCACTGCTCCATCAGGATTCAAGCAAGCCGGGCCGAAGAAGGCTGAAATGCCAGAAACCGGTCCCCGGTAGCTTGTCTCCTTTCTGGTGAAGAATTGGCTTGGTAGTTTAGTCTGCCCTGTTCCCATGATGCACTGGGCCAGGGACAGACTGATTTGCATATAGCCAGGTTCTGAGCTGGGATGGGGCAGTGAGATAAATAACGGTGATGGATCAAGCCCTGATCTTTGGACTGGGTAAGAGTGGTCTGTTTAACTCAGACACTCTGTTCATCACCACCCCCTTTTTCTAAATCGTTTTTGGCCACTATAGGTGTGGCAGGGTATACTCAGACATGAGTCCCTTTCTCACTGCTCCATCAGGATTCAAGCAAGCCGGGCCGAAGAAGGCTGAAATGCCAGAAACCGGTCCCCGGTAGCTTGTCTCCTTTCTGGTGAAGAATTGGCTTGGTAGTTTAGTCTGCCCTGTTCCCATGATGCACTGGGCCAGGGACAGACTGATTTGCATATAGCCAGGTTCTGAGCTGGGATGGGGCAGTGAGATAAATAACGGTGATGGATCAAGCCCTGATCTTTGGACTGGGTAAGAGTGGTCTGTTTAACTCAGACACTCTGTTCATCACCACCCCCTTTTTCTAATTCGTTTTTGGCCACTATAGGTGTGGCAGGGTATACTCAGACATGAGTCCCTTTCTCACTGCTCCATCAGGATTCAAGCAAGCCGGGCCGAAGAAGGCTGAAATGCCAGAAACCGGTCCCCGGTAGCTTGTCTCCTTTCTGGTGACGAATTGGCTTGGTAGTTTAGTCTGCCCTGTTCCCATGATGCACTGGGCCAGGGACAGACTGATTTGCATATAGCCAGGTTCTGAGCTGGGATGGGGCAGTGAGATAAATAACGGTGATGGATCAAGCCCTGATCTTTGGACTGGGTAAGAGTGGTCTGTTTAACTCAGACACTCTGTTCATCACCACCCCCTTTTTCTAAATCGTTTTTGGCCACTATAGGTGTGGCAGGGTATACTCAGACATGAGTCCCTTTCTCACTGCTCCATCAGGATTCAAGCAAGCCGGGCCGAAGAAGGCTGAAATGCCAGAAACCGGTCCCCGGTAGCTTGTCTCCTTTCTGGTGAAGAATTGGCTTGGTAGTTTAGTCTGCCCTGTTCCCATGATGCACTGGGCCAGGGACAGACTGATTTGCATATAGCCAGGTTCTGAGCTGGGATGGGGCAGTGAGATAAATAACGGTGATGGATCAAGCCCTGATCTTTGGACTGGGTAAGAGTGGTCTGTTTAACTCAGACACTCTGTTCATCACCACCCCCTTTTTCTAAATCGTTTTTGGCCACTATAGGTGTGGCAGGGTATACTCAGACATGAGTCCCTTTCTCACTGCTCCATCAGGATTCAAGCAAGCCGGGCCGAAGAAGGCTGAAATGCCAGAAACCGGTCCCCGGTAGCTTGTCTCCTTTCTGGTGAAGAATTGGCTTGGTAGTTTAGTCTGCCCTGTTCCCATGATGCACTGGGCCAGGGACAGACTGATTTGCATATAGCCAGGTTCTGAGCTGGGATGGGGCAGTGAGATAAATAACGGTGATGGATCAAGCCCTGATCTTTGGACTGGGTAAGAGTGGTCTGTTTAACTCAGACACTCTGTTCATCACCACCCCCTTTTTCTAAATCGTTTTTGGCCACTATAGGTGTGGCAGGGTATACTCAGACATGAGTCCCTTTCTCACTGCTCCATCAGGATTCAAGCAAGCCGGGCCGAAGAAGGCTGAAATGCCAGAAACCGGTCCCCGGTAGCTTGTCTCCTTTCTGGTGAAGAATTGGCTTGGTAGTTTAGTCTGCCCTGTTCCCATGATGCACTGGGCCAGGGACAGACTGATTTGCATATAGCCAGGTTCTGAGCTGGGATGGGGCAGTGAGATAAATAACGGTGATGGATCAAGCCCTGATCTTTGGACTGGGTAAGAGTGGTCTGTTTAACTCAGACACTCTGTTCATCACCACCCCCTTTTTCTAAATCGTTTTTGGCCACTATAGGTGTGGCAGGGTATACTCAGACATGAGTCCCTTTCTCACTGCTCCATCAGGATTCAAGCAAGCCGGGCCGAAGAAGGCTGAAATGCCAGAAACCGGTCCCCGGTAGCTTGTCTCCTTTCTGGTGAAGAATTGGCTTGGTAGTTTAGTCTGCCCTGTTCCCATGATGCACTGGGCCAGGGACAGACTGATTTGCATATAGCCAGGTTCTGAGCTGGGATGGGGCAGTGAGATAAATAACGGTGATGGATCAAGCCCTGATCTTTGGACTGGGTAAGAGTGGTCTGTTTAACTCAGACACTCTGTTCATCACCACCCCCTTTTTCTAAATCGTTTTTGGCCACTATAGGTGTGGCAGGGTATACTCAGACATGAGTCCCTTTCTCACTGCTCCATCAGGATTCAAGCAAGCCGGGCCGAAGAAGGCTGAAATGCCAGAAACCGGTCCCCGGTAGCTTGTCTCCTTTCTGGTGAAGAATTGGCTTGGTAGTTTAGTCTGCCCTGTTCCCATGATGCACTGGGCCAGGGACAGACTGATTTGCATATAGCCAGGTTCTGAGCTGGGATGGGGCAGTGAGATAAATAACGGTGATGGATCAAGCCCTGATCTTTGGACTGGGTAAGAGTGGTCTGTTTAACTCAGACACTCTGTTCATCACCACCCCCTTTTTCTAAATCGTTTTTGGCCACTATAGGTGTGGCAGGGTATACTCAGACATGAGTCCCTTTCTCACTGCTCCATCAGGATTCAAGCAAGCCGGGCCGAAGAAGGCTGAAATGCCAGAAACCGGTCCCCGGTAGCTTGTCTCCTTTCTGGTGAAGAATTGGCTTGGTAGTTTAGTCTGCCCTGTTCCCATGATGCACTGGGCCAGGGACAGACTGATTTGCATATAGCCAGGTTCTGAGCTGGGATGGGGCAGTGAGATAAATAACGGTGATGGATCAAGCCCTGATCTTTGGACTGGGTAAGAGTGGTCTGTTTAACTCAGACACTCTGTTCATCACCACCCCCTTTTTCTAAATCGTTTTTGGCCACTATAGGTGTGGCAGGGTATACTCAGACATGAGTCCCTTTCTCACTGCTCCATCAGGATTCAAGCAAGCCGGGCCGAAGAAGGCTGAAATGCCAGAAACCGGTCCCCGGTAGCTTGTCTCCTTTCTGGTGAAGAATTGGCTTGGTAGTTTAGTCTGCCCTGTTCCCATGATGCACTGGGCCAGGGACAGACTGATTTGCATATAGCCAGGTTCTGAGCTGGGATGGGGCAGTGAGATAAATAACGGTGATGGATCAAGCCCTGATCTTTGGACTGGGTAAGAGTGGTCTGTTTAACTCAGACACTCTGTTCATCACCACCCCCTTTTTCTAAATCGTTTTTGGCCACTATAGGTGTGGCAGGGTATACTCAGACATGAGTCCCTTTCTCACTGCTCCATCAGGATTCAAGCAAGCCGGGCCGAAGAAGGCTGAAATGCCAGAAACCGGTCCCCGGTAGCTTGTCTCCTTTCTGGTGAAGAATTGGCTTGGTAGTTTAGTCTGCCCTGTTCCCATGATGCACTGGGCCAGGGACAGACTGATTTGCATATAGCCAGGTTCTGAGCTGGGATGGGGCAGTGAGATAAATAACGGTGATGGATCAAGCCCTGATCTTTGGACTGGGTAAGAGTGGTCTGTTTAACTCAGACACTCTGTTCATCACCACCCCCTTTTTCTAAATCGTTTTTGGCCACTATAGGTGTGGCAGGGTATACTCAGACATGAGTCCCTTTCTCACTGCTCCATCAGGATTCAAGCAAGCCGGGCCGAAGAAGGCTGAAATGCCAGAAACCGGTCCCCGGTAGCTTGTCTCCTTTCTGGTGAAGAATTGGCTTGGTAGTTTAGTCTGCCCTGTTCCCATGATGCACTGGGCCAGGGACAGACTGATTTGCATATAGCCAGGTTCTGAGCTGGGATGGGGCAGTGAGATAAATAACGGTGATGGATCAAGCCCTGATCTTTGGACTGGGTAAGAGTGGTCTGTTTAACTCAGACACTCTGTTCATCACCACCCCCTTTTTCTAAATCGTTTTTGGCCACTATAGGTGTGGCAGGGTATACTCAGACATGAGTCCCTTTCTCACTGCTCCATCAGGATTCAAGCAAGCCGGGCCGAAGAAGGCTGAAATGCCAGAAACCGGTCCCCGGTAGCTTGTCTCCTTTCTGGTGAAGAATTGGCTTGGTAGTTTAGTCTGCCCTGTTCCCATGATGCACTGGGCCAGGGACAGACTGATTTGCATATAGCCAGGTTCTGAGCTGGGATGGGGCAGTGAGATAAATAACGGTGATGGATCAAGCCCTGATCTTTGGACTGGGTAAGAGTGGTCTGTTTAACTCAGACACTCTGTTCATCACCACCCCCTTTTTCTAAATCGTTTTTGGCCACTATAGGTGTGGCAGGGTATACTCAGACATGAGTCCCTTTCTCACTGCTCCATCAGGATTCAAGCAAGCCGGGCCGAAGAAGGCTGAAATGCCAGAAACCGGTCCCCGGTAGCTTGTCTCCTTTCTGGTGAAGAATTGGCTTGGTAGTTTAGTCTGCCCTGTTCCCATGATGCACTGGGCCAGGGACAGACTGATTTGCATATAGCCAGGTTCTGAGCTGGGATGGGGCAGTGAGATAAATAACGGTGATGGATCAAGCCCTGATCTTTGGACTGGGTAAGAGTGGTCTGTTTAACTCAGACACTCTGTTCATCACCACCCCCTTTTTCTAAATCGTTTTTGGCCACTATAGGTGTGGCAGGGTATACTCAGACATGAGTCCCTTTCTCACTGCTCCATCAGGATTCAAGCAAGCCGGGCCGAAGAAGGCTGAAATGCCAGAAACCGGTCCCCGGTAGCTTGTCTCCTTTCTGGTGAAGAATTGGCTTGGTAGTTTAGTCTGCCCTGTTCCCATGATGCACTGGGCCAGGGACAGACTGATTTGCATATAGCCAGGTTCTGAGCTGGGATGGGGCAGTGAGATAAATAACGGTGATGGATCAAGCCCTGATCTTTGGACTGGGTAAGAGTGGTCTGTTTAACTCAGACACTCTGTTCATCACCACCCCCTTTTTCTAAATCCTTCATTAATCAAGGGCACAAAGCATCTTTTGCAGATCCAAGCACTACTGAGAAACCAACCCAGCAAAATCAGCAGCACTTTCAGACTCCAACACTCATCATTTAGTGTCATTGGACGCTCAAGCTGCTCTCTCATGGGCACCAGAATGTAGTGCCTTTTTCCAAACTGGATGCTTGGGTGCACTGCCGTTCCGCTGGTGCAAAGCAAAAGAGGTGTGGGTGAGGCCAAAACTCGGGCCAAGGGCTCAAGGGAATGTACACTGACAGAGGTTTCCAGCACATAACAGGTACAGAGCCCAAATGAATAAACTCTAATTCTGTGGAAAACAAGGAACTGGCTCCTCCTTTTTTCTGCAACGCCTTTCAAGCAGATGCCTTGCTTTTGGAGGTACCACTGAAGTCGCGCTGATGATCGCTGTCCAGCTTTGCGACTTCCTTGTTGCAGGATTTGTAGAGCAATCTGTAGCGGTCACTGATGGGGAGTGGGCTTAGTGTTGATCACAGGTCTGCAGGGAATCACTCTTCCTTTGACTCTGGAAGATCCAGCAGGACCTAGCGATGTAGGGAATGTAACACAATTATTAGTTTCCCCCAAATCAAGATGTTCTTTTCATTATTGTCTGTCACCTATCCAAATGGATTTCCTCACACAGTGGCATTGTCTAATGGGGCAAATACATGTGTTCCCTCAATGACTAAGCCTAGATGTTCCTAAATCCCTTATCTAGAACATCTCAAATAGGGGAATAACATGATTCAGATTATCAAGGACATGAAGAAAGGTCCCTTTAAAAATATGCATCAGGTGCACTATGCAATACAAAGGCTAATGATCAAATGTGCAGACAAAGGACAAGCACTAGAAAGTCCTGGTATTTGCATGATTAGAACACATCTGAAAATGCGTCATGTTTAAAAGGGTAAACTTAAGATATCTCCTATTGAGATAGAAAACATGTCTCACTGTAATATTGGGTCAGTTAACCAGCCTATTACTACCCTGACAGTCAGTCTGGAAAAACATTTTACATAACATGGGGGGTCCCTAACACATCACTATAGTCTAGAAGTATGCACATAAACAATACACCCATAATAAATGGGCTGACTGGTGAAAGGAACATGGGAAGGTGAAATGGAAGTAGGACACAATTAAAATCCCTAGTAATTAAGCATAATGCGACATTGGTCAGGGGGGGCAACAAATAGAAATAGGAAGAACAAGAGTTTGCTTGGGTGCCTCAGGCATGTGACACAGCACCAAGAGTACAGGGGATACATACAAGACCAAAGGTACACACATTCTAATTCCACCATATACAGTAATCTTAGCTAATGTTCCAGTTCCTTCTTCAGGGAGAGAGAAATGAAACCTAGTTTCCTTTCAAGGGACAAAGCCATAAGCCATATGCTTTTTGGGAAACAAAACACGATTAAGTAATGCAATATAGAAATTAGGCCACCTTGAGTCACATATCTATAATTCTATCCTTAGGTCCAATCAAGGATACATAACAATTTAGGGCTGCCTATTCCTTTAAGGGGATGTGC
This sequence comes from Lissotriton vulgaris, assembly GCF_964263255.1. Classification (NCBI taxonomy): domain Eukaryota; kingdom Metazoa; phylum Chordata; class Amphibia; order Caudata; family Salamandridae; genus Lissotriton; species Lissotriton vulgaris. The sequence continues at coordinate 11,401,907 of NC_141697.1, forward strand.
AGTAGGTGACTAACATCAGGTGATACACTTTTGAACCTGTATATCTTTTTAGTTCTCTTCAATATCATTATAGCCAGATTCAGGCATGCACTGGTAAAAATGCTGCCTATCTTCCTCACAGTATGAAAACCATATCTGTGAAATTTATCATTATACCAAAGCCATCCAATTATTGTGCAACGATACATATCGTCATATGATCGCTTCACAACACAGGAGAACTTGTAATAGTGTGAACATGAAACAAAAAATACACATAATAAGAAATGCACAATGCATATGTCAAGCTATCAGATATACTCGCTGTATACTTTATGCACAAAGCAGAACAATAACATATGTGAATAAGCGATAACACACAACACCATGTCATGTACTTATATGCGCTGTAAACCTGCAGCCAAAAACCCAATATTTGGGCCTGTACCCTCCTTTTGACAGTAGAACATAACGCAGTTTTGAGTCTACTGTTAAACATACTGTCTCTTCTTGTAACATACAGGACCAACTAAAATATTTCATGACAGGGCCAAATTACGCAAAAACACATTTTCTTCCAATTAACCAAACTCACGTGTCTTGTCTGCCTTAGAACAATCCATTAATAATCTGTTGGCAAAAAGCAGAAAAATACACAACACAAAAAACATTGTAACATACGCAAAAAATAACTGTTACTCTCCTGTCAGTTCACCTTGACACTCCATATTAATTTGGTACCTATAATGTGCACTGAAAAAATAATACCTAATGAGCAAATCTTTTTAAACTAGGCCTATAGCCTTCAAAATTGTGTAAAAAAGGCTGCATGTTATTTTTATCTAAGACTGGATGCAACACTTCGTTTTCTGTAAAATAAACACATCTAGCAAACATTATTTTCCCTAGCGTGGAGACACAATGTATCAGTTCTGCCAAGCATTTAACACGATCTTTGGGACCTTCAGAGAAACCCCTATTTTTTTTATATTAAGTTCTTTCATTCTATTGATGTTTTCACGAAGAAACCAGAAACCTCACTCTTAGCAGCCCATTCAGAGAGGTCATTCTGCATTACTTGGGAGCAAAGTCCTAATTAAAGGTCGCAAATGTCAACATGACTTCCATTATTTACAGAAAACTAAAAGATAACATCTCCGCCGTGCATGGAACTAGCCTTTCAAGTTTCTCAACCTCTGTCACACTGAAGCTGACAAAGCCAGAAGGCTTAAATCAATAATTCGCTCTAAAATAATTTCCCTTTTAGGCGCTAAAAAATTTACTTTTTGTTCCCAGATTATTAACCTATATTAACTGTCAAAAATTCACAACACACATACCAGTTTGTTCAGAATAAAAGCTTGTTACAATTCTATGCGATGGTACACATTTTCATCAACCTTAAATGAGCAAACTTTTTTGTAGGCCTAGCTGGAGCCAGAATCTTAACTCTGATATTAAAACAAGCCTTTGTAGTGGCACATTAACCCACTGAATCATAAGAAGGCACAACCTTATATCAAAACCCTAAATGCATGCATTTGCTTAAGGCTGAGACACTTTAAATAGTACTCTGAATGAAAGCAAAATGCTTTTTAAACAGTGAATTTACTCAAAATCGACTTTTACATTTTGGGCATTTAAAAACGAATATCCTACAGTTGTCTTGCATTTATTATTTATTTTATTTATTTATGAATTTTGTAAAGCGCACGGCTACCCCCGACGGGGGTGTCCCGGCGCTAAGGCTGTCAGCAGAAAGAGGAGGAACAATCTAAATAGACGAAAAAAGCCATGTTTTCAGACGTCTGCGAAACAGTGCTTCGGATGGGGCAAATCTGAGGTCAATAGGTAAGCTGTTCCAATGTTTGGCTGCAAGGACAGCAAAGGCTCTGCCACCCATTCTTGTGCGGCGGAAACGTGGCCCAAGCATGAGACGAAGGTTGTTGGAACGTAAGTCTCTGACTGAGTGAGATAGTCTCAATCTCTTTCTTAAATATTCTGGGCCAGTTCCGTTCAAAGCTCGGAAGGCAAGAGTGAGCGTTTTAAACTTAATGCGACTGGCTATAGGGAGCCAGTGGAGCTCTTTGCGAAACGCTGAAATAGGGTGTCGGAACGGGATATTGCATAATATGGATTACTAGAATATCTATTACATAACCCATGAGTCAGGTATTTGAAAATAATAATTTATACTTTATAAAAAGGAGCTTGCTTGCGCCTATGCCAAGGACAAATTATACACACGAATACTTGTCATTTTAGTGATCAACATAACTTAAATCATATTTTAATGCTAGGAGGTCATAGTGTGAGTCTTAATCTTTATAAATATTTGAAAACTATTTTTGTAGCACTTATTTTTAATAATTATTTTTGATAATTAATAATTATTATTTTTTGTAATAAAACCAATTAGTCCTTTTTTGTGATTGTTCTACATATAAGAGTCCGTTGCATCCCTCGCCTCTCATTTTAGATGCATTAACTCACAAACCTAAGCGCATATGCCTAACTTAAAAAGCGTCACATTTCTGCGTCACATTTCTGCGCCAGATTTCCTAAAGGAACTGTTATGCAAAATTCCACCCGTGTTTAACTAGAGAGGAGCTGGCTGAATGAACCTTCTTATTAAATATACTGCAGCTGAAAAACGTTTTGCCTATGAACATCTAACACAGTGCATTTAAGGGAAAATGCTGCAAATTTATTTATTTTTGCAAAAACATATAATTTCGTTTTTGTCTGGGGCCTTATTTATATCCATTAAATGTGACCCACACACATTGAGCTCATTTCAGATATAAACAGAAAGTGTTGAAAACATTTAGGACACACAATACAGCGCGCTCTAACCATTTCTTGTAAATAGCGCTGTCGCAATTTACAACAAAATTCACAAACAAAATAGACATTTAAACACACATTTTAAACACACATTTAAACACATATTTAAACCCACAAATCAACACTCAGGACGAAAACAGGACAGTCCAGACTGTACGTAGCTGTAAGTCATATTTACAAGAAACACTTCTCAATAGAGTTCCAAAAGACTACAGAAGCAGCCGAACAGTGCAGAAAAACGAAAATACACTCAATTCACTAGCTGTAGTTGGCAGAACACCAAGAATCGTTCTGCATGTAAAAGTGCACAGAGCAAAGGATCCTTGTTATGTATTATGTCATATTTTAATTCCCTGGGGATACAAAATCACCAAGGAAGAAATATGTTTGTATATCTAACCTATTTAGATATTCCCTTTAGGGGAAGCCGGCAAATCCAAACGTATACAAAGTTGGCCAACACAAATCTCCAAATTTGCTAAGATCAGGCATCTTATAGCTCACTAATCTAGCTTCAAACTTCAAGGGGCTATCTCTATCGATACACTTGTAAATATACAAACCCTCGGTTATTGAACATTGCAATCCTCAAATACAAACCAAGCAAAAACAAAGGACTGGGAGCGACCCACTTATACTTCAAGTAAAACAAATGGCATTACCTGCCTACACAAATTGCAATTCGCATATACACCTACACAAATTGCAATTCGCATATACAAACCTATACAAACTGCAATTCGCATATACAAACCTATACAAACTTATCAAAGCTATACCAAACAAATAGTTGTTTCAAATTCTAACTGCCAAGTTCTAACTGCACTAACAGATTTTTTTGTTAAAAAACACTTACGCCAAAAAGTGGGTTCCTCAGTCAGGAGTGACATCTTTTGGAGAGATTTAAATCAAAATATACTAGGCCGCAAAGACAGAGAATCCCCCAGAACCTCCGTGCACAGAGTACCTCTTTTAGTAGATTTCTGTCTTGCCTTCCCCAGTAGATTTCTGACAAGATTACTCCTCCAGATAGTCACTTCTTGATGAGGCCCCCTCGTTGGGCGACAACTGAAGTACCTAAAATTCATCATACTGAAAACCATCATACTTCTTCTCAGGGATCTTACCAATCGGTACTTCATTCATAAGCAGCAAAGGAATCAACAGAGAATCTGAAATATGGAAAGACATCTTTATTAATTGTGAGGCTACGTCGCCCAGCCACATTTGAATGTAACTGAATGAGGTAGTCTGCCTGCATGGCCTTCGCACAGACGTTTTATACAAATTATTATGCCCTAGGCAAACATTCTTTGTTTCACAGTAAATAATTCACATATTTCCAACACAAAGAAGGAGCAGAGTTATGATGACAAGTCTATACTTCAGTTTGTCCAGTATATAATTAACTATCCGGCAAGGTCCAGTGTTTCCATCAGATATCGACGGACCCCTAATAAAAACGGGCACCTCCCCATCGTAAAGCAGATCATAAAGAGAGGAGCAGAGACAGGTGTGTGTAAGATTAGACATGGTTTGTATGCGATGAAAGGCTTGTGGTATGTTGTGCCTTGATACAAATCCCGCTCGGCCAGTGGGTTGGGGACTGCCTGAACAGGTTTGGCTTGAGGCAGTGGAGTCAGCTTTGCCCAGGTCACAGAGGAGTCAGGAAAGGTGTACGTGTCTTTTCAGCTCGAATTCAGCCTTGGTCAATTGACTATGTAAGGGCAATCACAAGATGGATGCCGCTCACAACATGGGACCCAAGGCTCCAAGACAGGAAGCACAATTTAGGGGTGTTCCCGTCACTCAATCGTGACGCAAATGCACAGTAATAATGTCCTAATCATTACCGGTCTGCCAATACCAAAATCGTCATGGTATGATGATATTTTCTGCACGAGGGTAGAGCTGTGGTATCACACCATGGTCGGGTCCAGAATTTTACAGTACCACAAGCTTAATAGCCATAAAGTTACTGTCCATCAAAGCCATGAAAAGGCTTTTTCATCTGTAATAGCTGTCTCTAAGCCAAAAACAGGAACTAACATGAGCAAAATAACCAGAGCTAGGAACAAAACAACAGATAACTTAGATAAAGATCTTGAAAGCGATTCGCAGGAAGAGATTATATCTATTGAGTGCTCTAACAAATACTCAGTATTAGCAGAAAGCCAGAAACAATATTAGGGCCACAATTTGGGGGGGAGCAATCACCTAATAGAAGCTTGCCTAACCTACCCTTACCAAATGCCCATGTACAGACACATATTACCGACACACACAGATTGGTGTTAGATTTGTCTAGTAAACTGAGTATTGTTGAGGAAGAGGTTAGAGCGACTAAAAAAATGATAGCAACCCTCACCAGCAGATTACATACAAGCGAGAGGGGCTTAGTCACCCCATCTGTAGTGAATAAACCCATAGAGACCAGGCCGAGTAATACTACCATTAGAAATGATAAGCCTAGGAAGCAAACAGAAGGAATATAAAATTGATCCCAAACTTACAAAGCTCACCAGTGTCATAACGTAGACCATGGCCACGGTCTCCGACCAAACTTAGGGCAACCGGTGGCCAATTTACAGGGATATCCTAGAGCGTATAGACCACAGCAAATGCCACCTTATATAAAAAGGCAACCAGAGAGTTTACCCCCAACTATAATGCAACAGGGGGATTGGGAATGTGGGAACAAACAGAGGGAAGAAGTATGGCAACAAGAACTGGGTAGGGAAGCATCACATCGGGTCCACGGGGGTATTGCTTCCTACAATGTTTTCCTTACTTATGTCCCAGGGTTAAAACCAGACACCAGGGAGGATGAGGACTCCTTGGTTAATAAGGCTATTCACTGGATAAGAACTAAACGCCAATGCCTTTCCGTAATCAGAACTGATATAAAAAGTGCTGAACAGTTACAGCAGGAGGGAGGGGGCCCAGATGATATCAGGTTAATGTTCCATTAAAAAACAATAGCCGATAACCTGATCACCTTGAATCTAAGAAACCACACATTATTTAATTCAAACATTTGCATTAGACAAAACAAAACTGGTACATTGAGCTGTGGTCCTCCCCTGAAACTTATGATGACTAAAAATAATTTTGGTGCTTCTCGGAATTTTTGGGTGGTCCAAAATAGTCTTGAAGCAGTGGATTGACTGAATTTGCCCACTGACCAGATGTTGACAAGATCTGGGACACAGCTTTATTTGCATGTGGACCAGGATCTAGCCAGCTTGGCTAGGCAAAACAGTAACGAGGCACCCGTTGTAGGATTGAGGCATAATGTAAACCAAGGATTATAGAAATCACAGGTTGGAGGGTCTATCATTTTAGAGAATAGTGCCCCCAAAACAAATGCTGTTAAAATATTGTCCTGGAATATAGCCGGTCTTACAAAAAAACTCTTGGAACCTGACTGGCAGGACTATATAGACAACCACGACTTGCGCCTTTTCCAAGCGACCTGGGCGCTAGAACCCTTATATAATGTCAGTTATAGAACGTTTGGTATAGAGGCTAATCAACTGAAAAAAGGCCGATCCTCAGGTGGACTCTTAATATGGGTTAAAAATCATGTAAATGCTTTAATAGAAATGTTACCTATTGGCTCAGATGACATCCAGGGACTAAGCCTAAAGCTTCCCAATGAATCTATGATCTATATTTTCAATATATATATAAGACCAAGAGATCATTCTAAAGAAACACCATTAATCAATCACTTGGGAGGAATCATTGATTCAATTGCAGCCAATGGCCCCCTTATAATTGGTGATGATTTTAATTGTTGCTATGAACCACTAAGGGGCATGGAAACTATACTGGAAGAAGAAGACTTAGCACTGGGTATCCCACTACTCAAAACAGAAAGTCCAATGGGGTGTACTGTTTCTGCCTTACAGATATCTAATTTTAACATAGAAAAAGGACTACGGTCCTGTAATGGTAGATGCCCCTCTGAATTTGCACGTGCAAACACATTCTCAAGGGGCCAATCACCCTCTTTTATAGACTGCCTTATGATAAGCGCTGTACACTGGGCCTACATGACTGATTTTAGAGTAGAGGCTAGGAGGAAAATTGATCACTTCACCCTATGTTTAGTCCTCAAAGAAAAATCCTTCCAGAACCAACCTAGATTAGGCTTGCAGGACCCACAGCCTATAATGAGTAATACCAGAAGGGCAGTTAAATGGCCATTTATTTTAGAAAAACTTGAACCCCTTATTTTTATTTATAATATTTTTAGTGATCTCTTATCTTTCTTCTTTTTAAACGAGATCTCTAATCCCATTCCAATTACCCAAATCCATGCAACACTAGTGGAAAATATTAAACATCATCTCCACAAAGCAGGGAGAGGTAAACATTCTACCAATAACAAGTTGCCACTGGTTAATCCCTAGTTTAACAAAGATTGCAGAGAAGCAAAGAGGAGCCTAATCAAGGCCTTAAGGCGGAAAGAACCGGTTATAATCAGGCAAGAAAGGAAACACTACAATCAGGCACTAAAAGTAGCACATAGAAATTGGGAGGATTACAGCTGGGAAGACCTGCTACTTGAGCAAGGACAGGAGATCAATCGCTATTCTGGCGGATCATTGGAAATGGCATTAAGACAAGCAAGCCAGCTCAGGATTATAACCTAGACCTCAATACATGGTTTAGACACTTCGCACATTTATATGCATGTCCGGGTTTGCCATCAGGTGAGAACCTATGCACTATTAAAGAGCTGACAATGTCGAGTGCGATAGAACCACTATACTTTAGTATATAAGATACCAAGCAGGCTATAGCTGCCATTAAGGTGTCTAAAGTGCCTGGCCCAGATAACATCCCTGGAGACCTCTTTAGACACGCCCCTGAGGTATGGGCACTGTATATCAATTTGTTATGTAATGCAATCAGCGGAGGACAGCCCATCCCTACATCATGGAAGCGAGCGGAAATCGTCCCTATATATAAAAAGGGTAGTAGGGACGACCCCGCCAATTATAGACCTATCAGCTTGATAGATATTACCCAAAAGGTCTATTCAAAGCAGATAATGGATAGGTTAAATGATTGTCTAGTCGAAAATGATATACTGTCCTCGTGTCAAGCAGGGTTCAGAAAAAGAAAGAGCACCATAGATCAGGTGTTTAGGCTGTTAACCATTGCCTGGAAATATACCAAATTAAGATCTAGTAAACTGTATGTGGCCTTTATTGATTTAAAGGCCGCTTTCGACTCAATCCCAAGAGATCTTCTGTGGTAAATCTGCTCAACCAAGGGGTCCCAAAAAATATACTGGTTCAACTCATTAGACTACACAAAGATAACTTCGCAAAAGTGCGTTGGGGCAAAGGTGCGGAGCTGACAGAAGAAATACCAGTGAGGAGAGGTATGCGCCAGGGCTGTGTCCTGGCGCCTACCCTGTTTCTTCTCTATGTCAATGACATGGTTGACTTCCTACTAAATACAAATCATGATTCTTCCAAGGTAGGTGGTACCCATATATGTGCTTTGACATTCGCAGATGATACCATCCTGCTTTCACAGACACCAAAGGGACTGCAAAACCTTTTGAACAACCTTGATGTGTACTGTAAACAAAAAGGTTTGGAAATAAACCCTAAGAAAACAAAATACATGTCCATTAGGCCTCACAAAAGTTTTAAGAAGAATATAATGTTGAATGGTGCAGTTTTAGAGAGGGTCCATACTTTTGCTTACTTGGGGGTAACTATAGATTCCAAACTTTCATGGTCCCCGCACATAAGAAAATCTGGAACTATTTTAACACAAAATTCAGTACTCATCCTGAAAAAACTCCATGCTACTGGAACCAAGTGTATTACACCTGCATTGAAGGTGTATAAATCCAGGGCCCAAACTGACGCTCTGTATGGCTCCAAGTTGTGGGGTGGGGAGCAACTCTCTGCCCTAATTTTGGGAGAAAATAGGGCCTTAAGGGCAATGATTCCCCTCCTGTGATTCCTTATATGTATGATCGGGGGTTAAAACGCATTGAGCATGGGGCAGTTTGGATGACCCTGTCATATTGGATAAGGATATGGGTTACTGACGAACTTTCCACTTACAGGCAGGCATTGGGGGAATTGATTGCACTTGACACCCATGTTACATTTCCCTGGTTGGCCAACGTCCGCAGGTGGCTTTCAGATATGGGCCTTAGCAATGCTGGAACAACCCTGATAGGCTGACTCTCGAATCAAAAAGGGAAACTAAAAAAGTTTACTGGAATTTTATTGTGCACAAATTTACCCTAAATTGTGGATCTGGTTCACTCACAACCACATTTTTAATGTTTAAGCCAACACCACGTTTTGAATCATTTTTAGACCAAATTGAACCCCAACTCGCAAAGATACTTTACCTGAAATTCAGGTATGGTATTCTACGAGTCAAAACTTTTACAATCAAATGGGAAAAGTCACATAACGGGGGGGAGATAGCAAATGTAAAATGTGTTAGCTGGGTAAACAGGAGGATATGGCACATATCCTATTTTTCTGCCCTACCTACTTTAACAATAGAAGGAAATGGATAAAACCGTTGGGCAGGAAGTTGGGTGTTAGGAATCACAATGATATGCTATGTGTCCTAAAAACAGATAAAACCCAGTTTATTGTATTTGGAGTTAGCAGATTTTTATTGGCTATCAATTTTATGAGATTGAAGAAAGGTTTGAAATTTGAACCAGGACTTTTATCAGAGCACAAGCACATTAATTGTGTATTGTATTATCAATCTGTCAATATTTCATTGTATTTAGCCTTCGGCACTTCATACATAAATTCTTGGATGAAAGCAGATTTTTATCTTTTTTAATTGATTTTATGATTAATGTTAAAGGGGAATAAGTCCTTCTGTGACATTCTAATATGGCACTTATGCACTTTACCATCTTACCTGTGTACTGTATCCTGAATTTGATGAATACTGTTAGATGGGGGAGGCTCAGAACCTTTCCCTTGGTTCCCTTGGGTATTACTTTGGGGCCCTCTTTGGATCTCCTTCTTTTTTCCCCTGCCCCCCCCACTCCTCTGCTGGGGACTCTTCCCACCCTTGGCTGAGTGAGTCTCCCACTGGAGCCTTGTGGACCCTGGTGCTGAGCCAGTGGTCCGCCTCCTCAGCAAGCTTCCTAGGGTTAGTCAGCTTGCTATCAATCAGGTGCTGGCGTAGCTCAGGAAAACAATTACTAGACAAGTGTTCCCATGCAATCAAATCAAGGAGACCTTGTAAATCATTCACTTTACTACCCTTCACCCAACCATCCAGTGCTCTGCAGAAAAAGGTTACATACTCCACATAGGTACCCCCAGGAATCTTAGTACAACCCCTAAACGTCTGTCTATACAATTCAGGAGTTAACCCAAACTAGTCATTAAGGCTTCTTTCATGTGGGAATAAGAATTGTAAACTTCAGAGGGTAAATCTAGCAGGGCGTCCCGCCCCTCACTAAGGAACCGCCCCCACAACCCCGCTCCCCAATCTCTCTCAGGGTGAGGTTCCGTGACGATTTGAACCCGTGTTTTCAATATTGTCGGAAATACATAATATTGGTATCAGCGAACCGCAAATGATCCATTTAGTATATCCTGGTGTTTTCGCTACGATACGAGCAAGAGTACTCCTGTTATGAACACATTTCTGATCTACCCACGGCATCCATCTTAGATCATGGCAGCCATTTTGTGTTTCTTGCCCTCACATACGCAATAACCTCTGATCACTTCATTTCGATTAAGGACACGTAGCCTTAGCCGGAGATTCACCTCTTTCATGACACGTGCACCTTAAACCAGAACACGCTGTAGCTGCATGACTCGACAAAGGCTGCCTCCTCTGCCCGAGGCCAGCCCTACTGAACTGGTTCTCGTGTCCATTGTCCCGATCATGATCAGGCGGCCGAAGCCAGTAGCCTTGCCCATTTACAACCCACAAACATCTCTTATCCCGCTTTCCTATCTTCCACACCTGGCTCCGTTCCTTTCTTTCTGAATCTTTATTAGGGGGAGGTAACGAAATTTACGATGAGGCGGTCCGGCTCTTGAATACAATATTGACAAGGGATTGTGATGAACTAGTGGGAATCCCTCTTCGTAGATGTTTTGTATCAGATTTTATCAACAGTTCCTGTGTACGCCAAATATTTATTGTTTATGACACAAAGGTTTTGGGAATGTACCAACATGTGAAGAATTCACCTGAAGGCCAAAATGTAGTATATAAGGAGCAACCCTCTTTGTACAAATTGAACAGGCTCCTAGTTACTGCCCATGCGTAGTTTCTGTGACTTCTGTGTCCCTGCAGTAATAAACTTTTGGTCTTTGACGCCACCATCGAGAAGCCCGTGTTTCTGTTCATTTGCGCACCAAGGCAGGTGGAACTCCGGGGTCTTTGGGTGTTGTTCCCTGACACCTCTGGACGGAACCAAAAAGTCCAGAACTCCAATTGGCGCCCAACATGGGGCGACGTCATTCGGTACCGGTCCAAAAGCCTGAAGAGTTCGAGAAGCTTCGTGTGAAGATTCCTGAGGGAGGCGCCCCACTTCATCGATCCCGGCATATCGCAAAAGTGGCCCAAAGTTCTCTTCCACGAGGGTTCCCGTTCAGGACGGCTGCAGTGGGCCGTTGCCTTGACCGTCGCCCTGTCTTGGACCCGAGGTGCAGCCCTTAGTACAGCGAAACGTGACGGGTTTCTCCTTGGTGACGTCTTCAGTGCCTCAGTTAAGTATTTAGTGGTTGCTAGTTGGTTACTTTGTGAGGGTTGTTAAAATCTTTTTTGGTTCTTAGTTTGGTTTAGTTTTGTAAGATTATCATTGGCTGTTCTAGTTACGATAATCTATTTGGTTCAGTTTGGGTATCGATACATTAGTTCGTTTTGGTAGGCCTAAGTTCTTGGTTCAGGTGCACATATTTGTTTCGTGTTTTGTTTTGTTTTGTGTTCCGGACTGAAAAATGGTAAGTCGGAGAAATTGTATGTTGTCTTGTTTCGGTTGCAACAGTGACTCACGATTGGAGGACTCATGTCTGGTTCCTCCGATTGGGACTCCCCTATATGACTTATATTGTAAACATGGTGTGGGTCCTATATCCTACAATGAGGTGTGGGTCCGCTACACTGGGAAAGACGGTGTCCTTAGTTGGCCACTGCATGGTAGTTTTGAACCCGAAATTCTTGACAATTTAGAGGCGAAATTGTTTAGGAAGAAAGCCCGGCCGGCAATGTTTGATTCTTTCCGTTACTGGCGAAAGGAATCCAAACAGAGAGAAATGAAGAGATTAAAGAAAGAACAGAGAGAGAAAGAAGAATTGACTCTAGAGCAAGCAACTAAACAGTTGCAAGATAGCGAGTGTGAGAAGGCCATAGAGGTGGCCATTAGAGAGCATAATTTGGCGATCGACAAGTGCTATCCTGCCTTGCCATCGAAAACAGCTAAGATACTAGAGGACCCCGAAAACGATCCTCTGTTGTCTTATCTGTTACGGTCACCTCCACCGTATGCACAAGGCGCTACGGCTCCACTTGTACCGAATGTTCAATTGCCGGTTGCTGGACAACCTGGTATTCCTGCCCCTCAGAATCAAGCTCCTGTTCCTGTAGTTAATGTGAATGTTCCTACGGCTCCTCCTCCTCCTGGATTGCCGACTTCTATACCTGTATCTGTCTCGCTTACACCTACTGCTCCACAAACTATTTTTCTCGATACTCCTACTGTTCCGCTATCTGTTCCTACTTCCACTGTGTTTTCTACGTCTGCGAGTGTGTTGACTCCACTTTCTGTTCGTCGAAGAATCACTGATTCTGTGTCTAATATGCTGTCTCCTTTCTATAAAACTTTAATCAAGACTCCCACTTCCGACTCTGTTCAGAGACGTAGTCAGCATCCAAGCACTGAGGAACGGGGAATTTTAGATTCCACGGCTCTCAGATGGATTTCGAAGAGTAGGAGATATAGTACAAAAGATGTGCTAGATACATTTATGCAGTGGAAGGAACCAACGCAACGGTATGTCTTTGATGAGATGTGCTCGTTGTTACGTGAGGAGATAGAAGAAGATGATGTTGAATCGGATTTAGAAGACTTAATTAAGGTTCAGAAAGAGTTTGCTGCTGGTATGATAGTAGGTGAAAATATAGAAGAAGCGATGGAACTGATCTTAAGTTTTAGAAATGATCCATCTCTTCGTTCACCGAGAGATTTAGAGAAAGGTAAGACGAAGCTGAGTCGCCAATATCCAATGAGGGAGGTTCCTCCGATTTGGCGCGAAGCTGTGCAAGCTGATGCTCCTAATGGTATTGTAGCCGCTCCGGCGCAATTCCAGAGAGTGTGGATACACATTCCGTGGAAGCGAGCCGAAGTGCTAGCAGTGAAACAGGCCTTACCAGATCCGCGTAAGAATCCTGCTGGATATTACAAGGAATTAACGCAGACAGTTGAGGCTTGTATAATGAACTTAGCAGACATTGATATGTTATTCGGAAATGTAGTTCCGCAACCAGTGTGGGCTAAAATTCGTAGAGAGGATCATCAAGTTGCCTTAGGTGGTGATTGGGCAGCTATCACTGCAGCGGATGGTCAGCAAACGGGTGGTGCAAAACCTGAACCCCTAATTGCTAATCTTCCGGGTAGGATAATCGACTTAATGAAGACTCTGATGCCCGCATTACGTGTTAATTGGGACAAGTTATCCGCATGCAGGCAAAAGAAAGACGAAAGTGTCTCCGACTTTTTCACGAGGTTCGAAGAGACTTTTGTAGATCATAGTGGTCAGGATATGAGCACTGAAGGAGGACAGAGACTGTTTGTCGATAAATTTGTGCATAATTTGTTACCTGAGTTATGCAATAAATTAAAGGATTCAGAGAGTGCGTGGGCTGTTACTACAACTGCGCAAATACTTGCAACTGCACAGTATTACGAAAATAGGGATAAAGAGGAAAAAGAGAAATCAGACAAGAAAACGAAAGATTTAAAGACTAAAGTTCTTTTGCAACAGGCGTATCCGCCTCGCACGAATCAGACTAATATGCAACAGAATTCGTATCAAAGGACAGATTATAGTTCAACGAGGCCTCAATATCAATGGAACCAGTGTGCGTATTGTAAGAAAGAGGGTCACTACAAAAATGAATGTCCGATCTTAGCGCAAAATAATGCAGCAGCAGCTCAGAGAGGTCGTGGTGGTTTTGTGCAAAATTCTAGAGGTCGAGGGCGAGGTGCTATGCCTCCACAAACGAATGATCGTCCTTCCAATCACTTTGATCAGCGAAATGGACAGTCTACTCAGCAAAATAGATCTCAACAGTATCTTGTTGAAGACTATTGTGAAGGGGATGAGGGATTTCAACAAAATGGGTACTAGAACAGCCATGGACAGAGAGAGGTAGTAGTATCAGTTCCAGTGGATCAGAGTGGGCCTTATGTCGCAGTAGCAACATCAGATGTAGTCGAACCGTTTCTGTTGGATACTGGTGCCGCAAAAAGTTCTATCATTCATGCGAAACTCCCTGGCGCACCTTTGTCCGGCTCAACAAATGTTTCTGTAGTCAGTCAGTCAGTCAATTTTCTTTATTCGATTATTTAAAATCATAAAAGAGCAAGCATTTTACATATCCTGGTTACAATACATTTCATTGAAGCACAAAGACAATTTAACAAATCTGAAACATTCAATCAATATTATAAAACAGATGAGCCGCGATGCAACGTACATAAATATCTAAAAAAGCTAAAAAAGAAGGGTTTATTAAGCACAATTCATTTAAAAAATGAGGAAGAGAGGAAATTCATTTGTCAAAGATAAAGTGCCTGTGCCTTGTGCGGTGCTTATTTTTACGTGCACCTGCAACCAGAAAACTAGCCACTGGAAAAGCTACATTTACATTGGGGAGGAGCTGCAAGAACAACAGGGCTGGTTTAACCTGGATAAAGCCCTGGTGGCGTAAAATAGGGAGCAGATAACTTTTCCTGAGCTCAGTGTAATGTCCGCAGAACATAATAAAGTGCATCGTGTCCTGTGTCGAGAAATGATCACAGTCGCATGGATCGGCATCCTCGGGTCGCGACCAAGATTTGAAGTTGCCCAGTACAAAATGAATTAAATCAAAGCGAAATCTCGTTAAGAGAAAGCGATGATAGGAATTTGTGGTAAAGAGGAGATAAGGTTCCATTCCTGGGGCTAAGGAGAGCGTGCAATGTTTCCTTACCATAGTCTTTTTTAGCTCTGCTTCTTCCCTTTCCATGGCGTATAAATTTGTCAGGGTGTTTTTGACTAATTTTATATCGCCATAGGTTATTCCTTCTGGAGAACAAAAAAGCTCCGGACGACCTGCTAGGGTAAGCTGCATTTTAACGTATCTCAACCAGGGAATGTGGAGGGCTCTATCCAGGGCTAAACAATCTTTTAGGATGGTATGATTTAAAGTTAGCTCCTGATTGAGCCATATTTTTATCCAACCAATCACTGGAGCTAGTTTTAATAAATCTGAGATATAACCCACACCTAGCTCTGTATGTATTGCAAAGGTCGAAGTTGATTGGGGGACAGAGAGCAAGGATCTCAAAAATTTATTCTCTACGGTCTGTATTTTAGCAAATGTTTCTGTAGGTTTTTCAGGCGCCCCTGTTTACAACCCCATATCTGGCCCTTTGTCTATTTCTGTTGGACCGTGTCAATTGAAAGCACCCCTGATTTTGACGACGGGTTGTAATGAAAATCTGCTTGGTTTAGACTTGTTAAAACGACTATATGCGACATTGTACTGTTCTCCGGAAGGGGTACAGCTTACATTGGGTAAAAGAATCACCTCTCCGATGTACTTGTCAATGGATGCACTCCCACCAGAGCTGCGTTCACTCCCTGATTCTCTTTGGGCGACTGGTCCTAATGATGTAGGCCTTTTAGAAATACAACCATATGTAGTAACTTTGAAAGCAAATGTGAGGTTCCCCAGAATTCCGCAATACAAAATATCTAGTGAAGGTGAGCGTGCACTTTTACTGATTGTGCAAGATTTGATTAAGAAAGGTGTGGTTGAAGAAACTAGAGGAAATGTTTGTAATAGTCCTGTATTACCGATTTTGAAACGAACTGATCCCACAAAGCCTCCAGTGTATAGGTTTGTCATCGACCTCAGAGAAGTCAATAAGATTGTGGTCCCGCAGTTTCCTGTGGTTCCAGACATTACTGCCTTGTTAACATTGATTCCTGCTACAGCCACTTGGTTTTCAGTCATCGACTTGAAGAATGCCTTTTTCAGCATTCCGATAGCCGAGGAAAGCAGAGATATTTTCGGCTTCTGTCTAAGAGGTCGCAGCTTCAGATTTAAACGCGCTCCACAGGGCTACTGTGAGAGCCCATCTATTTACAGTCAAGCATTAAAAAGTCAGTTAGATTCCTTTGTCCTTCCTCCAGGCTCTGCCCTAGTGCAGTATGTAGATGATCTTCTAGTGGCTGCCGATGACAAGGAAACATGCAAAGCAGCTACGGTTTCGTTATTGTATCACTTGTCTAATTTGAATCACAAGGTATCACCTTCTAAAATGCAATACTGCTGCCAAGAAGTGACCTACCTAGGTCATCTCTTGTCAAAGGAGGGAAGGAAGTTGACCCCAGAGAGAATAAAAGCAATTACGCAGATGAGTGTTCCGCGCACACAAAGAGAAGTACGTGCCTTTTTAGGTATTACCTCTTACTGTAGGCAGTGGATCCCAAATTTTTCTCTTTTAGCGAAACCATTGGTAGCTTTGACTGGGAAAAATGTTCCGAGTCCGGTGCCATGGTCTGATGAATGTCAAGAGAGTTTTTCTGAGTTACGAAAAGCATTGTGTTCAGCTCCTGTATTGGGTACACCCGACTACAGTAAGCCATTCACGCTCTACGTTCACGAGAGAGAAGGTTGCGCGTTGAGTGTTCTGACACAGAAGTTTGGTGATAAACAACGCCCCTGTGCGTATTTCTCATCAACATTGGATCCGGTAGCTAGAGCGTTACCTAGTTGTTTGAGAGCTTCCATTCGACAATCTGCTGGTTTGGTGATGAACAACATGCTAGTGGTCATGGTTCCTCATGCGGTGGATACACTCATGAATCGAACGAAGACACAACACCTTACTAGTGCGAGACTATCTGGTTACGAGCTGACATTACTAGCGAGTCATATTCAGATTAAAAGATGTAATGTATTGAATCCAGCAACGTTGTTGCCGGCTAATCAAGAGTCGAGTGATTCCGAGCCACATGATTGTTGCTTTAGAACGGAGGAAGAGACAAGAGGACGTATCGACTTAAAGGATACTCCATTATCAGATCCAGATGGTACATTGTATGTGGATGGGTCATGTTTTAAACTAGAGGATGGTGATGTGACTGCTGCTTACGCAGTAACGACTTTAAAGACGATTGTGGAGACTGCAAGAGTGAATCAGAATTCTGCCCAAGCTGCAGAATTAATAGCTTTAACCAGAGCGTGTGTTTTAGCTAAGGGAAAGAGAGTGAATGTCTTTACAGATAGTCAGTACGCATTTGGCGTGGCCCATAGTTTTGGCCGTTTGTGGAGAGAAAGAGGTTTCATTACGTCCCATGGGACTAAGATTCAACATGGTCAGCTAGTTAACGACTTGTTGGAATCTTTAACCTTGCCGACTGAAGTTGCGATTGTGAAATGCAGTGCTCATAAAGCAATCACGGATGATGTTGGTCATGGGAATGCTTTTGCTGATGAGACCGCTAAACAGACAGCTAGAGACATGATGAGCAGAATGTATGTAGCTACGTCTGCTAGGTGGATTGCTGAATCTGGAATGTGTGAGGATACAATGGAAAGTGTGAAAGAGATTCAGAAAGAAGCAACTGAGGAAGAGAAACGTGTATGGAGAGAGAGTACGGGCAAATTGGATTCGAATGGGTGTTGGATTGATTTGACAGAACAGCAGCGTTGGATGTTGCCTAATGCGTATGTGCTTGCAGTGGTGACGATGGCGCATGGAGTAGCACATATCAGTTCTAAAGGGATCTGTAAGATGTTGGCTCCAGTCTGGAAGAATGATGGGATCAGCAAGTGTGCAGAGAGAGTGGTGAGAAATTGCATGGTATGCCTGATGCATAATCCTGGCAAGGGAACTCCAACTCCTGCTGGTCACTTCGCTCCTCCTTCCTGCCCCTTTGAAGTGATTCAGTTAGACTTCATTCACATGGATCGCTGTAATAATTTGAAATATGTCCTGGTGGTAGTCTGTGCTTTTTCCAGGTGGATCGAAGCATACCCACTAAAAGACAACACTGCCCTATCAACTGCCAAAATTCTTCTCAAAGAATATTTCCCTAGATTTGGAATGCCACGGATTGTATGGTCAGATAACGGAAGTGAGTTTATAGGGAAAGTCATGCAGAGTGTGTGTGCAGGCCTGGGTCTGAAACAAAAGTTCCACAGTGCGAACCATCCCCAGTCTGCTGGTTTAGTAGAGGGTTACAATGGCACCCTCAAACTGAAATTAGCTAAGATACAAGCATCCACAGGTTTAGCCTGGCCAGACGCACTTCCTTTGGCTTTGTTATCAACGTGAGCAACTGTACATTCTAGAGTGGGGCTTAGCCCTTATGAGATAGTGTTTGGCCGCCCGGCAAATATTTGGGGTGTGCCGAGGCCTAAGGAGTTCAGTTCTCTAGAATATCCTATGTTGATAGACTACCTTTACGACTTGACTGCTAAATTGAGTCTTATTCACCAACAGGTTTTCGATGCTTTACCAAAGCCTCCGGAGAGTCCAGGGCATCAGCTGAAACCAGGAGATCTAGTGGTTATCAGGAATTTTGCGAGGACGAAGAATCTCCAGCCCAGATACATCGGTCCCTTCCAGGTCCTGCTTGCAACGAGGACAGCAGTTCGTGTAGCTGGACGCAAGCACTGGGTGCACGCGTCCCATGTTAAGCGTGTCCCTTTGCCACTTCCTTACGACGAATGGGTGAAGAAGGGAATTGGTGCCTCTGAGTCTGAACGCACGCCAAAGTTCATCCCTTTCAGCGATGCCGAATTGATTACTGACACTCCGAAATCTGACTCTCCTCCTGAAAAGACTCCTTTGAACTCTGAACATTTGTCTCCTGCATCAGAAAAAACTCTGCCATCTGCGAACTTAAACACTGCAACAGATACCAGTGAAACGCTATTTGCCGATCAAACAGTACCTGCGAAGCAGAGATATAATTTACGAAACCGTAAAATGGACAAATAAAGCAGGCAACTGCATATTGTGATATTTTGATATATTGAACTTTTGCCTTCAGCCAGGAAGTTTGCTATTGTTTTATTGTTTTTGAAATTGCCTTGCCGTCTGGGTAGCCGTAGGGTCGTGGCTGTGTGCCTAGTTGAATCTGCGGGGGTCTGACACAAGGTCGATCTTTCTGTTAGTTCTGGGAACTCCCAGGGCTGATAGAGGCATTTTCATCTACGTACACATCATCAGTGGTCGCGAGCGGATTGTAGAAGATGGAGCTTCCTGCGCTGCAACGAGAAAATGTGATTTATGTTCGCAGAACCAGACTTTACAGAATTCTTCACAGCAAATGCTTTTTGATGCAATGTGCCATTACATTTCTAATTGTTTTCATAACATTGGTGGGTGGAATCGTTTTTTGTATAAATTTGATTTATGTGCCAGTAACTACAGTACCTCCCCTTAATCCTGTTACTTCTACTGTTTCCTCTATACACTCTTTTCATTCGTTTCCTGAACATGAGCAAGCCCGACGCTCAGAATTCATTAACAACACTTTTGTACAGCTCTTACACCAACACCAACTGGTAGTTAATACTACAGACTGCTGGGTGTGTGGCTTGATACCCCACACTATGGATAAAGGCATTCCCTATCTGGTTTTGCCTTTCAGCTACAATGGATCATTTCAGGCCCTCCAAACCATCTTTGCTTATGCCCTTGAAACCTATCCTCCGCGTCCACCACGTTCCACTAAATATAACTCTGCCAACAAAGCCTTAGTCCAAGGAATTATTGACATGATCAAGGACGTCAATAATACTCCATCATACCCTAGAGACGAATTGCGAGTATATTTAAGTTGGAATTCTTCAGAGTATCGCCTTAGTTTGGGAGAAAGCAAGCGTAAAAGCTCAACTCCAGTCTGGGTCGTACCTCACCGAGGTCAGGTCTGTTTGCAAGGTAATGGGAGAAATCCGAGAGCTCAGCTAGGGAGGAGTGAGTGCGTTGAGACTTATGTGTTTCCGGCTAACTCTTCCCCTGCCTTCCTAACTGCTAGGGGTACCTACTTCATCTGTCGAGACCGAGCATATACATGGTTGCCTGCCGACTTTTCAGGTTCATGTTATATTGCTCGATTGTTGCCTCCAACATACACTGCTTCATCTGACTACCACAAGACTAGAGTAGCGAGAGGTGTCTTCAGCAAGGAAGATACCGCTGGTCAGGAAGCTGGAGACTTCTTCAAAGGCTTCCTTCCGTTCTGGGGGCCTATGGCCAATAGTAGAAACATACGTCAGCTAACACGGGTAGTTGAATCTACTATTACCGAAACTGCTGGTGCCCTTAGCAATTTGACAGCTGAGCTTCAGGCGGATAGACTCATGACGTTGCAGAACCGTATGGTTCTAGACGTTATACTTGCAGATCGAGGTGGGGTATGTAGAATGATCCAATCGAGCTGCTGTGTCTTTATTCCCAATAATGCTCCAACAGTCTATGAGGCGATCTCAAAGCTACACAAGATTTCCGACTCTATACACGTAGACAAGGGAAACTGGTCCTTCATGGAGTGGTTTTGGACTCTGATCTCAGCGTGGGGATGGAAGGTTCTAATGGTCATTGGTGTCATCTTAGTATTCCTATTCTCATGCTGCCTGATTATCCAGTGTGGTCCAGCCCTGTGTAGTCTTTGTGCCGCAACCTGTTTTAGGAAACCACCTGCGTTTGGAGAAAAGGCACGAGAAAGAATGATGATACAACAACATGTCACTGACCTGATGAGTATAGAACTAGATTCTGATATAGACTGAGTAATTGCCTATGTAAGGGCAAAAGGAGGGTCTGAGGTTCCGTGACGATTTGAACCCGTGTTTTCAATATTGTCGGAAATACATAATATTGGTATCAGCGAACCGCAAATGATCCATTTAGTATATCCTAGTGTTTTCGCTACGATACGAGCAAGAGTACTCCTGTTATGAACACATTTCTGATCTACCCACAGCATCCATCTTAGATCATGGCAGCCATTTTGTGTTTCTTGCCCTCACATACGCAATAACCTCTGATCACTTCATTTCGATTAAGGACACGTAGCCTTAGCCGGAGATTCACCTCTTTCATGACACGTGCACCTTAAACCAGAACACGCTGTAGCTGCATGACTCGACAAAGGCTGCCTCCTCTGCCCGAGGCCAGCCCTACTGAACTGGTTCTCGTGTCCATTGTCCCGATCATGATCAGGCGGCCGAAGCCAGTAGCCTTGCCCATTTACAACCCACAAACATCTCTTATCCCGCTTTCCTATCTTCCACACCTGGCTCCGTTCCTTTCTTTCTGAATCTTTATTAGGGGGAGGTAACGAAATTTACGATGAGGCGGTCCGGCTCTTGAATACAATATTGACAAGGGATTGTGATGAACTAGTGGGAATCCCTCTTCGTAGATGTTTTGTATCAGATTTTATCAACAGTTCCTGTGTACGCCAAATATTTATTGTTTATGACACAAAGGTTTTGGGAATGTACCAACATGTGAAGAATTCGCCTGAAGGCCAAAATTTAGTATATAAGGAGCAACCCTCTTTGTACAAATTGAACAGGCTCCTAGTTACTGCCCATGCGTAGTTTCTGTGACTTCTGTGTCCCTGCAGTAATAAACTTTTGGTCTTTGACGCCACCATCGAGAAGCCCGTGTTTCTGTTCATTTGCGCACCAAGGCAGGTGGAACTCCGGGGTCTTTGGGTGTTGTTCCCTGACACCTCTGGACGGAACCAAAAAGTCCAGAACTCCAAGGGACCCGGTGGGAGGACATGGCTTCCTCATAGGCCTTGAACCACTGCCCTATGTCATCCCCCTTAAAGTATTCCTTTACCACATCTTTAGGCATGTACACCCTTGACTCTACCTGCTCCGGCGTTGTGCTGCCACCAGAGGGAGTTGTTTCCAGACTTTTAGCTTTCAGCTCCAACACCTTCAACCTCATGTCATGATCCATTTGGAGTTTTTTCTCTTCCATTGCCAATTTTTGTTTCTCCATGTCCCTCTGCCCATTGAGTTTTGCCATCTACATTTCATGTGCCCTGGTTGCTGCCCTGTCTGCCAACTCCTCTGGTGACAGGACTCTGCAAAAATCAACAATGCCTTCCGGTGGTTCTACTTCCAACGGATTCTCTGGTGCCCTTGATTCCTTCCAGGCCCTCAGCGCCTTTCGGAAGTGGGGCTTCTTTTTACATCCAGATTGGGAAACTCTGAACTTATTGCAGAAGCCTCTCAACTGCTCCACTGCGTAGCCATCAAGTCCTTCCCAATCTACGTCATCCATTTCAGAAATTACAGAGGCTGCCCTTCCAGCACGGCGTGAACCAGGCATGATTTAAAAAAAATTGGAGATCTCTCAGCAAAACTAACCAAATCAATTAATCTGTGGCAGCGTTATAGGTCTGCTCGCACTATGTGGTGATCAATAATTTACTGTATATAAATCATAAATGCAAATTCGAAAATCCTCACCACTGCCACCAATGTTAGATTTGGGGGTCTCTGGTTGGCACAGGTAAGAACTTGTGACAAGCAGGGACCCTCTCCTCTAGTCAGGATAAGGGGATCACCCTTCAGAATAACCCCTGCTCACCCTCTAGGTAGTGTGGCGCAAGCAGACAAGGCTATGTCCAGGGCGTCAGTTAGTTAAGCATTTATGATCACATACAATAATAGACAGACCCACCACAAATGGACACCAGGCGTTGGTATGTAGAAAAATACGTATACTTTATATATAAAAAAATATATCTAGATACAGGCTTAAATACAAGACCTGTATAACGTTAACTGGGGCCACAGTACTTTGGTATCAAGAGGTTTCTTTACAGTTCTTTAAAGAGGCTTAACTAGTAAGTTCAACTAACTTCTAAAACAGTTCACGCAGCTTAAGTAGCTTTTAAACCTGTTCCAGTAGCGTTTCAAACAGTTCCACAATCGTTAAGAAAAATAGCGTTGTTCAATTTTACCGGCCTGTGCGAACCGTACTGCTCCTGTGCGACTCGTATGTATCTGTAACCATGCGGGAAAAACAAACGTTGCGGACCCCGAGTCCGATGCGAACTCCTGCTGAAGTTCGCGTGGTACAGTACCTTGCTGGTGTTAATTCAACGTAGTGGACCCTGTGGTCTGAGTCGCCCAGCACTTGGAAAGGGCGGGAGTCCGTGGTGTGCAGAGGCGGCCCCAAGGAAGGCGGGCCCGGGACGAGGTCTGCGGTGCTCTCGGGCAGTCCGGCTCATAGGGGGCCTCGAGGGGTGAGGCGACTGAGTGGGACTGCGGAGGAGGGGGGCAGACAATCCGGGGTCCAGGCGTTTGAGGAGCGCGGCGTCTGGACGAGGCGTACTCCTACAGTACGCACTGAAGGGGACCATACCACGGATGCGGGTGCGGGTGGTCCGATGTGCTTTTCAGGTACGCCCCGTACCGGACGGTTCAAAGCCACAGGGGGGGGTACGGTGCGAGTTTGCAAGTACGAGGCGTCACCCGGCGGCGGGTACGGATAGTACCGGCGGCTCTCTCTTGGTGCGGTGCTTCGCCTCGGAGGTACGGACAGTACCTTCCGTTCGGGTTGCATCTAGACAATGCCGGTGATCTCCTCAGCGGGTCGGAGCGGGCGGGAGGTGGCCGGTACGCTACAAGTGTGCGGGCGTTTCTCGCCTCCCAAAGGGGGCTCCGGACCTTTCCAGCGGCTGGGGCTACCCAAAGGTGTGCGGCTCAGAGGAGGAGGGGGGCAGGGTGTGGGCGGCCCAGCGAAGGGGACGCGGCTCAAGGGAGAGAGGCACGGCTCGAGGCGGGGGCGGCCAGGCACGGGCTGCAAAGGGGGGGCGAGCAAGGCACTCTTCAGGCGGGGCTCCAGTGGCACAATGAGGTCAGACAAGTCCCAGCAACTTGGCAGGGAAGGCACAATAGATTCCACTGGTCTTGGGACTGTGTTCAGGGGGGCAAGCTCAGTATCAAGCCCTTGGAGATAGTTTTAGGCACAAAAGCTACAAAGTCCTTTCTGGTCTTTTCCTCTCCTTTCTTCAGTAAGGCACCAACTGCAGGCCAGTCCCCTAGGTCAGG
Organism: Lissotriton vulgaris; assembly: GCF_964263255.1. Classification (NCBI taxonomy): domain Eukaryota; kingdom Metazoa; phylum Chordata; class Amphibia; order Caudata; family Salamandridae; genus Lissotriton; species Lissotriton vulgaris. The sequence continues at coordinate 11,426,081 of NC_141697.1, forward strand.
GACAGTCTTTCCTCCTTCAGCTTCTCCTGGTCCTTCTAGTCGGGCAGAGGTTATTCGTGGTCAAAACAGGATCTAATGGTTAGGAGTAGGACTCCTACTTTTATACACAGTTTCTTTTGTCTTTACAGGCCAGGGGGCCTGAGCCTGGTTCAGCCCAGTTTTGGAGCACTTTGTTGTTGTGCCTCTGGCTGTTTCTTTCAGGGTGCAGGGCAGGGACATCAGACGCTCCGCAGGAGGTGGAACCAGCATTGTTGTGGCAGAGCACAGCCCTATTCAGAGTCAAGGGGCACTCCTCCCACCTATCCTGGGGGTAATCCCTCTATTCATCACCTGGCATCCCAGACTGTCCCCTGAAATGCCCCAGCCCCGTCACTCGGAGAAACCAAGTTCAAGTTCAAGTTCAATTTCAGAAATTTGTATAGCGCACTACTCACCCATAGGGTCTCAAGGCGCTTGTGGGAGGGGGTGCATTATTTATCGAATAGCCAGGTTTTAAGTTCCTTTCTGAAGGAAATGTGGTTCTGTGTGAGGCGGAGGTGAGTGGGGAGTGAGTTCCAGGTCTTGGCCCCCAGGTAGGAGAAGGATCTTCCTCCCATGGTGGATCTGTTGATGCGCGGAACTGCGGCAAGCGCTTGGTTGGAGAATCTTAGTTGGCGGTGGGTGTTTAGAAGGACAGTCGTGTGTTGAGGCATTCGGGTCCTAGTTTGTAGAGGGCCTTGTGAGCATGGGTGAGGAGATGGAACATTATTCTCTTGTTGATGGAAAGCCAGTGGAGGTCTTTCAGGTGGCCGGTAATGTGAGCTTGACGAGGGATGTCCAATATGAGTCTGGCAGATGCGTTTTGGATGCGTTGGAGTTTTTTCTGTAATTTAGCTGTGGTTCCGGCGTAGTTGGTGTTTCCATAGTCCAGTCGCTAGTGACCAGTGCGTGGGTGACCGTCTTTCTTGTTTTGGTGGGGATCCAAAGGAAGATTTTTTTGAGCATACGGAGTAAGTTGAAGCAAGAGGATGAGACAGCGTTAACTTGTCTGGTCATCGAGAGGGAGGAGTCTAGGATGAAGCCCAGGTTGCGTGCATGGTCTGTGGGTGTGGGTGCTGTGCCCAGGGCCGATGGCCACCAAGAGTCGTCCCAGGCAGAGGGAGAAGATCCTAGGATGAGAACTTCCGTTTTGTCTGAGTTGTTTTAGTCGGCTGTTTTTCATCCATTCGGCTACTTCTTTCATGCCTTCATGAAGATTGGTTTAGGCGGTGTTAGGGTCTTTGGTGAGGGAAAGGATCAGCTGGGTGTCGTCAGCGTAGGAGATGATGTTGAGGTTGTGTTGTCGCGCGATGGATGCGAGGGGACTCATGTAAACGTTGAAGAGGGTGGGACTGAGTGATGATCCTTGTGGGACTCCGCAGATGACTTCAGTGGCCTCTGATTTGAATGGGGGGAGTCGGACTCTCTGGGTTCTCCTGGCGAGGAACGAGATGATCCAGTCCAAGGCTTTTCCTTGTATTCCGACGTTGCTGAGGCGTTGTATGAGGGTGCTATGACAGACTGTGTCGAAGGCGGCGGAGAGGTCGAGTAGGATGAGGGCAACTGTTTCTCCGTTGTCCAGAAGCGTTCGGATGTCATCTGTCGCTGCAATGAGGGCGGTTTCGGTGCTGTGTTTGGCTCGAAAGCCGGACTGTGAGGGGTCGAGGGAGTTGTTGGATTCAAGGAAGGCGGCGAGCTGGCTATTAACGGCTTTCTCAATGACTTTGGCAGGGAATGGAAGGAGGGAAATGGGGCGGTAGTTCTTAAGTTCAGAGGGGTCAGCTGTGGGTTTCTTCAGGAGGGCACTTAGTTCGGCGTGTTTCCAGCTTTCTGGAAAGGTAGCGGAGTTGAAAGAGCAGTTGATGACATCTCGGCGATGGGGTGCGATGGTGGAGTCTTCTTTGTTGAAGATGTGGTGGGGACAGGGGTCGGTTGGCGAACCTGAATGGATGGAGTTCATTATGCGGATGGTGTCTTCAGTGGTGATTGCGTTCCAGGCGCTAAGGTTGTTAGAGAGCGGTTCGGGTTTGGAAGTGGGTGGGGTGGGCTGCTCTTTCGAAATGTTATTAAAGCTGTTATGTATGTCAGCGATTTTGTTGTAGAAGAAAGAGGATAACGAGTCGCAGAGGTCTTGGGAGGGAATAATGTCATTTGAGGCTGCGGTGGGGTTGGTAAATTCTTTGACGATGTTGAATAGTTCCTTGCTGTTGTGGGCGTTGTTGCCGAGTCGATCTTTGAGTGCTGATTTCTTGGTGGATCGGATCAATTGGTGGTGTTGGCGGGTGGCTGCCTTGAAGGTGGTCAGGTTGTCAGTGGTTGGGTTTTTTCTCCATGTTTTTTCGAGAGTACGGCATAGTTTCTTGGAATTCTTAAGGTCATCGTTGAACCAGGGGGCCTTTTTGCTACCTTGTTTGATCTGGTGGTTTTTTAGGGGTGCTAATTCGTCAGCCCTGTGAGTGATTCATTGTTTGAGTTTGGTGGCAGCTTCGTTTGGGTCCGATGAGAGGGCTGGAGGGTTTTGGTTGAGCGATGTGAGGAGTTGGTCGGTGGTGATTTTGTTCCAGTTTCTTCGAGGAGCAGGTTGTGGGGGGTTGTGAGTCGTGGTGGTTTTGTAGCTGAAGTGAACACAGCTGTGGTCCGTCCAATAGAGAGCTGTGGTATGATTGAAGGAGATGTGTTTGCTGGAGGTGAAGATAGGGTTGAGCGGGTGTCCGGCTTAGTGGGTGGGGGTGTCAATGATTTGTTTGAGTCCGAGATTGGCCAGGTTGTCCAGAAGGGTGATGGTGTTGCAGTCGTTTTTCTTTTCTAGGTGGAAGTTGAAGTATCCCAGTAGAATGTAGTTCTCGGAGGGGAGGGCATGTGGGCTGATGAAATCGGTGATGTCATCGCTGAATTGTTTACGGGTTCCTGGTGGTCTGTAGATGAGGGTGCCTCTAAGTGTGGTCCTGGGATCGGTTTGGATCTGGAAGTGGAGGTGTTCGGCGGTGGCAAGGTAATCGTCGAAGCTGGTCGTTATTCTGATGGTGTTCTTATGGACGATGGCGATGCCGCCTCCTGTTTTGTTGGTACAGTCTTTTCGCATGATCTTGTAAGTGTCCGGGATGGCTATGGCGATGTCGGGTGCTGATGATGTGTTCATCCAGGTTTCTGTGAGGAAGGCGATGTCTGGTGATGAAGGACTGGGCTATTCTAAGGCCCAGCGGTGCCAGGGGACAACACCTGAAACCTTCGTGGGTTACCTGTTCCGGCGTACAAATGACAGAGACACGGGAGACTTCCTTCGGCGTCAAAGATCGAGGTTTATTTACTGCAGGGAACACAGAAGTCACAAGAAGTACAACGTATGTAGGTTCTAGGAGACTGCTTCGAATTGCAATAGTGGGTCGCTCCTTTTATACAGATTTCCGTCATAGCACAACATGGCGAACAAAAGGTTACAACTCAGTTCCCACAGTAAACTTCAAAAGGGTCGCTTTCATGTCCTCAGGAGCCCGGAACATAATTACAGTAGCATCGCCAGTTCCCGACTGTAAAAGTACATTATCCCACCATTATGTACATTCCATTCCGGCTGTAAACGACTTTAAGGAAGAGTCAGAAACAGGTGCAAGGGAAGAAAAAGATAGACAACAGATTGAAAAAGAGTGTAGAGGCGATATCGGAAAGCATGATTGAAGGATCAAAGGATTCGTGCCTAATCAATGCACGACTGAAACAATAGACCGGCACGGCAAGATGAGCCTTGAGCGGGGCCATCTGCCTTTACAGTATCATCCCCCTCATCATAAAGACACCCTCAAAGGAACACGTGTCTTCCGCAAGAGCTTGGGAATCCCAGGGTCACGAAGCGGACAGTGTCCGTTCGCTGGCTACTTGAGGGCAAGAGACAAAATGGATGCTGTATCTAAAATGGAACCCGTGGGTTCAGATGAAGAAGCCCACGAATAAGACGAACAGTTCAGGTCAGCATAGCGAAAATGCGTACACCCACTAAACTCGTCATTTGCGGTTCATAGATACCAAACTCGTCCATATTCGAACGAGTCGAAAACACCACTTATAATCGTCCGGAACCTCAGAGACACAGTGTCGGGCGTAGACGGGCTTACCTTTGGCGCACCTTCGGCGCGACCGCTGCGCATGAACGCTGCGCGCAAATGCATCTGTCATATATGGATAGTGGAAGGGGAGGGGCGAGGGAGGAGCAGCTGGGAGGCGGGTGCGGGGTGGATAGCCGGGCTGTGGGTCAAAACAACAAGCAAACAGACAAAATGGCAGCGATCCAAAAAAGCGCTACAGGACGAGATGGGGCACGGCCTAGAAGAAGCGCTAGAAGACTGGTCAACACAGTCAGATAGCAGTAAACAGCAGGCAAAGCGGGTGACACAGACAAAATAAAGGAACACTAAATAACTATGCACGGTCTCCAAAGTACAGCGCTACAATGGTTAATCAATCCAGACAGCAGATACACATCCTAGCAGAGGTGGGCTGAAATAGTAAGGCAAGCAAATGCTAACTTTCTAAAAGTAGCATTTGCAAACACAGGATATTAAGATAAACTTTACTAAAAGAAGTATTTTATTATTCTGAGTTCAGGCATACTAAACTTGACTTTCTACCATGTCCCCTGAGCCTACTGGGATTATAGAGTGTAATAAATCCAATAGCCCATTCTGACCTATGAGAACAGGTAGCCTTACAATAGTGAAAAACGAAAATGGCTATAATTCACTATTAGGACATGCCACACACATCAGGGCGTGTCCTACCTTATGCTTACAATGCACCCTGCCCTTGGTCCTACCATAGAAGTGACTCACATGAAGTAAAGGGAAGGTTTAGGGGCTGGCAAGTGGGGGCACTTGCCCAGCCAGTATGACAGTACGAGATTGCACGCAGGTTCTGGAATGGCAGACCTTAGACAAATTTTACTAGGCCGCTTCTGTGGGTGGCACAACCAGTGCTGCAGGCCCACCAGCAGCATTTGTATTTACAAGCCCTGGCACTCCTGGTGCACTTTACTGGGGACTGACAGTAAACCAAATAAGCCAATCATGTAAACCATTTAAGGTATATACTTTTCATAGGGAGCACTTGCACTGTGGCACTGATTGGCAGTGGCACAGTGCACTGAGCAGCTAACACCAGCAAAACATATGAGGCACATCAGCAATAAGTGGAAGGGAGACTCACACCAAGGTGCCAGGTCTAACACGAACGCTAGTTTTGGGTCACAAAATCAAACTGAGAACAGTTTTGGAAAAATCAAAGCAATGGATTAAAGATCAGTTTAGTCCAAATTCAAAAAATTCAAAACTCAAAAGTTTTGTTCCAAAACGATTCAGAGGATGTTTGCAAACAAATTCACTTCACTGAGGTTTAAAAACGAATCCTCATCCACACCGCTGAACACCAAATGTTGGAAAGTTGGTTATTAGTAGTGGCAAATAGGCATCTACCACCGGCAATAAGGCCACTAACAGTCTTGGGCTCAGAAAAGTATTCCCATGTTTTTGTTTATTGTTCAGAGTCTGCACTCTGGAACAAGTCAAGTCAAGCAAGCCTTGTCACCCACCCTGCATCCAGCCATGGCTCTGGTGTCCTCTTCAAAGGGGAATTCTACGTACAAGCCTAACCTCTCCGGAGCGGTCTAGTGGTCACAATGAGACCTCTACTCTCCTCGTGTCTGAAGAGAGAGGGGGGGTGAAGCCTTCCTGAAGAGAGAGGGGGGATTGCGCCTTTCTGAAGAGAGAGGGGGGATGATACCTTCCTGAAGAGAGAAGGGGGATGACAACTTCTTGAAGAGAGAGGGAGGATGGCGCCTTCCTGAAGAGAGAGGGCATGGCGCCTTCCTGAAGGGAGGGGGGGATGACGCCTTCCTGAAGAGAGAGGGGGGGTGACACCTTCCTGAAGAAAGAGGGGGGATGGCGCCTTCCTGAAGAGAGAGGGAAGATGACGCCTTCCTGAAGAGAGGGGCGGGATGACTCCTCCCTGAAGAGAGAGGGGGGAATGCGCCTTCCTGAAGAGAGAGGGGGGGGTGACACCTTCCTGAAGAGAGAGGTGACACCTTCCTGAAGAGAGAGGGGATGACGCCTTCCTGATGAGAGAGGGGGGATGACGCCTTCCTGAAGAGAGAGGGGGGATGACAGCTTCCTGAAGAGAGAGGGGGGTTGACACCTTCCTGAAGAAAGAGGGGGGATGACACATTCCTGAAGAGAGAGGGGGGATTGCGCCTTCCTGAAGAGAGGGTCGGGAATGCGCCTACCTGAAGAGAGAGGGGGGATGACACCTTCCTGAAGAGAGAGGGGTGATGACGCTTCCTGAAGAGAGAGGGGGGAATGCGCCTTCCTGAAGAGAGAGGGGGATGACACCTTCCTGAAGAGAGAGGAGGGATGACGCTTCCTGAAGAGAGGGGCGGGATGACTCCTCCCTGAAGAGAGAGGGGGGAATGCGCCTTCCTGAAGAGAGAGGGGGGGTGACACCTTCCTGAAGAGAGATGGGGGATGACGCTTCCAGAAGAGAGAGGGGGGATGACGCCTTCCAGAAGAGAGAGGGGATGACGCCTTCCTGATGAGAGAGGGGGGATGACGCCTTCCTGAAGAGAGAGGGGGGATGACAGGTTCCTGAAGAGAGAGGGGGGTTGACACCTTCCTGAAGAAAGAGGGGGATGACACATTACTGAAGAGAGAGGGGGGATTGCGCCTTCCTGAGGGGGGATGAAGCCTTCCTGAAGAGAGGGGCAGGATGACGCCTTCCTGAAGAGAGAGGGGGAATGCGCCTTCCTGAAAGAGAGGGGATGCTGCCTTCCTGAAGAGAGAGAGGGGGGATGATGCCTTCTTGAAGAGAGAGGGGGATGACGCCTTCCAGAAGAGAGAGGGGATGACGCCTTCCTGATGAGAGAGGGGGGATGGCGCCTTCCGGGAGAGAGAGGGGGAGGGCGCCTTCCTGAAGAGAGAGGCGGAATGGCACCTTCCTGAAGAGAGAGGGGATATGACACCTTCCTAAAGAGAGAAGGGGGAGGGTGCCTTCCTGAAGAGCGAGGAAGAGGGCATGGCACCTTCCAGAAGAGATAGGGGGATGGCGCCTTCATGAAGAGAGTGTGGGGTGACGCTTTTAGGAAGAAAGAGGTAGAAGACACATTCCTGAAGAGAGAGGGGAGATTGCGCCTTCCTGAAGAGATAGGGGGGATGACGCCTTCCTGAAGAGAGAGGGGGGATGGCCCCTTCCTGAAGAGAGAGGGGGGAATGCGCCTTCCTGAAGAGAGAAAGGGATGACTCCTTCCTAAAGAGAGAGGGGGGATAACGCCTTCCAGAAGGGAGAGGGGGGATTATGCCTTCCTGAAGAGAGAGGGGGATAACGCCTTCCAGAAGAGAGAGGGGAGATGACACCTTCCAGAAGAGAGAGGGGCGGGATGTCTCCTTTCTGGAGAGAGAGGGAGGATGGCGCCTTCCTGAAGAGAGAGGGGGATGATGCATTCCTGAAGAGAGAGGGGGGATGGCGAGAGAGAGGGGGGATCACGCCTTCCTGAAGAGAGAGGGAGGATGACGCTTTCCTCAAGAGAGAAGGGGGATGATGCCTTCTTGAAGAGAGAGGGAGAGAGCATGGCGCCTTCCTGAAGAGAGAGGGGATGGCTCCTTCCTGAAGAGAGAAGGGGATGACGCCTTCCTAAAGAGTGAGGGAAGACGGCGCCTTCCTGAAGAGAGAGGGGGATGATGCCTTCCTAAAGAGAGAGGGGGGATGACGCCTTCCTGAATGGAGGGGGGATGGCGCCTTCCTGAGGCGAGAGGGGGGATGACGCCTTCCTGAATGGAGGGGGGATGGCGCCTTCCTGAGGCGAGAGGGGGGATGACACCTTTCTGAAGAGAGAGAGAGAGAGAGAGAGGGGGGGCGTGGCACCTTCCTGAAGAGAGAGGGGGGATAGCTCCTTCCTGAAGAGAGAGGAGGAATGGCACCCTCCTGAAGAGAGAGGGGGGATGATGCCTTCCTAAAGAGAGAGGGGGGATGACGCCTTCCTGAAGAGAGGGGGGGGTGGCGCCTTCCTGAAGAGAGAGGGGAGATGATGCTGTCCTGAAGTGAGATTGGGGATGGCGCCTTCCTGGAGAGAGAGGGGAGATGGCGCCTTCCTGAAGAGAGAGGGGGATTGTGCCTTCCTGGAGAGAGAGGGGGGATGGCACCCCCCTGGAGAGAGAGGGCATGGTGCATTCCTGTAGGTAACGCTGGGGATGCCTGTGAAGAGACTACACCTCCCGCTCTATGCTTCCTGCATTGATCTTACTCCGCTTTTGCTGCATGACCTTGATGGTCATTCACTAGCTCCAATTTCTCAATTTGTTCTGACATCCATTTTACACACTACGATGGCTCTCGGCTATCATTCAGCCACACACATGCTCTGCCTGCTGAGTTTACCACCCTCAGGCCCTGTGCCCCAGCACCATGGTTCATAGTGACTTTCAGAGGATTTGCAATGTGTGGAGACAAGGTAGGAAGACTAAAGAAACAAGCATTGGCAAAGCAAAGCGGTCTCGCTCATGCAAGAGCTGTTGCCTGGCACCAATATTTTTTTAGCAATGTTGTACACCAGAGTTGCTGCTGGTCAGCATGGCTAAACGTTAGTAAAGAAAAGGAGAGTGATGTGGAGTGGAGCATCATCAAGTGGAGTGTTATGGAGTGGCATAAAGTGGTCAGAGTGGCATACAGGAGAGGTGAGTGGAGTGGAGAGTTGTGAAGTGGAGTGTTTTAGAGTAGAGTAGAGTGTTGAGTGTCGTGGAGGGAGTAGAAGAGTGTCATAGAGTGGGAGGACATAGAGTTGAGTGGTGTGAAGTGGAGCGCAGTGTCAGAGCTGAGTACAGCATCGTAGAGTAGAGTGGTATAGGGTGTCGTGGAGAGGTGTAGAGCAGAGTGGAGGGGCATAGAGGGTGTTGCAAAGAGTGGAAAATAGTGTTGTAGAGTGGTGTACAACAGAGTAGACTGTCATAGAGTGGGGTGGCATGGAGTGGAGTAGAGTGGAGTAGTGTGTCATAGAATAGAGTGGAGTAAAGTGGCATGGGGGAGTTGTATAGAGCGTCAGAGTGGAGTAGTGTCGTAGAATGGCATAGAGTGGACTAGAGTGCTGTGGGTTGGCATAGAGGGCAGCAGAGTGTCAGTGGAGGAGAGTTTAATGGAGTGGAATATTGTGGCGTGTCGTAGAGTAGAGTGGCTTAGAGTGCCGTGGCTTAAAGTACAGTGCTGCAGAGAAGATTGACATAGAGTGCATTGTTTTTGAGTAAAGTGGTTTAGAGTGCATTGGTATAGAGTGCAGTGAGGTAGAGTAGCATAGAGTGCAGTGGCATAGAGTACATTGGTGCTGAATAGATTGCAGTGGCAAAGAGTGCAATGGCAGAGAGTGGAGTAGAGTGGCGCAGAGTAAAGGGGCATAGAGTAGAGTGGTGTAGGGTAGAGTGCAATGGTGTAGAGTGCAGTAGAGTGGTGTAGAGTGCAATCGTGCAGAGTAGAGTGTCAGAGAGCAGGGTCATAGAGTGGTGTAGAGTACAGTGGTGCAGAGTAGAATAGAGTGGTGTAGAGTACAGTGGTGCAGAGTAGAATAGAGTGGTGTAGAGTGCAGTGATGTAGAGCACAATGGTGTAGAGTGACATAGCATTCAGTGGTGTAAAGGCCAGCGTCATAGAGTAGAATGCTGTAGAATATAGTGACATAAAGTGCAGTGGTGCAAATTACTTGGCATAGGTACAGTGGCGTAGGGTGCACTGGTTCGGAGTAAAGTGGTGGAGAGTGAATTCACATAGAGTGCGGTGGTTTAGAGTAGAGTGGCGTGGCATGGCATGTTATGTTAATATAACTTATTGAGCTCACGAATAGCCGGAGGTGTCCTGGCGATAATGAACTGAAGAAACTCAAATCTTCATTCTCAGGGGTCTCACTAATAGAAAGAAGAACTTGACACAGAAGCTGGAATATAAAAGGATCATTTTTATTAAACTCAAATGAGTAAAGCTACCTCACACAGAAGCCTTAGCAACTGAATGAGGCAAGTTCTGCCAAATATTAGCCAATAGGAAAACATTCAAAACAAGGCATCATGTAACCAGAACATCCCCCTTGAGTCGTGTCTTTGCCCAATCCCATAAGTCAATCAATGACAGCGCCTATAGGTCAATCAGTAATGGCAGAACATGTTGGCGTGCTTCATAGGAAATGTTTGTGGAATAGGAAAACACAGGGAGAGAATAGCGAAGGCCAAAAGATAAGATACGGCGCGAGAAGAATGCTAAAGGCTAACAGATAGTTGATACAGGGATTAGGTGGTCCAGACAAGAATTAGTTTAGGCCGGCTGGTGTCTGCAATGGGTTTCAAGTCAAGGACTGAGGGGGATTTCAACACATTGCAGTCCAAAAGGGCAGAGACACTTCGTGAATCATGCAGCCTGTGTAAAGGCAACACAAAATGGAGTTGAATGTAAAATCGAGTCGAAATTAAAGAACCTCAGAACTACAGTAAACCCTAGAATCTCCTGCAGTAATTCAGGAATAGCCATGTCTTCAGACTCTTTTTAAATGAGGCTAAGGAACTTGTAGACCTGATATACATAGGAAGCATATTCCATAGCTTTGCAAGCCATACACATAGCCAATGCTTTGTCCCCCCCAGCTGGAGGTACAAATCCTGGGAACCATCATAAGTTTGGTGCCAGTAGAGTGAAGCTGTCTACCTGGACGATACCAGAAAAATATATTTCTTCGGAACATAGGTCCCCTATTATTCAAGGCCTTAAAAGCCAGGCATAGCATCTTAAACTTGACTTGATTTGCAACAGGACAGTTGATACTTCGAATTTCGGTCAAAACTGATTCACACTTGGGCAGGTTAAGGAGAGGTCTTGCGGCTGCATTCTGTACCCATTGCCGTTTTTTAATGTTGTTTTAGCATGTTCAGGTACAACACATACAATAGCAAGTACAGTCACCACCGTCTTCCTAGAATCCATGGGGATATAAGGAAGGACCTTCCTCAATTTCGTAAGGAAGTAAAAAGTGGTGCAAACCGTTGCATTTGTTTGCTGGGCGAATGTTTATTTCATGTCAATTAAAATCCCAATATATATTTTTGCTTTTTCCACTGGTTTTGGCAACCCTCCCATCTCTGTAGGCCTCCAGATGCCATCCCATCTGGGTTGGAGGTTGCCAAAAATCACAATTTCCGTTTTCTCTAAATTAAGTTTAATACCATGCTTGCCCATCCAGCTGTTCATTTCCTGCATACAGTTTCTAAATTGAAGTACAGGGGAGATTTGCTCTTTAAACACAGGTACAACAATCTGTGTGTCGTCGGCATACGATGTTAGGCTAAAGCTGAAATGCTGGATCAGCGGAGCCAGCTCCGACACGTAGATATTAAAAAGGGATGGGCTAAGTGATGAGCCCTGTGGAACCCCACATGGCAGGACCTAGGGTGTTGATTAAAAGCGATCCAGGGTCACTGTTTGTGTCCTTTCCGTCAAAACAGATGGTAACAAAGACAGAGCCAGACCTTTTAACCCTAGCTTTCCCAGGCAAGATTGCAGCAGATGATGATTAACAGTGTCGAACGCCGCCGAGAGATCCAAAAGAATCAGGGCAGCGGTGCCAGCCCTGTCCATCACCGTCCTGATTCCTTCAGTAGCCTTTATCAAGGCCGTCTCCCTACTGTGTTCTGAACGAAAACCAAACTGCGAGGAATCAAGTATGTCATTTTGTTGAATAAGGTTGTTTATTCATGCTTTTCTCCATTATCTTAGCTAGAAAAGGCAGCTTGTTCAATAACTACGAGGATCAGATGCACCCAGGCTAGGTTTTTTTTATCAGTGGATGGATCAAAGCGTCTTTCCAACCTGCGGGGAAATTTCCTGAGGTGAACATGATATTAAACATTTCCGTAAGAGTAGGACTCACCTCCGTAGTTATACCTCCTAATACTGCAGGGGGCAAGGGGCAAAAGGGGATCCAAATTTGATTTCCTTAATAAAAGTTTCCACTTGCTCACTGGTAACCCGGGAAAAAAACCTCAAAAGTATTTTTGCAGGGGCCAGGGTTCGGGCTTTCGTCAGTAAGTTCCTGTGGCCTTTTTACTAGGCATGGAGGTGAGCTTCTCTATAACTCCAAACAATTCCAAACAATTCCTTTGTTGAATTCTTAGCCTTCTGAATTTGTCCAGTAAAATAACATCCTTTCTCTGTGATCAACATTGTCTTGTATTTGGCCAGCACAGACTTATAGTTTACTTTTTCAAGAATATCGTATTGTGCTCTCCAGTGTCTTTCCAATCTACAACAATTTTGTTTTTCCTGTCGCAATGCAGAGGGGGATTGCCGATGAAGTGACATTTTTCCAATAGACACTGTGGCGTTCAAACCTTCTTTGAGCCAGTCTGTGTATTTGCTTGCTGCCAGGTCTACATTTGCACTAAGCGTAGGTCTAGACCAGGGGTCTCCAAACCGGTCCTGGAGGGCCGGATCCAAGCCAGATTTTTGGGATATCCCCATTGAGATACATGTAGTTATTTAAAAAACTGGCATGGATCCAGCCCTCCAGGACCGGTTTGGAGACCCCTGGTCTAGACATATCCAAACAGGTCTGGAGTAAAGTCTTGTCCATCTTATTACAGGCTTTATAAGTGTTTGGGTGAGCTTTGTCCCCGGCCCCGTCTGATACTTTAGGGATAGAGTGATTACAAAGGATTCTGGAGTGATACGTCCAGGTAAGAGGCTAGATTATTGACAAAGGTTCTTCACAGTGGGTTTGGAGGATGAGTAAAAAGTGTCTTTAAACCATTCACAGTAGATTACAGCGAGCCCACCACCCCTCTTGATGGATCTATCCAGCCTGGTAGATAAAAATCCTAAGGGTACTGCTGTTACGAAATCCGGGTCTCATGCGGCGTCAGTCCAGGTTTCAGTGAGGAATAGGATGAACAAGTTATAGCGGGGTATAAGGTTTGCTATTTCACATTTGTGTTTGGCTAGAGATCTAACATTGGTAAGATCACAATAAACCTCAGCCTCAGCTGAAGTTTCTGGGCACTCTACTAAAGGCCTCACCTCTGACATTTGACCTCTCTTGACTGTCTGTTCAGCCAGGAGAAAAAAACCACACCCACAACTATGCCTTTTTTGCAGAAAATTGTTACCCACAGTAAATCGGCAGCAGTCGGTCCAGAGAATGTGTAGGCTAGGTCAGGCAGTTCTTTACCTGAATATGTAACAGGTTCTGACATAGTTAAACCAGGGTTCCCGGCCCTGGGCCTGGTCCAGGAGTAGACGGGTGCAGACGGGCTAGCCTTGGGGGTACCTGCATCGCGTGCCCGTGTCACATGCCCACTTGGCGTGTCCGGAGCGTGTCCATTTCAGCATCCTTTAAGTATGTGGTGGCGGGAGAGAAACCAGACTGCTCACCACTGGAAACCGGAAACAGCCACGCGGTTCCGGAAACAGCACACAGCCACGGCGGAACAAGCGGGAGCCACTCAAGCCAAGCAGCAGGCAGAAATGAGGTAAGGTGCCTCACTGCTCACCATAGCAGAAAAGCCAAGGCTGACATAAAACCTGCTAAAGTATTTAGAAAGTCTCAGGCAGGTGCACACAGCAGAACACAAAGGTCAAAAACAGGTGTACATAAGGCAAACAGAACAAACTACTAAAATCAGTACGTCACTAAAAACTGGTAAAACCTTAAAATTATAAAGGACAGGCAGCAGGGCTTACTTAAGTCATAGAGTGCAGTAGAGTGATGCAGGATATAGTGCAGTGGTGTGATGCAGGGTAGAGTGCAATGGGGTAGAGCGCAGTGGGGTGATGCAGGGTAGAGTGCAGTGGCATAGAGAAGAGTGGCGTTAAGTAAAGTGCTTGTAACCGGCTGGACGGGTAGAGGCAGTAGGCGAGTCTTAGTAGGGTTTAAACTGGGTTTTATTGAGCTGTACAGTCTATCAGTACACGTTTTTCTGATTGGTAGTCGTCGAGGTGACCTGCTTCTTTCTCTTCTACTCTTGCTGATCACTCCCTCCTCTCGACGCCTGCTCGGGCCCCTTCTTCCGGTCCCGTCGGTCTCCGTCTTGGCCCAGGCTCCACCGAAGGGGATAACCAAAAAAAACAGAGGGTGTATCAGTACAGGTGACTACACAGTATTACGTGTCAGGGTAGGGGGGTGAGGGACAACACAGTGCACAGGTAGCTATCGGGACAGTGAGGGACGTGGATGAGTGGTTTAACTTAGGGTCAGTGGGCTCCCCTTCTCTTGTACCGCACCCACCCTGCTACTCGGTCACGCACCTCTGTTAGCCACGCTCCTCCGGGGGAGTGGCTGGGCGAAGCGTGGATCCGCTGGCTGCCTGGCTCTGAAGGTCCCGCTGGTCGTCGTAGAAATCCCAGGCGTCAGCTTCCCCGTGTCCGCTCCTCTGCCGAGGTAGGATTCACCCCCGATGTTGCACCTTGTCCTGAAGCCTCTCCCGGGTCCGAGGTAACTTCAGCGTCGGCTCCCGCTTTGACCTCCGATGTTGCTTTTCCCTCGACTCGTTCCTCCCGCTCCTCAGTCCGTCGACTCTCCTCTCCGTACTCTCCTCCGTCCTCCGGTTGGCTCCTCGCCTCTCCTCCTCCGCTCCGCAACTCTCCTTGGTTCCACGACTCTCCTCGGCTCCACGACTCTCCTCTGCTCCACGCCTCTCCGCCTCTCCAATCCTCTCTGACCGCTCCTCCGGTGGAAAGACACACCTGGTCTTGGAGTTGGGTGTCCTTTATGGCGAGAGCTGGCTCCTCCTCCTCGCTGAGCATACCTGGCCAGTTAAAGGGTCCATGTTCCATTTCCTCTTCATCGCAGCTTATTTCTCTTCAACTCGGTTCCATGTCGGGGCCTCTGGTGCCTGCGGAAACAAGAGGGGGGGTCACACATTACGGGCTCACTCCGGGTCACAGGGGGCGGGGGCCACCCTTCCTGGCTACAGTGCTGCAGTGCTGATTGCAGTAGCATAGAGTGGAGTGGCGTAGAGTGAAGTGGAGTGGCATAATGTGCAGTGGCATAGAATAGCTTGTTTCAGAACAGAGGGAAATGGCATAGAGGAGTGGTGCAGGTTAGAGTGGAGTGATATAGAGTAGTGGCACAGAGTGCAGTGTTGCAGAGTGGAGTTGTGTTGAGTGGTGCAGGGTGCAGTGTCGAGGAGTGTAGTGGTGCCTAGTAGAGTGGGGTAGAGTGCAAGAGAGTGGCATAGACTGCAGTGGGAGAGTATAGTGAAGTGGCATAGAGTGCAGTGGTATAGAGTAAAGTGCAGTTGTGCAGAGCAGATTGGAATGGCGTGGGGTTCAGTAGTATAGAGTTCAGTGGCATAAAGTAAAGTGGCAGATAGTGCAATGTTGGGGAGTATACTGTCGTAGAGTGCAGTAGTGTATAATAAAGTGGCATGGAGTGCATTGGTGTAGAGTGCAGTGGTGTAGAGTAGCATGGCGTACATGGCAGTGGTGCACAGTAGAACAGAATGGCGTAGAGTGCATTGGCATAGAGTTCAGTGGCATTAAGTAAAGTGGCAGAGAGTGCAGTGTTGTGGAGTATACTGTCGCAGAGTGCAGGGTTGTATAGTAGAGTGGCATAGAGTGCATTGGTATAGAGTGCAGTAGTGAAGAGTAGCATGGCATAGAGAGCAGTGGTGCAAAGTAGAATAGAGCGGCATATAATGCAGTGATGCACAGTAGAACAGAGTGGCGTGGAGTGCAGTGGCATAGAGTATAGTGCCATAGAGTGATTTGGTGCACAGTACATTGGTTTTGAGTAAAGTGGTGTAGAGTGCATTGGCACAGAGTGAGTTGGCATAGAGTGCAGTATTGCAGAGGAGGGTGGCATAGAGTGACGCAGAGTGGCGTAGAATGCAGTGGTGATGAGTGCAGTGGTGCATAATAGAGTAGTGTGGGGTAGAGTGCATTGGAATAGAATAGAGCAGAGTGGTGTAGAGTAGAGAGGTGTACAGCGGAGTAGTGCACAGAAGAGTGCAGTGACGTAGTGTGGAGTGGAGTGGTGCTGAGTAGAGTACAGTGGAGTGGGGTGGGGTAACGTGTAGTATGCACAGTATAGGAGTGCACTGTCACTACAGACACCTCTTCAATTGAAATGGCCATTCCATTTGCACACACATGCAGTTTTACTGCTAAACGTATACAGTGCACAAACGAAAATGTTTGGAGATGTCATCACTCAATGTATTGATGTGATCACCAGAGCAGTTCATTTACAGAAATATACATTTTTTTACATGCTAGAAAAAAAATAACATCTGTACCGCTTTCCTCAAGCAGACCCTCACTAGCAAGCATGATCGTCACATACATCCTCTCACTTTGAAGTTGTTAGACCTGACATCATTGGCGTGAGTCTCCCTTCCATTTTTGACGGATTGCCTCCTCTGTTTTGACATATTTTTGCTGGTTGTATGTGTTGGGGCCTGTGCCACTGCTAATCAGTGCCACGGTGCAAGTGCTCCCTGTGTTAAATTGATATACTGATTGGATTAAATGATTGGCTTATTTGATCTACTGTCAGCCCCTAGTACAGTGCACCATGTGTGCCCAGGGCTTGTAGAGCAAATGCTGCTGGTGGGCTTGCAGCACTGGTTGTGCCACCCACAGAAGCAGCTGTAAAGTGTGTCTCAGGCCTGCCATTGCAATGCCTGTGTGTAGTCTGTGACTACCATGTCGACTTGGCCAAGTGCACTCACTTGCCAGTCCCTAACCCTTCCCTTTGCTTCATATTAGACACCCCTATGGTAGGCCCAAGGGCAGGGTGCATTGTAAGTATAAGGTAGGACATGCTCTGATGTGTGTAACATGTTCTAGTAGTGAATTACAGCCATTTTCGTTTTTCACTATTGAAGGCTACCTGTTCCCATGGACTAGAATGGGCAGTGAAGATTGTTACATCCCTACAATCCTAACTGACTCAGGGAACATGGTAGAAATTCGAGTTTAGTATGCCTGAACTCAGAATAATAAAATACATCTTTTAGTAAAGTTTATTTTAATATTCTGTGTTTGCAAATACCACTTTTAGAAAGCAGGTATTTGCTTGCCTAACCATTTGAGCCCGCCTCTGCTGACTTGTGTATTCCTTGTCTGGGTTTGTATGTGACAGGGCTGGGGAAATTCCAGGAGACAGCCCAGTGGTAAATAGGGAGATTTACCTCCAGATGGGAGGGGGAGAGTGCACCTGGGACCTGAATAGGGCTGGGCCTTCTCTCCACAATGCTGGCTCCACCCCCTGTGGCTTGTCTGATGTCTCTGCCCTGTACAGTGAAAGGAGAAGGGGAATCCTGTCAACAGAGTGCTCCATTGCTGCATCTTCCCTCCCCTGTGCTGGCTCCACCTCCTGTGGGGTGTCTGATGTTTCTGCCCTGCACAGTGAAAGGAAGAGAAGAGTCATGTAAACACAGTGCTCAGGAACTGGTTTGAACTAGGCAGAGGCCTCTCTGCCTTCAGAGAACAAAGAATTTTGGGGTATAAATATTGGGCCACAGTCCCACAGACTTAAGATCACTTCTGGAACAAGAAACCTTTCTGCCAAGGAGAAGAACCAAGGAAGCTGCAGGAGTTTGGACTGCCCCTCTGCCAGTGTGCTGTTTGCTGGGTTGGCCTGCAGTGGTTGCTTCATTGCCAAGGGAAAGGAGAAGGAACTTTGTAAGGACTTTCATCTACAGAATATTCTCCAAGGGCTTGAACTGTGCTTGCCTCCTGCTGAAGTCTCAGGGCCAAAAGACTTCACCTCCAGCTCCCTCCTGAATTTCCTTGCTGGGAATTCTGACTCCAGTCACTTGCGTGCCGCTGGGAGCTGGAAGCGCGACACATTGAGAAGAAGCATGTCGCCGCCGCAGCTGAAATCATCGCAACACCGTAGAAGCGAGAGTTTGTCGCATCTCCCTGGAAGGGTGTGTTCATCAAAGCTGTCTGCTGTTGCATCGCCGGAGAAGCACGACGCATCGAGAGAGCTGTCATCGCACCGCCGGAGAAGCGCATCGCAGGGCCTGTCGCAGCTCCAAAGTACAGAGTCGTCGCAAGGCTGCCAGGGCGTCATCGCATCGTCATCGCATCGTCATCGCATCGCCCCATCGAGGGTGCCATCTTCTCGCATCGCAACTGGATCAACTCATCGGCATCGCATCGCAGCAAGGCACCATCTTGTACACCGCAACAGGTCGAGAATCTACGCATCACCTCCGCACCGGTAAGGCTCACGACGAGTCCCCTACTCTGCGCAAGCATTGAGGAAGGACGCAACCGTTCCCCCGGGTCACGGAACAGACGCATCTCCCCTTCTGCGAGCCTTTTGTTTACTTTGCATGCCGCATCCAAGAACTGTGTTGAGAACTTTGTCGCATTTACCAACAACTTGAACTAAGAGACTTTTATCATCCTTTAAGTAACCTTTAGTATAGTATTGTGGATTTTTGTTGTTTGTGGTCTTGTGTTTAAGTCTATATAAAGAATACCTATTTTTATAAAACCTGTTTTGTGTCCATCTGTAATGCTATCACTGTACTGCTGTGTATATTCACAAATGCTTAACACACTACCTCTGAGATAAGCCTGTCTGCTCATGCCAAGCTACCAAGGAGGTGAGCAGGGGTTATTAAGGAGAGTAATCCCCTTGTCCTGACTTAGAAGTAAGGGTCCCTATTTGGACAAAGGTGATAACCATTGCCAACTAGAGACCCCCAGATCTAACAGAAGTCAGAAAAAGAAACATAAACACCAGGCTTCCTGGAAGATACAGCCTGTTATTTGACCTCTGTCTTACAAAAAGCGAGTTTGTGAAAGAATACAGTAAACATGTTTTGGGCAACGGGAAAGACACAATTGAGCTGCCCAGCCTAAAGCAAATAAAGCCATCAAACAGAAGCCAGAAAATATGTGTTACAAAGCCAATGAGAAGAAACAGGGGGAATATATTCCTAGGTCAACTTTCTGAATGTCCCCAAGATATCTTTAGGAAACCAGACAGCTGCACTTTTGGGAAGGCTAAAAAGTGCAGTTTACTAACGAACTTAAGACAAAATCCTAAACTTACTACCATTTTGGCATTCACAGAAGGCACTTACTCAGTTCAGTTCATTTCTTTTATTTATTTCGAAGGTTAAAAACCATCATAAAAATACATAGTAATACATGATCACATAAAACCATACTGAACATCATAACATTTTTAAAAAAGAGCGACAAGTTAAAAAGGGGTTTTTGTAGATAGTAGAAACAGAATGCAAATATGAAACAAGGCCCCATGTGACTTTTTAGTTTCCTTCCATTTCAACCAACTTTATCAGCCCCTTGTGTTTCTTAGTTTAAAAGCAATTTTTAGGAAACTCATGATAGCAAACAAAGTACGCATTTCAGTGGCTCTTTGCAAAAACAATAAGGCAGATTTGGCATGGATAATGTTTGAGTCCTTTAAAATATCCACCAGGAATCTTTGGCGCGGTGTTTTATAAAAAGAACACAGTAGTACAAAATGAAGGGTCTCCTGCGGAGACCTATTGTCGCAGCCGCAGGCACCCTTCTGCTCAATTGTTTGCGTAAACCCAGACGGATAAGCTAAAATGTGGTGCAACAGATTGAGCCTAAAACGAGTCATTAAAAACCTCTCGTGTTGACTGTACATTAAAAAGAGATACCGTTCCATGCCCACTTCATTGCAAACAAGCGAATGATCAACTACCGAGGGTTTAGTAGAGTCAAGTTCCCTCCTCCTACCATCATATTTTTCCAGTAGTTGCTTTTGTACAGAGTGTCTGGAATATATGTCCGCAGTTGAGGGGTCCAGATATAACCTTTGCTGGTCAATATCCCCCAATGTGTCTTTGACGTATTTCAGCCAGGGGATTTGGAGCCATCTCTCTTTCCGCAGGCAATCCTGGATGATCTGTCTGGACAGTTCCGCATTGGGGTTTGACCAAATTTTAAGCCAGGCCAGTATGGGTCTCAGTCTGATCAGGTCGGATATGTATGGGGTACCCAACTCTTCATCTGTTATTGCTGCTGGGATGCTCAACGGGAGCTTTAACAGTTTTTTTAAGAATTTGTCTTCCTCTCTTTGTATTAGTTGTGCATCCCTGAAACCCCACACTTCAGCTCCATAAATGGTCTTTGAGATGCTGACCGATCTGTACACTGTCATCACCTGCTCTGGGGACTAACGCCCCATTCGTCGGGCAAAGTTTAATATAGCTCCATTTGCTGAGACTAGTCTCCTGGCCCACTCCTCTATCAGGGGGGCAAACTTGATCTTTTCGTCAAATAAAAGACTCAAATACGGGAATGAGTTGACAGTGTCCAAGACATGATCCCCTAGTTTGAACACAAATTTCTTATATGGTTTCTTCCCCACTACCATGATGAAAGATTTTGTCAGGTTCACGGAGAGGTCCAAATTCTTCATAAAGTCAGAGAAACCCTTAATTAAGAGCTGCAGACCAACTGCTGTTTGCGCCAGGAGGACCGCGTTATCAGCGTACAAAAGTACCGGCAGATGACGCAAGCCCAACTTTGGACAGTCTTATTTATTATTTATTATTTATATTAGTCAGTCCCTAGTGCTATCAGGGCACTCTCCAGTCCATTTATGTAGAGGGAGAACAAGAACGGCGCCAGGATACACCCCGGCCTCACCCCGTCAGAGCACGGGAAGGGATCGGTACTCACCCCCCCGCACTATAGCAGACCTTGGCAGTGGTGTTCCAGTGCAGCTCCCTAAGAATGTTAATAAGATCCGGGTCAATTCCCAGGTTAAACATGAGTGTCCATAGTTTGGCTCTATTGACGTTATCGAAGGCAGCTGCTAAGTCCATGAACCCCATGTATATGGTCCCATCAGTCGTCTTGGTGTACTTAGCCGTGAGGAGGTATAGGTTGAGGCATTGGTCACTAGTTGACCTGCCTGTTCTGAACCCGTACTGGGTATCCACCAGGGTGTTGTGAGTGTCAGTCCAATCTATTAAGCGGTTGAGGAGCGCCCTCCCGAGTACTTTGGCAGAAACATCAATCAACGAGATAGGTCTGTAACACTGCGGGCTGTCCCTATAGCCTTTCTTATATATAGGGACAATCACCGCAGTGGACCATGATCTCGGCAGGCCCGATTTGATTGCTGCATTAAGTACTCTCGTTACCACTGGGGCCCATAACTCAGTGTTACTGAGGAATAGGTCTGGTGGGGTACCATCCGGGCCTGGGGCTTTGTTTCGTGTCAGCCCTAGGATTGCTTTAAGGACTTCCTCCAAAGATAATTCTAGTTGTTCTGCCCCTGGTCCCCTCCATATTCCATCTCCAATGTCTACCTCCTGCTGGTTATACAACTATTTGAAGTGGGTGATCCATTGTTCTGGTAATATGTTAGAACTGATGACTGGGGAACTTGAGTCATGGAAACATGGTCTGTTTATGATTTTCCAAAACTGTGCGTAGTCCTTGTTTTCACCAGCCTCCCTCAGGTCTGCCCAAACTTCTTTTTGGAGAGCACTCTTTCTTATCTTTACCTGGGCTTTGTAGTTCTGTCTACAACAGGCAATTTAAGTCTTGTCCCTTGGAGTCTTTTTTAAACTCTGCTTTAGTTCTCTTAGAGGCCTAGAACAGTTTGAATCAAACCATCTTGGAGAGGATGACTGTTTTACTGGCTTCTTAGTTTTCAATAGCCCTTCCACAATTTTGGTTAAAGATTCAAAAGCCACTACCACTCCTCTGCCCTCTATTGTGGGATCTAAGCAGGTCTCTATATGGGCTTTCCCTTCGCCCACTAGTTTAGCGTAAAACTCTTGAGGATTAATCAGTGACCACCTTATGCGTCTCCCTTGGTCTGTTGGTTGGATATGGGTTTCCTTGATCACCCCTGGATTTTTTCTGATTACATCTTTACAATTAAATTCTATTGAAATGGGGTTGTGATCACTAAAGGGGCTCCACTCTGTTCTAGTTTTTAAAATCGGCTCTCTAGCGCAGGCAGAGATCATTATATAATCTATTATGGACCCGCCACCTCTCCCTTTGAATGTGGGTGTTGGGGATTCCCCTACTTTAAGTGCAGCTAAATCCATGACATGAGTGAGCGCAAAATTATCTAATAGCTTCATCAGAGCTGTACCCTCTTTATTGTGTGTAAAATGGGGACCCTTTTCTAGTGGGCAGGCTGACCAGTCGGCGGACAAAGGGAATAGCTTGGGGCATAGATGACAATTAAAGTCCCCCATCAACAGGACAGTTGGTTCTGGCCCCTTCGTCCTTAAGTCCAGTTCCTCATTTAATCTGCTCTCCAGCTCTGCTAGTATGGGAAAATTCCCCTCCACCGGCCCAGAGTTATAGAAATTTAGAAAAAGTAGACTCTCCCCATGGTGTTGTAGTGAGACTACTTGTATATTGTCTGACGTCCAGTCTGGGTATGACCAGGTGCCATTCAGGTCTAAATCTACGTATATTACTAGGCCTCCTTTTGCTCTCCCAGAGTTTGTCCCTTGGGCAGGTCTAAAGAAACACTTATAGCCCTCCAATTGACAAGGGTCCGAATCCCGTGCCCATGTTTCTTGGAGCGCTATAACATGAAAGCGCCTTATGAATTCTAACCACTCCTTACTTTTTAGTTTGGCTTCCAGCCCTGCAATATTCCAGGATAGGATAGTCAAACCCTCCCTACTCTCTTTGCCACTTGCTGTGTGAGTTTCATTTGTTCTAACCTCCCCCACTATTGGTGTATCTTTGATGTTTGCATTTTTTTCCCCCTGGGTCAAGTGTGGTTCTAACCTCCCGGTTTGTGTATTCTCCTCACTCCCACATTCACCCCCTATTTCTGGGCCTGCGCGTCCACTAGTCGCTAGACTTGATACAGAGTTATTTTCTAGTGGGATGAGTCAATCGATGTCCTCGAGTGATTGAATAGGGGCAAATCTATTTCTCCATTGGGAGTAGTCTCGTGGGGGAAAAGACTGGTCGGGGTGGCTTACTGGTCTTGGTCTATGTGTACGTTGTGGTCTTCCAAGATTCCACCCACCCTCATCATCCGCACGATTAGTGTTCCGACTCCTTGGGTAAAAATACCCGAGTGGAAGTGCACAAATTGTGCTGGTTTGATCCCTGTTAACATTCTTCAGGATGTAATCAACCAGACTGGTATCCCTAAAATTTGCGACTATACAGTCCCCTCTTATGTCTTTAAATCTCCCCCCAATCCAGTTTACTCTTCTTACGTGTACTATCTCTCCTCTTTCCCCGTTATTTAAAGGTCTGTGAATATTCAACCAGATTTTGGTGAGTAATTGATAATGTGATTCTCTCTCTGTGGGCCTGATTTCTGGTACCCCTGCAAAAACTATTACAAATGGGCTCGCCTCGGGGGGAAGATCTATGTGTGGGGCGTGACTGTTAGTAGTATGAAAGGGGTCGAAATCTGTGTAACAATGATCGTAATTCCCATCCCTCTGGGGGCGGTCTTCCTGTCTCCAATTCATTAGTGGTTGTAAAGGGGGTTTTTCCATATTTTTGATGTTCGCACTTTGAATATGTCCCCCTCTTGATTTGTCATTAGAACCCCCTCTTTGATTTTTGACAGTTTTTGGGGCCTCGTTTATCTGGGCAATTGCGTGTTGAGTGCGACTGACACAGTTGTTATTTTGCACTCTATTTTTATTTACATTATCATTAGTGGTTACCTCGATTGGCTGGGTTCGATCAGTAGAGGTTTTTGCCAGTGTGTGCTCTAATGCCTTAGATTGTTTAGAGAGCTCACACATTATTTTGTCCACCTTGCTTATAATAGGCTTTAATTGTGCCGCAATAAAGGATTCTAGCTGTTTTTTGAGATCTGCGACTATTGTTTCAATCCACCCTGGTGGAATGGATTCTACTTGGGAGTTATTTTCTACTATTATATATTCTTGTGTGCTTGTTGAGGGATTGCCTCTTGCTGGAGCTTTCCTTTGTCTCTGGTGCCCCTTAATCCTCCCCTGTCACTTCCTTTTTTTCTGATGGGTCGTTTCATTGCACTCAGAAGTTTCTTGGCCCGGGGTTTGTGCACGGGGGACATCCTCTGGGTCATTGTTTGGTTGGGTCACATTACCTTGCGTATTTGGGCTGTCTGCTATTAGTAGGTCTCTGGAGGGTGTTTGGGTGATTACATTGAGGTTGGGTGAGGAGGATAAACTCCGTTCCATGCGTTATATTTCCCCCGTGACTTTTTCCAACATTAAGTCAATTGCTGTGGGTTTGTTCCCCTTCGGGAGGACACCCTCCTTCGTTGCCACTCGTGTTTGCTTAGGGGTCTCTCTTTTGTTGGATTTGTTCCCAGCCGAACGTGTGTTAGGATGGTTAGACATTTTTTTTCCCTTATGGTCTCCCACTAAATCACTCTAGTGACCGCTAAAATCAGTTTGGGTAACCTGCATTAATTGAAAGTCCCACAATGTAATGAATTCTACCCAGCTTGGGTTTCTAGTGGTCCTCTATGTGCAGCCGTTAAGTTGGTCTAATTACTTTTATGGAGGGCTTCACTAGAGATTGCGTATTTCATAGACACAAGGTGCAGTACCTGGGTGAGTTGTTAGAAGTCCGCTGGGGCCAAGAGGGGTGGCCCGTCCCGTCCCTTGTCGTCCCCGGATGGCCACAGACGGGCCGCCCTTTGCCCGGGCTTAGCCCGGCGACGCCCGGCGCATCCCGCGACACTGGGGCCGAGCCGGTGATTTCAAACGCCTCTGGGCGCGTGATTGGCGGTGGCGGCTGCTGGCAATGCCGCTGAGGAGTCTGGGGCTTGTAGTTCCTCCTCTCCACTCGGCGGCCGCTATGTTGGTGTAGCGGCGGCAGGAGGGAGGACAGCTGAGGCAAGCAGTCAGGCAGGTGAGGCAACACTGCGCCGGGTCCCCCAAGCAGGTCAAAACGGCCCCCGCTCCACCGGGGCCGAGCCGGTGATTTCAAACGCCTCCGTGCGTGTGATTGGCGGTGGCGGCTGCTGGCAATGCCGCTGAGGAGTCTGGGGCTGGTAGTTCCTCCCCTCCACTCGGCGGCCGCTATGTTGGTGTAGCGGCGGCGGGAGGGAGGACAGCTGAGGCAAGCAGTCAAGCAGGTGAGGCAACACTGCGCCGGGTCCCCCAAGCAGGTCAAAACGGCCCCTGCTCCACCGGTGCCGAGCCGGTGATTTCAAACGCCTCCAGGCGCGTGATTGGCGATGGCGGCTGCTGGCAATGCCGCTGAGGAGTCTGGGGCTGGTAGTTCCTCCCCTCCACTCAGCGGCCGCTATGTTGGTGTAGCGGCGGCGGGAGGGAGGACTGCTGAGGCAAGCAGTCAGGCAGGTGAGGCAACACTGCACCGGGTCCCCCAAGCAGGTCAAAACTTCCCCCGCTCTACCGGGGCCGAGCCGGTGATTTCAAATGCCTCCTGGCGCGTGATTGGCGGTGGCGGCTGCTGGCAATGCCGCTGAGGAGTCTGGGGCTGGTAGTTCCTCCCCTCCACTCGGCGGCCGCTATGTTGGTGTAGCGGCGGCGGGAGGGAGGACACCTGAGGCAAGCAGTCAGGCAGGTGAGGCAACACTGCGCCGGGTCCCCCAAGCAGGTCAAAACGGCCCCCGCTCCACCGGGGCCGAGCCGGTGATTTCAAACACCTCCGAGCGCGTGATTGGCGGTGGCGGCTGCTGGCAATGCCGCTGAGGAGTCTGGGGCTGGTAGTTCCTCCCCTCCACTCGGCGGCCGCTATGTTGGTGTAGCGGCGGCAGGAGGGAGGACAGCTGAGGCAAGCAGTCAGGCAGGTGAGGCAACACTGCGCCGGGTCCCCCAAGCAGGTCAAAACGGCACTTACTCATTTCGCTATTCACAGAAGTTAGAAGTCTTAAAGTTAGGATTTTTCTCAGTTTAGGAGTAGTAAAGTTAGGACTAATAAATGATGCGTACAACGTTCCATTTTTTGCTCGAATCCCTGGAGTGTGGGACAGAATAATAACCAAACATGGAACGTAGGTTAGGACTAATCCTAGCAGCACGGACCTTTACAAAGGGACGGCCATTACAAATATATAATGGTTGCAGTGGATTCGTGCTCAAGATTCCCATGGGTGTGGCCTCAGCACTTGGCTGACGCTCAAACTGTTATCAAAGATTTGCGAGTCTTTATCAGCACATAGGCAACTGGCACATTACATTCAGACCAAGGCCCTACTTTTAGCTCTTGGGCTTACAAGGAGGCAATGGGAAGTTTGAGTGCAGCATTGCGGTACTCATCTCCGTACCATCCTGACGGAAATTCAGTAGTAGAGAGAAAAAACTGAGACAGAAAGCAGTCTTTACCATCTAGAGTATTAGGCTCGGGAGATGGCTGCGTAAAACACCTCTATGGGGTCCAACAAACTCTCCACAACTTGCCAAGAAGTTCTTTAGGGGGGGTCACGCCATATGAGGTCCTTTTTGGTGCCATAATGTGGGTACCTGATCTTGATTGTGAAGGCACAGTGGTGGATAAAAAAAACTTTTATATCAAAGATCGTTTGGCTGTTTTACAGGAACTAAATGAACTCAGAACAAAGCAAAGCAATGTTCGCCACTGGGGAAGAATCGGCAATCCCGGCAAGGCCTGTCTGGGTCCCAAAAGTTGGGGATTTGGTCAGAGAGAAAATTGTGGATAAGAAGTAATTTGGACCTTCAAACAGAAAATCTGTAAACATCCTAGCCGTCCACAGAATAAGAACAGTACTTCTACCGCCCCTTGCTGGAAAAAAGGAGAAAATATTTGTGTCAATCAACCTC
The DNA here is from genome assembly GCF_964263255.1 of Lissotriton vulgaris. Lineage (NCBI taxonomy): Eukaryota > Metazoa > Chordata > Amphibia > Caudata > Salamandridae > Lissotriton > Lissotriton vulgaris. The sequence continues at coordinate 11,452,866 of NC_141697.1, forward strand.
ATCAAACCACACTATGTGGCTGATACTCAATAGTAGGCCTGGTGGTCTCCGCCCTAGTAGCAGATGCCCTCCTCTCCCTACTATCCAAGAGGATCAAACTGAAAGACGCTTAACATTTGAGGAGTCACCAGTGCGAAATGAAGGACCATGCAATAACATAATGGAACTCATCCCTCTTGAAACTCAAGTAACAGTTCGACCGGGGCTACGTTTGGTTGCCTGTGGGGAACGCTGTAGCGCTCTATGCTCTAATTGTTTTTACCTCCCATGCTGCATGACTACGATGTCCATAAAACAAAACAACCGCCAATACTGGGAATACTCTTATCTTATTTCTCAAAGATCTGCTATAAATAAAACATGGCAGTCTATTCTTTCTTTTATTGCTGATTTATTATAATAATTTCTTACTGTCAGAACGCTTTTTCGTTTTATTATTTTTTTTGTAAACCTTTTTGTGCATATACAAAATGTACAAATATACAAAATATACAAATTCATACAAAATTTACAATAACAGTGTCTTGATTCCTAGACAACACATCCATACCAAACCTTTCACGCTACATACACTCAATTAACATTCACACACATGAAAAAAGATACCTCTGAGGTATAGGTCAATATCAACAAGGAATTACTTAAATTACAAGAAGTTTAGACATGTTGGGTGAGTCACAATTTTTTAAAAATTCCAACAATTCAAACAATTCAGATTAGGTTATATCTTGATCTAGTCTTTCTAAACTTTTTCATTTGATGACAAAAACCACAAAAGATTTACGCGTTTCGAACGCCCTGATTGTGGGGTTCTCCTCAGGATCAACACGATTTCTATGGACAAAAAAGATATATGTTCCAAAATTAGACTACCTTGTTTGTCAATGCCCAAATCACTCATTAGAGCAGCCACCTGCCGGCTTAAACCTACATACCTTATGACTTAAATTCAGGATGTCTCTCAGGACAGGTGTGGGTGTTTTGTGAAATACACTGTAACAGAGACAATACAAATAGATATTACAGGCTGTTTCTGCTAAAAGGGGGCGAATGCTACCGACTTTGGCTATTAATCAATGCACTGACCTCACAAGCTACAGAAGATCGCTTGGGGTGCCTGTGGGCAAAAGAAAAAGAAAAAGAAAAAGAAAAAACAGTGGTTGTTTTTTTGTCAACCTCAGGATAAAAACATTCAAACACTGCCATAGCCTTTTGTTTAGACGACTTACCCGGCTTTGGCGTCCGGTTCGCTTTACCAGGAATGCTTTTTACGTGACTTGTTGCTCAAGCGGCCGCCATATTTCTGGAAGAATGCACTCAATGCACGAACTCCTGGAAAAGAAGGACCCGTGGTTAAAACGCCGTCCTATTTTATCTTGTGGGCTACATGCAGAAAAGGCTGTAGATATGGATTGCCGGTTTCCTTCCAACACAAACTTACTTGTCAGGCTCTGACAGTGTGGCGTTTCCACGGTGTAGGCAATCAGTCCTTCCGTGTGAGTATCTCCCGGTCATGTGACCTGGTATGCTCTTAAAGGGAAACGGTCACTTTTTTCAATTTCGAACTTTATTAAGGCTTACAAAACACAGACATACTTCCATTATTGAGTGAAACAACGTTCACAAGCACTATTCGTTTTCCTGTTGTTTAGAAAACATTACATGCTGTTTGTTGAATACAGATATTAAGGAGGCAGCACAGATTTACGATGTTTAGCAAAACCAGAGGCATTCTGGTTGAGGTAGTTGTTTGTCTACTTATGGAGCCTCAAGGACTAGAATTTTGGATCCCATCGTGCATAAATAGTGGTCAGAAGTTGGAATCTGGTAGCTGACCATATTTACTAATGAAGTAGATCGTGACAGGTTGGACCAACAGGGTAGTATTGATCAGGTATTATCTCTAAAGATTTCAGCAATCTCATTCAATCCCCTAGTAGCAGTGTTGAATTTCATTATAAGGAAAGCTTCTCGTTGTGCCAACCTCAAATCCAGATTTCCTCCTCTTGGATCATTTTCAATTTTTGAAATGATCGTCCACCGAAGGTCAGCTTCATTATGTCCCTGTGAGATCCAATGTTGTACCAATGGTGCATTAGGGACCTGTCGTCTTATTCTAGACTTGTGCTGAGTAATTCGCTGTCGTGCCTCCTGTGTCGTTTTTCCAATATACAATTTTGGACATGGGCACCAAACCCCATATATTATATTCTTCGTCAGGCAATTAGTGAAAGTAAGGTGTTTCCAGTGTACTCTGTCGAAACTAAAGACAGACCCTTCTTCTGTTGAAGGGCAGCAGACGCAGTTACCACATTTGTGGTGTCCAACTATTGCAGGAAGTCCCAACATACCTCTTAATGTCAATTTGGGTTCACGGGGCAAAGCTGCTCTGATGATATGGTTGGCCACACTTTTTTCTTTTTTGAACGCAAAAAGAGGGGGTTCATGGAATTCGCAGTGTAGGTCTTTAACTAAATGCCAATTTTGCATCACCATCTTGCGTAGTTGGTGTGTGTTGGGGCTAAAAGTAGTGACACAAACAATCCTTTTTTGTTCCAGACATGTTTTCTTTTTCAGCAGTGTTTCCCTCGGTACCCACTAAGCTCTTCTCAGCAAGTTTTTTAAGAGTTTTTTGGGGTAGCCCCTCGCAAGTAACCGATCTGCGAGTGCATTAGCATGTAAAAAATACTCCTCTTTGTTGGAACAATTCCTCTTAATTCTTAAAAACTGCCCGAAGGGTAGATTCTGTTTGAGGCTTCTTGGATGGTGACTTGTATAATGTAGGGCTTTGTTCCTATCAGTTGACTTTCGGAATAAGGTTGTCCCTAGGGTACCCACAGTTGCATATACTTTGACATCTAAAAAACTTGATTGATTTATTACTCACCACATGGCTAAATTTGATATCTTCTGTTCTCATGTTGAGCTATGTCAGAAATTCATCCAATTTTTCATGTGATTCCGTCCATATAAAGAAGACGTCGTCAACGTATTGCATATATTTAGTGATTTGCTTTGCGTACGGATTGTTGTCATAAATGAAACGATTTTCATATAGCCCCATAAATAGAATGGCTAGTTCCAGTGCAAAAGGGGCAGCCCATGGCTACCCGTTTAGTCTGAAAGAAGATTTCTGTGTCAAATTCAAAATAGTTTTTTTGCAATGCAAACTTGGCCAGTCGAAGGATATAGTCTGTAGGGACTCTGCTCGGTTGTTCTCTTTGGTCCAGAAAGAATTCCAAGGTTTCCAATGTCTGTTCTTGTGGTATCTGCGTGTATAAGGACACGACATCCATGGTGACCATTAGTTGCTTATTTGCATCAAATTTAATCAATATTAGTTGATTGATAAAAGCTGTTGTATCCTTTAGATGTGCTTGGACTTTAGAAACAAGTGGTTTTAGAAAATAACAATTACAGCACAAGTCTAGAATAAAACGACAGGTCCCTAATGCACCATTGGTACAACATTGGATCTCACAGGGACATAATGAAACTGACCTTCGGGGGACGATCATTTCAAAAATTGAAAATGATCCAAGAGGAGGAAATCTGGATTTGAGGTTGGCACAACGAGAAGCTTTCCTTATAATGAAATTCAACACTGCTACTAGGGGATTGAATGAGATTTCTGAAATCTTTAGAGATAATACCTGATCAATACTACCCTGTTGGTCCAACCTGTCACGATCTACTTCATTAGTAAATATGGTCAGCTACCAGATTCCAACTTCTGACCACTATTTATGCACGATGGGATCCAAAATTCTAGTCCTTGAGGCTCCATAAGTAGACAAACAACTACCTCAACCAGAATGCCTCTGGTTTTGCTAAACATCGTAAATCTGTGCTGCCTCCTTAATATCTGTATTCAACAAACAGCATGTAATGTTTTCTAAACAACAGGAAAACGAATAGTGCTTGTGAACGTTGTTTCACTCAATAATGGAAGTATGTCTGTGTTTTGTAAGCCTTAATAAAGTTCGAAATCGAAAAAAGTGACCGTTTCCCTTTACGAGCATACCAGGTCACATGACCGGGAGATACTCACACGGAAGGACTGATTGCCTACACCGTGGAAACGCCACACTGTCAGAGCCTGACAAGTAAGTTTGTGTTGGAAGGAAACCGGCAATCCATATCTACAGCCTTTTCTGCATGTAGCCCACAAGATAAAATAGGACGGCGTTTTAACCACGGGTCCTTCTTTTCCAGGAGTTCGTGCATTGAGTGCATTCTTCCAGAAATATGGCGGCCGCTTGAGCAACAAGTCACGTAAAAAGCATTCCCGGTAAAGCGAACCGGACGCCAAAGCCGGGTAAGTCGTCTAAACAAAAGGCTATGGCAGTGTTTGAATGTTTTTATCCTGAGGTTGACAAAAAAACAACCACTGTTTTTTCTTTTTCTTTTTCTTTTGCCCACAGGCACCCGAAGCGATCTTCTGTAGCTTGTGAGGTCAGTGCATTGATTAATAGCCAAAGTCGGTAGCATTCGCCCCCTTTTAGCAGAAACAGCATGTAATATCTATTTGTATTGTCTCTGTTACAGTGTATTTCACAAAACACCCACACCTGTCCTGAGAGACATCCTGAGTTTAAGTCATAAGGTATGTAGGTTTAAGCCGGCAGGTGGCTGCTCTAATGAGTGATTTGGGCATTGACAAACAAGGTAGTCTAATTTTGGAACATATATCTTTTTTGTCCATAGAAATCGTGTTGATCCTGAGGAGAACCCCGCAATCAGGGCGTTCGAAACGCGTAAATCTTTTGTGGTTTTTGTCATCAAATGAAAAAGTTATGAAGACTAGATCAAGATATAACCTAATCTGAATTGTTTGAATCGTTGGAATTTTAAAAAAATTGTGACTCACCCAACGTGTCTAAACTTCTTGTAATTTAAGTAATTCCTTGTTGATATTGACCTATACCTCAGAGGTATCTTTTTTCATGTGTGTGAATGTTAATTGAGTGTATGTAGCGTGAAAGGTTTGGTATGAATGTGTTGTCTACGAATCAAGACACTGTTATTGTAAATTTTGTATGAATTTGTATATTTTGTATATTTGTACATTTTGTATATGCACAAAAAGGTTTGCAAAAAAAATGATAAAATGAAAAAGCGTTCTGACAGTGAGAAACGATTATAATAAATCAGCAATAAAAGAAAGAATAGACTGCCATGTTTTATTCATAGCAGATCTTTGAGAAATAAGATAAGAGTATTCCCAGTATTGGCGGTTGTTTTGTTTTATGGTTAAAGTAGGCTTAGCCTTACTGTAGAGGAGCCAAGACCCTGTTCTGTTCCTACGATAAGCATGACTACGATAAGGCATGCTAAATTTTAAAAGTGTGTAAACTGTTTATTTCTGCTTCGTGTTATTTGCACTTGCACTGTGGGATATGAAGCGGCATTTCTCCCCTCGCCTCCTTGCCAGCACCTCGTTCCACCGCGGGATCTCCCGTTTGTTGTGGAGGTCTGCGGTGAAAAATCTTGCTCCTGCCTGATTGGCTGCTAGGGTCATGAGGGCTTTGCCCTCAAGGTCGGCCCCTACTGAACCATCGATGTTTGCACCTGGCGCTGCTTAGTTGTTTGTGCCGGGGCTACATTTGGTTGCCTGTGGGGAACGCTGTAGCGCTCTATGCTCTAATTGTCTTTACCTCCCATGCTGCATGACTACGATGTGGCATGCTAAATTTTAAAACTGTGTAAACTGTTTATTTCTGCTTCGTGTTATTTGCACTTGCACTGTGGGATCTGAAGCAGCATTTTTCCCCTCGCCTCCTTGCCAGCGCCTTTTCCACCGCGGGATCTCCCGTTTGTTGTGGAGGGCGGTGGCCAAAAATCTTGCTCCTGCCTGATTGGCTGCTAGGGTCACGAGGGCTTTGCCTTCTAGGTCGGCCCCTACTAAACCATCTATGCTTCCTTCCGCGATCAGCGGACGCGATCAGCCTGCGCGTGCCGAAGTCGCGCCTAAGTTCAGCCTGTCTGCGCCATTCCGCGCCAATGACGCGCCAGACACGCTGGGGGCTGGTGAAGTGGGGATGCTGCCGGGAGATTGTCGAGTAGATGGTACCTACTCATGGCAGGACCTAGTTGCCTTAAAACCTCCAAAACTACCCTGCCATTACAAGTTTCCTCCTGAGGCCCTCCAAGGGTCTCTTCACTGCGGCTGTCATATTGGCCTTTTGGAGCCTTTACCTTCTATTACGCCTGACACACGATCTCTCAAGGCTCTGATGTCCCTCAATACGACTAAGGAAGAGGGCTTTCTTATCAATGCCAGATCATTGATAAAAAACAACATAGCCTTCAATGATTTTGTTGCAACCAGGAAGCCCTCATGGGTTTTTATCACAGAAACACGGGCCACCGCCTCTTCGGGTCCTGAATTGATTAACGCTGTCCCTGAAGGCTATGCTCTAGTCAGAATGGATAGAGTTGGGCGTAGAGGTGGAGGCTTGGGTATCTTATATAAAATCTCGGTCTCCTGCCGTATTGAAACCCTCTCTTCCCCCTCGGATCCTTTCCAGGCTCTGTTCTATTCCCTTAACTCCTTTTCAGGCCTCCTGATTTATAGGCCCCCAGACCCTAGATCGGGTTTTTGTCTTAAGTTACTTAGTATTTTAGAGCCTTATTTTGGTAGGTCCAACCTGACGATTCTAGGTGATTTTAATTTCCATCTGGAGGACTTAGGTCTTGGCGACACTGGATGCCTGGTGGACTCTTTAGCTGCATATGGTTTTTTGCAATTAGTGGACAGCTCCACTCATCAAGCAGGGCACACACTGGATGGGCTTTTTTCTAATGATCCTCGACTAAAAATAGGGTCCCCCATCCCTCTGGTATGGTCGGATCATCTGGCTGTCCCTCTTGAATTAATATCTTCCTCTGCTTCCACAAGGTTATGTCCCCCCATGAGAAGGGAACCCAAACGGAACTTTAGGAACATCTCTAATGACACCTTGACCCCCTTTGTGTCTAACATCAGGGTAACTCCATTTGCGGAGGCCCATGATACTGCATTAGATCTTTCTAATGCTTTAGCTAGAGCGGTAGACCTCCTAGCCCCTGTTTCTTGTGGCTATTCTGCTAGAAAATGACCTTCAGCCCCGTGGTTTTCTGAGACCCTTAGGCTTCTCAGACAGGACTGCAGGAAGCAGGAGTGGCTCTGGCGACCTGGTTGGGATTCCAGAGAAAGGGAAAGGCACAAAATCTTGTTGAGAAAGTATAAAAGGAGGATAGTTGAGGAAAAGCGGCCTACTTTTCCAACCTTATGGCCTCCCTCACTTCACCAAGGGAACTGTTTAAAATCGTGGATTCCCTGTGTACCCTACATAACCCTGACCCTGTTATTGGGACCCAAGAATTGTGCGATAAGATCTCACTGTTTTTTCACACTAAAATAGAGGATATTTACGCCTTTCTGGAATCCCAAAGGGACCTATTGGATCCCTTTTCCCTACCAAATCCATCTCCGATGGATTGCCGGACAATGGATCCTCCTAGAACTCTGTGCTATTTCCCTCCCCTTACTCTCCAGCAATTGGACTTGCACTTGAATAAGACCAAATCGGGCTCTCCACTGGACCCCTGTCCCCTTGGGATCCTGAAGGATTGTAGGGAGGTTCTTCTGCCTCTCCATCTGGAAGTGATGAACATTGCCATAAAGGAAGGCACTTTTCCAGTGTCCTGGAAAAAGGCAGTGGTTAAGCCTCTACTGAAAAAGCCTTCATTGGACCCGCAGATTCTAAAGAATTTCCGTCCAATTTCCCTGCTGCCGGCTCCAGCAAAAAAATGCTGGAAACTCATCTCAACCTACACCTAACTGGCTTGCTTGATTCCACTGCCTGTCTGGATTCATCGCAGCATGGGTTTCGGAAACACCATAGTACTGAGTCGGCCCTCACTGTGGTCGTTAACAAAATTCGTACAAAGGTTGATCAAGGGCAGACGACTTTATTGGTCTTGCTAGATCTGACAGCAGCTTTCGACACCCTATCTCCCTCAATACTAACATTGCGTCTTAGGGAGATAGGGGTAGAGGGATCTGCACTCAGTCTGCTGTCTTCCTTTCTCAACCAGCGAGAGCAAAGGGTCAAGCTAGGTGAGTTTGCGTCCCCTTCTAAACCTGTGTGCTGTGGGGTACCTCAGGGGTCGGCTTTAAGCCCGACCCTTTTCGACATTTACGTGACCCAACTCGCCAGGCTGGTACAATCTTTTGGGATGGAGTTGGTGTCATACGCCGATGACACCCAAATCCTGGTCTCTCTCTACCACTCGGTGAGTACCTCCATTCTTAGCTTCAGGAACTGCATGGAGGCAGTTGCACGGTGGATGATCTGCAACTCGCTGAAGCTAAACGGGGAGAAAACCGAGGTTTTGATCTTTGGAGGAGACCAGCATGCCTGGTCAAGTGACTGGTGGCCCTCATCCCTCGGAGAATGCCCAAGGCCCACCAAATCCGCCCGGAATTTGGATGTAATGATTGATTCCTCTCTTGCCATGGACCAGCAGGTAAATAGAATGATTTCTACCTTCTGGGGTGTCATTAGGACCCTGAAGAAAATCACTCATTACCTCTCCCTGAAAGCCCGTAAGCAGACTGTAGTGGCCTTGGTTACCTCCCGCCTAGACTACTGTAATGCACTCTACTCGGGTATTAACCTAGGCTTGATACAACGTCTTCAGACTGTTCACAAAGCGGCGGCTAGGTTCATTCTGAACGTCCCCAGCCGTTCATCTGCTACTCTAGCCAGGAAGAGTCTACATTGGCTCCCGATTCAGGCCAGGATCTCCTTTAAGATCCTATGCTTGGTCCATGGGGCCCTATTTGGAGATGGCTCTGAAGACATTCGATCTCTTTTAGCCTCCTACACTCCCTGTAGAAACCTACGCTCCACCAGTAAGAACCTCTTGATTGTCCCTCTGGTTCGGAAAGTCAGGTGGGGAGGAAGGGCCTTTTTGGTTGTGGCCCCTAGGCTGTGGAATACTCTTCCCCCGGAATTAAAAATTCAACCTGCCGTCGGTCCCTTTAGGTGGGCATTAAAAACATGGCTTTTTTCAGAGGCATACCCATAAGCTGGCTCCTGGTACATCCATTTTTAGAACCTTTTTTGTTAGGCGCCTTGATGCCAACGGGCTAAGTCTGCACGTTATAAGACTACTTTTATTCATTCAGATACACCAGTCTACATCAAGAAAACACAGCGATTTCTACAAATCCTAATGCAATCCCAACTATTGATTGAACTGCTTCTGGCTATTTCATGGACTTTGATATGTTTTCTGAGGATCCAAGTGAACCTGAAACGACACCAGCTAAAAAATCAGACAAACAGCAAGCAAAAGACTTTTTTCATTTTCTGAAAGAGTCTTAGCTGGTTTTAGGGTAGACTGAACTGTGGATAATATCCGGAATATTTTTCTTTCTTTTCTGGCTAGATTTAGTTATAACCATTAGTATGCTAGCCTCGTGGGATGTATGAATCAGCAACTGGGCCCTCAGGAGCTTCTTGGACTCTAGAAATAAAATGCCCCCTTCAAGCCTCGTGGGCTCGATGAAAATGCTGCCCACTGGGGGAGCCGCCCGCTGCCAACCGGGGCCGCTCTACCCTCATAAATGCCCCCAAACTAGTGGAGCCTCTCAGGCTTGAACAACAATGCCGCCACTTACGTTGGAGTCCTGCTCGGGGGACTCGAAATACCAAAATGCCCCCTTGCAGGTGGAGCCTCATGGGCTCTAAAACAGAAATGTGGAACGGGGAGTGTTATGGCGGCCCGCTGCCCCACGGGGCCGCCAAGAAATGCGGGAGAGGCTCAGGGCCTCACTCACCGTCTGATCGCTCCACGGGAGCTCCCGCTCCTCGGGGCTCCTGTGGTGTTCGGGGCGGTGGCGTCTCTGCTGAGTGCGGGCTGACTTCTGCCGGTGATTCCCGGCACCGCTCACCATGTGCCAGGTGGGGCTCTGCCGTTCCTCAGGGGAGCCCTGCTAGAGCAGGTGCTGGCGTCCTCGTTTCTCTTCTTGCTCGCACCGGAGCGCGGGGTTGGCTCCCATCAGCTTCCGGTTTTCAGGTGTAGCACTTCCGGGTCACGCTGGGCAGTGGCCCGGGGGAGGATGTATCATGACTCGGGCTGCGGCTGTGATTTTCTCGTCCTCAATACGGGGTGGGCTCCCGTAAAATAAATAAATACAACGGGGTGGGCACCCGTTAAAAGGCATGAGTCCCTGGCAGGTGGGAGCACCCGTCAGGGGGTCAAATATAAAGTGTAAATACACGGAAATTCTGCAGCATGGGCACCTGCTCTGGAATGAAGAAAAAAAAGGAGGGGATCCCCACGCCGGGGAATCCCCCTTGAACGCGCTATTTTTGGAGGGGGAGGCCAGCACTCCCCTGGCACTGGCAGGCCACAAGAGTCCCAAAGGTCCAGGGACAAAATCCAAAAAGGTAGGAAGAAGGCAGGGGGGCAAGGCTGGGCCCAGGGGCCAGCTCACAGCGTCCTCCAGGCAGGGAGGCAGTCCCCAGTGGTGGTCCTCCTGGCGCCCAGCAGCGGCAGGCCCCGTCCAAGTTAAGATCAGGTAGAGAACATTTGGCACGGGGTCACAGCCCCTTTTTATACACCTAAATCCTTTGCCTAGGCTGCAGGATTAAGGGAAAAACCAGACGCAGCTGGTTTTGGAGCACTCTGTTTTGCTCAGCCCCTCTCCCCATTCACTAGTCAGGATAGCATTGTGTAGAGAAAGCCCAGCCCTATTCAGGTCCCAGGTGCACCCCTCCCTCACATCAATATGTAGATCTCTCCACTCACCACCGGGGCAGACCCATACTGACTCATGGAGCCAGGCACACTAGCCTGCTCCAGCCAATCACAAGCCAGACCGAGAATTCACCTTTATTACACAGACATGCCAACTTCTAGAAGTGGCACTTCCACTCTAGCCACATTAATGCCGCACACATCATCGCGCAGAATTTAATCACACGAGTCAGCCCATACCAAACTCACCTCTGCAATCCCCACGCATCAGGAACTACCAGGGACACATACATTCCCCATGCATTCCTATGGGAGGGCAGGCCAACCTTACCACAGGCACGCACTTTACCCTGGGACAGAGTGGTAAAGTGCGCAGAAGCCAAAAATCACTAACTCCAGGTCACAATTAAAAGCAAAAAGTTCAGAGGTGAGCCTGCCGAAGGGTCAAGTCCAATACATGTAAAAAAAATGGTAGATTCATTCATCAAGACTCTACAAGTAAAAATGTGAACTTAATTTTAAAACCTCACAAATCATCACACTGTGAAGAAAGAGACGTGTCTGCAGTGAACATCACAGCAGTTCCTGTACCTGATGGTATAGTATGGGACACCGTTGACTTCAATATATTTGGTCCTACAGACAGAGCTTTTAAAAATTCCACACTTGTTTAAGATTTCATTAAGTGATATCATTACCTCCAGTACCTTTTCTCATGATTGGGACTTTGAAACTGCCAGTAAAAGGAGATCTGATTTAGAAAAATCCGCTGCATTTTCAAACAGTGAAAACTTGGAAGGTTCAGCAGATTATGAACAAATGTACAGTTATCAGATTTACGGTCATCATTTTTTGCACATATCTGCAATGCCTAGAAATGTGTTTATGTATAATCAATGGGAACTTTGTCCTACACCACCAAAGGGCAGTTCAAAAACATTTACAAAGAAGTTTCCATATTTTTCAGGGTTCAATATATCTGATGCAGCTTCTTATTATAGGAATGCAAACAAAACAGCACAGACAAATATGTTAACTAACACCAACCAGATCTATTCTGCAGCCTTTATTGCCCAGCTGTCTAGGCAAGGGTTTGACTTTTGGAAGGGCACTATAGACACAAAATCGGTCTGGGGTACTAGAGACTGGCAAGTGCAGGGGATTGAAGCCTTATTTAGAGCTTGCCTCATCCCACAGCAGATAATGTTTTTGAATGACACCGTGCAAAACAGACATTTTCAGGGCCCGAAAAATAAAAAAAATGGTACTATTACAAAATGTCCTCGACCTAACTGCAACCTACTTCACCTCCGTCGAGCAAATGTGACAAGATAACAAGATTTAAAGGCACCTTTATTGCTCATTAACTTTGTGAGCAACAAAAATGCCTTTAAATCACATTTGCTCTGTTTTCTTAGACAGGCAGACAAAAGTTATTTATTTATTTTATTTATTTTTAGAGTTTTCTATAGCGCGAACTTGAACCGATTAGGTTATCAGAGCGCTTTACATAGCACCAGTTCCGTTACATGTTATCACAGCAGTTTACATAGCATCAGTTACGTTACACATTTCAGGAACTTGAACCGATTAGGTTATCACAGCGCTTTACATAGCACCCGTTCCGTTACATGTTATCAAAGCACTTTACATAGAGTCAGTTACGTTACACATTTCAGGAGCGCATTTCTTTTGTTCTAGTGAGTAGGGTTATCTCTTCACACGGGGGAAGGGATACATCTGGCTATATTCCAACAGCCACACAGGCGACTAGTCGTTACAGCTATAACTCTAAACACAGGGAGGGGATACACATGGGTACAATCTAAGAGTCACATAGGATACTAGTCATTAGAGTTATCCTCTATCTGCACAGGAGGGATATGACTGGAAACACTCTACGGGTGGGAGCCCAGGTGGGAGATGAAGCAAAGGGAAGAAACATTTGAGGATCATCCACGGAGAAAAGGGTTAAGGATGAGGGAGTGGGAGGAGGGCTAGAGTCCAGAGAAACTGTCCGACAACAGCAGCAGGGTGACGGTCAGGACAGAACAAAAGACAAGAAGTCCCGGAGAGAAGGTGGAAGCCCAGGTGGGAGATGAAGTTGGAGGTCAGCCGCAGGTGCGTCCCCGCCCGGCTCGGCTTCGCCCCCTTTCTTTCATATCATAAATGAACTGTTCTGTTTTTTTCCATACGCCTGACATGATGTTGACAGAAGTCGCATTGATGTAGTTTGGAGTTATGAATTTTCTATCTGTTCTGTTTTTCCCGGGGCTGCCTCTATTCAGACATCCTGATCTGTCATTTTGGCACACTCTGTGACGTGCTTGATGCAGAGCCGTCTTGACAAGTGCTGGACATCAGCGGCAATTCCGAGCAGGCAGAGTACATCCTGATCTGTCATTTTGGCACACTCTGTGACGTGCTTGATGCAGAGCCGTCTTGACAAGTGCTGGACATCAGCGGCAATTCCGAGCAGGCAGTGTACATTTCTCCAGGTGAAGTGACAAAACTTCAAAGTGTGAAGAGCGCTGTGCAGTAAGCGCTGGGGGCCGATGGTCAAGTAGCGGCGCCGACCGATAGTTGCAAGTCACACCCGGCCGCCATTTTAAGGTCAGGCAGGGTTGGGAAGGCAGATTGTGACCAGGGCCGCCCCCGGTGTCTTGCCGCTACCGAGGCCCCCGGAGACTATCCTCAACTAGAGGCAGCCCCTGCGTCCCTCCGATTTCGCCCGACAAGCGTACCTCCCACAGAGAGTTGAGGTCATCGGCGCTCTCATCAGGGCTCCGGCCGCCATTTTGCCCGCGGCCGTCCTCTCCTCGCGTCTCCTCACCGATTATTGAAGTTGGTTTGTTTTCCTACTCGCCAGAAAGGGCGAGTAGGACCTAAAAACAGCTCGACCTTGTTATATTTAGATCGACTATGCGAGTGGTCGAGTGGAATTTTCGAGCCCTGATCTTGCCTTGGATTAGCCAAGATCAAAGACATTAACACACCTCGTGTACCAACACCTGCAAATACCGAGGGTATTAGTACATGACAGGGGCAGTTACCATAGATAACATACTTCATACTAACATACTACAGTACAATAGATCAGACACCAATTGGGAAAAATGGTTAATCTGGAATAATGAACATGTGGGAGATACCAACACTTACCTATTACTACCATCGGATCCCATAACAAAACTTCAAACAATGCTTAGTGGTATACTACAAATGGCAAGAGAGAATTACTGGATAGATGACCAAACACAAACATACCTGAGTACAAAACATCCTAGAAGTCCAAAATTATATATGATACCTAAGGTTCATAAACATTTAACCAACCCTCCGTTCAGACCAATTGTTTCTGGGTGCGGGTCAATTTTTGATCCCCTAGGACAATATATTGATCACTTTTTGCAGAAATTTGTGCAACAATGGGGTTCCTCCATAAGGGACACCACAGACATTTTGAACAAACTAACATGGACAGAACAAGGATTTCAGAGCCATTGGATTATGTGTACAATAGATGTGGCGGCTCTTTATACATCCATACCACATGAGGCTGGGTTAGAATCTACAGAATGGGCTTTATTGAAGTTGGGAGAATTGTCAGCAAACAAAGTTTTCTTGTTACAACTACTCAAGTTTTGTCTCCATAATAGTTATTTCATATGGCAAGATCACTATTATGCACAATTGACTGGAACTTCGATGGGCTTTGCAGGGGCCCCTGCGTATGCAAATACATTTATGGCCCAGTTTGAGGCTGAGAACTTGATGAGCACTGAACAATGGCAGCACATTAAAATGTACTGCTGTTTCATTGATGACATTTTTCTAATTTGGGACAACACAGTAAACTCATTAGAACAACTGATTCAGAACATGAACCAAATAAACCCAAGGATACAGTTTACTTACAAAATCAATTCACAAATGATTGATTTTCTAGGTGTACGGATTATAAAAACAGAATTATACACAAAGCCAACTGATTGAAACAATGCTTTAAATTTCTTTAGTTTCCATACAAAGAGTTTGATACGGAATCTCCCAGTATCTCAATTTATCAGGATCAAACGTATCTGTTCGGACCCACAAACTTGTTCAAATGCAATTCAGAAACAAATAGTAGGATACAAGGAGAGAGGATATTCCATTGATATATTACAAGAACACATGGAAAAGGTCATGAGAATGGACAGACTTGAGTTACTCAAACCACGAATTAAAACAAGTACAGAAAGGATGGTATTTGATATGAAATATACCACACAATCAAAGAAAATCAGGAGTATAATCAACAAAAGATGGGACTTATTGGCATGCGAACCAGACTTTCATGACCTATTTAAAAATCCACCTTTACATGCCTACACAAGAGGACAAAATTTAAGGGAGAGATTAAACCAAACACCATTGGCACCAACAACCAAGGAATATAAAGGAACAATCAAACGTTACAACTGCACCAACTGTAATAATGTCATAGAAGGAAATAAGTGCAGCGACCCAACTACTGGAAAACAGATAAGTCTCAGACATACTAGCGACTGCAATTCTCAGAACGTTGTATATGGCATTAAATGCCCATGTGGCAGACTGTATGTTGGCAAAACACAGCGAAAAGTCAAAATTTGAATCACGGAGCATAAAAGCAGGATACGTAATGAAAACTTAACATCCCCATTGGTCTACCATTGGAGTGAAGCAAAACATACCATCTCTCAACTGCGATTCTTCGTTATAGAACAAGTACCGATTAAATCAGGCATTGACAATCACCAGAGACTGCTACAACGGGAAATCTTCTGGATCAAGTACCTTAATACAATGTCTCCAACAGGACTAAATGATAAATATGATCTATCATGTTTTTTGTAGAGATTTGCCATTTAGCATCATTATAGTATGTTAACTGTGATTCATATAGCAGTACAATGAACCTAATAACAACTGGACACAATATATTTGTATTAAATAATGCCACTACGCTTCTTACATCTCTATGTACCACACCACAACCACACCATTACCTAGTAGGTCAGTACACCATCGGATACAACAACCCGGTTAGAGTCATAATATTTTATACATAACCTCCCAACAGAATTTCTTGGCAACTATCACGGACAATTGGGAAGGACCGGTGCAATATATGATCTTTGAGATAAAATATATCGGCTATCACTTAGTAATGATGGCGAGTTACAAATAAGCAACAGCGAGATTAGTCGTTTATATTATTACTATAATAGCCAATATAGTGATGCAGCCTGAAGTAGCATGATTATCGTGTGGGATTACCAACGTAGTGTGTAATCGATTATTATTTATACAATATATACGACTTATACCATCAATAAGTCAGTCTTCACGTAATTCACCGTCTTAAGATGGCGCCCGCAAAACAGTGTATTCGTGGGACTTAGTCCGTTGTTTATTTTTGGTAAATATCTCGACAAGTGTTTATAGTTTGCTCACCAGTCCGAGAAGAGCGACAACCGGCGTCGGTGATGAGATTTTGAAAGTATTGCGAGTGAAAACACCAGGTACGGGCAATTCGCATTCAGGCAGTGATTATTTAACCTGAGCTGTTACAATGCAGCATGTTGACATCTTTATTCTGGTACTGTTGCAGGTCAGCAAGATAATTTACAGAGAAGGTAGGACATTTATTTACGGATGTGTTATGACTGAAACACATTGATGTGGAGACGTTTATCTAAAAAAACACATATTTTGTGTTCACAGCGTCGTTACGTTTGAACTGCAGTAAGGTAGGCTGAGACTACGTTCTTTACGAGGACATATTAATCATGTGATTCATTAAGTGGCAAGGCAGTTGTTTTGTTGCTTTTTCACACTCGCGTTTACAGATAATTAACTGCACTCGTGGTATACAAGAGACTACATAAGAGTAAGGTAGGCTGAGACAACGTTCTTTATAAGGATATAGTAATCCTGTGATTTATTATGCAGCAAGACAGTTATTATGTCGTTTTTTTACACTTGTGTTTACAGACAATTAACAACAACCGTGGCACATAAGAGACTATAACAGGTATAGAGGCCAGCACTTTCAGGTATGGAAATAAGATCACAAGTACTCACATAATCCCCCATGAGGTCTAATAGAGATGGACACTGACATCATTTTATTTATTGATTTTTTTAGGTTTGCCCCTGATGAAGGCACTAATCAGGTGCCGAAATGCATTGGGCTTCATAAAATCTTTGTGACCATGAAAAAATGAAAAATGTTAAACAGATGCATCGGGATATAATTGATACTATGTAAATTTTGTTTGCCTTTTTGAACAATCAGTTGATGAAAGATATGATTTCAATATTTGAAAACAGACTGAACATTGAATAAAATAAAGTACAAAGAGTAAAAATATGGAGTACTGTGAATAAATCAACAAATTGAAGTAAATGCGGAAGCATCAAGTGAACAGTGCGTGATTAGTTGGGTCAACAAACCCACCATAATTAATTGCTGAACCAAGGAGTGACTAGCCTTATTAATCACTGCACCAGTGGATTAACCAACAATAAACAAGAGTACAACGGAGTGTTCCACACAAACCCCATAACCATCATAATCTGGCACACAGACACTAACATCTGTGAATAAAGATTCCTGAACAAAACACAAGGGTTTACCATCCACAGGGCAGACCCACGTTACAACCAGAGACAACACCTGGGGGTAGTGACAACCTATAGTGTTGGGAAATTATGCCTTGATTGGCTACAGACATCCACACTAGACCAGGTGAAACAACACTTATCTGTGTTCAAAGAAGACGCAGACCATAGGGATTTCTTGCTAAGTCCAAGAAAAATTGTATGCTCTCGGTCGCTGACCTCCCGAACAAACCAGACTGATGGAGCAATCCAATAGATGTACATTATGTCATCATATCTGTCCCCTTTATGTATACTGTGCACAATGTTTGTTACATATGAAAGTTTATTTCATCGTACTGGACGGCATGGGAATTTCTTTAGACATGGCAAAGCTATTGCAATTTGATTTCTTTCAAGTACCCTTACCTTTTTTCTTTTGTTTTGGTTACACCGCCTGGACGCACTTTAACTTGTCCGTTATTTGCAGTTCTATATGCATCCTCAAACTCGGTTCAAAATATCGACTACGATTCAGTATATCCCCGTTTACTCGGGTATATATTTTCGGGCTTTCCCAGAGGGATAATATAAATATATATCTCCATTTGACAGTTATCATGTCCTATAGTATATATTGTAACATTGGTTTACAGGCGCAATTGACCATTCCAATATGGCCGCCATTCTCGTCTGACACTCTATATGTACATGATATTTATAACAATCCATGTGAGGATGTGCGTTTATTGTACCTAGTCATATTTGCTATCTTAAAAGTGACACCCCCTTTACCATAAATATTCTTGGCTCAATGTTTACATGTCTCTCCTTGTCTGAACAGACCGCTTGCTTGATATTGTGGACGCCTCTCTAAGATGGCGGCCGTTTAGTGACTTGAACTTTTGCATATTTTCGGTGCCGCTAATATCCAGGTGCACCCACTTAATCAATTATATTGGGTATAATATGTGCTCCTACATGGATTGTCACCATCAGGTGCTATACGGACTGAGGGTGTGCGGCTATTGGGCTCCACATGACAGAGATCGTATGTCGCCTTCTCTCGCGGTAAGTTCATATGCAAAATCCCTACTAGCCTTAATTATCTTCATGCCGTATTTGACGGGAAGTTGTTAGGCATGCTGGTTTTTAGACTATCTTGATTTTCGCTAAAGCGTTCCGGTAGGGGCTTTTACTGGGTCTAGACTTCTTATTGTTTGGAGACACACTGCGTGTTGTGTGTTTCCGATATATGGATCCCTTCGGTTTTCATGCCTACCATTAATTTCTAGCAAATTTCTATAAAGGGATGCACGACATTGGGATACTATAAATTTTAAGTTTACACTCTTGCTTGCCTTACTCTTGTTTAATTATAATCACCTTTTGCGGAGGGAGGGACTTTGTCATTTGATTTTGGGTCCTTATGTCTTTGAGGCAACATTTATATGTAGAGGACCTCTTTATGAGTTCAAATCCACACTACAATGGTGTACTATATTGGTGTTTGTTTTGCTTTTAGAATTTGGCCGAGGATTGAGGAGGGTTTTTTGAGATGCAAAGCTATATTATTGATCGAAGACGTTATTGTATAGGATCAGGTAATCACGCTCATTCTTAGTAGATTATTCTGTTTATCACAATTCACTCTTGGTCTATTCTATCTCATGCCCGTACTTCTCCCTTTCTGTAGATCAAGGTGCACAACTTATGGATGGTGCACCTCGGACATACTTACCTCTCTAGAATATAAGACCCTGCTTTATTAGCAACAGCTTAAAGGTAAGTGTTACCTACTTGGTGGCTCATAAAGATTAGTCTTTATAGGTGTCACCGTCCCCCCTAGGGGAGGGATGGAGACTTTTCCAAGCACACTTTCATAGTAGGGACCTTATTAGGAGACCTTATCCAATATTCTAGAATAAATTAGCGATCAAAGCACATTGAATTAAAATGCTCTTAATAAGAACCTCTCTTCCCTTATAGTGAACTTTCAAGCCCAGCTCTTCATTTATTTTGGAGGACAGAAATAATATAAAGCTCTCCAGTAACTGTTGCCTTTTAACGTGAGTCATTTATTTTGTTCTAGCAATATGGTCTTTGTCTCCCCCCGGGTTTACTAAAGGGAAGCGCTTTATGTCCATAATTCTGGAGGTACACCTCCTCTCTTTCCGTTTTGCACTATATTTGTTAGATTGGATTTTCATGGGTCTTTTCTTCTGTTCTCTTTTTTAGGGAATAGTTTTACTCTACCTTCTCATACTGCAACAGGGATCACCATACCCCTGCCTTCGCCACACGACCGCCTACATCGTCAAGGATTTGTCGTTCTATTCTTGGTAGGTGGTTTTATACTTACCATACCATTTAGCTAGGTAGCTACCATGTCTATTTCTCATGTCCATGCATCCTTTACTCATGATGCTATTTGGGTTAGTCTTGCAGCCCCCTTTTTGTACAAGCTTTCATATAAACTTGATTCCTTCTCCTCAGCTTCTCTTGGTCCTTTTAGTCGGGCAGAGGTTCGTCGTGGTCAAAACTGGATCTAATTTCTTAGGAGCAGGGCTCTTACCTTTATACTCCGTTTCTTTTGTCTTGGCAGGCCAGGGGGCCCGAGCCTGGTTCAACCCGGTTTTGGAGTACTCTGTTGACAGGACGCTGCTGTCTTCTTTCAGGGTGCAGGGCAGGGACATCAGACGCTCCGCAGGAGGTGGAGCCAGCATTGTGGTGGTGGAGCACAACCCTATTCAGAGTCAAGGACTACTCCGCCCACCCATCCTGGTATAAGCACTCTATTCACCACCTCGTCACCCCGACTGTCCCAGGGAATTCCCCAGCCCTGTCACTCACACAAACCCAGACAGCAGATACACATCCTGGCAGAGGTGTGCTGAAATAGTCAGGCGAGCAAATGCTAACTTTCTAAAAGTAGCAGTTGCAAACACAGGATATTAAAATAAACCTTGCTAAAGGAAATATTTTATTTTTCTGAGTTCAGGCATACCAAACTCTACATGCTACCGTGTTCCCTGAGCCAGCCGGGACTATAGCGTGTAATAGTTCCAGCCGCTCACCTTGGCCTAAGAGAACATGCAGCCCTTCAATAGTGAAGAACTAAAAAGGGCGGTAATTCACTAGTAGGACATGCCATACACATCAGGGCTTGTCCTACCTTACGTTTACAATGCACCCTGCCCGTGGGCCTACTTTAGGGGTGACTGATATGAATGTTAGGGAAGGTTTAGGGACTGGCAAGTGTGGGCACTTGCACAGTCCCAGTTTTTATTTTCCACTGTTTAGTCTTCTTCTCTGGTTATTAGTTTCCGTGTTGTGTTTTTTACCTTCTCCTAAGCGCCGGGACGCCTCTTGGCTGCGGCATCCGTTGCGCTTTATAAAATAAAATAACATAACATAACATAACAGTCAGCGTGACAGTACCAGACTGTACGCAAGGTCTGCAATGGTGGACCCGAGACATCTTTTACGAGGCCGCTTCGGTGGGTGGCGCAACCAGCGCTGCAGGCCCACTAGCGGCATTTGTATCTACAAGCCCCGGCACTCCTGGTGCACGTTACTGGGGACTGACAGTAAACCAAATAAGCCAATCATGGAAATCAATTATGGATACACTTTACATAGGGTGCATTTGCACTGTGGCACAGGTTGGCCGTGGCGCAGTGCCCTGAGCATTGAACACCAGCAAAAACATCTAAGGCAAATCAGCAAAAAGTGGAAGGGAGACTCAGGCCAAGGTGACAGGTCTAACACGTGTCCCCTCCAGCTGAAAGGTGAGGAGAACTACCCTTCCCCAGGGAGTTCCTCATCACTAAGGCGGAAAAACCTGGACAGACCGTCAGCATTGGCGTGGTCTATGCCAGGGCGGTGTTCCACCGTAAAGTCCATACCTTGTAGGGAGATGGACCACCTCAACAGTTTCGGCTTCTCACCCCTCATCTGCATCAACCATCTGAGGGGCCTGTGGTCTGTCTGAACTCGGAAGTGAGACCCAAATAAGTAGGGTCTTTGCTTCTGCAGGGCCCAGATCACAGCAAAAGCTTCTCTCTCAATCGCTCCCGTGGAAGTAACCTCCTACTGATGAAGGCTGCAGGGTGGTCCCAGCCCTTCTCAGTCATTTGTGAAACAACAGCCCCTACGCCATGATCTGAAGCGTCTGTCTGCACTAGGAACTCTTTGGAGAAATCAGGAGCCAGGAGCACGGGCGCCGTGCACATGGCTGCTTTCAGGGTGTCGAAAGCTCCTGACAGGCGTCAGTCCAGATCACTTTCCGGGGGTGCTTCTTCGAAATCAGCTCTGTCAATGGGGCAACAATGTTGCCATACCCCTTGACAAACCTCCTGTAGTACCCGGTGAGTCTGAGGAAGGCCCTCACCTCCGTTTGGGTCTTGGGGGCTTCCCAATTCAGGATGGTCTTAATCTTGGGGTGAAGGGGCGCCACCTGGCCACTCCCAACTTGGTGTCCCAAGTACACCACGGAACCCTGCCCGATCTGACATTTGCTTGCCCTGATCGTGAGGCCTGCCTGGCGCAGTGCCGACAACACTTCCCATAGGTGTCGCAAGTGTTCTTCCCATGTGCCACTGAACACTGTGATGTCGTCCAGGTAGGCAGCACTGAACGCGTCCAGTCCAACCAACACCCGGTTGACCAACCTCTGGAAGGTGGCAGGGGCGTTCTTCATCCCAAATGGCATAACCAGGAACTGGAAATGCCCGTCTGGGGTTGAGAACGCTAACCTTTCTTTGGCCCCGTCAGTCAAGGCGATCTGCCAGTACCCAGACGTTAAGTCAAACGTGCTGAGATACCGAGCAGCCCCCAACTGATCTATGAGCTCGTCAGCTCTGGGGAAGGGGTGGGCTTCGGTCTTCGTGACCGAATTGAGTCCTCGATAGTCCACACAGAACCGGAGTTCAGGTGTGGCTCCCGGCATTGCAGCCTTTGGGACCAAGACCACTGGGCTGGCCCAAGGACTGCTGGAGGACTCAATCACCCAAGAGCAAACATCTTCGAGACTTCCTCCTTGATGCAGGCTCTTACCCTGTCAGTCACGCGGTAAGCCTTGTGCTTCACCGGCAAACTGTCTCCTGTGTCCACATCATGGACGCACCAATCTGTGACACCAGGAACCAGGGAGAACAGATCAGGAAACTTCCCCAGCAGCTGGCAGCAGTCACTCTGTTGTTCAGGGGTCAGGGAGGGTGAGAGGTTATTATTATTATTATTAAGCAGTTTTGTATAGCGCGTGGTCACCCTGGAGCATCCCAGCGCTTCACCAAAGTGTAACAACAAAGACAGAACAGAGACAAGGAGCTTAGCAGAAGAGGAAAGTTTTCAGTTGTTTACAGAAACGTAAGAGACATGGTTCCGAGCGTAAACCTAGGGGGAGTGAGTTCCAAAGGTTTGCAACATTTACGGAGAATCTCCTTCCTCCTGATCGGGCCTTTTTGACCCTGGGGACCACGATAAGATGTTGTTGGTCAGAACGTAAGGCTCTACTGGCTTTATACTGGGTAACCATCTTTTGAAGGACCGGAGGGCCTTTGCCTTGCAAGATTTTATGCGCAAGGCAGAGGGATTTAAATGTCACCCTTTCTCGTACTGGCAACCAGTGTAGTGCCTTCAGTGCTGGTTTGGCCGATAGTGACATGGGGATGTTATGAAGCATTCGTGCCGCCGCATTCTGAACTTGTTGAAGTTTGTTCAGAGTGATCTCGGGGGCACCCAGGTAGATCGCATTACTAAAGTCTAATCTGGACATGATCAGACCTTGGATTAAAAGCTTCCGAGATAGAAAAGGAATCAAGGGCAGCACTTTACGCACCGATCGGAAGAGGCCAAAGCAGACACCCGCTAGTTTGGAGGCCTGGGTCCTAAAGGAGAGATCTTGCTCCAACCACATACCCCGGCTCTTGATCTCGACCTGGGCCAGGCCGAGCAGGGGAGTGAGGGATTTTTCAGTCCCATCAGCATTATCTCTGTTTTTGAGCCATTCAGCTTTAATGCTGAATTCCCCATCCAAGTACTTTGGAAAGGCAAGAATGTAGCACCTGGGAATTGTCCGTGGTTTGTGAGAGGGCGAACATCAGCTGGGTGTCGTCGGCATAGCTCACGATCTTGAGTCGGGGACGCTACGGGATACAGGACTGCGGAGCGAGAGCACCCTACTACAGGTGCTCTGTGGTTATTGCCACGAATACTGACCGACATTGCGGATTGGTGGCGGTTACGTCTTCATAACTCGCCTTTCTCGGAGAATGATGCTGTGGATATAATAGGGAATTTCCTGACGGAACCACTAGTATTTCTGTGGAATAAAAGTTCAATCTCATATATCACCTGATCGTGATCTTGATTCTAGACAATCTTGATGAACCTCGAATATGACCTTAGGATACCAGCTTTAATAACACAAGCTCGCCCAGTGTGGACATCATCCTTACAAGCTTAAAGGTTATGTGATTTTGACCTACACTTGGTAGTCGCCAATTGATCTTCACTATCCTGTCCAAAATTTGGTGACATCTCTAACTACACTAACTCGCCCTGACGAAGTTCCGTAAAGGCAAATGGAACGAAACGCGTTGGCTGTGCCTATGTCTGATGAATACTATTAAATAAAAAAGAAGATACTCTAACACACCATTTTCTATTGACTCTAATTGTGTGCACCTTCCATTTCGTGTTTGTGTACTCTGCTAGATCGTTGCATTTGCCTTCCAGATTATCCGTGGGGGCCAGAGTGTGGGGACCCTCCAGAGTTCTTTAACCACCAGGAATGTTTCTCTAGAGGAATTGGAGGCATTACTGATTTTCTCCTCAAAGAATTGAGTTTTGGCTAGCCGAATGGAAAGCTTGTAATTCCTCATCGCCATACGGTATTCAGTATTGCAAGCTACTTCCCAGTTCTTCCTCCAGGCACGTTCTAATTTTTTACATGCCCTCCGCATGACCCTCAGCTCAGGCGTATACCAGGGAGCAGTACGCAGTCAATTCAATTCAATTCAAAGAATCTTTATTCGGTGATTAAAAATCACCATAAAAGCACACACATATATACATAAATAAAAAATCATTAAACATTTTCAAGATCCTTATCCAAAGTATTAGTGTTAACGTGGAACACAAGCAAGAAAGAATATAACACTTTAAAAAGGGTAAAATCAGAAACATTTCATTCATCTCCCCTAGTTAGCCTTAAACGGACCGCTACCTTAATAAAATTCATTATACAACACAGTGTTAAGGGGTCCGATGCTTTTTGTAAAAAGACTAATGCCTCCCTGGCATGTTCTAGTTTGGCTTTTTTTAAGACATTTACAAGAAATCTGCGCCTGGGCATTGTAAAAAAAGGACAGAGTAAAACAAAGTGAAGGGAATCCTGCGGAGACCTATTGTCGCAGCCGCAGGATCCCTTCTGTTCAATTGATGTTGTAAATCCTGCTGGTGATGCCAACATAAATGGGAATAGGTTCAGTCTAAAACGACACATCAAGAATCTATCCTGTGCGTTATGCATAAGGTACAAATATGGCTCCATACCCTCCACGCTCTTCACCAGGTTGTGGGCCCTCACTGACTTTTTAAGCCCTTCATCCTCAGCTCTGCGTTGACTTTTCAGATCTAGGAAACTTTTCCCTACTTGCATCTTATGCTGGGCTACAATTGTTGCGGGGTTAGTGAAGAGATTCCCAAAGCCTAGTTCCTCTAGGGTGTTCTTTACATAATTGAACCAGGGAATACGCATACATTTGTCCCTCTCTAAACAGTCTGATAAAATTTCTTTGCTTAGAGACGCATCAGGATTAACCCAGATTTTTAGCCAGGCCACAATTGGCCTGAGTTTTACCAAATCATCTAGGTGTGGCCTCCCTAATTCCCTGTGTGTTACGAAGCCAGCAGTACTTGGGGGTACTCTCAGTATGGATTTTAGATATTTGTTTTCTTCCCGTTGGATTCTTGTGGTATTAACAAAGCCCCATACTTCTGCCCCATAGATTACTTTATAGCATGATACGGAGCTGTACAGGTTCATCACCTGTTCCGGGCTCCATCTACCTAGCCTCCTGCCATAGCTTGCTATTGCCCCGTTAGAAGCGATCATTTTGATACAACGCTCCTGTTATATCCTGCTCTTCCTCTCTCTTTGTCCCTCCTTAGTGTTGGTGTCTGCTTGTCTATGTCATGTCTCTGTGATGTCATCCATGATTCTACCTGTTGCTATTCAAGGGATTTATCAGTTACCTGGAGGCTGAGCAGGAAGTTATCTGCTCCTGGTGGGGTTTCTTACCATATTACATTCCTACCTGAATGCTGTACCTTCTATCTAATCTCAAGAATAAATATACTACATGAACATTACAACAAGGACCCTTCATCTTTATTTTACTGAATTTAACACTGGCGACGAGGTAAAAAAGGACCCATTTAAAAGAAAAAGGACTTCATTGAATTTAAAAAGGACATCATTGCAACCAAAGACAAGAAGAGAAACGTTTAAAGTTACTTTCCTGTTTCTGGGTACCCCACCGGTGTCTAAATCCAACCGACAGCCTCAACCCAGAGCATTGGAATAACCTTTGCTGAAGTAATACTACTACTGAATCATCTGGCACTAGAGCA
Source organism: Lissotriton vulgaris (assembly GCF_964263255.1). NCBI lineage: Eukaryota > Metazoa > Chordata > Amphibia > Caudata > Salamandridae > Lissotriton > Lissotriton vulgaris. The sequence goes on from NC_141697.1 coordinate 11,478,891, forward strand.
AACTTAAAGGTCTCCCTGTTTTCATCTAGTGAGTAGGCGTTTTACGTGAGTAACGTTGCTGCTGCTGTCTGTCCTAAGTGTGCCTGTGCTATTTCAGGAATCTGCTGTTTAAAAGATTGTCAGCTCACTTTGTGACTTCAGTTTATTGCCTGCGCAACTTGTGCCAACCTGCTGTTTAAAGGTCTCCTGTTTACAAAAGCGCTACTTACTGGGACCGTTACATCCTGCAATTAAAATTAAAGTCTGCCTGCATCAATCTGTGTGAACTCCGTGTTTCGGTACTTTGGAGGTTGTGCACTAGCAGTTTGAGTGAAGAGACGGCTATTCTACTTTGTTATTTGGCTTGCCGTGTGGCCTACGCTGAGACCTGATGCCTATTTCTGCCAACCACGTCCTGAGCATACTCTGCTAACTGTGCTGGAATTCACATGCCAGCGCTTGGCTTTGCACCATTTGGGAGTCGGTCTACATTCCTGACTTTGAGAATTGGAACTTGATCTGCACACCATTAACTTCTGACATTACACTACATTTGGATCTACAACCCGGGTGAGAGATCGCTCACTGGAGTTCGCTGTTTCATGATTTATTTATTTATTTATTTATTTACCTTGGAAAAAAAGGGTGTTCTCCAACAAGGTACTGTTTGATTTTCTTAACATTTTCCCGTGGAGATTTCTACAGAGCTGTTTGTGTCTCCCTTCATTCAAATGACAACGGTAACTACTTTTATTATTTTGATTTGTTATGTTTAAGATGTTGTGAACAATTTTGCATATTTCCTAATTTATGCAATGTGTAGTTTGCGCTGTAATTTACCCTTGAGTGCATTTCTTCTAAGTACTGTGGTGTGCTAAATATCTATTTATATGCTCAATGCTTAGAATTCTGTTTCTAGGTTATGTATGTATGCTGTTACATGTTCTTTTCTGTGTGGATTTGCAAGTGATACATTTTGAAATAATTTATTCTATTATTGCCTACTTTACTGGAGCCACGTTTGTGCTCAACCTTTGTTGAGGTGCTCATTTGCTTTCATTTTGGTGATGATTTGTAGGCGTTATGCTTATTGGGGTCATTTATGTGCTCAACTATGTTGAGGTGCTCCAGTTTGTTTTCATTCTTAGTGATGATGAGCTAGAGTGATGCTCAATTTTGATGTTTATTTCTGTTATGAACCACTTTATAGTGCTCTATTGTTAGAGGTGTTCATGCGCTTGCTATTAGAAGCCATAGGGGCTCAATTTTATTGTCATTTCAGATGAACCACTTATAGTGCTCTATGGTTAGAGGAGTTCATCTATTTACTGTCAGGAGCCGCAGGGCTCAGTTTTATTGCTGATTTTCTGTTACTTACTGTGAGGAGCTGCATGGGCTCAGTTTTATTCGATTGATAGAGAAGTTGTGCATTTTCTGTGAAGAGCCGTTTTGTCATGGACCAATTTTACTGTGCTCTATGTTTAGAGGAGTTCATGTATTTACTTTGAGGAGTTGGGCTCATTTTTATTGTGCTTTATTTTAGAGGAATAGAAAATATTCGAATTTGAGGAGTTGATATTTCATTTTCTATCCACGGTACTGAGCCATACTGTACCTTTGCTCATTTGTATTGAGATGTTCAGTTTTTATTTCATTTAAGCTTACATTCTTTTGTTAGCTTACGGTGCTTGTACAACCTTTGTACCTGCGCCCCTTTCATACTCTTCTTTCCATCATGTTGAAGAGGGTGTTTATTTCTGGTGCATTTATGTTCTTTCTTTCTTCTGCCTTTCTACTTCTGCCATCTTCTGTTTCATCTTATTCATTTTTTCAATTAAAGGAGGGAGGTGTGTTATATCCTGCTCTTCCTCCCTCTTTGTCCTTTCTTAGTGTTAGTGTCTGCTTGTCTATGTCATGTCTCTGTGATGTCATCCATGATTCTACCTGTTGCTATTCAAGGGATTTATCAGTTACCTGGAGGCTGAGCAGGAAGTTATCTGCTCCTGGTGGGGTTTCTTACCATATTACATTCCTACCTGAATGCTGTACCTTCTATCTAATCTCAAGAATAAATATACTACATGAACATTACAACAAGGACCCTTCATCTTTATTTTACTGAATTTAACAGCTCCTCCACCAGGGAATTAAACTGTAAGGCGCCATCAAAAGTTACACCAAGACAAGGAAACATTTTGACCTCTTCTACTATATGGCTTCCTATTGTGTAGGTGAATTTAGAGGAGGTTTTTTTACCGGCCAGGAGCACGTAGGATTTGCCCAGGTTAACAGAGAGATCTAGGGCACCCATGAACTTAACAAATCCGTCGATCAAGATTTGTAAGCTCCTGGGTGTGCGTGCAATCAGGACCGCGTCATCTGCGTAAAGCAGAACAGGAATATGACGCGACCCCACCCTTGGGCAATCTGCCTTTAAACCTAACAGATACTGCTCCAAATTGTTAATATAAAGGGAGAACAAAAAAGGGGAGAGAATGCAGCCTTGCCGGACTCCACTCTTGCAGGGAAAAGAGTTGGTCAGTCCCCCCTCCCTGTTAAATCGAACCTTAGCTGTGGTGTCGCTATGCAGTTCCCTAAGTATGTTGATTAGGCCACTCTCTATCCCCATGCTGGACATCATGTCCCACAGTTTCTCCCTGTTGACGTGATCAAATGCCGCTGCCAAATCCATGAATACCATATATATCGATTCATCACTGGCCATGGTGTATTTGGCTGTTAGCATGTAAAGGTTCAGACATTGATCACTAGTGGACCTCCCTGTCCTAAATCCATATTGAGTGTCCGCGAAGATGTTATTTTCTTTGGTCCACTCGGACAGTCTGTTGAGGATCGCCCTACCCAGGAGTTTGGCCGATACGTCAATCAGGGAAATAGGACGATAGCACTTGGGATCGTCCCTATTGCCCTTCTTAAAAATTGGCACAATTATCGCTTTAACCAGGACGGTGGCAGACCGCAGGTAATGGCAGTATTTATAACCCTGGTCATTAAAGGGGCCCAGAGTTCTATGATGCTCAGAAACAGGTCGGGGGAATTCTGTCAGGGCCCGGGGCTTTGTTTTTGGTCAGACCCTCAATCCCAGCAGTGATCTCCTTGATAGTAAATACAACCGTTGAAGCCTGAGTTGGAATTTCAGGTAGCTCTACGGGAGTACCGGGCTCATGATTATACAGGCCCCTATAGTGGGTGACCCACTGTTCTGGGAGAATATTTGACCCTATCTCTGGGGTGTCGTTTTCCTGGAAAGTTGGTTTATTGATGATTCTCCTGAAACCCTCTAAATCCTTTCTTTCCCCTGCTTCTTTTAGGTCTGCCCAAGCTTCTACCTGAAGAGCGAGTTTCCTCCTCTTGGTCTCTTTTTTATATATCTCCCTACACGCCTTGATTTTTTGGGGGTCCCTTGGTTTAAATTTAAGGCACTTTTAAGCTCCCTCAGTGCTTTGGAGCAAGCATTATCAAACCATTGAGGGTTACAGTGGTTCCTTGTGGGCGCACTAGTTTTTAATAGGCCATCAATCAGATTAGCAATCTGATCGAATGCTTCCAGTAGCCTTGACCCGTGGACTTCTGTGTCTAAACAGTCATTAATGGCAGATTTGCCAGCGTCCACCAGGGCCTTATAAAACTTTTTCCCATCTATTTTGGACCACTTTAATCTCCTGCCTTGATCTGTTACCCTCTCCGTGATTGTGCGATGGTCTCTACTTTTTGAATCTGCCCTATACATCAGCTCCAAAACAAGTGGGTTGTGGTCGCTGAAACTGCTCCATTCAATCCCTACACTAATTATCTTATTTAGCAGGGATCTTGAGACCAGAATGTAGTCTATGACGGATGAGCATCCTCTGCCCTTGAATGTGGGTGGGAGTGTACCAACCTTCTGTGTGCCTATCATATTAATAGTATGCTCAAGATCATACTTGAGCCGGAGCATACTAAAAGCTGACCCTGTCGGCGTATGGGAAAAATGCGGCCCCTTCTCCATGGGGCATTGGGACCAGTCTGTGTTTGTTGGGACCAATGCCGGACAAAGGTGGCAATTAAAGTCTCCCATGACCAGCAGCGCATGTGACTGCCCCTTTTTCTGGACTGTTGTTTCCTGACCCAGCCTATAATCCAATTCAGCTACAGGTGAGGTATGATTTCCCGCTATCTCGTTGTTATAGATATTAAAGACTGTAAATCTTAGCCCCTTCCCGGAGAACCGAACTGCCTGTATCCCATGGGAGTTCCGATCTGGGGAAGACCAACTGCCCGGAAGGCCTAAATCTATGTAAATGGATAGTCCTCCCATGGCTCTCCTTGATCTTGATTTTTGTGCGGGTACAAAGAAACACTTATACCCCTGCAAGTGAAAATTGTTCTCCGGGGCCCATGTCTCCTGCAGGCTGATTACATGGAATTTTCTAATGTAATCAAGCCACTCTTTATTGTTAAATTTACCTGCCAAACCTGCTATGTTCCAAGAAATCATTCTCAGTACCTCACCACTCAGCTCTATTCCCCCTTGGGGCCCCGTTTGTGTCTCACACTCTGACTCTTGTGTGTCCAGCCCATGTCCCCCTCCTATACATTCAATATCTGTAACCCTGGGCCTATCTAACACAGACTTCCCGACCCAACTCAATGGAGTTTGCTGTGCCAGGAGACTTTGCTCCTCCATCTCCTCTGCCAAGGCCCCTTTTTCCCCGTCTCCTAGAGGGACAGTATCCATTTGTCAATCAACTCCCTCAAGGCCGTTCAAACAGTTGAACCGGTTGAAAGTGTGAAAGGGTGGTTCTGGGCGGCTAAATAGTGGCCTGGGGTTAAATTCATGATGTCTTCCCCTCCGACCAACCCTCTCCCAGTTATCATAGGTTTGAAACGGATGTGCAGGGGCAGGGATAGGGGGAAAGAAGAAGGACACCTGAAGGGTTTGAATTGTTGATTCCCAAGATCTATTCTTTCCTTGACATATGTGAGAGACAGTTCCAGCATCCCTGAAGCTCACCAATATGCAGTCCCCTATTATGGATTTGTGTGTTCTCCCCACCCATGGCACCCTTCTAACCATTATAATTTCGTTATTTAGATGTACCGGGAGGGGTCTGTTCATGTTTAGCCACTTGATTACCCTGCTTTTTAAGGAACAAAAATCCTCAGCTTCACCCGCTTCAAGTGGGGGAACGCCCGCCATGACAACCGTGAAATCATTTGCCTCTGGAGGTAGATTAGGCCTACGTGGCCTGGAGGGAAGCTTCATTAAAGGTGTCGGTGCAGCACTATCTACAGGCTGTGCTAGAGGGACAGGGTCTGCGGGGGGAGTGGGCCTATTGGAATTAAGTGACTTGGTTGGTGCAGGATTAGTCCTCAGGGATTGTGGAGGGGCCACAGCAGTCACAGCCTGTGGGGGGGCTGAGCTCATTGCGCTATTTAAGGGCTGCTGGGGGGCCGTAGGAGTGGAAATGAGCTCCGGAGACCTTCCCTGGAGACCAGCCGGGGTTTTCATGCTACTTAATGTAGCCTCCAGGATGGTAAGTCTTATCTCGACCTTTTTAATCCTCTCGCTGATTGGTAGTAGTAGTGACCTGAGCAGGAATTCCAGGTTACCTAGCGGGGCAACAGAAAGGGCGACATTGGCAATATTATTTCCTGTGTTTTTTGTCAGAACGGGGGCCAAGGCATCCTGTACAGTGGGTTTGGGATATAATTCATCCGCTTTTCTCACAGTCGGTGTGGAGGGTTTTGATGGCCTCCCAAACTCAGAGTGAGGGATTTTGGGTTTGTTTTTGCCCTGGGCACCCCTTGACTTCCTCCTACGTTTGTTTGGGGGGGGCCCATGTGCTCCTTGTACAGCGGCTGGTTTAGGTTTGGCTTTCCTAGCTTTCGGGGCTGGGGGGGGGTTGAGAAATTAAGTCAATAGTCACCCTGCTTGGGCTTGGACTGGTGGCTGGGGTTAGACTCGTAGATGGGACTGGTGGGGTGTTCGTACAATCCCTCAACAGGAGGGGGACATTGTCTATTGAGGTTGACTCTTCACTAAGCATGGTAGAATATTCTCCAAGGGGGCTGTGTTTCAGGTTATCTATAGAGCGTCTCCGCTCTGCCCTGAGCCGGATTAAGGTGCTCTCCTTGTCCCCATCCCCCACGGCCCGGGGAAAATAGTTCTCTAAGGTCCTGTTTTTAACTCCTCCCTGCTTCATGGGGGTACCCTCCCTTGCCGGAGACGGCATGTCAGCAGAAATTTGATGGTAGTATATGGGGAGCTATATCAACTATTTGGACCGGGACTCAGGGATCCAAAGCAAGAGGGTAGGCCCAGCCCAGCCTAATCCGGCCTATGACGGCCTTACACGGTCCCGCCCTTGTCCCGGGCTTCTCCCGGCGCGCTCCCGCGAAGCGGTAGCACTGGGCACCTTTAAACACAGAAACAGAGGGCTCATAGGCTATAGGGCGGGGGGGGCGTGGCCAGCGGGGAGAGCAGCCCAGGTGTTGCAGATTGGGCGCGCAGGGACTCCTGGACACTGGAGTCCCTGCCTGTATACTCGCAGCCCCGCCGACACACTTGCCTGCCCCGCACTCTCCTTAGTGGTGTTCCAAGTGATCAGCAGTCCTCAATTGCCACTGTCCTCGAGCGCTGCGGGACCCGCAAAGCGGGTCCGGCGAGGCGCTGGGCGAGTCCTCAGAAAACAGCACGCAGAAATCCAGTAAGGAGCCAAAGGTCAGTTACACGATCACAAGGAGGGTCTCAGTAGGCTGTGGGCAGGGTCCGCTTTAACTCCGTGGGCGGGGGGCGTGGCCAGCGGGGAGAGCAGCCCAGGTGTTGCAGATTGGGCACGCAGGGACTCCTGGACACTGGAGTCCCTGCCTGTATACTCGCAGCCCCGCCGACACACTTGCCTGCCCCGCACTCTCCTCAGTGGTGTTCCAAGTGATCAGCAGTCCTCAATTGCCACTGTCCTCGAGCGCTGCGGGACCCGCAAAGCGGGTCCGGCGAGGCGCTGGGCGAGTCCTCAGAAAACAGCACGCAGAAATCCAGTAAGGAGCCAAAGGTCAGTTACACGATCACAAGGAGGGTCCCAGTAGGCTGTGGGCAGGGTCCGCTTTAACTCCGTGGAGGGGGACGTGGCCAGCGGGGAGAGCAGTCCAGGTGTTGCAGATTGGGCGCGCAGGGACTCCTGGACACTGGAGTCCCTGCCTGTATACTCGCAGCCCCGCCGACACACTTGCCTGCCCCGCACTCCCCTCAGTGGTGTTCCAAGCGAGTAGCAGTCCTCAATTGCCACTGTCCTCGAGCGCTGCGGGACCCGCGAAGCAGGTCCGGCGAGGCGCTGGGCGAGTCCTCAGAAAACAGCACGCAGAAATCCAGTAAGGAGCCAAAGGTCAGTTACACGATCACAAGGAGGGTCCCAGTAGGCTGTGGGCAGGGTCCGCTTTAACTCCGTGGGAGGGGGGCGTGGCCAGCGGGGAGAGCAGCCCAGGTGTTGCAGATTGGGCGCGCAGGGACTTCTGGACACTGGAGTCCCTGCCTGTATACTCGCAGCCCCGCCGACACACTTGCCTGCCCCGCACTCCCCTCAGTGGTGTTCCAAGCGATCAGCAGTCCTCAATTGCCACTGTCCTCGAGCGCTGCGGGACCCGCGAAGCGGGTCCTGCGAGGCGCTGGGCGAGTCCTCAGAAAACAGCACGCAGAAATCCAGTAAGGAGCCAAAGGTCAGTTACACGATCACAAGGAGGGTACGCAGTCTTTTCTCCTTTCTTCCTGACGATCTTACAGGGAGGACGGCGTCTAGCGTGTTCGACATCCAACTACAGAAATCTGCTTCTGCCAGGTCAGGGTCCTGCGGGAGTAGTGGACGTGAGGTCTCCAGGCTTCGTGCGAGATTTTCCACTGATAGCCGGGCCCAGGGTCTCTCTTGTACATCAACACTGGTGGAGGGGGTGCTTTCCGACTTAGTTTGCCAGGCAAAAGGGATCATAAAATGATCCGTCCATGGCAATGGGATGGGGGGGGCTGATTTCATGGTGGAAATGTTTGAAAAAATAGGACCCAGCAAGTGACCCTTATTATGGGTAGCCTCCAAATTTATGAGGTCGGCCCCACAGATTTTAAAATCACGTTTAAGTGCTGTCGCCGACCGTTCTTCCTGGTCGTCGAAATGGAGATTAAGGTCTCCCAAGGTTAACTCCATCCACTGACCCATCTTTCTCAGAGGCTACCAAGAGGTCCAGAAGAGGTTCGGTCTCCTCCATTCCATCATCGGTTGCCAAGAGCATGCCCACTTCGGACCTCTCCAAGTGGGGCTTAAGGCGGTTAACATGTCGGACCCTCAGAGGGTTCCTGGGAGTTTGCAAGTTCACCAGGTAGGTGACAGGACTCTTGCGCTCCACAACCTCAAATGGACCTGTCCACTTATCCTGAAGTGCACAAGGCTCCACTGGGGCCAAGACCCACACATTTTGTCCAGGTTGAAGCTCTACCACAGTGGCATTCTGGCCGTACCACCGCTTCATCTCTTCCTGGCTGGCTTACACATTTGCCTCAGCAGGTTGTCTGAATCGCCTGGTCTGGTTTCGGAAGGCCAGCATGTAACTGTATACATTCTGGGGGGGTTTCCGGGAAGATTGCTCCCAGCCTTCCTTTACCAGGCTCAGAGGTCCTCGGACCGGGTGACCGTACAAAAAATCGAAGGGACTGAACCCGAGCGACTTCTGTGGCACCTCTCGGTACGCAAAGAGTAGGCATGGTAAGAGGACGTCCCACTTACGCCTCATTGGTCCTTCAAGGCCCATGATCATGTCTTTCAGGGTTCAGTTGAATGTCTCAACCAACCCGTTTCCTTGGGGGTGGTAAGGGGTGGTGAACTTGCAGGTTACACCACACTCTTGCCAAAAGGACTTCATATATCTCGATATGAAATTGGTGCCCCGGTCAGACACCACCTCTAGAGGAAATCCCACTCGTGATAAAATTCCCATCAGCGCTCGTCCCACCACGGGGGCCGTCACTGTCCTCAGAGGGATGGCTTACGGGTACCGGGTGGCATAGTCCACCAAGACCAGGATGAACCTGTTGCCCATGGCTGTCTTGGGGTCCAGAGGCCCCACAATGTCAATTCCCACTCGCTGGAATGGGGTACTGACGACGGGGAATGGTTGGAGGGGAGCCTTCGTTCTTCCCTCCACACTTACCTCTTGCCTGGCAAGTTTGGCAAGTCCTACAGTGCGCATCTGAACTTCTGTGCATTTGGGGCCAATAGAAGTGGGTAACAAGCCTGTCATAGGTCTTGTCCATCTCCAAATGTCCTGCTAATGGTACATCGTGAGCCAGCCCCAGTAGGAAGGCTCTGAACTTCTGGGGTACCACCAGCACACAGGCTGACCCAGGTTCAGCAGCCTTAGGCTCTGAATACAGGAGATCATTCTCCCAGTAGATCAAGTGTTTTCCGGACTGAACACCATTGGCCTGGTCTGCAGCTTGCTGCCGCATACCTGCGAGAGAAGGGCACTCTCTCTGCTCCTTGCAGAATTCCTCCCTGGAGGGACCTCCTTCTTGCTGCCAATGGGTCAGCTCAGGCAGGTCTCCCAGTTCGGCAATCTGTTCCCCGGTAGGCTCCAGGGCATCCCCCTCGAGGTCTGCTTCCTCCTGGGCCGTGGGAACAGTGGGGGACGGCTGTCCGCGGCCCCTGCACCTTCTCTCTAAGGCCAGTTCCTGGGCCTCTCCTTCATGCTCCGGGACTTCTTCAACACCCCTACTGGCTGCCATGGACCTGGTAGTCACGCATGCCCAGTCGGGTTGACCCACCATCCGCAGATGAGTCGTTTTCTCAACCTTTCTCTAAGGGGAGTTCTCCAAATCATTCCCTAGCAGACAATCTACAGGCATGAAAAATGAAAAATGAATGAAACTTATATAGCGCACGACTTACCCTGGGGCATCTCAGTGCTTGCTTAGGGAACCCGTCCTGGTATTCCCCTGTGAGATAACCCTGGCAGGGTATCCACAAGGTGAAAGCCAGGCATCCCACCGCGAGGGGCCGTTGTGGAGATTAAGCAAGCTATTGCCCAGAGTCGCAGAGTGTGAACCCGTGAGTCGAAGAGGCACCGGAGCGAGAATTAACGAGTCAGTGGAATTTTTGAGCCCAAGACCCGCCGAGGCGGGGAATTGAACCCTGGTCCAGGGCCGAACTCAGGCTCCAGGTCTGCCGCCTCTAACCCCTGAGCCACACTTCTCCAGGCATGGAGGTCCTCACAACGACTTACTGAGTACCAGAGACCCCCCCCCTCAAAGGGAACCTGAGCCATCGGACACTGGCTCTCAGAATTGTCAGCATTGACAACCCTACAGTAGACGTGTGGTACCACCTGCTCCTGAGACACCAAGTGCTGCCGGACGGCAGTCACACTGGCTCCTGTGTCTCAAAGAGCCTCCACCTTCTTACCGTTGACGGTCACTTCCTGCCCATATTTTTTAGTGTTACTGGAGAGGTCGTTTTCGGGGACCATCTCACTGTCTCCTAGCGAGACTAGGGTCATCTGTACGGGATCCCCACCCTCTGGGATTGTCACTTCTCCCCCAAAATTAACGCTAGCTATTTGCCGGGGGGGAGCACCAGTGGGTGTGGGTTTTCCATATAAGCGACACTTAGGATCAGTGGCAAGGTGACCCTGGTCGCCGCACCTATAACAGGTGATGGACCCTCTTTGAACAGGTTTACCTTTCGGGCCCCGTTTTGCATCGGGGTGGAGGGGGCTGAGAACCTTTCCCTTGGTTCCCTTGGGAATTACTTTTGGGGCCTTTTTGGAACCCTTTCTGTTTTCCTCTGTCCCCCCCACTCTTCTGCTGGGGACCCTGCCCACCTTTGGCTGAGTATCCCACCGGACCCTTGTGGACCCTGGTGATGAGCCAGTGGTCCACTTCCTCAGCAAGCTTCCTCGGGTTGGACAGCTTGCTATCGATCAGGTGCTGGCGCAGCTCAGGAAAACAATTAGCGGACAAATGCTCCCATGCTACTAAATCAAGCAGCCCTTGAAAATCATCCACTTTGCTACCCTTCACCCAACCATCCAGCGCTCTGCAGAAAAAGGTCAAATACTCCACATACGTACTCCCAGGAATCTTAGTACAACCCCTAAACATCTGTCGGTACATCTCCGGGGTTAACCCAAACCTGGTCATTAAGGCATCTTTCTTGTGGGGGTAGGAATTATATACTTCGGCAGGGAGATCTAGCAGGGTGTCCCGCCCCTCGGTCAGGAACCGTCCCCACAACCCTGCTCCCCAATCCTTCTCAGGGATCCGGTGGGAGGACATGGCTACCTCGTAGGCCCGAAACTACTGCCCTATGTCATCCCCCTTACAGTACTCCTTCACCACATCTTTCGGTATGTAGACCCTTGACTCTACCTGCACTGGAGTTGTGCTGCCACCAGGAGCTGTGTCCAAACTTTTTGCTTTCAGCTCCAATTCTTTGAGACGTATCTCATGCTCTAGCTGGAGTCTCTTCGCCTCCATCTGTCCGGTTAATCTTGCCATCTCTACTTCATGCGCTCTGGTCGTGGCACTGTCCGCCAGATCCTCTGGTGACAGGCCTCCGTGCACCTCAACAAGGCTATCTGGTGGATCCACCACCAGCTGATTCTCTGGATCTCTTGATTCTTACCAGGCGCTCAGTGCCTTGATGATTTGGGCCTTGTTTTTGCACCCAGTTTGGGCGACTCTGAACTTCTGGCAGAAACTTTTCAGCTGCTCCACTTTGTAATTTTCAAACCCTTCCCAGTCGACGTCATCTAGTCCAGAGATGTCAGAGAGTGCTCTCATGGGGAGTGAACCAGGCATGGTTTGACGATACGAGATCTCTCGGCAAGATAATACATCTGTGGCTTTGTTATAGATCTGCTCTCACTACGTGGTGATCAGTAATTTACTGTACATAAATGATAAATGCAAATTTGGAATCCTCACCGCTGCCTCCAATGTTAGACTCAGGGGTCTCTGGTTGGCACAGGTGTGAGAAGTTGGCCTGGTATATAATGCTCACTAATTCTTAGTGATCACTTTGTACCATGCCAAGCAACCCTTATGATGATTGGTTGTAATTCAACCTTGTAGACCAGTTATCCTAGTGGTAACGTGGACAAAGCAGTCTTAGGCTAAACTCTGAAAGGCATGTGAAGCCAGCTGTATTACCATGCATAACCCCCTTGAATACCAAATGAAAGGACACCACACAGATATATATTGAAAATATATATTGATTTATTAACTATAAAATCCCCTGGACTCTTTATGAGCACAGAAGCACAAGCGTTAAATCACAAGACAGTTTAAAATACACAAAAGTTGCACAATATGGATGAGCCCTAGGGGCCACCTAAACCATATACTAAGAAAGTGGTATAAGGGATACCAATAGGAAAGGGAACAGGCCTAGGGCCTTGGGAATCGCTGGAGCTATTCGGGACTAGCAGTGACTAAGTCGGGAAAGGCCCGCGGGACTCGGGTGCAGTGTTCAAAGTGCACGCACTTTCCAATGCAAAGTCTATGGTGCGTAAAAAGTACAAAGTTAGAAAGTTAGGAACCTTCCGAGTGACCTACGGAGCTGAAACTTAAGACACAGGCCCTTGAGATGTGTACCAGTGCAGGAGCACCGGCGGAGCTGAGTTACCTCACCCACAGGAAGCGGGTGCACAGGGTCGAAGTAGTGTCGGGGTTCGTCACGCTGGTCGATGGTGCTTGGAGCTGAAGATGCTGCAGGCGGCTCGATGTGAAGAGTTCCGGTGGATCCAAGGGTGGATCTGAAGATGTGAAGACCTGAAAGCAGAGGGGACAGTGTTCAAAGTCACTAGCCAGTGACTACCGTGGAACCAGATTGGAACCAGGCGATGTTGGGTGCAAACAGGCGTTGTCAGGTAGCTTCTTTCTGCAGCCACGTGGACACCCGGGGTCGAGGACATCCAGGAGTCAGTCACCAGCTGTCCCACGCAGGCTTCTCACTGTTGGCGGTGTCGGCGACCTGATCGGAGCGAACAGGCCTTGGCAAATGCAAGCCACGCAGAAGTTGAAAGATGCTTATCACTCGGACCAGCAAGGTCAGAGCGGGTGCTCCTTTTTACAGGAGCTTGGGCAGGTCTGGAGCAACCAGACCTGCTGTGTAAATTGTCGGTTTCGTCGCCAAGATGGCCGCTGACCACGTGGCTAGTGGCCGGGATGGCGCGTCGAGTGGCACAATGCAAAAGGGCCCCACGCAGATCGTGGAGAAGCTGGAGGGATGATCTTCGGTGCAAGGGCTGCTCGGTAGTGGGGGTTCTCAGTCCCCAAAGCACAACGTCGAGGATGCCTCAGAAGCTGCGCAGTCAGCTTTTTGAGTGTCTTCCAAGAGGTCCGGTCCCACGTCACTCGGTGCCTCCACGGGTCCCTTCTTTGCAGGGACTGTGGATCGGGCTCTGAGAGGTCTGGCAGTCTGGTTCTTGTCGGGCTCTGGGCTCGGGCTCCGGCGGGAGGCGGCGGCAAAGCAGACGTCGAGTTGCTGGTTGGTACCTGTGTTCACAGGGTGGCCACTCCTAGGCCACAAGGGAGATTCTCTTCAGTCTTCTGTGCAGCAGAATGTCGAAGTCCAGTCGTCTTCTTAGTTTCAAGTTGATTCAGGATGATCTGCTGTGCAATGGCACTGCTCCCACTCTTATTCCCAATCTGAGGGGTGGATCACCTACTAGGTCCCTCCTCTGGGAGGAACCAGGAAGGGGGGCGGTTACACCCCCTTTCCTTTGTCCAGTTCCGCGCCAAGCCTGGGTCTGGAAAGTCCCAGGACCGGTTTGGACTGGCCCATGCACGGGGACACCTTGTGTGCCCCGGGCATGTCTGATTCTATTCAGCCCTGTCCTACCCAATACACAAAACCCTGTCTGGGGGGGTGCTCGCACCTCCCAAGGCAGGAAACCCTTTGTCCAGGCCACCATCTGCCGAGTTTAGGTCAGCAGCAGGAGGCCAGACTCGTGTCTGTGGTGGAAGCATCCATTTTGTGATGCTGACGCTCTGTTTAACTTTAACCGGGGTTAAGGCTACACACATGTCGTGTCCCTCTAGAAGAGTGGAATGCTATCCCCATCTCCAGAACTGGCGAGGGGATAGTATTCCAATTCGTATGACACCTTACTCGACATGTTTTGATAAAGCCAAACCAAAGATAGCATTTAACCGCGAGGATTATAATGCACTTAAGAGTATATGGTATGGCAATATCCCGGAACAGCTTAGGGAGTGGTTCCCGACAGCTGCAGACAGGCTCAGCTCATGCTAGAGCACCATCTCACATATTTCCAAGCACTCTGCCTCCAGGATTGATGAGGCCTTCCATAGGAGTGGCTGATAGGAACATATGTGTCCAGTTTTAGGGTTAGGCACAGGCATACTGTACCTAAGTAAGAGGTGATTACACCAACTTACCCCAGCTGAGTGATCAGCCAGTTGTGTCAAATATGGAGGCCAGGCCAGGGGTGGCATAATACATGCTGCAGCCCCTGGTAGGCCTGGGATACACCTATGCCCTGGGTACCTAGGGTACACTACTACAGGGGCTCATAAGGTGAACCAGTTCCTATTCGTAATGCACCTAAAGTGCACTGGCAGTAATTTAGAGAGAGAACAGAAGGCTGTGGGTCTGATTAGCAGGCCCACAGCCACATTAAGTCAGAAACCAGTGAAGCAAAAAGCAAAAATTTGGGGTGACCATAGGATAGCAGACCCTACTCTCCTACATAACCCCCCCCCAAACGCAGGGACATTAGACTAACCTTGACCAGTTGTGTCTTCATGTTCTAAGTGGAAGTACCTGGAGAGACCATCTGCGTTGCCATGGTCAGTCCCTGGGCGGTGCTCCACTGTAAAGTCCATCCCCTGTAGGGAAATGGACCACCTGAGTAGTTTGGGGTTTTCACCCTTCATCTGATTAAGCCATAAGAAGGGCTTATGGTCGGTCTGAATCTTGAAGTGAGTGCCAAACAAGTATGGTCTCAACTTCTTCAGGGCCCACACCACAGCAAAGGCCTCCCTCTCTATAGCTGACCAACGTTTCTCTCTGGGGGTCAGCCTTCTGCTAATAAAAGCAATGGGCTGGTCCTGGCCATCTACATTAAGCTGTGAAAGCACTGCTCCCACTCCCATCTCAGAAGCATCTGTTTGGACAATGAACTCTCTTGAGTAGTCAGGACTCTTCAGGATAGGTGCAGAGCACATGGCCTTCTTCAGGTCATCAAATGCCTTTTGACAGATTTCTGTCCACTGAACCTTTTTGGGCATCTTCTTAGATGTCAGATCATTAAGAGGAGTCACAATGGACCCATAGTTCTTAACAAACTTCCTGTAGTACCCAGTCAGGCCCAAGAAAGCTCTGACCTGAGGCTGGGTAGTTGGAGGGGACCAGTCCTTGATGGTCTGGATCTTACTCTCCAGTGGTTGAACTTGGCCTCCACCTACAAGGTGGCCCAGGTATACAACCTTACTCTGCCCTATCTGGCACTTTGTTGCCTTGATAGTGAGGCCTGCCTTCTGCAGAGCCTCAAGCACTTCCTTCAGGTGGGCCAGGTGATCCTCCCAGGTGGAGCTAAAGACAGCAATATCATCCAGATAAGCTGCGCAAAAGTCATCCAACCCAGTGAGGACTTGATTCACCAACCTTTGGAAGGTGGCAGGTGCATTTTTCAAACCAAAGGGCATTACCACACACTGATAATGCCCACTAGGGGTAGAAAATGCTGTCTTGGCTTTAGACTCCTCAGATAACCTGATTTGCCAGTAGCCAGCTGTCAAGTCAAATGTGCTCAAATACTTGGCAGAAGCCAACTTGTCAATAAGCTCATCTGCCCTTGGAATAGGGTGTGCATCTGTCCTGGTGACAGCATTGAGTCCTCTGTAATCCACACAGAACCTCATCTCTCTCTTGCCATCTTTGGTGTGAGGTTTGGGGACCAGAACCACTGGGCTAGCCCAGGGGCTCTCTGAAGGCTCAATGACACCTACTTCCAGCATATTTTGCACCTCAGTCTTTATACAGTCCCTGACGTGGTCAGGTTGCCTGTAAATCTTGCCCTTTACAGGAAGACTGTCACCAGTGTCCACCACATGTGTACACCAGTTAGTCTGACTGGGTGTCAATGAGAACATATGCCTGTATGCCTGTAGAACTTGTCTGCAGTCATGTTGCTGATGTTCAGTGAGGCTGCCACCTAAGGCCACACCATCAACTGAGCCATCCTCAGGGTTCTGAATGAGCAGGTCTGGGAGAGGGTCACTCTCTTCCTCCTGTCCCTCATCTGTAGCCATGAGCAAGCCCAAGTCTGCCCTGCTGACATATGCCTTCAATCGGTTTACATGGAGCACCCTATGGGGGCTCCTGGGAGTTCCTAGGTCCACCAAGTAGGTAACCTCTCCCTTCTTCTCCAGAATTGTATGGGGTCCAGACCATTTGTCTTGGAGTGCTGCTGGGGCCACTGGCTCCAACACCCATACCTTCTGTCCAGGCTGAAATTCAACAAGGACAGCCTTTTGGTCATGCCAAGCTTTCTGTAATTCTTGGCTAGCCTCAAGGTTTTTGGATGCCTTTTCCATGTACTCTGCTATCCTGGAGCGGAGACCAAGTACATAGTCCACTATGTCTTGCTTAGGCTTTTTGAGAGGTAACTCCCATCCTTCCTTCACCAGACACAGGGGTCCTCTTACAGGGTGCCCAAACAACAATTCAAAGGGGCTGAAGCCAACCCCCTTTTGAGGGACCTCTCTGTAAGCAAACAAAAGGCAGGGCAGTAGGATGTCCCATCTTCGCCTGAGCTTTTCAGGTAATCCTTTAATCATGCCCTTTAGGGTCTTGTTAAATCTCTCAACAAGCCCATTGCATTGTGGGTGATAAGGAGTGGTGAACTTGTAGTTGACACCACATTCCTTCCACATAGCTGTCAAATATCCTGACATGAAGTTGGCATCTCTATCAGATATTACCTCCTTAGGAAACCCCACTCTGGAGAAAACTCCAAGTAAGGCCCTGGCCACAACAGGAGCTGTTGTGGTCCTAAGTGGAATTGCCTCTGGGTACCTGGTGGCATGATCCACTACCACCAGTATGAATCTGTGCCCAGATGCTGTAGGGGGATCCATTGGACCAACAATATCAATCCCCACTCTTTCAAAGGGAACCCCCACCACAGGTAGTGGTATCAGGGGGGGCCTTTGTTGTTCAACCTGCTTTACCACTGGCTTGGCAGGTTTCACAGGAGCGACAAAACTCCTTGGTGTCTTCAGACATGTGAGGCCAGTGAAAATGAGGGACAAGCCTGTCCCAGGTTTTATTCTGGCCTAAGTGTCCTGCTAAAGGAATATCATGGGCCAAGGTGAGAAGGAAACCCTTAAATTGCAGAGGTATAACCAACCTCCTGGTTGTACCAGGCTTGGGGTCTCTACCCTCTGTGTAAAGGAGTCCTTCATCCCAATAAACTTTATGGGCACCTTGAGCATTCCCAGCAGCCTCAGCAGCAGCCTGCTGTCTGAGGGGTTCAAGAGAAGGACAGGTTAACTGAGCCTGCCCCAAGTCTGCCCTAGAAGGTCCCCCTGTCCCCAGAAACTCAACCTGATCAGGTTCAAGTTCTTCAGAGACAGTTCCTTCAGGGGTCTCAAGATCAATTTCCTGTGAAGCCTGATCCTCACTTGTAGGCAGTTGGGAAGGCGCAGCCTTAACCCTTCTGTTCTTCTTCTTGGAAGGTGCTTGGTCCATTGTTCCAGGATCCAAGACCTGAGGTTCAGAGAGGCACTTTTTGGCCTGTGACCTGGTCACAGCAAGGACATGTGATGATATCCCTAACATCTCTGCATGAGTCCTGTACTCAACTTCTGACCATAGAGAGTTCTCCAGGTCATTGCCCAACAAACATTCTACTGGGAGATCAGCACTAACCACAACTCTTTTTAGGCCAGTTACCCCTCCCCAGGAAAAGTTAACAAGTGCCACACTATGTGTAGTAGTGACATTGCTGGCATTGGTCACCAGGTAATTATCACCTGGCATGTATTGTCCAGGGTCCACAAAGTTAGGTGTCACCATAGTGACACTGGCACATGTGTCCCTGTAAGCTTGAGCCACTTTATTGTTGATCAAAGGCGTCTGTCTGTATTTGCCCAGATTACTGGGACTTATGTCAGGGGTCAAATCTATGTCCCCTTCACAAATCAGAACAGCCTGTGTAAGGGTTCTGACTAGGTCAGAATCTCCTTCAGTTCCCAAAGTGATACCCACTACTCCCTTGGTTTGAGGACCAGCACTGCTAGCTGTACTAGTGGGTGCAGTTGCCTTAGGGGCTGCAGTGCTGGGGGCTCCACCCTTTTTACACTCACTTGTCCAGTGAGAGGTGTTCTTACAAGTTTTACACCAGGGTTTCTTCTGACCTTCTTTCTTCTTCTTCTTGGAAGTTTGGGACCCACCCTCTGTCTCAGTTTGGGGCCCTATTGAAGACTTCTGGTCTTTAGATTTCTGCTCCCCACCCTTCTGGTCTGTTTTCTTCTGGTCACCACCCTGGTTCTGGTTCTTTTGCTTAACTCTGGTTCTTACCCATTTATCTGCCCTCTTTCCCAATTCTTGGGGAGAGGTCAAATCTGAGTCAACCAAATGTTGATGCAACTGCTGGTTCTGACAATTATTTAAAATGTGTTCTCTCATCAGCAAATTATACAATCCTTCATAGTCTGTAACCTTGCTTCCCAGCAACCATCCCTCCAGAGCCTTAGTGGCACACTCAACAAATTCAGACCAGTCCTGAGTCTGTGTCTTCTGGGTATCTCTGAACATTAACCTGTACTGTTCAGTGATTAAGCCTAACCCATCAATCAGAGCACTCTTCAGGACCAGGTAGTTTCTAGAATCCCCATCACTAACTGTGAGGAGTCTGTCTCGGCCTCTACCTTCAAAGGAGAGCCACAAGATTGCTGCCCACTGCTCCTGAGGGATCTGCTGTACTCTGCAGGCTCTCTCCATTGCAGTAATCCATTTATGGATATCATCCCCAGCTTTGTAGGGGGGCACAATCTTACTCAGGTTTCTGTTATCAAAAGACCTGTCTTTATCCTTGTGGATATTGCTGCCACCAGTGGGTTCTTTTACCCCACTCTCTCTAGGCTGTCTTGCTCTAGCAAGTTTCTCTTGGGCCAGGGCAACCTCTAGTTCTTACCTCTGAATCCTAAGCTCAGCCTCTCTCATCTTGGCCTCATGTTCCCTTCTCTGAGGGCTAGTCATCTCCTTCCTGGAGTGACCATGAGAGCCTCTAGAGACATGGGAGGTATTGGATTCACCTGAGTGATTCCTCCTCCTCCTCCCATGCCCCTGGTTAAGTCCATTTGGGTGGCTGGGCAAGGTCAGCCTTGCCTCAGTCCCAAACACACTTAAGTTAGCCTGGTTCAGCCTACTGACCAGCACCTGACTATTTCTGTCATCATCTGACTCACTGCTTTCCACCTCCTCCTCTTCTTCCTCTTCCTCTTCCTCCTCATCTACTTGAGAAGCTCCAGTGGTGGAGGCTTCCTCATCTACCAGGATGATAGGACCAGGGGTGTCTACAGTGTCATCCTCTGAAGGATGGCCTCCTTCAGCATTCCCTGTGGGGTTTGCCTTAGAGGGCTTTAGAGTCTCAGACTGGTCTAAGAGCTCTCTTAGGTGGTCTGTAGTAGGGGAAGGCCCTGTCTTCAGACCCCTTAAGACACAAAGCTGTCTTAATTCCTTAAAGGAAAAAATAGCAAATTTGGATGGTGCCCTTGGAGGGTCACTCTCAACAGGGA
Organism: Lissotriton vulgaris; assembly: GCF_964263255.1. NCBI lineage: Eukaryota > Metazoa > Chordata > Amphibia > Caudata > Salamandridae > Lissotriton > Lissotriton vulgaris. The sequence continues at coordinate 11,498,686 of NC_141697.1, forward strand.
TGTTCCCAGTGGAACCCTCTGCTCCAGACATTGCTCTAGTGTGGGTGGATATGTTGCAATCTACCTACACTGGTGTTTACCTACTAAACCTATCTAGTAGTTGTAGCTAGGGTGTGCTACTCCCTTTGCTCTACAACAACTAAGTTCAGTAGAACTTAAGTATACTAGTCTTGTTTTATATGTACCTAACAGGTACCTGTATGATCTTTCAAATGATAATCTCAAAGATTGTAATGGTAAAACAACAGCAAGCTCAGATCCCAATCCGCTGCTCACCAATGTGAGAAGTTGGCCTGGTATATAATGCTCACTAATTCTTAGTGATCACTTTGTACCATGCCAAGCAACCCTTATGATGATGGTTGTAATTCAACCTTGTAGACCAGTTATCCTAGTGGTAACGTGGACAAAGCAGTCTTAGGCTAAACTCTGAAAGGCATGTGAAGCCAGCTGTATTACCATACACAACCCCCTTGAATACCAAATGAAAGGACACCACACAGATATATATTGAAAATATATATTGATTTATTAACTATAAAATCCCCTGGACTCTTTATGAGCACAGAAGCACAAGCGTTAAATCACAAGACAGTTTAAAATACACAAAAGTTGCACAATATGGATGAGCCCTAGGGGCCACCTCAACCATATACTAAGAAAGTGGTATAAGAGATACCAATAGGAAAGGGAACAGGCCTAGGGCCTTGGGAATCGCTGGAGCTATTCGGGACTAGCAGTGACTAAGTCGGGAAAGGCCCACGGGACTCTTGTGCAGTGTTCAAAGTGCACGCACTTTCCAATGCAAAGTCTATGGTGCGTAAAAAGTACAAAGTTAGAAAGTTAGGAACCTTCTGAGTGACCTACGGAGCTGAAACTTAAGACACAGGCCCTTGAGATGTGTACCAGTGCAGGAGCACCGGCGGAGCTGAGTTACCTCACCCACAGGAAGCGGGTGCACAGGGTCGAAGTAGTGTCGGGGTTCGTCACGCTGGTCGATGGTGCTTGGAGCTGAAGATGCTGCAGGCGGCTCGATGTGAAGAGTTCCGGTGGATCCAAGGGTGGATCTGAAGATGTGAAGACCTGAAAGCAGAGGGGACAGTCTTCAAAGTCACTAGCCAGTGACTACCGTGGAACCAGATTGGAACCAGGCGATGTCGGGTGCAAACAGGCGTTGTCTAGTAGCTTCTTTCTGCAGCCACGTGGATACCCGGGGTCGAGGACATCCAGGATTCGGTCACGAGCTGTCCCACGCAGGCTTCTCGCTGTTGGCGGTGTCGGCGACCTGATCGGAGTGAACAGGCCTTGGCAAATGCAAGCCACGCAGAAGTTGAAAGATGCTTATCACTCGGACCAGCAAGGTCAGAGCGGGTGCTCCTTGTTACAGGAGCTTGGGTAGGTCTGGAGCAACCAGACCTGCTGTGTAAATCGTCGGTTTCGTTGCCAAGATGGCCGCTGACCACGTGGCTAGTGGCCGGGATGGCGCGTCGAGTGGCACAATGCAAAAGGGCCCCACGCAGATCGTGGAGATGCTGGAGGGCTGATCTTCGGTGCAAGGGCTGCTCGGTGGTGGGGGTTCTCAATCCCCAAAGCACAACGTCGAGGATGCCTCAGAAGCTGCGCAGTCAGCTTTTCGAGTGTCTTCCAAGAGGTCCGGTCCACCGTCACTCGGTGCCTCCACGGGTCCCTTCTTTGCAGGGACTGTGGATCGGGCTCTGAGAGGTCTGGGAGTCTGGTTCTTGTCGGGCTCTGGGCTCTGGCTCCGGTGGGAGGCGGCGGCAAAGCAGACGTCGAGTTGCTGGTTGGTACCTGTGTTCACAGGGTGGCCACTCCTAGGCCACAAGGGAGATTCTCTTCAGTCTTCTGTGCAGCAGAATGTCGAAGTCCAGTCGTCTTCTTAGTTTCAAGTTGATTCAGGATGATCTGCTGTGCAATGGCACTGCTCCCACTCTTATTCCCAATCTGAGGGGTGGATCACCTACTAGGTCCCTCCTCTGGGAGGAACCAGGAAGGGGGGCGGTTACACCCCCTTTCTTTTGTCCAGTTCCGCGCCAAGCCTGGGTCTGGAAAGTCCCAGGACCGGTTTGGACTGGCCCATGCACGGGGACACCTTGTGTGCCCCGGGCATGTCTGATTCTATTCAGCCCTGTCCTACCCAATACACAAAACCCTGTCTGGGGTGGTGCTCGCACCTCCCAAGGCAGGAAACCCTTTGTCCAGGCCACCATCTGCCGAGTTTCGGTCAGCCACAGGAGGCCAGACTCGTGTCTGTGGTGGCAGCATCCATTTTGTGATGCTGACGCTCTGTTTAACTTTAACCGGGGTTAAGGCTACACACATGTCGTGTCCCTCTAGAAGGGTGGAATGCTATCCCCGTCGCCAGAACTGGCGAGGGGATAGTATTCCAATTCGTATGACACCTTACTCGACATGTTTTGATAAAGCCAAACCAAAGATAGCATTTAACCGCGAGGATTATAATGCACTTAAGAGTATATGGTATGGCAATATCCCGGAACAGCTTAGGGAGTGGTTCCCGACAGCTGCAGACAGGCTCAGCTCATGCTAGAGCACCATCTCACATATTTCCAAGCACTCTGCCTCCAGGATTGATGAGGCCTTCCATAGGAGTGGCTGATAGGAACATATGTGTCCAGTTTTAGGGTTAGGCACAGGCATACTGTACCTAAGTAAGAGGTGATTACACCAACTTACCCCAGCTGAGTGATCAGCCAGTTGTGTCAAATATGGAGGCCAGGCCAGGGGTGGCATAATACATGCTGCAGCCCCTGGTAGGCCTGGGATACACCTATGCCCTGGGTACCTAGGGTACACTACTACAGGGGCTCATAAGGTGAACCAGTTCCAATTCGTAATGCACCTAAAGTGCATTGGCAGTAATTTAGAGAGAGAACAGCAGGCTGTGGGTCTGATTAGCAGGCCCACAGCCACATTAAGTCAGAAACCAGTGAAGCAAAAAGCAAAAATTTGGGGTGACCATAGGATAGCAGACCCTACTCTCCTACATAACCCCCCCCCCAAACGCAGGGACATTAGACTAACCTTTACCAGTTGTGTCTTCATGTTCTAAGTGGAAGTACCTGGAGAGACCATCTGCGTTGCCATGGTCAGTCCCTGGGCGGTGTTCCACTGTAAAGTCCATCCCCTGTAGGGAAATGGACCACCTGAGTAGTTTGGGGTGTTCACCCTTCATCTGATTAAGCCATAAGAGGGGCTTATGGTCGGTCTGAATCTTGAAGTGAGTGCCAAACAAGTATGGTCTCAACTTCTTCAGGGCCCACACCACAGCAAAGGCCTCCCTCTCTATAGCTGACCAACGTTTCTCTCTGGGGGTCAGCCTTCTGCTAATAAAAGCAATGGGCTGGTCCTGGCCATCTACATTAAGCTGTGAAAGCACTGCTCCCACTCCCATCTCAGAAGTATCTGTTTGGACAATGAACTCTCTTGAGTAGTCAGGACTCTTCAGGATAGGTGCAGAGCACATGGCCTTCTTCAGGTCATCAAATGCTTTTTGACAGATTTATGTCCACTGAACCTTTTTGGGCATCTTCTTAGATGTCAGATCATTAAGAGGAGTCACAATGGACCCATAGTTCTTAACAAACTTCCTGTAGTACCCAGTCAGGCCCAAGAAAGCTCTGACCTGAGTCTGGGTAGTTTGAGGGGACCAGTCCTTGATGGTCTGGATCTTACTCTCCAGTGGTTGAACTTGGCCTCCACCTACAAGGTGGCCCAGGTATACAACCTTACTCTGCCCTATCTGGCACTTTGTTGCCTTGATAGTGAGGCCTGCCTTCTGCAGAGCCTCAAGCACTTCCTTCAGGTGGGCCAGGTGATCCTCCCAGGTGGAGCTAAAGACAGCAATATCATCCAGATAAGCTGCGCAAAAGTCATCCAACCCAGTGAGGACTTGATTCACCAACCTTTGGAAGGTGGCAGGTGCATTTTTCAAACCAAAGGGCGTTACCACAAACTGATAATGCCCACTAGGGGTAGAAAATGCTGTCTTGGCTTTAGACTCCTCAGATAACCTGATTTGCCAGTAGCCAGCTGTCAAGTCAAATGTGCTCAAATACTTGGCAGAAGCCAACTTGTCAATAAGCTCATCTGCCCTTGGAATAGGGTGTGCATCCGTCCTGGTGACAGCATTGAGTCCTCTGTAATCCACACAGAACCTCATCTCTCTCTTGCCATCTTTGGTGTGAGGTTTGGGGACCAGAACCACTGGGCTAGCCCAGGGGCTCTCTGAAGGCTCAATGACACCTAATTCCAGCATATTTTGCACCTCAGTCTTTATACAGTCCCTGACGTGGTCAGGTTGCCTGTAAATCTTGCTCTTTACAGGAAGACTGTCACCAGTGTCCACCACATGTGTACACCAGTTAGTCTGACTGGGTGTCAATGAGAACATATGCCTGTATGCCTGTAGAACTTGTCTGCAGTCATGTTGCTGATGTTCAGTGAGGCTGCCACCTAAGGCCACACCATCAACTGAGCCATCCTCAGGGTTCTGAGTGAGCAGGTCTGGGAGAGGGTCACTCTCTTCCTCCTGTCCCTCATCTGTAGCCATGAGCAAGCCCAAGTCTGCCCTGCTGACATATGCCTTCAATCTGTTTACATGGAGCACCCTGTGGGGGCTCCTGGGAGTTCCTAGGTCCACCAAGTAGGTAACCTCTCCCTTCTTCTCCAGAATTGTATGGGGTCCAGACCATTTGTCTTGGAGTGCTGCTGGGGCCACTGGCTCCAACACCCATACCTTCTGTCCAGGCTGAAATTCAACAAGGACAGCCTTTTGGTCATGCCAAGCTTTCTGTAATTCTTGGCTAGCCTCAAGGTTTTTGGATGCCTTTTCCATGTACTCTGCTATCCTGGAGCGGAGACCAAGTACATAGTCCACTATGTCTTGCTTAGGCTTTTTGAGAGGTAACTCCCATCCTTCCTTCACCAGACACAGGGGTCCTCTTACAGGGTGCCCAAACAACAATTCAAAGGGGCTGAAGCCAACCCCCTTTTGAGGGACCTCTCTGTAAGCAAACAAAAGGCAGGGCAGTAGGATGTCCCATCTTCGCCTGAGCTTTTCAGGTAATCCTTTAATCATGCCCTTTAGGGTCTTGTTAAATCTCTCAACAAGCCCATTGCATTGTGGGTGATAAGGAGTGGTGAACTTGTAGTTGACACTAACCATGGGCGGAAAATCCGTTTCGCTCGCGGATTTTGCGGATTTTCGGTAAATTCGCAATCCGCGAGATTCGCGAATCTCCCGCAAAATCTGCAAATCCGCGAGCAGCGGATTTTGCTCGCACTGTTCGCACTGTTCGCGTGAGTTCGCGCCCCCGCGAATAAGTGCAAAATTGCAGAAATACGATCTTAGCAAAATTGAAAGTAACTACTTACCAGGTTCAAAAGTTCAGGCTCATCATTAGTAGCCATTTCCTGTAGTGCTTCCTGAGGGGCCCCTCCAGAGTTCAGTTGCCAGTTGAAACTATTATGTGACCCTGCTCTGAACCTCAGAATAGTTACACATATGCCACAAAGGTCCTGAATTACAGCTAAGGGAGACAAGCAGGAGCCAGGCTGGAAGTTCAAATCCATTAATCAGCCCCTAATGCATTATTGTCAGTTGGGGCAGGGCAGGTGTTGTAACTAATTTTGCAACAATGAAAGCACTTAGCAAGTGCAAAAGATCACTAATCAGGAAGCACTAAGGAAGCAGGTGCCAGCTAAAAAAATATTCTGTGACACATTAATCAGCCCCAAATTAATTCAGGTCACTTGAGGCAGGGAAGGTGTGCTTGCGTTGCCACAATAATGTACACTGACTGGACAACCAGAGGGTGCTGTGATGAAACAGAGGGTGGCATGGGTGGGCCAGAGGGTGGCATGAGTAGTCAGAGAGTGGCAGTGGTGACAGAGAGTGGCAGTGATGAAGAAGAGTGTCCCAAACAGGCTGGACACGTAGAAACAACAAGTTCGCGAAACTTGCGACCCAACAGGTAAGTTCGCAATTTGCGACATTGTAAAAAACCCTCGCAAACTGGCAGAAACCCGCGCAAACACAAAAAAAAAAAATCCGCAAATTCGCGAGAATTCGCGGATTTTGCAGATTGCGAGTTCGCAAATCCGCAAAATTCGCGAACGCGAGATTCGCAAAATTCGCCCATGCTTAGTTGACACCACATTCCTTCCACATAGCTGTCAAATATCCTGACATGAAGTTGGCATCTCTATCAGATATTACCTCCTTAGGAAACCCCACTCTGGAGAAAACTCCAAGTAAGGCCCTGGCCACAACAGGAGCTGTTGTGGTCCTAAGTGGAATTGCCTCTGGGTACCTGGTGGCATGATCCACTACCACCAGTATGAATCTGTGCCAAGATGCTGTAGGGGGATCCATTGGACCAACAATATCAATCCCCACTCTTTCAAAGGGAACCCCCACCACAGGTAGTGGTATCAGGGGGGCCTTTGTTGTTCCACCTGCTTTACCACTGGCTTGGCAGGTTTCACAGGAGCGGCAAAACTCCTTGGTGTCTTCAGACATGTGAGGCCAGTGAAAATGAGGGACAAGCCTGTCCCAGGTTTTATTCTGGCCTAAGTGTCCTGCTAAAGGAATATCATGGGCCAAGGTGAGAAGGAAACCCCTAAATTGCAGAGGTATAACCAACCTCCTGGTTGTACCAGGCTTGGGGTCTCTACCCTCTGTGTAAAGGAGTCCTTCATCCCAATAAACTTTATGGGCACCTTGAGCATTCCCAGCAGCCTCAGCAGCAGCCTGCTGTCTGAGGGGTTCAAGAGAAGGACAGGTTAACTGAGCCTGCCCCAAGTCTGCCCTAGAAGGTCCCCCTGTCCCCAGAAACTCAACCTGATCAGGTTCAAGTTCTTCAGAGACAGTTCCTTCAGGGGTCTCAAGATCAGTTTCCTGTGAAGCCTGATCCTCACTTGTAGGCAGTTGGGAAGGCGCAGCCTTAACCCTCCTGTTCTTCTTCTTGGAAGGTGCTTGGTCCATTGTTCCAGGATCCAAGACCTGAGGTTCAGAGAGGCACTTTTTGGCCTGTGACCTGGTCACAGCAAGGACATGTGATGATATCCCTAACATCTCTGCATGAGTCCTGTACTCAACTTCTGACCATAGAGAGTTCTCCAGGTCATTGCCCAACAAACATTCTACTGGGAGATCAGCACTAACCACAACTCTTTTCAGGCCAGTTACCCCTCCCCAGGAAAAGTTAACAAGTGCCACACTATGTGTAGTAGTGACATTGCTGGCATTGGTCACCAGGTAATTATCACCTGGCATGTATTGTCCAGGGTCCACAAAGTTAGGTGTCACCATAGTGACACTGGCACATGTGTCCCTGTAAGCTTGAGCCACTTTATTGTTGATCAAAGGCGTCTGTCTGTATTTGCCCAGATTACTGGGATTTATGTCAGGGGTCAAATCTATGTCCCCTTCACAAATCAGAACAGCCTGTGTAAGGGTTCTGACTAGGTCAGAATCTCCTTCAGTTCCCAAAGTGATACCCACTACTCCCTTGGTTTGAGGACCAGCACTGCTAGCTGTACTAGTGGGTGCAGTTGCCTTAGGGGCTGCAGTGCTGGGGGCTCCACCCTTTTTACACTCACTTGTCCAGTGAGAGGTGTTCTTACAAGTTTTACACCAGGGTTTCTTCTGACCTTCTTTCTTCTTCTTCTTGGAAGTTTGGGACCCACCCTCTGTCTCAGTTTGGGGCCCTGTTGAAGACTTCTGGTCTTTAGATTTCTGCTCCCCACCCTTCTGGTCTGTTTTCTTCTGGTCACCACCCTGGTTCTGGTTCTGGTTCTTTTGCTTAACTCTGGTTCTTACCCATTTATCTGCCCTCTTTCCCAATTCTTGGGGAGAGGTCAAATCTGAGTCAACCAAATGTTGATGCAACTGCTGGTTCTGACAATTATTTAAAATTTGTTCTCTCATCAGCAAATTATACAATCCTTCATAGTCTGTAACCTTGCTTCCCAGCAACCATCCCTCCAGAGCCTTAGTGGCACACTCAACAAATTCAGACTAGTCCTGAGTCTGTGTCTTCTGGGTATCTCTGACCATTAACCTGTACTGTTCAGTGATTAAGCCTAACCCATCAATCAGAGCACTCTTCAGGACCAGGTAGTTTCTAGAATCCCCATCACTAACTGTGAGGAGTCTGTCTCGGCCTCTACCTTCAAAGGAGAGCCACAAGATTGCTGCCCACTGCTCCTGAGGGATCTGCTGTACTCTGCAGGCTCTCTCCATTGCAGTAATCCATTTATGGATATCATCCCCAGCTTTGTAGGGGGGCACAATCTTACTCAGGTTTCTGTTATCAAAAGACCTGTCTTTATCCTTGTGGATATTGCTGCCACCAGTGGGTTCTATTACCCCACTCTCTCTAGGCTGTCTTGCTCTAGCAAGTTTCTCTTGGGCCAGGGCAACCTCTAGTTCTTACCTCTGAATCCTAAGCTCAGCCTCTCTCATCTTGGCCTCATGTTCCCTTCTCTGAGGGCTAGTCATCTCCTTCCTGGAGTGACCATGAGAGCCTCTAGAGACATGGGAGGTATTGGATTCACCTGAGTGATTCCTCCTCCTCCTCCCATGCCCCTGGTTAAGTCCATTTGGGTGGCTGGGCAAGGTCAGCCTTGCCTCAGTCCCAAACACACTTAAGTTAGCCTGGTTCAGCCTACTGACCAGCACCTGACTATTTCTGTCATCATCTGACTCACTGCTTTCCACCTCCTCCTCTTCTTCCTCTTCCTCTTCCTCCTCATCTACTTGAGGAGCTCCAGTGGTGGAGGCTTCCTCATCTACCAGGATGATAGGACCAGGGGTGTCTACAGTGTCATCCTCTGAAGGATGGCCTCCTTCAGCATTCCCTGTGGGGTTTGCCTTAGAGGGCTTTAGAGTCTCAGACTGGTCTAAGAGCTCTCTTAGGTGGTCTGTAGTAGGGGAAGGCCCTGTCTCCAGACCCCTTAATACACAAAGCTGTCTTAATTCCTTAAAGGAAAAAATAGCAAATTTGGATGGTGCCCTTGGAGGGTCACTCTCAACAGGGATGTTCCCAGTGGAACCCTCTGCTCCAGACATTGCTCTAGTGTGGGTGGATATGTTGCAATCTACCTACACTGGTGTTTACCTACTAAACCTATCTAGTAGTTGTAGCTAGGGTGTGCTACTCCCTTTGCTCTACAACAACTAAGTTCAGTAGAACTTAAGTATACTAGTCTTGTTTTATATGTACCTAACAGGTACCTGTATGATCTTTCAAATGATAATCTCAAAGATTGTAATGGTAAAACAACAGCAAGCTCAGATCCCAATCTGCTGCTCACCAATGTGAGAAGTTGGCCTGGTATATAATGTTCACTAATTCTTAGTGATCACTTTGTACCATGCCAAGCAACCCTTATGATGATGGTTGTAATTCAACCTTGTAGACCAGTTATCCTAGTGGTAACGTGGACAAAGCAGTCTTAGGCTAAACTCTGAAAGGCATGTGAAGCCAGCTGTATTACCATACACAACCCCCTTGAATACCGAATGAAAGGACACCACACAGATATATATTGAAAATCTATATTGATTTATTAACTATAAAATCCCCTGGACTCTTTATGAGCACAGAAGCACAAGCGTTAAATCACAAGACAGTTTAAAATACACAAAAGTTGCACAATATGGATGAGCCCTAGGGGCCACCTAAACCATATACTAAGAAAGTGGTATAAGAGATACCAATAGGAAAGGGAACAGGCCTAGGGCCTTGGGAATCGCTGGAGCTATTCGGGACTAGCAGTGACTAAGTCGGGAAAGGCCCGCGGGACTCGGTTGCAGTGTTCAAAGTGCCCGCACTTTCCAATGCAAAGTCTATGGTGCGTAAAAAGTACAAAGTTAGAAAGTTAGGAACCTTTCGAGTGACCTACGGAGCTGAAACTTAAGACACAGGCCCTTGAGATGTGTATCAGTGCAGGAGCACCGGCGGAGCGGAGTTACCTCACCCACAGGAAGCGGGTGCACAGGGTCGAAGTAGTGTCGGGGTTCGTCACGCTGGTCGATGGTGCTTGGAGCTGAAGATGCTGCAGGCGGCTCGATGTGAAGAGTTCCGGTGGATCCAAGGGTGGATCTGAAGATGTGAAGACCTGAAAGCAGAGGGGACAGTGTTCAAAGTCACTAGCCAGTGACTACCGTGGAACCAGATTGGAACCAGGCGATGTCGGGTGCAAACAGGCGTTGTCGGGTAGCTTCTTTCTGCAGCCACGTGGACACCCGGGGTCGAGGACGTCCAGGAGTCGGTCACGAGCTGTCCCACGCAGGCTTCTCGCTGTTGGCCGTGTCGGCGACCTGATCGGAGCAAACAGGCCCTGGCAAATGCAAGCCACGCAGAAGTTGAAAGATGCTTATCACTCAGACCAGCAAGGTCAGAGCGGGTGCTCCTTTTTACAGGAGCTTGGGTAGGTCTGGAGCAACTAGACCTGCTGTGTAAATTGTCGGTTTCGTTGCCAAGATGGCCGCTGACCACGTGGCTAGTGGCCGGGATGGCGCGTCGAGTGGCACAATGCAAAAGGGCCCCACACAGATCGTGGAGATGCTGGAGGGCTGATCTTTGGTGCAAGGGCTGCTCGGTGGTAGGGGTTCTCAGTCCCCAAAGCACAACCTCGAGGATGCCTCAGAAGCTGCGCAGTCAGCTTTTCGAGTGTCTTCCAAGAGGTCCGGTCCCACGTCACTCGGTGCCTCCACGGGTCCCTTCTTTGCAGGGACTGTGGATCGGGCTCTAAGAGGTCTGGGAGTCTGGTTCTTGTCGGGCTCTGGGCTCGGGCTCTGGTGGGAGGCGGCGGCAAAGCAGACGTCGAGTTGCCGGTTGGTACCTGTGTTCACAGGGTGGCCACTCCTAGGCCACAAGGGAGATTCTCTTCAGTCTTCTGTGCAGCAGAATGTCGAAGTCCAGTCGTCTTCTTAGTTTCAAGTAGATTCAGGATGATCTGCTGTGCAATGGCACTGCTCCCACTCTTATTCCCAATCTGAGGGGTGGATCACCTACTAGGTCCCTCCTCTGGGAGGAACCAGGAAGGGGGGCGGTTACACCCCCTTTCCTTTGTCCAGTTCCGCGCCAAGCCTGGGTCTGGAAAGTCCCAGGACCGGTTTGGACTGGCCCATGCACGGGGACACCTTGTGTGCCCCGGCATGTCTGATTCTATTCAGCCCTGTCCTACCCAATACACAAAACCCTGTCTGGGGTGGTGCTCGCACCTCCCAAGGCAGGAAACCCTTTGTCCAGGCCACCATCTGCCGAGTTTCGGTCAGCAGCAGGAGGCCAGACTCGTGTCTGTGGTGGCAGCATCCATTTTGTGATGCTGACGCTCTGTTTAACTTTAACCGGGGTTAAGGCTACACACATGTCGTGTCCCTCTAGAAGGGTGGAATGCTATCCCCGTCGCCAGAACTGGCGAGGGGATAGTATTCCAATTCGTATGACACCTTACTCGACATGTTTTGATAAAGCCAAACCAAAGATAGCATTTAACCGCGAGGATTATAATGCACTTAAGAGTATATGGTATGGCAATATCCCGGAACAGCTTAGGGAGTGGTTCCCGACAGCTGCAGACAGGCTCAGCTCATGCTAGAGCACCATCTCACATATTTCCAAGCACTCTGCCTCCAGGATTGATGAGGCCTTCCATAGGAGTGGCTGATAGGAACATATGTGTCCAGTTTTAGGGTTAGGCACAGGCATACTGTACCTAAGTAAGAGGTGATTACACCAACTTACCCCAGCTGAGTGATCAGCCAGTTGTGTCAAATATGGAGGCCAGGCCAGGGGTGGCATAATACATGCTGCAGCCCCTGGTAGGCCTGGGATACACCTATGCCCTGGGTACCTAGGGTACACTACTACAGGGGCTCATAAGGTGAACCAGTTCCAATTCGTAATGCACCTAAAGTGCATTGGCAGTAATTTAGAGAGAGAACAGCAGGCTGTGGGTCTGATTAGCAGGCCCACAGCCACATTAAGTCAGAAACCAGTGAAGCAAAAAGCAAAAATTTGGGGTGACCATAGGATAGCAGACCCTACTCTCCTACATAACCCCCCCCAAACGCAGGGACATTAGACTAACCTTGACCAGTTGTGTCTTCATGTTCTAAGTGGAAGTACCTGGAGAGACCATCTGCGTTGCCATGGTCAGTCCCTGGGCGGTGCTCCACTGTAAAGTCCATCCCCTATAGGGAAATGGACCACCTGAGTAGTTTGGGGTTTTCACCCTTCATCTGATTAAGCCATAAGAGGGGCTTATGGTCGGTCTGAATCTTGAAGTGAGTGCCAAACAAGTATGGTCTCAACTTCTTCAGGGCCCACACCACAGCAAAGGCCTCCCTCTCTATAGCTGACCAACGTTTCTCTCTGGGGGTCAGCCTTCTGCTAATAAAAGCAATGGGCTGGTCCTGGCCATCTACATTAAGCTGTGAAAGCACTGCTCCCACTCCCATCTCAGAAGCATCTGTTTGGACAATGAACTCTCTTGAGTAGTCAGGACTCTTCAGGATAGGTACAGAGCACATGGCCTTCTTCAGGTCTTCAAATGCCTTTTGACAGATTTCTGTCCACTGAACCTTTTTGGGCATCTTCTTAGATGTCAGATCATTAAGAGGAGTCACAATGGACCCATAGTTCTTAACAAACTTCCTGTAGTACCCAGTCAGGCCCAAGAAAGCTCTGACCCGAGTCTGGGTAGTTGGAGGGGACCAGTCCTTGATGGTCTGGATCTTACTCTCCAGTGGTTGAACTTGGCCTCCACCTACAAGGTGGCCCAGGTATACAACCTTACTCTGCCCTATCTGGCACTTTGTTGCCTTGATAGTGAGGCCTGCCTTCTGCAGAGCCTCAAGCACTTCCTTCAGGTGGGCCAGGTGATCCTCCCAGGTGGAGCTAAAGACAGCAATATCATCCAGATAAGCTGCGCAAAAGTCATCCAACCCAGTGAGGACTTGATTCACCAACCTTTGGAAGGTGGCAGGTGCATTTTTCAAACCAAAGGGCATTACCACAAACTGATAATGCCCACTAGGGGTAGAAAATGCTGTCTTGGCTTTAGACTCCTCAGATAACCTGATTTGCCAGTAGCCAGCTGTCAAGTCAAATGTGCTCAAATACTTGGCAGAAGCCAACTTGTCAATAAGCTCATCTGCCCTTGGAATAGGGTGTGCATCTGTCCAGGTGACAGCATTGAGTCCTCTGTAATCCACACAGAACCTCATCTCTCTCTTGCCATCTTTGGTGTGAGGTTTGGGGACCAGAACCACTGGGCTAGCCCAGGGGCTCTCTGAAGGCTCAATGACACCTAATTCCAGCATATTTTGCACCTCAGTCCTTACACAGTCCCTGACGTGGTCAGGTTGCCTGTAAATCTTGCTCTTTACAGGAAGACTGTCACCAGTGTCCACCACATGTGTACACCAGTTAGTCTGACTGGGTGTCAATGAGAACATATGCCTGTATGCCTGTAGAACTTGTCTGCAGTCATGTTGCTGATGTTCAGTGAGGCTGCCACCTAAGGCCACACCATCAACTGAGCCATCCTCAGGGTTCTAAGTGAGTAGGTCTGGGAGAGGGTCACTCTCTTCCTCCTGTCCCTCATCTGTAGCCATGAGCAAGCCCAAGTCTGCCCTGCTGACATATGCCTTCAATCTGTTTACATGGAGCACCCTGTGGGGGCTCCTGGGAGTTCCTAGGTCCACCAAGTAGGTAACCTCTCCCTTCTTCTCCAGAATTGTATGGGGTCCAGACCATTTGTCTTGGAGTGCTGCTGGGGCCACTGGCTCCAACACCCATACCTTCTGTCCAGGCTGAAATTCAACAAGGACAGCCTTTTGGTCATGCCAAGCTTTCTGTAATTCTTGGCTAGCCTCAAGGTTTTTGGATGCCTTTTCCATGTACTCTGCTATCCTGGAGCGGAGACCAAGTACATAGTCCACTATGTCTTGCTTAGGCTTTTTGAGAGGTAACTCCCATCCTTCCTTCACCAGACACAGGGGTCCTCTTACAGGGTGCCCAAACAACAATTCAAAGGGGCTGAAGCCAACCCCCTTTTGAGGGACCTCTCTGTAAGCAAACAAAAGGCAGGGCAGTAGGATGTCCCATCTTCGCCTGAGCTTTTCAGGTAATCCTTTAATCATGCCCTTTAGGGTCTTGTTAAATCTCTCAACAAGCCCATTGCATTGTGGGTGATAAGGAGTGGTGAACTTGTAGTTGACACCACATTCCTTCCACATAGCTGTCAAATATCCTGACATGAAGTTGGCATCTCTATCAGATATTACCTCCTTAGGAAACCCCACTCTGGAGAAAACTCCAAGTAAGGCCCTGGCCACAACAGGAGCTGTTGTGGTCCTAAGTGGAATTGCCTCTGGGTACCTGGTGGCATGATCCACTACCACCAGTATGAATCTGTGCCAAGATGCTGTAGGGGGATCCATTGGACCAACAATATCAATCCCCACTCTTTCAAAGGGAACCCCCACCACAGGTAGTGGTATCAGGGGGGCCTTTGTTGTTCCACCTGCTTTACCACTGGCTTGGCAGGTTTCACAGGAGCGGCAAAACTCCTTGGTGTCTTCAGACATGTGAGGCCAGTGAAAATGAGGGACAAGCCTGTCCCAGGTTTTATTCTGGCCTAAGTGTCCTGCTAAAGGAATATCATGGGCCAAGGTTAGAAGAAAACCCCTAAATTGCAGAGGTATAACCAACCTCCTGGTTGTACCAGGCTTGGGGTCTCTACCCTCTGTGTAAAGGAGTCCTTCATCCCAATAAACTTTATGGGCACCTTGAGTATTCCCAGCAGCCTCAGGAGCAGCCTGCTGTCTGAGGGATTCAAGAGAAGGACAGGTTAACTGAGCCTGCCCCAAGTCTGCCCTAGAAGGTCCCCCTGTCCCCAGAAACTCAACCTGATCAGGTTCAAGTTCTTCAGAGACAGTTCCTTCAGGGGTCTCAAGATCATTTTCCTGTGAAGCCTGATCCTCACTTGTAGGCAGTTGGGAAGGCGCAGCCTTAACCCTCCTGTTCTTCTTCTTGGAAGGAGCTTGGTCCATTGTTCCAGGATCCAAGACCTGAGGTTCAGAGAGGCACTTTTTGGCCTGTGACCTGGTCACAGCAAGGACATGTGATGATAACCCTAACATCTCTGCATGAGTCCTGTACTCAACTTCTGACCATAGAGAGTTCTCCAGGTCATTGCCCAACAAACATTCTACTGGGAGATCAGCACTAACCACAACTCTTTTTAGGCCAGTTACCCCTCCCTAGGAAAAGTTAACAAGTGCCACACTATGTGTAGTAGTGACATTGCTGGCATTGGTCACCAGGTAATTATCACCTGGCATGTATTGTCCAGGGTCCACAAAGTTAGGTGTCACCATAGTGACACTGGCACATGTGTCCCTGTAAGCTTGAGCCACTTTATTGTTGATCAAAGGCGTCTGTCTGTATTTGCCCAGATTACTGGGACTTATGTCAGGGGTCAAATCTATGTCCCCAACACAAATCAGAACAGCCTGTGTAAGGGTTCTGACTAGGTCAGAATCTCCTTCAGTTCCCAAAGTGATACCCACTACTCCCTTGGTTTGAGGACCAGCACTGCTAGCTGTACTAGTGGGTGCAGTTGCCTTAGGGGCTGCAGTGCTGGGGGCTCCACCCTTTTTACACTCACTTGTCCAGTGAGAGGTGTTCTTACAAGTTTTACACCAGGGTTTCTTCTGACCTTCTTTCTTCTTCTTCTTGGAAGTTTGGGACCCACCCTCTGTCTCAGTTTCTGGCCCTGTTGAAGACTTCTGGTCTTTAGATTTCTGCTCCCCACCCTTCTGGTCTGTTTTCTTCTGGTCACCACCCTGGTTCTGGTTCTAGTTCTTTTGCTTAACTCTGGTTCTTACCCATTTATCTGCCCTCTTTCCCAATTCTTGGGGAGAGGTCAAATCTGAGTCAACCAAATGTTGATGCAACTGCTGGTTCTGACAATTATTTAAAATTTGTTCTCTCATCAGCAAATTATACAATCCTTCATAGTCTGTAACCTTGCTTCCCAGCAACCATCCCTCCAGAGCCTTAGTGGCACACTCAACAAATTCAGACCAGTCCTGAGTCTGTGTCTGCTGGGTATCTCTGAACATTAACCTGTACTGTTCAGTGATTAAGCCTAACCCATCAATCAGAGCACTCTTCAGGACCAGGTAGTTTCTAGAATCCCCATCACTAACTGTGAGGAGTCTGTCTCGGCCTCTAACTTCAAAGGAGAGCCACAAGATTGCTGCCCACTGCTCCTGAGGGATCTGCTGTACTCTGCAGGCTCTCTCCATTGCAGTAATCCATTTATGGATATCATCCCCAGCTTTGTAGGGGGGCACAATCTTACTCAGGTTTCTGTTATCAAAAGACCTGTCTTTATCCTTGTGGATATTGCTGCCACCAGTGGGTTCTATTACCCCACTCTCTCTAGGCTGTCTTGCTCTAGCAAGTTTCTCTTGGGCCAGGGCAACCTCTAGTTCTTACCTCTGAATTCTAAGCTCAGCCTCTCTCATCTTGGCCTCATGTTCCCTTCTCTGAGGGCTAGTCATCTCCTTCCTGGAGTGACCATGAGAGCCTCTAGAGACATGGGAGGTATTGGATTCACCTGAGTGATTCCTCCTCCTCCTCCCATGCCCCTGGTTAAGTCCATTTGGGTGGCTGGGCAAGGTCAGCCTTGCCTCAGTCCCAAACACACTTAAGTTAGCCTGGTTCAGCCTACTGACCAGCACCTGACTATTTCTGTCATCATCTGACTCGCTGCTTTCCACCTCCTCCTCTTCTTCCTCTTCCTCTTCCTCTTCCTCCTCATCTACTTGAGGAGCTCCAGTGGTGGAGGCTTCCTCATCTACCAGGATGATAGGACCAGGGGTGTCTACAGTGTCATCCTCTGAAGGATGGCCTCCTTCAGCATTCCCTGTGGGGTTTGCCTTAGAGGGCTTTAGAGTCTCAGACTGGTCTAAGAGCTCTCTTAGGTGGTCTGTAGTAGGGGAAGGCCCTGTCTCCAGACCCCTTAAGACACAAAGCTGTCTTAATTCCTTAAAGGAAAAAATAGCAAATTTGGATGGTGCCCTTGGAGGGTCACTCTCAACAGGGATGTTCCCAGTGGAACCCTCTGCTCCAGACATTGCTCTAGTGTGGGTGGATATGTTGCAATCTACCTACACTGGTGTTTACCTACTAAACCTATCTAGTAGTTGTAGCTAGGGTGTGCTACTCCCTTTGCTCTACAACAACTAAGTTCAGTAGAACTTAAGTATACTAGTCTTGTTTTATATGTACCTAACAGGTACCTGTATGATCTTTCAAATGATAATCTCAAAGATTGTAATGGTAAAACAACCGCAAGCTCAGATCCCAATCCGCTGCTCACCAATGTGAGAAGTTGGCCTGGTATATAATGTTCACTAATTCTTAGTGATCACTTTGTACCATGCCAAGCAACCCTTATGATGATGGTTGTAATTCAACCTTGTAGACCAGTTATCCTAGTGGTAACGTGGACAAAGCAGTCTTAGGCTAAACTCTGAAAGGCATGTGAAGCCAGCTGTATTACCATACACAACCCCCTTGAATACCAAATGAAAGGACACCACACAGATATATATTGAAAATATATATTGATTTATTAACTATAAAATCCCCTGGACTCTTTATGAGCACAGAAGCACAAGCGTTAAATCACAAGACAGTTTAAAATACACAAAAGTTGCACAATATGGATGAGCCCTAGGAGCCACCTAAACCATATACTAAGAAAGTGGTATAAGAGATACCAATAGGAAAGGGAACAGGCCTAGGGCCTTGGGAATCGCTGGAGCTATTCGGGACTAGCAGTGACTAAGTCGGGAAAGGCCCGCGGGACTCGGGTGCAGTGTTCAAAGTGCACGCACTTTCCAATGCAAAGTCTATGGTGCGTAAAAAGTACAAAGTTAGAAAGTTAGGAACCTTCCGAGTGACCTACGGAGCTGAAACTTAAGACACAGGCCCTTGAGATGTGTACCAGTGCAGGAGCACTGGCGGAGCTGAGTTACCTCACCCACAGGAAGCGGGTGCACAGGGTCGAAGTAGTGTCGGGGTTCGTCACGCTGGTCGATGGTGCTTGGAGCTGAAGATGCTGCAGGCGGCTCGATGTGAAGAGTTCCGGTGGATCCAAGGGTGGATCTGAAGATGTGAAGACCTGAAAGCAGAGGGGACAGTGTTCAAAGTCACTAGCCATTGACTACCGTGGAACCAGATTGGAACCAGGCGATGTCGGGTGCAAACAGGCGTTGTCGGGTAGCTTCTTTCTGCAGCCACGTGGACACCCAGGGTCGAGGACGTCCAGGAGTCGGTCACGAGCAGTCCCACGCAGGCTTCTCGCTGTTGGCGGTGTCGGCGACCTGATCGGAGCGAACAGGCCTTGGCAAATGCAAGCCACGCAGAAGTTGAAAGATGCTTATCACTCGGACCAGCAAGGTCAGAGCGGGTGCTCCTTTTTACAGGAGCTTGGGTAGGTCTGGAGCAACCAGACCTGCTGTGTAAATCGTCGGTTTCGTTGCCAAGATGGCCGCTGACCACGTGGCTAGTGGCCAGGATGGCGCGTCGAGTGGCACAATGCAAAAGGGCCCCACGCAGATCGTGGAATGCTGGAGGGCTGATCTTCGGTGCAAGGGCTGCTCGGTGGTGGGGGTTCTCAGTCCCCAAAGCACAACGTCGAGGATGCCTCAGAAGCTGCGCAGTCAGCTTTTCAAGTGTCTTCCAAGAGGTCCGGTCCCACGTCACTCGGTGCCTCCACGGGTCCCTTCTTTGCAGGGACTGTGGATCGGGCTCTGAGAGGTCTGGGAGTCTGGTTCTTGTCAGGCTCTGGGCTCGGGCTCCGGTGGGAGGCGGCGGCAAAGCAGACGTCGAGTTGCTGGTTGGTACCTGTGTTCACAGGGTGGCCACTCCTAGGCCACAAGGGAGATTCTCTTCAGTCTTCTGTGCAGCAGAATGTCGAAGTCCAGTCGTCTTCTTAGTTTCAAGTTGATTCAGGATGATCTGCTGTGCAATGGCACTGCTCCCACTCTTATTCCCAATCTGAGGGGTGGATCACCTACTAGGTCCCTCCTCTGGGAGGAACCAGGAAGGGGGGCGGTTACACCCCCTTTCCTTTGTCCAGTTCCGCGCCAAGCCTGGGTCTGGAAAGTCCCAGGACCGGTTTGGACTGGCCCATGCACGGGGACCACTTGTGTGCCCCGGGCATGTCTGATTCTATTCAGCCCTGTCCTACCCAATACACAAAACCCTGTCTGGGGTGGTGCTCGCACCTCCCAAGGCAGGAAACCCTTTGTCCAGGCCACCATCTGCCGAGTTTCGGTCAGCAGCAGGAGGCCAGACTCGTGTCTGTGGTGGCAGCATCCATTTTTGTGATGCTGAGGCTCTGTTTAACTTTAACCGGGGTTAAGGCTACACACATGTCGTGTCCCTCTAGAAGGGTCGAATGCTATCCCCGTCGCCAGAACTGGCGAGGGGATAGTATTCCAATTCGTATGACACCTTACTCGACATGTTTTGATAAAGCCAAACCAAAGATAGCATTTAACCGCGAGGATTATAATGCACTTAAGAGTAAATGGTATGGCAATATCCCGGAACAGCTTAGGGAGTGGTTCCCGACAGCTGCAGACAGGCTCAGCTCATGCTAGAGCACCATCTCACATATTTCCAAGCACTCTGCCTCCAGAATTGATGAGGCCTTCCATAGGAGTGGCTGATAGGAACATATGTGTACAGTTTTAGGGTTAGGCACAGGCATACTGTACCTAAGTAAGAGGTGATTACACCAACTTACCCCAGCTGAGTGATCAGCCAGTTGTGTCAAATATGGAGGCCAGGCCAGGGGTGGCATAATACATGCTGCAGCCCCTGGTAGGCCTGGGATACACCTATGCCCTGGGTACCTAGGGTACACTACTACAGGGGCTCATAAGGTGAACCAGTTACAATTCGTAATGCACCTAAAGTGCATTGGCAGTATTTTAGAGAGAGAACAGCAGGCTGTGGGTCTGATTAGCAGGCCCACAGCCACATTAAGTCAGAAACCAGTGAAGCAAAAAGCAAAAATTTGGGGTGACCATAGGATAGCAGACCCTACTCTCCTACAACAGGTATGCACTTGTGACAAACAGGGACCCT
This sequence comes from Lissotriton vulgaris, assembly GCF_964263255.1. Lineage (NCBI taxonomy): Eukaryota > Metazoa > Chordata > Amphibia > Caudata > Salamandridae > Lissotriton > Lissotriton vulgaris. The sequence goes on from NC_141697.1 coordinate 11,518,920, forward strand.
CTCCTCTAGTCAGGGTAAGAGAACTACTCCTTTAGAAATAACGCTTGCTCGCCCTCTGGGTAGTGTGGCGCGAGCAGACAAGGCTAATCTTCAGGGCGATAGTTAGTTAAGCATTTATGATCACATACAGGAAACCCACTGACCCACCACAAACGGACACCAGTCGTAGGATTGTATCAAAAATACGTAAACTTTATGTAAAAATATATGCAGGGTTATCACAAGACAATATAACGTTTAGCGAATGAAGGCCACCAGATTTAAATAGGCAATTGTTCTTCAGTGTTCTTGGTCAGCAAGGTACGATGACAGGGAAAACAAACGCTGCGGACCATGGATCCGATGCGAAGTCGGGATAGAGTTCCAATGTACCTTGTGATGAGTGTCCGAGGCATTTCAGGCGCGGCTACTGGTGAGGGCGGACCCTGGACGAGGCTAACAGTTCTCCTAAAGGATCTATCCGGCTCGTAGCCCCCTCGAGGTGCGAGGCGGGTGAGCGGGATGGTGTGGAGGGTTGTGGCGATCCGGGATCTGATGCAGCTCACGGGGCGAGGTGCCGTTCAGGCCTGCAGGGCGTACTACTTCTTAGCACACAAGTTCATACCTGTGGATCTGTGTGGGGCATTGCGTTCTTGGGCAGACAGGTGCAGCACCAGGCCTTTGGTACCACAGTACGGAAGACCTTCTTGAGGTGCGGCACGGCCTTGGTATGCAGGAAGGCAAAGCAAGACAGTCGGGTACGTTACGACGTACAGACCATCCAAGGCTATCAGATGCGCCCCATGTGGATTCCGGCGAAAGAAGATGAGAGGCGCACAGCGTGCTCCGTAGCAGGCGAGGTGAGAGGAGAGCGGGCGGCCCGGCACTGAAGCGGAGAGCGACTCAAGCTTGAGCGGGGCTCTCTGCGGCGGGGCGACCAGGCTCTGAGCTGTCATGACCTTGGAGGGCGAAGGCACCCGAGTCACAACTCTGGCGAGGGAATAAGAACTAAAGGCCCAACAGCAAACGGGCACAGGCAGAATAGAACCCAATTGTCCTGGGGTTCCGTTCAGGGGGCAAGCTCATGATCAAGCCCTTGGAGATAGTTTCAGGCACAGGTCTTCAAAGTCCTTTCTGGTCCTTTTCCTCTCCGTCCTCAGCAAGGCATCACTGCAGGATTCCTTCTCCTCAGCTTCTCTTGGTCCTTCTAGTCGGGCAGAGGTTCGTCGTGGTCAAAACTGGATCTAATTTCTTAGGAGCAGGGCTCCTACCTTTATACTCGGTTTCTTTTGTCTTGGCAGCCCAGGGGGCCTGAGCCTGGTTTAACCCGGTTTTGGAGTACTCTGTTGACAGGACGCTGCCATCTTCTTTCAGGGTGCAGGGCAAGGACATCAGACGCTCCGCAGGAGGTGGAGCCAGCATTGTGGTGGTGGAGCACAACCCTATTCAGAGTCAAGGACTACTCCGCCCACCCATCCTGGTATAAGCACTCTATTCACCACCTCGTCACCCCGACTGTCCCCGGGAATTCCCCAGCCCTGTCACTCACACAAACCCAGACAGCAGATACACATCCTGGCAGAGGCGGGCTGAAATAGTCAGGCGAGCAAATGCTAACTTTCTAAAAGTAGCAGTTGCAAACACAGGATATTAAAATAAACCATGCTAAAAGAAATATTTTATTATTCTGAATTCAGGCATACCAAACTCGACATGCCACCGTGTTCCCTGAGCCAGCCGGGACTATAGCGTGTAATAGTTCCAGCCGCTCACCTTGGCCTAAGAGAACATGCAGCCCTTCAATAGTGAAGAACGAAAAAGGGCGGTAATTCACTAGTAGGACATGCCATACACATCAGGGCTTGTCCTACCTTACGCTCACAATGCACCCTGCCCGTGGGCCTACCATATGGGTGACTGATATGAATGTTAGGGAAGGTTTAGGGACTGGCAAGTGTGGGCACTTGCACAGTCAGCGTGACAGTACCAGACTGTACGCAGGATCTGCAATGGCGGACCCGAGACATTTTTTATGAGGCCGCTTTGGTGGGTGGCGCAACCAGAGCTGCAGGCCCAATAGCGGCATTTGTATCTACAAGCCCCGGCACTCTTGGTGCACGTTACTGGGGACTGACAGTAAACCAAATAAGCCAATCATGGAAATCAATTACGGATACACTTTACATAGGGAGCATTTGCACTGCGGCACGGGTTGGCCATGGCGCAGTGCCCTGAGCATCGAACACCAGCAAAAACATCTGAGGCACATCAGCAAAAAGTGGAAAGGAGACTCACACCAAGGTGCCAGGTCTAACAATGGCCATATTAGTCTGCCATATTAGTCTGCTGGTCACAACATTCCAATTTCAATATTGCTATGAACAAAAGCAGGCAGCCAAATATGAAAAGATAGGCAGGGAATACTTTTCAAATTTAGATGTAGGAGTGGGAACCGTGAAGTGTTTCTAAGCTAATCAAACTGTGAAAATGCAATGAGCGGTTCACATATATGTCAGGACATTTCTTTACACGGGGCTTGTAATGGTCCTGTGGCAAACTTGTCTGCTGCAGTGATTAATCTGACATTCGGACTACTCTTGAATGGGAGTTTCCTCATGTTGAATAATGAAGGTTGCTGTGGGATGCTACCAGGCATCCCATATCTTGTGATGGTCAACGCCAGGGTTACTTGCTGTATGAAAGTATTGTTTCCCCAAAACACACACAGTCAGAGAGGTGCCTTTTTGGCCTTCACAGAACGGTTCTGTCATACGTTTTGATACTCTTAGCAGAATGAAAGCCATGCTTCTACAACAGAGAGTGCCCTTAAGATCCGCCGAGGAACGTATGAACTTCAAGTTGCAAGGACCTTGGCTGAGATACAGGCTCTGCTACATACAAACTGCCCCATACATTAAGCAGAAATGATCGGTCTTATCTTTAACATGTCTGATACGAGCAGGATTGTACATGTTTTTAAGGCCATAGGTTCAGGACTGTTAAACACCTTCCAGGCAGTCCTCGGAATCATTCGAAATTTTGTGCACTCTGTGTTTGGAGGTCTGCCCCTAATTCTTGCACTTGTTCCTGCTGCTACGCTACAGACGGCCTCTCAACCGGCATCACTCCCAGCAACATGGAGAAAGCTTTCCTGGAGCGGAAGTGCCGTGAGCGCCTGGTGCACCTCCTAGGCATACCTCGCCCACGGGACCGTAATCAATCTTGGTTCCTGACATTCAGACCAGTCTGGCAAGACTGCATCTTACCTGTTCTACAATGACTGTTTTGCAGTGAAGAGTGCGTGCTTGACATCTGTCTGGCACTTCCATCGGTCACCCCAAAGGACATTGATACTTTGCTGGACCCGGTAACTGCCCATGCTGTGTTGTCCCCAGCGGCTTCGAATACTAATTATGGCATTCCTTAAGTCTTCTCAGGTGCTGTTTGCCCCTGCTGAGGTACGAGATGGATCCACAGGCACACAGGTTACAACAAGCGCACAACTTGCTGAAGCACCTGATGCTGAAAGTAATGAATTCCATCTTTGTGCAATAGATCTACTGAGCGAGGTGTTAAAACCGTCCCCGGCAGCTGCAGAGATTGATATTATTTTCACACCCAGCCAGGACTCTTAATCTTGAATTGTCCCGAAGTGTGCTGAGAAAAAGAATTTGGCTTCCATATTTTCAAAACAAACAAACAAGCAAATTCCTAAACTGACACTTTTTCCTTTTTGAAAAGACATGGCATTCTCTCTGCTTGCAGTAGAACAATTCTTATGAAACGAACTGCATTGAACATTTCCTTAACGATTCTAGAACTTGCACCAATTAGAAAAATTTTCAGAATGGTTTTAGAATTATTTTTAAAGGTTTTTACATGAAAATTTTAATGGCAGTACTTATTTTAGTAGTTAGCACTTAGTAATGTCATCCATCCGAAGGAAGAGTTTCCTAATATAGGCTTTACAGAAACATGCCCTCATATAGGCATAACTCACGTTGCCCATATTTAGGCATAGATTATTCAGTCCTTATTTAGGTATGAATCATGCAGTCCTTTTGGAGGCATGATATTTCACCCACATTAGTCCACACTCTCACGTAACGAGTTCTTGGAAAATAAACCTGTTATACTTATTCCTGCTGCTCAGCCTAGAATGTATGACGAGAGTGCCTGTTAGAATGTTGAGTGTGTGAGACTGTCAGTTGGATGGAGGGCTGAGTGGCAGGAGTCTGTTCCTGGTGGGGTTTCCCTTTTATCTTCTTAACTTACCATCTTACTTGAATAAAGGAACTAAAAGGAACTACAAGGACTATGTCACTATTATTTACAACATTTTGGCGACATTTTGGAGAACCTACAGCGTGCAGAAAAAAGAGCCTATTTACAAGAGAACTAAGGAACCTACAAGGAAAAAAGAATTTCAACCTAATGAAAAGAAAAAATCAAGGTAACAGAACAGAAACAGAGGACTTAGAAGACAAGGTAAAACGCTACCGTTTTTACTCTATTTGGCACTACTAAACCCCAGCAGTGACCCCGTAATCGGTCGCCCTAAGAGTGCCAGATTAAGCATACATGTTCCAGGTGAAGTCATCTTTACTGGCGTTATGAATAGAGAGGTGTGCCATTCTCTGCTGCCTGCTCGTATTTAAACTGGAGCTGTGCTGAGGAGTGGAGCTGGGAGCAGTAGAAAGAAGTGCAGTGTGGCAGAGAGGAGCCGAGAGGAGAGAGGCCTTCGATGGCGGGAGCATAGGTCAGCTGATGGAATCTGAGGAGCAGCGGTGTCGAGGTGAGAGCCTGCGGCTAGCGTGTGTGCGTTCATTGACGTTTATCTGATCTACGATGAGGCAAGGAACCGGCTCTGAGGGGTTTCCCTGCTCTGATCGATTGTAGGTGAGGAGTTTTTTTATTTATTTTATTTTATTTAATTTAATGCATTTTTATTAAACGCGGATTTTACCCGAAGGTGTCAGAGCACTGTACAATAGAACCAGTTACGTTACAGAGAACTGTTGCAGAAACAAAAATAGCAGGCCATAGAATTGGAGCGACACAGCCAAAAGGCACACAATCTGAAGCACAGCATGAACAGACTGTACAAGGAAAAATAAGAATAAATATGACAAATTATACAATGACTAAGGAACTTCCTGGCTAACAATAGCAGGCCATAGAATCAAAACAACGCAGGCAAAAGGAACACAATATCAAACGCAGCAAGCACAGGATGTACAAACAAAAATCAAAATGTTTGTGACAAATTTACAATGACTAAAGAACTTCCTGGAGGGGTCTGAGAGGGAGGGAATTAGTTCTGAAGGTGTTTAACTTCAGGGTGCATTTTGGCGCCTCTTGTTTTTAAATTGAAATGTTAACGGTCACCTTCCTGCAACGGTCTCTGGCACGAGCCCTGTCTTCGCCTCTTGGAGCGCTCTGCTGCTTCCATGCTTTGTTGCACGCGCGTGCCTGGAGCCACCCGGCGCGCTCTTGGTGTGCGTGCCATCAGGTCTCTCCCGCTCGCGGGCCCCGGCGCGAGCCCTGTCTTCACCTCGTGGTGCGCTCTGCTGCTTCCATGCTTTGTTGCATGTGCGTGCCTGGAGCCACCCGCCTCTTGGTGTGCGTGCCGTCAGCGTAATGTCGTCTCCATCGTGCGCTCCAGCGGATGTTTGGAATTCATCAAGACTTTATACTTCACATTCGGAGTCGGCATTTAAAGAGATGCGTCGGCTGCTTTATCCGAACTCTTGTTTTCCAAGGACTTTCACACTTCGTGTTTTTTGGTTTGGAGTAATTCAACAGTGCCATCTTGTGGCTATTTGGCGTCATTGCTCCTTAACAAAAAATGTAAATGTAAATGGATACTTGTATAGCGCACTTCCCACCCGCAACGGTCTCAAGGCGCTTGTACAAATACAGCTGTGGAACCCATCCTGGCTTTCCCTGTGAGGCGCCCACTCCTGGGCACCCCCAAGGTGGAGGCCAGGCATCCTTAGCGTTGTGGGGGCCGTTGTGGAGATTAAGCAAGCTTTTGCCCAGAGTTGCAGAGTGGGACTCCATGATTGGAATAGGCCGAGGCGGGGAATTGAACCCTGGTCCCGAGCTAGACCTCTGCATCAGGGTCTGCCGCTCTAACCATTGAGCCACACTTCTCCACAAGAAACAAGAAACACAAAGGATCACTAGTCGAGGTCTTTGTGAAGTTTGCGAGTGAGACGCCTTGAGGCCTGAAGGGGTCCCATGAAGAGCTGCTGTGGCCCATCGTGTGGAGAAGCTGGTGAAGTGTTCCCTGTTCTCACCACATTCGAGACTGCAGACACTATTGTTCCTAATGTCTTTCAATTTTTGAAGACGTGTTGTAAAAATGAGAAAATATTGCGTTTTTTTCTTGTTTTTACAGCAGCATATGTTCTTTTGACTTATTGCTAGGGTTTGTCATTTGCTCAATAGTCTATTTGGGGCATTTCACTAATTGTGGTGTGTAAGGAATACAGTCATGTGTAGATTTGGGAGAAATTATCTAGCATTAATATCTAGCATTAAGATGTAGTATTACTTGTAGATTATGTTACATGAGATGACTGTTTAGTTCTATGTCACCAATTATTTCATGGTTGTATATGAGATGACTGTTTGGATTTAAGTCACTCAATATTTTTGTTTTTATATATAGTTGTGTATTCTACTGTTTATGAGATGACTGACAAGTTGTTTAAGTCACTCATTACTTGTATAGTTATGGAACACGGGGAATATCGTTCCCCATTATGTGGTTATTGTGGGAGCTAAGTGCTCCAATTACATAGTTACGTGGTTTTAGGACCTTAGTGTCCGTGCTTGCTCATAGGTACATATGTATCCTATTACATGGAGTTTGCTCCATATTCGAGATTTTAGTAGTTTTGGGACCTAAATGTCCCATTGTTGATCATTGGAACTTGTGTATCCTATTACATGGACTTTGCGGGAGCATAGCGCTCAATTTCTATATTTGAGTGACATATGTGTCACCTAAGTGACGTGATTGTTGTCACATTTTTAAGTTTTGGTCATTGTGTCTGTGATGGTTGATCTTTCTCCGTCATGCCGTGAGTTGGGATCCTTTTGCCTCCTACTGACATGTATGGTTTCTAGGGTTTTGTGTGTGGTGTGTTGGCGTGGTGGTGTGTTGTTTATTTTGTTTTGGAAGTAATGTTTTATTTAAAGTAGAGAGAAGGTGGTGTGAATGTTATTTGCTGGTTTGCGTGATTTGCCTGAGTCAATATTAATTGCTGATCTTACCTGATTTTATATTAATTTTGAAATTGCGTGATTTGACTTATTCTCCGTAATTTCATTCCTATACATTGTTCTTCAAATTAAAGAAGGGAGATGTGTTATACTTATTCCTGCTGCTCAGCCTAGAATGTATGACGTGACTGCCTGTTAGAATGAAGAGTGTGTGAGACTGTCACTTGGATGGAGGGCTGAGTGGCAGGAGGCTGCTCCTGGTAGGGTTTCCCTTTATCTTCTTAACTTACCATCTTACTTGAATAAAGGAACTACAAGAGACTACAAGGACTACGCTACCATTATTTACAACAAAACCTTATAAACTTTGGGTTTTTCCCTGACACAGGTTTTGTTGGTCATCTTCCAGAAACTCATTAATTATGCATGAACCACTATTCCCACAAGGTTCATCTCTGACGTCTTCCTCTGTCAGACAATATGTCAGTGGTAACCATCCATAGCATCTTCTGGGTATAAATATTCCACCCTTTCCTCAAGCAAACTAGAGGAGACCTCTATTCCAGAGGAGCCAGTGATTCCCGGCCTGACACACTGACCAGAGACGCTGTCATCCTGCATTCAGAGACTCCAGCTTGCAGTGGTCTGACATCCCTCGCGGGGTGTTGGAATTCAAGACCAGGAAAGAGATTCCACAACTCTCTCATTCTCAGGTATGGAGCTGGCTAGAACCTAGAGAGAATCTTTGCATACCATACTATAGCATATAGCACCTAATTCCTACATTGCACTTACACTAAGGTTAGGTACATTTGGGTACATTTAGTTAGGGACGCATTTTAGGAGTACGCACTTTTAGCAATGTGTTTTATGTATATGAATGTATCCATAAGTATTGCACAATGATAGAGCTATACTATTTCTTTATTATTGGAATGCTGTGCATCTTATATCTCCTAAACTGTTAAACGATTGTCACAGCTCATATCTCTTACACGGGAAAAACAACTGTTCAATAAATACTTATTGAAACGCCTGTCTGTTATTTCTGTGTAACTCTGAGAACTTAAGCAGGCACAAGTAACTGAACGAAAAGGTATCTATTGTTGCCAGGATTCTGATGGATCAGGGTTGTCATGTTCACTGGTTGCCAGAAGCTATTCCCTCCTTGTCTCCAAGAAGTTTCTAGTGGCCCAGTAAGCTAGCTGGTCCACAGTAAACAGGTTAGCATTCCCGATAGGGGTGGACAGACTCCGTTCTACGCCAAACCTATAGTGTATGTTATCCAAACGCGCAGAACCTATTTATGGAAATAGGAAGTACACGACATGGCCCCAGCGTCATGTCACGACTGCGACATGGCGCCGCCAACGTTTGGCAAGGCACTTATTTAACAGTATATTCTGAGTAGTTCAGTCGTGCTTTTCTCAGAGACCCTTACTCACAAACTCCAAAGACGCCTGGAGTGGGAAGGCATAAAACTCCGCCACAGCTGAGTCGGCTACAATCCGATTTATTTGCAATAAATGCGACAAGACAGTGAGCCTCATTTATGAGAGAGTCACCTTGCTGCTCTGCGCTGCGTGACAGGGAAAGGGCAGGAATGCACCGTACTGTGCTGCGTGACAGGGACAGGGCAGGAATGCACCGTACTGCGCTGCGTGACAGGGCAGGAATGCACCGTATTTAGGTCAATATGGCTCATTCCTGTCCTTTCTCTTGCGCTGGTGCCCTTTTAGCAGCCTAGCGCAGGCACCCTTGCACCTTCCTGCGCTAAAACAATCCTGTGAGTCGTATTCCTCTTTCCATGTGTTCTGAAGGTTGCAGCGCACCTAGAAAGAGGAAGCAACAAAGAGAAATAAAGCTATTTTTCCTTGTTAAGCCTACTTGGGAAGGTGCATCTTTTTGGCCATTCCCAGGTTTACTAGATCTTGTAAGTATGACTATGCGTCACAATCCTTGGACGCTGAGTGGGAACACCCACGCAACCCCTATGGAATGTGCATGGAACGCCCATGGAACACCCATGGAACACCCGCGCAACCCCCATGGAACGCCCATGGAACACCCACTGCAATCCCCATGGAACGCCCGCGCAACCCCCATGGAACACCCATGGAACACCCAAGCAACCCCCATTGAACGCCTTCCCAATGCAGAGTAACGCAACACATTGATTTGCACTGCTTTGCGTTACTTCAGATGTTGTTAGGCCACTCAGACCACACAAAGTGGCTTTGCGTGGCGTTAAAAATCTGACTTAGAGGTTTGTGTCACACGTGTACCAGGTTGCGCGGTGCAAATATGATGCAAACCTCATGATTAAGCCCCTATTTGCTCTAAAAAAAAATCACAAGCAAGAGTCGTTCTTCACCAAAGGAAAAGTAAGGAATAAATAGTGGGTTGCTACCCCTGGTGGTTAAATTGGATTTATTCTCTCAGGAGAGTATTATTTACATAGTGTGAACACAATAATTTATCCTTTGATAGTCTATGGTGGAAACTGCCATAGGAGACTGTGCAGGAGAGAATTCGCAGTCCTGTGAGCTGCAAATAGTTTCCTTAGTGCCCAACCCTCACTTTTAGATAGGACAACCATCAGGACACTGCTCCTGAATTGGTTCCAGTCCTGCCAAGAACCACAAATCAGGGGTTAGACTAACGCATTTCAGTGTGGTGGTCCGCATCAGCGCACTGAAATGCATTGTCACGCATTTATAGCGCCTCCCCAGCTGTCAAGCCGAGAACTAGATGCTAATTAGCACCACTGACATGAAGCTGGCAACGAGTGGTTTACATTGCTTTCAGCATGCTTGGGGGCCTGGATTTAGGGGCTACAGTATAACAACTTTATCTGCGGCACTGCATTCCGATTCAATTCTGTTGCGTGGCGACTCGAGTAAATGAGTGCCTGCATGATTTGCCCTGCCCCATGGTTTCTTCTGACAGGCACTGACTACACACACCCATAGGCATGCCGGGCAGGCGCGCAACACCCATTGGAATCAAAGGGCTTCATTCCCCACCACCCCCGTCGTGTGCGGCAGCCCAGGGTCAGACGGCTCCTGGGCTCACACAGAGCTGCACCGAGCACTTCACAGGTCTTTAAAAGATTCAGCCCCACCGAAATTTTTTCTTAGCCCCCCCCATAATGTTACTCTAGTTGCGCCTCTGATGCCAGGTCACCCGTGGCGTGAGCAGGCAGTGCAACAGTCAGTATAAATTTGGCAGCGGGCACCATGCGTTGTCGTGCCATGTGGCCGTAATATGATGACAGCTGCGACCCAACCGTCAGAGTGGTCGCACTTCAATTTCAGCAGGCAGCCTGCACGAGTCATCAAGTCCTGGACAGCAGCCACTGTCCACAGCCCGGGCTGTGCAGGGGGCAGTTGTTGTTGTTGCTCCAACTAGCTTTGAATCAGGCATACTGATGTTAAACCATGTCCACCCGTACCAGACTGCTGTCATTTTCTGTGCCTACCAAATAATTGCATTACAGTATCTAAACCATAAATATAGAAGCCTGCCACTTTTATAAGTATAAGCTAAGTATAAGCTATATTCAACATTAAATGTATCATACTACTAAGACTTCTTCCCCATCAATACCCTGCAGGTTCTCCTCTTCCTACCCCCCCTCCCTTTCTCTCTCTAAAACAATGCCCAGATGGTATACAAGAGCCACTCCGTTTTGTACATTATGAGCTTTGCAAATACTGTCCTTCGCATATAATGGATCAACAAACCCTTTCCAATATTAATGGATCAACAAACCCTTTCCTATAACAATGCGCCACTGTCTTGCGCGCATGCGCAGGGTCTCGCCTTCTCTACCGCGCATGCCCCGGTAGATAACACTCTACCACGCATGCGCGGACCGGGAACACAGTTCCGCCCATGCGCACAGTGGACCTGGAAGCAACGGGACTAATACAGGGTTTTTCGACCTCGCGAACCACTCTAATTTAACCAAAACAAGATTTCGACATGGCGATTAGCTACTGGGACCTGTAAAATCTTCCCTGTGCCATAAAATAGTTCAGTGACTAGTTAACAATGGCCACCGCGTTAACGAGACCTAGGCACCCTTCCTTACGGACACAGCTGTCCAGAGTCAGCAGCCCTTAATTAACTAGACCATCCCTGTTGTACCTATTAACACCACTATAAAAACACCCGCCCATGCTTCCATCCTCACTATCACGGAAGCCACGGACGGAGGAGGAAGAACAACGAGGCTGGGGGTTGAGTAAGTACGGCATAGCCGAATGGGAGATACGAAAACATAATGGCATTTGTGGTTTCACCACCACATCTTAGAAGGTACTAGAAACCCCCTATTTTCTTTTACTTCTTTTCCCATATTTTGTCTTACCTGCAGTTGGACCCTCAAATACCCTTCGGTCTAGAGTTGGCTCATGGGGCATTTTTCCTCAACTTGCTAAGTATGTATATAAAAAATATTGAGTACAGAATTCCTCCAGCTGAATTCACTGTACTGTTTTTGTAAATAGTGTGTGATCTCGTCTGTGTGTGTGCTGAACTGTGTCAAATCAACCACCTCTATAATTATTGAAACTATGGACCTCTCTTGGGGTTCCATGTCGCCAGACTACTGCTATATGCATGTTTGTCTTTCTCTCTCCCACAAGTAATTTAGAGATTAGCGCTGTGGGATCTGCACATTAATAATACCGTGCTCTTGTCTTTCAGGCATACTACAATAGTATCTTAACATTAGCAAGGGAAATATATTAATATTAGCTGTATATCTATACACATTGATACATTTATTTACCACCACACCTTTTCTTGTACATACACTTTACTGTGGAGAAACATTAGTGAGTGACAAGGGGATCTGACCCCGGTCCTGACGAAGGGGCATGGCGCCCCGAAACATGTTGACCCGCACAGGAAAGTAAGCCCATTAACCCGCTTACCCTTTCCGAAACCACTTTTTTATTAATACCAGCCAGTGTTTATTAAACAATTTTTTCTAACACTAGGCCAGGTATTTTTTAACACCACTTTTTCATCACTTCTGACCCCACTGACACTCACTCCAATTCACTCACATAGCACCCACATTTAAAAGGTGCTCCAGCGTAGTCGCTTGTTGCAGCACTGCCCCGTCCGGCAGCCGGGCGGGAAGACCCCGATGATGAAGCATGACACCAAGGGCCCTTTTGGTGTGTGAGGGGTATTTTAACACATTGTGTGTATTCCATAGACATCAGGATACACACTGATCCTCTTAGAGGTGGACCTCTCTGATTACTGTCACTATTCTAGTGAGCACCTTGCACCAGTCCAAACGACCCTTATGGTGATTGGTTGTAAGTCAACCTTATAGACCAGCTATCCTAATGGTAGCGTGGACAAAGCAGTCTTAGGCTATACTCAAGAGGGCATGTGAAGCCAGCTGTTTTACCATATGCAATCCCTTTAAATACCAAATGAAAGGACACCACACAAGTTATATATTACAAAATATATGTATTTATTTCTAGAATAATCCCCTTAACTATTTATGAGCACAGGAGCACAAGCGTTAAACAAAGAACACAGTATAACATACAATAAGCTGCACAATTATGGATAGGCCGGTGGCCACTCAATCTATATATTAAGAAAGTGGTATAAGTACCAAGTCATGAACAATGAATAGGCCTAGGGCCTTGGGAATTGCTGGGCCTACACTGGACTAAAGAAGGTTAGGTCGGAAAGGCCCACAGGATACGGGTGCAGAGTCTATAGGCAACCGCGTTTATAATACAAGTCAATGGTGCGAAAAAATCAGAAAGTTATAGGTTTCGGAGACTTCCGACTGGACTAGAACTTAGCCACTTAAAACTAGGACACTAGAGGTGTAATCCTCTATAGGAGCACCGGAGTTAGATCGTTACCTCACCCACAGGAAGCGGGTGCATAGGTGCCAAAGTGTGTCGGGTTTCGTCGTGAAGTTCTATGGAGCCTAGAGATGAAGATGCTGCAGGCGGCCAGGAGAGAAGAACCTGGTTGGATGGAAGATGTAGAGTACCTGAAAGCAGAGGGGACAATGTTCAGGTCACTAGCCAGTGACCAGCGAGGAACCAGGAAGGAACCAGGCAATGTTGGGTTGCAATCAGGTGATGTCGAGGTGTTTGTCTCCGCTGCCACATGGGCCAGGAAGGATAGAGGATAACCAACTGGTGAACACGAGCTGTCCCCGAAGGCTCTTGCTGTCACCGGTGTCGGTACTCGATTTGGAGTCACCAAGCCTTGGCAAAGGCAACCCACGCAGGACTCAAAGATGTCTTCTTGATTGGACCGGGAAGGGCAGATCGATGGCTCCTTTTCAGGGGAGCTGGGGCCAGTCTGGAGCAAGCAGACCACCAGTGTAGTTTTGATGTTTCTTCGTCACAGAGGCCACTAGCCAACGGGCAAGCGACCAGACAATGCGTCGAGCAGGAAAAGTTCAAAAGGGCCCCACCCAGCACTCGAAGAGTGTGGAGAAGTGATCTTTGGAGCACAGGCTGCTTGGGGCTGGGGCTTCTCAAACCCCAAAGCACAGCATCGAAGGAACATTGGGAGCTGCACAGGAAGCTCTTTGTCGAATTTACAAGATGGCCGTTCCCACGTCTCACGTAGCCTCCATGGGTCTAAGATTTGCTAGGACTGTGGATCGGGCTGTTGAAATTCTGGGAGTCCAGGTCTTGTTGGTCTCTGTTGTTCGAGCTCCGGTGGGAGCAACAGCAAAGAAAGTCTCAGTGTGCTGATGGTGCCTGCTTGCACAGGGTGGCCACTCCTTGACCACAAGGGAGATTCTTCAGTCTTCTATGTTGAGTAGGATGTCGAAGGGTCCAGAGTTTTGTTTCAAAGTTTCAGTCAGGATGATCTAAATTGCATTGGCACAGCTCCTACCTTTATTCCAAATCAAGGGGCTGGTCACCTGCTAGGTCCCTCCTATGGGTGAGACCCAGGAAGGGGGTGGTTACACCCCTTTCCCTTTGTCCAGTTTCGCACCAGAGCTGGGGCTGGAGTGCCCCAGCACCGGTTTCAACTGGGCTATGCATGGGATGCCTTGTGCGCCCCAGGCAGTGTCTAGTTTCATTCAACGCTCCCTGCTACAATCCACTATCTCCTGTCTGGGGCGGTGTAACACCTCCCTGTGGCAGGATACCATTTGTCCAGGCCTCCCCTGCCGGAGTTTCGGTCAGCATCAGGAGGCCAGACTTGTGTCTGTGGCAGCAGCGTCCATTTTGTGATGCTGGGGCTCTGGTTAGATTTTACCGCGTTTAAGAAAAGTAACATGTCTTCTCCCTGTAGAAGGGTGGAATGCTACCCCTGTCACCAGAACTGGCGAGGGGATAGTATTCCAAAGCATATGACACCTTACACAACATGTTTTGATAAAGCCAAACCAAAGTTAGCAAGTAACCGCGAGGATTATAATGCACTTAAGAGTATATGGTATGGCAATATCCCAGAACAGCTAAGGGAGTTGGTCCCGAAAGCTGCAGACAGGCTCAGCTCATGCTAGAGCACCATCTCACATAAAACCAAGCACTCTGCCTCCAGGATTGATAAGGCCTGCCATAGGAGTGACGTATAGGTGTATATGTGTATATGTGTCCAGATATATATGTTTAGATATAGGTATACTATATCTAAGCAAGGGGTGATTACACCATCTTGCCCCAGCTGAGTGATCAGCCAGTTGTGTCATTTTGGATGGCCAGCCAGGGGTGGCAAAAGATATGCTGCAGCCCCTGGTAGGCCTTGGATGCACCTATGCCCTGGGTACCTATAGTACACTGTACAGGGGCTGATAAGGTGACCCAATATCCAATTGGAGATGTACCTAAGGTACATGGAGTCCATTTTACAGAGAGAGCAGATAGCCTGGGACCCTGATTAGCAGGCTCCCAGGCCAACTAAGTCGAATACCAGCTAAACACTAGGCAAAAAATCTGGGGTAACCATAGTCAGGTATCCACCTTCCTACACTCTGAATGTTAAAAATAGATATCTCACTCGGTTTCAAGAAAATATTTCTTCTGATTCAGTTTTATTTTTACCCATATGCAAAATTAAATCTTTTACGCACTACCCAATAAAAATATTTGTTTCTACAAAGCATACATTGCAAAACCATGTTTCCCTGTATTTTAGGTGGGGTCATGATTTTATTTGTTATTAATTTAAAATTAAGCTGTTTTTTAATCTTACAAGTAGTGTTTAAATTTAAGAGGTTGGCTCTACAGTGTTGATCGCTTTATTATTCCTTTATAATATTTGGCAAGTCTAATGCACATGTTAGGTTTTATTAAAAAAAACACCAAATGCAATAGAAATTATTCAATAACCTTTATTAAAGTTACAAGAAAGAAACAGCAGTATATGTTTGACTCCACTGTGATGGCGCTGGCAGCTTGCCGGCGCCATCCTAAAATAGTTACAAGCTTGAAGCTTGAACTTGTGCCCCCAGATCCGTTCGCTCGCAGATTTGCGGATTTTCGGCAAATTCGCGGGAGTTCGCGGATTGCGAATTTGCCGAAATTCCGCAAAATCCGCGAGCGGAACGGATTTTACGCTCACACTTAGAAATTACACCTTTCCAAATTGCAGAGATCACCTTTTGTCCTTTTCTTTAACAAACTCTAATTCCTAAATACCTAAAACAAAACTCAAAGTTCGCTTCCAAAGTCTTGTAGGATTTCTCTTGAATAATTAGTTCCAAAAATTGTTCCGGTAACCTTTCTTGCGAAGGGCGCCTTAATCTAGAAAGTAATTACACTTATCTTTTCTTGTCTTTGCAGGTTCCGATGCTGAAAAGAAGATGCCAGGCTTTTATTCTCAAGAAGATGCCGAAGATCGAAGACAGAAGTTCTTAGGATCGTAAATCAGGTAAGCGGCAGTCTTCTTAAGGACGGGAGCTCAGCACGTCCTTTCTCTGGAGCAGGCGGAAGGCAAAGCGCTTTCCAGAAGGCTGGGTGCGGTTTAAATACCTGACCGCACCCTGCCGCACCCCACGTATGCGTGCGCTCGGCCAGAATAGGTAGGGGCGCACGCGAGAGAGCAGCTTCGTTGCTTTTGCCCTGAAGCAAGCTGCATGATTTAAAACTAAGGGCAAGTTAGCTTTCAGATACTAAAAGGGCATTTCAAAACCGATTGAAAACATCAGGAGAAACTTAGCAAAACAATAATCAAAGGTACCATGTTTCGATAAGCACATAGTGGCACAAAGAGAACATTCCGTGTTCAACAAAACACACACCCTCATTATACATTCTTATGGAGTGCAGGTGCACGGGAAAGGGGTGGGTTTTTTAAGGCGAATAGCGCCAGAATAACATTGGAGCTCCAGTGGAGGCCTCATACGGAATCATGACACCTCTCCCCTCAGAGAACAAAGGATTTTGGGGTATAAATATTGGGACCTTGATCCCATGAACTTAGATCACTTTTGGACTACAAGAAGAAACCTTTACTGAGGAGAGGAACCTGAAGAAACTGAGGAGAGACTATTCCCAAGCTGTAGTGCTGCTTGGGGGATTGGCCTGCAGTGGTTGCCTTACTGCAAAAGGGTCAACAGACTTCACCCCCCCAGCTCCCCAAAGTTCTTTTGGAAGTGTATGCTGCTGTTTTGGGCCTTCTGAGGGACTGCTTGTCACAAGTAGGTGTAAGAACGACTCAGCGACAAGAAGCGTGTCGCCGTCGCTGTGCCTGCCATCGCAACTCCGAAGGAGAGTTTTGCCGCTGGAACTGTCGCACTGCACCGCATCGGAGAGAAACGTGCCGCAATGAAGAGGAAGCGTGTCGCTGTCGC
Organism: Lissotriton vulgaris; assembly: GCF_964263255.1. Lineage (NCBI taxonomy): Eukaryota > Metazoa > Chordata > Amphibia > Caudata > Salamandridae > Lissotriton > Lissotriton vulgaris. The sequence goes on from NC_141697.1 coordinate 11,535,946, forward strand.
TGCTGCTGCCGTTGCAACCCTGAACAAGCATTTACAATGCAACGGTCTCGCCTTAGCAAAAGTTAGAGCTATTGGCATTGTAAATGACAATTTTTTTATTTATGTGTTGGTTTTGAAAAACGATAAATAAATGGCATTGTCATTTACAATGCCAATAGCTTAATCTCTCGCAAATGTGAGACCTATTGCATTTGCACCCAGACACACACGGAGAGACACACACACACACACACACACACACACACACTGCCTCACACACACAGCAGCCACACAAAGCCACACACACTGTCCCACAAACTTCCTGTCCCACACACTCACTGTCCCACACACACACACACACACACTGTCACACACACTCACACACACTGTCACACACACACAGACTGTCTCACACACACACTGTCTCACACACACTGTCTCACACACACTGTCTCACATACAGTGTCTAATTTGGGGTTCGCCCACTTAGAGCGGTTTATGAAGCACAGTGTTTGTGGGGACACCCCCCTCCAAGATGCACAGACACAGAACAGGCAGGAGACACGTTACCTAAAAAACAAAACAATCAACTCTCATGAACCATCAGAGTCCACCCTTAAAAAGCTGGAGGTGACCACCCAGCAAGTAGCCAGAGGGGGACCCCGAAGCTTACCTTGGTCACAGTGCAGGTGGCTTAGAGTCCGGGTCCCTTGAGGGGAGGGGCCGGGGTGTGCCCTCCTGCAGAGTCACTGCGCTCCAAAGAATGATACAGATCCAATAAAGGGGTGCAAGGAATCCTGGTGTCTCCAGCAGCTGGGCCTCTCAGAGAGCCCCTGTGAAACCTGCCCCTAGAGACTTTTGGCAGGCCTCGCAAGATCTCAATTATACAGCTGGTGAATAGCCACCTTTGTGTCCCCCCAGCACCCTCCAACTCCTCACCTCCTTCTGGAGTCTAGATAGATATTTTCATACATCTTCCATAGCTGGTATATACTGGTCTCCACGGAAGTTACACAAAGTAGCTACTGGCGATGCATCAACATGTTTGTGATCTTGTGCACCCTCTCCGGGGCTGTACTGCCATTGGACGGGAGTGGGCAGGTCTGGTGGACATTGACTGACATCGACGGCATTACCTTGCTGCCTCCGGGCTGCTGTTTGGCCATACATATTACACGGCTTGACTGACAGCACGGTTCCTTCCAAGGACAGGCGCCATTGGCTTGCAGCCTCACTCGCGGTCACGCACGTTTGCCCTGGCCCATTCCCGTGAATCCCAACAGTAACGAATCGTTGACCAAATTGGCGCATGCGGCGGAATGCAAACGTCTTGTTGATTAGACAAACGATCATATAGAGATATGGCCACCTTTGAGTCTGCTTCACCAGGCCAACATAACCTTTGCTAGCCATGTAATATACTGTTCGCGTTCACCTCAACTTCAAGCGCCTAGTAAGCGCTATATAAAAGCAATTTTAATTCAGTTCAATAGAGCACCTAACATTTGCACTGCCACCCCCGGAGCATCTTTCAGACCACCCTTCCCAGTACTTCTCTCTTCTTCACACCTTCCCTTGTGAAGCGTTCCCGTTTTTGTGAGGTATGCTTCTGTGCCCATTTCGCTCACCTCAGCCACCTGGAAACTGGTTTGGAAGATGGATAAACTGCCTATCTGCTCTGCATAGGGGAAATGCGTCGTTTTGACAAGCCAGTTGTGAATCGTTTTGAGTCCCACTTTATTCTCTAACGATTTTTTTATCCTTCGAGTCCGTTTAGGTGTACTGCATTGTTTTACTAACCTAAGTAGATAGCAACACAAGTCCCTTGTAACGAGAACTGCTGGTCTGTAAATGATCGTCAGTGAGCTTGTCTCCATCTATGTGTTTTTTTTAAAATTTGTAAATAAAGAACAATTGCAACAAAAAACAAAGTGCCGGTCCCGCAGGGAGCGCTGGCTGCAGGGCGCGGTCATGTGACTGCGCGCCCCCGCCCTCTCCTCCAGGAGTCGATGCGAGGCGCGGGGCTGCCGGGGATGGCCATTGTTCTGACGCGGCTTGTTTAACCAGCACGTGGGTGGGTTTAAGACCACTGTCCGCCTTTCAAGCTGTTCAACTTTGACCGAAATGATACCCGCCCCTTAAGCACATACACACTAATGAACTTTTACAAATAATTGACAGAAATTATTCTTTGGAAAGAGGTTCAAAAGTAAAAAAAAACTAGCGCATATTTATATATTAATCCCCAATGGTGATCAACAAAAGCAGCACACGTGCTACCCTGGATACTTACACACCTGGTGTCGTATTACACATTATCACTGTTTGCGCACGGCGCACCTTTCAAAAGGTGCGCCCGTGCAAACAGTGATACTGCACCCCAATAATTATGGTGTATGCGCTGCCCCCACGGCAGCCACAAACTCACACTGCCCATGGGGGAAGCACATTCATGTGAAAACACGGAGCAGCAGCTCTGTGTTTTCACAACAAAGAGGTTTAAAGATCCCCTTGCAAGGGGAAGGGGGGAGGGGGTGGTCACTGACTGCACCCGCGTGCAAGGCTGCCACCTTTAAATGGCTTCCCGAGGGCTTCATTGACTGTGCCCGCAATATGGCACGGGCACAGAGTCAAAGGAATTCACTCGTATCGTATTCAAAAACTTTATTCGATACATAAAATGAATCATAAAAGTATTGAACATACAATCATATCGCATTTCAAATAGGAACACATTTATACTAATAGTGTTAAAAACTAATTAAAAGACACATTTAAACAGAATTTTTTTTAAAAGAGACATAATAATAACAATGACAGAGATTCAAAAAAGATTTACAGTATAAGATTTTTACAAAAATTCTATACCTGTAGTGCTACCCATAATTCTTTCTAATCTTTAGGGAGATTCTGATAAAATTTAACAATGCACAACAGATTTCCACAGAAGATAAGGATAGCAAATATTCATAACCTTCCTTGTACGTGCAAGGTTGCCTACCCTTCAAAATAGTTTTAATAAACCGGAGTCTTGGCTCTTTGTACAGGGAGCAAAAGAGAACCAAATGCAAGGTACTCTGCCTGTCCTTGTTATTACAGGGACAAGGGGACAGTTTCTCACCCCAGCCCCCTTGTTTAGGGAAAGCAAGTAAAAAGTGAAGGGTCTCCAGCCTGAACCGTGTTAAAAGAAATCGCCATTGCACATTAAGGGTGAATGTTAAATAAAACTGCGGCTGTGGTTTACAAGCATAAGTAGTTCCAGTGCCAATTATATCCATAGGAGGCTGATTCGCTGACTTCAAATACTTTGTCTTTATCTCCTTTTTATAGTTCCCCTTGATTTTCTCGGGGCTGTGAAAATAAAAACCAAGTTCGATTTTGTTCAACATATTGCAGACATAAGATAACCAGGGGATCTGTTTAGAATTTTCTAAAGCCATGCAATCAGTAATGATTTCTTTTGTTAATTGCAGGTCTTCAGATTGCCAGATTTTACCCCATAACAATAAAGGTGACATACGGATTATATCGGATACGCTGACCATACCAATTTCGTCATGACAGAAGGTGTTTGAGGTGCTTTTAGGAACTGACAAGACCCTTTTTATGAAGTTATTTTCCACCACCTGTATTGCGGCAGGCATTTCAGTCCCCCACACCCCTGCCCCATAGGTGGCAACAGATAGGCACTTTGAGGTGTAAAGGGTTCTGAGATGCATGATATGCTTTTGCCCCAATTTACTACAGAAGCGGAAGATACCCTCTATCGCCCTTGTCATGTTCTGGGCTCGGACCTTCATTACCGGTGTCCAGCTTAGTTTACTGTCAAACAGATTACCAAGATAATTAAAATTATCCACTTTCCCAATTATGCGGTTGTTTACCTCGAACTTCCTAATAGACGACCCCTTTGGGCCACAGGACATTACAAAAGATTTTTCAAAATTTACCTTTAGGTCTAAGTCAAGCATAAATTTGTCAAATGCATTTAAACACATTTGCATGCTGTTGCCTGTTAGTGTCATTAGGACAGTATCGTCCGCATATGAAAGCATAGGGATGCTTTTACCATTAATTTTTGGGAAATCACAGCCCTGGTTTAGTAGGTACTGTTCTAATCCATTTGTGTGAACCAAGAAGAGGAAAGGCGCCAAGATGCATCCTTGACGCACTCCTTCCGTAGAAGGTATTGGTTTCGTCAGTTCCCCTCCAGAGCCAAATCTGATGGACACATTTGTAGCTTCATGTAACCTACGGAGCAAGGTCACCAGAGGTTCCTCAAAGCCCATATCACTGATCATCTTCCACAACTTGCTCCTGCAGACAGTATCGAAAGCGCTTGTCAAGTCCACGAAGGCCAGGTGAATAACAGATTTTTTGGCCTTCATATACTTGCCCATGATCAGTGCCAAATTGAGGCACTGCTCATTTGTCCCCTTTCCATGCCTGAAACCATATTGGGAATCAACTATCAATCCTACAGAATCTGCCCAACTTTCCAATCTCACCAGGATTACTCTGCCGAGGATTTTACAGGCAGCGTCTATTAAAGAAATCGGACGGTAACAACGAGGGTCAGATCTATTACCCTTCTTTTTTTTTTTTTTTTTAAATGTTTTAAAACCTTTATTGTAAAAAGCACACAGCTATTCAGCCCAACATCCCGGAGGCAAGGCAGCATAGTATAGAACGGTCATAGTGCCTAGCGATTCATTTCAGGACAATGCAGGTTGTTTTATTGTTTTTTAAACAAAACTTAAACAAGCGCCCAAGGGCGCGAAAAAGGCAATGGAAATGAAGAAGACCACTAGTCGGTAGGAGGCGGAAGGAGCTGGAGAAGTTGTAGAAAGAACTGAGACAGAATGTAGCAAAAGCGGGGGGGGGGGGAAGGAAGAGCAGGAGAATCAGTACAAGAGTAACATAGCTGTCGTCAACGTCTATGGTGACAAGCGTTCATCTCGTGGCAACGGTGCAGGTGGTAAACACAAGTCCCCTCTATAGGCATTCCAGGCACCCCATACCTTGTTCCACGTCTGAGGCCGCCCCCTGGCAGTATACACAGTCTTTTCGCGCAACATACACCAGTCCATGTTGGCCTTCCATTGTACCACCAGGGGGGCCACATTAGAACCCCACCTCTGCGCTATGTCCCGTTTAGCGACCATATTGCCCAGTGTGGCCCATCGGGTCTGCGCCGTATCATAGTCATTAGGCTCCCAAACATTCAGGAGGCACCTACGCGCCTCCGCCGCCAACTCCACTCCAGTCACCTCCCGCATCACTCTATGAACCCTCTCCCAATAAGGGGCAATAACGGGGCACTCCCACAGTATATGAAGAAAGGTGGCAAGGGCTCCGCAGCCACGGCGGCAGAGGCCATCCGGCGAGAAGCCCATGTGCACCAGCCTGGGGCCGGTGACATACACTCGGTGAAGGATTTTAAACTGGACCAATCTCAGACGCGAGGAAATGGCTACCTCCTTAGGGGAGGACACAGCACTCTGCCAGTCCTCATCGTCCAGTTCCAGCCCATCGGCCACCCACTGTTCTCGCAAGCGCTGGAGGAGGTCCACCTGGACGTTGATTAGTTTCTTGTAGGACAGAGAGATGGCGCTATCAGGCATATGCCCGTCCAACACCCTGTCCTCCAAGGGGGAACTTTCGGGGATGTCACCCTCCTCCGGCCTGGCGGCAGTTATTGCGTGCTGCAGCTGGGCGTAGCGGAAAAACTCCGTAGCACTCAATTTATACTCCGCCTGCAGCTGTGGGAAAGTCTTGACCACCCCCCTGGAGAGCATGTCCTCAACCCTCGAGATGCCTATGAGATCCCACTTCTCGAAGCCCTTGGTGTGCCAAAGCTTGCCCAAAATGTCAGAATCAAAGAGAGGGGTAAATCTCGTCAGTCTGCCCTGCCAGCCCTGTATCTTAGTGACCGTCCGCCACGTATGGACCGCCGCCTTGGTCGGGCCAGTGAGGTTACGATCAAAGGATCTAGAATATAGGGCGCGATAGTAATTGCCTCCGTGCAAAAGCCAGCGGTCCATGGCATAACCGGGGTTGTCCACGGGACCGTAAAAACCATGATTGATGGCGGTAAGTTGAGAGGCCCAGTAATATCTCCGCACGTCCGGTAGCGCAATGCCCCCATCATACCATGGCATGGTGAGCTTCCGAACAGCGACACGGGGTCGTCCGTCCCAAAGAAGGGCACGCTGCAGACTCTCGACCTCCCTGAAGTAGCGGGCCGGGACAAGGTCCTGAGTATTCTGCAAGGCATACAGGAACCTGGGCAGGGACATCATTTTAAACAACGCCGCCCGGCCCAGCAACGAGAGAGGGAGCTTACGCCAACTCTCCACGTCCCGCCGCAAACGGTGTAGCGGGGGGAGCAAGTTGTTGTCATACCTTGCCTTAGGGTTATGTGAAATATAAATCCCCAAGTACTTAAAGCCTTGTCCCGCCAGTTGGATATTACAGCCTCTGGGAAGGCGCGGTGTGTCGCCCTTGAGGATGTAGAGGGAGGATTTGGCCCAGTTAATAATCAGGCCGGAGTAACGCCCAAACAGCCTGAGCACGTCGCACGCCACGATAAGCGACTTGCAAGGGGAGGTGAGATACAGCAGGATGTCGTCCGCGTACAGGGAGACCCTGTCCTCAAAGCCCGGGGACCAGGAGATCCCATGCAAGTCAGGGTGCGAGCGCAACATCGCCGCGAGGGGCTCCAGAGCCAGCGCAAACAGGAGCGGAGACAGGGGACAGCCCTGTCTGGTGCCTCGCTGAAGTGCGAAGGGAGCAGACATACGACCATTCACCGTAACAGCAGCCAGGGGGCTAGAATAAAGAAGTTGCACCCAGCCCAGGAAGCCCGGCCCAAAACCAAGTTTCGTCAAGACTGCCCACAAATAATTCCATTCCAAGGAATCAAAAGCCATTGTGGCATCAAGGGAGGCCAGCACCGCCGGTTCAGTGAGGGCGTGAGCTCTGGCCATAACGCCATGCAAGCGTCTCAGGTTAAGGGCAGTATTGCGGCGGGGTATAAAACCGGACTGATCCGGGTGCACCAGGTCGCTAATAACCCCGACCAATCGGTTAGCCAACAGTTTGGCCAGGATCTTGGGTTCGGCGTTGAGGAGAGAAATAGGGCGGTAGGACCTACAAACATCTCGCGGCTTGCCATCCTTGTGAATAACCACAATAGTGGCCAGTCGCTGGTCCAGGGGGAAGACGCCATCCTCCCGGGCACGGAGGAACATGTCTTTCAAGTGAGGAGAGATCACGTCCGGCCGGATCTTATATAGTTCAACCGGTATACCATTGGGTCCGGTTGCTTTACCCGTACGCAAAGCGCGGATCGCCAAGGCGATCTCGTCCGCAGTGATGTCCCGGTCAATGTCCACCCTGTCCTCCTCAGAGAGGCAAGGAAGATCTATCGCCGAGAGGAATTCAGCCGAGTCGGCCTCGGAGCGGTCTGACCCGGAGGTGTAGACCCCCCGGAAATAGTCAGCAAAGGACTCGGCGATGGCGCTCGGATCAGTAACCACCACTCCGTCCTCGCACAGGATCTCCGGAACCACTCGGCTCGCCATCTCCCGCCTGTCCAGCCAGGCCAGCAACTTACCAGCCTTATCACCGACGTCATAAATGCGGCCCTGCTGCTCTTTCGCTAAGAGCAGGGCTGCATTCGTGGCAAGATCGTGATACTCCGATTGCTTCAGAGAGAGTTCATGCAGGAGGGCGGGTTCGGGCTCGGGCCCCAGACGGGACTCGAGGTCCAAGACCTCCTCCTCAACTTGCAGGAGATCAGCATCACGAGTTCTTTTGGCCGCCGCGATGAGAGCCAAGGCCTCACCCCGCAACACCGTTTTAAAGGCCTCCCAAAGGGTGACCGCAGAGCCCACTGAGCCAGTATTTTCTGTAAAGTATAAGGCGATGGCCTTGGCCAGCAGCGCTCGCATGTTGTGGTTGCGGAAATACCAGGGATTTACGGCTGCCGGGCCGCTGGACAAAAGGACACCGAAGTCAAAGGAGATCCACAACGGCGAGTGGTCGGAAATGCCCCTTGCCAAAAAACGCGCCTCAGAAATGGCAGGCGATTGCGCCGCAAGGGTGAGGACATAGTCCAAGCGGGACAGACTTCCATGGGCACCGGAGAGGAACGAAAACTGGCGAAGCGCCGGATGTAAAAGTCGCCAACAGTCCACCAGACCCATAGAGTCAAGGAAGGTCGGCAGCCACGTTTGGGAACCCGGGAGGTCTCTCGGTGGCTGTCGATCCAGGGTACCAGAGCAGACTGAATTGAAGTCCCCCCCCAGGATCAGCAGGCCCGAGGGCAGAGACAAAATGGCGCCACCAAGGTCCCCGAAGGTGCTAGACTGGAGACCAGGGGGAACATAAACCGACAACAGGGCCAGGGACCGCCCCTCCCACCTCCCTGCCACAGCTGCGTAACGCCCCCTATCATCTAGCAGGGTGACGTCTATCTCAAGCGGAAGGGACGCACGTACAAGGACGCCCGTCCCCCGGGAGCCCGAAGAGAACCCAGAGTGGGCGACCATTTTATAACCCTTGCGATTCAGGGCCCTGCAAGAGTTGCCCACCAAGTGCGTTTCCTGCAGTAAAACCACATCAGGCATGGTCCTTTTTATCAGCTGAAGCACCACCCCTCTCTTGACCCTGTCACCTAATCCATTGACATTCCAGCTAAGCACCTTTAGTTTCCTACCCCCCATCCCCAAGCAACCAGCCCCACCCGACTCCGTTCGACCCGATCATACATTGTTCAACAAAACACACAGTCCATTGCCTTAAAGAAGAAAAAGAAATAGAACAAACAAGGAACAAACCCCGCGAAATTGCACCCCCCACCCTGCACCCCTGCATGTGACTAAAAAGCCCCCCCAACCAGCAGTGTGCCTGTCGCCCCATAACTACTCTACAAAAAGACACCCAGGGGAGTAAGGACTCTCCGCGAACACCTCCCGCCACCCTCCATGTACTGACAGGAAAGATAATACGGCAACTAAGAGCGACATTGGATAGCCCCAGAGGCAAGCAAGAGAGTCATTTAGTCACCCATTACAGAACCAAGTCTCATGGGTCCGGGCCGCCAGCCGCGCCACCCTCGTGGTCCTCCTGTGCCTCTCGGCGCGGTGGTAGAGTGTCCAGCCAGTCACTGACGTTCTCGGCGAAGTCGAAGAACCGGGCACGGCCCTCGTATTCGATCCGGAGCTTAGCAGGGAACATCATAGAATACTTAAGGCCCAGGTCCCGTAGCCGGCGCTTCACCCCAGAATAGCTTTGGCGCTGTCGCTGCACTGTCCTGGTGAAATCCGGGTAGAAATGAACATCAGCGTTCTGAAATTTAAGAGGGCCATGGCGCCTGGAGGCCTGCAGGATGGCATCCCTGTCGCGAAAGTTAAGCAGCCGGGCCACGATGGGTCTAGGCGCCACGCCAGTCTTCGGCGGGCCACCCGGCACCCGGTGGGCGCGCTCCACCGAGAAAAAGTTACTGAGGCCAGGCGGGGCAAGATGTGTTCTGATCAAATCCTCAACGAGGAGGTCCGTCGCCGCCTCCTCCGAACCCTCCGGTACGCCGACAATGCGGACGTTCTGCCGCCTGGCCCGGCTTTCGAAATCATCCAGCCGCTTCGCGAAGTGCTCCGCCGTCCTCTGCAGGTTCCGGACCTCCGTTTGCATATCCGAAACGTCTTCTGTGAGACTGGCCGTTTTAATGTCCAGATTCTTGACCCTGTCATTAGTCTTGCCCAGGTCGGCTCTGATGAGGGACAAATCAACGGCCATGCCATCCACCTTGTGTGTGAGGACTTCATGCTGTTGCTGCATGTCTGCCCGAAAACTAGTGATGGCTCCCAAAATGTCGTTCAAGGTGGGCACAGAGCCGTCCGGCGAGCCCGAGTGTGGGATGCCCTTGGCAGAGGGACCTGTAGCAGGCGGTGTTTTCAGCTGAGTGTAGCGCTCAATCCGATTCTGCTGTTGTTGTTGCGGTTTATTGCGCCCCCCTCTATTAGACGGCTTGTCGAGGTCCCCCTTGCCCGCCATGTTAGGTCTCAAAGAACAAAGGGCTATGCCAAGCAAGTCCAAGCCCAGAAACCCGGAATGGTGTCCGGGACGTCAGCGGGAGACAGTTCCAGGTGCGCTTCGCCGTCCAACTAGCACCGCTATCCAGCACAATTCACCGGTGACGAAAGCAGGCTGGCACTCCGCAGTTCAGCAAGACGTAGTAGCGGAGCCCGCAGAGACAATGGCACCGAGCTGGCACTGAGTCCCACTCGACGTAGCTCCGCGTAGGAGACACCGATTTGAGTTCTGAAAACGGTGCTCGCCTCAGGTAGCCACCAGCAACGAGTATCCACCCTCGTGGATCAGGATTAAGGGCAGGATAGTTGCGGAGGATCGGAAGGTCCGCGGAGCTCCGAGCTTACGCGGCCATCTTGGTTGCCCGCGAAGCTCCTCCCTCTATTACCCTTCTTAAAGATTGGCACTACAGTTGCCTCTTTCCATGTGCCAGGGATGCGGCCAACCACTACAGCTTTAAAAACATTTAATAGAATGGGTGCCCACAGACTGGTATTAGATTTAAAAAGATCCAGGGGGACAGCATCAGGGCCTGGCGCTTTTAATGATGCTCCTTTCCCTAGGGCTTCCTCAATCTCAGTCAATGTAATTGAAGAGCTGAGGGTCAAAGCCGAGGGAGATGGTAGCACCACGCCCCCTGTCTCCTCAACGCTTGGAATTATTAAACAGGATTTAGGATTAAAAATCTTACTATAGTGTTGAACCCATTGTTCGGCAGTAACCTGCATAGCTATGGCTTCACTGTTATTACTCTTAAAAAGTGGGCGGTTTATGACCTCCCAAAAAAGCCTGCTATCTTTCAGTTCTGCTGCCTTTTCAAGATCATCCCAGGCCATATCTTTCAGGTCTTGCTTTCTTTTTATAATAGCGTCTCTATAAGCTTTCCTACTAATCTTTACAAGCTCTCTATTTCTTGGCTTTTGAGACAAAGCTAATTTTAGTGATTTGTGTGTGGCAGAGCACACAGAATCAAACCATCTAAAGGCCCTTTGGCCACCTTTCCCTTTAGGCTTTTTTAGGCACTGTCCTATATGGCAACACAACTTCTCAAAACTTCCTATGACCTTATGTGAATCAGATCCTGCTAGACATGTATCTATTTCAGCTTTACAGTTAGCAGTAATATCATCTTGCAACTGGGACACATTTATCTTCCCCCATTTCAGAGTAACACCCTGATTTTTGTTATATTGAAGAGATTGTTCACAGGACCTTGGTGATTCATGTGTCGGAACCCAAAGTGATAGAATTAAAGGATTATGATCACTAGCGGGATTTGCTACCACCTCCAACTTATCCACGTGTTTAAGAAAGGTACTTGATACCAAAACAAAATCAATTGTACTCATTTCACCCCTCAAGCCCTGAAAAGTCGGAAGATGCGGGGTGTCTGGGGAAGACCAGGGGTCTACTACAAACAAATCATTAGTTATGATGATATTATTCAGGGCGTCCCCCTGCGGTGTGTGCCTAAAATGGTTTAGAGGCTGGGCATTCAAATCCTCTAAACCACATACATTCGATCCTGCATGGATGCAAAGTGTACAATTAAAATCACCAACCCAAATGAGCGGAGAAGAAGGGTGCCTACAACGGACTTTACCCAAAGCATACTCCAAATCTTGGATTATTGAGGTATCATGTCCATTAAAGATGTTATAGTACCAGTTAATTAATAACACTGCTTCAGGAAAAAGGTGTTCCAATAGCAACACTTGATACCAGTTTGTTTCTACCAGTGTCGAGATTTTGAGATCCTGTAAGTTTGTAGACAACGCAGTCAATATTCCACCTTTGGCCCTTCCTGATGTAGATGGGACAGCCGGGACAGCAAGTGATTGAAAGCCCTCGATGTCACAGGTGGTCCTAGACCATGTCTCTTGTAAACACAGGATTTCATGAGATTTCACAAAATCTAACCAAATCTCATCCTCTAGCTTATTTGTTATTCCGAAGATGTTCCAGGACAATAGGGATATTAATGAAGATGAAGAAGATGAAGACCCTTGTGTTTCGTGACTATTTCCCAAATCATCTCCTACGACAGTGGTATTTGGGTTAAGCAATGATAGCCTATTCTGTTCATGGCCCTTGTCTGTGTTGACCATTGGCACAGCAACAGACCCTATCCGTGAATGTCCAGCAGTCGCATTTTCACCTTCCGGAATTTTCCGCACTAAGTTACCATCGTTAATGCATATCCCTTGGTCTTCTTTTATTCCCCCAGTTTTTACTGATGTTTCTATGGCCTTAGTCCTGGATGGCAGTCAATCTACCTCATCTAGGTTCATTAAAAGGTCAAAGCGATTCCTCAGTGAGATGTTGTTATTATAGTTATTATTATTATTTGGGAACCAGCCAGGGTATTCTGAACCCCGGAACCTTGGTTTTCGCGGGTTATAAGGGACTTGTATAAAATTTCCCATACTTGGTGGCCCCATGAAATTGACTGTCTCGTGCCAAGGAGTATAAAGGTGATGCGGGCCATAATTCGTATTTGGATTATGTGCCCAACCCGTTTGGTGTCTACCATTTATGCCATGTCCTTGGCGGGAGGAATTGTGATCAGGGAAGGACTGATAGAGATTGGGATAAAAATATTCAAGACCTATGCACTGAATGTCCCCCATCCGCTCAAACCTGGCCTTGCTACAAATAATATCCTTAACCCAGTTATCTCTAAAATTTATCAAAATACAATCACCCTCCAGGTCTTTTTTGCTTGGACCAACCCAGGGGACCCTCCGAACACTTAAGATTTTTGTGACTGTATCCTCAGTCAGTGGCCTATTTGTATTTAACCAAAATTTTGTTTTATTTAGGAGGTCCTCATTTTTCTCATATTTGTTCTCTGGGATTAATGGTACACCTGTCAGAATTGCCATATAAGGGGCAGACTCCGGGGGTATATTTACATAGATCTCTCTACCTTGCAATGGGGTTTTGCTGGGAGCCTGAGGTTTACTCTTCGGAGTTTCCTTTACTTCCTTATTAATCTGGGCCGGTGCAGATGTAGCAACCGGTGTGGTTACCACCGGCGTGTTACTTGGCTTAGTGCCCAACGCGTTCCCCTGCTTGGTTTTTATTGTAGGAGTCGGTGCTAGAGAGAGGGTGCCGCTAGATAGGGGTTGGGATATCAGGTTGGGCTTAGGGCCCTTTTTCCCTAAACTGGTGTTATCACTATTAGTTTTGCCAACAGTGGTAGCTGGTGTTTTTTTACTTCCTACCAGGTTTTCCAATAGAGCGGTGTTCTTAGATGTTAGGAACTCCAATTGGTCTAATTTTGAATTTATTATTTGAGTTTTCTCCATTAGGGGGTTCCATAAACTTTTTATAAGTTTCTCGATGCCGACCATTAGGTCTTTATCTTCCTTACCGGGGTGCTTTTTCCCTGATTGCGAGATGCTCTTATCAATGTTGGAAAGTTGGGATCCTATCTGAGATAATCTGTCCTCAAATGGGTTTAAAAGCTTTTTTAGCGTTTCCCACACTACGGTCAAAAATTCAACGTCTTCCCCGTTTATGACACAAAATGGTGTTTCATTATTCTCCTTTACTATTGTTAGTTTATCCTTGTCTTATCTCCAGCGAATCCACCACAACCTCTGATATAGAGTCAAGAGGTAGTGTGATGGTTGCTGGAGATGGGGATGGCAATTTGGTGGACAATTGGGATTTTGCAACCTTTACTTTTTTCCTAGCGTAAGATGTTTGATTTCCACGCTTCCTTTTGGTGTATGGCACTAACTGTCTCTTTTCTGGCGTTCCCCCAGCCTGCTTTGTTAACACCGATACCGGCACATCTTTTTTAGAATCATTCAATTCCTCTATTACTCCAGACATAGGTGTCATTGAAGGATTAGAGGCCAATGAAGTTGATGGTGGGGTCTCACCTAGTGTCGGTATAGTAGGAACAGTTGGCTGATGAATATCTGCAGTCGTTTCAAGCAATTTTAGTGGCTGGGCAATAGAACGGTCGGGAGTTTTGGCAAAAGCAAAGGCACCTAAAGAGGACTTTTTAGCCGCAGCTATCTCATGTGACAGCCTCCTTGCAGCGTCCAGTTCAGATGACACTTGACGCTGCATTTTGGCAATCTCATTGTCTATAGCGGAATGGGTTTTAGTGATAAAATCATCTAAGGTTCCGTTTTTTAATTTAGTTTTGGCAGCCCTCTCCTTATACTCCCGGGATGACATATTACCTTGTGATTACAGGACGGGCCCGTATATAGCGGCTTAGAGGGCTGGCCCAGCCCAGTCCACTCAGGCCTCGAACGGCCTCAAACGGTCCCGCCCTTGTCCCGGGCTTCTCCCGCGCGCTCTCCCGCGCTGCGGGAGTACTAATGGCTTAATATAGAGAATAAGCACCCAATAGGTGGAAGGGTAGGAGGGGTCGGGGAGAGCGGCCCAGGTGTTGCTGCTCAGGGCTGGCGGGTGCTCCTGGGAAATGCAGTCCCTGGTGAGCACACGCACTCGCTCGCAGCCCCGTGAAAACACTCCCTCACCTTTCCCTTCAAACTGCTGCAGGCAAGGACTCCACACGCAGCGGGACCCGCGGAGCGGGTTCCGCAAGAAGTCAGTCAAATAGCAGGGCAATCCCAAACGGGTGAAGCACGATCAGCAAGGCAAGATGTCCCACTCGCTGCCTCAGGGAGTACTGGTGATGAAGGCTCGGTGGAAGGGTAGGAGGGGTCGGGGAGAGCGGCCCAGGTGTTGCTGCTCAGGGCTGGCGGGTGCTCCTGGGAAATGCAGTCCCTGGTGAGCACACGCACTCGCTCGCAGCCCCGTGAAAACACTCCCTCACCTTTCCCTTCAAACTGCTGCAGGCAAGGACTCCACACGCAGCGGGACCCGCGGAGCGGGTTCCGCAAGAAGTCAGTGAAATAGCAGGGCAATCCCAAACGGGTGAAGCACGATCAGCAAGGCAAGGTGTCACTCATTTGCATATGGCAAGCAGCTATGCAAATGAGGGAACACCCTCTGTTGATAGCGCTGGCGCTTTAAGTGCGCCAGCGCTATCAGCATTATAGAAGGGGACGCTAAGGCGTCTGTGTCCCCTTCTATACTACAAAAGTGCCCGGGGAGCGCAAAGCGGGCGCAAACGCCTGTTGCGCCTTCGGGACACCTTCTGTAATATGGCCCCAGTAGAGCTCATTGTGTTAGTGACGCTTAGTTAACAAATGACAGGCTAAATTAATACATTCAAGATAGTGAGTCAACTTCTGGGTCTTTGGCCATTTCTTGAGACATCGAAATTGGCATGGTGTTTAAAAAAAAAAAACCAAAGTAAATTTTAACTATTTGATTTAGATGCTCTAGCAGCACACAAGGAATCGGAACTAATGCAACACGAGGGACAGACAGACCGTCTGACTACGCTTTGCAAATATCGAGATTAATATTCTGGATGGTGAACGTAAAATAGCATGTACACGCAGTGCATCCCATCATGCCCTTCTCCAAACTAAAAAAATATGTTTCTAAGTACACTTTTGAATTAAACCTCAGCTGTGCACTGGAAAGGTGACCAAATATCAGTGAATGCAAAAACCAATCTGCCCCGACAGGACCCTGCCTAGCTATTTCCATGCCTAGCAGACTTTGATCATCAGTTGACCCAGCCTTGAACTCATGAGAATCATAATCATCCATTTTCGAATCGCATTGGATTATCTAATATCGGAGGCCAATCTTCTACAATTTGTTTAGCACAGAGTTCGCTCTGGAAGACCAAACAGTCTGAGGATGTACTCGGTGGCGGAAGCTTGCTGCGGAATCCGAAAACAAAGACGCCAGGAGCGCCCATCGACAAGAAAGCGTAAAAGCTTCACAGAGAATTGTTCCATTCTCAGTTTAATTTTTATAAACATATGCTGCAACAGGAAAGTGTGCGTGCACAGGCACACGACAGAATTGTAAGGTAGGAACACTAATTGAAAGCCAGAGAACACAAGAGAAAGCAACATGGAGCGCAGGGAAAGCAACATGGGGCGCAGGTTGGGAGGAGAGAAGCACATATGGACGAGATGGCAGTGCTGGGGGAAGAGTAAAACATCATGGAGACAGCTGGCAAACATGCAGGGGGGGCATATGGACAAGAAAGCAACATGAAGCAGGGAGATGACGAAGAAATATGAGTCCGACAGCTCAAAACACACATTCATGGGAGTGCTTAAGCAAAAATAAAAAAGCCGTCTCCGGCAATGAGGAGCAGAGAGTTGAAAAGCGGTGCTCTGCAGGACAGCACCTACTTCCGGTTTGGCCGGTAATGCTTCCGGGTCGCCGCAGGCAGCGCGGCGGCCCGCCCTGCACGGGGAAGGGAGGCAGCTTTCGAGGAGGACAGCACCTGGCCGCGAACGCGTTCTCGTGCGCGTGGCCTTAACAAATCGGCGCGCGCGGCCAGTGCTGTCCTCCTGGGAAGCTGAGCCGCTAACAATAAGGTCTCTGGCGAGAGCGAGCTTCGCTCGCTTCTAGCCGAGACCTAAAGAAATAAGGTCTCTGGCGAGAGCGAGCTTCGCTCGCTTCTAGCCGAGACCTAAAGTAACAAGGCCTTGAGATCTCAAAACTGACTTCAAGTTAATGCCATTAACTCATTCAGTCCTTCTAGTTTCTCTGCATTCCAGTTCTTGTTGTGTTTACCTGTATACATGATAAATCCAGGATTATTAGTTGCAGGAAGCATAACAAAGAAAAACAGAACTGCTACGCCTAATAACTTGTGGCATGAGACAGCATGAGGTTTCCTCTGTATAAATGTGTTGCCCGGAGGTAGAATGAAAAAGACATTTAAGTGAACAAATAGTCTCATCTGACATCAGAAATAGTGGACGACAAGGATACCAGTACAGTCCGAATCAGTAGAAGTAAAGTTTGCACTTACAAGAGATAACAGCAAACGGCACACGTCACTAGCATTGTATTGATGACTCTGGAACAAAGGAAAGGAAAATACAAAATAAACAGGTGTGTCTGTACTGCATGCCAGGATTTGTTCACAAAACAGAGATGAAGAAAGCTTTAATGTGGAAGGTAGCAGTGGGTACATTCTTTTTAATGCCAATAGGTCCCGATGCTAAAATGTTTTAATATATAATTCTGCCATCAGGGTGCACAGCAAACCAAAAACTAGGGTAAAGGGAAAAAGAGCTATTACTTTCCAAGCACACACCACGAAAAATGAACGCAGGAGGCGTATTACATCTCAATGTGCTGTATGAGCTGTAGCTCTACTGCAAACATCCTTCATGTGACCTTGCTTGCTTAGCCGAGAGGAAGGGGATTTTCTAGTAGGCATCTGAAATACTCACAAAACTCCCACCCCAAAAAAGTTCAATCAAAACGATTACTAGGTTAACAAGGAGGTTATCCCTTGTGGGCTTAAAATGTCAGTTTCTTATATAAATACAGTTCTGTTTATGGGATTTGACTCGAAACAGTGCCTTGTTCCAGTCGATCGGTGAATGCACGTTCCTTTTGTTTGTTATACACCAAAACAACTTTTCATATAGCTGAAAGCAATGTCTGTTTAATCAACACACACGCTTACTATAAAACATCTAAATACAAATACATGTAGAACACCAAAACTTTAACTTCTGATTTTGCAGACATAAACGAAATGCATTGGGAAGCCTAAATACTCAATAAAAAGTCACATTTAATTGGAGTCCGAACATCTGCTCTATTATGGTCCTACTTTGACTATCTGATGCTCATGAATTTCCCTTCTCCAGGGTAAAAAAATGAATTCGTAAATTTCACGGCGCAAAAATTAAAGCTAATACCAGAGTTAACAAGCCGTGAGCGTGCACTCTCCCGAACTTCCGGTTTCGGGATGTGCACGCTCACGGCAGTCGGGGGGCGGGACTTCTGTCTTTGCGAGAAGTCCGCGCCCACGGAGTGAATGGCCCAGAGAAGCGGTGGCAGCAGAAGTCAGGAGTGGCGGCTGAGGCGGTAAGTGGGGCTTGGGGGGCTTGGCACCTGTGTGTGAGCGTGTGTGTATGCAGTGTGTGTGTGCATGCAGTGTGTGTGTGTGTGTGTGTGCGTGTGCGACTGGAGAGGCATGGCTGACCCTGGCAATCTGGAGATGTGCTTCTGGAGATGTGCACGGCTCTGGGAGGCTGGGTCATGCGCGTCCACGATGTGCAATCGGCGCTCGTGGCCAGGCCTGGCTCCGTTGAGAGCTGACTCAATCACAATAGGTCTCGAACGAGACCTAAAAAGGAGGGTGTCGCTGATGGAGCTGTCACACTGCACCGCATCAGGAGAAGAATCTCGCAATGAGGTTGGACTGTGTCGCCGTCGCTGTGCCTGCAGTCGCAACTCCCAAGGAAGGTGTCACCACTGGAACTGTAGCATTGCACCGCATCGACCAAGAGCACCTCGCATCCCTGAGAAGCGCGTCGCCGTCGGAGCTGCTTCCGTCCCATCTTGGATGTCACCGCTGTAGCTGTCGCATCGAGCTGAAGCTTCACGCATCGTGGGAGAAGAGCGTCGCCGCTGGAGCTGCTGCCGTCGTATCTTGGATGTCGCCACTGTAGTCCACGCATCGAACTGAGAACTTCTCGCATCCCCGAGAAGCGTGCAGCATCTGGAGGATCTTCGCGTCTTTATTTCTTTGCACCTGAACTTTGCTGTATTTCCCATCGTTGCAACATTTCTTGTCGTGGAGGGGCAACGCAGAGTGTCGCATCTAAGAACTGAACTAAGCTTAAATCTACCATCTTAAAGTAATCATAGTGTGTATTTTTGTCGTTTATGGTCTTGTGGTAACCCTATATAAAGTCTACTTATTTTTTATATAAAACCTGTGTGGTGTCCATTTGTAGTGTTGTCACTTGGTTACTGTGTGTGGTCACAAATGCTTAACTTACAAGGTCTCTGAGGTCAAGCCTTGACTGCTCTCTCCACGCTACCTGGAGGATGAGCAGGGGTTATTTTAGTAGTGTAATCCCTCTTATCCTGACCAGAGGAGAGGGTCCCTATTTGTTCACAAGTACCTACCTGTGCCAACCAGAGACCCCCAAATTAGAGATGCAAAGCGAGGCGTCGGGAAAACGGGTGCTAACATGAGATAATGCATGTTAGCACCAACTTGTAAATAGGGCAATCGTTTTATCTCCTCTTTTTTCCTTTAAAGCCATAAAAGCTGAGATAAGGCCCTTGTGTATATGCCCCTTGGTGTGTTGTAGGAGAGCACTCATTGCCCCTTTGCATTACTACTGACGCTGTAAGGCCAATTCTTAGATGAGACGTCTGCCTCGGAGAATGGGCCGCTGCCTAACTCTTCAAAGCAACAGGCTTTGGGCAGTCAAGGCAGTGGACTTAAACTTACATTCAAATGAGCCAAATTCCCCACAAAGTGGAGCTGAACAGTAACAAATGAACTTTCATCCAATAACATCCTTGGGAAGTGATTTATTGATATCATCTGAAATCAACACGTTTTGCGCTGCTCTGCCACCTTACCCTGTTGGTGACTTCACAGCTTCACCTCATTCGACAGCTCAGCAGAAGCAGGGTCACAGATGTAGCAGGACAGCAGTGCTCTCAGTCATGCAAAGCTCACAGGGGTGTTCGGTGGTTGGGGCCCTCTCTCATCACTGTAATGCACTGCAGACTCTATCCTATCACTAAAGTTTCCAGAAGTAAAAAGACAGCTTTTCTTGATAGTAAGAGCTTTCAGAGGCAGTTAATGCTCAGTGGCATGCTGTACCCTGTGATGAGGCTACTCTCAGAAGCATCTCTCACCATGAAGGGCTCCAAGCTTCAAAGCTGCACATGTCAAGAACTACGGGGCATATTAGCAGGAGCCATATCGCCGCTTTAGCAGCACTTTTTGCCGCTAAAGCTGCGATATTTTTATCGCCCTATCAGCAAGCTGTCACTAACAGCAGTTATCGACAGCTTTTAGGTGATAGCGACCGGTTTGGGGCCCGCTTTGCATGTCAGAGATATTTATCGCTAATGACATGCAAAGTGGGCGTACCAAAACTGTTAGCGACTTAAAGCAGTCGCTAACACAGCTATCGCCTTTTAGCAAGGCAGGCGAAGCGATAAAAAAAATCACGGTAAGCGAGATTGTCGCTGTAATCTAACGACTGCTAATAACATGACTTACCTGTTTATCCAATGGGAGGTGGATTGTCAGGTTAAGTCCCCATTGGCGTTAATGCGTGAATATGGCTGGATTTCCAGCGATATTCACGCATTTCGCCGCTATCGTTGGATATTTTAGCACAATGGAGAAAAACGTTGCTAATAGCATGTTTTCTCCGCTTGTTGTAATTGGCCCGGCCGCATTAGCGATTAGCTGAACCTATACGTTGTCCTCCTTAACTTGGCTGTATGTGAAAACGCCATTTTGAATGTTCCAGCGGCCATCTTAGATCATGAGCGGCCTCGTGGCCGACGTGCCCTTTAGTCCGTTGTCCGTTCTGCTGACCACTCCTATCTGCCCAGCAACAGGCTATTTTTAGTACTGGTCAAGTCGCACATGCGCAGTTCCCACTGACCCGTAACCCTCCTGGAATGTGCACCAAACTGACCAGTGGAGTTGTGCCCCCTCCAATGAGCTGGCAGTATTCCAAAACATGACCATATATGTCCTTAAATGTGTCTTAACTTGTGCCGCCTATCTTTTATTGCCCCAAAACTGTATATAAACGGGGTCACACCGGTGTTCGGTGTGATACCTCTAGCATTACCGAAGGGTGCTGTTTGAGTGTACCACCACCCCATGGGGTCTTAATAAACTTGTTCTTTGCCTTTTACAGCTTCCGTGCCAACAGTTCTTGAGTGTAAGTGGGTTATCTTTGGAGTGTGTAGGCCTTGGGAACCCCGAATTACTTCAATTGGCGACCACGAAGGGACTCATCGGTGACTCGGATGCCCGAAGGAGAGGTCGTGACGAAGGCTTGGAAACTCGCCATGGACGCGCGCTGCCACGAGTGACCCGAGTCTTGGCTGCCACGGTGTTTTTTCCTTTCCTTCCGATCTGACCTTCCAGGTGGCGCCGGTCTCCGACTGAGTTCCGAAGTGTCTGCATCGCAGAGAGAGTGCCGTTTGGCTGATTTGGCTTACAAGACCTTGGCAGTTGGAATCTGGACATTTGGGAATTTGGGTAAGCTTCGTGATCGGTAAGGTAGTCTTCGGACGCTTACTGAGGTCCTATGATTTGTGTTTGGTAAGGTAGTCTTCGGACGCTTACTGAAAATCTGTGCTTTGTGATCGGTAAGGTAGCCCCCGGACGCTTGCCGAAGTCCTATGATCTTTGATTTGAGTTAGCTAACATTGTGAATTTGTGATCTTTGAACTTATATGTGTAGTGCACTTCACATAGGCAGGCATGTAGAGATGTTTCTCTAACTTTGTTTTTTTCCTTTGAGCGGCACAATCGTGTGAAGAACTGTAAGTGCCATTTTGTCCGGTGTCACGCTTTCGTGATACTTTTCGAACATGCCTGTTTTCAGCACACTCCGAGGAATGTGCTGTCTTGGAGAAGGTACCTCAATTAGGTTAGCGGAATCACAGCCGGCTCCCCCAGAGGGAACACCAAATAGGGATATGTACATAAAATTTGGCCTTCCCCCTATTATGTACAGTAAATTATGGCATAAGTATACCAAGTCCGATCCTGAATTGCAATGGCCTCTACACGGGTCGTTTGATTTAATTAAAATACAATTTGTAGAGCAATGTTTGTTTCAACATAGGTCTAGACAAAATATGTTTGATTGTGTGCGAATGTGGGAGAAAGCGGCGCGTGAGCGAATGAAGCGTGAAGTTGCCTTGGCGGACAAAGAGCAGCGTAAGGCTGCTCGGGATAAGGCTTTACAGCTTGAGGAAAAGGAGGCTCAGGAGAAGAAAGAAAGGGAGGAACGGGAACGTAAATTGCAAACGACTGGTCAATTTCCTATTCGTCGACCACTCTATCCTGTCCTTAATAATGACATAGATGATTTTTCTTTGCTAGAACGGTCACCGCCTCCGTATGTTTCGCCGACGGCTCCGGATAAGGATTCAGGGGACGACGGACGGGATAAGTCGGACAAGAAGGGTATATCCGCTCTCAGGTTCACTGCGGAGAGGTCCGCTCACCTGCGCAGTTGGGCTCGTAAAGTGAATAAGCGTAGTATTACTCAGGAGCAATTGTTAACAGAAAAGAAAGGGTGGTCGGATCTTGAATTGATGTACTTTTTGTCTAGTCTGGCGGATGAAGTTGTAGGCGCATATCGTGACCTTTCTGATACGTTTGAACCAAAAGCATTGTCAGTGTATCGTGAAAATTTGACCAAAGGTGATTTTGATCTTTCAGATGTTGATGACCTGTTTGCACAATTGATCAAGCTGCGGGATGAGACAACCCGATTGCGGGAGGAGCGGAAAAAGAGGCAAAAGGAGTCCGAATTGGAGACTAATGGGCAGGCCAAAGAGTGTTCTCTCCGTGGTTCAGATAAGAATTCTGCGTTGCATGTTATGCCTATGCGTGAAGCCACACCTTTGTATGTTCCGCCAAAAGGGGAAGGTACGGATGATGATAAATTGTCGAAGGATGCGAAAGGGTATTTTTTGTATAATTGGGTATATACGCCGTGGAATAGAGCGGATGTTATGGCATTGAAAAATTCTTTACCTGATCTTCGGAAGAATCCGGCGGCATTTTATGAGGGGGTGGAGGGGGCTATATCGTCTTGTGTGATGACTCTGGTAGACATAGATTTGTTTTTTGGGCTAATATTACCACCTGATATGTGGAGGCAGATTCGTAAAAATAATGACGAAACGATATTGGGGGGAACATGGAAGGAAATA
Source organism: Lissotriton vulgaris (assembly GCF_964263255.1). Lineage (NCBI taxonomy): Eukaryota > Metazoa > Chordata > Amphibia > Caudata > Salamandridae > Lissotriton > Lissotriton vulgaris. Next base: position 11,558,833 of record NC_141697.1, read on the forward strand.
AATGCTGCAGATTTAGACAGAGAACCAGCCTGTAAGCCTTGCCAGTTAATTCTAGATCTGCCGGCAGCTATCTTGATTAAATTAAAAACGCTTGTTCCCTCCAAAAAGATTGATTGGACTATGCTAACATCGTGCAAGCAGAAACCCGATGAAACGGTTTCAGATTTCTTTACACGCTTCGAGGAAGCTTTTAATGATTACAGTGGTCAATCTTTAACAGATGATACGGGTCGGCATTTGTTTGTAGATAAGTATGTAGCTAATCTCCTTCCAGAGATTGCAAAGCGATTGAAGTCGAGTGAAAGTTCCTGGGCCACGGCGACCCCTGCGTCCTTGTTAACTATGGCTCAGTATTATGAGCGGCAGGAAGTGGAGGCTAAAGAAAGTGTAGAGAAAAATGCGAAGGAATTGAAAACAAAGGTGTTGTTGGCGCAAGTTCGGGGAACACAGGGTAGAGGGAATGAGAGAGGTAGACGAGGTGGAGGAAACGCATCGTATGGTCGTACGGATATTGCGGAGGATCAGTGTGCTTATTGTAAGGAGTTTGGGCATTGGGCCGAAGATTGTCCGGTACTTCGTGAACAGCGTAGTCAGCGTGGTCGAGGAAGTGGAAGGTCGAGAGGAGGTTATACTGGAGCGAGGGGTAGCGGAGGTGATCGTAGACAGGTTGAGGAGAGGGGCCGTGGCCAGGACGAACGAAATACGTTTGATAGACGGAATCAATATCAGATTTTGGAAGGAGCGAATGTGGAACATCAGGATTATGTGCATGCATAGGATTGCGTAGGATGGGGTAAGGAATCAGTTGAAGTGCCGGTAGATCAGCAAGGTCCATATGTAACAGCGGGTATTTTGGGTTCTACTGATCAATTTCTAGTCGACACAGGAGCTACTCGTAGCGCTCTGTCGAAAAACTTGGTTCCGAGGGCTCCACTGTCTGGCGAAATGATTACGTGTGTAGGGTTTGATGGTACACCCTCCCCCAGCCCATTGTCCAAGCCCCTTGCACTATGCATTGACAAATATTTCAGTTTTGGCCAATTTTTGTTATCACCCCATACCCCAGACAATATCCTGGGCATTGATTTACTTAAATATTTTCGAGCGACAATACGGTGCGCTCCAGAGGGAGTGCGGGTTATTCTGAATGACAATTACCCTGACCCTGACGATTGCCCTGACCCTGACAGATTTTATGCCATTTTAGACATTCCTGCTTTGGCCTCTCTGCCGCACACGTTGTGGGCGACCTCAGATACGGATGTGGGAGAGATGCGTATTCCACCGATACACATTACTGTTAAGGAGGGGGCCCCTCTACCACGAGTGCCACAGTATAAGATTTCGAAAGAAGGTGAAATTGCATTGACACATATTGTTCAGGATCTGATTTCTGCAGGGGTGGTGGAGGAGGTCCCTTATAATGTTTGTAACAGCCCTATTCTACCGATTCTTAAGAGAGACACTGATGGCAAGATCTACCGATTTATTATCGATTTGCGAGAAATTAACAAAATTGTCATTCCCCAATACCCGGTGGTGTCCGATATTACGACCTTGCTTACCTTAGTTCCACCGACAGCCACCACCTTTAGTGTTATTGACTTAAAGAATGCGTTCTTTTCCATCCCTGTTCATCCTGATAGCAGATATCTGTTTGGTTTTACGCTCAATAATAAATCGTATAGATTTTGTCGTGTTCCCCAAGGATATACTGAAAGTCCTAGCATCTATAGCCAGGCTTTGAAAAGGCAGCTAGATTCGTTTAAATTGCAGTCTGGCGTTGCGCTCATCCAGTACGTGGATGACCTTCTGCTTGCCGCTGACTCCTATGCACAATGTGAACAGAGTACACTTGCGTTGCTTTCCTTTTTGGCGCAAAACAATCACAAGGTTTCGAAGAAGAAGCTCCAATACTGTAGACCCCAGGTGACGTACCTCGGTCATCTGTTGTCTAAGGAGGGGCGTGCATTAACATCTGATCGAATTCAAGCAATTTTAGACACACCAGTCCCTCGCACCCAGAGAGATGTACGTGCCTTTACTTTTCGAACATGCCTGTTTTCAGCACACTCCGAGGAATGTGCTGTCTTGGAGAAGGTACCTCAATTAGGTTAGCGGAATCACAGCCGGCTCCCCCAGAGGGAACACCAAATAGGGATATGTATATAAAATTTGGCCTTCCCCCTATTATGTACAGTAAATTATGGCATAAGTATACCAAGTCCGATCCTGAATTGCAATGGCCTCTACACGGGTCGTTTGATTTAATTAAAATACAATTTGTAGAGCAATGTTTGTTTCAACGTAGGTCTAGACAAAATATGTTTGATTGTGTGCGAATGTGGGAGAAAGCGGCGCGTGAGCGAATGAAGCGTGAAGTTGCCTTGGCGGACAAAGAGCAGCGTAAGGCTGCTCGGGATAAGGCTTTACAGCTTGAGGAAAAGGAGGCTCTGGAGAAGAAAGAAATGGAGGAACGGGAACGTAAATTGCAAACGACTGGTCAATTTCCTATTCGTCGACCACTCTATCCTGTCCTTAATAATGACATAGATGATTTTTCTTTGCTAGAACGGTCACCGCCTCCGTATGTTTCGCCGACGGCTCCGGATAAGGATTCAGGGGACGACGGACGGGATAAGTCGGACAAGAAGGGTATATCCGCTCTCAGGTTCACTGCGGAGAGGTCCGCTCACCTGCGCAGTTGGGCTCGTAAAGTGAATAAGCGTAGTATTACTCAGGAGCAATTGTTAACAGAAAAGAAAGGGTGGTCGGATCTTGAATTGATGTACTTTTTGTCTAGTCTGGCGGATGAAGTTGTAGGCGCATATCGTGACCTTTCTGATACGTTTGAACCAAAAGCATTGTCAGTGTATCGTGAAAATTTGACCAAAGGTGATTTTGATCTTTCAGATGTTGATGACCTGTTTGCACAATTGATCAAGCTGCGGGATGAGACAACCCGATTGCGGGAGGAGCGGAAAAAGAGGCAAAAGGAGTCCGAATTGGAGACTAATGGGCAGGCCAAAGAGTGTTCTCTCCGTGGTTCAGATAAGAATTCTGCGTTGCATGTTATGCCTATGCGTGAAGCCGCACCTTTGTATGTTCCGCCAAAAGGGGAAGGTACGGATGATGATAAATTGTCGAAGGATGCGAAAGGGTATTTTTTGTATAATTGGGTATATACGCCGTGGAATAGAGCGGATGTTATGGCATTGAAAAATTCTTTACCTGATCTTCGGAAGAATCCGGCGGCATTTTATGAGGGGGTGGAGGGGGCTATATCGTCTTGTGTGATGACTCTGGTAGACATAGATTTGTTTTTTGGGCTAATATTACCACCTGATATGTGGAGGCAGATTCGTAAAAATAATGACGAAACGATATTGGGGGGAACATGGAAGGAAATAAATGCTGCAGATTTAGACAGAGAACCAGCCTGTAAGCCTTGCCAGTTAATTCTAGATCTGCCGGCAGCTATCTTGAATAAATTAAAAACGCTTGTTCCCTCCAAAAAGATTGATTGGACTATGCTAACATCGTGCAAGCAGAAACCCGATGAAACGGTTTCAGATTTCTTTACACGCTTCGAGGAAGCTTTTCATGATTACAGTGGTCAATCTTTAACAGATGATACGGGTCGGCATTTGTTTGTAGATAAGTATGTAGCTAATCTCCTTCCAGAGATTGCAAAGCGATTGAAGTCGAGTGAAAGTTCCTGGGCCACGGCGACCCCTGCGTCCTTGTTAACTATGGCTCAGTATTATGAGCGGCAGGAAGTGGAGGTTAAAGAAAGTGTAGAGAAAAAGGCGAAGGAATTGAAAACGAAGGTGATGTTGGCGCAAGTTCGGGGAACACAGGGTAGAGGGAATGATAGAGGTAGACGAGGTGGAGGAAACGCATCGTATAGTCGTACGGATATTGCGGAGGATCAGTGTGCTTATTGTAAGGAGTTTGGGCATTGGGCCGAAGATTGTCCGCTACTTCGTGAACAGCGTAGTCAGCGTGGTCGAGGAAGTGGAAGGTCGAGAGGAGGTTATACTGGAGCGAGGGGTAGCGGAGGTGATCGTAGACAGGTTGAGGAGAGGGGCCGTGGCCAGGACGAACGAAATACGTTTGATAGACGGAATCAATATCAGATTTTGGAAGGAGCGAATGTGGAACATGCGCTCTACAAGTCCAAATCAAATCAAATCAAATCAAATCAAATCAGGATTATGTGCATGCATAGGATTGCGTAGGATGGGGTAAGGAATCAGTTGAAGTGCCGGTAGATCAGCAAGGTCCATATGTAACAGCGGGTATTTTGGGTTCTACTGATCAATTTCTAGTCGACACAGGAGCTACTCGTAGCGCTCTGTCGAAAAACTTGGTTCCGAGGGCTCCCCTGTCTGGCGAAATGATTACGTGTGTAGGGTTTGATGGTACACCCTCCCCCAGCCCATTGTCCAAGCCCCTTGCACTATGCATTGACAAATATTTCAGTTTTGGCCAATTTTTGTTATCACCCCATACCCCAGACAATATCCTGGGCATTGATTTACTTAAATATTTTCGAGCGACAATACGGTGCGCTCCAGAGGGAGTGCGGGTTATTCTGAATGACAATTACCCTGACCCTGACGATTGCCCTGACCCTGACAGATTTTATGCCATTTTAGACATTCCTGCTTTGGCCTCTCTGCCGCACACGTTGTGGGCGACCTCAGATACGGATGTGGGAGAGATGCGTATTCCACCGATACACATTACTGTTAAGGAGGGGGCCCCTCTACCACGAGTGCCACAGTATAAGATTTCGAAAGAAGGTGAAATTGCATTGACACATATTGTTCAGGATCTGATTTCTGCAGGGGTGGTGGAGGAGGTCCCTTATAATGTTTGTAACAGCCCTATTCTACCGATTCTTAAGAGAGACACTGATGGCAAGATCTACCGATTTATTATCGATTTGCGAGAAATTAACAAAATTGTCATTCCCCAATACCCGGTGGTGTCCGATATTACGACCTTGCTTACCTTAGTTCCACCGACAGCCACCACCTTTAGTGTTATTGACTTAAAGAATGCGTTCTTTTCCATCCCTGTTCATCCTGATAGCAGATATCTGTTTGGTTTTACGCTCAATAATAAATCGTATAGATTTTGTCGTGTTCCCCAAGGATATACTGAAAGTCCTAGCATCTATAGCCAGGCTTTGAAAAGGCAGCTAGATTCGTTTAAATTGCAGTCTGGCGTTGCGCTCATCCAGTACGTGGATGACCTTCTGCTTGCCGCTGACTCCTATGCACAATGTGAACAGAGTACACTTGCGTTGCTTTCCTTTTTGGCGCAAAACAATCACAAGGTTTCGAAGAAGAAGCTCCAATACTGTAGACCCCAGGTGACGTACCTCGGTCATCTGTTGTCTAAGGAGGGGCGTGCATTAACATCTGATCGAATTCAAGCAATTTTAGACACACCAGTCCCTCGCACCCAGAGAGATGTACGTGCCTTTATAGGGTTGACGTCTTTTTGTAGGCAATGGATCATGGGTTTTTCGCATATCATAAAACCTTTGCTAGCATTACTGTCCAAAGCCACACCAATGCTTCTTGAGTGGACAGACGAATGTCAGAAAGCTTTTGAGCAGTTGAGGCTGGCCCTTTGCTCCGCACCTGTGTTAGGTACACCAGACTATACGAAACTTTTCACATTGTACGTGCATGAGAATGATGGGTGCGCGTTGTCAGTGTTAGTGCAATTACACGGGGATAAGCAGAGACCATGTGCATACTTCTCTGCAATTTTGGATCCTGTAGCACGAGGGTTGCCAGGGTGTTTTCGAGCGGTAGCAGCAACTGCAGTAGCCATACGACAGAGTGAGGGAATAGTGTTATCACACAAATTGTTGGTGTTAGTTCCTCACGCAGTAGATGCCCTGTTAAACCAAACCAAGACCCAATATCTCACGAGTGCACGGCTAACGGGATACGAGCTGACACTCTTGGCACCACATATTACATTGAAAAGATGCGCTACTTTGAACCCTGCCACTTTATTGCCCTATCCGGCCGAGGAAGGTCAGGAAGAAAAACATCATGACTGTGTTTTCCTGACCGAGGAACAGACAAAGGGTCGTGTTGACTTACAGGTTGTGCCACTTCCAGATGTGGATGGGGAACTGTGGGTTGATGGATCGTGCCTAAGGCTGCCAGATGGCACGACTTCCGCAGCATATGCGATCACGACACTTAAGACAGTGGTAGAAACAGCTAGGATACCACAAAAATCAGCTCAGGCAGCAGAGCTGATAGCTTTAACAAGAGCCTGTGAATTGAGTGCCGGATTATGTGTGAACATATACACGGACAGCCGGTATGCCTTTGGAGTGGCCCACGACTTCGGGCTTCTTTGGAGAGAACGCGGGTTTCTGACATCACACGGAGAGCACATTATGCATGGAGAGCTAGTGCGTGATCTCCTAAAGGCGTTGCTTGGCCCTAAGAAAGTAGCGATAGTAAAGTGCAGTGCCCATAAAAAGATTACGGATAGAGTGGGTCAAGGAAATGCCTTTGCAGACAGTATAGCAAGGCAAACGGCTATGTCCCGAACTAGCTCCCCCATGTACGTGGTACAATCACAGGCTGAGCGATGGAGTGATGCTAGAGCAGAGATACGGGATATCCAGGAATCAGCCACAGAATCTGAACTTGCGGCTTGGGCAGCAGATGGGGTACTAGATGACGAGGGTTGTTGGAGAAGCAAAGACATGGAGAAGTGGAAATTGCCTGCGGCTTACTTACAGGCGATGGTCCAGATGACACATGGACTGGCTCATGTCGGAGCTCTTGCAATAACTCGGCTTTTAACACGAGTTTGGGAACATCCCGAGATTGCTAATACTGCAACGAGAGTAGTGCAGACCTGCCTGGTGTGTTTGCAACACAATCCTGGAAAGGGGACTCATACTCCGAAAGGAGGTTTCGTTCCACCTTCGGCACCATTTGAAGTGCTTCAAATGGACTACATCCAACTCGAGCGCTGCAACAACCTGAAGTACGTCTTAGTGGTGGTGTGTGCTTTTAGCAAATGGGTTGAGGCCTACCCCACGAAAGACAATACAGCTTTGACAACAGCTAAGGTGTTGCTTAAGGAATTCTTTCCTCGCTTTGGAGTTTGCAAATTTTTGTGGAGCGATAATGGGCCCCATTTTGTTGGAAAGATTGTGGAGTATGTACTGAAGGGGTTAGGGATTCAGCAGAAGTTCCACGCTGTATTCCACCCTCAGTCAGCAGGTTTGGTCGAGCGGTATAATGCCACGTTGAAGCTCAAGCTAGCAAAAATTGTGGCGTCTACATCATTGAAGTGGCCAGATGCGTTGCCGCTAGCACTACTATCTCTTAGATCAGTACCTCATTCACGAACCGGCCTTACGCCCTATGAGGTGGTGTTTGGCCGCCCTATGAATATTTGCGGGGTGCCCAAGCCGCGATTAATACATGATGTGCCTTGTGTTATGATGAATGATTATTTGGCACGATTAACAAATGATTTGCTCTCTATTCATCAACAGGTTCGAGAAGCGCTCCCTGACAACTCTACTGGAGAAGGCCATGATCTTCGTCCTGGTGATCATGTAATGGTTCGCTCGTTTGAGAGAGCAAGCAGTTTGGAGCCCAGGTGGAAGGGTCCCGAGCAGGTCCTCCTGGCGACCCGCACCGCAGTACGAGTGACAAACAGGAAGCGGTGGGTGCATTCGACACATTGTCGCCATGTCTCTCCGGATCTGGTGACTCCTGCTGTGTTGACTGATTACAAGGAGATTTTGGAGAAAGAAAAGAGCCCAGCTGTGACGTCGGCCGAAGTGGAGGGAGCCTTCCCGGACCAAACTGCGATTGGGAGAGAGCGCTACAACCTACGCCCACGATAAGAAGATTTTTGTTTCCTTTTTAAATGACTGGTTGGTTACCGCTCCAGGTTTGTGAAACGGAAACCGGGAATTCCAAGGGGGGGGGATCAGTTCTGCCAGAGTAGCGACACCCGTCTTGGCCCGGAGAAGAAAACAACGGCTACCTCGGAGTTCAGCACCGCATTTTTCTTTTTTTTTATTAGGTATACACGTACGTGTATCTGAGACAATTTGTGGACGATTTGTGAACAATTGGTGCTATTTGAGATTTTGCACGAATATTCTTGAAATATGGCGTCAACGGTATCCCGTGATAAGAAAATATTGGGTGCCTTTCTCTTTGTCTTGACTATTGTGGTGATAGCTGTTATAGCCTGGGTAGTCGAACTTGTGGTGCCTGTACGTGAACATTTGCTGCCGACTACCCCGGCACCGTCTGAACATTTTCATTTCACACTGCCCTTTCATGAAGAGCGCCATCGCCAAACGTATTTAAATAACAGCTTCATTCAGATTCTTCACCACACACATAACATGACCAATACCTCGAATTGTTGGGTGTGTGGAATGTTGCCTGGGCACCAGAAGAGGGGGGGCACCCCACTTATTCCACTTCCGTTTTCACACAATGGGTCATGCAACGCTTGGTACACCCTCCTTTTTACGTTGAGATGGCCAACTAAAGGGGGGGTGCTTTTCCGTTTGAATAAAGTATGTTTCCATGACAAAGATGGGTTTCCCCAGGCTGAGGGTACACGTTTCGAATGGGAAGAGTATAGGCCTGACAATGTATCTGCCCCACGTGTATACAACAATCAGCGGAATGTTAATGTATCTAGTGCTCATGTTATAAATGTCATTGCCACAAAAGCCGATTTGTGTATCAGAAACAAGGGCACGATTGCAGTGGGGAAAAGTGAATGTAACATTTCTCTTACGTTTGATAGCCCGAATGGCATCTCATTTGTTGCATCAAGAAATACATACTTTATTTGTGGAACGAAGGGATACCATCAGCTTCCAGTGGGGTGGTTGGGCACGTGCTATGTATCGTTTGTGTTACCCCCTGTATTCATTGCCCCTCCGATGTACCACAACGATTATATACTGTACCATGATTTCGTTTTGAATAGGGTTAAACGAACTGTTGCGCTGGAGGACATTGACCAAACGGACACTGCGTTACAACAGTATGTGGATTTTAATCTGGGACTATTCTCCTTTGTGGGGGCTGCACTGAACAGCCGGAAAATCAGACGACTGACACGTGTTGTTGAGGCTGTTGCAAATGACACTGCCATTGCCCTGGGGAATATTACCGAGGAACTACAGATTTCCAGAATTGTCACCCTCCAAAATCGAATGGTGTTGGACGTTGTTTTGGCTGATCGTGGGGGGGCATGTAGGATTATCGGAAGCAGCTGTTGCGTATATGTCCCGGACAATTCTCCATCTGTGTATGATGCTATTTCCAAGCTTCATAAAATAGCTGCTGAAATACACCCGGACAATGGAACTTGGACACTTTCAGGGTGGTTCTGGTCTATGATTGCAACTTGGGGCTGGAAACTGTTGACAATTCTCTGTATACTTGTGGGAGCAATGTTTTCCATATGTTTATGTATTCAATGTGGTCCAGCTTTATGTTCAATGTGTTTATCAGCTTGTATACCATCAAGACGAGCTCTTGCCCATGACAAAATGATGCTTCACAAGGAGGTAACACAAATAATGTTAATAGACATCGAGGACGAACATTCTGACTATGTTCACTATGAGGTAGATTCAGCTAACCGCTAAAAGGGTCGTCTGTTGTAATTGGCCCGGCCGCATTAGCGATTAGCTGAACCTATACGTTGTCCTCCTTAACTTGGCTGTATGTGAAAACGCCATTTTGAATGTTCCAGCGGCCATCTTAGATCATGAGCGGCCTCGTGGCCGACGTGCCCTTTAGTCCGTTGTCCGTTCTGCTGACCACTCCTATCTGCCCAGCAACAGGCTATTTTTAGTACTGGTCAAGTCGCACATGCGCAGTTCCCACTGACCCGTAACCCTCCTGGAATGTGCACCAAACTGACCAGTGGAGTTGTGCCCCCTCCAATGAGCTGGCAGTATTCCAAAACATGACCATATATGTCCTTAAATGTGTCTTAACTTGTGCCGCCTATCTTTTATTGCCCCAAAACTGTATATAAATGGGGTCACACCGGTGTTCGGTGTGATACCTCTAGCATTACCGAAGGGTGCTGTTTGAGTGTACCACCACCCCATGGGGTCTTAATAAACTTGTTCTTTGCCTTTTACAGCTTCCGTGCCAACAGTTCTTGAGTGTAAGTGGGTTATCTTTGGAGTGTGTAGGCCTTGGGAACCCCGAATTACTTCACGCTAACATATCCAGCGACAGGCAGTCATAAAAAAATGCAATAGGCGCATTTTGCGATAAATATCGCTATTCCTTGCTAATATGCCCCTATGTTTTCCAGTTCCTTTTACCTGAAAAAGTGTGTGAGCTCCTGTCCAGCTATAAGACTCTGACACACATTACACACAGCTGGGATCATATCTCAAAAGTTACATTAAAGCAGAAACAATAACTGCAGTTCAGAAGCTCAGGAAATCCAGCAGCACAGTGGTTTTATAACCAGAAGTCATATCTGAAATTAATATAACTAAATGGGCATAACTTTTTAGTTTTACATGCATAAGGGTGTCACTCAAAGCGTCACTCGTAGGGCACTGAAGTTTCCCACACGATCACAGTGCACACACGGAAATCTCACACGTATGCAGACAAACTTGGCAGCTAGATCTTCTCCAATACATCCTAATTAAGTTTACTAACGTAGAGGAGGTCACCATGAGCCTCAGCTGAGTCTTTGAAAAAAATACAGCAGGCACTAGGTTAGCACCCTTCAATTTCTGGTGCTTTACAGAAGTTTTAAGATCTTCTTAGAGATTCTTGCTGCTCAAATGGGTGTAACTTTTAATATTTATATGTTTCTCTCCTATACACTGCTTGGCTATGCTCAGAAAAAAGTGTCACTCGAAGACATTGAAAGTCACTTATAATTACACAGAAATTATGAAAATGTCAATCATAAGCAATCTGAAACCTTGGTAGTCACATGGGTCCCAAGAGGCACCGCAGGCTTCCTGTTGATTTCTGGGTGGTGGTCCTGAACATTGTGCAAAGGACTTCATCTGCGGTGTCTTACCTCGACCGTTTCACACCCAGTGTCCCCTCTACTATCCCAGGAGTCACAATCTGAAATGAATCATCTGCTCCAAAACAGACACCACATGAGACTTCTGAGGAGTTTCAGGCTTCCTGTTGATCTGTGAGTTATTGTGCTGAGCCTCAGACAGAAGACTCAGGGTGACACTTACAAGCGGGCTGCACCACTGTTGAGTCACTACAGCGGCGAAAGCACTTCATTCACACCTATGAGGTGCAGCAAAGCCGCTCTGCGTGCCTTTGCAAGGCCTCATAGATATGGAGTAAGACCAAGCACTGCACGTCGCTGCCTTTCCTGACTCTACATCAAGGACACGTTCCATTGGCATTGATGTGGGTTTTCCAGCGCAGCACCCTTGGATTCTGACGCTGCCCCTGATTGGCTTAATCACGTAAACCTAGAGCAGCACCAAAAACATACATCTCCCCAGAGCAGGCGTAACAAGGAGAAATATATTTACTTCTCGTTTTTTTGCTTTCCATGTGTGTTGCATTGTGCAGCACACATAGAAAGAGTAAAAAGACTCTCGGTATGTTTTGTGTGGGAAGGTATCCTTTCCAGAGCAAAATCAATCCTGCATGAAATGGAGGCACCCTTGCACCACGGTCAAAGGGTGCCAGGCAGCCAATGGTGTGCCACCGCAGGGGGAAAAGGACAGGAATGCACCTTACTTCATCAATACGGTGCATTTCTGCCCGTTCACATTGGCGTAGGGAAGCACAGTAAGAAGACCTGAGGTGCTGCCTTACATCAATTCCTCATAAATGAGTCCCTTAGTCTGCCCAAGAATTTCTCGCAAACACTGGTGAGAAAAAGATTTAAGTCTTTTTAGACCAAAAATCCCATGGTTAGTGATCTAGACAGATGCATTATTTGTTGCACATACACCAACTTTATTTCATTGCCCCAACTCAACAAAATACTATTTCATGCTGATGTGAGCCTTGGGAAAGCTCATTGGGTACACACTAGCTCAGTGGCACAATGATTCTCATGCCATTCTCTCTATGACACATTCAGCTTGCTATACAACACTCTCAACCCAATGCGCATTGGATTCCTCTTGGAAGCTGCTTCTTAGCTTTTAGACACCATGAAAGCAAACAACTAAATGGTAACAGAATGCTTAATGCTGCTGACCCCTCCAGTCAACACTTCATTACACCTGTGCAGAATTTCAGAAAGGTAGAAGACCTGCTGGGCCACTAACCATTGGCTTCTGCAGGGATCAAGTTCTCCATTGAATAGCCAACCATTTTTGGGCTACAGCCTCCCCAGTGGTTCTGCTCCGGAAACAGTTATTGTCAGAATATCATTTTTAAAAGTATTGGCTCAAAGAAAAAACATGAATTTACTCGTATAAACCCAATTGGGTGTACCTTTTCCCCGATGGAGCAATATATTTGTAAATTACATGTAAGATACAATACTTATGTCAGTCAATATTCTGGTGATGAAGTTCTGGGGCCACGCCCTGGAAGCTTTCTCTGCCAAGTATGAAGCAGGCGTTCACTCAGAATCAGAAGTCTTCTTTCCCTGCACCTCAGCAGGGCAAACACTTCCAAACACCAAACTGACTGCGTATTAGGACTGAAATGTTATCACCTCCCCACCTGAAAGAAACACATGACTGCTTTCCAATCACACACAATGATCTAACAGTCTGTGTGTGTCTACATCACAGTAATGAAGGCAGTGGTCCCACAACAGCATGCCTCATCCCTCTTGGGGCAAAGTCATTGTGCGAAACTGGACACATGTGGTGCTATCTACTAGGGACTTACAAATAAATTAAATATGCTGCCTAGTGGTATACCCATTCTGACATTTTTAGAGAGGAGGTCACAGGCACTTTGCCACTGGTTAGCAGTAGTGAGGTGTGCACAGTCAAATGCCCACCAAAATGAATAAAGCAAAAGAAGGCATAAATCTGGGGGAATACCACACAAAAGATGATCATTACAAACCGTCATGAAGGCTCAAAGATACGTTAGAAAGCTAGGTCCAATTTCCAAACCAAATATGTGTCACGCTGCCATCACCACAGTAGCCAGAGGTAAAAGTATGAAAAGTATCAAGGTCAATTTAGTGACAGATTGGTTTGCCTAGGCCGCTTTCCCTGTGTTTACTTGTTACCACCCACAAAGCGTGATGTGGCAGAGCAGGATGTATATGGGAACACACAGGAAAGTCCCACAAATATAAATGCATTCTGTGTTGCACAAGTGTGAAAAATTGGGTCCCTTGACGCTGCTTTTCCCGTTCTGGTCCAGTCCAGGAGGACCACAACATACACTGTCCTCTGCGCCCGTCGCCAGCTGCCAGCAATCAGAGGAGCACCTGGAGGCGCCACAAGAGGGAGTGCGGTCTCCCGCAGCGCGGGTCCCATGACGCTGCTTTTCCCATTCTGGTCCGGTCCCGGAGGACCACAACATCCATTGTCCTCTGCGCCCGTCAACAGCTGCCAGCAATCAGAGGAGCGCCTGGAGGCACTACAAGAGGAAGTGCGGTCTCCCGCAACGCGGGACGCACGCGCGGACGAAGCCCGGACAAAGGGCAGGCCGTCTGTGGCCATCAGGGGCTGGAAGAGGTAGGGCTGGGCCCCCTCTGAGAATTGCTTCTGGTAAACACAGTGCTAGTCGGTCCTTTTGCCGTCGACTCGTGGTCGGCGAGATAAGGAGTGAAGACCGTGACTGTGAGTAACTGGACTGGGCCACAATCCCCAATCTTGTTTTTTGGTACGAACAGAGGGGTAGAGATGGGCCGTTTGGTATATTGATCAGTTTTGGGGTGGTTCTGATCTGCTAACCAGAGTGTGTTATGGTGGTTTTGTGCTGCTACTTGGTAGTGATTACATGCTAGCTGCTCCACTCGAATACACTAGCACTGTGCAAACAAGGTCATCTAAATTGGGTCATATCACCTCCCAAAATCTTCGATCTGTGACCAAGCAAAAGGGTACCCTCCCCTCTACATCTATACAGCCCACTGCAATCAATAGAATGCTCCGAAAAGCTATAGGCGAGGTGTCTAGCGAAATTGAGAGTGCCGAAAGACGCTTATCGCTAACCCCGCAAATTACCTTTACTCCCATGTCCCAAGACCCCGAGGCCCATGTTACCCCCAACAGTCCATACGATTTATCAGTGTCACCAATCGTGGACATTCCATGTGCTCAGATGATGAACAAAGAAGACTTTGGAAAATCCAAAGCTGGGGGAAAGACACCATCTGTAAAGAAAAAGGGGGCTAGCCTTAGGAAATACAAGCGTAAGAAGGGTAAAAGTAATCCTGTCTCGACCAAAGCAACGTGTGTTGGAGTTGATTCAAATATGGAGTATGTACCGAGACCAGTAACACCCCCTAGTTGGGCGTCCCAATTAATTACTGATCTGAAATCCCATTTCGAGCAGCTTATTAACTCACAGATTAAATTGATTGTGAGCTAGTTGGGTAAAGTAGTTACTTTATTGTGAACAGGGGGAGGCATGGGTGGCACAATGCCTACACCTGTAGCAGCTAATTCTAACAGTCTTGAGGCCATCCCTGTCAATTTGCCCCCAGCACAACCTAGCAGACACCTAGTTGTTCAAGCAAGTTCTATAATAGGGCGAACATTGCCTTTTATTCCCCCACATTTACAAGCAAGTAGCAACCCCAACAAAAACCCTTCGAGTATTGATGAGGCAACCACTGATCCGTTAACAATTATTCCGCAAGATACAACCCACAAGTGGCCTATTCCAGAACTCCTGCTGCTGGGCCAGCCCAGGGGGCTGCTACTCAAGGTGAAAAACAACTATTTACCTTGCATTAATTTGCCTCCTAAGGCTTCCCCTTATGTTGTCATATTAACGGGGCTACCAGAGTTGAGGCCAGACCGTACAGAATCATTTGTCGAATTAAAGAATAAAATAACGTTCTGGCTGGACAGGAACAGACCACTTTCAGGAAATGAACAGGGGGAAATATTGTTTGTTCGAAGGGTGAGTTGGTTGGGGAATAGGCACAAGGATATAATTGGTGACTGTGTGATAGTAAACTTTAGGGACCACAGAGTACTTTATCACTTACTAAGATAGGGGTCCTTAAATCAGACGAGCAGCATCAGGCCTTTGCCCCTGGGCTTCTTTTATCAGATGGGAAAACCGAGTTACGGTGGAGGTCCTGAACATCAAGGGAGAATTGTTAGCCCCAATGCTGGGATGGGGCTCAGCCATCCAACGTTAGGCGCTTTTCCTGGTAACCAAGGTACACCATGTCTGAGGAATAGATTTGACCCTCTGATGTCATTAGAGGAGCTCGATTGACTGGAGAGCATCTGTGCTCCCCACAAGAACCCTTTACAGGAAAAGGGATGTCTTTTTAATGCTCCCCGGGCGATACTTCCATCTTCACACTCCACATTGAATATGGCTACTAGTCACGAGGATAGTACAAAATGGGGCTTTCAGTTGAGGTACCAGCAAGATTCCTTGAATCCACCAATTTCAAAGGAGGTTGTTTTAGCAACGGAGAATTTTGGTATGAGTCCCTTTGACCCTTTGTTAGTTTCTCCAGTTTTAGATAATTACACTGGGTTCCAGGGCGGGTCATTAGGGAGAGAAGATATATTGGGGCCCAAACGGACATCTCTGCCCTCCCAGCAGATAGCGAGCCACCAAAACTCTTCCATGATTTTGTGGAATATTGCGGGCCTTTCATCAAGAATTGGCTCGGCTGACTGGACAGAATTTGTAATGATGTACGATATTCTGCTCTTTCAAGAGACTTGGGCTACTATGCCCCTTTTCTTCCTGAGATATTTACATTTTTAAAAGCAAGCGATACCTTGGGGAAGGGGCAGGCCATCAGGAGGTTTGACTGTTTGGATCAAGCAAGAGGGGGGATGGACAGCCCAGGAAGTTATCCTCGAAAGTCCAGACATCTTGATTCTGAAGCTGAAAAAAAAGGGAATGCCGGACCTTCTTTTGATTAATGTGTATGCTAGAGGGGTCCCGGGAGGCAAAATCTCGCCAGCAATGATGGGCGAGAATGTTTTTTAGATACCCTAAGTATTTTAACTGATGTCATCCGAGCAGGAGATTTTAAATGCACTTTTGAGGCCTTAGATGGGGAAGATATGGATTTAGGAAGTGAGGAGGATGCCAAGTGGGACATTCCCCAGCTCTCAATCCCGCCTATAAAGAGATGGACTGACGCAGCCCTGCATCTTAAGGGTCTTTGCCTTGCTAAAGGCTTCAGGGCTGCAAATGGGAGAATTATATTGGACAGGATGGCTGGGAGCACTTTCATCTCGGGCCCTAGAAGTAGTCGCATTGACTATTTTATTCTGAGTATGCCTCTTTGGCCATTGCTGATGGACATGATGATTCTCCCGAGATGTGAAAGCGATCATGATCCATTAGTTATGAGTCTCAAATCCCTCTCCCTGGTTACATCACCCCCCCAACGGTCCAGCAACACTGGTTCAGGCGAGCTAGCTCTCACTAATAATAGGAGAAGAGTTCCGTGGCAATATGACATTGAAAATGAAGAGGCAAGGGACCAAATCAAAGCTCTCATCGAGGCTGCCCTTCTTTCTCTCCAAGCCTGTGACTCCCAGGAGTCCATTAATAACAGGATATTTGGGATGCACAAAACATTGTTTGGGGACCTCAAATTGTATTTCACAAAACCACAGTTAGAGGGGAAGGGACCCCAATCCAGTAGAGCCTCCTGGTATAATGGCTCATGCAGGAAGGCTTTCAAGACTTTGGCTATGGCCATTAAATCTTGTGATGGGCACGCCACCAGACTAGCTCGTCGATCATATAGAGAGCAGCAAAAGATAGCCCGAAGTGCTTGGGAGGAGAAATATTGGTTGGATTTGCTGGAGGCTAGTAAAGATAGGGATATGATGAGATTTTGGCACACTCTCAAATGGGGAAGGGGCGGCATCTCCAATACCCGTGGAAATAATGTCTCCCCTGAAGCTTGGGTTTCATATTTTGAAGCACAATTTAGGGGACCCCCCAGTGACCCCTTAGCTCCCACGGACTTAACTCAAGGACCTGGTGTCCTTTTGACAAAAACAGAGGTCTTAAGAATCTTGAAACTCATTCCTAGTGGAAAAGCCCCAGGTCTAGATTGTGTCCCGGCTGATCTATATTTATCAGACCCCGAAACCTGGGCTTCATATATTTTATTCCTGGCTAATGCTGTGGCAAGTGGAGCATCATTGCCAAGAACATGGGCAGGAGCAGAGACTATCCCTATATTCAAGAAGGGGGATCGCTCCCTCCTTAACAACTACAGGCCCATTAGCTTGATAGATAGTATTCAGAAAGTGGTAGCTAGACTGGTCCTGGGTAGACTCCAAAATTGGATTGAGGAAAAAGAAATTTTAACACCTCTACAGGCCGGTTTTCGCTCCCACACTAGTACTGTCGATCAGGCCTCTCGATTTGAGGCTATTCATTGGAAGGTAGTACCTCTGGGTGGGGGATCGTTATATGCTGCTTTTATCGATCTAAAGACAGCTTTCGATTTGGTTCTGCATGCCAAACCATGGCAGGCTCTCCGCTAAATGGGGCTATCTCCAGCACTTTTGAATATTATTGTCAAGCTCCACCACGAAAACTATGCCCAAGTAGGATGGGGGAAGCAGGCGAATGTGACAAGCAAGTTTAAGGTTGGAATGGGAGTCAGGCAGGGGTGTGTCCTGGCCACTACCCTTTTTTCTTTGTTTATCAATGTGGTTACACACTACTTTGATAGACAACCAACAGATGCACCAATAATTGCGGGTCTCCATACCCCCCTACTGATGTTCGCCGACGACACTTTGTTGTTATCGCGAACACAAACGGGGCTGCAGTACGCACTCAACTGTTTTGAGGCCTTTTGTCTTGACAAGGATCTAGTTATAAATGTTACAAAGACAAAATTTATTGTCTTTCACAAGACCAAAATAGTGAGGGGGAGGGTTAGTTTAGAAGAGGCTCCCCTGATCAAATTGATGTATTTATGTACCTAGGTTTAACTATAGATAAAAACTTTTCCTGGAAACCTCATATTGATATCATGAACCTAAAGCACTCACAGTTGGTGGGCGTCCTGCTTATAGAGCACAAGCAATCTAAATCTAAGCCCATTGCTCCAGCGCTGCAAATTTATAACAATAAGGTGGGGGCCTCGATGCTGTATGGTGCGAAGTTATGGGGCTTCAGTGACTTAACACCCCTTGCCTTAGCACATAACAACTTTCTTAGAGCTCTCTCAGGACTCCCTAAATCCACTCCACTGCTCCCTTTGTATTTGGACACTGGAAGCAGGAATATTCAAGATCAGGCTCGGTTTCGCCCTATAGCCTATTGGCGCCGGCTGTGAACGACTCCCGAGTTGGCTCAGTACGCCCAGGCTTTGAGCGAAGTCAAGTCAATAAATACCTCTGACAGAATCCAGTGGCTTAGGGAACTCAAGTCCACACTAATAGCAATAGGGATGAGGAACCTGTGGGACTCTCTATCTTCAGTGGTGTTCACCTCCAAGAAGCTATTAAAAGAAGCATTTTGGTCTTATATCGATCAGCAGCGACTATCCCAGAGCAAAAGTACCATAACAAATGGATTCTTGGAGTTCAAGATGTCTTTGTTTTTAGAGCCATATTGGGACATCATTAGGAGCACCCTCGAAAGAAAATTATACCACCAATTCAGGGTGGGGTCCCTACCACTAAGGTCCTTTATGCTTAGCTGGAAATGGGGCTGTGATGGCCTATGTCCGTTTTGTCTAGACGTGAGGGAAACAACTGTGCATTTCTTTTTTGTTTGTCCATCCTACAGGCAACCACGTCTGAAATGGCTAGTCTCAACATGTAAAATGATGGGTTTTAGGGTAGCCTCTGCAGCTCTTAGGGTGCTCAGGACAGATACGGAACATGCCATTGTAATAGCTGTGGCAACATTTCTGGGGTGGGCTTGGATGATAAGGGCCAGAAAGTTGAAACTATTACAGTAGAATTTTTTTTTTGCTCTCTGTTTTTTATGTAAATTGTTTTTATAGTTTATAATTCTGGCTTTTCTTTTTTATCTTTGAAAAATGCTGATATGTATTGTATTTTAATCTTGTTGACTTTTATGATTTTTTTTCCAAAAATCGAAATAAAGACTTGAACAATGGAACAATGGAAAATTGTTGTAGGGGACATTGGCCAGAGGTGGAACCGAACATCGGGATGATCAGCTAGAGTTTGATCATCTGAACCTTTCAGAGTCCCCTCTCAGAGGTGAGTGGGCCTTTTTGGTGCTAGTCCTGGGAAGGAGCTGCTCAAGTATGAGATGATACTGGGAAGAAAGGGATGCAGATAGCTAGCCATGCAGCCTGCAGCATATTTCAAGGTTTAAACGTCCAGCCTTGGTATCCCTCTTTCAAATTCTCATTCTCTGAGATACAATGTCAGTAAGAAGTTAAACCCCTTTGAAGTCATGTTCATTGGTCAAACCTGCCCCGTGCACCCAGCGGCTCCCGCTGAGAGCTCTGGGACCAAGTACATCACAAATGTTGTACAATACCAAAATAACGTATGCCTAGGTTTTGACTAATCATATACATGTTCACTATAATGTTCATGGTGACTGTCGTTTTTATTGCTCTTCAAAGTTCACCACTCAGGGCTGTCTCCTTGCTCCAAAAATTCCATCCTCTCTTTGTCTGCCCGCTCTGTACTTTCAAACTCTTCCATCCACATCATTCCATTTCCTCTCTATAAATGACATATATATAAATACATATGTATAATAAATTTTCAAGGCTTCAATGTGCCTACAGGTGGAACCCAACATGCAGACAAAGCTGTCCCAATGGAAGTGGGATTGGCTGATAAACAGCATAATATTGTCTTTACAATGTGCATCCATTTGACCCTCGGCATCAGATGGTTCCAGTGGACACAGGGATCTGATTAAGAAGGGTGAGAAAAGGATGGATTGTTGACTTCTATGGCCATTTTACATTTTATTGGCAAGAATACACTTTAAATCAAAACGATATCCTTTTTTTTTCTTCAGGCTGGCAACTCCGACGTCACAGGCATCCTTGTTAGCACACGATTTCATGCTGAATCCTGAAACACAAAGACAGCACATCTCAGTTTCCCATCCTCTAGTGTGCTTTGAACTTTGGTGAAACTGTAGAACTCTGTTTAACTTCCATTGTTTGACTGGGTGAGATAGTATGTGAGTATGAAAAGCTGTATATCACATACACCTGCATGTTTGATGATTGAACTGAGACTTTTTTTTCTACACAAAGAAGGCTCCAAACAAGTCACTTATTTCCGTTAAGTTATGATACTAAGAACTTAATAAGAGAACATCATGTGCTATTGGCTGCACTTGGTGGGAACCTCATACCCAGATGGGTAAGGCAAAAATAACACATTTCCAGAATGAACACTTTTGCAACAATAAGTCACTTCAGTATTATATTATTTGTTCATTGTACTGCAGTCTACCTTCCTAAAATCTTTAAGCTGACACGTGTTTCGCTTGGTGTTTGGATTGATCAAATAAGCTTTCTGAAGGCTGAATTGGGCAATAAAACAAGAAACCAAAAGTTGAAACAAATAAAGAACCTCATTCCAAAGTTCATCTTATATGTTTTCAAAGTTCATCTTATATTTTTTCAGGTAAGCAGTAAGTATATTGCACAAGATGACCCTGCACACCCCAACAATTACTTAACACAATATAAATGCTTAATATGCATATGTTCACAAAACATCCAATTGTTCTCCCAAGAATATCCAAAGTCAGATTTCTTCTTTAAGCAATCCTTTTATTCACAATTGAAGATTAAAACCAATAGCCAACACGTTTCGTCCGTAACCGGACTTCTTCAGGGCTACATTTAAAAAATACAAAAAATATATATAAACATATGTACATGATATAGGAAACTTGTCCACAGAAAAATAATTCATAATGTTTAACAGAGAGTAAAATTACAGAAAAACAGATATTTTATAGTAGACACTATTCAGAAATAGACTTTGATTTTATCTCATTTTCTTCCAGGGAGAACACACACAAAAGACTGAATTTCAGTCATGTCTCTTTAAAATATTCATGTAACAAGAAGACAAAGCCAAGTTTACACTGGTTTAACACCTAGGTTTCTACAGGCAAACAGAATGTCCAATGAAAATTTAGGATAAGTCAGGAGAGTCTAAGCAGATTTAATTTAAAGCTAAGTACACAGATTATACAACATATTTCATAATTTGAAAATTCAGAATACCTTAATTTAAATATATCTGTATGGCACAGCTTCAGATTGGTCTTCAAACTTGCGTTTCAAAAATAGTTCTGTAAACAGATATATGCGAGTTTCAATATTTCATACATTGATCATATCATATCCTTCTTCAGTGTAATAAACCTCCATTATTCCTAAAGTTATCACATATCATTTTATTTTCTTTAAATCATTTTCTAATTCGGTATCGTGATCTAGTTTGCTCATGGAGATAATTCATGTTTAATTTTGACAGAGACAAGAAAGCCCTTCTATTTTGGACACTTGCTAAGAGGCAGAATTATGGTAAACTCAATAGTCAAAAGGAACACCTATGTTAAACACTTACTTCAATAAAAAAGGGGAGATCATATGTTCGAGATGTGCCAAAGGTCCTAATTTTCAATGAGAGTAAAGACATGAAGTAAGTGCCTGCAAGAAAGATTTTAAGGATGTTTACACAGGGCTAAACAACTGTCTATTACAGATATAGGTGCATATATTATTTTTATGAAGAGAACAGCAGGATATTAATTTTTTCGGATTCTATGAATCCAGACCCACTTAGTAAGTGGTTATTCATATGTGGCATGCAACATCGCATTTTCAATTTGTATGTCCCTTAACTGGAATTCTATCTGTTTGAACAAGAAGATGAAAATAATGTTTTTACTCTAATGTGAATCATAGATCTAAAATGCGCTATTATAAATTTCCTTCATCCTTTTTGAGACATCTGTACAGAGAAAAGCCGGGTAATAGAAGATATGCCCTTCTAATTCATCAGTTTTATGTGAACTATATGTACATAAAATACATTTGTTAGGACACTTTTCTTAAGGTCCTACTTGTAAAAATAATTGGCCCCATCATGCTGAACATGCTATTTGCATACCCGATTTATAAGCAATCCATAAAGGATGTAAGAGCCGAAAGTTCGCCATCTATAAGTACGATATTATTTGGCATCCTGCATAAACTCCAAACAATGCATAGTGTTTCTGATGGAGCAAAAGTACTTTTCATTGACCCAAGGATTTGATTGATCCCTGCATATATAATGTTGACCTCTGTTGGGGTTTTGTTTGACGTCTGGTTCTCTGTAATTTTACTCTCTGTTAAACAGTATGAATTATTTTTCTGTGGACAAGTTTCCTATATCATGTACATATGTTTATATATATTTTTGGTATTTTTTAAATGTAGCCCTGAAGAAGTCCGGTCACGGACGAAACGCGTTGGCTATTGGTTTTAATCTTCAATTGTGAATAAAAGGATTGCTTAAAGAAGAAATCTGACTTTGGATATTCTTGGGAGAACAATTGGATCTTTTGTGAACATTTGCATATTAAGCATTTATATTGTATTAACTAATTGTTGGGGTGTGCAGGGTCATCTTGTGCAATTTGATGTGTAAAACAAAAAGGATTTTTTGTTTTCTAACTTTGGGATCTAGGGGATTGTATCCCAGACCATCTGCACCCACACATATGTATACATTAGGAACTTGGTCACCGGTGCGGGCATAATAGCCTTAATCCCCTCTGCTGGCTTGAGTTTTGTATTTTGGGCTGGCCCGCATGGAAGTATCACCCTATAGATTGGACAACTTGTGAATTATATCTCCTTACTCTAAGGTCACAATGTTTGAGGACAATAGAGAGGAGTTGTTATGTGACCTATTTAATAAAGAAAAAAACACTGCACATCCGGTAGCTCCCCCTATAAAGAAGGATAGTCTTAAGAACAAATTCATCCGGCTTGAGAAACTACACAAGCAAGAGCTCGCCAAATGGTGGGATGGTGCAACACTCAAGAAATACCTAGAGAACAAACGCATCCCGAGAGGATTGCGTATTCTCATCTTCCCGAACTATGAAGATCTAGAATCAGATCTCCTAGGGGAATGGGAGGAGGGTTTGCACATGGCATCATTTAAAATGATGGACATCCTGATCCGCAATGCGGAAAGGAGAGGCAAAAAAATAAGGGAGGAAATACTGGCTCTTGAAAAAGAAATCAGTGAAATGAACTTACCAGATATGACTCAAAAGAATTATGAGATTTTAAAAAAGGAATTGGCTAGCTAGCAATTATATCTCAAAGGCAAAAAACAACAAAAAATAGAGAGAGATCGCGGTGATTATGAAAGGGGACGTATATTTACTTTTTCACGCAAATTTGATGATGTGGGAACAAAAAGCACCACAACCCCAATCACTGAAACACGGGCACCAAGCATCTCATCTAGTAGCACTTCTATTTCCTCTGTCTCTTCAGTTGAGACTGACCCAGGTGAGGGAACGAGCACATCCACCCTTAACCCAAACCCAGAGTCTGATTTTTTAAAGGAGGTACAGAGGTACCGCTTGGGGAACAACAAAAAAAGAGGACTAAACGAAGAACCAGGCGGGTTGGCCAGAAATACAAGATTCACAACCAAGGCAAAAATGGGAAAAAACAAATAGGCCCTTGTAATCAGATTGTGAACTATGATATGGACAGTGAAATGGGCAGTGACAGGCAGAATGATGTAAATGTGATTAATCTGTCTTCTAAGAATTTTTCTGTTGAAGAAATATCCATTTTGCAAAAAGGTTTACATTTCTGTGTAACTGACAAACAAACTTTGGACAATGTACATGTTGATCTATTTCGTTTCACACGCAATTTAAAATTAAAACAATACTTTGCAGAGCAACCTGATGTCCGTATTCCTGTCCAACATGTAAAAAATGTTTCTGAATTTACAATTGCTGAAGTTGACATCTCACATACAATTGCGACACTAGATGAACATGATGTAGTGGGGGATTTGATCATGCACTCGCGAAATCTTGATATGTATGAGGACACTACAATTGATAGTGGTTTAAAAAATCGTTCAAAATTCATACCACCAAGTCCTAAAACTGCTATTGATGAATTCTCCACTAGAGTTACACAAGACCTTTACAGACTGGAAGACATGCATTTGTTGAGTAATAGATGCAAGCATTCTTATAACATTAGCAAATCTGACAAACTTTTTTTACAGACTATATGTGACGACCCGTCCTTGGTAGTTCGTGAGGCTGACAAGGGCGGGAACATCGTCATTCTGGATTTCTTGGATTACTCCAATGAAATACGTAGACAGCTTAATGATACTACCTGTTATGCTGTGTTACGTGCAAATCCTATCAAAGATATTGAATGTGACATCAATTTCGAGATTAGTCGAATGGAGGGAATCTGGCTTAATATCTGAACCTGAATACAGATATTTAAGGGCAGACAATTCACATTTCCCATGTATCTATGCACTTCCCAAAGTGCACAAGGGCGGTGTTTTTCCTCCTGGAAGGCCCATTATATCGGGCAATGGAGGTCCTACTGAACACTTAGCTGAATATGTAGATTCATTTCTTCAACCTTTTGTACGGAACTTGCCATCCTATTTACAGGACAGCAGAGAACTTCTCTGCAAATTAGAAGATGTAATATGGGATGAGGAGCTTTTCACGTTCGTAACTATGGACGTGGAAAGCCTGTATACCTGTACAGAATTGGAGAATGGGATGAGGTCCTTACAGCATTTCCTCTATAAACGAAATGCATGTCATCTTGAACATACCCAGATGTTGTTGGCTATGGCTGAATTGATTTTGACACGTAATGTCTTCTTACATGAGGATGGGGTACTGCCATGGGTTCCAGGTTTGCTCCATCTTATGCAAACCTATTTATGGGTTTGTTTGAGATGGCGCATGCCTGGGGCCATGGCGCTACAGAATGGTTGGATGACATAATTTTCTATGTGCGTTATATTGACGACATCTTTCTTATTTGGAAGGGCAGCACTGATGGATTGAATGATTACTTTCGTTACTTAAATAGAAATGATCGTAATATCAAACTTACCATCAACTTCTCCAAACAGGAAATTGTATTCCTCGATCTAAAACTTTATGTAAAGGAGGGTACAATTCAGAGCGACATGCACAGAAAACCGACCTCGTGCAATAGTATATTGCATGCGGATAGTTGTCATCCTAGGAATACCATAGTAGCCATTCCATATGGCGAGATGATACGTGCAAATCGCAATTGTAGTGAAGATGCCAATTTTGAAAATACCATAGACAGGATGAAGACTGACTTTTTGGCTAGAGGTTATGCAAAAAAAGATATTGTCAAAGCTGAAAGTAAGATTAGAAAAAAGAAACGCTGTGAGACCCTGATTAAACAACCCAAAAAGAACACTAATGTTTCCCTGAACCAATGTGCATTCATAACAGAATATGGAATGTACAGTAGCCATATCTATAACATCTTAAGGAAACATTGGCATCTTTTGAAATCAGAAACATTGCCTACAGGTGTCATCTCAGACAACCCGAGGGTTGTCTATAAAAAGGGTACAACAATCAAAAATATTCTTTGCCCTAGTTATGTAAATCCCCCCCAAAAAAGTGGCTCTGCATGGCTAACAGAGAAACCGGCTGGTTTCTTTGTATGTGGCAATTGTACAGTATGTGAATACGGAATGAATAAGATGGTTAGCTACAGTTACAACAGCTTGAAGACACATAGGATCACCTCATTCATAAACTGCAATACAACCTTTGTTGTCTATGTGATTATCTGTCATTGTAACATGATCTATGTAGGCAGTAGTATCAGATGCCTGAAAATACGAGTTCAGGAACATATTAGAAACATAAGAAACAATGATATACACAGTCCAGTGGCGCAGCATATCCCCCAAAGTCATCCTTATGAAAAGGAGATTAAATTCCATGCAATTGACAGGGTCCCGTTAGGCAAACGAGGGGGAGACAGGACAACGTGTCTCAGACAACTTGAGGCACGATGGATATGCAGATTGAGAGCTGTGAATAAGGGACTGAATGTAAATAATGAATTCCATCATTTTTTGTAGAACTGTGTATTTCTACTTTTCATTGACCTAAGGGTTTGATTGATCCCTGCATATATAATGTTGACCTCTGTTGGGGTATTGTTTGACATCTAATCCCCCTAGCCTGAGTTCCATCAATCGATGTTTCCGAAATACCCATCTAATTTGATCTTTATCAACTTATGCTGCCTAATAATTTCAATTTGGTAGTTAATACTGAGTCAAGGTTTTTTTTATTAATTACTGAATATATCACTGGCTGCTTTTCACCCTTTCATGTCTAATAGAAATTTAGAAATCTCTTTATTTAATGTTTGTCATTTCGATTACACACAAATTGGGTTTATTGTGAATATGAACCCTTTTCACTCCGGTCATGTGGTTTTCTTAAAAAAATATCTCTTTGGGAGATTATTGAATTATATTTCCCAGAAAATGTTAGCATTCCCCTTTTTTTCTTTCATTATATATCACGTCCTACAACTTCAACATCTTTTGATCCTAAAAAGAACTACTTGATGTAATAGTATAGTCTTCATGATTATCAAAATATTCTAAAATGGCCACTTTCTTTGTTGCTTTTTTTGAAATAAATATCTTGTGATCATAAATAGTCTTTCTGGTCGTCTTGACTAGTTCATAATGGCGGCCACGCTCGGAGCGCGTAAACACATCGCCATGACACAATTAAGCATAAATTTGAAGGACCAGCGATGTCTCATAATTACCGGCATAATTGTATAATACTAAATAATAGGTCTGGCGTCTTCCTCTAAGAAGATATTTAACGAGTGATTTTATAATGAACAAATAAGAACTTGATCAATCTATGATGGCTGCCGTCATAAATACAAACATGGCTTTTGTGTTGATTTGACCGATCCAAAATGGCTGCCAGCTTCGTGAATTTCATATATTTGCGATTAACAATAAAAGTGCCCTGAATTTGATTATGACTCAGTATAATCGATTCTTATTCAGCTTGCCGCCTAGTAATAAAAGTCTATTAAAACATTTTTCCTGATAGATTATTTCAAAGAAGTAGTCTACGGTGTATTTTGACTAGGTTAAGATGGCGATTCAGAAAAGGGGGTAGTGATGGACAGACTGTCTGAATTAAGCAGAACAGTCGTACACAGTCAACAGATCAGGGCTTGCTTGAATCCTGATGGTGCAGTGAGCAAGGGACTCATGTCTGAGCATACCCTTCCACGCTTATGGATGGCAAAACGATTCAGAAAAGGGGGTGGTGATGGACAGAGTATCTGAATTAAGCAGAACACTTGTACCCAGTCAACAGATCAGGGCTTGATCTATCAGCGTTTTTTTGCTCACTGCACAATCCCAGCTCAGAACCTGGCTACATGCAGATTAGTCTGTCCCTGGCCCAGTGCATCATGGGAACAGGGCAGACCAAACTACCAAGCCAATTATTTTACTGGGAAGGAAACAAGCTTCCGTGGACCAATTTCTGGCATAACAGCCGTCTTCGGCCTGGCTTGCTTGAATCCTGATGGTGCAGTGAGCAAGGGACTCATGTCTGAGCATACCCTTCCACGCTCATGGTGGACAAAACGATTCAGAAAAGGGGGCGGTGATGGACAGAGTATCTGAATTAAGCAGAACACTGGTACCCAGTCAACAGATCAGGGCTTGATCCATAAGCATTTTTTTGCTCACTGCACCATCCCAGCTCAGAACCTGGCTACATGCAAATTACTCTGTCCCTGGCCCAGTGCATCATTGGAACAGGGCAGACCAAACTACCATGCCAATTCTTTTACTGGGAAGGAAACAAGCTTCCGGGGACCGGTTTCTGGCATTACAGCCGTCTTCGGCCCGGCTTGCTTGAATCCTGATGGTGCAGTGAGCAAGGGACTCATGTCTGAGCATACCCTTCCAAGCTTATGGTGGACAAAACGATTCAGAAAAGGGGGTGGTGATGGGCAGAGTATCTGAATTAAGCAGAACACTTGTACCCAGTCAACAGATCAGGGCTTGATCCATCAGCCTTTTTTTGCTCACTGCACCATCCCATCTCAGAACCTGGCTACATAAAAATTAGTCTGTCCCTGGCCCAGTGCATCATGGGAACAGGGCTGACCAAACTACCAAGCCAATTCTTTTACTGGGAAGGAAACAAGCTTCCGGGGACCGGTTTCTGGCATTACAGCCATCTTCCGCCTGGCTTGCTTGAATCCTGATGGTGCAGTGAGCAAGGGACTCATGTCTGCATACCCTTCCACGCTTATGGTGGACAAAATGATTCAGAAAAGGGGGTGGTGATGGACAGAGTATCTGAATTAAGCAGAACTCTCGTACCCAGTCAACAGATCAGGGCTTGATCCATCAGCGTTTTTTTGCTCACTGCACCATCCCAGCTCAGAACCTGGCTACATGCAAATTAGTCTGTCCCTGGCTCAGTGCATCATGGGAACAGGGCAGACCAAACTACCAAGTCAATTCTTTTACTGGGAAGGAAACAAGCTTCCGGGGACCGGTTTCTGGCATTACAGCCGTCTTCGGCCCGGCTTGCTTGAATCCTGATTGTGCAGTGAGCAAGGGACTCATGTCTGAGCATACCCTTCCACGCTTATGGTGGACAAAACGATTCATAAAAGGGGGTGGTGATGGACAGAGTATCTGAATTAAGCAGAACACTCGTACCCAGTCAACAGATCAGGGCTTGATCCATCAGCATTTTTTTGCTCAATGCACCATCCCAGCTCAGAACCTGGCTACATGCAAATTAGTCTGTCCCTGGCCCAGTGCATCATGGGAACAGGGCAGACCAAACTACCAAGCCAATTCTTTTACTGGGAAGGAAACAAGCTTCCGGGGACCGGTTTCTGGCATTATAGCCGTCTTCGGCCCGGCTTGCTTGAATCCTGATGGTGCAGTGAGCAAGGGACTCATGTCTGAGCATACCCTTCCACGCTTATGGTGGACAAAACGATTCAGAAAAGGGGGTGGTGATGGACAGAGTATCTGAATTAAGCAGAACACTCGTACCCAGTCAACAGATCAGGACTTGATCCATCAGTGTTTTTTTGCTCACTGCACCATCCCAGCTCAGAACCTGGCTCCATGCAAATTAGTCTGTCTCTGGCCCAGTGCATCATAGGAACAGGGCAGACCAAGCTACCAAGCCAATTCTTTTACTGGGAAGGAAACAAGCTTCTGGGGACCGGTTTCTGGCATTACAGCCATCTTCGGCCCAGCTTGCTTGAATCCTGATGGTGCAGTGAGCAAGGGACTCATGTCTGAGCATACCCTTCCACGCTTATGGTGGACAAAACGATTCATAAAAGGGGGTGGTGATGGACAGAGTATCTGAATTAAGCAGAACACTCGTACCCAGTCAACAGATCAGGGCTTGATCCATCAGCGTTTTTTTGCTCACTGCACCATCCCAGCTCAGAACCTGGCTACATGCAAATTAGTCTGTCCCTGGCCCAGTGCATCATAGGAACAGGGAAGACCAAGCTACCAAGCCAATTCTTTTACTGGGAAGGAAACAAGCTTCTGGGGACCGGTTTCTGGCATTACAGCCATCTTCGGCCCGGCTTGCTTGAATCCTGATGGTGCAGTGAGCAAGGGACTCATGTCTGAGCATACCCTTCCACGCTTATGGTGGACAAAACGATTCATAAAAGGGGGTGGTGATGGACAGAGTATCTGAATTAAGCAGAACACTCGTACCCAGTCAACAGATCAGGGCTTGATCCATCAGCATTTTTTTGCTCACTGCACCATCCCAGCTCAGAACCTGGCTACATGCAAATTAGTCTGTCCCTGGCCCAGTGCATCATGGGAACAGGGCAGACCAAACTACCAAGCCAATTCTTTTACTGGGAAGGAAACAAGCTTCCGGGGACCGGTTTCTGGCATTATAGCCGTCTTCGGCCCGGCTTGCTTGAATCCTGATGGTGCAGTGAGCAAGGGACTCATGTCTGAGCATACCCTTCCACGCTTATGGTGGACAAAACGATTCAGAAAAGGGGGTGGTGATGGACAGAGTATCTGAATTAAGCAGAACACTCGTACCCAGTCAACAGATCAGGACTTGATCCATCAGTGTTTTTTTGCTCACTGCACCATCCCAGCTCAGAACCTGGCTCCATGCAAATAAGTCTGTCCCTGGCCCAGTGCATCATAGGAACAGGGCAGACCAAGCTACCAAGCCAATTCTTTTACTGGGAAGGAAACAAGCGTCTGGGGACCGGTTTCTGGCATTACAGCCATCTTCGGCCCGGCTTGCTTGAATCCTGATGGTGCAGTGAGCAAGGGACTCATGTCTGAGCATACCCTTCCACGCTTATGGTGGACAAAACGATTCATAAAAGGGGGTGGTGATGGACAGAGTATCTGAATTAAGCAGAACACTCGTACCCAGTCAACAGATCAGGGCTTGATCCATCAGCATTTTTTTGCTCACTGCACCATCCCAGCTCAAAACTTGGCTACATGCAAATTAGTCTTCCCAGGCCCAGTGCATCATGGGAACAGGGCAGACCAAACTACCAAGCCAATTCTTTTACTGGGAAGGAAACAAGCTTCAGGGGACTGGTTTATGGCATTACAGCCGTCTTCGGCCCGGCTTGCTTGAATCCTGATGGTGCAGTGAGCAAGGGATTCATGTCTGAGCATACCCTTCCACACTTATGATGGACAAAACGATTCAGAAAAGGGGGTGGTGATGGGCAGAGTATCTGAATTAAGCAGAACACTTGTACCCAGTCAACAGATCCGGGCTTGATCTATCAGCGTTTTTTTGCTCACTGCACAATCCCAGCTCAGAACCTGGCTACATGCAGATTAGTCTGTCCCTGGCCCAGTGCATCATGGGAACAGGGCAGACCAAACTACCAAGACAATTATTTTACTGGGAAGGAAACAAGCTTCCGTGGACCAATTTCTGGCATAACAGCCGTCTTCGGCCCGGCTTGCTTGAATCCTGATGGTGCAGTGAGCAAGGGACTCATGTCTGAGCATACCCTTCCACGCTTATGGTGGACAAAACGATTCAGAAAAGGGGGCGGTGATGGACAGAGTATCTGAATTAAGCAGAACACTGGTACCCAGTCAACAGATCAGGGCTTGATCCATCAGCATTTTTTTGCTCACTGCACCATCCCAGCTCAGAACCTGGCTACATGCAAATTACTCTGTCCCTGGCCCAGTGCATCATTGGAACAGGGCAGACCAAACTACCATGCCAATTCTTTTACTGGGAAGGAAACAAGCTTCCGGGGACCGGTTTCTGGCATTACAGCCGTCTTCGGCCCGGCTTGCTTGAATCCTGATGGTGCAGTGAGCAAGGGACTCATGTCTGAGCATACCCTTCCACGCTTATGGATGGCAAAACGATTCAGAAAAGGGGGTGGTGATGGACAGAGTATCTGAAATAAGCAGAACACTTGTACCCAGTCAACAGATCAGGGCTTGATCTATCAGCGTTTTTTTGCTCACTGCACAATCCCAGCTCAGAACCTGGCTACATGCAGATTAGTCTGTCCCTGGCCCAGTGCATCATGGGAACAGGGCAGACCAAACTACCAAGCCAATTATTTTACTGGGAAGGAAACAAGCTTCCGTGGACCAATTTCTGGCATAACAGCCGTCTTCGGCCCGGCTTGCTTGAATCCTGATGGTGCAGTGAGCAAGGGACTCATGTCTGAGCATACCCTTCCACGCTTATGGTGGACAAAACGATTCAGAAAAGGGGGCGGTGATGGACAGAGTATCTGAATTAAGCAGAACACTGGTACCCAGTCAACAGATCAGGGCTTGATCCATCAGCATTTTTTTGCTCACTGCACCATCCCAGCTCAGAACCTGGCTACATGCAAATTACTCTGTCCCTGGCCCAGTGCATCATTGGAACAGGGCAGACCAAACTACCATGCCAATTCTTTTACTGGGAAGGAAACAAGCTTCCGGGGACCGGTTTCTGGCATTACAGCCGTCTTCGGCCCGGCTTGCTTGAATCCTGATGGTGCAGTGAGCAAGGGACTCATGTCTGAGCATACCCTTCCAAGCTTATGGTGGACAAAACGATTTAGAAAAGGGGGTGGTGATGGGCAGAGTATCTGAATTAAGCAGAACACTTGTACCCAGTCAACAGATCAGGGCTTGATCCATCAGCCTTTTTTTGCTCACTGCACCATCCCATCTCAGAACCTGGCTACATGCAAATTAGTCTGTCCCTGGCCCAGTGCATCATGGGAACAGGGCTGACCAAACTACCAAGCCAATTTTTTTACTGGGAAGTAAACAAGCTTCCGGGGACCGGTTTCTGGCATTACAACCATCTTCCGCCTGGCTTGCTTGAATCCTGATGGTGCAGTGAGCAAGGGACTCATGTCTGCATACCCTTCCACGCTTATGGTGGACAAAATGATTCAGAAAAGGGGGTGGTGATGGACAGAGTATCTGAATTAAGCAGAACTCTCGTACCCAGTCAACAGATCAGGGCTTGATCCATCAGCGTTTTTTTGCTCACTGCACCATCCCAGCTCAGAACCTGGCTACATGCAAATTAGTCTGTCCCTGGCCCAGTGCATCATGGAAACAGGGCAGACCAAACTACCAAGCCAATTCTTTTACTGGGAAGGAAACAAGCTTACGGGGACCGGTTTCTGGCATTATAGCCGTCTTCGGCCCCGCTTGCTTGAATCCTGATGGTGCAGTGAGCAAGGGACTCATGTCTGAGCATACCCTTCCACGCTTATGGTGGACAAAACGATTCAGAAAAGGGGGTGGTGATGGACAGAGTATCTGAATTAAGCAGAACACTAGTACCCAGTCAACAGATCAGGGCTTGATCCATCAGCGTTTTTTTGCTCACTGCACCATCCCAGCTCAGAACCTGGCTACATGCAAATTAGTCTGTCCCTGGCACAGTGCATCATGGGAACAGGGCAGACCAAACTACCAAGTCAATTCTTTTACTGGGAAGGAAACAAGCTTCCGGGGACCGGTTTCTAGCATTACAGCCGTCTTCGGCCCGGCTTGCTTGAATCCTGATGGTGCAGTGAGCAAGGGACTCATTTCTGAGCATACCCTTCCACGCTTATGGTGGACAAAACGATTCAGAAAAGGGGGTGGTGATGGACAGAGTATCTGAATTAAGCAGAACACTCGTACCCAGTCAACAGGTCAGGGCTTGATCCATCAGCGTTTTTTTGCTCACTGCACCATCCCAGCTCAGAACCTGGCTACATGCAAATTAGTCTGTCCCTGGCCCAGTGCATCATGGGAACAGGGCAGACCAAACTGCCAAGCCAATTCTTTTACTGGGAAGGAAACAAGCTTCCGGGGACCGGTTTCTGGCATTATAGCCGTTTTCGGCCCGGCTTGCTTGAATCCTGATGGTGCAGTGAGCAAGGGACTCATGTCTGAGCATACCCTTCCACGCTTATGGTGGACAAAACGATTCAGAAAAGGGGGTGGTGATGGACAGAGTATCTGAATTAAGCAGAACACTCGTACCCAGTCAACAGATCAGGGCTTGATCCATCAGCGTTTTTTTGCTCACTGCACCATCCCAGCTCAGAACCTGGCTACATGCAAATTAGTCTGTCCCTGGCCCAGTGCATCATAGGAACAGGGCAGACCAAGCTACCAAGCCAATTCTTTTACTGGGAAGGAAACAAGCTTCTGGGGACCGGTTTCTGGCATTACAGCCATCTTCGGCCCGGCTTGCTTGAATCCTGATGGTGCAGTGAGCAAGGGACTCATGTCTGAGCATACCCTTCCACGCTTATGGTGGACAAAACGATTCATAAAAGGGGGTGGTGATGGACAGAGTATCTGAATTAAGCAGAACACTCGTACCCAGTCAACAGATCAGGGCTTGATCCATCAGCATTTTTTTGCTCACTGCACCATCCCAGCTCAGAACCTGGCTACATGCAAATTAGTCTGTCCCTCGCCCAGTGCATCATGGGAACAGGGCAGACCAAACTACCAAGCCAATTCTTTTACTGGGAAGGAAACAAGCTTCCGGGGACCGGTTTCTGGCATTATAGCCGTCTTCGGCCCGGCTTGCTTGAATCCTGATGGTGCAGTGAGCAAGGGACTCATGTCTGAGCATACCCTTCCACGCTTATGGTGGACAAAACGATTCAGAAAAGGGGGTGGTGATGGACAGAGTATCTGAATTAAGCTGAACACTCGTACCCAGTCAACAGATCAGGACTTGATCCATCAGTGTTTTTTTGCTCACTGCACCATCCCAGCTCAGAACCTGGCTCCATGCAAATTAGTCTGTCCCTGGCCCAGTGCATCATAGGAACAGGGCAGACCAAGCTACCAAGCCAATTCTTTTACTGGGAAGGAAACAAGCTTCTGGGGACCGGTTTCTGGCATTACAGCCATCTTCGGCCCGGCTTGCTTGAATCCTGATGGTGCAGTGAGCAAGGGACTCATGTCTGAGCATACCCTTCCACGCTTATGGTGGACAAAACGATTCATAAAAGGGGGTGGTGATAGACAGAGTATCTGAATTAAGCAGAACACTGGTACCCAGTCAACAGATCAGGGCTTGATCCATCAGCATTTTTTTGCTCACTGCACCATCCCATCTCAGAACCTGGCTACATGCAAATTAGTCTGTCCCTGGCCCAGTGCATCATGGGAACAGGGCTGACCAAACTACCAAGCCAATTTTTTTACTGGGAAGGAAACAAGCTTCCGGGGACCGGTTTCTGGCATTACAACCATCTTCCGCCTGGCTTGCTTGAATCCTGATGGTGCAGTGAGCAAGGGACTCATGTCTGCATACCCTTCCACGCTTATGGTGGACAAAATGATTCAGAAAAGGGGGTGGTGATGGACAGAGTATCTGAATTAAGCAGAACTCTCGTACCCAGTCAACAGATCAGGGCTTGATCCATCAGCGTTTTTTTGCTCACTGCACCATCCCAGCTCAGAACCTGGCTACATGCAAATTAGTCTGTCCCTGGCCCAGTGCATCATGGAAACAGGGCAGACCAAACTACCAAGCCAATTCTTTTACTGGGAAGGAAACAAGCTTACGGGGACCGGTTTCTGGCATTATAGCCGTCTTCGGCCCCGCTTGCTTGAATCCTGATGGTGCAGTGAGCAAGGGACTCATGTCTGAGCATACCCTTCCACGCTTATGGTGGACAAAACGATTCAGAAAAGGGGGTGGTGATGGACAGAGTATCTGAATTAAGCAGAACACTAGTACCCAGTCAACAGATCAGGGCTTGATCCATCAGCGTTTTTTTGCTCACTGCACCATCCCAGCTCAGAACCTGGCTACATGCAAATTAGTCTGTCCCTGGCACAGTGCATCATGGGAACAGGGCAGACCAAACTACCAAGTCAATTCTTTTACTGGGAAGGAAACAAGCTTCCGGGGACCGGTTTCTAGCATTACAGCCGTCTTCGGCCCGGCTTGCTTGAATCCTGATTGTGCAGTGAGCAAGGGACTCATTTCTGAGCATACCCTTCCACGCTTATGGTGGACAAAACGATTCAGAAAAGGGGGTGGTGATGGACAGAGTATCTGAATTAAGCAGAACACTCGTACCCAGTCAACAGGTCAGGGCTTGATCCATCAGCGTTTTTTTGCTCACTGCACCATCCCAGCTCAGAACCTGGCTACATGCAAATTAGTCTGTCCCTGGCCCAGTGCATCATGGGAACAGGGCAGACCAAACTGCCAAGCCAATTCTTTTACTGGGAAGGAAACAAGCTTCCGGGGACCGGTTTCTGGCATTATAGCCGTTTTCGGCCCGGCTTGCTTGAATCCTGATGGTGCAGTGAGCAAGGGACTCATGTCTGAGCATACCCTTCCACGCTTATGGTGGACAAAACGATTCAGAAAAGGGGGTGGTGATGGACAGAGTATCTGAATTAAGCAGAACACTCGTACCCAGTCAACAGATCAGGGCTTGATCC
Source organism: Lissotriton vulgaris (assembly GCF_964263255.1). Lineage (NCBI taxonomy): Eukaryota > Metazoa > Chordata > Amphibia > Caudata > Salamandridae > Lissotriton > Lissotriton vulgaris. The sequence goes on from NC_141697.1 coordinate 11,595,074, forward strand.
ATCAGCGTTTTTTTGCTCACTGCACCATCCCAGCTCAGAACCTGGCTACATGCAAATTAGTCTGTCCCTGGCCCAGTGCATCATAGGAACAGGGCAGACCAAGCTACCAAGCCAATTCTTTTACTGGGAAGGAAACAAGCTTCTGGGGACCGGTTTCTGGCATTACAGCCATCTTCGGCCCGGCTTGCTTGAATCCTGATGGTGCAGTGAGCAAGGGACTCATGTCTGAGCATACCCTTCCACGCTTATGGTGGACAAAACGATTCATAAAAGGGGGTGGTGATGGACAGAGTATCTGAATTAAGCAGAACACTCGTACCCAGTCAACAGATCAGGGCTTGATCCATCAGCATTTTTTTGCTCACTGCACCATCCCAGCTCAGAACCTGGCTACATGCAAATTAGTCTGTCCCTGGCCCAGTGCATCATGGGAACAGGGCAGACCAAACTACCAAGCCAATTCTTTTACTGGGAAGGAAACAAGCTTCCGGGGACCGGTTTCTGGCATTATAGCCGTCTTCGGCCCGGCTTGCTTGAATCCTGATGGTGCAGTGAGCAAGGGACTCATGTCTGAGCATACCCTTCCACGCTTATGGTGGACAAAACGATTCAGAAAAGGGGGTGGTGATGGACAGAGTATCTGAATTAAGCAGAACACTCGTACCCAGTCAACAGATCAGGACTTGATCCATCAGTGTTTTTTTGCTCACTGCACCATCCCAGCTCAGAACCTGGCTCCATGCAAATTAGTCTGTCCCTGGCCCAGTGCATCATAGGAACAGGGCAGACCAAGCTACCAAGCCAATTCTTTTACTGGGAAGGAAACAAGCGTCTGGGGACCGGTTTCTGGCATTACAGCCATCTTCGGCCCGGCTTGCTTGAATCCTGATGGTGCAGTGAGCAAGGGACTCATGTCTGAGCATACCCTTCCACGCTTATGGTGGACAAAACGATTCATAAAAGGGGGTGGTGATGGACAGAGTATCTGAATTAAGCAGAACACTCGTACCCAGTCAACAGATCAGGGCTTGATCCATCAGCATTTTTTTGCTCACTGCACCATCCCAGCTCAAAACTTGGCTACATGCAAATTAGTCTTCCCAGGCCCAGTGCATCATGGGAACAGGGCAGACCAAACTACCAAGTCAATTCTTTTACTGGGAAGGAAACAAGCTTCCGGGGACCGGTTTCTGGCATTACAGCCGTCTTCGGCCCGGCTTGCTTGAATCCTGATTGTGCAGTGAGCAAGGGACTCATGTCTGAGCATACCCTTCCACGCTTATGGTGGACAAAACGATTCATAAAAGGGGGTGGTGATGGACAGAGTATCTGAATTAAGCAGAACACTCGTACCCAGTCAACAGATCAGGGCTTGATCCATCAGCATTTTTTTGCTCAATGCACCATCCCAGCTCAGAACCTGGCTACATGCAAATTAGTCTGTCCCTGGCCCAGTGCATCATGGGAACAGGGCAGACCAAACTACCAAGCCAATTCTTTTACTGGGAAGGAAACAAGCTTCCGGGGACCGGTTTCTGGCATTATAGCCGTCTTCGGCCCGGCTTGCTTGAATCCTGATGGTGCAGTGAGCAAGGGACTCATGTCTGAGCATACCCTTCCACGCTTATGGTGGACAAAACGATTCAGAAAAGGGGGTGGTGATGGACAGAGTATCTGAATTAAGCAGAACACTCGTACCCAGTCAACAGATCAGGACTTGATCCATCAGTGTTTTTTTGCTCACTGCACCATCCCAGCTCAGAACCTGGCTCCATGCAAATTAGTCTGTCTCTGGCCCAGTGCATCATAGGAACAGGGCAGACCAAGCTACCAAGCCAATTCTTTTACTGGGAAGGAAACAAGCTTCTGGGGACCGGTTTCTGGCATTACAGCCATCTTCGGCCCAGCTTGCTTGAATCCTGATGGTGCAGTGAGCAAGGGACTCATGTCTGAGCATACCCTTCCACGCTTATGGTGGACAAAACGATTCATAAAAGGGGGTGGTGATGGACAGAGTATCTGAATTAAGCAGAACACTCGTACCCAGTCAACAGATCAGGGCTTGATCCATCAGCGTTTTTTTGCTCACTGCACCATCCCAGCTCAGAACCTGGCTACATGCAAATTAGTCTGTCCCTGGCCCAGTGCATCATAGGAACAGGGAAGACCAAGCTACCAAGCCAATTCTTTTACTGGGAAGGAAACAAGCTTCTGGGGACCGGTTTCTGGCATTACAGCCATCTTCGGCCCGGCTTGCTTGAATCCTGATGGTGCAGTGAGCAAGGGACTCATGTCTGAGCATACCCTTCCACGCTTATGGTGGACAAAACGATTCATAAAAGGGGGTGGTGATGGACAGAGTATCTGAATTAAGCAGAACACTCGTACCCAGTCAACAGATCAGGGCTTGATCCATCAGCATTTTTTTGCTCACTGCACCATCCCAGCTCAGAACCTGGCTACATGCAAATTAGTCTGTCCCTGGCCCAGTGCATCATGGGAACAGGGCAGACCAAACTACCAAGCCAATTCTTTTACTGGGAAGGAAACAAGCTTCCGGGGACCGGTTTCTGGCATTATAGCCGTCTTCGGCCCGGCTTGCTTGAATCCTGATGGTGCAGTGAGCAAGGGACTCATGTCTGAGCATACCCTTCCACGCTTATGGTGGACAAAACGATTCAGAAAAGGGGGTGGTGATGGACAGAGTATCTGAATTAAGCAGAACACTCGTACCCAGTCAACAGATCAGGACTTGATCCATCAGTGTTTTTTTGCTCACTGCACCATCCCAGCTCAGAACCTGGCTCCATGCAAATTAGTCTGTCCCTGGCCCAGTGCATCATAGGAACAGGGCAGACCAAGCTACCAAGCCAATTCTTTTACTGGGAAGGAAACAAGCGTCTGGGGACCGGTTTCTGGCATTACAGCCATCTTCGGCCCGGCTTGCTTGAATCCTGATGGTGCAGTGAGCAAGGGACTCATGTCTGAGCATACCCTTCCACGCTTATGGTGGACAAAACGATTCATAAAAGGGGGTGGTGATGGACAGAGTATCTGAATTAAGCAGAACACTCGTACCCAGTCAACAGATCAGGGCTTGATCCATCAGCATTTTTTTGCTCACTGCACCATCCCAGCTCAAAACTTGGCTACATGCAAATTAGTCTTCCCAGGCCCAGTGCATCATGGGAACAGGGCAGACCAAACTACCAAGCCAATTCTTTTACTGGGAAGGAAACAAGCTTCAGGGGACTGGTTTATGGCATTACAGCCGTCTTCGGCCCGGCTTGCTTGAATCCTGATGGTGCAGTGAGCAAGGGATTCATGTCTGAGCATACCCTTCCACACTTATGATGGACAAAACGATTCAGAAAAGGGGGTGGTGATGGGCAGAGTATCTGAATTAAGCAGAACACTTGTACCCAGTCAACAGATCCGGGCTTGATCTATCAGCGTTTTTTTGCTCACTGCACAATCCCAGCTCAGAACCTGGCTACATGCAGATTAGTCTGTCCCTGGCCCAGTGCATCATGGGAACAGGGCAGACCAAACTACCAAGCCAATTATTTTACTGGGAAGGAAACAAGCTTCCGTGGACCAATTTCTGGCATAACAGCCGTCTTCGGCCCGGCTTGCTTGAATCCTGATGGTGCAGTGAGCAAGGGACTCATGTCTGAGCATACCCTTCCACGCTTATGGTGGACAAAACGATTCAGAAAAGGGGGCGGTGATGGACAGAGTATCTGAATTAAGCAGAACACTGGTACCCAGTCAACAGATCAGGGCTTGATCCATCAGCATTTTTTTGCTCACTGCACCATCCCAGCTCAGAACCTGGCTACATGCAAATTACTCTGTCCCTGGCCCAGTGCATCATTGGAACAGGGCAGACCAAACTACCATGCCAATTCTTTTACTGGGAAGGAAACAAGCTTCCGGGGACCGGTTTCTGGCATTACAGCCGTCTTCGGCCCGGCTTGCTTGAATCCTGATGGTGCAGTGAGCAAGGGACTCATGTCTGAGCATACCCTTCCACGCTTATGGATGGCAAAACGATTCAGAAAAGGGGGTGGTGATGGACAGAGTGTCTGAAATAAGCAGAACACTTGTACCCAGTCAACAGATCAGGGCTTGATCTATCAGCGTTTTTTTGCTCACTGCACAATCCCAGCTCAGAACCTGGCTACATGCAGATTAGTCTGTCCCTGGCCCAGTGCATCATGGGAACAGGGCAGACCAAACTACCAAGCCAATTATTTTACTGGGAAGGAAACAAGCTTCCGTGGACCAATTTCTGGCATAACAGCCGTCTTCGGCCCGGCTTGCTTGAATCCTGATGGTGCAGTGAGCAAGGGACTCATGTCTGAGCATACCCTTCCACGCTTATGGTGGACAAAACGATTCAGAAAAGGGGGCGGTGATGGACAGAGTATCTGAATTAAGCAGAACACTGGTACCCAGTCAACAGATCAGGGCTTGATCCATCAGCATTTTTTTGCTCACTGCACCATCCCAGCTCAGAACCTGGCTACATGCAAATTACTCTGTCCCTGGCCCAGTGCATCATTGGAACAGGGCAGACCAAACTACCATGCCAATTCTTTTACTGGGAAGGAAACAAGCTTCCGGGGACCGGTTTCTGGCATTACAGCCGTCTTCGGCCCGGCTTGCTTGAATCCTGATGGTGCAGTGAGCAAGGGACTCATGTCTGAGCATACCCTTCCAAGCTTATGGTGGACAAAACGATTTAGAAAAGGGGGTGGTGATGGGCAGAGTATCTGAATTAAGCAGAACACTTGTACCCAGTCAACAGATCAGGGCTTGATCCATCAGCCTTTTTTTGCTCACTGCACCATCCCATCTCAGAACCTGGCTACATGCAAATTAGTCTGTCCCTGGCCCAGTGCATCATGGGAACAGGGCTGACCAAACTACCAAGCCAATTTTTTTACTGGGAAGTAAACAAGCTTCCGGGGACCGGTTTCTGGCATTACAACCATCTTCCGCCTGGCTTGCTTGAATCCTGATGGTGCAGTGAGCAAGGGACTCATGTCTGCATACCCTTCCACGCTTATGGTGGACAAAATGATTCAGAAAAGGGGGTGGTGATGGACAGAGTATCTGAATTAAGCAGAACTCTCGTACCCAGTCAACAGATCAGGGCTTGATCCATCAGCGTTTTTTTGCTCACTGCACCATCCCAGCTCAGAACCTGGCTACATGCAAATTAGTCTGTCCCTGGCCCAGTGCATCATGGAAACAGGGCAGACCAAACTACCAAGCCAATTCTTTTACTGGGAAGGAAACAAGCTTACGGGGACCGGTTTCTGGCATTATAGCCGTCTTCGGCCCCGCTTGCTTGAATCCTGATGGTGCAGTGAGCAAGGGACTCATGTCTGAGCATACCCTTCCACGCTTATGGTGGACAAAACGATTCAGAAAAGGGGGTGGTGATGGACAGAGTATCTGAATTAAGCAGAACACTAGTACCCAGTCAACAGATCAGGGCTTGATCCATCAGCGTTTTTTTGCTCACTGCACCATCCCAGCTCAGAACCTGGCTACATGCAAATTAGTCTGTCCCTGGCACAGTGCATCATGGGAACAGGGCAGACCAAACTACCAAGTCAATTCTTTTACTGGGAAGGAAACAAGCTTCCGGGGACCGGTTTCTAGCATTACAGCCGTCTTCGGCCCGGCTTGCTTGAATCCTGATGGTGCAGTGAGCAAGGGACTCATTTCTGAGCATACCCTTCCACGCTTATGGTGGACAAAACGATTCAGAAAAGGGGGTGGTGATGGACAGAGTATCTGAATTAAGCAGAACACTCGTACCCAGTCAACAGGTCAGGGCTTGATCCATCAGCGTTTTTTTGCTCACTGCACCATCCCAGCTCAGAACCTGGCTACATGCAAATTAGTCTGTCCCTGGCCCAGTGCATCATGGGAACAGGGCAGACCAAACTGCCAAGCCAATTCTTTTACTGGGAAGGAAACAAGCTTCCGGGGACCGGTTTCTGGCATTATAGCCGTTTTCGGCCCGGCTTGCTTGAATCCTGATGGTGCAGTGAGCAAGGGACTCATGTCTGAGCATACCCTTCCACGCTTATGGTGGACAAAACGATTCAGAAAAGGGGGTGGTGATGGACAGAGTATCTGAATTAAGCAGAACACTCGTACCCAGTCAACAGATCAGGGCTTGATCCATCAGCGTTTTTTTGCTCACTGCACCATCCCAGCTCAGAACCTGGCTACATGCAAATTAGTCTGTCCCTGGCCCAGTGCATCATAGGAACAGGGCAGACCAAGCTACCAAGCCAATTCTTTTACTGGGAAGGAAACAAGCTTCTGGGGACCGGTTTCTGGCATTACAGCCATCTTCGGCCCGGCTTGCTTGAATCCTGATGGTGCAGTGAGCAAGGGACTCATGTCTGAGCATACCCTTCCACGCTTATGGTGGACAAAACGATTCATAAAAGGGGGTGGTGATGGACAGAGTATCTGAATTAAGCAGAACACTCGTACCCAGTCAACAGATCAGGGCTTGATCCATCAGCATTTTTTTGCTCACTGCACCATCCCAGCTCAGAACCTGGCTACATGCAAATTAGTCTGTCCCTCGCCCAGTGCATCATGGGAACAGGGCAGACCAAACTACCAAGCCAATTCTTTTACTGGGAAGGAAACAAGCTTCCGGGGACCGGTTTCTGGCATTATAGCCGTCTTCGGCACGGCTTGCTTGAATCCTGATGGTGCAGTGAGCAAGGGACTCATGTCTGAGCATACCCTTCCACGCTTATGGTGGACAAAACGATTCAGAAAAGGGGGTGGTGATGGACAGAGTATCTGAATTAAGCAGAACACTCGTACCCAGTCAACAGATCAGGACTTGATCCATCAGTGTTTTTTTGCTCACTGCACCATCCCAGCTCAGAACCTGGCTCCATGCAAATTAGTCTGTCCCTGGCCCAGTGCATCATAGGAACAGGGCAGACCAAGCTACCAAGCCAATTCTTTTACTGGGAAGGAAACAAGCTTCTGGGGACCGGTTTCTGGCATTACAGCCATCTTCGGCCCGGCTTGCTTGAATCCTGATGGTGCAGTGAGCAAGGGACTCATGTCTGAGCATACCCTTCCACGCTTATGGTGGACAAAACGATTCAGAAAAGGGGGTGGTGATGGACAGAGTATCTGAATTAAGCAGAACACTGGTACCCAGTCAACAGATCAGGGCTTGATCCATCAGCATTTTTTTGCTCACTGCACCATCCCATCTCAGAACCTGGCTACATGCAAATTAGTCTGTCCCTGGCCCAGTGCATCATGGGAACAGGGCTGACCAAACTACCAAGCCAATTTTTTTACTGGGAAGGAAACAAGCTTCCGGGGACCGGTTTCTGGCATTACAACCATCTTCCGCCTGGCTTGCTTGAATCCTGATGGTGCAGTGAGCAAGGGACTCATGTCTGCATACCCTTCCACGCTTATGGTGGACAAAATGATTCAGAAAAGGGGGTGGTGATGGACAGAGTATCTGAATTAAGCAGAACTCTCGTACCCAGTCAACAGATCAGGGCTTGATCCATCAGCGTTTTTTTGCTCACTGCACCATCCCAGCTCAGAACCTGGCTACATGCAAATTAGTCTGTCCCTGGCCCAGTGCATCATGGAAACAGGGCAGACCAAACTACCAAGCCAATTCTTTTACTGGGAAGGAAACAAGCTTACGGGGACCGGTTTCTGGCATTATAGCCGTCTTCGGCCCCGCTTGCTTGAATCCTGATGGTGCAGTGAGCAAGGGACTCATGTCTGAGCATACCTTTCCACGCTTATGGTGGACAAAACGATTCAGAAAAGGGGGTGGTGATGGACAGAGTATCTGAATTAAGCAGAACACTAGTACCCAGTCAACAGATCAGGGCTTGATCCATCAGCGTTTTTTTGCTCACTGCACCATCCCAGCTCAGAACCTGGCTACATGCAAATTAGTCTGTCCCTGGCACAGTGCATCATGGGAACAGGGCAGACCAAACTACCAAGTCAATTCTTTTACTGGGAAGGAAACAAGCTTCCGGGGACCGGTTTCTAGCATTACAGCCGTCTTCGGCCCGGCTTGCTTGAATCCTGATTGTGCAGTGAGCAAGGGACTCATTTCTGAGCATACCCTTCCACGCTTATGGTGGACAAAACGATTCAGAAAAGGGGGTGGTGATGGACAGAGTATCTGAATTAAGCAGAACACTCGTACCCAGTCAACAGGTCAGGGCTTGATCCATCAGCGTTTTTTTGCTCACTGCACCATCCCAGCTCAGAACCTGGCTACATGCAAATTAGTCTGTCCCTGGCCCAGTGCATCATGGGAACAGGGCAGACCAAACTGCCAAGCCAATTCTTTTACTGGGAAGGAAACAAGCTTCCGGGGACCGGTTTCTGGCATTATAGCCGTTTTCGGCCCGGCTTGCTTGAATCCTGATGGTGCAGTGAGCAAGGGACTCATGTCTGAGCATACCCTTCCACGCTTATGGTGGACAAAACGATTCAGAAAAGGGGGTGGTGATGGACAGAGTATCTGAATTAAGCAGAACACTCGTACCCAGTCAACAGATCAGGGCTTGATCCATCAGCGTTTTTTTGCTCACTGCACCATCCCAGCTCAGAACCTGGCTACATGCAAATTAGTCTGTCCCTGGCCCAGTGCATCATAGGAACAGGGCAGACCAAGCTACCAAGCCAATTCTTTTACTGGGAAGGAAACAAGCTTCTGGGGACCGGTTTCTGGCATTACAGCCATCTTCGGCCCGGCTTGCTTGAATCCTGATGGTGCAGTGAGCAAGGGACTCATGTCTGAGCATACCCTTCCACGCTTATGGTGGACAAAACGATTCATAAAAGGGGGTGGTGATGGACAGAGTATCTGAATTAAGCAGAACACTCGTACCCAGTCAACAGATCAGGGCTTGATCCATCAGCATTTTTTTGCTCACTGCACCATCCCAGCTCAGAACCTGGCTACATGCAAATTAGTCTGTCCCTGGCCCAGTGCATCATGGGAACAGGGCTGACCAAACTACCAAGCCAATTTTTTTACTGGGCAGACCAAACTACCAAGCCAATTCTTTTACTGGGAAGGAAACAAGCTTCCGGGGACCGGTTTCTGGCATTATAGCCGTCTTCGGCCCGGCTTGCTTGAATCCTGATGGTGCAGTGAGCAAGGGACTCATGTCTGAGCATACCCTTCCACGCTTATGGTGGACAAAACGATTCAGAAAAGGGGGTGGTGATGGACAGAGTATCTGAATTAAGCAGAACACTCGTACCCAGTCAACAGATCAGGACTTGATCCATCAGTATGGTGGACAAAACGATTCATAAAAGGGGGTGGTGATGGACAGAGTATCTGAATTAAGCAGAACACTCGTACCCAGTCAACAGATCAGGGCTTGATCCATCAGCATTTTTTTGCTCACTGCACCATCCCAGCTCAGAACCTGGCTACATGCAAATTAGTCTGTCCCTGGCCCAGTGCATCATGGGAACAGGGCTGACCAAACTACCAAGCCAATTTTTTTACTGGGCAGACCAAACTACCAAGCCAATTCTTTTACTGGGAAGGAAACAAGCTTCCGGGGACCGGTTTCTGGCATTATAGCCGTCTTCGGCCCGGCTTGCTTGAATCCTGATGGTGCAGTGAGCAAGGGACTCATGTCTGAGCATACCCTTCCACGCTTATGGTGGACAAAACGATTCAGAAAAGGGGGTGGTGATGGACAGAGTATCTGAATTAAGCAGAACACTCGTACCCAGTCAACAGATCAGGACTTGATCCATCAGTGTTTTTTTGCTCACTGCACCATCCCAGCTCAGAACCTGGCTCCATGCAAATTCGTCTGTCCCTGGCCCAGTGCATCATAGGAACAGGGCAGACCCAGCTACCAAGCCAATTCTTTTACTGGGAAGGAAACAAGCGTCTGGGGACCGGTTTCTGGCATTACAGCCATCTTCGGCCCGGCTTGCTTGAATCCTGATGGTGCAGTGAGCAAGGGACTCATGTCTGAGCATACCCTTCCACGCTTATGGTGGACAAAACGATTCATAAAAGGGGGTGGTGATGGACAGAGTATCTGAATTAAGCAGAACACTCGTACCCAGTCAACAGATCAGGGCTTGATCCATCAGCATTTTTTTGCTCACTGCACCATCCCAGCTCAAAACTTGGCTACATGCAAATTAGTCTTCCCAGGCCCAGTGCATCATGGGAACAGGGCAGACCAAACTACCAAGCCAATTCTTTTACTGGGAAGGAAACAAGCTTCAGGGGACTGGTTTATGGCATTACAGCCGTCTTCGGCCCGGCTTGCTTGAATCCTGATGGTGCAGTGAGCAAGGGATTCATGTCTGAGCATACCCTTCCACACTTATGATGGACAAAACGATTCAGAAAAGGGGGTGGTGATGGGCAGAGTATCTGAATTAAGCAGAACACTTGTACCCAGTCAACAGATCCGGGCTTGATCTATCAGCGTTTTTTTGCTCACTGCACAATCCCAGCTCAGAACCTGGCTACATGCAGATTAGTCTGTCCCTGGCCCAGTGCATCATGGGAACAGGGCAGACCAAACTACCAAGCCAATTATTTTACTGGGAAGGAAACAAGCTTCCGTGGACCAATTTCTGGCATAACAGCCGTCTTCGGCCCGGCTTGCTTGAATCCTGATGGTGCAGTGAGCAAGGGACTCATGTCTGAGCATACCCTTCCACGCTTATGGTGGACAAAACGATTCAGAAAAGGGGGCGGTGATGGACAGAGTATCTGAATTAAGCAGAACACTGGTACCCAGTCAACAGATCAGGGCTTGATCCATCAGCATTTTTTTGCTCACTGCACCATCCCAGCTCAGAACCTGGCTACATGCAAATTACTCTGTCCCTGGCCCAGTGCATCATTGGAACAGGGCAGACCAAACTACCATGCCAATTCTTTTACTGGGAAGGAAACAAGCTTCCGGGGACCGGTTTCTGGCATTACAGCCGTCTTCGGCCCGGCTTGCTTGAATCCTGATGGTGCAGTGAGCAAGGGACTCATGTCTGAGCATACCCTTCCACGCTTATGGATGGCAAAACGATTCAGAAAAGGGGGTGGTGATGGACAGAGTATCTGAAATAAGCAGAACACTTGTACCCAGTCAACAGATCAGGGCTTGATCTATCAGCGTTTTTTTGCTCACTGCACAATCCCAGCTCAGAACCTGGCTACATGCAGATTAGTCTGTCCCTGGCCCAGTGCATCATGGGAACAGGGCAGACCAAACTACCAAGCCAATTATTTTACTGGGAAGGAAACAAGCTTCCGTGGACCAATTTCTGGCATAACAGCCGTCTTCGGCCCGGCTTGCTTGAATCCTGATGGTGCAGTGAGCAAGGGACTCATGTCTGAGCATACCCTTCCACGCTTATGGTGGACAAAACGATTCAGAAAAGGGGGCGGTGATGGACAGAGTATCTGAATTAAGCAGAACACTGGTACCCAGTCAACAGATCAGGGCTTGATCCATCAGCATTTTTTTGCTCACTGCACCATCCCAGCTCAGAACCTGGCTACATGCAAATTACTCTGTCCCTGGCCCAGTGCATCATTGGAACAGGGCAGACCAAACTACCATGCCAATTCTTTTACTGGGAAGGAAACAAGCTTCCGGGGACCGGTTTCTGGCATTACAGCCGTCTTCGGCCCGGCTTGCTTGAATCCTGATGGTGCAGTGAGCAAGGGACTCATGTCTGAGCATACCCTTCCAAGCTTATGGTGGACAAAACGATTTAGAAAAGGGGGTGGTGATGGGCAGAGTATCTGAATTAAGCAGAACACTTGTACCCAGTCAACAGATCAGGGCTTGATCCATCAGCCTTTTTTTGCTCACTGCACCATCCCATCTCAGAACCTGGCTACATGCAAATTAGTCTGTCCCTGGCCCAGTGCATCATGGGAACAGGGCTGACCAAACTACCAAGCCAATTTTTTTACTGGGAAGTAAACAAGCTTCCGGGGACCGGTTTCTGGCATTACAACCATCTTCCGCCTGGCTTGCTTGAATCCTGATGGTGCAGTGAGCAAGGGACTCATGTCTGCATACCCTTCCACGCTTATGGTGGACAAAATGATTCAGAAAAGGGGGTGGTGATGGACAGAGTATCTGAATTAAGCAGAACTCTCGTACCCAGTCAACAGATCAGGGCTTGATCCATCAGCGTTTTTTTGCTCACTGCACCATCCCAGCTCAGAACCTGGCTACATGCAAATTAGTCTGTCCCTGGCCCAGTGCATCATGGAAACAGGGCAGACCAAACTACCAAGCCAATTCTTTTACTGGGAAGGAAACAAGCTTACGGGGACCGGTTTCTGGCATTATAGCCGTCTTCGGCCCCGCTTGCTTGAATCCTGATGGTGCAGTGAGCAAGGGACTCATGTCTGAGCATACCCTTCCACGCTTATGGTGGACAAAACGATTCAGAAAAGGGGGTGGTGATGGACAGAGTATCTGAATTAAGCAGAACACTAGTACCCAGTCAACAGATCAGGGCTTGATCCATCAGCGTTTTTTTGCTCACTGCACCATCCCAGCTCAGAACCTGGCTACATGCAAATTAGTCTGTCCCTGGCACAGTGCATCATGGGAACAGGGCAGACCAAACTACCAAGTCAATTCTTTTACTGGGAAGGAAACAAGCTTCCGGGGACCGGTTTCTAGCATTACAGCCGTCTTCGGCCCGGCTTGCTTGAATCCTGATGGTGCAGTGAGCAAGGGACTCATTTCTGAGCATACCCTTCCACGCTTATGGTGGACAAAACGATTCAGAAAAGGGGGTGGTGATGGACAGAGTATCTGAATTAAGCAGAACACTCGTACCCAGTCAACAGGTCAGGGCTTGATCCATCAGCGTTTTTTTGCTCACTGCACCATCCCAGCTCAGAACCTGGCTACATGCAAATTAGTCTGTCCCTGGCCCAGTGCATCATGGGAACAGGGCAGACCAAACTGCCAAGCCAATTCTTTTACTGGGAAGGAAACAAGCTTCCGGGGACCGGTTTCTGGCATTATAGCCGTTTTCGGCCCGGCTTGCTTGAATCCTGATGGTGCAGTGAGCAAGGGACTCATGTCTGAGCATACCCTTCCACGCTTATGGTGGACAAAACGATTCAGAAAAGGGGGTGGTGATGGACAGAGTATCTGAATTAAGCAGAACACTCGTACCCAGTCAACAGATCAGGGCTTGATCCATCAGCGTTTTTTTGCTCACTGCACCATCCCAGCTCAGAACCTGGCTACATGCAAATTAGTCTGTCCCTGGCCCAGTGCATCATAGGAACAGGGCAGACCAAGCTACCAAGCCAATTCTTTTACTGGGAAGGAAACAAGCTTCTGGGGACCGGTTTCTGGCATTACAGCCATCTTCGGCCCGGCTTGCTTGAATCCTGATGGTGCAGTGAGCAAGGGACTCATGTCTGAGCATACCCTTCCACGCTTATGGTGGACAAAACGATTCATAAAAGGGGGTGGTGATGGACAGAGTATCTGAATTAAGCAGAACACTCGTACCCAGTCAACAGATCAGGGCTTGATCCATCAGCATTTTTTTGCTCACTGCACCATCCCAGCTCAGAACCTGGCTACATGCAAATTAGTCTGTCCCTCGCCCAGTGCATCATGGGAACAGGGCAGACCAAACTACCAAGCCAATTCTTTTACTGGGAAGGAAACAAGCTTCCGGGGACCGGTTTCTGGCATTATAGCCGTCTTCGGCCCGGCTTGCTTGAATCCTGATGGTGCAGTGAGCAAGGGACTCATGTCTGAGCATACCCTTCCACGCTTATGGTGGACAAAACGATTCAGAAAAGGGGGTGGTGATGGACAGAGTATCTGAATTAAGCAGAACACTCGTACCCAGTCAACAGATCAGGACTTGATCCATCAGTGTTTTTTTGCTCAATGCACCATCCCAGCTCAGAACCTGGCTACATGCAAATTAGTCTGTCCCTGGCCCAGTGCATCATGGGAACAGGGCAGACCAAACTACCAAGCCAATTCTTTTACTGGGAAGGAAACAAGCTTCCGGGGACCGGTTTCTGGCATTATAGCCGTCTTCGGCCCGGCTTGCTTGAATCCTGATGGTGCAGTGAGCAAGGGACTCATGTCTGAGCATACCCTTCCACGCTTATGGTGGACAAAACGATTCAGAAAAGGGGGTGGTGATGGACAGAGTATCTGAATTAAGCAGAACACTGGTACCCAGTCAACAGATCAGGGCTTGATCCATCAGCATTTTTTTGCTCACTGCACCATCCCATCTCAGAACCTGGCTACATGCAAATTAGTCTGTCCCTGGCCCAGTGCATCATGGGAACAGGGCTGACCAAACTACCAAGCCAATTTTTTTACTGGGAAGGAAACAAGCTTCCGGGGACCGGTTTCTGGCATTACAACCATCTTCCGCCTGGCTTGCTTGAATCCTGATGGTGCAGTGAGCAAGGGACTCATGTCTGCATACCCTTCCACGCTTATGGTGGACAAAATGATTCAGAAAAGGGGGTGGTGATGGACAGAGTATCTGAATTAAGCAGAACTCTCGTACCCAGTCAACAGATCAGGGCTTGATCCATCAGCGTTTTTTTGCTCACTGCACCATCCCAGCTCAGAACCTGGCTACATGCAAATTAGTCTGTCCCTGGCCCAGTGCATCATGGAAACAGGGCAGACCAAACTACCAAGCCAATTCTTTTACTGGGAAGGAAACAAGCTTACGGGGACCGGTTTCTGGCATTATAGCCGTCTTCGGCCCCGCTTGCTTGAATCCTGATGGTGCAGTGAGCAAGGGACTCATGTCTGAGCATACCCTTCCACGCTTATGGTGGACAAAACGATTCAGAAAAGGGGGTGGTGATGGACAGAGTATCTGAATTAAGCAGAACACTAGTACCCAGTCAACAGATCAGGGCTTGATCCATCAGCGTTTTTTTGCTCACTGCACCATCCCAGCTCAGAACCTGGCTACATGCAAATTAGTCTGTCCCTGGCACAGTGCATCATGGGAACAGGGCAGACCAAACTACCAAGTCAATTCTTTTACTGGGAAGGAAACAAGCTTCCGGGGACCGGTTTCTAGCATTACAGCCGTCTTCGGCCCGGCTTGCTTGAATCCTGATTGTGCAGTGAGCAAGGGACTCATTTCTGAGCATACCCTTCCACGCTTATGGTGGACAAAACGATTCAGAAAAGGGGGTGGTGATGGACAGAGTATCTGAATTAAGCAGAACACTCGTACCCAGTCAACAGGTCAGGGCTTGATCCATCAGCGTTTTTTTGCTCACTGCACCATCCCAGCTCAGAACCTGGCTACATGCAAATTAGTCTGTCCCTGGCCCAGTGCATCATGGGAACAGGGCAGACCAAACTGCCAAGCCAATTCTTTTACTGGGAAGGAAACAAGCTTCCGGGGACCGGTTTCTGGCATTATAGCCGTTTTCGGCCCGGCTTGCTTGAATCCTGATGGTGCAGTGAGCAAGGGACTCATGTCTGAGCATACCCTTCCACGCTTATGGTGGACAAAACGATTCAGAAAAGGGGGTGGTGATGGACAGAGTATCTGAATTAAGCAGAACACTCGTACCCAGTCAACAGATCAGGGCTTGATCCATCAGCGTTTTTTTGCTCACTGCACCATCCCAGCTCAGAACCTGGCTACATGCAAATTAGTCTGTCCCTGGCCCAGTGCATCATAGGAACAGGGCAGACCAAGCTACCAAGCCAATTCTTTTACTGGGAAGGAAACAAGCTTCTGGGGACCGGTTTCTGGCATTACAGCCATCTTCGGCCCGGCTTGCTTGAATCCTGATGGTGCAGTGAGCAAGGGACTCATGTCTGAGCATACCCTTCCACGCTTATGGTGGACAAAACGATTCATAAAAGGGGGTGGTGATGGACAGAGTATCTGAATTAAGCAGAACACTCGTACCCAGTCAACAGATCAGGGCTTGATCCATCAGCATTTTTTTGCTCACTGCACCATCCCAGCTCAGAACCTGGCTACATGCAAATTAGTCTGTCCCTGGCCCAGTGCATCATGGGAACAGGGCAGACCAAACTACCAAGCCAATTCTTTTACTGGGAAGGAAACAAGCTTCCGGGGACCGGTTTCTGGCATTATAGCCGTCTTCGGCCCGGCTTGCTTGAATCCTGATGGTGCAGTGAGCAAGGGACTCATGTCTGAGCATACCCTTCCACGCTTATGGTGGACAAAACGATTCAGAAAAGGGGGTGGTGATGGACAGAGTATCTGAATTAAGCAGAACACTCGTACCCAGTCAACAGATCAGGACTTGATCCATCAGTGTTTTTTTGCTCACTGCACCATCCCAGCTCAGAACCTGGCTCCATGCAAATTAGTCTGTCCCTGGCCCAGTGCATCATAGGAACAGGGCAGACCAAGCTACCAAGCCAATTCTTTTACTGGGAAGGAAACAAGCTTCTGGGGACCGGTTTCTGCCATTACAGCCATCTTCGGCCCGGCTTGCTTGAATCCTGATGGTGCAGTGAGCAAGGGACTCATGTCTGAGCATACCCTTCCACGCTTATGGTGGACAAAACGATTCATAAAAGGGGGTGGTGATAGACAGAGTATCTGAATTAAGCAGAACACTGGTACCCAGTCAACAGATCAGGGCTTGATCCATCAGCATTTTTTTGCTCACTGCACCATCCCAGCTCAGAACCTGGCTACATGCAAATTACTCTGTCCCTGGCCCAGTGCATCATTGGAACAGCGCAGACCAAACTACCATGCCAATTCTTTTACTGGGAAGGAAACAAGCTTCCGGGGACCGGTTTCTGGCATTACAGCCGTCTTCGGCCCGGCTTGCTTGAATCCTGATGGTGCAGTGAGCAAGGGACTCATGTCTGAGCATACCCTTCCAAGCTTATGGTGGACAAAACGATTTAGAAAAGGGGGTGGTGATGGGCAGAGTATCTGAATTAAGCAGAACACTTGTACCCAGTCAACAGATCAGGGCTTGATCCATCAGCCTTTTTTTGCTCACTGCACCATCCCATCTCAGAACCTGGCTACATGCAAATTAGTCTGTCCCTGGCCCAGTGCATCATGGGAACAGGGCTGACCAAACTACCAAGCCAATCTTTTTTACTGGGAAGGAAACAAGCTTCCGGGGACCGGTTTCTGGCATTACAACCATCTTCCGCCTGGCTTGCTTGAATCCTGATGGTGCAGTGAGCAAGGGACTCATGTCTGCATACCCTTCCACGCTTATGGTGGACAAAATGATTCAGAAAAGGGGGTGGTGATGGACAGAGTATCTGAATTAGGCAGAACTCTCGTACCCAGTCAACAGATCAGGGCTTGATCCATCAGCGTTTTTTTGCTCACTGCACCATCCCAGCTCAGAACCTGGCTACATTCAAATTAGTCTGTCCCTGGCTCAGTGCATCATGGGAACAGGGCAGACCAAACTACCAAGTCAATTCTTTTACTGGGAAGGAAACAAGCTTCCGGGGACCGGTTTCTGGCATTACAGCCGTCTTCGGCCCGGCTTGCTTGAATCCTGATTGTGCAGTGAGCAAGGGACTCATGTCTGAGCATACCCTTCCACGCTTATGGTGGACAAAACGATTCAGAAAAGGGGGTGGTGATGGACAGAGTATCTGAATTAAGCAGAACACTCGTACCCAGTCAACAGGTCAGGGCTTGATCCATCAGCGTTTTTTTGCTCACTGCACCATCCCAGCTCAGAACCTGGCTACATGCAAATTAGTCTGTCCCTGGCCCAGTGCATCATGGGAACAGGGCAGACCAAACTGCCAAGCCAATTCTTTTACTGAGAAGGAAACAAGCTTCCGGGGACCGGTTTCTGGCATTATAGCCGTTTTCGGCCCGGCTTGCTTGAATCCTGATGGTGCAGTGAGCAAGGGACTCATGTCTGAGCATACCCTTCCACGCTTATGGTGGACAAAACGATTCAGAAAAGGGGGTGGTGATGGACAGAGTATCTGAATTAAGCAGAACACTCGTACCCAGTCAACAGATCAGGGCTTGATCCATCAGCGTTTTTTTGCTCACTGCACCATCCCAGCTCAGAACCTGGCTCCATGCAAATTAGTCTGTCCCTGGCCCAGTGCATCATAGGAACAGGGCAGACCAAGCTACCAAGCCAATTCTTTTACTGGGAAGGAAACAAGCTTCTGGGGACCGGTTTCTGCCATTACAGCCATCTTCGGCCCGGCTTGCTTGAATCCTGATGGTGCAGTGAGCAAGGGACTCATGTCTGAGCATACCCTTCCACGCTTATGGTGGACAAAACGATTCATAAAAGGGGGTGGTGATAGACAGAGTATCTGAATTAAGCAGAACACTGGTACCCAGTCAACAGATCAGGGCTTGATCCATCAGCATTTTTTTGCTCACTGCACCATCCCAGCTCAGAACCTGGCTACATGCAAATTACTCTGTCCCTGGCCCAGTGCATCATTGGAACAGCGCAGACCAAACTACCATGCCAATTCTTTTACTGGGAAGGAAACAAGCTTCCGGGGACCGGTTTCTGGCATTACAGCCGTCTTCGGCCCGGCTTGCTTGAATCCTGATGGTGCAGTGAGCAAGGGACTCATGTCTGAGCATACCCTTCCAAGCTTATGGTGGACAAAACGATTTAGAAAAGGGGGTGGTGATGGGCAGAGTATCTGAATTAAGCAGAACACTTGTACCCAGTCAACAGATCAGGGCTTGATCCATCAGCCTTTTTTTGCTCACTGCACCATCCCATCTCAGAACCTGGCTACATGCAAATTAGTCTGTCCCTGGCCCAGTGCATCATGGGAACAGGGCTGACCAAACTACCAAGCCAATCTTTTTTACTGGGAAGGAAACAAGCTTCCGGGGACCGGTTTCTGGCATTACAACCATCTTCCGCCTGGCTTGCTTGAATCCTGATGGTGCAGTGAGCAAGGGACTCATGTCTGCATACCCTTCCACGCTTATGGTGGACAAAATGATTCAGAAAAGGGGGTGGTGATGGACAGAGTATCTGAATTAGGCAGAACTCTCGTACCCAGTCAACAGATCAGGGCTTGATCCATCAGCGTTTTTTTGCTCACTGCACCATCCCAGCTCAGAACCTGGCTACATTCAAATTAGTCTGTCCCTGGCTCAGTGCATCATGGGAACAGGGCAGACCAAACTACCAAGTCAATTCTTTTACTGGGAAGGAAACAAGCTTCCGGGGACCGGTTTCTGGCATTACAGCCGTCTTCGGCCCGGCTTGCTTGAATCCTGATTGTGCAGTGAGCAAGGGACTCATGTCTGAGCATACCCTTCCACGCTTATGGTGGACAAAACGATTCAGAAAAGGGGGTGGTGATGGACAGAGTATCTGAATTAAGCAGAACACTCGTACCCAGTCAACAGGTCAGGGCTTGATCCATCAGCGTTTTTTTGCTCACTGCACCATCCCAGCTCAGAACCTGGCTACATGCAAATTAGTCTGTCCCTGGCCCAGTGCATCATGGGAACAGGGCAGACCAAACTGCCAAGCCAATTCTTTTACTGAGAAGGAAACAAGCTTCCGGGGACCGGTTTCTGGCATTATAGCCGTTTTCGGCCCGGCTTGCTTGAATCCTGATGGTGCAGTGAGCAAGGGACTCATGTCTGAGCATACCCTTCCACGCTTATGGTGGACAAAACGATTCAGAAAAGGGGGTGGTGATGGACAGAGTATCTGAATTAAGCAGAACACTCGTACCCAGTCAACAGATCAGGGCTTGATCCATCAGCGTTTTTTTGCTCACTGCACCATCCCAGCTCAGAACCTGGCTACATGCAAATTAGTCTGTCCCTGGCCCAGTGCATCATAGGAACAGGGCAGACCGAGCTACCAAGCCAATTCTTTTACTGGGAAGGAAACAAGCTTCTGGGGACCGGTTTCCGGCATTACAGCCATCTTCGGCCCGGCTTGCTTGAACCCTGATGGTGCAGTGAGCAAGGGACTCATGTCTGAGCATACCCTTCCACGCTTATGGTGGACAAAACGATTCAGAAAAGGGGGTGGTGATGGACAGAGTATCTGAATTAAGCAGAACACTCGTACCCAGTCAACAGATCAGGGCTTGATGCATCAGCATTTTTTTGCTCACTGCACCATCCCAGCTCAGAACCTGGCTACATGCAAATTAGTCTGTCCCTGGCCCAGTGCATCATGGGAACAGGGCAGACCAAACTACCAAGCCAATTCTTTTACTGGGAAGGAAACAAGCTTCCGGGGACCGGTTTCTGGCATTATAGCCGTCTTCGGCCCGGCTTGCTTGAATCCTGATGGTGCAGTGAGCAAGGGACTCATGTCTGAGCATACCCTTCCACGCTTATGGTGGACAAAACGATTCAGAAAAGGGGGTGGTGATGGACAGAGTATCTGAATTAAGCAGAACACTCGTACCCAGTCAACAGATCAGGACTTGATCCATCAGTGTTTTTTTGCTCACTGCACCATCCCAGCTCAGAAGCTGGCTCCATGCAAATTAGTCTGTCCCTGGCCCAGTGCATCATAGGAACAGGGCAGACCAAGCTACTAAGCCAATTCTTTTACTGGGAAGGAAACAAGCTTCTGGGGACCGGTTTCTGGCATTACAGCCATCTTCGGCCCGGCTTGTTCGAATCCTGATGGTGCAGTGAGCAAGGGACTCATGTCTGAGCATACCCTTCCACGCTTATGGTGGACAAAACGATTCATAAAAGGGGGTGGTGATGGACAGAGTATCTGAATTAAGCAGAACACTCGTACCTAGTCAACAGATCAGGGCTTGATCCATCAGCATTTTTTTGCTCACTGCACCATCCCAGCTCAGAACTTGGCTACATGCAAATTAGTCTTCCCAGGCCCAGTGCATCATGGGAACAGGGCAGACCAAACTACCAAGCCAATTCTTTTACTGGGAAGGATCAAGCTTCCGGGGACTGGTTTATGGCATTACAGCCATCTTCGGCCCGGCTTGCTTGAATCCTGATGGTGCAGTGAGCAAGGGATTCATGTCTGAGCATACCCTTCCACGCTTATGATGGACAAAACGATTCAGAAAAGGGGGTGGTGATGGACAGAGTATCTGAATTAAGCAGAACACTTGTACCCAGTCAACAGATCAGGGCTTGATCCATCAGCGTTTTTTTGCTCACTGCACCATCCCAGCTCAGAACCTGGCTACATGCAAATTTTTCTGTCCCTGGCCCAGTGCATCATGGGAACAGGGCAGACCAAACTACCAAGCCAATTCTTTTACTGGGAAGGAAACAAGCTTCCGGGGACCGGTTTCTGGCATTACAGCCGTCTTCGCCCCGGCTTGCTTGAATCCTGATGGTGCAGTGAGCAAGAGACTCATGTCTGAGCATACCCTTCCACGCTTATGGTGGACAAAACGATTCAGAAAAGGGGGTGGTGATGGACAGAGTATCTGAATTAAGCAGAACACTCGTACCCAGTCAACACATCAGGGCTTGATCCATCAGCGTTTTTTTGCTCACTGCACCATCCCAGCTCAGAACCTGGCTACATGCAAATTAGTCTGTCCCTGGCCCAGTGCAACATAGGAACAGGGCAGACCAAACTACCAAGCCAATTCTTTTACTGGGAAGGAAACAAGCTTCCGGGGACCGGTTTCTGGCATTACAGCCGTCTTCGGCCCGGCTTGCTTGAATCCTGATGGTGCAGTGAGCAAGGGACTCATGTCTCAGTATACCCTTCCACGCTTATGGTGGACAAAACGATTCATAAAAGGGGGTGGTGATGGACAGAGTATCTGAATTAAGCAGAACACTCGTACCCTGTTAACAGATCAGGGCTTGATCCATCAGCATTTTTTTGCTCACTGCATCATCCCAGCTCAGAACCTGGCTACATGCAAATTAGTCTGTCACAGGCCCAGTGCATCATGGGAACAGGGCAGACCAAACTACCAACCCAATTATTTTACTGGGAAGGAAACAAGCTTCCGGGGACTGGTTTCTGGCATTACAGCCGTCTTCGGCCCGGCTTGCTTGAATCCTGATGTTGCAGTGAGCAAGGGATTCATGTCTGAGCATACCCTTCCACGCTTATGATGGACAATACGATTCAGAAAAGGGGGAGGTGATGGACAGAGTATCTGTATTAAGCAGAACACTCGTACCCAGTCAACAGATCAGGGCTTGATCCATCAGCGTTTTTTTGCTCACTGCACCATCCCAGCTCAGAACCTGGCTACATGCAGATTAGTCTGTCCCTGGCCCAGTGCATCATAGGAACAGGGCAGACCAAGCTACCAAGCCAATTCTTTTACTGGGAAGGAAACAAGCTTCTGGGGACCGGTTTCTGGCATTACAGCCATCTTCGGCCCGGCTTGCTTGAATCCTGATGGTGCAGTGAGCAAGGGACTCATGTCTGAGCATACCCTTCCACGCTTATGGTGGACAAAACGATTCATAAAAGGGGGTGGTGATAGACAGAGTATCTGAATTAAGCAGAACACTCGTACCCAGTCAACAGATCAGGGCTTGATCCATCAGCATTTTTTTGCTCACTGCACCATCCCAGCTCAGAACCTGGCTACATGCAAATTAGTCTGTCCCTGGCCCAGTGCATCATGGGAACAGGGCAGACCAAACTACCAAGCCAATTCTTCTACTGGGAAGGAAACAAGCTTCCGGGGACCGGTTTCTGGCATTATAGCCGTCTTCGGCCCGGCTTGCTTGAATCCTGATGGTGCAGTGAGCAAGGGACTCATGTCTGAGCATACCCTTCCACGCTTATGGTGGACAAAACGATTCAGAAAAGGGGGTGGTGATGGACAGAGTATCTGAATTAAGCAGAACACTCAAACCCAGTCAACAGATCAGGGCTTGATCCATCAGCGTTTTTTTGCTCACTGCACCATCCCAGCTCAGAACCTGGCTACATGCAAATTAGTCTGTCCCTGGCCCAGTGCATCATAGGAACAGGGCAGACCAAGCTACCAAGCCAATTCTTTTACTGGGAAGGAAACAAGCTTCTGGGGACCGGTTTCTGGCATTACAGCCATCTTCGGCCCGGCTTGCTTGAATCCTGATGGTGCAGTGAGCAAGGGACTCATGTCTGAGCATACCCTTCCACGCTTATGGTGGACAAAACGATTCATAAAAGGGGGTGGTGATAGACAGAGTATCTGAATTAAGCAGAACACTGGTACCCAGTCAACAGATCAGGGCTTGATCCATCAGCATTTTTTTGCTCACTGCACCATCCCATCTCAGAACCTGGCTACATGCAAATTAGTCTGTCCCTGGCCCAGTGCATCATGGGAACAGGGCTGACCAAACTACCAAGCCAATTTTTTTACTGGGAAGGAAACAAGCTTCCGGGGACCGGTTTCTGGCATTACAACCATCTTCCGCCTGGCTTGCTTGAATCCTGATGGTGCAGTGAGCAAGGGACTCATGTCTGCATACCCTTCCACGCTTATGGTGGACAAAATGATTCAGAAAAGGGGGTGGTGATGGACAGAGTATCTGAATTAAGCAGAACTCTCGTACCCAGTCAACAGATCAGGGCTTGATCCATCAGCGTTTTTTTGCTCACTGCACCATCCCAGCTCAGAACCTGGCTACATGCAAATTAGTCTGTCCCTGGCCCAGTGCATCATGGAAACAGGGCAGACCAAACTACCAAGCCAATTCTTTTACTGGGAAGGAAACAAGCTTACGGGGACCGGTTTCTGGCATTATAGCCGTCTTCGGCCCCGCTTGCTTGAATCCTGATGGTGCAGTGAGCAAGGGACTCATGTCTGAGCATACCCTTCCACGCTTATGGTGGACAAAACGATTCAGAAAAGGGGGTGGTGATGGACAGAGTATCTGAATTAAGCAGAACACTAGTACCCAGTCAACAGATCAGGGCTTGATCCATCAGCGTTTTTTTGCTCACTGCACCATCCCAGCTCAGAACCTGGCTACATGCAAATTAGTCTGTCCCTGGCACAGTGCATCATGGGAACAGGGCAGACCAAACTACCAAGTCAATTCTTTTACTGGGAAGGAAACAAGCTTCCGGGGACCGGTTTCTAGCATTACAGCCGTCTTCGGCCCGGCTTGCTTGAATCCTGATGGTGCAGTGAGCAAGGGACTCATGTCTGAGTATACCCTTCCACGCTTATGGTGGACAAAACGATTCATTAAAGGGGGTGGTGATGGACAGAGTATCTGAATTAAGCAGAACACTCGTACCCTGTTAACAGATCAGGGCTTGATCCATCAGCATTTTTTTGCTCACTGCACCATCCCAGCTCAGAACCTGGCTACATGCAAATTTTTCTGTCCTTGGCCCAGTGCATCATGGGAACAGGGCAGACCAAACTACCAAGCCAATTCTTTTACTGGGAAGGAAACAAGCTTCCGGGGACCGGTTTCTGGCATTATAGCCGTCTTCGGCCCGGCTTGCTTGAATCCTGATGGTGCAGTGAGCAAGGGACTCATGTCTGAGCATACCCTTCCACGCTTATGGTGGACAAAACGATTCAGAAAAGGGGGTGGTGATGGACAGAGTATCTGAATTAAGCAGAACACTCGTACCCAGTCAACAGATCAGGACTTGATCCATCAGTGTTTTTTTGCTCACTGCACCATCCCAGCTCAGAAGCTGGCTCCATGCAAATTAGTCTGTCCCTGGCCCAGTGCATCATAGGAACAGGGCAGACCAAGCTACTAAGCCAATTCTTTTACTGGGAAGGAAACAAGCTTCTGGGGACCGGTTTCTGGCATTACAGCCATCTTCGGCCCGGCTTGTTCGAATCCTGATGGTGCAGTGAGCAAGGGACTCATGTCTGAGCATACCCTTCCACGCTTATGGTGGACAAAACGATTCATAAAAGGGGGTGGTGATGGACAGAGTATCTGAATTAAGCAGAACACTCGTACCCAGTCAACAGATCAGGGCTTGATCCATCAGCATTTTTTTGCTCACTGCACCATCCCAGCTCAGAACTTGGCTACATGCAAATTAGTCTTCCCAGGCCCAGTGCATCATGGGAACAGGGCAGACCAAACTACCAAGCCAATTCTTTTACTGGGAAGGATCAAGCTTCCGGGGACTGGTTTATGGCATTACAGCCATCTTCGGCCCGGCTTGCTTGAATCCTGATGGTGCAGTGAGCAAGGGATTCATGTCTGAGCATACCCTTCCACGCTTATGATGGACAAAACGATTCAGAAAAGGGGGTGGTGATGGACAGAGTATCTGAATTAAGCAGAACACTTGTACCCAGTCAACAGATCAGGGCTTGATCCATCAGCGTTTTTTTGCTCACTGCACCATCCCAGCTCAGAACCTGGCTACATGCAAATTTTTCTGTCCCTGGCCCAGTGCATCATGGGAACAGGGCAGACCAAACTACCAAGCCAATTCTTTTACTGGGAAGGAAACAAGCTTCCGGGGACCGGTTTCTGGCATTACAGCCGTCTTCGCCCCGGCTTGCTTGAATCCTGATGGTGCAGTGAGCAAGAGACTCATGTCTGAGCATACCCTTCCACGCTTATGGTGGACAAAACGATTCAGAAAAGGGGGTGGTGATGGACAGAGTATCTGAATTAAGCAGAACACTCGTACCCAGTCAACACATCAGGGCTTGATCCATCAGCGTTTTTTTGCTCACTGCACCATCCCAGCTCAGAACCTGGCTACATGCAAATTAGTCTGTCCCTGGCCCAGTGCAACATAGGAACAGGGCAGACCAAACTACCAAGCCAATTCTTTTACTGGGAAGGAAACAAGCTTCCGGGGACCGGTTTCTGGCATTACAGCCGTCTTCGGCCCGGCTTGCTTGAATCCTGATGGTGCAGTGAGCAAGGGACTCATGTCTCAGTATACCCTTCCACGCTTATGGTGGACAAAACGATTCATAAAAGGGGGTGGTGATGGACAGAGTATCTGAATTAAGCAGAACACTCGTACCCTGTTAACAGATCAGGGCTTGATCCATCAGCATTTTTTTGCTGACTGCATCATCCCAGCTCAGAACCTGGCTACATGCAAATTAGTCTGTCACAGGCCCAGTGCATCATGGGAACAGGGCAGACCAAACTACCAACCCAATTCTTTTACTGGGAAGGAAACAAGCTTCCGGGGACTGGTTTCTGGCATTACAGCCGTCTTCGGCCCGGCTTGCTTGAATCCTGATGTTGCAGTGAGCAAGGGATTCATGTCTGAGCATACCCTTCCACGCTTATGATGGACAATACGATTCAGAAAAGGGGGAGGTGATGGATAGAGTATCTGTATTAAGCAGAACACTCGTACCCAGTCAACAGATCAGGGCTTGATCCATCAGCGTTTTTTTGCTCACTGCACCATCCCAGCTCAGAACCTGGCTACATGCAGATTAGTCTGTCCCTGGCCCAGTGCATCATAGGAACAGGGCAGACCAAGCTACCAAGCCAATTCTTTTACTGGGAAGGAAACAAGCTTCTGGGGACCGGTTTCTGGCATTACAGCCATCTTCGGCCCGGCTTGCTTGAATCCTGATGGTGCAGTGAGCAAGGGACTCATGTCTGAGCATACCCTTCCACGCTTATGGTGGACAAAACGATTCATAAAAGGGGGTGGTGATAGACAGAGTATCTGAATTAAGCAGAACACTCGTACCCAGTCAACAGATCAGGGCTTGATCCATCAGCATTTTTTTGCTCACTGCACCATCCCAGCTCAGAACCTGGCTACATGCAAATTAGTCTGTCCCTGGCCCAGTGCATCATGGGAACAGGGCAGACCAAACTACCAAGCCAATTCTTCTACTGGGAAGGAAACAAGCTTCCGGGGACCGGTTTCTGGCATTATAGCCGTCTTCGGCCCGGCTTGCTTGAATCCTGATGGTGCAGTGAGCAAGGGACTCATGTCTGAGCATACCCTTCCACGCTTATGGTGGACAAAACGATTCAGAAAAGGGGGTGGTGATGGACAGAGTATCTGAATTAAGCAGAACACTCAAACCCAGTCAACAGATCAGGGCTTGATCCATCAGCGTTTTTTTGCTCACTGCACCATCCCAGCTCAGAACCTGGCTACATGCAAATTAGTCTGTCCCTGGCCCAGTGCATCATAGGAACAGGGCAGACCAAGCTACCAAGCCAATTCTTTTACTGGGAAGGAAACAAGCTTCTGGGGACCGGTTTCTGGCATTACAGCCATCTTCGGCCCGGCTTGCTTGAATCCTGATGGTGCAGTGAGCAAGGGACTCATGTCTGAGCATACCCTTCCACGCTTATGGTGGACAAAACGATTCATAAAAGGGGGTGGTGATAGACAGAGTATCTGAATTAAGCAGAACACTGGTACCCAGTCAACAGATCAGGGCTTGATCCATCAGCATTTTTTTGCTCACTGCACCATCCCATCTCAGAACCTGGCTACATGCAAATTAGTCTGTCCCTGGCCCAGTGCATCATGGGAACAGGGCTGACCAAACTACCAAGCCAATTTTTTTACTGGGAAGGAAACAAGCTTCCGGGGACCGGTTTCTGGCATTACAACCATCTTCCGCCTGGCTTGCTTGAATCCTGATGGTGCAGTGAGCAAGGGACTCATGTCTGCATACCCTTCCACGCTTATGGTGGACAAAATGATTCAGAAAAGGGGGTGGTGATGGACAGAGTATCTGAATTAAGCAGAACTCTCGTACCCAGTCAACAGATCAGGGCTTGATCCATCAGCGTTTTTTTGCTCACTGCACCATCCCAGCTCAGAACCTGGCTACATGCAAATTAGTCTGTCCCTGGCCCAGTGCATCATGGAAACAGGGCAGACCAAACTACCAAGCCAATTCTTTTACTGGGAAGGAAACAAGCTTACGGGGACCGGTTTCTGGCATTATAGCCGTCTTCGGCCCCGCTTGCTTGAATCCTGATGGTGCAGTGAGCAAGGGACTCATGTCTGAGCATACCCTTCCACGCTTATGGTGGACAAAACGATTCAGAAAAGGGGGTGGTGATGGACAGAGTATCTGAATTAAGCAGAACACTAGTACCCAGTCAACAGATCAGGGCTTGATCCATCAGCGTTTTTTTGCTCACTGCACCATCCCAGCTCAGAACCTGGCTACATGCAAATTAGTCTGTCCCTGGCACAGTGCATCATGGGAACAGGGCAGACCAAACTACCAAGTCAATTCTTTTACTGGGAAGGAAACAAGCTTCCGGGGACCGGTTTCTAGCATTACAGCCGTCTTCGGCCCGGCTTGCTTGAATCCTGATGGTGCAGTGAGCAAGGGACTCATGTCTGAGTATACCCTTCCACGCTTATGGTGGACAAAACGATTCATTAAAGGGGGTGGTGATGGACAGAGTATCTGAATTAAGCAGAACACTCGTACCCTGTTAACAGATCAGGGCTTGATCCATCAGCATTTTTTTGCTCACTGCACCATCCCAGCTCAGAACCTGGCTACATGCAAATTTTTCTGTCCTTGGCCCAGTGCATCATGGGAACAGGGCAGACCAAACTACCAAGCCAATTCTTTTACTGGGAAGGAAACAAGCTTCCGGGGACTGGTTTCTGGCATTACAGCCGTCTTCGGCCCGGCTTGCTTGAATCCTGATGGTGCAGTGAGCAAGGGATTCATGTCTGAGCATACCCTTCCACGCTTATGATGGACAAAACGATTCAGAAAAGGGGGTGGTGATGGACAGAGTATCTGTATTAAGCAGAACACTCGTACCCAGTCAACAGATCAGGGCTTGATCCATCAGCGTTTTTTTGCTCACTGCACCATCCCAGCTCAGAACCTGGCTACATGCAAATTAGTCTGGCCCTGGCCCAGTGCATCATGGGAACAGGGCAGACCAAACTACCAAGCCAATTCTTTTACTCGGAAGGAAACAAGATTCCGGGGACCGGTTTCTGGCATTACAGCCGTCTTTGGTCCGGCTTGCTTGAATCCTGATGGTGCAGTGAGCAAGGGACTCATTTCTGAGCATACCCTTCCACACTTATGGTGGACAAAACGATTCAGAAAAGGGGCTGGTGATGGACAGAGTATCTGAATTAAGCTGAACACTCGTACCCATTCAACAGATCAGGGCTTGATCCATCAGCGTTTTTTTGCTCACTGCACCATCCCAGCTTAGAACCTGGCTACATGCAAATTAGTCTGTCCCAGGCCCAGTGCATCATGGGAACAGGGCAGACCAAACTACCAAGTCAATTCTTTTACTGGGAAGGAAACAAGCTTCCGGGGACCGGTTTCTGGCATTACAGCCGTCTTCGGCCCGGCTTGCTTGAATCCTGATGGTGCAGTGAGCAAGGGTCTCATGTCTGAGCATACCCTTCCACACTTATGATGGACAAAACGATTCAGAAAATGGGGTGGTGATGGACAGAGTATCTGAATTAAGCAGAACACTCGTACCCAGTCAACAGATCAGTTCTTGATCCATCAGTGTTTTTTTGCTCACTGCACCATCCCAGCTCAGAACCTGGCTACATGCAAATTAGGCTGTCCCAGGCCCAGTGCATCATGGGAACAGGGCAGACCAAACTACCAAGCCAATTCTTTTACTGGGAAGGAAACAAGCTTCCGGGGACCAGTTTCTGGCATTTCAGCCGTCTTCAGCCCGGCTTGCTTGAATCCTGATGGTCAGTGAGCAAGGGACTCATGTCTGAGCATACCCTTCCATGCTTATGATGGACAAAACGATTCAGAAAAGGGGGTGGTGATGGACAGAGTATCTGAATTAAGCAGAACACTCGTGTAGGAGAGTAGGGTCTGCTATCCTATGGTCACCCCAAAATGTTGCTTTTTGCTTCACTTGTTTATGATTTAATGTGGCTGTGGGCCTGCTAATCAGACCCACAGCCTGCTGTTCTCTCTCTAAATTACTGCCAATGCCCTCTAGGTGCTTTACGAATTGGTTACGGGTTCACCTTTTAGGCCCCTGTAACAGTGTACCATAGGTACCCAGGGCATAGGTGCATCCAAGGCCTACCAGGGGCTGCAGCATGTATTGTGCCACCCCTGGCCTGGCCTCCATATTTGACACAACTGGCTGATCACTCAGCTGGGGTAAGTTGGTGTAATCACCTCTTACTTAGGTATAGTATCCCTATGCCTGACCTTAAACTGGACACATATGTTCCTATCAGCCACTCCTATGGAAGGCCTCATCAATCCTGGAGGCAGAGTGCTTGGAAATATTTGATATGGTACTCTAGCATGAGCTGAGCCTGTCTGCAGCTGCCGGGAACCACTCCCTAAGCTGTTCCGGGATACTGCCATACCATATATTCTTAAGTGCATTGTAAACCTCGCGGTTATATGCTATCTTTGGTTTGGCTTTATCAAAAGATGTTGAGTAAGGTGTCATACGAATTGGAATACTATCCCCTCTACAGTTCTGTCGACGGAGATAGCATTCCACCCTTCTAGAGGGACAAGTCATGTGTGTAGCCTTAACCCCGGTTAAAGTTAACCAGAGCCTCAGCATCACAAAATGGATGCTGCCACCACAGACACAAGTCTGACCTCCTGCTGCTGGGAGTCCTTCCAGCGAGGGAGGCTTGGACAAAAGGGTTTCCTGCCGTGGGAGGTGCGAGCACCACCCCAGACAGGGTTTTGTGTATTGGGTAGGACAGGGCTGAATAGATTGAGACATGCCCGGGGCACACAAGGTGTCCCCGTGCATAAGCCAGTCCAAACCGGTCCTGGGACCTTCCAGACCCAGGCCTGGCGAGGAGCTGGACAAAGGAAAGGGGCTGTAACCGCCCCCCTTCCTGGTTCCACCCAGAGGAGGGACCTAGTAGGTGATCCACCCCTCAGATTGGGAATAAGAGTGGGAGCAGTGCCATTGCACAGCAGATCATCCTGAATCAACTTTACACGAAGAAGACGACTGGACTTCGACATTCTGCTGCACAGAAGACTGAAGAGAATCTCCCTTGTGGCCTAGGAGTGGCCACCCTGTGAACATAGGTACCAACCAGTGAATCGACATCTGCTTTGCCGCCACCTCCCGCCGGAGCCCGAGCCCAGAGCCTGACAAGACCCAGACTCCCAGACTTCTCACAGCCCGATCCACAGACCCTGTAAAAAAGGGACCCGTGGAGGCACCGAGAGACGTGGGACTGGACTTCTTAGAAGACACCCAAAGAGCTGACAGCGCAGCACCAGAGGCATCCTCGACGTTGTGCTTTGGGGACTGAGAACCCCCACCACCGAGCAGCCCTTGCACCGAAGATCAGCCCCCCAGCATCTCCACGATCTGCGTGGGGCCCTTTTGCATTGTGCCACTCGACGCGCCATCCCGGCAACTAGCCACGTGGTCAGCGGCCATCTTGGCGATGAAACCGAAGAACTACACTGCGGGTCTGGTTGCTCTAGACTTGCCCTAGCTCCTGTGAAAAGGAGCACCCGCTCTGACCTTGCGGTTCCGAGTGTTAAGCCTTTTTTGACTCCTGCGTGGCTTGCATTAACCAAGGCCTGTTTGCTCCGATCAAGTTGTCGCCAACAGCGAGAAGCCTGCGTGGGACAGCTCGTGACCGACTCCTGAACGTCCTCGACCCCCGGTGTCCACGTGGCTGCAGAGAGAAGCTACACCTCAACGCCTGTTTGCACCCGACATTGCCTAGTTCCAATCTGGTTCCACGGTAGTCACTGGCTAGTGACTTTGAACATTGTCCCCTCTGCTTTCAGGTCTTCACATCTTCAGATCCACCCTTGGATCCACCAGAACTCTTCACCTCGAGCCGCCTGCAGCATCTTCAGCTCCAAGCACCATCGACCAGCGTGACGAAACCCGACACTACTTCGACCCTATGCACCCGCTTCCTGTGGGTGAGGTAACTCAGCTCCGCTGGTGTTCCTACACTGGTACACATCTCCAGGGCCTGTGTCTCAAGTTTCAGCTTTCTAGGTCACTCGGAAGGTTCCGAACTATCTAACTTTGTACTTTTTACGCACCATAGACTTTGCATTGGTGAACACTGCACCCGAGTCCTGCGGGCCTTTCCCGACTTAGTCACTGCTAGTCCCGAACAGCTCCAGCGATTCCCAAGGCCCTAGGCCTGTTTCCTTTCAGATTGGTATTTCTTATACCACTTTCTTAGTATATGGTTTAGGTGGCCCCTAGGGCTCATCCATATTGTGCAACTTTTGTGTATTTTAAACTGTCTTGTGTTTAACGCATGTGCTTCTGTGCTCATAAAGAGTCCAGGGGATACTTTTAGTTAATAAACCAATATATATTTTCAATATATATCTGTGTGGGGTCCTTTCATTTGGTATTCAAGGGGGTTGTGTATGGTAATACAGCTGGCTTCACATGCCTTTCAGAGTTTAGCCTAAGACTGCTTTGTCCACGTTACCACTAGGATAACTGTTCTATAAGGTTGACTTACAACCAATCATCATAAGGGTTGCTTGGCATGGTACAAAGTGATCACTAGAATTAGTGAGCATTATATACCAGGCCAACTTCTCACATTGGTGAGCAGCGGATTGGGATCTGAGCTTGCTGTTGTTTTACCATTACAATCTTTGAGATTATCATTTGAAAGATCATACAGGTACCTGCTAGGTACATATAAAACAAGACTAGTATACTTAAGTTCTACTGAACTTAGTTGTTGTAGAGGAAAGGGAGTAGCACACCCTGACTACAACTACTAGATAGGTTTAGTAGGTAAATACCAGTGTAGGTAGATTGCAACATATCCACCCACACTAGAGCAATGTCTGGAGCAGAGGGTTCCACTGGGAATGTCCCTGTTGAGAGTGACCCTCCAAGGGCACCATCCAAATTTGCTATTTTTTCCTTTAAGGGATTAAGACAGCTTTGTGTCTTAAGGGGTCTGAAGACAGGGCCTTCCCCTACTACAGACCACCTTAGAGAGCTCTTAGACCAGTCTGAGACTCTAAAGACCTCTAAGGCAGACCCCACAGGGAATGCTGAAGGAGGCCATCCTTCTGAGGATGACACTGTAGAAGCCCCTGTCCCTATAGTCCTGGTAGATGAGGAAGCCCCCATCACTAGAGCTCCTCAGACAGATGAGGAGGAGGAAGAGGAAGAAGAGACAGAAGGGGGGAGCAGTGAGTCAGATGATGAAAGAAATAGTCAGGTACTGGTCA
Source organism: Lissotriton vulgaris (assembly GCF_964263255.1). Lineage (NCBI taxonomy): Eukaryota > Metazoa > Chordata > Amphibia > Caudata > Salamandridae > Lissotriton > Lissotriton vulgaris. The sequence goes on from NC_141697.1 coordinate 11,628,238, forward strand.
GTAGGCTGAACCAGACTAACTTAAGCCTATTTGGGACTGAATCTGGAAACAATCCATTCAGACCCCCAGGTGGACTTAACTAGAAGCCTAGAAGGAGAAGGACTCACTCAGGTGACTCTAACAACTCCCATCATTCTAGAGGTTCTCATGGTCACTCCAGAAGGGAGATGACTAGCCCTCAGAGAAGGGAACATGAGGCCAAAATGAGAGAGGCTGAATTGAGGATCCAGAGACAAGAATTAGAGGTTGCCCTGGCCCAAGAGAAACTTGCTAGAGCAAGACAGCCTAGAGAGAGTGGGGTAATAGAACCCACTGGTGGCAGCAATATCCACAAGGATAAAGACAGGTCTTTTGATAACAGAAACCTGAGTAAGATTGTGCCCCCCTACAAAGCTGGGGATGATATCCACAAATGGATAACTGCAATGGAGAGAGCCTGCAGAGTACAGCAGATCCCTCAGGAGCAGTGGGAAGCAATCTTGTGGCTCTCCTTTGAAGGTAGAGGCCGAGACAGACTGCTCACAGTTAGTGATGGGGATTCTAGAAACTACCTGGTCCTGAAGAGTGCTCTGATTGATGGGTTAGGCTTAACCACTGAACAGTACAGATTAATGTTCAGAGATACCCAGAAGACACAGACTCAGGACTGGTCTGAATTTGTTGAGTGTGCCACTAAGGCTCTGGAGGGATGATTGCTGGGAAGCAAGGTTACAGACTATGAAGGATTGTATAATTTTCTGATGAGAGAACAAATTTTAAATAATTGTCAGAACCAGCAGTTGCATCAACATTTGGTTGACTCAGATTTGACCTCTCCCCAAGAATTGGGAAAGAGGGCAGATAAATGGGTTAGAACCAGAGTTAAGCAAAAGAACCAGAACCAGAACCAGGGTGGTGACCAGAAGAAAACAGACCAGAAGGGTGGGGAGCAGAAAGCTAAAGACCAGAAGTCTTCAACAGGGCCCCAAACTGATACAGAGGGTGGGTCCCAAACTTCCAAGAAAAAGAAGAAAGAAGGTCAGAAGAAACCCTGGTGTAAAACTTGTAAAAACACCTCTCACTGGACAAGTGAGTGTAAAAAGGGTGGAGCCCCCAGCACTGCAGCCCCTAAGGCACCTGCACCCACTAGTACAGCTAGTAGTGCTGGTCCACAAACCAAGGGGGTAGTGGGTATCACCTTGGAAACTGAAGGAGATTCTGACCTAGTCAGAACCCTTACACAGGCTGTTCTGATTTGTGAAGGGGACATCGATTTGACCCCTGACATAAGTCCCAGTAACCTGGGCAAATACAGACAGACACCGTTGATTAATAACAAAGTGGCTCAAGCTTACAGGGACACATGTGCCATGTCACCATGGTGACACCTAACTTTGTGGACCCTGGACAGTACATTCCAGGTGATAATTACCTGGTGACCAATGCCAGCAATGTCACTACTACACATAGTGTGGCACTTGTTAACTTTTCCTGGGGAGGGGTAACTGGCCTAAAAAGAGTTGTGGTTAGTGCTGATCTCCCAGTTGAATGTTTGTTGGGAAATGACCTGGAGAACTCTCTATGGTCAGAAGTTGAGTACAGGACTCATGCAGAGATGTTAGGGATATCATCACATGTCCTTGCTGTGACCAGGTCGCAGGCCAAAAAGTGCCTCTCTGAACCTCAGGTTTTGGATCCTGGAACAATGGACCAAGTACCTTCCAAGAAGAAGAACAGGAGGGTTAAGGCTGTGCCTTCCCAACTGCCTACAAGTGAGGATCAAGCTTCACAGGAAGCTGGTCTTGGGACCCCTGAAGGAACTGTCTCTGAAGAACTTGAACCTGATCAGGTTGAGTTTCTGGGGACAGGGGGACCTTCTAGGGCAGACTTGGGGCAGGCTCAGTTAACCTGTCCTTCTCTTGAACCCCTCAGACAGCAGGCTGCTGCTGAGGCTGCTGGGAATGCTCAAGGTGCCCATAAAGTTTATTGGGATGAAGGACTCCTTTACACAGAGGGTAGAGACCCCAAGCCTGGTGCAACCAGGAGGTTGGTTATACCTCTGCAATTTAGGGGTTTCCTTCTCACCTTGGCCCATGATATTCCTTTAGCAGGACACTTAGGCCAGAATAAGACCTGGGACAGGCTTGTCCCACACTTTCACTGGCCTCACTTGTCTGAAGACACCAAGGAGTTTTGTTGCTCATGTGAAACCTGCCAAGCCAGTGGTAAAGCAGGTGGCACCACAAAGGCCCCCCTGATACCACTACCTGTGGTGGGGGTTCCCTTTGAAAGAGTGGGGATTGATATTGTAGGTCCAATGGATCTCCCTACAGCATCTGGGCACAGATTCATTCTGGTGGTGGTGGACCATGACACCAGGTACCCAGAGGCAATTCCACTTAGGACCACAACAGCTCCTGTTGTGGCCAGGGCCTTACTTGGAGTTTTCTCCAGAGTGGGGTTTCCTAAGGAGGTAATATCTGACAGAGGTGCCAACTTCATGTCAGGATATTTGACAGCTATGTGGAAGGAATGTGGTGTCAACTACAAGTTCACCACTCCTTACCATCCACAATGTAATGGGCTTGTTGAAAGATTTAACAAGACCCTAAAGGGTATGATCAAAGGATTACCTGAAAAGCTCAGGCGGAGATGGGACATCCTTCTACCCTGCCTTTTGTTTGCTTACAGAGAGGTCCCTCAAAAGGGGGTTGGCTTCAGCCTCTTTGAATTGTTGTTTGGGCACCCTGTAAGAGGACCCCTGTGTCTGGTGAAGGAAGGATGGGAGTTACCTCTCAAATAGCCTAAGCAAGACATAGTGGACTATGTACTTGGTCTCCGCTCCAGGATGGCAGAGTACATGGAAAAGGCATCCAAAAACCTTGAGGCTAGCCAAGAATTACAGAAAGCTTGGCATGACCAAAAGGCTGTCTTGGTTGAGTTTCAGCCAGGACAGAAGGTATGGGTGTTGGAGCCAGTGGCCCCAGCAGCACTCAAGGACAAATGGTCTGGACCCCATACAATTCTGGAGAAGAAGGGAGAGGTTACCTACTTGGTGGACCTAGGAACTCCCAGGAGCCCCCACAGGGTGCTCCATGTCAACAGACTAAAGGCATATGTCAGCAGGGCAGACATGGGCTTGCTCATGGCTACAGATGAGGGACAGGAGGAAGAGAGTGACCCTCTCCCAGACCTGCTCACTCAGAACCCTGAGGATGGCTCAGTTGATGGTGTGGCCTTAGATGGCAGCCTCACTGAACATCAACAAAATGACTGTAGACAAGTTCTGCAGGCATACAGGCATATGTTCTCATTGACACCCAGTCAGACTAACTGGTGTACCCATGTGGTGGACACTGGTGACAGTCTTCCTGTAAAGAGCAAGATTTACAGGCAACCTGATCATGTCAGGGACTGTATAAAGACTGAGGTGCAAAAGATGCTGGAATTAGGTGTCATTGAGCCTTCAGAGAGCCCCTGGGCTAGCCCAGTGGTTCTGGTCCCCAAACCTCACACCAAAGATGGCAAGAGAGAGATGAGGTTCTGTGTGGATTACAGAGGACTCAATGCTGTCACCAGGACAGATGCACACCCTATTCGATGGGCAGATGAGCTTATTGACAAGTTGGCTTCTGACAAATATTTGAGCACATTTGACTTGACAGCTGGCTACTGGCAAATCAGGTTAGCTGAGGAGTCTAAAGCCAAGACAGCATTTTCTACCCCTAGTGGGCATTATCAATTTGTGGTGATGCCCTTTGGTTTGAAAAATGCACCTGCCACCTTCCAAAGGTTGGTGATTCAAGTACTCACTGGGTTGGATGACTTTTGCGCAGCATATCTGGCTGATATTGCTGTCTTTAGCTCCACCTGGGAGGATCACCTGGTCCACCTGAAGGAAGTGCTTGAGGCTCTGCAGAAGGCAGGCCTCACTATCAAGGCAACAAAGTGCCAGATAGGGCAGAGCAAGGTTGTATACCTGGGCCACCTTGTAGGTGGAGGCCAAGTTCAACCACTGGAGAGTAAGATCCAGACCATAAAGGACTGGTCCCCTCCAACCACCCAGACTTAGGTCAGAGCTTTCTTGGGCCAGACTGGGTACTACTGGAAGTTTGTTAAGAACTATGGGTCCATTGTGACTCCTCTTAATGATCTGACATCTAAGGAGATGCCCAAAAAGGTTCAGTGGACAGAAATCTGTCAAAAGTCATTTGATGACCTGAAGAAGGCCATGTGCTCTGCACCTATCCTGAAGAGTCCTGACTACTCAAGAGAGTTCATTGTCCAAACAGATGCTTCTGAGTTGGGAGTGGGAGCAGTGCTTTCACAGCTTAATGTAGATGGCCAGGACCAGCCCATTGCTTTTATTAGCAGAAGGCTGACCCCCAGAACGAAACGTTGGTCAGCTATTGAGAGGGAGGCCTTTGCTGTGGTGTGGGCCCTAAAGAAGTTGAGACCATACTTATTTGGCACTCACTTCAAGATTCAGACCGACCATAAGCCCCTCTTATGGCTTAATCAGATGATGGGTGAAAACCCCAAACTACTCAGGTGGTCCATTTCCCTACAGGGGATGGACTTTACAGTGGAGCACCGCCCAGGGACTGACCATGGCAACGCAGATGGTCTCTCCAGGTACTTCCACTTAGAACATGAAGACACAACTGGTCAAGGTTAGTCTAATGTCCCTGCGTTTTGGGGGGGGGGGTTGTGTAGGAGAGTAGGGTCTGCTATCCTATGGTCACCCCAAATTTTTGCTTTTTGCTTCACTGGTTTATGACTTAATGTGGCTGTGGGCCTGCTAATCAGACCCACAGCCTGCTGTTCTCTCTCTAAATTACTGCCAATGCCCTCTAGGTGCATTACAAATTGGATACTGGTTCACCTTATAGGCCCCTGTAACAGTGTACCCTAGGTACCCAGGGCATAGGTGCATCCAAGGCCTACCAGGGGCTGCAGCATGTATTGTGCCACCCCTGGCCTGGCCTCCATATTTGGCACAACTGGCTGATCACTCAGCTGGGGTAAGTTGGTGTAATTACCTCTTACTTAGGTATAGTATCCCTATGCCTGACCTTAAACTGGACACATATGTTCCTATCAGCCACTCCTATGGAAGGCCTCATCAATCCTGGAGGAGGAGGAGGAAAAATGTGAGATGGTGCTCTAGCATGAGCTGAGCCTGTCTGCAGCTGTCGGGAACCACTCCCTAAGCTGTTCCGGGATACTGCCATACCATATACTCTTAAGTGCATTATAATCCTCGCGGTTATATGCTATCTTTGGTTTGGCTTTATCAAAACATGTCGAGTAAGGTGTCATACGAATTGGAATACTATCCCCTCGACAGTTCTGTAGACGGGGATAGCATTCCACCCTTCTAGAGGGACACAACATGTGTGTAGCCTTAACCCCGGTTAAAGTTAACCAGAGCCTCAGCATCACAAAATGGATGCTGCCACCACAGACACAAGTCTGACCTCCTGCTCCTGGGAGTCCTTCCAGTGAGGGAGGCTTGGACAAAGGGTTTCCTGCCTTGGGAGGTGCGAGCACCACCCCAGACAGGGTTTTGTGTATTGGGTAGGACAGGGCTGAATAGATTGAGACATGCCCGGGGCACACAAGGTGTCCCCGGGCATAAGCCAGTCCAAACCGGTCCTGGAACTTTCCAGACCAAGGCCTGGCGAGGAGCTGGACAAAGGAAAGGGGGTGTAACCGCCCCCCTTCCTGGTTCCACCCAGAGAAGGGACCTAGTAGGTGATCCACCCCTCATATTGGGAATAAGAGTGGGAGCAGTGCCATTGCACAGCAGATCATCCTGAATCAACTTTACACGAAGAAGACGACTGGACTTCGACATTCTGCTGCACAGAAGACTGAAGAGAATCTCCCTTGTGGCCTAGGAGTGGCCACCCTGTGAACACAGGTCCCAACCAGCGAATCGATGTCTGCTTTGCCGCCGCCTCCCGCCGGAGCCCGAGCCCAGAGCCTGACAAGACCCAGACTCCCAGACTTCACACAGCCCGATCCACAGTCCCAGCAAAGAAGGGACCCGTGGAGGCACCGAGAGACGTGGGACCGGACTTCTTGAAAGACGCCCGAAGAGCTGACAGCGCAGCACCAGAGGCATCCTTGATGTTGTGCTTTGGGGACTGAGAACCCCCATCACCGAGCAGCCCTTGCATCGAAGATCAGCCCCCAGCATCTCCACGATCTGCGTGGGGCCCTTTTGCATTGTGTCACTCGATGCGCCATCCCGGCCACTAGCCACGTGGTCAGCGGCCATCTTGGCGACGAAACCGAAGAACTACACTGCGGGTCTGGTTTCTCCAGACTTGCCCTAGCTCCTGTGAAAAGGAGCACCCGCTCTGACCTTGCTGGTCCGAGTGTTAAGCCTTTTTCAACTCCTGCGTGGCTTGCATTAGCTAAGGCCTGTTTGCTCTGATCAAGTTGCCGACACCGCCAACAGTGAGAAGCCTACGTGTGACAGCTCGTGACCGACTCCTGAACGTCCTCGACCCCCGGTGTCCACGTGGCTGCAGAGAGAAGCTACACCTCAACGCCTGTTTGCACCCGACATCGCCTGGTTCCAATCTGGGTCCACGGAAGTCACTGGCTAGTGACTTTGAACATTGTCCCCTCTGCTTTCAGGTCTTCACATCTTCAGATCCACCCTTGGATCCACCGGAACTCTTCACCTCGAACCGCCTGCAGCATCTTCAGCTCCAAGCACCATCGACCAGCGTGACGAAACCCGACACTACTTTGACCCTATGCACCCGCTTCCTGTGGGTGAGGTAACTCAGCTCCGCCGGTGTTTCTACACTGGTACACATCTATAGGGCCTGTGTCTCAAGTTTCAGCTTTCTAGGTCACTCGGAAGGTTCCGAACTAACTAACTTTGTACTTTTAACACACCATAGACTTTGCATTGGTGAGTGCGTGCACTTTAAACACTGCACCCGAGTCCCGCGGCCCTTTCCCGACTTAGTCACTGCTAGTCCCGAACAGCTCCAGCGATTCCCAAGGCCCTAGGCCTGTTTCCTTTCAGATTGGTATTTCTTATACCACTTTCTTAGTATATGGTTTAGGTGGCCCCTAGGGCTCATCCATATTGTGCAACTTTTGTGTATTTCAAACTGTCTTGTGTTTAACGCTTGTGCTTCTGTGCTCATAAAGAGTCCAGGGGATACTTCTAGTTAATAAACCAATATATATTTTCAATATATATCTGTGTGGGGTCCTTTTATTTGGTATTCGAGGGGGTTGTGTATGGTAATACAGCTGGCTTCACATGCCTTTCAGAGTTTAGCCTAAGACTGCTTTGTCCACGTTACCACTAGGATAACTGGTCTATAAGGTTGACTTACAACCAATCATCATAAGGGTTGCTTGGCATGGTACAAAGTGATCACTAGAATTAGTGAGCATTATATACCAGGCCAACTTCTCACAACTCGTACCCAGTCAACAGATCAGGGCTTGATCCATCAGCGTTTTTTTGCTCACTGCACCATCCCAGCTCAGAACCTGGCTACGTGCAAATTAGTCTGTCCCTGGCCCAGTGCATCATGGGAACAGGGCAGACCAAACTACCAAGCCAATTCTTTTACTGGGAAGGAAACAAGCTTCCAGGGAACGGTTTCTGGCATTACGGCCGTCTTCGGCCCGGCTTGCTTGAATCCTGATGGTGCAGTGAGCAAGGAACTCATGTCTGAGCATACCCTTCCACGCTTATGGTGGACAAAACGATTCGGAAAAGGGGGTCGTGATGGACAGAGTATCTGAATTAAGCAGAACACTCGTACCCAGTCAACAGATCAGGGCTTAATCCATCAGCATTTTTTTGCTCACTGCACCATCCCAGCTCAGAACCTGGCTACATGCAAATTAGTCTGTCCCTGGCCCAGTGCATCATGGGAACAGGGCAGACCAAACTACCAAGCCAATTCTTTTACTGGGAAGGAAACAAGCTTCCGGGGACCGGTTTCTGGCATTAAAGCTGTCTTCTGCCCGGCTTGCTTGAATCCTGATGGTGCAGTGAGCAAGGGACTCATGTCTGAGCATACCCTTCCACGCTTATGGTGGACAAAACGATTCAGAAAAGGGGCTGGTGATGGACCGAGTATCTGAATTAAGCAGAACACTCGTACCCAGTCAACAGATCAGGGCTTGATCCATCAGCATTTTTTTGCTCACTGCACCATCCCAGCTCAGAACCTGGCTACATGCAAATTAGTCTGTCCCTGGCCCAGTGCATCATGGGAACAGGGCAGACCAAACTTCCAAGCCAATTCTTTAACTGGGAAGGAAACAAGCTTCCGGGGACCGGTTTCTGGCATTACAGCCGTCTTCGGCCCGGCTTGCTTGAATCCTGATGGTGCAGTGAGCAAGGGATTCATGTCTGAGCATACCCTTCCACGCTTATGGTGGACAAAACGATTCAGAAAAGGGGGTGGTGATGGACAGAGTATCTGAATTAAGCAGAACACTCGTACCCAGTCAACAGATCAGGGCTTGTTCAATCAGCGTTTTTTTGCTCACTGCACCATCCCAGCTTAGAACCTGGCTACATGCAAATTAGTCTGTCCCTGGCCCAGTGCATCATGGGAACAGAGCAGACCAAACAACCAAGCCAATTCTTTTACTGGGAAGGAAACAAGCTTCCGGGGACCGGTTTCTGGCATTACAGCCATCTTCAGTCCGGCTTGTTTGAATCCTGATGGTGCAGTGAGCAAGGGACTCATGTCTGAGCATACCCTTCCACGCTTATGGTGGACAAAACGATTCAGAAAAGGGGGTGGTTATGGACAGAGTATCTGAATTAAGCAGAACACTCGTACCCAGTCAACAGATCAGGGCTTGATCCATCAGCATTTGTTTGCTCACTGCACCATCCCAGCTCAGAACCTGGCTACATGCAAATTAGTCTGTCCCTGGCCCAGTGCATCATGGGAAAAGGGCAGACCAAACTACCAAGCCAATTCTTTTACTGGGAAGGAAACAAGCTTCCGGGGACCGGTTTCTGGCATTACAGCCGTCTTCGGCCCGGCTTGCTTGAATCCTGATGGTGCAGTGAGCAAGGGACTCATGTCTGAGCATACCCTTCCACGCTTATGGTGGACAAAACGATTCAGAAAAGGGGGTGGTGATGGACAGAGTATCTGAAATTTAGCAGAACACTCGTACCCAGTCAACAGATCAGGGCTTGTTCAATCAGCGTTTTTTTGCTCACTGCACCATCCCAGCTCAGAACCTGGCTACATGCAAATTAGTCTGTCCCTGGCCCAGTGCATCATGGGAACGGGGCAGACCAAACAACCAAGCCAATTCTTTTACTGGGAAGGAAACAAGCTTCCGGGGACCGGTTTCTGGCATTACAGCCATCTTCAGTCCGGCTTGTTTGAATCCTGATGGTGCAGTGAGCAAGGGACTCATGTCTGAGCATACCCTTCCACGCTTATGGTGGACAAAACGATTCGGAAAAGGGGGTCGTGATGGACAGAGTATCTGAATTAAGCAGAACACTCGTACCCAGTCAACAGATCAGGGCTTGATCCATCAGCATTTTTTTGCTCACTGCACCATCCCAGCTCAGAACCTGGCTACATGCAAATTAGTCTGTCCCTGGCCCAGTGCATCATGAAGGTACATCCTGACTATGGTTGCCCCCAACTTTTTGCCCTGTGTTTTAGCTGGTTTTTGACATAGTCGACCTGGGGCCCTGCCAATCAGGACCCCAGGCCTACTGCTCTCTCTGTAAAATGGATTCCATGTACCCTAGGTGCATTTCCAATTGGTACTGGGCCACCCTATCAGACCCTGTAACTCAGGGCATGGGTGTACCCAGGGCTGCCAGGGGCTGCAGCATGTATTATGCCACCCCTGGCTGGCCTCCTAAATTTGACACAACTGGCTGCATGACAGCTGGGGCAAAGTCGTGTAATCACCCTTTGCTGTAGGTGTAGTATACCTATACCTAACCCTAAAATGGACACACAGATTCCTATCAGTCACTCCTATGGCAGGCCTTGACAATCCTGAAGGCAGAGTGCTTGGAATTGTGTGAGATGGTAACTGGTCTATAAGGTTGACTTACAACCAATCATCATAAGGGTTGCTTGGCATGGTACAAAGTGATCACTAGAATTAGTGAGCATTATATACCAGGCCAACTTCTCACAACTCGTACCCAGTACACAGATCAGGGCTTGATCCATCAGCGTTTTTTTGCTCACTGCACCGTCCCAGCTCAGAACCTGGCTACATGCAAATTAGTCTGTCCCTGGCCCAGTGCATCATGGGAACAGGGCAGACCAAACAACCAAGCCAATTCTTTTACTGGGAAGGAAACAAGCTTCTGGGGACCGGTTTCTGGCATTACAGCCGTCTTCGACCCGGCTTGCTTGAATCCTGATGGTGCAGTGAGCAAGGGACTCATGTCTGAGCATACCCTTCCACGCTTATGGTGGACAAAACGATTCAGAAAAGGGGGTGGTGATGGACAGAGTATCTGAATTAGGCAGAACACTTGTACCCAGTCAACAGATCAGGGCTTGATCCATCAGCGTTTTTTTGCTCACTGCACAATCCCAGCTAAGAACCTGAATACATGCAAATTAGTCTGTCCCTGGCCCAGTGCATCATGGGAACAGGGCAGACCAAACCACCAAGCCAATTCTTTTACTGGGAAGGAAACAAGCTTCCGGGGACTGGTATCTGGCATTATAGCTGTCTTCGGCCCGGCTTGCTTGAATCCTGATGGTGCAGTGACCAAGGGACTAATGACAGTGCATCATGGGAACAGGGCAGACCAAACTACCAAGCCAATTCTTTTACTGGGAAGGAAAAAAGGTTCCCGGGACAGGTTTCTGGCATTACAGCCGTCTTCGGCCCGGCTTGCTTGAATCCTGATGGTGCAGTGAGCAAGGGACTCATGTCTGAGCATACCCTTCCACGCTTATGGTGGACAAAACGATTCAGAAAAGGGGGTGGTGATGGAGAGAGTATCTGAATTAAGCAGAACACTCGTACCCAGTCAACAGATCAGGGCTTGATCCATCAGCATTTTTTTGCTCACTGCACCATCCCAGCTCAGAACCTGGCTACATGCAAATTAGTCTGTCCCTGGCCCAGTGCATCATGGGAACAGGGCAGACCAAACTATCAAGCCAATTCTTTTACTAGGAGGGAAACACGCTTCCGGGGACCGGTTTCTGGCATTACAGCCGTCTTCGGCCCGGCTTGCTTGAATCCTGATGGTGCAGTGAGCAAGGGACTCATGTCTGAGCATACCCTTCCACGCTTATGGTGGACAAAACGATTCAGAAAAGGGGGTGGTGATGGACAGAGTATCTGAATTAGGCAGAACACTTGTACCCAGTCAACAGATCAGGGCTTGATCCATCAGCATTTTTTTGCTCACTGCACAATCCCAGCTAAGAACCTGGATACATGCAAATTAGTCTGTCCCTGGCCCAGTGCATCATGGGAACAGGGCAGACCAAACCACCAAGCCAATTCTTTTACTGGGAAGGAAACAAGCTTCCGGGGACCGGTATCTGGCATTACAGCTGTCTTCGGCCCGGCTTGCTTGAATCCTGATGGTGCAGTGACCAAGGGACTAATGACAGTGCATCATGGGAACAGGGCAGACCAAACTACCAAGCCAATTCTTTTACTGGGAAGGAAAAAAGGTTCCCGGGACAGGTTTCTGGCATTACAGCCGTCTTCGGCCCGGCTTGCTTGAATCCTGATGGTGCAGTGAGCAAGGGACTCATGTCTGAGCATACCCTTCCACGCTAATGGTGGACAAAACGATTCAGAAAAGGGGGTGGTGATGGACAGAGTATCTGAATTAAGCAGAACACTCGTACCCAGTCAACAGATCAGGGCTTGATCCATCAGCGTTTTTTTTGGGTTTATTGTGAATATGAACCCTTTTCGGTCATGTGGTTTTTTAAAAAAAAAATCTCTTTGGGATATTATTGAATTATATTTCCCCAAAAAATGTTAGCATTCCCCTTTTTTTCTTTCATTATATATCACGTCCTACAACTTCAACATCTTTTGATCCTAAAAAGAACTACTTGATGTAATGGTATAGTCTTCATGATTATCAAAATATTCTAAAATGGCCACTTTCTTTCTTCCTTTTTTTTAAATAAATATCTTGTGATCATAAATAGTCTTTCTGGTCGTCTTGACTAGTTCATAATGGCAGCCACGCTCGGAGCGCGTAAACACATCGCCATGACACAATTAAGCAAAAATTTGATGGACCAGCGATGTCTCATAATTACCGGCATAATTGTATAATACAAAATAATAGGTCTGGCGTCTTCCTCTAAAAAGATAATTAACAAGTGATTTTATAATGAACAAATAAGATCTTGATCAATCTAAGATGGCTGCCGTCATAAATACAAATATAGCTTTTATGTTGATTTGACCGATCCAAAATGGCTGCCAGCTTCGTGAATTTCATATATATGAGATTAACGATAAAAGTGCCCTGAATTTGATTATGACTCAGTATAATCGATTCTTATTCAGCTTGCCCCCTAGTAATAAAAGTCTATTAAAACATTTTTCCTGATAGATTATTTCAAAGAAGTAGTCTACGGTGTATTTTGACTAGGTTAAGATGGCGGCCATTATCGAACCGATACACATGTCATCATCATTCGACTTCTTTGCCTATCAATTAACTTTGTTAATTGGTAGTTAACTATCATTATTGAGGGTATAAATACTCTGTCTTAACAACTCGCAAAGTACACCAGACGACCGCACGAACTACGAGACGCTGGTATCCTACGTACGGTGAGTTATCCTCCGGAGCGTTTTAGGATATGCGCTTACTATAGGGCCGTTCTTAGCATGTTAATATTCTCTTTGTTTATAATCCTAAGTCATTCGATGAAGTTACATTCATGCTCCCTTACTAATAATGTGCGCCATTTGGAGCTCACATTAGATGTTTAATATCGTCAAAACTTAAAGATGGCGGCCATTTGTTCGAACTACTCCTCCTGGACTGTTTACTAATCGGAATTGCTAACGATCTATTAGACAAGATAGGGCTAACTAATTCTCTATACAGTATTCTAAGAAATATGTCTTGGGGAAAGTTATTTCTGTTTGGGTATTCTTCTTGTGACTGGTGAATACGAAGGTGATATTTATGCTCCATACGAAACACTATGCATTGTTTGGAGCTTATGCAGGATGCCAAATAATATCGTACCTATAGATGGCAAACATTCAGCTCTTACATCCTTTATGGATTGCTTATAAATCGGGTATGCAAATAGCATGTTCAGCATGATGGGGTCAATTATTTTTACAAGTAGGACCTTAAGAAGAGTGTCCTAACAAATGTATTTTATGTACAGATAGTTCACATAAAACTGATGAATTAGAAGGGCATATCTTCTATTACCCGGCTTTTCTCTGTACAGATGTCTCAATAAGGATAAAGGAAATTTATAATAGCGCATTTTAGATCTATGATTCACATTAGAGTAGAAACATTATTTTCATCTTCTTGTTCAAACAGATAGAATTCCAGTTAAGGGACATACAAACTGAAAATGCGATGTTGCATGCCACATATGAATAACCACTTACTAAGGGGCTCTGGATTGATAGAATCCGAAAAAATAAATATCCTGCTGTTCTCTTCATAAAAATAATATATGGACCTATATCTGTAATAGACAGTTGTTTAGCCCTGTGTAAACATCCTTAAAATCGTTCTTGCAGGCACTTACTTCATGTCTTTACTCTCATTGAAAATTTGGACCTTTGGCACATCTCGAACATATGATCTCCCCTTTTTTATTGAAGTAAGTGTTTAACATAGGTGTTCCTTTTGACTATTGAGTTTACCATAATTCTGCCTCTTAGAAAGTGTCCAAAATAGAAGGGCTTTCTTGTCTCTGTCAAAATTAAACATGAATTATCTCCATGGGCAAACTAGATCACGATACCGAATTAGAAAATGATTTTAAGAAAATTAAATGATATGTGATAACTTTAGGAATAATGGAGGTTTATTACACTGAACAAGGATATGATATGATCAATGTATGAAATATTGAAACTCGCATATATCTGTTTACAGAACTATTTTTGAAACACAAGTTTGAAGACCAATCTGAAGCTGTGCCATACAGATATATTTAAATTAAGGTATTCTGAATCTTCAAATTATGAAATATGTTGTATAATCTGTGTTCTTAGCTTTAAATTAAATCTGCTTAGACTCTCCTGACGTATCCTAAATTTTCATTGGACATTCTGTTTGCCTGTAGAAACCTAGGTGTTAAACCAGTGTAAACTTGGCTTTGTCTTCTTGTTACATGAATATTTTAAAGAGACATGACTGAAATTCAGTCTTTTGTGTGTGTTCTCCCTGGAAGAAAAAGAGATAAAATCAAAGTCTATTTCTGAATAGTGTCTACTATAAAATGTCTGGTTCTCTGTAATTTTACTCTATGTTAAACAGTATGAATTATTTTTCTGTGGACAAGTTTCCTATATCATGTGCATATGTTTATATATATTTTTTGTATTTTTTAAATGTAGCCGTAAAGAAGTCCGGTTACGGACGAAACGTGTTAGCTATTGGTTTTGATCTTCAATTGTGAATAAAAGGATTGCTTAAAGAAGAAATCTGACTTTGGATATTCTTTGGAGAACAATTGGATCTTTTGTGAACATATGCATATTAAGCATTTATATTGTATTAACTAATTGTTGGGGTGTGCAGGGTCATCTTGTGCAATTTGATGTGTAAAACAAAAAGGATTTTTTGTTTTCTAATTTTGGGATCTAGGGGATTGTATCCCAGACCATCTGCACCCACACATATGTATACATTAGGAACTTGGTCACCGGTGCAGGCATAATAGCCTTAATCCCCTCTGCTGGTTTGAGTTATGCATTAAGTATATTAGTGGAATTAAGACATCATGTGCTTGACTAACAATACATTTTAAGAGCGTAAACTTCCACAGCAACAGCCAGCCAGGACACTGACAGGATATCAGTGATATATGTATTTTAGTGAAAGATTTCAGGTGCACTTAGAGGGGTAATAATCACAAAAGAACAAGGATTAAGGCTGCTTTGCCAGCACCGGTACTGAAGTCCTGAAAATAAGTATCTACTGAATTGAAGGTACAAATGGTCTGGGACACAATCCCCTAGGTCCCAATGGTTAAAAGACAAGAAACCTTGACCTTCAACAAAAACTATACAAGAATGACCCCGCACCCTTCAGAATGTTGTTACACTTCTCAATCCAATTCATATCATTGTTTGTCTTATTGATGATTCCAAAAAGGTTCTCCCAAGAATTTTACATGAAGTCTCTTCAATTTAAAATGAATTCTTTATTCTCAACGATGTTTTAAAATGAATAGCCAACGCGTTTCGTCCGTTACCGGACTTCTTCAGGGCTTTTAAGGCATCCTTATAAAGATAAATTCACAGAAACCTTCACATATTTATGAAGGTCAGATAATTTAAAAAAACAACAAGCGTCAAAATCCCATAGTGTAAGGGGTTCAAAAGTGGAATTTCGCAAAGAAGAATAAAAGCCGCAACGAGTATCCACGTCTAGTCCTGCATGTGGTCATCTGGTTCAGTTACTCGGAGCACTTAGAGGGGTAATAACTTGGTACAAAGCATAATGTTTCATAGATGTGTTGTAATACCATTGCTGATGTGGCTGTTCAGGGTAGCAATTACTGAACCAGTGTGTGTTGTTTTGACTGTTACCCCCATTGTACATATGGGGGCTCAACAACTTTTTATATTTTTTACTTCACAGTAAGAAGAAGCAAATATTGGGGAGACACACTTTGGCTTACCAGACAATCAAAAATAATAGGAAGAGCATCTCACACCAGTCTACAGATGACTACACGTTTGCTATCCCCCCATGCCACAGCTGTTCCTGCTGGCTACCCATAGCCATTGAAAATGGTGGGAGTGCAAGGCCTTGCTCTGATTGGGTGAATGCTTTGTCAATCGTATTCTTCAACAACATGATCTTTCAACAAATCTGATTGGGCATGCTTTCAACCAATTAGAAGATATTGCATACAGTTAAGACTATTCTGATCTGGCTGCTAGTGGGTTTCTGTGTTTGGATGCTGCAAAAGCATCTTCTGCCTTTCCCTAGCCTGCTTCTAGGCATATTTATTTGCAGTTTTATACATTGTGATCTTGGTTCACAAGGAGGGTTCTACAAGAGAACCAGACTATGTTACATACATATTTTGTTCATGTAGGGAAACATAATGTAAAGATCCGATGTGGAGGTATCTAATTACAGAATAGGTTGAGGAAAGAGAAGCCAAGTAATTGTCAGTGGCGAGGCTGTAAATGGCCCAGAAACATAATATCATCAATAAAACAACACTTTGGAGACAGTCAAGGAGAGGACTGTAGTGTAGTTCCTAAATTCCCAATAGGCTCTGCGCATTGGAATAACATAAACGGCAGTTTAGACGTAGAACTGAGGTCGACTAGGTCTCTACTGAATATGTTAGACTTAATTAGGTATGCCAGGTAGCTCAGAGGTCACTAGAAACTTTCTCGAATGAACAGGAGGAGTTAACTTCCCTGATTAGACAAGAAGGGATTAGCTTCTGACAACCGCATAAACATGACAACTTTGCTCCCTCCAGAATAAGGAATATATCTACAGAGTCGTGTGAAAACAATAGATAACTATTTCACTCAGTCAATCGTACATACTTAGTTTCACCAGAGTGCAGAGAAATAGAGAGATGGGCGTTTTCAATAAAAGGTGTTATTTATTGAGCAGTCTTCTTTCTCATGCAAGAGAAGTGAATTGCCACAATTGCAATACTTGTCATAAAGTAAAGTGCGTACAGTAAAAGGAGTATTATGAAATAATACTGTAGATAGCTAGACGCAACTGGATGACAACTGATTTGCGGTTGAGGGGGGAAGGGAAGAAAACTTGAAAAGCAGATTGCAGATTGCTTCAAACAGTAAGCATAAACGATAACCAATGTTTGGATGCACCACGGAAATACGAGACGCTGCCCGGCCTCCGGGATTTGGGCTGAAAGGCTGTGTAAATGACGGTGGGCAGTGACCTGGGGTGATGAAGCTGCGCAAACAGATTCCACTCTGAATGATGTACCGTGCATTTGGTTCTGCAATAAAAAATGTTTCAAAAAAAAAAATGAAATAATACTGTAAAAGCATTGATATGGTTTCTGAGCCATATGATACTTAAAATGGAAAAAACATATACAATTACATGCAATGATTAAAGTTGACTAAACGTACTCAACTAGTGCTTCTAAGATACGCCTACCCCAGTGTACCTAACCTAAGCCTAGTACGTGGGAAGGAGCAAGGGAGTTGCAGTTTAAGTTAAGTTAGTTTTGCCAAGAATCTCAATCAAGAATTCTCCAAGGGTCTAATCAGCTCCGTACCTTGGTTTTAGAATGAAGGAGGTCTTGTATCTCGTTCTCAGGACTCGATCTCCCAGTAACCCGCAAGGGTGACTGGAAACACTGGAGCTGGATTTTCTCGGCAGGAGAAAAGACAGCGTCTTTCTCGGTGCGTCAAATGGGAAGGACAGCTTTCTTTGGCACTCGCATCAGCTGTGCTTCGGGTAAGTAGATAGCTGCTCTGCTCCAAACCACTGTGTGTTGCTTAAGGCAAATGCTGGTATATTTATACCTGGAAAGTGCCGTGTTTGGCGTAAGGTTGGACATAAGACATCAATAAGAACCGTCACTAGGAACTGGCAGTTCTTTCAGGACTCGCAGGAATTCTAGGACAAATCAAAACAAAAGTATGGGGAATTCCCAAGTTGCTGGAGGTTTGGTTTGTTTAAAGAACTCGTTGTACTTTCTAGGAGTCTAAGGAAGTAGCCTTACCGTATTTGGACTGCATTGGCTATTAATAAATATGGATATGATTCTTATGCCTTTATAAGGATATGATTTGTTATAACCACATAAGGGCATAAATCAGGGATATTTAATTAGGGTCCTAGATACGTTTACAACACCCACTACACGTATAATGTCCATCATTACTAAATACAAAGCAATATATAAACATATAGGTATGCATGTGTTTTCCAGCCCACCCCAAAATACATCAAATGCATTTGAAATGGTATAGATACACGAAACGAGTATTATACTGTACGCTTTCAAGCAGTGGTATCATTCAGATAAAATGTTGTTCATTTATAATGTTGACTGAAGGAATCACGAAATTTACATTCATGAAATGGCTCTTAATACAGAAAAAAGAGGTCGAGACCATTTCATTACATATTCATACAAGATTGTACATGCGCTAGAGGCTGATTTAAAAATATTTGTCTCTAGAGTCTCTAAAAATAGAAATTCTGTTCTCTAAGAATAGTTCCGAAAAGAGAATGCACAAAATTCGGTAAGATGCCCAGAACTGTTTCAAAGGGTGCTAACAGTCCCGAAAAAATTGTCCTGAATACATGTGCGATGCCACTGGTATATGGCATGTTTAAGATTTGGCTTAATATTTCTACGAAATGCATGGGGCAATTTGTCGATAATAGGGTATGTATCTCTGCCGCTGTCCTTGCAACTTGCAGGTCATACGTTTCTTTGGACGAGGTTAAAGGCACATTTGTTTGTAAAAGAATAGACTTCATTCTGCTTAAATTATCAATTTGAATAGAAGAGATATTCACAGAAAGCCATATTGCTGCCTCCATGTCTGGATTGCTGTTTGGATACAATACTTGCATACAACAAATGACCCTGGTAGTGACACTCACAAGATAGGCTTTTCCTGGCATCATGCCACAACAGCTGTGGTCACTTATTATAACGTAGCTACCGTTGGAAAGTTGTCTGGAAAAGGGCTCTATCTGTGTAGCAGGGGTGCCGTTCAGATGACATGAATGTTTGTTTGATGAACCTTCGCAGGCTCCATGCAAGTTAATGCCTTGACACAGAAGTGTACCGCTTAGTGATTTTTTACAATTGTTACCACTAAGAAATACCTCTTTTTTCCCTTCACTATAACATTTATGTGTAAAAGGTAAATTCAAGGTTGATTTCATGTATCCTTTACCCAATCTTTCAAATAGCCCTGCTGGTATATATTTTTGGCAGTATTGAAACTGAAAAGTTGTTATCGGGATTGTAATGGTGCCATGTATTATCCATTCAATGACAGGTCTATCTGACATTGTCAATGGTAATCTTTCTAGTTTTTCAGTGCTCAGCACCGTATAGTCTGCTCCTTTTTGTGCCAACGAGATTTATCTATCAGTAAGGTTAAAGATAGAAAATAATGACTTTATGTTGATTAGACGCCATGGCACGTGGCCTGAACAGGGGTTTTGTAATGTCCAGCCTAGCTGTACAATAGAACGCATTTGGGATTGACCATGTTGTAACATTAGCATATCCTGTTCAATTATATCAATAGCAGATGTTACAATGCTGTCCAGTGAATACATTCTGGAGGACAGAGTCGTTAACCCATTATTCACTACAGAATGTGATTTTTCCAAATTAATACGATCAATTTCTTGTATTTTTTCTGCAGTTTTAATTTGTGTTACTTTCCAAGCTTCATTGTAAGCTGCGTATATACCGGCGTATATGAAACGTTTTTGACGCTGTTTGCGAGGTCCCACTAAGAAATCTCGCAAGTCAGCACCTTCTTTAAGTAAAGTTAAGTGTTGCTTAATTTCGGGAAGTGTGGATCTCTGTAGCCAGTTGAGGCATAGTTTTCCTACACTGTATGTTGTAATTATCCCTGGATGCTGTCTTTGGGAATATCTAGGGTCTCGCCTGTTCTGTTTGAACCCCTGTATTTTGTTCAGGAATCTATCTTGACAGTTATTAGTGTCTGTGGGCCAGATCAACCATTTGTTCCAATCAGGAATTGTTCTGTTTTGTTTTAAAATATAGGACACGTCTTACCCTTCATCTGTAGTGGTGTTTCTATCAGGCATAGGCTTTGGTATAGACGGGTTGTTTAAATCTTTTATCTTGGCTAAACCAAGACAGGCTGTTTGTTGAATGGTGTCATTCAGGAACATTATTTGTTCTGGGAACAGGTTCTAACAATTATTCTAGACCTTGTACTTGCCATTCTTTTGTACCCCAGATGGTTTTTGTCTCAATGTTGTTTTTCCAAAATTTCAAAACCAAATGTAGACATTTTTTCATAAACTTTTTCAGAATAAATCAGTTTAGTATTTGTCAACACGTTTTTCACTCCTGTCTTATTTAACATTTTGTAATAAAATGTTTCTAGATTAGTGTAATTAAACCCTGAGAAGTATAGAAATTTCCCATTAAATGTTTTCGAACTTCCTTTTGGCGGGGTTAGACAATGTTCCCAATGATTATAACTAAAAACATTTCTAGGATTTGCAGATTTATGCAGATAGTGATTCCCAAAGTGATTATAACAATACATTTCCTCATAATTCGACGAACCCTGTAAATATTCAAGTTTTGTAAATTTTGCTGACATTTCTAAATCTGAAATCATATTATTAATATTTTCAAAGTCCCAATCATCAGAGAAAGTACTAGGTGATACAAAGTCACTTAAGGAGATCTTAAATTGGTGTGGATATTTCAAGAGCTCAACCGGGCCGTAGATTTCATAGTCAGTTTTGTCCCATGCTATACCACCAGGTATAGGGATGGCTGTGATGTTCACTGATGACTGTTCTCTTTTTTCAATGTGAGAGGATCTGTGTGGTTTCAGGACCAATTTGATGTTCTGACTTGCTGTGTCCATTGTACTATATTTTCCATCAATAATTCTACCCAAACTTAAAGCCAAGATGAGCCACATAAGGAGGAAAAGTACACCTAATACAATCCATAATGTAATCCATGGTTAAGTTAGATATGTTTCTCTGAGTTATTGAAAGAGTTCTGTGATTTTTTTTCTTTGAATGTTTTTGTTGCTGGCTTGTCTCCATGTTCACTTGGATCATCGGAAAAGTCATCAAAGTTGATGAAGTAGCCGGATGCAGTTCTGTCAATTGGTGCAATTGCTTCCGGATTTCCATTGATCTTTGGATTTTCTTTTGTTACATTTGTATAGTCCGAGCTACATCGTTGTAGACAGGTGTTTCTTGACGAACTGTTTCGATTTGGGTATCAAGAGGTACAAGTTCCATGGCTTTGTTGCATAGTCCTTTATTATTCACTGAAGGTTTATCAAATGTGATTAGTCTCTCAGTTTGAACCTCTTGGATTGTAGCAAGATTGGTCTTCTGCTAGCCCACTGGGCCTACTACTTATTATTGGCCACATGGTTGTGGTTTCACCAGGTCGATTGATACAACTCGGTTCTCCTTTTTTCCAGCAAGTGGCGGTAGTACTACTGATCTTGTTCCGCTGACAGCTAAGACAGGTACTGCTTTTCTGTTAGAAGGCCCAAATTCCTTCTTCACCGCGATCTTTTCTCTGACCAGATCCCCAATCTTTGGAATCCAGACAGGTCTTGCTGGGACAGGTGGTTTTTCTTCAGTGGTTGTTGGCTTCAGCTTTTCGTTACTCAGACTCTTTCTTGTTTCATTTAAGTCCTGTAAAACAGCCAAACGATCTTTGATATCAAAGGTTTTTTGTTTCACCACTGAAGTCTAACAATCCAAATCCTGGATGATCATTCTAGTACCAAATAAAAGTTTGTACAGACTGATACCTCCTAGAGAATTTCTTGGCATGTTATTAAGACTATGTTGGACACTTATTAGACGTTTGACCCACCCGTCACCCAAACCTAATACCCTCGCTGTTATAGATTGCTTTATGTCACGTTTTTTTCTCTCCACTACCGCATTTCCCTCTGGATATATTGGACTAGAATACCGCAATGCAATGCCCATGCTGGCCATGGCCTTATTTTAAGCCCGAGAGCTAAACCCAGGACCCTGGTCAGAATGTAGCACGGCAATTGCATATGTGCCGATAAAGACTCGCAAATCTTTTATACCAGTTCTGGCGTCAGCCGAGCGCTGGGGCCACATCCAAATGAATCTCATTTTAATAATTATGGGATTGCATTTCTCCGTCTGGATGTCTGCACATAGATAGCCTGATGCTGTCTAATAGAGGTGTCTGGGTAGGTGTCTGGTCCGGTTCACAACTGCGATCTCTGTTGCAGTCCTGACAATTCATTGCAAAGTTATAAATTTGCACGCTCATCTCCGGCCACCAGTATCGTGATTGTAATTCTATTAGAGATTTCAGGATCTCTTGGTGCCTCAGACCCAATCCCATGTGTGCTTCTTCAATCAAGAAGACTCTCCAGTTCGTGTTTGGAATTACTCTATCCCCCACTCCAGGGATTTGAGCAAACAGAACAGAGTTCGCATCAATTATGTATGTATTGCCGAATGGATAGTTTAGAGGTAACGCCGCATAATTGCCTTCCATTGAAGCTTTTACTCCAAACAGCGTTTCGCCATCTATTTGTTTTTTCGTATGCTTTTTTGTAGCTACGGAAGCCGAGTGATCAGTTGCCGCTGTGGCTCTGTCAGCCAATGAATTCCCTGCAACGTGAACGCCATCACGTTGAAGACTCTGCGTATGTATCACGTTAGTCTTTTGTAGTTATTTCTGCAAAAGAACTACTTGTTCCCATAATCTTTTATGCTTTATTGTGGCACCTGTCTCATCTTTGTAACCGTTTTTTATCCAGGTCTGCATGGAATTATTGTAAGACCGGACGCAGTAATGCGAATCGCACACTATTAGTGCCGGAATTCGCGATCAGCATTTTCAAGCGCCATCTTTAGAGATCTTATTTCAGCTCGCTGAGCTGTACAGTTTCTGAGTGATTCTGTTTTAGTGACCATCGGTCTGAATTTACCTAAGCGCCAGCGACCTTTAACAATTGTGCACGCAGCATTGTGTGCCGATTGCGTGGAGGGACAGGTCGGGCGCCATCTTGGGTGTCCCGAACCCCTACTGGAACGGAGTTAGCGCTCCAGCTCGGGGAGGGGCTTGCGCATTAAACAGGATCAGTGCGAGCAGTTCTGGGTGTTTGAGCGAGGTGGTGGCAGCGCCTTGCGATAGCGCTTGGAAAAATTAAGGCGAGCAGACTGCGAGTGAACCTCTTCTGCCCTCCTTGTCTGCACAGTACTAGCGCAGCAGGCGCTCTTAACTATTTTTTATCCTATTTTAAAAACGAGTTCGTTTTCACTCACTCAATTGATGTGATAATTGTGTAGTGTGCTGTAACTTGTGTGCTTTTTAATAACCTACCTAACTGTTGCTTGCTGGTCCCCCTGCTCCCTGGTCCACCGCGGCTCGCCAGTGCCGATTGCGTGGAGGGACAGGTCGGGCGCCATCTTGGGTGTCCCGAACCCCTACTGGAACGGAGTTAGCGCTCCAGCTCGGGGAGGGGCTTGCGCATTAAATGGGGATGCCTCCTAGGACGCGCAGCGGTCGCGCGCAGCGGGCGCGCCGTCTGCGCGCCGAAGGAGCGCCAAAGGAGGGCCCGTCTGTGCCCGTCCGTGCCTCGGACGGGCCCAGGGCCAGCCATTCTACTCGGCGACCTTTGGGCTCGGTCAAATCCGCTATGTACAGGTATTCTCACCACGATCTATGGAGACTTGCTCCCTCTGCTATTAGTGGATGCTGTACACGTGCGGATTCGAATTGCCACATGTCTGTTTGCCCGTCCTGTGGTTTTGCCCTTCAACCCTCTCCCCCCCCAAGATCTGACATTGGTGCTCCCTCCACGAACATACGGGCAGGACTGATCAATGCCAGATCTGCAGTTAGGCATGCCGCCGAGATCTTTGATCTATTGGTGGAAGACCAACTGGAGGTGCTGTTCCTTACGGAGACATGGCTGACCAGCACCTCCGCACCTAGCGTAGAACTTGCCATCCCCAGAGGGTTTAAGATCGCTAGAGTGGACCGACCCCTAGGCAGAGGGGGTGGACTAGCGGTTGTGTTCAAGGAAGAGTGGTGCTTTGCATCGGAGCCGCCGCTTGCGGATATAGGGGGTGAGGTTCTCCACTTTTCCATCACAACGTCCCCCCACTTTACTTTAGGAGGTTCTCTGATATACAGACCCCCGGGCTTGGCTACCCGCTTTTTGGACGCCCTAGAAGAATATCTGGTCCCTCGAGCCCTAGGTTTTCCTAGGTTCCTACTAGTTGGGGACCTGAATATTCACATGGATGTCCCAGATCTGTCAGATGCCCACAGACTAGGTGAAATTTTGGAGCTTGCCCAACTCAGGCAATGGGTGACTGCCCCGACGCACATGGGGGGCCACTTGCTCGATTTGGTCTGTTCCAACTTCCCTATCCAATCTGTGGTGGTTGAAAAAACGACCTGGTCCGACCATGATTTGGTCAGATTTAACTGGGAGATTGCGGAGCCTTGTCCTCCACCCTCCATTCCTCACTCCCAAAAAATCAACCTACCTGCATTTAGACAGGCTCTGAGTAATACTCGCCCCAATTTGAACTTGCTCCTGGGTGATGCGATTTGCAAATTTAATGAGTGGCTTCAGCAGGCGGCTACCGCCTCCATTAGGCAGACCATACTGACCAGATCTAGACGTACCCCCTCCCAACCCTGGTTTTCCCCTGAATTGAGGGAACTAAAACTGGGGTGTAAGAAGTTGGAACGAGCATGGAGACGTGATTATAGCCTTGAGGCTAAATCCGCTCTTCGGCTGGCGCAAAAGGAATACCATTCAGCCATTAAGGATGCGAAGGGGAAATATTATGCTGGGCGTATCGCCAAGGCAGATAACAGTAGCAAGGAGATCTTTGCCATTGTGAAAAGCTTCGTGGCACCCGTCGCTGAGGCCTTCTCCCATCCATCCTCGCAGCAATGGTGTGAGGAACTGTCCTCCTTTT
Organism: Lissotriton vulgaris; assembly: GCF_964263255.1. Classification (NCBI taxonomy): domain Eukaryota; kingdom Metazoa; phylum Chordata; class Amphibia; order Caudata; family Salamandridae; genus Lissotriton; species Lissotriton vulgaris. The sequence continues at coordinate 11,653,133 of NC_141697.1, forward strand.
TTATTAATAAAATAAAGAGGATTCAGCAAGACCTTACAGCTGCCCTTCCCATCGACCTGGAAATAGCAGGTCTGTGTCCCTCTCTCAGCCCTAGTTCGGAACAGCAGTTCACGATCTTCGAGCAGATTGCGGAGGACACCATTTCTCCCTTAATTCAGTCCCTGAAATCCGGTTCACCCGCCGATCCGTGCCCGGCTCGGGTGCTTTCGGAGGTGGCGGAATTAGTCTGTAGGGAGATCACGCAGATTGTTAACCTTTCTTTGAGGACGGGCGTGGTCCCTACTGCTTGGAAACAGGCTAAGCTTTTACCTCTCCTAAAGAAACCTGGCCTAGACTGGTCGGCCCCCGGGAACTATAGACCTATTTCCCTTTTACCGGCACTCACTAAAATCTGCGAGAAGGTGGCATTTCGACAACTAGAGAGGTTTGTTGAAACTTCCAATGCCCTCCATTCGGCCCAATCGGGCTTCAGGGCTGCTTACAGCACCGAGACAGCCCTCTTGGAGATGAGCGAGGCCATCCGGGACTGTTTAGACGGGGGCGGCAGAGCAGTCCTAATTCTATTGGACCTCTCTGCCGCGTTCGACACCGTCCCCCATGAGCTCCTCCTTAGCCGGTTAGCGGATATAGGTATCGGAGGGGTGGTGTTAGACTGGCTGTCTTCCTTCCTGTCGGATAGGACCCAGCAGGTCTGGTTGCCTCCCTATGCCTCTGAGCCTGAACCTCTGCTTACAGGTGTCCCGCAGGGCTCCACTCTTAGCCCCCTTCTGTTCAATGTCTACATTACACCTTTGATCTATTTAGCTGAACAGTTCGGGGCCAAGATTATTGGGTATGCAGACGATACCCAACTGTTGTTCACCTGGCCTGATGATAATCTGGATACCTCTACAGTTCATTTGTGTTTGTCCTCGGTATTTCGCTGGTTGACGAAGGCCCAGCTGAAATGCAACGAGGACAAATCTGAGGTTCTTTTTTATGGCTCCTTTCCCTCCTCGTTTATGAGCACTCTTTGGCCTTCTGACATTCCAGGCCCGAAAGAGATGGGGAGACCTGCCAAAAACTTGGGCATCTGGTTTGACGAGGACTTAAGATTTAAACATCACATTAAAAAACTGACTGGCACCTGTTTTGCGACTCTAAAAATGCTTCGCAAATTCTTTCCCTTGCTCCCTAGAGAAGCAAAGGAGTCTGTTGCGCGAGCACTTATATTGTCCAGGCTGGACTATGCTAATGCATTATTCAGTGGAATTCCTTCCTACCTGGTCAAGCGCCTGCAACTCATCCAGAACGCGACAGTCCGTCTTTTATTTAATATACCTAGATGGAAGAGCGTTCGTGCGGAGATGCGTACACTTCACTGGCTGCCGGTTGCACAGCGCATCAGGTTTAAGTCACTGGTTCTGGCATTTCGTGCTATTCATGATCAAGGCCCCCAGTACCTGAGAAAAAGATTTATTAGCTACATTCCCGCACGGACCTTGAGATCCTCCACCATGTTTCAACTGTCCCTTCCCCGTTTCAAGCGTGCCAGACTTGGTGGTCAGTCGATTGCGGTGGTTGTGGCTCGCGCCTGGAATGCTCTTCCTTTTCACCTGCGCTCCACACCCACTGTAGCCGCATTTAAAAAACTTCTGAAAACATATTTGTTTAACAGTGCTATTTAAGAGTTCATCTACCTCTGTGAGGGTCTGCTTTCTGCCTCTTTTATTTCCCCCGCGCCAGGATACTCCCCAGTAGCAGAGCGCGCTATAAAATGGTTTATAATAATAATTGTAAATTTGTTTTTCCACAACGTAGTGTTGTGCAAATCTGTCCGTGTCGATTACACAGGTGTACTGTTCGAGAGGTAGAATTTCTACTGACAGCGGGCATTCATATTCGTATTCCAGATTTTCTAGTTTTTTCATTTTTGGATCAAAAGCGTGTTTCACGTCTTCTGTAGCAAGAGAATTTTCCCATTGTATCCATTTTGGATCTAGAGCTATAGCATTTGGAATGCCTGGTCTTGTTACTGCCTCAAGGGCTGATACTGCTGTCAAAACAGATATCCTCTTCCCTTGGGCTAGGGCTCTTGCTTTTGCTACAGCAGTTTGAACCACATTTAGAATTTCTTCAGTATCAATCAATCAATCATTGACACTTATAAAGCGCGCTACATACCCGTAGGGTCTCAAGGCGCTGGGGGGGGGGGGGGCACTACTGCTCGAACAGCCAGGTCTTCAGCTTCTTCCTGAAGGAGAGGTGGTCTTGGGTCAGGCGCAGGTCGGTCGGGAGGGAGTTCCAGGTCTTGGCGGCCAGGTAGGAGAAGGACCTTCCTCCTGTAGTCGCTCTTCGGATGCGGGGGACGGCGGCGAGGGCGTGGTTGGCTGATCGGAGGTGGCGTTTGGGAGCGTAGAAGTTGACTCGGCTGTTGAGGTAGCTCGGGCCTTGGTCGTGTAGGGCTTTGTGTGCGTGGGTGAGGAGGCGGAAGGCGATTCTTTTGTTGACGGGGAGCCAGTGAAGGTCTTTCAGATGTCCGGAGATGTGACTGGTTCGTGGGATGTCGAGGATGAGTCTGGCTGAAGCGTTCTGGATCCGCTGGAGTCTCTTCTGGAGCTTGGCTGAATTTCATTTCAGCTTGTGTGTACAAGTGTGATTTGTAAGCTATTGGTACAGTTTCTCCCTCATTAGAGGTCAAGTATGTGAATTCGCATCTTCCTGGGATGACTCGGATTACAAGGTTGCGTTCGTTTGCGCGTGTTTGCAGTTTTGTTTTAGTTAACATGTCTGTCTGTAATCATCTTAAAATTTCTGTGTGTTTTTGAGTCCAATTAATTGGTTTAAAATCAGGTTTTATTAGTTTGCAGAGAGGTTTAACCCTCTCTGCATAATTTAGAATGTATGTTCTTCCGAAATTCAGGAAACCTAGAATAGATTGTAAGTTTTTCAGCGTTTTTGGAGCGTGGAGTACAGCACACTTCTCTAAGAAGTTGTCTGCTAGGCTTTTGCCTTCACTTGATAATTCATATCCTAAAAATAGGACAGTTAGATGGGCAATTCATGATTTTTTAAAGTTAAATTTGTACCTTTCAGATGCGAACCCAAGTATTATTCACTCTTTTCAAGTGAGTCTCCAGGATATTCGTCTGTAAGATAGATGTCATCGACATAAGATAATGCCTCATCATCATAAATTTGTAGTAACTCTGTTACCCTGGCTGAAAATAATCTTGGGCTATTCTTGAATCCCTGTGGGAGACGACAAAATTGTTTTGGGTCCCCATGCTGGAGAAAGCAGTCAAATATCTGCTTTCAGGTGCTATGTTTTGACAGAAGAAACCATTTGAAATATCTAATGTCGTTTTATATTTTTTGCGCACGATGTTATTCATTAGTGCTGCACTGTGTGAGTTTTGTACTGCAAAAGTTTTACAGCAAGAGTATAAGTGTCTGTAGTTCAAAACTAGACAATATGAATCGTCTGTCTTGGAGACAGGAAACAAAGGATTGTTCATTTGTGAGGTGCATGTTTCAATCGCCCCCTGATATTCAAGGTGATCCAAAATTTCTCTTACTTGTTTTTTAGCTTCTTGCTTAACAGGATACTGCCTCTGTGCAGTAGGTTGATTTTTAACTGGATTTTATGGTGAGGAGAATCCTCATCCCACCCTACATGATTTTTATATAATGTAGGGGCCTGGGCCACTGCCCAATTTCTAGGAAATGTGTATTTTTTATGAATTGGAATGTGATTTGAGAAGGCAGGCATAATCATTTCTTCGCCATATGGGCACGCCCTGACAAACTCTGGTAGCCAGTCCCTTTCTGCTTGAAGGATATCATAGCCTTTAGATAGATTCTCCCAAAAGAGACCTCTTATTTTCCTACTTGTATCTCCCTCTATACGTAATGTTATTTTGTATAGTTTATGGGGCACGCTCACTCGGGTGTCTGCAGTTTCCACTGGAATGTATTCATTCGTATCCACTGTCTCCAGAAGATTAATCAGGATCTTGCGAGCTATGGTCACTTCCGCTGCGCTGTCTAGCATTGTCTGGGCCCACTCTCCATTTTTCAGTTGTGTCCTCAGGATTCTCGGCATGTTTTATTTTAATACTGGCTACCGTCTTTCTGGGAAATTTGTATTTTTTTAGTTTGATGAGCAGGTTCTTTGTCTTTGGACTTGACATGCTCTTCTTTATGTTCTGACCATCCTCTTCTTTCCGATTTCTTTGAGGAAGTCTGAAAAGATCGAGAGGGACGTGTATCAATATCTTGATATCTGTCAGGTTTTTTCAAATTGTCCCTATTTCTAAGGTTGTATCTTTTTTCAGCGGGCTCCCGTTGTGGAGACTTGCCCCCCCCCCCCCTCTGGAGATCTATTTCTTCCTTGGGGAGACCTTCCTCTGGACTAAAACTGTTTTTCTCTGGGAGAGGTTTGTTTATTACCCTCCCACTTCTTCTTTTGAGAATTGAGATTATTTTTAATGAAAGTCTTTTCAGGACTTTCAATTAGTTGGGGTTTTACTGGTTTACCACCCAAGCGTCTCGTATCCCTAAATTGCTCTCTGTGACTGGAGGAGTGAACTCTACTTGCAAGGATACGAGACGCCGGTATTAGAAACCTTCGGATGCGAGCTAATTGATTTAAATACGACGTGGCTACCCGCCCCAATTAGGTTTTGGCTTTTCATAATACGTTACGGTTCCTACTCATTAGACGCCATTGCAATCTACCTCAGATTTTGATAAATTTGAAAAGTGGATTTCCTCAACTGATTATCGTATGAAAATATCTCTATGTACCATGAAATTGTAGTGCACCCCTGTTTACACCCTTGTCCTGATGAAGACCCCGATGTAAGGCTTCAAGTACGCCTACTGTTGTAGCGTGGGGCCAAAACGTCGACGGCTACTTCCCCTCTTCCTCAGTTGACACCGCCCGCATTTCTTGGATATTATATACCAGTGTCAATATAGACATTTTTGCGAAATAATGGGATATTTCATGAATCCTTTCTTTGGCTCAGGGACCTGAAGCCGATTCATTGTCTAAAAAATTCAAGAATTTGATATATCTATTTGTCACGATTATTATCATTCTTTTTCTATTCCTTTCTTCTTCACAGCATCACGCTACCTCACTTCTTTTCCTTTGGGGCACTGTTATTATAACTTTTAAATTGCAGTATTTGCTCATTGTGATTAATTTACAGTGTGTCTATTGCTTTGTTATCGTTGCTTTAAATAAATGTGAATAATGTCTACCACAAATATGACTGTACCACCTCTTGATGTAACTCCATTTTCTATAAGTTTTATAGTTATGGTTTTTCTTATATTGACCGGGATGATTATTGCATCCGGGTCTTTATTTTGGACAAGTGTGTTGTCCGCTCCGAGTTGAGCTGCTATTGTAGCTCTCTCCCTTTCGTCCTCACTGTCTGACATTTTTACTGACAGAAAGTTTGCAGAGCAGGTTTTAAGGAAACAAAGATTAGGTGCACAATATTTTGGAACACTGTATCCTTCAACGTTGACTAAACCGAAAACTAATACATAGGAATCTCTTCCTACTAAGTTTCGGCGGATATTAACCTTTCACCCACTCCAGACATCTATTGGAGTTTTTACGGAAAAAAGGGGTCTGTGTGAAAAAGCACGACTGAGTTACTCTAGTATCTTGCGTTAGATTATCGCCTTACCAAACGTTGGGCGCCATGTAGTGTAGTTCCTATATTCCCAATAGGCTCTGCGCATTGGAATAACATAAACGGCAGTTTAGACGTAGGACTGAGGTCGACTAGGTCTCTACTGAATATGTTAGACTTAATTAGGTATGCCGCTAGCTCAGAGGTCACTAGAAACTTTCTCGAATGAATAGGAGGAGTTAACTTCCCTGATTAGACAAGAAGGGATTAGCTTCTGACAACCGCATAAACATGACAACTTTGCTCACTTCAGAATAAGGAGTATATCTCCAGAGTCGTGTGAAAACAATAGATAACTGTTTCACTCAGTCAATCGTGCATACTTAGTTTCACCAGAGTGCAGAGAAATAGAGAGACGGGCGTTTTCAATAAAAGGTGTTATTTATTGAGCAGTCTTCTTTCTCATGCAAGAGAAGTGAATTGCCACAATTGCAATACTTGTCATAAAGTAAAGTGCGTACAGTAAAAGGAGTATTATGAAATAATACTGTAAAAGCATTGATATGGTTTCTGAGCCATATGATTCTTAAAATGGATAAAATATATACAATTACATACAATGATAAAAGTTGACTAAACAAACTCAACTGGTGCTTCTAAGATACGCCTACCCCAGTGTACCTAACCTAAGCCTAGTACGTGGGAAGGAGTAAGGGAGTTGCAGTTTAAGTTAAGTTAGTTTTGCCAAGAATCTGAATCAAGAATTCTCTAAGGGTCTAATCAGCTCCGTACCTTGGTTTTAGAATGAAGTAGGTCTTGTATCTTGTTCTCAGGACTCAATCTCCCAGTTACCCGCAAGGGTGACTGGAAACACTGGAGCTGGATTTTCTCAGAAGGAGAAAAGACAGCGTCTTTCTCAATGCGTCAAATGGGAGGGACGGCTTCCTTCGGCACTCGCATCAGCTGGGCTTCGGGTAAGTAGATAGCCGCTCTGCTCTAAACCACTGTGTGTTGCTTAAGGCAAATGCTGGTACCTGGAAGTTGCTGTGTTCGACGTAAGGTTGGACATAAGACGTCAATAAGAACCGTCACTAGGAACTGGCAGTTCTTTCAGGACTCGCAGGAGTTCTAGGACAAATCAAAACAAAAGTATGGGGAATTCCCAGGTTGCTGGAGGTTTGGTTTGTTTAAAGAACTCGTTGTACTTTCTAGGAGTCTAAGGAAGTAGCCTTGCCGTTTTTGGACTGCATTGGCTATTACTAAATATGGATATGATTATTATGCCTTTATAAGGATATGATTTGTTATAACCACATAAGGGCATAAATCGGGTATATTTAATTAGGGTCCTAGATACGTTTACAACAGGACAATGAACAGAAATAATAATTTTCCTGCTCAGCCCCAGAATAAGCACTCTGGTTACGTTGTAGTTATTAGAGGAGATAGCGACAATCCTACAAAAAAGAATTGCAATAGTCTAAACTAGCAATGATAAGGGCCTGAAATGGATTTTTGTGGAGCAGCTCTGCAGGAATTGAGAAATGTTTCCAATTAATTTACGCATGAAGAATCAGGTGGTAAGCTTCTCAATATGTGCCACAAAAGAGTTTGACATCAAAAATAAGGCAGAGAATTATTAGACAACAACTTGCCTAAGGACAATAATTTGGAAAAACCTCAAAACAAATCAACATACCCATAAGCTCCCAACTATACAATATAGTCAACTAGATCCTGGAGAGATACAAATACTGCACTTTTATTGAAGGCAGGGCATTCGTTACTATTTCAGATGAATTAGTGGAAATGTATTTATTTCAATTGGCTGCAAGTGCTGTAGTGTTAAACTAGACCAGGTATACTTTTTTATTCATTTATCACAAAAGTTCACATTTCGATTACTCTCCTTCATTTAAATGTAAAACAGCATGTTTGTTTGGACCCAAGTGACTTATTGTAAATGTGATACAGTGCTTCATCTAGTAAGGTATCCCCCAGTAATTGAGCTGCTTGGCAAGTTTTTAAAAGACACACAATTGATAGACGGAATGCAGCACAAATCAAAACATTCACCCCCAGTTAAGAGATTTGGGTTAAATAAATAATTCTTTTACCCACTACGCCACCCCAGTTTAGGCCTGGCCATATGCAAATTAGTCTTGAGCCTGTGCCTCATGGGAACATTCCAGACCGAACTGCCAAGCCATGTCTTCCCTGGACCGGAAACAAGCATCCGAGGACTGGTTTCGGGGTTTCACCGCTCATCAGGCAGGATAGCTTGAATACAGTGGCACATTGAGCCCGAGAACCACGTCTGGGCATATTCGGCGCACTTAGGGCGAGGAAGAAAAAGGCACACAATCGATGGACGAAATGCAGAACAAATCAAAACATTCACCCCAATCAAGAGATCTGGGTTAAGTACATCATTCTTTAGCCCTCCACGCCACCTCAGTTTAGACCTGGCCATATGCAAATCAGTCTTGACCCTGTGTCCCATGGGGACAGTCCAGTCCAAACTGCCAAACCAGGTCCTACCTGGGCAGGAAACAAGCATCATAGGCCCGGTTTGAGTGTTTCACTCCTCTTCATCCAGGATAGCTTGAATCCAGTGGCACAGTGAGCCCAAGACCCACGTCTGGGCATACCCGGCGCACTTAGGACGAGGAAGCAAAAGAAACACAATTGATGGACGAAATGCAGAACAAATCAAAACATTCAACCCCAGTCAAGAGATCTGGGTGAAAACCATCATTCTTTTACTCACAATGCCGTCCCAGTTTAGACCTGGCCATATGCAAATCAGTCTTGACCCTGTGCCTCATGGGAACAGTGCAGCCCAAACTCCCAAGCCAGGTCCTTCCTGCTCCAGAAACGAGCATCCTAGGACTCGTTTCGGGGTTTCACCCCTCATCAGCCAGCAAAGCTTTAATCCAGTGGCGCAGTGAGCCCGGGACCCACATTTGGGCATACGCGGCTCATTTAGGGCGAGGAAGCAAAAGATACACAATTGATGGACGCAATGCAGAACAAATCAAAACATTCACCCCACTCAAGAGATATGGGGTAAATCTATCATTCTTTTGCTCACCATGCCACCCACCCCAGTTTAGACCTGACCACATACAAATCAGTCTTGACCCTGTGCCTAATAGGAACAGTCCAGCCCAAACTGCCAAGCCAGGTCCTCCCTGAACCGGAAAAGAGCATCCTAGGACCGGTTTCAGGGTTTTACCCCTCATCAGCCAGGATAGCTTGAATCCAGTGACGCAGTGAACCTGGGACCCACGTCTGAGCATACCCGGCATACTCAGGGTGAGGAAGCAAAAGACACACAATTGATGGACCTTCATTCTTTTGCTCACCATGTCACCCCAGTTTAGCCCTGGCCATGTGCAAATCAGTTTTTAAGCACAATTGACCCGAGTGCAAGAGTAATTGTGAGGGGAGACTTTAACTGCAGATTTGAGCCAGTGGTGAGATCAACCTACCCGTTGCAGAGATCCTCATTGTGCAGATCCATCACACATTGGTAGGCAAACTAAAACATATTTTGAGTAGGATCCCCAGGGAGATTGGGGGGGTAATAGTTGTTAATAACTCAGCTAATCAGTGTCACAATAATGACTACCGTAAAGCAAAGAGAGAGCTTATTATGGCAGCTAAATCAAATGATTTCACGACACTAAAAGATAAAAAGTTCAAGTACAAAATAATATTATTAGTGCAAACCAAGAAAAACTGGGATGGCAGTGTCTGGACAGAATTGAATATTGCAGCCAAAACCAAAGATCACCCAGGCCTCTGGCGATGGATAGCCAAAGGTAAGAAACTGGGAAGAAGTAAGAAGGACCTTTTCTTAAACGAAGGGACTTGGGTCAACTATGTTTCAAAAATATATTCTGGGACTAAAATGGACTCAATAAATAACCAGCAAGGACATATAACAAACCCCTCAATAATCACTCCATTTTTTAGTCTAGAGGACACCCTAGCAGCAATTGATGCCGTAAAGTCTGGGAAAGCCCCAGGCCCAGATAAACTACCAGGTGACCTGTTGAGGCATGACAAAGCTGTTTGGAGGCCATATGTCAATCTTCTCTTTTATGCAATGGCGGACGGCGCCCCACTACCGGAGTCATGGAAAGGGGCTGAAATTATTACTAGTTTTAAAAAAGGTGACCGCCAAGACCTTGCAAATTATCGGCCTATCCGTTTAAACAATACTTTACAACAGATTTCTGCTAAGCAGATTTTATCAAAACTATATGATTGGATTGTGGAGAATCATATTTTATCACAATACCAGGCAGGGTTTAGAGCTAGAACTATTACAATTGACCAGGTCCTTAGATTTCTTTGTATGAGTCGGAAATATAAGATTAAAAAAAAAGGCCACTTGTACATAGCTTTTATAGATCTGAACACCGCCTTCGAACTCATCCCAGGAGATTTGCTCAGGAGTTCCCTAAAAAACCAAGGTGTCCCTGAGGATCTTCTTGTGCAAATACGATTGCACGAAGATAACTATGCAAAAGATAGATGGGGTCGGAGGGGAGAGCTTACTGAGGCAGTTCCCGTAAAGAGGGGTGTAAGACAGGGCTGTGTACTGGCACCCACCCTATTTTCATTATATGTAAATGATGCCACAAAATATCTTCTGGGGTGTACACATGATTCACCAAAGTTAGGTGGGGTGCCAGTACTAACTCTTTTATTTGCGTACAGCACTATTTTAGTATCTCAAACCCCCGAAGGGCTTCAATGTTTATTGGACTCATTTACCATTTATTGTGATTTTAAGGGTCTAAAAATTAATTCTAGCAAAACAAAATACATGGCAGTTAATCCACATAAATCATTCAAAAAGAACATAACTGTCAAAAAACAGAAGCTAGAATATGTGTCACATTTTAAATACCTAGGTATCACACTCGACACTAAAACTACCTGTTATCCGCACTTCCAAAAAAGTAAGACCATCTTGCTTCAAAGTTCCTTTCCAATACAAAAAAGACACGCAAATAGTATTACCAAGGCAGTGTCTCCTGCACTTAAAGTGTATAAACATAGGGTGCAATAGGCATCCCTTTATGGTTCAGAATTATGGGGGACCGCCTATAGGAATACTTTTGCGGGGGAAGAAAATACATTTCTAAGGAAGTTGCTATGTCTACCTGTGTGCACACCTGATATTCCTATTGTCATGGACTTGAACTTAAAACTGAAGACCTCCAGGCCTCTAAGCAAACCTGCCGAAAACTGGAGAAGAACTGGCTCCGTGGACGAACACCGGACAGCTACACAGCACACAAGAACGCCACCCGCAGACACTATCACCTCATCAGATCTGCCAAAAGGGCCTCCTTCAAAATCCGCCTAGACAACAACGCACACATCAGCAAAGAGCTCTTCAACATCGTGAAGGAACTCTACAACCCCAGCTCCAACACCAACAACATCCCACCTTCCAAGACCAGTGTGACTCGTTGGCCACCTTCTTCCACTGCAAGATCGCAGACATCCACGACAGCTTCAACACCACGACTGCCCCGACAACCACTGAGACCTCCGCCCCCACGACCACCATCGCACCAACCGCCTTCTCTCCTGGACCAAGATCAACGACGACGACACCATCAAGATCATGAACGCCATCCACTCCGTATCGCCGTCAGACCCATGCCCACACCACATCTTCAACAAAGCCAGCACAGCCATTGCACACCACCTCCGGAAAGTCATCAACATCTCCTTCGAGACAGCAACCTTCCCGGAGAACTGGAAGCACGCCGAGATCAACGCCTTACTCAAGAAACCCAAGGCGGACCCCAAGGACCTCAAGAACTTCCGGCCAATCTCCCTGCTCCCGTTCATGGTGAAGATCATCGAGAAGACCGTCAACAAACAACTGACCCGCTACCTCAAGAAGAACAGCATCCTGGACCCTTCCCAGTCCGGGTTCCGAAGCCACCACAGCACCGAAACTGCCCTCATCGCCACCATCAAGGAAATCAGGACCCTGCTAGACAACTGAAAAACCTCGGCCCTCACCTTCCTGGACCTGTCAGCCACCTTCTACACGGTCTGCCACTGCACACTACAAATACGCCTCCACGACGCCGGGATCCAAGAGAAGGTCCTGGACTGGACCACCTCCTTCCTCTGCGGCAGAACACAGAGCATCCCCTTCCTCTCCAAAGCCACCGAGATCATCTGCCGCGTACCCCAGGGCTCATCCCTCAGTCCTACGCTGTTTAAACCCTTCGCTGCGGCGGCAATTCCGCCGCAGCGCTGGGGGGGGGGGCCCGAGCGGCGCCCGCATGCTCGTGACAGAGCTGCTCCGTCACAAGCCGCGGTTGCGCTGTGCTCATGACGGAGCGGTTCCATCATGGCCCGCCCGCTTAATAGAACGCGCCGCGCAGGCGCAAAATCAGCGCCACGCAGGCGCGGCGGCAGGGCCATGACAGAACCGCTCCGTCATGAGCACAGCTCAGTCGATGCTCATGACGGAGCGGCTCCATCATGGGCATGGGAGGGGTTAACATCTAAATGGCTCCTCTCGCCCATGTCACCCGACTGCACAACCTCAACATCATCTCCTATGCCGATGACACCCAGCTGATCCTCTCCCTCACCAAGGACCCCCACACCACCAAAACCAACCTCCACGAAGGAATCAAGGCCATTACTAAATGGATGAGGAACAGCTGACTGAAGCTGAACTCAGACAAGACGGAGGTCCTCATCCTCGGTTCCACCCATTCGGCCTGGGACGACTCCCGGTGTCCAACCGCACTGGGAACAGCTCCAACACCCACCGACCATGCATGCAACCCAGGAGTCATCCTCAACTCCACCCTCTCCATGACTAAGCAGGTCAACGCCGTCTCCTTCTTCTGCTTCAACACCCTCTGCATGCTCTGCAGGATCTACAAATGGATCCCCTCTGAAATGAGAAGAACGGTCATCCAGGCCCTCGTCAGCAGCAGGTTGGACTACGGAAACACCCTATACGCAGGAGCCTCGGCCAAACTCCTGAGACGGCTGCAACGCATCCAGAACGTCCTGGCATGCCTGATCCTCAACCTCTTTCGCCGCAGCCACATCACACCACACCTGAGAGACCTGCACTGGCTCCCCGTCAACAAGAGAATAACCTCCAAGCTCCTCACCCATGCACCTGCAACCGCCAGCTCTGCTCCGCCAGCCTCGCCCTCTCCACAGTCCCCCGCATCCAAAGAGTGACCTCCGGCAGCAAATATTTCTCCCACCTCTCAGCCAAGACCTGGAGCACCCTCCCCACCAACCTATGGCAGACCCAAGGCCTGCTGGCCTTCAGAAAACTCCTCAGGACCTGACTTTTAGAGCAGTAGCAGCATTTCCCACCCCAGCGCCTTGAGACCCTCACAGGTAAGTAGTATGCTTTACAAATGATACGATTGATTGAAAACGCATGGACCACCAGCCTTCATTAAGACCATTGCTGTTTTGGGTGCGATTGTGGACCACAATAGAACTAGCAAGTTACAAAGAAGGGCTTGAAAGGATTCTAAGGTCTGACAAAGGTACTAGCCTCCAGTGGGTCAAGAATGCACACATGTGGTTTTGCAAACTTGGGTTGAAGCATTTCCGGGAAGCACCTACTTTATGAACAGCAGCCTCCAAAAAATATTGAAACTGCTTTCTGGCGTTCATACAAAATAGTGTTTCCCATAGCCCAGATATTGGTAGTTTAACGTCTCAGTCCCTTCTTATAAAACCAACCCCAGCTTTTGAGGAATATCTGGATGAAGTGCAGCCTCAGTTGGCAAAATCTTTGTACATGAAATTCCGCTATGGTGTTTTGCAAATCAATTCAAACACAGCTAAATGGGGTCGTAGAACTGGTGAGAAAAATTATGAAGACTGCTGTGTACTATGCCAATCCGATGTACAAGAAAATGATGTACACTTATTATTCTTCTACCCTGTATATGCCACCCCAAGGCAAAAATGGATTAAACCCATTTGACAAAACTTGGGAATTAGGGGGCACATTATCAAGGGGGTTTATCTCCGCTTTTTTGGCTTTAAAAGCCAAGAAAGCGGAGATAAAATTATCTCCTTATTACCTAGCTGTCGCTAACACCAGTTAGCGACAGCCAGTAGGAGATAGCGACCATCTTGGGCCCCACTTTGCATGTCAGTGATATTTATCACTAATGACATGCAAAGTCGGCGTGCCAAGATGTTAGCGACTGGAAACAGTCGCTAACATCGCTATCTCCTATTACCAACTTTTGGAGATATTCGTGCTGAGCGCGAATATCTCAAAAAAGCTAACGCCTGCCCTGAGCAGTTCTTAGCCATGTTATCCAATGGGAGGTGGATAACATGGCTAATAGCATTAGCTCGGTAAGGCATGAATATTGCTGACTTTTCAGCGATATTCATGCATTGCGGCCGATTTTTATCGCATTTGCGATAAACCTTGGTAATACCAAGGTTAATTTGCGATAAAAATCACCGCAGCTCAGCGCTAATTTTTGTCTCTAACCAAGCAATAGCGATAATTATCGCTTTTGCTTGGTAATATGCCCCTAGGTCTTGTTTTGAGGCGGATTGAATATTAAAAAACTGACTTCACTGAAATTTCTTTTAGGGTCAGTAGATATTGTTTGCTGTGGGTATACTAAGAGGAAAAATGGGTTGAAATTTCAATGTTCTAAATTAAATGTGTAGTCCTAATATCTAATATGCACTTTTTTGCGCATGCACTTTAGAACTGTTCAGAGATTAGGCAGACCGTGTTGCTGTGTATGCTACGTCTTGCTCAAGTTCGTTTATAAGCACCTTTGAAGCATTTGCACTTTTATTGCTGTTTAGTCTCTATGAGAGGAAGCTCTATTTATTACATTCACACTTCTAGTATTGTATTTTACCAACCCAACCTGGATTTTCGATTCTCTTCATGGTTTAATTACATTGGAATGTAAGCTTAGCATTGTTAATATATTCTATTTGACATATCAATTGGCGGCATTTTATTTAAATGTAAATATTTTAGTATCTACACTTGCTTAAGGCTGCACCATTGGAATGTTTTCTATTTTAATTGTGTTTTAACAACCAATATGTATGAACTGCTATTATTTATCTTTTATGTTTTTTTAAAAAAACACGAAATAAAGATTAATGAATGATACAGTGTTCATGATTTTTCTATAGAATATGTCACATACAGAAGCATTCGGGTACAATACTCTACTTACAAAATCTCAATACCTCACTTCCACCAAATCTATAAAAACTGCTGAAAACTGCAGACACAATAGGCTATCTTTAAAAACTAAACACACAATAGGCAACCTTTAAAAACTGAACTACCTTTAAAAACTGAACACACAATAGGCTACCTTTAAAAACTGAACACACAATAGACTACCTTTAAAAACTGAACACACAATAGGCTACCTTTAAAAACTGAACACACAATAGACTACCTTTAAAAACTGAACTACCTTTAAAAACTGAACACACAATAGACTACCTTTAAAAACTGAACACACAATAGACTACCTTTAAAAACTGAACACACAATAGACTACCTTTAAAAACTGAACACACAATAGACTACCTTTAAAAACTGAACACACAATAGACTACCTTTAAAAACTGAACTACCTTTAAAAACTGAACACACAATAGACTACCTTTAAAAACTGAACACACAATAGACTACCTTTAAAAACTGAACACACAATAGACTACCTTTAAAAACTGAACACACAATAGACTACCTTTAAAAACTGAACACACAATAGACTACCTTTAAAAACTGAACTACCTTTAAAAACTGAACACACAATAGACTACCTTTAAAAACTGAACACACAATAGGCTACCTTTAAAAACTGAACACACAATAGACTACCTTTAAAAACTGAACACACAATAGGCTACCTTTAAAAACTGAACACACAATAGACTACCTTTAAAAACTGAACTACCTTTAAAAACTGAACACACAATAGACTACCTTTAAAAACTGAACACACAATAGACTACCTTTAAAAACTGAACACACAATAGACTACCTTTAAAAACTGAACACACAATAGACTACCTTTAAAAACTGAACACACAATAGACTACCTTTAAAAACTGAACTACCTTTAAAAACTGAACACACAATAGACTACCTTTAAAAACTGAACACACAATAGACTACCTTTAAAAACTGAACACACAATAGACTACCTTTAAAAACTGAACACACAATAGACTACCTTTAAAAACTGAACACACAATAGACTACCTTTAAAACACACAATAGACTACCTTTAAAAACTGAACACACAATAGACTACCTTTAAAAACTGAACACACAATAGGCTACCTTTAAAAACTGAACACACAATAGGCTACCTTTAAAAACTGAACACACAATAGACTACCTTTAAAAACTGAACACACAATAGACTACCTTTAAAAACTGAACACACAATAGACTACCTTTAAAAACTGAACTACCTTTAAAAACTGAACACACAATAGGCTACCTTTAAAAACTGAACACACAATAGACTACCTTTAAAAACTGAACACACAATAGACTACCTTTAAAACACACAATAGACTACCTTTAAAAACTGAACACACAATAGACTACCTTTAAAAACTGAACACACAATAGGCAACTTTTAAACACTGTACACACAATAGGCAACTGAACACACAATAGGCTACCTTTAAAAACTGAACACACAATAGGCTACCTTTAAAAACTGAACACACAATAGTCTACCTTTGAAAACTGAACACACAATAGGCAACTTTTAAAAACTGCACACACAATAGGCAACTGAACACACAATAGGCAACCTTTAAAAACTGTACACACTTTAAAAAAAACTGTACACACAATAGGCAACCTTTAAAAACTGTACACACAATAGGCAACCTTTCAAAACTGTACACACTATCACAAATCTTCTTATGTGATCTACTTCCATTACCTTCTGCAGTATATTTACTGTTTTGCATCTCTATAAAACCACCACAATTAGACATTACTTATCTATACACCTATTAACCTTCCACCCTACCCTCCTCCAGCCTGTACCATACTAGGAACTTGGCTGCTTCATCGGACACTATCCCAGTTCTCAATGTCTGCTCACCCTTCTTGAGCTCCATCGTACATGTTAAGTCCACAAAACAAAGAGGGACATATTCACAAGAAGATATCGCCACCAGAACATCACTTTGAGCGATGTTGTGGTGGCGATATGACCTTCTCCATATTTACAAAGTGGCATTAAGCCACTTTTTGTGACTTAACGCCGCCTTGTAAATAAGGCCCCTTTACACGCTTCGCTTAGCGTGAAAGGGACATGAAATGGGTGTATCTGGGGAAGTTCTACTGCAACATCCATTGCTTTTGGTGCTGTATTATGTTAGATTTGGGGGTCTCTGGTTGGCACAGGTAGGCACTGGTGACAAGCAGGGACCCTCTCCTCTAGTCAGGATAAGGGGATCACCCTCTAAAATAACTCCTGCTCACCCTCTAGGTAGTGTGGCGTGAGCAGACAAGGCTTATCTCAGAAGCGTTTTACAGGTTAAGCATTTGTGAACACATACAGTAACTCAATGACAACACCACAAAAGGGATACCACACTAGGGTTTGTATAAAAATAAGTATTCTTTATATAAAAGGCTTTGCACAAGATCCAAATAACGTTTTAAAATGAGGTCACAATACTATCTTAGGAAAAGTGTTCTTTGTTCCAAAATGCGTGTCTTGAACAGGCTGTGTGAGTCGTATTTCTTCAGTTCGACCCGTACGGTGATGAAATACCAAACAGAGTCTCACGCGCGCAGCGGACGCTTCTTGTTCACTGCGCTGCACACCAGGTGCGAGTCATACACAATACCTTGAAAAGTGCGTCCGACGCGGACGAAGCGCTGGCAGGAGTGAAGGCAAACCAGAGACGGTGTTGCGGCTCCCCGAGGTGAGTCCGGCTCGTTGCAGGCGTCTAGGAGCGAGGCGTCGGCTTGGGACTCCGGGGAGGTGCGGACGGTCCGGGTCTTTCTAGGCGTTCACTGCGCTAGGCGGCATTCGAGCCGTACCTTCAGTAGCGGGCGCTGCTTTCCAGATGCGGCCAGCGCGGCATGATGCGGCCGGTACATGGTGTACAGGCCGGGCTATGAAGTGCGGGGTGGTCTCAGGGATCAGGAACGCGGTTCGAGGCGGCTGGTACGCTTCGAACGTACGGGACGTTCTCTGCCTTGCGATGTGCTCCTATCCTGACTTCCAGCGGTGGGGGCGGCGAGGCGAGCAGTGAGGCTCCAAAGGGGGGAGGGTGAAGGAGAGTGCGGGCGGCCCTGGCTGGACATTGCGAGCATGGCTCAGAACAGAGCGGAGTCACACGGTGCAGGCGGTCGGGCACAGGCTTCACAGCAGACAGGGGAACGAGGCGCACTGAGATCGTAGCTCCAGTGGCAAAGGAGATTGTGCCGAGTCCAGCAGTTTGTTAGTGAAGGCAGGAGGAGTCCAATAGTCTTGGGACTCCGTTCAGGGGGCAAGCTCACCCACAAGCCCTTGGAGATAGTTGAAGTACAAGCAGAATAAAGTCTCTTCAGTCTTTTCCTCTCCTTTCACAGCAAGGCAACCTCTGCAGGCCGATCCCCCAGGTCAGGGACTGTACTCCTCCTTGCAGCTTTCCCAGTTCCTTCTTGTTGGGCAGAGGTTCCTCCTGGTTCAAGCAGGATCTCATTTCTTAGGAGCAGGGCTCCAATATTTATACTACAAATGTTTTGATCTCCCAGGCCAGGGGGCCTTTGCCTTGTTCAGTCCAGTTCTTGAGTACTTTGTTGTGGTGACTCTGGCTTGTTCTTTCAGTGTGCAGGGCAAAGACATCAGACGCTCCACAGGAGGTGGACCGAGCATTGTAGTGGCAGAGCACAGCCCTATTCAGAGTCTAGGGGCACTCCCCCCACCTATCTTGGATGTAATCTTCCTATTCACCACTTGGCTGCCCAGCCTGTCTCCTGGAATTCCCCAGCCCTGTCACTCACAGAAACCAGACAGCAGATACACATCAGAGCAGAGGCGGGTTGAAATGGTTAGGCAAGCAAATACCAGCGTTCTAAAAGTGGTCTTAGCAAACACAGAATATTAAAATAAACTTTACTAAAAGATGTATTTTATTATTCTGAGTTCAGGCATACTAAAATCGAATTTCTACCATGTTCCCTGAGTCTGTTAGGATCATAGGATGTAACAATTCTAACAGCCCATTCTGGCCTATGAGAACAGGTAGCCTTGCAATAGTGAAAAACTGAATTGGCTGTAATTCACTATTAGGACATGCCACACACACCAGGGCTTTTCCTACCTTATACTTACAATGCACCCTGCCCTTGGGCCTACCATAGGGGTGACTGATATGAAGTTAAGGGAAGGTTTAGGGACTGGCAAATAGGTGCAATTGCCCAGTCAGCATGACAGTACGAGACTGCACGCTGGTTCTGCAATGGCAGACCTTAGACACATTTTACCAGGCCGCTTCTGTGGGTGGCAAAACCAGCGCTGCAGACCCACTAGCAACATTTGAATTTACAAGTCCTGGCACTCCTGGTGCACTTTACTGGGATCTGACAGTAAACCAAATAAACCAATCATTGAAACCAATCAACATATACACTTTCTACAGGGAGCACTTGCACTGTGGCACTGATTTGCAGTGGCACAGTGCCCTGAGCAGCTACCACCCGCAAATCACATGAGGCAACAGCAGCAAAAATGGAAGGGAGACCCAGGCCAATGGTGCCAGATCCAACACATTTGATTTACAAGAAGGTGTAAATCTGAGGCTGCACCAAAAACTAACGCCATGCAAGAGCAGGCATTAAAATGGAGAAACGAGGAGAAATACTTTTATTTCTCCTCGTTTTTGCTTTCACTATGTCTGCTGCATTTTGCAGCACACATAGAAATAGCCTCCATGTGTACATCAAAAATCATGAGAAAGAGAACACAATGCATTGTCTGGCAACACTTCTTAAAATTCTCTATGAGGTCCTAAACCTAATCCCCAGGTTCCAGCAAATCCACTTCCTTCTGATGCTTTGGTATGTTGAACAGAAAAATATGACATGCTCGGCCGATTTGGCCGCCTAAGGGCAGAACAGGCAGAATTTGTCACAATGACTCGAGTGACAATTCCATTTGACTGGAAAAGAGAAAATAGGCAAGATCCCCTTGCAAATTTAATCCATTGGCTGCTGCCGTCGGACAACGGTCGTCGCGTGCACTACCGTGGTAGTGCTGCGCTCGTCCGTTGGCCGACTCTGCCCCACCCGTTTTTTGAACGTTTAGCACTGGAGCTGAACGTTCAACGCAGCCAATGGGTTAACATAGAAAGGCTTTACAAGGGGGGGGTTCAATCTCATCTAAGAATGCTTCCAGATGGTAAGGTACTGTGAACTCCAAAAAAGAATTAGTAAGAACCCAGCGATAAGAGGGTATAGAATTTGGTTGTTAGTATAACACCAATAGGTGACTTTTAGCTCAGATTTAAAATTAACCCAGTATCTGCAGGGAAAACCAAAGATTCTTGTACCCAATCTGGCCCAGCCGATCTTTCGTTATCCAAAGCCAGGCAATCTTACAGGTCATCTATGGCCACATAAAATGTCATGAGCTCTGGGGTAACTCAAACTCTCATGCAGCATAAAAGGCGTCTTAACCCAGCTGGGTCATTGATGCCTTCAAGGCCATATTGTAGATGTAGGGGACAAGCGGGTGCTAGCTGGTAAGCTACTTAGGTTCCACATAAAAACGATTTTCTATTATCTCTAAGGGTCTAGTGTCTTGTTGGAAGCAGAAAAGCTCTCCACCATACAGAGTGGCTCCTAGTGCCGGACCTTTGTAGATTTCAAGGGCTGGAGTCACCGGGTGAAAAAAGGAGCCGCGGTGAGCCCTCAAAATACCCCCACAACGTATTTTGAGCCCACGCATCTGAATACGGGGTAACCAATCAAATCTATAGTGAGCGTAACCCCCAGATAACATCTGTACTCTCTCAAGAGAGAGTACAGAGGTGTACATCGATAGGCCTGCTGGAGGTGAGACCTGCTTTTTTTGGTGCCTTAGAACTTGGTACTTTAGGTATTTTACATGGGCAACAATTTGATATATCTATTCTGGCTTTACAGTCTCAGGTGACAACCGTTAGTAGGACTTGACCGAAAGGAAAAGATATAGATTATAAGAAAAGACCGAGTGAGTATGGGCCTTATTGGGCTCGTATAACACTACTTAACTCGTCACCTGATTAAAGAGAACACGTAGAGACACCACACTGGTTTGTAATATCTAAGGCCTGACACAATGTTTCCCTATTCTAAGACACACTAAATACTAACATAATACCCTTTGTATCCTGAGAACTCAAGATACAGGTTGTGGGCCTTTCACAACTCCTTCACGTCTCTGCGATACTAAATATATATTGGATATTAAAGTTTGGATTATGATTTGTCATAGAATCTTGCCCTGAAGAAGGCTGCTGTGACATCAACAGCTTGAGATGAAACTCATGTTAGCAAGGGGCTCGTATAACTAATCAAGGAACAAAAAGAACTATTGAAACCACGATCTCAACTCATTACTGTGTGCCTGGAGAACAGTACTGATAATTGCTTGTAGTCAGACCAGGGCGTCAGTCTAAACTATCCAGGTTAGAGAGAGAAAGAAATCTGTTCGAAGTCGACACTGGAAAACCATCCCCAGCAGCAACCTTTGAGGACAAGGGCTTAGAGCCCACCCTTTCCCTGGGTGACAAATGCTTATAAGAAAATGCTGGGGGGACAAGGTTAATGTTTTCTCTCACTAAACGGGCCCTAGCTCCTCTCTTGGCCAACCACTGAGCCAGACCAGGGTTCCCACAATTGATAACAACACAATCCCCTCTAATGTTTTTAGGTGATGGACCCACCCTCCTTACCAATAGGATGTCATCATATTCAGGGATTTTGAAATCCATATTATTCATCAATCAATGACATACCATTTTCTTTTGGTACCCATAAGACTCTTCACGGCATCCCTGGTGTGGGGTAACTCCAGTTAGAGTGTTCACATAGGGACAGCAGGTAGGGGTCAGACAGGACTGAGGCTGAGGGGAGTCGCTTGAATCAGCGAGCTAGGCCCTTCTCGATGCGCACAATCCTAAAGTTTGAACCCATGAGCCATCTGCCTCTCTTGTTCCTGACTCTGGGGGGCACAAATCACTTGGAACTTGGGAGGACTGGTCAGAACCTACGCTCTCCAGTAACCTTGAGGGGACAGCTGAAGGAGTTATATTACCAACAAAGCTAGCCAACTGAGGCTACGTCAAAAACTGACAACCTTAGGCAACAATTAAAGAGGAAATCAGCAGGCTAACAGTATGTTCATGGTACCAAATCTTATTGAAAAAGGGAGAAATACATGCATGCACAGAAGACGAACATCTGTCCAAAATGCCATCCCAGTCGATAGGTGGTAGTACACCATCCTCAGCTGTAGGTCTAATTGAAGCCTGTCCAGAGAGCAGCAATGGGCGCGGGGGTCTACAGACTCATTGTGTCCACTACTGCGACTGAAACTGCATTGTAATTTAGCCCATCCCCCATGCTTAGTTTTATGCTTCCTTTTGGAGCTAGGTTCACTGTCACTGATTTGCGTGACGTACGGATTGCAGAAATATGTAGTGGGCAGGGCAGCAATCTGGTCTGTAGCCATATCCACCATTAATCCAGGTGGAATGATGGAACCTTTGGATGGACCTGCCGGGGAAGCTAGACGACAACCAGAGGCAACTCCAAAATCCAAAGAGAGACACCTTTCGGTCAGTTCTATTTTCTTTGAAACAACGTTGACAACACGAATAAAAAAAAGACTCTAGAGGTAAGGACTCTGTTCTTTCTCCGCTATGCAAGGACCTCAAGAAAATGTGGGGTGGGAGTGAAAAAGTGCTAAGCCCACCTAGAGATAGCTCAGCCAGGGCACTACATGACAACAACAGGAGGGTCAGCAAGCTACAAATGAAAGAAAACAGGCCTTGCCTCTACTTTCAATATGAGACTCCCCCCCCCCCCACTCCTGGGTCCCACCTTGCACTGGAAAAGTCTGGGGGAAGTAGTCTCACCCCAAACCGGTGCAGGGACAAAAAGTTTAGCAGGTATGTCCAACCCCCAGTAGCCCGTGTCTACATAGTCATGGAAACTTCAAATGCTAAAGCGGCGATAATGGGCTTGATCATACGCCCTTGTGAATTCACATAGAAGTTTAGGTTCACACCAGAACATGGGCTTCTATGGGAATTCACAAGGGCAGATTATCAAGCCCATTATTGCTGCTTTAGCGGCAGTTTTCTGCTGCTAAACCGGTGATACTTTTAATACCGTTTCTTGATAATATGCCCTAAGGTTCCTTTGCCAAGGCCACTAGGGCAAGTAAACAAAGAAGGGGACACACAACACACAGGGAAGTATTCACAGCACCTGAATGATTTCCAGATGGTCCAGCGGGCTCAGGCCGGTAGTGGGGCCAAGTTTAAAAAACCAAGAAGAGGGCAGAGCCCAACCTCCTCTGCTCTCAGTCTGGCTTGGATGGCTCACCCTTGGCATGGGGTCTGCCTGGTCACAACCCATGCGTGTCCTGTGCCACAGGCTCAGGTGCAACACTTTGTAGCGCTGATGATCAGGCAGCCAAGCCCCTCTCTGATCGTTGGCATCTGACAGCGCAGGGATCTCTGGGACTGAAGGTCCCTTCCAGAAATGCAGAGATGCCCCCACACACTACAGCGGTAGTCCTCTTCTACTATTACCTTTACTCCTAGGTATATATAGTTTCCTTATGATACAACAGCATCTACCACCAGCACAATGTTATCACCAGGACATCCATGGGTAACAGGGCACTCTATAAATGTCATTAAAAAAAGAAATCACTACCAAAGCCATGCACAAAATCCGCAATCTATGTAAAATGCATTCTCTTACTAGAGAGATTCGCTTCTGCACAGAGGTCCCTTTTTGCATAGTCAAGGTTGCAATTAACTAATTTGGTATCAGGAATTTGGAAAACTGCATTAGTAGATTTGTGACCCTTCCATACCACTTACTCATCGCTAGAACGCTATGCCCTCCGCCCTGAACACCCAAGGCTGGATTCAGAAAGATTGATGTATAATTATGTGGGACTTACTATTGTAGTACCTTTAGCTTACTCATGAATTTCACAAGTGAAGCAGGATCACCCCTGGCATTCTCCTGGAATTAAGGAGTGCAACAAGTGTGATCACATCAACATCTTTGAGAATCGGGCACCTCTACCTTCACACTATTGCCGAGCTGACTGGCTCTTCATTAAGAAGAGTGCCCCCCCTCCACAAACTACTTGCAATAGTCCTCAAAGCCTTTTATAGTAATCCCAAAATGTTCTTTCTGATGCCAGATATATCTCTTCCTGCAACTTAAAATTAGCTGATCATTGCTTCTTAACCGCACATAGACTCCACCCCTGCACCTCTAGGTCAAAGCACTGGAACACTCTTCCACTGGCCATTGGACAGTTCAAATGTCATGTGCTTAACTGTTCATGCAGCCAGGCTTTAAATGTGCTGGGTCCCTCCAGCTCTCAGACCGGATAGTATTTTAGAACAGACTTTGAAACGGGTCCCTATATTCATGCCCTTGACTTCCATGGGATTTCTGAACAAAAAATGTAATAAAGTTTTAGGGAGTCCATGTCAGTGATTCAGTTCTGGTTTATATTTCACACCTTGTCCTGAATCTTGCACTCCATTAGTGTTAGCTATTTCCTAAGCCGTGTTCAGGTGTTTATGACAGCCGCGGCTGCGAGCTCTGGACTTGACACTAAAACAGTGTGAGTTTCTCACAATTCCTGAAAATGGGAGGTTCGGAATACATGCTCAACCAATCCCTGTCCCTTCTCCACACAAACAATCCTTAACAAAGCCAATAGTCTTGTCTAGTTTAGGTGTTCCTTTGTTGTTGGGTTATTATCTATACTAATACTAATATTATAAAGAGAGAAGTGGAAACCTTTGAGGAGGGTAAACTCAAGAACTACAGCACCAATCACAACACTCAATACACCATTGGAAAGGGTACTTTCAGCAGATGGACAAAGGCTATACATCTGGCCACCATATACATTACAAAGGTCAAAGAACATAGGGTGTAAAGTAGTCCCTTGTGGGCATTGTCGTGGGCGTGTTAAATTCCAGTGGGCGTGTCATGGGCATGGGCGTGGGGGCGTGGCAAGTTATGTTATGTTATGTTATCTGTTTTGTAAAGCGCAAACAGCTGCCCCAGCAACGGGGCGTCCCGGCGCTAGAACCATAACACAACCAGCTGAGACAAGAAACGAGACCTACAAGGAGGGAAAGAGATGGGTTTTGGTCGCTCTGCGGAAAGCTAGCATATTGTCAATGCATCGGATGTGGAGGGGAAGGGAGTTCCATAACTTGGCCCCCAGTAGTTTGAAGGAACGCCCTCCGATGCGGCAGAGCTTTGTGTGTGGTACCATGGCTAGATGTTGCCCCTTGGACCGGAGATTCCGTTTGGGATTATAGGGGGTCAACAGCGAACGGAGGAGCTCTGGACCTTCGTTCTTCAGGATTTTAAAGGCGAATATGAGGGCCTTGAATTGGATGCGGGCTTCGATGGGTAGCCAATGTAGTCTGTGAATGGTCGCTCTCGCCGAGCACCTTCTAGGGAGACCTACTATAGCCCTTGCAGCCGAATTCTGGATCCGTTGGAATCTCTTTATTTCAGATTTGTTTGCTCCTAACAGCAGGACACTCGCGTAGTCCAACCTGGACAAGATGGTAGATTGTACGATCAGTTGTCGCGTTTTGGAGTCAAAGTAGCCTAAGATGGGGTTCAGACT
This sequence comes from Lissotriton vulgaris, assembly GCF_964263255.1. Classification (NCBI taxonomy): domain Eukaryota; kingdom Metazoa; phylum Chordata; class Amphibia; order Caudata; family Salamandridae; genus Lissotriton; species Lissotriton vulgaris. The sequence continues at coordinate 11,678,721 of NC_141697.1, forward strand.
TCTCAGTAAACCAATACAAGTTGCGGCAACTTTTTTGGTGTGCGACTGGAAGCTAAGAGTAGAGTCCAGCCAAACTCCTAGATTTTTTGCTATAGTTTTCGGGGGGGGTGCTGGGCCCAGTGATTGGGGCCACCAGAGGTTATTCCAGTTGTCACAGTTTTTCCCCATTATCAGCACCTCGGTTTTGCCACCGTTGAGCTGGAGGCAGTTTGCTGTCATCCATTTCGCGACGGCAGTCAGTCCATCCCGGAATCTCGTGGCCTCGGGGGAGGGGGCCTCATTGAGGCTGATAACCAACTGAGTGTCGTCGGCGTACGATACTATTGTGAGGCCCCATGTCTTGGCAACCTCCGCCGAGGGTTGCATATATAGGTTAAACAAGGAGGACTGAGGGCAGAGCCCTGTGGGACTCCTTGTCCTATGTCTTGGGGTTGGGAGATGAACGGAGGGGCAGATACCCTGAAAGATCTGTTGGTTAAAAATGATCGGAACCATTGAAGCGCCGAGTCTACGATCCCGATGTTTTCAAGGCGTTTTAGTAGGATGGCATGGGAGACCGTATCAAAGGCCGCGCTGAGATCGAGCAGTATCAGCGCGGCACTTTTACCGGTGTCCATGATTTCCCGTAGGTTTTCCGTGGAGGTGAGGAGCGCGGATTCCGTGCTATGGCCCGGCCTGAACCCATGTTGGGAGGGGTCCAGGATGTTGTTTTTTGCCATGTGCTCACTGAGAATTTTGTGGGCTTCCGCTAGTTTCGCTACCCATGGGAGCAGTGAAACGGGGCGGTAGTTCTCCGGTTTAGAAGGGTCTAGGGAAGGTTTTTTTATTATCGGTGTTATTATCGGTGTTACCCAGGCCTGTTTCCAGCAGGTGGGTACCGTGGCTGTGGTAAAAGAGAGGTTAAGGAGTGAGGTCAGGGATGGGAGGAAGAATTCCAAGGCTCCCAGGAAGTGAATTGGTCTCATCGGATCTGTGGGGGCACCAGATTTCACCTTTCTACAAAGTTTGGTGAGTTCTTCACCTGAGATAGCGGGTAGGCAAGTGAGCCTAGAGTCTCCAGAGGTGGCGTTGGGGGGGCTGATGTCGTCTGGACTATCCTGGGTGAAGGCGTTGTAAATTTTCTTCACTTTTTCCGTGAAGAAGGTGGCTAGGTCTTCGCATTGCTGCGTGGAGGTGATGTGAGAAGCTGGTTTGTCACCATTTTGCAATTTTTTGCACAATTTGGAAGATAGTTTTCGTGGGGTTGGGGCTAGCTTTTATCTCATTAGCATAGAAGGTAGCGCGGGCTACCCGGATTGCCTTGTGGTATGTTCTGAGAATGTCCAAGTATGCGCTTTTGTCCTCCTGCTTGTATTCCTTCCTCCATTGCCGTTCCGCTTTTTTACAATTTTTCCTCATCGTTTTAAGGTTCTCGTCGTACCAGGGGTTGGAAGGGGTGTTTCGCCCTTTTGTCCACTTGGCTGGTATAATGGCGTCCAGTCCCTTGGTGATCCATTCCTGGAAGGACGCATATGCTGTTTCAATGTCGTTTATATCCTCCAGGTTAGGTTCCCCTAGGCTGACCGCTAGGTCACATTGTTGGAGTTTGTGCCAAGGTCGTTTTAGGCGTGCGGTGGGTGATTTTTTTACGGGGGGGGAGTTGTTCGGGATTGAGAGGGTTATTAACGAGTGGTCCGTCCAGGCCATGGGTTTGGGGTCGTCAGCTTTGGCCTCTGGTATGTTAGTAAATACCGGGTCAAGCAAGTGGCCCGCGACATGTGTGGGGGTTCGGACGAGCTGGATTAGCTGCAAAGCAGCTAGGTCTGCAACGAAGTTGCTGATTTTGGCATCTGAAGAATCGTCTAAGTGGAGATTGAGGTCTCCTAAGATCGTGAAGTTGGCCGAGCCAGTGATCATGGCGTGTGCTGTCTCAATAAGCTCTTCAGTGAATTTCGTAGAGGGCCCTGGGGGTCTGTAAATAAAAAGGCCAGAAAGAGTGCAATGGGGACTTGTGGAGATTTTGAAGCGAGCGCATTCGCTGTCCGCAATACTTATCTTTTGGAAGGAGCAAGTAAAAGAGGATCTATGGATGGCTGCAATGCCACCTCCTCTTGAGTCTCTATTGATGCAAGTCATAGAGAACCCGTCCGGTATAGCTAGATTGGGGATGCTAGTTAGGTCGTCTTTAAGCCAGGTTTCACACAGAAACATTATATCTGGGTTCTCATCCATTAAGAGCGTTCTTACCTCCGCATGGTGTTTGATCAGGGATCTGGCGTTCAGCTGCATGATGGTAAGTGACGTTTCCTTTCTTTTGTTCTCTTTGTGGCTGATAGGACGTGGGTCAGGTATGACCAGATTACAGTTTTTGCAGTGGAGGGCGGTACGGCCCATGCATCCCTCTGTATTGTTACATCTAGGGCCAGGGTTGAGCGACCTCAGTATCTTGCTGTCATATACGTATGATTTTTGGGCAGGGGTTCTGGCGAGAGGCGAGGACTTGGCGAGGACGGGCGCAGACGGGCTTGCCTTAGGCGCGCCTTCGGCGCGCAAACGGCGCTCCCGCCGCGCTCGTCCGCTGCGCTTCCTGTGTAAGCACATTTGTAGGTCGTCTCATCAACCTCAAAGTTAGCCACCTTTACTCCAGTGGACGTGTCGTGGGCGTGGTTGTGGGGCGTGGCGTCGCTTGACCACAGCAAGGCGTTCATTATGGATGTCGGCGTATCGTGGCCGTCAATCATATATGGCTGTGGAAATGGGCGCGTACTACAAACATAAGCGCCTCAGCTTCATGTGCAACTTTAAAAATATGGCCGTATGCTAAAGTAAATGCCAGTGGAGTAAATGGCCGTATCGTGGCCGTGCAAACCCACAATATTAATTTGCATACAAAGGGGCGCAGCTACCAACAGCAAGGCCGCGCCAACATACCTTTGTCATGATTGGATGAGTCAACATTGTCAGAGGGAAGGAAGTAAACAGGCGGCTTCCGGGGACATTGACAAGCCGCATTGACATTACGCTTTAACTTGCTTTGGGCACTTACCAAAACACTCTAAACGGCTACGTCACATGGCTACACAAAACCAGGCAGACTACGGAGAAAAAAAGGAGACATCGCTAACACTCAAACAAGCACTCGCAAACACACATTTAGGCAGGACAAATCTTCACATGCGCACATTTGCACCGGTAAAACATTCCAAATCGGCATGCAAAGACAACGAAGGAAGTAAAGATAACGCAAAGCATCAAGCACACACAAGAAAAGTAGTAAATAACCGGACAACGCGCAGGCACTCAAACCACTAAATAACCGATCACGCACACACAAACAAACAACTACATAGACGGACAACAAGCACAACGAAGAACATGAATAAAATGACAATGCACAGGCACTGGAAACACCTTTATCAAACGCAAATTCAATCAAAATATTCAAACAGGCCCCAACAAACGCACATTCACGCTGCACATTTATTACAACTTAGGAAGCACACACAACAAAAGAAATACAAATACAAACAACTTACAAAGCAACCTATCATCTTCACACTTACCAACACTACATGCACAACCCCACAAACACTTTCATAAGAAAATAGTACATGAAGTGCCATCCCGACGTGAAGCTGCATAAATAGCACTTCCGTTTCAAAACTTTGGGACACACAATTTCAATATAAACGCTCAAACAGAATTTTCATACTGTACTGCAAGTTAAAATTTACAATGGTAAAGCGGAAAACTCAACTTGCAAGGATAACATATAAAACACGCGCACACAAAAATAAGCGCAGTGTACAACCACATTCCAATGAAACCAAAATGTTGTATACCGTGAAATCTTAACCTCATAGCTGCTATGGAACGTCCAGCTCCAGTGCTGGACGTTCCATTGCGCAGGTGCAGTTTAAACGTTCAACGGCCGATGGCAGCACTACGGAGGTAGTGGTGCCGTCGGCCGGTGAACGTGCACAGCACTTAAGGGGTTAAAATAAATTAAACTTTAACATTACAACCATTACACATACATTTTCTACCCCGGACAACGTTGGGACGGGCTGCTAGTATGGGATAAAATAACAGAAAGCTCAGAGAAAAACCAAAATACTGGTTGGGTGGCACACACACACACACAGGAAAGTCACGGCAATACCTGCAAAAGTCACGCCCCATGCAGAGATCCCCCAACCTTTTATCTCATTTGAGCTCTGCATGCAGTTTTTCCTAAGAGTAAAGCTATGTCAGTTGTGCCCATGTACCTCAAGCAAGCAGTCATTTGCCCGTTCCACTGACCTGTTAACATGTTTCGGGTTCTATGGCACTCACATATCTATGACCTTTTTATTTTTTGTTCCACTCCACTTGTTTCCACTCCACCTGTACTAAGTGTATTCTTTTTGTAATGTACAACACTGTTTTTCAAAATGTTAATTGCGGCTGCATTTAAATAAACACATATTTTATTTTATTTCATAAATAAATGCTTATTTTATCTCAGCATTCTTCTCTAGTACTCTAAGACAGAGTGTATCAGTGTGCTGTACAATTATACAACATGATGCACAGCTTTTTACTGGAACCTGTTAATAAGTAACCATATTAAATAATTGATAACGATGATGAATCATTCGTGAGGGTTACCTGGTTGGTGGCCACCTGATCTTGTAAAGTTGACACACCGGTACTCGTTGCCTGCACAGGGAATGTTCCCCGTGGATGTGCATCCATTAGAGGACCTGTCGTTGAAGCAATTTGGACACATGAATCCGTTTGCCACCCCTTGTGCATAATGCTCTAAAGGAAAAAGGAAGATACATCTCAGGAGTTTTTCCACTACTTTTGAGGAATAAAACACGTCACAAAAGTGATGATGTCCAATCCAACGTCAAAGAGATATGAGGACCTGTCCTTACAGAACCACATCCCTCCTGGCAAGACTGCCCCAGTTAGCCGCCTCCACAAGGCAGCCACTCACTTCTCAAATCTCCAATATACAGGTCGCCCATTGTGCATTCCTGGACAAACATACACTTTCCAGACAGGGGATAACCAAGTCCATCGGTACATCTCCTCCACTGGGGACATGCTGCACCAAAGGGCCTGCCAGTCTCACCTGCAATGCAAGCTGCCCCAGCATCTTTATAGATGAATGTGTTAACATTTTCCCCAGAACCTCTGACCACGACACTGTGGCCCGTGGACTCCACAGAATAACTTTGGAGCCAACCCCATTGACCTCATATAATGTAGGCTGAGAGGCCTTTTCACTCTCTACTGGGGTAGCGAAGCCAGGCCATCAAGACTTATTCTTGGAGAAGTATTTATATAGCAAGATAAAGTAAATAACACTCAAACAACTCAAGATGGAAAAGACTTTTGTTTACAGGTGTGTTAAAGAGTAAATTAAACACAATACACGGGGAACCCTGGAAGGCCCCAACTCCTTCTTGTGTTGAGGAACAACATAGAGCGCTCATATAGTGTCCTGCACTTGGTTGCTGTGACATTGGTGTCCCAATGGGCTACGCTTGAGTTGAACCAGAGAACTTTGGGACTTGCTACGAGGGATGCAACGTTACATTATTGCAACAATCTTATGATATTTCCGACTCTGTCCAAATGGCTCTGACCCGGGGGGACTCATCTGCTGGTTGAAGCTTCAGCTACTCAACTTTGAGTGGGAACACTCTTCAAAACCTATTAAGGCTGTAACAGTTTTTTAGTTTGTAGCAACGGAGGGATGTGATAGTGGATCGATACTCACTGTGAAGTCCTCCATTGATTATGGATGGTGTTATCACACTCCCGGTCCCAACTGAAATCTTCTAGTTGTAAGGTACACCACCAGTCCCCATGAGAACAGGTCTTTAGGATGGAGACCCAGCACAAAGAAAAGTGGTATCATCTTTATAAGTTCCGCCATCTAGACTTCGTCTTTGCGTCCTTGGATTTGGAGATGGATGGCTCTGGGTTGGGCTCTATGCAATGACGCATCCTTCCAGGGGCGGGCTGGGAATCCAAAGCATCTCTGGCAAATTTTGCAAGACCAGCCCCCCAACGGTGCAGAGGCTGTGCAGTGAGAGAGCCTGACCACTACAAAGGGGGGCGTTGAAGGGGAGGGTTCCCCACCCAAAAACATTTTGGGGAAAAAAAGTGCATTGTACAACACATTTTTCACTTTATATGTTCAATTGTTTTAGCTTTAAAGCATAGTAAATGATGAGCTTAGTGTGCAACAGGATATAACCACCAGCGCATAGTAAACGGTGCATAGTAAACGATGAGCTTACTGAGCACCAGGATATGACCACCAGCGCATAGTAAACGGTGCATAGCAAACGATGAGCTTACTGTGCACCAGGATATGACCACCAGCACATAGTAAACGATGCATAGTAAACAATGAGCTTACTGTGCACCAGGATATGACCACCAGCGCATAGTAAACGATGCATAGTAAATGATGCATAGTAAACGATGAGCTTACTGTGCACCAGGATATGACCACCAGCGCATAGTAAACGATGCATAGTAAACTATGAGCTTACTGTGCACCAGGATATGACCACCAGCGTCTCTCATCTCTGCACAGCCTCTCTCTTACATATATTTTGTTTTATAGCACCTCTCATACCAGTGTAGGGTGATGGAGCACTTCACACACACACACATACAGAGACAATGTATCATACATGTGTAATCACATTATACAAAACGTTACATAAGGCAAAGGGGACTATAAAATGTAGGATTCAAATGCTACTGATACTTGTAGGGAGGTTTTAAGAGTGCTTGGTCTGGAGAAGCACAAATCCAACATTCAAAACATAACACAGTGGTTAGGGTTGACTTTACTAATAAGAATTTATTTCTACCCAAAAAAACTTTTTTAGCATCATCACGAGAAAGAAAGACTGGGAAAAACATAACTTTCTAACCTATACCATGCAGCTTGCATGCAGCTCGTTGATGGCACCGCATTGCTCATAGTGCTAGATTACTATTGGATCCTATGACCTTCACAGTCACAAAATAATCTCCGTGACAGTAGCCAAATGAGCTTTGCACAGAAAATATTGTTCTGTGAAAATGCATGGAACTTGATCTTTACAGCAGGCATAGTAACCCTCTGCGCTACCTGCGATGAGTCAAAACTGGCACTAGACAAAACACCCATCTTTCTCCAGCAGGTACTTTAATCACTAGAGTAATCTAGACACTTTTATTGTTGCCTGAAAACTGCTGAATACACAAGAAACTTGCTGAGCTTTTAAAACCGGCCCCCACTAACAAAACTGCCCCCCATCCTTCCATCCTCGAGGGGAAACACTGATGTCCAAGAGGGCCCGTCCAGCCTTGCATCCTCCATATTCTCCATCCTGCTGGGCGCTGTGCAGGTCATCCCATTATTAGGACACCCTCTATTTCTTAAGAGGAATTCAGCTCCTTTTTTCAAGGAGGAAGTCAGCTTCTCTACTCTTCACAGGTCACACCAGCCAAGCATATTCTAAGAGTACACATTTTGTCCCCAACCGGGATAGGACAATAGCAACCCTCCAGAATTTTGTTTGAAAGTAATGCACTTGTTTTGAGATGGTGCACAGATGTCCAGATGAGAGGCTTCTAGAGCTTATATCCCTCATTAGTGGTTTGGTGGTAAGGACAAGTAGTCTGACACCTTCCAGTGGTTCTTTATATCAATCGGCCAGCCTCTCTTTAGTCAGGGTAAAGTATGTCTCATTATTGAGTCTGGCTTCTGCGGTGACCATAGAACAACTGCCTCTTCTGTGCTATAGGTTCAGGGAATGCTTTCTCACTGGAGGTATTCCATATTTGTAACCATTATGAATCCACAGTCTTTCCACTATTGGGTTTGAGCTGATACATTCTGGCTGAGTTTTCATAACTTCTACTTTGCCGGGACTTTCAACTTACAGCAATGGCTTGCATTCTGGTAGGATCTACTGCTAGCATTTCTCTTCCTTCACCATATATGAAGGCACCTGACAAGGCTCCTGTCATACCTAGACCCACCAAGGCACTTCCACATTACTTGGTGGGAGCACACGCCAAGTAGTTTCTTGTGGCATCTTGTGCTATGGTTACCACCACCTCCACTTTTAAGACCCTTGCCCAGCAGGCATTCCAAACCTAGACCTTATTTTAGGGCAAGAGTAGCTGGCCTGGACTCACCATTCATCTTCAGCTAGACATTGCTGATAGCCTCATCAGTTGCAATGATTATTTGCCAAGGGATTGTGAGGAAATTCTTTGACTGGCCTACTGGTTCTAAAAAATACACAGCTGGACAGGGAGTGGGGTTGTTGCAAGTGAGCCAATCTGATGCCCTTTACATACACAGGCTCCTGGGATTCCTTGCTGTTGGTTGGGGTTTGGGGTTTGGAACCTGTCCTCCTATCCAAGCAATCCACAGCCAGCTCTATTACCTCAGAGAGGCTTCTAGAGCAACTCCGAAAAATCTGCTGGACTGAAATCTTTACAGGTGGGGGAATATTTGGGATATTACGCTTCAAGTGACCCTATGCCCCACAGCAATGACACTTTTCCCTATTGAGCTGATGTGCCTCTTTCCTACCTCCCACTCACATTTTTGTGAAACTTAAAAAAGGGAATTACTGTTTTCATTCATTTTTTTATATATATCTTTTTTATTAAGTAGACAAACAAAGGTCCTGCTGTTGGTCCATTAGCAAATATGTTTATATCTGTCTCACTGTTTTCATTCTTGACATTTTGGCCCTTTGCCGCATGTTCTTGTCACCAAGGTTGCCTCTTCTGCCTCCCTCTTCACAACTCAATTATAAGAATGTTCTGTAAATAATGTTATGCCACTGCTCTGTCAATCAATCATGACAAAGATTTTCTGAGCAGACGTAGCAAAATTGATGTATGCACATCAAATTCAGCAATCCGTGGAAGTTTGTCAGTTTCTTTCCCTTCACATACCGCACAAACTTTAAAAATTCCATTTTGCAACACTCTTGCACATCGCACTTTGGAACAGACCCTGCCTCCTGCTGGGCACTTGCACTTTCCTTCACTCCCTGGAGGACGCCAGAACTTCACAGAGCCGGTCCCGCAATGCAGGGCACGCACCGGGCCAAGACCGGGTCAAGACGGGCCAAGACGGGCCAAGATGGGGCCAAGACTGGTCAAGACGAGGTCAAGACCGGGCCAAGACCAGGCCAAGATGGACCAAGACCAGGCCAAGACGGGCCAAGACTGGCCAAGACCGGGCCAAGACTGGCCAAGACCAGGCCAAGACCGGGCCAAGACCAGGCCAAGACGGGCCAAGACGGGCCAAGACCCGGCCAAGAGGGGCAATCTCAGCCCATCAGAGACCGCAGTAGGCCGGGCTGGGCCACCCCGTGAAAAGTACTGTAAGGACTAATTGCCATTAATATGATTTCATATTATATTTATCTTATCAAATTAAGCAGGAAGGATTAAGATGGGCAAAAGGACGGCGGGGGCTCCTCCCTCGCTTATCACAGGTGGGCAACAATCCCTGATGAGTGACCTGACAAGGGGCTATGGGGGCAATCGAGGAACAAATGAACTCAGTTGAGGAGCCCCAGGTCCCCAAAATGGGCGTGTGCATGAGTCCTCAGGGCATATGTATGTTAGGGATCGGGAATGGGATCCAAAGCCTCCATCTAAACCTTCCAGAAACCCGAGCCTCTGGAGGAAACCCAAAATTCATCTTTTCCACCAAGTAAAGTAAGAAAGTTTTAACCAACACAAGCAAACAGGCTAAGACGGATGAAGACAGGAGGTCTGTGTCCTCTGCAGTATCTTCAACTAACAGGCTAATAGTGGGCCACTCGGCCGAACTCTGTAAAATGATTAGGAAAATAGATGGCTTGCATCATTATGATGTCGACGCGTTGACTAAATTAACAGATAGGGCCCGATTCACAGAACTAACTTAAGACAAAATCCTAAACTTACTACTTTTGGTATTCATAGAAGGATCCAAAGCCTCCATCTAAACCTTCCAGAAACCCGAGCCTCTGGAGGAAACCCAAAATTCATCTTTTCCACCAAGTAAAGTAAGAAAGTTTTAACCAACACAAGCAAACAGGCTAAGACGGATGAAGACAGGAGGTCTGTGTCCTCTGCAGTATCTTCAACTAACAGGCTAATAGTGGGCCACTCGGCCGAACTCTGTAAAATGATTAGGAAAATAGATGGCTTGCATCATTATGATGTCGACGCGTTGACTAAATTAACAGATAGGGCCCGATTCACAGAACTAACTTAAGACAAAATCCTAAACTTACTACTTTTGGTATTCATAGAAGTTAGGATTTCGTCTTAAATTTGTCTTAAGACACACTTAAGAAAGACTTAAGACAGACTTAAGACAAACTTAAGACAGACTTAAGTTAGGATTCTTTCTTAAGTTTGTCTTAAGTCTGTTTTAAGTCTGTCTTAAGGTTGTCTTGAGTCCATCTAAGTCTGTTTTAAGCCTGTCTTAAGGTTGTCTTAAGTCTGTCTTAAGTCTGTCTTAAGTCTGTCTTAAGTCTGTCTTAAGGTTGTCTTAAGTCTGTCTTAAGTCTGTCTTAAGTCTGTCTTAAATCTGTCTTAAGTCTGTCTTAAGGTTGTCTTAAGTCTGTCTTAAGTCTGTCTTAAGTCTGTCTTAGGTCTGCTTTAGGTGTGTCTTAAGACAAACTTAAGACAAAATCCTAACTTCTGTGAATACCAAAAGTAGTAAGTTTAGTATTTTGTCTTAAGTTTGTTCTGTGAATCGGGCCCACCGAGTGGGGGCTAGTGAAGGTGTTTTGAATGGCGTTAAAAGGGTTATGAATAGCAACATTAACACAAAATCTAACATCATTCCCTGCTCCACAGTAGTTTACAATCACACGAGGATAACCCACTCTTCCAAACTGCCCCACAAGAAATCTGGGCTTTAGACCCTAAGGTTCATCGGGTTCCCCATGGTGCATCTCTAGCTGCACCATCTTCTACTAGGTTGCCAGCATAGTACGAGGCTCAAGGATACTCAAGGGAAAAGGGCTTGAAAGGCTACAAGGTTGGCGGGTATCCGGCATGGCCACCGAATCCACGGCGACCATGTGTAATACCTTTCTCCAACTACCCCCTGCAGTAACTCCCTGTACAGTAATTGTGGGTAATGTCCCAGGTCCACGTACATTAGTGTCTGAAGCCTGGGCGGCCTTGCCTAATTAAACTCTGTTTTGGTAGGGCCGAAAAACTGGTCTAGCAGAAACTCTCTTTACTAAACTTAAAATGGTCGGACGGGTCCCTTGGGTAGGGAGAGACCGTAAAACCCTACAGGGCGACTGTGTCGTATTGAACTTTAGTGACCCACACTTAGTACATCCTGGTATCAATGTCTTACCTTTAGGGTATTTGTACCAGCCACAAGCTGTTAATCAGTACACAACCCAGGCTGGGGGTGCACATGCAAACACCACGAGGCACTAGAATGTTCGGGTTTGTGACTCTATATTATGCTTACAAGAGACATGTATGCTGAAGGAAAAACACATTAAAAGGTACCGAACCTTCCACACTCCAGCAAGTATTATGGACCAGGAGAGAAACAAGGGTGGCCTATGTATTTATGTATCCAATACTGTCGGGGTGAAGAATCGAACACATACCATCCGAATCAGATCTTTTTCCAAAAAAACAACGAACAAGAACAAAGAACAACGATGGGTATTCCGCTTGGGTACTCATATCCATGGTCTCAATGATGATGTCCCCTGGAGTCAGCTGTCAAACTCACACTAAATCAGAATCTGTACCATACCTTTCCTATGGGCTCATTATTTACGTGTTCCCCTAAGGTCCCATGTTGACCCCCTTTGGTACATGCTCACATAATTAATGACCAAGCTCCTACCGACACAGTAATTAAATTGATATCACACCTATGCTGTAATATAAGGCTTTTCTGACCTCCTGAGCCTTTCCACACCCGAGGGATCCTGAAATGTATTCACCCTCGATGTTTTAACGTAACCACTTTTACATCGAGCATGTTGACAATTCAATTGCAGGCTACTCGCGCTGCAAAATGCGGAGCGTCACCACGCATGCGCACTAGAGAGCACCGACATCTGGCACAGACGCTTCTCGTTCGCGCATGCGCTTTCTAAAAAAACGCACGCATTGACAAACACTCCTCATACGCATGCGCTCATCTAAACAACTTCGCGCATGCGCTCTTTCAGCTCTCTCCTTCAGCCGATGGCTGATTACTATTACGAACCGGACACACCATATAAGAGATATCATTTAACTGGTCAACCAACGGATTACCCTTATAAGGGCGTAAAACGCATCCAACAATTAACCAATGACCGGCTAAACAATCAAGTACCTCGAGCATAAATACGAGAGGGTGAGCTCCCTTAAGCCATTACCAGCGGAGCAGCGTAGGGGGTAACAAGGAGGAAATTCCATCCGGAGCCTGTAAGTATTTGGTACACAAAACACCATCTCCTACCTAAACAGTGAGTACTAAATACTGAAATCTAATCTCTGTCCATCCAGGTTGCGAATTTAGCAACAACACCCCCAACGTTCTTTTGATGCTCATGAAGCAAGAAAACTTTATACAATAGGTATGACCAAGTGCCTCTTTGACTTAATATGTGTTATCTATGTTGTGTGTTTTGTGTGTCTTCTTTCCTTTACAGGATCAATGCATCTTTGGTGCTCCAGGTGACTGCACCTGTTTGAGCTAGCCCAATCTGGGCAACCAAATTCATTCTTTTTTGGCTTTTTGTTTTTGACTTTCTAGGTCATGCAACTGCATTTTCCTTCACCGCTGTAGGCACACTATAGCCTTAGTTTTCCTTTAAAAACACTGTAAATAGTCTTTCACTTTTTGGTTAATTATACACCAATTAGAAAAATGTGAGTAAGGTGGGGAAGTTGTGCCCCCCGTCTTGAAGAAGGAGCACATGCTCCGAAACATGTCGACGCACACCAGAGGTCCTGTCCATAGTCACGACAGCTAACTACCTCAACCTGCACTTCTTTTACTAGTACCAGCCCGAGGTTATGAATAAAGTTTTTTCTCTGATACCTATGAGCCAGGTACTTTTTAATCTTCACTATATCCCACCACTCACATTTTTATAAATACCCAACCACTTCCACCACACATAGGGCCATATGTATCATAGTTCCGTTTTGCGAATTCCAAATAGCGAATTTTAAGGAATCGCAATTTGGAATACAAAATCGCTTTTTTAATGCGATTCCTTACCATTCCTAATTTGTGATTAGCTTCGCGGGTCCCACGTCGGGTCCCACGTCGCTGGAAGGGGCATCCCGAGGCTGTGCTTTCTCCTCTGCTGCTGGGCGGTGAGTGTGTGACAGGGCTGCGAGCAGCAACCCGGACTCAGTATCCCAGGAGTCCCGGGTTGCCCTGGCCGTTTCCAGCTGGCCTGCTCTCCCTGACCGCCCCGCCCAGCCCCACCTGCTTCAAAAGCGGCAGTGATTTCCCTCTGCCTTGGGACTCACACGGACGCCGTTTTCCTGGCTGCTGACGCCACTTTGCTGCCTGCCCACGGACCTTCACTTACACCTAGTGGAACCCGCTTCGCGGGTCCCTCGTCGCTGGAAGGGGCATCCCGAGGCTGTGCTTTCTCCTCTGCTGCTGGGTGGTGAGTGTGTGACAGGGCTGCGAGCAGCAACCCGGACTCAGTATCCCAGGAGTCCCGGGTTGCCCTGGCCGTTTCCAGCTGGCCTGCTCTCCCTGACCGCCCCGCCCAGCCCCACCTGCTTCAAAAGCGGCAGTGATTTCCCTCTGCCTTGGGACTCACACGGACGCCGTTTTCCTGGCTGCTGACGCCACTTTGCTGCCTGCCCACGGACCTTCACTTACACCTAATGGAACCCGCTTCGCGGGTCCCACGTCGCTGGAAGGGGCATCCCGAGGCTGTGCTTTCTCCTCTGCTGCTGGGCGGTGAGTGTGTGACAGGGCTGCGAGCAGCAACCCGGACTCAGTATCCCAGGAGTCCCGGGTTGCCCTGGCCGTTTCCAGCTGGCCTGCTCTCCCTGACCGCCCCGCCCAGCCCCACCTGACCTGCAACGGCTCCTCCCCCTTACCTTCAGTCAGTACTTACTGAGCCAACTGCCCAGCTGCGCGGGAGCGCGCGGGAGGGCGCCGGGAGAAGCCCGGGACAAGGGCGGGACCGTCTTAGGCCGTCAGTGGCCGAAGGAGGCCGGGCTGGGCCCTCTCTCTTGACTCCTTCCCGTGACATAACCAAGGTAATGCCCTCGCCTACACACCGGGAAACCCCCTCAAGGGATGGAGCCACCAGCTCCGGGACTTTGGATAACTATTTCAAACCCAATAAAGGTGAGGCGGTTATGGACGGTTCACTTGAGAAACGCAGGGCGGAGCGCAGGCGCTCCATTGAATCTATGAAAAACAGGCCCTTGATCGACATTAGCCCCTTCCCCACCACTCAAGAGGGAGGCGTGCTCTCTAGCAGTTTAAATAATTCGACATTAGAGGACTTCCCTGCTCTACTAAGGGAAATCCCCCCCACTCCAGGGATAGCGCTTGTACAAAACATAGAGCCAGTTCCCCTAGGGACTTTGCATTCTCCTGTCAACCTGCTAACCCAAAGTCCACCTACCCAATTGGCCAATAAGAGCAAGCCCAAAATAAATGTAGTGGTGGAGTTACATAGGCCCCCACCCAGCAAACGTGCTCGGAAAACAACGGGGGGGCGGGGGAAACCTAAAATATCCCATCTAGATTTTGGCAAAAAACAGCAAAATAGTGTTCTTCCGGGGAAGCACACGGAGATAGTGCCTCCTTCTAAACTCTCAAATACCGGTACCACTGCCACTACCAAAGATCAAGAGGGTACTACGCCAAACCCAAATAATCCACTTTATGCTAAAGGGAACATTGAATTCCTACTCCGTTCCCTTCTGCAGCCGATCACCGATAGCTTAAAAAAAGTCGAGATTAGGCTCACCTTACTAGAAACTTCTCTCACCACCCTGAGCACTCTAGTAAGCAAGCAGACAAAGCTAGTGGAAAACCCTCCTGCGGCTGAGGAACCTCCTAAAGAAGATGTCGCAAATAATGCTAATAGAGCCCCACCAAGAGGCACGCCATCTGCTCCCCCACTGCAACCCCTTATGGCCATTCAACTCCAGGCACAGCACAACAACCCCAGCTCCAGACCCACTCATCCTGTGGATTTAATCCCACATAGCTTACAAATAGAGTCCTCTGGAATGCATCAAGGCCAGGTCAATGTTCCCCCACTCACGCCCGTT
Organism: Lissotriton vulgaris; assembly: GCF_964263255.1. NCBI lineage: Eukaryota > Metazoa > Chordata > Amphibia > Caudata > Salamandridae > Lissotriton > Lissotriton vulgaris. Next base: position 11,694,018 of record NC_141697.1, read on the forward strand.
TGTCCAACTCCCAGACCACGGAGGCCAGACCTTCCACCTGAGGCCAATAGATTAACGGTGGTTCTAGCGGGTGCCCCTCACTTAAGATCAGGGGAAAATGAGGATTACCAGTCTCTTAAGAAAAAGGTAATCAAATGGCTCAACTGGAACCGACCCTTGCCTCCCCAGTATAATAATGAAATCATCATGGTGAGAAGGGTTCCATGGCTAGGGAAGACCAGGAAAACTATAGTGGGGGATTGTATCTTGGTAACCTTTAAGGATCCAGGCACGGTTCGACACATTTGCAGAGGAATGAACCGATCCCTAGATTCCACCATACAGACCCTCGCAATATCCTTTTTCTTCCCCCCGATTCCTAAACGCCAGGCCCCAATATATGATGATTGGACAAGGGTGGAACAGAGGCGCAAACACAAAGGCCCTGTACAACGCCCGTATCTTCAACCACCGGATACACCTTTCTGTGATTTTAATCGCTTCAACTGCCTGGACGGCTTGGATGGGGTCGATTGACTTACTGCTTGCAGGACAGCACCAGGGGTTTTGGGTTCCCGTGGGTCATTGGAGCATTTCACTCTGTCCTCCGGCCCAAGTTTGGGCCCACTGAATGATCCACTTGCCATAGATCACGGCAGAACCGAATTCTCTCATCTAGCCACTGATGGAGTAGTTGCTGCAGAGGGGACATCTTTGGTTCCCCTCTCTGCGGATGAGGGGGAGAGGGGATCTATGGTGCCACATGTAACTTATGCCGCCCCCGCTCCAGGCCTGGCAATACAAGAGGAGCCAGGACCTACCTCTTCCAACCCTTGCGTTTTGACATCTCCCACTTCTGAACACCTGAGGATAATCTCCTGGAACATCGCGGGACTAGTCAACAAATTGGAAGAGCCGACCTGGGAAAAGTATATAGAAACTGGCGATATATGTATGTTCCAGGAAACCTGGGCCAGAGAGGACTATGGACACCAAGGCTACACATCATTCTTTATTCCAGCTAGGTGGGAGGGCAAAGGCCGCCCTTCAGGGGGCCTTGCGATATGGGTTGCTGCTCACCTGGGCTGTGTGGCATCACGGCTCCCATGCAACTCGGATGACATCCTGGCGGTCTCATTAACATGGCCAAACAAAGCCAGCCTCTTGCTGGTTAACATCTACTCCAGGCCGACGGGAAAGGCAAAAGAATCACCGACTTTTAATGAACTCTCGAACTTTTTATCTGAACTGTCGACTGATTCATACTATGTGGTGGGTGGGGATTTTAATTCTCACTTCGAGCCACTCCCCGGCCTCCAGGAAGGGTTTTTATCAGATGAAGAAGCTAGGTGGGCAGTACCAGGGGTTGACGTCCCATCTCCGAAAGCTTGGACCCCATTGGCGTTGCAAATCACTGCCCTCACCTTAAGGTATGGACTTAGAGCGTGTAATGGGAGAGTTAGCTCGGACATACCAGGTAAAAATACCTACAACCGCCGGGGAAGAGAGTCACACTTGGACTATGTTCTGGTCCAATTGGCGAGGTGGTCAACTATACAGGATTTTAGGGTAACAGATAGGCTGGATAGTGACCACAATGCCCTTGAGTTAGACCTTGTTCATCCAGCACCTCAGGGCTTAGTGACCCAGGAAGAAGGGAACTACCCCATACTCCTCATAGATAATAGTAGGAGAAGAATTAGGTGGGAGCATCTGGTCACAAAAAAGGACAAACTCCCACTGCTTTATGCAGAGATTACCCCCATCCTGAAAATTGTGGGGGAACTTGATAGTGTGGCAAGCAAAATAGACATAAGGAGTAAATTATTTGATACCCACAAGGAACTTATAAAAGTTGCAGCACCCCACTTCACATGTAAGGCACGAAAGCCAAGAGAGAGGTGCCAAGGCAAAACTCAATGGTACAATGTGGCCTGTAGACGGGCCAAAACAGAACTCCTCGGAGTAATAAAGGAGGGCAAAGGAGGGGAACGCCTTAAGCAATGTAGGCAAACCTACAAGAAACTTCTCGCCCAGGCTAAAATAGAATGGGAGGAGAACCAGTGGGAAGAGCTCACTAAGGCCCTAGCAGTGCAAGATCAACGCCTGTTCTGGAGAATGGTGAACGGGGGATCAGGGAGTTTACATTCGGCAGTGGAGCCTAACATAGCTCCTGGAGTGTGGCAGGCCCACTTCCAGTCCTTATATAGCGCTGAGTCCGGAGAACTTCCTGTGACAGTTGAACCAGAGAGGCAGGGCTTTCAGGTGGATCAAATAACATTGAGCGAGGTCACTGCTGCTATCTCAGGCCTGGCTTCGGGGAAGGCCCCTGGGCTGGATGGGCTACCGGGAGACCTGTACAAGCAGGAGCCTACCGTCTGGGCGCCCTACCTCGCTGCTCTTTTTAATGGTATCCTCGTGGGATGGAAATCCCTAGTACTTGGCTGGGGGCAGAGGTGGTCCCGATATACAAAAAGGGATCCCCCCTCCTCCCAGCCAACTACAGACCGATTAGCCTGATAGATGTAGCGCAGAAGCTGCTCGGCAGGGTTCTCCTGAATAGGCTTCAGGAATGGATTGAGGAGGCAGGCGCCCTCAGTCCATACCAGGCAGGCTTTAGGAAAGGGGTATCGACTGTGGACCAGGTCTTTAGATTGAATCTGGTCTACTGGAAGACAGTGAGGTTTGAGGGCGGCAGTTTGTACACGATTTTCGTGGACCTACGAGCCGCCTTCGACCTCGTGCCCAGGGGAAAACTATGGGTCATTCTGGCAGGGATGGGCGTACCACCAGACATCTTATTGACCTTGCAGAGGCTACACCATAACAATTATGCCCAGGTGAGGTGTGGGAGGTCGGGGGAGCTGACTGATAGATTCCCCGTGGGCAGAGGGGTAAGACAGGGCTGTGTGCTGGCGCCGACCCTGTTTTGCCTCTTTGTCAATGGGGTAATCGCTCATCTGAACGCCACCGACTACACAGATGCCCCCAAGCTAAATGGCAACAGTGTGCCCGCAATAATGTTTGCGGACGACACGCTGTTGGTATCTAAAACTCCCATGGGCATCCAAAGGATACTGGATGCCTTTGTGGCCTTTTGTCAGGATAGAGGACTGGAAATCAATGCCACAAAAACCAAATATATGGTATTGAATCCAAGCCCCAAACAGCGCCCGAATCCCCTGCTGGGAGCAGCACGGCTGGAAAGAGTAGCCACGTTTGAATACCTAGGCGTGACACTCAACGAAAATATGACCTGGGGGACCCATCAAACTAGGGCTAACCTTAAACTAGTACAAATTACCGGGGGGATCTCCCGGATGATGACCGGTTCGACCTATCGCCCATTGGGGGCCCTAATTCAGATATATAAGGCACAGGCCAGGGGGGCGATCCTGTATGGGGCTGAACTGTGGGGCCATACTTTATGTCGGAATCTGTCATCCACGGAAAACAGATTCATAAGACAAATTACCGCACTTCCCCCTAGCACCCCACTTCTCCCTTTGAGGCTTGATCTTGGGCTACGGCCTCTTGCCGACGAGATAAGTCTAAGACCCATTGCCTTCTGGCGCAGGCTTTGGAGCAGCGACGATCTCGCCGACTATAGGGCGGAACTGGTCGAACTATTACAACACCCTAAGGCGCTCAGTATCCCCTGGGTCCAAAATATCCAGTCCATTTGCACAGATCTGGGGCTCCCCGAACTGTGGACTAAACCAGCAAATACAGCACCTAGAATCTCTAAGAGATCTCTGGCGAATCTGTATCATGAACACAAAAGGGTAAGGGCCTTGGCTACCCAGACAGAGGGATCCCTTTCTTCCAAATTCCTGCAAAATAAGGACCTCTACGCATTCGAAAAGGCTTTTGATCCCATATATCCCGTACTCACTAGAAAGTTATTTCTCCAGTGGAGATACGGTACATTGCCTTTGCGCTCCTTTTCTAGCACCTGGTCGCAAGTCCCTTCCACCAAGTATTGCCCTCTTTGTGTTGACAAAGAGGAAAATGACTTGCATGTGATTTTTTTCTGCCCAGCATATAAGGCAGCCAGAAAGTACTGGCTGCTGCCTCTGATTAAGAACTTGGGTGGCAGGGAATATATCCCTATGTACAGGATTTTAAAATGTGATGTTTCCGGCCCAATTGTTTTTGCGCTTGCCAAATTCTTTACAAATGTTTGGTATACGCGTAATCGTCTTTTAAAAAATGCTGGGTAGTCTGTAGAATTGCTTTATTTTTAACAATGTTAATAATGTTTGATGTGGATTTTTAAATCATGCACTGATGTTTTATCAAATGTGACAGAATGTATGTGATTTTTAATCTATGTGTATCTTTTATGACCAATTGGTCGAAATAAAGATTGGAATAGTAATAGATTAGCAAATTGCTAATCGCAAATTACCCATTCATTTCTATGGGCCAGGAGGCCCATAGGAATGAAGGGGCAATTTGCGATTAGCAATTAGCTAATCGCAAATTAGGGATTTTTTCAAGGGTGCATGGGTGTCTCAAGAACACCCTGCTGCACCCCTGAAAAAGACATTTGGGGGCATATGGCACACATACATGCCCTAAGGGCATGTATGGGCATCATATGGCACCTTTGGTTTGTTTGAAAAAAGCATTATTAAAAGAATTCGCAACTTACCACCAACTAGAAGTTGGTGGTAATTTACAATTCCTTAATGGCATTTTTTTCTTTTTTTTTCTTTGATACATTGCATTTAAGGAATCGCTAAATTTGCGATTCCTTAAGTGCAATCGCAAAATAAGGAACAGCAATTTTTGCGATTCCTTATTTTGATGCACAATTGTTTCATACATACCATTTAGGTATTTATTCGCAAAGGCCGAAATTCGCAGAATTTTAGCCTTTGCGAATGCTAAATAGCTTGATACATATGGCCCATAGTCTCTACTAACAGTGCTCCCGCGTAGTCATAGGTCGCAGCACGCTGCATCCCGTTAGAGGGGTGCGAAGGCCCCAATGATGAAGCATGACACCAAGGGGCCTGTTGGTGTGTGAGGGGTATTTTACAAAACACTGAATGTCCCCACATTTGTGGTCGTCTTTCCCCCTTATTCACTGTGAGTAGGATTCTTTTTGTTTATGTAACAGTGCCCGTGGAGTAAGAATCCTAACTCTTCACTCTACCTCCCTTCTGTTGTTATTTTGTATCTAGGCAGCGCAGAGCTGCGGGAGCTTTTCCCTGACACACTACACACACATAGTAACACACACCATAGTTAAGAAGCCAGCGGTCAACACATTATGGAAGACGAACTCGGCCTCACCTTTGGGGAGGATGAAATTGACAAGATTCTCACGGCCATCAACCCTTTTGAAGGCCTGAGTATCCCAGAAACCGGTCCTAATATCAATGACTGGAATGAGCTGTTAAATCTCAGGCGAAATCAAATAAAAGCAGCCCTACACGGTCTATTCATGACCGAATACTTACGGAACAAAATGGCACTATCGGGACTGATTGTTAAAAATGAACCACTTATTTTCCAAAACGACCTTATTTTTAAGAAAGAGTGGTCTCTGATTTCCTGGCACTGCTCTAGAGACTGGCTAGTCTTAATAATCAAAACAGCAGCTAGGATCACCCAAGAGCTGAAAATTGAAATTAGTAAAATAGAGGTACAGCTCAGTACATACATTTCACCAGCAGATCTGAAAATCAGGCAGGACGAATTAAACCAACAAATGACGGAGTTTAAGTTTACCCTAAAACAAAGTAAATCGAACAAACTAACCAAAGACAAGGCGAAATTCACACCCGAAAGTGCATACTCTTACACCAAACCAGACCACATTCCGAAGAGTTCATACAGCGATGCTGACAGTGATATCTCAGATTCAAATTCAAGTGGCAACAGAGGATCCAGACCGCGGAGGGGTGGTTGGAGACAGAGGAGACAATTCCCCAGGCAACGCGGATGGAGGGGTTACCAACCGCAACCACAATACCCACAATTCATGGGCCCGCCACAATTCAACCCATTCGAATATGGACCTCCACCTGGAGGACCCAACTACCAACAGTGGAACCCTGATTACAATGAGGGATATTACGGCCAACAACAACCTTTTTTAGGCATGCGCCCTGCAACACAGGGACGAAACCGGAAGAGCAACACCGTCGCATGGGAGGATCAAGACCAAGCCAACGCTCGCACAACGAGGAGCATGACCGGATCCCTCCTGAACCAGCCTTCAACGAGCAAGAGGGGGACTTAGTAGTAAACCTTACACCTTGGCCTTTAACAGACACACAAAGAAACATACTAAATAAAGGACTAGGCGTTGTGCCCACACAAAAACCTGACATCTTCAAATTGAATATGGAACTTCTGGAATTCACACGAAAATTAAAATTACAAGCCTACTTCCAAGATAAACCAGCAACAAAAGAAACAACGGACACTGGCTTAAAATTGAAGTCTACATTCACTCCCCCGGATTCTGCAATGCCAGTTGAAATTCTCACTTTTGAGAAAGCCATAATCACTGAGGTTAACAAACTCAATGCGAAGGGCATCAATTTTTTCCACAATACCAGTGGCAATGAACAAAAGGCCATTAGGGAGCTAACTAACCACAAAGAATTAATCATTAAACCTGCGGATAAGGGCGAAGCCATCGTCCTACAAACCCTAGACGCTTACGATACTGAATGTATGCGTCTATTATCTGACCAACGAAATTACAAAATCCTTTTGGAAGATCCTACAGAAAAGCTACGCATCAGGATTGGGGGTATGGTAGAGGAAGGTCTAGCTCACGACTGGCTGAGCAAAAAAGAGGGAGACTTTCTGCAACAACCGTCACCACGAATTCCATACTTCTATAGCATCCCCAAGATTCACAAAAACATCACCAACCCACCTGGAAGACCCATAGTTTCCGGTATTGGCTCCATCCTTGAGCCACTTTCCAAGTTTGCTGACGCCTTCCTACGTCCTCTTGTGCAATCCACCAATACCTACCTGAAGGACACCAAGTCAGTACTACAATTATTGGAAGAGAAGACTTTTGACCCAACGAAACAACTCTTGTTAAGCCTCGATGTGGAAAGTCTATATACTAGTCTACCACACGATGAGACTTTACAAATCATCGAGGAAGTACTTTTCACAATTTCCTGGAAATACCAAACTCCCCGTGGCTTAGTGCTCGAATGCATCTCCCTGGCACTACAACACAAAATCTTCCAGTATAACCAGACAATCTACCTGCAGACCCATCACCAGTATGGGCAGTACTTTTGCTTCAAGTATAGCTGGACTATACGTTCACCACCTAGAGCAGAACAAGATTCTACACTCGGACAATCCATATAGACCCCACATCAATACCTAGAAAAGGTATATTGATGACGTCTTCATCATCTGGGACGGTGATTTGGAAACTGCATCCAACTTTGTGATCTGGCTGAACAACCAGAATGCATACTTGAAATTTACTAGCACAATCTCAAGTCAATCAATGGTGTTCCTGGACTTGAATATCTATGCTGAAGGCAACAGACTCAAGAGCACCACACACTTCAAACCAACTGCCAGGAACTGACTCTTGAGGTATGACAGTTTCCATCCCAGACATCTTAGGGAGAATCTGCCATATGGACAGTTTTTACGGATAAGACGCAACTGCACAGAACTGAGTGATTTCAAGACTCAAGCTGGTGATTTAAAAAAGAAATTGATGCAAAGACAATATCCCGCAAGGATTATTGATAAGGCGATGAAAAGAGCCAAGAACAATCATAGGGACACACTGCTGGAAGAAAAACCACAGAGTAGAGATGACAACAAGAGACAAATATGCGTCACGACCTATTCCACAATATCCAATGAGGTATCCAGGATCATAAATAAACATTGGAGGATACTAAACTGTGGAAGCATGAACTTGGAGAAACCAATACATGCACACCGTCGGGGCAGGAACCTCAAGGACTTACTGGTCTACACAAGACCCAAACAGAATCTTCCGATGAGACAAACCACAATTGGGCTCCAGGGACATTTTCCCTGTGGGAACTGCAGCAGTTGTCACCTAAATCTAAAAAGCAAGACATTGACATTCAGGAATGGCACAACTTGGGAACAACGTGCTTTCACAAATTGCAACACGAAAAAATGTTGTGTACATGATCACATGCCCATGTGGTTTAGAATATGTAGGAATGACGACAAGAGCTGTAAAAACAAGAGTGGGTGAACACAAAAGCAATGTACGCTGCAGAAAATCCACTACCAAAATGGCGTCCCACTATTTGGAAAAACAACACTGTGTAAATGATTTGCGATGGACAGTAGTCGAACACATACCATCCGAATCAGATCAGAGGTGTGCGAAGGCCCCAATGATGAAGCATGACACCAAGGGGCCTGTTGGTGTGTGAGGGGTATTTTACAAAACACTGAATGTCCCCACATTTGTGGTCGACTTTCCCCTTGTCCACTGTGAGTAGGATTCTTTTTGTTTATGTAATAGTGCCCCTGGAGTAAGAATCCTAACTCTTCACTCTACCTCCCTTCTGTTGTTATTTTGTTGAGAAACAAGGGTGGCCTATGTATTTATGTATCCAATACTGTCGGGGTGAAGAAGGTAAATCTGAAAATCAAGACAGTTATTATCAGATTTTACTATTATATGTGGATAAAAAGTATTGTGTTGCATTGGTAAATTTTTACAACAATATCCCTGAAGGGCAGATAATCAGTGTACTGATGAATTTACAGAAGGACCTCAACAAACTGCAGGATGATCTGTCCAGGGATATGTGTATTATTTGTGGAGGGGATTATAACCATTTCTTGTGCCAACATATTAGGCAGGGTATCTGTGGCATAAGATAGCGATGATGAACAGGCAGACTTTTTACACATACCAACGGGGTCAGTTTGATCTGGGCTATGCTAAAGATCTGTGTAAACCAACTCTGCCCCTTAGGCCTACTTTTAATGGTAGAGGTTGCAACACTATTATTGACTTTGTCCTAACCTCGAATAGACATCCTAGTAAGGGCTGCAACTTTGTAACTCTTTCGATTGATTTAGACCCATATTTCTCTGGTTAAGCCTCGAATGCACAAGGTACAACGTTTCTATTAGCTATATGCTTCTCTGTAGAGGAGCTCATCGGTGCAATTAATGAGAGTGCAGCTGGCAAAGCTCCGGGGCCGGATGGAGTCCCTGTGGATTTGTATGAATACAATAATCCTGTTTGGGATCCATTATTAACAAATGTTAAGGTAGTTGTTGCTGTCACAGCTTTATTTCCTCATGGTTTGATGCAATAGTGATCCCGATTTTTAAAAAGGGGGATAGAAATGAACCTAGATGTTACTGCCCAATCTCCCTGATGGATTCCCTCCTGAAAGTGGTAGGGCAGGTTATTTTAAATAAGCTGTTGTATTCCGTATAGGTGCCCTAATATAGGCTTTACTAAATCATGCCCTTATACAGGCACAACTCACGTTGCCCTTATTTAGGCATAGATTCCCCATTCCTTATTTGGGGAAGAACCATGCACTCCATGTATAGGCCTTGTCTTTCACCTACATCAGTTCACCTTTACATAACAACTAGCTCTTAGAAACAGACCCTTCTTCCCGGAAAACGTCCCCGGTACAGAACTATTGATTTCAATAAGACCTCATCCGTAAGCATGAACCCCTTTTACTTCCCCAAGGTTCATTCCTGACGTCTTTCTTTGTCCATCATTACATCCATACTAACCACATATTACGTCAATGCTGACTATACATAACACCTTTGGGGTATAAATACACCACCTTTTGCTCAAGCAAACTAGAGGAGACCTCTGTTCCAGAGGTGCATGTGACTCCCGGACGGACGAATTGACCAGAGATGCTGTCATCCGGTCTGCAGTGATTCCAGCATGCAGTGTTTTAACTTCCTTTGCGGGTGTTAGAGTTCGAGATCAGAACAGAGATCCCACAATTGTCTCATTCTCAGGTTTGGAGCTGACTAGAACTTAGAGGGACTCTTGTCATAACAAACTATAGCATAATATCCTGTAGCTTACAGAATCTACTCCTTACCACGCACCTACACTCAGGGTTAGGTACATTTGGGTAGAATTAGGTAGGAATGCATTACTGGAGTTCTCGTACTTTTACTCGTACTTTTAGCCATATGTTTTATGTATACGTATATATTCATTGAACAATGCTAGAGCAATGCTATTTCTTTATGCTGGTAATACTGTGCATCTTATATCTCGCATACTGTCTTACGATTGTAACAGGTCATATCTCTTACACCAGAAAGACAACTGTTCAATAAATACTTATTGAAGCGCCCGTCTGTTATTTCGGTGTAACTCTGAGAAACATAAGCATGCACGACTGACTGAGGAAAACATTATCTTATTGTTTCCAGGATTCTAAGGGATCAGGGTTGTCATGTTATGTGGGTGCCAGAAACAACTCCCTTCTTGTCGCCAACAAGTTTCTAGTGGCCCTGTGAGCTAGCTGGTACACAGTAACAAGGTCAGCATACTCGATAGGGGCTTATAGACTCAGTCCTACGCCAAACCTATAGTGTATGTTATCCAAACGCGCAGAACCTCTTTAGGGAAATAGTAAATACACAACAAAGCTGCAGATATGGGCAGACGAAGCTAGTGTCCTTTCAAACATGCAATATGGGTTTCGATCAGGTCTGGGGACCATTGAGCAGGGATTAAACCTAAGCATGATAATAAGTAAATATACACAGGCGAAGGAGGGATGGGTTTTTTTGCCATTCGTAGACCTTAGCGCTGCTTTTGACTGTGTGAGACACGAAATGTTATGGATTATACTGGAGGACATGGGTGTTGATCCCCCACTTATACTTTTTATGAGAGAATTGTACAGAGATGCAGGGGCGAGGGTCCGGTTCAGGAAACATGGTGAATGCCCAGCTAAATTTCCGATTAAAAAAGGAGCGAGGCAAGGTTGCATGCTTGCTCCTTTTCTTTTTGCTTTATATGTTAATGGCCTTGGTCAATATTTAACAGATCATTGCCGGGATTCGCCGATTATTAATAAGTGTCCAGTTCCAGTTTTACTTTACGCAGATGTTGCGGTTTTAATGGCACATACTCAATTAGGCTTCAAAGAATAGTAACTAACTCTGCTACTTTTATGCAAGACAGGGGTTTGAGTGTGAGCACTAGTAAAACCTATATAATGAAATGTGGAAAGAAGAGCATCAAATGTTGCAACATTTTTATCAAAAATAATAAGATTAATTGCACTAACAGATTCTCTTATTTGGGGATCAACTTGACCATGCGGGGACGTGGTCTGCTGCTGTCCAGGCAAGGAAAAATATGTTTTCAAGAGCCACAGGTGCTGTGACTAATTTTGCTAGAAAATTCCCTGAACTACTACAAATATACAAGTCAAAGTGTCTATCGACAGCTTTGTACGGAGCAGGCATATGGGGGTTCACGGACGAGTAGCCACTACAACTAATCGAGAATGCATTTACAAGATATCAGTTGGCTGTTCCAAGCTCAACTGCTAATTTTATTTACCATTCCGACCTTGGTATCGCATTTATTTCGAATTTGATTAGAATCGATCCGATCTTGCTGTGGCATAAGGTTTGGACGATATATGAGACCAGTTTTGATCGTGACATAATTAAGGATTTCCTAAAGCTTGATAAGGTTTCCTCTATTCCCTGGCTCTGTTATATTAGACACTCAGGGCTAGGTGAAGGTAAATATCATTTACCGATTATAAAATATTGAATTTTACCAATTTGGTATTTTAGAATCGGTAAATGATATGTAGTTAATGATTAAATTTTACCGAATCGTTAAAATTCGGTAAATACCGATTCGGTATTTATCGAATCTGTATTCCCCATTCATTCTTATGGGCCTGGAGGCCCATGGAATGAATGAGAATTACCGTTTCGGTAAACACCGAATTGGTAAATAGGGGGAGACCTACAAGGGTGTCAGGGGGGTCACATTGACACCCTGTTGCACCCCTGTATAGTGCATGGATGCACATGTGGCAGAATACATGTCCTAAGGGCATGTATGTCTGCCACATGACACTGAATAAAAACCAAAAAATTGTTTTTTGAAAGGTATTCGGAATTTACCACCAACTAATAGTTGGTGATAAATAACGAATCCTTAAATGTAAAAAGCACTCACTTGAGTGCTCTCTACATTAAGGATTCGGTAATTTACCGAATCGGTATGTTAAGAATTTGGTAATTTACCGATTCCTTAAGTTACCGATTCGGTAAATTACCGAATCCCACAATTTGGCCACCTACATCTGAAAAGCCTAATTTCGGCCGTTACCGAATTAGGCTTCCTATATCTGGCCCTTAGCGAGTGAAATCGGCCACCCCGAATATTATGAGAGGTCAGAGAGCATGGCTACTATTTCAAGGAAGGTATTGAAAGCAGATTGTCTGGTCCATTTACAATATCAGAGATGGTCTAAAGAGAGTGGAAAAACAACTGTTATGGACAATCAGCTGATGCTAACATGTTCTGGCATCCAGCCATACTTAGTCCAAGTTCTGGGTAGCTTTGATCGAATTCTTTTGACCCATTTTCGTCTGGGGATTTTTCACAGACTCATTAGCTTCCCAGTTACTAATGATTGGAGTAGAAACTTGGTGCTGTGCCCATGTGATGATTCATCAAGCCAATTAACAATGCTCATTGTCTTATTTTGTACATTTTATTCAAGTTCTAGGAAGAGGTTTATAATTCCCATTTTGAAAACTTTGGGCTTAAGACAATGTCGTATAGCATTCCTGATGCTACAAACTCTGGATAATGAAATGTTCACGAAGTCTGTTGCTCCATTTTTTTAAAATGTCATTAGGTTTGGGAAAATCTATGTGAAACTAGAACTTGGCTCATGCAGATATGATGTATTTATCCAAAGTTTATGTAATGGAATGTTTACAAAGTCTGTTGCATTATTTTTAAAACAAAAAAAAAGCGTATTAGATGGAGGACAACAATGTGTAACTGGAATCCTTGCTTTTAATCACGCAGATGTGATGTGTTTATTTAAGGTTTCTGTGTTCTGTTTGTTATGTACTTTATTGAACTTGTGTATTATACTTGTGCTTGTATGAATTAATTTCAAATCAAATAAAGCTATCTTTGATTTGAAAATTCCATTATTAAATGTTTTCCAACTTACATTCAGCATCTTCCCTGGACTTTTAAATTGTTTTAATACTGATTAGAACATTGGAATGTTTGGGCGCTCCATTGGAAACAATGGAGTGCTCTGGTCTTCTAACGGCTGGTAGACACCCTGAGCATCAACATTTTAATGTTTACCAAAGGCCTCATGATGCCCAAGGGCATTTCAACCCCTTCGGTTCCGTGAGGCCTTTGTTTTACAAATTTGAATATTTGGCCCTTTAGGGGCCTAATGTTCTAATAGCCTTCGGGCCCTTCGTAGTGGTTTCTACTGGCCTTTAACACTGAAGCAAGCCGTTAATGGCCAAGTCGAGTCTGCTATGGCGGGCTCTAAGGCTATGTTAATGTTCCACCCAAATCCAAAAATGATGGAAACCTTCAGGCGGTTCTACTATGCTCCATTGGAGCCACGCTGCCTGCTAAGGAAAGTGCTTAGTAAAGGAACTATATTTTCTCACCTACACTTGACGGAAACAGGTTCGGTGCCAGTTAAGAAATCCGCCCATGAACTTACTGGACATGGAGGGGTACTTGCCTGAGATTCATCTCTCCCGGGAAGGAGCTACAGTGGCCGTTGGAAGCTCATACCAACCCAACTCTAAGACATTAGCACGCTTCATCTCCTGTATCCTCCTCTTTCTGATTAATGTCTTCCTCTCTGCCCCTTTCATTCTCTTTTATCCTGTGTGGCTTTACTTGTTTTTCACTATCAAGCTTTGCTTCTTTATTTGACACTCTATTTCCCACTCGCCCTCTTTGAACCTCCACCTTTTCCTTTATCTTCTAAAGTTTACAGCCCTATCTATGGGGGCAGCAATGCTGCAGGATTAGGTATGTACCCAGTGGGGGAAACCGGGACCCCAGGAATGGCAATGGTGGAGGGTCCGAATCTGAAAAGACTAAACCTACTGCTGTTTCTGTGCTTGTCATGAGGACAGTTTCACTATTAAATGTTTTGAAATTTATACTGATGTTAGCATGTAATTCACAAATGTACCAGGTGTGCACTTTTCACGTTTAGACTGACCACAGCTAATGTAGACCTCATTTTGAAATGGTTAGTGCAGTGTCTGGCTGCCACCTTGTTCCCTGAAGTGTATCTTTCTTTATTTCAGTAGAAAATGAACCAGCAATCTCAAATGTTGTTACTTTTGTTTCCTGTTCCTATGTGAAAAGTTATGTGTACACAATCTGTTCAGAACACACTAACGAGCATGTGCAGAGTACTTCTTGGACCAAGCATATCTCATTATGTTGCAGATAACCATAAATCCAAAGCACGATAGAGATGGATTATTCTGCAGCAGCCTGTGAAAATAATACATTTGTGTTATCTTCACGCACCTTAAAGCAATCGGCCCTATGTGTGGGAATCATGGGTAGCAGAATCTTTCACTGACTTAGCAAGGTAGGGTGGTCTCTTTATGGTAGGACTGACCTTGCTTAATGTACCTTTGAGAATGGGTAATAGTGTGTGTTTGTGATCTTTGATTTGCTTTGAATATATTGACTAACACATTATTGTATTGTATCACTGAACTCACCTGCTAGCCGTGAGGGCAACGGCACAGCACACTCTCTCGGACGCCGTGAGGGGAACACCTGGACCCACCACTCGCCTGCCGCCACACAGGAACTGCAACTCCCGGCAGGCATGGGGGCTGTGACGCGCACTCCTCACGACGGCAGCGCGCCCGGAGCCGCTACAAGAAGCCGGAGCACCGCGAGCTCTGGGGGCCATATCACTGAACTCACCTGCTAGCCGTGAGGGCAATGGCACAGCACACGCTCTCGGACGCCGTGAGGGGAACGGGTGGACCCACCACTCGCCTGCCGCCACACGCGAACTGCAACTCCCGGCAGGCTTGGGGGCTGTGACGCGCACTCCTCTTGACGGCAGCGCGCCTGGAGGCGCAACAAGAAGCCGGAACACCTCTCGCCTCGGGAGTCGCGCGTGGGAGCTGCCCGGGAGAAGCCTGGAACAAGGGCGGGACAGTCTGTGGCAGTCCGGGGCAGGACGAGGCTGGGCTGGACCTCATCCCTTGGCTGTTGCAGAAGAGGCGATTTACGGACCAAAATGAGACATTTGATTATACTGAACCCCATAACTGTATTTAATTTATTAAGGTTGACCTCTTGCTGGTCTCATCTTACCAGTATTTCAAATTCATGAAAGCTTTTGTTTTTTAATTTTTAATTTAATTTATATGTTTTGAGGGTATTCTTTTTGCATTAAGTTTTAGAATGTCTAAACCGAAGGCTACTAAAACCCCCCCAGTGTTGGCGACTATGGACAATTATTTGGTGAAAGTGGTTAGTAAAATCAATAAGGAGCGAAGGATGTCGTTAGGTAAGGAGTGCTCCCCAACCAAATGCCCAACACTGCCCAATTCACATGATGTTTTACAAATAGATGACTATCCAGAACCCGAGAACCCTGATATCTCAACGGAAACTAACGTCCAACTAGTTGATACACAGGATATTTCTGATGTCCCAAGTGTGTCCCCTGTCCAGTGCTCGCCGGCATCTAGAGCGCTGAGAGCATGTAGGAAAGTACCTACTAATCGGGGGGAAATCGTACCTGTAATAAAAGGAGAGCTGAAACTTTACCCAAAAGTACCGTAGGGGACATGGAACCAACAGTCAAGAATGGTACACCAATAATGAATATGGAACAATTTGATCTTTTAATTAGTATTATTGATGCTAAAGTTGATAAGATTATTAAACCCCTTGTGGCAAAAATAGACCAGATCTCTACCGAAGTAATTAGATTAGGTGGCCTACTGGATACCCACATTGCTTTAGTTGAAAAGTACAGGCCTGTCGATAATACCCACCAAAGCAGTTCCTAAACAACCAACAGGGGGAAGATTAGTAAATGATGCTGTTACATCCGCTCCCCCACCTTCTGTCCCACCGCCTACCACCTGTCAGATTAAGCAATTTACTACAATAGTGGTACCAGCGAATCCAGCTGGAGTTATTGAAACTAGGAGAAAACGCCCTATTAATCTCCCCCCAGATTGTGCACCATATGTGGTCACTCTAACTAATGTTCCACCAAATGAGAAAGATCTTATCCGGCCCCAACAGGAATCTCACGATTCTTTGAAAAATAAAAGTGTTTCATGGTTGCACAATCACTGTGGATTTCCAACTACCTACTCCGATCAAATTTTAACTACCAGAAGGGTAGACTGGATTGGTACTTCTAGCAAGACGTGCAGGGCTGATTGTGTAATTGTTAATCTTAAACACCCCCGGCATGTGGCAACAGCTTTGTTAAGGGCAGCTTCATTAATCGCCAGCGAGGACTGTATTTGCGTTCGCCCACTTGGCTTTTTTTATAGCCACTTAGCTAAAATGCCCCCGCATAATAATGGAAACAGAAATTTTCCACCTGTCTACTACCCGGTGTATGGGGTCCCCACGCAAAATAGATTCCTAGCCTTAAGCACTCTGGACTCTAATGACTGACTCGCGCAGGTAGATGAACCCGCTTTATGCGTGCCCGCAATTGCTCAGGCGTCTAATCAGAGTGAAATGTTTTCTAACCCTGATAAGATCATGGTGGAGGGCCAACACCTGATCAGTGGCACTAGTTTCACAACAGCTGGGAACTCTAATAAAGGGGATGGGGTAGTGGGTACTATCCCCCTGAATATTTTAAGTGTCAGGACACATAAGGGTATATTGATTGTTAGCTGGAATGTCGCCGGACTAAAATCTAAGGGGGATGTCCTGGGCTGGAAGGATTTTATTAATACCCACGACATACTCTGTTTCCAGGAAACATGGAGTAGGGAGGAGCTCAATGTTGAGGGGTTTGTATCTTATAATTTGCTGGCACAAAGTTCAACATCGGGGAGAGCCAAAGGGGGACTTTTGTTCTTGGTCTCTATTAATAGGCGGATCAAGGTTCTAAAACACCTGACTGTGGGGTCACATGTACAGATCCTATGGCTTGTTAACGACCAAGGTCGAAATGTTCTCCTAATCAATTACTACAACAACATTTTTGATGATAGTAGGACGTCTGTCGTTAAAAACTTAGCTAGCACTATTGATAATTTAACTGATCAATCTAATGTTTTCTTTGATTATATTTGGGTGGGCGATTTTAATATTTCATTATGTGAATTGTCATCCCAGAAAGTTTTTGGGGTTTTGAATAATGCCGGATGTGAAGATCTCCATTTTAGGCATAACTGATATGGAGAAATGCTGTATAAATTTATTAGAAGTAATGACCTAGAAATCCTGGAATTTGCTAAAGATGTAAACGGGCAGACCATTCCCACTTTTAAAAACTGGAGGACTAGCTCAGTAATCAATCATGTAATTGTTTCCTCCAGCATCAGTTCTTATTGTGTAGCTCCTAGGATCGAAGTTACAACTTTGAGCGATCACAATTATATTATCCTAGAATGTTCTCTATGGAGTGAAAGCCCTGTAGCCGTGGGTCATACTGTCACTAATGTGGAATCCCACAGACCGAACGGAGTCAGAGTTAGATGGATAGGGGAAAGAGCTAATGAATTAATTGTTGATATTGTCACTGAATGTCTGTCACATATTATCCTTATCCTTGAAAATAATACTGACTGTGAACAGGTCTTAACAGCTTTTAATAACATAAATTCATCTATTTATGCCAGGTTCACCAGACCAAAAAAAGTCAAGTCCAGAAATGGATTAGGTTGGTTTGACTATACGTGTACCAAGTTACTAACAGAGCTGAAACTTGCACTTGCCAAAGAACCTAGAGATACGATTTTAATAACCAAACTGAGAGCCGAATACAAGTATGCCTGAAAAAATAGGAGGGGTGACTTACAACAGGAAGCATGGGACTCTCTAAACCAAGCTGCAGAGTTACATATTAATACATTATTCTGGGCTACGGTTAATTCCCCCTTTCTCAAAGAGGATATCATACCGGAATTAACCTCTAATGTCCCTAGTGATTGCTGGGTTACACATTTCTCAAATATTTTTTGCTCTGGAGGTGGCCCAGTTACTACCCCTTGCAGTTGGCCTGTATTACCTCTGGATCTTACTGTCGCCGAGGTTGAACTTGGAATACTTGCTAGCAAGGGGGGAAAGTGCAGGGACCCGATGGGGTTCCTATTGATGTTTATAAAACTGTCCCGGAGATCTGGAGCCCTCTCCTTGCTAACGTTTTCAACGCAGCTGTACATCTGCATGCTCCTAAAACTTGGGGGGAATCTATTATTATCCCAATCTTCAAGAAGGATAGTAGGTCAGATGTAAAAAACTATCGTCCCATCTCCCTCCTTGTCTCCTCTATAAAAATCATGAGCCGTGTCATGCTGGCCAGGCTTGAAGAGTGGGTTTATGAAAAGGGCATTCTGGCCGATAGCCAGTATGGATTTAGGAAGGGACGGGGTACACTAGACCAGTGTCTAAATCTTGACCTTATAATTGGTAAATACGTTGATGCGAAAGGCGGTGCATTATATATATGTTTTGCTGATCTAGGCAGCGTTTTGATATGGTTGATCACGCCATTTTATGGCCTATCTTGTTACGGATGGGAGCCCCTGAGGGTATAATCTTCTTCCTTGCCAGGCTGTACCAAAAGCTGCAAACCTGTGTACGCTTTTTTGTTATCTCGGAATCACTTTCTCTAATGACAGAAAATGGACCAATGAATTTAACAATATCAGAAATAAAATGGCAAAAAGCGAACATGGTATCTTCAGATTTGCAGCAAAAATTTGGGACAGGCGAACCAGGGATATGTTGCAAATCTGTCAAGCTAGATGTGGCACTATCGCACTGTATGGGGCGGCTATTTGGGGTTATAGCTGTGACCATAAATTACAGCTGGAGGAAAATTCCTTCTTAAAAAAGCTCCTGTGTTTACCCACCTCTGCCACCACTGTACTGATCCATCTGGAATTAGACATCAATTTTCTGATTGATCAATTATGTTTAAGACCACTTATGTTATGGCGATCTATATGGCTCCAGGACGAAAAGTCCCTTAATAGATCTATTATTGAGGATTGTCTTTCATTGGACATGTACAGGAAAATCCCCAGGATAAAATATGTCGCTGATTGTTTTTTGCAAATATTTAATCTTAATGTTCTGATGGACCCTAAGGCTGCTTTGACGATACCAAAAGCCGAGCTGAAAGCAAAATTTATGGATAATTTGGAAAGGAAGAGAGCTTTTGCCAGTGGATCCATGCTAACTGTCACATTTTTCAGTAGATATTCCCTCACTGAAGGTTTTCCACCTTACCTAGCCTTGGTGACTAGGCAATCGCACAAGTTTGTCCTAACCAGACTAAGGTTTGGAATAGTGCTCACCTGGTGGCCTTACCTAACCTCAAGCAACATCCCAAAGGTCCTTGTCTGTGTGACAGCATATCTAAACAGAGCACCTAGCACTTTCTACTAATATGCAAACTGTACATGAATTTTCATATAAAGTATTTAAAACCTATGTTTGTCAAATATGGGGTACGTACAGTTGATGAAGTAATGAGTCTTATTTTTAATATGAAATCGGCTGATATTTGTTTTTATACTGCTGTGTTTTTAAACAAGTCTATCAGTGTGCGAAAAGGCATGATATTTTAATGTATTTGGTCTTTATTCCATGATATTCTATTTATACACTGCTGCTTTATGTATCTTTTTATATGTGCTTTTATGGTCATTTTATATGCTCCGAATAAAGCTTCATGAATTGAATTGATTAAAAACTAATTTGATGATTTGAGTTTAAAACTTTTCTAGCCCTTTGATAAACCTTTATGGTTTTGAAACTTAACCACTCTCTGTCTTACTTGTGGGGCCAAATGTGTTTCACATCATTGACTTGTTTTGATGTTTGAGTCCAGCCTCAGTGGGACCTAAAGATCCATCGGAGAGTGCTTTCCGAACCTGAATTTGATCCTGGATCCTTCGTTGATGGTGGGTTGATTGCTTTCCTTGGGCTTCCAAATAGCAGCCAGCTGATAAAAAAGTATGTGTTGCTAATGCTACTATGGTTTGCACATTGAGGTCCCCTTTAAACATTTTTAAAACTTTTTCATTTTCATGAGCCAAGTCACATGTTGGATGGCAGATCAGGCATGTTCCTTACCATGAGCTTCGTAATGGTTACATCTCTCTGAGCTGCAGCAGTGTCGCATGATCTGCCACAAAACGGTAGAACCCCTGATCAGAACTTCTTTTCCACAGGTGGGCCGCATGGAGGGCTCCAAACACCCCTTTTCCGCAATTAAAACGTGTTTGGAATCTACACGAAAAGAACACATTTTATGATTAAAAGAAAAGGGAATTGCAGCAACAAGCAGCCTAATATCTAACACCTACACAAACACAGGCACTCTATCTCACAATGACACTGTGGCACCCTGGGTCATTTTTAGACTGTTTTTAGAGTCTCTTCATTGCTTGCTCTAGCCCTTCAGTACATTATGAACTTGTTTCTCTCAGTTCAATGTGTGTTATTGAGACCAACAGCTACTCTTCTGAGGTCTAACAGCAGCAACATCTGCTTCTGGCATGGCAAGAAAGTTCTATAAATGTTCCAGAGGTTAAAATGATGTCATAATACATAGAAGAGTGCACATCTGATTGAGGTGCAATACAAACGACTGGCCATACAATTCAATCTAAATATTGAGCTAGTAGAGTGTGGGCGAGTGACCCACACTTCTCACCCCCATAAATCGCAACACATTTGTAACAAATTGAAGACCCTTTGCTGGTCTCCCGCTGCACTGTTCACCAACTTCTTACAGCATTTTGTAAATGGTCTTTCTAACCTAATTTCCAGAATATCTTCTCAGCTGTGCTCTTTATGCCAAGTTCATAGGCATTTAGGTTTAATTGCTGTTATCAGACTGTCTCAGCCAGCAATGTTCCAGTACTTTACCAAGATGGCGCCAAATTTGCATCTTCCTGAAATTCTACACCAAAGGAGTGGAAAATATCCTAATTTTTATCTCTAAAGTATGTGAAATGACAGAAAATTGTGAAAAATTACACATAATGTACACAAAACGCACTTTGGGTTATCTCGAATGAACGTAAAACTCAGGTACGTTCTTCACATTCAAAAGTCGCCAACCAAAGGAATGGTTCATTTTGGAAATTTCTCTAATGGCACATTTTCTGCCAGAATCTGACCCACACAAGACCTTTTATGCTCGAACAGCTTCAACTCCAGAAAATTTAATAAATGACACAATGGCGTTACCTCTGACATTTTGCATAGTATGCATAATGGAAAAATACCTAAATTACACAAGCTTTCCATAAAACAAGCATGGTCTTACTTTTCACACGCTGTGCTGGCCTGCGCCCTGAGTAAATAAGGGAAGGGCTCCATGTTAGATTGAATGTGCTGCCCCCCGAGCAGCCGTGAGCCTGCGGTGCCCTGTTGGCAGCGCGTTCAATTGAAATATGGATCAGCTGTTTAAAAGCTTCTCCGCGTTTCACAGTGCGGGCGGCAACCCACCTACACTTTTAAGGGAGGTTAGAGATCCCCTTTCAGTCGTATGAGGTGAGTGACTGAACCCGCATTCAGGGTAATGTCCGAGGAGGTCCATTGGACCCTGTTTCTCCTCCTCGAGAGGGCTGCTGTGAGGAAGCGCACTGAAAGTGCACTACCTTTTTGTGACGCACTTTCAGTACACCTCTTAAAGGCATATTTGTGTCTGTGCCAAAGTCGGTAATATGGCACCGGCGCAGAGGCAAAGTGAATCCCTCATTTACATGGAGCTACGCCCCTATGCAAATGTGGACACGCCCTCTCATGATAGCACTGGAGCAACTTGTGTCCCAGCACTATCTTTATTAAAGATGGGGACACACAAGCGTCTGCGGCTCCTTCTGTAATACCATTGTGCCCGGGGGAGCTCGAAGCGGGCACACATGACTGTTGCGCCCCCTGGGGACAATTATAAAACGGCTCTAGGTCGGCAATGAAGATACAATTCATCCATGTACCTTTTATTATTTCCCGGGTGCTACTGCTGCAGTGAGTGATTCCTCGGCGGCACATTTGAAAAACGCCATAGCAAGCGACTTTGCCGAAGTTTTTGCAAACCTCGCAAATGAGGGAACTCCCTGAAACGAAAAGAACATTTACATTATTAGATTTTGTGTGTTGTTAGATTTTACATTATGCAAATATTTTGGAACTGGGCCCAGCATGTTTGTCAAAAACTTATATTTACGATATGTGTTGGCTCTGAGAATGTCTTCAAAGGTGAACCCTGGTTCTACTGTACAACATATTGTGGAATATACATTGTTATTCGATTACACCACACCTACATTTCTCTTTTTCAGACTATTGTCCAGTCTGGGGACTGTGTACATTAAATGATGCTGAGCCACAGGCTGGTGAATAATGTTCTATACTGTATGCAAGCACTGGCAATGCTAATAAGTCTGGCTTATAAGTGAAAGTTCCTCTTCGGTCACTGATGTATTTTAGAAAACACACTAAGTCATCATGAATGCACTCTGTCACTCATTCCTGGACTGATAGATCGATTCATTCATCCAATGGGTCATTCTTGTATTTAGACAATTATCCACCCACAATAAAACATACTGACAAATGCCCACATGCACGAAGAATAAAAAGAGCGCACATAGAAAAGTGAAAACATACCACCCCCTAAACTTGGTGAGAAAATGCAAATATACTATTGAACATTGCCAGAGGCGGTCATCTTTCAATGGTGATGTACACAGCGTGAAACTGTTTTACATTTTAAACATAGATGCACCATGAAGTAACAATGTGTTGGCCACCTTGGAGCAGTAAAAGCAATGACACAATGTGCACAATACAATCTTAAAATGCTAAAGCCATATTAAGCCTAGGTGGCCGGCATAACACTTCTAAATATGTTTACCATCTTGGAATTATGAAACAATGATATACTATAGACAATACCATTTCAAGATGGGCAACCATTTTGGAAATAGCGACAACAGCGGATGCAGCAAATGACATTGTGGGGCAAGCGAGCAGCCGGTTGGAGTGTGCGTGAGCTGCAGGACACTCATGAAAAAAAATGAAAGAAATGAAAGCGGACCTATGAAATAAAAACATGGAAAAAGAATTGATTGGTCACCAACCCGGACAAAGAAATGCCCTCATTTTCTGATGGATGTGCACATACGATCAGGGCCTATTGGAGTTAATAAATGTATTTCACAATACGTAGGCCAGGCCTACTCCCTTTGTAATGTTTAATAATATATGATTAAGTATCAAGGACCCCCTGAAGGAATGAACAAACTAGTCCTAGGTCAGGGAACAAATGAATGAAATAAAACAACCTAGGCACTAAGGTGTTGCAGCTTGTCAAACCTAAGGAATAATAGAGAGGTTGGACTACACAGGAATCATTTTCTGACATTTATTGATATTCATGTTAAAAACAAACAAGACATTAAACAAGGTTATCTAGATTAAAACTTAAAAAAAAATGCATCACAATATACAGATTTTCAAACAAATGTAAATTAAATCAATTATTAGTACATACAATGTCAACAATACAAAAATAAAATGCAAATTTAAAAAGTGGCAGGAATATTGTTTCTCGGCGCGCGTTTCGGCAACCAGCGCCTTCTTCTGGAGTGGCCACAGTATGTTCTAAAAATGAAAAGAATAAGTTTATTATCTAAACCTAGATTAAAAAGGATATATATATATACACTGAAATATAACATCAAAAATAGCCTGAACCTGTTACATCCTAATAACCTCTAGTGTTTGACAATTATACATCCATTTCCTTTTACATTTCAGAACTGGGGAGGAAACCCAGTTCATAGAAAAAGTTAATGGAGACAAAGATCAAACTAGGACATGGGGCCCTTAGAGACACAGTTCATAAAAACAGAGATAAGACTAGGACATAATGTCCTTAGGGTCAATTTCATTTTTCATAAAGGGGGATTTCAAAAACAGTTCCTTATTTTTGATGTATGATAATAGTTTTAAGTCAGAATTTCATGATATCATTGTGCATGGATCACTTACTGGACAATCACTTGGATCAATGCCTTCAATTGATCGAAAATGGAATGGTTTAAGTGCAGAACTTTCTGGAAAATATACAGGAAATATACATTCTTAGTTATTTTGTCAGGTTGGTCGTGCTGGTCATTATACCGATGTACCATCTTAAACAGCGGGTGCACATAACCCATTAACTTCATATTTATACTCACTTATTATCAAAATAATATTTGACTTGTATAATCACTGATGGTTCCGTTCAAAATGTGGGCCTCAGGCTCATAGGTGGAATGAAAAATTCTGGAAACCAGAAATAAACGCTATAATTATAAATTCGTATACACCAATTGTGACAACATAGAGGTACATCCCCAAATGGGGACAGATACCATTTTTAATGCACTATAAAATGCTCATGGATGGACTCATATAACACCGGCAAGGACTCATCATAAACAGATGTCGTCAAGATGTACTATCTATAGCTCGTATTTTATGTTTAATAATTACCTTCGTGCCGTAAATTTCTCAAGTACGGCAGTGGTAACAGGAGCGTTTCCTATAAATTTGATGTAAATCTATAGAAAGAAACATGTACATTAAGTCCAAATAGTGCCTCTACGTGCATAGAAAACGTAACGTGTCATAACGTATCTAATGGAAGTACGGTCACATGAACCTGATTGGCTGTTAAATTGCAACCTCACTCGCAACTCGGAACGCTGGCATGTTTAAGTCTATTAAAAATAGAAAACGAACGAGAATATGAGTCCTCATTATTCGCATTTATTCTAGAATTCTCGCATTTAGACTGAGGACAGTTTCAGGTAACTTTAACATACCTCATATATAAATCAATGATACTTTAGATTTCGGGAAAACCTCCTGATGTGGGGAAATCCCTGTTTATATAAGAGGAGAAAAGTGAACTGTCAAAGATGGTACAAATTAATTTTTTTTTTAAATATCTCTTCTACTTTCCAATCGTTTTCTACGGATTAGTAACACTCACCAGGATAAAAAAATACCCCTCCCCTCGCACTCGGACGCTGCGAGAAGCCTACATATTTTTTATCAGGCTTAGCGCGAATATCTCCAAAAGTTGGTAATAGGAGATAGCGATGTTAGCAACTGTTTCCAGTCGCTAACATCTTGGCACGCCGACTTTGCATGTCATTAGTGATAAATATCACTGACATGCAAAGCGGGGCCCAAGATGGTCGCTATCTCCTACTAGCTGTCGCTAACTAGTGTTAGCGACAGCTAGGTAATAGGGAGATAATTTTATCTGAGCTTTCTTGGCTTTTAAAGCCAAAAAAGCGGAGATAAACCCCCTTGATAATATGCCCCTAAGAGTAGTCTCCTAATAGCCGCCAACTCCAAGCCTAAAAAACACCGCATATGATAAAGAAAGTTGCTGCTCCATTGAAACCAAGATTTGTGCTCCATGATGGCACCCTCAGATTTCTTCTAGGCTCACGGTATCAGTTTCAGCTATAGAGTGTGGCTATTGACCAGAACTGTACGGGCCCGATTCACAGAACTAACTTAAGACAAAATCCTAAACTTACTACCATTTTGGAATTCACAGAAGGCACTTACTCATTTCTGTTAGAAATGGGGTAGCATGGTGTGGAGCGGGTAGGCTAAACTTTAGGGCATTGTGTAAAGCATCCGCGCAGCACACACAGGTGACACACAAGGCACACTACAAAAAGAGTCCACACTGGTTTGGGTGAAAAACAATATGTGTATTGTAAGATGAACACATTAGAATGTAATCACAGTTACCAATAAACTGCGCCAGCCGGCACTAGGTAAGGACTCATACGGGGACTATTTACAGGGCAGCACCACTCGGGCCGCTGCCGGAACCATTGTAACAGGACACAGGGTAAAAGAAAGTGTGTCAATAAATGTATCACAGCCAGCAACTACTGGCAATGAACTGAACTCAGCTCAGCACATTAGCATGAGGCATAAACAGGTGAGCATTTCCTGCATAACATTAGGCACGCCACACTCCTTATCAGCATAGATGCACTAGGCAAAACTCATGAGGCAGGAAACACAGTGTGCATAACAATGGCATAAACACCTTGGGTTCGGCATGAACCACCCGGGATCATCCTGGTACAACATTGGGCCTGAACATCAGTAGAAAGGCACCACAACATGAAGTGGACACCAAGTCTCCTTGGCGTAACCCTGCGGACATAAATCTCAGTAGCAGAAATGCATGGGTTACATTTAGCATAAACACATTGACATGAACCTCCTTACGTATAAAACCTGCTTAACCTCATGCGGAGGCATCAGGGGGTTGGCTGCACTCCCACATTAACCTTAGGTATGACATCTGCGATGCCGGCATTAAGAAAAAGCGGCACCTATCGTTGGCACGCCCTTTAGGAAGAATCACAGTACCCCCATGTGCTCTCTATAACGGCATGAGGCATTCTAGGCGATATCAACAAAGCATCCGTAACATTTCCTAGGCAAGGATATACTAAGAGGCATCAGGCACAACATAAACATATTTAGCATTTCCTAAGTAGGGTCACGCTAAAAGGAACAGACCCCGGGCAAGGGTTAACTTTAAGCGCCGTGCCTCAATAATCAGAGGAGTTTTGTGCCCAGTTCAGAAGTCGACCAAACAGCTTCAACCTTACTTGAGGCCTCAGTGCCAACAGGGCCATGGGAACATTAAATGGGGCCCTTTCTGCTCATTCCAGGTCTCTTGAGGTGGGGGCCGGTTGGGGGGCTGCCAGTCTGTTAGAAGTCCTGGGCAAAGTAGCGCCTTAGGAGCACAGCTTAAGGAGCACAGCGCTTCCGGGATACAGCGCCAGCTGCATAGTCCTATCAGTAAGCGCCCAGGTGGTACAGTGCTGATTCACAGGGGCCAATCTCTACAACAGGGTGCTTAGCAGGCAGAAATTTGTCCCAGTCCTGGGCAGGCAGCGCTTAGAGGCTACCCAGTGCTTCAGTAGCACAGAGCAGGGGGTGGCCCAGTTCTCTCAATATAGCGCTTAGGCAGAACAGCGCCTTAGGACTCAGCTCCTCTTCCTCTTGCACCCTGAATACAGTGCTTACGATGTGCTCAGTCCCACCAGGGGCTTCAGGGACGACAGGTAGCACTCCTCCCCTCCTTCTGGGCACAGTCAAAGGTGCTCCTTGGCAGTCAGAGAAAGCGCTCATCTTTTCCAGGCGCTAGGGAGCAGGCAGGGCCCAGGTGTAGCGCTCACAAAGCGCTAGGGCAGGAGGGCAGGCAGTGCTAGGTCAGGTCAGCGGTCAGTGGGTACTCATCAGTACAGGACAGCAGCTCCTCGGAACCATCATCCCCTGTTACGTGGCACTCCTCCTGGTACAGCAGCCTGAACTCCAGCAGAGGGCTCTCACTGGCCCTGTGGACCGTGGAGGGGTACAGATGGGCTCAGGGGCCAGCACACAGGCCCATGCGGCGGTACCCCCTGGCAGTAGGTCCCCTCTCATTCAAGTCCACGCTCTGACTGAGCACATGGTGGCACAGCCCCCCTATTTATACACCCCTCACCCCACCTACCAGACAGTGCCAGAAGCTTCTAGAAGCATCTGGGGAAACTGGTTGTAACTGGCTCAGGGGGAGGAGTAGAGCACCCTGGGTGCCAGGCTTTCCCTCCAAAAGCTGGGATGGCTGGGAGCCGAACAATAGGACTGCAAACCCACCACAGTCATGTGGCACCACACACAGCCATGGCATCCATTTTAAAAGCGACATTTCACCAAGGTGCATTCTGGCAATGGGGGAATTACAGGTGCGCACACCATTGCATCACATTTACATGGCATCTCACACCACACATGGCCTATACATTTCTCTACCATAGGGGGGACATCCTCAAATAGGGGGGTGAAAAGTGAAAGATTTCGGGAAAGGGACCAAGTCCAACAATTTCGGTATTCACATAAGTTAGGAGTCCTAACTTTAGGACTCCTAAATACCTTCTGTGAATACTGAAAGTCTTAAAGGTAGGATTTGTCTCAGTTTAGGAGTATTAACTTTAGGACTCCTAAACAGAGAAAAATCCTAACTTTAAGACTTTTGGGGCCCAATTCACAGAACTAACTTAAGACGAAATCCTAAACTTACTTCTTTTGGTATTCACAGAAGTTAAAATTTTGTCTTAAGTTTGTCTTAAGACAGACTTAAGACAGACTTAAGTTAGGATTTTACCTTAAGTCTGTCTTAAGACAAAATCCTAACTTCTGTGAATACCAAAAGAATTAAGTTTAGGACTTTGTCTTGAGTTAGTTCTGTGAATCTGGCCCTTGGTATTCACAGAAGGCATTTAGGAGTCCTAAAGTTAGGAGTCCTAACGTTACTACTCCTAAACTGAGAAGAATCCTATCTTTAGGACTTTCGGTATTGACAGAAGGTATTTAGGAGTCCTAAATTTATCTGAATACCGAAATGAGTAAGTGCCTTCAGTGAATACAAAAATGAGTAAGTGCCTTCAGTGAATACAAAAATGAGTAAGTGCCTTCTGTGAATTCCAAAATGGTAGTAAGTTTAGGATTTTGTCTTAAGTTAGTTCTGTGAATCGGGCCCTACCTGACTATCTATTCAGAGGCACAAAATGTATGGCTTACGACTCACGGTCAACAGAAAAGTTGCTCCCTTCTGCAATCCCAGGAAGACACGTGCAAGGGCGCCATCCAAACATCATTTAAAGAATTAGAGGGATAGAGACCGGTGCCACTTTGGGAGGAGAGGTCATCTCTCCCACTCTCCCATGAAACTCAAAACTGCTCGGTGGTGTCAAACCAAACCCACCAGGTAGGGTCGAATTAGGTCAGGGAAAACACTGGTGGTGCGGAAAACCACTGGGCATAAGCAGAGGTGCACACATGCGGCTAAAAGTAACAGCGTTCCAGAAGGCCCACCGCTAATGTGACAGCAGGAGGAGCGGCCCTTCTTTTCACCTGCTCCAGTGGAACAGTCCTATCAGCTAAGCTTTAATTCTTCAAAAGACCCAATGGATGCAATATTTTAATACAATAAAGAGGTCAAAGGGCTGCAAGCTCCCCTTCAGCCACACACTACTCCCTCTGATGAATTATAATTTGAAGGCAACCAGAGTGACACAGTGCAGAAGATAAAATCAAAAAGCAAAAGAAAACCATCGCTCCAAATGGAAGAATGGACAGAAAGAAGTGTTAACCCAAAAGAGAAGGGACCAAATCCATTGAAAGCAAGCCCCTGTATGCAGTCCCGGCAGTGACAAGCTTAGGTCAGGGGTGCACCCTCGAACCTCAGATGGACAACCCGGGGGGCTATCGAATGGATCCCCCAGTATTGATCAGGCAAATAAAAACTGAACTCTGATCACGCTTCCGCTTGAAAAGAGAGAGCATGTAGTTAAATCCGAAGTACACCACGCGCCATTATTACCAGCAGCTGTATCGGAGGACTTAACGCTGCATTCGATGAAGTGACAAGCAAACAGGATCCGCCAGGAGGCGCACCTTGGCCCCAGGAGCACACACTTAACCAACCTATGAATGACTAACGGACTGGGGGGCATTAGTCAGGCAAATACACAATATGGAGCAAGCATGAGCGAGATCGAAGGGTGTTCAACCCATGCGCAAATTTTATGTGATCTGGGGATCATTGATGGAAAAAGGCAAAATATAATACTTGAAATGTATGTATAAGTGGGCTGCTCATTCTCTTTGCTCTCTCGTACAAGGGAAATCCGTGCAACTATATAATTGATTGCTTTCCGTCTTTTTTTCTTTTTCTTTAACGTAATGTAAAAAGACTTGATTATTATGATTACGTTCGTGATTACGATTCAGTTTGTACAAATTGGCTTTATACTTAACTTTTGTGTTGACAATAAAAAAATAAAAAATACCTATTAATGACTCTAGACGGTTGTTAGGCACAGGCTGGCCTCTTCTGCCATTTCCTTTGCCTCACCTTGGAAGCTGGTAGTAAGAGTTACATTAGCACCTTCTTTGGTCTCTTGGGATCCATCTCCGGATCTGGCTGAAACTAGTGTAATAGTGAACAACACTCAACACCCCCCCCCCCCCTCCCCCCAATGCAGCAGCATCGAACAGAGGAAACGCAGGGACTTGGCAGGCTCTGCTGCATTCATTCCAACCAGCAGTCGGCGCTCTAAGGTATCAGTCAAACAAAGCTGACCTGCGGGTCAATTTACTCAATACCTTGTCCATTTATATCACTGCGATTGAGACCAGAATAGCGGCCTTTATTCATCTGATCCAATGAGCACAAGCAGATGTGGCACCATCGCCAGTGGCCTCTACCTGACACATTATCCCCCCTTCCTGCATACCTTGATGCGGCACTAAACGAAATAAAACTCCAGCTGAAGCCAGGAACGGCACAACCGCAACAAACAAACCGCCTGATTCATCAAGCTAAATTGCACTCGCAAAGGGCAAGATTCTCAGAATCTTGCCTTTTGCAAGTGCAATTTTTGCATTTGGGATTCATCATCCCAAATGCAAATATCGCTATTTAAGAATTCGCACATTTGCGAAGAATTGAATTTAAGGAATCTCTATTTGAGATTCCTTAAATGCAATTCATGAAGCATTTTCAAATTGCGAAATGGCAATTTTGGGCCGCTATTTACCCCGAGGTCAGACCTCTCGGTAAATAGCAAAAACTTAGAAAAATGCATTTAAATGCATTTTTCTAAGTTGCATGTTACACACACACATGTCCTTTGGACATGTGTGTGTGCAACACCAATGTAGATTACATTTCAGGGGCGCTACAGGGTGTCCTTTGGGCACCCCTGCACCCTTGAAATCGCATCCTTATTTGCGATTAACTCATTGCTAATCGCAAATAAGGAATAACTCCCCATTCATTCCTATGGGCCTGTAGGCCCATAGGAATGCATGGGGAGTTATTCCTTATTAGCGATTAGCAATCAGCTAATCGCAAATAAGGAACATGTAGGAATCGCAATAATTATTGCAATTCCTACATGAATCCCGTTTTGCAAGTCCTTAATAGCGATTCGTTATGAATCGCTAATAGGGGCTCGCAAAACGGGAGAATGATGAATCAGGCTGTAAGAAACTAGAAATGACCCGCAATGATAAGATGCAGTTAATGACAGGACTGAATGACCCCAACGTCAGAGCAGGCCGAGTCTATAGACCTCCCCAAAGAGACCTCCTCATGTCATCGGGCGGGGGCTAACTGTCAGCGTCAACAAAGCAACGCAAATATCGAAGAAAGTCCCACAGCAAGCAGCCCTCTCAAGGGGGCAAAGACAAACAGATGGATCAGAGATATTCCATCTTCAGAAGAGCTTCCAACAGAAGGTGGCAGCTCTGGAACCATCAGTGGAGGCCAGAGCAGGAGGAGCATGCTGGCGTCCTCCAACAACAGCAAGGTCCACCTTGCAAAACAACTTTTTTTTTGTTTAAGAAATTTTTATTAAGCATTAAAAAGCGATACAAGAGACATGTCATGAAAAATTAGGAAAAAGTACATATGAGTATGATAATAATTAAAAGACATCAATCTATAATAATTTATATAGAGAAAAGAAAGATATGAATAGATAGAAAGGAGAAAGAAGAAAGAAAAAGAATAGAAAGGAAAAAAGAAAAGGAGGAAAGCAGAAGACAGGGAAAGAGAAGAGGGGAGAAAGAGGGGAAAAAGGAAGTAGAATTAAGGGATCATGAAGGACAAGGAGCACGCGGTAAGGGAGAAGGATTGGAAGAGAGATAGGAAGTAAAGGGAAGCCATAATAAGTCAGATTTAATTTTCAAAGGAAGAGAGGTAGAAGAGGCTATAGAAATTCTATGTTCGTCACATAAATAATTCCACCATGTGTGGACCGAGAGTTTTGAATTATCTTTCCAACACGATAAAATAACTTTAAATGCAAGTGCAATACAAAGGTCTAACAACTTAGCAGAAGAGGGTGTAACAATATCAATATCATCAGATAATGAACCTAAAAATATGTGTATAAAAGACAATTGTGAAGAGAGAGATAACATTTTCATACATATATTCCAAACATCAGTCCAGAAAGATAAAACTGGGGAACAATGGTAAATTTGGTGTTGTAGAGTACCAGGAACTTTGGAACAGGACCAACATAAAGGAGAGGAGGTTGGAGAAAATTTATGTATAGTAACCGGGGTAATAACAACTCTATGGTAAATAAAAAGTAAGGATTGAGTAATGCGTGCAGCAACAGAAACTCTGAAGAGTCTAGACCATAAACGATCCCACAATGCAGTGTCAAAAGAGACATCCAGATCAGTTTCCCAAGCAGTCTCTACTGTTGACTTAGATCGAACAGAACAATTAGACAATAAAAATGAATAAACAAGAGCAGCTTTGGGTTGTTGGGTAGAAAAGAGAGGGTAAAGTGGAGTGACAGGAGTGAAAGAGGAAAACGAATCAGAGGAAGAAGATACAGAAGATAAGTGAGATTGAATAGCAGAGATTATAATAGAATATTCAGCAAGAAAAGAGGAGGGTAAATTAAACTTATTTTGTAACTCTACAAAAGAAAGAAGAGTGGAATCAAGAAAAAACTGATGTACAAACATTATATCCTTTTCTTTCCAGTGTTTAAAGTAGAATGATTTACCTTTATATCTAAGAAATTTGTTGTACCAAACTACAGATGATAAAAAACATTGTAGAGGGGAAAGGGTAGAGGAAAAAATATTTTGCAAGGTAGATTGGCAATATTTCAGAATAGGATACTTGGATATAAAGGTACAATTTGACATGAAAGGAACATGTTGAAATGAGAAATCTTTTAAAAAAGAGCGTTCCAGGAGCACCCACTTAGGAACAGGAGTATCAAGGAAATCATATGCCAATGAGAAGGATTGTTTGATAAGAAAGGCAGAATGATAAGAGCCAAAATCAGGGAAACGAACACCACCTTCATTTTTAGGACGAACCAACTTATGTAACCCAATGCGGGGATGTTTATTATTCCACAAAAATTTTGTGCATATAGAATTGATACGAGAAAAATAGGATTTAGGGATTTTGAAGGGAAGCATAGAGACTGTATATAAAACATGAGGGGTAATCATCATTTTGATGGTATCTAATCTACCCCACCAAGAAAGAAATAGGGGAGACCAAATCTGCAAAAGGGATTGAATTTTCTTAATTAACGAATCAAATGTTATTTTAAGGGTATCTTTTAGAGAGGAAGAAAACCATATGCTGAGGTACTTAATTTTAGAAGGACACCATGCAAAATCAGTATTATTAAACATATATTGAAAACACAAAGGGTTAAGGGGAAGCACTTCTGTTTTGGATAAATTGAGCTTATAACCTGATATTGAGGAATATAACTGAACTTCATCTAAAAAGGGCGGGAGGGATGTTTCGGGATTGGACATGTAGATAAGGACATCATCAGCGTACGCTGAGAGTTTAGTTTCGACAGAGGAGAATTTTAAACCAGTGATATGGGGGTTGGAACGAATACGTTGTAAAAAGGGTTCAAGGCATAAGATAAATAATAAAGGAGAAAGGGGACAGCCTTGTCTTGTGCCTCTTGTTAAAGAAAAGAATCTAGAAAATTGATTGTTAACAAAAATGCTGGCACGAGGGGAGGAATAAAGGAGTTTGACTAACGATATAAAATTTGGACCAAAACCAAACCAAGTAAGGGTTCGAAACATGTACTGCCAATTAATACGATCAAAAGCTTTTTCAGCATCTAAGGATAGGGCTGCTAACGGGATTTTGACATTTTTACTGTGAGAGAGGACATTGGAAAAAAGACGGGCATTATCAGCTGCGAGTCTGCCCTTAACAAACCCCACCTGGTCTGTGTTGATTAAGCGAGGGATAATAGAATCAAGGCGAGAGGCAAGAATTTTAGCAAAAATTTTACAATCATAATTAATTAAGGATATGGGGCGGAAATTTTTACATTGGGAATGGTCCTTATCGGGTTTCGGGATGATGACAATGAGGGCATCCAAAAATGACCCAGAGGCCTTAGCTTCAGAAATAAAAGAAGTAAATAATTGAAGGAGTTTGGGAGCAAAAAAAGAATGAAAGGAGGAGTAGAATTCAATTGGTAGGCCATCAGGACCAGGGGCTTTTGATTTCTTAAGGGAATGAATAGCTGAGGTAATCTCTTGAAGAGTAATTTCACGTTCTAGGTGTGAAAATTCAACAGGAAGGTCTGGGGGGGAGGGAAGGCCTTCAAAAAAAGTTGTTAAGTTAGCATCAGAAGGATGAGTATCATCTGTATATAAGGCTTGATAGTAGTTGTGAAAAACCTCCGCAATGTCTTCATCAGAGGTGACCAGCTTGTTGAGTGAGTCATTAAAAATTGGACCGACAGCTTTTCGTTCAGATTTGATTTTCAAGTAATTGGCCAACATTTTACCTGCTTTGTTCTGACCCCCATGATATTTAGATTTTATTTTAAGGAGGGTATGACAAGCTTCATTAGTTATAATTTTATTAAGAGCAGTTTTGGCATGAATCAAGTCCTGAAGGGCAGATGGAGATTTGGAGGAGAAATAAGTATGTTCAAGTGTTTTAATATGTTTAAGTTGATCTTCATATTTTTGCTTATTAAGTTTCTTTTTGGCAGAAACATAGGAAATAGTAAAAGCACGAAAAGAAGCCTTAAAAGCATCCCAAGTGTTAGGAATGGAGGTATCAACGGGGTCATTTAAAGAAAAATATTCATTAAAAAACTCAGTACATTTTTTCATAAAAGTGGCATCAGATAAAAGAAAAGAGTTAAATTTCCAACGACTAAAACTAGAGGGACTAATGGATAGATCTAGGGTAGTATAGACCGGTGCATGGTCAGAAATAAAAATAGAGCCAATAACAGATTTTTGAAGGGAGGGAAGGAGAGACTTACTAATCATAATATAATCAATCCTTGAACGTGTATGGTGGACATTAGAAAAAAAAGTATATTCCAGTAGGTCAGGATTACATACTTTCCACGAGTCATATAGAGGACGAGAGGCAATGGCAGAATGAAAAGCCTTATGGGTTTTATCAGGTTGAAATTTACTCGAAGACAAGCGATCTGAAAAAGGGTCCAACCATTGGTTAAAATCACCAGCAACGATGAAGTTAGGACAATCAATGGAAGCAATAAGCAATTTAATGTCTTTCCAAAATTTGGGGTCTGGACGAACAGGGCCATAAATATTTAATAAGACCATCGTCTTGTTGTGAATAACAACCTTTGCCATTGCCCAACGACCTTCATCATCATTTTGAGAAGAAATAATTTGTGCATTTAAAGCCTTGTGAAATAATATAGCAACCCCTCCTTTTTTGTTGACCGCAGGAGAAAACACAACCTGACCCACCCATTGTCTCTTTAGTTTAAGGGAGTCAATGTCCGAGCAATGAGTTTCCTGAAGAAAGACAACCTGTGAATGAAATTTGGTTAAATGAGACAATACCTTCTGACGCTTGACAGGATGACCAAGACCACGAACATTCCAAGAGACAAAATTACACATGTTGGAAGGAGGGAAGAATGGGCGACGAGTGGAAGCGATACACATCAAGGAGGTCACTACATAGGGGAAGACAAAAAATAACAGTTAAACATTGGAGTTTTAGAACGCTCATTGCAAGAAGGGAAAGAAGAATTAGGCAGCATGAAAAGAAGAAAAGGAGAAGTAAAGAAAACAGCAGAGGGAGCTTGAGAAGAAGGAAGCGAGGAAAGGGAGAGAAGAGAAAGAAAGAGGAAAGATACATAAAGAAGGAGAGAGAATTAGAAAACAGGTCAAGGCACAAAGGCTTGATCTGAGAAGAGAACAGTAACCAAAACATGTGAGACGCGGGTACACCAGAGAGAGGACATGACCCACGAGCAAACCAGATACGGACATAAGAGAAAGGATAAACACAAGGATGTGAGAAGAGAGTCAAAAACAAAATAGAATAGGGAGATAAGTTAAGAGAAAGTAGATAGATTGGAGTGGTAATTTTAGAAGAAGAAAAACATAGAAAGACGAAGAGGCTTTAGCTGGCAGTGTCCATGGTGGAAGGCGTGACACTCATCAAAAAGTCTCGAAGTTTCTGGGGGTCATCATAAGACTTGGTACGGCCATTGTGTGTGATCTTGCAGAAACAGGGATGAAGAATTCCATACTGAATGTTGAGTTGTCTCATCGTAGGACGAAGGTTCAGGAATTCCTTACGTCTAGCATTGGTAGCAGAAGAGAGGTCTTGGGAGATGAAGATGTTGTGACCAGACCACTGGAGACGACGTTTGGCCCTGGCGGCTTTTAGAACAGCCATGAGCTCTGTGAACTCCAAGAATAACATGATGATTCCACGTGGTTTGGTTGCATTGGAATTGAGACGACCAAGACGATGCGCTCTCTGGATGTTGAGAGGATGAGTCGATGGGGAGAGTTCCAAGAGTTCCTGGAGAAGTTTCCGGATAAAAGAGACCATGTCGGACCCCTCCAAATTTTCCGGAACACCATAAACGCGTAGGTTGTTGCGTCTATTTCTATTTTCCAAATCTTCGGTGTGTAATTTGAGTTTGTGGATTTCTTGCTCCAAAAGTGGAATCCGAGTGGAGAGGTCTTGGTCATCGCTGACACGTTGCTCTAAGCTCAAAACCTTATTTTCCATAACCACCCAGCGCTCCTCGATCTGCTGAAGTTTAACGTTGGTAGCAGTCATAAAGGGTTGGAGCCCACGCACCTCCTCAAGGATGGAATCCAGAACAGGATTAGTCGAAGAGTTAATGGGGGAGGGTGGGTCATTTTTTGGTCTTTTAGGTTTTGTTCCTGTTTGCGATAACTTCGGCGGAGTAGAGACATTTGCCATGGTGCAGGATGACAAAAGGAAACTATGCCCAACAATGCTGTAGAATATGAAATAGAATGTGGATGCCCAAATGTAATAGGGGCACACCCTGTGGCAAAAAATAGGACACTGAGAGAAAAAAGAAGGAGTCGTCCAGTGACACACTAGTAATCAGTGCCAGGATGAAGTAACAGCCACATGAGGACAAACAAGAGGCATCCACTAAAACAAAGTCTTGACACTATGATAGACCATCATGGCAGTATGGAATGTCAGGTTAGGTGAAAGAAAGCGCCAAAACATTCACAGGTAAGTATAGACAGTGCATTAAGGCAGTGGAGGAGACCGATGATCATTTGAGGTCAGAGGAGCAAGAAACTTGAAGTAGCGTTGAGGTATTCATCACATTCCTTGAGCATATCAATAGTAGAAAGCTAGGCATCCAGAGGCACAAAATGGCGGCCGTTCCACCTCATAGAAAGAACTGCGCATTTAAATTAAAAGCGGGAGCATCATCAAAGGTGAAAAAGAGTCCACAGCAACTCCTCAATGTCGTAGGACCATATGTGATGACAGAGCCAAGCTAGCGCCATAGCGAAAGGGGAGAGAGCAGAAACAGCGCTGATAAAACACACGAACCGGCGGCATACAAAATGGCGGCCGTTCGTAGTGCGAAGTGAAGAGATAATTACCATGGAAAATAGTCCTTGAAAATGCGCTCTTTTCGTTCAGCAAAACGCTGCATTGTGGAGTCCCCACCTTCCGATGCTGAAATCTGGCAAGAAAAACCGTCCGAAAGGCGGTTTGGCGATTTCTCACGGCATCCGCGGGTTGTCCGATACGTAGCTCATGGAAGAGACGTCCTCTATCGCCGGCGCGCAAGCCACGCCCCCCACCTTGCAAAACAACTAACATGAAACAAGTGGGTGTGCCTTATCCTTCTACCACAGAAGAAGTCACCAAGAGTATACGAGATACAAGCAGAACCATGGGTCATCCAGAAAGAAACAGGTCCCAGAGACCCCCAGCAGCAATTAGACAAGTGTGAAAATGCGACCACCTAAAAACACCAAGGGGCATATTTACATGTTCTGGCGCATCTGCCTAGATGCGTCACGTTGTAAATAAGTCGCAACGTGGCGCATTGTTTACGCCGTCGCTGCGTCACAAAAGTGACGCAACTGCGGCGTAAAAGTGTCTCAAGGGGCTTGTAAATCTGCCCCCAAATGGGCGGCATGCCAGATCTTAAGTCCAGATCAGAGAGTTCTGCAGCTCTAAAAACCATCAGTGCAGGAATGTGTTATTCTGGCAGGAGAGCAAGTCAGGTGCCTCCAGACCTAGCAGTCATCATGGAGGTAAAAGAACCAAGCAACGGTGCCATCCTGCAGGCCCCAATACAACTCCCATCCAACGATGATCACAGTCACTTGAAAGATGAGAGCAAGGTCAAGAAGGCAGCGAAGGCGCAAAACACCTGGACCTTGCAGAGTAAATTCATTTTCACCCAATGTAAATGATCTTTATGTGCTGATTAATTAGAATCATTAAAAAAAGACAGACCAGAGCAAAATGTAAAAAACCTGTAACGGATAAGGCACAATTTCAATTGATACAGTGTGCTTTTTTGTTTGAAAAAGGGAAATGTATTTCAAAAATTGTTAAAACTCCCAAGGGGTAGAGAATCCTCATAATTACTAGGAAGCAGAACAGTTTTTTCTTAGCAAAAAACTGTATGGCGGGAGCTTGAGATTGCATTCCATGTGCTGGGCTGTCACTCGCGGTCCCCACACTGTGCCCCCGCTGTACTTGTAAGTCAAGTCAAGTCAAGTCATAACATTTATATAGCGCACTACATACCCAGAGGGTTTCAAGGCGCTTAGGAAGGGGAGGAGGATTATTTGTCAAATATCCACGTTTTAAGCTGCTTTCTGAACGCTAGGTGATTCTGGGTGAGGCGAAGGTAATCGGGGAGAGAGTTCCATGTTTTGGCAGCCAGGTATGAGAAGGATCTGCCTCCCATGGTGGTCTTGTTGATGCGAGGTACAGTGGCGAAGGCTTGGCTGGAGGAGCGAAGTTGGCGGGAGGGGGTATAAAAGGACAGTCGAGAGTTGAGGCACTCTGGTCCGATGTCGTAGAGTGATTTGTGTGCGTGGGTAAGCAGTCTGAAAGTGATCCTCTTATTGACGGGTAGCCAGTGGAGGTCTTTAAGGTGACCAGAGATGTGTTCGTTGCGTGGGATGTCTAATATGAGCCTGGCTGAGGCGTTTTGGATTCGTTGTAGTTTCTTCTGGAGTTTTGCGGTAGTACCTGCGTAGAGGGTGTTTCCGTAGTCCAGTCGGCTCGTGACCAGAGCATGGGTGACTGTTTTTCTGGTTTCGGTGGGGATCCAGCGAAATGTTTTTCTGAGCATGCGAAGAATGTTAAAGCAGGAAGAGGATACGGCGTTGCCTTGTCTGTTCATAGAGAGTGAAGAATCCAGGATGACGCCTAGGTTCCGTGCGTGGTCTGTCGGGATGGGTGCTTTTCCGAGGGCTTCCGGCCACCAAGAGTCGTCCCATGCAGAGGGGGATTTACCTAAGATGAGGACTTCTGTTTTGTCTGAGTTCAGTTTCAGACGGCTTTGTTTCATCCATTCAGCGACTTCTTTCATTCCCTCGTGTAGGTTAGTTTTGGCGGTGCTGGGGTCCTTGGTGAGGGATAGGATCAGTTGAGTGTCATCCGCGTAAGAGATGATGTTGAGGTTGTGTTGGCGGGCGATGGCCGCGAGGGGGCTCATGTATACGTTGAAGAGGGTGGGACTGAGTGAGGATCCTTGTGGTACGCCGCAGATGATTTCAGAGGCCTCGGACTTGAATGGTGGGAGGCGAACTCTCTGGGTTCTTCCGGTGAGGAACGAGGTGATCCATTCCAGTGCCTTTCCTTGGATTCCGATGTTTCTGAGGCGTTGTAAAAGGGTGCTGTGGCAGACTGTGTCGAAGGCTGCAGAGAGGTCGAGGAGGATGAGGGCGACTGTGTCTCCATTGTCCAGTAGAGTTCGAATGTCGTCTGTTGCTGCGATGAGGGCGGTCTCAGTGCTGTGTTTGGCTCGGAAGCCAGATTGTGAGGGGTCGAGTGATTTGTTGGCTTCGAGGAAGGCGGCGAGCTGGATGTTGACAGCTTTCTCGATGACTTTGGCCGGGAATGGAAGAAGTGAGATGGGGCGGTAGTTTTTGAGTTCGGTGGGGTCTGCTGTTGGTTTTTTCAAAAGGGCGGTGAGTTCAGCGTGTTTCCAGTCTTCTGGGAAGGTAGCGGAGTTGAAGGAGCAGTTGATGACGTCTCGGAGGTGCGGAGCTATGACGGAGTCTGCTTTGTTAAAGATGTGGTGAGGGCATGGGTCTGTGGGGGAACCAGAGTGGATGGAATTCATCAGGCGGATGGTGTCCTCAGTGGAGATTGGGTTCCAGGCGTTAAGGGTGTTAACGGGGGGAAGATGGTCAGCTGATGGTAGGGTGGGTTGGCTTCCGGGTTGGTTGTCAAAGCTATTGTGGATGTCAGCAATCTTGTTGTGGAAAAAAGAGGCTAGGGAATCGCAGAGGGTTTGAGAGGGGGTGATGTCGTTGGAGTTGGCCGAGGGGTTGGAAAATTCCTTGACGATGTTGAACAGTTCCTTGCTGTTGTGGGCGTTGTTGTCAAGTCGATCTTTGAATGCTGTTTTCTTGGCTTTTCGGATCAGTTGGTGGTGAGTACGGATGGCGCTTTTGAAGGCGTCCTTGTTGCTGGTGGATGGGTCTTTTTTCCAGGTTTTTTCAAGGGAGCGGCACAGTTTCTTGGACTTCTTGAGGTCGTCGTTGAACCATGAGGCCTTTTTGATGCCAGGTTTGTGTTGACGTTTTTTCAGTGGTGCTAAGTTGTCGGCGGTGTTGGATAACCAAAGGGTGAGGTTGGAGGCGGCTTCGTTGGCATTAGAAGAGAGGGCTGGGGAGGTTTGAAGGAGCGAAGTGGAGATCTGTTCTGTGGTGATTTTGTTCCAGTTTCTTTGTAGAGTTGGTTGGAGGTGGATGGTGGGTTTCGGCTTGTTGTAGGTAAAATGAACGCAGCTGTGGTCAGTCCAGAGGAGATCCGTAGTGTGGCTGAAGGAGACATGGTTGCTGGAGGTGAAGATGGGGTCGAGAGTGTGACCTGCGATGTGGGTGGGGGAAGTGACCAGTTGTTTAAGTCCGAGGTTGGCGAGGTTGTCTAAGAGGGTGGCGGTGTTGCGGTCGTTGCTCTTTTCAAGGTGGAAGTTGAGGTCTCCCAGAAGGATGTAGTCTTTGGAGGGGAGCGCGTGTGGAGTGATGAAGTCCGTGATGTCTTCACTGAATTTTGCGCGCGGTCCTGGTGGTCTGTAGAGGAGGGTGCCTCTGAGTGTGGTCTTGGGGTCGATGTGGATCTGGAAGTGAAGGTGTTCGGAGTTGGCGAGGTTGGCGTCAGAGCTGGTTGAGATGCGGATAGTTTT
Source organism: Lissotriton vulgaris (assembly GCF_964263255.1). Taxonomy (NCBI): domain Eukaryota; kingdom Metazoa; phylum Chordata; class Amphibia; order Caudata; family Salamandridae; genus Lissotriton; species Lissotriton vulgaris. The sequence goes on from NC_141697.1 coordinate 11,735,580, forward strand.
CTTATGGACGATGGCGATTCCACCTCCTGTATGGTCAGTGCGGTCCTTGCGTGTGATCTTATAGTTATCAGGGATAGCGATGGCGATGTCAGGGGCGGAGGAAGCGTTCATCCATGTTTCCGTTAGGAAGGCGACGTCAGGAGAGATGGTGTCAAGTAGGTTCCAAAGGTCAATGGCGTGCCTGTGGACCGAGCGGGTGTTGAGAAGGATGCATTCTAGGTGGTTGGGTTCGGGAATCTGTGTTGTGGTCGTAGCGGAGATGTTGTCGGTGCCGCTAAATTTGCAGGAGGGGCAGGAGAACGGTCCATGGGTGCGACCAGGAGCGGCTTGGAAGCAGTTGGGGGCGCGACCGGGGTTAAGGGCTAGGAGGGTGGCGGCATCGTAGGTAACGCGGGGGGGCTGGGCAGTGCGAGGGGCAGGGGGTCTGGCGCTGGGCGCGGTCCAGGCGCGGACGGGCGTAGACGGGCTTACCTTTGGCGCACCTTCGGCGCGGATTGGGCGCGGACGCTGCGCGTGAACGCTGCACGCGGGAACTACTGTCATATATGGATAGTGGAAGGGGAGGGGCGAGGGCGTCTCAGCTGGGAGGCGGGGCGGGCTTCTGACGACGACAGACAACAAACAAAATGGAGGCGGAGGGGGGGAGTACAGCCAAACACGCAAAGCACAGTCAAACAATTCCTAAAATGCAGTTTAACAATGCAGGCAAGCGGAGCGCCGATCTGGCAGGTAGCAAGCACAGACAATGTTGAATTCTGACAAACAAAGCGGCACAGCGCGCAGAACAGTCCCAATTCGTCACAACAAGCAATGCAGAGCGCGAGTGAGCCCAGCAGCGATCAGGCAGGCGGCAGGCACAGAAAGGAATCACTTCAGAGAGGCAAAGCGCTAAAAGCGAGGCAAAGCGCTAAAAACGATACCAGGTCTCTCAGGGGACGCTGGGGAGCGACCACTCAGCTCAAGGGAGGAGAGCAGTCACAGCGTTTGCAGTTAGTGAAGCGCTGTTCTACTAAGTGGGAGGGCGTCTCAGCTGGGAGGCGGGGCGGGCTTCTGACGACGACAGACAACAAACAAAATGGAGGCGGAGGGGGGGAGTACAGCCAAACACGCAAAGCACAGTCAAACAATTCCTAAAATGCAGTTTAACAATGCAGGCAAGCGGAGCGCCGATCTGGCAGGTAGCAAGCACAGACAATGTTGAATTCTGACAAACAAAGCGGCACAGCGCGCAGAACAGTCCCAATTCGTCACAACAAGCAATGCAGAGCGCGAGTGAGCCCAGCAGCGATCAGGCAGGCGGCAGGCACAGAAAGGAATCACTTCAGAGAGGCAAAGCGCTAAAAGCGAGGCAAAGCGCTAAAAACGATACCAGGTCTCTCAGGGGACGCTGGGGAGCGACCACTCAGCTCGAGGGAGGAGAGCAAGTCACAGCGTTTGCAGTTAGTGAAGCGCTGTTCTACTAAGTGGGAGGGCGTCTCAGCTGGGAGGCGGGGCGGGCTTCTGACGACGACAGACAACAAACAAAATGGAGGCGGAGGGGGGGAGTACAGCCAAACACGCAAAGCACAGTCAAACAATTCCTAAAATGCAGTTTAACAATGCAGGCAAGCGGAGCGCCGATCTGGCAGGTAGCAAGCACAGACAATGTTGAATTCTGACAAACAAAGCGGCACAGCGCTCAGAACAGTCCCAATTCGTCACAACAAGCAATGCAGAGCGCGAGTGAGCCCAGCAGCGATCAGGCAGGCGGCACCCACTCGGGGCTGATGACGGCTCCCGGCCATCATGAGTTACGGTGGGCGTGTGCTGATGACAGCCGGGAGCCATCATAACCATGCCCACGATCGGAATGTGCCACACAGGTGCAGAATTCCGGCCGCAGCCAGGGGGTTAACTTGTAGTTGGAACTTTGTTGCCCTGCAAGAGAGCTGGAGCGAATGACTGTTCAAGAGTGTCCTCATGGCAGGGTGGCAGGGTATTATCGTAGCGGTTTCTGTCTCAGCTGGCTGACGGTGGGGCAAATGCACAAAAAATGTAATACTGTCTCCTTGTAACTGCCACATAAACAACATTAAGGGTCCAACCAGGTTTGTTTCCAGGCTGGAACCTGTTCTTTTGATGGAAAGACTCCCAGGTGGGTGAGAAGCAGAAAATGTTGGATTGATGTGGCTATATGACTTATGAGGTAGGGTTGTGGGCCCCAATCTGTGTAGCTTTGCAGAAACATCCATCCATGGTTTTTTAAGCCACCTCCGCTTTGTTGAGTTTCTCATCTTGTAATTTGGCATCTTTATTACCAATTTGTAGAGGCTTCTCCCCTGTGCGATTCTCTTTTGTGGAATGCTGTCCCCTCCTGGGTCCTTACGCATGTGCATTCCACAACGGAGCCTTGAACTCGGTTTTTGAATGTAGAAGTCAGTTATTTTGAGTTGTCTCCTCTGTTGGCTGGTGAGCAATCCCTGTCGCCAAGAAAGCTGTTTTGCTGGCGCCTTCCAGTTTCCAGCGACTTCTTCACTACATTTATGGTGCGGACAAGCGGCAGTGGGTGCAGAACCCATGAGGACCTTCGAGATTGGGATACCGCTTTTCATCTATTTCACTTCGGAAGTCCTGAAACCTCACAACCCTCCTGTCGTTTATGCAACATTCCGCCCTCCTATCGGCACAAGTTTGGTAACCTGTCAGGGGGCGGACGTTTCAAGGTACTGCCTCCGCGCTTGCCCCCTCAGCTAAGCAGCAGTTCAAGCAACAGCTTACTTCAAGCCGGGAGCAGGCACATGGAACGCAACGTCGCGCCACCCAAGGCGCCATTTCTTGGTCAGGCACTCGTTAGCCAGGAGTCAGGCCTAGGACGAGGGAGCATGTGATGTCATTACGCACGTTATGCTCGCATCATAGACAGCGTCGCACCTATTTTGTTTTGGCCATGTTCGACTGTGCCTGCCTCTGCAGATGAGGCGCAGTTTACAGGGGTGACATGCACACCATGCGGGTCAGCCTGCGTTCCAGCCAGCTTGCCATCTGCTAATCAGCCTACAATTTCAGTGATGCGCACACCTTGCGCGTCAGTGGCGATTCCTCATCATTTAAGTTCTTGTTATTTTGGTGACATGCACACCCCGCGTGTCAATCGCAGTTTATCTTTATTTGCACTTCAGTAAGCCAGCTTTACACACCTACCATGACACGCACACCTGGCGTATCATACTTTCCACTTCCACGTGCTGCACCTTATTTACAGCAACGTTGACACGCACACCCTCCCCTTTGCTCTGGCATTCCTGTGTAGCAAAGCCCTCTCCTGCTATATAGCTTTTCTCCCTGTGTGCCGCTTATCACCACATCATAGAAGCATGGCTAATCCTGTTAACTCTAACCAATCAAGGGAGACCACAGGGAGCCTGAGTTTTGGCCTACAGACAAGAAAGATTTATAACTTATTTCCTGTACATTTCAGGATAAATTCAACAATATCATATTGTTGGATTTATCAATACCATTCTCCTAAGTCCCTGAATAATACGATTCGGTAATCCCTCGCTTTAAATATGAGTTCATAAACTATTGCAATGTTAACGTATGTGGCTGGAGATCTACAATGGGGAAAATGTAATGTCAATTTTACCAACACCAGGGCTTATAAAACATCTTTTATAAGGACCCTGCTTAAAGCTACATGATTCCCCATCCTTGGGATCCCAGGGGAGACATTAGGGGTTGTGGATATTCAAAAATAATTTTTCAAGTTTTTATTTATTTTATTTAGTTCTTTGCTGAGAACAACCAATTCCATACAAAACAATTGTTATAACTATACACATAATACATTCAATACAGATTTAAAAACGTTTTTAAAAATGTCAACAAGTTGTGACATACAAGTTTGTCTGGGGAGAGTTAAAAAGTGAAAGCAGACTCTGCACAGATGCGCTATTATATCTAAATTGTATTGATTTTAAATAGCGCCTTCTAGTTGCAACCAGTATCGGGTTTGGGCATACCGTCAATACGTGCTTCAGATCTCGCTCACCACCATTGCAGAGATCACAATTACTGGTAGCGTTTTCATTGTGAGTCCATTTAACAGTCAGTGAATTAAAAGGGAGTAACCCAAGCCCCAATAAAATCATACACCGCAGAATTCCATGCCTTAAGGAAAAACGAATATATAGTCAGGCCTGTTTGTATGCAAATGATTCTGCATAATGTTTATAAAAATAATGTAAATCCTAACCCCACAGTGCTTCTAGCACATACATTGGATTTTGGCAAGCAGATTACTACAATGGGGGATGTGAAATTAATAATTTCTCTATCACCAGGGCATATAAAACATATTTTATAAGGGTCCTCCTTATATGTAGTAACCCCCACCCCTGTGGTCCTAATATTTCAAAATATAGGAGTTTATCAGTTTGTAAATGCCCCACCACCAAAGTCGACTTTGGGCACAATATACATTTTAAATCAGTACTGTGACACATAGCTGCTTTTAAAATGACCTCAGGCTCTCTGGGGTGCACACATGCAAGTGCAGAATGGGCGGCTAGTCTGTAAAGTGCCGGACGTAAAGGAAGTGTTAATCCCGCTGCCCTATTATGTAGTAGGGGCTTATAGGATATGTCAATCATAGGGGTACTCTAACACATAGTGTACCCTAATCTGTGTGGGTTCACTGTATTTTCACCATTGCACAGGACCTGGGCCTGGTTAAGATCTTGGTGGCAAATGCCTAAGAAATACGCAAACACAGGGTTTAATTTTGATAAATGCTTTATTGGTTATTGCTTCAGCATATTGATTGGACATATTGTAAAGGTTCAATATAATGATTCATAGTGCGTTGTTGATCACTGCAATAATGACAATGATTCCTGCTAAAGGTATCTCAATGTGGTTTATTATGAAACAACATGATTAAACTCAATGTCAAGATAATCAACGGCGGACTCCCAGTTCTGCACTCAAGCAAGTTCCAATGTATCTTGTCCCCGCGCAAGCTACCCCAGTGCCAGCCGTTGCGAGATGCCTCTGCGCTCCAGATCCAACATTATTTTCAACTAAATCGTGAGGTTAGTTCGGTTCCAGTGTATTGCTCGTCATTCTCGGAGTGGTGAGTATATGATGGCATCCGCAGGTTTTTAGGCGGGCCATACTGTGCCTGCAATTACTACGATGAATTCCAGTGCAATACTCTGGAACCAAACCATCCTCATGATTTTCTGAATCATTGATACACACAAATTGATGTCTAAGATTGTTAGGAGGGCCATACTGTGCCTGTTTATACTAAGAGGAAATTCAGCACAATACACTGGAATGGAACTATTTCCACGACTCTTTGAGCCATCGATACACACAAATGTTGACGTCTAAGCCCTGATGAAGGTCCCCTTGAGGGAATGAAATGTGTTGGCTGAGCTTTTGCGCATTCTTGCTTTGAATTTGAAATTTGAATAAAGAACATTTTTGATACACTTACAGTCTACTGGACTTCATTGCCTTGTGCACCCCTGTAGTGTAGTTCCTATATTCCCAAAAGGTTCTGCACATTGGAATAATATATCCTATAGATTTGACGTAGGACTGAGGTCAACTAGGTCTCTATCAAATATACTAAACTTAATTGTGTGAATGCCAGCTAACTCAGGTGTCACTAGAAACTTTCTCGAATACACAAGAAGGGATTAGTTTCTGACAACCGCATTATCATGACAACTTTGTTTCCCAAGAATAAGAATATATCTCTCAGAGTCGTTGAAACAATAGATAAGCTTTTCACTCTGTCAATCGTGCATGCTTCGTTTCTACACAGTTGCAGAGAAATAGCGAGACGGGCGTTTTCAATGAAAAGGGTTTATTGAACAGTCTTCTTTCTCATATAAGAGAAGTAAACTCCTACAATCTGTGTGCAGACTGCAAAGTATAATGCGTACAGCGTAAACAGTAATATGAAATAATACTGTAAGAGCATTGTATGGTTTCTAAGCCATATAAAAATACATACATAAATAACATTGACTAAAATACTCAACTGGTGCTTTTAAAATACGCCTACCCCAATGTTCCTAACCTAAGTCTAGCACGAGGGAAGAAGTAAGAATTGTATAGCATAGGTTTTGTTTTTTGCCAAGAATCTACCAAAGATTTCTCTAGGTTCTAATCAGCTCCATACCTTGTTAGAATGAAGGACGTCTGGTATCTCTGTCTTGGGACTCGATTTCCCAACACCCCCCAAGAGGAGCCGGAAACACTGGTGCTGGATTCTCAGCAGGAGAAAGGCAGCTTCTTGATCAGTGCGTCAGCTGGACAGTCGACTTTCTGCTGCACTTACTCAAGCGAGCTGCGTCGGGCAAGAAGGTCTTCGAAATGCTCTAAACCATCATATCTTGCTAGAGCAAAAGAAGGTATATTTATACCGTGAAGGTGTTTAGGAATGCCATAGTTTGACGTAAAGTCGGGCATATGAACATCAGGAAAGAACCCCTAGGGAATAGTTGGTCTTTGTAAAGTAACCGAGTTCTTGGACAAATCAATATTCAAGCAAGGGGAATTTCCCTAACTCCTTAAGCTGGTTTTCCAAGAAATCATTGTGACGTTTGGCACGGGTGGAAGTAGCCGTGCCTGTATTTGGGTAGCATGGGCTATGCCTAAATAAGGGCTTGATTTCTAAGCCTATTCAAGGGCAATGTGAATTGTACCTATATAAGGGCATGAATCTGGAAAATTCTCTTGGTGCTTAAAATGCCACACAACGCCCACTCCACTTTCTTATATACGACTTTACTAAGTTCTAAACAAATAAAAACATATCTAAACATGATGTGCTAAACCCATAATACATAAAAATGCATTGGTACTGGTTGTACACGAAAAGCATATGTGCTGTACGCATTTAAAGCAATGCTTCATTCAAAGCATATAGATGACATTTGAAAATGCTATCCAAATGAATCACAAAAATACATTTATGAAATGGCTCTTAATTACAGAAGAAAAAGTCGAGACCATTCAATGGCAGATTATATAAACTGTTTGAATGTGGACAAGGTCAAATATTGTCTCTTGGAAGTTTTCAAATAATTCTAATTCTTTATTGATAGTTCTACTTTAAGCAGATTACTTTGTGCCACAAATGAAAAAATACAAATTTGGAAAAACAAAAGTTTGATCATAGAAAAAAGAGAGTTCCAAAGTTAAAAACTTTGTTTTGAAAAAATGAAGGTCGTATTCAGAGTCTCTCAGAACACTGCGTGCCAAATCAAAAGTCAGTGTTATTTTTGGGAGATAACATAAAATCTTCTAAGTCTGAAAATAATTTGACTACCATTGTAGGTGAAAGCTGGGTTACCTCGTTAAGAAGATTAACCACACATAGATGTGAAGCATCGCCGTCAGCTTTGGTCGCATTAGCAATGTTCGAATTGGGTACCTGTGTGCCGCTTTCCTCTCGTACCTCAAAATCAGCATTTTGCGTCTGTGATATCTCAATGAATGCCGTCATCAGAATTGGTAGCCGCTGGGGACAACACAGTGCATGGGCCGTCACTGGTTCAAGCAAATTATCAACATCCGTTGGCATGGCTGATGGGAGTGTGAGGGTGCACAGACAAAATATCGACTCCAAAATATCGAATGGACAAAATATCGAGTTAAAAATATCGACAATAATAAAATATCGACAACAAAAATATCGTTGGTCAAAATATCGATTAAAATAATGATAAAAAAATATTGAGTACAAAAATATCGACTCAAAAAAATTGACAAGACAAAATATATATAAATAGTCAAACTAAAAAATTTCGATAATATGTAGAAAAAAGGTTAAAAAAAAATGTATTAATAGTAATATAAATTGTAGTTAATGTTTAGGAGCGGGATGTTGGGTTAATAGGGGATAAGGGTGGGGAGTAATTTAATAATAATTAATTAATTAATTTATGTTTGTAAATATTTTTAATTAATAATTAATTGGTAATTAATTAATATTAATTAGTTAATTAATTAATATAATTTTGTACATATTTTAATTAGTAATTAATTGGTAATTAAATAATATTAATTAGTTAATTACATTAATTAGAGTAATTTATTTATATATATAATTTTTAGTTATTGTTAATTAATTAATTGGGAAAAAATAATATTAATTATTAAATTAATTTAATTACAGCTAATGTGCTAATATATTTACTTTATTGTTATTGTTAATTAATAATTAATTGGTAATTAAATAATATTAATTAATTTTGGGAAAAGGAGTATTTTTGGGTTCAGGGTCAGTTTTCAGTTTTTGGGTAAAGGGGTATTTTTAGGGTTCAGGGTCAGTTTTCAGTTTTTGGGTAAAGGGGTATTTTTAGGGTTCAGGGTCAGTTTTCAGTTTTTGGGTAAAGAGGTATTTTTAGGGTTCAGGGTCAGTTTTCAGTTCATGGGTAAAGGGGTATTTTTAGGGTTCAGGGTCAGTTTTCAGTTCATGGGTAAAGGGGTATTTTTAGGGTTCAGGGTCAGTTTTCAGTTTTTGGGTAAAGGGGTATTTTTAGGGTTCAGGGTAAGTTTTCAGTTTTTGGGTAAAGGGGTATTTTTAGGGTTCAGGGTCAGTTTTCAGTTCATGGGTAAAGGGGTATTTTTAGGGTTCAGGCTCAGTTTTCAGTTCATGGGTAAAGGGGTATTTGTAGGGTTCAGGGTCAGTTTTCAGTTTTTGGGTAAAGGGGTATTTTTAGGGTTCAGGGTCAGTTTTGGGTTTTTGGGTAAAGGGGTATTTTTAGGGTTCAGGGTCAGTTTTCCCTACTGTTGCACCCACTGGAGTGGGAATAGTCATTTTAACCCTTACGCTATCCAACGCTTTCCCTACGCTTGCACTCTTTGGAGTGGGAATAGTATTTTTTAACCTTCTGGTATCGTACGGTAATATAATAGTATCTTATTTAATTATAGTATGTTACTATATATATATATGTTTTAACAAATAAGATTGTAAAAAATTATTTTTATTATTTGTATTTATTATTTAATTATTATAAGTTAATTTAAGTATTTTAAAGTATATTTTAGTAATTACATTTTAATATTAATTTAATTTAACACTGTTTTTAATAAAGTCGATATTTTTTACAACTATATTATTGTAAACGATATTTTGTACTCGATATTTTTGTACTTACCTGTTTGTAGATACAAACTCGATATTTTGACTGTCGATATTTTGTCCACGATATTTTTGCAAGTCGATATTTTGTCCCTCGATATTATTTCAGTGATCCGAGTGTGAGACATGTGTCTAACACGCATTCTTCTCCGCAAAGCAGGCAGTGTAGAACAGGTAAGATGCAATCTTGCCAGATTGGTCTGAATTACATAAACCATGTGGTATTCAATTCTCTTAAACAAGTTAAATTCAAAATTTGGACTATGCGCTCACGACACGTCATCATCAGTAGAGTATTTTACACGGTGATCTGGGTGTCTGCTGTGGATTGGCTTGCCATATCGAAGCAGTAGGAGCAAAAATAGTATCCCTGCAGCAAGTCCCAAAATGAGAGGCAGTGTCAGAACCCCACAAGTGACAAAAGCCTGCATTGGCGCCTTGACTTGGAGAAAACAGGGTATGAGATGGAAAACCTCGCTTGAGAATAATGGCTGGTCGAGACTGACTCAAACCAGACACCTCAAGATTGCTGCCACCTCTAGTTTCTAGGTGCGGTCTAGTCAATTGTCCACAGGTGCCCCAGCCTCAACGCTAATGTGAAGCTCACGCTCCCCACCTAATGCGCACTTCACTGAGGCAATTTCCGAAGTCAGCAGCAAAGAATAAACGCTTGAGTTTTCAAGTATAAATTAGGAGATATTTTGTCCGGTATTTGTCCGGTTTCTAGTTCCGTAGTGTTTAAGGTTATTAGCGACATTCCTCAGAGATAGCGCAAGAGAAAGTCAGTCACCTGAGAAGTTCGTCGGAGGATTCACTTGAAGTCGGAGACACGGAGTCAAGCGCCACCTGTCAACCAAAAAGCAGATAACAGAGCTAAGTTAATTTTCATTTACTAAATAAAGCGAACTATGATTTGTGAAGGAAACGATATTCACTGAGCAAAGAATTAATAAACTCTTACCTGAAACAGAGGTAGTCTTCGACCTAGAGGAATAAGAAAATAAATAAGTTAGGTAAAGGCAAAGGTTCGAGAAGGAAGGAACAAGAGTATAAATAGAGAGTACATACCAGAAGCGATAGATGTATATATGTGCAGGTTCCTGAAAAGATATAAAAGAAAACGATAAGAACATTAGTCAGTACCAAATTAGGGAAGTCTAAGGTTCACACACGGATGTATACACAGAAGAATTATTAAAGAAACTCCAGAACCATTAAGAAGTAAGTTTGAAGAAACATAAGAAAAGAAAATAATCTAGAGGAAGAGGACATAGTGCTAACATAAGTTGTTTTTTTTTCAGGTTATTACATGGTTTGTAGAATACGCAATATCTGAGGGAATACTCAGGAAAAACAGAGGAGAGGCATAGTTTCCTAAGCTTGGGGTAGGTAGTGATTCCAAGGGAAAGAAAGGTATAGGAAAAAAGTAGAGTAGGTTAACATTCTTCTCTTGTTATTGTATTATAGATTCTCTTCATGAAATTCTATCCACTTAAGTAAGAAGTGATAGACAAGTTGGAGTCAAAGCTCAGGATCAGTCTCTTCTTGATTTATTATTTTATCCACTCCCCCTTTCCTTCTTTTGAGTGTTTTGGGGACCAAGTTTTATCTTTGGTCTCGGAGGCATTCTTGAGAAGGGAGTTGGGAACAAGCATCTCTGTTCCTGCGCAAGCTCTTGGTAAGGAAATAAGAATCATGACAGAGTGTAGTGCCCAAGTGGAATATTGCGCCTGAGCAGAGATGACGGAAGGAATACATTTACAAACCCTGGGAACGGTTTTAGAAACCATACAAAAAGAATTGGTGGCTGTCAGGGAGGAAAATAAAAGTTTGAGGCAGGAAGTAGTAAATTCTAGAAAGAGAATAATCAGAATTAGCCCAGAGACTAAAACACACTTTGGGTTTGGGACCAGACACATCTACCTTTTCAGTTGAAGATCCTAATAAATTTACAACACAAGTCATTCATTCTTTATCCCCAGTTATTCCATTAGCCCCTCCTGAGCGCTTTGGTGGAGATTCACAGGAGGCACAGATATTCATCACACAGTGTAGTTTACATCTCATGTGTCGCTCTTCAATCTTCCCAGATGCGCAGTCTAAGGTAGCCTTTGTTCTGTCATACTTGAATGGGGACGCAGCATCGTGGTCAATGCCTTTAGTTTCACAAGATGATCCCATTCTACAGAATTATGAAAGCTTCAAGCAAGAATTTCTTCGCATATTCGATAGAAGGAGGATCTCTCAAGCGGTGGATATTGAATTACTCGACTTAAAGCGAACCGAGACTTAGTTGCATACCAAACTCAATTCAATAAGCTTGTGGTAGAAACAGATTTGCCAAAAAGTCAAATAGCTGCGTTCTTTTATAGAGGGCTATGAGATGAACTCAAGGATGTTCTGGCCCAAATACCCAATTGACCCACAGGAATCTCTGAATTGGTGGACTTGGTCTAGGAGATCGACTTCTGTCAAGGTGAAAGAAGAGGAGAAAAGAAAAGAGATTTAAAAAACATTGTCCCTAGATATGATCGGGTCCGATCCGAAGGAAATAGAACAATTAAAGAACCCATGGGCGCAGAACCTATGCAGATAGGAACTATAAGAGGCCCTTTAACCAAGGAGGAAAAAGAGAAAAGATGATCAAGCAATCTTTGCATGTATTGCGGTTCCAGTGGACATTTTATACGAAATTGTCCAAAGAATCCCAAAAATTCCTTTAAGCCGAAGGAAAACTCGCAGCACCACCTGTAGAAGGAGTTGGACCGGTGGATGCTTATCAAAACTCAACTCCCGGGGAGCATCAAGTTGCAAATACCTTGCAATCTTCTGCTCCACATTTGTCATTATCTATGGTGCTTAAGTTTCGACAAGTAACGTTAACTGAAGTGTCAGTAATGATCGATTCCGGAGCTACAGGAAACTTCTTTGATTTAAAATTTGCAGCCAAGGTGGGACTGCGAGCTATACTGAAACCCAAGAGTGAACCAGTCCAGGCAGTAGATGGTACAAACCTATCATCAGGGTCCATAGTAAGTCACACTGAACAGGTTCATTTAATCTCTACCGACGGACATGAGGAAGTTATTCAATGTAATTTAATTGATGCCCCTCAGTTCCAGCTTATTCTAGGTATGCCATGGCTAACTGAGCATAACCCGACCATCGATTGGAGTTCTAGAACTATAGTAATGGATTCAGAGTATTGCAGAAAGAACTGTTTGGCGGCTGAAGAAAAGAAGAATGAAGGAAATCCAGCTCATTCCTTTTGTATGACAGGAATGTCGGTATGTGTCATAGATTCACAGGAAATACCACCTGAGTATAAAGACTTTGAAGATGTTTTTAATGAAATCGAAGCCAAATAGCTCCCACCACATCGGGTCTATGATTGTACGATTGATTTGGAAGTGGGGGTGAATCTGCCTTGCAGTCGGGTTTACGCACTAACCGAAAAGGAACATCATCATTTGAAGGGTTATCTGGATAAGTACCTAGCCAATTGGTTCATTCAGCCATCACAGTCGCTAGTATCTTCACCTTTGTTCTTTGTGCCTAATAAGGAAGGAGATCTGAGGGCTTGCATAGATTATCGTGCAATCAACAAGATTACGAAGAAAAACCGATATCCTCTTCCCCTCATCTCTGTCTTACTGGATCAAGTAAAAGGAGCACAGATTTATGCCAAATTGGACCTCCGAGGCGCCTATCATCTTGTTCAAATGCGCAAAGGAGATGAGTGGAAGACGGCTTTCAGAACAAGATTCGGATTGTTTGATCACCAAGTTATGCCGTACGGTCTATGCAATGCCCTGGCGGCCTTCCAACACTTCATTAATGACATTCTCAGTGAATTTATCAATCAGTGTGCCATTGTATACATTAACGACATCCTGATTAATTCACCTGACAAAGATAAACAACAAGGACAGATGAGGGGAGTATTGCAGACACTCAGGGAGAACAAGTTGTTTGTGAAATTAGAGAAGTGTGCTTTCAATGTCTCGCAGGTCGAGTTCTTGGGTTTTGTTCTATCTGCAAATGGAATAAACAGGGATGAGCAAAAAAGAAAAGGCCGTGATTGAATGGAAGTCTCCAGAAAGGGTTAAGGAGGTTCAAAGTTTCATTGGGTTCGCAAACTTCTATAGAAGATTTATCAGCGAATTCTCCCGGAAGATTCTTCCACTTACTCGTTTACTCCAAAAGGGTGTTCACTTTAATTGGACAGAAGAGTCTGGGGAATCCTTTCAGTCATTAAAGAAAGACTTTACCACTGCTCCAATACTCTTACATGCTGAGACTACAGAACCATTTTCCGTGGAGAAGGATGCTTCGGATCAAGCAGTGGGAGGAGTACTTTCTCAGCAACATAAGGTCACTGGACAGATGCATCAAGTTGCTTATAGATCACGGAAGCTGACGCCTGCTGAGGTGAATTATACAATTACTGAAAAAGAGCTTTTAGCAATAAAAGATGCCTTCAAGGAGTGGCGACACTATCTCATGGGAGCTCAGCATCAAGTTACTGTCTTCACAGATCAGACATCTGACATTTTTTAAATCAGCAAGGACACTAACTCCAAGGCAGCTTCGGTGGGCTCTATATTTTGCAGACTATGACTTTCTGATTACTTTCAGACCAGGAGCCCAGAATGGTAAAGCGGGTGCCTTATCGAGATTAGGATTAAGTGATCAAAGAAATCAAATCGAAGATCAAACTATCATTCCAAGTTCTAAAATATTCGGAGCCACCATTTCAACGGATAGCCAAGAACAGATACATCAGGTCATGAGTCCAGAAGAAATGCAGGATTGGGCCAAAGAAAAAGTTGAGAGAGAGATTCAACATCAGCTGCTGTGTTATAAGGGAACCTTGTACTTGCCCACCAAAGAATTACAAGATCAAGCAATGCATGAAAGCCATGACAGCCTCTTAGCGGGACATAAAGGGGAGGCGAAAATAGAATAACTAGTCAAAAGATACTATTGGTGGCCTAATATGACTAAGGACATTGAGGTGTACGTAAAAACCTGTGAAGTCTGCGCTCAGGGAAAATCTGAACGGCAAGCTCCTAAGGGGCTGTTACAACCACTACCCACACCTCCCTATCCTTGGCACACAGTCACACTAGATCTCATAGTAGATTTACCTCTTAGTCAGAATTTTAACACTATACTAGTGTTTGTGGATGCATTACCCAAAATGGCACACCTTCTGGCATTAAAAGGGGTTCCCAGTGCTAAACAGTTGGCCCATTATTTTAGTACATACATTGTGAAGATTCATGGAATCCCTAAGTGTAGGACAGTAGGGTCTGCTATCCTATGGTCACCCCAATTTTTTGCTTTTTGCTTCACTGGTTTTTGACTTACTGAGGCTGTGGGCCTGCTAATTAGACCCCCAGCCTGCTGTTCTCTCTCTAAATTCACATATATGTACTATAGGTACATAACCCAATTGGAAATGGGCTCCTTGTCAGCCCCTGTACCATGCACTATAGGTGCTCAGGGCACAGGTGCCACCAAGGCCTACCAGGGGCTGAAGCATAGCTTTTGCCACCCCTGGCTGGTTCTTAAATTGTCACAACTGGCTGATCACCCAGCTGGGGCAAGTGGGTGTAATCACCCCTTGCTTAGATATAGTATACCTATATCTAAACCTATATCTAGACACATATAAACCTGTGAGCCACTCCTATGGAAGGCCTCATCAATCCTGGAGGCAGAGTGCGTGGTTTAATGTGAGATGGAGCTCTGGCATGAGCTGAGCCTGTCTACAGCTGTCGGGAACAACTCTCTAAGCTGTTCCGGGATAATGCCATACCATATACTATTAAGGGCATTATAATCCTCAAGGTTATATAGCAACTTTGGTTTGGCTTTATCAAAACATGTTGTGTAAGGTGTCATACGATTTTGAATACTATCCCCTCGACAGTTCTGTCGACGGGGATAGCATTCCACCCCTCTAGAGGGAGAATACATGTTACTTTACTGAAACGCGGTTGATTTTTAAAAGAGCCTCAGATCAACAAAATGGATGCTTCTGCCACAGACACGAGTCTGACCTCCTGCTGCTGACCGAAACTCAGCAGAGGAGGCCTTGACAAAGGCTTTCCTGTCGCAGGGAGGTGTTACACCACCTGAGACAGGAGATAGTGGATTATAGCAGGGAGGTTTGAAAGAAACCAGACACTGCCTGGGGCGCACAAGGCTGCCCCTTGCATAATCCGGCCAAACCGGTTCTGGGGCACACCAGCCCCAGTCCCAGCGCGGCCTGGATCAAAGGGAAAGGGGTGTATCCACCCCCTTCCTGGGTCCCACCCATAGGAGGGGACCTAGCAGGTAATCCAGCCCCCTAGATTGGTATAAGAATGGGAGCAGTGCCAACGCACTCAGATTATCCTGATGAAACATTTGAAATAAAACTCTGGACCCTTCGACATCCTACTCAACGTAGAAGACTGAAGAATCTCCCTTGTGGTCAAAGAGTGACCACCCTGTGCAAACAGGCACCATCCAGCACCTCAATGTCTGCTTTGTTGCAGTTCCTGCCGGAACTCGAATGACAGAGATCGACGAGATCAAGCTTGCCTGCCTTCTTACAGCCCGATCCACAGTCCCTGCAGAGCTGAGACCCGTGGAGGCGACCGGAAGCGTGGAGCACGCCATCTTGAAAAGACCACAAGACGCTGACTGTGCAGCCCACGAGTGACCCTCAAAGCTGTACACCGGGGTTTGAGAAGCCCCAACCCTGAGCCACTTTTACAACGAAGCTCACCCCTCTACACTCGACGAGTGCTGCGCGGGGCCCTTCTGCATTTTTTGGCTCAATGCATTGGCCTGGTCATTTGCCAGCTGGATTGTGGCCCCTGTGCCGGCAAAAACCTAACTACGACTTGTGATTCTGATTGCTCCAGACTTGCACCCACTCCTCTGAAAAGGAGCACCCGCTCTGACCATCCTGGTCCGAGTGAGAAGCAATCTTCCAGCCCTGCGTGGATTGCTCTTGCCAAGTGTTGTTTGCTCTGATCTTAAAGCCGACAGCTCAGCCGGTGAGAGCCTGCGTGGAACAGCTCGTGACCCCCTCCTGGACGTCGCAGATGCCCCAGAGCCTACGTGGCAGTGGAGAGATGCTCCTCAACAACCACCTGATTGAGCCCGACATTGCCTGTTCCGTCCTGGTTCCACCCTGGTCACTGCTGAGCGACCCAGACTCTGTCCCCTCTGCTTTCAGGTACTTTTCTACTCTGATCCACCCTTGGATCACACCGGATACTTCCCTCACATCGCCTGCAGCATCTTCAGCTTCAAGCACCAACAACCTGCGTGACGAAACCCGACGCCACTTCGACCCTATGCACCCGCTTCCTGTGGGTGAAGTAACTCAGCAACGCCGGTGTTACCACACTGGTAGACACCTCTAGGGTCTGTGTCTAAAGTTTTGTCCATCTAGGTTCAGCGGAAGTATCTTTAAACTCTATTTGTGTAACTTTTACGCAACATTGACTTTGCATTGGTGCATGCGTGTGCATTATCGCTGCACCCGAATCCCGCGGGCTTTTCCTGACTTCAGCATTGCTTGTCCCGACTGCTCCCAGCGATTCCCTAGGCCCTAGGCCTAACCACTGTTCGATTAGTATCTCTTATACCACTTTCTTAATATATGGTTTGAGTGGCCACCCGCCCTCATCCATAATTGTGCAACTTTCATATGTTATACTGTGCTTTTGATTTAACGCTTGTGCCCCTTTGCTCATAAAGAGTACTGGGGATTATTCTAGTAATAAATACATATATTTTTATAAAATATACTTGTGTGGTGTCCTTTCATTTGATATTACAGGATTGTGAGTGGTAAAACAGCTCGCTTAACACGACCTCTTGAGTTTAGCCTTTAAGGCTGCTTAGTCTATGCTACCATTAAGATAGCTTGTGTATAAGGTTGACTTACAACCAGACACCATAAGGGATTGTTTGGACTGATACAAGGTGGTTCCAGAATCGGAAACATCATATATTAGGCCAACTTCTCACATTGGTGCGCAGCGGTGCGGATTTGAGCTTGCTGTTGTTTTACCATTGCAATTTTTTTATCAAATTGAAGATCACATCAAGTACCTTAGGTACATATAAATCAAAAGCTTAGCATATTTAAGTTCTACTGAACTTAGTAGTTGTAGATTAAAGGGAGTAGCACACCCTGACTACAACTCACTAGCAAGGTACAGTAAGAAAACACTTAGTGTAGGTAAGTGCACTACTTGCACCTCGCTAGCAGTCATGTCTGGCACAGGAAGAGCTGCAGGCTCTGCCTCTGTGACAGTTGACCTTACCAAGGCAACTTCCAGCTATGACAAACTTAGCCACAAAGACTTGGGTGCCTTGTGCATTGCAAGGGGGCTAAAAAGGGGTAGAAACCCCACCATTCCTTCCCTGATAGCCATCCTAGAAAAGGATGACTTAGATAAGGCGAGTGCAGCTCCCTTAGATTTAGGAGATGGAGTGAACACCCCTGAGAATTAGAAAACTCCAGATGAGGAGGAGGAAGAAGAGGAGGAAGAGGAGGAAGATGGCTCAGTGGTAGATGAGCCTGAGGATCAGGATCAGAGGGGTAACCAGGTTGTAGTTGCCAGGTTTAACCAGGCCAACTTAGACCTACATGGGAATGGAGAGGGCCAGCACCTCCCCAGATCCTATAACATACTTCCCCCAGGCAACAGAAGGTTTAGATCTCCATCAGGGGACTCTCATATTTCTAGTGTCTCAAGGGAATCTCAAATGGGAATGACTTCCCCCCAGAGAAAAGAGCATAGGGCCAGGATGAGGGCTGTCCAACTCCAAATAGAGAGGGAAGAGATAGCCTTGGCTCAAGCTAAACTTGCTTTAGCAAGAGAACAGAAGTTGTGTGGCTTAGATGCCACTGGTGGCAGCAATAATCCTAGAGAGAAAGACAGGAGCTATGACAATAGAAACCTGACAAAAATTGTGCCCCCCTACAAGGAAGGGGATGACATCCACAAGTGGATAACTGCTCTTGAGAGAGCCTGCATGGTACAGCAGGTTCCTCAGGATCAGTGGGCAGCAATATTATGGTACTCCTTTTTTGAGAAAGGGAGGGATAGGCTCCTCACAGTTAGACCTGAGGATGCCAAAAACTACTCTGTCCTGAAGAGTGCTCTTATTGAAGGGTTTGGCCTAACCCCTGAGCAATACAGGTTGTTGTTCAGAGACACCCAACAAGCACAGACTCAGGACTGGACTGATTTTGTTGATTGTGCCACTAAGGCTCTGGAGGGTTGGCTGCAGGGAAGTAAAGTCTCAGACTATACAAGATTGTACAATCTTATAATGAGAGAGCAGATCCTTAATAACTGTCAGAACCAGCTGTTGAATCAATACCTTATTGACTCTGATCTGACCTCTCCCCAAGAATTGGGAAAGATGGCAGACAAATGGGTCAGAACAAGGATTAAGCAGAAACCTCAGAACCATGGTGGTGACCAGATGAAAACAGACCAGAAGGGTGGGAATCAGAAAGATGAAGAAAAGGACCAGAAGCCTCCAGGCCCCCAAACTAGTAATAAGGAGGGTGGTTTCCAAAATGGCAACAAGAAAAAGAAGAATGATGGCCCAAAGAAACCTTGGTGTAATACCTGCAAATCAGTTTCACACTGGGGCAGTGAATGCACCAAGAAAAATCCAGTCCCCACCACTGCAGCTCCTAAAGCACCTGCACCCCCTAGTTCAGTTAGCAGTGGTGGTACACAGCCAAAGGGTATAGTAGGGTTAACCCTGGGTACTGAGATGGAATCTGGCCTAGTCAGAGTCCCTACTCAGGCAGTTCTCCTATATGATGTGGACTTATCTTTGTCCACTACTGTGAGTCCCAGTAACCTGGGCAAGTATAGGCAGACGCCTTTGATAAATGAGAAACTGGCTCAGGCCTACAGGGGCACTTGTGCCAGTGTCACTTTGGTGGCACCTGACTTTGTGGACCCTGGTCAGATTGTACTAGGTGAGAATTACCTAGTGGCCAATGCAAGCAACTCCACTACTTCACATAGTGTGGTTGTTGTGAACTTCTCCTGGGGAGGGGTAAATGGCCTAAAGAAAGTTGTGGTAAGTGCAGACCTCCCAGTAGACTGTCTGTTAGGCAATGATCTTGAAAGCTCAGTTTGGTCAGAAGTGGAGTACAGGACTCATGCAGAAATGCTAGGGATTTCAGCTCATGTCCTTGCAGTGACAAGGTCTCAGGCTAAGAAGTGCCTTCCTGAACCAGTGGTGGATCTTGGAACAATAGACCAACCACAACCCAAGAGAAGGAGCAAGAGGGTTAAGGCTGTGCCTTCCCACTTGCCCCAGGTTGAGGATCAAACTTCACAGGAAGCTGATTCTGCAGTCCAAGAGGGGACTGTCTCTGAGGAACTGGAGCCTGATCAGGTTGAGTTTCTGGGGACAGGGGGACCCTCAAGGGCAGACCTGGGGCAGGCCCAATTAGATTGCCCTTCACTTGAACCCCTCAGACAGCAAGCTGCTGCTGAGGCTGCAGGGAATGCTCAAGGTACCCATAACGTTTATTGGGATGATGGACTCCTTTACTAAGAGGCTAGAGACCCCAAGCCTGGCACAACCAGGAGGTTGGTTATACCTTTGAAGTTTAAGGGCTTCCTTCTTACCTTGGCCCATGATATTCCCCTTGCAGGACACTTAGGCCAGAACAAGACTTGGGACAGGCTTGTCCCTCACTTTCACTGGCCTCACATGTCAGAAAATGTCAAGGAGTTTTGTCGCTCCTGTGTCACTTGCCAAGCCAGTGGTAGGTCAGGTGCACATCAAAGGCCCCCCTGATACCACTACCTGTGGTGGGGGTACCCTTTGAAAGAGTTGGAATAGATATTGTGGGTCCCATGGATCCTCAATTAGCATCTGGGCACAGATTTATAATGGTGGTAGTGGATCATGCCACCAGGTATCCATAGGCAATTCCCCTGAGGACCACAACAGCACCTGTTGTGGCAAAGGCCCTTCTTGCAGTTTTCTCAAGAGTGGGTTTTCTAAAGGAGTTTCTTTCAGACAGAGGTGCCAACTTCATGTCTGGATACTTAAAGGCACTGTGGAAGGAGTGTGGAGTAAACTACAGGTTTACCACACCCTATCCCCCACAGTGCAATGGGCTTGTGGAGAGATTCAACAAGACCCTCAAGGGAATGATAAAAGGATTACCAGAGAAGCTTAGGCAGAAATGGGACACCCTTTTACCCTGCTTGCTCTTTGCTTACAGAGAGGTCCCACAGAAGGGGGTTGGCTACAGCCCTTTTGAACTGTTTTTTTGGCCACCCTGTGAGGGGTCCACTATGTTTGGTGAAGGAAGGATGGGAGTTACCTCTCAAAAAGCCTAAGCTAGATGTTGTGGACTATGTACTTGGTCTCCGCTCCAGGATGGCTGAGTATATGGAGAGAGCATCCAAAAAGCTGGAGGCCAGTCAAGAATTACAGGAAGCTTGGCATGACCAAAAGGCTGTTCTGGTGGAGTACAAACCAGGGCAGATGGTGTGGGTGTTATGTTATGTTAACATTTTATTTCTATAGCGCACGGCTACTCCAGAGGAGTGTCCCGGCGCTTTATCGGGGCAGCTCAGTAAAAAACATAACATCATAAAACAGACACCAAACAAGAGAAAAAGAAACTTCCTAAAGGTTAAAAAGCCAGGTCTTAAGGCTCTTCCTAAACAGAAGGAGATTAGAGGAAGACCGTAGGTCCAAAGGCAAGGAGTTCCATAACTGAGGGACCCTCAAACTAAAAGAGCGTCCGCCAGTGCGAGCCTTCCTCACTCGAGGAACCACAGCCAAAAACAAAGATTCCGACCGCAGTGATCTAACTGGGCGGTAGAGAGTCAGTCTCCGTTGCAGGTACTTTGCTCCGGCGCCAAATAGCGCTTTATGCGCCAAGGTCAGTGCTTTAAACATAATCCGCTTCCGGATGGGCAACCAATGAAGCAATCGCACCAGACCCGAGGCTCTCGCTCGCCTATGGAGACCAAAAATAGCACGGGCCGCAGAGTTCTGCACAACCTGCAGCCGCTGAACAAGATAGTCCGGAAGACCTACATAGAGGACGTTCGCATAGTCCAGTCTGGAGCCTATTAAGGTTTGCACAGTGACCTTTCTATGCTTTTCTGTTAGCAGAGGCAGAAACTTCCGGAGCATCTTAAGTATGCCAAAGCAGGTACCCGCCAGGCCAAGAATATGTGATCTCAGCGACAGATTATTATCAATCTTCACTCCCAGATTTTTTGCCACAAGCGATGCCTGGGCAGGGGGACACATATCTATTGGCCACCAGGCCTGCCAATCGGGGTCAAGAGACCAGCCGAAGAACAGCACCTCCGATTTGTTGGAGTTGGCTTTAAGGCTGTTCCGCTGGAATCAGCTGAAGACCATCTCCAGGCAACCCCGGATGTTCTCTCCATCAAAAGCCTGATCTTTCCCACACGTGAAGAGCAATTGAGTATCATCCACGTAGGACACGATCTGGGCCCCAGAGGACTCCACCAGTGCCGCCAAAGGTGTCATAAAGATGTTAAACAGAGTCGGGCTCAACACAGAACCCTTTGGAACACCGACTCCCAGTGGCGGCATCTCGGCAGAGCTCGGGGAGGCCCAGACCGTTTGTCGGCGGCCCTCGAGAAAAGATGTAAACCAATTGAACACCGTCCCCCTCAGACCGATGTCGTAAAGTCTGGAGAGGAAAACCTCATGGGGGACGGTATCAAAGGCCGCCGACAGATCCAGCATGACAAGCATGACCCTTCCTCCAGAATCCAGTGTCTCCCTGATGATCTCTGACACCTCCAGAAGTGCCGTCTCCGTACTTAAATTGGGGCGGAAGCCGGACTGCGATGGGTGAAACAGGTCATTGGATTCGAGAAAGCTAGAGAGAACGCCATGCACATGCTTCTCCGTGATCTTAGCCAACGCCGGCAGAATGGAAATCAGCCTGTAGTTAGCCAAAACCTCAGAGTCCAACCCAGGCTTTTTGAGGAGGGGGATCACCATAGCCCATTTCCAGGGCAGCGGGACCCTCCCCTCCCTCAAAGACAGATTCACCAAAGAGTTGACCAATGGGTTAACCACGGCCGCCATCTTGGCCAAAAATTTGGCTGGACAGGGGTCTAATGGCGAGCCCAATTTAAGATTGGCCAGAAGAGCTAGGGAGACATCAGCGGAGACAGATGGAAACTCAGCAAGAACCGCACCCTGCGTGGACGGTGAAGATAATCCGGCCTTCAAACTAGAACACACTTCCGCAGACCTCACTGTGAAAGAGTCCTGGATAGACTTTATCTTGTCCGTGAAAAATTTGGCAAGATCACAGACCCAAAGCTCCGATGGAACACTTTGGGACACGTTGGATCTGGGAGCCGTAAACTCCCTCACCACAGTAAAGATCTCTTTACATGAGTTAGAGGCAGCCTCAATCCTCCTGGCCAGATAATCCTTTTTCTCACGGAGAATATCCTGATGATAGGATTTGATCATTGTCCTGTAAGCCAGTCTGGCCTCCGGATCGTAGTGGAGGCGCCATGCCCTCTCCGCCACCTTACACTGGGCACAGGTGGCACACAATGCCTCAGTGAACCACGGAGCTGAAACCCTCTTAGCCGTGTCCCGAGGGGCCATTGCGGGGGCCAGATCATTCAACCTCTCCAGCAACCACCCCTGCAAGGACTCCACATCCTGCTCTAAATCCCCTGAAAGAGGGCAAGGATGGTCCAGAGCGGCCTGAGCCAACAACTCAGGAGTGACTCTATGCAGAGCCCTCCGAGCAGAGCCATGCTGTCTAGGGGCGCTGTTGGGTAGTTTTTCGCTACCCAGTACACAGAATCTGGCCAGCCTGTGTTGGAGCCAGTGGCCCCAGCAGCACTCCAGGACAAATGGACTGGACCCTACCCAATTGTTGAAAAGAAGGGAGAAGTCACCTATGTGGTTGACTTTGGAACCCCTAGGAGCCCCCACAGGGAGCTCCATGTAAATCGTTTGAAAGCATTTGTTGACAGGGAGGACATAAGTCTCCTCATGGCCACAGATGGGGATCAGGAGGAAGAGAGTGAACCTCTCCCAGACCTGCTTTCCCAGAACCCTCTTGATGGTTCAGTTGATGGAGTAGCCTTGGCAGGCAGCCTCACTGAGCCGCAACAGGTGGACTGCAGACAGGTGTTGCAAGCCCACAGACATATGTTTTCACTCACACCCAGTCAAACTAACCGGTGCACCCATGAGGTGGACACTGGTGACATTCTGCCTGTGAAGAATAACATCTACAGGCAACCTGACCATGTCAGGGATTGTATAAAGGCTGAGGTGCAAAAGATGTTGGAGCTTGGAGTGATTTAGCCATCAGACAGCCCATGGGCTAGCCCAGTGGTCCTTGTGCCAAAACCTCATATGGAAAGAGAGAAATTAGGTTTTGTGTGGACTACAGAGGTCTCAATGCTGTCACTAGGACAGATGCGCATCCCATTCCAAGAGCAGATGAGCTCATTGATAAATTGGCTTCTGCCAAGTTTCTGAGCACATTTGATTTAACATCTGGCTACTGGCAGATCAGACTAGCTGAAGAGTCAAAAGCCAAGACAGCATTCTCTACCCCTAGTGGACATTATCAGTTTGTGGTAATGCCATTTGGTTTGAAGAATGCACCTGCCACCTTCCAAAGGTTTGTGAATCAAGTCCTTGCTGGGTTGGATGACTTTTGTGCAGCATATCTAGATGATATTGCTGTCTTTAGCTCCACCTGGGAGGATCAACTGATCCACCTGAAGAAGGTTCTGGAGGCCCTGCAAGAGGCAGGCCTGACTATCAAGGCTACCACGTGCCAGATAGGGCAGAGCAAGGTTGTGTACCTGGGCCACCTGGTAGGTGGGGGTCAGGTTCAGCCATTGGAGAGCAAGGTCCAGACCATACAGGACTGGGCTCCTCCAACTACCCAGACACAAGTCGGAGCTTTCTTGGGCCTGACTGGGTATTACAGAAAATGTGTAAAGAACTATGGGTCCATTGTGACACCATTGAATGACTTGACATCCAAGAAGATGCCCAAAAAGGTTCAGTGGACAGTTAGCTGTCAAAAGGCATTTGTTAACCTGAAGAAGGCCATGTGCTGTGCACCTATCCTGAAGAGTCCTGACTACTCCAAACAGTTCATTGTACAGACAGATGCTTCTGAGTTGGGGGTGGGAGCTGTGCTTTCACAACTGAATACAGATGGTCAAGACCAGCCCATTGCTTTTATTAGCAGAAGGCTGACCCCCAGGGAGAAAAGTTGGTCAGCTATTGAGAGGGAGGCCTTGCTTTGGTTTGGGCCCTGAAGAAGTTGAGGCCATACTTGTTTGGAACTCACTTCAAAATTCAGACAGACCATAAGCTCCTCTTGTGGCTAAATCAGATGAAGGGTGAAAATCCCAAACTGTTCAGGTGGTCCATTTCCCTACAGGGGATGGGCTTTACAGTGGAGCACTGCCCAGGGACTGACCATGGTAATGCAGATGGTCTCTCCAGGTACTTCCACTTAGAACATGAAGACTTATCTGGTCAAGGTTCAGTTTAATGTCCCTGCGTTTGGGGGGGGGGGGGTTTGTAGGAGAGTAGGGTCTGCTATCCTATGGTCACCCCAATTTTTTGCTTTTTGCTTCACTGGCTTTCGACTTACTGAGGCTGTGGGCTGGCTAATCAGACCCCCAGCCTGCGGTTCTCTCTCTAAATTCACATACATGTACTATAGGTACATAACCCAATTGGAAATGGACTCCTTGTCAGCCCCTGTACCATACACTATAGGTGCTCAGGGCATAGGTGCCACCAAGGCCTACCAGGGGCTGAAGCATAACTTTTGCCACCCCTGGCTGGCTCTTAAATTGACACAACTGGCTGACCACTCAGCTGGGGCAATTGGGTGTAATCACCCCTTGCTTAGATATGGTATACCTATATCTAAACCTATATCTAGACACATATAAACCTGTGAGCCCCTCCTATGGAAGGCCTCATCGATCCTGGAGGCAGAGTGAGTGGTTTAATGTGAGATGGAGCTCTGGCATGAGCTGAGCCTGTCTGCAGCTGTCGGGAACAACTCCCTAAGCTGTTACGGGATAATGCCATACCATATACTATTAAGTGCATTATAATCCTCGGGTTATATAGCAACTTTGGTTTGGCTTTATCAAAACATGTCGTGTAAGGTGTCATACGATTTGGAATACTATCCCCTCGACAGTTCTGTCGACGGGGATAGCATTCCACCCCTCTAGAGGGAGAAGACGTGTTACTTTACTGAAACGCGGTTGATTTTTAAAAGAGCCTCAGATCCACAAAATGGATGCTTCTGCCACAGACATGAGTCTGACCTCCTGCTGCTGACCGAAACTCAGCAGAGGAGGCCTGGACAAAGGCTTTCCTGTCACAGGGAGGTGTTACACCACCCGAGACAGGAGATAGTGGATTGTAGCAGGGAGGTTTGAAAGAAACCAGACACTGCCTGGGGCGCACAAGGCTGCCCCTTGCATAATCCGGCCAAACCGGTTCTGGGGCACACCGGCCCCAGTCCCAGCGTGGCCTGGATCAAAGGGAAAGGGGTGTATCCCCCCCCTTCCTGGGTCCCACCCATAGGAGGGGACCTAGCAGGTAATCCAGCCCCCTAGATTGGTATAAGAGTGGGAGCAGTGCCAATGCACTCAGATTATCCTGATGAAACATTTGAAACAAAACTCTGGACCCTTCGACATCCTACTCAATGTAGAAGACTGAAGTTTCTCCCTTGTGGTCAAGGAGTGACCACCCTGTGCAAACAGGCACCATCCAGCACCTCGACGTCTGCTTTGTTGCAACTCTCGCTGGAACTCGAGCAACAGAGATTGACAAGATTAAGCTTTCCTGCCTTCTTACAGCCCGATCCACAGTTCCTGCAGAGCTGAGACCCGTGGAGGCGACCGGAAGCGTAAGGCACGCCATCTTGAAAAGACTACGAGACGCCGACTGTGCAGCTCACGAGTGACCCTCGAAGCTGTACACCGGAACTTGAGAAGTCCCAACCGTGAGCCACTCTTGCACCGAAGCTCACCCCTCTACACTCAACGAGTGCTGCGTGGGGCCCTTCTGCTTTCTTTACTCAACGCATTGGCCTGGTCACTTGCCAGCTGACTTGTGGCCCCTGTGCCAGCGAAAACCTAAATACGACTTGTGATTCTTGTTGCTCCAGACTTGCACCCGCTCCTCTGAAAAGGAGCACCCGCTCTGACCCTCCTGGTCCGAGTGAAAAGCAATCTTCCAGTCCTGCATGGATTGCTCTTGCCAAGTGTTGTTTGCTCCGATCTTGAAGCCGACAGCGCCGACAATGAGAGCCTGCGTGGGACAGCTCGTGACCTGCTCCTGGACGTCGCAGATGCCCCAGAGCCCACGTGGCAGCGGAGAGAAGCTCCTCGACAACCACCTGATTGCGCCCGACATTGCCTGGTTCCACCCTGGTCACTGCTTAGTGACCCAGACTCTGTCCCCTCTGCTTTCAGGTACTTTTCTACTCTGATCTACCCTTGGATCACACCGGACACTTCTCTTTCACATCGCCTGCAGCATCTTCAGCTTCAAGCACCAACAACCTGCGTGACGAAACCCAACGCCACTTCGACCCTATGCACCCTCTTCCTGTGGGTGAGGTAACTCAGTAACGCCGGTGTTCCCACACTGGTACACACCTCTAGGGTCTGTGTCTAAAGTTTTGCCCATCTAGGTTCAGCGGAAGTATCCTTAAACTCTATTTGTGTAACTTTTACTCACCATTGACTTTGCATTGGTGCATGCGTGTGCTTTAAGCGCTGCACCCGAATCCCGCAGGCTTTTCCCAACTTCAGCATTGCTTGTCCCAACTGCTCCCAGCGATTCCCTAGGCCTTAGGCCTAACCACTGTTCGATTGGTATCTCTTATACCACTTTCTTAATATATGGTTTGAGTGGCCACCCGCCCTCATCCATAATTGTGCAACTTTCATATGTTATACTGTGCTTTTGATTTAACGCTTGTGCCTCTTTGCTCATAAAGAGTACTGGGGATTATTCTAGTAATAAATACATATATTTTTATAATATATACTTGTGTGGTGTCCTTTCATTTGATATTACAGGATTGTGATTGGTAAAACAGCTCGCTTAACACAACCTCTTGAGTTTAGCCTTCACGGCTGCTTAGTCTATGCTACCATTAAGATAGCTTGTCTATAAGGTTGACTTACAAGCAGACACCATAAGGGATTGTTTGGACTGATACAAGGTTGTTCCAGAATTGGAAACATCATATATCAGGCCAACTTCTCACACAAAGGTTGTAATCTTAGATTGAGGTACCCAGTTTGTGTCACACTTCTGGAAGGCCTTTGTAAAGGGACTAGGTATAGAAGCTAGGTACTCGACAAGTTATCACCCAGAGACAGACAGACAGACTGAAATCGTAAATCAGGAACTAGAACACTACTTAAGATTGTTCCTTTTAAACGAGGAAGGTAAATGGCCAGATTATTTGTGGGCTGCTGAATTTGCACATAATAACTCCAAGAATGTTTCTACTGGCTATTCCACATTTTATCTAAATTATGGTAGACACCCAAATTCCGCAATAAAACAGACTGACATATCGGTCCCTAAAGTGAAAGACCTAGTGTCCCATTTAGAGCAAGTCCATCAGTCAGGCGTACATAATTTAGAACAGGCTAAAGAAAAGTATAAAACTTATGCAGACAAAAAGATACAAGAAGGTCCACTGATTGAGGGAGGAGATAGTATCTGTTTAAGTACTAAGAATCTTAGACTAAAAGGAAACTGTACGTTTCAACCCAGATTTATAGGGCCATATCTGGTAGAAGAAAAGAGAAGTCCAGTTACCTATCGATTGCAATTACCCACCAAGTTGAAAATACATCTTATCTTCCATGTTTCCTCGTTGAAAAAGCCACCACCCGAACTGCGCAGGTCTTTACCTCCTAAACCTTTTCCTTTAGATACTGGAGTTGAATTTGAAGTCAAAGAGATTTTTGATTCAAAGATAGTGAAAGGAAACCTGTTCTAATTGATAGATTGGAAGGGCTAAGGGCCAGAAGAAAGGTCATGGGAATTGGAATCAGATGTACATGCTCCCAGGTTAGTGAAATCATTTCATCAACGATTCCCTATGAAACCCAAGATGGTAGGACCTCCTTTGATGGGGGTACTGTCAGAACCCCACAAGTGACAAAAGTCTGCATTGGCGCCTTGACTTGGAGAAAACAGGGTTTGAGATGGAAAACCTCGCTAGAGAATAATGGCTGGTCGAGACTGACTCAAACCAGACACCTCAAGTAGGCCGCCACCTCTAGTTTCTAGGTGCGATCTAGTCAATTGTCCACAGGTGCCCCAGCCTCAACGCTAATGTGAAGCTCGCGCTTCCCACCTAATGCGCACTTCACTGAGGCAATTTCCGAAGTCAGCAGAAAAGAATAAACGCTTGAGTTTTCAAGTAGAAATTAGGAGATATTTTGTCGGGTATCCGTCCGGTTTCTAGTTCCATAGTGTTTAAGGTTATTAGCGATATTCCCCAGAGATAGCGCAAGAGAAAGCCACTCACCTGAGAAGTTTGTCAGAGGATTCACTTCAAGCCGAAGTCGGAGACACGGAGTACAGCGTCACCTGTCAACGAGAAAGCAGATAACAGAGCTAAGTTAATTTTCCTTTACTAAATAAAGAGAACTAAGATTTGTGAAGGAAACAATATTTACCGAGCAAAGAATTAATGAACTCTTACCTCAAACGGAGGTAGTCTTCGACATAGAGGAATAAGAAAATAAATAAGTTAGTTAAAGGCAAAGGTTCGAGAAGTAAGGAACAAGAGTAGAAATAGAGAGTCCGTTCCAGAAGCGATAGATGTATATATGTGCAGGTTCCTGAAAAGATATAAAAGAAAACGATAAGAACATTAGTCAGTACCAAATTAGGGAAGTCTAAGGTTCACACACGGATGTACACACAGAAGAAATATTAAAGAAACTCCAGAACCATTAAGAAGTAAGTAAAAATTCTTTATTGTTTGATTACTTAAAATCTTACAATACTTCCAAAATAAATACATATTCAATTTATAGACTACAATACCATAAAAACAATTATATCCCTACAATAAAAATTGTTAGTAAAAAGTTTTTTTAAAAAACAATTTTTCCTAATTTATTCTTCCAATTTGGTAGTTATTATCTTTAGGAACTTTACAAAGGCAACGTTCATGACTATATCATTAGGATGGAGACAAGTTTTCAGTGCCTGCCTGCATGTCCTTACATCCCGGAGATTGAGGTGAGGTTTAAGTAGTGCACATCTTTCACTACGAAGTCCAGGACAGATACATAGGAGATGTACAATATTCTCTTCTCCACCTTTGCAGAGGCTACACAATAGGTTGGTGTTAGTTTTTTTCCATAGCGGGACATGACTAAGGCCTGGTAGAATTCCATATCTTGCCTTCATGAGACATTGTTTGCTTTTTTCGGACCATGGTGTCTCCAGGTATTCTTGTACTTTCTTTTTTTCATATCCATGTATTACCATCCACGAGTGCTTTCTTTTTGCCAACGTATTTTTGTCATGTAAAAGTGATAGGTGGTTAGTTGTTCGATTCACAATTTTTTTAAACGATCCGTAGTTTATCGTATTATTCCATGTTGGCATTAGAGAAAACTCTTCTATTGCCTCGTTGAGATATCTCCATACAAGTGATTTTGTATTATTTGTTACTTCTTGCCAGAGTAGTCGAGATATATGATTGTCATGATCATTTTTAAACCTATACCATGTTTTAATAAACTGACCTTTTCTTGCTAACTCTTGATTGTTTAAGCCAAATTCCAGTCTAATTTGTGCTGGAGAGGCATTTTTTGGGAGATGGAAAAGAGATCTATATACTTTAGAACGTACCTTATTAATCAGTTCTGCATCCATACCCATTAGTGCCTCACTACCATATGTTATAGTTGGGAGCAGTTTAGCCCCTATGATTTTCAAGAGCGGCCCAGAAGTCAGGTTTCCAAGCGATTTTTGTGCTATCTTGAATGCTGCTGTTAGCGAATTGGCTTTCCTTTGGATGTCCTGTTTTTGTAGGAGATAATTTCCCTTCTGGTCAAATAGTACACCAAGATATTTATACACTTCTACTTGTTCTAGTTTATTATTTTCCATGAACTATTTGTTTTTTGTCTCACGTTTTTATTCCTTGTGACCACCATGTTTTTGTTTTGGTTTCATTTATTACCATTCAATTTTCCTGAGCATACAAGACTGTTCTGTTAATTAAGCGCTGGAGACCTATTTTAGTTTGACTTAGTAGGATGGCGTCGTCCGCATACATTAGATTAGTTATCGGCTTGTCCCCCAACTTAGGAGGATGTGCATTCAGTTCATCCAGGTTCCCTGATAAGTCTCCTAGAAATAGATTAAAAAGGAGAGGGGCCAACACACATCCCTGTTTTAGCCCTTCTAATGCTGGAATCTCCTTTGCTAATGATTGGCCATCCCCCATCCTTACTCTTACCCAGGCTTTATTGTGCAGCAATTGTATAAGATTTAATAACACTGCTGGGATGCCTTTTTCAGAAAGTTTTTCCACAATAAGTCCCTTTGCACACAGTCAAAAGCAGATTTGAAGTCTACAAAGCATAGGTACAAGGGCTGTTTTACTCTAAGCGATTTTTGATTATAAGTGATAGTGCCATGATGTTTGTCATTGTTCCATTAAGAAGTAAGTTTAAAGAAACATAAGAAAATAAAATAATCTAGAGGAAGAGGACTTAGTGCTAACAGAAGTTGTGTGTTTTCAGGTAATTACATGGTTTGGAGAATACGCAATATCTGAGGGAATACTCAGGAAAAACAGAGGATAGGCACAGTTTCCTAAGCTTGGGGTAGGTAGTGATTCCAAGGGAAAGAAAGGAATAGGAAGAGAGTATAGTAGGTTAACATTCTTCTCTTGTTATTGTTTTATAGATTATCTTCATGAAATTCTATCCACTGAAGTAAGAAGTGATAGACGAGTTGGAGAGGACAAGTTCAGCACCAGTTTCTTCTTGATTTATTATTTTATCCACTCCCCCTTTCCCCCTTTTGAGTGTTTTGGGGACCAAGGGGCATATTATCAAGGGGGTTTATCTCAGCTTTTTTGGCTTTAAAAGCCAAGAAAGCGGAGATAAAAATATCTCCCCATTACCTAGCTGTCGCTAACACCAGTTAGCGACAGCTAGTAGGAGATAGCGACCATCTTGGGCCCCACTTTGCATGTCAGTGATATTTATCACTAATGACATGCAAAGTGGGCGTGCCAAGATGTTAGCGACTGGAAACAGTCGCTAACATCGCTATCTCCTATTACCAACATTTGGAGATATTCACGCTAAGCTCGAATATCTCCAAAAGCTAACACCTGCCCTGAGCAGTTCTTAGCCATGTTATCTAATGGGAGGTGGATAACATGGCTAAGAGCATTAGCTCGGTAATGCATGAATATCACTGACTTGCGATATTCATGCATTGCGGCCATTTTTTATCGCATTTGCGATAAACCTTGGTAATACCAAACTTTATCCGCGATAAAAATCACCGCAGCTCAGGGGTACATTTTTGTCTCTAACCAAGCAATAGCGATAATTATCGCTATTGCTTGGTAATATGCCCCCAAGTTTTATTTTTGGTCTCGGAGGCATTCTTGAGAGGGAGTTGGGAACAAGCATCTCTGTTCCTGCGCAAGCTCTTGGTAAGGAAATAAGAATCCTGACAGGCAGTCCGTCAAACACGGAGTGCACAAAGTTTGGAAATATTCCTAGGACTGTTTCAAACGGTGCTAACAGTGCCGAAAAAATCGTCCTAAATACATGTACAATACCCCTCATATCAGACATGTTTAAGATACGACCTAGCATTTCTGAGAAATGTACAGGGCAGTTTGTAGTTAATAGGGTGTGTATCTCTGCAGAAGTCCTTGCAACTTGCAGATCATAGGTCTCTTTGGCCGAGGTTAATGGCACAGTTTTTCTGAAAAAGAATGGCTTTCATTCTGCTTAAAGAATCAATTCGTATAGAAGAGATGTTCAGTGAAGGCCATAAAGGCAACTCCTGGTCTGTCTTGGTTTTTGGAAACAATACTTGCATACAGCAAGTAACCCTGGCTGCCACAGTTACGAGATAGGCTAAACCTGGCAATATGCCACAGCAGCTGTAATCATTCAACATAATGTAACTTCCATTAGAAAGTTGCCTAAAAACTGCATCAATCACTGCAGTTGGTGAGCCTTGCAGTGGCAGGATAAATCTTTAGAGGAACCATCGCAGACCCAGTGTAAATTAATACCCTGACAAAGGAGAGAACCGCTTACAGCGTTTTCACAATTTTTACCACTAAAAAACATTTCTTTCCCACCACTCCAACATTTGTGTGTGTGTGGTAATTCCCATGATGTCTTGTTCTATTCTTTACCCAACCTTTCATATATGCCTGCTGGTATATATTTTAAGCAATACTGAAAATGGAAAATTGTAACAGGCAGAGTGATTGTACCATTTATTATCCATTCAATGGCTGGTTTTTCAGTGACTGTAAAAGGCAATCTTTCCAGTTTTTCAATGCTCAGCGCCGTATAGTCTGCTCCCCTCTGTGCCAGTTTGATCTGTTTATCAGTGAGATTGAATTCTGAAAACAGTGATGTGTTATTGATTAAACGCCAAGGCACATAGCCTGAACGAAGGTTTTGTAATGTCCAGCCTAATAGCATTATAGAACATAATTGCGACTGACCATGTTACAAAATTACCAATTCCTGTTCCATTATGTCTATGGCAGAGGATACTATGCTGTCCAAAGAATATATCCTGGATGACAGAGTTTTTAACCCATTGTCAACTACAGAGAGAGATTTCTCTAAGTTAATACAATCAATTTCTCATATTCGTTCTACAGTCTCTGATTGCGTAATCTTTCATGCTTCATTATACAGAGTATAGATACTGGCGTATGTAAAACATTTATGACACGGTTTAGTAGGTGCTTGTAAGAAGTCCCTCAGGTCAGCGCCATCTTTAAGTAGAGCTAGGTGTTGTTTTACTTCCTTTAGTGTAGACTTGTGTAGCCATTCAAGGTACAGTTTCCCTACATTGTATGTTATTATTCCTGGATGCTGTCTCTGAACATATCTTGGATCTGGCCTAGTGTATGTGAACCCCTGTGTTTAATTCAGGAATCTATCTTGACAGTTGTTTGTGTCTGTGGGCCAGATTAACCATTTTTTCCAATCTGGGTCTGATCTGTTATGAAGCAAAATAGTATGTACGTCGACCACCCCCTCTGAAATGTTACTGCTATCAGGTGTAGGTGTAGGTATGGACGGTTTGTTTAACTCTTTGATCTTGGCTAATCCAAAACAAAATGTCTGTTGGACAGTGTCATTCAAAAACATTATTTCCTCTGGGATGATGCAGGCTCAAATTAAAGCTTCTAAACCTTGCACCAGCCAGTCTTTTGTGCCCCAGACAGTTTTGTCTCAATGTTTTCTTTCCAAAGGTCGAAACCTAACGAAGACAACTGAGCATAAAAGGCTGCAGAATACATTTGCTTGGTACTTGTCAACAAACTTTTCATTCCTGTCCTATTAACATTTTTAAAGTAAAATGATTCTGGATTTGAAACATTAAAACCTGAAAAGTATGGAAATGTGCCATAAAAAGCTTTTGAGCTACCCTTTGGTGGCGTAGGACAATGTTCCCATTGGCTATAAATAAATACATTTCTAGGATTTGCAGATTTGTGCAAGAAATGATGGCCACAGTGATTATAACAATACACTTGTTCATAATCTGATGAACCCTCTAAGTATTCATGATTTGTAAATTTTAAGTATGGGCGAAATTTGCGAATTCGCGTTCCGTGAATTTGCGCGAAATTGAATTCGCAATCCGCAAAATCCGCCAATTCGTGCGAATTTACGAATTTTTGTTTTTGCGTGTTTGCGGGGTTTTTTGCGTGTTCGAAGGGTTTTTTGCGTGTTCGTGGGCCGCTTGCATGGCGAAGTTACCCATGCGGTCGTGTATGGGTACAGCACCCTCTGGTTCACCACTGCCACCCTCTGGTTCACCACTGCCACCCTCTGGTTCACCCCTGCCACCCTCTGGTTCTCCCCTACCACCCTCTGGTTCAGCACTGCCACTCTCTGGTTCCCCCCTAGCACCCTCTGGTTCAGCACTGTCACCCTCTGGTTCACCACTGCCACCCTCTGGTTAACAACTGTGACCCTCTGGTTCAGCACTGCCACCCTCTGGTTCACCACTGCCACCCTCTGGTTCACCCCTGCCACCCTCTGGTTCACCACTGCCACCCTCTGGTTCATCAAAAGATGCGCCATGGTGCTGGGTTTTAACAATGTGACGCATCTGAGAGATGCGTCATGTTGTAAAGGCCTGTGTCATCAGGAGGCGTTCCTGCACAGGGGAGGGCGTTCCTACGCAGGAACGCCTCCTAAAAGTGGCTAAGTGAAATCTACAAGATTTCACTCAGTCAATTTTAGGCCAATGCTGCGTCAAAACCCTGCGCCTGCTTGAAGCAGGCGCAAGGCTTGATGCAGCATTGGGGAGATAGGGCCCCCCAGAGCATTGCTGGAGCTGCGTCGCAAGCACGATGCAGCTCCAGCAATGCGCTGCCTTTACGGCACAGATGCATGACGCATCTGTGTCGTTTTTGCCACATGGTGCGCCGCATTGTAAATGCGGCGCACCATGGGTGGCGAAGCTGCGGCGCACAATAACTGGCGCATCCCTGGGGATGCGCCAGTTATTGTAAATCTGCCCCTAGACATTTAGCCAACGAGGGAGCACTTATTGATTAGACAGTAGAAAGTACTCCAGTTGAGTAGAGGTATTGCACAAAAAGGTGGCATCTTCGTGAACAAGCACGCAGGGCCGGATTCATTCTGCCCCCTGTTAGACTCGTTTTTTGTGCCCTTCTGCCCTCTGTTAGACTCGCTTTACCCTTGTTTTTCTGCCCTTCTGCCCTCTGTTAGACTACTTTTTCCCTTGTTTTTCTGTCCTTCTGCCCCCTGTTAGACTCGTTTTTTGTGCCCATGTGCCCTCTGTTAGACTCATTTTTCCCTTGTTTTTCTGCCCTTCTGCCCCCTGTTAGACTCTTTTTTTGTGCCCTTGTGCCCTCTGTTAGACTCATTTTCCCTTGTTTTTCTGCCCTTCCGCCCTCTGTTAGACTTGTTTTTCTGCCCCTCTGCCCTCTGTTATTCCCTTGCTTTCGTGCCCTTCTGCCCTCTGTTAGACTCATTTTTTGTGCCCTTCTGCCCCGTTAGACTCATTTTTTTGTGCCCCTCTGCCCTCTGTTAGACTTGTTTTTCTGCCCTTCTGCCCTTTGTTAGACTGCTTTTTGTGCCTTTCTGCCCTATGCATCATCACATCATCACTCAGCGCTACCCCAGCATCACTCAACACCACCACATTATCACTCAGCACCACCACAGCATCACTCAGCACCACCACAGCACCACTCAGCACCACCACAGCACCACTCAGTACCACCACAGCATCACTCAGCACCACCACAGCACCACTCAGCACCACCATAGCATCACTCAGCACCACCACAGCATCACTCAGGACCACCAGAGCACCACTCAGCACCACCACAGCATCACTCAGCACCACCACAGCACCACTCAGCGGCACCACAGCATCACTCAGCGCCACCACAGCATCACTCAGCGCCACCACATTATCACTCAGTACCACCACAGCACCACTCAGCACCACCACAGCATCACTCAGCACCACCACAGCATCACCCAGCACCACCATGGCACCAATCAGCACCACCACAGCAACACTCAACGCCACCACAGCATCACTTAGCACCACCACTGCATCACTCAGCACCAACACAGCATCACTCAGCACCACCACAGCATCACTCAGCACCACCACAGCACCACTCAGCACCACCCCAGCATCACTCAGCACCATTCCAGTATCACTCAGCACCACCACAGCACCACTCAGCATCACCACAGCACCACTCAGCACCACCACAGCACCACTCAGCGCCACTCCAGCATCAATCTACACAACCATTCAACAACAACTTGTTCAAATATGTTCTCCCAATGTTTCAAACTTTATTACAAATGTCACAAAAAGATGTTAATATTTCACTTCTGTTCTTGGATTTTCGTCACAATAAAATACACTGAACATAATCTTCACAAAAGTTATTTACAGAAGTTTAAGCTATTGCCATTATAAATTAAAATCATTTTTATTTAAGTTTTAATTATTTAAAAAAATGAAAAGCCATTGTAATTTGTAATATCAATACAGCTAAGTCACGTAAATACAAAACATATTGCATTACAAATGCAATAGGTGTCACATTTGCGAAGGTTATAACTATTGGCATTGTATTAATTTAGCTATTTTCAAAACCAACACATAAATAAAAAAAATTGTCATTTACAAGACCAATAGCTCAAACTTTCCTAATGCGAGACCTATTGCATTGCAAATGCTTGTTTTTATATCTGTCAGTGCTTCCTGTTGAGGTTTAATTTTCGTGACAGGCGCCTCATTGCATACTTGTAACTATTCTCTGACCCTGCTTCAAGGTACAGAGCAGGGTCAGAGAATAGTTTCAAGTATGCAACGAGGCGCAAGGAAGCACTTACAGGCTTACAGCAGCAGGTGCCCAAGTTGAAGTTAATTTCTTTGTAACCCTTTTGTAAAAGGTTACAAAAAATTAGCTTCAACTTTTGCACCTGCTGCTGTAACCCTGTAAGTGCGTGGCTAAAAATTCGGCCCCGCTGATTTGTGGATTTTACCGCGATTTCGCGAGATTCGCGGATCGCGAAATCGTGGAAAATCCGTAAATTCTGCGAGCGGAACGAATTTTCAGCCCATGCTTAGTAAATTTTGCAGACATTTCTAAGTCTGACATCATATTATTAACAGTCTCGAAGTCCCAATCATCAGAAAAGGTACTAGATGAACAAAGTAATTCAAGGAAATCTTGAACTGGTGTGGAATCTTCAACAGCTCTGCCGGACCGAAAATGTCATATTCAGTTCTGTCCCAAGCTATAGCACCAGGTATATGAACGGCTGTGATGTTCACTGATGGCAAGTCTCTTTGTTCATGATGAGATGATTTGTGCGGCTTCAGGAGTAAGTTGATGTTCTTACTTGCTGTGTCCTTTTGAACATATCTTCCATTTATCAGCATTCCCAAAGTTATTACAAGAGTCAACCAAAGTAGAAGAAAAGTACACCAAACACAATCCAAAGTTCAATCCATATTGAAACCAAATAAGTCTTTTCCAGTCGACGGAAAAGTTCTGTTGCTTGTTCTTTGAAAGTTATTTTTACTGGCATTGTTTCAGGCTCACTGGGATCCTCGGAAAAAGTATCAAAGTTAATGAAATAGCCAGAGGCAGTTCTGTCAATTGTAGGGATTGCATCAGGATTTGTTGAAATCGCTGGAAGCACTTGATCACTTGTTACATTTTTATAGTTAGATGCTATTTCATTGTAGACAGGCGTTGACAAACTGTTATTTGGGTCTCAAGAGGTACAAGTTCCATTGCTTTATTGCATAGTCCTTCTTTTCGGACTGCCGATTCTACAAAGGTGATGAGTCTGTCAGTTTGAACCTCTTGGATAGTAGCCAGATTTGGGCGTCCGCTACGTCTTTGGAGTCCACTTGACCTACTGCTTATGATCTGCCACATGATGTGGTTTGACCCGGTCGATGAACACAAACCTGTTCTCCTTTTTACCAGCAAGGGGCTTCAATAATACTGTTCTTGATCTGTGGATGGGTAGGACAGGTACTGGTTGTCTGTAAGAAGGCCCAAATTCCTTCTTGTCCCCGAACTTTTCTCTGACTAGATCCCCAATCTTTGGAATCCAGACAGGCCTTGCTGGGAGGGTCGGTTTCCCTTCAGTGGTTGTTGGCTTCAGGAGCACGTTACTTTGGCTTTTTCTTATTTCATTTAAGTCCTGCAAAACTTCGACAGGGTCTCCTGGCGGTTCCTGTGGTCCGTTCTCCACTGGAAGGGGATGGCGAAGGAATTCATTCAGGCAATTCAGACCCTATATGTGTCATTGGTGGCGGAGATTCGGATTTCAGGACAGGAGTCCGATGTGATCAATATTAGCAGGGTCACTAGAAAGGACTGCCCCTGTTCTCCTCTTTTGTTCTCATTATATATCGACCCCTTTCTGCAGAAACTTGAACAATGCTATGATATCCAGCCTATAAGAGCTAATGGCTTTGAATATAAGACATGGAACTCCCTGCCAGTCGATCTCAGATTCTGCCCTTCTGAATCTGTCTTCCGGGCCAGACTTAAAACCTGGCTCTTCTCTAGACTCTGATTTATCATGTCACTTCCCCTGTCCGCTCCTCCTTTCCCCTCTAAGACTCAGGTTCCAGCGCCGGGACACCCCTCCGGGGGTAGCTGTGCGCTTTATAAGCTACATAAAATAAATAAATAAATAAAAATAAAGACATTGGCTTATGCCGATGATGTCGCAATATTTACATCCGACATAAGATTGTCATACGCAGCAGTTATAGATCAGGCTGTGCACTATGATATCCACCAGAGTACAAACTTAGAGGTCGATTATGATGGCGGTGAATCTGCATCCTCGGGGCCGGTGAAAGCCACCGCCGGCCTAGAGGATGCGGATTCACCGCCGCGGTCCTTGAAAATACCCACCGCCAGATCATGATGGTGGTGGGATCAGCGGCGGACGGCAGGTCCGTCCGCCGCTGATCCACGGGGTGTGGACCACAATATGGTGGCTGTGTCTGCAAGACACCTCCAGCCATATTATGATGGGTGCGGAGACATGCTTTTCCGTGGCGGATATTCCGCTGTGGAAAAGCATGTGGACCTTTGCTTCTGGGGGCCCCTTGCGGGCCCCAGGATGTTGGGGGGTTGGGGGTGCACATAGGGGGTACCTATGGTGCCCCCTGCATGTGCATTAACAAAGCAGCAGGCACAGAGTGGTGCCTGCCGCTTTGTGCATGCACATGCAAATCATGCATTTTTAACTTTGCGGCGGGAAATTTAAGTATACGGGATGTGACCGCCAGGGTGGCGGTCACATCCTAATTCCAACGGAGGGACTGCCGCTGCCCCTGCGGACGGTCCCCCCACCTCGGGCTGGTGGACAGATGCAGGTCCGTCTGCCATCCTAATAGGCCTCTTAATACTAATAAGACTCAAATTCTATATTCCGACATGGAGTCTTTTCCAGATCTGCCGATTGTGCCAGTAGTGACTTATCTGGGGCTCCAGCTTACTGTAGAGGTTCCAGATATAAATATGGGTCCTATGATGAAACTACTAATCAGATGCTGGAAAGATTAGACCATCTACATTTGTCTATACACAGGCGTAGCAATGTCATCAAAATGATGGTACTACCAAAAATATTATATCTCTTCCGGACCATTCCCTTGGTGCTTTCTGCTTTATTGTTTAAAAACCTCGACAGGATGTGCTCTGGATTTATGTGGAATTATCATAGATCAAGGAGAGCAGCCAAGTGGTTTACACTCCATCAAATGTGCGGGGGTTGGGCCATCCCTAATTTCCTGTTTTATTACTGGGCATGTATGCTGAAACATATGGCGATACTTCTGGTTGGAGAAAGGAGTCGGTGCTTAGAGGCATTCCGCCCAACTATTTTTAAAATCGGTTTGGGGAGGGAGGCTAAACATGGTCTGTTCAAAATTTTAGAACCTAGCTATTACAAAAAAACTAGATTGAAGATTCTGCAGGCGGCTTACATGGTTTGGAGGAAAGTGCGCAACAGATTCAAAATATACAACATTAATAGTTATACACCCTTTTCGGCTTCCAGGGTTTAACCTGTCATTTTCCAAGACCCAATCATACAAAGATGGAGCAATCTTGGGATTAGCACGGTGGGAGATTTGGGTCAGGAAAGCCAATTAGCTCCCTTTTCTTTTTTACAAGAGAAGTATGGCCTTGATAAGCGGGATTTCTTCAAATATTTACAGATCCGTAGCTTTTTGGATAGTAAAAAACTGCCCATGGGCGTAGAATACGGGAAGATATCATTAGTGGAATTAATATGTAGGAAATCTCGGATAAGGGCGATATACCAGTCTTTGTTGGAATCCCTGCCTGATGATCTAGCCATTCAAAACGATAAATGGGAACGGACGTTTGGGAGGGAGGGGATCAGCATTGAAGATTCACTTGAAGTAGCCAATTAAACTTTGTTATTGGGCAGTCTCCAAAGTCAACATTTTATGTCTATCTTTGATCTGTATTATACACCGGCAAAAATAGCCAAATGGGGTGGGAGTGTGGATGGCTCCTGCAATAGGTGTGGGACAGTATTGGCAGATACAGTTCACTTTTTTTTTCCCGGTCCCAAGCTAATGTAATTTTATCTGGATTTGGAGTCTTTCCTGGCCAAATATTTGGGGTTCCCCATATCTATTTCTTCAGACATGGTTATTATGGGGGTAGGTGTGAACGGGAGCTGTGGAGTTCTGGACTTTTTGTTTCCGTCCAGAGGTGTCAGGGATAACACCCGAAGACCCCGGAGTTCTACCTGTCTCGGTGCACAAATAAACAGAAACACGGGCTTCTCGATGGTGGCGTCA
This sequence comes from Lissotriton vulgaris, assembly GCF_964263255.1. Classification (NCBI taxonomy): domain Eukaryota; kingdom Metazoa; phylum Chordata; class Amphibia; order Caudata; family Salamandridae; genus Lissotriton; species Lissotriton vulgaris. Next base: position 11,776,474 of record NC_141697.1, read on the forward strand.
AAGACCAAAGGTTTATTACTGCAGGGACACAGAAGTCACAGAAACTACACACGGGCAGTATCTAGGAGCCTGTTCGATTTTTACAAAGTGGGTTGCTCCTTATATACTAAATTTTAGGCTTGGGGCAAATTCTTTACATGTTAGTACATTTCTAAACCTTTGTGTCCTAAACAATAAATATTTGGCGTTGCACAGGAATCGCCAACAATATCTGATGTCAAAACATTACGAACGAGGGGTTCCCAGTATTCCATCATAATCCCATGTCAACTTTTCATTCAAGAGCCGGACCGCCTCATCGTAAATTTTGTTACCTCCCCCTAATAAAGGCCCAGAAGGAAAGGAGCAGAGCCAGGTGCAGAAGATAGAAAAGCAGGATAAGAGATGTTTGTGGGTCGTAAATGGGCAAGGCTACCAGCTTCGGCCGCCTATTCATGATCAGGCCAACGAACACGAGAACCAGTATAGCAGGACTGGCCTCAGGCAGAGGAGGCAGTTTCTGTCGAGTCATGCAGCCATGGCGTTTTCTGTCTTAAGGTGCACGTGTCACTAGAGAGGTGAATCACCGGCCAAAGCCTACGTGTCCTTAATTGAAATGAAGTGATCAGAGGTCATTGCGTGTCCATTGACTATGTGAGGGCAAGAAATACAAAATGGCTGCCGTAATCTAAAATGGATGCCATGGGTAGATCAGAAATGTGTTTGTAACAGGAGTGCTCTTGCTCGTAGCATAGCGAAAACACCAGGATATGCTAAATGGATCATTTGCGGTTCACTGATACCAAAATTATGTATTTACGACAATGTTGAAAACACGGGTTCAAATCGTCACGGAACCTCAGACCCTCCTTTTGCCCTTACATAGGCAATTACTCAGTCTATGTCAGAGTCTAACTCTATGCTCATCAGGTCAGTGACATGTTGTTGTATCATCATCCTTTCTCGCACCTTTTCTCCAAACGCAGGTGGTTTTCTGAAACAGGTTGCAGCACAGAGACTACATAAAGCGGGACCACATTGGATAATAAGGCAGCACGAGAACAGGAATACTAGGATGATACCAATGACCATCAGAACCTTCCATCCCCACGCCGATAACAGAGTCCAAAGCCATTCCATTAAGGACCAGTTTCCCTTGTCTACGTGAATAGACTCGGAAATCTTGTGTAGCTTAGAGATCGCCTCATAGACAGTCGGAGCATTATTGGGAATAAAAACACAGCAGCTCGATTGGATCATTCTGCATACCCCACCTCGATCTGCAAGTATTACGTCTAGAACCATACGGTTCTGCAACGTCATGAGACGATCCGCCTGAAGCTCAGCTGTTAAGTTACTAAGGGCACCAGCAGTTTCTGTAATAGTAGATTCAACTACCCGTGTTAGCTGACGTAGATTTCTACTATTGGCCATAGGCCCCCAGAACGGAAGGAAACCTTTGAAGAAGTCTCCAGCTTCCTGACCAGCGGTATCTTCCTTGCTGAAAACACCTCTTGCTACTCTGGTCTTGTGATAATCTGAAGAAGCAGTGTACGTTGGAGGCAACAGTCGAGCAATATAACATGAACCTGAAAAGTCAGCAGGCAACCATGTATACGCTCTGTCTTGACAGATGAAGTAGGTACCCCTAGCAGTAAGAAAGGCAGGGGAAGAGTTAGACGGAAACACGTAAGTCTCAACGCACTCACTCTTCCCTAGCTGAGCTCTCGGATTCCTCCCATTTCCCTGCAAACAGACTTGACCTCGGTGAGGTACGACCCAGACTGGAGTGGAGCTCTTACACTTGCTTTCTCCCAAACTAAGGCGATACTCTGTAGAATTCCAACTCAAATATACCCGTAATTCATCTCTAGGGTAAGACGGAGTATTATTGACGTCTTTAATCATGTCAATGATTCCCTGAACTAAAGCTTTATTGGCAGAGTTGTATTTAGTGGAACGTGGTGGACGCGGAGGATAGGTCTCCAGGGCATAGGAAAAAATGGTCTGAAAGGCCTGAAATGATCCATTATAGCTAAAAGGCAAGACTAGATAGGGAATGCCTTTATCCATAGTGTGGGGTATCAGGCCACACACCCAGCAGTTTGTAGTGTTAACTACCAGTTGGTGTTGGTGCAAGAGCTGTACAAATGTGTTATTAATGAATTCTGAGCGTCGAGCTTGTTCGTGTTCAGGAAACGAGTGAAAAGAATGCATAGAAGCAACAGTAGAAGAAACAGGATCAAAGGGAGGTACTGTAGTTGTTACCGGTGTAAAAATTAAATGCACACCAAAGACGATTCCACCCACCAACGTTATTAAAACAATCAAAAACGTAACTGTACATTGTATCAGAAAGCATTTGCTATGAAGAATCTTGTAAAGTCTATTTCTGCGAACATAAATTACATTCTCTCGTTGCAGCTCAGGAAGCTCCATCTTCTACAATCCGCTCGCGACCACTGATGATGTGTACGTAGATGAAAATGCCTCTATCAGCCCTGGGAGTTCCCAGAACTAACAGAAAGATCAACTTGTGTCTGACCCCCGCAGATTCAACTAGGCACACAGCCACGACCCTACGGCTACCCAGACGGCAAGGCAATTTTAAAACAACATAACAATACAACGTATTAGCAAACTTCCTGGCTGGAGGCAATGTATCAAAATTTAAAGGTGTAAAATAGGCAGTTTCCTGCTTTATTTGTCCATATTGCGAGATCGTAAATTGTATCTCAATTTTGCAGGAGCTGTTTGATCTGGAAACAGTGTATTTTCAGCAGGGGTTGCAATGTTTAAGTTCGCAGATGGTAAATGTTCTTTTGATGCAGAGGGCAAATGTTCGGAGTTCAAAGGAGCAGTTTCAGAAGGGGAGTCAGAGTTCGGTGAATCAGTGATCAGTTCTGCATCGCTGAAAGGGATGAACCTGGGGACTTGTTCAGTTTCAGAAGCGCCGATTCCTTTCTTCACCCAGTTATCATAAGGAAGTGGCAGAGGCACACGCTTGGCGTGCGTTGTATGAATCCAGTTTTTTCGGCCAGCCACACGAATAGCAGTTCTCGTCGCCAATAACACTTGAAATGGTCCGACGAATCTGGGTTGGAGATTTTTCGTCCGTGCAAAATTTCGGATGACCACTTGATCACCTGGTTTCAGCTGATGACCTGGACTCTCCGGTGGCTTTGGCAATGCATCGAAAACCTGTTGGTGAATAAGACTCAATTTAGCAGTCAAGTCGTAAAGGTAATCAATTACCATTGGATATTCCAACTGCTTAAATTCCTTCGGTCTAGGTACCCCCCAAACATTTGCAGGACGACCAAAAACTATTTCATATGGACTAAGCCCTACTCTAGAATGCACGGTCGCTCTTGTGGATAACAGAGCCAAAGGTAGTGTATCTGGCCAGGACAAACCCGTGGATGCTTGTATCTTAGCGAGTTTTAGTTTGAGGGTGCCATTGTAACCCTCAACTAAACCAGCAGACTGGGGATGATTCGCACTGTGGAACTTCTGTTTTATCCCTAAGCCGGCACACACACTCTGCATAACTTTCCCTACGAACTCACTTCCATTATCTGACCATACAATCCGTGGCATTCCGAATCTGGGGAAGTATTCTTTGAGAAGGATTTTGGCAGTGGACAAGGCAGTGTTGTCCTTCAGTGGATATGCTTCGATCCATCTGGAAAAAGCACAAACTACCACTAGGACGTATTTTAGATTATTGCAACGATCCATGTGGATGAAGTCTAACTGAATCACTTCGAAGGGGCAAGAAGGAGGAGCGAAGTGACCAGCGGGTGTGGGGATTCCCTTGCCAGGATTATGCATCAGGCATACCATGCAATTCCTCACCACTCTCTCTGCACACTTACTAATCCCATCATTCTTCTAGACTGGAGCCAACATCTTACAAATCCCTTTAGAACTGATGTGCGCTGCTCCATGCGCCATCGTTACTACTGCAAGCACATACGCATCAGGCAACATCCAACGCTGTTGTTCCGACAGATCAATCCAACACCCACTCGAGTCCAATTTACCCGTATTCTCTTTCCATACAAGCTTTTCCTCCTCAGTCGCTTCTTTCTGAATTTCTTTCACACTTTCCACTGTATCTTCACACATTCCAGACTCAGAAATCCATCTTGCAGACGTTGCAACATACATTCTACTCATCATATTCCTAGCTGTCTGTTTAGCGGTCTCATCAGCAAAAGCATTCCCACGACCAACATCATCCGTGATTGCTTTATGAGCACTGCATTTCACAATCGCAACTTCAGTCGGCAAGGTTAGAGATTCCAACAAGTCGTTAACTAGCTGACCATGTTGAATCTTAGTCCCATGGGACGCAATGAAACCTCTTTCTTTCCACAAACGGCCAAAACTATGGGCCACGCCGAACGCGTACTGACTATCTGTGAACACATTCACTCTCTTTCCCTTAGCTAAAACACACGCTCTCATTAGTGCGATCAATTCTGCAGCTTGAGCAGAATTCTGACTCACTCTCGCAGTCTCCACAATCGTACTCAAAGTCGTTACTGCGTAAGCAGCAGTCACATCACCATTCTCCAATTTAAAGCAAGACCCATCAACATACAACGTGCCATCTGGATCTGACAACGGAGTGTCTTTTAAATCAATTCGTCCTTTTGTCTCTTCCTCAGTTCTGAAACAACAGTCATGTGGTTCCGAATCACTCGACTCCTGATTAGTCGGCAACAATGTTGCTGGATTCAATACATTGCATCTTTTGATCTGAATATGACTCGCTAGCAGTGTCAGCTCATAGCCTGATAATCTAGCACTGGTAAGGTGTTGTGTCTTGGTTCGGTTCATGAGTGTATCCACGGCATGTGGAACCATGACCACTAGCATGTTGTTCATCACCAAACCAGCAGATTGTCGAATGGAAGCTGCAGCTGCCGCTGTAGCTCTCAAACAACTAGGCAACGCTCTAGCTACCGGATCTAATGTTGATGAAAAATACGCACAAGGGCGTTGTTTATCACCAAATCTCTGTGTCAGAACACTCAACGCGCAACCTTCTCTCTCGTGAACATAGAGCATGAATGGCTTACTGTAATCAGGTGTACCTAATACAGGAGCTGAACATAATGCATTTCGTAACTCAGAAAAACTCTGCTGACATTCGGCAGACCATGGCACCGGACTCGGAACATTTTTCCCAGTCAAAGCTACCAATGGTTTTGCCAAAAGAGAAAAATTTGGGATCCATTGCCTACAGTATGAGGTAATACCTAAAAAGGCACGTACTTCTCTCTGTGTGCTGGGAACATTCATCTGCGTAATTGCTTTTATTCTCTCTGGGGTCAACTTCCTTCCCTCCTTTGACAAGAGATGTCCTAGGTAGGTCACTTCTTGGCAACAGTATTGCATTTTCGAAGGTGACACCTTGTGATTCAAACTAGACAAATGATGCAATAGGGAAATTGTAGCTGCTTTGCAAGTTTCCTTGTCATCAGCAGCCACTAGAAGATCATCGACATATTGCACTAAAGCAGAACCAGGAGGAAGTACAAAGGAATCTAACTGACTTTTTAATGCCTGGCTGTAAATGGATGGACTCTCACAATAGCCTTGTGGAGCACGTTTAAACCTGAAGCTTCGACCTCCTAGAGAGAAGCCGAAAATATCTCTGCTTTCTTAGGCTATCGGAATGCTGAAAAAGGCATTCTTCAAGTCGATAACTGAAAACCATGTGGCTGTAGCAGGAATCAACGTTAACAATGCAGTAATGTCTGGAACCACAGGAAACTGCGGAATCACAATTTTGTTAACCTCTCTAAGATCGATTACAAACCTATAGACTGGAGGCTTTGAAGGATCAGTACGTTTCAGAATTGGCAATACAGGACTGTTACAGACATTTCCTCTAGTTTCTTCTACTACGCCTTTTTTGATCAAATCTTGCACAATCAATAAAAGTGCACGTTCACCTTCACTAGAGATCTTGTATTGTGGGATTCGTGGAAATTTGACATTTGCTTTCAAAGTGACTACATAAGGTGGGATTTCTAAAAGACCTACATCGTTAGGACCAGTCGCCCAAAGAGTATCAGGGAGTGAACGCAGCTCTGGTGGGAGTGCATCCATTGACAAGTACATCGGAGAGGTGATTCTCTTGCCCAATGTAAGCTGTACTCCTGAAGGAGAACAGTACAATGTCGCATAGAGGCGTTTTAACAAGTCTAAACCAAGCAGATTTTCATTACAACCAGTCGTCAAAATCAAGGGTGCTTTCAATCGACAGGGTCCAACAGAAATAGACAAAGGACCAGATACGGGGTTGTAAACAGGGGCGCCTGAAAAACCTACAGAAACATTTGTTAAGCCAGACAAAGGTGCGCCAGGGAGTTTCGCATGAATGATAGAACTTTTTGCGGCACCAGTATCCAACAGAAACGGTTCGACTACACCTGATGTTGCTACTGCGACATAAGGCCCACTCTGATCTACTGGAACTGATACTACTCCCTCTCTTTGTCCATGGCTGTCCTAGTACTCACTTTGTTGAAATTCCTCATTAACTTCACAGTAGTCTTCAACATGATACTGTTGAGATCTATTTTGTTGGGCAGACTGTCCATTTCGCTGATCAAAATGATTAGAAGGACGATCATTCGTTTGTGGAGGCATAGCACCTCGTCCTCGACCTCTATAATTTTGCATAGAACCACCACGACCTCTCTGAGCTGCTGCAGCATTATTCTGTGCTAAGACTGGACAGTCATTCTTATAATGACCTTCTTTCTTGCAGTAAGCACACTGGTTCCACTGATACTGCGGCCTCGGCGAACCATAATCTGTCCTTTGATATGACCCTTGCTGTGTATTAGTCTGATTCGTGCGAGGCGGATATGCTTGCTGCAAAAGGACTTTAGTTTTTAAGTCTCTCGTTTTCTTATCCGCTAAATTCATCACGCAAGCTTCAACTGTCTGCGCTAACTCTTTATAGTATCCGGCAGGATTCTTACGCGGATCTGGCAAGGCCTGTTTCACTGCTAACACTTCGGCTCGCTTCCACGGAATGTGTATCCACACTCTCTGGAATTGGGCCGGAGTGGCTGCAATACCACGGTTCACATCAGCTGGCACAGCTTCGCTCCAAATTGGAGGAACCTCCCTCATTGGATATTGGCGATTCTGCTTCGTACTATGTTTCTCTAACTCCCTCGGTGAACGAAGGGATGGATCATTCCTATAACTTAAAATCAGTTCCATCGCTTCCTTTATATTCTGACCGACTATCATACCTGCAGCAAATTCTTTTTGGACATGAATTAATTCGTCTAGATTTGATTCAGAGTCATCTTCTTCCAATTCCTCACGCAAAAGGGAGCACATTTCATCAAACACATATCGTTGTGTCGGTTCATTCCATTGCATAAATGTATCTAATACATCTCTAGTACTATATCTTCCACTTTTCGAAATCCATCTAAGAGCTGTGGAATCTAATATTCCCCGTTCTTCAGTACTGGGGAGCTGACTACGTCTCTGAACAGAGTCAGAGGCAGGAGTCTTAATTAAAGTTTTATAGAAGGGAGATAGAATATTAGAGACGGAATCAGTGATTCTCCGACGAACAGAAAGTGGAGTCATAATACTAGCAGAAGCCGAAAATAGAGTAGCAGTCGGAACAGATAGAACAGGAACAGTAGGAGTAGCAGGCAAAGTAGCTTGTGAATCATTTTCGGGGTCCTCTACTATCTTAGCTGTACTCGATGGCAAGGCAGGATAGCACTTGTCTATCGCTAAATTACGCTCTCTATTGGCCACCTCCATTGCTTTCTCAGACTCGTTGAGTTGCAGCTGCTTAGCAGCCTGTTCTAAAGTTAACTCTTGCTCTTTCTGTTCTTTCTTTAACTTCTTAATTTCTCTCTGTTTAGATTCTTTTCGCCAATAACGGAAAGAATCAAACATTGCCGGCCGGGCTTTCTTCTTAAACAATTTCACTTCCAAATTATCAAGGACTTCGGGTTCAAAACTACCATGCAGTGGCCAACTAAGGACACCGTCTTTCTCTGTATATCGGATCCATACCTCATTATAAGATATTGGACCCACTCCAAACTTACAATACAGATCATAAAGAGGAGTCCCAATCGGAGGAACCAGACATGAGTCCTCCAACCGGGAATCACTGTTGCAACCAAAACACGACAACATACAATTTTTCCGACTTACCATTTTATAATCCGGAACACAGAACAAACAAAAACACAAACAAAAAGGTGTGCACTCGAACCAAGAACTTAGGCCTATCAAAGCGAACAAATGTATCGATACCCAAACTAAACCAAAAGATTACCGTGACCAGAACAACCAGTGATAATCTTACGAAACCAAACCAAACCAAGAACTAAACAGGATTATCCAAACAGGAGCAACCCTTACGAAGTAACCAACTAGCAACCACTTAATACTTAACTGAGGCACTGAAGACGTCACCAAGGAGAAACCCGTCACGTCTCGCCGTACTAAGGACTGCACCTCGGGTCCAAGACAGGGCGACGGTCAAGGCAACGGACCACTGCAGCCGTCCGAACGGGAACCCTCGTGGAAGAGAACGTCGGGCCACTTTTGCGATATGCCGGGATCGATGAAGTGGGGCGCCGCCCTCAGGAATCTTCACACAAAGCTTCTCGAACTCTTCAGGCTTTTGGACCGGTACCGAATGACGTCGCCCCACATTGGGCGCCAATTGGAGTTCTGGACTTTTTGGTTCCGTCCAGAGGTGTCAGGGATAACACCCGAAGACCCCGGAGTTCTACCTGTCTCGGTGCACAAATAAACAGAAACACGGGCTTCTCGATGGTGGCGTCAAAGACCAAAGGTTTATTACTGCAGGGACACAGAAGTCACAGAAACTACACACGGGCAGTATCTAGGAGCCTGTTCGATTTGTACAAAGTGGGTTGCTCCTTATATACTAAATTTTAGGCTTGGGGCAAATTCTTTACATGTTAGTACATTTCTAAACCTTTGTGTCCTAAACAATAAATATTTGGCGTTGTACAGGAATCGCCAACAATATCTGATGTCAAAACATTACGAACGAGGGGTTCCCACTATTCCATCATAATCCCATGTCAACTTTTCATTCAGGAGCCGGACCGCCTCATCGTAAATTTCGTTACCTCCCCCTAATAAAGGCCCAGAAGGAAAAGAGCAGAGCCAGGTGCAGAAGATAGAAAAGCAGGATAAGAGATGTTTGTGGGTCGTAAATGGGCAAGGCTACCAGCTTCGGCCGCCTAATCATGATCAGGCCAATGAACACGAGAACCAGTATAGCAGGACTGGCCTCAGGCAGAGGAGGCAGTTTCTGTCGAGTCATGCAGCCATGGCGTTTTCTGTCTTAAGGTGCACGTGTCACTAGAGAGGTGAATCACCGGCCAAAGCCTACGTGTCCTTAATTGAAATGAAGTGATCAGAGGTCATTGCGTGTCCATTGACTATGTGAGGGCAAGAAATACAAAATGGCTGCCGTAATCTAAAATGGATGCCATGGGTAGATCAGAAATGTGTTTGTAACAGGAGTGCTCTTGCTCGTAGCATAGCGAAAACACCAGGATATGCTAAATGGATCATTTGCGGTTCACTGATACCAAAATTATGTATTTACTACAATGTTGAAAACACGGGTTCAAATCGTCACGGAACCTCAGCTGGTCGCACGCTGTCACTGGCCTTGTCTTCATGGCAATGGCCATAGCCAGACTCTGTATTACTTCTAACTGGATCAGCCCTCATCCTCCTACCTGCTGTAATTGATTCTCCTGATTCCTAGCTGTATATAATTTAGAGAGTTCAGTGTATCAATTAAATGGACGAAGCAGACGAGAGAAGGGCTTACGACTCTGGGCTCCTATGATGGATTGGCTTCCGTAATATGGGCATGTAAATATTTCATATGCCGGAAAACCCTGTGATCATAAAATGTAAAGTTGTGAATATGTTATAAAGGTATCAGTTATTATTTTATTATTTCCCCCCCTTTTTTTTCTTTTTTTTATTTAGTTTATCGAGGGCTTGTTAGATTAGGCTCAATAGTTGGGTATTCTAGATACCTGTCTTTGTGTTCAAATGTGGATCTATCTGAGGTAATGTCAGGGTAGAATATGTTTCCTTCTGTGTATAAATTCAGGAACTGGGTATAAGGAGCCAATATGTAATGAAATATGGATTTGGCAACTGTTTTTCTTTTTGTGCTTATTCAGAAAGGAGGTACAATGTGTCAATCCGCAATTTCTTTTCTTTTTTTGTATTTCTTGTCTCTATGTATGTTAACAACAACCACAATAAAAAAAATAAGTCCTGCAAAACAGCCAAACTGTCTTTGATATCATAGGGTTTTTGTTCTAGCACTGAAGTCTGACAATCGAGATCCAAAATTATCATTTTTGTTCCAAAAAAGGATTTAATATGGACTGATTCCCCTAGAAAACTTCTTGGCAGATTATTAAGACTATGTTGGACACTTATTAGATGTTTGACCCACCTGTCACCTGAGCTTAATACCCTAGCTGTTATAGATTGCTTTATGTCCCGTTTTTTTCTCTCCACTGCTGAATTCCCCTCATGATGGAATGGACTAGAGTACTGCCATGCAACGCCCAATTTGGCCATGGCATCCTTGTAAGCTCGAGAGCTAAATGCAGGACCCTGGTCAGAATGTAGCGTGCCGACTGCGTAGGTGCTGATAAAGACTCGCAAATCTTTTATAACTGTTCGAGTGTCAGCTGAGCGCTGAGGCCACATCCAAATGAATCTTGTCTTAATGTTTGTGGGATCTCATTTGTCCACAGGGACATCTGAATGAATGAATGAATGAAAGCAGTCTTGTATTGCGCAACTTAGCCCAGAGGCATCAAGGCGCCTAACAGAGTATGAAATAGTGTAGGAGTCAGGTGCCAGATTACAGATACGCCTCTGAGAAGAGCCACGTTTTTAAAGCTTTCCTAAATAGCGCAGTAGAAGGTTGTGCCTTTAATTCAGCGGGAAGGGTATTCCACAGTTCCGGGGCCAAGGAGGAGAAAGCTCGCCCTCCCCACCTGACTCTACGAACCCGAGGGACTGCCAGGAGATTCTTGCTAGAGGAGCGAAGGTTCCTGCTGGCGGTGTATGGAGTCAGCAGTGATCTTATACCATCCGAGCTTTCTCAGAACAAGGCCCCATGGACAAGGCATAGGATCTTAAATGAGATCCTGGCCTGAATCGGGAGCCAATGAAGGCTCTTCCTAGCCAATGTAGCAGAGGAGAGACTGGGGACATCCAAAACAAATCTGGACTATCTGCAAGCGTTGTATCAGGCCCTTGTTTATGCCTGAATAGAGGGCAACCGCAATCTGTTTGCGGGATTTCAGGGTAAGAAAATGGGCGATTTTCCTCAAGATCCTAATAACACCCCAGCAGGTAGAGATGGTTCTATTTACCTGCTGGTCCATAGCAAGCGAGGTGTCAAACATCACGCCCAGGTTCCGGTCGGATTTTGTGGGCAGTGTACAGATTCCAAGGGATGGCGGCCACCAGTCGCTACACCAGATGTCCTGATCTCGGCCGAAAATCAAGACCTCCGTTTTCTCTCCGTTCAGCTTCAGTGAATTCATTATCATCCACCTTGAAACTGCCTCCATGCAGTTCCTGAAGCTGAGCGCGGAGGTACTCACCGAGTGGGAGAGAGACACCATAATTTGGGTGTCGTCGGCGTAGGATATCACCTCCATCCCAAAAGATTTTACTAACCTGGCCAGTGAGGTCACATAGATGTTGAAAAGGGTAGGACTTAACGCCGACCCTTGTGGGACCCCACACTGCACAGGTTTGAGCTGGGACAGGTACTCCCCCAATTTGACCTTCTGCTCCCTCTGATTGAGGAAGGAGGTCAACAGGCTAAGCGCAGAGCCCTCCACCCCTATCTCCCAGAGGCGAGCTGTTAGAGTCACGGGGGATAGGGTGTCAAACACTGCCGTCAGGTCGAGCAGGACCAGAAGGGTAGTCTTGCCCTGGTCGACCTTCGAGCGTATGTTGTTTACAACCACCGTAAGGGCCGTCTTGGTGCTATGGAACATCCGGAAGCCATGTTGGGACGAATCCAGAAGGCCAGAGGAATCCGTGAAGGCAGTCAGATGTTGGTTGAGATGTATCTCAAGCACCTTTGCTGGAGCCGGCAACAGAGATATTGGTCGAAATTTTTTTAGTATCTCCGGATCTAAAGTTGTTTTTTTCAGCAGAGGTTTGAATACTGCCTTTTTCCAGGATGATGGAAAAATGCCTTCAGTTATAGCACGGTTCAACACTTCGAGGAAGTGGGGCAACAAGACTTCACTACAGTCCTCGAGAGTCTAAGGGGGCAGGGATCAAGGGGAGATCCCGATTTGATCCTGGTCAGAAGCAGATCTGCCTGCTGGAGGGAAAGAAGAGGAAAATTAGACTGACTACTCTGGGGTACCTTTGGCAGCCATTCTGTAAGCGACGGGGCCAGCGTGAGCGGGGAGCCCAGGCGAGCCCTTTGTGTATCAAGAGAGGCCTGAATATCCGCTATCTTTGAGTGAAAGAACAGTGAGATCTTGTCACATAACTTTTGGGAACCTAAAATAGGGTCCGGTGTTTGCAGAGTACAGAGGGAATCAACAATCTTGAACAGTTCCCTGGGGGAGGTAAGAGAGGCCGTAAGGTTTGAAAAATGGGCCTGCTTTTCCTGGATTACCTTAGCTTTGTATTCCCTAAGGAGGAGCCTATGCTTTTCCCTTTCCCTGAGATCCCAGCTCGCTTGCCAAAGCCTCTCTTGTTTCCTGCAGTGCTGCCTAAGGAGCCTGAGTGATTCTGAGAACCAAGGAGTCGAGGGTCTCTTTCTGGTGGAGTAACGATACGAGACCGGGGCCAGCAGGTCCACTGCTCTTACAATGGCGTTAGAGAGCTCCATCGCAGTGGCACTGACATCTCCTGTAGGAGAAGTCTGGCCTTTAACCATCAGGGGGGCCAGGGTGTCATTGGAAATATTCCTGAAATTCCGCTTGGGCTCCCTTTTTCTGGTGTCAAAGGACTTAGTGGAGGAGGATGGGATTTTTAATACCAGGGGGACAGCCAGGTGGTCAGACCACACAAGAGAATTGGGGGGACCTGTCGTTAGTCTGAGGTCATTGGAAAAGACCCCATCCAGTGTGTGACCAGCTAGATGGGTAGGGCTGTCCACCAATTGCAGAAGACCACATGCTGCCACAGAGTCCACCAGAGAAAGAGTATTACTGGAACCCAAATCCTCTAAATGGAAGTTCAAGTCTCCCATGACGGTCAGATGGGGTCTCCAAAAATAGGGATATAATATTTTGAGTAAATTATGGCTAAAACCAGCTCTGGGACCCGGGGGTCTATAGATCAAAAGACCCAAGAAAGAACCAGAGGAGGATGAGGTAATGGAAAAATAGATTGCCTGGAAGGAATCTGAAGGGGAGGAAAGGGCTGTGACACGTCAGATGGAGGAAACCCTATACAGAATGCCCAAACCTCCTCCTCTACGACCCACTCTATGCATCCTGGCTATTGCGTAGCCCTCAGGAATGGCATTGACAAGTTCCGTGCCAGAGGAGTCAGAAGCCCATGTTTTTGTGATAAAGACCCAGGTGGGCTTCCTGGCAGAGACGAAATCACTGAAGGCAATGTTATTCTTGACTAGTGATCTTGCGTTAATAAGGAACCCCCACTCCAAGATTACATTGGGCGCGGTTGAGGTTTTAGCAAAGGGCTGTATTTCAAGAATGTCAGGGATTTTTGACTCAGTATTACCAATGTAGCAACAACAACCAGGGGGGCAGAAGAAAGCCTCAGGAAGAAGCTTATGATGGCAGGACAGTTTGGGAGGTTTAAGTGCAGCTAAGTCCAGGTAAGAATAGGTCACACTTACTCGGGGGCTAACGGAAATTGCTGTCTCCTCCCCAGCCCCCTGCGCGTCCTCAGCGCGGACGGGCGCCGACAGGCTGGACTTTGGCGCGACTTCAGCGCTCGACCGCTGCGCACGGCCGCTGTTCGTGGAGAGAGACATCCGGGTTAAATAACGGTGGACCTATGACACAAAGCCCGCGTAACCCTATGCAGCCAGTCAGGGCGGGGGAAGCAGATATTTGCCGGCGCCCTCCACAACAAGCGGGAGATCCCGTGGTGGAACGGGCGCTGGCAGAGGCGGCGTAGGGAAGGTAAGGAGCAGCTTCTGCCCAAAATAAAGGTCACAGTTTTAACAGTATTTAAAATTCCTAAGCAACATATTAATAATGCAGCAGGAAAAGTTTAAAAGCGTCTCAGCATAAAAACGCCACAGTACTGGGCATCTGAATCATGTACCCGGCACCAGCAACTAAAAAAAAAGAGAAAGTCTAATGCTATCTAACAATAGTGTCTGTAATGGGCTGGCTACACTGTAGTCAGGTATCTAGCGGTGTTCTCTGCTGCGATCTCTGTTGCAGTCATGGCAATTAATTGCAAATGTGTGAATGTGACCATTCATCCCTGGCCACCAGTATGCCTCTTTTAATTCTGGTATAGATTTAGAGATCCCCTGATGTATCAGACCCTTTCCCAAATGTGCTTCGTGTATCAAAGCTACTGTACATTTCCTGCTTGGAATGACTCTTTCCCACACTCCAGGAATTCGAGCAAAAGCAACGGAGTTTGCGTCAATCATATATGAATATTTGAGCGTAAAGTTTTGAGATAGCGCTGCACAGCTGCCTTTGCTTGTGGCATTGACAGCTAGCATTATTTGCCGTCTATTTTTGTTTTTGAATGAGGGATTGCAGCTACGGAAGCCGTTTGCACAGCTGCCTTTGCGGCTTCATCAGCCAATGAATTCTCTGCAACGTGAACGCCAACACGTTGATGACTAAGTGTATGTATCACATGAGTTTTTTTATAGTTCTTGTCGTAACTGAACTACTTGTTCCCAATGCAACTTATGCTTGATTGTGCCACCTTTTGCATCCTTGTAACCGTTTTGAATCCAGTTTTGCAAGTATTCATTGTAAGATTGAACACAATAATAAGAATCGCACACTAGGAGTGTGGGGAATTCGCGATCAGTATATTCAAGCACCATCTTGAATGCTTGTAGTTCAGATCTCTGAGCTGTACAATCTACTAGAGATTGTGTTTTAGTGATCATTAGTCGGAATTTACCATCGCATCAGTGACCTTTAACGATCGCGCACGCAGCACTATATGCTTGTTTTCCCTCCATAGCGGGTTGGGCTGATAAGTCAGTATAAATTATTCATTCCTACTGCTCTAGAGGCAGAATCTCAGTAGGCAGAGAACATTCTTGTTCATATTGTAGAAATGCTTGTGTTTTCAAATAAGGGTCAAAAACGTACTCAATGTCTGTTGCAGCAAGAGAATTAACCCATTATATCCATCTCGGATGTAAAGCTTTAGCATTTCAAATGCTCGCTTTTGTCACTGCCTCTAAGGCAGGTACAGATGTAACAACCATAATGCGCTTACCCTGTGCGAGGGCTCTCTCTCTCTTGCTGCAGTGAATTTCATTTCTGCTTGTGTCTACAATGTGATTTGTGAGCTATTGGTACTTGTTCTCCTTCATTAAAGGTTAAGTATGTGAATCCGCATTGTCCTGGAATGATTCGGATTACTAAGTTGCATACGTTTACGGGTATTTGTAAATATTTTGTTGCTAACATGTCTGTTTGCAATGAACGCACAATTTCTGTGTGTTTTTGAGTCAAATTAACTGTTTCAAAATCAGGTTTGACTAATTTGTAGAGAGGTTTAACCCTTTCTGTGTAATTTAGAATGTATGTGATTCCTATCAGTGATTGGAGATCTTAAATGGGGGCTGTCTCCAGACGTGGAAGAGCCATCTAGGCATGGGTTGCTATTACGTGTTGGTAGGTGTGTAGCGCATCTGATGATTATTGAATGTGTTAAATACCTCAGCCTTTGTTGCATTTTTGGCAGGTCAAACCTGCCAAAATATAACGGGCTAAAAGCATACAATATTAACTGTATCGTCAGGGGCAACAATGGCCGGGGGATCGTCGCCCCACTGGCTAAGAGCCAGCATCAAAAAAATAAAACAATATTTTATTATTGTTTTATTTTTAAGCCGCTGGCTCACCATTGTGTGCAAGGAGGGACAGGGCATCGGAGGGTGGAGGAGGAGTGCTATCTGCACTTCCTAAGTGCACATATGTGTTTGGCCGGCCCTCTCAACACGACAAAAAACCACACACTCACTTAGGTTTCTCTAACCCGGGCGTATTGAACAGCTGAGTTAGAGAAACCCCAAAGACTCCCTGACCTGAGCGGAGTGTCTTTCCAGCCCGCTCAGGCCAACCTCTGCGCTGCACATAGTCACAGTGTCTGCTGGGACAAGGAAGTCCTAGCACCGAGACGCGACATGCCCGGCAGAAGGTAAGTTTAACTTTTTTTTAAAAAATTAAAAATTATTATTATAGTCCCCACACCCCCTCCCACCTTCTTCCCCAGTACCCAATGTGGCACCTCCGGCATACCCACACCGCCAACACCTCACCACTTTTTTGTATGTGGTGGCCGCCACTGTGTTACATGTGGATGTTGGTGAGTTATACAGCAAAATCCGTAAGTTATTTCCGACCCCATGTAGTAATAAGTGTTATTTTTTGCACCCTATACATTTATTTACTTATTTATTTAAACTTATAAGGCGTGCAGCTACCCTCAGTGGGTTTCCCGGCGCCAAGGGATAGATTAAAAGAGGGAGAGAACATACCATGAAATTTTGCTGAAAAGACACACCCTATTCGCTACTGAAAAAGCCAGGTTTTAAGTCCCTTACGGAATCGAAGAAGATTAGTTTCGATTTTTAGACTAACAGGCATAGCGTTCCAAAATTTCGGACCTAGATGAGAAAATGAGCGGCCGCCCATCTTTACCAGCTTGAATCTCGGAATCACTAAATCACTTTTCCCCGAGGATCTCAAGGAGCGGCTAGGCTTATAGGCCTGGATGAAATCCTGTAAGTACCTAGGGGCTGAACCTTGTTTAATCTTAAAGATGTAGCATAGAGCCTTAAATTTATTTCGACTAGCAATCCTAAGCCAAGGAAGATCATGGAGTGCTTGGGAAGCAGAGACTCTCCGAGGAACATGGCATAAAAGCTGTGCAGCCGCATTTTGCACAACTTGGAGTTTGTTTACTGTTGTTTGGTCAGCTACAAGATAAAGGACATTTCCGTAGTCCAGGCGGGAAACAACCAATGCCTGGACTACAGTCCTAAGTGTGGAAACAGGGAGCATCCAAAGGATTTTTTGAAGCCATCTTAAAGTGGCGAAACAGGTGGCGGCTACCTTTACTGCCTGCTGCTGCATCGAAAGCTTTTCTTCGATGATGAATCCGAGATTGCGAACCTGAGCAACGGCTTGAGGAGTGAGGCCCATATCCTTGGGCCAATGTTGGGGACCCCATAGATCTCTTCCCTTGCCCAGGATCACAACCTCGGTATTGTCTCCATTAAGTTTAAGGAAATTACTCCACATCCACTCGGAGACCCTAGTCAATCCCTGTTTCAGAACAGATATTTTGCCACCTTCCACATTAGAGAGGGAGAAAATGATTTGCGTAACGAATATAAGGTAAGACCCGCTTCCTCCACTATGGTGGCCAGGGGTCTAACATAGATATTAAAAAATAGCGGGCTAAGGATAGACCCCTGGGGAACACCCTACGCCGACGAGCAAATTTTAGAAGATGCCTTTGCAGAAAAAACTTGAAAAGTGCGGCCACTTAAAAAAGAGGCTATCCAGGCTAGAGCAGGACCCTCAACTCCTAGAAACCGAAGAGATTTAAGAAGGATGGAGTTTGACACTGTATCGAAGGCTGCACTCAAATCAAGAAGAATGAGTGCAGATGTTTCTTCACGATCGATACAGTGAAGCAATCTCTCTGTAACTCCTAAAAGCATTGTTTCAGTGGAGTGATGGGACCTAAAGCCTGATTGAGATGAATGCAGAAAGCCCAATCTCTCCACAAGATGAGTAAGCTGTGTGTTAATGTGTCTTTCTAAGATCTTAGAAAAGATAGGGAACAGCGAAATAGGCCTAAAGTTAGATAAATTAGAAGCATCAACTCCAGCCTTTTTTAGGAGAGGAATAATCATTGCATGTTTCCACTCCTGTGGGACATGTGACTCTTCCAAGGAGGAGTTAAGAATCTTCTTCAAAACACAGCGAGAGTCCAAGTCAAGTTGTTTCAAAATCTTGGCCGGTAAAAGGTCATGTGGGGAGCCTGGTTTAACACTTTCCAAACAGCGAGCAAAGGAAACATCATCAAAAGGTAGCCAGGCTGTAAGTTTAATTGCCGAACAAGGCATGTTATTGTGAACAGGAACTGACATCGAAGTTCATTCTTCGGCAAGGGTGGGAGTGCCCAGAGAGTCATATATGAGCTCCACCTTTGCTATGAAGAATTCCGCGATAGAATTACATTGTTCCTCATCTAAGACAGCGGGGGCAGGGATCGTGTCAGAGCCTGTTAGCTTCTTCACCACTGAGAAAAGTGTACGGGAGCAGTTTTGGGCCTGTGTCACAGTGTTGGCGATATAGGTAGCTCTAGCCATTTTACACTGTTTATGGTAATCTCTAAGGGCCTCTTTATAGTCTGCTTTGCAGGACAGTAAGATCGTCTCCATATCCTCTGGAGGGCCTTACATCGGGACTTCATAGTCTTTAAGTTTTCGGAAAACCATGACGCAGGGGGACTGTGGGGCAAAGAATGTTTAGATACCAAAGGGAGAAATTTATCAACAGCAGCATTCAGCCACTTAAAACCTACTGCGTCTAACATAGGAAAAGGTAAGCTGACATCTGGTAAAGTTTCAGACAGGAGCATATTAAGTTCATTGATGTTAAGTTTGCCCCAACGTCGGAAGCTCTCTTCCGTGTTACAGCCTCTATTATCAACAGTCCCCATGCGGGTCAGCGAAAATTGAACTGCAAAATGGTCCGACCACTCCAAGGGGCGAGCAACTAGTTCGCAGTTAAACTGAAGATTAGAAAGGATAGGGTCGAAAAAATGCCCTGCCGTATGCATAGGTCCTGAATTGCAAAACAGAATATTAAGAGCTTCTAAGTCAGATAAAAAGGCTTTGCTGACGTTACACTGTGGGTCCTCCAAATGTAAATTCAGGTCACCAACAATAGTAAAGTTAGCAGCCTTCAATAAAAGAGAGGCAATGATATCTGAAAAGGAAGTCGTCCATAATTTAGAATTCCCAGGGGGATGATATATCAGAAGAACAGACAGGGTCATCTGGGGGCTTACAGCTAGTTTAAATTGAGCGGCCTCACATCCTTGGAGAGGGAAGGTTTCAAATTTACAGCTGTAAATGGACTTAAAAATTATTGCAATGCCACCTCCCTTGCCTTGCCAGTGTCTCTATCCTTTTAACTATGACATAATAAGGAGGGAAGGCCACAGCAATATCATGTCCAGAGCTGGCATGTAGCCAGTTTTCAGTCAAAAACACAGCGTCAGGTTTTTCAGCATCTAGGAAGTCATAAATATGATTGTTATGTTTGGGAAGGGACCTACAATTAATTTTCCAAAACTGGAGTTTGTGACAGAGAAAGGGCGTTTTTTTAAAATTTGGTTTACCATGATTACGTGATCTCTTCATCAGTCTATACCTAGTCATCCTACCCAATGAAAAACCACAGCGATTACATTTAAAACCATGAACGGGAGGAGTACAGGTTATAGACTGAGAGAGTCAATGATGCCTAAACGACTTTAACTCCATAGTAGTATAATTAAGATTATTACCGAAGTTGATGGACTTGGCTTGTTCCTGAGCAGAATTAGTGGCCCCTGGGCCTGTCCTAGCGCGGACGGGGGCAGAAGGGCTTGCCTATGGCGCGCCTCCAGCGCTGCGCACCTGCATTCTAGGTCCTCAAATAGTAATTCACAAATGACCCTACAACACTAGTACGCTACCCAAGATGGCGTCTTGGGAGCGTCTCTAAGCCCCTGGTCCCACACCCAAGATGGCGGTCGGGAGCAGACACAGCGCGAAGCTCACCAAAGTGGTGAGTGGTGGTCTTTTTGTTTTTAAAGTGCAGGAAATGCGAACAGTTTTGGGTCAAAGCAGCAGCAAAACGACAATTGTGCAAATTTAAAAAAATAAACGAGTGCCGGAACGGCAATTAAAAACACGGGCAGTATTTCAATTCAGCTGCGTGACAAGCGAGTTCTGTGTTACACGCTAGCCTCCTAAGTCCGTAAATACTATTTACCAAATGACCCTACAACACTAGTACACTACCCAAGATGGCGTCTTGGGAGCGTCTCTAAGCCCCTGGTCCCACACCCAAGATGGCGGTCGGGAGCAGACACAGGGCGAAGCTCACCAAAGTTGTGAGTGGTGGTCTTTTTGTTTTTAAAGTGCAGGAAATGCGAACAGTTTTGGGTCAAAGCAGCAGCAAAACGACAATTGTGCAAATTTCAAAAAATAAACGAGTGCTCAACGGCAATTAAAAACATGGGCAGTATTTCAATTCAGCAGCATGACAAGCAAGTTCTGTGTAATAAACATGCCCTGTGATATTAGTATTTATCAGGTGTAATAAATAGCACCTGAATTCGTAATTAGCCCTTAGTGGTGATGAGAACGAGTGCAAACCTTTTCAAAGAGCCCACCAACATTGCACAGTCACCTTCAGACTTTGAGTAACCGCATTCTACAGTCACCTGCAGACTATAAGCTCCCACGTTCTACAGTCCCCTTCAGACTATGAGCACCCACATTCCACTGTCACCTTCAGACTATGGGCACCCACATTCTACAGTCACCTGCAGACTATGAGCACCCACGTTCTACAGTCACCTTCAGACTACGAGCACCCACTTTCTACAACCACCTTCGGACTATGAGCACCCACATTCCACCGTCACCTTCAGACTATGGGCACCCACATTCTACAGTCACCTGCAGACTATGAGCAACCACGTTCTACAGTCAAGTCAAGTCAAGTCAAGTCAAGTCAAAAACCACTTTATTCGATTTTGTTAAAAATCATAAAAGCATACTACAGCAATTAAAAATCATTCCAAATACATATTTTAAAATTTCATATAATGCAATACAATTAAAAACACATTTAAAAATTTTCATATGGTGCAATTCAATTTTAAACATTAAAAGTTCATGAAAAAGACTCATGTGCAAAAAAGCCAGAAATACCTAATTCATCCCAGTCCCCGCAGTTGGGCTTGTACTTTCCTCCTCCTAATTCGAACAGCAGCCACAAGATAATTTGCCACACTAAACATTACCAAGGGAGATTCAAGCATTTGTAGGAACAATAGAGCGGGTTTTGCTTGCAGAAACGCTTTCCCCTTCAACAAGGGTAACAAATACTTTTTCCTTGGAACTTGATAAAAAGGGCAGAATAACATAAGGTGCATATTGTCTTGTATGGAAAAGTTGTCACATTCACATACTGGTGCATCCTCAAGTTTGAACCATCCCTGTCTATCACAGAGTACCAAGTATATCTGGTTGAATCTAAACTTAACCAGAAGCCATCTGTGGAATGGGATGTTGACTAGAGCAAGATACGGTTGGATCGCAATACAGGTGAGTGTCATATAATGTGCTCTGACCGTGGGTTTTGTTAACTGGAGTTGTTCTCTCTCCAAGGACTTGAGTTTATAAAAATTCTCTTTGACCCAGACTAGGTCAGCTTTTTTTAAATCAAGCGGGGAGGAGAAAATCTCCGGGCGTCCAAGTTCTTCCGAGCACTTATTAATATATGCCAGCCAAGCGATATCTTTATGCTTATCCAATTTTAAACAGTCCAGCAGAATTTTGTGGTTGAGACCTAAGTTGTTATTGGTCCAAACTCTTATCCACAGGAGGATAGGTGCCATGGAGAGGATATCAGTGATATAACACACTCCAAGCTCCTGATGGACAGAAAAAGTGGCTGTTGATAAGGGGAGTCCTAATATAGAACATAAAAACTTATTAACCTCCGTTTGAATGGTTTCAGTTTTTACATAACCCCATAATCCAGCTCCGTATCTCGCTATAGCCAATGATTTTGCCCTATACAAAACTAAAAGTGCACCACTTGGTTTCCCCCCCAGTCTCCTTGAGAAGCTTAGGATGGCGTTAACAGAGCTCCTTACTGCTTTAGTCTTTGCTACTACCTGGGGGATCCAACTGCCCTTGGTGTCAAAAATTACTCCGAGGTAAGTGAAAACTTTTACATTACTGATCACTTCCCCTTTGCAGTAAAAGGATTTAGTATTATTTTTTGCTGCCCCAAAGACCATGACATGGGATTTCGCGTTATTAACTACAAGTTCTACAGTCACCTTCAGACTATGAGCACCCACATTCTACAATCACCTTCAGACTATGAGCACCCACTTTCTACAATCACCTTCGGACTATGAGTGCCCACATTCCATCGTCACCTTCAGACTATGAGCACCCAGATTCTACAGTCACCTTCAGACTTTGAGCACCTACATTCTACAGTCACCTTCAGACTATGAGCACACACATTCCACAATCACCTTCAGACTATGAGCACCCACATTCCACCGTCACCTTCAGACTATGAGCACCCACATTCTACAACCACCTTCGGACTATGAGCACCCACATTCCACTGTCACCTTCAGACTATGGGCACCCACATTCTACAGTCACCTTCAGACTATGGGCAGCCACATTCCCATAGCCGTAGATTTGTTGTAGATATTTTGAAAGAGTCAAAATTTTGTCATGCTAAAACTGCTATATCATTTCTGCAAAGAGCTATTGACATGCGTACCTTATACTCTATCATGAGTTTTTTTAAATTTGCTGTCAAACTGAGAAACACCAGAGGCTGATTCAGGATGTATATAATTTTATATGCTTTTATAACTGTATCAACTTCGTTTTTAATATTGTATGGATCAGAAATGAAATGTATTGATGATTTTGTTTTATGTATTTTTATGATGGTTTTCAATCATCGAAATAAAAATTTACTGAACTGAACTGAGTACCCACATTCTACAATCAGCTTCAGACTATGAGCACCCACATTCTACAGTCACTTTCAGACTTTGAGCACCCACATTCTACAGTCCCCTTCAGACTATGAGCACCCAAATTCCGCTGTCACCTTCAGTCTATGAGCACCCACATTCTACAGTCACCTGCAGACTATGAGCACCCACATTCTACAGTCCCCTTCAGACTATGAGCACCCACATTCCGCTGTCACCTTCAGTCTATGAGCACCCACATTCCACCGTCATTTTGGGACTATTAGTACCCACATTCTACAATCACCTACGGACTATGAGCACGCACATTCCACCGTCACATTCAGACTTTGAGCACCACATTCTACACAGTCACCTTCAGACTTTGAGCACTCACATTCTACAGTCACCTTCAGCCTATGAGCACCCACATTCCACCATCACCTTCAGACTATGAGCACCCACATTCCACAATCACCTGCAGACTATGAGCACCCACATTCTACAGTCCCCTTCAGACTTTGACCACCCACATTCTACAGTCACCTTCAGACTATGAGCACCCACATTCCATCGTCACATTTAGACTATGAGCAACCATATTCTACAGTCACCTTCAGACTATGAGCACCCACATTCCATCGTCACCTTCAGACTATGAGCACCCACATTCCATCGTCACCTTTAGACTATGAGCACCCACATTCTACAGTCACCTTCAGTCTATGAGCACCCACATTCTACAGTCACCTTCAGTCTATGAGCACCCACATTCTACAGTCCCCTTCTGACTTTGAGCACCCACATTCTACAGTCACCTTCAGACTATGAGCACTTACACTCTACAGTCACCTTCAGACATTGAGCATCCACATTCGACAGTCCCCTTCAGACTTTGAGCACCCACATTCCACAGTCACCTTCAGACTTTTGAGCACTTACATTCTACAGTCACCTTCAGTCATTGAGTACCCACATTTAACAGTCCCCTTCAGACTTTGAGCACCCACATTCCACAGTCACCTTCAGACTATGAGAACCCACATTCCACAGTCACCTTCAGACATTGAGCACCCACATTCTACAGTCACCTTCCGACTATGAGCAATTACATTCTACAGTTACCTCCAGACTGTGAGCACCCACATTCTACCGTCACCTTCAGACTATGAGCACCCACATTCCACAGTCACCTTCAGACATTGAGCAACCACATTCTACAGTCACCTTCAGACTTTAAGCACCCACATTCGACCGTCACCTTCAGATATTGAGCACCCAGATTCTACAGTCACCTTCAGACTTTGAACACTCACATTCTATAGTCACTTTCAGACTTTGAGAACCCGTATTCCACCATTACCTTCAGACATTGAGCAACATAAATTCCACAGTCACCTTCAGACATTCAGCACCCACATTTTACAGTCACCTTCAGACTATGCGCACCCACATTCTACAGTCACCTTCAGACATTGAGTCACCTTCAGACATTGAACAGCCCATTCTACAGTCACCTTCAGATATTGAGCACCCACATTCTACAGTCACCTTCAGACTATGAGCGCCTACATTCTACAGTCCACTTCAGACTTTGACCACCCACATTCTACAGTCACCTTCAGACTATGAGCACTCACGTTCTACAGTCACCTTCAGACTATGAGCACCCACATTCCACCATCACCTCCAGACTTTGAGCACCCACATTCCACAGTCACCTGCAGACTATGAGCACCCGCATTCTACAGTCACCTTCAGACTATGAGCACCAACATTCCATCTTCACATTTAGACTATGAGCAACCATATTCTACAGTCACCTTCAGACTATGAGCACCCACATTCCATCGTCACCTTCAGACTATGAGCACCCACATTCCATCGTCACCTTTAGACTATGAGCAACCACATGCTCCAGTCACCTTCAGACTTTGAGCACCCACATTCTACCGTCACCTTCAGACTAGGAGCAGCCACATTCTACAGTCACCTTCAGTCTATGAGCACCCACATTCTACAGTCACCTTCAGTCTATGAGCACCCACATTCTACAGTCCCTTTCTGACTTTGAGCACCCACATTCTACAGTCACCTTCAGACTATGAGCACTTACATTCTACAGTCACCTTCAGACATTGAGCATCCACATTTGACAGTCCCCTTCAGACTTTGAGCACCCACATTCCACAGTCACCTTCAGACTTTTGAGCACTTACATTCTACAGTCACCTTCAGACATTGAGTACCCACATTTAACAGTCCCCTTCAGACTTTGAGCACCCACATTCCACAGTCACCTTCAGACTATGAGAACCCACATTCCACAGTCACCATTAGACATTGAGCACCCACATTCTACAATCACCTTCCGACTATGAGCAATTACATTCTACAGTTACCTCCAGACTGTGAGCACCCACATTCTACAATCACCTTCCGACTATGAGCAATTACATTCTACCGTCACCTTCAGACTATGAGCACCCACATTCCACAGTCACCTTCAGATATTGAGCACCCAGATTCTACAGTCACCTTCAGACTTTGAGCACTCACATTCTTCAGTCACTTTCAGACTTTGAGAACCCGTATTCCACCGTTACCTTCAGACATTGAGCAACCACATTCTACAGTCACCTTCAGACTTTAAGCACCCACATTCGACCGTCACCTTCAGATATTGAGCACCCAGATTCTACAGTCACCTTCAGACTTTGAGCACTCACATTCTTCAGTCACTTTCAGACTTTGAGAACCCGTATTCCACCATTACCTTCAGACATTGAGTAACCAAATTCCACAGTCACCTTCAGACATTCAGCACCCACATTTTACAGTCACCTTCAGACTATGCGCACCCACATTCTACAGTCACCTTCAGACATTGAGTCACCTTCAGACATTGAACACCCCATTCTACAGTCACCTTCAGATATTGAGCACCCACATTCTACAGTCACCTTCAGACTATGAGCACCCACATTCCACAATCACCTTCAGACATTGAACACCCCATTCTACAGTCACCTTCAGACATTGAGCACCCACATTCTACTGTCACGTTCAGACTATGACCACCCACATTCCATCTTCACCTTTAGACTATGAGCACCCATATTCTACAGTCACCTTCAGACTATGAGCACCCACATTCCATCGTCACCTTCAGACTATGAGCACCCACATTCTATCGTCACCTTTAGACTATGAGCACCCACATCCTGCAGTCACCTTCAGACTTTGAGCACCCACATTCCACTGTCACCTTCAGACTAGTAGCACCCACATTCTACAGTCACCTTCAGCCTATGAGCACCCACATTCTACAGTCCCCTTCTGACTTTGAGCACCCACATTCTACATTCACCTTCAGACTATGAGCACTCACATTCTACAGTCACCTTCAGACATTGAGCACCCACATTCGACAGTCACCTTCAGACACTGAGCACCCTTATTCTACAGTCACCTTCAGTCTATGAGCACCCACATTCTACAGTCCCCTTCAGACTTTGAGCACCCACATTCCACAGTCACCTTTAGACTATGAGCACCCACATTCTACAGTCACCTTTAGAATATGAGCAACAACATTCTACAGTCACCTTCAGACTATGAGCACCCACATTCCACAGTCACCATCAGACATTGAGCACCCACATTCTACAGTCACCTTCAGTCTATGAGCACCCACATTCTACAGTCACCTTAAGACATTGAGCACCCACATTGGACAGTCACCTTCAGACTATGAGCACCCACATTCCATCTTCACATTTAGACTATGAGCAACCATATTCTACAGTCACCTTCAGACTATGAGCACCCACATTCTACAGTCACCTTCAGTCTATGAGCATCCACATTCTGCAGTCACCTTCAGACTATGAGCACCCACATTCTACAGTCACCTTCAGACTATGAGCACCCACATTCTACAGTCACCTTCAGACTATGAGCACCCACATGCTACAGTCCCCTTTAGACTATGTGCACCCACATTCCACCATCACCTTCAGACTATGAGCACCCACATTCCACAATCACCTTCAGACTTTGTGCACCCACATTCTACCGTCACCTTCAGACTATGAGCATCCATATTCTACAGTCACCTTCAGACTTTGGGCAACCACATTCTACACTCACCTTCAGACTATGAGCCCCCACTTTCCACTGTCACCTTCATACTATTGGCACCCACATTCTACAGTCACCTGCAGACTATGAGCAGCCACATTCTACAGTCACCTTCAGACTTTGAGCACCCACATTCCACCGTCATTTTGGGACTATTAGTACCCACATTCTACAATCACCTACGGACTATGAGCAGGCACATTCCACTGTCACCTTCAGACTATGAGCACCCACATTCTACACAGTCACCTTCAGACTTTGAGCGCTCACATTCTACAGTCACCTTCAGACTTTGGGCAACCAATTCTACAGTCACCTTCAGACTATGAGCCCCCACATTCCACCATCACCTTCTGATCTTGAGCACCCACATGCTACAGTCCCCTTTAGACTATGAGCAGCCACATTCCACAATCACCTTCAGACTTTGTGCACCCACATTCTACTGTCACCTCCAGACAATGAGCACCCACATTCTACAGTCACCTTCAGACTTCGGGCAACCAATTCTACAGTCACCTTCAGACTATGAGCCCCCACATTCCACCATCACCTTCAGACTATCAGCATCCACATTCCACAATCACCTGCAGACTGTGAACACTCACATTCTACTGTCACCTTCAGACTATGAGCACCCACATTCTACAGTCACCTTCAGACTATGAGCGCCCACATTCTACAGTCCCCTTCAGACTTTGAGCACCCACATTCTACAGTCACCTTCAGACTATGAGCACTCACGTTCTACAGTCACCTTCAGACTATGAGCACCCACATTCCACCATCACCTTCAGACTTTGAGCACCCACATTCCACAGTCACCTGCAGACTATGAGCACCCGCATTCTACAGTCACCTTCAGACTATGAGCACCCACATTCCATCTTCACATTTAGACTATGAGCACCCATATTCTAGTGTCACCTTCAGACTATGAGCACCCACATTCCATCGTCACCTTCAGACTATGAGCACCCACATTCCATTGTCACCTTTAGACTATGAGCACCCACATGCTACAGTCACCTTTAGACTTTGAGCACCCACATTCCACCGTCACTTTCAGACTAGGAGCACCCACATTCTACAGTCACCTTCAGTCTATGAGCACCCGCATTCTACAGTCACCTTCAGTCTATGAGCACCCACATTCTACAGTCACCTTCAGACTATGAGCACTTACATTCTACAGTCACCTTCAGACATTGAGCATCCACATTCGACAGTCCCCTTCAGACTTTGAGCACCCACATTCCACAGTCACCTTCAGACTTTTGAGCACTTACATTCTACAGTCACCTTCAGAC
Source organism: Lissotriton vulgaris (assembly GCF_964263255.1). Lineage (NCBI taxonomy): Eukaryota > Metazoa > Chordata > Amphibia > Caudata > Salamandridae > Lissotriton > Lissotriton vulgaris. The sequence goes on from NC_141697.1 coordinate 11,804,970, forward strand.
ATTGAGTACCCACATTTAACAGTCCCCTTCAGACTTTGAGCACCCACATTCCACAGTCACCTTCAGACTATGAGAACCTACATTCCACAGTCACCATTAGACATTGAGCACCCACATTCTACAATCACCTTCCGACTATGAGCAATTACATTCTACAGTTACCTCCAGACTGTGAGCACCCACATTCTACCGTCACCTTCAGACTATGAGCACCCACATTCCACAGTCACCTTCAGACATTCAGCAACCACATTCTACAGTCACCTTCAGACTATGATCACCCACATTCTACAGTCACCTTCGGACTATGATCACCCACATTCTACAGTCACATTCAGACTTTCACTACCCACATTCTACAGTCACCTTCAGAATTTAAGCACCCACATTCGACCGTCACCTTCAGATATTGAGCACCCACATTCTACAGTCACCTTCAGACTTTGAGCACTCACATTCTACAGTCACTTTCAGACTTTGAGAACCCACATTCCACCGTTACCTTCAGACATTGAGCACCCACATTCCACAGTCACCTTCAGACATTCAGCACCCACATTTTACAGTCACCTTCAGACTATAAGCACCCACATTCTACAGTCACCTTCAGACTATGAGCACCCACATTCCACAATCACCTTCAGACATTGAACACCCCATTCTACAGTCACCTTCAGACATTGAGCACCCACATTCTACTGTCACGTTCAGACTATGACCACCCACATTCCATCTTCACCTTTAGACTATGAGCACCCACATTCCATCTTCACCTTTAGACTATGAGCACCCATATTCTACAGTCACCTTCAGACTATGAGCACCCACATTCCATCGTAACCTTCAGACTAAGAGCACCCACATTCTATCGTCACCTTAAGACTATGAGCATCCACATCCTACAGTCACCTTCAGACTTTGAGCACCCACATTCCACTGTCACCTTCAGACTAGGAGCAGCCACATTCTACAGTCACCTTCAGTCTATGAGCACCCACATTCCACAGTCCCCTTCTGACTTTGAGCACCCACATTCTACAGTCACCTTCAGACTATGAGCACTCACATTCTACAGTCACCTTCAGACATTGAGCACCCACATTCGACAGTCACCTTCAGACACTGAGCACCCTTATTCTACAGTCACCTTCAGTCTATGAGCACCCACATTCTACAGTCCCCTTCAGACTTTGAGCACCCACATTCCACAGTCACCTTTAGACTATGAGCACCCACATTCTACAGTCACCTTTCGAATATGAGCAACAACATTCTACAGTCACCTTCAGACTATGAGCACCCACATTCCACAGTCACCATCAGACATTGAGCACCCACATTCTACAGTCACCTTCAGTCTATGAGCACTCACATTCTACAGTCATCTTAAGACATTGAGCACCCCCATTCGACAGTCACCTTCAGACATTGAGCACCCACATTCTACAGTTACCTTCAGTCTTTGAGCACACACATTCTGCAGTCATCTTCAGACTATGAGCACCCACATTCTACAGTCACCTTCAGACTATGAGCACCCACTTTCTACAGTCACCTTCAGACTATGAGCACCCACATTCTACAGTCACCTTCAGACTATGAGCACCCACATTCCATCTTCACCTTCAGACCATGAGCACCCACATTCCATCGTCACCTTCAGACTATGAGCACCCACATTCTACAGTCACCTTCAGACTATGAGCACCCACATTCCATCGTCACCTTCAGACTATGAGCACCCACATTCCATCGTCACCTTCAGACAATGAGCACCCGCATTCTACAGTCACCTTCAGACTTTGAGCACCCACACTTTACAGTCACCTTCAGACTGTGAATACTCACATTCTACTGTCACCTTCAGACTATGAGCACCCACATTCTACAGTCACCTTCAGACTATGATCGCCCACATTCTACAGTCACCTTCAGTCTATGAGCACCCACATTCTACAGTCACCTTCAGACATTGAGCACCCACATTCGACAGTCACCTTTAGACATTGAGCACCCACATTCTACAGTCACCTTCAGTCTATGAGCATCCACATTCTGCAGTCACCTTCAGACTATGAGCACCCACATTCTGGAGTTCTGGACTTTTTGGTTCCGTCCAGAGGTGTCAGGGAACAACACCCAAAGACCCCGGAGTTCCACCTGCCTTGGTGCGCAAATGAACAGAAACACGGGCTTCTCGATGGTGGCGTCAAAGACCAAAGGTTTATTACTGCAGGGACACAGAAGTCACAGAAACTACGCATGGGCAGTAACTAGGAGCCTGTTCAAATTGTACAAAGAGGGTTGCTCCTTATATACTAAATTTTAAGCTGGGGGCAAATTCTCTACATGCAATACATTCTCAAAACCTTTGTGTCTAAAACAATAAATATTTGGCGTACACAGGAACCGTTGATAAAATCTGATACAAAACATCTACGAAGAGGGGTTCCCACTAGTTCATCACAATCCCTTGTCAATATTGCATTCAAGAGCCGGACCGCCTCATCGTAAATTTCGTTACCTCCCCCTAATAAAGATTCAGAAAGAAAGGAACGGAGCCAGGTGTGGAAGATAGGAAAGCGGGATAAGAGATGTTTGTGGGTTGTAAATGGGCAAGGCTACCGGCTTCGGCCACCTAATCATGATCGGGACAATGGACACGAGAACCAGTTCAGTAGGGCTGGCCCCGGGCAGAGGAGGCAACCTTTGTCGAGTCATGCAGCTACAGCGTGTTCTGGTTTAAGGTGCACGTGTCATGAAAGAGGTGAATCTCCGGCTAAGGCTACGTGTCCTTAATCGAAATGAAGTGATCAGAGGTTATTGCGTATGTGAGGGCAAGAAACACAAAATGGCTGCCATGATCTAAGATGGATGCCGTGGGTAGATCAGAAATGTGTTTATAAAAGGAGTGCTCTTGCTCGTAGCGTAGCGAAAACACCAGGATATGCTAAATGGATCATTTGCGGTTCGCTGATACCAATATTATGTATTTCCGACAATATTGAAAACACGGGTTCAAATCGTCACGGAACCTCAGACCCTCCTTTTGCCCTTACATAGGCAATTACTCAGTCTATGTCAGAATCTAGTTCTATACTCATCAGTTCAGTGACATGTTGTTGTATCATCATCCTTTCTCGTGCCTTTTCTCCAAACGCAGGTGGTTTCCTAAAACAGGTTGCAGCACAAAGGCTACACAGAGCAGGACCACACTGGATAATCAGGCAGCATGAGAATAGGAATACCAAGATGACACCGATGACCATTAGAACCTTCCATCCCCACGCTGAGATCAGAGTCCAAAACCACTCCATGAAGGACCAGTTTCCCTTGTCTACGTGTATAGAGTCGGAAATCTTGTGTAGCTTAGAGATCGCCTCATAGACTGTTGGAGCATTATTAGGAATAAAGACACAGCAGCTCGATTGGATCATTCTGCATACCCCACCTCGGTCTGCAAGGATAACGTCTAGAACCATACGGTTCTGCAACGTCATGAGTCTATCCGCCTGAAGCTCAGCTGTCAAATTGCTAAGGGCACCAGCAGTTTCGGTAATAGTAGATTCAACTACCCGTGTTAGCTGACGTATGTTTCTACTATTGGCCATAGGCCCCCAGAACGGAAGGAAGCCTTTGAAGAAGTCTCCAGCTTCCTGACCAGCGGTATCTTCCTTGCTGAAAACACCTCTCGCTACTCTGGTTCTGTGGTAGTCAGATGAAGCAGTGTATGTTGGAGGCAACAACCGAGCAATATAACATGAACCTGAAAAGTCGGCAGGCAACCATGTATATGCTCGGTCTCGACAGATGAAGTAGGTACCCCTAGCAGTAAGGAAGGCAGGGGAAGAGTTAGCCGGAAACACATAAGTCTCAACGCACTCACTCCTCCCTAGCTGAGCTCTTGGATTTCTCCCATTACCTTGCAAACAGACCTGACCTCGGTGAGGTACGACCCAGATTGGAGTTGAGCTTTTACGCTTGCTTTCTCCTAAACTAAGGCGATACTCTGAAGTATTCCAAGTTAAATACACTCGCAGTTCGTCTCTAGGGTATGATGGAGTATTATTGACGTCCTTGATCATGTCAATAATTCCCTGGACTAAAGCTTTGTTGGCAGAGTTATATTTTGTGGAACGTGGGGGGCACGGAGGATAGGTTTCAAGGGCATAAGCAAAGATAGTTTGAAGGGCCTGAAATGATCCATTGTAGCTAAAAGGCAAAACCAGATAGGGAATGCCTTTATCCATAGTGTGGGGTATCAAGCCACACACCCAACAGTCTGTAGTGTTAACTACCAGTTGGTGTTGGTGCAAGAGCTGTACAAAAGTGTTGTTAATGAATTCTGAGCGTCGGGCTTGCTCATGTTCGGGAAACGAATGAAAAGAGTGTATAGAGGAAACAGTAGAAGTAACAGGATTAAGGGGAGGTACTGTAGTTACTGGCACATAAATCAAATTTATACCAAAAACGATTCCACCCACCAACGTTATCAAAACAATTAGAAATGTAATGGCACATTGCGTCAAAAAGCATTTGCTATGAAGAATTCTGTAAAGTCTGTTTCTGCGAACATAAATCACGTTTTCTCGTTGCAGCGCAGGAAGCTCCATCTTCTACAATCCGCTCGCGACCACTGATGATGTGTACGTAGATGAAAATGCCTCTATCAGCCCTGGGAGTTCCCAGAACTAACAGAAAGATCGACCTTGTGTCAGATCCCCGCAGATTCAACTAAGCACACAGCCACGACCCTACGGCTACCCAGACGGCAAGGCAATTTTAAAATAAAAAAACAATAGCAAACTTCCTGGCTGAAGGAAAAAGTTAAATATTTCAAGATATCACAATATGCAGTTGCCTGCTTTATTTGTCCATTTTACGGTTTCGTAAATTATATCTTTGCTTCGCAGGTACTGTCTGATCGGCAAATAGCGTATCACTGGTAGTTGTATCAGTGTTTAAGTTCGCAGATGGCAGAGTTTCTTCTGATGCAGGAGACAAATGTTCAGTGTTCAAAGGAGTCTTTTCTGAAGGAGAGTCAGAGCTTGGAGTGTCAGTGATTAATTCGGCATCGCTGAAAGGGATGAACTTTGGCGTGCTTTCAAATTCGGAGGAACCAATTCCCTTCTTCACCCAGTCGTCGTAAAGTAGCGGCAAAGGGACACGCTTAACATGGGACGCGTGCACCCAGTGCTTGCGTCCAGCTACACGAACCGCTGTTCTTGTTGCAAGCAGGACTTGGAAAGGGCCGACGAATCTCGGCTGAAGGTTCTTCGTCCTCGCGAAGTTCCTGATGACTACTAGGTCTCCTGGTTTCAGCTGATGCCCTGGACTCTCCGGAGGCTTTGGTAAAGCATCGAAAACCTGTTGATGAATAAGACTCAATTTAGCAGTCAAGTCGTATAGATAGTCTATCAACATAGGATATTCTAGAGAGCAAAATTCCTTAGGCCTTGGCACACCCCAGATATTTGCCGGGCGGCCAAAGACTATCTCGTAAGGGCTAAGCCCCACTCTAGAATGTACAGTTGCTCTCGTTGATAACAAAGCCAAAGGAAGTGCGTCTGGCCAGGCTAAACCTGTGGATGCTTGTATTTTAGCTAATTTCAGCTTGAGGGTGCCATTGTAACCCTCCACTAAACCAGCTGACTGGGGATGGTTCGCACTGTGGAACTTTTGTTTCAGACCTAGACCGGCACACACACTCTGCATAACTTTCCCTATAAACTCACTTCCATTATCTGACCATACAATCCGTGGCATTCCAAATCTAGGGAAATATTCTTTGAGAAGAATCTTGGCAGTTGATAGAGCAGTATTGTCCTTTAATGGGTATGCTTCGATCCACCTGGAAAAAGCACAGACTACCACCAGGACATATTTCAAATTATTACAGCGATCCATGTGAATGAAGTCTAACTGAATCACTTCAAAGGGGCAGGAAGGAGGAGCGAAGTGACCAGCAGGAGTTGGAGTTCCCTTGCCAGGATTATGCATCAGGCATACCATACAATTTTTCACCACTCTCTCTGCACACTTACTGATCCCATCATTCTTCCAGACCGGTGCCAACATCTTACAGATTCCTTTAGAACTGATATGTGCTACTCCATGCGCCATCGTCACCACTGCAAGCACATACGCATTAGGCAACATCCAACGCTGCTGTTCTGTCAAATCAATCCAACACCCATTTGAATCTAACTTGCCCGTACTCTCTCTCCATACACGTTTCTCTTCCTCAGTTGCTTCTTTCTGAATCTCTTTCACACTTTCCATTATATCCTCACACATTCCAGATTCAGCAATCCATCTTGCAGACGTAGCAACATACATTCTGCTCATTATGTCTCTAGCTGTCTGTTTAGCGATTTCATCAGCAAAAGCATTTCCACGACCAACATCATCCGTGATTGCTTTATGAGCACTGCACTTTATAATCGCAACTTCAGTCGGCAAGGTTAGAGATTCCAACAAGTCATTAACTAGCTGACCATGTTGAATCTTAGTCCCATGGGACGTAATGAAACCTCTTTCTCTCCACAAACGGCCAAAACTATGGGCCACGCCAAATGCGTACTGACTATCTGTAAAAACATTCACTCTCTTTCCCTTAGCTAAAACACACGCTCTCGTTAAAGCTATTAATTCTGCAGCTTGGGCAGAATTCTGACTCACTCTTGCAGTCTCCACAATCGTTTTCAGAGTCGTTACTGCGTAAGCAGCAGTCACATCACCATTCTCTAGTTTAAAACATGACCCATCCACATACAGCGTGCCATCCGGATCTGATAATGGAGTATCCTTCAAGTCAATTCGTCCTTTTGTCTCTTCCTCCGTTTTAAAACAACAATCATGTGGCTCGGAATCACTCGACTCTTGATTAGCCGGCAACAGAGTTGCTGGATTCAATACATTACATCTTTTAATCTGAATATGACTCGCTAGTAATGTCAGCTCGTAACCAGATAGTCTCGCACTAGTAAGGTGTTGTGTCTTGGTTCGGTTCATGAGTGTATCCACTGCATGAGGAACCATGACCACTAGCATGTTGTTCATCACTAAACCAGCAGATTGTCGAATGGAAGCAGCAGCTGCCGCTGTAGCTCTCAAACAACTAGGTAACGCTCTAGCTACCGGATCCAATGTTGATGAAAAATACGCACAAGGGCGTTGTTTATCACCAAATTTCTGTGTCAGAACACTCAACGCGCAACCTTCTCTCTCATGAACGTAGAGCGTGAATGGCTTACTGTAATCAGGTGTACCCAATACAGGAGCTGAACACAATGCTTTTCGTAACTCAGAAAAACTCTCTTGACATTCATCAGACCATGGCACCGGACTCGGAACATTTTTCCCAGTCAAAGCTACCAACGGCTTCGCTAAAAGAGAAAAATTCGGGATCCACTGTCTACAGTAAGAGGTAATACCTAAAAAGGCACGTACTTCTCTCTGTGTGCGTGGAACACTCATTTGCGTAATTGCTTTTATTCTCTCTGGGGTCAACTTCCTTCCCTCCTTTGACAAGAGATGACCTAGGTAGGTCACTTCTTGGCAGCAGTATTGCATCTTAGAAGGTGATAACTTGTGATTCAAATTAGACAAGTTATGTAATAACGAAACTGTAGCTGTTTTGCAAGTTTCCTTGTCATCGGCAGCCACTAGAAGATCATCCACATACTGTACTAGAGCAGAACCTGGAGGAAGGACAAAGGAGTCTAACTGGCTCTTTAATGCTTGACTGTAAATAGATGGGCTCTCACAGTAGCCCTGTGGAGCGCGTTTAAATCTGAAACTGCGACCTCCTAGACAGAAGCCAAAAATATCTCTGCTTTCCTCGGCTATCGGAATGCTGAAAAAGGCATTCTTCAAGTCGATGACTGAGAACCAAGTGGCTGTAGCAGGTATCAATGTTAACAAGGCAGTAATGTCTGGAACCACAGGAAACTGTGGGACCACAATCTTATTAACTTCTCTGAGGTCAATAACAAACCTATATACTGGAGGCTTTGTGGGATCAGTTCGTTTCAAAATCGGTAATACAGGACTATTACAAACATTTCCTCTAGTTTCTTCGACCACACCTTTCTTAATCAAATCTTGCACAATTAATAAAAGTGCACGTTCACCTTCACTAGATATTTTGTATTGCGGAATTCTTGGAAACTTTACATTGGCTTTCAAAGTAACTACATATGGTGGTATTTCTAAAAGGCCTACATCATTAGGACCAGTCGCCCAAAGAGAATCAGGGAGTGAACGCAGCTCTGGTGGAAGTGCATTCATTGACAAGTACATCGGAGAGGTGATTCTTTTACCCAATGTAAGCTGTACCCCTTCCGGAGAACAGTACAATGTCGCATATAGTCGTTTTAACAAGTCTAAACCAAGCAGATTTTCATTACAACCCGTCGTCAAAATCAAGGGTGCTTTCAATTGACACGGTCCAACAGAAATAGACAAAGGGCCAGATATAGGGTTGTAAACAGGGGCGCCTGAAAAACCTACAGAAACATTTGTTGAGCCAGACAAAGGTGCGCCAGGGAGTTTCGCATGAATGATAGAACTTTTTGCGGCACCAGTATCCAACAGAAACGGTTCGACTACACCTGATGTTGCTACTGCGACATAAGGCCCACTCTGATCTACTGGAACTGATACTACTCCCTCTCTCTGTCCATGGCTGTCCTAGTACCCATTTTGCTGAAATCCCTCATCCACTTCACAATAGTCTTCAACAAGATATTGTTGAGATCTATTTTGCTGGGCTGACTGTCCATTTCTTTGATCAAAGTGATTGGAGGGACGATCATTCGTCTGTGGAGGCATAGCACCTCGCCCTCGACCTCTAGAATTCTGCACAAAACCACCACGACCTCTCTGAGCTGCTGCTGCATTATTTTGCGCTAAGATCGGACATTCATTCTTGTAATGACCCTCCTTCTTACAGTACGCACACTGGTTCCACTGATATTGAGGCCTCGTTGAACTATAATCTGTCCTCTGATACGAACCCTGTTGCATATTAGTCTGATTTGTGCGAGGCGGATACGCCTGTTGCAAAAGAACTTTAGTCTTTAAATCTTTCGTTTTCTTGTCTGATTTCTCTTTTTCCTCTTTATCCCTATTTTCGTAATATTGTGCAGTTGCAAGTATTTGCGCAGTTGTAGAAACAGCCCACGCACTCTCTGAATCCTTTAATTTATTGCATAACTCAGGTAACAAATTATGCACAAATTTATCAACAAACAGTCTCTGTCCTCCTTCAGTGCTCATATCCTGACCACTATGATCTACAAAAGTCTCTTCGAACCTCGTGAAAAAGTCGGAGACACTTTCATCTTTCTTTTGCTTGCATGCGGATAACTTGTCCCAATTAACACGCAATGCGGGCATCAGAGTCTTCATTAAGTCAATTATCCTACCCGGAAGATTAGCAATTAGGGGTTTGGGTTTTGCACCACCCGTTTGCTGACCATCCGCTGCAGTGATAGCTGCCCAATCCCCACCTAAAGCAACTTGATGATCTTCCCTACGAATTTTAGCCCACACTGGTTGCGGAACTACATTTCCAAATAACATATCAATGTCTGCTAGGTTCATTATACAAGCCTCAACCGTCTGTGTTAATTCCTTGTAATATCCAGCAGGATTCTTACGCGGATCTGGTAAGGCCTGTTTCACTGCTAGCACTTCGGCTCGCTTCCACGGAATGTGTATCCACACTCTCTGGAATTGTGCCAGAGCGGCAGCAATACCATTAATAGCATCAGCTTGCACAGCATCGCGCCAAATCGGAGGAACCTCCCTCATTGGATATTGGCGACTCAGCTTCGTCTTACCTTTCTCTAAATCTCTCGGTGAACGAAGAGATGGATCATTCCTAAAACTTAAGATCAGTTCCATTGCTTCTTCTATATTTTCACCTACTATCATACCAGCAGCAAACTCTTTCTGAACTTTAATTAAGTCTTCTAAATTCGATTCAATATCATCTTCCTCTATTTCCTCACGTAACAACGAGCACATCTCATCAAAGACGTACCGTTGCGTTGGTTCCTTCCACTGCATAAATGTATCTAACACATCTTTCGTACTATATCTCCTACTCTTCGATATCCATCTAAGAGCCGTGGAATCTAAAATTCCCCGTTCCTCAATGCTTGGATGCTGACTACGTCTCTGAACAGAGTCGGAAGTAGGAGTCCTAATTAAAGTTTTATAGAAAGGAGACAGCATATTAGACACAGAATCAGTGATTCTTCGACGAACAGAAAGTGGAGTCAACACACTCGCAGACGTAGAAAACACAGTGGAAGTAGGAACAGATAGCGAGGCAGTAGGAGTATCGAGAAAAATAGTTTGTGAAGCAGTAGGTGTAAGCGAGACAGATACAGGTATAGAAGTCGGCAATCCAGGAGGAGGAGGAGCCGTAGGAACATTCACATTAACTACAGGAGGTACAGGTACTTGATTCTGAGGGGCAGCAATACCAAGTTGTCCAGCAACCGGTAATTGAACATTCGGTACAAGTGTAGCCGTAGCACCTTGTGCATACGGTGGAGGTGACCGTAACAGATAAGACAACAGAGGATCGTTTTCGGGGTCCTCTAGTATCTTAGCTGTTTTCGATGGCAAGGCAGGGTAGCACTTGTCGATCGCTAAATTATGCTCTTTAATGGCCACCTCTATGGCCTTCTCACACTCGGTATCTTGCAGCTGCTTAGTTGCTTGCTCTAGAGTCAACTCTTCTTTCTCTTTCTGTTCTTTCTTTAATCTCTTCATTTCTCTCTGTTTGGATTCCTTTCGCCAGTAACGGAAAGAATCAAACATTGCCGGCCGGGCTTTCTTCCTAAACAATTTCGCTTCTAAATTATCAAGAATTTCGGGTTCAAAACTACCATGCAGTGGCCAACTAAGGACACCGTCTTTCTCGGTGTAGCGGACCCATACCTCATTATAGGATATAGGACCCACACCATGTTTACAATATAAGTCATATAGGGGAGTCCCAATCGGAGGAACCAGACATGAGTCCTCCAATCGTGAGTCACTGTTGCAACCAAAGCAAGACAACATACAATTTCTCCGACTTACCATTTTTCAGTCCGGAACACAAAACAAACAAAACACAAAACAAATATGTGCACTTGAACCAAGAACTTTTAAGGCCTACCAAAACGAACTGATGTATCGATACCCAAACTAAACCAAATAGATTATCGTGACCAGAACAACCAGTGATAATCTTACGAAACCAAACCAAACCAAGAACCAAAAAGGATTTTAACAACCCTCACGAAGTAACCAACTAGCAACCACTAAATACTTAACTGAGGTACTGAAGACGTCACCAAGGAGAAACCCGTCACGTTTCGCTGTACTAAGGGCTGCACCTCGGGTCCAAGACAGGGCGACGGTCAAGGCAACGGCCCACTGCAGCCGTCCTGAACGGGAACCCTCGTGGAAGAGAACTTCGGGCCACTTTTGCGATATGCCGGGATCGATGAAGTGGGGCGCCTCCCTCAGGAATCTTCACACGAAGCTTCTCGAACTCTTCAGGCTTTTGGACCGGTACCGAATGACGTCGCCCCACGTTGGGCGCCAATTGGAGTTCTGGACTTTTTGGTTCCGTCCAGAGGTGTCAGGGGACAACACCCAAAGACCCCGGAGTTCCACCTGCCTTGGTGCGCAAATGAACAGAAACACGGGCTTCTCGATGGTGGCGTCAAAGACCAAAGGTTTATTACTGCAGGGACACAGAAGTCACAGAAACTACGCATGGGCAGTAACTAGGAGCCTGTTCAAATTGTACAAAGAGGGTTGCTCCTTATATACTAAATTTTAAGCTGGGGGCAAATTCTCTACATGCAATACATTCTCAAAACCTTTGTGTCTAAAACAATAAATATTTGGCGTACACAGGAACCGTTGATAAAATCTGATACAAAACATCTACGAAGAGGGGTTCCCACTAGTTCATCACAATCCCTTGTCAATATTGCATTCAAGAGCCGGACCGCCTCATCGTAAATTTCGTTACCTCCCCCTAATAAAGATTCAGAAAGAAAGGAACGGAGCCAGGTGTGGAAGATAGGAAAGCGGGATAAGAGATGTTTGTGGGTTGTAAATGGGCAAGGCTACCGGCTTCGGCCACCTAATCATGATCGGGACAATGGACACGAGAACCAGTTCAGTAGGGCTGGCCTCGGGCAGAGGAGGCAACCTTTGTCGAGTCATGCAGCTACAGCGTGTTCTGGTTTAAGGTGCACGTGTCATGAAAGAGGTGAATCTCCGGCTAAGGCTACGTGTCCTTAATCGAAATGAAGTGATCAGAGGTTATTGCGTATGTGAGGGCAAGAAACACAAAATGGCTGCCATGATCTAAGATGGATGCCGTGGGTAGATCAGAAATGTGTTTATAAAAGGAGTGCTCTTGCTCGTAGCGTAGCGAAAACACCAGGATATGCTAAATGGATCATTTGCGGTTCGCTGATACCAATATTATGTATTTCCGACAATATTGAAAACACGGGTTCAAATCGTCACGGAACCTCAATTCTACAGTCACCTTTAGACTATGAGCACCCACATTCTACAGTCACCTTCAGACTATGAGCACCCACATGCTACAGTCCCCTTTAGACTATGAGCACCCACATTCCACCATCACCTTCAGACTATGAGCACCCACATTCCACAATCACCTTCAGACTTTGTGCACCCACATTCTACCGTCACCTTCAGACTATGAGCACCCACATTCTACAGTCACCTTCAGACTTTGGGCAACCACATTCTACAGTCACCTTCAGACTATGAGCCCCCACAGTCCACTGTCACCTTCAGACTATGAGCACCCACATTCCACAATCACCTGCAGACTGTGAACACTCACATTCTACTGTCACCTTCAGACTATGAGCACCCACATTCTACAGTCACTTTCAGACTATGAGCGCCCACATTCTACAGTTCCCTTCAGACTTTGAGCACCCACATTCTACAGTCACCTTCAGACTATGAGCACTCACATTCTACAGTCACCTTCAGACTATGAGCACCCACATTCCACCATCACCTTCAGACTTTGAGCACCCACATTCCACAGTCACCTGCAGACTATGAGCACCCGCATTCTACAGTCACCTTCAGACTATGAGCACCCACATTCCATCTTCACATTTAGACTATGAGCACCCATATTCTACAGTCGCCTTCAGACTGTGAGCACCCACATTCCATCGTCACCTTCAGACTATGAGCACCCACTTTCCATCGTCACCTTTAGACTATGAGCACCCACATGCTACAGTCACCTTCAGACTTTGAGCAACCACATTCCACCGTCACCTTCAGACTAGGAGCACCCACATTCTACAGTCACCTTCAGTCTATGAGCACCCACATTCTACAGTCACCTTCAGACATTGAGCATCCACATTCGACAGTCCCCTTCAGACTTTGAGCACCCACATTAAACAGTCACCTTCAGACTTTTGAGCATTTACATTCTACAGTCACCTTCAGACATTGAGAACCCACATTTAACAGTCCCCTTCAGACTTTGAGCACCCACATTCCACAGTCACCTTCAGACTATGAGAACCCACATTCCACAGTCACCATTAGACATTGAGCACCCACATTCTACAATCACCTTCCGACTATGAGCAATTACATTCTACAGTTACCTCCAGACTGTGAGCACCCACATTCTACAGTCACCTTCAGACTATGAGCACCCACATTCCACAGTTACCTTCAGACATGGAGCAACCACATTCTACAGTCACCTTCAGACTATGATCACCCACATTCTACAGTCACCTTCAGACTATGATCACCCACATTCTACAGTCACATTCAGACTTTCACTACCCACACTCTACAGTCACCTTCAGACTTTGAGCACTCACATTCTACAGTCACTTTCAGACTTTGAGAACCCACATTCCACTGTTACCTTCAGACATTGAGCACCCACATTCCACAGTCACCTTCAGACATTCAGCACCCACATTTTACAGTCACCTTCAGACTATGAGCACCCTCATTCTACAGTCACCTTCAGACATTGAGTCACCTTCAGACATTGAACACCCCATTCTACAGTCACCTTCAGATATTGAGCACCCACATTCTACAGTCACCTTCAGACTATGAGCACCCACATTCCACAATCACATTCAGGCATTGAACACCCCATTCTACAGTCACCTTCAGGCATTGGACACCCACATTCTACTGTCACGTTCAGACTATGAGCACCCACATTCCATCTTCACCTTTAAACTATGAGCACCCGTATTGTACAGTCACCTTCAGACTATGAGCACCCACATGTCATCGTCACCTTCAGACTATGAGCACCCACATTCCATCGTCACCTTTAGACTATGAGCACCCACATTCTACAGTCACCTTCAGACTTTGAGCACCCACATTCCACTGTCACCTTCAGACTAGGAGCACCCACCTTCTACAGTCACCTTCAGTCTATGAGCACCCACGTTCTACAGTCCCCTTCTGACTTTGAGCACCCACATTCTACAGCCACCATTAGACATTGAGCACCCACATTCTACAATCACCTTCCGACTATGAGCAATTACATTCTACAGTTTCCTCCAGACTGTGAGCACCCACATTCTACAGTCACCTTCAGTCTATGAGCACCCACATTCTACTTTCCCCTTCAGACTTTGAGCACCAACATTCCAAAGTCACCTTTAGACTATGAGCACCCACATTCTACAGTCACCATCAGACATTAAGCACCCACATTCTACAGTCACCTTCAGTCTATGAGCACCCACATTCTACAGTCACCTTCAGAGATTGAGCACCCACATTCGCTAGTCACCTTCAGTCTATGAGCACCCACATTCTACAGTCACCTTCAGACATTGAGCACCCACATTCGATAGTCACCTTCAGACATTGAGCACCCACATTCTACATTCACCTTCAGTCTATGAGCACCCACATTCTGCAGTCACCATCAGACATTGAGCACCCACATTCTACATTCACCTTCAGTCTATGAGCACCCACATTCTACAGTCACCTTAAGACATTGAGCACCCCCATTCGACAGTCACCTTCAGACATTGAGCACCCAAATTCTACAGTCACCTTCAGTCTATGAGCACCCACATTCTGCAGTCACCTTCAGACTATGAGCACCCACATTCTACAGTCACCTTCAGACTATGAGCACCCACTTTCTACAGTCACCTTCAGACTATGAGCACCCACATTCTACAGTCACCTTCAGACTATGAGAACCCACATTCCATCTTCACCTTCAGACTATGAGCACCCACATTCCATCGTCACCTTCAGACTATGAGCACCCACATTCTACAGTCACATTCAGACTATAAGCACCCACATTCCATCGTCACCTTCAGACTATGAGCACCCACATTCTACAGTCACCTTCAGACTTTGAGCACCCACACTTTACAGTCACCTTCAGACTGTGAATACTCACATTCTACTGTCACCTTCAGACTATGAGCACCCACATTCTACAGTCACCTTCAGACTATGATCGCCCACATGCTACAGTCACCTTCAGTCTATGAGCACCCACATTCTGCAGTCACCTTCAGACATTGATCACCCACATTCGACAGTCACCTTCAGACATTGAGCACCCACATTCTACAGTCACCTTTAGACAATGAGCACCCACATTCTAAAGTCACCTTCAGACTATGAGCACCCACATGCTACAGTCCCCTTTAGACTATGAGCACCCACATTCCACCATCACCTTCAGACTATGAGCACCCACATTCCACAATCACCTTCAGACTTTGTGCACCCACATTCTACCGTCACCTTCAGACTATGAGCACCCACATTCCACAGTCACCTTCAGACTTTGGGCAACCACATTCTACAGTCACCTTCAGACTATGAGCCCCCACATTCCACTGTCACCTTCAGACTATGAGCACCCACATTCCACAATCACCTGCAGACTGTGAACACTCACACTCTACTGTCACCTTCAGACTTTGAGCACCCATATTCTACAGTCACCTTCAGACTATGAGCACTCACATTCTACAGTCACCTTCAGACTATGAGCGCCCACATTCTACAATTCCCTTCAGACTTTGAGCACCCATATTCTACAGTCACATTCAGACTATGAGCACCCACATTCTACAGTCACTTTCAGACTATGAGCGCCCACATTCTACAATTCCCTTCAGACTTTGAGCACCCATATTCTACAGTCACCTTCAGACTATGAGCACTCACATTCTACAGTCACCTTCAGACTATGAGCACCCACATTCCACCATCGCCTTCAGACTTTGAGCACCCACATTCCTCAGTCACCTGCAGACTATGAGCACCCGCATTCTACAGTCACCTTCAGACTATGAGCACCCACATTCCATCTTCACATTTAGACTATGAGCACCCATATTCTACAGTCACCTTCAGACTATGAGCACCCACATTCCATCGTCACCTTCGGACTATGAGCACCCACTTTCCATCGTCACCTTTAGACTATGAGCACCCACATGCTACAGTCACCTAAAAGACTTTGAGCACCCACATTCCACTGTCACCTTCAGACTAGGAGCACCCACATTCTACAGTCACCTTCAGTCTATGAGCACCCACATTCTACAGTCACCTTCAGTCTATGAGCACCCACATTCTACAGTCCCCTTCTGACTTTGAGCACCCACATTCTACAGCCACCATTAGACATTGAGCACCCACATTCTACAATCACCTTCCGACTATGAGCAATTACATTCTACAGTTTCCTCCAGACTGTGAGCACCCACATTCTACAGTCACCTTCAGACTATGAGCACCCACATTCCAGAGTTACCTTCAGACATTGAGCAACCACAATTTACAGTCACTTCAGACTATGAGCACCCACATTCCAGAGTTACCTTCAGACATTGAGCAACTACAATTTACAGTCACCTTCAGACTATGAGCACCCACATTCCACAGTCACCATCAGACATTGATCACCCACATTCCACAGTCACCTTCAGACTTTTGAGCACTTACATTCTACAGTCACCTTCAGACATTGAGCACCCACATTTAACAGTCCCCTTCAGACTTTGAGCACCCACATTCCACAGTCACCTTCAGACTATGAGAACCCACATTCCACAGTCACCATTAGACATTGAGCACCCACATTCTACAATCACCTTCCGACTATGAGCAATTACATTCAACAGTTACCTCCAGACTGTGAGCACCCACATTCTACAGTCACCTTCAGACTATGAGCACCCACATTCCAGAGTTACCTTCAGACATTGAGCAACCACAATTTACAGTCACCTTCAGACTATGATCACCCACATTCTACAGTCACCTTCAGACTATGATCACCCACATTCTACAGTCACATTCAGACTTTCACTACCCACACTCTACAGTCACCTTCAGACTATGAGCCACCCACATTCTACAGTTCCTTCAGACTATGAGCACCCACATTCTACAGTCACCTTCAGACTATGAGCACCCACATTCCATTGTCACCTTCAGACTATGAGCACCCACATTCTACAGTCACCTTCAGACTATGAGCACCCACATTCCATCGTCACCTTCAGATTATGAGCACCCACATTCTACAGTCACCATCAGACTATGAGTACCCACATTCAACCGTCACCTTCAGACTAAGAGCCACCCACATTCTGCAGTTCCCTTCAGACTATGAGCACCCACATTCCACCATCACCTTCAGACTATGAGCACCCACATTCCACAATCACCTTCAGACTATGAGCACCCACATTCCACATTCACCTTCAGACTGTGAGCACCCATATTCCATCGTCACCTTCAGACTATGAGCACCCACAATCCACCTTCCCCTTCATCTATGAGCGCCCACATTCTACAGTCACCTTCAGACTATGAGAACCCACATTCCACTGTTACCTTCAGACATTGAGCACCCACATTCCACAGTCACCTTCAGACATTCAGCACCCACATTTTACAGTCACCTTCAGACTATGAGCACCCACATTCTACAATCACCTTCAGACATTGAGTCACCTTCAGACATTGAACACCCCATTCTACAGTCACCTTCAGATATTGAGCACCCACATTCTACAGTCACCTTCAGACTATGAGCACCCATATTCCACAATCACCTTCAGACATCGAGCACCCACATTCGACAGTCACCTTTAGACACTGAGCACCCACATTCTACAGTCACCTTCAGTCTATGAGCACCCACATTCTACTTTCCCCTTCAGACTTTGAGCACCAACATTCCAAAGTCACCTTTAGACTATGAGCACCCACATTCTACAGTCACCATCAGACATTAAGCACCCACATTCTACAGTCACCTTCAGTCTATGAGCACCCACATTCTACAGTCACCTTCAGAGATTGAGCACCCACATTCGCTAGTCACCTTCAGTCTATGAGCACCCACATTCTACAGTCACCTTCAGACATTGAGCACCCACATTCGATAGTCACCTTCAGACATTGAGCACCCACATTCTACATTCACCTTCAGTCTATGAGCACCCACATTCTGCAGTCACCATCAGACATTGAGCACCCACATTCTACATTCACCTTCAGTCTATGAGCACCCACATTCTACAGTCACCTTAAGACATTGAGCACCCCCATTCGACAGTCACCTTCAGACATTGAGCACCCAAATTCTACAGTCACCTTCAGTCTATGAGCACCCACATTCTGCAGTCACCTTCAGACTATGAGCACCCACATTCTACAGTCACCTTCAGACTATGAGCACCCACTTTCTACAGTCACCTTCAGACTATGAGCACCCACATTCTACAGTCACCTTCAGACTATGAGAACCCACATTCCATCTTCACCTTCAGACTATGAGCACCCACATTCCATCGTCACCTTCAGACTATGAGCACCCACATTCTACAGTCACCTTCAGACTATGAGCACCCACATTCCATCGTCACCTTCAGACTATGAGCACCCACATTCTACAGTCACCTTCAGACTTTGAGCACCCACACTTTACAGTCACCTTCAGACTGTGAATACTCACATTCTACTGTCACCTTCAGACTATGAGCACCCACATTCTACAGTCACCTTCAGACTATGATCGCCCACATTCTACAGTCACCTTCAGTCTATGAGCACCCACATTCTGCAGTCACCTTCAGACATTGATCACCCACATTCGACAGTCACCTTCAGACATTGAGCACCCACATTCTACAGTCACCTTTAGACAATGAGCACCCACATTCTAAAGTCACCTTCAGACTATGAGCACCCACATGCTACAGTCCCCTTTAGACTATGAGCACCCACATTCCACCATCACCTTCAGACTATGAGCACCCACATTCCACAATCACCTTCAGACTTTGTGCACCCACATTCTACCGTCACCTTCAGACTATGAGCACCCACATTCCACAGTCACCTTCAGACTTTGGGCAACCACATTCTACAGTCACCTTCAGACTATGAGCCCCCACATTCCACTGTCACCTTCAGACTATGAGCACCCACATTCCACAATCACCTGCAGACTGTGAACACTCACACTCTACTGTCACCTTCAGACTTTGAGCACCCATATTCTACAGTCACCTTCAGACTATGAGCACTCACATTCTACAGTCACCTTCAGACTATGAGCACTCACATTCTACAGTCACCTTCAGACTATGAGCGCCCACATTCTACAATTCCCTTCAGACTTTGAGCACCCATATTCTACAGTCACATTCAGACTATGAGCACCCACATTCTACAGTCACTTTCAGACTATGAGCGCCCACATTCTACAATTCCCTTCAGACTTTGAGCACCCATATTCTACAGTCACCTTCAGACTATGAGCACTCACATTCTACAGTCACCTTCAGACTATGAGCACCCACATTCCACCATCGCCTTCAGACTTTGAGCACCCACATTCCTCAGTCACCTGCAGACTATGAGCACCCGCATTCTACAGTCACCTTCAGACTATGAGCACCCACATTCCATCTTCACATTTAGACTATGAGCACCCATATTCTACAGTCACCTTCAGACTATGAGCACCCACATTCCATCGTCACCTTCGGACTATGAGCACCCACTTTCCATCGTCACCTTTAGACTATGAGCACCCACATGCTACAGTCACCTAAAAGACTTTGAGCACCCACATTCCACTGTCACCTTCAGACTAGGAGCACCCACATTCTACAGTCACCTTCAGTCTATGAGCACCCACATTCTACAGTCACCTTCAGTCTATGAGCACCCACATTCTACAGTCCCCTTCTGACTTTGAGCACCCACATTCTACAGCCACCATTAGACATTGAGCACCCACATTCTACAATCACCTTCCGACTATGAGCAATTACATTCTACAGTTTCCTCCAGACTGTGAGCACCCACATTCTACAGTCACCTTCAGACTATGAGCACCCACATTCCAGAGTTACCTTCAGACATTGAGCAACCACAATTTACAGTCACTTCAGACTATGAGCACCCACATTCCAGAGTTACCTTCAGACATTGAGCAACTACAATTTACAGTCACCTTCAGACTATGAGCACCCACATTCCACAGTCACCATCAGACATTGATCACCCACATTCCACAGTCACCTTCAGACTTTTGAGCACTTACATTCTACAGTCACCTTCAGACATTGAGCACCCACATTTAACAGTCCCCTTCAGACTTTGAGCACCCACATTCCACAGTCACCTTCAGACTATGAGAACCCACATTCCACAGTCACCATTAGACATTGAGCACCCACATTCTACAATCACCTTCCGACTATGAGCAATTACATTCAACAGTTACCTCCAGACTGTGAGCACCCACATTCTACAGTCACCTTCAGACTATGAGCACCCACATTCCAGAGTTACCTTCAGACATTGAGCAACCACAATTTACAGTCACCTTCAGACTATGATCACCCACATTCTACAGTCACCTTCAGACTATGATCACCCACATTCTACAGTCACATTCAGACTTTCACTACCCACACTCTACAGTCACCTTCAGACTATGAGCCACCCACATTCTACAGTTCCTTCAGACTATGAGCACCCACATTCTACAGTCACCTTCAGACTATGAGCACCCACATTCCATTGTCACCTTCAGACTATGAGCACCCACATTCTACAGTCACCTTCAGACTATGAGCACCCACATTCCATCGTCACCTTCAGATTATGAGCACCCACATTCTACAGTCACCATCAGACTATGAGTACCCACATTCAACCGTCACCTTCAGACTAAGAGCCACCCACATTCTGCAGTTCCCTTCAGACTATGAGCACCCACATTCCACCATCACCTTCAGACTATGAGCACCCACATTCCACAATCACCTTCAGACTATGAGCACCCACATTCCACATTCACCTTCAGACTGTGAGCACCCATATTCCATCGTCACCTTCAGACTATGAGCACCCACAATCCACCTTCCCCTTCATCTATGAGCGCCCACATTCTACAGTCACCTTCAGACTATGAGAACCCACATTCCACTGTTACCTTCAGACAT
Organism: Lissotriton vulgaris; assembly: GCF_964263255.1. Classification (NCBI taxonomy): domain Eukaryota; kingdom Metazoa; phylum Chordata; class Amphibia; order Caudata; family Salamandridae; genus Lissotriton; species Lissotriton vulgaris. The sequence goes on from NC_141697.1 coordinate 11,826,569, forward strand.
TGAGCACCCACATTCCACAGTCACCTTCAGACATTCAGCACCCACATTTTACAGTCACCTTCAGACTATGAGCACCCACATTCTACAATCACCTTCAGACATTGAGTCACCTTCAGACATTGAACACCCCATTCTACAGTCACCTTCAGATATTGAGCACCCACATTCTACAGTCACCTTCAGACTATGAGCACCCATATTCCACAATCACCTTCAGGCATTGAACACCCCATTCTACAGTCACCTTCAGGCATTGGACACCCACATTCTACTGTCACGTTCAGACTATGAGCACCCACATTCCATCTTCACCTTTAAACTATGAGCACCCGTATTGTACAGTCACCTTCAGACTATGAGCACCCACATTCCATCGTCACCTTCAGACTATGAGCACCCACATTCCATCGTCACCTTCAGACTATGAGCACCCACATTCCATAGTCACCTTTAGACTATGAGCACCCACATTCTACAGTAACCTTCAGACTTTGAGCACCCACATTCCACTGTCACCTTCAGACTAGGAGCACCCACATTCTACAGTCACCTTCAGACTATGAGCACTCACATTCTACAGTCACCTTCAGACATCGAGCACCCACATTCGACAGTCACCTTTAGACACTGAGCACCCACATTCTACAGTCACCTTCAGTCTATGAGCACCCACATTCTACTTTCCCCTTCAGACTTTGAGCACCAACATTCCAAAGTCACCTTTAGACTATGAGCACCCACATTCTACAGTCACCATCAGACATTAAGCACCCACATTCTACAGTCACCTTCAGTCTATGAGCACCCACATTCTACAGTCACCTTCAGACATTGAGCACCCACATTCGATAGTCACCTTCAGTCTATGAGCACCCACATTCTACAGTCACCTTCAGACATTGAGCACCCACATTCGATAGTCACCTTCAGACATTGAGCACCCACATTCTACAGTCACCTTCAGTCTATGAGCACCCACATTCTGCAGTCACCATCAGACATTGAGCACCCACATTCTACAGTCACCTTCAGTCTATGAGCACCCACATTCTACAGTCACCTTAAGACATTGAGCACCCCCATTCGACAGTCACCTTCAGACATTGAGCACTCAAATTCTACAGTCACCTTCAGTCTATGAGCACCCACATTCTGCAGTCACCTTCAGACTATGAGCACCCACTTTCTACAGTCACCTTCAGACTATGAGCACCCACATTCTACAGTCACCTTCAGACTATGAGCACCCACATTCTACAGTCACCTTCAGACTATGAGCACCCACATTCCATCTTCACCTTCAGACTATGAGCACCCACATTCTACAGTCACCTTCAGACTATGAGCACCCACATTCTACAGTCACCTTCAGACTATGAGCACCCACATTCCATCTTCACCTTCAGACTATGAGCACCCACATTCCATCGTCACCTTCAGACTATGAGCACCCACATTCTACAGTCACCTTCAGACTATGAGCACCCACATTCCATCGTCACCTTCAGACTATGAACACCCACATTCCATCGTCACCTTCAGACTATGAGCACCCACATTCTACAGTCACCTTCAGACTTTGAGCACCCACACTTTACAGTCACCTTCAGACTGTGAATACTCACATTCTACTGTCACCTTCAGACTATGAGCACCCACATTCTACAGTCACCTTCAGACTATGATCGCCCACATTCTACAGTCACCTTCAGTCTATGAGCACCCACATTCTGCAGTCACCTTCAGACATTGATCACCCACATTCGACAGTCACCTTCAGACATTGAGCACCCACATTCTACAGTCACCTTCAGTCTATGAGCATCCACATTCTGCAGTCACCTTCAGACTATGAGCACCCACATTCTACAGTCACCTTTAGACTATGAGCACCCACATTCTACAGTCACCTTCAGACTATGAGCACCCACATTCTACAGTCACCTTCAGACTTTGAGCACCCACATTCCACCATCACCTTCAGACTATGAGCACCCACATTCTACAGTCACTTTCAGACTATGAGCGCCCACATGCTACAGTCCCCTTTAGACTATGAGCACCCACATTCCACCATCACCTTTAGACTATGAGCACCCACATTCTACAGTCACTTTCAGACTATGAGCGCCCACATTCTACAGTTCCCTTCAGACTTTGAGCACCCACATTCTACAGTCACCTTCAGACTATGAGCACTCACATTCTACAGTCACCTTCAGACTATGAGCACCCACAATCCACCATCACCTTCAGACTTTGAGCACCCACATTCCACAGTCACCTGCAGACTATGAGCACCCGCATTCTACAGTCACCTTCAGACTATGAGCACCCACATTCCATCTTCACATTTAGACTATGAGCACCCATATTCTACAGTCGCCTTCAGACTGTGAGCACCCACATTCCATCGTCACCTTCAGACTATGAGCACCCACTTTCCATCGTCACCTTTAGACTATGAGCACCCACATGCTACAGTCACCTTCAGACTTTGAGCACCGACATTCCACCGTCACCTTCAGACTAGGAGCACCCACATTCTACAGTCACCTTCAGTCTATGAGCACCCACATTCTACAGTCACCTTCAGTCTATGAGCACCCACATTCTACAGTCCCCTTCTGACTTTGAGCACCCACATTCTACAGTCACCTTCAGACTATGAGCACTTACATTCTACAGTCACCTTCAGACATTGAGCATCCACATTCGACAGTCCCCTTCAGACTTTGAGCACCCACATTAAACAGTCACCTTCAGACTTTTGAGCAATTACATTCTACAGTCACCTTCAGACATTGAGAACCCACATTTAACAGTCCCCTTCAGACTTTGAGCACCCACATTCCACAGTCACCTTCAGACTATGAGAACCCATATTCCACAGTCACCATTAGACATTGAGCACCCACATTCTACAATCACCTTCCGACTATGAGCAATTACATTCTACAGTTACCTCCAGACTGTGAGCACCCACATTCTACAGTCACCTTCAGACTATGAGCACCCACATTCCACAGTTACCTTCAGACATGGAGCAACCACATTCTACAGTCACCTTCAGACTATGATCACCCACATTCTACAGTCACCTTCAGACTATGATCACCCACATTCTACAGTCACATTCAGACTTTCACTACCCACACTCTACAGTCACCTTCAGACTTTGAGCACTCACATTCTACAGTCACCTTCAGACTATGAGCACCCACTTTCTACAGTCACCTTCAGACTATGAGCACCCACATTCTACAGTCACCTTCAGACTATGAGCACCCACATTCTACAGTCACCTTCAGACTATGAGCACCCACATTCCATCTTCACCTTCAGACTATGAGCACCCACATTCTACAGTCACCTTCAGACTATGAGCACCCACATTCTACAGTCACCTTCAGACTATGAGCACCCACATTCCATCTTCACCTTCAGACTATGAGCACCCACATTCCATCGTCACCTTCAGACTATGAGCACCCACATTCTACAGTCACCTTCAGACTATGAGCACCCACATTCCATCGTCACCTTCAGACTATGAGCACCCACATTCCATCGTCACCTTCAGACTATGAGCACCCACATTCTACAGTCACCTCCAGACTTTGAGCACCCACACTTTACAGTCACCTTCAGACTGTGAATACTCACATTCTACTGTCACCTTCAGACTATGAGCACCCACATTCTACAGTCACCTTCAGAATATGATCGCCCACATTCTACAGTCACCTTCAGTCTATGAGCACCCACATTCTGCAGTCACCTTCAGACATTGATCACCCACATTCGACAGTCACCTTCAGACATTGAGCACCCACATTCTACAGTCACCTTCAGTCTATGAGCATCCACATTCTGCAGTCACCTTCAGACTATGAGCACCCACATTCTACAGTCACCTTTAGACTATGAGCACCCACATTCTACAGTCACCTTCAGACTATGAGCACCCACATTCTACAGTCACCTCCAGACTTTGAGCACCCACATTCCACCATCACCTTCAGACTATGAGCACCCACATTCTACAGTCACTTTCAGACTATGAGCGCCCACATGCTACAGTCCCATTTAGACTATGAGCACCCACATTCCACCATCACCTTCAGACTATGAGCACCCACATTCTACAGTCACTTTCAGACTATGAGTGCCCACATTCTACAGTTCCCTTCAGACTTTGAGCACCCACATTCTACAGTCACCTTCAGACTATGAGCACTCACATTCTACAGTCACCTTCAGACTATGAGCACCCACATTCCACCATCACCTTCAGACTTTGAGCACCCACATTCCACAGTCACCTGCAGACTATGAGCACCCGCATTCTACAGTCACCTTCAGACTATGAGCACCCACATTCCATCTTCACATTTAGACTATGAGCACCCATATTCTACAGTCGCCTTCAGACTGTGAGCACCCACATTCCATCGTCACCTTCAGACTATGAGCACCCACTTTCCATCGTCACCTTTAGACTATGAGCACCCACATGCTACAGTCACCTTCAGACTTTGAGCACCGACATTCCACCATCACCTTCAGACTAGGAGCACCCACATTCTACAGTCACCTTCAGTCTATGAGCACCCACATTCTACAGTCACCTTCAGTCAATGAGCACCCACATTCTACAGTCCCCTTCTGACTTTGAGCACCCACATTCTACAGTCACCTTCAGACTATGAGAACCCACATTCAACAGTCACCATTAGACATTGAGCACCCACATTCTACAATCACCTTCCGACTATGAGCAATTATATTCTACAGTTACCTCCAGACTGTGAGCACCCACATTCTACAGTCACCTTCAGACTATGAGCACCCACATTCCACAGTTACCTTCAGACATGGAGCAACCACATTCTACAGTCACCTTCAGACTATGATCACCCACATTCTACAGTCACCTTCAGACTATGATCACCCACATTCTACAGTCACATTCAGACTTTCACTACCCACACTCTACAGTCACCTTCAGACTTTGAGCACTCACATTCTACAGTCACTTTCAGACTTTGAGAACCCACATTCCACTGTTACCTTCAGACATTGAGCACCCACATTCCACAGTCACCTTCAGACATTCAGCACCCACATTTTACAGTCACCTTCAGACTATGAGCACCCACATTCTACAGTCACCTTCAGACATTGAGTCACCTTCAGACATTGAACACCCCATTCTACAGTCACCTTCAGATATTGAGCACCCACAATCCACAATCACCTTCAGGCATTGAACACCCCATTCTACAGTCACCTTCAGGCATTGGACACCCACATTCTACTGTCACGTTCAGACTATGAGCACCCACATTCCATCTTCACCTTTAAACTATGAGCACCCGTATTGTACAGTCACCTTCAGACTATGAGCACCCACATTCCATCGTCACCTTCAGACTATGAGCACCCACATTCCATCGTCACCTTTAGACTATGAGCACCCACATTCTACAGTCACCTTCAGACTTTGAACACCCACATTCCACTGACACCTTCAGACTAGGAGCACCCACCTTCTACAGTCACCTTCAGTCTATGAGCACCCACGTTCTACAGTCCCCTTCTGACTTTGAGCACCCACATTCTACAGTCACCTTCAGACTATGAGCACTCATCTTCTACAGTCACCTTCAGACATCGAGCACCCACATTCGACAGTCACCTTTAGACACTGAGCACCCACATTCTACAGTCACCTTCAGTCTATGAGCACCCACATTCTACTTTCCCCTTCAGACTTTGAGCACCAACATTCCAAAGTCACCTTTAGACTATGAGCACCCACATTCTACAGTCACCATCAGACATTAAGCACCCACATTCTACAGTCACCTTCAGTCTATGAGCACCCACATTCTACTGTCACCTTCAGACATTGAGCACCCACATTTGATAGTCACCTTCAGTCTAAGAGCACCCACATTCTACAGTCACCTTCAGACATTGAGCACCCACATTCGATAGTCACCTTCAGACATTGAGCACCCACATTCTACAGTCACCTTCAGTCTATGAGCACCCACATTCTGCAGTCACCATCAGACATTGAGCACCCACATTCTACAGTCACCTTCAGTCTATGAGCACCCACATTCTACAGTCACCTTAAGACATTGAGCACCCCCATTCGACAGTCACCTTCAGACATTGAGCACCCAAATTCTACAGTCACCTTCAGTCTATGAGCACCCACATTCTGCAGTCACCTTCAGACTATGAGCACCCACATTCTACAGTCACCTTCAGACTATGAGCACCCACTTTCTACAGTCACCTTCAGACTATGAGCACCCACATTCTACAGTCACCTTCAGACTATGAGCACCCACATTCCATCTTCACCTTCAGACTATGAGCACCCACATTCCATCGTCACCTTCAGACTATGAGCACCCACATTCTACAGTCACCTTCAGACTATGAGCACCCACATTCCATCGTCACCTTCAGACTATGAGCACCCACATTCCATCGTCACCTTCAGACTATGAGCACCCACATTCTACAGTCACCTTCAGACTTTGAGCACCCACACTTTACTGTCACCTTCAGACTGTGAATACTCACATTCTACTGTCACCTACAGACTATGAGCACCCACATTCTACAGTCACCTTCAGACTATGATCGCCAACATTCTACAGTCACCTTCAGTCTATGAGCACCCACATTCTGCAGTCACCTTCAGACATTGATCACCCACATTCGACAGTCACCTTCAGACATTGAGCACCCACATTCTACAGTCACCTTTAGACTATGAGCACCCACATTCTAAAGTCACCTTCAGACTATGAGCACCCACATGCTACAGTCCCCTTTAGACTATGAGCACCCACATTCCACCATCACCTTCAAACTATGAGCACCCACATTCCACAATCACCTTCAGACTTTGTGCACCCATATTCTACCGTCACCTTCAGACTATGAGCACCCACATTCCACAGTCACCTTCAGACTTTGGGCAACCACATTCTACAGTCACCTTCAGACTATGAGCCCCCACATTCCACTGTCACCTTCAGACTATGAGCACCCACATTCCACAATCACCTGCAGACTGTGAACACTCACACTCTACTGTCACCTTCAGACTATGAGCACCCACATTCTACAGTCACTTTCAGACTATGAGCGCCCACATTCTACAATTCCCTTCAGACTTTGAGCACCCATATTCTACAGTCACCTTCAGACTATGAGCACTCACATTCTACAGTCACCTTCAGACTATGAGCACCCACATTCCACCATCACCTTCAGACTTTGAGCACCCACATTCCTCAGTCACCTGCAGACTATGAGCACCCGCATTCTACAGTCACCTTCAGACTATGAGCACCCACATTCCATCTTCACATTTAGACTATGAGCACCCATATTCTACAGTCACCTTCAGACTATGAGCACCCACATTCCATCGTCACCTTCGGACTATGAGCACCCACTTTCCATCGTCACCTTTAGACTATGAGCACCCACATGCTACAGTCACCTAAAAGACTTTGAGCACCCACATTCCACCGTCACCTTCAGACTAGGAGCACCCACATTCTACAGTCACCTTCAGTCTATGAGCACCCACATTCTACAGTCACCTTCAGTCTATGAGCACCCACATTCTACAGTCCCCTTCTGACTTTGAGCACCCACATTCTACAGTCACCATTAGACATTGAGCACCCACATTCTACGATCACCTTCCGACTATGAGCAATTACATTCTACAGTTTCCTCCAGACTGTGAGCACCCACATTCTACAGTCACCTTCAGACTATGAGCACCCACATTCCAGAGTTACCTTCAGACATTGAGCAACCACAATTTACAGTCACCTTCAGACTATGAGCACCCACATTCCAGAGTTACCTTCAGACATTGAGCAACCACAATTTACAGTCACCTTCAGACTATGAGCACCCACATTCCACAGTCACCATCAGACATTGATCACCCACATTCCACAGTCACCTTCAGACTTTTGAGCACTTACATTCTACAGTCACCTTCCGACATTGAGCACCCACATTTAACAGTCCCCTTCAGACTTTGAGCATCCACAGTCACCTTCAGACTATGAGAACCCACATTCCACAGTCACCATTAGACATTGAGCACCCACATTCTACAATCACCTTCCGACTATGAGCAATTACATTCTACAGTTACCTCCAGACTGTGAGCACCCACATTCTAAAGTCACCCTCAGACTATGAGCACCCACATTCCAGAGTTACCTTCAGACATTGAGCAACCGCAATTTACAGTCACCTTCAGACTATGATCACCCACATTCTACAGTCACCTTCAGACTATGATCACCCACATTCTACAGTCACATTCAGACTTTCACTACCCACACTCTACATTCACCTTCAGACTTTGAGCACTCACATTCTACAGTCACTTTCAGACTTTGAGAACCCACATTCCACTGTTACCTTCAGACATTGAGCACCCACATTCCACAGTCACCTTCAGACATTCAGCACCCACATTTTTCAGTCACCTTCAGACTATGAGCACCCACATTCTACAATCACCTTCAGACATTGAGTCACCTTCAGACATTGAACACCCCATTCTACAGTCACCTTCAGATTTTGAGCACCCACATTCTACAGTCACCTTCAGACTATGAGCACCCACATTCCACAATCACCTTCAGGCATTGAACACCCCATTCTACAGTCACCTTCAGGCATTGGACACCCACATTCTACTGTCACGTTCAGACTATGAGCACCCACATTCCATCTTCACCTTTAAACTATGAGCACCCGTATTGTACAGTCACCTTCAGACTATGAGCACCCACATTCCATCGTCACCTTCAGACTATGAGCACCCACATTCCATAGTCACCTTTAGACTATGAGCACCCACATTCTACAGTAACCTTCAGACTTTGAGCACCCACATTCCACTGTCACCTTCAGACTAGGAGCACCCACTTTCTACAGTCACCTTCAGTCTATGAGCACCCACGTTCTACAGTCCCCTTCTGACTTTGAGCACCCACATTCTACAGTCACCTTCAGACTATGAGCACTCACATTCTACAGTCACCTTCAGACATCGAGCACCCACATTCGACAGTCACCTTTAGACACTGAGCACCCACATTCTACAGTCACCTTCAGTCTATGAGCACCCACATTCTACAGTCACATTCAGACATTGAGCACCCACATTCGATAGTCACCTTCAGTCTATGAGCACCCACATTCTACAGTCACCTTCAGACATTGAGCACCCACATTCGATAGTCACCTTCAGACATTGAGCACCCACATTCTACAGTCACCTTCAGTCTATGAGCACCCACATTCTGCAGTCACCATCTGACATTGAGCACCCACATTCTACAGTCACCTTCAGTCTATGAGCACCCACATTCTACAGTCACCTTAAGACATTGAGCACCCCCATTCGACAGTCACCTTCAGACATTGAGCACCCAAATTCTACAGTCACCTTCAGTCTATGAGCACCCACATTCTGCAGTCACCTTCAGACTATGAGCACCCACATTCTACAGTCACCTACAGACTATGAGCACCCACTTTCTACAGTCACCTTCAGACTATGAGCACCCACATTCTACAGTCACCTTCAGACTATGAGCACCCACATTCCATCTTCACCTTCAGACTATGAGCACCCACATTCCATCGTCACCTTCAGACTATGAGCACCCACATTCTACAGTCACCTTCAGACTATGAGCACCCACATTCCATCGTCACCTTCAGACTATGAGCACCCACATTCCATCGTCACCTTCAGACTATGAGCACCCACATTCTACAGTCACCTTCAGACTATGATCGCCCACATTCTACAGTCACCTTCAGTCTATGAGCACCCACATTCTGCAGTCACCTTCAGACATTGATCACCCACATTCGACAGTCACCTTCAGACATTGAGCACCCACATTCTACAGTCACCTTCAGTCTATGAGCATCCACATTCTGCAGTCACCTTCAGACTATGAGCACCCACATTCTACAGTCACCTTTAGACTATGAGCACCCACATTCTACAGTCACCTTCAGACTATGAGCACCCACATGCTACAGTCCCCTTTAGACTATGAGCACCCACATTCCACCATCACCTTCAGACTATGAGCACCCACATTCCACAATCACCTTCAGACTTTGTGCACCCACATTCTACCGTCACCTTCAGACTATGAGCACCCACATTCTACAGTCACCTTCAGACTTTGGGCAACCACTTTCTACAGTCACCTTCAGACTATGAGCCCCCACATTCCACTGTCACCTTCAGACTATGAGCACCCACATTCCACAATCACCTGCAGACTGTGAACACTCACACTCTACTGTCACCTTCAGACTATGAGCACCCACATTCTACAGTCACTTTCAGACTATGAGCGCCCACATTCTACAATTCTCTTCAGACTTTGAGCACCCATATTCTACAGTCACCTTCAGACTATGAGCACTCACATTCTACAGTCACCTTCAGACTATGAGCACCCACATTCCACCATCACCTTCAGACTTTGAGCACCCACATTCCTCAGTCACCTGCAGACTATGAGCACCCGCATTCTACAGTCACCTTCAGACTATGAGCACCCACATTCCATCTTCACATTTAGACCACGAGCACCCATATTTTACAGTCACCTTCAGACTATGAGCACCCACATTCCATCGTCACCTTCGGACTATGAGCACCCACTTTCCATCGTCACCTTTAGACTATGAGCACCCACATGCTACAGTCACCTAAAAGACTTTGAGCACCCACATTCCACCGTCACCTTCAGACTAGGAGCACCCACATTCTACAGTCACCTTCAGTCTATGAGCACCCACATTCTACAGTCACCTTCAGTCTATGAGCACCCACATTCTACAGTCCCCTTCTGACTTTGAGCACCCACATTCTACGGTCACCATTAGACATTGAGCACCCACATTCTACAATCACCTTCCGACTATGAGCAATTACATTCTACAGTTACCTCCAGACTGTGAGCACCCACATTCTACAGTCACCTTCAGACTATGAGCACCCACATTCCAGAGTTACCTTCAGACATTGAGCAACCATAATTTACAGTCACCTTCAGACTATGAGCACCCACATTCCAGAGTTACCTTCAGACATTGAGCAACCACAATTTAAAGTCACCTTCAGACTATGAGCACCCACATTCCACAGTCACCATCAGACATTGATCACCCACATTCCACAGTCACCTTCAGACTTTTGAGCACTTACATTCTACAGTCACCTTCAGACATTGAGCACCCACATTTAACAGTCCCCTTCAGACTTTGAGCACCCACATTCCACAGTCACCTTCAGAATATGAGAACCCACATTCCACAGTCACCATTAGACATTGAGCACCCACATTCTACAATCACCTTCCGACTATGAGCAATTACATTCTACAGTTACCTCCAGACTGTGAGCACCCACATTCTACAGTCACCTTCAGACTATGAGCACCCACATTCAACCGTCACCTTCAGACTAAGAGCCACCCACATTCCAGAGTTACCTTCAGACATTGAGCAACCACAATTTACAGTCACCTTCAGACTATGATCACCCACATTCTACAGTCACCTTCAGACTATGATCACCCACATTCTACAGTCACATTCAGACTTTCACTACCCACACTCTACAGTCACCTTCAGACTTTGAGCACTCACATTCTACAGTCACTTTCAGACTTTGAGAACCCACATTCCACTGTTACCTTCAGACATTGAGCACCCACATTCCACAGTCACCTTCAGACATTCAGCACCCACATTTTACAGTCACCTTCAGACTATGAGCATCCACATTCTACAGTCACCTTCAGACATTGAGTCACCTTCAGACATTGAACACCTCATTCTACAGTCACCTTCAGATATTGAGCACCCACATTCTACAGTCACCTTCAGACTATGAGCACCCACATTCCACAATCACCTTCAGACATTGAACACCCCATTCTACAGTCACCTTCAGACATTGGACACCCACATTCTACTGTCATGTTCAGACTATGAGCACCCACATTCCATCTTCACCTTTAGACTATGAGCACCCATATTGTACAGTCACCTTCAGACTATGAGCACCCACATTACATCGTCACCTTCAGACTTTGAGCACCCACATTCCACTGTCACCTTCAGACTAGGAGCACCCACATTCTACAGTCACCTTCAGTCTATGAGCACCCACATTCTACAGTCCCCTTCTGACTTTGAGCACCCACATTCTACAGTCACCTTCAGACTATGAGCACTCACATTCTACAGTCACCTTCAGACATCGAGCACCCACATTCGACAGTCACCTTTAGACACTGAGCACCCACATTCTACAGTCACCTTCAGTCTATGAGCACCCACATTCTACTTTCCCCTTCAGACTTTGAGCACCAACATTCCAAAGTCACCTTTAGACTATGAGTACCCACATTCTACAGTCACCTTTAGAATATGAGCAACAACATTCTACAGTCACCTTCAGACTATGAGCACCCACATTCCACAGTCACCATCAGACATTAAGCACCCACATTCTACAGTCACCTTCAGTCTATGAGCACCCACATTCTACAGTCACCTTCAGACATTGAGCACCCACATTCGATAGTCACCTTCAGACATTGAGCACCCACATTCTACAGTCACCTTAAGTCTATGAGCACCCACATTCTGCAGTCACCTTCAGACTATGAGCACCCACATTCTACAGTCACCTTCAGACTATGAGCACCCACATTCTACAGTCACCTTCACACTATGAGCACCCACATTCTACAGTCTCCTTCAGACTATGAGAACCCACATTCCATCTTCACCTTCAGACTATGAGCACCCACATTCCATCGTCACATTCAGACTATGAGCACCCATATTCTACAGTCCCCTTCGGACTATGACCACCCACATTCCATTGTCACCTTCAGACTATGAGCACCCACATTCCATCGTCACCTTCAGACTATGAGCACCCATATTCTACAGTCACCTTCCGACTTTGAGCACCCACACTTTACAGTCACCTTCAGACTATGAGCACCCACATTCTACAGTCACCTTCAGACTATGAGCACCCACATTTCATCTTCACCTTCAGACTATGAGCACCCACATTCTACAGTCACCTTCAGACTATGAGCACCCACATTCCACAGTCACCATCAGACATTGAGCACCCACATTCTACAGTCACCTTCAGACTATGAGCACTCACATTATACAGTCACCTTCAGACATTGAGCACCCACATTCGACTGTCACCTTCAGACATTGAGCACCCACATTCTACAGTCACCTTCAGACTATGAGCACTCACATTATACAGTCACCTTCAGACATTGAGCACCCACATTCGACTGTCACCTTCAGACATTGAGCACCCACATTCTACAGTCACCTTCAGTCTATTAGCACCCACATTTTACAGTCCTCTTCCTACTTTGAGCACCCACATTCTACAGTCCCCTTCGGACTATGAGCACCCACATTCCACAGTCACCTTTAGACTATGAGCACCCACATTCTACAGTCACCTTAAGACTATGAGCACCCACATTCCACAGTCACCATCAGACATTGAGCACCCACATTCTACAATCACCTTCCGAGTTTGAGCAATTACATTCTACAGTTACCTCCAGACTGTGAGCACCCATATTCTACAGTCACCTTCAGACTATGAGCACCCACTTCCACAGTCACCTTCAGACATTGAGCACCCACATTCTACAGTCACCCTCAGACTATGATCACCCACATTCTACAGTCACCTTCAGACTATGAGCACCCACATTCCACAGTCACCTTCTGACTTTGAGCACCGACATTCTACAGTCACCTTCATACTATGAGCACCCACATTCTACAGTCACCTTCAGACTTTCACTACCCACATTCTACAGTCACCTTCAGACTTTGAGCACCCACATTCGACCGTCACCTTCAGACATTGAGCACCCACATTCTACAGTCACCTTTAGACTTTGAGCACTCACATTCTACAGTCACTTTCAGACTTTGAGAACCCACATTCCACCGTTACCTTCAGACATTGAGCACCCACATTCCACAGTCACCTTCAGACATTCAGCACCCACATTTTACAGTCACCTTCAGACTATGAGCACCCACATTCTACAGTCACCTTCAGACATTGAGCACCCACATTCTACAGTCACCTTCAGACATTGAACACCCCATTCTACAGTCACCTTCAGACATTGAGCACCCACATTCTACAGTCACGTTCAGACTATGAGCACCACATTCCACAATCACCTTCAGACATTGAGCACCCACATTTTACAGTCACCTTCAGACTATGAGCACTGTTAGTATTGGGGGTCTCTGGTTGGTGCAAGTATGCACTTGTGACAAGCAGGGACCCTCTCCTCTAAGTCAGGGCGAAGGATGACCCCTTAGAATTACCCTTGCTCACCCTCTAGGTGCGTGGGGTGAGCAGCCAAGGCTATTCTTTAGGCGCTATGGAGTTAAGCACTTCTAATAACACACACAGTAAAATGTACCAATCCCCCTACAAATGGACACCAGACAAGTATTATATATAAAAATACGTTGCTTTATGTAAAAATATATATATGTAGATCACGCTTATCACAAGACCAATAACATTTTTATATGCCACAAGATTGGAAATAGGTAAATGTTCTCTTTGTTTACAGTTCTTAGGTCCTTGAGTCCTTTCAAGACTCACTAGCCTCTTTGTGGAGCTTCTTTGCGCTCCTCCCGGTGTGAACGCCGAACCTCACTGCGTCTCACGCATCCGGCGTGAGCACGGGTTCGATTCGTACCGTGAGCGCGGTCTGTTGAAGGGCGGCTCAGGCGGGGAGACCGGTGCACAGGGGCGATCGCCGCGCACGATGCTCTCGAGGGGAAAGAAGAACGTTGCGGGCCCCTAGCCAGTGGTGAGCACTGTGCGCAGGTGAGCAGCGTTTATTGGGGGTTCCGTGAAGGCGGGTGCGGGGCACACGGTGGCTCTCAGCAGAGCGAGGCTGGCACCCAAGGCTCCCGAAGCTTCGAGTCTGGTCTCTGGGTCTGTTGGGTCCGTTGGAGACGACAGGTGGGAGCATGGGGGGGTGCACCAGCGAGCATCCAACAGCGGTGATTCAGTGACTTCCCTCAGCGGGGGGAGAGCGGCTCGGCGGAGTGGGGCTCTCCCTCGGCGGGAACGAGGGAAACACAGTTCGATCACGACCTCAAGGAGGGGCTGGGGGGCCCCACACAGGTCCCGACTGCGAGCCTCCCAAGGCGGGGTGACACAGCGATTTCCCTCAGCGGGGGGAGAGCGGCTCGACAGAGCGGGGCTCTTCCTCGGCGGGTACGGGGAAACACGGTTTGGTCACGGCCTCACGGAGGGGCTGGGGTCACCAAAGATCACGGCTCCGGCGGGGCAGAAGTCCTCATACTTACCGGCAGACGGGCAGAAAGCAGGTTGAGCCAGATGGTCCTGTGGCTCAGGTCAGGGGGCAAGCTCAGACAAGCCCTTGGAGAAAGTTTCAAGCACAATTCAGCAAAGTCTTATTAGCAAGTCTTTTCCTCTCCTTCCTCAGCAAGGCAAGCAGCAGGCCAGTCCTTCCAGCGTCTTCTTCTCCTTCTAGTTGGGCAGAGGTTCTTTGTGGGAAACAGGATTCTGATTTACAAGGAGCAGGGCCCTACTTTTATACAACATTTCTTTTGTCTTTTCAGGCCAGGGGGGCCTTTGCATAGTCCATTTCAGTTTTGAAGCACTCTGTTGTGCAGTTCCTGGCTTTTCCTTTCAGTGTGAGGGGCAGGCACATCAGACGCTCCACAGGAGGTAGAGCCAGCATTGTGTGGACAGGGGCAGCCAGGAGTACCTTGTTGACAGTGCTTCGCCTCTCCTGGTCAGTCGCTCCCCAGGGGGCGGAGCCAGCATTGTGGTGGCAGAGCATAGCCCTATTGTTGGACCCGGCCTCGTGGCGTGGTCCTCCCTGACCCGTGCAGCTCCCCATGACCCTGATCCACCGAGCCTTCCCGCCATGACCTACATCCCCGACACTGGGCTCCCCATCCTCGCCCCCATTTTTCTGGTAACCGAGGCTGAGGCCCATGTCCCTGCACCTAAGATGGCCGCCCCGGCCCCAGCCCGACCTCGGCCGTCGGCGCCATACCCAGCCAGGGGGTAGAGCGCTCCCTGTGAGCGAGAGAGGGAGGAGTAGCTAGGTCACACCTTCCACCTCTCCTCGAGAGATGAGTTTCGATCACCCAACTGGCCTCCCTGAGGGCTAGCTCCAGGCCTGCTGAGTGTCTGGGATCCCTCCAGACCCACCTTGAAAGGATGAAAGGAGCCGCCGAGGCGGAACCCCCAACAACCAATCCCCAGGTGCTAAGACCTCCGCCTGCGAGGACTCCGGACATCAAAGGAAAGGAGTCCTATATCAAGGGTGGCTCTGGGATGATCAAACCAGTTGTATCCTGGACTACATGAGCCCTGCTGACCTCGTCGGTGCTCTCCTGCAACCTGAAGAACTTTCTGAGCCCTGCTGACACTGTCGCGGCTCCTTTGCAACCGAAGAGACCACCGAGCCCTGCTGACCCCGTCGCGGCTCTCCTGCAACCTGAAGAACTATCTTAGCCCTGCTGACCGCTGTCGCGGCTCCTTTGCAACCGAAGAGACCACCGAGCCCTGCTGATCTGATCGCGGCTCCCCAAGACCGTTAGAACTGCGACCTCCTTGCTCGAGCCCTGCTGATTCAATCACGGCTCGGAGACTATTCTGGTCCGGCTGGACCCAAGATCACCCCGTATCCCCCAGCTCGAGGATTGAGAGCTGTGCGCCGGATACTTTGAACCTTGAGACTGTCCCGCTACCCTACCCCTACCGAGACTCTTTGAGCCCTTGCTCGCCTGTGCATAAGAAACTGTGGATCATAAAGATCCATTTTTACGTGGAGATATAAAGAATACGTTCTTTTAATCCTACGGTGTGGTGTCCCTTTGTCGAGTGGTACTAGCTCAGCGCGTATGATTCTAGATTCGAGATCCTCTCCCTGAGGGTCTCCCGCCAGTGCTCTGCTGTGTTCCTAGGAGAGGTGGGTCACAGGTGGTCAGGTGCCAAGTCTGTCCTCCCCTGGGATCGCCCCTCTAACACCTAATGAGAGTCCAGGGGCACTCCCACCTCCCACCAAGATGTGATCCTTGCATTCACCACCTGTCATACCCCAGCCCTGTCACTCACATAACCCAGACAGTCAGATACACATTCTAGCAGAAGCGGGCTGAAATGGTTAGGCAAGCAAATGCTAGCTTTCTAAAAGTAGCATTTGAAAACACAGGATATTAAAATAACCTTTACTAAAAAATGTATTTTATCATTCTGAGTTCAGGCATACTAAACTTGACCTTTTACCATGTTTCCTCAGCCTGCTGGGATTATAGGGTGTAATAACTTCAGCAGCTCATCTGGCCTAAGAGAACAGGTAGCCTTACAAAAGTGAAAAACAAATTTGGCTGTAATTCACTATTAGGACATGCCACACACATCAGGGCTTGTCCTACCTTACACTTACAATGCGCCCTTCCCTAGGGCCTACCATAGGGGTGACTAATATGAAGTTAAGGGAAGGTTTAGAGGCTGGCAAGTGTGTGCACTTGCCCAGCCAGCATGACAGTACCAGACTGCATGCAGGTTCTGCAATGGCAGACCCTTTTAAAAGGCAGCTTCTGTGGGTGGCGCAACCAGCGCTGCAGGCCCACTAGCAGTATTGGCATTTACAAGCCCTGGCACTCCTGGTGCACTTTACTGGGGACTAACAGTAAATCCAATGAACCAATCATCGAAATCAATCACATATACACTTTACATAGGGAGCACTTGCACTGAGGCATGGATTGGCCGTGGCGCAGTCCCTGAGCGGTGGACACCAGCAAAAACATCTGAGGCACATCAGCAAAAAGTGGAAGGGAAACTCACACCAAGGTGCCAGGTCTAACACGCACCCATATTCTACAGTCACCTTCAGACATTTAGCACCACATTCTATAGTCACCTTCAGACTATGAGCACCCACATTCCACAGTCAGCTTCAGACATTGAGCACCCACATTCTACAGTCCCCATCAGACTATGAGCACCCACATTCTACAGTCACCTTCAGACATTGAGCACCCAGATTCTACAGTCATCTTCAGACCTTGAGCACCCACATTCCACCGTTACCTTCAGACCATAAGCATCCACATTCTACAGTCTCCTTCAGACTATGAGCACCCACATTTCACCGTCACCTTCAGACTATGAGCACCCACATTCCACAGTCACCTTGAGACTATGAGCACCCAAGATTCCACCGTCAACTTCAGACATTGAGCAACCACATTCCATTGTCACCTTTAGACTATGAGAACCCACATTCCACTGTCTCCTTCATACTATGAGCACCCACATTCTACAGTCACCTTCAGACTATGAGCACCCACATTCCATCGTCACCTTCAGACTATGAGCACCCACATTCTACAGTCACCATCAGACTATGAGCACCCACATTTCATCGTCACCTTCAGACATTGAGCACCCAGATTCTACAGTCATCTTCAGACCTTGAGCACCCACATTCCACCGTCACCTTCAGACCATAAGCATCCACATTCTACAGTCTCCTTCAGACTATGAGCACCCACATTTCACTGTCACCTACAGACTATGAGCACCCACATTCCACGGTCACCTTGAGACTATGAGCACCCACATTCCACCGTCAACTTCAGACTATGAGCACCCACATTCCATTGTTACCTTTAGACTATGAGAACCACATTCCACTGTCTCCTTCATACTATGAGCACCCACATTCTACAGTCACCTTCAGACTATGAGCACCCACATTCCATCGTCACCTTCAGACTATGAGCACCCACATTCTACAGTCACCATCAGACTATGAGCACCCACATTCCACCGTTACCTTCAGACTATGAGCCACCCACATTCTACAGTTCCTTCAGACTATGAGCACCCACATTCTACAGTCACCTTCAGACTATGAGCACCCACATTCCATCGTCACCTTCAGACTATGAGCACCCACATTCTACATTCATCTTCAGACTATGAGCACCCATATTCCATCATCACCTTCAGACTATAAGCACCCACATTCTACAGTCACCATCAGACTATGAGCACCCACATTCCACTGTCACCTTCAGACTATGAGCCACCCACATTCTACAGTTCCCTTCAGACTATGAGCACCCACATTCCACCATCACGTTCAGACTATGAGCACCCACATTCCACCGTCACCTTCAGACTATGAGCACCCACATTCCACATTCACCTTCAGATTATGAGCACCCATATTCCATCGTCACCTTCAGACAATGAGCACCCACATTCCACCGTCCCCTTCATCTATGAGCGCCCATATTCTACAGTCACCTTCAGACTATTAGCACCCACATTCTACAGTCACCTTCAGACATTGAGCACCCAGATTCTACAGTCACCTTCAGACCTTCAGCACCCACTTTCTACAGTCACCTTCAGACTATGAGCACCCACATTCCACCGTAACCTTCAGAAATTGAGCATCCACATTCTACAGTCTCCTTCAGACTATGAGCACCCACATTTCACCGTCACCTTCAGACTATGAGCACCCACATTCCAAGGTCACCTTCAGACTATGAGCACCCACATTCCACTGTCAACTTCAGACATTGAGCACCCACATTCCATTGTCACCTTTAGACTATGAGCACCCACATTCCACTGTCCCCTTTATACTATGAGCACCCACATTCTACAGTCACCTTCAGACTATGAGCATCCACATTCCATCGTCACCTTCAGAATATGAGCACCCACATTCTACAGTCACCATCAGACTATGAGCACCCACATTCCACCAACACCTTCAGACTACGAGCCACCAACATTCTACAGTTCCTTCAGACTATGAGCACCCACATTCCACCGTAACCTTCAGAAATTGAGCATCCACATTCTACAGTCTCCTTCAGACTATGAGCACCCACATTTCACCGTCACCTTCAGCCTATGAGCACCCACATTCCAAGGTCACCTTCAGACTATGAGCACCCACATTCCACTGTCAACTTCAGACATTGAGCACCCACATTCCATTGTCACCTTTAGACTATGAGCACCCACATTCCACTGTCCCCTTTATACTATGAGCACCCACATTCTACAGTCACCTTCAGACTATGAGCACCCACATTCCATCGTCACCTTCAGAATATGAGCACCCACATTCTACAGTCACCATCAGACTATGAGCACCCACATTCCACCAACACCTTCAGACTACGAGCCACCAACATTCTACAGTTCCTTCAGACAATGAGCACCCACATTCTACAGTCACCTTCAGACTATGAGCACCCACATTCCATCGTCACCTTCAGACTATGAGCACCCACATTCTACAGTCACCATCAGACTATGAGCACCCACATTCCACCGTTACCTTCAGACTACGAGCCACCCACATTCTACAGTTCCTTCAGACTATGAGCACCCACATTCTACAGGCACCTTCAGACTATGAGCACCCACATTCCATTGTCACCTTCAGACTATGAGCACCCACATTCTACAGTCACCTTCAGACTATGAGCACCCACATTCCATTGTCACCTTCAGACTATGAGCACCCACATTCTACAGTCACCATCAGACTATGAGCACCCACATTCGACCGTCACCTTCAGACTATGAGCCACCCACATTCTACAGTTCCCTTCAAACTATGAGCACCCACATTCCACCATCACCTTCAGACTATGAGCACCCACATTCCACCGTCCCCTTCATCTATGAGCGCCCACATTCTACAGTCACATTCAGACTATGAGCACCCACATTTCATCGTCACCTTGAGACTATGAGCACCCACATTCCATTGTCACCTTCAGACTATTAGCACCCACATTCCACAGTCACCTTCAGACATTGAGCACACACATTCCACCGTCACGTTCAGACTATGAGCACCCACATTCTACAGTCACCTTCAGACTATGAGCATCCATATTTCATCGTCTCCTTCAGACATTGAGCACCCAGATTCTACAGTCACCTTCAGACTTTGAGTACCCACATTCTACAGTCACCTTCAGACTATGAGCACCCACATTCCACAATCACCTTCAGACAATGAGCACCCACATTCCATCGTCACCTTCAGACTATGAGCACCCACATTCTACAGTCACCTTCAGACTATGAGCATCCATATTCCATCGTCTCCTTCAGACATTGAGCACCCAGATTCTACAGTCACCTTCAGACCTTGAGCACCCACATTCTACAGTCACCTTCAGACTAAGAGCACGCACATTCCACCGTCACCTTCAGACCATAAGCATCCACATTCTACAGTCTCCTTGAGACTATGAGCATCCACATTTCACTGTCACCTTCAGACTATGAGCACCCACATTCCAAGGTCACCTTCAGACTATGAGCACCCACATTCCACCGTCAACTTCAGACATTCAGCACCCACATTCCATTGTCACATTTAGACTATGAGCACCCACATTCCATCGTCACCTTCAGACTATGAGCACCCACATTCTACAGTCACCTACAGACTATGAGCACCCACATTCCACCGTCACCTTCAGATTATGAGCCACCCACATTCTACAGTTCCTTCAGACTATGAGCACCCACATTCTACAGTCACCTTCAGACTATGAGCACCCACATTCCATTGTCACCTTCAGACTATGAGCACCCACATTCTACAGTCACCTTCAGACTATGAGCACCCACATTCCATCGTCACCTTCAGACTATGAGCACCCACATTCTACAGTCACCATCAGACTATGAGCACCCACATTCAACCGTCACCTTCAGACTAAGAGCCACCCACATTCTGCAGTTCCCTTCAGACTATGAGCACCCACATTCCACGATCACCTTCAGACTATGAGCACCCACATTCCACAATTACCTTCAGACTATGAGCACCCACATTCCATTGCCACCTTCAGACTATGAGCACCCACATTCTACAGTCACCTTCAGACTATGAGCACCCACATTCCATCGTCACCTTCAGACTATGAGCACCCATATTCTACAGTCACCATCAGACTATGAGCACCCACATTCGACCGTCACCTTCCGACTATGAGCCACCCACATTCTACAGTTCCCTTCAAACTATGAGCACCCACATTCCACCATCACCTTTAGACTATGAGCACCCACATTCCACCGTCGCCTTCAGACTATGAGCACCCTCATTCCACATTCTTCTTCAGACTATGAGCACCCATATTCCATTGTCACCTTCAGACTATGAGCACCCACATTCCACCGTCCCCTTCATCTATGAGCGCCCACATTCTACAGTCACCTTCAGACTATGAGCACCCACATTCTACAGTCACCTTCAGACATTGAGCACCCAGATTCTACAGTCACCTTCAGACCTTCAGCACCCACTTTCTACAGTCACCTTCAGACTATGAGCACCCACATTCCACCGTAACCTTCAGAAATTGAGCATCCACATTCTACAGTCTCCTTCAGACTATGAGCACCCACATTTCACCGTCACCTTCAGACTATGAGCACCCACATTCCAAGGTCACCTTCAGACTATGAGCACCCACATTCCACTGTCAACTTCAGACATTGAGCACCCACATTCCATTGTCACCTTTAGACTATGAGCACCCACATTCCACTGTCCCCTTTATACTATGAGCACCCACATTCTACAGTCACCTTCAGACTATGAGCACCCACATTCCATCGTCACCTTCAGAATATGAGCACCCACATTCTACAGTCACCATCAGACTATGAGCACCCACATTCCACCAACACCTTCAGACTACGAGCCACCAACATTCTACAGTTCCTTCAGACTATGAGCACCCACATTCCACCGTAACCTTCAGAAATTGAGCATCCACATTCTACAGTCTCCTTCAGACTATGAGCACCCACATTTCACCGTCACCTTCAGACTATGAGCACCCACATTCCAAGGTCACCTTCAGACTATGAGCACCCACATTCCACTGTCAACTTCAGACATTGAGCACCCACATTCCATTGTCACCTTTAGACTATGAGCACCCACATTCCACTGTCCCCTTTATACTATGAGCACCCACATTCTACAGTCACCTTCAGACTATGAGCACCCACATTCCATCGTCACCTTCAGAATATGAGCACCCACATTCTACAGTCACCATCAGACTATGAGCACCCACATTCCACCAACACCTTCAGACTACGAGCCACCAACATTCTACAGTTCCTTCAGACAATGAGCACCCACATTCTACAGTCACCTTCAGACTATGAGCACCCACATTCCATCGTCACCTTCAGACTATGAGCACCCACATTCTACAGTCACCATCAGACTATGAGCACCCACATTCCACCGTTACCTTCAGACTACGAGCCACCCACATTCTACAGTTCCTTCAGACTATGAGCACCCACATTCTACAGGCACCTTCAGACTATGAGCACCCACATTCCATTGTCACCTTCAGACTACGAGCACCCACATTCTACAGTCACCTTCAGACTATGAGCACCCACATTCCATTGTCACCTTCAGACTATGAGCACCCACATTCTACAGTCACCATCAGACTATGAGCACCCACATTCGACCGTCACCTTCAGACTATGAGCCACCCACATTCTACAGTTCCCTTCAAACTATGAGCACCCACATTCCACCATCACCTTCAGACTATGAGCACCCACATTCCACCGTCCCCTTCATCTATGAGCGCCCACATTCTACAGTCACATTCAGACTATGAGCACCCACATTTCATCGTCACCTTGAGACTATGAGCACCCACATTCCATTGTCACCTTCAGACTATTAGCACCCACATTCCACAGTCACCTTCAGACATTGAGCACACACATTCCACTGTCACGTTCAGACTATGAGCACCCACATTCTACAGTCACCTTCAGACTATGAGCATCCATATTTCATCGTCTCCTTCAGACATTGAGCACCCAGATTCTACAGTCACCTTCAGACTTTGAGTACCCACATTCTACAGTCACCTTCAGACTATGAGCACCCACATTCCACAATCACCTTCAGACAATGAGCACCCACATTCCATCGTCACCTTCAGACTATGAGCACCCACATTCTACAGTCACCTTCAGACTATGAGCATCCATATTCCATCGTCTCCTTCAGACATTGAGCACCCAGATTCTACAGTCACCTTCAGACCTTGAGCACCCACATTCTACAGTCACCTTCAGACTAAGAGCACCCACATTCCACCGTCACCTTCAGACCATAAGCATCCACATTCTACAGTCTCCTTGAGACTATGAGCATCCACATTTCACCGTCACCTTCAGACTATGAGCACCCACATTCCAAGGTCACCTTCAGACTATGAGCACCCACATTCCACCGTCAACTTCAGACATTCAGCACCCACATTCCATTGTCACATTTAGACTATGAGCACCCACAATCCATCGTCACCTTCAGACTATGAGCACCCACATTCTACAGTCACCTACAGACTATGAGCACCCACATTCCACCGTCACCTTCAGATTATGAGCCACCCACATTCTACAGTTCCTTCAGACTATGAGCACCCACATTCTACAGTCACCTTCAGACTATGAGCACCCACATTCCATTGTCACCTTCAGACTATGAGCACCCACATTCTACAGTCACCTTCAGACTATGAGCACCCACATTCCATCGTCACCTTCAGACTATGAGCACCCACATTCTACAGTCACCATCAGACTATGAGCACCCACATTCAACCGTCACCTTCAGACTAAGAGCCACCCACATTCTGCAGTTCCCTTCAGACTATGAGCACCCACATTCCACGATCACCTTCAGACTATGAGCACCCACATTCCACAATCACCTTCAGACTATGAGCACCCACATTCCATTGCCACCTTCAGACTATGAGCACCCACATTCTACAGTCACCTTCAGACTATGAGCACCCACATTCCATCGTCACCTTCAGACTATGAGCACCCATATTCTACAGTCACCATCAGACTATGAGCACCCACATTCGACCGTCACCTTCGGACTATGAGCCACCCACATTCTACAGTTCCCTTCAAACTATGAGCACCCACATTCCACCATCACCTTTAGACTATGAGCACCCACATTCCACCGTCACCTTCAGACTATGAGCACCCTCATTCCACATTCACCTTCAGACTATGAGCACCCATATTCCATTGTCACCTTCAGACTATGAGCACCCACATTCCACCGTCCCCTTCATCTATGAGCGCCCACATTCTACAGTCACCTTCAGACTATGAGCACCCACATTCTACAGTCACCTTCAGACTATGAGCACCCACATTTCATCGTCACCTTCAGACTTTGAGCACCCACGTTCTACAGTCACCTTCAGACTATGAGCACCCACATTCCATTGTCACCTTCAGACTATTAGCACCCACATTCCACAGTCACCTTCAGACATTGAGCACACACATTCCACCGTCACGTTCAGACTATGAGCATCCACATTCCACAGTCACCTTCAGACTATGAGCATCCATATTCCATCGTCTCCTTCAGACATTGAGCACCCACATTCTACAGTCAACTTCAGACTATGAGCACCCACATTCCACCATCAACTTCAGACTATGAGCACCCACATTCCACCGTCACCTTCAGACTATAAGCACCCTCATTCCACATTCACCGTCAGACTATGAGCACCCATATTCCATCGTCACCTTCAGACTATGAGCACCCACATTCCACCGTCCCCTTCATCTATGAGCGCCCACATTCTACAGTCACCTTCAGACTATGAGCACCCACATTTCATCGTCACCTTCAGACTATGAGCACCCACATTCCATTGTCACCTTCAGACTATTAGCACCCACATTCCACAGTCACCTTCAGACATTGAGCACACACATTCCACCGTCACGTTCAGACTATGAGCACCCACATTCTACAGTCACCTTCAGACTATGAGCATCCATATTTCATCGTCTCCTTCAGACATTGAGCACCCAGATTCTACAGTCACCTTCAGACTTTGAGTACCCACATTCTACAGTCACCTTCAGACTATGAGCACCCACATTCCACAATCACCTTCAGACTATGAGCCACCCACATTCTACAGTTCCCTTCAAACTATGAGCACCCACATTCCACCATCACCTTCCGACTATGAGCACCCACATTCCACCGTCACCTTCAGATTATAAGCACCCTCATTCCACATTCACCTTCAGACTATGAGCACCCATATTCCATCATCACCTTCAGACTATGAGCACCCACATTTCACCGTCCCCTTCATCTATGAGCGCCCACATTCTACAGTCACCTTCAGACTATGAGCACCCACATTTCATCGTCACCTTCAGACTATGAGCACCCACATTCCATTGTCACCTTCAGACTATTAGCACCCACATTCCACAGTCACCTTCAGACATTGAGCACACACATTCCACCGTCACGTTCAGACTATGAGCACCCACATTCTACAGTCACCTTCAGACTATGAGCATCCATATTTCATCGTCTCCTTCAGACATTGAGCACCCAGATTCTACAGTCACCTTCAGACTTTGAGTACCCACATTCTACAGTCACCTTCAGACTATGAGCACCCACATTCCACAATCACCTTCAGACTATGAGCACCCACATTCCATCGTCACCTTCCAACTATGAGCACCCACATTCTACAGTCACCTTCAGACTATGAGCATCCATATTCCATCGTCTCCTTCAGACATTGAGCACCCAGATTCTACAGTCACCTTCAGACTTTGAGCACCTACATTCTACAGTCACCTTCAGACTATGAGCACCCACATTCCACAATCACCTTCAGACTATGAGCACCCACATTCCATTGTCACCTTCAGACTATGAGCACCCACATTCTACATTCAAGTTCAGACTATGAGCATCCATATTCCATCGTCTCCTTCAGACATTGAGCACCCACATTCTACAGTCACCTTCAGACTATGAGCACCCACATTCCACCATCAACTTCAGACTATGAGCACCCACATTCCACCGTCACCTTCAGACTATAAGCACCCTCATTCCACATTCACCTTCAGACTATGAGCACCCATATTCCATCGTCACCTTCAGACTATGAGCACCCACATTCCACCGTCCCCTTCATCTATGAGCGCCCACATTCTACAGTCACCTTCAGACTATGAGCACCCACATTTCATCGTCACCTTCAGACTATGAGCACCCACATTCCATTGTCACCTTCAGACTATTAGCACCCACATTCCACAGTCACCTTCAGACATTGAGCACACACATTCCACCGTCACGTTCAGACTATGAGCACCCACATTCTACAGTCACCTTCAGACTATGAGCATCCATATTTCATCGTCTCCTTCAGACATTGAGCACCCAGATTCTACAGTCACCTTCAGACTTTGAGTACCCACATTCTACAGTCACCTTCAGACTATGAGCACCCACATTCCACAATCACCTTCAGACTATGAGCCACCCACATTCTACAGTTCCCTTCAAACTATGAGCACCCACATTCCACCATCACCTTCCGACTATGAGCACCCACATTCCACCGTCACCTTCAGATTATAAGCACCCTCATTCCACATTCACCTTCAGACTATGAGCACCCATATTCCATCATCACCTTCAGACTATGAGCACCCACATTCCACCGTCCCCTTCATCTATGAGCGCCCACATTCTACAGTCACCTTCAGACTATGAGCACCCACATTTCATCGTCACCTTCAGACTATGAGCACCCACATTCCATTGTCACCTTCAGACTATTAGCACCCACATTCCACAGTCACCTTCAGACATTGAGCACACACATTCCACCGTCACGTTCAGACTATGAGCACCCACATTCTACAGTCACCTTCAGACTATGAGCATCCATATTTCATCGTCTCCTTCAGACATTGAGCACCCAGATTCTACAGTCACCTTCAGACTTTGAGTACCCACATTCTACAGTCACCTTCAGACTATGAGCACCCACATTCCACAATCACCTTCAGACTATGAGCACCCACATTCCATCGTCACCTTCAAACTATGAGCACCCACATTCTACAGTCACCTTCAGACTATGAGCATCCATATTCCATCGTCTCCTTCAGACATTGAGCACCCAGATTCTACAGTCACCTTCAGACCTTGAGCACCCACATTCTACAGTCACCTTCAGACTATGAGCACCCACATTCCACCGTCACCTTCAGACCATAAGCATCCACATTCTACAGTCTCCTTCAGACTATGAGCACTCACATTTCACCGTCACCTTCAGACTATGAGCACCCACATTCCAAGGTCACCTTCAGACTATGAGCACCCACATTCCAAGGTCACCTTCAGACTATGAGCACCCACATTCCACCTTCAACTTCAGACATTCAGCACCCACATTCCATTGTCACATTTAGACTATGAGCACCCACATTCCATCGTCACCTTCAGACTATGAGCACCCACATTCTACAGTCACCTTCTGACTATGAGCACCCACATTCCACCGTCACCTTCAGATTATGAGCCACCCACATTCTACAGTTCCTTCAGACTATGAGCACCCACATTCTACAGTCACCTTCAGACTATGAGCACCCACATTCCATGTCACCTTCAGACTATGAGCACCCACATTCTACAGTCACCTTCAGACTATGAGCACCCACATTCCATCGTCACCTTCAGACTATGAGCACCCACATTCTACAGTCACCATCAGACTATGAGCACCCACATTCAACCGTCACCTTCAGACTAAGAGCCACCCACATTCTGCAGTTCCCTTCAGACTATGAGCACCCACATTCCACGATCACCTTCAGACTATGAGCACCCACATTCCACAATCACCCTTCAGACTATGAGCACCCACATTCCATTGTCACCTTCAGACTATGAGCACCCACATTCTACAGTCACCTTCAGACTATGAGCACCCACATTCCATCGTCACCTTCAGACTATGAGCACCCACATTCTACAGTCACCATCAGACGATGAGCACCCACATTCAACCGTCACCTTCAGACTATGAGCCACCCACATTCTACAGTTCCCTTCAAACTATGAGCACCCACATTCCACCATCACCTTTATACTATGAGCACCCACATTCCACCGTCACCTTCAGACTATGAGCACCCTCATTCCACATTCACCTTCAGACTATGAGCACCCATATTCCATCGTCACCTTCAGACTATGAGCACCCACATTCCACTGTCCCATTCATCTATGAGCGCCCACATTCTACAGGCACCTTCAGATTATGAGCACCCACATTCCATTGTCACCTTCAGACTATTAGCACCCACATTCCACAGTCACCTTCAGACATTGAGCACACACATTCCACCGTCACGTTCAGACTATGAGCATCCACATTCCACAGTCACCTTCAGACTATGAGCATCCATATTCCATCGTCTCCTTCAGACATTGAGCACCCAGATTCTACAGTCACCTTCAGACTTTGAGCACCTACATTCTACAGTCACCTTCAGACTATGAGCACCCACATTCCACAATCACCTTCAGACTATGAGCACCCACATTCCATCGTCACCTTCAGACTATGAGCACCCACATTCTACATTCACCTTCAGACTATGAGCATCCATATTCCATCGTCTCCTTCAGACATTGAGCACCCACATTCTACAGTCACCATCAGACTATGAGCACCCACATTCCACCGTCACCTTCAGACTATGAGCACCCACATTCCATCGTCACCTTCAGACTATGAGCACCCACATTCTACATTCACCTTCAGACTATGAGCATCCATATTCCATCGTCTCCTTCAGACATTGAGCACCCACATTCTACAGTCACCTTCAGACTATGAGCACCCACATTCCACCGTCACCTTCAGACTATGAGCACCCATATTCCATCGTCACCTTCAGACTTGGAGCACCCACTTTCCACCGTCCCCTTCATTTATGAGCACCCACATTCTACAGTCATCTTCAGACTATGAGCACCCACATTTCATCGTCACCTTCAGACTATGAGCACCCACATTCCATTGTCACCTTCAGACTATTAGCACCCACATTCCACAGTCACCTTCAGACATTGAGCACACACATTCCACCGTAACGTTCAGACTATGAGCACCCACATTCTACAGTCACCTTCAGACTATGAGCATCCATAGTTCATCGTCTCCTTCAGACATTGAGCACCCAGATTCTACAGTCACCTTCAGACTTTGAGTACCCACATTCTACAGTCACCTTCAGACTATGAGCACCCACATTCCACAATCACCTTCAGACTATGAGCACCCACATTCCATCGTCACCTTCAGACTATGAGCACCCACATTCTACAGTCACCTTCAGACTATGAGCATCCATATTCCATCGTCTCCTTCAGACATTGAGCACCCAGATTCTACAGTCACCTTCAGACCTTGAGCACCCACATTCTACAGTCACCTTCAGACTATGAGCACCCACATTCCACCGTCACCTTCAGACCATAAGCATCCACATTCTACAGTCTCCTTCAGACTATGAGCACCCACATTTCACCGTCACCTTCAGACTATGAGCACCCACATTCCAAGGTCACCTTCAGACTATGAGCACCCACATTCCACCGTCAACCTCAGACATTCAGCACCCACATTCCATTGTCACATTTAGACTATGAGCACCCACATTCCATCGTCACCTTCAGACTATGAGCCACCCACATTCTACAGTTCCCTTCAAACTATGAGCACCCACATTCCACCATCACCTTTAGACTGTGAGCACCCACATTCCACCGTCACCTTCAGACTATGAGCACCCTCATTCCACATTCACCTTCAGACTATGAGCACCCATATTCCATCGTCACCTTCAGACTATGAGCACCCACATTCCACCGTCCCCTTCATCTATGAGCGCCCACAGTCTACAGTCACCTTCAGACTATGAGCACCCACATTCTACAGTCACCTTCAGACTATGAGCACCCACATTTCATCGTCACCTTTAGACTTTGAGCACCCACATTCTACAGTCACCTTCAGACGATGAGCACCCACATTCCATTGTCACCTTCAGACTATTAGCACCCACATTCCACAGTCACCTTCAGACATTGAGCACACACATTCCACCGTCACGTTCAGACTATGAGCATCCACATTCCACAGTCACCTTCAGACTATGAGCATCCATATTCCATCGTCTCCTTCAGACATTGAGCACCCAGATTCTACAGTCACCTTCAGACTTTGAGCACCTACATTTTACAGTCACCTTCAGACTATGAGCACACACATTCCACAATCACGTTCAGACTCTGAGCATTCACATTCCACAGTCACCTTCAGACTATGAGCATCCATATTCCATCATCTCCTTCAGACATTGAGCATCCATATTCCATCGTCTCCTTCAGACATTGAGCACCCAGATTCTACAGTCACCTTCAGACCTTGAGCACCCACATTCTACAGTCACCTTCAGACTATGAGCACCCACATTCCACCGTCACCTTCAGACCATGAGCATCCACATTCTACAGTCTCCTTCAGACTATGAGCACTAAGCATGGGTGAATTTTGCGAATCTGGCGTTCGCGAATCTTGCGAATTTGCAAACTCGCAATCCGCAAAATCCGCGAATTCTCGCGAATTTGCGGATTTTTTTTTTGTGTTCGCAAGGATTTCTGCCAGTTCGCAACGATTTCTGCCAGTTCGCGAGGGTTTTGTACCAGTTCGCAATTCGCCAACTTACATGTCGGCTCGCAACGGTTGCGATTATGTTGTTTCTACGTCTGGTTCATCATCACAGGTTCCCAGCACCCTCTGTTTCACCCCTGCCACCCTCTGTTTCACCCAGGCCGCCCTCTGGTACATCAATGCCACCCTCTGGTTCATCATCACTGTAGATTATGGGGGGAAAAAGCAAGCACACCTGCCTGATTCAACTGACATGAATTAATTTGGGGTTGATTTATTAATGTGTCACTGTTTTAAAATTCCAATCTGGCAACTGCTTTCTTATCTGTAATTTGCTTTCTGTTGCAGTGCAATTTTTTTCCAGGACCTTTGTGGCCTACTTGTAGCTATTCTTTGAGCCTGCTGTGAGGGTCAGCGCAGGGTCATACAATTGTTGCAACTAGCAACTGAACTCTGGAGGGGCCCTTGTCAGGAAGCACTACAGGGAATGGTTACTAATGATGAGTTTGAACTTTTGAACCTGCTGAATGCTTTCACTTTTGCAAAACTCGTTTTTCTGCAGAACAGCATTACAGCAACTGTAATGCCCCAAACAATCTTATATGAGAAAGTTGATTTCTAATCCAAAAGTTATCCAAAGAAAATCAAAAGGCCTCAAATCCAAAAAAGTGCAGGCAAATGTCTACCTGAGGAGTTATTCTGATAAAAATCATCATTTTCAGAAGGTCTATGCTGCTTGCTAGTAGATTTCTTGTGCAGAATTGCTATTTTTGTAATTTTGCGAGTGCGAGATTGTTGCTGCCCGCCGCACCTACATGTTCGCAATTGCGAACTTACACCGCACGCCGCAAAATTGTATCACCAAGAAAAAAAATCCGCTGCGTGCGAATTTGCGGATTTTCGGTAAATTCGCTAGCGTTCGCGGATTGCGAATTTACCAAAAATCCGCAAAATCCGCGAGCGGAAAAGATTTTCCGCCCATGCTTAATGAGCACCCACATTTCACCGTCACCTAAGACTATGAGCACCCACATTCCAAAGTCACCTTCAGACTATGAGCACCCACATTCCACCGTCAACTTCAGACATTCAGCACCCACATTCAATTGTCACATTCAGACTATGAGCACCCACATTCTACAGTCACCATCAGACTATGAGCACCCACATTCCACCGTCACCTTCAGACTATGAGCCACCCACATTCTACAGTTCCTTCAGACTATGAGCACCCACATTCTACAGTCACCTTCAGACTATGAGCACCCACATTCCATTGTCACCTTCAGACTATGAGCACCCACATTCTACAGTCACCTTCAGGCTATGAGCACCCACATTCCATCATCACCTTCAGACTATGAGCACGCACATTCTACAGTCACCATCAGACTTCGAGTACCCACATTCAACCGTCAACTTCAGACTAAGAGCCACCCACATTCTGCAGTTCCCTTCAGACTATGAGCACCCACATTCCACCATCACCTTCAGACTATGAGCACCAACATTCCACAATCACCTTCAGACTATGAGCACCCACATTCCACATTCACCTTCAGACTATGAGCACCCATATTCCATCGTCACCTTCAGACTATGAGCACCCACAATCCACCTTCCCCTTCATCTATGAGCGCCCATATTCTACAGTCACCTTCAGA
Source organism: Lissotriton vulgaris (assembly GCF_964263255.1). Lineage (NCBI taxonomy): Eukaryota > Metazoa > Chordata > Amphibia > Caudata > Salamandridae > Lissotriton > Lissotriton vulgaris. The sequence goes on from NC_141697.1 coordinate 11,860,099, forward strand.
CTATGAGCACCCACATTCTACAGTCACCTTCAGACTATGAGCACCCACATTCCATTGTCACCTTCAGACTTTGAGCACCCACATTCCACAATCACCTTCAGACTATGAACACCCACATTCCATTGTCACCTTCAGACTATGAGCACCCACATTCTATTGTCACCTTCAGACTATGAGCACCCACACTCCATCGTCACCTTCAGACTATGAGCACCCACATTCTATCGTCACCTTCAGACTATGAGCACCTACATTCTACAGTCAACTTCAGACATTGAGCACACAATACACATCTTAAGATGGCGGCCACTTTTGCATTAATTTACGCGGCTCCTGTGAAAATTAGGAGCAGGTGACATTCATTTGCGGGCTATTTAAACGGGGCGTTTATGGTCCTATTCTCGAACTACCATTTCGAGGCTGCGACCGGGAGGCATGGAGACATGAAGATCGTTCAAGTAAGTTGAATCTTGGGAGGGCATTTAAACTTTTAATGCTTTCTGGTTAGAAGTGCTATTTTAGCCTTCTCATATTCTGGGCCAAACTAAGTCTTTTGACTAATATAGGATGTTCCCCTTTCCACTTCTCAAAGTTTTAAAACAAGGGACAATGTTCAACATTGTTATTTCTCACCATTCTAAACCCATACCTTGCCATTTTTTATAGTTTGAAGATAGGGAGCAGTGTTCACCTTCCTGCCTTCACCTATTTTCTCCAAAATTTACAACCAACTGCCCTTAAATTCTTATTGCTTTGCGGTGCCAATAAATGGGGTTAGATGTAGAGAATTAAAGTTAAACAGTAGCACGTCTATATGTGCTTGTACATCTCTACTTTTACTTACCTGCATACTAATTATAGATATCACTATGGAACCCTATCATTAAATTGATCACTATTCATCATAAAATTGATCACTATTGATGGTAAATGTATAACTATGTTAGGTTGCTCCATGCTTTTAAATTAGCTCCTACCTTTATTTTTATCAGGGTGAATATTGATATCACCGTCAATGGATGTGAATTTTGGCATCCAAATCTCATATCAACTCGTTATACAGCATTTGCAGAGAAATTTACTCTTCCATCTCTAAAAAACAAGGTATGTGTTGTATCTAGTCATTTAACTCCGGACAAACTAATAAAATATGCATCACGGCAAAAAAATGCTTACTCCACTTCCCTTCCTTCATAATAGGATCCCTTCTATTTTACCTTTCGAAGACTAAGACTGTGTCTTACTGTTAAAGTTTTGGAATACATAATCCCTGACGTTCCACCATCACCTTCAGACTATGAGCACCCATATTCCATTGTCACCTTCAGACTATGAGCACCCACATTCCACCGTCCCCTTCATCTATGAGCACCCACATTCTACAGTCACCTTCAGACTATGAGCACCCACATTCCATCGTCACCTTCAGACTATGAGCACCCACATTCTACAGTCACCCTTCAGACTATGAGCACCCACATTCAATCGTCACCTTCAGACTATTAGCACCCACATTCCACAGTCACCTTCAGACATTGAGCACATACATTCCACCGTCACGTTCAGACTATGAGCATCCACATTCCACAGTCACCTTCAGACTTTGAGCACCCACATTCTACAGTCACCTTCAGACTTTGGTTGCCCTCATTCCACCGTCACCTTCAGACTATGAGCACCCACATTCTACAGTCACCTTCAGACTATGAGCACCCACATTCCATTGTCACCTTCAGACTATGAGCACCCACATTCTATAGTCACCTTCAGACATTAAGCATACACATTCCACTGTCACCTTCAGACTATGAGCACCCACATTCCATCGTCACCTTCAGACTATGAGCACCCACATTCCACACTCACCTTCAGACATTGAGCACACACATTCCACCGTCACCTTCAGACTTTGAGCACCCTCATTCTACAGTCACCTTCAGAGTATGAGCACCCACATTCCACAATCACCTTCAGACATTGAGCACCCACATTCCATCGTCACCTTCAGACTATGAGCACCCACATTCTACAGTCACCTTCAGACTATGAGCACCCACATTCCAAGGTCACCTTCAGACTATGAGCACCCACATTCCACCGTCAACTTCAGACATTCAGCACCCACATTCCATTGTCACATTTAGACTATGAGCACCCACATTCCATCGTCACCTTCAGACTATGAGCACCCACATTCTACAGTCACCTTCTGACTATGAGCACCCACATTCCACCGTCACCTTCAGATTATGAGCCACCCACATTCTACAGTTCCTTCAGACTATGAGCACTCACATTCTACAGTCACCTTCAGACTATGAGCACCCACATTCCACATTCACCTTCAGACTATGAGCACCCATATTCCATCGTCACCTTCAGACTATGAGCACCCACAATCCACCTTCCCCTTCATCTATGAGCGCCCATATTCTACAGTCACCTTCAGACTATGAGCACCCACATTCTACAGTCACCTTCAGACTATGAGCACCCACATTCCATTGTCACCTTCAGACTTTGAGCACCCACATTCCACAATCACCTTCAGACTATGAACACCCACATTCCATTGTCACCTTCAGACTATGAGCACCCACATTCTATTGTCACCTTCAGACTATGAGCACCCACACTCCATCGTCACCTTCAGACTATGAGCACCCATATTCTAGAGTCACCTTCAGACTATGAACACCCACATTCCATCGTCACCTTCAGACTATGAGCACCCACATTCTACAGTCACCCTCAGACATTGAGCATACACATTCCACCGTCACCTGCAGACTATGAGCACCCACATTCTATCGTCACCTTCAGACTATGAGCACCTACATTCTACAGTCAACTTCAGACATTGAGCACACAATACACATCTTAAGATGGCGGCCACTTTTGCATTAATTTACGCGGCTCCTGTGAAAATTAGGAGCAGGTGACATTCATTTGCGGGCTATTTAAACGGGGCGTTTATGGTCCTATTCTCGAACTACCATTTTGAGGCTGCGACCGGGAGGCATGGAGACATGAAGATCGTTCAAGTAAGTTGAATCTTGGGAGGGCATTTAAACTTTTAATGCTTTCTGGTTAGAAGTGCTATTTTAGCCTTCTCATATTCTGGGCCAAACTAAGTCTTTTGACTAATATAGGATGTTCCCCTTTCCACTTCTCAAAGTTTTAAAACAAGGGACAATGTTCAACATTGTTATTTCTCACCATTCTAAACCCATACCTTGCCATTTTTTATAGTTTGAAGATAGGGAGCAGTGTTCACCTTCCTGCCTTCACCTATTTTCTCCAAAATTTACAACCAACTGCCCTTAAATTCTTATTGCTTTGCGGTGCCAATAAATGGGGTTAGATGTAGAGAATTAAAGTTAAACAGTAGCACGTCTATATGTGCTTGTACATCTCTACTTTTACTTACCTGCATACTAATTATAGATATCACTATGGAACCCTATCATTAAATTGATCACTATTCATCATAAAATTGATCACTATTGATGGTAAATGTATAACTATGTTAGGTTGCTCCATGCTTTTAAATTAGCTCCTACCTTTATTTTTATCAGGGTGAATATTGATATCACCGTCAATGGATGTGAATTTTGGCATCCAAATCTCATATCAACTCGTTATACAGCATTTGCAGAGAAATTTACTCTTCCATCTCTAAAAAACAAGGTATGTGTTGTATCTAGTCATTTAACTCCGGACAAACTAATAAAATATGCAGCACGGCAAAAAAATGCTTACTCCACTTCCCTTCCTTCATAATAGGATCCCTTCTATTTTACCTTTCGAAGACTAAGACTGTGTCTTACTGTTAAAGTTTTGGAATACATAATCCCTGACGTTCCACCATCACCTTCAGACTATGAGCACCCATATTCCATTGTCACCTTCAGACTATGAGCACCCACATTCCACCGTCCCCTTCATCTATGAGCACCCACATTCTACAGTCACCTTCAGACTATGAGCACCCACATTCCATCGTCACCTTCAGACTATGAGCACCCACATTCTACAGTCACCTTCAGACTATGAGCACCCACATTCAATCGTCACCTTCAGACTATTAGCACCCACATTCCACAGTCACCTTCAGACATTGAGCACATACATTCCACCGTCACGTTCAGACTATGAGCATCCACATTCCACAGTCACCTTCAGACTTTGAGCACCCACATTCTACAGTCACCTTCAGACTTTGGTTGCCCTCATTCCACCGTCACCTTCAGACTATGAGCACCCACATTCTACAGTCACCTTCAGACTATGAGCACCCACATTCCATTGTCACCTTCAGACTATGAGCACCCACATTCTATAGTCACCTTCAGACATTAAGCATACACATTCCACCGTCACCTTCAGACTATGAGCACCCACATTCCATCGTCACCTTCAGACTATGAGCACCCACATTCCACACTCACCTTCAGACATTGAGCACACACATTCCACCGTCACCTTCAGACTTTGAGCACCCTCATTCTACAGTCACCTTCAGAGTATGAGCACCCACATTCCACAATCACCTTCAGACATTGAGCACCCACATTCCATCGTCACCTTCAGACTATGAGCACCCACATTCTACAGTCACCTTCAGACTATGAGCACCCACATTCCAAGGTCACCTTCAGACTATGAGCACCCACATTCCACCGTCAACTTCAGGCATTCAGCACCCACATTCAATTGTCACATTTAGACTATGAACACCCACATTCCACTGTCCCCTTCATACTATGAGCACCCACGTTCTACAGTCACCTTCAGACTATGAGCACCCACATTCCATCGTCACCTTCAGACTATGAGCACCCACATTCTACAGTTACTATCAGACTATGAGCACCCACATTCCACCGTCACCTTCAGACTATGAGCCACCCACATTCTACAGTTCCTTCAGACTATGAGCACCCACATTCTACAGTCACCTTCAGACTATGAGCACCCACATTCCATTGTCACCTTCAGACTATGAGCACCCACATTCTACAGTCACCTTCAGACTATGAGCACCCACATTCCATCGTCACCTTCAGATTATGAGCACCCACATTCTACAGTCACCATCAGACTATGAGTACCCACATTCAACCGTCACCTTCAGACTAAGAGCCACCCACATTCTGCAGTTCCCTTCAGACTATGAGCACCCACATTCCACCATCACCTTCAGACTATGAGCACCCACATTCCACAATCACCTTCAGACTATGAGCACCCACATTCCACATTCACCTTCAGACTGTGAGCACCCATATTCCATCATCACCTTCAGACTATGAGCACCCACAATCCACCTTCCCCTTCATCTATGAGTGCCCACATTCTACAGTCACCTTCAGACTATGAGCACCCACATTCTACAGTCACCTTCAGACTATGAGCACCCACATTCCATCGTCACCTTCAGACTTTGAGCACCCACATTCCACAATCACCTTCAGACTATGAACACCCACATTCCATTGTCACCTTCAGACTATGAGCACCCACATTCTACAGTCACCTTCAGACTATGAGCACCCACATTCAATCGTCACCTTCAGACTATGAGCACCCATATTCTAGAGTCACCTTCAGACTATGAGCACCCACATTCCATTGTCACCTTCAGACTATTAGCACCCACATTCCACAGTCACCTTCAGACATTGAGCACAAACATTCCACCGTCACGTTCAGACTATGAGCGCCCACATTCTACAGTCACCTTCAGACTATGAGCACCCACATTTCATCGTCACCTTCAGACTATGAGCACCCACATTCCATTGTCACCTTCAGACTATTAGCACCCACATTCCACAGTCACCTCCAGACATTGAGCACACACATTCCACCGTCACGTTCAGACTATGAGCACCCACATTCTACAGTCACCTTCAGACTATGAGCATCCATATTTCATCGTCTCCTTCAGACATTGAGCACCCACATTCTACAGTCACCTTCAGACTATGAGCACCCACATTCCACAATCACCTTCAGACTATGAGCACCCACATTCCATTGTCACCTTCAGACTATGAGCACCCACATTCCACCGTCACCTTCAGACTATGAGCACCCACATTCCACCGTCACCTTCAGACCATAAGCATCCACATTCTACAGTCTCCTTCAGACTATGAGCACCCACATTTCACCGTCACCTTCAGACTATGAGCACCCACATTCCAAGGTCACCTTCAGACTATGAGCACCCACATTCCAAGGTCACCTTCAGACTATGAGCACCCACATTCCACCGTCAACTTCAGACATTCAGCACCCACATTCCATTGTCACATTTAGACTATGAGCACCCACATTCCATCGTCACATTCAGACTATGAGCACCCACATTCTACAGTCACCTTCTGACTATGAGCACCCACATTCCACCGTCACCTTCAGATTATGAGCCACCCACATTCTACAGTTCCTTCAGACTATGAGCACTCACATTCTACAGTCACCTTCAGACTATGAGCACCCACATTCCATTGTCACCTTCAGACTATGAGCACCCACATTCTACAGTCACCTTCAGACTATGAGCACCCACATTCCATTGTCACCTTCAGACTATAAGCACCCACATTCTACAGTCACCATCAGACTATGAGCACCCACATTCAACCGTCACCTTCAGACTAAGAGCCACCCACATTCTGCAGTTCCCTTCAGACTATGAGCACCCACATTCCACGATCACCTTCAGACTATGAGCACCCACATTCCACAATCACCTTCAGACTATGAGCACCCACATTCCATTGTCACCTTCAGACTATGAGCACCCACATTCTACAGTCACCTTCAGACTATGAGCACCCACATTCCATCGTCACCTTCAGACTATGAGCACCCACATTCTACAGTCACCATCAGACTATGAGCACCCACATTCGACCGTCACCTTCAGACTATGAGCCACCCACATTCTACAGTTCCCTTCAAACTATGAGCACCCACATTCCACCATCACCTTTAGACTATGGGCACCCACATTCCACCGTCACCTTCAGACTATGAGCACCCTCATTCCACATTCACCTTCAGACTATGAGCACCCATATTCCATCGTCACCTTCAGACTATGAGCACCCAAATTCCACTGTCCCATTCATCTATGAGCGCCCACATTCTACAGTCACCTTCAGACTATGAGCACCCACATTCCATTTCACCTTCAGACTATTAGCACCCACATTCCACAGTCACCTTCAGACATTGAGCACACACATTCCACCGTCACGTTCAGACTATGAGCATCCACATTCCACAGTCACCTTCAGACTGTGAGCATCCATATTCCATTGTCTCCTTCAGACATTGAGCACCCAGATTCTACAGTCACCTTCAGACTTTGAGCACCTACATTCTACAGTCACCTTCAGACTATGAGCACCCACATTCAATCGTCACCTTCAGACTATGAGCACCCATATTCTAGAGTCACCTTCAGACTATGAGCACCCACATTCCATTGTCACCTTCAGACTATTAGCACCCACATTCCACAGTCACCTTCAGACATTGAGCACAAACATTCCACCGTCACGTTCAGACTATGAGCGCCCACATTCTACAGTCACCTTCAGACTATGAGCACCCACATTTCATCGTCACCTTCAGACTATGAGCACCCACATTCCATTGTCACCTTCAGACTATTAGCACCTACATTCCACAGTCACCTCCAGACATTGAGCACACACATTCCACCGTCACGTTCAGACTATGAGCACCCACATTCTACAGTCACCTTCAGACTATGAGCATCCATATTTCATCGTCTCCTTCAGACATTGAGCACCCACATTCTACAGTCACCTTCAGACTATGAGCACCCACATTCCACAATCACCTTCAGACTATGAGCACCCACATTCCATTGTCACCTTCAGACTATGAGCACCCACATTCCACCGTCACCTTCAGACTATGAGCACCCACATTCCACCGTCACCTTCAGACCATAAGCATCCACATTCTACAGTCTCCTTCAGACTATGAGCACCCACATTTCACCGTCACCTTCAGACTATGAGCACCCACATTCCAAGGTCACCTTCAGACTATGAGCACCCACATTCCAAGGTCACCTTCAGACTATGAGCACCCACATTCCACCGTCAACTTCAGACATTCAGCACCCACATTCCATTGTCACATTTAGACTATGAGCACCCACATTCCATCGTCACATTCAGACTATGAGCACCCACATTCTACAGTCACCTTCTGACTATGAGCACCCACATTCCACCGTCACCTTCAGATTATGAGCCACCCACATTCTACAGTTCCTTCAGACTATGAGCACTCACATTCTACAGTCACCTTCAGACTATGAGCACCCACATTCCATTGTCACCTTCAGACTATGAGCACCCACATTCTACAGTCACCTTCAGACTATGAGCACCCACATTCCATTGTCACCTTCAGACTATAAGCACCCACATTCTACAGTCACCATCAGACTATGAGCACCCACATTCAACCGTCACCTTCAGACTAAGAGCCACCCACATTCTGCAGTTCCCTTCAGACTATGAGCACCCACATTCCACGATCACCTTCAGACTATGAGCACCCACATTCCACAATCACCTTCAGACTATGAGCACCCACATTCCATTGTCACCTTCAGACTATGAGCACCCACATTCTACAGTCACCTTCAGACTATGAGCACCCACATTCCATCGTCACCTTCAGACTATGAGCACCCACATTCTACAGTCACCATCAGACTATGAGCACCCACATTCGACCGTCACCTTCAGACTATGAGCCACCCACATTCTACAGTTCCCTTCAAACTATGAGCACCCACATTCCACCATCACCTTTAGACTATGAGCACCCACATTCCACCGTCACCTTCAGACTATGAGCACCCTCATTCCACATTCACCTTCAGACTATGAGCACCCATATTCCATCGTCACCTTCAGACTATGAGCACCCAAATTCCACTGTCCCATTCATCTATGAGCGCCCACATTCTACAGTCACCTTCAGACTATGAGCACCCACATTCCATTTCACCTTCAGACTATTAGCACCCACATTCCACAGTCACCTTCAGACATTGAGCACACACATTCCACCGTCACGTTCAGACTATGAGCATCCACATTCCACAGTCACCTTCAGACTGTGAGCATCCATATTCCATTGTCTCCTTCAGACATTGAGCACCCAGATTCTACAGTCACCTTCAGACTTTGAGCACCTACATTCTACAGTCACCTTCAGACTATGAGCACCCACATTCCACAATCACCTTCAGACTATGAGCACCCACATTCCATCGTCACCTTCAGACTATGAGCACCCACATTCTACATTCACCTTCAGACTATGAGCATCCATATTCCATCGTCTCCTTCAGACATTGAGCACCCAGATTCTACAGTCACCTTCAGACCTTGAGCACCCACATTCTACAGTCACCTTCAGACTATGAGCACCCACATTCCACCGTCACCTTCAGACCATAAGCATCCACATTCTACAGTCTCCTTCAGACTATGAGCACCCACATTTCACCGTCACCTTCAGACTATGAGCACCCACATTCCAAGGTCACCTTCAGACTATGAGCACCCACATTCCACCGTCAACTTCAGACATTCAGCACCCACATTCCATTGTCACATTTAGACTATGAGCACCCACATTCCATCGTCACCTTCAGACTATGAGCACCCACATTCTACAGTCACCTTCAGACTATGAGCACCCACATTCCACCGTCACCTTCAGATTATGAGCCACCCACATTCTACAGTTCCTTCAGACTATGAGCACCCACATTCTACAGTCACCTTCAGACTATGAGCACCCACATTCCATCGTCACCTTCAGACTATGAGCACCCACATTCTACAGTCACCATCAGACTATGAGCACCCACATTCAACCGTCACCTTCAGACTAAGAGCCACCCACATTCTGCAGTTCCCTTCAGACTATGAGCACCCACATTCCACGATCACCTTCAGACTATGAGCACCCACATTCCACAATCACCTTCAGACTATGAGCACCCACATTCCATTGTCACCTTCAGACTATGAGCACCCACATTCTACAGTCACCTTCAGACTATGAGCACCCACATTCCATCGTCACCTTCAGACTATGAGCACCCACATTCTACAGTCACCATCAGACTATGAGCACCCACATTCGACCGTCACCTTCAGACTATGAGCCACCCACATTCTACAGTTCCCTTCAAACTATGAGCACCCACATTCCACCATCACCTTTAGACTATGAGCACCCACATTCCACCGTCACCTTCAGACTATGAGCACCCTCATTCCACATTCACCTTCAGACTATGAGCACCCATATTCCATCGTCACCTTCAGACTATGAGCACCCACATTCCACCGTCCCCTTCATCTATGAGCGCCCACATTCTACAGTCACCTTCAGACTATGAGCACCCACATTCTACAGTCACCTTCAGTCTATGAGCACCCACATTTCATCGTCACCTTTAGACTTTGAGCACCCACATTCTACAGTCTCCTTCAGACTATGAGCACCCACATTCCATTGTCACCTTCAGACTATTAGCACCCACATTCCACAGTCACCTTCAGACATTGAGCACACACATTCCACCGTCACGTTCAGACTATGAGCATCCACATTCCACAGTCACCTTCAGACTATGAGCATCCATATTCCATCGTCTTCTTCAGACATTGAGCACCCAGATTCTACAGTCACCTTCAGACTTTGAGCACCTACATTCTACAATCACCTTCAGACTATGAGCACACACATTCCACAATCACGTTCAGACTATGAGCATCCACATTCCACAGTCACCTTCAGACTATGAGCATCCATATTCCATCGTCTCCTTCAGACATTGAGCATCCATATTCCATCGTCTCCTTCAGACATTGAGCACCCAGATTCAACAGTCACCTTCAGACCTTGAGCACCCACATTCTACAGTCACCTTCAGACTATGAGCACCCCACATTCCACCGTCACCTTCAGACCATGAGCATCCACATTCTACAGTCTCCTTCAGACTATGAGCACTAAGCATGGGTGAATTTTGCGAATCTGGCGTTCGCGAATCTTGCGAATTTGCGAACTCGCAATCCGCAAAATCCGCGAATTCTCGTGAATTTGCGGATTTTTTTTTTTGTGTTAGCAAGGATTTCTGCCAGTTCGCAACGATTTCTGCCAGTTCGCGAGGGTTTTGTACCAGTTCGCAATTGCGAACTTACATGTCGGCTCGCAACGGTTGCGATTATGTTGTTTCTACGTCTGGTTCATCATCACAGGTTCCCAGCACCCTCTGTTTCACCCCTGCCACCCTCTGTTTCACCCATGCCACCCTCTGGTACATCAATGCCACCCTCTGGTTCATCATCACTGTAGATTATGGGGGGAAAAAGCAAGCACACCTGCCTGCTTCAACTGACATGAATTAATGTGGGGTTGATTTATTAATGTGTCACTGTTTTAAAATTCCAATCTGGCACCTGCTTTCTTATCTGTAATTTGCTTTCTGTTGCAGTGCAAGTTTTTTTCCAGGACCTTTGTGGCCTACTTGTAGCTATTCCATGAGCCTGCTGTGAGGGTCAGAGCAGGGTCATACAATTGTTGCAACTAGCAACTGAACTCTGGAGGGGCCCTTGTCAGGAAGCACTACAGGGAATGGTTACTAATGATGAGTTTGAACTTTTGAACCTGCTGAATGCTTTCACTTTTGCAAAACTCGTTTTTCTGCAGAACAGCATTACAGCAACTGTAATGCCCCAAACAATCTTATATGAGAAAGTTGATTTCTAATCCAAAAGTTATCCAACGAAAATCAAAAGGCCTCAAATCCAAAAAAGTGCAGGCAAATGTCAACCTGAGGAGTTATTCTGATAAAAATCATCATTTTCAGAAGGTCTATGCTGCTTGCTAGTAGATTTCTTGTGCAGAATTGCAATTTTTGTAATTTCGCGAGTGCGAGATTGTTGCTGCCCGCCGCACCTACATGTTCGCAATTGCGAACTTACACCGCACGCCGCAAAATTGTATCACCAAGAAAAAAAATCCGCTGCTTGCGAATTTGCGGATTTTCGGTAAATTCGCTAGCGTTCGCGGATTGAGAATTTACCAAAAATCCGCAAAATCCGCGAGCGGAATGGATTTTCCGCCCATGCTTAATGAGCACCCACATTTCACCGTCACCTAAGACTATGAGCACCCACATTCCAAGGTCACCTTCAGACTATGAGCACCCACATTCCACCGTCAACTTCAGACATTCAGCACCCACATTCAATTGTCACATTTAGAATATGAACACCCACATTCCACTGTCCACTTCATACTATGAGCACCCACATTCTACAGTCACCTTCAGACTATGAGCACCCACATTCCATCGTCACCTTCAGACTATGAGCACCCACATTCTACAGTCACCATCAGACTATGAGCACCCACATTCCACCGTCACCTTCAGACTATGAGCCACCCACATTCTACAGTTCCTTCAGACTATGAGCACCCACATTCTACAGTCACCTTCAGACTATGAGCACCCACATTCCATTGTCACCTTCAGACTTTGATCACCCACATTCTACAGTCACCTTCAGGCTATGAGCACCCTCATTCCATCATCACCTTCAGACTATGAGCACCCACATTCTACAGTCACCATCAGACTATGAGTACCCACATTCAACCGTCACCTTCAGACTAAGAGCCACCCACATTCTGCAGTTCCCTTCAGACTATGAGCACCCACATTCTACAGTCACCATCAGACTATGAGCACCCACATTCCACCGTCACCTTCAGACTATGAGCCACCCACATTCTACAGTTCCTTCAGACTATGAGCACCCACATTCTACAGTCACCTTCAGGCTATGAGCACCCTCATTCCATCATCACCTTCAGACTATGAGCACCCACATTCTACAGTCACCATCAGACTATGAGTACCCACATTCAACCGTCACCTTCAGACTAAGAGCCACCCACATTCTGCAGTTCCCTTCAGACTATGAGCACCCACATTCCACCATCACCTTCAGACTATGAGCACCAACATTCCACAATCACCTTCAGACTATGAGCACCCACATTCCACATTCACCTTCAGACTATGAGCACCCATATTCCATCGTCACCTTCAGACTATGAGCACCCACAATCCACCTTCCCCTTCATCTATGAGCGCCCATATTCTACAGTCACCTTCAGACTATGAGCACCCACATTCTACAGTCACCTTCAGACTATGAGCACCCACATTCCATTGTCACCTTCAGACTTTGAGCACCCACATTCCACAATCACTTTCAGACTATGAACACCCACATTCCATTGTCACCTTCAGACTATGAGCACCCACATTCTATTGTCACCTTCAGACTATGAGCACCCATATTGTCGTAAATATTTAATTTACCATCTTAATTACTATGCAGGTAAGTACTTAATCAATAATAACTCAATCGGAAAGAAAGAAAACAGAGTCCGTGGTGTTAGAGTTCTTAGGGGTTTTTTTTATTCCTTAAAAAGGAATCATTCCGGATTTGGATATCATGTTCCTGCAACCACACGGGGTTCAGGAAGGGATAGAGCAATGTTTTATTGACAGTACATAGCTTATATACTTAATTTACATCATAGAAAGCAGTGTAGTAAGCATGAGCGGATTTTGCGGATTGGCAATCCGCGAATTTTGCGGATTTGCGGATTCGCAATCCGCAAAATCCGCGAATTCCCGCGAATTTGCGGATTTTTTTTTTTTTTTGTGTTCGCCCGTGTTTCTGCCAGTTCGCGAGGGTTTTTACAATTTCGCAATTTGCGAACTTACCTGTCGGGTCGCAAGTTTTGCGAACTTGTTGTTTCTACGTGTCCAGCCTGTTTGGGACACTCTTCTTCATCACTGCCACTCTCTGTCACCACTGCCACTCTCTGACTACTCATGCCACCCTCTGGCCCACCCATGCCACCCTCTGTTTCATCACTACACCCTCTGGTTGTCCAGTGTACATTATTTTCGGCAAAGCAAAGCACACCTTCCCTGCCTCAAGTGACCTGAATTAATTTGGGGCTGATTAATGTGTCACAGAATATTTTTTTAGCTGGCACCTGCTTCCTTAGTGCGCCCTGATTAGTGATCTTTTGCACTTGCTAAGTGCTTTCATTGTTGCAAAATTAGTTACAACACCTGCCCTGCCCCAACTGACAATAATGAATTAGGGGCTGATTAATGGATTTTAACTTCCAGCCTGGCTCCTGCTTGTCTCCCTTAGCTGTAATTCAGGACCTTTGTGGCATATGTGTAACTATTCTGAGGTTCAGAGCAGGGTCACATAATAGTTTCAACTGGCAACTGAACTCTGGAGGGGCCCCTCAGGAAGCACTACAGGAAATGGCTACTAATGATGTGCCTGAACTTTTGAACCTGGTAAGTAGTTACTTTCAGTTTTGCCAAGATCGTATTTCTGCAATTTTGCACTTATTCGCGGGGCGCGAACTCACGCGAACAGTGCGAGCAGTGCGAGCAAAATCCGCTGCTCGCGGATTTGCGGATTTTGCGGGAAATTCGCAAATCTCGCGGATTGCGGATTTCCCGAAAATCCGCAAAATCCGCGAGCGGAACGGATTTTCCGCCCACGCCTACAGTGTAGTAGGCGTAACAGCTGAGAGTGGACAAGATAACAGCATCCACGTGTTACTAGTACGTAATCAGAAGGCGTGGACTAGGCGTAACTGTAGGTGTGCTTTAGAAACGTCACAGGTAGGTGTCACATGTGGGTGGCACTAAACAGAAATGTTGCAATGTCAGCAGAAATCGGAAGCTTAGAGGCGCGCGCAGCTGCATGACGTGTGATTGGCGTGAAACTGGAGGGTGCAGGGGGCTTGACATTTGCACTGACGGAAAAGAGACAGAAGTCTAGCATGTCAGATCAACTTGTGCTTCTATCGTATCTGATATCTGATGTTTAGGAACTGAGCTATCTGGGCGGAAAGGTCTCTGGGGCAGAAGCTATTCTATACTGACTGTGAGTGCGTGTATAAGCGCCTGAGTGTCTGCATGAGAAGCGTGGGGGCATGGGCCTTCCATGGGAGCATGGTAACAGAGGCTATGAATTACTTGCACGGAGACAGGCCGGCCCTTTGGCTCTGCAGCTGGGGAATGTTTACTGAAACTAGTAGGCAGGAATGTATCTTCGAGGAGCGGAACAGATAACTCGAAGGTTGTAGTCAGTTTTGGCAGGCAGCAGGCTGAGCTGAGCGTGGTGGGCCGCGCTGGAAGTAAGGCAGAGTTCACGGGTACGGGGGCAGCCTGGGCTGAGGCTTTCAGAGTCAGAAGGAAGGAAAAGGCTCGATGGCAGAAATTCTGGGCCTATTTTGCCAGAGCTGAAAAACATGTAGAGTACACTACAAAAAGACGTTGGCATAGCATACTTAGGAACGGACTATCCAACCCATTCAGGGTGGGTCTGAAAGAGGACATGTTAACGTTGGACGCAAATGTATTTGCGTCTTCATAGCTGGCACAGGAGGGAAGTTACATGCACTTTAACTCGTACATGGAGACGTTGGGGTACACGATAGGGAACATAACTTGACCAAAAATTTATATTTCCTCATTCCCTCCTTGTTCCCTACGGACCCTTCATGATATATCGATCATCATAAATTGATCAGTTTGTTCTTGTAACATAATTTGTTCGTCTCTCTTCCGTTGTCTGTTTGAGAGAAAACTGGAATGTTCAATGCACGATGTGGCACACAGTCCACATATCGCCGGCCCACACTGTAGGCACAGGCAGCAGCTGAATACTATGACAAGACCAAAACCTAGGAAGGATAGGATCTTCCATCCCCAAGCGGACAACGTTGTCCAGAACCAACCGGACCAAGTCCAGGTGCCTGGAGTCTGATGTATTAAACTTGCAATTTTGTGAAGACGTGTAATAGCTTTGTATACAGATGGCGCGTTTTCTGGAATGAAAACACAGCAACTTGACCCGATGACCTTACAGGCTCCACCTCTATCTGCCAAGATGACGTCAATAACAAGACGATTCTGAAGGACAACAACCCGCATGGCAGATTGCTCCTCTGTTAGGTTACCTAAGGCGGAGGCAGTTTCATGTACTACAGCTTCAAGGGTTCTAGTTAATCTACGTATTAATTTACTGTTTTGGACGGGGCCTAAAAAGAAAAAGAATCCTTTATTAAAATCGGTGTACTGTTCCCATGCCGTTTCTGTATAGTCGACAAGCGGGAGATCTCTTCGGAGTCTATTCTTTACTAGATTTGGGTTTCTGTGATAATCAGGAGGGGCTAGGAAAACAGGTGGCAGAAGGAATGCAATATAACAGGTACCATCCCAATCTGGAGGCAGACGTATGTATGCGGTATGACCACAAACAAAATAAGAATGTCGGGTAGCTTTAAAGGATGATTTACCATGATCACTGAATTCGACCACAGTAGTACATTTACTATGACCTAAGTGTACTGAACCTTTCTTTCTGACACATAATTCACCTGTGACTGGTAATACTGACATAGCGGGTAGAGCTGGTGCAGCTTCGGATTCAACAGTAAGAATCATAAGGTTAATTGTGTAATTACTTAATCCATATACTTCATTTTCTAGATCAGTTCCTATTCTAATGGGGAGTCCCTCCTTATCAGGGTAACAGACGTTGAGCAGGACTAAGTTCAGGTTTCCCCAAACCCAGCTCCCGTCAAGAAAAGCAATATCAGGATGTAGGGAATTAATTATTCTGAACCATGCACCACAGGAGCCGTTATGAGTGAACGGGTACGGAAAGAGGGGCAGAGCTCCCTTGTAATTCTGGTAGGGAGGGAGTCGGCCACATATCCAGCAGTTTGTAGCGTTATTAGTCTGATGGGAGTGATGTAACATACTAATGAATGTGTTGTTGCGCAGCGCAAGTCTGTAAGAAAGTTCATGTGGAGGTAACTCGCTAAAAGAATGTTCAGCAGAAACATTGTAAGCAGATTGTTCACGCTTGAAAATAGGGCAATAGATTGGAAGAAGTACACTTGCAACAATTATCAGAATACTTAGAAAAAACATAATTAATAATGTCACTATACAGTGACTACGCAGTGATTTGCAGTATGTACGTTTCTTGAATTGTCTCTCTCTCTCTATATCTCGATCTAGGGGATACATGTCAGAAACTATTTAACCGATTCACCTAGGGGAGGACTTAAACAATTAAACTGTCTGACTTGCTAGATCGAAGCTTGATTCGATACTCCTATTGGGGAGTTTTCTCTCGTTCAGGTAATTTAAAGTCACTAGGTTTAATACAGTCTTTGGTGGGGGTGGGCGAGTCAAGGTCTGGTTTCAGTTCATTACATAATTTAATATGACTCGTGTGGACCCACCCCTTTCTGCCCTCCAACTTCACTGCGGTCCTCGTAGTAAGAAGGACCGTCTTCGGTGCTTTCCAGCGGGGCTCCAATGGGCTTTTCCTGTCAAAATTCCTCACTAGGACCATGTCGCCAAGAAGGACATCATGCGGCTTTACATCAGTGTTGTTAGGAAAGGCTGCGGCAACCTGTGAACGACATGATTGGAGTGCAGACATCAAGGAGGCAAGGTAATCTGTCAACATGTTACAATCAACATCGGTAATTTTCTTAGGAATGGGCGTCCCCCACATATTCGGTGGTCTGCCAAAGACCACTTCGTACGGGGATAGTCCTGATCTCGAATGTGCAACCATTCTCATATAGAACAGTGCAACTGGCAGGGCGACTATCCAGCGACCCCTTTCTCCTGGCATATTTTGGCAAGACGAATCTTAAGTGTCTGGTTATGCCTCTCTACAAGGCCTGCGGCTTCGGGATGTCGGACACAGTGGAATTTCCACTGATATCCTAGCAAAAGGGAGACATGCTTCATGAGTTCGGATGAGAACGGTTGTCCGTTATCTGAGTACACGACACGAGGCAGGCCGTATCGTGGGAAGAATTCTCGAACCAGCTGCTTGGCAGTGGTCGGGGCAGTGTAATCTGAGACTGGGTATGCTTCGGTCCAACGAGAAAGTGCACAAACAACTACGAGGACATATTTGAATCCTCGACAACGGTCCATCTGGATATAATCCATCTGGAGGACTTCAAAAGGGTGATCGGGAGGATGAAATCCACCTTGCTCTACAGGGACGCTTTTACCTGGATTGAACTGACAACAGATCATGCAAGTACGCACTTTCTGTTTTGCTGCCGCTCGTAAGTGTTTGTTGTACCAGAGATTCTGCAAACTGTCTAACATAGCTTTTTCTCCTAGATGTGCAGGACTATGTGCTGTATTTATCATGATTTGAACCATGGAGTCGGGGAGGAACCATGTAGGTTTTCCCTTTGTGACCCATCCTTGATCTGTCTGGATCCCTCCTAGTTCAGTCCATTTCTTTATTTCTTCTGAAGTGGCATGTGTCTGGATATCGATTACGTCTAGGGTGGGATCCCTGACTGACATACACTGAGTTGGTACTATTGTCTTTGTCACATCAGTAGTCTGGGTGTGAGTCAATGCTGTATGTTTTGCCGTCTGGTCTGCCAGGTCGTTACCCTGGGAAACAGAGTCTGTAACTTTAGTATGTCCTTTACACTTCATGACTGATATGCCTGAGGGCAAATGTATTGCTTCTAATAGTGCTTGAATGAGGGGACCGTGTTGGATCTTGGCACCATGAGAGGTCAAAAAACCTCTTTCTTGTCATAACATGCCGAAGTCGTGTACGACTCCGAACGCATAGCGGGAATCAGTGTATATGTTAACATTTCTGTTCTTGGCTAGACTACAAGCTTGGGTCAGAGCGTTGAGCTCCGCTGCTTGAGCAGACAATGTGTCAATACGGTGTGTTTCTTTAACTTCAGTTTCAGTGGTCACTGCATATGCGGCCACTAATTCCCCTGTACTTGTTCTCATGCATGAACCGTCCACATAAAGTGTCAGGTCTGGATTTGTCAATGGAACATCTGTTAGGTCTCGTCGAGGTTTTGTTACTGTATCAATGATCTCTATGCAATCATGCGGTGTTGGATCGGTCATAATTGCAGGCAACAATGTTGCGGGGTTCAAGATGCTACAGCGTCTGATTTCTATGTGTGGCTGGAATAGTGTCAATTCATAACCTGTCAATCGTGCTATGGTTAAGTGTTGAGTCTGGGTTCTGTTTAAAAGAACCTCTACAGAATGTGGAACTTGAACTGTTAATGGGTGTCCTAAAACAATTGAATCGCTCTGTCTGATTGCTAATGCTGTTGCTGCTACTGACTTTAAGCACGCAGGGAGTGCCTGGGCTACTGAATCCAATGTACTTGAAAAATAAGCGCAAGGCTTATGTGAACCTGCTTGGTCTTGAGTGAGGACAGACAGTGCTGTACCCTCACGTTCTGTAACAAAAAGTGTAAAAGGTTTGCTGTAACATGGTGTCGCTAGAACTGGTGCTTGGCATAACGCTTTCTTTAATTCCTCAAAGGCTTGTGTATGTTCCTGAGTCCAGGGAAGGACAGTCGAAGTCGCTGCCTCCTGTGTTGTTAACTGAATGAGTGGTTTGGCTAGAAATGCATACTGAGGAATCCATTGTCTACAGTACGAGGTGAGGCCTATGAAGGCCCGCACTTCCTTTTGCGTCCGGGGTTGTGGCATATTTGCAATTAACTGAATGCGATCGGGAGTGAGCTGTCTCCCCACTTTGGACAGCAAGTGACCCAAGTACACAACTTGCTGAACACAGAATTGTAGCTTCGAAGGAGACACCTTGTGTCCCTTGTCGGCCAGAAAATGTAAAACTGTCAGTGATGCTTGTTCACATTCGGGCTCACTTCGTGCGGTGATCAGCAGATCATCGACGTATTGCAGTAAAGCGGTGTTAACTGGCATTGTGATACAATCAAGTTGTCTTTTCAGTGCTTGGCTATAGATGCTGGGGCTTTCTGTGAATCCTTGAGGTGCGCGTGAAAATTTGAAGCTGCGTCCATTTAAACTGAATCCGAAGAGATATTGGCTCTCTGGATCAATAGGTACGCTGAAGAAGGCGTTCTTGAGGTCAATTACAGTAAAGAACGTCGCTTCTGAATCAATAGCAGTCAATAAGGATGTACCTGATCCTCCTGAGGCGGAAGCCGGGAGTCTTGTTTATCTTAAATTGGAAACTTTCACTGCTTTTAAAAACTGTATTCCTGTGTTATTAATCGCACTTGGCACCACTCTTTAGCGCTTACCTGGGAACCCGAAGCAGCCGATCTAAGCGCTGTCAGGGTCAGGAAACGCTTGATTGCCGCCATCACTCGCCTCGAGGAGCCACGGGACACGCCCACTCCTGTTGGCCACGCCCACACCTCACCAGTACAAAAGCGCGCCCTGAGTTTTAGGGAAGCATTGTACCTGATCCTCCTGAGGCGGAAGCCGGGAGTCTTGTTTATCTTAAATTGGAAACTTTCACTGCTTTTAAAAACTGTATTCCTGTGTTATTAATCGCACTTGGCACCACTCTTTAGCGCTTACCTGGGAACCCGAAGCAGCCGATCTAAGCGCTGTCAGGGTCAGGAAACGCTTGATTGCCGCCATCACTCGCCTCGAGGAGCCACGG
The DNA here is from genome assembly GCF_964263255.1 of Lissotriton vulgaris. Classification (NCBI taxonomy): domain Eukaryota; kingdom Metazoa; phylum Chordata; class Amphibia; order Caudata; family Salamandridae; genus Lissotriton; species Lissotriton vulgaris. The sequence continues at coordinate 11,880,780 of NC_141697.1, forward strand.
GACACGCCCACTCCTGTTGGCCACGCCCACACCTCACCAGTACAAAAGCGCGCCCTGAGTTCTAGGGAAGCATTGTACCTGATCCTCCTGAGGCGGAAGCCGGGAGTCTTGTTTATCTTAAATTGGAAACTTTCACTGCTTTTAAAAACTGTATTCCTGTGTTATTAATTGCACTTGGCACCACTCTTTAGCGCTTACCTGGGAACCCGAAGCAGCCGATCTAAGCGCTGTCAGGGTCAGGAAACGCTTGATTGCCGCCATCACTCGCCTCGAGGAGCCACGGGACACGCCCACTCCTGTTGGCCACGCCCACACCTCACCAGTACAAAAGCGCGCCCTGAGTTCTAGGGAAGCATTGTACCTGATCCTCCTGAGGCGGAAGCCGGGAGTCTTGTTTATCTTAAATTGGAAACTTTCACTGCTTTTAAAAACTGTATTCCTGTGTTATTAATCGCACTTGGCACCACTCTTTAGCGCTTACCTGGGAACCCGAAGCAGCCGATCTAAGCGCTGTCAGGGTCAGGAAACGCTTGATTGCCGCCATCACTCGCCTCGAGGAGCCACGGGACACGCCCACTCCTGTTGGCCACGCCCACACCTCACCAGTACAAAAGCGCGCCCTGAGTTCTAGGGAAGCATTGTACCTGATCCTCCTGAGGCGGAAGCCGGGAGTCTTGTTTATCTTAAATTGGAAACTTTCACTGCTTTTAAAAACTGTATTCCTGTGTTATTAATCGCACTTGGCACCACTCTTTAGCGCTTACCTGGGAACCCGAAGCAGCCGATCTAAGCGCTGTCAGGGTCAGGAAACGCTTGATTGCCGCCATCACTCGCCTCGAGGAGCCACGGGACACGCCCACTCCTGTTGGCCACGCCCACACCTCCAACGCCCCTAAACTGCCCATAAAAACATGTGTCAGTACAGGGAGCGCAGCGGACGGGCGCAGCGGGCGCGCCGTCAGCGCGCCGAAGGCGCGCCAAAGGCAAGCCCGTCTGGGCCCGTCCGGGCCCAGCCGGCCCCAGGCCCTACCACTCTGCCCTCCGCAGTCAGTAACAACCGATCTTACACTCGTGACGACTTACTGGCCTTAAAACCCAACAAACATCCTTCCTGCTCACGCATCCTGAATGGAGATACCCAATTCTCCGGATGCAACATCTGCGGCCCCGCCGAGCACAACCTGACACCCAAGGGTTTACACTTAGGCCTACTTAATTGCAGGTCACTCGTGAAACACTCACACGAAGTAAACCTCGCAATCACCAACAATGCCTTAGACATTCTGTTCCTAACAGAAACCTGGCTCACTCCCAGCAATGGCCCCGACATTGTTCTAGCACTCCCCCCTGGGTATGTCATGTGCTCACTGAACAGACCAGAGGGAAGGGGAGGTGGACTCGCCATAATCTTTAAAGACAGTCTCACCTGTAGAACATCTGACGGCAACATCAGAGGATACGAAAGCTGCCATTTTACGATATTAATCTCCCCAGTTACCTCGCTATCAGGAACACTGGTTTATCGTCCGCCGGGCATCCTAGGAGACTTTTCGGACAAAATTATTGACCAGACCTCCATTAAATGCACCTCCACTTCCAACTACCTACTATTAGGAGACTTGAATGTGCATTTCTTGGACTCGAGTGATAAACTGGCCAATGAACTACTCCAGGACCTCACCTCAATGGGCCTAGACCTTAAAAACCCACAACCGACTCATGAAAGAGGGCAACTGCTCGACCCTATCTTCTCCAACATTTCCAACCTGAAAATGTTGGACCACATTCCCCTCCCATGGACGGACCACTTCTTGGTCTCCCTTATATGGGACATTACCACTCCGCCCCCTCCACCTCCCAAAATCCGAACTTATACCAGACGGTGGCAGAAATTGAAACCAGAAGTCTGGGCAGCCAAACTCATGGAAAACGTTCCCCACCCTCCCCATGACACCCTGGTAGGGGATAAAGAATTCAACACCTGGGTTACCCAATCACTCGACGCCATCCTGCCAAAAACCCATGCTCTGAAACACACCAAGAGAGTCAACCCCTCACCATGGTACACCCCGGAACTCAACCTTCTGCGTAAGACGTGTAAAAGAAACGAACGCATTTGGAGGAAAGAAAAAACCGAGGAACAAAAGGAATCATTCCGCAGCGCCATAAAATCTTACAAAAAAGAGCTCCGGAGCACCAAAATCAGCTTCTATGAGAACAGGATTAAAAACGCTGCCTGCTCGGCCCACGAAACATACTCCGTTCTCAAAGAACTGCTTCACGCCCCCGACCCCCCACTCAAAGCCCTCGATCCCAAAGAAGCTGAAACTAAATGCAATAACCTAGCCACCTTCTTTGATGAGAAGATTCAAAAAATTCTTCTCACTATACCCCCCCCTATACAGACCCAAATAGGGCAGGATCTTACCATCACCTCCGCTAATCCTTCCCTGCCGTCTGCGTACCCCCAACCCTACCTGGACGCCTTCGGCCCTGTAACCACGGAAGAGGTAGAAGCAACTCTGACCTCAATCAAAAGTGGCTCCCCCCTCGACCCGGCCCCCCTCCGCTTCCTAAAAAAAGTGTCGAACACCATCATCCCTCCCCTCACGGCCCTGATCAACTCCTCTCTCTCTGAGGGCATAGTCCCCCCTAGCTGGAAAGCGGCAGCAGTTAAAGGTCTGCTAAAAAAACCCTCCTTAGACCCGGAAGACCTCGCCAACTACAGGCCCATCTCCCTCCTCCCTGGAAACAGCAAAATCGCGGAGAAGTTGGTCAACAAGCAACTTTCACTCTATCTCGAGAGTAACAACCTTCTAGGGGTCTCCCAGACAGGGTTCCGTCCAGGTCAGGGCACGGACATCGCTCTCCTGGCAGCAGTGGAGAAGGCCAGAAGCATTCTGGACACGGGAGGATCAGTGGCAGTGATCCTCCTAGACCTCAGTGCGGCCTTCGACACTGTGGACCACCCTACCCTTATCCACCGACTGGGAGAAGTCGGAATAAAAGGTTCGGCCCTGAAGTGGCTCGAATCATTCTTATCAGGACGTTCCTTCCAGGTGCGGGAAAATGACAGCCACTCACCTACCATCCCCCTCCGGTGTGGAGTACCGCAGGGCTCATCCTTGAGCCCTACGTTGTTCAACGTATACATGGCCCCACTGGAGAAGAGGGTCAGTCCGTTTGGCGTGTCAATCATCAACTACGCCGACGACACTCAGTTGATCGTAACCCTCTCACACCCCCACCACGCCCCTTCTGACCTCCACAGCTGCTTGTCCGAAATCCACCGATGGATGAATCTATCCTCGCTGAAACTAAACGGTTCCAAGACCGAGATACTCCTGATGGGCCACAAGGAACCATCCCTGCCATCTCACCTCTGGCCTAGCTGCCTAGGTGACCCCCCCGCTCCCAAGGAAGAGGTCAAGAGCCTCGGGGTATGGATCGAGAAAGACATGAGCTTTAGGACCCAGGCTAAAAAGACAGCAGGAACATGTTTCGGGTTACTCAGAGCCTGCAGGAAGATCTTCCCCCTGCTCCCCGACACCGCAAGAAGGCTTCTCATTCAGGGTCTAATCCTGGCAAGATTAGATTACTGCAACGCCATCTACCTGGGAGCCCCTGAAGCCACCATGAACACACTGCAAAAAGTCCAAAATGCCGCCGCCCGCCTACTCACAGGTACACCAGGAAGATCCTCCGCCAAACCGGCTCTTAAATCCCTCCACTGGCTCCCAGTGAGAGAGAGGGTCATCTTTAAGGCCCTCTGCTTGGCCCACAAAACCCTCAACAACATTGGCCCCCCTCTTCTCAAAGAAATCTTAAACCCCTACAAATCGAAAAGAGATCTTCGATCCAGTACAGAAAATTTCATCTCGGCCCCCAGAGTCAAAAAAGCCAAGACTGGCGGCCGTCGGTTTTCGGTCCACACTGCTAAACATTGGAACCTTCTCCCACGAAGACTCAGGATAGAATCGAACTATCTCCAGTTCAGAAAATCCCTTAAGACCTCCCTTTTCCCCAAAACATAAACACACCAGACGGCAGAAACCCTGGAAGAAGCAGGTCAGCGCTGGGATGCTCCTCTGAGTTACTACGCGCTTAACAAAACCATTAAATAAATAAATAAATAAATGTCGGGAACCACAGGGTACTGTGGGATAATGCATTTATTCAGTTCTCTTAGATCTATCACCAGCCGATATACTGGCGGTGCATTGGGATCAGTACGTTTAAGAATCGGAATGATGGGTGAATTACAGATATTGGAGTCGGTCTCTACGACCACTCCCTGGGTAATGAGCTCTTCAATGATTTCCAGTAAAGCCACTACAGCATCGGGTGGTAACTTGTATTGTCTGATTCTGGGTAAAACTACACCTTGTTTGAGTGTAACACGGTATGGGGTAATGTGCATACAACCTACATCAGTTGGGCCTTTTGCCCACAGGTGATCTGGTACATTTTTCAATCTGACATCAAACTCACGTAACATATAATGACCCTTGAAATCCCGCAAAAAGAGTCTGACTCCCTCCGGGGAACAGCAGATTACGGCTCCTAGAGCCTTCAATGTTTTAATTCCTAACAGATTTTCTGGACATGATTTCGTAAGTAACAAGTCAGTAACACGTGATAATGGACCCACAGCCAGGGGAACTGGTTCTGATACCTCATTTACAATGGGCTGTCCTGAAAAACCAAGGGAAACATTCTGTGAGCCTGAGAGGGGTGCCCCTGGAACTTCCTCATGACTGATAGTGGTGCGACTTGCCCCTGTGTCAATGAAAAACTTTCTGTCTTTTCCCAATACTTGACTATGTACATAAGGACCCTCTTGATCTACAGGAATCTCAATAAGATGCAAGCCACCCTCCCTCTCTAGGCTGTTTCATGTATATCGTGGATAATCGGGGTGAGCGGACTGGGCATACTGGTACATCTGTTGTGAAACTTGCTGGGTCGCGGCAATGGGCTGTGGCTGTGATACCGCTACTGTCTGTGCTGTAGATGATGAAGCATGCGTAGGCTGTGTATTCTGCATGGGCTGTATATTCTGTGAAGACTGATGCTGGTTATGGTCTTGTCTAGACGGATGCGGTCTTTCTTTAGTTTTACCTGTTGCTATGTTATGTTTCAGAACCGGGCATTCGTGTACGTAGTGACCTGGCTGCTTGCAATAGTTGCATGTCCCTTTAACGGGAGCTGCGGTGTGACCTGTCTGGGTCGTACCCTTTCTGTGGCCGTCGGTTGGGACCGACTGGGCTACTAGCATTTTCATTTTCGTGTCTTTCATACGTTTCTGCTCCTGATCCTGCTCTTCTCTAATTCTGTTCTGATGATATTGTAACATTTGTAACATCTGGGATGGTGTATTGGCTTGCCATGTACTCTCGACCTTGTATACACGGTTTTTAACTGCTAACAGGGAATTTTCGACTAACTTTGATACAAAAATATGCGGGTACGACTCGCTACTTGGTTTAAGACCACTATTAATAATGAAACATTTCTCGAATCTTGAATAGAAGTCACTAGTATCTTCGTCGGGTTTCTGTTTACAGGCTGATATTGCATCCCAGTCTTCCTTTCTAGTTGTCAATAATCTTGGCAGAACCTGTACTATCAGACCTGGTAATGCTTTAGTTTTCTCCCCAAGGCCTACCCCTGGGACACGTTTGTTCTCTTCGTCTTCTATCTCTGTCCATACGATCTTTTTCTCTCCCACCTCCCATTCTTTTTCTTTTAGTTTCTCGTAGATGCCCGTGGGCAGCAGTACCTTTAACATTTTCGTGATATCTTCGTACGTATAATCCCCCATCAGTAACATGTCTTTAAGCTCTCTATGAAAACCTGCAGGGTCTTTATCATGGCACGGGACTAGTTTCTTCATTTCTAACAGTTCTAACTTAGTCAGAGGCGTGTGTACATACACTCGTTTCAAGGTGTGATCGTCACCCATAACTGGGTGCACTTCTCGTAAGGGGTTCTGGCTTTCAATGCCATGCCGACGTTCCATATGATACATTTTCCTTTCTGGGGGCGGGGCGGGAACATATTCGGAGCTTATGAAAGTGTCATATCTATGGCGTTGTTCTAGAATTAGTTGAATTAATTTGGTACTTAAACCTCTCCATCTGTCCATGAGTAGTTCTTCTAATGTTTCGTGTAAGGGACCTGGATCAGAATGTTTATTTCTGTATTTCGTGAGGAGGTGCTGAATCATATATACACCTGCTAATTTCTGCTCGTCTGGGGAAAGGTTCAGGAATGTCTGTGCTACGGTGTCGTCATTGTATATATCCGGATTGTCAGTCCATAATATGGCCGACCGGGCTAGTTCTTGTTCATCCATAGAATTGAGTACATGGTACCCTACTCGATCTCGAAGCCTTTTATCAGTTTCCTGGAACTGATGTTCAGCCGAATTTGGGTTTGTTAAGGCAGAGAAAAGAACTCTCTTGCTTTCTGGACGGATGCCTTTCCTAAGATAAGTTCCCTTACCTACATATGCTATAGTGTCTGTAGTCTTTTCTGGTTCTTCAGGTTCTTCTTCCCCCTCGGAGGAAGCCTTTTCTTTCTCTTCTTTGTGTACGTCTAATACTGCTTTTCTTATTTTCTTGTACATACTGGCTATGCAAGTCCCCTTGTCGTGTTTTCCTTCAGATATATTTTGACCCCACCTGTTGAGTGCATCTAATTCACCCTGATCTGTCTCAGGCCTGTCTCGTTCTCTTATTAGGCAATTTATAAAAAAGCGTAGTATCTGTCCTTGAACGTCAACTTTCTGATGCCCCATGGCATCCTTAATACTGTCGGGGTCTTTCCCAGTCTGAATAAACTGATATATTCTATCTAGGTGCTCTTTCATTCCTGGAAACATCAGCAGGAAATCAGTAGCAGATCGTAATCGTAGTGATGCCAGTATCATTCTATCGTCTTTGCCGGGTACTGGATCATATCTGCAAACTGTAAGTTGTCCTTTGAATATATCGAGACGGGGTGATTTGTACGTGTAGGGACTCTGCAAGTCCCCGAGCTGTAACCTGCGTGTTGATGGCGGGGTCTGGAGACCCCCCATCGCACCTCCTGAGGCGGAAGCTTGGACATTATCTCTCTGTGGAGTCTGTATTTGTACTTGAATTTGTCCTTTAGTAGGGTCAGGTAAACGTGGCTTTGGTAGATTAACTTTAGGTAGGGGAAGCGGTGGAGGGGGTGGAACAGGCGGAATCTGATCTTGGGGCGGGTTACCACCCCCGTCCCTGTCCCTGTCGTTAGGCAGGGCGCGGACAGGCATATTGGTGTAAGCGGGTGCTACATCCTCTAGATAGGAATTCAGGAATATGTCTTTAGTAGTCTTGTGAGTTACTTTAGTTGGAACCAATGGTGACGGTAGATTTTTCGGTATTTCTGAAATGGCCTCAGACGAACCCTCGGCCGCGAGATACATACCGTTTACGAGGTTATTGCGTGCACGGTCTGTCTGTTCTGATTTTACTCGGATCCCCTCAGTAATTAATTCATTTTCTTGGGCTTTCTCTGATTCTTTAAGTCTGTCCTCTCTACGTAGTTCTTTTTCAGCACGCTTACGTGATTCCTTACGCCAAAACTCTATGGCGTCTTTCTGAGATTGTCTGGCTTTCTTTTTCCATAATGCTTCCTCTACCTTCATGATGCACTCAGCATCCCATGTTCCAGTAACTGGCCATCTGTGTCTCTCGTCTAGATGTTTAGTATACTCGGCCCATAAATCTAGATACACTATGGCATCTATGCCATGCTTGTGATACATAAAGTTTCCAGGAGTATCCTTAGGGGGGATAGGAATCTCTTCCTCTAGTATCCCTTTCCTAGTTCCTATCTGCTTTAACTTGTTGAAAAACGGCATCTTGTTTACTCAGTACTGAATGCTCAATCCTTGCTACTTAATACTAGATACAGCTAATTATATAAGAACACAATAATGCACATAAAAACAGTCACACTCATACCACGACATTAATCACATAAAAAGACATTTGCGACATATACGACTACCCCCTATATCAGATGTACTGCTAAACAGTACAGATACACTGCTGAAAACAGTGCAGGAACTTGAATCATCGGATGTACTGCTAAACAGTACAGATACACTGCCTAAAACAGTGCAGACCGGACTTGTGTACCCAAACCCGTCTAGATACGTCCCAGCAATGGTACTCACCGGGAAGCACGGAAAACAGAAGGCCTTGGAAAACTCGACTGGACTGGACTGGACCGGACTCGACTCGACTCGACACGTGGATACTTCGGAAAACTGGTGGGCCTCTTGACACCTCGGACCTTGCTTCTTTCGGCTAGGCTCTGGTCGGGATCCTCCGCACTCCTCACCGCCTCGTCTGGGTACTGATCGCAATCTTCGTCACCTCCGTGGGCCAGAGGGAGATACAGGAAATCCTGCCGGTACGCGTAGTTTCCTTCTAACTGATGGCAGGGGACAGAGCTTGCAACGCACCAACCGGCGCGTGAGGTGGGGGAGGGGTCCCTATTCGGGCGCCAAAATGTCGTAAATATTTAATTTACCATCTTAATTTCTATGCAGGTAAGTACTTAATCAATAATAACTCAATCGGAAAGAAAGAAAACAGAGTCCCTGGTGTTAGAGTTCTTAGGGGTTTTTTTTATTCCTTAAAAAGGAATCATTCCGGATTTGGATATCATGTTCCTGCAACCACACGGGGTTCAGGAAGGGATAGAGCAATGTTTTATTGACAGTACATAGCTTATATACTTAATTTACATCATAGAAAGCAGTGTAGTAGGCGTAACAGCTGAGAGTGGACAAGATAACAGCATCCACGTGTTACTAGTACGTAATCAGAAGGCGTGGACTAGGCGTAACTGTAGGTGTGCTTTAGAAACGTCACAGGTAGGTGTCACATGTGGGTGGCACTAAACAGAAATGTTGCAATGTCAGCAGAAATCGGAAGCTTAGAGGCGCGCGCAGCTGCATGACGTGTGATTGGCGTGAAACTGGAGGGTGCAGGGGGCTTGACATTTGCACTGACGGAAAAGAGACAGAAGTCTAGCATGTCAGATCAACTTGTGCTTCTATCGTATCTGATATCTGATGTTTAGGAACTGAGCTATCTGGGCGGAAAGGTCTCTGGGGCAGAAGCTATTCTATACTGACTGTGAGTGCGTGTATAAGCGCCTGAGTGTCTGCATGAGAAGCGTGGGGGCATGGGCCTTCCATGGGAGCATGGTAACAGAGGCTATGAATTACTTGCACGGAGACAGGCCGGCCCTTTGGCTCTGCAGCTGGGGAATGTTTACTGAAACTAGTAGGCAGGAATGTATCTTCGAGGAGCGGAACAGATAACTCGAAGGTTGTAGTCAGTTTTGGCAGGCAGCAGGCTGAGCTGAGCGTGGTGGGCCGCGCTGGAAGTAAGGCAGAGTTCACGGGTACGGGGGCAGCCTGGGCTGAGGCTTTCAGAGTCAGAAGGAAGGAAAAGGCTCGATGGCAGAAATTCTGGGCCTATTTTGCCAGAGCTGAAAAACATGTAGAGTACACTACAAAAAGACGTTGGCATAGCATACTTAGGAACGGACTATCCAACCCATTCAGGGTGGGTCTGAAAGAGGACATGTTAACGTTGGACGCAAATGTATTTGCGTCTTCATAGCTGGCACAGGAGGGAAGTTACATGCACTTTAACTCGTACATGGAGACGGTGGGGTACACGATAGGGAACATAACTTGACCAAAAATTTATATTTCCTCAATATTCTAGAGTCACCTTCAGACTATGAACACCCACATTCCATCGTCACCTTCAGACTATGAGCACCCACATTCTACAGTCACCCTCAGACATTGAGCATACACATTCCACCGTCACCTGCAGACTATGAGCATCCACATTCTATCGTCACCTTCAGACTATGAGCACCTACATTCTACAGTCAACTTCAGACATTGAGCACACAATACACATCTTAAGATGGCGGCCACTTTTGCATTAATTTACGCGGCTCCTGTGAAAATTACGAGCAGGTGACATTCATTTGCGGGCTATTTAAACGGGGCGTTTATGGTCCTATTCTCGAACTACCATTTCGAGGCTGCGACCGGGAGGCATGGAGACATGAAGATCGTCCAAGTAAGTTGAATCTTGGGAGGGCATTTAAACTTTTAATGCTTTCTGGTTAGAATTGCTATTTTAGCCTTCTCATATTCTGGGCCAAACTAAGTCTTTTGACTAATATAGGATGTTCCCCTTTCCACTTCTCAAAGTTTTAAAACAAGGGACAATGTTCAACATTGTTATTTCTCACCATGCTAAACCCATATATTGCCATTTTTTATAGTTTGAAGATAGGGAGCAGTGTTCACCTTCCTGCCTTCACCTATTTTCTCCAAAATTTACAACCAACTGCCCTTAAATTCTTATTGCTTTGCGGTGCCAATAAATGGGGTTAGATGTAGAGAATTAAAGTTAAACAGTAGCACGTCTATATGTGCTTGTACATCTCTACTTTTACTTACCTGCATACTAATTATAGATATCACTATGGAACCCTATCATTAAATTGATCACTATTCATCATAAAATTGATCACTGTTGATAGTAAATGTATAACTATGTTAGGTTTGTCCATGCTTTTAAATGAGCTCCTACCTTTATTTTTATCAGGGTCAATATTGATATCACCGTCAATGGATGTGAATTTTGGCATCCAAATCTCATATCAACTCGTTATACAGCATTTGCAGAGAAATTTACTCTTCCATCTCTAAAAAACAAGGTATGTGTTGTATCTAGTCATTTAACCCCGGACAAACTAATAAAATATGCATCACGGCAAAAAAATGCTTACTCCACTTCCCTTCCTTCATAATAGGATCCCTTCTATTTTACCTTTCGAAGACTAAGACTGTGTCTTACTGTTAAAGTTTTGGAATACATAATCCCTGACGTTCCACCATCACCTTCAGACTATGAGCACCCATATTCCATTGTCACCTTCAGACTATGAGCACCCACATTCCACCGTCCCCTTCATCTATGAGCACCCACATTCTACAGTCACCTTCCGACTATGAGCACCCACATTCCATCGTCACCTTCAGACTATGAGCACCCACATTCTACAATCACCTTCAGACTATGAGCACCCACATTCAATCGTCATCTTCAGACTATTAGCATCCACATTCCACAGTCACCTTCAGACATTGAGCACATACATTCCACCGTCACGTTCAGACTATGAGCATCCACATTCCACAGTCACCTTCAGACTTTGAGCACCCACATTCTACAGTCACCTTCAGACTTTGGTTGCCCTCATTCCACCGTCACCTTCAGACTATGAGCACCCACATTCTAGAGTCACCTTCAGACTATGAGCACCCACATTCCATTGTCACCTTCAGACTATGAGCACCCACATTCTATAGTCACCTTCAGACATTAAGCATACACATTCCACCGTCACCTTCAGACTGTGAGCACACACATTCCACCGTCACCTTCAGACTTTGAGCACCCTCATTCTACAGTCACCTTCAGAGTATGAGCACCTACATTCCACAATCACCTTCAGACATTGAGCACCCACATTCCATCGTCACCTTCAGACTATGAGCACCCACATTCTACAGTCACCTTCAGACTATGAGCACCCACATTCCAAGGTCACCTTCAGACTATGAGCACCCACATTCCACCGTCAACTTCAGGCATTCAGCACCCACATTCAATTGTCACATTTAGACTATGAACACCCACATTCCACTGTCCCCTTCATACTATGAGCACCCACATTCTACAGTCACCTTCAGACTATGAGCACCCACATTCCATCGTCACCTTCAGACTATGAGCACCCACATTCTACAGTCACCATCAGACTATGAGCACCCACATTCCACCGTCACCTTCAGACTATGAGCCACCCACATTCTACAGTTCCTTCAGACTATGAGCACCCACATTCTACAGTCACCTTCAGACTATGAGCACCCACATTCCATTGTCACCTTCAGACTATGAGCACCCACATTCTACAGTCACCTTCAGGCTATGAGCACCCACATTCCATCATCACCTTCAGACTATGAGCACCCACATTCTACAGTCACCATCAGACTTCGAGTACCCACATTCAACCGTCAACTTCAGACTAAGAGCCACCCACATTCTGCAGTTCCCTTCAGACTATGAGCACCCACATTCCACCATCACCTTCAGACTATGAGCACCAACATTCCACAATCACCTTCAGACTATGAGCACCCACATTCCACATTCACCTTCAGACTATGAGCACCCATATTCCATCGTCACCTTCAGACTATGAGCACCCACAATCCACCTTCCCCTTCATCTATGAGCGCCCATATTCTACAGTCACCTTCAGACTATGAGCACCCACATTCTACAGTCACCTTCAGACTATGAGCACCCACATTCCATTGTCACCTTCAGACTTTGAGCACCCACATTCCACAATCACCTTCAGACTATGAACACCCACATTCCATTGTCACCTTCAGACTATGAGCACCCACATTCTATTGTCACCTTCAGACTATGAGCACCCACACTCCATCGTCACCTTCAGACTATGAGCACCCATATTCTAGAGTCACCTTCAGACTATGAACACCCACATTCCATCGTCACCTTCAGACTATGAGCACCCACATTCTACAGTCACCCTCAGACATTGAGCATACACATTCCACCGTCACCTGCAGACTATGAGCACCCACATTCTATCGTCACCTTCAGACTATGAGCACCTACATTCTACAGTCAACTTCAGACATTGAGCACACAATACACATCTTAAGATGGCGGCCACTTTTGCATTAATTTACGCGGCTCCTGTGAAAATTAGGAGCAGGTGACATTTATTTGCGGGCTATTTAAACGGGGCGTTTATGGTCCTATTCTCGAACTACCATTTCGAGGCTGCGACCGGGAGGCATGGAGACATGAAGATCGTTCAAGTAAGTTGAATCTTGGGAGGGCATTTAAACTTTTAATGCTTTCTGGTTAGAAGTGCTATTTTAGCCTTCTCATATTCCGGGCCAAACTAAGTCTTTTGACTAATATAGGATGTTCCCCTTTCCACTTCTCAAAGTTTTAAAACAAGGGACAATGTTCAACATTGTTATTTCTCACCATTCTAAACCCATACCTTGCCATTTTGTATAGTTTGAAGATAGGGAGCAGTGTTCACCTTCCTGCCTTCACCTATTTTCTCCAAAATTTACAACCAACTGCCCTTAAATTCTTATTGCTTTGCGGTGCCAATAAATGGGGTTAGATGTAGAGAATTAAAGTTAAACAGTAGCACGTCTATATGTGCTTGTACATCTCTACTTTTACTTACCTGCATACTAATTATAGATATCACTATGGAACCCTATCATTAAATTGATCACTATTCATCATAAAATTGATCACTATTGATGGTAAATGTATAACTATGTTAGGTTGCTCCATGCTTTTAAATTAGCTCCTACCTTTATTTTTATCAGGGTGAATATTGATATCACCGTCAATGGATGTGAATTTTGGCATCCAAATCTCATATCAACTCGTTATACAGCATTTGCAGAGAAATTTACTCTTCCATCTCTAAAAAACAAGGTATGTGTTGTATCTAGTCATTTAACTCCGGACAAACTAATAAAATATGCATCACAGCAAAAAAATGCTTACTCCACTTCCCTTCCTTCATAATAGGATCCCTTCTATTTTACCTTTCGAAGACTAAGACTGTGTCTTACTGTTAAAGTTTTGGAGTACATAATCCCTGACGTTCCACCATCACCTTCAGACTATGAGCACCCATATTCCATTGTCACCTTCAGACTATGAGCACCCACATTCCACCGTCCCCTTCATCTATGAGCACCCACATTCTACAGTCACCTTCAGACTATGAGCACCCACATTCCATCGTCACCTTCAGACTATGAGCACCCACATTCTACAGTCACCTTCAGACTATGAGCACCCACATTCAATCGTCACCTTCAGACTATTAGCACCCACATTCCACAGTCACCTTCAGACATTGAGCACATACATTCCACCGTCACGTTCAGACTATGAGCATCCACATTCCACAGTCACCTTCAGACTTTGAGCACCCACATTCTACAGTCACCTTCAGACTTTGGTTGCCCTCATTCCACCGTCACCTTCAGACTATGAGCACCCACATTCTAGAGTCACCTTCAGACTATGAGCACCCACATTCCATTGTCACCTTCAGACTATGAGCACCCACATTCTATAGTCACCTTCAGACATTAAGCATACACATTCCACCGTCACCTTCAGACTATGAGCACCCACATTCCATCGTCACCTTCAGACTATGAGCACCCACATTCCACACTCACCTTCAGACATTGAGCACACACATTCCACCGTCACCTTCAGACTTTGAGCACCCTCATTCTACAGTCACCTTCAGAGTATGAGCACCCACATTCCACAATCACCTTCAGACATTGAGCACCCACATTCCATCGTCACCTTCAGACTATGAGCACCCACATTCTACAGTCACCTTCAGACTATGAGCACCCACATTCCAAGGTCACCTTCAGACTATGAGCACCCACATTCCACCGTCAACTTCAGGCATTCAGCACCCACATTCAATTGTCACATTTAGACTATGAACACCCACATTCCACTGTCCCCTTCATACTATGAGCACCCACGTTCTACAGTCACCTTCAGACTATGAGCACCCACATTCCATCTTCACCTTCAGACTATGAGCACCCACATTCTACAGTCACTATCAGACTATGAGCACCCACATTCCACCGTCACCTTCAGACTATGAGCCACCCACATTCTACAGTTCCTTCAGACTATGAGCACCCACATTCTACAGTCACCTTCAGACTATGAGCACCCACATTCCATTGTCACCTTCAGACTATGAGCACCCACATTCTACAGTCACCTTCAGACTATGAGCACCCACATTCCATCGTCACCTTCAGATTATGAGAACCCACATTCTACAGTCACCATCAGACTATGAGTACCCACATTCAACCGTCACCTTCAGACTAAGAGCCACCCACATTCTGCAGTTCCCTTCAGACTATGAGCACCCACATTCCACCATCACCTTCAGACTATGAGCACCCACATTCCACAATCACCTTCAGACTATGAGCACCCACATTCCACATTCACCTTCAGACTGTGAGCACCCATATTCCATCGTCACCTTCAGACTATGAGCACCCACAATCCACCTTCCCCTTCATCTATGAGCGCCCACATTCTACAGTCACCTTTAGACTATGAGCACCCACATTCTACAGTCACCTTCAGACTATGAGCACCTACATTCCATCGTCACCTTCAGACTTTGAGCACCCACATTCCACAATCACCTTCAGACTATGAACACCCACATTCATTGTCACCTTCAGACTATGAGCACCCACATTCTACAGTCACCTTCAGACTATGAGCACCCACATTCCATCGTCACCTTCAGACTATGAGCACCCATATTCTAGAGTCACCTTCAGACTATGAGCACCCACATTCCATTGTCACCTTCAGACTACTAGCACCCACATTCCACAGTCACCTTCAGACATTGAGCACACACATTCCACCGTCACGTTCAGACTATGAGCGCCCACATTCTACAGTCACCTTCAGACTATGAGCACCCACATTTCATCGTCACCTTCAGACTATGAGCACCCACATTCCATTGTCACCTTCAGACTATTAGCACCCACATTCCACAGTCACCTTCAGACATTGAGCACACACATTCCACCGTCACGTTCAGACTATGAGCACCCACATTCTACAGTCACCTTCAGACTATGAGCATCCATATTTCATCGTCTCCTTCAGACATTGAGCACCCAGATTCTACAGTCACCTTCAGACTTTGACTACCCACATTCTACAGTCACCTTCAGACTATGAGCACCCACATTCCACAATCACCTTCAGACTATGAGCACCCACATTCCATTGTCACCTTCAGACTATGAGCACCCACATTCCACCGTCACCTTCAGACTATGAGCACCCACATTCCACCGTCACCTTCAGACCATAAGCATCCACATTCTACAGTCTCCTTCAGACTATGAGCACCCACATTTCACCGTCACCTTCAGACTATGAGCACCCACATTCCAAGGTCACCTTCAGACTATGAGCACCCACATTCCAAGGTCACCTTCAGACTATGAGCACCCACATTCCACCGTCAACTTCAGACATTCAGCACCCACATTCCATTGTCACATTTAGACTATGAGCACCCACATTCCATCGTCACCTTCAGACTATGAGCACCCACATTCTACAGTCACCTTCTGACTATGAGCACCCACATTCCACCGTCACCTTCAGATTATGAGCCACCCACATTCTACAGTTCCTTCAGACTATGAGCACTCACATTCTACAGTCACCTTCAGACTATGAGCACCCACATTCCATTGTCAACTTCAGACTATGAGCACCCACATTCTACAGTCACCTTCAGACTATGAGCACCCACATTCCATTGTCACCTTCAGACTGTAAGCACCCACATTCTACAGTCACCATCAGACTATGAGCACCCACATTCAACCGTCACCTTCAGACTAAGAGCCACCCACATTCTGCAGTTCCCTTCAGACTATGAGCACCCACATTCCACGATCACCTTCAGACTATGAGCACCCACATTCCACAATCACCTTCAGACTATGAGCACCCACATTCCATTGTCACCTTCAGACTATGAGCACCCACATTCTACAGTCACCTTCAGACTATGAGCACCCACATTCCATCGTCACCTTCAGACTATGAGCACCCACATTCTACAGTCACCATCAGACTATGAGCACCCACATTCGACCGTCACCTTCAGACTATGAGCCACCCACATTCTACAGTTCCCTTCAAACTATGAGCACCCACATTCCACCATCACCTTTAGACTATGAGCACCCACATTCCACCGTCACCTTCAGACTATGAGCACCCTCATTCCACATTCACCTTCAGACTATGAGCACCCATATTCCATCGTCACCTTCAGACTATGAGCACCCACATTCCACTGTCCCATTCATCTATGAGCGCCCACATTCTACAGTCACCTTCAGACTATGAGCACCCACATTCCATTTCACCTTCAGACTATTAGCACCCACATTCCACAGTCACCTTCAGACATTGAGCACATACATTCCACCGTCACGTTCAGACTATGAGCATCCACATTCCACAGTCACCTTCAGACTGTGAGCATCCATATTCCATTGTCTCCTTCAGACATTGAGCACCCAGATTCTACAGTCACCTTCAGACTTTGAGCACCTACATTCTACAGTCACCTTCAGACTATGAGCACCCACATTCCACAATCACCTTCAGACTATGAGCACCCACATTCCATCGTCACCTTCAGACTATGAGCACCCACATTCTACATTCACCTTCAGACTATGAGCATCCATATTCCATCGTCTCCTTCAGACATTGAGCACCCAGATTCTACAGTCACCTTCAGACCTTGAGCACCCACATTCTACAGTCACCTTCAGACTATGAGCACCCACATTCCACCGTCACCTTCAGACCATAAGCATCCACATTCTACAGTCTCCTTCAGACTATGAGCACCCACATTTCACCGTCACCTTCAGACTATGAGCACCCACATTCCAAGGTCACCTTCAGACTATGAGCACCCACATTCCACCGTCAACTTCAGACATTCAGCACCCACATTCCATTGTCACATTTAGACTATGAGCACCCACATTCCATCGTCACCTTCAGACTATGAGCACCCACATTCTACAGTCACCTTCAGACTATGAGCACCCACATTCCACCGTCACCTTCAGATTATGAGCCACCCACATTCTACAGTTCCTTCAGACTATGAGCACCCACATTCTACAGTCACCTTCAGACTATGAGCACCCACATTCCATTGTCACCTTCAGACTATGAGCACCCACATTCTACAGTCACCTTCAGACTATGAGCACCCACATTCCATCGTCACCTTCAGACTATGAGCACCCACATTCTACAGTCACCATCAGACTATGAGCACCCACATTCAACCGTCACCTTCAGACTAAGAGCCACCCACATTCTGCAGTTCCCTTCAGACTATGAGCACCCACATTCCACGATCACCTTCAGACTATGAGCACCCACATTCCACAATCACCTTCAGACTATGAGCACCCACATTCCATTGTCACCTTCAGACTATGAGCACCCACATTCTACAGTCACCTTCAGACTATGAGCACCCACATTCCATCGTCACCTTCAGACTATGAGCACCCACATTCTACAGTCACCATCAGACTATGAGCACCCACATTCGACCGTCACCTTCAGACTATGAGCCACCCACATTCTACAGTTCCCTTCAAACTATGAGCACCCACATTCCACCATCACCTTTAGACTATGAGCACCCACATTCCACCGTCACCTTCAGACTATGAGCACCCTCATTCCACATTCACCTTCAGACTATGAGCACCCATATTCCATCGTCACCTTCAGACTATGAGCACCCACATTCCACCGTCCCCTTCATCTATGAGCGCCCACATTCTACAGTCACCTTCAGACTATGAGCACCCACATTCTACAGTCACCTTCAGACTATGAGCACCCACATTTCATCGTCACCTTTAGACTTTGAGCACCCACATTCTACAGTCACCTTCAGACTATGAGCACCCACATTCCATTGTCACCTTCAGACTATTAGCACCCACATTCCACAGTCACCTTCAGACATTGAGCACACACATTCCACCGTCACGTTCAGACTATGAGCATCCACATTCCACAGTCACCTTCAGACTATGAGCATCCATATTCCATCGTCTTCTTCAGACATTGAGCACCCAGATTCTACAGTCACCTTCAGACTTTGAGCACCTACATTCTACAATCACCTTCAGACTATGAGCACACACATTCCACAATCACGTTCAGACTATGAGCATCCACATTCCACAGTCACCTTCAGACTATGAGCATCCATATTCCATCGTCTCCTTCAGACATTGAGCATCCACATTCCACCGTCACCTTCAGACCATAAGCATCCACATTCTACAGTCTCCTTCAGACTATGAGCACCCACATTTCACCGTCACCTTCAGACTATGAGCACCCACATTCCAAGGTCACCTTCAGACTATGAGCACCCACATTCCACAATCACCTTCAGACTATGAGCACCCACATTCCATTGTCACCTTCAGACTATGAGCACCCACATTCCACCGTCACCTTCAGACTATGAGCACCCACATTCCACCGTCACCTTCAGACCATAAGCATCCACATTCTACAGTCTCCTTCAGACTATGAGCACCCACATTTCACCGTCACCTTCAGACTATGAGCACCCACATTCCAAGGTCACCTTCAGACTATGAGCACCCACATTCCAAGGTCACCTTCAGACTATGAGCACCCACATTCCACCGTCAACTTCAGACATTCAGCACCCACATTCCATTGTCACATTTAGACTATGAGCACCCACATTCCATCGTCACCTTCAGACTATGAGCACCCACATTCTACAGTCACCTTCTGACTATGAGCACCCACATTCCACCGTCACCTTCAGATTATGAGCCACCCACATTCTACAGTTCCTTCAGACTATGAGCACTCACATTCTACAGTCACCTTCAGACTATGAGCACCCACATTCCATTGTCAACTTCAGACTATGAGCACCCACATTCTACAGTCACCTTCAGACTATGAGCACCCACATTCCATTGTCACCTTCAGACTGTAAGCACCCACATTCTACAGTCACCATCAGACTATGAGCACCCACATTCAACCGTCACCTTCAGACTAAGAGCCACCCACATTCTGCAG
Source organism: Lissotriton vulgaris (assembly GCF_964263255.1). NCBI lineage: Eukaryota > Metazoa > Chordata > Amphibia > Caudata > Salamandridae > Lissotriton > Lissotriton vulgaris. Next base: position 11,900,732 of record NC_141697.1, read on the forward strand.
TTCCCTTCAGACTATGAGCACCCACATTCCACGATCACCTTCAGACTATGAGCACCCACATTCCACAATCACCTTCAGACTATGAGCACCCACATTCCATTGTCACCTTCAGACTATGAGCACCCACATTCTACAGTCACCTTCAGACTATGAGCACCCACATTCCATCGTCACCTTCAGACTATGAGCACCCACATTCTACAGTCACCATCAGACTATGAGCACCCACATTCGACCGTCACCTTCAGACTATGAGCCACCCACATTCTACAGTTCCCTTCAAACTATGAGCACCCACATTCCACCATCACCTTTAGACTATGAGCACCCACATTCCACCGTCACCTTCAGACTATGAGCACCCTCATTCCACATTCACCTTCAGACTATGAGCACCCATATTCCATCGTCACCTTCAGACTATGAGCACCCACATTCCACTGTCCCATTCATCTATGAGCGCCCACATTCTACAGTCACCTTCAGACTATGAGCACCCACATTCCATTTCACCTTCAGACTGTTAGCACCCACATTCCACAGTCACCTTCAGACATTGAGCACATACATTCCACCGTCACGTTCAGACTATGAGCATCCACATTCCACAGTCACCTTCAGACTGTGAGCATCCATATTCCATTGTCTCCTTCAGACATTGAGCACCCAGATTCTACAGTCACCTTCAGACTTTGAGCACCTACATTCTACAGTCACCTTCAGACTATGAGCACCCACATTCCACAATCACCTTCAGACTATGAGCACCCACATTCCATCGTCACCTTCAGACTATGAGCACCCACATTCTACATTCACCTTCAGACTATGAGCATCCATATTCCATCGTCTCCTTCAGACATTGAGCACCCAGATTCTACAGTCACCTTCAGACCTTGAGCACCCACATTCTACAGTCACCTTCAGACTATGAGCACCCACATTCCACCGTCACCTTCAGACCATAAGCATCCACATTCTACAGTCTCCTTCAGACTATGAGCACCCACATTTCACCGTCACCTTCAGACTATGAGCACCCACATTCCAAGGTCACCTTCAGACTATGAGCACCCACATTCCACCGTCAACTTCAGACATTCAGCACCCACATTCCATTGTCACATTTAGACTATGAGCACCCACATTCCATCGTCACCTTCAGACTATGAGCACCCACATTCTACAGTCACCTTCAGACTATGAGCACCCACATTCCACCGTCACCTTCAGATTATGAGCCACCCACATTCTACAGTTCCTTCAGACTATGAGCACCCACATTCTACAGTCACCTTCAGACTATGAGCACCCACATTCCATTGTCACCTTCAGACTATGAGCACCCACATTCTACAGTCACCTTCAGACTATGAGCACCCACATTCCATCGTCACCTTCAGACTATGAGCACCCACATTCTACAGTCACCATCAGACTATGAGCACCCACATTCAACCGTCACCTTCAGACTAAGAGCCACCCACATTCTGCAGTTCCCTTCAGACTATGAGCACCCACATTCCACGATCACCTTCAGACTATGAGCACCCACATTCCACAATCACCTTCAGACTATGAGCACCCACATTCCATTGTCACCTTCAGACTATGAGCACCCACATTCTACAGTCACCTTCAGACTATGAGCACCCACATTCCATCGTCACCTTCAGACTATGAGCACCCACATTCTACAGTCACCATCAGACTATGAGCACCCACATTCGACCGTCACCTTCAGACTATGAGCCACCCACATTCTACAGTTCCCTTCAAACTATGAGCACCCACATTCCACCATCACCTTTAGACTATGAGCACCCACATTCCACCGTCACCTTCAGACTATGAGCACCCTCATTCCACATTCACCTTCAGACTATGAGCACCCATATTCCATCGTCACCTTCAGACTATGAGCACCCACATTCCACCGTCCCCTTCATCTATGAGCGCCCACATTCTACAGTCACCTTCAGACTATGAGCACCCACATTCTACAGTCACCTTCAGACTATGAGCACCCACATTTCATCGTCACCTTTAGACTTTGAGCACCCACATTCTACAGTCACCTTCAGACTATGAGCACCCACATTCCATTGTCACCTTCAGACTATTAGCACCCACATTCCACAGTCACCTTCAGACATTGAGCACACACATTCCACCGTCACGTTCAGACTATGAGCATCCACATTCCACAGTCACCTTCAGACTATGAGCATCCATATTCCATCGTCTTCTTCAGACATTGAGCACCCAGATTCTACAGTCACCTTCAGACTTTGAGCACCTACATTCTACAATCACCTTCAGACTATGAGCACACACATTCCACAATCACGTTCAGACTATGAGCATCCACATTCCACAGTCACCTTCAGACTATGAGCATCCATATTCCATCGTCTCCTTCAGACATTGAGCATCCATATTCCATCGTCTCCTTCAGACATTGAGCACCCAGATTCTACAGTCACCTTCAGACCTTGAGCACCCACATTCTACAGTCACCTTCAGACTATGAGCACCCCACATTCCACCGTCACCTTCAGACCATGAGCATCCACATTCTACAGTCTCCTTCAGACTATGAGCACTAAGCATGGGTGAATTTTGCGAATCTGGCGTTCGCGAATCTTGCGAATTTGCGAACTCGCAATCCGCAAAATCCGCGAATTCTCGTGAATTTGCGGATTTTTTTTTTTGTGTTAGCAAGGATTTCTGCCAGTTCGCAACGATTTCTGCCAGTTCGCGAGGGTTTTGTACCAGTTCGCAATTGCGAACTTACATGTCGGCTCGCAACGGTTGCGATTATGTTGTTTCTACGTCTGGTTCATCATCACAGGTTCCCAGCACCCTCTGTTTCACCCCTGCCACCCTCTGTTTCACCCATGCCACCCTCTGGTACATCAATGCCACCCTCTGGTTCATCATCACTGTAGATTATGGGGGGAAAAAGCAAGCACACCTGCCTGCTTCAACTGACATGAATTAATGTGGGGTTGATTTATTAATGTGTCACTGTTTTAAAATTCCAATCTGGCACCTGCTTTCTTATCTGTAATTTGCTTTCTGTTGCAGTGCAAGTATTTTTTCCAGGATCTTTGTGGCCCACTTGTAGCTATTCCATGAGCCTGCTGTGAGGGTCAGAGCAGGGTCATACAATTGTTGCAACTAGCAACTGAACTCTGGAGGGGCCCTTGTCAGGAAGCACTACAGGGAATGGTTACTAATGATGAGTTTGAACTTTGGAACCTGCTGAATGCTTTCACTTTTGCAAAACTCGTTTTTCTGCAGAACAGCATTACAGCAACTGTAATGCCCCAAACAATCTTATATGAGAAAGTTGATTTCTAATCCAAAAGTTATCCAACGAAAATCAAAAGGCCTCAAATCCAAAAAAGTGCAGGCAAATGTCAACCTGAGGAGTTATTCTGATAAAAATCATCATTTTCAGAAGATCTATGCTGCTTGCTAGTAGATTTCTTGTGCAGAATTGCAATTTTTGTAATTTCGCGAGTGCGAGATTGTTGCTGCCCGCCGCACCTACATGTTCGCAATTGCGAACTTACACCGCACGCCGCAAAATTGTATCACCAAGAAAAAAAATCCGCTGCGTGCGAATTTGCGGATTTTCGGTAAATTCGCTAGCGTTCGCGGATTGAGAATTTACCAAAAATCCGCAAAATCCGCGAGCGGAATGGATTTTCCGCCCATGCTTAATGAGCACCCACATTTCACCGTCACCTAAGACTATGAGCACCCACATTCCAAGGTCACCTTCAGACTATGAGCACCCACATTCCACCGTCAACTTCAGACATTCAGCACCCACATTCAATTGTCACATTTAGAATATGAACACCCACATTCCACTGTCCACTTCATACTATGAGCACCCACATTCTACAGTCACCTTCAGACTATGAGCACCCACATTCCATCGTCACCTTCAGACTATGAGCACCCACATTCTACAGTCACCATCAGACTATGAGCACCCACATTCCACCGTCACCTTCAGACTATGAGCCACCCACATTCTACAGTTCCTTCAGACTATGAGCACCCACATTCTACAGTCACCTTCAGACTATGAGCACCCACATTCCATTGTCACCTTCAGACTATGAGCACCCACATTCTACAGTCACCTTCAGGCTATGAGCACCCTCATTCCATCATCACCTTCAGACTATGAGCACCCACATTCTACAGTCACCATCAGACTATGAGTACCCACATTCAACCGTCACCTTCAGACTAAGAGCCACCCACATTCTGCAGTTCCCCTCAGACTATGAGCACCCACATTCCACCATCACCTTCAGACTATGAGCACCAACATTCCACAATCACCTTCAGACTATGAGCACTCACATTCCACATTCACCTTCAGACTATGAGCACCCATATTCCATCGTCACCTTCAGACTATGAGCACCCACAATCCACCTTCCCCTTCATCTATGAGCGCCCATATTCTACAGTCACCTTCAGACTATGAGCACCCACATTCTACAGTCACCTTCAGACTATGAGCACCCACATTCCATTGTCACCTTCAGACTTTGAGCACCCACATTCCACAATCACTTTCAGACTATGAACACCCACATTCCATTGTCACCTTCAGACTATGAGCACCCACATTCTATTGTCACCTTCAGACTATGAGCACCCACACTCCATCGTCACCTTCAGACTATGAGCACCCATATTCTAGAGTCACCTTCAGACTATGAACACCCACATTCCATCGTCACCTTCAGACTATGAGCACCCACATTCTACAGTCACCCTCACACATTGAGCATACACATTCCACCGTCACCTGCAGACTATGAGCACCCACATTCTATCGTCACCTTCAGACTATGAGCACCTACATTCTACAGTCAACTTCAGACATTGAGCACACAATACACATCTTAAGATGGCGGCCACTTTTGCATTAATTTACGCGGCTCCTGTGAAAATTACGAGCAGGTGACATTCATTTGCGGGCTATTTAAACGGGGCGTTTATGGTCCTATTCTCGAACTACCATTTCGAGGCTGCGACCGGGAGGCATGGAGACATGAAGATCGTTCAAGTAAGTTGAATCTTGGGAGGGCATTTAAACTTTTAATGCTTTCTGGTTAGAATTGCTATTTTAGCCTTCTCATATTCTGGGCCAAACTAAGTCTTTTGACTAATATAGGATGTTCCCCTTTCCACTTCTCAAAGTTTTAAAACAAGGGACAATGTTCAACATTGTTATTTCTCACCATGCTAAACCCATATATTGCCATTTTTTATAGTTTGAAGATAGGGAGCAGTGTTCACCTTCCTGCCTTCACCTATTTTCTCCAAAATTTACAACCAACTGCCCTTAAATTCTTATTGCTTTGCGGTGCCAATAAATGGGGTTAGATGTAGAGAATTAAAGTTAAACAGTAGCACGTCTATATGTGCTTGTACATCTCTACTTTTACTTACCTGCATACTAATTATAGATATCACTATGGAACCCTATCATTAAATTGATCACTATTCGTCATAAAATTGATCACTGTTGATGGTAAATGTATAACTATGTTAGGTTGCTCCATGCTTTTAAATGAGCTCCTACCTTTATTTTTATCAGGGTCAATATTGATATCACCGTCAATGGATGTGAATTTTGGCATCCAAATCTCATATCAACTCGTTATACAGCATTTGCAGAGAAATTTACTCTTCCATCTCTAAAAAACAAGGTCTGTGTTGTATCTAGTCATTTAACCCCGGACAAACTAATAAAATATGCATCACGGCAAAAAAATGCTTACTCCACTTCCCTTCCTTCATAATAGGATCCCTTCTATTTTACCTTTCGAAGACTAAGACTGTGTCTTACTGTTAAAGTTTTGGAATACATAATCCCTGACGTTCCACCATCACCTTCAGACTATGAGCACCCATATTCCATTGTCACCTTCAGACTATGAGCACCCACATTCCACCGTCCCCTTCATCTATGAGCACCCACATTCTACAGTCACCTTCAGACTATGAGCACCCACATTCTACAGTCACCTTCAGACTATGAGCACCCACATTCCATCGTCACCTTCAGACTATGAGCACCCACATTCTACAATAACCTTCAGACTATGAGCACCCACATTCAATCGTCATCTTCAGACTATTAGCATCCACATTCCACAGTCACCTTCAGACATTGAGCACATACATTCCACCGTCACGTTCGGACTATGAGCATCCACATTCCACAGTCACCTTCAGACTTTGAGCACCCACATTCTACAGTCACCTTCAGACTTTGGTTGCCCTCATTCCACCGTCACCTTCAGACTATGAGCACCCACATTCTAGAGTCACCTTCAGACTATGAGCACCCACATTCCATTGTCACCTTCAGACTATGAGCACCCACATTCTATAGTCACCTTCAGACATTAAGCATACACATTCCACCGTCACCTTCAGACTGTGAGCACCCACATTCCATCGTCACCTTCAGACTATGAGCACCCACATTCCACAATCACCTTCAGACATTGAGCACACACATTCCACCGTCACCTTCAGACTTTGAGCACCCTCATTCTACAGTCACCTTCAGAGTATGAGCACCTACATTCCACAATCACCTTCAGACATTGAGCACCCACATTCCATCGTCACCTTCAGACTATGAGCACCCACATTCTACAGTCACCTTCAGACTATGAGCACCCACATTCCAAGGTCACCTTCAGACTATGAGCACCCACATTCCACCGTCAACTTCAGGCATTCAGCACCCACATTCAATTGTCACATTTAGACTATGAACACCCACATTCCACTGTCCCCTTCATACTATGAGCACCCACATTCTACAGTCACCTTCAGACTATGAGCACCCACATTCCATCGTCACCTTCAGACTATGAGCACCCACATTCTACAGTCACCATCAGACTATGAGCACCCACATTCCACCGTCACCTTCAGACTATGAGCCACCCACATTCTACAGTTCCTTCAGACTATGAGCACCAACATTCCACAGTCACCTTCAGACTATGAGCACCCACATTCCATTGTCACCTTCAGACTATGAGCACCCACATTCTACAGTCACCTTCAGACTATGAGCACCCACATTCCATCATCACCTTCAGACTATGAGCACCCACATTCTACAGTCACCATCAGACTTCGAGTACCCACATTCAACCGTCACCTTCAGACTATGAGCACCCATATTCTAGAGTCACCTTCAGACTATGAGCACCCACATTCCATTGTCACCTTCAGACTATTAGCACCCACATTCCACAGTCACCTTCAGACATTGAGCACACACATTCCACCGTCACGTTCAGACTATGAGCGCCCACATTCTACAGTCACCTTCAGACTATGAGCACCCACATTTCATCGTCACCGTCAGACTATGAGCACCCACATTCCATTGTCACCTTCAGACTATTAGCACCCACATTCCACAGTCACCTTCAGACATTGAGCACACACATTCCACCGTCACGTTCAGACTATGAGCACCCACATTCTACAGTCACCTTCAGACTATGAGCATCCATATTTCATCGTCTCCTTCAGACATTGAGCACCCAGATTCTACAGTCACCTTCAGACTTTGAGTACCCACATTCTACAGTCACCTTCAGACTATGAGCACCCACATTCCACAATCACCTTCAGACTATGAGCACCCACATTCCATTGTCACCTTCAGACTATGAGCACCCACATTCCACCGTCACCTTCAGACTATGAGCACCCACATTCCACCGTCACCTTCAGACCATAAGCATCCACATTCTACAGTCTCCTTCAGACTATGAGCACCCACATTTCACCGTCACCTTCAGACTATGAGCACCCACATTCCAAGGTCACCTTCAGACTATGAGCACCCACATTCCAAGGTCACCTTCAGACTATGAGCACCCACATTCCACCGTCAACTTCAGACATTCAGCACCCACATTCCATTGTCACATTTAGACTATGAGCACCCACATTCCATCGTCACCTTCAGACTATGAGCACCCACATTCTACAGTCACCTTCTGACTATGAGCACCCACATTCCACCGTCACCTTCAGATTATGAGCCACCCACATTCTACAGTTCCTTCAGACTATGAGCACTCACATTCTACAGTCACCTTCAGACTATGAGCACCCACATTCCATTGTCACCTTCAGACTATGAGCACCCACATTCTACAGTCACCTTCAGACTATGAGCACCCACATTCCATTGTCACCTTCAGACTATAAGCACCCACATTCTACAGTCACCATCAGACTATGAGCACCCACATTCAACCGTCACCTTCAGACTAAGAGCCACCCACATTCTGCAGTTCCCTTCAGACTATGAGCACCCACATTCCACGATCACCTTCAGACTATGAGCACCCACATTCCACAATCACCTTCAGACTATGAGCACCCACATTCCATTGTCACCTTCAGACTATGAGCACCCACATTCTACAGTCACCTTCAGACTATGAGCCACCCACATTCTACAGTTCCCTTCAGACTATGAGCCACCCACATTCTACAGTTCCCTTCAAACTATGAGCACCCACATTCCACCATCACCTTTAGACTATGAGCACCCACATTCCACCGTCACCTTCAGACTATGAGCACCCACATTCTACAGTCACCATCAGACTATGAGCACCCACATTCGACCGTCACCTTCAGACTATGAGCCACCCACATTCTACAGTTCCCTTCAAACTATGAGCAACCACATTCCACCATCACCTTTAGACTATGAGCACCCACATTCCACCGTCACCTTCAGACTATGAGCACCCTCATTCCACATTCACCTTCAGACTATGAGCACCCATATTCCATCGTCACCTTCAGACTATGAGCACCCACATTCCACTGTCCCATTCATCTATGAGCGCCCACATTCTACAGTCACCTTCAGACTATGAGCACCCACATTCCATTTCACCTTCAGACTATTAGCACCCACATTCCACAGTCACCTTCAGACATTGAGCACATACATTCCACCGTCACGTTCAGACTATGAGCATCCACATTCCACAGTCACCTTCAGACTGTGAGCATCCATATTCCATTGTCTCCTTCAGACATTGAGCACCCAGATTCTACAGTCACCTTCAGACTTTGAGCACCTACATTCTACAGTCACCTTCAGACTATGAGCACCCACATTCCACAATCACCTTCAGACTATGAGCACCCACATTCCATTGTCACCTTCAGACTATGAGCACCCACATTCTACATTCACCTTCAGACTATGAGCATCCATATTCCATCGTCTCCTTCAGACATTGAGCACCCAGATTCTACAGTCACCTTCAGACCTTGAGCACCCACATTCTACAGTCACCTTCAGACTATGAGCACCCACATTCCACCGTCACCTTCAGACCATAAGCATCCACATTCTACAGTCTCCTTCAGACTATGAGCACCCACATTTCACCGTCACCTTCAGACTATGAGCACCCACATTCCAAGGTCACCTTCAGACTATGAGCACCCACATTCCACCGTCAACTTCAGACATTCAGCACCCACATTCCATTGTCACATTTAGACTATGAGCACCCACATTCCATCGTCACCTTCAGACTATGAGCACCCACATTCTACAGTCACCTTCAGACTATGAGCACCCACATTCCACCGTCACCTTCAGATTATGAGCCACCCACATTCTACAGTTCCTTCGGACTATGAGCACCCACATTCTACAGTCACCTTCAGACTATGAGCACCCACATTCCATTGTCACCTTCAGACTATGAGCACCCACATTCTACAGTCACCTTCAGACTATGAGCACCCACATTCCATTGTCACCTTCAGACTATGAGCACCCACATTCTACAGTCACCATCAGACTATGAGCACCCACATTCAACCGTCACCTTCAGACTAAGAGCCACCCACATTCTGCAGTTCCCTTCAGACTATGAGCACCCACATTCCACGATCACCTTCAGACTATGAGCACCCACATTCCACAATCACCTTCAGACTATGAGCACCCACATTCCATTGTCACCTTCAGACTATGAGCACCCACATTCTACAGTCACCTTCAGACTATGAGCACCCACATTCCATCGTCACCTTCAGACTATGAGCACCCACATTCTACAGTCACCATCAGACTATGAGCACCCACATTCGACCGTCACCTTCAGACTATGAGCCACCCACATTCTACAGTTCCCTTCAAACTATGAGCACCCACATTCCACCATCACCTTTAGACTATGAGCACCCACATTCCACCGTCACCTTCAGACTATGAGCACCCTCATTCCACATTCACCTTCAGACTATGAGCACCCATGTTCCATCGTCACCTTCAGACTATGAGCACCCACATTCCACCGTCCCCTTCATCTATGAGCGCCCACATTCTACAGTCACCTTCAGACTATGAGCACCCACATTCTACAGTCACCTTCAGACTATGAGCACCCACATTTCATCGTCACCTTTAGACTTTGAGCACCCACATTCTACAGTCACCTTCAGACTATGAGCACCCACATTCCATTGTCACCTTCAGACTATTAGCACCCACATTCCACAGTCACCTTCAGACATTGAGCACACACATTCCACCGTCACGTTCAGACTATGAGCATCCACATTCCACAGTCACCTTCAGACTATGAGCATCCATATTCCATCGTCTTCTTCAGACATTGAGCACCCAGATTCTACAGTCACCTTCAGACTTTGAGCACCTACATTCCACCGTCACCTTCAGACTATGAGCACCCACATTCCACCGTCACCTTCAGACCATAAGCATCCACATTCTACAGTCTCCTTCAGACTATGAGCACCCACATTTCACCGTCACCTTCAGACTATGAGCACCCACATTCCAAGGTCACCTTCAGACTATGAGCACCCACATTCCAAGGTCACCTTCAGACTATGAGCACCCACATTCCACCGTCAACTTCAGACATTCAGCACCCACATTCCATTGTCACATTTAGACTATGAGCACCCACATTCCATCGTCACCTTCAGACTATGAGCACCCACATTCTACAGTCACCTTCTGACTATGAGCACCCACATTCCACCGTCACCTTCAGATTATGAGCCACCCACATTCTACAGTTCCTTCAGACTATGAGCACTCACATTCTACAGTCACCTTCAGACTATGAGCACCCACATTCCATTGTCACCTTCAGACTATGAGCACCCACATTCTACAGTCACCTTCAGACTATGAGCACCCACATTCCATTGTCACCTTCAGACTATAAGCACCCACATTCTACAGTCACCATCAGACTATGAGCACCCACATTCAACCGTCACCTTCAGACTAAGAGCCACCCACATTCTGCAGTTCCCTTCAGACTATGAGCACCCACATTCCACGATCACCTTCAGACTATGAGCACCCACATTCCACAATCACCTTCAGACTATGAGCACCCACATTCCATTGTCACCTTCAGACTATGAGCACCCACATTCTACAGTCACCTTCAGACTATGAGCCACCCACATTCTACAGTTCCCTTCAAACTATGAGCACCCACATTCCACCATCACCTTTAGACTATGAGCACCCACATTCCACCGTCACCTTCAGACTATGAGCACCCACATTCTACAGTCACCATCAGACTATGAGCACCCACATTCGACCGTCACCTTCAGACTATGAGCCACCCACATTCTACAGTTCCCTTCAAACTATGAGCAACCACATTCCACCATCACCTTTAGACTATGAGCACCCACATTCCACCGTCACCTTCAGACTATGAGCACCCTCATTCCACATTCACCTTCAGACTATGAGCACCCATATTCCATCGTCACCTTCAGACTATGAGCACCCACATTCCACTGTCCCATTCATCTATGAGCGCCCACATTCTACAGTCACCTTCAGACTATGAGCACCCACATTCCATTTCACCTTCAGACTATTAGCACCCACATTCCACAGTCACCTTCAGACATTGAGCACATACATTCCACCGTCACGTTCAGACTATGAGCATCCACATTCCACAGTCACCTTCAGACTGTGAGCATCCATATTCCATTGTCTCCTTCAGACATTGAGCACCCAGATTCTACAGTCACCTTCAGACTTTGAGCACCTACATTCTACAGTCACCTTCAGACTATGAGCACCCACATTCCACAATCACCTTCAGACTATGAGCACCCACATTCCATTGTCACCTTCAGACTATGAGCACCCACATTCTACATTCACCTTCAGACTATGAGCATCCATATTCCATCGTCTCCTTCAGACATTGAGCACCCAGATTCTACAGTCACCTTCAGACCTTGAGCACCCACATTCTACAGTCACCTTCAGACTATGAGCACCCACATTCCACCGTCACCTTCAGACCATAAGCATCCACATTCTACAGTCTCCTTCAGACTATGAGCACCCACATTTCACCGTCACCTTCAGACTATGAGCACCCACATTCCAAGGTCACCTTCAGACTATGAGCACCCACATTCCACCGTCAACTTCAGACATTCAGCACCCACATTCCATTGTCACATTTAGACTATGAGCACCCACATTCCATCGTCACCTTCAGACTATGAGCACCCACATTCTACAGTCACCTTCAGACTATGAGCACCCACATTCCACCGTCACCTTCAGATTATGAGCCACCCACATTCTACAGTTCCTTCGGACTATGAGCACCCACATTCTACAGTCACCTTCAGACTATGAGCACCCACATTCCATTGTCACCTTCAGACTATGAGCACCCACATTCTACAGTCACCTTCAGACTATGAGCACCCACATTCCATTGTCACCTTCAGACTATGAGCACCCACATTCTACAGTCACCATCAGACTATGAGCACCCACATTCAACCGTCACCTTCAGACTAAGAGCCACCCACATTCTGCAGTTCCCTTCAGACTATGAGCACCCACATTCCACGATCACCTTCAGACTATGAGCACCCACATTCCACAATCACCTTCAGACTATGAGCACCCACATTCCATTGTCACCTTCAGACTATGAGCACCCACATTCTACAGTCACCTTCAGACTATGAGCACCCACATTCCATCGTCACCTTCAGACTATGAGCACCCACATTCTACAGTCACCATCAGACTATGAGCACCCACATTCGACCGTCACCTTCAGACTATGAGCCACCCACATTCTACAGTTCCCTTCAAACTATGAGCACCCACATTCCACCATCACCTTTAGACTATGAGCACCCACATTCCACCGTCACCTTCAGACTATGAGCACCCTCATTCCACATTCACCTTCAGACTATGAGCACCCATGTTCCATCGTCACCTTCAGACTATGAGCACCCACATTCCACCGTCCCCTTCATCTATGAGCGCCCACATTCTACAGTCACCTTCAGACTATGAGCACCCACATTCTACAGTCACCTTCAGACTATGAGCACCCACATTTCATCGTCACCTTTAGACTTTGAGCACCCACATTCTACAGTCACCTTCAGACTATGAGCACCCACATTCCATTGTCACCTTCAGACTATTAGCACCCACATTCCACAGTCACCTTCAGACATTGAGCACACACATTCCACCGTCACGTTCAGACTATGAGCATCCACATTCCACAGTCACCTTCAGACTATGAGCATCCATATTCCATCGTCTTCTTCAGACATTGAGCACCCAGATTCTACAGTCACCTTCAGACTTTGAGCACCTACATTCCACAATCACCTTCAGACTATGAGCACACACATTCCACAATCACGTTCAGACTATGAGCATCCACATTCCACAGTCACCTTCAGACTATGAGCATCCATATTCCATCGTCTCCTTCAGACATTGAGCATCCATATTCCATCGTCTCCTTCAGACATTGAGCACCCAGATTCTACAGTCACCTTCAGACCTTGAGCACCCACATTCTACAGTCACCTTCAGACTATGAGCACCCCACATTCCACCGTCACCTTCAGACCATGAGCATCCACATTCTACAGTCTCCTTCAGACTATGAGCACTAAGCATGGGTGAATTTTGCGAATCTGGCGTTCGCGAATCTAGCGAATTTGCGAACTCGCAATCCGCAAAATCCGCGAATTCTCGTGAATTTGCGGATTTTTTTTTTGTGTTAGCAAGGATTTCTGCCAGTTCGCAACGATTTCTGCCAGTTCGCGAGGGTTTTGTACCAGTTCGCAATTGCGAACTTACATGTCGGCTCGCAACGGTTGCGATTATGTTGTTTCTACGTCTGGTTCATCATCACAGGTTCCCAGCACCCTCTGTTTCACCCCTGCCACCCTCTGTTTCACCCATGCCACCCTCTGGTACATCAATGCCACCCTCTGGTTCATCATCACTGTAGATTATGGGGGGAAAAAGCAAGCACACCTGCCTGCTTCAACTGACATGAATTAATGTGGGGTTGATTTATTAATGTGTCACTGTTTTAAAATTCCAATCTGGCACCTGCTTTCTTATCTGTAATTTGCTTTCTGTTGCAGTGCAAGTTTTTTTCCAGGATCTTTGTGGCCTACTTGTAGCTATTCCATGAGCCTGCTGTGAGGGTCAGAGCAGGGTCATACAATTGTTGCAACTAGCAACTGAACTCTGGAGGGGCCCTTGTCAGGAAGCACTACAGGGAATGGTTACTAATGATGAGTTTGAACTTTTGAACCTGCTGAATGCTTTCACTTTTGCAAAACTCGTTTTTCTGCAGAACAGCATTACAGCAACTGTAATGCCCCAAACAATCTTATATGAGAAAGTTGATTTCTAATCCAAAAGTTATCCAACGAAAATCAAAAGGCCTCAAATCCAAAAAAGTGCAGGCAAATGTCAACCTGAGGAGTTATTCTGATAAAAATCATCATTTTCAGAAGATCTATGCTGCTTGCTAGTAGATTTCTTGTGCAGAATTGCAATTTTTGTAATTTCGCGAGTGCGAGATTGTTGCTGCCCGCCGCACCTACATGTTCGCAATTGCGAACTTACACCGCACGCCGCAAAATTGTATCACCAAGAAAAAAAATCCGCTGCGTGCGAATTTGCGGATTTTCGGTAAATTCGCTAGCGTTCGCGGATTGAGAATTTACCAAAAATCCGCAAAATCCGCGAGCGGAATGGATTTTCCGCCCATGCTTAATGAGCACCCACATTTCACCGTCACCTAAGACTATGAGCACCCACATTCCAAGGTCACCTTCAGACTATGAGCACCCACATTCCACCGTCAACTTCAGACATTCAGCACCCACATTCAATTGTCACATTTAGAATATGAACACCCACATTCCACTGTCCACTTCATACTATGAGCACCCACATTCTACAGTCACCTTCAGACTATGAGCACCCACATTCCATCGTCACCTTCAGACTATGAGCACCCACATTCTACAGTCACCATCAGACTATGAGCACCCACATTCCACCGTCACCTTCAGACTATGAGCCACCCACATTCTACAGTTCCTTCAGACTATGAGCACCCACATTCTACAGTCACCTTCAGACTATGAGCACCCACATTCCATTGTCACCTTCAGACTATGAGCACCCACATTCTACAGTCACCTTCAGGCTATGAGCACCCTCATTCCATCATCACCTTCAGACTATGAGCACCCACATTCTACAGTCACCATCAGACTATGAGTACCCACATTCAACCGTCACCTTCAGACTAAGAGCCACCCACATTCTGCAGTTCCCCTCAGACTATGAGCACCCACATTCCACCATCACCTTCAGACTATGAGCACCAACATTCCACAATCACCTTCAGACTATGAGCACTCACATTCCACATTCACCTTCAGACTATGAGCACCCATATTCCATCGTCACCTTCAGACTATGAGCACCCACAATCCACCTTCCCCTTCATCTATGAGCGCCCATATTCTACAGTCACCTTCAGACTATGAGCACCCACATTCTACAGTCACCTTCAGACTATGAGCACCCACATTCCATTGTCACCTTCAGACTTTGAGCACCCACATTCCACAATCACTTTCAGACTATGAACACCCACATTCCATTGTCACCTTCATACTATGAGCACCAACATTCCACAATCACCTTCAGACTATGAGCACCCACATTCCACATTCACCTTCAGACTATGAGCACCCATATTCCATCGTCACCTTCAGACTATGAGCACCCACAATCCACCTTCCCCTTCATCTATGAGCGCCCATATTCTACAGTCACCTTCAGACTATGAGCACCCACATTCTACAGTCACCGTCAGACTATGAGCACCCACATTCCATTGTCACCTTCAGACTTTGAGCACCCACATTCCACAATCACTTTCAGACTATGAACACCCACATTCCATTGTCATCTTCAGACTATGAGCACCCACATTCTATTGTCACCTTCAGACTATGAGCACCCACACTCCATCGTCACCTTCAGACTATGAGCACCCATATTCTAGAGTCACCTTCAGACTATGAACACCCACATTCCATCGTCACCTTCAGACTATGAGCACCCACATTCTACAGTCACCCTCAGACATTGAGCATACACATTCCACCGTCACCTGCAGACTATGAGCACCCACATTCTATCGTCACCTTCAGACTATGAGCACCTACATTCTACAGTCAACTTCAGACATTGAGCACACAATACACATCTTAAGATGGCGGCCACTTTTGCATTAATTTACGCGGCTCCTGTGAAAATTACGAGCAGGTGACATTCATTTGCGGGCTATTTAAACGGGGCGTTTATGGTCCTATTCTCGAACTACCATTTCGAGGCTGCGACCGGGA
Source organism: Lissotriton vulgaris (assembly GCF_964263255.1). Taxonomy (NCBI): domain Eukaryota; kingdom Metazoa; phylum Chordata; class Amphibia; order Caudata; family Salamandridae; genus Lissotriton; species Lissotriton vulgaris. The sequence continues at coordinate 11,917,589 of NC_141697.1, forward strand.
GGCATGGAGACATGAAGATCGTTCAAGTAAGTTGAATCTTGGGAGGGCATTTAAACTTTTAATGCTTTCTGGTTAGAATTGCTATTTTAGCCTTCTCATATTCTGGGCCAAACTAAGTCTTTTGACTAATATAGGATGTTCCCCTTTCCACTTCTCAAAGTTTTAAAACAAGGGACAATGTTCAACATTGTTATTTCTCACCATGCTAAACCCATATATTGCCATTTTTTATAGTTTGAAGATAGGGAGCAGTGTTCACCTTCCCGCCTTCACCTATTTTCTCCAAAATTTACAACCAACTGCCCTTAAATTCTTATTGCTTTGCGGTGCCAATAAATGGGGTTAGATGTAGAGAATTAAAGTTAAACAGTAGCACGTCTATATGTGCTTGTACATCTCTACTTTTACTTACCTGCATACTAATTATAGATATCACTATGGAACCCTATCATTAAATTGATCACTATTCATCATAAAATTGATCACTGTTGATGGTAAATGTATAACTATGTTAGGTTGCTCCATGCTTTTAAATGAGCTCCTACCTTTATTTTTATCAGGGTCAATATTGATATCACCGTCAATGGATGTGAATTTTGGCATCCAAATCTCATATCAACTCGTTATACAGCATTTGCAGAGAAATTTACTCTTCCATCTCTAAAAAACAAGGTATGTGTTGTATCTAGTCATTTAACCCCGGACAAACTAATAAAATATGCATCACGGCAAAAAAATGCTTACTCCACTTCCCTTCCTTCATAATAGGATCCCTTCTATTTTACCTTTCGAAGACTAAGACTGTGTCTTACTGTTAAAGTTTTGGAATACATAATCCCTGACGTTCCACCATCACCTTCAGACTATGAGCACCCATATTCCATTGTCACCTTCAGACTATGAGCACCAACATTCCACCGTCCCCTTCATCTATGAGCACCCACATTCTACAGTCACCTTCAGACTATGAGCACCCACATTCTACAGTCACCTTCAGACTATGAGCACCCACATTCCATCGTCACCTTCAGACTATGAGCACCCACATTCTACAATCACCTTCAGACTATGAGCACCCACATTCAATCGTCATCTTCAGACTATTAGCATCCACATTCCACAGTCACCTTCAGACATTGAGCACATACATTCCACCGTCACGTTCAGACTATGAGCATCCACATTCCATAGTCACCTTCAGACTTTGAGCACCCACATTCTACAGTCACCTTCAGACTTTGGTTGCCCTCATTCCACCGTCACCTTCAGACTATGAGCACCCACATTCTAGAGTCACCTTCAGACTATGAGCACCCACATTCCATTGTCACCTTCAGACTATGAGCACCCACATTCTATAGTCACCTTCAGACATTAAGCATACACATTCCACCGTCACCTTCAGACTGTGAGCACCCACATTCCATCGTCACCTTCAGACTATGAGCACCCACATTCCACAATCACCTTCAGACATTGAGCACACACATTCCACCGTCACCTTCAGACTTTGAGCACCCTCATTCTACAGTCACCTTCAGAGTATGAGCACCTACATTCCACAATCACCTTCAGACATTGAGCACCCACATTCCATCGTCACCTTCAGACTATGAGCACCCACATTCTACAGTCACCTTCAGACTATGAGCACCCACATTCCAAGGTCACCTTCAGACTATGAGCACCCACATTCCACCGTCAACTTCAGGCATTCAGCACCCACATTCAATTGTCACATTTAGACTATGAACACCCACATTCCACTGTCCCCTTCATACTATGAGCACCCACATTCTACAGTCACCTTCAGACTATGAGCACCCACATTCCATCGTCACCTTCAGACTATGAGCACCCACATTCTACAGTCACCATCAGACTATGAGCACCCACATTCCACCGTCACCTTCAGACTATGAGCCACCCACATTCTACAGTTCCTTCAGACTATGAGCACCAACATTCCACAGTCACCTTCAGACTATGAGCACCCACATTCCATTGTCACCTTCAGACTATGAGCACCCACATTCTACAGTCACCTTCAGACTATGAGCACCCACATTCCATCATCACCTTCAGACTATGAGCACCCACATTCTACAGTCACCATCAGACTTCGAGTACCCACATTCAACCGTCACCTTCAGACTAAGAGCCACCCACATTCTGCAGTTCCCTTCAGACTATGAGCACCCACATTCCACCATCACCTTCAGACTATGAGCACCAACATTCCACAATCACCTTCATACTATGAGCACCCACATTCCACATTCACCTTCAGACTATGAGCACCCATATTCCATCGTCACCTTCAGACTATGAGCACCCACAATCCACCTTCCCCTTCATCTATGAGCGCCCATATTCTACAGTCACCTTCAGACTATGAGCACCCACATTCTACAGTCACCTTCAGACTATGAGCACCCACATTCCATTGTCACCTTCAGACTTTGAGCACCCACATTCCACAATCACCTTCAGACTATGAACACCCACATTCCATTGTCACCTTCAGACTATGAGCACCCACATTCTATTGTCACCTTCAGACTATGAGCACCCACACTCCATCGTCACCTTCCGACTATGAGCACCCATATTCTAGAGTCACCTTCAGACTATGAACACCCACATTCCATCGTCACCTTCAGACTATGAGCACCCACATTCTACAGTCACCCTCAGACATTGAGCATACACATTCCACCGTCACCTGCAGACTATGAGCACCCACATTCTATCGTCACCTTCAGACTATGAGCACCTACATTCTACAGTCAACTTCAGACATTGAGCACACAATACACATCTTAAGATGGCGGCCACTTTTGCATTAATTTACGCGGCTCCTGTGAAAATTACGAGCAGGTGACATTCATTTGCGGGCTATTTAAACGGGGCGTTTATGGTCCTATTCTCGAACTACCATTTCGAGGCTGCGACCGTGAGGCATGGAGACATGAAGATCGTTCAAGTAAGTTGAATCTTGGGAGGGCATTTAAACTTTTAATGCTTTCTGGTTAGAAGTGCTATTTTAGCCTTCTCATATTCTGGGCCAAACTAAGTCTTTTGACTAATATAGGATGTTCCCCTTTCCACTTCTCAAAGTTTTAAAACAAGGGACAATGTTCAACATTGTTATTTCTCACCATTCTAAACCCATACCTTGCCATTTTTTATAGTTTGAAGATAGGGAGCAGTGTTCACCTTCCTGCCTTCACCTATTTTCTCCAAAATTTACAACCAACTGCCCTTAAATTCTTATTGCTTTGCGGTGCCAATAAATGGGGTTAGATGTAGAGAATTAAAGTTAAACAGTAGCACGTCTATATGTGCTTGTACATCTCTACTTTTACTTACCTGCATACTAATTATAGATATCACTATGGAACCCTATCATTAAATTGATCACTATTCATCATAAAATTGATCACTATTGATGGTAAATGTATAACTATGTTAGGTTGCTCCATGCTTTTAAATTAGCTCCTACCTTTATTTTTATCAGGGTGAATATTGATATCACCGTCAATGGATGTGAATTTTGGCATCCAAATCTCATATCAACTCGTTATATAGCATTGGCAGAGAAATTTACTCTTCCATCTCTAAAAAACAAGGTATGTGTTGTATCTAGTCATTTAACCCCGGACAAACTAATAAAATATGCATCACGGCAAAAAAATGCTTACTCCACTTCCCTTCCTTCATAATAGGATCCCTTATATTTTACCTTTCGAAGACTAAGACTGTGTCTTACTGTTAAAGTTTTGGAATACATAATCCCTGACGTTCCACCATCACCTTCAGACTATGAGCACCCATATTCCATTGTCACCTTCAGACTATGAGCACCCACATTCCACCGTCCCCTTCATCTATGAGCACCCACATTCTACAGTCACCTTCAGACTATGAGCACCCACATTCCATCGTCACCTTCAGACTATGAGCACCCACATTCTACAGTCACCTTCAGACTATGAGCACCCACATTCAATCGTCACCTTCAGACTATTAGCACCCACATTCCACAGTCACCTTCAGACATTGAGCACATACATTCCACCGTCACGTTCAGACTATGAGCATCCACATTCCACAGTCACCTTCAGACTTTGAGCACCCACATTCTACAGTCACCTTCAGACTTTGGTTACCCTCATTCCACCGTCACCTTCAGACTATGAGCACCCACATTCTAGAGTCACCTTCAGACTATGAGCACCCACATTCCATTGTCACCTTCAGACTATGAGCACCCACATTCTATAGTCACCTTCAGACATTAAGCATACACATTCCACCGTCACCTTCAGACTATGAGCACCCACATTCCATCGTCACCTTCAGACTATGAGCACCCACATTCCACACTCACCTTCAGACATTGAGCACACACATTCCACCGTCACCTTCAGACTTTGAGCACCCTCATTCTACAGTCACCTTCAGAGTATGAGCACCCACATTCCACAATCACCTTCAGACATTGAGCACCCACATTCCATCGTCACCTTCAGACTATGCGCACCCACATTCTACAGTCACCTTCAGACTATGAGCACCCACATTCCAAGGTCACCTTCAGACTATGAGCACCCACATTCCACCGTCAACTTCAGGCATTCAGCACCCACATTCAATTGTCACATTTAGACTATGAACACCCACATTCCACTGTCCCCTTCATACTATGAGCACCCACGTTCTACAGTCACCTTCAGACTATGAGCACCCACATTCCATCGTCACCTTCAGACTATGAGAACCCACATTCTACAGTCACTATCAGACTATGAGCACCCACATTCCACCGTCACCTTCAGACTATGAGCCACCCACCTTCTACAGTTCCTTCAGACTATGAGCACCCACATTCTACAGTCACCTTCAGACTATGAGCACCCACATTCCATTGTCACCTTCAGACTATGAGCACCCACATTCTACAGTCACCTTCAGACTATGAGCACCCACATTCCATCGTCACCTTCAGATTATGAGCACCCACATTCTACAGTCACCATCAGACTATGAGTACCCACATTCAACCGTCACCTTCAGACTAAGAGCCACCCACATTCTGCAGTTCCCTTCAGACTATGAGCACCCACATTCCACCATCACCTTCAGACTATGAGCACCCACATTCCACAATCACCTTCAGACTATGAGCACCCACATTCCACATTCACCTTCAGACTGTGAGCACCCATATTCCATCGTCACCTTCAGACTATGAGCACCCACAATCCACCTTCCCCTTCATCTATGAGCGCCTACATTCTACAGTCACCTTCAGACTATGAGCACCCACATTCTACAGTCACCTTCAGACTATGAGCACCCACATTCCACAATCACCTTCAGACTATGAACACCCACATTCCATTGTCACCTTCAGACTATGAGCACCCATATTCTAGAGTCACCTTCATACTATGAGCACCCACATTCCATTGTCACCTTCAGACTATTAGCACCCACATTCCACAGTCACCTTCAGACATTGAGCACACACATTCCACCGTCACGTTCAGACTATGAGCGCCCACATTCTACAGTCACCTTCAGACTATGAGCATCCATATTTCATCGTCTCCTTCAGACATTGAGCACCCAGATTCTACAGTCACCTTCAGACTTTGAGTACCCACATTCTACAGTCACCTTCAGACTATGAGCACCCACATTCCACAATCACCTTCAGACTATGAGCACCCACATTCCATTGTCACCTTCAGACTATGAGCACCCACATTCTACAGTCACCTTCAGACTATGAGCATCCATATTCCATCGTCTCCTTCAGACATTGAGCACCCAGATTCTACAGTCACCTTCAGACCTTGAGCACTCACATTCTACAGTCACCTTCAGACTATGAGCACCCACATTCCACCGTCACCTTCAGACCATAAGCATCCACATTCTACAGTCTCCTTCAGACTATGAGCACCCACATTTCACCGTCACCTTCAGACTATGAGCACCCACATTCCAAGGTCACCTTCAGACTATGAGCACCCACATTCCAAGGTCACCTTCAGACTATGAGCACCCACATTCCACCATCAACTTCAGACATTCAGCACCCACATTCCATTGTCACATTTAGACTATGAGCACCCACATTCCATCGTCACCTTCAGACTATGAGCACCCACATTCTACAGTCACCTTCTGACTATGAGCACCCACATTCCACCGTCACCTTCAGATTATGAGCCACCCACATTCTACAGTTCCTTCAGACTATGAGCACTCACATTCTACAGTCACCTTCAGACTATGAGCACCCACATTCCATTGTCACCTTCAGACTATGAGCACCCACATTCTACAGTCACCTTCAGACTATGAGCACCCACATTCCATTGTCACCTTCAGACTATAAGCACCCACATTCTACAGTCACCATCAGACTATGAGCACCCACATTCAACCGTCACCTTCAGACTAAGAGCCACCCACATTCTGCAGTTCCCTTCAGACTATGAGCACCCACATTCCACGATCACCTTCAGACTATGAGCACCCACATTCCACAATCACCTTCAGACTATGAGCACCCACATTCCATTGTCACCTTCAGACTATGAGCACCCACATTCTACAGTCACCTTCAGACTATGAGCACCCACATTCCATTGTCACCTTCAGACTATGAGCACCCACATTCTACAGTCACCATCAGACTATGAGCACCCACATTCGACCGTCACCTTCAGACTATGAGCCACCCACATTCTACAGTTCCCTTCAAACTATGAGCACCCACATTCCACCATCACCTTTAGACTATGAGCACCCACATTCCATCGTCACCTTCAGACTATGAGCACCCACATTCTACAGTCACCTTCAGACTATGAGCACCCACATTCCAAGGTCACCTTCAGACTATGAGCACCCACATTCCACCGTCAACTTCAGGCATTCAGCACCCACATTCAATTGTCACATTTAGACTATGAACACCCACATTCCACTGTCCCCTTCATACTATGAGCACCCACGTTCTACAGTCACCTTCAGACTATGAGCACCCACATTCCATCGTCACCTTCAGACTATGAGCCACCCACCTTCTACAGTTCCTTCAGATTATGAGCACCCACATTCTACAGTCACCTTCAAACTATGAGCACCCACATTCCATTGTCACCTTCAGACTATGAGCACCCACATTCTACAGTCACCTTCAGACTATGAGCACCCACATTCCATCGTCACCTTCAGATTATGAGCACCCACATTCTACAGTCACCATCAGACTATGAGTACCCACATTCAACCGTCACCTTCAGACTAAGAGCCACCCACATTCTGCAGTTCCCTTCAGACTATGAGCACCCACATTCCACCATCACCTTCAGACTATGAGCACCCACATTCCACAATCACCTTCAGACTATGAGCACCCACATTCCACATTCACCTTCAGACTGTGAGCACCCATATTCCATTGTCACCTTCAGACTATGAGCACCCACAATCCACCTTCCCCTTCATCTATGAGCGCCTACATTCTACAGTCACCTTCAGACTATGAGCACCGACATTCTACAGTCACCTTCAGACTATGAGCACCCACATTCCACAATCACCTTCAGACTATGAACACCCACATTCCATCGTCACCTTCAGACTATGAGCACCCATATTCTAGAGTCACCTTCAGACTATGAGCACCCACATTCCATTGTCACCTTCAGACTATTAGCACCCACATTCCACAGTCACCTTCAGACATTGAGCACACACATTCCACCGTCACGTTCAGACTATGAGCGCCCACATTCTACAGTCACCTTCAGACTATGAGCACCCACATTTCATCGTCACCTTCAGACTATGAGCACCCACATTCCATTGTCACCTTCAGACTATTAGCACCCACATTCCACAGTCACCTTCAGACATTGAGCACACACATTCCTCCGTCACGTTCAGACTATGAGCACCCACATTCTACAGTCACCTTCAGACTATGAGCACCCATATTCTACAGTCACCTTCAGACTATGAGCACCCACATTCCACAATCACCTTCAGACTATGAGCACCCACATTCCATTGTCACCTTCAGACTATGAGCACCCACATTCTACAGTCACCTTCAGACTATGAGCATCCATATTCCATCGTCTCCTTCAGACATTGAGCACCCAGATTCTACAGTCACCTTCAGACCTTGAGCACCCACATTCTACAGTCACCTTCAGACTATGAGCACCCACATTCCACCGTCACCTTCAGACCATAAGCATCCACATTCTACAGTCTCCTTCAGACTATGAGCACCCACATTTCACCGTCACCTTCAGACTATGAGCACCCACATTCCAAGGTCACCTTCAGACTATGAGCACCCACATTCCAAGGTCACCTTCAGACTATGAGCACCCACATTCCACCGTCAACTTCAGACATTCAGCACCCACATTCCATTGTCACATTTAGTTTAGACTATGAGCACCCACATTCCATCGTCACCTTCAGACTATGAGCACCCACATTCTACAGTCACCTTCTGACTATGAGCACCCACATTCCACCGTCACCTTCAGATTATGAGCCACCCACATTCTACAGTTCCTTCAGACTATGAGCACTCACATTCTACAGTCACCTTCAGACTATGAGCACCCACATTCCATTGTCACCTTCAGACTATGAGCACCCACATTCTACAGTCACCTTCAGACCATGAGCACCCACATTCCATTGTCACCTTCAGACTATAAGCACCCACATTCTACAGTCACCATCAGACTATGAGCACCCACATTCAACCGTCACCTTCAGACTAAGAGCCACCCACATTCTGCAGTTCCCTTCAGACTATGAGCACCCACATTCCACGATCACCTTCAGACTATGAGCACCCACATTCCACAATCACCTTCAGACTATGAGCACCCACATTCCATTGTCACCTTCAGACTATGAGCACCCACATTCTACAGTCACCTTCAGACTATGAGCACCCACATTCCATCGTCACCTTCAGACTATGAGCACCCACATTCTACAGTCACCATCAGACTATGAGCACCCACATTCGACCGTCACCTTCAGACTATGAGCCACCCACATTCTACAGTTCCCTTCAAACTATGAGCACCCACATTCCACCATCACCTTTAGACTATGAGCACCCACATTCCACCGTCACCTTCAGACTATGAGCACCCTCATTCCACATTCACCTTCAGACTATGAGCACCCATATTCCATCGTCACCTTCAGACTATGAGCACCCACATTCCACTGTCCCATTCATCTATGAGCGCCCACATTCTACAGTCACCTTCAGACTATGAGCACCCACATTCCATTTCACCTTCAGACTATTAGCACCCACATTCCACAGTCACCTTCAGACATTGAGCACACACATTCCACCATCACGTTCAGACTATGAGCATCCACATTCCACAGTCACCTTCAGACTGTGAGCATCCATATTCCATTGTCTCCTTCAGATAGTGAGCACCCAGATTCTACAGTCACCTTCAGACTTTGAGCACCTACATTCTACAGTCACCTTCAGACTATGAGCACCCACATTCCACAATCACCTTCAGACTATGAGCACCCACATTCCATCGTCACCTTCAGACTATGAGCACCCACATTCTACATTCACCTTCAGACTATGAGCATCCATATTCCATCGTCTCCTTCAGAAATTGAGCACCCAGATTCTACAGTCACCTTCAGACCTTGAGCACCCACATTCTACAGTCACCTTCAGACTATGAGCACCCACATTCCACCGTCACCTTCAGACCATAAGCATCCACATTCTACAGTCTCCTTCAGACTATGAGCACCCACATTTCACCGTCACCTTCAGACTATGAGCACCCACATTCCAAGGTCACCTTCAGACTATGAGCACCCACATTCCACCGTCAACTTCAGACATTCAGCACCCACATTCCATTGTCATATTTAGACTATGAGCACCCACATTCCATCGTCACCTTCAGACTATGAGCACCCACATTCTACAGTCACCTTCAGACTATGAGCACCCACATTCCACCGTCACCTTCAGATTATGAGCCACCCACATTCTACAGTTCCTTCAGACTATGAGCACCCACATTCTACAGTCATCTTCAGACTATGAGCACCCACATTCCATTGTCACCTTCAGACTATGAGCACCCACATTCTACAGTCACCTTCAGACTATGAGCACCCACATTCCATCGTCACCTTCAGACTATGAGCACCCACATTCTACAGTCACCTTCAGACTATGAGCACCCACATTCAACCGTCACCTCCAGACTAAGAGCCACCCACATTCTGCAGTTCCCTTCAGACTATGAGCACCCACATTCCACGATCACCTTCAGACTATGAGCACCCACATTCCACAATCACCTTCTGACTATGAGCACCCATTTTCCATTGTCACCTTCAGACTATGAGCACCCACATTCTACAGTCACCTTCAGACTATGAGCACCCACATTCCATCGTCACCTTCAGACTATGAGCACCCACATTCTACAGTCACCATCAGACTATGAGCACCCACATTCGACCGTCACCTTCAGACTATGAGCCACCCACATTCTACAGTTCCCTTCAAACTATGAGCACCCACATTCCACCATCACCTTTAGACTATGAGCACCCACATTCCACCGTCACCTTCAGACTATGAGCACCCTCATTCCACATTCACCTTCAGACTATGAGCACCCATATTCCATCGTCACCTTCAGACTATGAGCACCCACATTCCACCGTCCCCTTCATCTATGAGCGCCCACATTCTACAGTCACCTTCAGACTATGAGCACCCACATTCTACAGTCACCTTCAGACTATGAGCACCCACATTTCATCGTCACCTTTAGACTTTGAGCACCCACATTCTACAGTCACCTTCAGACTATGAGCACCCACATTCCATTGTCACCTTCAGACTATTAGCACCCACATTCCACAGTCACCTTCAGACATTGAGCACACACATTCCACCGTCACGTTCAGACTATGAGCATCCACATTCCACAGTCACCTTCAGACTATGAGCATCCATATTCCATCGTCTTCTTCAGACATTGAGCACCCAGATTCTACAGTCACCTTCAGACTTTGAGCACCTACATTCTACAATCACCTTCAGACTATGAGCACACACATTCCACAATCACGTTCAGACTATGAGCATCCACATTCCACAGTCATCTTCAGACTATGAGCATCCATATTCCATCGTCTCCTTCAGACATTGAGCATCCATATTCCATCGTCTCCTTCAGACATTGAGCACCCAGATTCTACAGTCACCTTCAGACCTTGAGCACCCACATTCTACAGTCACCTTCAGACTATGAGCACCCCACATTCCACCGTCACCTTCAGACCATGAGCATCCACATTCTACAGTCTCCTTCAGACTATGAGCACTAAGCATGGGTGAATTTTGCGAATCTGGCGTTCGCGAATCTTGCGAATTTGCGAATTCGCAATCCGCAAAATCCGCGAATTCTCGCAAATTTGCAGATTTTTTTGTTGTGTTCGCAAGGATGTCTGCCAGTTCGCAACGATTTCTGCCAGTTCGCGAGGGTTTTGTACCAGTTCGCAATTGCGAACTTACATGTCGGCTCGCAACGGTTGCGATTATGTTGTTTCTACGTCTGGTTCATCATCACAGGTTCCCAGCACCCTCTGTTTCACCCCTGCCACCCTCTGTTTCACCCATGCCACCCTCTGGTACATCAATGCCACCTTCTGGTTCATCATCACTGTAGATTATGGGGGGAAAAAGCAAGCACACCTGCCTGCTTCAACTGACATGAATTAATGTGGGGTTGATTTATTAATGTGTCACTGTTTTAAAATTCCAATCTGGCACCTGCTTTCTTATCTGTAATTTGCTTTCTGTTGCAGTGCAAGTTTTTTTCCAGGACCTTTGTGGCCTACTTGTAGCTATTCCATGAGCCTGCTGTGAGGGTCAGAGCAGGGTCATACAATTGTTGCAACTAGCAACTGAACTCTGGAGGGGCCCTTGTCAGGAAGCACTACAGGGAATGGTTACTAATGATGAGTTTGAACTTTTGAACCTGCTGAATGCTTTCACTTTTGCAAAACTCGTTTTTCTGCAGAACAGCATTACAGCAACTGTAATGCCCCAAACAATCTTATATGAGAAAGTTGATTTCTAATCCAAAAGTTATCCAACGAAAATCAAAAGGCCTCAAATCCAAAAAAGTGCAGGCAAATGTCAACCTGAGGAGTTATTCTGATAAAAATCATCATTTTCAGAAGGTCTATGCTGCTTGCTAGTAGATTTCTTGTGCAGAATTGCAATTTTTGTAATTTCGCGAGTGCGAGATTGTTGCTGCCCGCCGCACCTACATGTTCGCAATTGCGAACTTACACCGCACGCCGCAAAATTGTATCACCAAGAAAAAAAATCCGCTGCGTGCGAATTTGCGGATTTTCGGTAAATTCGCTAGCGTTCGCGGATTGAGAATTTACCAAAAATCCGCAAAATCCGCGAGCGGAATGGATTTTCCGCCCATGCTTAATGAGCACCCACATTTCACCGTCACCTAAGACTATGAGCACCCACATTCCAAGGTCACCTTCAGACTATGAGCACCCACATTCCACCGTCAACTTCAGACATTCAGCACCCACATTCAATTGTCACATTTAGAATATGAACACCCACATTCCACTGTCCACTTCATACTATGAGCACCCACATTCTACAGTCACCTTCAGACTATGAGCACCCACATTCCATCGTCACCTTCAGACTATGAGCACCCACATTCTACAGTCACCATCAGACTATGAGCACCCACATTCCACCGTCACCTTCAGACTATGAGCCACCCACATTCTACAGTTCCTTCAGACTATGAGCACCCACATTCTACAGTCACCTTCAGACTATGAGCACCCACATTCCATTGTCACCTTCAGACTATGAGCACCCACATTCTACAGTCACCTTCAGGCTATGAGCACCCTCATTCCATCATCACCTTCAGACTATGAGCACCCACATTCTACAGTCACCATCAGACTATGAGAACCCACATTCAACCGTCACCTTCAGACTAAGAGCCACCCACATTCTGCAGTTCCCTTCAGACTATGAGCACCCACATTCCACCATCACCTTCAGACTATGAGCACCAACATTCCACAATCACCTTCAGACTATGAGCACCCACATTCCACATTCACCTTCAGACTATGAGCACCCATATTCCATCGTCACCTTCAGACTATGAGCACCAACATTCCACAATCACCTTCAGACTATGAGCACCCACATTCTACAGTCACCTTCAGACTATGAGCACCCACATTCCATTGTCACCTTCAGACTTTGAGCACCCACATTCCACAATCACTTTCAGACTATGAACACCCACATTCCATTGTCACCTTCAGACTATGAGCACCCACATTCTATTGTCACCTTCAGACTATGAGCACCCACACTCCATCGTCACCTTCAGACTATGAGCACCCATATTCTAGAGTCACCTTCAGACTATGAACACCCACATTCCATCGTCACCTTCAGACTATGAGCACCCACATTCTACCTTCACCCTCAGACATTGAGCATACACATTCCACCGTCACCTGCAGACTATGAGCACCCACATTCTATCGTCACCTTCAGACTATGAGCACCTACATTCTACAGTCAACTTCAGACATTGAGCACACAATACACATCTTAAGATGGCGGCCACTTTTGCATTAATTTACGCGGCTCCTGTGAAAATTACGAGCAGGTGACATTCATTTGCGGGCTATTTAAACGGGGCGTTTATGGTCCTATTCTCGAACTACCATTTCGAGGCTGCGACCGGGAGGCATGGAGACATGAAGATCGTTCAAGTAAGTTGAATCTTGGGAGGGCATTTAAACTTTTAATGCTTTCTGGTTAGAATTGCTATTTTAGCCATCTCATATTCTGGGCCAAACTAAGTCTTTTGACTAATATAGGATGTTCCCCTTTCCACTTCTCAAAGTTTTAAAACAAGGGACAATGTTCAACATTGTTATTTCTCACCATGCTAAACCCATATATTGCCATTTTTTATAGTTTGAAGATAGGGAGCAGTGTTCACCTTCCTGCCTTCACCTATTTTCTCCAAAATTTACAACCAACTGCCCTTAAATTCTTATTGCTTTGCGGTGCCAATAAATGGGGTTAGATGTAGAGAATTAAAGTTAAACAGTAGCACGTCTATATGTGCTTGTACATCTCTACTTTTACTTACCTGCATACTAATTATAGATATCACTATGGAACCCTATCATTAAATTGATCACTATTCATCATAAAATTGATCACTGTTGATGGTAAATGTATAACTATGTTAGGTTGCTCCATGCTTTTAAATGAGCTCCTACCTTTATTTTTATCAGGGTCAATATTGATATCACCGTCAATGGATGTGAATTTTGGCATCCAAATCTCATATCAACTCGTTATACAGCATTTGCAGAGAAATTTACTCTTCCATCTCTAAAAAACAAGGTATGTGTTGTATCTAGTCATTTAACCCCGGACAAACTAATAAAATATGCATCACGGCAAAAAAATGCTTACTCCACTTCCCTTCCTTCATAATAGGATCCCTTCTATTTTACCTTTCGAAGACTAAGACTGTGTCTTACTGTTAAAGTTTTGGAATACATAATCCCTGACGTTCCACCATCACCTTCAGACTATGAGCACCCATATTCCATTGTCACCTTCAGACTATGAGCACCCACATTCCACCGTCCCCTTCATCTATGAGCACCCACATTCTACAGTCACCTTCAGACTATGAGCACCCACATTCTACAGTCACCTTCAGACTATGAGCACCCACATTCCATCGTCACCTTCAGACTATGAGCACCCACATTCCACCGTCCCCTTCATCTATGAGCACCCACATTCTACAGTCACCTTCAGACTATGAGCACCCACATTCCATCGTCACCTTCAGACTATGAGCACCCACATGCTACAGTCACCTTCAGACTATGAGCACCCACATTCAATCGTCACCTTCAGACTATTAGCACCCACATTCCACAGTCACCTTCAGACATTGAGCACATACATTCCACCGTCACGTTCAGACTATGAGCATCCACATTCCACAGTCACCTTCAGACTTTGAGCACCCACATTCTACAGTCACCTTCAGACTTTGGTTGCCCTCATTCCATCGTCACCTTCAGACTGTGAGCACCCACATTCTAGAGTCACCTTCAGACTATGAGCACCCACATTCCATTGTCACCTTCAGACTATGAGCACCCACATTCTATAGTCACCTTCAGACATTAAGCATACACATTCCACCGTCACCTTCAGACTATGAGCACCCACATTCCATCGTCACCTTCAGACTATGAGCACCCACATTCCACACTCACCTTCAGACATTGAGCACACACATTCCACCGTCACCTTCAGACTTTGAGCACCCTCATTCTACAGTCACCTTCAGAGTATGAGCACCCACATTCCACAATCACCTTCAGACATTGAGCACCCACATTCCATCGTCACCTTCAGACTATGAGCACCCACATTCTACAGTCACCTTCATAATATGAGCACCCACATTCCAAGGTCACCTTCAGACTATGAGCACCCACATTCCACCGTCAACTTCAGGCATTCAGCACCCACATTCAATTGTCACATTTAGACTATGAACACCCACATTCCACTGTCCCCTTCATACTATGAGCACCCACGTTCTACAGTCACCTTCAGACTATGAGCACCCACATTCCATCGTCACCTTCAGACTATGAGCACCCACATTCTACAGTCACTATCAGACTATGAGCACCCACATTCCACCGTCACCTTCAGACTATGAGCCACCCACCTTCTACAGTTCCTTCAGACTATGAGCACCCACATTCTACAGTCACCTTCGGACTATGAGCACCCACATTCCATTGTCACCTTCAGACTATGAGCACCCACATTCTACAGTCACCTTCAGACTATGAGCACCCACATTCCATCGTCACCTTCAGATTATGAGCACCCACATTCTACAGTCACCATCAGACTATGAGTACCCACATTCAACCGTCACCTTCAGACTAAGAGCCACCCACATTCTGCAGTTCCCTTCAGACTATGAGCACCCACATTCCACCATCACCTTCAGACTATGAGCACCCACATTCCACAATCACCTTCAGACTATGAGCACCCACATTCCACATTCACCTTCAGACTGTGAGCACCCATATTCCATCGTCACCTTCAGACTATGAGCACCCACAATCCACCTTCCCCTTCATCTATGAGCGCCCACATTCTACAGTCACCTTCAGACTATGAGCACCCACATTCTACAGTCACCTTCAGACTATGAGCACCCACATTCCATCGTCACCTTCAGACTTTGAGCACCCACATTCCACAATCACCTTCAGACTATGAACACCCACATTCCATTGTCACCTTCAGACTATGAGCACCCACATTCTACAGTCACCTTCAGACTATGAGCACCCACATTCCATCGTCACCTTCAGACTATGAGCACCCATATTCTAGAGTCACCTTCAGACTATGAGCACCCACATTCCATTGTCACCTTCAGACTATTAGCACCCACATTCCACAGTCACCTTCAGACATTGAGCACACACATTCCACGGTCACGTTCAGACTATGAGCGCCCACATTCTACAGTCACCTTCAGACTATGAGCACCCACATTTCATCGTCACCTTCAGACTATGAGCACCCACATTCCATTGTCACCTTCAGACTATTAGCACCCACATTCCACAGTCACCTTCAGACATTGAGCACACACATTCCACCGTCACGTTCAGACTATGAGCACCCACATTCTACAGTCACCTTCAGACTATGAGCATCCATATTTCATCGTCTCCTTCAGACATTGAGCACCCAGATTCTACAGTCACCTTCAGACTTTGAGTACCCACATTCTACAGTCACCTTCAGACTATGAGCACCCACATTCCACAATCACCTTCAGACTATGAGCACCCACATTCCATTGTCACCTTCAGACTATGAGCACCCACATTCTACAGTCACCTTCAGACTATGAGCATCCATATTCCATCGTCTCCTTCAGACATTGAGCACCCAGATTCTACAGTCACCTTCAGACCTTGAGCACCCACATTCTACAGTCACCTTCAGACTATGAGCACCCACATTCCACCGTCACCTTCAGACCATAAGCATCCACATTCTACAGTCTCCTTCAGACTATGAGCACCCACATTTCACCGTCACCTTCAGACTATGAGCACCCACACTCCAAGGTCACCTTCAGACTATGAGCACCCACATTCCAAGGTCACCTTCAGACTATGAGCACCCACATTCCACCGTCAACTTCAGACATTCAGCACCCACATTCCATTGTCACATTTAGACTATGAGCACCCACATCCCATCGTCACCTTCAGACTATGAGCACCCACATTCTACAGTCACCTTCTGACTATGAGCACCCACATTCCACCGTCACCTTCAGATTATGAGCCACCCACATTCTACAGTTCCTTCAGACTATGAGCACTCACATTCTACAGTCACCTTCAGACTATGAGCACCCACATTCCATTGTCACCTTCAGACTATGAGCACCCACAGTCTACAGTCACCTTCAGACTATGAGCACCCACATTCCATTGTCACCTTCAGACTATAAGCACCCACATTCTACAGTCACCATCAGACTATGAGCACCCACATTCAACCATCACCTTCAGACTAAGAGCCACCCACATTCTGCAGTTCCCTTCAGACTATGAGCACCCACATTCCACGATCACCTTCAGACTATGAGCACCCACATTCCACAATCACCTTCAGACTATGAGCACCCACATTCCATTGTCACCTTCAGACTATGAGCACCCACATTCTACAGTCACCTTCAGACTATGAGCACCCACATTCTACAGTCACCATCAGTCTATGAGCACCCACATTCGACCGTCACCTTCAGACTATGAGCCACCCACATTCTACAGTTCCCTTCAAACTATGAGCACCCACATTCCACCATCACCTTTAGACTATGAGCACCCACATTCCACCGTCACCTTCAGACTATGAGCACCCTCATTCCACATTCACCTTCAGACTATGAGCACCCATATTCCATCGTCACCTTCAGACTATGAGCACCCACATTCCACTGTCCCATTCATCTATGAGCGCCCACATTCTACAGTCACCTTCAGACTATGAGCACCCACATTCCATTTCACCTTCAGACTATTAGCACCCACATTCCACAGTCACCTTCAGACATTGAGCACACACATTCCACCATCATGTTCAGACTATGAGCATCCACATTCCACAGTCACCTTCAGACTGTGAGCATCCATATTCCATTGTCTCCTTCAGACATTGAGCACCCAGATTCTACAGTCACCTTCAGACTTTGAGCACCTACATTCTACAGTCACCTTCAGACTATGAGCACCCACATTCCACAATCACCTTCAGACTATGAGCACCCACATTCCATCGTCACCTTCAGACTATGAGCACCCACATTCTACATTCACCTTCAGACTATGAGCATCCATATTCCATCGTCTCCTTCAGACATTGAGCACCCATATTCTACAGTCACCTTCAGACCTTGAGCACCCACATTCTACAGTCACCTTCAGACTATGAGCACCCACATTCCACCGTCACCTTCAGACCATAAGCATCCACATTCTACAGTCTCCTTCAGACTATGAGCACCCACATTTCACCGTCACCTTCAGACTATGAGCACCCACATTCCAAGGTCACCTTCAGACTATGAGCACCCACATTCCACCGTCAACTTCAGACATTCAGCACCCACATTCCATTGTCACATTTAGACTATGAGCACCCACATTCCATCGTCACCTTCAGACTATGAGCACCCACATTCTACAGTCACCTTCAGACTATGAGCACCCACATTCCACCGTCACCTTCAGATTATGAGCCACCCACATTCTACAGTTCCTTCAGACTATGAGCACCCACATTCTACAGTCACCTTCAGACTATGAGCACCCACATTCCATTGTCACCTTCAGACTATGAGCACCCACATTCTACAGTCACCTTCAGACTATGAGCACCCACATTCCATCGTCACCTTCAGACTATAAGCACCCACATTCTACAGTCACCATCAGACTATGAGCACCCACATTCAACCGTCACCTTCAGACTAAGAGCCACACACATTCTGCAGTTCCCTTCAGACTATGAGCACCCACATTCCACGATCACCTTCAGACTATGAGCACCCACTTTCCACAATCACCTTCTGACTATGAGCACCCACATTCCATTGTCACCTTCAGACTATGAGCACCCACATTCTACAGTCACCTTCAGACTACGAGCACCCACATTCCATCGTCACCTTCAGACTATGAGCACCCACATTCTACAGTCACCATCAGACTATGAGCACCCACATTCGACCGTCACCTTCAGACTATGAGCCACCCACATTCTACAGTTCCCTTCAAACTATGAGCACCCACATTCCACCATCACCTTTAGACTATGAGCACCCACATTCCACCGTCACCTTCAGACTATGAGCACCCTCATTCCACATTCACCTTCAGACTATGAGCACCCATATTCCATCGTCACCTTCAGACTATGAGCACCCACATTCCACCGTCCCCTTCATCTATGAGCGCCCACATTCTACAGTCACCTTCAGACTATGAGCACCCACATTCTACAGTCACCTTCAGACTATGAGCACCCACATTTCATTGTCACCTTTAGACTTTGAGCACCCACATTCTACAGTCACCTTCAGACTATGAGCACCCACATTCCATTGTCACCTTCAGACTATTAGCACCCACATTCCACAGTCACCTTCAGACATTGAGCACACACATTCCACCGTCACGTTCAGACTATGAGTATCCACATTCCACAGTCACCTTCAGACTATGAGCATCCATATTCCATCGTCTTCTTCAGACATTGAGCACCCAGATTCTACAGTCACCTTCAGACTTTGAGCACCTACATTCTACAATCACCTTCAGACTATGAGCACACACATTCCACAATCACGTTCAGACTATGAGCATCCACATTCCACAGTCACCTTCAGACTATGAGCATCCATATTCCATCGTCTCCTTCAGACATTGAGCATCCATATTCCATCGTCTCCTTCAGACATTGAGCACCCAGATTCTACAGTCACCTTCAGACCTAGAGCACCCACATTCTACAGTCACCTTCAGACTATGAGCACCCCACATTCCACCATCACCTTCAGACCATGAGCATCCACATTCTACAGTCTCCTTCAGACTATGAGCACTAAGCATGGGTGAATTTTGCGAATCTGGCGTTCGCAAATCTTGCGAATTTGCGAACTCGCAATCCGCAAAATCCGCGAATTTTCGCGAATTTGCGGATTTTTTTTTTGTGTTCGCAAGGATTTCTGCCAGTTCGCAACGATTTCTGCCAGTTCGCGAGGGTTTTGTACCAGTTCGCAATTCGCCAACTTACATGTCGGCTCGCAACGGTTGCGATTATGTTGTTTCTACGTCTGGTTCATCATCACAGATTCCCAGCACCCTCTGTTTCACCCCTGCCACCCTCTGTTTCACCCATGCCACCCTCTGGTACATCAATGCCACCCTCTGGTTCATCATCACTGTAGATTATGGGGAGAAAAAGCAAGCACACCTGCCTGCTTCAACTGACATGAATTAATGTGGGGTTGATTTATTAATGTGTCACTGTTTTAAAATTCCAATCTGGCACCTGCTTTCTTATCTGTAATTTGCTTTCTGTTGCAGTGCAAGTTTTTTTCCAGGACCTTTGTGGCCTACTTGTAGCTATTCCATGAGCCTGCTGTGAGGGTCAGAGCAGGGTCATACAATTGTTGCAACTAGCAACTGAACTCTGGAGGGGCCCTTGTCAGGAAGCACTACAGGGAATGGTTACTAATGATGAGTTTGAACTTTTGAACCTGCTGAATGCTTTCACTTTTGCAAAACTCGTTTTTCTGCAGAACAGCATTACAGCAACTGTAATGCCCCAAACAATCTTATATGAGAAAGTTGATTTCTAATCCAAAAGTTATCCAACGAAAATCAAAAGGCCTCAAATCCAAAAAAGTGCAGGCAAATGTCAACCTGAGGAGTTATTCTGATAAAAATCATCATTTTCAGAAGGTCTATGCTGCTTGCTAGTAGATTTCTTGTGCAGAATTGCAATTTTTGTAATTTCGCGAGTGCGAGATTGTTGCTGCCCGCCGCACCTACATGTTCGCAATTGCGAACTTACACCGCACGCCGCAAAATTGTATCACCAAGAAAAAAAACTCCGCTGCGTGCGAATTTGCGGATTTTCAGTAAATTCGCTAGCGTTCGCGGATTGAGAATTTACCAAAAATCCGCAAAATCCGCGAGTGGAATGGATTTTCCGCCCATGCTTAATGAGCACCCACATTTCACCGTTCCTAAGACTATGAGCACCCACATTCCAAGGTCACTTTCAGACTATGAACACCCACATTCCACCGTCAACTTCAGACATTCAGCACCCACATTCAATTGTCACATTTAGAATATGAACACCCACATTCCACTGTCCACTTCATACTATGAGCACCCACATTCTACAGTCACCTTCAGACTATGAGCACCCACATTCCATCGTCACCTTCAGACTATGAGCACCCACATTCTACAGTCACCATCAGACTATGAGCACCCACATTCCACCGTCACCTTCAGACTATGAGCCACCCACATTCTACAGTTCCTTCAGACTATGAGCACCCACATTCTACAGTCACCTTCAGACTATGAGCACCCACATTCCATTGTCACCTTCAGACTATGAGCACCCACATTCTACAGTCACCTTCAGGCTATGAGCACCCTCATTCCATCATCACCTTCAGACTATGAGCACCCACATTCTACAGTCACCATCAGACTATGAGTACCCACATTCAACCGTCACCTTCAGACTAAGAGCCACCCACATTCCATCGTCACCTTCAGACTATGAGCACCCACATTCTACAGTCACCTTCAGACTATGAGCACCAACATTCCACAATCACCTTCAGACTATGAGCACCCACATTCCACATTCACCTTCAGACTATGAGCACCCATATTCCATCGTCACCTTCAGACTATGAGCACCCACAATCCACCTTCCCCTTCATCTATGAGCGCCCATATTCTACAGTCACCTTCAGACTATGAGCACCCACATTCTACAGTCACCTTCAGACTATGAGCACCCACATTCCATTGTCACCTTCAGACTTTGAGCACCCACATTCCACAATCACTTTCAGACTATGAACACCCACATTCCATTGTCACCTTCAGACTATGAGCACCCACATTCTATTGTCACCTTCAGACTATGAGCACCCACACTCCATCGTCACCTTCAGACTATGAGCACCCATATTCTAGAGTCACCTTCAGACTATGAACACCCACATTCCATCGTCACCTTCAGACTATGAGCACCCACATTCTACAGTCACCCTCAGACATTGAGCATACACATTCCACCGTCACCTGCAGACTATGAGCACCCACATTCTATCGTCACCTTCAGACTATGAGCACCTACATTCTGCAGTCAACTTCAGACATTGAGCACACAATACACATCTTAAGATGGCGGCCACTTTTGCATTAATTTACGCGGCTCCTGTGAAAATTACGAGCAGGTGACATTCATTTGCGGGCTATTTAAACGGGGCGTTTATGGTCCTATTCTCGAACTACCATTTCGAGGCTGCGACCGGGAGGCATGGAGACATGAAGATCGTTCAAGTAAGTTGAATCTCGGGAGGGCATTTAAACTTTTAATGCTTTCTGGTTAGAATTGCTATTTTAGCCTTCTCATATTCTGGGCCAAACTAAGTCTTTTGACTAATATAGGATGTTCCCCTTTCCACTTCTCAAAGTTTTAAAACAAGGGACAATGTTCAACATTGTTATTTCTCACCATTCTAAACTCATACCTTGCCATTTTTTATAGTTTGAAGATAGGGAGCAGTGTTCACCTTCCTGCCTTCACCTATTTTCTCCAAAATTTACAACCAACTGCCCTTAAATTCTTATTGCTTTGCGGTGCCAATAAATGGGGTTAGATGTAGAGAATTAAAGTTAAACAGTAGCACGTCTATATGTGCTTGTACATCTCTACTTTTACTTACCTGCATACTAATTATAGATATCACTATGGAACCCTATCATTAAATTGATCACTATTCATCATAAAATTGATCACTGTTGATGGTAAATGTATAACTATGTTAGGTTGCTCCATGCTTTTAAATGAGCTCCTACCTTTATTTTTATCAGGGTGAATATTGATATCACCGTCAATGGATGTGAATTTTGGCATCCAAATCTCATATCAACTCGTTATACAGCATTTGCAGAGAAATTTACTCTTCCATCTCTAAAAAACAAGGTATGTGTTGTATCTAGTCATTTAACCCCGGACAAACTAATAAAATATGCATCACGGCAAAAAAATGCTTACTCCACTTCCCTTCCTTCATAATAGGATCCCTTCTATTTTACCTTTCGAAGACTAAGACTGTGTCTTACTGTTAAAGTTTTGGAATACATAATCCCTGACGTTCCACCATCACCTTCAGACTATGAGCACCCATATTCCATTGTCACCTTCAGACTATGAGCACCCACATTCCACCGTCCCCTTCATCTATGAGCACCCACATTCTACAGTCACCTTCAGACTATGAGCACCCACATTCTACAGTCACCTTCAGACTATGAGCACCCACATTCCATCGTCACCTTCAGACTATGAGCACCCACATTCTACAATCACCTTCAGACTATGAGCACCCACATTCAATCGTCATCTTCAGACTATTAGCATCCACATTCCACAGTCACCTTCAGACATTGAGCACATACATTCCACCGTCACGTTCAGACTATGAGCATCCACATTCCACAGTCACCTTCAGACTTTGAGCACCCACATTCTACAGTCACCTTCAGACTTTGGTTGCCCTCATTCCACCGTCACCTTCAGACTATGAGCACCCACATTCTAGAGTCACCTTCAGACTATGAGCACCCACATTCCATTGTCACCTTCAGACTATGAGCACCCACATTCTATAGTCACCTTCAGACATTAAGCATACACATTCCACCGTCACCTTCAGACTGTGAGCACCCACATTCCATCGTCACCTTCAGACATTGAGCACACACATTCCACCGTCACCTTCAGACTTTGAGCACCCTCATTCTACAGTCACCTTCAGAGTATGAGCACCCACATTCCACAATCACCTTCAGACATTGAGCACCCACATTCCATCGTCACCTTCAGACTATGAGCACCCACATTCTACAGTCACCTTCAGACTATGAGCACCCACATTCCAAGGTCACCTTCAGACTATGAGCACCCACATTCCACCGTCAATTTCAGGCATTCAGCACCCACATTCAATTGTCACATTTAGACTATGAACACCCACATTCCACTGTCCCCTTCATACTATGAGCACCCACATTCTACAGTCACCTTCAGACTATGAGCACCCACATTCCATCGTCACCTTCAGACTATGAGCACCCACATTCTACAGTCACCATCAGACTATGAGCACCCACATTCCACCGTCACCTTCAGACTATGAGCCACCCACATTCTACAGTTCCTTCAGACTATGAGCACCCACATTCTACAGTCACCTTCAGACTATGAGCACCCACATTCCATTGTCACCTTCAGACTATGAGCACCCACATTCTACAGTCACCTTCAGACTATGAGCACCCTCATTCCACCGTCACCTTCAGACTATGAGCACCCACATTCTAGAGTCACCTTCAGACTATGAGCACCCACATTCCATTGTCACCTTCAGACTATGAGCACCCACATTCTATAGTCACCTTCAGACATTAAGCATACACATTCCACCGTCACCTTCAGACTGTGAGCACCCACATTCCATCGTCACCTTCAGACTATGAGCACCCACATTCCACAATCACCTTCAGACATTGAGCACACACATTCCACCGTCACCTTCAGACTTTGAGCACCCTCATTCTACAGTCACCTTCAGAGTATGAGCACCCACATTCCACAATCACCTTCAGACATTGAGCACCCACATTCCATCGTCACCTTCAGACTATGAGCACCCACATTCTACAGTCACCTTCAGACTATGAGCACCCACATTCCAAGGTCACCTTCAGACTATGAGCACCCACATTCCACCGTCAACTTCAGGCATTCAGCACCCACATTCAATTGTCACATTTAGACTATGAACACCCACATTCCACTATCCCCTTCATACTATGAGCACCCACATTCTACAGTCACCTTCAGACTATGAGCACCCACATTCCATCGTCACCTTCAGACTATGAGCACCCACATTCTACAGTCACCATCAGACTATGAGCACCCACATTCCACCGTCACCTTCAGACTATGAGCCACCCACATTCTACAGTTCCTTCAGACTATGAGCACCCACATTCTACAGTCACCTTCAGACTATGAGCACCCACATTCCATTGTCACCTTCAGACTATGAGCACCCACATTCTACAGTCACCTTCAGACTATGAGCACCCACATTCCATCGTCACCTTCAAATTATGAGCACCCACATTCTACAGTCACCATCAGACTATGAGTACCCACATTCAACCGTCACCTTCAGTTTAAGAGCCACCCACATTCTGCAGTTCCCTTCAGACTGTGAGCACCCACATTCCACCATCACCTTCAGACTATGAGTACCCACATTCCACAATCACCTTCAGACTATGAGCACCCACATTCCACATTCACCTTCAGACTGTGAGCACCCATATTCCATCGTCACCTTCAGACTATTAGCACCCACAATCCACCTTCCCCTTCATCTATGAGCGCCCACATTCTACAGTCACCTTCAGACTATGAGCACCCACATTCTACAGTCACCTTCAGACTATGAGCACCCACATTCCATCGTCACCTTTAGACTTTGAGCACCCACATTCCACAATCACCTTCAGACTATGAACACCCACATTCCATTGTCACCTTCAGACTATGAGCACCCACATTCTACAGTCACCTTCAGACTATGAGCACCCACATTCCATCGTCACCTTCAGACTATGAGCACCCATATTCTAGAGTCACCTTCAGACTATGAGCACCCACATTCCATCGTCACCTTCAGACTATGAGCACCCACATTCTACAGTCACCCTCAGACATTGAGCATACACATTCCACCGTCACCTGCAGACTATGAGCACCCACATTCCATCGTCACCTTCAGACTATGAGCACCCACATTCTACAGTCACCTTCAGACATTGAGCACACAATACACATCTTAAGATGGCGGCCACTTTTGCATTATTTACGCGGCTCCTGTGAAAATTACGAGCAGGTGACATTAATTTGCGGGCTATTTAAACGGGGCGTTTAAGGTCCTATTCTCGAACTACCATTTCGAGGCTGCGACCGGGAGGCATGGAGACATGAAGATCGTTCAAGTAAGTTGAATCTTGGGAGGGCATTTAAACTTTTAATGCTTTCTGGTTAGAAGTGCTATTTTAGCCTTCTCATATTCTGGGCCAAACTAAGTCTTTTGACTAATATAGGATGTTCCCCTTTCCACTTCTCAAAGTTTTAAAACAAGGGACAATGTTCAACATTGTTATTTTTCACCATTCTAAACTCATACCTTGCCATTTTTTATAGTTTGAAGATAGGGAGCAGTGTTCACCTTCCTGCCTTCACCTATTTTCTCCAAAATTTACAACCAACTGCCCTTAAATTCTTATTGCTTTGCGGTGCCAATAAATGGGGTTAGATGTAGAGAATTAAAGTTAAACAGTAGCACGTCTATATGTGCTTGTACATCTCTACTTTTACTTACCTGCATACTAATTATAGATATCACTATGGAACCCTATCATTAAATTGATCACTATTCATCATAAAATTGATCACTATTGATGGTAAATGTATAACTATGTTAGGTTGCTCCATGCTTTTAAATTAGCTCCTACCTTTATTTTTATCAGGGTGAATATTGATATCACCATCAATGGATGTGAATTTTGGCATCCAAATCTCATATCAACTCGTTATACAGCATTTGCAGAGAAATGTACTCTTCCATCTCTAAAAAACAAGGTATGTGTTGTATCTAGTCATTTAACCCCAGACAAACTAATAAAATATGCATCAGGGCAAAAAAATGCTTACTCCACTTCCCTTCCTTCATAATAGGATCCCTTCTATTTTACCTTTCGAAGACTAAGACTGTGTCTTACTGTTAAAGTTTTGGAATACATAATCCCTGACGTTCCACCATCAACTTCAGACTATGAGCACCCATATTCCATTGTCACCTTCAGACTATGAGCACCCACATTCCACCGTCCCCTTCATCTATGAGCACCCACATTCTACAGTCACCTTCAGACTATGAGCACCCACATTCTACAGTCACCTTCAGACTATGAGCACCCACATTCCATCGTCACCTTCAGACTATGAGCACCCACATTCTACAGTCACCTTCAGACTATGAGCACCCACATTCAATCGTCACCTTCAGACTATTAGCACCCACATTCCACAGTCACCTTCAGACATTGAGCACATACATTCCACCGTCACGTTCAGACTATGAGCATCCACATTCCACAGTCACCTTCAGACTTTGAGCACCCACATTCTACAGTCACCTTCAGACTTTGGTTGCCCTCATTCCACCGTCACCTTCAGACTATGAGCACCCACATTCTAGAGTCACCTTCAGACTTTGAGCACCCACATTCTACAGTCACCTTCAGACTTTGGTTGCCCTCATTCCACCGTCACCTTCAGACTATGAGCCACCCACATTCTACAGTTCCTTCAGACTATGAGCACCCACATTCTACAGTCACCTTCAGACTATGAGCACCCACATTCCATTGTCACCTTCAGACTATGAGCACCCACATTCTACAGTCACCTTCAGACTATGAGCACCCACATTCCATCGTCACCTTCAGATTATGAGCACCCACATTCTACAGTCACCATCAGACTATGAGTACCCACATTCAACCGTCACCTTAAGACTAAGACTGAAGGACTGGGTTCTTTAAGACCCAGCGGTGCCAGGGCACAACACCTGAAACCTTCGTGGGTAACCTGCTCCGGCGTACGAATCACAGAGACACGGGACACTTCCTTCGGCGTCAAAGACTCAAGGTTTATTTTCTGCAGGGAACACAGAAATCACGACAAGTACACCACGTGCAACTTGGGGAGACTGCTTCAAATTGGTTCTGTGGATCGCTCCTTTTATACAGTTTTTACCCATAGCACAACATGGTACACAAAAGTTTACAACCCGGTTCTCACCATTATCCCCCAGAGGGGTCGCTTTGGTCACTTTGAAACACATGAGGTCCGGAACATAAGTGCGGAAACATTTGGCGGTTCCCAACTGTAAAAACCCATCTTCCCACCATTAGCAAATTCCAATCAGCAGAAAAACAGATCGAAATAGGAACAAGGACAGGTGCAGAGGAAGACGGAGACAGTGGGGAGATCGGAAAGGGTGTAAAAGGGGAGGTATCGGGAAACACGAGATACAGGCATCAAAGGGACGTGCCTAATGAGATGCACGGCTGAGACAATAAGTCCGTGCGGCAAGATGAGCCTCGAGCGGCGCCATCTGCTTTACAGTAGCATCCCCCTCGTCATAAAGACACTTACAAAGGACATGTGTCTTCCGCAAATATCTTGGGAGTCCCAGGGTCGCGAAGCGGACAGCGTCCATTCGCTGGCTACTTGAGGGCAAGAGACAAAATGGATGCCGTATCTAAGATGGAACCCGTGGGTACAGATGAAAAACCCACATAACAAACGAACGGTTTAAGTTAGCACAGCGAAACTGCGCACACTTACTAAACTCGTCATTTGCGGTTCATAGATACCAGACTCGACTATATTCGTGCGAGTCGAAAACACCACTTACAGTTGGCACGGAACCTCAGACGCTCCTTTTGCCCTCATGTAGGCAAGCACTAGTCGGAATCATATTCGATATTCATCAAACCATCGAGATGTTGCTGTAGCATAGCTCTGTCCAATCGAGTCCCCTTGGTAACAGGTGGTTGTCTTATACACGTTGTAGCACAGAGGCCACATAAGGCAGGACCGCACTGTACACAAAGGCAACACGTGAACAGGAACACTACAACGACTCCGATGATCATCAGAATCTTCCAACCCCAAGTCGACATCAGACCCCAAAACCATCCAAGTAGCGTCCAATCCCCTACATCCACGTGTATGGATTCGGAGATCTTATGCAACCTCGAGATGGCTTGATAGACAGTAGGAGCATTATCTGGGATAAAAATGCAGCAGCTCGAATGGATCACCTTACATACCCCACCTCGATCTGCTAAGATGACATCTAAAACCATACGGTTTTGTAACGTCATAAGTCTCTCCGCCTGAAGTTCTGTGGTGATATTACCAAGGGCACTGGCAGTAATATTAGCTGTCGATTCTACAACTCGAGTCAACTGTCTCAGGTTCCTACTATTAACCATAGGTCCCCAAAACGGGAGGAAACCCTTGAAAAAGTCTCCTGCCTCTTGACCGGCAGTATCCTCTTCGCTAATTACGCCTCGTACAACTCTAGTCTTATGATAATCGGCATCTACGGTAAACGTCGGAGGCAACAAATTTGCAATGAAACATGAGCCCATGAAGTCAGCGGGCAACCATGCATATGCACGATCATAGCAGATAAAGTATGTACCCTTGGCAGCCTGAAACACAGGGGACGAGAACATCGGCAGAATGTAATTTTCAGTGCAAGCACTTGCTCCAAGTCGGGCTTGCGATCGTCGACCACGACCCATGAGACAAAAATTACCAGTGTGGGGTACGACCCATATCGGAGGCGAGCTTTTAAGCTGCTTTTCGCTAGTGAACGCACTATATTCACCTCTACTTAGGACCCTATAGGCTTGTATCTCTTCTTCGGGAATAAGCGAAGGATCATAGATTTCACTATCTAAATCCTCTATTGCTATCGACAAAGGTTTTTGATACGAGGTAGGACCAGAGTAGGGGGAACGTGGTTCTCGAACGGGGTGGAAACCCAGTGCGCTTCGAAACATTGTTTGAAATGCTCGAGCTGACCCTTGGGAACTATACGGTAACACCAGATATGGAATTCCCTTATCCGTAGTATGTGGCATCAACCCACACACCCAACAATTAGTAGTGTTAACCACTAACTGATGCTGATGAAGGAGCTGAATAAAGGAATTGTTGCGGAATTCTACACGTCTAGCCTGCTCGTGTTCCGGTAACATATGAAAGGAATGGGGAGAAACAGTAGAGGTAAGATTAGGGTCAGGAGTAGGAGTAGGTGTAGCAGGTAAGAAGTAAGACATCGTGCAATACACCCCACCCGCCAAAAATGCTGAAGCAGTCAAAAACAATACAAACAGTTGGAGTATAAAACATTTGGTACGACTGAGTTGCTGCAGCTTGAATCGATGAACCTGAGCTCCCTCCAAATCATTCAGCTTCAAGAATGCCATTCCCTACGACCGTCCGCAACGTTTCTTGACGCACTTCGTTCTGTGTAGCAATAGTCAGTCCCTAGGAGTTCCCAGGAACCGACGGCCTTTAACCTAGCGTCAAGACCTACTATCCAGAAGGAAGTACGCGCGCGGCCCTACGGCCTTCAATACACAATAGGTATATGTGCAAAAACAAAGTCTCTCAGCTGTGGAAGCAAAAAGTACAAGGAATGAAGCTCAATATGTATACAGGAATATTTTCAGTAATACGAAGGTTCAAAACTGATCACGGAAAATGGGATTATGCAGTTGTCAATACAACAAGGCAGAATATTTTATTTGTCCTTAGTGCGAGATCGCAAAAAGTATCGGGTTTTCCCAGGACGTGTCTGCTCGTCAAACAAAGGATCCGTTGAAGAGACAGCGTCCTGCTGATCAGTTGAGTGTTCAGGTCTTGGGTTTTTTGATGACAATTGTTCAACAGTGTCTTTCTGCTGCGGTGAGGATTCTCCAACAGGCTGTGCGTCGCTAAAAGGTACAAACGCCGGCAATGTTTCTGTTTCCGTCGACGCAATGCCTCTCCTTACCCACGGGTCTGCCGGCAAAGGGATGGGGACTCGTTTAGTGTGGGTGGCATGCACCCAATTCTTACGTCCCTCGAGACGAACGGCAGTCCTCGTGGTCAGGAGCACTTGATAGGGTCCGGTGAACCTCGGGTCTAGGTTATTTTTGCGTGAAAAATTTCTCGTCACCACCCAGTCTCCGGGCTGGAGCTGGTGGCCTGGACCCTCCGTCTGCGTCGGCAGTGCGTCGTAAACCTGTTGGTGAATTAACCTCAGTTTAGCAGTCAAGTCATGTAGGTAATCGATCAACATTGGATACTCAAGATCAGAAAACATTCCTGGCCTAGGAACCCCCCACACATTCGCAGGACGGCCGAACACTATTTCATAGGGACTAAGCCCTACTCTGGAGTGTACAGTCGCCCTAGTTGACAGTAATGCTAAAGGTAAGGCGTCAGGCCACGAAAGACCAGTCGTAGCCTGAATCTTCGCTAGCTTTAGTTTAAGGGTGCCGTTGTACCCTTCAACCAATCCAGCTGACTGGGGATGATTGGCGCTGTGGAATTTCTGATTAATTCCAAGGCCCTTACACACACTCTTCATCACACTACCCACAAACTCACTTCCGTTATCTGACCATACGACTCTAGGCATTCCGTACCGAGGAAAATATTCCTTCAGTAGGATTTTTGCAGTAGACAAAGCAGTATTGTCTTTGAGGGGATAGGCCTCGATTCATCGGGAGAATGAGCAAATCACAACTAAAACATATTTCAGGTTGTTGCATCTCTCCATATGGATGAAGTCCAATTGAATCACCTCAAAGGGATACGAAGGGGGAGCAAAACTGCCAGGAGGAGTTGGGGTTCCTTTGCCAGGATTGTACATCATGCACACCATACAATTCTTCACCAAACGTTCAGCACATTTCGTGATACCATCATTCTTCCACACAGGAAACAGCAACTTACAAATACCTTTCGCGCTAATATGCGCTAACCCATGTGCCATTGTCACAACGGCCAGCACATACGCATCGGGCAACAACCATCTTTTCTGATCCGACAAATCAATCCAACAACCATTCGCATCCAACTTTCCCGTACTTTCTTTCCACTTCGCCTTTTCAGTCTCGGTGGCCTCATTCTGAATTTCTTTCACACTTTCGATAGTGTCCTCACACATACTCGATTCTGTAGGCCACCTAACCGAACTCGTCACATACATCCGAGTGCTAAGGTTCCGGGCAGTCTCCTTAGCAATCTCATCCGCAAACGCATTACCACGACCAACATCATCCGTCACCTTACGATGCGCACTACATTTAACAATCGCAACTTGCGTAGGCAACGTTAAGGCATCCAAAAGGTCATTCACAAGCTAGCCATGCTGAATCTTCGTACCATGCGACGTCAAGAAACCTCTCTCTCTCCACAATCGTCCAAAACTGTGAGCAACTCCAAACGCATATTGGCTATCAGTAAACACATTCACACGTTTCCCTTTCGCTAACACACATGCTCTAGTAAGAGCAATCAATTCTGCAGCCTGGCCAGAATTCTGATTCAACCTTGCAGTCTCAACAACAGTATTCAATGTTACAACAGCATAAGCAGTAGTCACATCGCCATTCGGTAATTTAAAACATGACCCATCCACATACAATGTGCCATCCGGATCTTCCAATGGGGTGTTTTTAAGGTCCACTCGACCTTTTGTTTCCTCTTCAGTCCTCAAGTAGCAATCATGTTCTGCTACTTCATCTGACTCTGTGCTAATTGGTAACAAAGTTGCCGGGTTCAGAACGTTACAACGTTTTATCTGAATGTGGCTTGCCAAGAGCGTCAACTCGTACCCAGACAACCTCGCACTCGTCAAGTGCTGAGTTTTCGTCCGATTCAAAAGAGTATCGACTGCATGCGGAACCATCACCGTAAGCATATTATCCATGACCAGTCCTGCTGATTGTCGGATGGAGCCCGCAGCTGCCGCAGTTGCTCTTAAACAACTCGGCAATGCTCTAGCTACTGGGTCCAAGGTCGAGGAAAAATATGCACATGGACGCTGTTTACCACCAAAAGGTTGCGTTAAGACACTCAAAGCACAACCTTCCCTCTCGTGAACATATAATGTAAACGGCTTACTGTAGTCAGGGGTACCCAACACAGGAGCCGAACACAATGAATCACGCAATTCAGAAAAACTTTTCTGACATTCTTCCGTCCATGGTAAAGGAGTTGAAACATCCTTGCACGTAAGAGCCACCAATAGTTTCGCTAGCAATGAAAAATTAGGAATCCACTGCCTGCAGTATGACGTGATACCTAGAAAGGCACGCACATCTCTTTGGGTTTTTGGCACAGCCATTCGCGCAATTGCTGCAATTCTCTCTGGGGTCAACCTCCTTCCCTCCTTTGACAATAAGTGACCTAGATAGGTTACTTCTTGACAACAATATTGGAGTTTAGAAGGGGACACCTTATGATTCAACTCACAGAGATGTTGCAGCAACGACACCGTAACAATTTTGCAAATGTCCTGAGTATCAGCAGCCACCACTAAGTCGTCGACGTATTGACCACCGACCGGCAACCTGAACGCATCCAGTTGACCCTTCAAGGCTTGACTGTAAATCGATGGACTTTCACAGTAGCCCTGAGGAGCGCGTTTAAACCGGAAGCTACGCCCACCGAGAGAGAAACCGAAAAGGTCCCTGCTCTCCTCGGCAATCGGGATGCTGAAAAACGCATTTTTCAAGTCAATCACCGAAAACCACGATGCAGAAGCTGGGATCAGAGTCAGTAGCGCCGTGATGTCAGGCACAACAGGGAATTGTGGAACCACAATTTTATTCACTTCCCGTAAATCGATAACAAAACGGTAAACAGGCGGTTTGGAAGGATCCGTACGTTTAAGAATGGGCAGCACAGGGCTGTTGCACACGTTTCCCCGAGTCTCTTCAATAACATCTTTCTCAATCAGATCATAAATGATCGCTAACAGTGCTCGCTCACCATCAAGGGATATACGATATTGGGGAATACGTGGCAGTCGCACATTAGATTTCAACTGAACAACATATGGTGAGATATCAAGTAGGCCCACATCGTTGGGACCCGTCGCCCACAAAGACGCAGGAAGAGAACTCAATTCCGGTGGGAGCTTATCGAGGGACAAATACATAGGAGAGACAACCCTCTCTCCTAACGTAAGCTTTACACCCGCAGGAGAACAATACAAAGTTGCGTACAAACGTTTAAGCAAATCCAGGCCCAAAAGATTTTCACCACAACCTGTGGTTAGAATCAATGGAGCTTCTAGCTCACGTGGCCCAATTTTAAGGGGCAAAGGGCGTGAAACTGGATTGCTAACGGGGGCGCCAGAGAATCCAACGGAAACATTTGTTAAGCCAGACAAAGGTGCGCCAGGGAGTTTCGAATGCTGAATAGAACTTTTCGCTGCACCAGTGTCCAACAGAAAAGGCTCAACGACGCCCGATGTAGCAACTGCGACGTAAGGCCCTCTCTGATCAACCGGAACTGATACCACTCCCTCTCCTTGTCTTTGGCTGTCCTAGTAATTACTATCGTCAGTTCCCTGATCGACGTAATAATCGTCTACATTGTACTGCGCAGATCGTCCTTGCGATGATCCACGTTGGTCGAAACAATTATTAGAATTGGATGAGTTATCTGAGCGATCGTTCTGAGCACCACGACCTCTACCACGTGATGCCTGCTGCGAACCACCACGACCTCCTCTAGATGAGTTACCATTGTTACGTTCATTCAAAACAGGGCAATTGAATTTAATGTGTCCCTCCTGTCTACAATAAGCACATTGATTGTACCCCAACGATGATCTTTGGGAGGAGGAATCATTACGCGGCTGCGATCGATTCGATTGCGACTGCGATCTATTCTGTTGGGACGCATTCTGATTTGAACGCGGAGGGTACGCTTGTTGCAACAACACTTTAGTTTTCAGTTCCTTCGTCTTTTTGTCAGCACGGTCGTTCTCCTCTTTCTCTCTATTCTCATAATATTGTGCCGTAGCCAATATCTGAGCTGAAGTAGAAACGGCCCATGCACTTTCCGAATTCTTTAATTTATTGCTCAAATCGGGCAGTAAGTTCGAAACAAATTTATCCACAAACAACCTCTGTCCACCCTCGGTACCCATATCCTGTCCACTATGGTCAATGAATGCTTCCTCGAACCTCGTAAAGAAGTCGGAAACACTCTCATCTTTCTTCTTCTTGCAAGCTGACAATTTATCCCAATTTACCCTCATAGCTGGCATAAGAGTTTTCATTAATGTTATTATTCTTTGAGGAAGAGCAGTAATCAACTGGTCGGGTTTAGTAGCAGCCACTTGTCCAGCATCTGCCGCTATAATGGCAGCCCAATCACCGCCTAATTCATTCGCATGATTCTCCTGCCGAATCTTAGCCCATACCGGTTGCGGTACGACATTGCCGAACAACATATCGATATCGGCAAGATTCATTACCGTAGCATCTACGAGCTGCGATAATTCCTTATAATACCCTGTAGGATTTTTGCGCGGATCAGGTAAAGATTGCTTCACCTGTAGCACTTCCGATCGTTTCCATGGGAGATGTATCCACACTCTCTGGAAATGCGCCACTGTCGCAGGATTAGCATTAGGATCAGCTGGTACCCAAACCGGCGGAACTTCACGCATAGGATATTGGCCAGACTCGTCAGGTTGTCCTTCAATATCCTCAACAAACAATGCATGGGGTATTGGAGCGGGACGAAAAGATAGCAACCGCTCAATAGCACGTCGAACGTTAGTATCTACCATCAGTCCATTTGCGAACTGAAGCTGAAGCTCAGACAGGGCGGTCAGCACCTCGTCAGGCGCATCGGCCGCTATCTGATCATGAAGGAACTTACACATTTCATTAAACACATATCTCTGGGTTGGTATATTGAACTGACAAAACGTGTCGAGGACAACACGGGGTGGATTTCTAAGAGGGTTTACCATCCAACCCATTGCCATATTATATAGCGCAACACGTTCTCTGTTTCCAGGAAACTGACTACGTCTTTGAGGACCATCAGAACCAGCGGACCCATGAACAGGCCCGAGCGAATGAAAGAAGCTAGCCGCAAGGGGAGAATTACGACTACGAGTAGAGGGAGAAAGATACGACACAGGACTAACAAGAGAAGGAGTAGAGACAGTAGCAACAGCAGGAGTTAACAAAACAGGAGCGGGAGCAGGAGTATGTGGAAGTGGAGGAGCAGTAGGGATAGAAAGAGGCAAAGGAGCAGGAACAGTCGGAAGAGCAGGTGCAGGTTGAGGAACAGGCTGAGGAACAGGCGGGGGAAGAATAGGCGGAAGAACAGGTACGGCAGGAACCACAGGAGCTGCAGCTGTGGTACCCTGTACGTACGGAGGTGGCGACTTCATGAGATAAGACATTAAAGGATCCTCAACTGGCTCTTCCTTCTTTTCCGACTCCGTAGGCAAGGCGGGATAACATTTATCTATGGTCATACGCTGTAGTCTGTCAAACACTTCCTTATCCTTAACCTCCTTATCACGCTGAAACTGCTCTGCTTTCTTCACTATGGTAGCAACATTATCTCGCTGATTACGTTTATTTTGTCTGATTTCTTTCTGTCGGGCTTCTTTGCGCCACAACCGAAAGGCATCAAACATGGCCGGCCTTGACTTTCGTTCGAACAATTTAATCTCTAGATTATCTAAGATCGGGGCCTCGAAGCTACCATGAGGTGGCCAACGAAGGTCACCATCCTTCTTCGTTTATTTAATCCAATAATCATTAAAGGTAATTGGGCCTAGCCCATGCTTACTGTACAGGTCATAAGTAGGAGTTCCAACCGGAGGTATCGGACACGAGTCCTCCAGTCGGGAATCCGCACCACAAGGTCTGAAACAACTAAACAAAGTACTACGACCAGGCATCCTGCACACTAGCCGAGTTTCACAAACTTCAAGGGTTACGGGATTTACCAAGTCCCAGCAAAGAACAAAAACCCTCGGTTTTTGGCGGCTGCAGTCGTCAAACAACACAACAAAGTACGCTAGCAAAGTGTCACCGACAAAAACACTCACACAGCGTTAACAACAAAAACACTCGCTAAAGTGTCAACAACCAAAAACTCTGGGAGCGACCCACAAATACTTAACTCAAAGGTCAATGGCGTCACCAGGAAGGCCCGTCAATCGTCTCGCTATACCAAGGTCTACGCCAGGCGCCAAAACAGGTCTACAGTCAGGGCAGCAGTCCGTCGCAGCCGTCCGGAGGCGGGAATCTTCGCGGGAAAAGTCTTCGGGCCACTTATTTCGACAACAGGATCGATGAAGCGGAGTGCACCTTCCCTCGGAGATTTCACACGAAGTTCCTCACGATCGTCGGGCTTGGACCGGTACCACTGATGCAGCCCCACGTTGGGCGCCAACTGAAGGACTGGGTTCTTTAAGACCCAGCGGTGCCAGGGCACAACACCTGAAACCTTCGTGGGTAACCTGCTCCGGCGTACGAATCACAGAGACACGGGACACTTCCTTCGGCGTCAAAGACTCAAGGTTTATTTTCTGCAGGGAACACAGAAATCACGACAAGTACACCACGTGCAACTTGGGGAGACTGCTTCAAATTGGTTCTGTGGATCGCTCCTTTTATACAGTTTTTACCCATAGCACAACATGGTACACAAAAGTTTACAACCCGGTTCTCACCATTATCCCCCAGAGGGGTCGCTTTGGTCACTTTGAAACACATGAGGTCCGGAACATAAGTGCGGAAACATTTGGCGGTTCCCAACTGTAAAAACCCATCTTCCCACCATTAGCAAATTCCAATCAGCAGAAAAACAGATCCGAGACTCCATCGTCACCTTCAGACTATGAGCACCCATATTCTAGAGTCACCTTCAGACTATGAACACCCACATTCCATCGTCACCTTCAGACTATGAGCACCCACATTCTACAATCACCTTCAGACATTGAGCGCCCACATTCCATCGTCACCTTCAGACTATGAGCACCCACAATCTATCGTCACCTTCAGACTATGAGCACCCAAATTCTACAGTCACCTTCAGACATTGGGCACACACATTCCACCGTCACCTTCAGACTATGAGCACTCACCTTCTACAGGCACCTTCAGACCTTGAGCACCCACATTCTACAGTCACCTTCAGACTTTGAGCAACCACATTCTACTGTCCTCTTCAGACTACAGTGGAGGGCATTACCTCTTACTGTATGCCTTTGGTCTCCTTTTCAACTACGTTTGCTTTGTAAATTTCAGAAAATCCAGGTTCAAGCTACATTTTATGTCTTCTTTCAATCTGATTAGCAGATGCTTAGACTCCCCATTCAGTGTTTTTTTTTCTGAAAATGCCACTTGCATTTATTTTTCACCATTTTCTATGAATTTTTCAACTTATTTTTTTTTCTGAGCAAGAAAAAGAACACATACTTTTAAACATTTATTTGTCCTATCATGAACAATTGCACAAGACCAACTGCAAGGGTTTTGCTTTAATTAAGTAGACATTTACAATGTATTATTTATTGTTCATTTGTAGTTCTTTGTAAGGCACCCAAAGCCCATATAGTTGGGCACGGATGAACACCTGACATAGGAAATGTGAAATGTTAATTATGTCTAAAGTGATAGAAACAACCTTTCCCTGCCTGACAAGTGTATGTAATCGCCACATGTGTTCCATTCAGTGAAACTGCATAGCAACTGGAAGGCCTAGGAGCTAGCATTTAAAAGCCTAGTTTCTATGTTTACCATGTTATAGATGTATACAAACAGAGCAAATCCTTTCTTTCTGTAAATAGGTAAAAAAAATAGCAAACATGGAAAACATTCAGTTCGTTCAGATGCATGATTATTGGAAATACCTGTCTTTTAAAAAACATCATTGTAAAATGTTGGAAAACAATCAGTTAGTTGATATACAGTTTTTCTTCTTTACCTCTCATTCGCCTGTACCCACACAGAAGCCATGCAGTCTACTGGAAGAAATACCTTGTACATGAAACTACTCCAACCCCTTTATTAGCCACTAATTGAATGTATACCCTGTGCAATCTCATTGTCAAACATACACAAGGAGAGGATCAACCACTGGTCGGGTTGTTTAGACTCTGGTACATGTTGTTAGCATGGACTGTTTTTCCTTTTCTTGTTGTGTCAATCAGAGTTGTTTTCTGGCATTAGACTTTAAAGTTTCTGTTTTGGATCATGTGATCCTGAGTTCTACGAAGTGAACAAAAAATAATGAGCAGCTGCTGAGGTCTCACCTTTGGGGATCACGAAAGCGAGAAAGATGGCGGTGGTAAGTAAGACCTGCATGGTGTTGGAGGACGAATGGAGCTGGGCAGTGCAGAAGATCAGGTCTGAGCACTTCTTCAGGCCTTCTCCACATCTGATTGTCTGGCCATTGTATGTATTCAGTTGCAGTGAATAGAGGGGAGGTCCTAACTGAGCGCTGATGTGGCTGTCTACCCGCTGGTTAGTGATTGGGTGCCACTCTTAGGTGTCTCAACCATCAATCCAATGGATTATTGAAAGAACAGGCTGTCCTGAAGTAATGCACTTCTCTCTACCAACAGCTTCATTAGGTCATGTATTATGTACACTGACACACCCTTTCTGAGATGAGAAATAGTTTTGGGCATCTTTCCTTTGGTCAGCTTCCAATGCAGTCTCCTGACGGCTCAGGCAGGCCCCTCAGTCTATCCAGCATTTATTAAACCGCAGAAGGTGACACTGCTTTTGGTTAGATGAGTACTAACAAGCATTTATAATGCAACAGTCTTGCCTTTGCAAAAGTTAGAGCTATTGGCATTGTAAATGACAATTGTTTTATTTATGTGTTGGTTTTGAAAACAGATAAATAAATGGCATTGTCATTTACAATGCCAATAGCTTAATCTCTAGCAAATGTGAGACCAATTACATTTGCACCCACACACACACACACACACACAGAGCCACACACACACAGTCACACATACACACATGGATGTGGTGGTAGTGGATCTGGTGGAGGTGGTGGTGGTAGTGATGAATGGGGAGGATGTGGTTGATGGGGTAGATGTGGTGGTGGTGGTGGATGTGGATGGTTTGGTGGTTGTGGATGTGGTGGTGGATGTGGATGTGGTGGTGGTTGAGGATGTGGAGGTGGTGGTTGAGGATGTAGTGGTGGAGGATGGGGTGGTGGAGGAAGTGGTGGCGGTGGTGGTGGATGTGGTGTTGGTGGATGTGGTGGTGGATGGGGTGAATGTGGTGGTGGTGGATGTGGTGATGGTGGATGTGGTGATGGTGGATTTGGTGATGGTGGATGTGGTGATGGTGGATGAGGTGGTGGTGGATGTGGTGGGTGTGGTGGTGGTGGATGAGGTGGTGGTGGATGGGGTGGTGGAGGATGTGATAGAGGATGTGGTGGTGATGGATGTGGTGGTGGTGGATGTGGTGGTGGTGGTGGATGTGGTGGTGGTGGATAATGAGGTGGTGGTGGATGATGAGGTGGTGGTGGATGTGGTGATGGGTGTGGATGTGGTGAATGTGGTGGTGGTGGATGTGAATGTGGTGGATTTGGAGGTGGGTGTGGATGTTGTTGGGGATGTGGATGTGGTGGATGTGGTGGTGGTGGATGTGGTGGTGGTGGTGGCTGTGGTGGTGGTGGATGTGGTGGTGGAGGATGTGGTGGTGGAGCATGTGGTGGTGGATGTGGTGGTGATGGATATGTTAGGTAACCAAGAGACGCATTGACGGCTAGGACCCGATACCGACTGATCCGGTACTCGTCCCATCCTACACAACAATCGAACTTTCGATCGCCATGACTGGTCACGATTTTTGGTGACCTCTGGAAACCCGTAACTCAACCCGGGTTCACCAGCCATGATTATAATGGTTCTTGAGGCTTATAACTATTAGGCATTTATGAAATGTCCTGATGATGATCCCAGCCATCTAAATGTGGGATCGAAACGCCGTCGACCAATGCATGTGCCATATACAGTGTGTAAACCATGTACTGTGTTGATGTAATGGCGCATTCTTGAATATCTGTTCACATTGAGATCTAATGAACAACTGAAGCTTTTTTGCCTAAAAAGCCCTTTCTGTCTCACTTTGAATGTACTAAAGTGTTTTTGTGTAATTGAGGTACAGGCTTGTGCCCCACACTGTGAGAGTGTTGAAGGATATTCTCTGTGTATTTTGCTTTATACTGTAAATATACTTGCTGACCACTGTCCGGCTGGACAAGTCACTTTAATACAGAATCCACTGTGTCTTTATTCATTTACATGATTCTTTCTTGCACAGGACCATTGTTGTTTTCAAAAAACGATTACAATCTGGTGGCATATAAAAACGTTATTGGTCTTGTGATAAGTCTGATCTACTTATATATATTTTTTTTACATAGAGGAACGTATTTGTATATATAATACTTGCCTGGTGTCCATTTGTGGGGGGATTGGTAAATGTTACTGTGTGTGTTATTACAAGTGCTTAACTC
Source organism: Lissotriton vulgaris (assembly GCF_964263255.1). Taxonomy (NCBI): domain Eukaryota; kingdom Metazoa; phylum Chordata; class Amphibia; order Caudata; family Salamandridae; genus Lissotriton; species Lissotriton vulgaris. The sequence continues at coordinate 11,959,419 of NC_141697.1, forward strand.
CATAACGCCTGAAGAATAGCCTTGGCTGCTCACGCCACGCACCTAGAGGGTGAGCAAGGGTAATTCTAAGGGGTCATCCTTCGCCCTGACTTAGAGGAGAGGGTCCCTGCTTGTCACAAGTGCATACTTGCGCCAACCAGAGACCCCCAATTCTAAGGTTGGACACAGCGATGAGGATTCACGAATTTGCATTTGTAGTTTACATACAGTGACTTTCTGATCACCACATAGTGAGAGCAGACCTATAACACAGCCACAGATTTCCATTTTGATAATTTTGCTGGGAGATCTCCATGTGCTTGTGAAACGTCATGCCTGGTTCAGTAAGGATGGAAAAGGCAGCAACCAGACGCATGTCGCCAGAGGAGTTGGCAGACAGGGCAGCAACCAGGGCACATGAAATGGAGATGGCAAAGTTAGATGGACAAATAGAAATGGAAAAGCAAAAAATGGAAATGGAGAAACAGAGATTAGCCATGGAGGCGCAAAAACGCCAAAGAGCTCAAAACTTGAGGATGAGAGAACTTGATTTGGAGCTTGAAGCCAGGAGGGCTTCAGCCCAACATCCAGAGATTTGTGTAGCTTGCAGATTGAGCTTTGCTGAGTTGGAGGTGGAGTCCAGCTCAGCTGGTGGCAGCAACATTCAGGAATCTAGTGCTGACAGCATAGTGCGCGCAACTAGAGATATGGAACCTGACTTTGAGGGGGTTAACTTACACCAGGAGGTTCAAGGGCATGAGGTAGCTCCAGTAGCGTGCAGCGTCCCTGAAGGGAATAGGGTGGCTGGTGTAGGAGTTCATGGTCCTAGTGGTGGGAGGGATTCCCCCATGGTTGAGGTCCTGGTGGGTGAGTGTAAAGATTGCCCAGAAGAGTGTGGGTTGTGTGACAGAGACAGTCCGCTACTGTCTGGCCAGTCTCAGAAGAATGGTGTGGAGTATGTGTGTGAGGCACTGGATGGAGAGGTGAATGATAGTTTGGTTAACCCTGCTAGGGGGCTGTGTGATCCAATTCTGGGAGAGCCTACTTTAAGTCCCAGTTTTCCAGAGCTATGCCAACACCTGTTTGAGAGTGAGTTCTCTGACCCCAGGAAGCTCACTTTGGAGGCAGACATTGTGGTGGATTCCAGAGGGTCTGGAGAGGCATTGGGGTGTGATCCTGTGGGGAGTGGCTCAGGTATCTTCCAGCCCAGAGTGGTGGAAGTGGCTCAGAGTAGCCCAGCTAGGTCCTGTAATAGTGAGAGGGGTGTAGGGCCTCACGTTCTGTCCTTAAGGGGAAGGGGTGAGAATGGGTTTTGGCCTGGTAGTGCCCAACCTCAGTCTCAGAGCCTGGATGGTTCTTTAAGGGAACACCAGGTGGGGAGCCTAGGCTGTCCGGATGAGTAACCCTCTGAGGGAGATCCTCCAGTGGCTAGAGAACGTGGAGGCTCTGTAACCAGAGCTCCAGTAGTTCTGGTGCCTGGCAGTACACCTCCAGTTGGGAGGGTGCAGAAGTCCAGAAGGAGGGGCGAGAGGGGGAAAGAGTCCCCAGTGGAAGAACCAGTGGGTCAGGGGCCAGCCAGCAGGGCTGCGTCCCAGTGAATGACCAGGGGGACACCACTTCTGTCCTGGGGGATCTTCCCACACTGTCAGAGGGACAGGGGTTGGGAGATATGCACCAGGCAGACTGCCGCACGGCACATGAGCTATGTGCCACCCTCGGGGGGGCATGCCTGCTCCCCAGGAAGTCCTGGTGCGCCAGGCAAGTGTTCAACTGCAGGGTTAGGTCCCTGAGTTGGAGAGCCAGATTCAGGTGTTGTCTGACCTGGAGGGTGGGACCACTGTAATCAGTGTCCTGACCCATGTCACTTCTAGGGGTACCACTCCAGTGGGGAGTGGGCAGAGCTCTGGAAGGGGGTGCAGAGGGAGGGAGTTCTTGCCTCTGACCCCGGGGCGGTTTGAGGGTTTAGACCCTAGGATAGAGGGCCAGGTGCAGGGTTTCCCCCCTGACCTGGTGCCCTAGTTGCAGGATAGCACCCCTGAACTGGTGGGGTGAATTTTGCAGGTCACCTGCCACAGGTGCCCTGACAATTCTGGAAGGGGGTACCACTCCAGGTGGGAGGGTACAGAGCCCCAAGGAGGAGGACCGGGTGTGGGAGAGCCCACCCCAGTCTTTGGTCCAGCCGTCAGGTACAGGCCTGGAGCTGGTGAGTCAGTGCCAGGATGACATACCTGACCTGACAGGAGGGAGAGTGCACAAAGGGTGCCAAGCACCTGGGGCTACTGCCCTCCACTCTCTGAGGCCACAGAGGTTTGGGAGTCCTAAGAGGCATGGGGCCTGGGTCCCAGCCCTGACTACTGTCAGTGGCCACTATGATGTGATGACTATCTGTTGGGACACATCTGTGAGCAAGTTAAGGTTAGATGCTGCACAGGTGGTGTCCACAGAGGAAGAGAAGGGTGCCCCATGGAGTAGCTCGGTGGACCCTGAGAGTATGGACAGATGATTTGAAATAGGTTCAGATTGGTGTAGAACTGGAATGTGCCCCTGCTGTTGCGGGCCAGGTCCATGTTCTATCGCCCAAAGCAGGGAAGCCCATCACAGTGGTGATTGGTCTACCCTGCGTTTTGTCTGGAAGGGGGTTGTGTTGGACTTGGCCCTCTTGGCAGGGTCATCCCTGTTTGTGCCTTCCTCCAATACTCTCTCTGACCTGTTTTTGTTGTTTTAATGACTCTGGGCATTTTACGACTGCTGACCAGTGCTAAAGTGCATATGCTCTCCCTGTGCAAAATGTATATGTGATTGATTTCCATGATTGGCTCATTGGATTTACTGTCAGTCCCCAGTAAAGTGCACCAGGAGTGCCAGGCCTTGTAAATGCCAACACTGCTAGTGGGCCTGCAGCGCTGGTTGCGCCAACCACAAAAGCAGCCCTTTAAAAAGTGTCTAGGGTCTGCCATTGCAGAACCTGCGTGCAGTCTGGTACTGTCATGCTGGCTGGGCAAGTGCACACACTTGCCAGCCTCAAAACCTTCCCTTAACTTCATATTAGTCACCCCTATGGTAGGCCCTAGGGCAAGGTGCATTGTAATTGTAAGGTAGGACAAGCCCTGATGTGTGTGGCATGTCCTAATAGTGAATTACAGCCAAATTTGTTTTTCACTATTGTAAGGCTACCTGTTCTCTTAGGCCAGATGAGCTGCTGGGGTTATTACACCCTATAATCCCAGCAGGTTCAGGGAACATGGTAGAAAGTCAAGTTTAGTATGCCTGAACTCAGAATAATAAAATACATCTGTTAGTAAAGTTTATTTTAATATCCTATGTTTGCAAATGCTACTTTTAGAAAGCTAGCATTTGCTTGCCTAACCATTTCAGCCCGCCTCTGCTAGGATGTGTATCTGACTATCTGGGTTATGTGAGTGACAGGGCTGGGGGATGACAGGTGGTGAATGCAAGTATTAACCCCTTGGTGGGAGGTGGGAGTGCCCCTGGACTCTAAATAGGGCTGTGCTCTGCCACCACAATGCTGGCTCCGCCCCCTGGGGAGCGACTGATGACTCAGCCGACACCTGGCCCAGGAAGGGCGAAGCACTGTCAACAAGGTACTCCTGGCTGCCCCTGTCCCCACAATGCTGGCTCCACCTCCTGTGGAGGGTCGGATGTGCATGCCCCTCACACTGAAAGCAGAAGCCAGTGTACACCCAACAAAGTACTCAGAGACTGAATGAAGTTATGCAAAGGCCCCCCTGGCCTGTGAGAACAAAGAAAATGCTGTATAAAAGTAGGAGCCCTGCTCCTTGTAAATCAGAATCCTGTTTCCCACAACGAACCTCTGCCCAACTAGAAGGAGAAGAAGACACTGGAAGGACTGGCCTGCTGCTTGCCTTGCTGAGGAAGGAGAGGAAAAGACTTGATAAAAAGACTTTGCTGATTTGTGCTGAAACTTTCTCCAAGGGCTTGACTGAGCTTGCCCCCTGACCTGAGCCACAGGACCATCTGGCTCAACCTGCTCTCTGCTCGTTTGCAAGGACTTCTGCCCTGCTGGAGCCGTGATCTTTGGTGACCCCAGCCCCTCCGTGAGGCCGTGACCCAACCGTGTTTTCCCGTCCCCCCGAGGAAGAGCCCCGCTCGGTCGAGATGCTCTTCCCCACTGAGGGAAATCACCGAGTCACCTCACCTTGGGAGGCTCGCTGCTGTGACCTTTGGTGACCCCATCCCCTCCTCGAGGCCGTGATCCAACTGTGTCCCCCCCCGTCCCCGCTGAGGGAGAGCCCCGCTTCGTAGAGCAGCTCTCCCCCCGCTGAGGAGGATCGCCGCATCACCGCCGTTGGAGGCTCGCTGGTGCACCCCCCACGCTCCCGCCTGACGTCTGCACCAGACCCAGAGACCAGACCCCTCGAAGTTCAGGAGCCCCGGACACCACGCCACCCTTCGCTGAGGAGCTGCTGTGTGCTCGCACCCGCCTTCACAAAGAGTAAACTTCCCAAGGTACGTTGCCGCACCAACGGGCTCGGGGCCTGCAACGTTCTGATTTACCCGTGAGTGAAGTGACATCACTTGTGCGCTTCGTAGCCTGCCAAGAGGACTGCACCTTTCGCCTTCAGGGCACCTTGACCAGTAAACCCCGTATTGCCAGAGTGCACCGAGAACCGGGGGCTGTGCGGCTGTGAGTTCGCCAGTACGCTGTGAGATCCTTCTCCCCCCCCCCGCCGTACGAGCTGCACCAGCTGGGTACGGCTTGCACCATTGATTTTACCAGCTAGGAGCGGTACGCTTCGTACCCGTGCTCACGCTAGATGCGTGAGACGGGGTAGGGTGTCGGACGTTCGCACGGGGAGAAGCGCACAGGAGCGCTACAAAGCGGCTAGCAAGCCCCAAAAAGCTATCAAGGAGCTAAGTATAGTTCTAGGAGTCAAAGACACTAAGAGGAACACCTTTTTACTCTCACTGAGAAGAGAAGTGCCCTATTACTATCTTGTTAAACAACAGGGGGTGGTGATGGACAGAGTTTCTGAATTAAGCAGAATACTCTCACCCAGTCAAGAGATCAGGGCTTAATCCAACCCCGTTTTTTAGCTCACTGCACCATCCCAGCTCAGAACCTGGCTATATGCAAATTAGTCTGTCCCTGGCCCAGTGCATCATGGGAACAGGGCAAACCAAACTACCAAGCCAATTCTTTCACTGGGAAGGAAACAAGCTTCCGGGGACCGGTTTCTGGCACTTCAACCGTCTTCGGCCCGGCTTGCTTGAATCCTGATGGTGCAATGAGCAAGGGACTCATGTCTGAGTATACCCTTCCACACTTATGGTGGACAAAATATTTAAACAACAGGGGGTGGTGATGGACAGAGTTTCTGAATTAGGCAGAATACTCTCACCCAGTCAAGAGATCAGGGCTTAATCCAACCCCGTTTTTTAGCTCACTGCACCATCCCAGCTCAGAACCTGGCTATATGCAATTTAGTCTGTCCCTGGCCCAGTGCATCATGGGAACAGGGCAAACCAAACAACCAAGCCAATTCTTTCACTGGGAAGGAAACAAGCTTCCGGGGACCGGTTTCTGGCATTTCAGCCGTCTTCGGCCCGGCTTTCTTGAATCCTGATGGTGCAATGAGCAAGGGACTCACGTCTGAGTATACCCTTCCACCCTTATGGTGGACAAAATAATTAAACAACAGGGGGTGGTGATGGACAGAGTTTCTGAATTAAGCAGAATACTCTCACCCAGTCAAGAGATCAGGGCTTAATCCAACCCCGTTTTTTTAGCTCACTGCACCATCCCAGCTCAGAACCTGGCTATATGCAAATTAGTCTGTCCCTGGCCCAGTGCATCATGGGAACAGGGCAAACCAAACTACCAAGCCAATTCTTTCACTGGGAAGGAAACAAGCTTCCAGGGACCGGTTTCTGGTATTTCAGCCATCTTCGGCCCGGCTTGCTTGAATCCTGATGGTGCAATGAGCAAGGAACTCACGTCTGAGTATACCCTTCCACACTTATGGTGGACAAAATAATTAAACCCTGTTCCCATGATACACTGGGCCAGGGACAGACTAATTTGCATATAGCCAGGTTCTGAGCTGGGTTGGTGCAGTGAGCTAAAAAACGGTGTTGGATTAAGCCCTGATCTCTTGACTGGGTGAGAGTATTCTGCTTAATTCAGAAACTCTGTCCATCACCACCCCCTGTTGTTTAATTATTTTGTCCACCATAAGCGTGGAAGGGTATACTCAGACGTGAGTCCCTTGCTCATTGCACCATCAGGATTCAAGCAAGCCAGGCCGAAGACGGCTGAAATGCCAGAAACCGGTCCCCGGTAGCTAGTTTCCTTCCCAGTGAAAGAATTGGCTTGGTAGTTTGGTTTGCCCTGTTCCCATGATACACTGGGCCAGGGTCAGACTAATTTGCATATAGCCAGGTTCTGAGCTGGGATGGTGCAGTGAGCTAAAAAACGGGGTTGGATTAAGCCCTGATCTCTTGACTGGGTGGGAGTATTCTGCTTAATTCAGAAACTCTGTCCATCACCACCCCCTGTTGTTTAATTATTTTGTCCACCATAAGCGTGGAAGGGTATACTCAGACGTGAGTCCCTTGCTCATTGCACCATCAGGATTCAAGGAAGCCGGGCCGAAGACGGCTGAAATGCCAGAAACCGGTCCCCGGTAGCTAGTTTCCTTCCCAGTGAAAGAATTGGCTTGGTAGTTTGGTTTGCCCTGTTCCCATGATACACTGGGCCAGGGACAGACTAATTTGCATATAGTCAGGTTCTGAGCTGGGATGGTGCAGTGAGATAAAAAACTGTGTTGGATTAAGCCCTGATCTCTTGACTGGGTGAGAGTATTCTGCTTAATTCAGAAACTCTGTCCATCACCACCCCCTGTTGTCTAATTATTTTGTCCACCATAAGCGTGGAAGGGTATACTCAGACGTGAGTCCCTTGCTCATTGCACCATCAGGATTCAAGCAAGCCGAGCCGAAGATGGCTGAAATGCCAGAAACCGGTCCCCGGTAGCTAGTTTCCTTCCCAGTGAAAGAATTGGCTTGGTAGTTTGGTTTGCCCTGTTCCCATGATACACTGGGCCAGAGACAGACTAATTTGCATATAGCCAGGTTCTGAGCTGGGATGGTGCAGTGAGCTAAAAAACGGGGTTGGATTAAGCCCTGATCTCTTCACTGGGTGAGAGTATTCTGCTTAATTCAGAAACTCTGTCCATCACCACCCCCTGTTGTTTAACTATTACTATCTTGTGGCATATAAAAACGTTATTGGTCTTGTGATAAGTCTGATCTACTTATATATATAAATTTTTACATAAAGGAACATATTTTTATATATAATACTTGCCTGGTGTCCATTTGTGGGGGGATTGGCACATTTTACTGTGTGTGTTATTACAAGTGCTTTACTCCATAACGCCTGAAGAACAGCCTTGGCTGCTCATGCCACACACCTAGAGGGTGAGCAAGGGTAATTCTAAGGGGTCATCCTTCGCCCTGACTTAGAGGAGAGGGTCCCTGCTTGTCACAAGTGCATACTTGCGCCAACCAGAGACCCCCAATTCTAACACAATGTGTGACAATCCTAATATCCATTGCCTTCAAAAGGAAGTAGGTCCCAAAAATGCTCGAACATCTTTCTGTGTGGAAGGTACTGGTGTGTCTAAAATTGCCTGAATGCGAACTGATGTGAGTGCACGCCCCTCCTTAGACAAAAGGTGACCTAAGTAGGTTACCTTTGTTCTACAATACTGCAATTTCTTTTTCGATACTTTGTGATGATGTGAAGCAAGGAAAGAAAGCAAGGACAAAGTGCATTATTCGCATTGTTCAGGGGTATCGGCTGCCAACAAGATATCATCGACATATTGTATGAGCGCCACACCTTCGGGCAGAACAAAATAATCTAGTTGTCTCTTTAATGCTTGGCTGTAAATACTAGAACTCTCAGTATAGCCTTGAGGAACTCTACAAAATCTATATGATCAATTATTCAAAGTGAAACCGAACAGATATCGGCTATCAGGGTGAATAGGGATCGAAAAGAAGGCGTTCTTCAAGTCTATAAAAAAGAACGTGGTTGCAGTAGGTGGAACTAAAGTAAGAAGTGTTGTAATGCCAGAAACCACTGGGTATTGTGGCACCACTATCTTATTCACCTCCCGTAGGTCAATTATAAATTGATAAATCCTAGTATCAGTGTCTTTCTTCAAAATTGGGAGAATCGGGCTGTTACAAACATTAAATGGAACTTCTTCAACCGCCCCCACTTTAATGAGATCTTGTACGATTTGTGTGAGTGCTTCCTCAACCTCCTGTGAAATTCTATATTGAGGCAAATGTGGTAATACAGCTCCCTCCTTTACACTCATATGCACCGGGGGAATAACCATCTGTCCCACATCAGTATCTGAAGTAGCCCACAAAGTTTTAGGTAGGGATGCTAATGCAGTATCCTCTTTAGCAATGCAAACTCTGTCCATCACAGGGTAATTATCATTCAAAATCACACGTACTCCTTCAGGGGAACATCTTATTGTAGTTCTGAAATACTTAAGCATATCAAGACCCACAATATTATCTGGTGTATTTGGGGGGAGCAAAAACGGACATGGAGCAGCAAATTTATCAACATGAAATGCAAGTGGTTGTGATAATGGGCTGAGGGAGGGTGTTCCATCGAACCCTATCGATGTGATAGTTAAGCCGTCAGGGGAGCCCTCGGAACCAATTGTTTAGACAGATCGCTACGAGTAGCTCCTGTATCAACCAGAAACTGATCAGTAGAACCCAAAACATGTGCTGTAACATAAGGACCCCTCTGATCTACTGGAACTTCAACTGATTCCTTACCCCATCCTACGCAATCCTATGCATAAGCAGAATCATGTAAATCAGGTTGCACATAATCAGACATCTGGTATTGTTTGCGCCTGTCAAAAGTATTGAACCCATTTTGTACTCGCACATTAGAATCAAACCTAGCACGATCGTTCGTGTTGCCCCTAGGACCTGAATATCCAGCGCGATTTCTCATTGGTCCTCGACCACGGACATAGCGTTGTGAGCGCAACAGTGGACACTCATCAGCCCAATGTCCAAATTTCCTACAATACGCGCATTGATCAACAGCCAAATTCGAACGAGTGTAAGAAGAGCCAAAAAACCCTTGTCCGCCTCTATCATTACCTCTAGGAGGAGGACCATAAACCTGAAATAACGTAACCTTTGTTTTATATTCCTTAGACTTTTTATCCTCACTACCCTTCTCTTCTAATTCCTGACGCTCATAATATTGAGCCATCGTCAGGAGGGATGCCGGAGACGAGGTAGTCCAAGAGCTTTCACTAGCTTTTAAATGGCTAGCCACTCCTGGCAATAGATTCGTAATATACTTATCTACAAACAGATGTCGGCCCGTATCGTCCGTTAGCGACTGGCCACTAAAATCATGAAATGCTTCTTCCAAACGCGTAAAAAATCTGAAACTGATTCATCTATCTTTTGCTTACACAATGCTAAAATAGTCCAGTTAATCTTTTTAGGGGGAATGATTGTTTGTAACTTAGTTAATATCGCAGCGGGAAGATCTAAAATCAATCATCACAGCTTTTGCGCTGGTTCCCTTTCCTCATCTTCTGTCTCTATGTCTGCCCATTTCGCCTCATAAGCTGCACTATCATCAACTTTACATACGGATCTCCACATATCAGGCGGTAATATTAGCCCGAAGAATAAATCAATATCAGCTAACGTCATGGTACAAGAATTTATGGCTCCCTCAACTTCCTCATAGAAAGCGGCTGGATTTTTTCATGGATCAGGCAATGCAGCTTTTAGTGCCATTACATCCACCCTATTCCAGGGAGTGTACACCCAATTATAAATAAAATAACCTTTAGCTTCTACAGAAGACTTATCATCACTTATACCCGCTCCCTTAGGAGGAACATATAAAGGCGCAGCCTCTCGCATAGGCTTTGCATGCACTATTGCGGTCTTATCTGTTCCAAAGATAGATGATTGTTTCCCGCCGAGCGAATCTGTCCGTGCATCTGCATCTGTTTTCCGTTTCTCCTCTTGCATACGAAGCGCCTCAGTTTGTAGTTTGAACAACCGTCTTATCGTATCAGCCACCTGGGAGAGTGTAAAAAGCCCATTACGTATTTGCTTACAATCGGCTGCTACCTCATCTGCTTCTAAAACACCAGAGACTTTCCGAAACATGTCAACAACTTCTTCAGCAAAATGCTCGGTAAAATATAATCGCTCTCTGTCCTGCCACCCCTGTAAACTATCTAAGACGTTAGAAACAGTAACAGAATCACGAAGTGCTTGACGAGCAGTCTAAGTTCTGCTGCACGTTCGACCGACAGCATAGAACGAGTATCTGGTTTTGTTCGATCTGCCCTGGAATCGTCATCTTCGTCTGATGGAGCGGACGGAATGGCATACGGAGGCGGAGGACGATCTAGCAATGAGAAATCATCTTGTGATTTATTAAGGACAGGATAAAGAGGTTGCCGAACAGCATATTGGCCAGATATCTTTAATCTGCGCTCCTTGTCCTGTCTCTCTTCCAATTCTTTCACTTATTTCTTCCTTAATTCTTGCGCTTTTTCATATACATTCTTCCGTTGCTCTTTTTCAATCAACGCACACACAGGATACTAAAATAAACTTTACTAAAAGATGTATTTTATTATCCTGAGTTCAGGCATACTAAACAAGACTCTCTACCATGTTCCCTGAGCCTGCTGGGATTATAGAGGTGGTGGATGAGGTGGTGGTGGATGTGGTGGTGGTGGATGTGGTGGGGTGGATGTGGTGGTGATGGATGTGGTGGTGGTGGTTGTGGTGGATGTGGTGGTGGTTGGTGTGGTGGTAGATGTGGTAGTGGTGGTGGTGGATGTGGTGGTGGTGGATGTGGTGGTTGTGGTGGTGGTGGATGTGTGGTGGTCGGTGTGGTGGTAGATGTGGTGGTGGTGGTGGATGTGGTGGCGATGGATGAGGTGGTGGATGTGGTGGATGTGGTGGTGGTGGATATTGTGGTGGTTGAGGTGGTGATGAATGTGGTGGTGGTGGATGTGGTGGTGGTGGATGGGGTGGTGGTAGATGTGGTGGTTGAGGATGTGGTGGTGGAGGTTGTCTTGGTGGATGTGGTGGATGTGGTTGTGGTGGTGGATTTGGTGATGGTGGATGTGGTTGTGGATGTGGTGGTGGTGGCTGTGGTGGTGCATGTGGTGGTGATGGATGTGGTGGTGGTGGATGTGGTGGTCGTGGATGTTGTGGTGGATGGGGTGGTGGTGGATGTGGTAGTGGTGGATGTGGTGGTGGAGGTGGTGGTAGTGGATGTGGTGGTGGGGGTGTTGGATGAGGTGGTGGATGTGGTGGTGGGTGTGGGTGTGGGGGATGTGGTGGTGGTGGATGTGATGGTGTTGGATGTGGTGGTGTTAGATGTGGTGGTGGATGTGGTGGTGGTAGATGTGGTGGTGGAGGATGTGGTGGTGGAGCATGTGGTGGTGCTGGATGTGGTGGTGGTGGATGTGGTTGTGGTGGATGTGGTGGTTGTGGTGGATGTGGTGGTGGTGGATGGGGTGGTGGTGGATGTGGTGGTGGTGGTGGTGGTGAATGTGGTTTTGGTGTTGGATGAGGTGGTGGAGGATGTGGTGGATCTGGTGGTGGGTGTGGATGTGGTGGTGGGTGTGGATGTGGTGGATGTGATGGTGGTGGGGGATGTGGTGGTGGTGGATGTAGTGTTGGATGTGGTGGTAGATGTGGTGGTGGATGTGATGGTGGATGTAGTGGCAGATGTGGTGGTGGTTGTGATGGGGGTGGATGTGATGGAAGTGGATGTGGTGGTGGTGGATGTGGTGGTGGATGATGTAGTGGATGTAGTGGTGGTGGGTGTGGTGGTGATGGATGTGGATGAGGTGGTGGTGGATGTGGTGGTGGATGTGGTGGTGGTGTTGGATATGGTGGTGGTGGTGGATGTGGTGGTGGTGGTGTTGGTGGTGTTGGATGAGGTGGGGGATGTGGTGGTGGATGTGGTAGTGCATGTGGATGTGGTGGTGTGGATGTGGTGAATGTGGTGGTAGTTGTGGATGTGGTGTTTGTGGATGGGGTGGATTAGGTGGTGGTGGAAGTGGTAGTGGATGTGGATGTGGTGGTGGTGGTGAATGTGGTGGTGGTGGATGTGGTGGTGGATGTGGTGGTGGTGAATGTGGTGGTGGATGTAGTGGTGGTGGATGTGGTGGTGGTGGATGAGGTGGTGGTGGAAGTGGTGGTGGAAGTGGTGGTGGATGTGGTGGTGGATGTGGTGGTGGTGGGTGTGGTGGTGGTGATTGATGTGGTAGTGGTGGTGGTGGATGTGGTGGTGGTGGTCGATGTGGTGGTGGTGGTGGATGAGGTGGTGGATGTGGTGGTGGTGTTGGATGAGGTGGTGGATGTGGTGGATGTGGTGGTGGTTGTGGATGTGGTGGACGAGGTGGTGGTGGATGTTGTGGTGGATGAGGTGGTGATGAATGTGGTGGTGGTGGATGTGGTGGTGGTAGATGGGGTGGTGGTGGATGTGGTGGTGGTGGTTGTGGTGGTGGATGTGATGGTGGTGGATGTGGTGGTGGTGGATGTGGTGGTAGTGGTGGATGTGGTGGTGGTGGTGGTGGTAGATGTGGTGGTAGTGGATGTGATGGTGGTGGATGTGGTGGGAATGGATGTGGTGGTGGTAGATGAGGTGGTGGATGAGGTGGTGGTGGATGTGGTGGTGAATGTGGTGGTGGTGGGTGTGGTGGTGGTGATAGATGTAGTGGTGCAGGGTGTGGTGGTTGTGGATGTGGTGGTGGTGTTGGATGAGGTGGTGGATGTGGTGGTGGAAGTGGTGCTGGGTGTGGATGTGGTACTGATGTGGTGGTGGTTGTGGATGTGGTAGATGAGGTGGTGTTGGATGTGGTGGTGGATGAGGTGGTGGTGGTGGATATGGTGGTGGATGTGATGGTTGTGGATGTGTTGTTGGTAGGTGTGGTGGTGGATGTGGTGGTGTGATGGTGGTGGATGTGGTGGTGGTAGGTGTGGTGGTAGATGGGATGGTGGTGTATGTGGTGGTGGTGGATGAGGTGGTTGTGGATGTGGTGGTGGTGTTGAATGAGGTGGTGGATGTGGTGGTGGATGTGGTGGATGTGGTGGTGGGTGTGGATGTGGTGGTGGTGGATGTGGTGATGGTTGTGGATGTGGTGTTTGTGGATGTGGTGGATGAGGTGGTGGGGGATGTGGTGGTGGATGAGCTGGTAGTGGATGTGGTGGTGGTGGATGTGGTGGTGGTGGATGTGGTGGTGGATGTGGTGGTGCTGGGTGTGGTGGTGGTGGATGTGGCGGTGGAAGATGTGGTGGTGGAGGATGTGGTGGTGGAGGATGTGTTGGTAGATGTGGTGGATGGGGTTGTGGTGGTGGATTTGGTGGTGGTGGATGTGGTTGTGGATGTGGTGGTGGTGGCTGTGGTGGTGCATGTGGTGGTGGTGGATGTTGTGGTGGTGGATGTGGTGGTTGTGGATGTTGTGGTGGATGGGGTGGTGGTGGATGTGGTAGTGGTGGATGAGGTGGTGGTGGATGTGGTGGTGGAGGTGGTGGTGGTGGATGTGGTGGTGGGGGTGTTGGATGAGGTGGTGGATGTGGTGGTGGGTGTGGTAGATGTAGTGGTGGTGGATGTGGTGGTGGTTGTGGATGTGTTGTTTGTGGATGTGGTGGATGAGGTGGTGGTGGATGTGGTGGTGTGTTAGAATTGGGGATCTCTGGTTGGCGCAAGTTTTCACTTGTGAAAAGCAGGGGCCCTCTCCTCTAAGTCAGGGCGAAGGATGGCCCCTTAGAATCACCCTTGCTCACCCTCTAGGTGCGTGGCGTGAGCAGCCAAGGCTATTCTTCAGACATTATTAGTTAAGCATGTGTAGCATCACACACAGTAAAATGTACCAATCCCCCCACAAATGGACACCAGGCAGGTATTATATCAAAATACTTCCTTTATGTAAAAATATATATATGTATGAGACTTATCACAAGACCAATAATCGTTTTTGTAGGCCAACAGGTTGTAAATAGGCAAGCTTTTCTTTAAGTTCAAGTTCCAATGTGGTTTTCCCTGTAAAATCCCTTCTTCTCTCAATTACACTCAAAAGGTGTTCTTTTCAATGTCTCTTGACTCTTAGAACCAGTCTGGGTTCTCTTCATCAGCCACAGGTCTTTAAATGCCCCTTCCAGCACCCCTTTTCGCAGTTCCTGTCCCCTCGTGCGCATTCTAGCGCTCCTGTCTGCTCCCGGCTCGATAAACGGGCCCGACCTGCCAAAGCTCATGCTTCTCGCGGTCGGGTGTACGGGCTGACCCGCGGTGTGCGGCTCACACAGCGGAGGGAGGATACAGGCTTACAGAGGGCCCAGGAGCAGAAAGGCGACACAGAGCGGTGCAAGCCCCGTTGGAGAGACGTCTCGTACCGCGGCTCGGTCTACACGCTTCCGAGGTCTTGGGTGAAGGCGGGGGCAGACGTACGGGAGCAATCACTGCACACAGTGTTCAAATGGGGAAAGAAGAGAAGAACGTTGCGGGCAGCCCAGCCTGTGGTGAACACTGTGCGCGGGCGAGTGGCAATCTGGTGAAGGATTCCCGCGAAGGCGGGTGCGGGGTACTCGGCGGCTCTTCAGGAGAGCGAGGCTGATACCCGAGGTGCCCGGGCTTCACGGGGTCTGACTCTGGGTCTGTGCAGGTCCGGTGGAGGTTTTCTTGTGGGAGCACAACAGCGAGCCTCCGTCAGCAGTGGGTTCCCTCGGCGGGGGGAGGAGCGGCTTGGCAGAGCGGGGCTCTCCCTCGGCAGGGACGGGGAAACCTGGTGATCACGGCCTCGAGGAGGGGATGGGGGGGCACCACGACAGCGAGCCTTGCAAGGCAAGGTGACACAGCAATCTCCTCAGTGGGGGAAGAGTGGCTCGGCGGAGTGGGGCTCTTCCTCGGCGGGGAAGGGGAGACACGGTCAGTCACGGCCTCACGAAGGGGCTAGGGGCACCAGGGTCACAGCTCCGGCAGTTGCAGAAATTCTTTTAAAATACCGGCAGACGAGCAGAGAGCAGTTTGAGCCAGATGGTCCTGTGGCTCAGGTCAAGGGGCAAGCTCAGTCAAGCCCTTGGCGAAAGTTTCAGCACAAATCAACAAAGTCTTTTTATCAAGTCTTTTCCTCTCCTTCCTCAGCAAGGCAAGCAGCAGGCCAGTCCTTCCAGCGTCTTCTTCTCCTTCTAGTTGGGCAGAGGTTCGTTGAGGGAAACAGGATTCTGAATTACAAGGAGCAGGGCTCCTACTTTTATACAGCATTTCTTTTGTCTTTTCAGGCCAGGAGGGCCTTTGCATAGCTTCATTCAGTCTCTGAGCACTTGTTGGGTGTACTTCTGGCTTCTGCTTTCAGTGTGAGGGGCAGGCACATCAGACGCTCCACAGAAGGTGGAGCCAGCATTGTGTTGACAGGGGCAGCCAGGAGTATCTTGATGACAGTGCTTCGCCCTTCCTGGGCCAGGTGCCGGCTGAGTCATCAGTCGCTCCCCAGGGGGCGGAGCCAGCATTGTGGTGGCAGAGCACAGCCTGATTAAGAGTCCAGGGGCACTCCTACCTCCCACTAAGGTGTAATCCTTGCATTCACCACCTGTCATCCGCCAGCCCTGTCACTCACACAACCCAGACAGTCAGATACACATCCAAGCAGAGGCGGGCTGCCATGGTTAGGCAAGTAAATGCTAACTTTCTAAAAGTAGCATTTGCAAACACAGGATACTAAAATAAACTTTACTAAAATATGTATTTTATTATCCTGAGTTCAGGCATACTAAACAAGACTCTCTACCATGTTCCCTGAGCCTGCTGGGATTATAGAGTGTAATAATTCCAGCAGCCGATCTGGCCTAAAGGGAACAGGTAGCCTTACAATAGTGAAAAATGAATTTGGCTGTAATTCACTATTAGGACATGCCACATACATCAGGCTTGTCCTACCTTACACTAACAATGCACCCTGCCCTAGGGCCTACCATAGGGGTGACTAATATGAAGTTAAGGGAAGGTTTAGAGGCTGGCAAGTGTGTGCACTTGCCCAGCCAGCATGACAATACCAGACTGCATGCAGGTTCTGCAATGGCAGACCCTAGACACATTTTTAAATGCTGCTACTGTGGGTGGCGCAACCAGCGCTGCAGGCCCACTAGCAGTATTAGCATTTACAAACCCTGGCACTCCTGGTGCACTTTACTGGGGACTGACAGTAAATCCAATGAACCAATCAGGAACATCAATCACAGTTATACTTTACATAGAGAGCACTTGTACTGCGGCACGGATTGGCCGTGGCGTAGTGCCCTGAGCGGCGAACACCAGCAAAAACATCAAAAACATCTGAGTTACATCAGAAAAAAATGGAAGGGAAACTCACGCCAAGGTGCCAGGTCTAACATGGTGGATGAGGTGGTGGTGGATGGGGTGGTGGTGGATGTGGCGGTGGTGGATGTGGTGGTGTAGGATGTGGTGGTGGATGTGGTAGTGGTGGATGTGGTGGTGGTGGATGTGGTGGTGGAGTATGTGGTGGTGGTGTATGTGGTGGTGGATGATGTGGTGGTGGTGGTGGATGTGGTGGTTGTGGATTTGGTGATGGATATGGTGGTGGTTGATGTGGTTGTGGATGTGGTAGTGGTGGATTTGGTGGTGGTGGATGAGGTCGTGGTTGATGGGATGGGTGTGGTGGTGGTGTTGGATGTGGTGGTGGTGGCGGATGTGGTGGTGGTGGTTGGTGTGACGGTGGTGTTGGATGAGGTGGTGGATGTGTTGGATGTGGTGGTGGGTGTGCATGTGGTGGATGTGGTTGTGGTGGATGTGGTGGTGGTTGTGGATGTGGTGTTTGTGGATGAGGTGAGGGTGGATGTGGTGGTGGATGAGGTGGTGGTGGATGTGGTGGTGGTGGATGCGGTGGGGTGGACGTGGTAGTGATGGATGTGGTGGTGGTGGTTGTGGTGGATGTGGTGGTGGTTAGTGTGGTGGTAGATGTGGTAGTGGTGGTGGTGGATGTGGTGGTGGTGGATGTGGTGGTTGTGGTGGTGGTGGATGTGTGGTGGTCGGTGTGGTGGTAGATGTGGTGGTGGTGGTGGATGTGCTGGTGATGGATGAGGTGGTGGATGTGGTGGATGTGGTGGTGGTGGATATTGTGGTGGTTGAGTTGGTGATGAATGTGGTGGTGGTGGATGTGGTGGTGGTGGATGGGGTGGTGGTGGATGTGGTGGTGGTGGTTGTGGTAGTGGTAGATGTGGTGGTGGAGGATGTGGTGGTGGAGGTTGTCTTGGTGGATGTGGTTGTGGTAGTGGATTTGGTGGTGGTGGATGTGGTTGTGGTGGTGGATGTGGTGGTGGTGGGTGTGATGGTGCATGTGGTGGTGCATGTGGTGGTGGTGGAAGTGGTGGTGGTGGATGTGGTGGTGGATGTGGTGGTGGTGGATGTGGTGGTGGATTGGGTGGTGGTGGATGTGGTGGTGGTGGATAAGGTGGTGGATGTGGTGGTGTAGGTGTTGGATGAGGTGGTGGATGTGGTGGTGGATGTGGTGGTGGGTGTGGATGTGGTGGATGTGGTATTGGTGGATGTAGTGGTGGTTGTGGATGTGTTGTTTGTGGATGTGGTGGATGAATTGAATTTGGTGGTGGTGGATGTGGTTGTGGTGGCGGATGTGGTGGTGGTGGGTGTGGTGGTACATGTGGTGGTGGTGGATGTGGTGGTGGTGGATGTGGTGGTGGATGTGGTGGTGGTGGATGTTGTGGTGGATGGGGTGGTGGTGGATGTGGTGGTGGTGGTGGATAAGGTGGTGGTGGATGTGGTGGTGGAGGTGATGGTGGTGGATGTGGTGGTGGTGGTGTTGGATGAGGTGGTGGATGTGGCGGTGGATGTGTTGGCGAGTGTGGATGTGGTGGTGGTGGATGTGGTGGTGGTAGATTTGGTGTTGGGGATGTGGTGGATGTGGTTGTGGTGGTGGATTTGGTGGCGGTGGATGTGGTTGTGGTGGTGGATGTGGTGGTGGTGGGTGTGGTAGTACATGTGGTGGTGGTGGATCTGGTGGTGGTGGATGTGGTGGTGGATGTGGTGGTGGTGGATGAGGTGGTGGTGGAGGTGGTGGTGGTGAATGTGGTGGTGGTGGATGTGGTGGTGGTTGTGGTATTGGATGAGGTGGTGGATGTGGTGGTGGTGGGTGTGGATGTGGTGGATGTGGTATTGGTGGATGTGGTGGTGGTTGTGGATGTGCTGTTTGTGGATGTGGTGGATGAGGTGGTGGTGGATGTGGGGTTGGATGAGGTGGTGGTGGATGTAGTGGTGGGTGAGGTGGTGGTGGATGTTGTGGTGGACGAGGTGGTGGTGGATGTGGTGGTGGTGGATGTAGTGGTGTTGGATGTGGTGATGGATGTGGTAGTGGTGGATGTGATGGTGGTGGATGAGGTGATGGAGTATGTTGTGGTTATGTATGTGGTGGTGGATGATGTGGTGGTGATGGATGTGGTGGTGGTGGATGTGGTGGTGGTGGATGTGGAGGTGGAGGTGGTGGTGGTGGATGTGGTTGTGGATGTGGTAGTGGTGGATGTGGTGGTGGTGGTGGATGTGGTGGTGGTTGATTAGGTCATGGTGGATGTGGTGGGTGTGGTGGTGGGGTTGGATGTGGTGGTGGTGGTGGATGTGGTGGTGGTGGTGGTTGATGTGACGGTGGTGTTGGATAAGGTGGTGGATATGTTGGATGTGGTGGTGGGTGTGCATGTGGTGGATGGGGTGGTGGTGGATGTGGTGATGGTTGTGGATTTGGTGTTTGTGGATGAGGTGGTGGTGGATGTGGTGGTGGAGGAGGTGGTGGTGGATGTGGTGGTTTGGATGTGGTGGTGGTGGTTGTGGTGGTTCTGGATGTGGTGGTGGTCAATGTGGTGGTAGATGTGGTGGTGGTGGTGGATGTGGTGGTGGTGGATGAGGTGGTGGATGCGGTGCATGTGGTGGTGGTGTTGGATGAGGTGGTGGATGTGGTGGTAGTGGATATTGTGGTGGTTGAGGTGGTGATGAATGTGGTGGTGGTGGATGTGGTGGTGGTGGATGTGGTGGTGTTGTATGTGGTGGTGGATGATGTGGTGGTGGTGGATGTGGTGGTGGTGGATGTGGTGGTGGTGGATGTGGAGGTGGTGGTGGTGGATGTGGTTGTGGATGTGGTAGTGGTGGATGTGGTGGTGGTGGTGGTGGATGTGGTGGTGGTTGATTAGGTCGTGGTGGATACGGTGGGTGTGGTGGTGGGGTTGGATGTGGTGGTGGTGGTGGATGTGGTGGTGGTGGTTGATGTGACGGTGGTGTTGGATAAGGTGGTGGATATGTTGGATGTGGTGGTGGGTGTCCATGTGGTGGATGGGGTGGTGGTGGATGTGGTGGTGGTTAGGGATTTGGTGTTTGTGGATGAGGTGGTGGTGGATGTTGTGTTGGAGGAGGTGGTGGTGGTTGTGGTGGTGGTGGATGTAGTGGTGGATGTAGTGGTGGATGTGGTGGTGGATGTTGTGGTGGTGGATGTGGTGGTGGTGGATGTGGTGGGTTGGATGTGGTGGTGGTGGTTGTGGTGGTTGTGGATGTGGTGGTGGTCAATGTGGTGGTAGATGTAGTGGTGGTGGTGGATGTGGTGGTGGTGGATGAGGTGGTGGATGCGGTGGATGTGGTGGTGGTGTTGGATGAGGTGGTGGATGTGGTGGATGTGGTGGTGGTGGATATTGTGGTGGTAGATGTGGTGGTGATGGGTGTGGATCCGGTGGATGTGGTATTGGTGGAGTGGTGGTGGCTGTGGATGTGTTGTTTGGGGATGTGGTGGATGAGGTGGTGGTGGATGTGGTGGTGGACGAGGTGGTGGTGGATGTGGCTGTGGCAGATGTGGTGGTGGTGTTGGATGAGGTGGTGGATTGTTAGAAATGGGATCCCTGGCTGGCCAGGGCTTGCTCCAAAGTCAGTCAGAGACCACCACTCCTAAATCAGGGCAAGGGAGTTACATGCCAAGATAACCCCTGCTCACCCTCTAGGTAACGTGGCGCGAGCAGCAAGGCTAAACTTGGAGGCGATGTGAGTTAAGTTTTTGCGCATGCACCCCAGCAACAACACCCAAGACCCACCACAAAGGAAACTCCACACAAGGTTATATATAAAAATAGCCTTTGTATTACACCAAAACACATTAGATAAAAACACACACTTAACAATGTGCCAACAGGCACGGGCAGAATTTACAGGGGATATGTACAAGACAGGGCCACCTGGACCACTGCCAGGACTCAGCACTTTTAGAACTTAGAATACAATACTTGTAGGCCTAGAACTTAGAACATAGAGCCTATCGAACAGTACCTTCCGTCATGGTTGCGCGGGATAATGCGAGTGATCTCCTTAGTAGACTTGAGCGGGCGGCCGGCTAGCTACAAGCGTCTGTCTGGGGCGACCAATGTGTGCGGCTCAGAGGAGGAGGGGGAGGCAGGATGCGGGCGGCACAGCGAAGCGGCGCGGCTCAGGGGAGAGGAGTGAGCGAGGCACACTTCAGCGGGGCCCCAGGGGCCCAGGGAGATCAGACAAGTCCCAGCAATTTGTCAGGGAAGGCACACTAGAGTCCACTGGTCCTGGGACTCTGGTCACGGGGCGAGCTCAGTATCAAGCCCTAGGAGATAGTTAAACACCAAATAATCATGTAGCACACAACCAGTAACTACTGGTACCAGGTAAGTACCACCTATGCAACCCTAACCACCTTAGGAGAGGTCAGGCAGGGAACCAGGACCTCACTAGCCACACCTGTACTAGGAGAAAACAACCACCTAAGTATCACAATACCTGTAGGGGTATAGGCATATGACACATGATGTATCACAACACATTCAGAGGTGTAGGGAAGGAAAACACATGATGCAGAAACCTACATTCAGCGGTGTAAGGAACACATGACGCATCAACACACGTTCAGCGGTGTAAGGAACAAGGCACATGATGCATCAACCATACATTCAGAGGTGCAGGACACAGGGTGTGCAAAACATACAACACACAGTACATTTCCCAACACCCAAAAGCAATAGGACATAGATCATAACAGCATCTAAACCACAGTTAGCGCAGGAATCATAATAGCACATGAATCACTTTAAAGTCCAGGTTGCGCCACTGCGCCAACACCTAAACGTAGCAGCTGCCCACTACTTGCTGGGCAGCTGAGGGACAGAACAGGGGGCCTAAACGCTGCATCTGGCTCTAAGTGCTGCGCAGCTGGGGAAAGGCCAGGGATGAAGGAGTGCGTCCACACCTGAGTCCCAAGAACAAGTCCCTAAAAGGAAAATAACCTAAACGGTGCAGCTGCCCACTACTTTGCTGGGGAGCTGGAAAAGGATCACAGCGACAGGGCTCTCACTAGCCCTTTGTAACCATGGGCGGAAAATCCGTCCGCTCGCGGATTTTCGGTAAAATCGCAATCCGCGAACTCCCGCGAATTTACCGAAAATCCGCAAATTCGCACACAGCAGATTTTTTTTCTTGGCGATACAATTCTGCGGCGTGCGGCGTTCACTTACCGTCATTCAGCGTTTGCCGAGTTGTTTTCCTCGATATTTTGCGAGTGCTGCACCATTTTGGATCTTGCTGCGGGATCCCGCAGGAGTTTGGCGACCGCGATTACGTAATCGTGGCTTGCCACCTTGCACAGCACGCATCGCGAGAGTTCGCAATTGCGAACATGTAAATGCGACGGGCAGCAACTATCTCGCACTCGCGAAATGCAGAATTTGAAATTCTGCACAAGAAATCCACCAGCAAGCAGCATAAACCTTCTGAAAATTATGATTTTTATCAGAATAACTCCTCAAGTTGACATTTGCCTGCACTTTTTTTTGCAAGGAGTCCATTTTGGGGGGGGATGGGGGTGGGAGTAAGGAAGTGCCCCACAGTCTCCAACTTCCTGTCCAGCAGGCTCCTCCCAGTGCTTTCTTCATGTGCTGGCCACTTTCATTCGGATTCTTGACCTGGAAGGATTACTTTTTGTGGATGCTGCTGGATATTTGGATTTGAGGCCTTTTTGACTTTCTTTGGATCACTTTTGGATTAGAAATTTCACAAGTAAGTTTGTTTGGGGCATTACAGTTGCTGCAACTACAATTTTGGAATTTTCGATTTTTGGGCTGTTGTTGGGGCCTTTTGACCAGGGGTAGTGAGTGGTGCATGGGCCTAGTCTTTCTGTGGGGTGTCTTGAATTTAAACATCATGGAGGGCATGGATGGCATGGGATTGTGCTGATTTTTCTGTGTTTTTCGATTTTTGGCTGTTGTTGTGGCCTTTTGACCAGGGGTAGTGACCGGTTGCTCCCCCCTCGCTCCTCTCCCATTGCTTCTGCCTGCTTTTGGTGAACCACATCGCACCCCTAACAGGACACTACGGTATCGCCTGCGCTTTGGAATATTTGCGTAGTGAAATTTTAGAACCTGGCTACATTACGAAGGCTCTGCATTGTAATTGACCTGTAATCATAGCGCATTGAGTTGGAGCACCGCCCGCCCTGCATTGTGCACTGTGCTTTATGTACACGACTTTGTGTTTATTTTTACTAGCCTGCAAGAAGTTAGATAGCACTCTCGGTGCCACAGGCGATTTGCTGCCCCTGCCTCGCCTCCCCTTTGACCTCCATTTTGTTCTGTGTTGTTCCCAGGCACGCCCCTCCTCCCCGCTACCGCCTCCCAGCTGCTGACCCTCCCACCCACGTTCAGAGAGCTCGACACCTCCTCTCACCTCTTGTGACCGCCCGGACTCGTTCCAGACCGGTTGCTCCCCCCTCGCTCCTCTCCCATTGCTGCTGCCTGCTTTTGGTGAACCACATCGCACCCCTAACAGGACACTACGGTATCGCCTGCGCTTTGGAATATTTGCGTAGTGAAATTTTAGAACCTGGCTACATTATGAAGGCTCTGCATTGTAATTGACCTGTAATCATAGCGCATTGAATTGGAGCGCCGCCCGCCCTGCATTGTGCACTGTGCTTTGTGTACGCAACTGTGTGTTTATTTTTACTAGCCTGCAAGAAGTTAGATAGCACTCTCGGTGCCACAGGCGATTTGCTGCCCCTGCCTCGCCTCCCCTTTGACCTCCATTTTGTTCTGTGTTGTTCCCAGGCACGCCCCTCCTCCCCGCTACCGCCTCCCAGCTGCTGACCCTCCCACGCTCCGCCCCCTCCACTATCCATTAAATGCCAGATGTCCCAACGCACAGCGTCCACGCGCTACGGCCGCGCCGAAGGTGCGCCAAAGGTAAGCCCGTCTACGCCCGTCCGCGCCTGGACCGCACCCAGCGCCAGATCCCCTGGCCCTGGTACCACCCATCCCTCCCGCATTACATACGACGCCTCCACCCTCTTAGCCCTTAACCCCGGCCGACTCTCCAACTGCGCCCAAGCCGCTCCTGGAGATACCCATGGACCCTTCTCTTGCAACTCCTGCAAGTTCGACGGCACCAAGAAAAACTCCTCATCCACGAACACACAACAGATATCTGACTCCAACCACCTAAAATGCATCCTGCTCAACACCCGCTCGGTCCACATTGCTTTTCAGGAAATCTGTGGTGGAAAACGGGAGTTATGACCTAGCTGCACAGCGCGTTTGGACCGAAGGCCGATAAATATTGTAAGTATGAGATTTTCCTTTTTGGCTGTTTGGGGGTGTCGTGCTTTTTTGCGGCTGGTTTGGCGTGTCTTGGGGCATTGCTGGGAAGGTCTAATA
Organism: Lissotriton vulgaris; assembly: GCF_964263255.1. Classification (NCBI taxonomy): domain Eukaryota; kingdom Metazoa; phylum Chordata; class Amphibia; order Caudata; family Salamandridae; genus Lissotriton; species Lissotriton vulgaris. The sequence goes on from NC_141697.1 coordinate 11,983,209, forward strand.
CCGGATAGAAGAGGTTTGGACAAAATCCATGAGGAAAAAGTTTTTGCTATTTCTGACATTTTGCTCAATGTAGCGTTTTTGGGGGCCTGTTTGGGGGGCTTACTGGTGTTTGTGGGTAGGTTTCGGGGCCTGGGAGCACTGCTGGCTAATGATACTTTTGATTGCAAGAGGTTTGAAGCAAATCCATGGTGGCAGAGGGGAGTTAGGGTCTAGCTGCAGAGCGCGCGTGTAGTGATTTTGGAAATTGCCATGAAAATAACTAAGTCCCCATTTTTGTACTTTTGCTTTTTGGCTGTTTGGGGGTCTTCTACTAGTTTTCACCTGGGTTGACGGCTCTGGGGCCATTGCTGGGAAGCTCTAATACCGGATAAAAGTGGTTTGGACCAAATAGGAGGCAAAATTTTGTTTGCGTTTTTGCTGACTTGCTTGCCTTTGAGGTGCTCTTTGGGGGGGTTCCGGGTGTTTGTGGGTGGGTTTTGGGGTCTGGGAGCACTGCTGGGACAGTCTAATTTTGACTGCATTTGCTTTTCAGGAAATCCGTGGTGGAAACGGGAGTTATGACCTAGCTGCACAGCGCGTTTGGACCGAAGGCCGATAAATATTGTAAGTATGAGATTTTCCTTTTTGGCTGTTTGGGGGTGTTGTGCTTTTTTGAGGGTGGGTTGGCGGGTCTTGGGGCATTGCTAGGAAGGTCTAATACCGGATAGAAGTGGTTTGGACAAAATCCATGAGGAAAAGCCTTTTGGCACTTTTTGTAACTTAGGGTTCGTTAGGGTTAGCCCTAGCAGCAGGATTGCATGTGTTTCGGGGTGTTCTAGATTTTTGCAACTGAGTTCTGGGGTCTTTAAGCACTCGTGGGAATGTGTAATTTTGGTTGCAAGTGATTTGAAGAAAATCCATGATGGGAAAGGGGGGATTTGCCATAGTTAAAGAAAGCATTTGCCACTGTTCTTAACTTAGGGCTCATTAGGGTTAGCAGTATTTGTATTGCATGTGTTTGGGTGGGGAGCTGTTTGTGGGGGGCTTTGCGAGTCTTGGAGCAATGCTGGGTATACTTTTGCTTGCTTGCAAGTGGTTTGAATACAATCCACGGTGGGTAAGGAGGTATTTGGGCCTACTTTTACTTTCAAAGTATGTTTTGTCACCAGTTTTCTACTAGGCCTCGTTTTTTGAGATCTGATTGGGGGTCTTCTACATTTTTGCGACTGGCTTTAGTAAGGGTCTGGGTGGGAGCACTGCTGGGAAGGTCTAATTTTGTTCTAAAACACAGTTTACAGTACACCTAGCTTGAGGGGAAAGATCCGCTAAATTAATTTGCCCATACTTATTTATCCTTCAAAAGGAGACTCAGACAGAGTACGCACTTTCAAAAATATTGTACTGTCTATTAGGAAACTCAAAGTGTGACTTTTTGCACTACACAGCGTACATACCTTATATTTATTTATCAATGGTGTTCTAATATCACTTCCTGTTTTTCCATCAATAAATTACAGGCCGGGTTTCAGTCTCTGCAATGGGAAAAAAAGGATGAAGTCAGGCTTCACATTAGCGAGCCGCAATTCAGCATCCGCCAGGCAGGCAGTGGACAGGGTGTCTTCTGGTCACCAGCATTGATGGACGAAGCATCAGCTGGAATGGAGGAGTGCCGCTAATAAGAGGAATGGTTTGATGCGTGCAACTTACTTACCAAATTCAACAGGACAACTACAACAACATTCAGATACAGTATCAATTGTTTTCAAATTATTTTTTAAGTAATGTTATTGCTGTGAACTTCTATGAGTGTGACTCTGCATTTCTTGGATCTCTCTCTGCTTCTAAATTGATCCCTACAGCCATTCTATAGGTTTTACTTCGGCTATTTTTTAAACCTAATTTAATGTAAGAAGTGTTTCTCTAAGTGCAGAGATAGGCAAGTGAAAACGCTGCAGCCCTGTACTGTCGCATTCTGTCATTTACAGTTGTCGAAAGTACTACTTACTTTTCAGTAACAATGCATGCTGTAGTGCATGCACTTCCTTTATGCCACTTAAAAGATTTATGGTTAGCTTTGTACCCAAAGATTTCTTTATCTTCAATTATTGTTTGTCCATGCTGTGCTTTTTTTTTCTTCTCTCAACAAAACTTACCCAAAAAGAAAGCCCCATTCCCATCCATTTTCCAAACCCTAACCCTCTTCCCCCGGGCTGTGTGGTTTTGATTGATGTGTGACTAAATGACAGCAATAATTCTACACACTTGCTGGTGAGGATAAGGTCATAGCAACAGGCTGGTGAAGGAATCCGAGGATATATTCTAACTTACTCAGCTTCAGTACTATTTCTAGTAGTAGTAGCCAATGTCAAAGATATTCAACGCAAGTACTAGTTATACTTTCAATACTTAACCATTTGTTAGGCTACATTGTGGCACTGTTCTAGTGTACTGTCACCTGGTATATTCTCTATCGTACCGTTCTAATGCTACGGTAAGGACAAACAAGGTTTCATTTTCTTATTTTTCAGATGCTGCAACTGCCACTGTGTAACACCACTAGTACCAACGCAATGATGACATTTCATCCGCCCAGGATTGCCATATCGCCATTTGACGTGCAGCCAGCCCTGTGCCTAGCCCTTTTTCCAAACACAAATTACAGGTAAGATAAGCGTTTGGGGGGAGGAAGTATAATGGAGTATTACGAGAGACGAGAGACTGACACTAGTACTAGTAAAGTTCTAGGACTATTGAATTCACTTACTCTGTGAGAGGCACTTAGTTTTGAAAATATTTGGGCAATTAATTACACAACTTGAATCAAGATGCCACTTAAGTGTCACCAAAATAAAGTTACTGTTAAACCACCACCCACCAGCCTCAAAAGCAGTAAAAAAACACGTATGCTAAGATAAAGTTTAAAGTATATTTACATCCCTGACAAAAATAATCTCCCACAAGACCCAACCCAACCCCACTCCCTAACCCCAACGAATGTCCGTGAAAAGTTCAAAAAAGTGAAAAAAAACCAACTCCCAATTCCCACCCCCCCCCAGAAGTCTTTAAAAAAGGGGCAGGGGACAGTCTCCTCCTACTTCTGGCTGCTGCTGTTGAATTTCCGGGCCAGGTCGGAATGCTCCTTGCGGAGGGTCTCGAGCAGGGTTTTGGTGTTGAGCCGCTCCTGCTCGAGGTAGGAAACCCTCAGGGAAAGGTGGTGCATACGTTTCTTGCAACTGCTGTGGGGGGCAGCTGATTTCTTCGCTCGGCGGTGGCAGATGGCTGCGGTACCCCGGATCCGTACCGCTGGAGACCTGCGCCGTCTGGGTGACCCAGGGAGCGCGGAGGAGGATGCAGCAGTCCCTGTAGATGTAGTGGTAGACTGCGTGTCCCCCTCCTCCTGGGCCACCAGCCGCTTATATTCAGCGACAGTGGCCTCCAGCCTACGTTGCTGGGCCTGTGTAGCCAGCTCCTTCCGGGTTGGTTTGGAAGGAGCATCTATATGAAGAAAGAAAGACATAGTCTGTAACCAATGCTCTTGTAACCAATGCTCTTTAAGATTAACAAAAAATGATTCAGCAGAAAGTTATGTCACAGTAGAACTAGCAACTTGCAAGTGCAGTACATAACTATCGTGGTCAGTATCTATCTAACCTCCAACTTCTTCACCCTTGCTCTAACATTAGTGGGAGTTTAAGGAATCAATTCTACGAGCACTATGGACTCACTCCATTAGAGTGGACTATGACAGTACACCAGTCTTCTTCTTCTTCTTCTCTCTTGTTTGGAAAAATTGGTACGTTAACTTCTGCAAGCCGGCATAATGCCAGCGCAGTCAACTTGCACCCGAGGAAAACAGACGCCCGCCATGATGAGTGAGACAGACTTGCGTTACTGTACCAGTCCAGTACATACAGGTGGTGATGCTCTTACTTTTCTATTACGGGTGGCACTGAGACTACACTGTTACAAGGGCTACTGCTTAATTAATTTAAGTTTCACCCTACAGTGCCAATGAATACTAGAAAAGCAAAATGAAGAAGATTATCTATCACTGCACATGGTATGTATTTACTTACATATGGGATGACTTTAGGTGCTTTTCTTTTTATTGAGTGACCAGTGATACATCTACACATGAATGACCGAGTTCTACTAAACTTATTAACAGAGGTAGTGAGTGGCCATCGTAATAGCCAGATATATGCTGTGCTTGCAATACAAACTACTGCTACTATGAATGGTAGTATTCGGACAAAATTAATACTTCTTTTCCTTGCCTTTCCTACACTGGGATGGACGTGCGGGTGCGGTGTTACATGCTCTTCAAAGTAACACTTAGTTCATCCAGTGACCGTCTACTCTCTCTAGATACACATATGCTATCTAAGAGTCAGATAGTACCATGATCCAGGCATCCATCCATTCAAACTATGGGGCAGATTAGGATTGCGGATTTCCCGCATCCTCCGGGCCGGCGGAATCCACCGCCGGCCCGGAGGATGCGGGAAATCCGCAGCGGACTGAAAAAGACCCCCCCGCCAGATTAGGATGGCTGGGGGATCGTTTTTCAGTCCGCAGGTTTTCCGCCGCGGTGCCTCCCGTCCATGGTGGAAAAGCACTAACATGGCTGGCGGTGTCTATCAGACACCGCCAGCCATATTAGGATGTCTGGAGGAACACATGCCTTTACACGGCGGCATTTCCGACGTGCAAAGGCATACGCATTTTTGTTTGGGGGCCCGTTGTGGGCCCCCAGAGGTGAAGGGGGGTGGGGGGTGCACATGGGGTGTACCTATGGTACCCCCTGCATTTGCCTACACAAAGCGGCAGGCACCACGCGGTGCCTGCCGCTTTGTGCATGCAAATGCACAACTTACATTTTTATCATTGCGGCGGGTGCTGCTTCAAGCAGCACCCGCCGCAATGATAAAAATACAGGATGTGACCGCCAGGTTGGCAGTCACATCCTAATTACCACGGAGGGACCGCCACTGCACCTGCGGACGGTCCCTCCTACTCTATGGTGGCGGACAGACTCAGGTCTGTCCGCCATCATAATAGGCCCCTAAATGTCAATCATTCTTCTTCATGTCTCTTATCTGGACAAACCTTACGTTTTCTCACGGGGAGCAGCACACTATGCAGTCTGCAATCTCAATAAGTAAGGAATATAAGAGCCTACCACTGCCCGCCACTACCGTGGCAACCCGCACAGCAGTTTGGTCCGGCTCCGGCACTTGCACCGCCTCCTCCCTAGAGCTTTCCTCCTCCACCTCCGCGCTAGACCCAGCACCAGATGTTCCACCTACAAAGTACATTTAAGAATGTTAGATGTCATAGACATACACCACTCACTAGAATTTTGTCTAGGAATGAAGAAATGTGAATACAGAAACCAATCTAATAATTTGTGACTGTCTACTCTAAAGTAAAATTTTCCAGTGAAGGGTCTTATCTTGCTGCACTTTTTGGCACAACTGATGAATGCTTGCTTTTTAACACGCACCATTTTTCTCATAACAGACAGAAGCTTCACTTCTAAGAAAAAATCATCATCATCACCACTAGGACAGAGGGACCAACGATTCATCACCAAAAAGAAAAATTTAAGTTCAAACCAGGTGAGGGCTCGGCTCGCCCACAATAAATGTGTGAAATAAATCACTATTAACACTTTTCCATTTTTAATCAACCGTTTCTGTTTTATGACAATCTTGATTTTAATAAATATTTTTACTTTTAATAAACCTTTAAAACTTAAATAGACTCTGTGGTTTTTGGTCATGAGTGAATGAGCAAAAGGTTTTGCAATTTTCAAGCATGAGCCCGTGCCTCTGACACGTCTGGACTCTGACTCCGTACTCTTGTCCTGCATTGGATAATCATCATTGGGGATCAATCATCGATGAATTTGGGAGCTAAATGACTCTGCCACACTATCTAGTCAGTAAGGAGATTGGGGGTTCTTCAAAGTCTGATATCACTGAGGTATGTGGAAAGTCTACCTGCGCCTATTATAATTGATAAACAATGCACTATTTAGTGTCCATAGTTCTGTTTGTGCAGATATGTTCCTGCAACAGTAGTAGAATGGATTGTCCTCCTATCCAAACCAAAAGTAAAGTAGTATCTTATTCTATCTTGGTGGTCATTCACCTTTTTATTGTTGACAATTGTCAAAGCATAAACATTTAGAAGACTTGAAAAGACATTATGGACAATCCCAGAGGACTGCACTCAGTGCATAGAGCTTATGGCTGAGATACCCGCCACCCCCTCTCAACACAATCCCCAAGAATTGGGAAACCGGAAACAGTTCTTGAACTTTTGGAAGGCGGGAAGGGAGTTACCCTTCCCGGCCGTATTTAATAAAATATGAAACAAAATAAAACATTAAAATAACAGTTTCATATTATGTACAATTTCATTTCCACATTACGATGTTTGGCTAACCTTAACAGATCTCTAATACAAAGGTTCTCCTAGCCGAACTAACATCCTACAAAACATTTGACTTGAAATTGTACATCCTAACGTTAAGGGCCAACGGCAAGGTCGTAACCGGTGTCAGATCCCTAAACCAGAAATACCCCCCTCACTTGTGAGAGGAGCGACCGCACAGAGGCGTACCTCAAGTGCATCTACCAATTTCCCTTTGTACTTGACGGGGGCCCCAATAAACTCGACGCCATTTAACGGTCGTTCGAGGACTTGTGTGAGGTGTCTAAAAGGTAGCGTAAACCCCCTCCAGCACCCCACACAACTTACCCATCTGCCGTCGCAGATGTCCTGGCCCGGGAAATTCCCCAGGAGGGGCAGTAGCCCCTCCTATCCAGGAAGGGGCCTTGACCACCTTTCCTTTCCTTCCGGCGGCCTCTCCTTAGACAGGACCGCCTCCCCGTTGAGGGGCCAATTGGCCACCTCCCCCGAGCGCTCCCATCCGTAATGGGTGACGCCCCCTCATAGGGATCTTCGAATTACTGCTCACCGATCATGACCTTACCGCCCGACCAAAATAAATACGACAATTCTGCCTAAGTTACTAAGATTACAAAGCAAACATCACTTATTACCAAGCGTAAATACTGATCAATCCTTGTTCCAATTACTTTATTTGCAAAACAATACTGAAAATAACCAATCTTTATTGCATCTTAAGAAATTTCACGACAATCATCACAACCTGTAAGAAAACAGAGAAAACAAAAAAGATACTATATCAACTGTATTCACAACGAATCGCTGTCCTCAGGGGCTGGTGGGTGGGTCAAAATTGGCTCTTCGTTCCGTCTCGAGCTCACGTGCAGCGGGGAGGTGCAGCTTCAGAGCACAGGAACAAGAGGATGCTTTCTTGGCTTCCGCTCCTTTTATCCGTCTTCAGGGTGGGCGTAAACCCGCCCCCGCCTGCCTCCGAGGGCGTGGCCGGCCGCGTCGGTGTCTAGGCCAGCCCACTCTAGGGCGGGAAAAAGGCGCGCCCCGGCTATGCCGCTTCGGGCATACCAGCCGGGACTCGCCTCCCGCCCAAGATGGCTTCCCGGGGGGATCGTGGTACTCCACCATACGTTCGGGGGGACCGAATGGTCGCCCCTTTCCATATGGCTGAGATACCCGCCACCCCCTCTCAACACAATCCCCAAGAATTGGGAAACCGGAAACAGTTCTTGAACTTTTGGAAGGCGGGAAGGGAGTTACCCTTCCCGGCCGTATTTATTAAAATATGAAACAAAATAAAACATTAAAATAACAGTTTCATATTATGTACAATTTCATTTCCACATTACGATGTTTGGCTAACCTTAACAGATCTCTAATACAAAGGTTCTCCTAGCCGAACTAACATCCTACAAAACATTTGACTTGAAATTGTACATCCTAACGTTAAGGGCCAACGGCAAGGTCGTAACGGGTGTCAGATCCCTAAACCAGAAATACCCCCCTCACTTGTGAGAGGAGCGACCGCACAGAGGCGTACCTCAAGTGCATCTACCAATTTCCCTTTGTACTTGACGGGGGCCCCAATAAACTCGACGCCATTTAACGGTCGTTCGAGGACTCGTGTGAGGTGTCTAAAAGGTAGCGTAAACCCCCTCCCGCACCCCACACAACTTACCCATCTGCCGTCGCAGATGTCCTGGCCCCGGGAAATTCCCCAGGAGGGGCAGTAGCCCCTCCTATCCAGGAAGGGGCCTTGACCACCTTTCCTTTCCTTCCGGCGGCCTCTCCTTAGACAGGACCGCCTCCCCGTTGAGGGGCCAATTGGCCACCTCCCCCGAGCGCTCCCATCCGTAATGGGTGACGCCCCCTCATAGAGATCTTCGAATTACTGCTCACCGATCATGACCTTACCGCCACAGGCCGGATAGTTGACCGGCTATCCGGACCCCCCACAAAACACTCCTACCTAAAGGTCATGCTGTAAACCCCTTAACCAGGCTATGAAGTCTCCTATGAGTAACTCGTTCCCCACCCGGGACAAATGAACACCGTCCCCCAAATACATACTGTCCCCTTTGATACAACCATGCGAAACAGAATGCAGTGTATTTGAACGAAACAATCTTACTCACTTTGTTATTTATCTTTCTTACTGAATGATTCAGTGCAGTAACCGAAATAGCCCCCCGCCACACTTTCCGTGGGATCATATGGGACCATGCAATTGTGCACCCTGGAACTCTTCTTGCCAACCAACTTACTGTGGAAAGCATTGCCTCAAGAAGAAGTCGTCTACCAGTGGCCACCAGATCGTTACTCCCAAGATGGACTATGATTATAGACGGCGGTGACCTCGTCCGCTCTAACAAACCCTCAAAAAGAATTGAAACTGGTCAATACAGAGCCCGCCCTTTCCGTAGAAGGACACCCTGTACCCGTATTCCCCAGCCATGTGACTCATATCACCTGCTTTGAATACGTCCGTGGCACGCCTCACATATGAGTGGCCCACGACCCACACCTCCTTATTCGCAGACGGTGATTTCTGACCGCTGGTCCCCAGGAGTCGGGTCGACTGTACAGTCCGCCCCGCTTCGTAAGCTTGCGTAACTGAAAATCAAACAGAGACAAGAAGCGTGAGTATATCATTACAGCTTCACAACATGTGCAACCGCACATACCTTTTATAACAATTAGAGGACCAACGCCCCACACGTTTTACTTGCTCCACACTCAGACCCCTGGCTGTAGCCTCAGTAGCAGCCCCTATCCGAAAGGAATGGGTCCCGAACTCGCCGGTGTTCAAGCCCGCGGCCGAAATAGACATCGCAAGCACCCTCCGGAACTGAAACCTCGTCAGTGGGGTGGCGTCAGCGTGTCTCAACAAGGTCCCCCCCCATGCTGCCACCCTCTGCGCTAAATATTCCTCTACGCACACAACAGGGCACATGGAAGACCCGGGGATCCTCTGAATGATTTCGCAGTCCTCGATTGCACCCTGATCGGATTTGGACCTAACAAACGAGACCGTCATCGTCTCCTCCCTGACCTGAATGTGTTCCCGGCACAGTCCCCCCATCGTATCTCGCTTGTTCTTTGCCACTAATTCGCTTACCCGCATAGCCCCATGGAATGCTAGCGCAAATGCGGCTCGGAACAACACTGCTTCGTACTGGGATGAACACGTTGCCGGTAGTACGGACAATAACAGGGTCAACCTATCCAGACCTATCGGGTGCCTATCGTCTACTCTGCGACCCTCAAGGCGTTGCCACCCACGTAGCGCTTTCTGTACAATGAAAGACGCTGTTGGGTCCTGGATCCCATGAGCCTTTGCCAGAAAGGAAATGGCGGCCCAATGCCTCTGGGCCGTAGCTACTGATTTGCCTGCCTGATGTAAAGAGAGCAGGAATCTCACTACAAACTCTTCCTGACCCCAAAGCTCCCCCCCCGGCAGTACCCAAAAAGGCCCAATAGGAACGGAACGCCCCTTCATATGCCTTCCTCGTCCTGGGTGCTAAACTCTCTCCCACGAGGTTTTGTAGTTCGGGGCACCGAGAGACCAGAGAGCTTCGGGAAAGGGTGCCGCCACCGGGTCCGCTGTGGGCAGAAAACCCCAGAAGGCCTGCATACGGAAACGAGAAAGCGCATCAGCCGCTTGGTTCATCACCCGCGGCACGTGTCGCGCCCTAAACAGTACATTCAGTTGCATGCATAACAACACAATTTCCTTGAGCAGTCTCAGAATCAATTTGCATCGTGCTGCCTGACTATTGACACACTCAACCACGGTCATGTTATCAGACCAGAACACCACAGAGTGATCCCTAAACCCTTCAGGCCATGTTTTCAAAGCCACCAGAATAGGGAACAGTTCGAGAAAAGCAATGTTACTCGTCAACCCGCACTCATGCCACCATGACGGCCATTTTTGAGCCGACCATTGTGTACCCAATATGGCGCCAAAACCCATACTCCCCGCCGAATCTGTCCAAAGCCCCAACTCCTCGGAAGACACCGCTGGTTTGTTCCAGACAATTCGACCATTGAAATCCGCCAGAAATGCAATCCAAATGCGCATGTCCTGGCGAACCTCCGCCGAGAGTCTCGTGCGGTGATGTCCTTCCCTCAAGCCGACCATGGATTGTGCAATCGAGCGGGAAAAGGGGCGCGCCATCGGTATTACTCTTAGGGCAAAATTCAACTGACCCACCACCTGTTGTAATTGATGCAGGTTTACTTTCGTTGCACGAATACATGTCTCAAGGGATAACCTGAATTTTAACACTTTTTCCTTGGGTAATCGAAAACAACCTTCCACCGAGTCGAGCTCGATCCCCAGAAACTCGATCAAGGTCGAGGGACCCACAGTCTTACCTGGCGCCAATGGCACACCGAATTGATTCATTAGGACACAAAATTCATGTAAAGCCTGTCCACACTCAGAATCCCCGGCTGCCCCCAAAAACAGAAAGTCATCGAGATAGTGCATAACATGTTGAAAACCTGTCTTCTTTGTGAATACCCACTGCAGAAAACAACTGAACTTCTCGAAATAGGCACATGAAATCGAGCATCCCATTGGCATACATCTATCCATGTAATAGCGACCCTGAAACTGAAAACCAAGGAGACGCTGATCGTCTGGGTGTACCGGGAGCAACCGGAACGCTGACTCGATGTCCGATTTTGCCATCAGCGTCCCGGGCCCCAGGCGATTCAACATGGCAACGGCCTCATCGAAAGACGCGTACCGCACCGAACACACTTCCGGGTCTATCGCGTCATTCACGGAAAGACCACGTGGGGCTGACAAATTATGTATCTGCCGAAACTCACCCGGGTCCTTCTTGGGGACCACCCCTAGAGGAGAACAAACAAAGTTAGCAACCAGTGGCAAATCGAATGGACCGGCGACACGACCTCGAGTCACCTCTTTCCCAATCTTTACCTGCACCACCGCCGTGTGCTGCAAGACCGACAGTTGGTTCTTACAGTTTGGTACACCCTGAAAATCCCCCACTGGGATGCGGAAACCATATGACAACCCGTTTCGTAACACCCCAGCAGAAGCATGATCCGGGTATTCGCTGAGCCAAGGAATCATTGCCATGGTATCAATCGAGGTAGGTAAAGGCGGCCCTCGGACTGTATTAGACCTGTTTGGCGCCTCCCTTACCACCGTTATCACCCGTTTTGGCTCTGCACATGGACTCAGGATGGGATGGCTGCCCACACCCTCCACACTCATGTCTGAATTTGCATGACCCCTGGGGCCTCGTACATTTCCCTCTGTTAAAATTCCAACAGATCCCCCTTTTACCTGTGTTGCCACTCGGCTTCGAGTGGTACTCGTTACCTGCACCCGTCCGAAAGGGTGTCCCAGAGCTTTGGCGGGAAGATTCCCCCCCGTTACTCCCTACCAATGGTACCTTCAACATTCCTGTACTCTCCATTTTTTGCCATGACACGGAGTCGTAACAATCCCAAGTCAACAATGGGTTGTGTTCTTTAGCTTTTCTAAACAGATTGTCATAGCAGAACCCCTGATTGCCCCCATATGCCACAGAATACTCCATAATACGCGACTGATAAATGGGTAACTCGGTCAACAACTCGGGCCTGCGCTCGCCCATGATGGAGGTAAAAATGCCCCACGCTCTGCCCCAAGTACCAATGGTCTCGTTGACCTTAAAGGCGGCCATTTTCGCGCGCCAAACACTCGGATGCATGAGTTCCTTTTGACTCTTCACATGCTCTATCTCGTAATGGTCGGTAAGCAATGAAAACATGTTTACATACTTATCCGCCCAAATCAATTCCTTAATTTCTTGTGGGACGTGCTGGGCAATCTTCTCCCTTCGAGAAGGTACAGACCCCTCCCCCGCAATCGGCAATGGCCGCTTACCTGAAGTAGACCCCGCGCTTGTCGCCGAACTTGGGCCTGCTGTACTTCCTGCCGCCGGAACCTGTGGGGGAACAGAAGATGTTGCCTTCGCAGCCTTCCTAGATTCCCGCAGTTGCCTCATTACTGCCCGGGCGTCGTCAGCCGTGGCGCCCTCGCTATCGTTTCCCAACCACGCTGCCAATTGTGCCGCTAACTCGGGGGGCATATCCTCCCTGTTCACGGGGGTGACCACCACAGGGATTGGATTCCCCTCTTTCGGCACCGGGATTGGCTCCTCACGTGGGGTTTCGGGAACCGGGGTGTCTCCCCCAAGCGCTCCCCTTCTGGGCCTCTTGCTTTTTCCACCTGGGACTGTTCCCTGCAAAGGCCGTTTCGGTCCTCCCTCCCCGTCCTTAGCCTCCACCTTTTTCTTCAGATCGGCTATCTCCTTCATGAGCATGCGGAGCATCTGCTCGGTACCGACCCGCTTTACGACTTTCTTGGGCATTCTCAGACGGGATATCTGTAAGACAAAAGAAAGATTACAACGCTCAAAATTGGCTCTTCGTTCCGTCTCGAGCTCACGTGCAGCGGGGAGGTGCAGCTTCAGAGCACAGGAACAAGAGGATGCTTTCTTGGCTTCCGCTCCTTTTATCCGTCTTCAGGGTGGGCGTAAACCCGCCCCCGCCTGCCTCCGAGGGCGTGGCCGGCCGCGTCGGTGTCTAGGCCAGCCCACTCTAGGGCGGGAAAAAGGCGCGCCCCGGCTACGCCGCTTCGGGCATACCAGCCGGGACTCGCCTCCCGCCCAAGATGGCTTCCCGGGGGGATCGTGGTACTCCACCATATGTTCGGGGGGACCGAATGGTCGCCCCTTTCCAATTGCTGACTAGAATGGGAGTCCAATGGAATTGCCAAATGTGCAATCTTACTTAGCTACACAGACAGACTAATAAGAATAATCTAGTAATACCTCAGGGAGTCATTGTCGAGGCAGGATAAGAATTTAGATACAGTCTACAAGAAGATCAAAGACGATTTAGAAAAAATCGAATGAGGAACGCTAGGAAAAAATTGGTACTCTATATTAAAATTCAAACTTACCAGGGCCAGCAAAGGAGCCCTCGCCTGATAGATCCTGTTCAGCAGCAGCAGCAGCCTCCTCCAATGCCCTCTTGCCCCTGGGGGGAGCTGATGTACAACAAGAAAGAAAGAAAGACCAGAAAACATGGATGATATTTGTCAACCAAATTAAACATTTCAAAAGACAATAACAAAATATTTTGGCGAAATAGCAAATAGACAACTATTCCACGGGATATATTGACCGATCTCATGTGGTCTACTACGTTATTAGTATTGCTTGATTTGCGGACCTTCGACTTGGAAAGTTCTTATGTAACTCACTAAACAAAATACTAAAAAGGTTTGCCTAGAACTGGCAGGCAGCAGTCCGCAGCACGCGAAGTGACAGACAAAGTCGTGATTGCAGATCAGCGACAATAGTAAAAAGTTTCCTACTACATTAACCAGTCATTAAAATACTCAAACTATCAATCCACCACCACTATTCTTCTTATTGCCATGTGTACAAAGGAAGGACTGGACTTGAGTCTGTAGGGGCTGATTTAGAAGCCCCTTGCGGCTCTTTTGCTCCATTGTTGCATGACTTTTGTGACGCAGCGGCAGAACAAAAGAGGCGCCATGGTGCGGCGTATATTAACAACGTGACGCATATGGGAGATGCATCACGTTGTAAATCCCTGCGCCATCAGGGGGTGTTCCAGCGCAAGGGAGGGCGTTCCTGCGCAGGAACGCATCCTAAAAGTGGCTGAGGGAAATCTACAAGATTTCAATTAGTCACTTTGAGGACAATGATGCGTGACTCAAACCCTGCGCCTGCTTGAAGCAGACGTATGGCTTGACGCAGCATTGGGGAGATAGGGCACCCCAGAGCATTGCTGGAGCTGCGCCATCATTGCGACGCAACTCCAGCAATGCGCCACCTTTACGGCACAGATGCGTAACGCTTTGGTGACGTTTTTAGCCCATGGTGCGCCGCATTGTAAATACGGCGCACCATGGGTGGTGGTGGCGTGGCGCAAAATTACTGGCGCATCCCTGCTACTTTGCAGGGATGCGCCGGTAAATAAAAATCTGACCCTTAGTTTCTAGCATTATGCAGTTCTTTAAACTACACTCATATATAATTTCACAGGCCAATGAAATGAACACAAAATCGAAAACAAATAAGCATAGTAGCAACGCTACTCAGAAGGAGAGCAGTGCACCTCAAATGCACAGAAGATTTTGAAATATAATTTACGTACAATGTAATCAGCAGCATTAATGCTCTTGGTAAAATACAAAAATTTGCAGTATAATAACACACAGAGCAGGAGAAAACAGAGTAGTAAAGAAATAGTTACTACTACTCACCAAGCCCGGGGATCTCAAGGCCGAGCAGGTCGAGCAGATCCCGTTCCCAGTCCAGGACATCCGTCCAATGGTGGGTGGCCTGGTTATAGGTGCGCCGGACCCGTGAGTGTTGGTACATGGCCCGGCACTCCTTCTCCCACCGCTTCCGGCGCTCCTGGATCCCGTACCCGCTAGCGATCTTGCCGCCTGCCATGATGGTCCTGGGGAGGCGGCGCTGAACATAAAAAATGTGTGTGGCCACCTCCTCCGCGCCGAAGATCTCCCGGGGTGCGACCTGCTCCCTCCTCAAATGCCTGCACGGGAGCCGGGCACGGGGTGCGGGACCCTTCCCCTTCTCGGGATGCTTCCCGGCTCCCTTTACCATGGTCTGGGCAGAAAGGAAGCTAAATAATAAAGAAGAAATAGAATAGGGAAGAAGAAAAGAAAAGAGTTTAAAACAGTAGTTTAAAATTAACCAAAAGTAGCAGAAAACACAAAAATATAGAGCTAGAAAAATAGAGGGATAGATAATAAGTAAAATAGATTAAAAAAAACTTCAAACAAGCAAAGCATGGCAGAGATTCAGAGAGGATACAAAAAGCATGCCCAGAACCATAGCAATGAATGAGAAACAAGATGGCTGCGCCCGTTCACGACTGTTTGGGTAGGTTCACGTGAGAATTTCCTCGCGATCACACACGAAATTGTACTAGCGAGACGCACACTTTGCGAGATTACACATCACGCCCGGAAACGGAAATCCGTCATGTAAACAAGATGACCGCGCCCGTGAACGACCGTGAGGGTAACTTCGTGCCGTTGCGCTACAAGCAGCTCGCTAAAACGCACAAAACCTTGCGAACTAACACGCCGCAAAAAAAAAAATTGCATATTCGCACAAATTCGCGGCTTCCGAATTCGATCTCGCACAAGTTCGCGCCCCGCGAATCCTGCGAAATTGCAGAAAAACGAGTTTTGCAAAACTCAGCAGGTGCAAAAGTTCAAACTCATAATTAGTAACCATTCCCTGTAGTGCTTCCTGACTGGGGCCCCTCCAGAGTTCAGTTGCTAGTTGCAACTATTCTATGACCCTGCTCTGACCCTCACAGCATTCTCATAGAATAGCTACAAGTAGGCCACAAAGGTCCTGGAAAAAAAAATTGCACTGCAACAGAAAGCAAATTACAGATAAGGAAGCAGGTGCCAGACTGGAATTTTAAAACAGTGACACATGAATAAATCAAAACCAAATTAATTCATGTCAGTTGAAGCAGGGCAGGTGTGCTTGCTTTTCCCCCCCATAATCTACAGTGATGAACCAGAGGGTGGCATTGATGTACCAGAGGGTGGCATGGGTGAAACAGAGGGTGGCAGTGGTGAAACAGAGGGTGCTGTGAACCTGTGATGAATGAACCAGACGTAGAAACAACATAGTCGCGACTGTTGCGAGCCGACAAGTAAGTTCGCAATTGCAAACTGGTACAAAACCCTCGCAAACTGGCAGAAACCCTTGCAAACGCAAAAAAAATCTGCAAATTCGCGAGAATTCGCGGATTTTGCGGATTGCGAGTTTGCAAATACGCAAATTCGCGAACACCAGATTCGCAAAATTCGCCCATGCTTAGCCCTTTGGACAAAGACTGCGCCAATCCTTGGGAGCCATCAGGCTCTGAAATACTGTGCACCCTGGAGCACTCTGGCTCCTCAAAGAAAGAAATGTCCCCTAATAGTGGAGCCCTCTGGCTCTGGGAAGAATGGGGCCAACGTGAAGGAGCACTGCAGCCCTGAAAGTGAGAGGGCCCCCGGGGGTGGGGGGCACACACGGGCTCCTGGCATGCCCGGGGCCCTATAACCAATGTCACCCTTGTTGGAGCAGCCCGCAGCAAGACGGGGCCGCTCTACCACTGTGCCTCATTCAGGCATCACCTGCTCTCTCTGCTCCTTCAGGGAGCGAAAACAGGACTATCTTCACCGTCCCTCGGCCAGCCCTAACTTACCGGGGGGGACCGGTCTCCTTCCTGCGGCGGGGCTCCCTTCCTGGAGATGGGACTCGGCGAGGCTCCCTCTTCGCCAGAGGATCCTCGCACACTTGCAGAGGCACTTGCGGCGCGGGCTGCCCTTCGCTCCTGGGGGCTCCACGCTGCCATTGGTGGCTGCAGCTGCTTTGGTCCCTCCTGGGGGCCCCGGGACTCGGGATGCGAGGAGGCGGGGTGGGCTCCCGGCCTCTTTCCTTTCACGCAACGTACGGCGGGCAGTATCTCCGGTCTCCCTCTGGGCACGGGAGACCGGCAAAGCAGAAAAAGGCTTCCCCCAGGCGGGGGGTGTCATATAGTTACTGCTTTTCTATATATTGTGTTAAGTTAGCATGAGTTTATTAAATGTTTAAACAACATATTTTCCTTCTGCTTCAGTTTGCACACGACACATAATTGTTATTGTACCTTTCAACCTAGACAAAAGATGTGATTTATTTGAGAATAATATGTTATTGCTCTGATATCAGTTGTGCTTGGTACACTTGGTACACTGTCTGCACACTGAAAACTGCACCCTCTAAGAATAACCTAACACAAGGTTGCTGGAAGGCCTGATCCTCGCACCACATTAGACATAACACAAATAATGTTGCTGCCAACATTGGGCTCTAAGTGGGTTTAAGATAGAGTTACCGAGAATGCAAAAACACACTTGATGGTGCTTCGCATGCAGAGAGTTGGTAGCTGATGATGTGATCTTCTTCTGCTGACATTTAGAGGTATGGGCCCGCCCTGCTAAAACCAAAATGAGACCTTCTTAGATATAATATAGTATGCTAAATAGGGTGCGCGAAATATAGGTGATACAGATTTCTATAGATTTTTGCATTATAATATGCTATCACCGTTCGCTTACTATGGACTAGTGACTATGCTGATAACTCAGATTTTTATAATATGTATGTTGGTATTATATAAGATACTGCGTTTGAGAACCTTGCATTGAAAAATAAATATTTCAAACTTGCACGTGTGTTCTTTTACTCCCCGTTGTGGTTTGAAATGATTATAGAGCGAAAGAGTGTTCATGTGTTCCACGATACCTGAGGTACCCTAAGTTCATGTTCTGGATTGTCCAAGTCATTGGGAGTTTGTTATGACCAATGAGACACTGTAGCTAGCTCGGTAAGGGGATTTCTGATACTAAGGTGAGTTTTGGGTCACCCTAATTCACCCAGGTTCTAGATCTCTGTGCACAGTTCTGTGGGAGAACGGAAACCCTGCTACATGGCGCCCAACATTTGTTGGCCTTATATCATGACACTCGAGTAGTATATCATTCAAACCTTAACCCCTTCATTCCCGTTTCCGGAAAACGGCGGTGTCGGAAAAACCTACCCATTTTTGAAATAGGTCTTTTCAAGCTTGAAAATATCTAAAAACGGTTTCTTTGAATTACTACCCAGTTGTGCTACAAAGTAATCTTTGTTTTTTCACGTTCCTGTGCAGTCATGGCACAAGCCGTGGACATCCCGCTGCATAGTCGCATTGCGGTGCGGGACCATTTACGGGCTTACAATGTCCCTTTGGAAGGCTTGGCTGTGTTTCTGGTGGTGAGTGCGGAACATGCTTACCCTTACGAACTGTTTTATTCGTGGGTGACATTTCCACCAGTGGACGCGAATTCTGGTGTGTTCCACTCATACACTCCGTCAGCTGTACCTGCTGCATATGCTCCGTACAGAGCACAGGAAGTACCTATTGATGTTTGGCAGCATGGAGTTTGGTTTGGTGGCGCCCTACCACACGCTTTAACCGCTCCGAGGTTAGGTCCTTTGTCCATTCCGGGCACACCTTGGCCCGCTTTGGCTGGATTTACTCCTCACCCTAATCGACCACTTGTAACATGGGTGACCTGCAACGTCTTCACGAGGTCGTGGTTGAAGTGATTAGGGCTCTTGTTCATTACACAAGTTGTAATGTTTAAGGCGCAGCCCCTAGGGGTGCGCAGCTTCAAGCAGGTCAGGCTGGTTTGAAAATAGGTCCTGTCATGGTGAATTCCGTAATGGGCAAGAAGCCCCAGGATAAGGATGACTTTCCTTTCTGGCTTGCCGAGAAATTCGACCTGCTGGAGGCTGTGTTTCCTAATACGAATCCTGGTCGGAAACACCGGATTCTTACGCTTAGTTTTCCGAAAGATTTGGCCCCTGAGCTTGTTGACTGTGAAACATGGGGTAAGACTTTTGCAGCGGTCTATTCGAGGTGCTTTGGCTCCCCGTCTATGTCCAACCTGTCTGCGGTCCTTAAACGTGTTCAAGATGATCACGGACCGGAGTCAGCGGTTGAGTTGGGTATGCGACTGTGTGGCTCCTTTGAGGTGGTTTGCGATCTGATCCTTGCGAATGTCAAGGGGGATGCAGTGAACTTCCAGGTGGCTAACGCCTTGGCGTTAATTCCCGATGTGGACGAACCCCGTCAGTTAGCAAGGATAATTGTGGCAGCTTATAAAATGGTTGGCCGCAATGCCAAGGGTCTTAAGACTTTTTCTGATAAGGAGAAAAAGCAGCCCCAGGGACAGTCTTCGGAGGCGAACGCTCAGCCGAAGTCCAAAAAACAAAATTGGCCTAAAAAACAGAATCAGGGTAAGCAACAACAACAACAACAAACAAAGGTTTCATGCCCTGCGTCTCCGTTGCCTGCGCAGTCGGAACGTGTTTATGATTTGCGCGACCGCGCGATGATTAAGACACCTGAACGTTTTCAGGCTTCTGACCAACGCTCTCCTCGTTCCTTTCAGGACTCTTCGGCTCCGTCAACCAGTGGTGGAGGGGGCGGCAGGGGCCGGGGTGGCCAGCAAGGACGTGGTCAGCCCCGCCCACGCAACGGTGCAGACAAGCAGGAGGGCTCTACGCCTCAGTGACCGCAGTTTGCCAAGAAGAAAGTCGCAGCCTTGACAGCGCATCGATATGCCCCAGATTGTGAGAACGAGGCTTCGGAATCTGACTTGGGCTCTGACCTTGCTGGACAGCGCGGCGGAGATTACCATAGTGAGAGAGGCCCTCCGTCCACTACTGAAGGTGACAGCGACTGACACTTATGTTGTGATTGAAACAGCAGATACAAGAGTTGCTCCCCCTGATAGACTTTTTGAAATTGTCCTGTTAATTGAAGGTGACATACAGCGTACGGTTAAAGGGGTATTTTGGGAAAATCTTTCGTCTACATATGACATTTTGCTTTCGGAGGCTGACTGGCCCCCACCTTTTGTGCTCGCAGCTCCACGAGGGGAGGAGGTAATCCTCCCCAGTTTCGCGAACACAGTTTCGAGAGTGGAAGCGCTGCACTTTGCAGAAGAGTGGGCTCTGGTGCTTGCACCGGCTGTGTACCGTAATCAGTGTGGCTGGGATAAATTGTCCCCGAACCACGAGATTCCTTTACGGTCTCAGCCGCAGCCTCAACCTTAATATCCCATACGACGTGAAGCCAAAGCTTCAGTCGCAGCGATCCTTGAACAATTGGAATATCAAGGTGTAATTGAAACGTGTGTGTCACCGATGAATAACCCCCTTTTTACTGTAAACAAACTGGACGGCTCTTACCGTTTGGTTTTGGATTACCGGCATTTAAACTTGTATTGCCGTAACTGTGCAGTACAGAATACTCACGGCTCTGCCCTTGTAAATAGTCTTGTGCGTAAGCGGTTCAAAACCACGCTTGACATTTCCAATGGTTTTTATGCCCATTCATTGGACAGTCTTAGTTCCCAATAGACTTCTTTCACATGCGGCGGGGTCCAACAAATGTTTCGGTGTCTTCCAATGGGCTATAAGAATAGTCCTGGCGTATTTTCCGCACGCATTGTCTCTCTGTTGGAGAGGATCGACCCAGATGCTTGTTCCTATGTGGATGATATCTATCTCACAGACGACGAACTTTGGGAGCATCTGTGTCGAGTGAACAGTATTATTTGTAACTTTGCAGACATGGGTTACAAGTTTAATTTTGCAAAATCGCACATTGCAGAATACAAAGTGTTGTTTCTAGGCTATGAACTAACTAATGAAGGAAAAGGCTTGGCTCCTCACTTCCTGGAGAAGTGCGCACAGTTGCGCTGTCCAACAACACTGAAAAAATTACAATCTTTACTGGGCTTTTTGAATTTCGGGAGCAATGTTCCCTCTAATTTTTTTCCTCTGTGTGCGGCAGTGTGGGGTCTCTGTGCGCTGCAGCCATGGTTATGTGCGCCAGGAACCAGACCGTGCGTGTGGGTGCGGCGCCAAATATCACTCCAAACTCATGCTTAAACAAGTGAAAAGACTGCATTTTCACACATAAATCGGCACGTTAAGTGTCTTATGGCAGGTTTGCAATTTAGACACACACAATTAAATGAATTGGTTATACAGGCAAGTACACTTCGGGTTTAGAAAAGCACAAGGCTCCAATGATAGTACCATTATAAGATTTTACTGCTGTAGATGTAATGTTACTTGTTGTATTGTATATCTGGATGCACAGACGGAAAGAAGCAACAAAATACCAGCCAGGTGGCACACTAGGCTAAGCAGAGAGATTTCTATCTTGCATGATATCTAAAAGAAATGTAGCAAGTCCATAAGAACGATGTGTGCTTTACATGTTGTTCAATTGGACTTTGGTCAGCCAACTTCAACTAGGCACAAGCCAGGCCGTCTTTAACACTGGTGGAGCCCTGTGTGACAATGTATGTTGGCACCCCCCAATGGCCCCTCTACCATGGATTCCCTCACTAGCACCCTTTAATAGCGGCCCTCAAGTCTCCAGAACCACTGGCTCTCTGATTAATTTACATAATACACACATTGCACAGACACAATCATAGGTGTGTAAATCAGTGTATTGGAAGTGTTACATCAGACAAGAATACAAGGTGCAGTGTAGGAGTCATCGATACTAGTAGGCAATATAGTTTAACAATGCTTAGTCTGGAAAAGTACGAATTCAGAATTCAAAATGTGCCCCCATGTGTTAGAGGTTCTCTTAAAAACAAGAATTTTTTTTTACCCAAATAAACCCTTTTGGAAAGATTAGGATAATAAAAGACTGGGCAATAAAACATAATGCTCTAACACAGAGGTCTTCAAACTTTTTGATGCCGAGACCCCCTTGTAAAACCTTTTTAGGCGTAAGGACCCCCTTCCGACAAAAGTTTCTAGAAACTGGTACTCCTCATCATCAACTTTTGATAACCATAAATGCACCTGTTAGACCTCATCACATCCATCCATCATTCATCCACCCACACTTTCACACATCCATCCATCCTTTCATCCTTCCATCCATCCTTCCATCCATACATCCATCCTTCAACCATCCACCCTTTTATCCTTCCATCCATCCCTTACCCATCCACCTTTCCATCCATCCACCCAACATTCATCCACCCACCTTTTCACACATCCATCCATCATTCATCCATGCAACCTTTTATCCATCCATCTATCCACCCTTTCATCCATCCATCCATCCATCCTCCATCCGTCCACCCTTTCATCCTTCCATCCATCCACCCTTTTATCCATTCATCCACCCTTTCATCCTTAAATCATATATCTATCCTTCATCCATCCACCCTTTCATCCTTCCATCCATACATCCATCCTTCCTTCATCCATCCACCCTTTCATCCATCCATACATCTATCCTTTACCCATCCACCCTTCCATCCAGCCACCCATCATTCATCCTCCCACCTTTTCACACATCCTTCCATCATTCATCCATGCAACCTTTTATCCATCCATACATCCACCCACCCTTTTATCCTCCCATCCATACATCCATCCTTCCTCCATCACACTTTCATCCATACATCCATCCACCCACCCACCCTTCCCTCCATCCATCCACCCATCATTCACCCCCCCACCTTTTCACACATCCATCCATGCATCATTCTTCCATGCAACCTTTTATCCATCCATACATCCATCCACCCTTCCTTCCATCCATCCATCCTTCATCCGTCAACCTTTTCATCCTTCCATCCATTCATCCACCCTTTCATCCATCCATCCATCCATCCATCCTTTATCCGTCCACCCTTTCATCCTTCCTTCCATCCATACATCCATCCACCCTTTCATCCATCCATTCACCCATCATTCATCCACCCATCTTTTTACACATCCATCCATCCATCATTCATCCATGCAACCTTTTATCCATCCATACATCCTTCATCCATCTACCCTTCCATCCATCCACCCTTTCATCCATCCATCCACCCTTTCATCCTTCCATCCATCCACCCTTTCATCCTTCCATCCATCCACCCTTTCATCCATCCATCCTTTTATCCATCCACTCATCATTCATCCACCCACCTTTTCACACATTCATCCATCCTTCATCCTTACATCCATCCATCCACCCATCATTCATCCACCCACCTTTTCTGTGACTCTCTCATGGGATGTAGGGGGGGGGGGGGTCAGTATCTCTGTGTCTTCTTCCTTCTTTCCCGCTCATGGGAAGGCATCTCTGTGCCTCCCTGCTGGGGGCGGGAGGGGGGGACGTGTCATGGGACCCACAGCTCCAGGCGCACAACATCCATTATACTCAAAGGGCTACACTACAGCCTGCACCCCAGGACCCCACCCCCCACCCACTTTCCCCCCTCCCCCAACTCGTGTATGTGAGCCCAGCTGAAACCGTTTCAGGGACCCACACACAGCCACACCTGAGTACTTGACAGGTCTTTAAAAGACCTTCTACTTGTTAATGAGCCTTTGATGTTTTTCACACCTCGGTGTGAATTAGGCCTCCACCATGAGCACCCTCGATCAGGCCAACGCCAGGAATTGCATGCCCCTGACAGAATCTGCGACCCCCTTCCAAGGACTCCACGACCCCCCTGGGGGTCGCGCCCCACAGATTGAAGACCTCTGCTCTAACATAATACTTGCAGTTAACACACAGCTGTTTGATGACAGTTAATCAGGGGTGTGGAATTTTCCAAATAATCTAGTTGTCCAAACCACAAGTAACAAAATGAGCTCTCTTACAGAAGTAGTAACCCACCGACTTATTTACATTTATTCACTTTGTTTTCTGCATGGCACATGTTCTTAGCAGGAGACATTTTAACCCACTGTGCGACCTTTGGATGTGTCAAAACTTCCACTAGACAAACCTCTATCTCTTTTCAGCAAGACTAATAATCACCAGAGTTATCTAGACATTTTAATTGAGGCCTGAAAATAGCTGGAGGCCAGGAACATGCACGGCATCCAACTCTTCACACAAGGACAACACCCTCATCATATGTATAGTCAGCTGCATGCAGCAAAGCCTCGCAGCGGCCTTCGTCCATCTCCATGCACAGCTCACAATCTGGCAACCAACTACTGCTGTGTATAACTTTTAGGAGGCTTGGCTGCAGCAAGCCCAAAAGCACAATGTGTGCTTTACACATAGCTGCCAAGGTTTCAGATTGCTTGTGTGTGATATTTTCATAATTACAGTGTAATTATGAGTGACCTATAAATAAAAGAAATTACAGCTATCTGAGGGGTGTAATGTCTCATCTTTATGTTTTCGTCATCTTCATTGCTTGATTTTGCTTGAAAGTGTCACTCATTTGTTGAAATATCACTCAAGATTACATAGAAATTATAAAAATGTCCCCCATAGCAATCTTAAACTTTGGCAGCTATGGCCTCTGTCCCACCCGAACTGTCAGCTGAGCAGAGCGCACATGCATCTGCCCGAGCCAGCCACAACCGAGACCTGTACCACTAGCGAGGAGGGGCTGGTGACATGATTGAAAATGGCGGCAAAATAGACGAAAGATGTGATTTATTTGAGAATAATATGTTATTGCTCTGATATCAGTTGTGCTTGGTACACTTGGTACAATGTCTGCACACTGAGAACTGCACCCTCTAAGAATAACCTAACACAAGGTTGCTGGGAGGCCTGATCCTCGCACCACATTAGACATAACACAAATAATGTTGCTGCCAACATTGGGCTCTAAGCGGGTTTAAGATAGAGTTACCGAGAATGCCAAAACACACTTGATGGTGCTTCGCATGCAGAGAGTTGGTAGCTGATGATGTGATCTTCTTCTGCTGACATTTAGAGGTATGGGCCCGCCCTGCTAAAACCCAAATGAGTCCTTCTTAGATATAATATAGTATGCTAAATAGGGTGCGCGAAATATAGGTGATACAGATTTCTATAGATTTTTGCATTATAATATGCTATCACCGTTCGCTTACTATGGACTAGTGACTATGCTGATAACTCTGATTTTTATAATATGTATGTTGGTATTATATAAGATACTGCGTTTGAGAACCTTGCATTGAAAAATAAATATTTCAAACTTGCACGTGTGTTCTTTTACTCCACGTTGTGGTTTGAAATGATTTTAGAGCGAAAGAGTGTTCATGTGTTCCACGATACCTGAGGTACCCTAAGTTCATGTTCTGGATTGTCTAAGTCATTGGGAGTTTGTTATGACCAATGAGACACTGTAGCTAGCTCGGTAAGGGGATTTCGGATACTAAGGTGAGTTTTGGGTCACCCTAATTCACCCAGGTTCTAGATCTCTGTGCACAGTTCTGTGGGAGAACGGAAACCCTGCTACAGGGGGAAGCGGAAAACACGCACTCCAGGCCCCGCCCCCAGTCAGGCGGGTGCGGGCCTGGCTTCCGGTGTTGCCGCGGAGGCTGCGGCACCATTACTCTTCTGGGGGCAATACTGAGGGGTGGGCACCCTCGAGGTATTAAGAGAAAATAGAAACGGAGTGGGCACTGGCAAACAAGCGAGGTGGGCACTCGTAATTAAATAAATAAATACGAACAAAGACGCAGGGTGGCACCTGCGCACTCAGGGGCAAAGAAAGGGCAGGAGCGCTTCCCTCCTCGGGAAAATGACAGCGCTCTGACCAGTAATTAGAAATGAAGTGCCCTCAAGCGCTAGAGGGCAAGAACCAGCGCTCCCAAGCGCTAGGTAGCAGGAACAGTGCTCCCAAGCGCTGGGGGCCAAAGGAAAGTGCTAGGCACGTAGAAAAAAAGCAAAGTCCTTCAGGGGTCCAGGACCTCAGTAGTCCAGGGGCTGGACAGGGCCCACGGAGGGCAAGCCTTCCCCTGGGCCCCAGCAGCTGCATGCTCCTGGCAGATTCAAGTGTCAGAACAAGAACATTTTCCTGAGGTCACAGCCCCTCTTTTATACACCTTTTTCCTTTGTCTAAAGTGCAGGGTGGGGGGGAGAACCAGTCGCAGCTGGTTTTGGAGCACCCTTGATGGCTCAACCACCCGTTTCATTCACTAGGGAGGCTAGGGTCATCAGTCGCACCACAGGGGGCGGAGCCAGCATTGTGTGGGGAAAGCCCAGCCCATTCAGGAACCAGGTGCAGCCCTCCCAAGCCATCAGTATGCTAATCTCACACTCACCACCGGGCAGACCCATCCAGACTTCCTGGAGCCAGGCTCACCAGCCAGCTCCAGCCAATCACACACCAGGCATATTTTACACTAATATGCCAACTCCTAGAAGTGGCACTTCCGCACAAGACACAATCATGCCACATACATCATTGTGAAGCATTCAATCATACAAGTTCGCACGTCCCAAACTCGAGCATGCACACCTCACGCATCAGGAACTACCAGGGACACAGACATTCCCCATGCATTCCTATGGGAGGGCAGGCTTATCTCACTACACGCACTTAGAGTGCGCACGCACTTTCCACTTTGACACAGTGAAAGTGCGCAGAAACCAAAAATCACTACTGCTGGGTCACCATTTAAAGTAAAAAAAGTTTAGGGGTGAACCTGCCAGAAGGGCCAAGTCCAACAGTGGTGGATGTGGTGGTGGTGGGTGTGGTGGTGGTGGATGTGATGGTGGTGGATATGGTGGTGGATGAGGTGGTGGTGGATGAGGTGGTGGTGGATGTGGTGGTGAATGTGGTGGGGGTGGGTGTGGTGGTGGTGATAGATGTGGTGGTAGTGGGTGTGGTAGTTGTGGATGTGGTGGTGTTGGACGAGGTGGTGGATGTGGTGGTGGATGTGGTGCTGGGTGTTGACGTGGTGGCAATGTGGTGGTGGTTGTGGAAGTGGTGTTTGTGGATGTGGTGGATGAGGTGGTGTTGGATGTGGTGGTGGATGAGGTGGTGGTGGATGTGGTGGTGGTGGATGTGGTGGTGGTGGTGGATATGGTGGTGGATGTGGTGGTGGTGGATGTGATGGTGGTGGAGGTGGTGGTGGTGGATGTTGTGGTGGTGGTGGGTGTGCATGTGGTGGATGTGGTGGTGGTTGTGGTGTTTGTGGATGTGGTGAATGAGGTGGTGGTGGATGTGGTGGTGGATTAGGTGGTGGTGGATGTGGTGGTGGTGGATGTGGTGGTGGTAGATATGGTGGCGGGTGTGCATGTGGTGGATGTGGTGGTGGTTGTGGATGTGGTGTTTGTGGATGAGGTGGTGGTGGATGTGGTGGTGGATGAGGTGGTGGTGGATGTGGTGGTGGTTGATGTAGTGGTGGATGTGGTAGTGGTGGATGTGGTGGGGTGGATGTGGTGGGGTGGATGTGGTGGTGGTGGATGTGGTGGTGGTGGTTGTGGTGGTGGTGGATGTGGTGGTCAATGTGGTGATAAATGTGGTGGTGGTGGTGGATGTGGTGGTGGTAGATGAGGTGGTGGATGTGGTAGTGGTGTTGGATGAGATGGTGGGTGTGGTGGATGTGGTGGCGGTGGATATTGTGGCGGTTGTGGATGTGGTGTTTGTGGATGTGGTGCATGAGGTGGTGGTGGATGTGGTGGTGGATGAGGTGGTGGTGGAAGTGGTGGTGGTGGATGTGGTGGTGGTTGATGTGGTGGTGGTGGATGTGGTTGATGTGGATGTGGTGGTCGTGGATGTGGTGGTACTGAATGTGGTGGTGGTGGATATGTTGGTGGTGGTGGATGTCATGGTGGTAGATGTGGTGGTGGATGTGGTGGATGTGGTGGTGGTGGATGTGGTGGTGGTGGATGTGGTGGTGGATGTTGTGGTGGTGATGGATGTGGTGGTGGTGGTGGTGGAGGTGGTGGTGGATGTGGTGGTGGTGGATGTGGTGGTGGATGTGCTGGTGGAAGTGGTGGTGGTGGATGAGGTGGTGGTGGATGTGGTGGATGTGATGGTGGGTGTGGTGGTGGTGTTGGTTGTGATGGTAGATGTGGTGGTTGTGGTGGATGTGGTGGTGGTTGTGGATGTGGTGGATGAGGTGGATGTGATGGTGGATGAGGTGGTGGTGGATGAGGTGGTGGTGGTGGATGTGGTGTTGGTGTTGGATGAGGTGGTGTATGGGGTAGTGGGTGTGGATGTGGTGGTGGTTGTGGATGCGGTGTTTGTGGATATGGTTGTGTAAGTGGTGGTGGTAAATGTGGTGGTGGTGGTGGTGGAAGTGGTAGTGGAGGATGTGGTGTTAGATGTGGTGGTGGTGGATGTGGTGGTGCTGGAAGTTGTGGTGGTGGTGGATGTGGTGGATGTGGTGGTGGTGCATGTGGTGGTGGTTATGGATGTGGTGTTTGTGGATGAGGTGGTGATGGATGTGTATGTGGATGACATGGTGGTGGTGGTGGATGTGGTGGTTTTGTTGGATGAGGTGGTGGATGTGGTGGATGTGGTGGTGGTGAATGTGGTGGATGTGGTGGTGGATATGGTGCTGGTGGTTGTTGTGGTGTTTGTGGATGTGGTGGTGGTGGTGGTGAATGTGGTAGATGTGGTGGTGGATGTGGTGCTTGTGGTTGTTGTGGTGTTTGTGGATGTGGTGGTGGATCTGGTGGTTGATGTGGTGGTGGATGAGGTGTTGTTGGATGTTGTGGTGGTGGATAAGGTGGTGGTGGGTGTGTAGGTGGTGGTGGTGGATGTGGTGGTGGTGGTGGATAAGGTGGAGGTGGATGAGGTGGTGGATGTTGTGGATGGGGTGGTGGTGTTGGATGAGGTGGTGGATGTGGTGGATATGGTGGTTGTTGTGGATGGGGTGGTGGTGTTGGATGAGGTGGTGGATGTGGTGGATATGGTGGTGGAGCATGTGGTGGTGGTGGACGTGGAGGTGGTGGTGGATGTGGTGGTGGTGGATGTAGTGGTGGATGTGGTGGTGGTGGATGTGGTGGTGGTGGGGGATGTGTTAGAGGTGGTCTAGGTGGATTTGGTGGTGGTGGAGGATGTGATGGTGGTGGATGTGGTGGTGGTTGTGGTGTTTGTGGATATGGTGGATGAGGTGGTGTTGGATGTGGTGGTGGATTAGGTGTGGTGGATGTGGTGGTGGTAGATATCGTGGTGGGTGTGCATGTGGTGGATGTGGTGGTGGTTGTGGATGTGGTGTTTGTGGATGAGGTGGTGGTGGATGTGGTGATGGATGTGGTGGTGGTGGATGAGGTGGTGGATGTGGTGGTGGTGTTGGATGAGATGGTGGGTGTGGTGGATGTGGTGGTGGTGGATATTGTGGCGGTTGTGGATGTGGTGTTTGTGGATGTGGTGCATGAGGTGGTGGTGGATGTGGTGGTGGACGAGGTGGTGGTGGATGTGGTGGTGGTTGATGTGGTGGTGGTGGATGTGGTGGGTGTGGATGTGATGGTGGTGAATGTGATGGTGGTGAATGTGGTTGATGTGGATGTGGTGGTGGTGGATGTGGTGGTACTGAATGTGGTGGTGGTGGATGTCATGGTGGTAGATGTGGTGGTGGATGTGGTGGATGTGGTTGATATGGTGGTGGTTGTGGACATGGTGTTTTTGGATGTGGTGCATGAGGTAGTGGTGGGTGTGGTGGTGGAGCATGTGGTGGTGGTGGATGTGGTGGTGGTGGATGTAGTGGTGGATGTGGTCATGGTAGATGTTGTCATGGTGGGGGATGTGTTAGTGGTGGTCTAGGTGGATGTGGTGGTGCAGGATGTGGTGGTGGTGGATGTGATGGTGGTGGATGTGCTGGTGGTAAGTGTGGTGGATGTGGTGGTGGTGGATGTGGTGGTGGTGGATGTGGTGGTAGATGTGGTTGTGGACCTGGTAGTGGATGTGCTGATAGTGGATATGGTGGTAGATGGTGGTGTTGGTGGATAAGGTGGTGGTGGATGTGGTGGTGGTGGATGAGGTGGTGGTGGAGGATGTGGTGGTGGTGGATGTGGTGGTGGTGTTGGATGACAATGTGCTGGATATGGTGGTGGTGGGTGAGGATGTGATGGTTGTGGAGGATGTGGTGGTGGTGGTGGAGGATGATGTGGTGGTGGAGGATGTCGCGGTGGTAGATGTGGAGGTGGATGGAGTGGATATGGTGATGCTTGATGTGGTGATAGTGGATGTGGTGATGGTGGATGTGGTGATGGTGGATTAGGTGGTGGTGGATGTGGTGGTGTTGGATGATGTGGTGTTGGATGTGGTGGTGGATGTGGTGGTGGTGGATCTGGTGGTGTTGGTTCTGGTGGTGTTGGATCTGGTGGTGGTGGAGGATGATGAGGTGGTGGTGGATGATGAGGTGGTGGTGGATGATGAGGTTGTGGTTGATGATGAGGTGGTGTTGGATGATGAGGTGGTTTTGGATGAGGTGGTGGATGTGGTGGTGGTTGATGTGGTGGTGGTGGTGGATGTGGTGGTGGATGGGGTGGTGGTGGATGTGGTGGTGGTGGATGTCTTGGTAGATGTGGTGGATGTGGTTGTGGTGGTAGATTTGGTGGTGTTGGATGTGGTTGTTGTGGCGGATGTTGTGGTGGTGGTGGGTGTGGTAGTGCATGTTGTGGTGGTGGATGTGGTGGTGTTGGATGTGGTGGTGGTAGATTTTGTGGTGGATGGGTTGGTGGTGGATGAGGTGCTGGTAAATGTGGTGGTGGAGGATGTGTTTGTAGATGTGGTGGATGTGGTTGTGGATTTGGTGGTGGTGGAGGTGGTTGTGGTGGTGGATGTGGTGGTGGTGGGTGTGGTAGTGCATGCAGTGGTGGTGGATATGGTGGTGGTGGATAAGGTAGTGGGTGGGGTGGTGGCGAATGTGGTGGTGGTAGATGTGGTGTTTGTGGGTGAGGTGGTGATGGATGTGTTGGTGGAAGACATGGTGGTGGTGGTGGATGTGGTGGTGGTGTTGGATGAGGTGGTGGATATGGTGGATGTGGTAGTGGTGAATGTGGTGGATGTGGTGCTGGTGGTTGTTGTGGTGGTTGTGGTGTTTGTGGGTGTGGTGGTGGATGTGGTGGTGGATGTGGTGGTGGATAATGTGGATGGGGTGGTGGTGTTGGATGAGGTGGTGGATGTGGTGGATATGGTGGTTGTTGTGGATGGGGTGGTGGTGTTGGATGAGGTGGTGGATGTGGTGGATATGGTGGTGGAGCATGTGGTGGTGGTGGACGTGGAGGTGGTGGTGGATGTGGTGGTGGTGGATGTAGTGGTGGATGTGGTGGTGGTGGATGTGGTGGTGGTGGGGGATGTGTTAGAGGTGGTCTAGGTGGATTTGGTGGTGCAGGATGTGGTGGTGGAGGATGTGATGGTGGTGGATGTGGTGGTGGTTGTGGTGTTTGTGGATATGGTGGATGAGGTGGTGTTGGATGTGGTGGTGGATTAGGTGGTGGTGGATGTGGTGGTGGTAGATATCGTGGTGGGTGTGCATGTGGTGGATGTGGTGGTGGTTGTGGATGTGGTGTTTGTGGATGAGGTGGTGGTGGATGTGGTGGTGGATGTGGTGGTGGTGGATGAGGTGGTGGATGTGGTGGTGGTGTTGGATGAGATGGTGGGTGTGGTGGATGTGGTGGTGGTGGATATTGTGGCGGTTGTGGATGTGGTGTTTGTGGATGTGGTGCATGAGGTGGTGGTGGATGTGGTGGTGGACGAGGTGGTGGTGGATGTGGTGGTGGTTGATGTGGTGGTGGTGGATGTGGTGGGTGTGGATGTGATGGTGGTGAATGTGATGGTGGTGAATGTGGTTGATGTGGATGTGGTGGTGGTGGATGCGGTGGTACTGAATGTGGTGGTGGTGGTGGATGTGTTGGTGGTGGTGGATGTCATGGTGGTAGATGTGGTGGTGGATGTGGTGGATGTGGTTGATATGGTGGTGGTTGTGGACATGGTGTTTTTGGATGTGGTGCATGAGGTAGTGGTGGGTGTGGTGGTGGAGCATGTGGTGGTGGTGGATGTGGTGGTGGTGGATGTAGTGGTCTATGTGGTCATGGTAGATGTTGTCATGGTGGGGGATGTGTTAGTGGTGGTCTAGGTGGATGTGGTGGTGCAGGATGTGGTGGTGGTGGATGTGATGGTGGTGGATGTGCTGGTGGTAAGTGTGGTGGATGTGGTGGTGGTGGATGTGGTGATGGTGGATGTGGTGGTAGATGTGGTTGTGGACTTGGTAGTGGATGTGCTGATAGTGGATATGGTGGTAGATGGTGGTGTTGGTGGATAAGGTGGTGGTGGATGTGGTGGTGGTGGATGAGGTGGTGGTGGAGGATGTGGTGGTGATGGTGGATGTGTGGGTGGTAGATGTGGTTGTGGACTTGGTAGTGGATGTGCTGATAGTGGATATGGTGGTAGATGGTGGTGTTGGTGGATAAGGTGGTGGTGGATGTGGTGGTGGTGGATGAGGTGTGGTGGAGGATGTGGTGGTGGTGGATGTGGTGGTGGTGTTGGATGAGGTGGTGAATATGGTGGGGTGAGGAGTGGGGTGGGTTGATGTGTGGTGGAGGATGTGGCGGTATAGTGGATGTGGTGATGTGGATGTGGTGATGGTGGATTAGGTGGTGGTGGATGTGGTGGTGTTGGATGATGTGGTGTGGATGTGGTGTTGGATGTGGTGGTGGATGTGGTGGTGGTGGATCTGGTGGTGTTGGTTCGTGATGATGAGGTTGTGGTGGATGATGAGGTGGTGTTGGATGATGAGGTGGTTTTGGATGAGGTGGTGGATGTGGTGGTGGTTGATGTGGTGGTGGTGGATGTGGTGGTGGATGGGGTGGTGGTGGATGTGGTGGTGGTGGATGTCTTGGTAGATATGGTGGATGTGGTTGTGGTGGTAGATTTGGTGGTGGTGGATGTGGTTGTTGTGGCGGATGTTGTGGTGGTGGTGGGTGTGGTAGTGCATGTTGTGATGGTGGATGTGGTGGTGTTGGATGTGGTGGTGGTAGATTTTGTGGTGGATGGGTTGGTGGTGGATGAGGTGCTGGTAAATGTGGTGGTGGAGGATGTGTTTGTAGATGTGGTGGATGTGGTTGTGGATTTGGTGGTGGTGGATGTGGTTGTGGTGGTGGATGTGGTGGTGGTGGGTGTGGTAGTGCATGCGGTGGTGGTGGATATGGTGGTGGTGGATAAGGTAGTGGGTGGGGTGGTGGCGAATGTGGTGGTGGTAGATGTGGTGTTTGTGGGTGAGGTGGTGATGGATGTGTTGGTGGAAGACATGGTGGTGGTGGTGGATGTGGTGGTGGTGTTGGATGAGGTGGTGGATATGGTGGATGTGGTAGTGGTGAATGTGGTGGATGTGGTGCTGGTGGTTGTTGTGGTGGTTGTGGTGTTTGTGGGTGTGGTGGTGGATGTGGTGGTGGATGTGGTGGTGGATAATGTGGATGGGGTGGTGGTGTTGGATGAGGTGGTGGATGTGGTGGATATGGTGGTTGTTGTGGATGGGGTGGTGGTGTTGGATGAGGTGGTGGATGTGGTGGATATGGTGGTGGAGCATGTGGTGGTGGTGGACGTGGAGGTGGTGGTGGATGTGGTGGTGGTGGATGTAGTGGTGGATGTGGTGGTGGTGGATGTGGTGGTGGTGGGGGATGTGTTAGAGGTGGTCTAGGTGGATTTGGTGGTGCAGGATGTGGTGGTGGAGGATGTGATGGTGGTGGATGTGGTGGTGGTTGTGGATGTGGTGTTTGTGGATGAGGTGGTGGTGGATGTGGTGGTGGATGTGGTGGTGGTGGATGAGGTGGTGGATGTGGTGGTGGTGTTGGATGAGATGGTGGGTGTGGTGGTGGTGGATATTGTGGCGGTTGTGGATGTGGTGTTTGTGGATGTGGTGCATGAGGTGGTGGTGGATGTGGTGGTGGACGAGGTGGTGGTGGATGTGGTGGTGGTTGATGTGGTGGTGGTGGATGTGGTGGGTGTGGATGTGATGGTGGTGAATGTGATGGTGGTGAATGTGGTTGATGTGGATGTGGTGGTGGTGGATGCGGTGGTACTGAATGTGGTGGTGGTGGATGTGTTGGTGGTGGTGGATGTCATGGTGGTAGATGTGGTGGTGGATGTGGTGGATGTGGTTGATATGGTGGTGGTTGTGGACATGGTGTTTTTGGATGTGGTGCATGAGGTAGTGGTGGGTGTGGTGGTGGAGCATGTGGTGGTGGTGGATGTGGTGGTGGTGGATGTAGTGGTGTATGTGGTCATGGTAGATGTTGTCATGGTGGGGGATGTGTTAGTGGTGGTCTAGGTGGATGTGGTGGTGCAGGATGTGGTGGTGGTGGATGTGATGGTGGTGGATGTGCTGGTGGTAAGTGTGGTGGATGTGGTGGTGGTGGATGTGGTGATGGTGGATGTGGTGGTAGATGTGGTTGTGGACTTGGTAGTGGATGTGCTGATAGTGGATATGGTGGTAGATGGTGGTGTTGGTGGATAAGGTGGTGGTGGATGTGGTGGTGGTGGATGAGGTGGTGGTGGAGGATGTGGTGGTGGTGGATGTGGTGGTGGTGTTGGATGAGGTGGTGAATATGGTGGTGGTGGGTGAGGATGTGATGGTTGTGGAGGATGTGGTGGTGGTGGTGGAGGTTGATGTGGTGGTGGAGGATGTGGCGGTGGTAGATTTGGAGGTGGATGGAGTGGATATGGTGATGCTTGATGTGGTGATAGTGGATGTGGTGATGGTGGATGTGGTGATGGTGGATTAGGTGGTGGTGGATGTGGTGGTGTTGGATGATGTGGTGTTGGATGTGGTGGTGGATGTGGTGGTGGTGGATCTGGTGGTGTTGGTTCTGGTGGTGTTGGAGCTGGTGGAGGATGATGAGGTGGTGGTGGATGATGAGGTGGTGGTGGATGATGAGGTTGTGGTGGATGATGAGGTGGTGTTGGATGATGAGGTGGTTTTGGATGAGGTGGTGGATGTGGTGGTGGTTGATGTGGTGGTGGTGGAGGATATGGTGGTGGTGGATGTGGTGGTGGATGGGGTGGTGGTGGATGTGGTGGTGGTGGATGTCTTGGTAGATGTGGTGGATGTGGTTGTGGTGGTAGATTTGGTGGTGGTGGATGTGGTTGTTGTGGCTGATGTTGTGGTGGTGGTGGGTGTGGTAGTGCATGTTGTGGTGGTGGATGTGGTGGTGTTGGATGTGGTGGTGGTAGATTTTGTGGTGGATGGGTTGGTGGTGGATCAGGTGCTGGTAAATGTGGTGGTGGAGGATGTGTTTGTAGATGTGGTGGATGTGGTTGTGGATTTGGTGGTGGTGGATGTGGTTGTGGTGGTGGATGTGGTGGTGGTGGGTGTGGTAGTGCATGCAGTGGTGGTGGATATGGTGGTGGTGGATAAGGTAGTGGGTGGGGTGGTGGCGAATGTGGTGGTGGTAGATGTGGTGTTTGTGGATGAGGTGGTGATGGATGTGTTGGTGGAAGACATGGTGGTGGTGGTGGATGTGGTGGTGGTGTTGGATGAGGTGGTGGATATGGTGGATGTGGTAGTGGTGAATGTGGTGGATGTGGTGCTGGTGGTTGTTGTGGTGGTTGTGGTGTTTGTGGGTGTGGTGGTGGATATGGTGGTGGATGTGGTGGTGGATGAGGTGTTGGTGGATGTTGTGGTGGTGTATGTGGTGGTGGTGGGTGTGATGGTGGATGTGGAAGTGGTGGTGGTGGTGGTGGATGTGGTGGTGGTGGTGAATGTGGTGGAGGTTGATGAGGTGGTGGTGTTGGATGAGGTGGTGGATGTGGTGGATATGGTGGTGGTTGTGGACGTGGTGTTTGTGGATGTGGTGCATGAGGTGGTGGTGGATGTGGTGGTGGAGCATGTGGTGGTGGATGTGGTGGTGGTGGATGTGGTGGTGGTGGATGTAGTGGTGGATGTGGTGGTGGTAGATGGGGTGGTGGTGGATGTGGTGGTGGTGGTTGTGGTAAATGTGGTGGTGGAGGATGTCTTGGTAGATGTGGTGAATGTGGTTGTGGTGGTAGATTTGGTGATGGTGGATGTGGTTGTGGTGGTGGATGTGTTGGTGGTGGGTGTGGTGGTGCATGTGGTGGTGGTGGATGTGGTGATGTTGGATGTGGTGGTGGTGGATTTTGTGGTGGATGGGTTGGTGGTGGATGTGGTTGTGGTGGATGAGGTGCTGGTGGATGTGGTGGTGGCGGATGTGTTTGTAGATGTGGTGGATGTGGTTGTGGATTTGGTGGTGGGGGATGTGGTTGTGGTGGTGAATGTGGTGGTGGTGGGTGTGGTAGTGCATGCGGTGGTGGTGGATTTGGTGGTGGTGGATGTGGTGGTGGGTGGGGTTGTGGTGGATGTGGTGGTGGTAGATGTGGTGGTGGTGGTGGATGTGGTGGTGGTGGATGAGGTGGTGTATGTGGTGGTGGTGATGGATGAGGTGGTGGATGTGGTGGATGTGGTGGTGGTGGATATTGTGGTGGTTGAAGTGGTGATGAATGTGGTGGTGGTGGATGTGGTGGTGTTGGATGGGGTGGTGGATGTGGTTGTGGTGGTGGGTGTGGTGGTGGTGGGTGTGGTGGTGCATGTGGTGGTGGTGGATGAAGTGGTGGTGGATATGGTGGTGGTGGATGAGGTGGTGGTGGATATGGTGGTGGAGGTGATGGTGGTGGATGTGGTGGTGGTGGTAGTGGTGTTGGATGAGGTAGTAGATGTGGTGGTGGATGTGGTCGTGGGTGTGGATGTGGTGGTGGTGGATGTGGTGGTGGTAGATGTGGTGGTAGAGGATGTGTTGATAGATGTGGTTGTGGTTGTGGATTTGGTGGTGGTGGATGTTGTTGTGGTGGTGGGTGTGGTGGTGGTGGGTGTGGTAGTGCATGTGGTGGTGGTGGATATGGTGGTGGTGGATGTGGTGGTGGTGGATGTGGTGGTGGATGTGGATGTGGTGTTTGTGGATATGGTGGTTGAGGTGGTGGTGGTGGATGTGGTGGTGGTAGATGTGGTGGTGGTGGATGTGGTGGTGGATGTGGTGGTGGTAGTGGATGTGGTGGTGGAGGATGTGTTGTTGGATGTAATGGTGGTCGATGTGGTGGTGCTGGATGTGGTTGTGGTGGTGGTGGTGGATGTGGTGGATGTGGTGGTGGTGCATGTGGTGGTGGTTATGGAAGTAGTGTTTGTGGATGAGGTGGTGATGGATGTGTTGGTGGATGGCATGGTGGTGGTGGTGGATGTGGTGGTGGTGTTGGATGAGGTGGTGGATATGGTGGATGTGGTGGTGGTGAATGTGGTGGATGTGGTGCTGGTGGTTGTTGTGGTGGTTGTGGTGTTTGTGGGTGTGGTGGTGGATGTGGTGGTGGATGTGGTGGTGGATGTGGTGGTGGATGAGGTGTTGGTGGATGTTGTGGTGGTGGATGTGGTGGTGGTGGGTGTAATGGTGAATGTGGAGGTGGTGGTGGTGGATGTGGTGGTGGTGGTGGTGGATGTGGTGGAGGTTGATGAGGTGGTGGATGTTGTGGATGTGGTGGTAGTGTTGGATGATGTGGTGGATGTGGTGGATATGGTGGTGGTTGTGGACGTGGTGTTTGTGGATGTGGTGCATGAGGTGGTGGTGGGTGTGGTGGTGGAGCATGTGGTGGTGGATGTGGTGGTGGTGGATGTGGTGGTGGTGGATGTAGTGGTGGATGAGGTGGTGGTAGATGTGGTGGTGGTGGGGGATGTGTTAGTGGTGGTCTAGGTGGATGTGGTGGTGCAGGATGTGGTGGTGGTGGATGTGATGGTGGTGGATGTGGTGGTGGTGGATGTGGTGGTGGTGGTTGTGGTGGTGGATGTGGTTGTAGACATGGTAGTGGATGTGCTGACCGTGGATATGGTGGTGAATGGTGTTGTTGGTGGATACGGTGGTGGTGGATGTGGTGGATGTGGTGGTGGTGGAGGATGTGATGGTGGTGGATGTGGTGGTGGTGTTGGATAAGGTGGTAGATGTGGGAGATGTGGTGGTGGTGGGTGAGGATGTGATGGTTGTGGAGGATGTGGTGGTGGTGGTGGAGGATGTGGTGGTGGGGGAGGTTGTGGTGGTGGTAGATGTGGAGGTGGATGGAGTGGATATGGTGATGCTTGATGTGGTGATAGTGGATGTGGTGATGGTAGATGTGGTGATGGTGGATTAGGTGGTGGTAGATGTGGTGGGCGAGGTGTTGGTGGATGAGGTGGTGTTGGATGATGTGGTGGTGGATGTGGTGGTGATGGATGTGGTGGTGGTGGATCTGGTGGTGGTGGAGGATGATGAGGTGGTGGTGGATGATGGGTGGTGGTGGATGATGAGGTTGTGGTGGATGATGAGGTGGTGTTGGATGATGAGGTGGTGTTGGATGAGGTGGTGGATGTGGTGGTGGTTTATGTGATGGTGGTGGATGTGCTGGTGGATGGGGTGGTGGTGGATGTGCTGGTGGTGGATGAAGTGGTGGTGGATGTGGTGGTGGCGGTGGTGGTGGATGTGGTGGTGGTGTTGGATGAGGTGGTGGATGTGGTGGTGGTGGTGGGTGTAAATATGGTGGATGTGTTATTGTGGATGTGGTGGGTGAGGTGGTGGTGAATGTGGTGGTGGACGAGGTGGTGGTGGATGTGGTCATGGTGGATGTGGTGGTGGTGTAGGATGTGGTG
The DNA here is from genome assembly GCF_964263255.1 of Lissotriton vulgaris. NCBI lineage: Eukaryota > Metazoa > Chordata > Amphibia > Caudata > Salamandridae > Lissotriton > Lissotriton vulgaris. The sequence goes on from NC_141697.1 coordinate 12,021,653, forward strand.
GTGGATGTGGTTGTGGTGGTGGTGGATGAGGTGGTGGAGTATGTGGTGGTGGTGTATGTGGTGGTGGATTATGTGGTGGTGGTGGATGTGGTGGTGGTGGATGTGGTGGTGGATGTGGAGGTGGATGTGGTTGTGGTAGTGGTGGATGTGGAGGTGGTGATGGATTTGGTGGTGGTTAATTAGGTTGTGGTGTTGGATAAGGTGGTGGATGTGTTGGATGTGGTGTTGGATGTTGTGGTGGGTGTGCATGTGGTGGATGGGGTGGTGCTGGATTTGGTGGTGGTTGTGGATCTGGTGTTTGTGGATGAGGGGGTGGTGGATGTGGTGGTGGATGAGGTGGTGATGGATGTGGTGGTGGTGGATGTAGTGGTGGATATGGTGGTGGATGTGGTGGTGGTGGATGTGGTGGTGGTGGATGTGGTGGTGGTAGATGTGGTGGGGTGGATATGGTTGTGGTGATTGTGGTGGTGGTGGTGGATGTGGTGGTGGTGGATGAGGTGGTGGATGTGGTAGATGTGGTGGTGGTGTTGGATGAGGTGGTGTGTTAGACCTGGCGCTTGGCTCGAGTTTCCCTTCCACTTTTTTACTGATGTGTCTCAGATGTTTTTGCTGGTGTCCGCGGCTCAGGGCACTGCGCCAGGGCCAATCTGTGCCGCAGTGCAAGTGCTCCCTATGTAAAGTGTACATGTGATTGGTTTCCATGATTGGTTCATTTGATTTAATGTCAGTCCCCAGTAAAGTGCACCAGGAGTGCCAGGGCTTGTAAATGCCAATAGTGCTAGTGGGCCTGCAGTGCTGGTGGCGCCTCCCAAAGAAGCAGCCTTTTAAAATATGTCTAGGGTCTGCCATTGCAGAACCTGCGTGCAGTCTGGTACTGTCATGCTGGCTGGGCAAGTGCACACACTTGCCAGCCTCTAAACCTTCCCTTAACTTCATATTAGTCACCCCTATGGTAGGCCCTAGGGCAGGGTGCATCGTAAGTGTAAGGTAGGACAAGCCTAGATGTGTGTGGCATATCCTAATAGTGAATTACAGCCAAATTTGTTTTTCACTATTGTAAGGCTACCTGTGTTCTTAGGCCAGATGAGCTGCTGGAGTTATTACACCCTATAATCCCAGCAGGCTCAGGGAACATGGTAGAGAGTCAAGTTTAGAATGCCTGAACTCAGAATAATAAAATACATATTTTAGTAAAGCTTATTTTAATATCCTGTGTTTGCAAATGCTACTTTTATAAAGTTAGCATTTGCTTGCCTAACCATTTCAGCCCGCCTCTGCTAGGATGTGGATCTGAGTGTCTGGGTTGTTTGAGTGACAGGGCTGGGGGATGACAGGTGGTGAATGCAAGGATTACACCTTAGTGGGAGGTAGTAGTGCCCCTGGACTCTAAATGGACCTGTGCTCTGCCACCACAATGCTGGCTCTGCCCCCTGGGGAGCGACTGATGACTCAGCCGGCACCTGGCCCAGGAAGGGTGAAGCACTGTCAACAAGGTACTCCTGGCTGCCCCTGTCCACACAATGCCTGCTCCACCTCCAGTGGAGCGTCTGATGTGCCTGCCCCTCACACTGAAAGCAGAAGTCAGAGTACACCCAACAAAGTACTCAGAGACTGAATAAGGTTATGCAAATGCCCCCCTGGCCTGGAAAGACAAAAGAAATGCTCTATAAAAGTAGGAGCCCTGCTCCTTGTAAATCAGAATCCTGTTTCCCACAAAGAACCTCTGCCCGACTAGAAGGAGAAGAAGACACTGGAAGGACTGGCCTGCTGCTTGCCTTGCTGAGGAAGAAGAGGAAAAGACTTGGTGTAAAGACTTTGCTGATTTGTGCTTGAAGCTTTCTCCACGGGCTTGTCTGAGGTTGCCCCCTGACCTGAGCCACAGGACCATCTGGCTCAACCTGCTCTCTGCTCGTCTGCCGGTTTTTCAAGGACTTCTGCCCCACCGGAGTCATGACCTTTGATACCCCCAACCCCTCCGTGAGGCCGTAATCAAACTGTGCTTCTCTGTCCCTGCCGAGCGAGAGCCCCGCTCCGTCGAGCCGCTCCCCCCGCCAAGGGAAGTCGCTGTATCACTGCCTTGGAGGCTCGCTGCCGTGACCTGTGTGGTGCCCCCCCCGCCCCTCCTCGAGGCTGTGGTCGAACTGTGCTTCCCTGTCCCTGCCGAGGGAGAGCCCCGCTCCGTCGAGCCGCTCCCCCCGCCAAGGGAAGTTGCTGTATTACCGCCTTGGAGGCTCGCTAGTGCACCCCCCACACTCCCGCCTGATGTCCCCCCAGACACAGAGACCAGACCCCTCGAAGTTCGGGAGCTCTGGACGCCGCGCCGCCCTTCACTGAGGAGCCGCGGTGTGCCCGCACCCACCTTCGCAAGACTGACTTCCTAAAGGTACGTCGCCGCACCAACGGGCTCGGGGCCCGCAACGTTTTCTTTCCCCGTCCTTGAGTTGGACTCATCGGTGCGCCTCGTAGCCTGACAAGAAACGGTACCTTTCACCTGCCGTGTGCTCTCACCAGTACGGCCCATATACCAGCTCCGACGATAACCTTACAACCGCCAAACACCTCCACTTCCAGATCCACACCGACCCTAGGACCACACTCAGAGGCATCCTCATCTAAAGGCCTCCAGGAACCCATAAACAATTCAGCAAAGACATCTCTGACTTCATCAGTCCACATGCCCTCGCCTCCGAGAACTACATTCTATTAGGAGACCTCAACTTCCACCTGGAAAAGAAAAACGACAGCAACACCACCACCCTTCTTAACAACCTGGCCAATCTCTTCCTCAATCAACTTGTTGACACCCCCACCCATGTAGCTGGACATACGCTCGACCCAATCTTCACTTGCAGCAAACACATCTCCTTCGATCGCACCACAGCTCTCCACTGGACGGACCACAGTTGTGTTCACTTCAGCTACAAAACCACCTCGACCCACAACCCCCACAACCTATCCCCAAAGAAAATGGACCAAAATCACCACCGACCAACTCCTCACATCGCTCAACCAAAACCCACCCGCCCTCTCATTGGACCCAAACCAAGCTGCCATCAAATTCAAACAATGGATCACTCACAGCGCTGACGAATTAGCACCCTTGAAAAACCATCACACCAAACAAGACAGCAAAAAGGCCCCCTGGTTCAACGAAGACCTTAAGAAATCCAAAAAGCTATGCCGTACTCTTGAGAAAACATGGAGAAAAAACCCACCCACCGACAACATGTCCACCTTCAAGGCAGCCAACCGCAAACACCACCAGCTGATTCGATCCACCAAGAAATCAGCATTCAAGAATCGACTCGACAACAACGCCCATAACAGCAAGGAACTATTCAACATCGTCAAAGAATTCACCAACTCCACCGCAGCCTCAAACAACATCACTCCCTCCCAAGACCTCTGCGATTCGTTATCCTCCTTCTTCTACAACAAAATTGCCGACATACATAACAGCTTCGAAAACAGTTCCAACGAACAATCCTCTCCACCCCCCTCAGAACCTAAACCGCCCTCCAACAACCTCAGCGCCTGGAACCTAATCACCACTGAAGACACCATCCACCTAATGAATTCCATCCACTCTGGCTCGCCAACTGACCCATGTCCCCACCACATCTTCAAAAAAGCAGACTCCATCATCGCACCCCATCTCTGTGATGTCATCAACTGCTCCTTCATCTCTGCTTCCTTCCCAGAAAGCTGGAAACATGCTGAAGTCAGCGCCCTCCTGAAGAAACCCACAGCAGACCCCTCTGAACTTAAAAACTACCGCCCCATATCCCTCCTCCCATTCCCGGCCAAAGTCATTGAGAAAGCTGTCAATAGCCAACTCGCCGCCTTCCTCGAATCCAAAAACTCCCTCGACCCCTCACAGTCCGGCTTTCGAGCCAAACACAACACCGAAACCGCCCTCATCGCAGCAACAGATGACATCCGAACACTACTGGACAATGGAGAAACAGTGGCCCTCATTCTACTCGACCTCTCTGCCGCCTTCGACACTGTCTGTCACAGCACAATCATACAACGCCTCAGCAACATCGGCATAAAAGGAAAAGCCTTGGACTGGATCATCTCATTCCTAGCTGGGAGAATTCAGGGAGTCCGACTTCCCCCATTCAAATCAGAGGCCACCGAAGTCATTTGCGGTGTACCACAAGGATCATCACTCAGTATCACCCTCTTTAACGTTTACATGAGTCCACTCGCTTCCATCGCGCGTCAACACAACCTTAACATCATCTCCTACGCTGACGACACCCAGCTGATCCTTTCCCTCACCAAAGACCCCAGTACAGCCAAAACCAATCTTCACGAAGGCATGAAAGAAGTAGCCGTATCGATGAAAAACAGCCGCCTTAAACTTAATTCAGACAAAACGGAAGTGCTCATCCTAGGATCATCCCCCTCTGCCTGGGACGACTCATGGTGGCCTTCGGATCTGGGCCCAGCACCCATACCCACAGACCACGCACGTAACCTTGGCTTCATCCTATACTCCTCACTCTCGATGACCAAACAAGTCAACGCCGTCTCATCCTCCTGCTTCAACGTACTTCGTATGCTCAAAAAAATCTTCCTTTGGATCCCCGCCGAGATAAGAAAGACTGTCACCCACGCACTGGTTACGAGTCAACTAGACTACGGAAACACCCTCTACGCCGGAATTACAGCCAAATTACAGAAAAAACTCCAACACATCCGAAACGCATCAGCGAGACTCATTTTGGACATCCCTCGCCAAGATCACATTACCGGCCACCTGAAAGACCTCCACCGGCTTCCCGTCAACAAGAGAATAACATTCCGTCTCCTCACCCACGCACACAAGGCCCTCTACAAACTAGGGCCCAAATACCTCAACATTCGACTATCCTTCTACACACCCACCTGCCAACTAAGATCCTCCAATCAAGGCTTCGCCGCAGTTCCGCGTATCCAAAGATCCACCATGGGAGGTAAATCCTTCTCCTACTTGGCGGCCAAGACCTGGAACTCACTCCCCACTCACCTCCGCCTTACACAGAACCACATCTCCTTCAGAAAAGAACTTAAAACCTGGCTATTCGATAAATAATGAACCCCCTCCCCAAGCGCCTTGAGACCCTCTGGGTGAGTAGTGCGCTATATAAATTCTTGAACTTGAACTTGAACTAGATCGGAGAGCGATGCGTGCTGAGGTCGCCAGTGCACTGTGTAATCCTTCTCTCCCCGCCGCACGAGCTGCACCAGCTGGGTACGGCTCGCACCCTTGAATTGATCAGCTAGCAGCGGTACGCGTCGTACCCGTGCTCACGCCCGATACGTGAGACGCGGTAGGGTGATGCCGGTTTACACTGAGAAAAGCGCACAGTAGCACCCCGAAGCGGCTAGCAAGCCTCCGAAGGGTGACAAGGAACTAAGAACAGTTCTAGGAGTCAGGGAGACAAAGAAGAACATTGTTATTGAACTGTAGCAGAGAAGAACCCTTGCCTATTTACAACCTCGTGGCTAAGACAAACGTTACCTATGGTCTTGTGATACATACTTGCCTGCCTATATATTTTTACATAAAAAGAACGTATTTTTCTATTTAACTACAGCCTGGTGTCCATTTGTGGGGGGATTGGTGTATTTGCTGTGTGTGTTACTACAAATGCTCAACTAACAGCACCTGGAGAATAGCCTTGGCTGCTCACGCCACGCACCTAGAGGGTGAGCAATGGTAATTCAAAGGGGGCATCCTTCGCCCTGACTTAGAGGAGAGGGTCCCTGCTTGTCACAAGTGCATACTTGCGCCAACCAGAGACCCCCAATTCTAACATGGTGGATGTGGTGGATATTGTGGTGGTTGAGGTGGTGATGAATGTGGTGGTGGTGGATGTGGTGGTGGTGGATGGGGTGGTGGTGGATGTGGTGGTGGTGGATGTGGTGGTGGTGGTTGTGGTGGATGTGGTTGTGGTCGGTGTGGTGGTAGATGTGGTGGTGGTGGTGGATGTGGTGGTGGTGGATGTGGTGGTGTGGATGTGGTGGATGTGGTGGTGGTGATTGTGGTGGTGGTGGATGTGGTGGTGGTTAGTGTGGTGGTAGATGTGGTGGTCGTAGTGGATGTGGTGGTGGTGGATGAGGTGGTGGATGTGGTGGTGGTGTTGGATGAGATGGTAAATGTGGTGGTGGTGGATATTGTGGTGGTTGAGGTGGTGATGAATGTGGTGGTGGTGGATGGGGTGGTGGTGGATGTGGTGGTTGTGCTGGTGGTGGATGTGATGGTGGTGGATGTGATGGTGGTGGATGTGGTGGTGGTGGATGTGGTGGTAGTGGTGGATGTGTTTGTGGTCGTTGTGGTGGTGGAAAATGTGGTGGTGGAGGATATCTTGGTAGATGTGGTGGATGTGGTTGTGGTGGTAGATTTGGTGGTGGTGGATGTGGTTGTGGTGGTGGATGTGGTGGTGGTGGGTGTGGTGGTGCATGTGGTGGTGGTGAATGTGGTAGTGGTAGATGTGGTGGTGGTAGATGTGGTGGTGGTAGATGTTGTGTTGGATGGGGTGGGGGTGGATGTGGTGGTGGAGGATGTTGTGGTGGTGGATGTGGTGGTGGAGGTGATGGTGGTGGTGGTGGTGGTGGTATTGGATGAGGTGGTAGATGTGGTGGTGGATATGTTGGTGGGTTTGGATATGGTGGTGGTGGATGTGGTGGTGATAGATGTGGTGGTGGAGGATGTGTTGGTAGATGTGGTGGTAGATTTGGTGGTGGGGGATGTGGTTGTGGTGGTGGATGTGGTGGTGGTGGGTGTGGTAGTGCATGCAGTGGTGGTGGATATGATGGTGGTGATGTGGTGGTGGTGGATGTGGTGGTGGAAGGGGTGGTGGTGGATGTGGGGATGGTAGATGTGGTGGTGGTGGTGGATGTGGTGGTGGTGGATGAGGTGGTGGATGTGGTGGTGGTGATGGATAAGGTGGTGGATGTGGTGGTGGTGAATATTGTGGTGGTTGAGGAGGTAATGAATGTGGGGGTGGTGGATGTGGTGGTGGTGGATGGGGTGGTGGATTTGGTGGTGGTGGATGTGGTTGTGGTGGTGGATGTGGTGGTGGTGGGTGTGGTGGTGCATGTGGTAGTGGTGGATGTGGTGGTGGTGGATGTGGTGTTTGTGGATGTGGTGGTGGTGGATGTGGTGGTGGTGGATGTTGTAGTGGATGGGGTGGTGGTGGATATGGTGGTGGTGGTGGATGTGGTGGTGGAGGTGATGGTGGTGGATGTGGTGGTGGTGGTGGTGTTGGATGAGGTGGTAGATGTGGTGGTGGATGAGGTGGTGGGTGTGGATAAGGTGGTGGTGGATGTGGTGGTGGTAGATATGGTGGTAGAGGATGTGTTGGTAGATGTGGTGGATGTGGTTATGGTGGTGGATTTGGTGGTGGTGGATGTGATGGTGGTGGATGTGGTGGTGGTGGATGTGGTGGTAGTGGTGGATGTGGTGGTGGGGGTTGTGGTGGTGGTAAATGTGGTGGTGGAGGATGTCTTGGTAGATGTGGTGGATGTGGTTGTAGATTTGGTGGTGGATGTGGTTGTGGATGTGGTGGTGGTGGGTGTGGTGGTGCATGTGGTGGTGGTGGATGTGGTGGTGGATGTTGTGGTGGATGGGGTGGGGGTGGATGTGGTGGTGGTGGATGTGGTGGCGGTGGTGGTGGTGGTGTTGGATGAGGTGGTAGATGTGGTGGTGGATGTGGTGGTGGGTGTGGATGTGGTGGTGGTGGATGTGGTGGTGGTAGATGTGGTGGTTAAGGATGTGTTGGTAGATGTGGTGGATGTGGTTGTGGTGGTGGATTTGGTGGTGGGGGATGTGGTTTTGGTGGTGGATATGGTGGTGGTGGGTGTGGTAGTGCATGCGGTGGTGGTGGATATGGTGGTGGTAGATGTGGTGGTGGTGGATGTAGTGGTGGTAGATGTGGTTGTGGTGGTGGATGTGGTGGTGGTGGTGGTGGTGGATGAGGTGGTGGATGTGGTGGTGGTGGATGTGGTGGTGGTGGATGTTGTGGTGGATGGGGTGGTGGTGAATATGGTGGTGGTGGATCTGGTGGTGGAGGTGATGGTGGTGGATGTGGTGGTGGTGATGGTGGTGTTGGATGAGGTGGTAGATATAGTGGTAGATGTGGTGGTGGGTGTGGATGTGGTGGTGGTGGATGTGGTGGTGGTGGATGTGGTGGTGGTAGATGTGGTGGTGGAGGATGTGTTGGTAGATGTGGTGGATGTGGTTATGGTGGTGGATTTGGTGGTGGTGGATGTGGTTGTGGTGGTGGATGTGGTGGTGGTGGATGTGATGCTGGTGGATGTGGTGCAGGTGGATATGGTGGTAGTGGTGGATGTGGTGGTGGTGGTGGTAAATGTGGTGGTGGTGGTAAATGTGGTGGTGGAGGATGTCTTGATAGATGTGGTGGATGTGGTTGTGGTGGTTGATTTGGTGGTGGTGGATGTGGTTGTGGTGGTGGATGTGGTGGGGGTGGGGGTGGTGGTGCATGTGCTGGTGGTGGATGTGTTGGTGGTGGATGTGGTGGTGGTGGATGTGGTGGTGGTGGATGTTGTGGTGGATGGGGTGGTGGTGGATGTGGTGGTGGTGGATGAGGTGGTGGTGGATGTGGTGGTGGAGGTGATGGTGGTGGATGTGGTGGTGGTGGTGTTGGATGAGGTGATAGATGTGGTGGTGGATGTGGTGGTGGGTGTGGATGTGGTGGTGGTGGATGTGGTGGTGGTAGATGTGGTGGTGGAGGATGTGTTGGTAGATGTGGTGGATATGATTGTGGTGGTGGATATGGTGGTGGTGGATATGGTGGTGGTGGATGTGGTTGTGGGTGGGGTGGTGGTGGATGTGGTGGTGGTGGTGGATGTGGTGGATGTGGTGGTGGTGAATGAGGTGTTGGATGTGTTGGATGTGGTGGAGGTGATGGATGAGGTGGTGGATGTGGTGGATGTGGTGGTGGTGGATATTGTGGTGGTTGAGGTGGTGATGAATGTGGTGGTGGTGAATGTGGTGGTGGTGGATGGGATGGTGGATTTGGTGGTGGAGGATGAGGTGGTGGTGGATGTGGTAGTGGAGGTGATGGTGGTGGAGGTGGTGGTGGTGGTGGTGTTGAATGAGGTGGTGGATGTGGTGGTGGTGGATATTGTGGTGGTTGAGCTGGTGATGAATGTGGTGGTGGTGGATGTGGTGGTGGTGGATGGGGTGGTGGATTTGGTGGTGGTGGATGTGGTTGTGGTGGTGGATTTGGTGGTGGTGGGTGTGGTGGTGCATGTGGTGGTGGTGGATGTGGTGGTGGTGGATGTGGTGTTGGTGGATGTGGTGGTGGTGGATGTGGTGGTGGTGGATGTTGTGGTGGATGGGGTGGTGGTGGATATGGTGGTGGTGGTAGATGTGGTGGTGGAGGTGATGGTGGTGGATGTGGTGGTGGTGTTGGATGAGGTGGTGGTGTTGGATGAGGTGGTGGATGTGGTGGTGTATGTGGTGGTGGGTGTGGATAAGGTGGTGTTGGATGTGGTGGTGGTAGATGTGGTGGTAGAGGATGTGTTGGTAGATGTGGTGGAGGTGGTTATGGTGGTGGATTTGGTGGTGGTGGATGTGATGGTGGTGGATGTGGTGGTGGTGGATGTGGTGGTAGTGGTGGGTGTGGTGGTGGTGGTTGTAGTGGTGGTAAATGTGGTCGTGGAGGATGTCTTGGTAGATGTGGTGGATGTGGTTGTGGTGGTAGATTTGGTGGTGGATGTGGTTGTGGTGGTGGATGTGGTGGTGGTTGGTGTGGTGGTGCATGTGGTGGTGGTGGATGTGGTGGTGGTGGATGTTGTGGTGGATGGGGTGGGGGTGGATGTGGTGGTGGTGGATGTGGTGGTGGAGGTGATGGTGGTGGTGGTGGTGGTGTTGGATGAGGTGGTAGATGTGGTGGTGGATATGGTGGTGGGTGTGGATGTGGTGGTGGTGGGTGTGGTGGTGGTAGATGTGGTGGTTAAGGATGTGTTGGTAGATGTGGTGGATGTGGTTGTGGTGGTGGATTTGGTGGTGGGGGATGTGGTTTTAAGTGGTGGATGTGGTGGTGGTGGGTGTGGTAGTGCATGCGGTGGTGGTGGATATGGTGGTGGTGGATGTGGTGGTTATGGATGTGGTGGTGGTAGATGTGGTTTTGGTGGTGGATGTGGTGGTGGTGGTGGTGGTGGATGAGGTGGTGGATGTGGTGGTAATGGATGTGGTGGTGGTGGATGTGGTGGTGGTGGATGTTGTGGTGGATGGGGTGGTGGTGGATATGGTGGTGGTGGATGAGGTGGTGGTGGATGTGGTGGTGGAGGTGATGGGGTGGATGTGGTGGTGGTGTTGGATGAGGTGGTGGAGGTGGTGGTAGATGTGGTGGTGGGTGTGGATGTGGTGGTGGTGGATGTGGTGGTGGTGGATGTGGTGGTGGTTGATGTGGTGGTGGAGGATGTGGTGGTAGTGGTGGATGTGTTGGTGGTGGTGGATGTGGTGGTGGTGGATGTGGTGGTAGTGGTGGATGTGTTGGTGGTGGTGGATATGGTGGTGGTGGATGTGGTGGTGGTGGATGTGGTGGTGGGTGGGGTGGTGGTGGATGTGGTGGTGGTGGTGGTGGATGTGGTGGTGGTGAATGAGGTGGTGGATGTGTTGGATGTGGTGGAGGTGATGGATGAGGTGGTGGATGTGGTGGATGTGGTGGTGGTGGATATTGTGGTGGTTGAGGTGGTGATGAATGTGGTGGTGGTGGATGTGGTTGTGGTGGTTGGGGTGGTGGATTTGGTGGTGGTGGATGAGGTGGTGGTGGATGTGGTGGTGGAGGTGATGGTGGTGGATGTGGTGGTGGTGGTGGTGTTGGATGAGGTGGTGTATGTGGTGGTGGTGGATATTGTGTGGGTGAGGTGGTGATGAATGTGGTGGTGGTGAATGTGGTTGTGGTGGTTGGGGTGGTGGATTTGGTGGTGGTGGATGAGGTGGTGGTGGATGTGGTGGTGGAGGTGATGGTGGTGGATGTGGTGGTGGTGGTGGTGGTGTTGGATGAGGTGGTGTATGTGGTGGTGGTGGATATTGTGGTGGTTGAGGTGGTGATGAATGTGGTGGTGGTGGTGAATGTGGTGGTGGTGGATGGGGTGGTGGATTTGGTGGTGGTGGATGTGGTGGTGGTGGGTGTGGTGGTGCATGTGGTGGTGGTGGATGGGGTGTTGGTGGATATGGTGGTGGTGGATGAGGTGGTGGTGGATGTGGTGGTGGAGGTGATGGTGATGGAGGTGGTGGTGGTGGGGGTGTTGGATGAGGTGGTGAATGTGGTAGTGGATGTGGTGGTGGGTGTGGATGTGGTAGTGGTAGATGTGGTGGTGGTGGTAGATGTGGTGGTGGAGCATGTGTTGGTAGATGTGGTGGATGTGGTTGTGGATTTGGTGGTGGTGGATGTGGTTGTGGTGGTGGATGTGGTGGTGGTGGGTGTGGTAGTGCATGTGGTGGTGGTGGATATGGTGGTGGTGGAGGAGGTGGTGATGGATGAGGCGGTGGATGGGGTGGTGGTGGATGTGGTGGTGGTTGTGGATGTGGTGTTTGTGGATATGGTGGTTGAGGTGGTGGTAGTAGATGTGGTGGTGGTAGATGTGGTGGTGGTGAATGTGGTGGTGGATCTGGTGGTGGTGGTGGATGTGGTAGTGGAGGATGTGGTGTTCGATGTGGTGCTGGTGGATGTGGTGGTGCTGGATGTGGTGGTGGTGGTGGATGTGGTGGTGGTGGATGTGGTGGTGGTAGATGTGGTGGTGGAGGATGTGTTGGTAGATGTGGTGGATATGGTTGTGGTGGTGGATATGGTGGTGGTGGATATGGTGGTGGTGGATGTGGTTGTGGGTGGGGTGGTGGTGGATGTGGTGGTGGTGGTGGATGTGGTGGTGGTGAATGAGGTGTTGGATGTGTTGGATGTGGTGGAGCTGATGGATGAGGTGGTGGATGTGGTGGATGTGGTGGTGGTGGATATTGTGGTGGTTGAGGTGGTGATGAATGTGGTGGTGGTGGATGTAGTGGTGGTGGATGGGGTGGTGGATTTGGTGGTGGAGGATGAGGTGGTGGTGGATGTGGTAGTGGAGGTGATGGTGGTGGTGGTGGTGGTGTTGAATGAGGTGGTGGATGTGGTGGTGGTGGATATTGTGGTGGTTGAGCTGGTGATGAATGTGGTGGTGGTGGATGTGGTGGTGGTGGATGTGGTGGCGGTGGTGGTGGTGGTGTTGGATGAGGTGGTAGATGTGGTGGTGGATGTGGTGGTGGGTGTGGATGTGGTGGTGGTGGATGTGGTGGTGGTAGATGTGGTGGTTAAGGATGTGTTGGTAGATGTGGTGGATGTGGTTGTGGTGGTGGATTTGGTGGTGGGGGATGTGGTTTTGGTGGTGGATATGGTGGTGGTGGGTGTGGTAGTGCATGCGGTGGTGGTGGATATGGTGGTGGTAGATGTGGTGGTGGTGGATGTAGTGGTGGTAGATGTGGTTGTGGTGGTGGATGTGGTGGTGGTGGTGGTGGTGGATGAGGTGGTGGATGTGGTGGTGGTGGATGTGGTGGTGGTGGATGTTGTGGTGGATGGGGTGGTGGTGAATATGGTGGTGGATGAGGTGGTGGTGGATCTGGTGGTGGAGGTGATGGTGGTGGATGTGGTGGTGGTGATGGTGGTGTTGGATGAGGTGGTGGATATAGTGGTAGATGTGGTGGTGGGTGTGGATGTGGTGGTGGTGGATGTGGTGGTGGTGAATGTGGTGGTGGTAGATGTGGTGGTGGAGGATGTGTTGGTAGATGTGGTGGATGTGGTTATGGTGGTGGATTTGGTGGTGGTGGATGTGGTTGTGGTGGTGGATGTGGTGGTGGTGGATGTGATGCTGGTGGATGTGGTGTAGGTGGATATGGTGGTAGTGGTGGATGTGGTGGTGGTGGTGGTAAATGTGGTGGTGGTGGTAAATGTGGTGGTGGAGGATGTCTTGATAGATGTGGTGGATGTGGTTGTGGTGGTTGATTTGGTGGTGGTGGATGTGGTTGTGGTGGTGGATGTGGTGGGGGTGGGGGTGGTGGTGCATGTGCTGGTGGTGGATGTGTTGGTGGTGGATGTGGTGGTGGTGGATGTGGTGGTGGTGGATGTTGTGGTGGATGGGGTGGTGGTGGATGTGGTGGTGGTGGATGAGGTGGTGGTGGATGTGGTGGTGGAGGTGATGGTGGTGGATGTGGTGGTGGTGGTGGTGTTGGATGAGGTGATAGATGTGGTGGTGGATGTGGTGGTGGGTGTGGATGTGGTGGTGGTAGATGTGGTGGTGGAGGATGTGTTGGTAGATGTGGTGGATATGATTGTGGTGGTGGATATGGTGGTGGTGGATATGGTGGTGGTGGATGTGGTTGTGGGTGGGGTGGTGGTGGATGTGGTGGTGGTGAATGAGGTGTTGGATGTGTTGGATGTGGTGGAGGTGATGGATGAGGTGGTGGATGTGGTGGATGTGGTGGTGGTGGATATTGTGGTGGTTGAGGTGGTGATGAATGTGGTGGTGGTGGATGTGGTGGTGGTGGATGGGGTGGTGGATTTGGTGGTGGAGGATGAGGTGGTGGTGGATGTGGTAGTGGAGGTGATGGTGGTGGAGGTGGTGGTGGTGGTGGTGTTGAATGAGGTGGTGGATGTGGTGGTGGTGGATATTGTGGTGGTTGAGCTGGTGATGAATGTGGTGGTGGTGGATGTGGTGGTGGTGGATGGGGTGGTGGATTTGGTGGTGGTGGATGTGGTTGTGGTGGTGGATTTGGTAGTGGTGGGTGTGGTGGTGCATGTGGTGGTGGTGGATGTGGTGGTGGTGGATGTGGTGTTGGTGGATGTGGTGGTGGTGGATGTGGTGGTGGTGGATGTTGTGGTGGATGGGGTGGTGGTGGATATGGTGGTGGTGGTAGATGTGGTGGTGGAGGTGATGGTGGTGGATGTGGTGGTGGTGTTGGATGAGGTGGTGGATGTGGTGGTGTATGTGGTGGTGGGTGTGGATAAGGTGGTGTTGGATGTGGTGGTGGTAGATGTGGTGGTAGAGGATGTGTTGGTAGATGTGGTGGAGGTGGTTATGGTGGTGGATTTGGTGGTGGTGGATGTGATGGTGGTGGATGTGGTGGTGGTGGATGTGGTGGTAGTGGTGGGTGTGGTGGTGGTGGTTGTAGTGGTGGTAAATGTGGTCGTGGAGGATGTCTTGGTAGATGTGGTGGATGTGGTTGTAGATTTGGTGGTGGATGTGGTTGTGGTGGTGGATGTGGTGGTGGTTGGTGTGGTGGTGCATGTGGTGGTGGTGGATGTGGTGGTGGTGGATGTTGTGGTGGATGGGGTGGGGGTGGATGTGGTGGTGGTGGATGTGGTGGTGGAGGTGATGGTGGTGGTGGTGGTGGTGTTGGATGAGGTGGTAGATGTGGTGGTGGATATGGTGGTGGGTGTGGATGTGGTGGTGGTGGGTGTGGTGGTGGTAGATGTGGTGGTTAAGGATGTGTTGGTAGATGTGGTGGATGTGGTTGTGGTGGTGGATTTGGTGGTGGGGGATGTGGTTTTAAGTGGTGGATGTGGTGGTGGTGGGTGTGGTAGTGCATGCGGTGGTGGTGGATATGGTGGTGGTGGATGTGGTGGTTATGGATGTGGTGGTGGTATATGTGGTTTTGGTGGTGGATGTGGTGGTGGTGGTGGTGGATGAGGTGGTGGATGTGGTGGTAATGGATGTGGTGGTGGTGGATGTGGTGGTGGTGGATGTTGTGGTGGATGGGGTGGTGGTGGATATGGTGGTGGTGGATGAGGTGGTGGTGGATGTGGTGGTGGAGGTGATGGGGTGGATGTGGTGGTGGTGTTGGATGAGGTGGTGGAGGTGGTGGTAGATGTGGTGGTGGGTGTGGATGTGGTGGTGGTGGATGTGGTGGTGGTGGATGTGGTGGTGGTTGATGTGGTGGTGGAGGATGTGGTGGTAGTGGTGGATGTGTTGGTGGTGGTGGATGTGGTGGTGGTGGATGTGGTGGTAGTGGTGGATGTGTTGGTGGTGGTGGATATGGTGGTGGTGGATGTGGTGGTGGTGGATGTGGTGGTGGGTGGGGTGGTGGTGGATGTGGTGGTGGTGGTGGATGTGGTGGTGGTGGTGGTGAATGAGGTGGTGGATGTGTTGGATGTGGTGGAGGTGATGGATGAGGTGGTGGATGTGGTGGATGTGGTGGTGGTGGATATTGTGGTGGTTGAGGTGGTGATGAATGTGGTGGTGGTGGATGTGGTTGTGGTGGTTGGGGTGGTGGATTTGGTGGTGGTGGATGAGGTGGTGGTGGATGTGGTGGTGGAGGTGATGGTGGTGGATGTGGTGGTGGTGGTAATGTTGGATGAGGTGGTGTATGTGGTGGTGGTGGATATTGTGGTGGTTGAGGTGGTGATGAATGTGGTGGTGGTGAATGTGGTTGTGGTGGTTGGGGTGGTGGATTTGGTGGTGGTGGATGAGGTGGTGGTGGATGTGGTGGTGGAGGTGATGGTGGTGGATGTGGTGGTGGTGGTGGTGTTGGATGAGGTGGTGTATGTGGTGGTGGTGGATATTGTGGTGGTTGAGGTGGTGATGAATGTGGTGGTGGTGAATGTGGTGGTGGTGGATGGGGTGGTGGATTTGGTGGTGGTGGATGTGGTGGTGGTGGGTGTGGTGGTGCATGTGGTGGTGGTGGATGGGGTGTTGGTGGATATGGTGGTGGTGGATGAGGTGGTGGTGGATGTGGTGGTGGAGGTGATGGTGATGGATGTGGTGGTGGTGGGGGTGTTGGATGAGGTGGTGAATGTGGTAGTGGATGTGGTGGTGGGTGTGGATGTGGTAGTGGTAGATGTGGTTGTGGTGGTAGATGTGGTGGTGGAGCATGTGTTGGTAGATGTGGTGGATGTGGTTGTGGATTTGGTGGTGGTGGATGTGGTTGTGGTGGTGGATGTGGTGGTGGTGGGTGTGGTAGTGCATGTGGTGGTGGTGGATATGGTGGTGGTGGAGGAGGTGGTGATGGATGAGGTGGTGGATGGGGTGGTGGTGGATGTGGTGGTGGTTGTGGATGTGGTGTTTGTGGATATGGTGGTTGAGGTGGTGGTAGTAGATGTGGTGGTGGTAGATGTGGTGGTGGTGAATGTGGTGGTGGATCTGGTGGTGGTGGTGGATGTGGTAGTGGAGGATGTGGTGTTCGATGTGGTGCTGGTGGATGTGGTGGTGCTGGATGTGGTGGTGGTGGTGGATGTGGTGGTGGTGGATGTGGTGGTGGTAGATGTGGTGGTGGAGGATGTGTTGGTAGATGTGGTGGATATGGTTGTGGTGGTGGATATGGTGGTGGTGGATATGGTGGTGGTGGATGTGGTTGTGGGTGGGGGGGTGGTGGATGTGGTGGTGGTGGTGGATGTGGTGGATGTGGTGGTGGTGAATGAGGTGTTGGATGTGTTGGATGTGGTGGAGCTGATGGATGAGGTGGTGGATGTAGTGGATGTGGTGGTGGTGGATATTGTGGTGGTTGAGGTGGTGATGATTGTGGTGGTGGTGGATGTAGTGGTGGTGGATGGGGTGGTGGATTTGGTGGTGGAGGATGAGGTGGTGGTGGATGTGGTAGTGGAGGTGATGGTGGTGGAGGTGGTGGTGGTGGTGGTGGTGAATGAGGTGGTGGATGTGGGGGTGGTGGATATTGTGGTGGTTGAGCTGGTGATGAATGTGGTGGTGGTGGATGTGGTGGTGGTGGATGGGGTGGTGGATTTGGTGGTGGTGGATGTGGTTGTGGTGGTGGATTTGGTGGTGGTGGGTGTGGTGGTGCATGTGGTGGTGGTGGATGTGGTGGTGGTGGATGTGGTGTTGGTGGATGTGGTGGTGGAGGATGTGGTGGTGGTGGATGTTGTGGTGGATGGGGTGGTGGTGGATATGGTGGTGGTGGTAGATGTGGTGGTGGAGGTGATGGTGGTGGATGTGGTGGTGGTGTTGGATGAGGTGGTGGATGTGGTGGTGTATGTGGTGGTGGGTGTGGATAAGGTGGTGTTGGATGTGGTGGTGGTAGATGTGGTGGTAGAGGATGTGTTGGTAGATGTGGTGGAGGTGGTTATGGTGGTGGATTTGGTGGTGGTGGATGTGATGGTGGTGGATGTGGTGGTGGTGGATGTGGTGGTAGTGGTGGGTGTGGTGGTGGTGGTTGTAGTGGTGGTAAATGTGGTCGTGGAGGATGTCTTGGTAGATGTGGTGGATGTGGTTGTGGTGGTAGATTTGGTGGTGGATGTGGTTGTGGTGGTGGATGTGGTGGTGGTTGGTGTGGTGGTGCATGTGGTGGTGGTGGATGTGGTGGTGGTGGATGTTGTGGTGGATGGGGTGGGGGTGGATGTGGTGGTGGTGGATGTGGTGGTGGAGGTGATGGTGGTGGTGGTGGTGGTGTTGGATGAGGTGGTAGATGTGGTGGTGGATATGGTGGTGGGTGTGGATGTGGTGGTGGTGGGTGTGGTGGTGGTAGATGTGGTGGTTAAGGATGTGTTGGTAGATGTGGTGGATGTGGTTGTGGTGGTGGATTTGGTGGTGGGGGATGTGGTTTTAATGGTGGATGTGGTGGTGGTGGGTGTGGTAGTGCATGCGGTGGTGGTGGATATGGTGGTGGTGGATGTGGTGGTTGTGGATGTGGTGGTGGTAGATGTGGTTTTGGTAGTGGATGTGGTGGTGGTGGTGGTGGATGAGGTGGTGGATGTGGTGGTAATGGATGTGGTGGTGGTGGATGTGGTGGTGGTGGATGTTGTGGTGGATGGGGTGGTGGTGGATATGGTGGTGGTGGATGAGGTGGTGGTGGATGTGGTGGTGGAGGTGATGGGGTGGATGTGGTGGTGGTGTTGGATGAGGTGTTGGAGGTGGTGGTAGATGTGGTGGTGGGTGTGGATGTGGTGGTGGTGGATGTGGTGGTGGTGGATGTGGTGGTGGTTGATGTGGTGGTGGAGGATGTGGTGGTAGTGGTGGATGTGTTGGTGGTGGTGGATGTGGTGGTGGTGGATGTGGTGGTAGTGGTGGATGTGTTGGTGGTGGTGGATATGGTGGTGGTGGATGTGGTGGTGGTGGATGTGGTGGTGGGTGGGGTGGTGGTGGATGTGGTGGTGGTGAATGAGGTGGTGGATGTGTTGGATGTGGTGGAGGTGATGGATGAGGTGGTGGATGTGGTGGATGTGGTGGTGGTGGATATTGTGGTGGTTGAGGTGGTGATGAATGTGGTGGTGGTGGATGTGGTTGTGGTGGTTGGGGTGGTGGATTTGGTGGTGGTGGATGAGGTGGTGGTGGATGTGGTGGTGGAGGTGATGGTGGTGGATGTGGTGGTGGTGGTGGTGTTGGATGAGGTGGTGTATGTGGTGGTGGTGGATATTGTGGTGGTTGAGGTGGTGATGAATGTGGTGGTGGTGAATGTGGTTGTGGTGGTTGGGGTGGTGGATTTGGTGGTGGTGGATGAGGTGGTGGTGGATGTGGTGGTGGAGGTGATGGTGGTGGATGTGGTGGTGGTGGTGGTGTTGGATGAGGTGGTGTATGTGGTGGTGGTGGATATTGTGGTGGTTGAGGTGGTGATGAATGTGGTGGTGGTGAATGTGGTGGTGGTGGATGGGGTGGTGGATTTGGTGGTGGTGGATGTGGTGGTGGTGGGTGTGGTGGTGCATGTGGTGGTGGTGGATGGGGTGTTGGTGGATATGGTGGTGGTGGATGAGGTGGTGGTGGATGTGGTGGTGGAGGTGATGGTGATGGATGATGTGGTGGTGGGGGTGTTGGATGAGGTGGTGAATGTGGTAGTAGATGTGGTGGTGGGTGTGGATGTGGTAGTGGTAGATGTGGTGGTGGTGGTAGATGTGGTGGTGGAGCATGTGTTGGTAGATGTGGTGGATGTGGTTGTGGATTTGGTGGTGGTGGATGTGGTTGTGGTGGTGGATGTGGTGGTGGTGGGTGTGGTGGTGCATGTGGTGGTGGTGGATATGGTGGTGGTGGAGGAGGTGGTGATGGATGAGGTGGTGGATGGGGTGGTGGTGGATGTGGTGGTGGTTGTGGATGTGGTTGGACACGAATCCAGAGCACACTTCGTGTATCAGATTGAATTTCAAACTTTAAGCGGGCAAAATGGTTTAAGCGATGGGATAGATCAAAAACGCATAAGTAAATCAAAACGAATTTTATTGTTCAACAGTGTTCTTTCCTCAGAATCACTGTATGTATCACTCTAGCCTACACATGTTTCAACACAGCATGTGGCTGTGAATCTTCAGGGCTAAAAAGGATGTATAAAAGAAAAACATAAGGAACAAAAGGAAAAAATCAAAATTACAAATAATATGTGTGGAGGGTGGGGACACCAGTGAAGTGGAAACCAAAAAAGGCGGGGATGGGGAAAAGGAGACAGAAGGTGACTTATGGTACGAAAACTCACGAACAGTTATTTCTAAACGGGTCTATATTATTGGCGCGTGTAATAGGTTGTGTATAGTGACATACGGCCTTAAGACAGATTGCTATATCTTGTGAAAGATAATTGATTCATGAATTAGTCAAAAGCATAAAAATTGTGGCGTGCAGTGACTTTTCACGGTTAAGTATTGTCCATTTGGTGGTCTAAACCTTAAACATTCCTTCATTTGAACTGTTCCAAGCCTCAAAATGGGCAAACAAATTAAATCTGGTGTCAACTATGTATTTCAGACATTGATTCCAACATTTTAAATCATTAAATGACAACGGAAAAACATTAGGTATACGACTGTGTACAGTTGCGAGACATATATCTGAATAAGTCAATGTTATAGACTATGAATCTAGTACCCCCTTGCCTTGACATAACCAACTTTTGTACATTATTGAGCCAAGTGTCCATGCATAACTAAGCGTATAAATTTCAAAAAAAGCAGAAAAACCGTCTATCATTAACAAAAATCAACATAGTAGTAAAACTACACATGCTATTAGTCCAGATGTATTCCCTGTTTTACAGCGAGTACTTTGCGTAGTGGCTACTGTCAACATTCAAAACCCACAGTATTCAAACCAAACATGCTAATTGTGCAGAACATATTCTCTTTTATAGAAAGGGTGCATAGCGCGTTAGCATTCACCAAAATACAAAAATGCCTCACTGCTAATCTTATTAATAATCATATACACCTAAATGCATCATAAACAATGGACAAAGTTGAAATATTCACTTATAATTACTTAGCACACTTGCCACGAAAGAACCCAACAGATTTCTAGGGCATATTCGATTCTTCTAATCAGTGTAAGACGGTCTAAATGGAAATTAATGACTATAGATTCCGATCCAATATAGCATGCACTCAATTTGTTGAGAAAGCAAGGGCTACAGGTACCACGTGCTTTCTCAACAAATTGAGTGCATGCTATATTGGATCGGAATCTATAGTCATTAATTTCCATTTAGACCGTCTTACACTGATTAGAAGAATCGAATATGCCCTAGAAATCTGTTGGGTTCTTTCGTGGCAAGTGTGCTAAGTAATTATAAGTGAATATTTCAACTTTGTCCATTGTTTATGATGCATTTAGGTGTATATGATTATTAATAAGATTAGCAGTGAGGCATTTTTGTATTTTGGTGAATGCTAACGCGCTATGCACCCTTTCTATAAAAGAGAATATGTTCTGCACAATTAGCATGTTTGGTTTGAATACTGTGGGTTTTGAATGTTGACAGTAGCCACTACGCAAAGTACTCGCTGTAAAACAGGGAATACATCTGGACTAATAGCATGTGTAGTTTTACTACTATGTTGATTTTTGTTAATGATAGACGGTTTTTCTGCTTTTTTTGAAATTTATACGCTTAGTTATGCATGGACACTTGGCTCAATAATGTACAAAAGTTGGTTATGTCAAGGCAAGGGGGTACTAGATTCATAGTCTATAACATTGACTTATTCAGATATATGTCTCGCAACTGTACACAGTCGTATACCTAATGTTTTTCCGTTGTCATTTAATGATTTAAAATGTTGGAATCAATGTCTGAAATACATAGTTGACACCAGATTTAATTTGTTTGCCCATTTTGAGGCTTGGAACAGTTCAAATGAAGGAATGTTTAAGGTTTAGACCACCAAATGGACAATACTTAACCGTGAAAAGTCACTGCACGCCACAATTTTTATGCTTTTGACTAATTCATGAATCAATTATCTTTCACAAGATATAGCAATCTGTCTTAAGGCCGTATGTCACTATACACAACCTATTACACGCGCCAATAATATAGACCCGTTTAGAAATAACTGTTCGTGAGTTTTCGTACCATAAGTCACCTTCTGTCTCCTTTTCCCCATCCCCGCCTTTTTTGGTTTCCACTTCACTGGTGTCCCCACCCTCCACACATATTATTTGTAATTTTGATTTTTTCCTTTTGTTCCTTATGTTTTTCTTTTATACATCCTTTTTAGCCCTGAAGATTCACAGCCACATGCTGTGTTGAAACACGTGTAGGCTAGAGTGATACATACAGTGATTCTGAGGAAAGAACACTGTTGAACAATAAAATTCGTTTTGATTTACTTATGCGTTTTTGATCTATCCCATCGCTTAAACCATTTTGCCCGCTTAAAGTTTGAAATTCAATCTGATACACGAAGTGTGCTCTGGATTCGTGTCCAATTACATTAGAGAGAGGTCTCTGAACCTCTTCTCTCACAGAGGTTAAGGTTTTCCTCCGCCAAGAAGCACCTAATTCTATACCACGAGACATTAATACTTACCGTGAGAAGCTGAGCGCCACACTCCTGAACACTTAAAAACCTGATCGCTGACTCTATAAAAAGGTTGTGGATGTGGTGTTTGTGGATATGGTGGTTGAGGTGGTGGTAGTAGATGTGGTGGTGGTAGATGTGGTGGTGGTGAATGTGGTGGTGGAGGATGTGGTGTTCGATGTGGTGCTGGTGGATGTGGTGGTGCTAGATGTGGTGGTGGATGTGGTGGTGGTGCATGTGGTGGTGGTTATG
Source organism: Lissotriton vulgaris (assembly GCF_964263255.1). Lineage (NCBI taxonomy): Eukaryota > Metazoa > Chordata > Amphibia > Caudata > Salamandridae > Lissotriton > Lissotriton vulgaris. Next base: position 12,043,627 of record NC_141697.1, read on the forward strand.
GATGTGGTGTTTGTGGATGAGGTGGTGATGGATGTGTTGGTGGATGATGTGGTGGTGGTGGTGGATGTGGTGGTGGTGTTGGATGAGGTGTTGGATGAGGTGGATGTGGTGGTGGATGTGGTGCTAGTGGTTGTTGTGGTGGTTATGGTGTTTGTGGATTTGGTGGTGGATGTGGTTGTGGATGTGGTGGTCGATGAGGTATTGGTGGATGTTGTGGTGGTGAATGTGGTGGTGGGTGTGATGGTGGATGTGGAGGTGGTGGTGGTGGATGTGGTGGAGGTGGATGAGGTGGTGGATGTTGTGGATGTGGTGGTGGTGTTGGATGAGGTGGTAGATGTGGTGGATAGGGTGGTGGTTGTGGACGTGGTATTTGTGGATGTGGTGCATGAGGTGGTGGATGTGGTGGTGGATGTGTTGGTGGTGGTGGATGAGGTGGTGGTAGATGTAGTGGTGGATGTGGTGGTGGTAGATTTGGTTGTGGTGGGGGATGTGTTAGTGGTGGTCTAGGTGGATGTGGTGGTGCAGGATGTGGTGGATGTGATGGTGGTGGATGAGGTGGTGGTAGGTGTGGTGGATGTGGTGGTGGTGGATGTGGTGGTGGTGGATGTGGTGGTGGATGTGGGTGTGGACGTGGTGGTGGATGTGCTGATGGTGGATATGGTGGTGTTGGTGGATAAGGTGGTGGTAGATGTGGTGGTGGTGGATGTGGTGGAGGATGTGGTGGTGGTGGGTGTGGTGGAGGATGTGGTGGTGGTGGGTGTGGTAGTGCATGTGGTGGTGGTTGATATGGTGGTGGTGGATGTGGTGGTGATGGATGTGGTGGTGGATGGGGTGGTGGTGGATGTGGTGGTGGTTATGGATGTGGTGTTTGTGGATATGGTGGTTGAGGTGGTGGTTGTGGATGTGGTGGTATTAGATGTGGTGGTGGTGGATGTGGTGATGGATGTGGTGGTGGTGGTGGATGTGGTGGTGGAGGATGTGGTGTTGGATGTGGTGGTGGTGCTGGATGTGGTGGTGGTGGTGGATGTGGTGGTGGTGCATGTTGTGGTGGTTATGGATGTGGTGTTTGTGGATGAGTTGGTGATGGATGTGTTGGTGGATGACGTGGTGGTGGTGGTGAATGTGGTGGTGGTGTTGGATGAGGTGGTGGTGAATGTGGTGGATGTGCTGGTGGATGTGGTGCTGGTGGTTGTTGTGGTGGTTATGGTGTTTGTGAATTTGGTGGTGGATGTGGTTGTGGATGAGGAGTTGGTGGATGTTGTGGTGGTAGATGTGGTGGTGGTGGGTGTGATGGTGGATGTGGAGGTGGTGGTGGTGGATGTGGTGGTGGTGGTGGATGTGGTGGAGGTGGATGAGGTGAAGGATGTTGTGGATGTGGTATTGGTGTTGGATGAGGTGGTGGATGTGGTGGATATGGTGGTGGTTGTGGACGTGGTGTTTGTGGATGTGGTGCATGAGGTGGTGGATGTGGTGGTTGTGGTGAATGTGGTGGTGGTGGATGTAGTGGTGGATGTCGTGGTGGTTATTGTGGTGGTGGGGGGGGATGTTTTAGTGGTGGTCTAGGTGGATGTGGTGGTGCAGGATGTGGTGGTGGTGGATGTGATGGTGGTGGATGTGGTGGTGGTAGGTGTGGTGGATGTGGTGGTGGTGGATGTGATGGTGGTGGATGTGGTGGTTGATGTGGTTGTGGACGTGGTGGTGGATGTGCTGATGGTGGATATGGTGGTGGATCGTGGTGTTGGTGGATAGGGTGGTGGTGGATGTGGTGGTGGTGGATGTGGTGGTGGTGGAGGATGTGGTGGTGGTGGATGTGGTGGTGGTGTTGGATGAGGAGGTTGATGTGGTGGATGTGGTGGTGGTGGGTGAGGATGTGATGGTTGTGGAGGATGTGGTGGTGGTGGTGGAGGATGTGGTGGTGGTGGAGAATGTGGTGGTGGTGGTGGATGAGGTGAATGTGGTGGTGGGTGGGGTGAATGTGGTGGTGGTAGATGTGGAGGTGGATGGAGTGGATATGGTGATGCTTGATGTGGTGATAGTGGATGTGGTGATGGTGGATGTGGTGATGATGAATTAGGTGGTGGTGGATGTGGTGGGTGAGGTGTTGGTGGATGAGGTGGTGTTGGATGATGTGGTGGTGAATGTGGTGGTGGATGTGGTGGTGGTAGATTTGGTTGTGGTGGGGGATGTGTTAGTGGTGGTCTAGGTGGATGTGGTGGTGCAGGATGTGGTGGATGTGATGGTGGTGGATGAGGTGGTGGTAGGTGTGGTGGATGTGGTGGTGGTGGATGTGGTGGTGGTGGATGTGGTGGTGGATGTGGGTGTGGACGTGGTGGTGGATGTGCTGATGGTGGATATGGTGGTGTTGGTGGATAAGGTGGTGGTAGATGTGGTGGTGGTGGATGTGGTGGAGGATGTGGTGGTGGTGGGTGTGGTGGAGGATGTGGTGGTGGTGGGTGTGGTAGTGCATGTGGTGGTGGTTGATATGGTGGTGGTGGATGTGGTGGTGATGGATGTGGTGGTGGATGGGGTGGTGGTGGATGTGGTGGTGGTTATGGATGTGGTGTTTGTGGATATGGTGGTTGAGGTGGTGGTTGTGGATGTGGTGGTATTAGATGTGGTGGTGGTGGATGTGGTGATGGATGTGGTGGTGGTGGTGGATGTGGTGGTGGAGGATGTGGTGTTGGATGTGGTGGTGGTGCTGGATGTGGTGGTGGTGGTGGATGTGGTGGTGGTGCATGTTGTGGTGGTTATGGATGTGGTGTTTGTGGATGAGTTGGTGATGGATGTGTTGGTGGATGACGTGGTGGTGGTGGTGAATGTGGTGGTGGTGTTGGATGAGGTGGTGGTGAATGTGGTGGATGTGCTGGTGGATGTGGTGCTGGTGGTTGTTGTGGTGGTTATGGTGTTTGTGAATTTGGTGGTGGATGTGGTTGTGGATGAGGAGTTGGTGGATGTTGTGGTGGTAGATGTGGTGGTGGTGGGTGTGATGGTGGATGTGGAGGTGGTGGTGGTGGATGTGGTGGTGGTGGTGGATGTGGTGGAGGTGGATGAGGTGAAGGATGTTGTGGATGTGGTATTGGTGTTGGATGAGGTGGTGGATGTGGTGGATATGGTGGTGGTTGTGGACGTGGTGTTTGTGGATGTGGTGCATGAGGTGGTGGATGTGGTGGTTGTGGTGAATGTGGTGGTGGTGGATGTAGTGGTGGATGTCGTGGTGGTTATTGTGGTGGTGGTGGGGGATGTTTTAGTGGTGGTCTAGGTGGATGTGGTGGTGCAGGATGTGGTGGTGGTGGATGTGATGGTGGTGGATGTGGTGGTGGTAGGTGTGGTGGATGTGGTGGTGGTGGATGTGATGGTGGTGGATGTGGTGGTTGATGTGGTTGTGGACGTGGTGGTGGATGTGCTGATGGTGGATATGGTGGTGGATCGTGGTGTTGGTGGATAGGGTGGTGGTGGATGTGGTGGTGGTGGATGTGGTGGTGGTGGAGGATGTGGTGGTGGTGGATGTGGTGGTGGTGTTGGATGAGGAGGTTGATGTGGTGGATGTGGTGGTGGTGGGTGAGGATGTGATGGTTGTGGAGGATGTGGTGGTGGTGGTGGAGGATGTGGTGGTGGTGGAGAATGTGGTGGTGGTGGTGGATGAGGTGAATGTGGTGGTGGGTGGGGTGAATGTGGTGGTGGTAGATGTGGAGGTGGATGGAGTGGATATGGTGATGCTTGATGTGGTGATAGTGGATGTGGTGATGGTGGATGTGGTGATGATGAATTAGGTGGTGGTGGATGTGGTGGGTGAGGTGTTGGTGGATGAGGTGGTGTTGGATGATGTGGTGGTGAATGTGGTGGTGGATGTGGTGGTGGATGTGGTGGTGGTGGATCTGGTGGATCTGGTGGTGGTGGAGGATGATGATGTGGTAGTGGATGATGAGGTGGTGGTGAATGATGAGGTTGTGGTGGATGATGAGGTGGTGTTGGATGATGAGGTGGTGTTGGATGAGGTGGTGGATGTGGTGGTGGTTGATGTGGTGGTGGTGGATGTGGTGGAGGTGGATGTGGTGGTTGATGGGGTGGTGGTGGATGTGGTGGTGGTTGATGAGGTGGTGGTGGGTGTGGTGGTGGCTGTGGTGGTGGTGGATGTGGTGGTGGAGGTGGTGGTGGTGTTGGATGAGGTGGTGGATGTGGTGGTGGTGGGTTTGGATGTGGTAGATGTGGTATTGGTGGATGTGGTGGTGGTTGTGGATGTGTTGTTTGTGGATGCGGTGGATGAGGTGGTGGTGGATGTAATGGTGGACGAGGTGGTGGTGGATGTGGTTGTGGTGGATGTGGTGGTGGTGTTGGATGTGGTGGTGGATGTGGTAGTGGTGGATGTGGTGGTGGTGGATGAGGTGGTGGAGTATGCGGTGGTGGTGTATGTGGTGGTGGATGATGTGGTGGTGGTGGATGTGGTGGTGATGGATGTGGTGCTGGATGTGGAGGTGGATGTGGTGGTGGTGGATGTGGTTGTGGATGTGGTAGTGGTGGATGTGGTGGTGGTTGATTAGGTCGTGGTGGATGTGGTGGGTGTGGTGGTGGTGTTGGATGTGGTGGTGCTGGTGGATGTGGTGGTAGTGGTTGATGTGACTGTGGTGTTGGATTAGGTGGTGGATGTGTTGGATATGGTGGTGGATGTGGTGGTGGGTGTGCATGTGGTGGATTGAGTGGTGGTGGATGTGGTGGTGTTTGTGGATGTGGTGTTTAGGGATGAGGTGGTGGTGGATGTGGTGGTGAATGAGGTGGTGGTGGATGTGGTGGTGGTGGATGTAGTGGTGGATGTGGTGGTGGATGTGGTGGTGGTGGATGTGGTGGTGGTGGATGTGGTGGGGTGGATGTGGTGGTGGTGGTTGTGGTGGTGGTGGATGTGGTGGTGGTCGGTGTGGTTGTGGATGTGGTGGTGGTGGATGAGGTGGTGGATGTGGTAGATGGGGTGGTGGTGTTGGATGAGGTGGTGTGTTAGACCTGGCACCTTGGCGTGAGTTTCCCTTCCACTTTTTTGCTGATGTGCCTCAGATGTTTTCGCTGGTGTCCACTGCTCAGGGCAGTGCGCCACGGCCAAACCGTGCCACAGTGCAAGTGCTCCCTATGTAAAGTGTACATGTGATTGGTTTCCATGATTGGTTCATTGGATTCATTGTCAGTCCCCAGTAAAGTGCACCAGGAGTGCCAAGGCTTGTAAATGCCAATAGTGCTAGTGGGCCTGCAGCACTGGTTGCGCCACCCACAGAAGCAGCCTTTTAAAATATGTCTAGGGTCTGCCATTGCAGAACCTGTCTGCAGTCTGATACTGTCATGCTAGCTGGGCAAGTGCACACACTTGCCAGCCACTAAACCTTCCCTTAACTTCATATTAGTCACCCCTATGGTAGGCCCTAGGGCAGGGTGCATCGTAAGTGTAAGGTAGGACAATCCTAGATGTGTGTGGCATGTCCTAATAGTGAATTACAGCCAAATTCGCTTTTCACTATTGTAAGGCTACATGTTCTCTTAGGCCAGATGAGCTGCTGGAGTTATTACACCCTATAATCCCAGCAGGCTCAGGGAACATGGTAGAGAGTCAAGTTTAGTATGCCTGAACTCAGAATAATAAAATACATTTTTTAATAAAGCTTATTTTAATATCCTGTGTTTTCAAATGCTACTTTTACAAAGTTAGCATTTGCTTGCCTAACCAATTTAGCCCGCCTCTGCCATGATGTGTATATGACTGTCTTGGTTATTTGAGTGACAGGGCTGGGGGATGACAGGTGGTGAATGCAAGGATTACACCTTAGTGGGAGGTAGGAGTGCCCCTGGACTCTAAATGAACCTGTGCTCTGCCACCACAATGCTGGCTTCGCCCCCTGGGGAGCGACTGATGACTCAGCCGGCACCTGGCCCAGGAAGGGCGAAGCACTGTCAACAAGGTACTCCTGGCTGCCCCTGTCCACACAATGCTGGCTCCACCTCCTGTGGAGCGTCTGATGTGCCTGCCCCTCACACTGAAAGCAGAAGTCAGAGTACACCCAACAAAGTACTCAGAGACTGAATAAGGTTATGCAAATGCCCCACTGGCCTGGAAAGACAAAAGAAATGCTGTATAAAAGTAGAAGCCCTGCTCCTTGTAAATCAGAATCCTGCTTCCCACATAGAACCTCTGCCCGACTAGAAGGAGAAGAAGACGCTGGAAGGACTTGCCTGCTGCCTTGCTGAGGAAGGAGAGGAAAAGACTTGGTGTAAAGACTTTGCTGATTTGTGCTTGAAGCTTTCTCCAATGGCTTGTCTGAGCTTGCCCCCTGACCTGAGCCACAGGACCATCTGGCTGAACCTGCTCTCTGCTCGTCTGCCGGTATTTCAAGGACTTCTGCCCCGCCGGAGTTGTGACCTTTGATGCCCCCAACCTCTCCGTGAGGACGTGATAAACTGTGCTTCCCTGTCCCTGCCGAGGGAGAGCCCCGCTCCGTCGCGCCGCTCCCCCCGCCAAGGGAAGTCGCTGTATCACCGCCTTAGAGGCTCGCTGCTGTGACCTGTGTGGTGCCCCCCCAGCCCCTCCTCGAGTCTGTGGTCGAACTGTGTTTCCCTGTCCCTGCCGAGGGAGAGCCCCGCTCCGTCGAGCCGCTCCCCCCACCAAGGGAAGTCGCTGTATCACCGCCTTGGAGGCTCGCTAGTGCACCCCCCACGCTCCCGCCTGACATCTCCCCAGACCCAGATACCAGACCCCTCGAAGTTCGGAAGCTCCGGACGCCGTGCCGCCCTTCACTGAGGAGCCGCGGTGTGCCCGCACCCGCCTTCGCAAGACTGACTTCCTAAAGGTACGTCGCCGCACCAACGGGCTCGGGGCCCGCAACGTTTTCTTTCCCCGTCCTTGAGTTGAACTCATCGGTGCGCCTCGTAGCCTGACAAGAAACTGTACCTTTCACCTGCCGTGTGCTCTCACCAGTACGGCCCATATTGCCAGAGGGCGCCCAGATCGGAGAGCGATGCATGCTGAGGTCGCCAGTGCGCTGTGTAATCCTTCTCTCCCCGCCGCACGAGCTGCACCAGCTGGGTACGGCTCGCACCCTTGAATTGTTCAGCTAGCAGCGGTACGCGTCGTACCCATGCTCACGCCCGATACGTAAGACGCGGTAGGGTGATGCCGGTTTACACTGAGAAAAGCGCACAGTAGCCCCCCGAAGCGGCTAGCAAGCCTCCGAAGGGTGACAAGGAACTAAGAACAGTTCTAGGAGTCAGGGAGACCAAGAAGAACATTGTTATTGAACTATAGCAGAGAAGAACCCTTGCTTATTTACAACCTCGTGGCTAAGACAAACGTTACCTATGGTCTTGTGATACATACTTGCCTGCCTATATATTTTTACATAAAGAAAACGTATTTTTTTATTTAACTACAGCCTGGTGTCCATTTGTTGGGGGATTGGTGTATTTGCTGTGTGTGTTACTACAAATGCTTAACTAACAGCACCTGGAGAATAGCCTTGGCTGCTCACGCCATGCACCTAGAGGGTGAGCATGGGTAATTCATAAGGGTCATCCTTCCCCCTGACTTAGAGGAGAGCGTCCCTGCTTGTCACAAGTGCATACTTGCACCAACCAGAGACCCCCAATTCTAACATGGTGGATGTGGTGGATATTGTAGTTGTTGAGGTGGTGATGAATGTGGTGGTGGTGGATGTGGTGGTGGTGGATGGGGTGGTGGTGGATGTGGTGGTGGTGGATGTGTTGGTGGTGGATGTGGTGGTGGTGGTTGTGGTGGTGGTGGATGTGGTGGTGGTCGGTGTGGTGGTAGATGTGGTGGTGGTGGTGGATGTGGTGGTGGTGGATATGGTGTATATTGTGGTTGTTGAGGTGGTGATGAATGTGGTGGTGGTGGATGTGGTGGTGGTGGATGGGGTGGTGGTGGATGTGGTGGTGGTGGATGTGTTGGTGGTGGATGTGGTGGTGGTAGTTGTGGTGGTGGTGGATGTGGTGGTGGTCGGTGTGGTGGTAGATGTGGTGGTGGTGGTGGATGTGGTGGTGGTGGAAGTGGTGGTGTGGATGTGGTGGTGGTGGATGTGGTTGTGGTGTTGGATGAGGTGGTAAATGTGGTGGTGGTGGATATTGTGGTGGTGATGAATGTGGTGGGGGTGGATGGGGCGGTGGTGGATGTGGTGGATGTGGTGGAAGTGGTGGTGGTGGATGTGATGGTGGTGGATGTGATGGTGGTGGATGTGGTGGTGGTGGATCTGGTGGTAGTGGTGGATGTGTTTGTGGTGGTTGTGGTGGTGTTAAATGTGGTGGTGGAGGATATCTTGGTAGATGTGGTGGATGTGGTTGTGGTGGTAGATTTGGTGGTGGTGGATGTGGTTGTGGTGGTGGATGTGGTGGTGGTGGGTGTGGTGGTGCATGTGGTGGTGGTGGATGTGGTGGTGGTAGATGTGGTGGTGGTAGATGTGGTGGTGGTGGTGGATGTTGTGGTGGATGGGGTGGGGGTGGATGTGGTGGTGGAGGATGAGGCGGTGGTGGATGTGGTGGTGGAGGTGATGTGGTAGTGGTGGTGGTAGTGTTGGATGAGGTGGTAGATGTGGTGGTGGATGTGGTGGTGGGTGTGGATATGGTGATGGTGGAAGTGGTGGTGATAGATGTGGTGGTGGAGGATGTGTTGGTAGATTTGGTGGTGGGGGATGTGGTTGTGGTGGTGGATGTGGTGTTGGTGGGTGTGGTAGTGCATGCAGTGGTGGTGGATATGGTGGCGGTGAATGTGGTGGTGGTGAATGTGGTGGTGGGTGGGGTGGTGGTGGATGTGGTGGTGGTAGATGTGGTGGTGGTGGTGGATGTGGTGGTGGTGGATGAGGTGGTGGATGTGGTGGTGGTGATGGATAAGGTGGTGGATGTGGTGGATGTGGTGGTGGTGGATATTGTGGTGGTTGAGGTGGTGATGAATGTGGTGGTGGTGGATGTGGTGGTGGTGGGTGGGGTGGTAGATTTGGTGGTGGTGAATGTGGTTGTGGTGGTGGATGTGGTGGAGGTGGGTGTGGTGGTGCATGTAGTAGTAGTGGATGTGGTGGTGGTGGATGTGGTGTTTGTGGATGAGGTGGTGGTGGATGTTTTGGTGGATGGGGTGGTGGTAGATATGGTTGTGGTGGTGGATGTGGTGGTGGTGGATATGATGGTGGTGGATGTGGTGGTGGTGGATGTGGTGGTAGTGGTGGATGTGGTGGTGGTGGTTGTGGTGATGGATGTGGTGGTGGTGGTGGTGTTGGATGAGGTGGGGGATTTGGTGGTGGATGTGGTGGTGGGTGTGGATAAGGTGGTGGTGGATGTGGTGGTGGTGGATGTGGTGGTGGTACATGTGGTGGTAGAGGATGTGTTGGTAGATGTGGTTATGGTGGTGGATGCGGTGGTGGTGGATGTGATGGTGGTGGATGTGGTGGTGGTGGATGTGGTGGTAGTGGTGGATGTGGTGGTGGTGGGTTTGGTGGTGGTAAATTTGGTGGTGGAGGATGTCTTGGTAGATGTGGTGGATATGGTTGTGTGGTAGATTTGGTGGTGGATGTGGTTGTGGTGGTGGATGTGGTGGTGGTGGGTGTGGTGGTGCATGTGGTGGTGGTAGATGTGTTGGTGGTGGATGGGGTGGGGGTGGATGTGGTGGTGGATTTGGTGGTGGTGGATTTGGTTGTGGTGGTAGATGTGGTGGTGGTAGATGTGGTGGTGGTGGTGGATGTTGTGGTGGATGGGGTGGTGGTGGATGTGGTGGTGGTGGATGAGGTGGTGGTGGATGTGGTGGTGGAGGTGATGGTGGTGGATGTGGTGGTGGTGTTGGATGAGGTGGTAGATATGGTGGTGGATGTGGTGGTGCGTGTGGATGTGGTGGTGGTGGATGTGGTGGTGGTAGATGTGGTGGTGGAGGATGTGTTGGTAGATGTGGTGGATGTGGTTGTGGTAGTGGATATGGTGGTGGTGGATTAGGTGGTGGTGGATGTGGGGGTGGGTGGGGTGGTGGTGGATGTGGTGGTGGTGGCGGATGTGGTGGTGGTGGTGGATGTGGTGGTGGTGAATAAGGTGGTGGATGTGTTGGATGTGGTGGAGGTGATGGATGAGGTGGTGGATGTGGTGGTGGTGGATATTGTGGTGGTTGAGGTGGTGATGAATGTGGTGGTGGTGGATGTGGTAGTGGTGGATGGGGTAGTGGATTTGGTGGTGGTGGATGAGGTTGTGGTGGATGTGATGGTGGAGGTGATGGTGGTGGATGTGGTGGTTGTGGTGTTGGATGAGGTGGTGGGCATGGTGGATGTGGTGGTGGTGGATATTGTGGTTGTTGAGGTGGTGATGAATGTGGTGGTGGTGGATGTGGTGGTGGTGGATGGGGTGGTGGATTTGGTGGTGGTGGATGTGGTGGTGGTGGGTGTGGTGGTGCATGTGGTGGTGGTAGATGTGGAGGTGGATGGAGTTGATATGGTGATGCTTGATGTGGTGATAGTGGATGTGGTGATGATGGTGGATGTGGTGATGGTGGATTATGTGGTGGTAGATGTGGTGGGTGAGGTGTTGGTGGATGAGGTGGTGTTTGATGATATGGTGGTGGATGTGGTGGTGGATGTGGTGGTGGTGGATGTGTTGGATCTGGTGGTGGTGGAGGATGATGATGTGGTGGTGGATGATGAGGTGGTGGTGAATGATGAGGTTGTGGTGGATGATGAGGTGGTGTTGGATGTGGTCATGGTGGATGTGGTGGTGGTGTTGGATGTGGTGGTGGATGTGGTAGTGGTGGATGTGGGGTGGCGGATGAGGTGGTGGAGTATGTGGTGGTGGTGTATGTGGTGGTATAAATGAGGCAAGAGAACTGGGAATTTAAGGGAAAATCTGCACTACTGTTGAAATACCATACACTATATAGGAATAGAAGGTGCTAAGTCCAGACACTTGATCCCCACATGGGCCTTAAGGAAGATAGCCAACCTACCACCCAAGACAACTAATTTTGGAAATTGGACAGCACCCTTCAAAAATTATACACCATTGCAGAACAGTTGTTAAAAACGAACATACAAATAAACAAAGTATTAGTTTTCTTAAATGTTCAGATAAGACACACAAAAGTTGTGACTTTGATTTTCTTTCTTTTATTCAGTTTTTATTCTTTCTTTTTTCTTTTTTTGATAGTTGCGAATAGCCGACGCGTTTCGTCCGTTGCCGGACTTCTTCAGGGCTTAAAATAATCTTTCTGATTACGCTTTTCACATCCGTCTCGGTCAGGCTTTCATGGAGTTTCTTTTGTTAGTTGAAAAGATTGTAAGCAAGATCAAAGATCCTAGTAACAGTCGGTGTTGACAAAAGACAAAAGCAGGCCCACAGTAAGGTCAAGGGGCTGGAACATGCAGGAGCATCGCGTTGTGGCCTTCTGGTTCCTGTGGTCATGTGGAGGTGGTGGTGGATGTGGTGGTGGTTGATTAGGTCGTGGGGGATGTGGTGGGTGTGGTGGTGGTGTTGGATGTGGTGGTGCTGGTGGGTGTGGTGATGCTGGTGGATGTGGTGGTAGTGGTTGATGTGACGGTGGTGTTGGATAAGGTGGTGGATGTGTTGGATGTGGTGGTGGATGTGGTGGTGGGTGTGCATGTGGTGGATGGGGTGGTGGTGGATGTGGTGGTGTTTGTGGATGTGGTGTTTAGGGATGAGGTGGTAGTGGATGTGGTGTTTAGGGATGAGGTGGTGGTGGATGTGGTGGTGGATGAGGTGGTGGTGGATGTGGTGGTGGTGGATGTAGTGGTGGATGTGGTGGTGTATGTGGTGGTGGTGGATGTGGTGGTGGTGGATGTGGTGGGGTGAATGTGGTGGTGGTGTTTGTGGTGGTGGTGGATGTGGTGCTGGTCGGTGTGGTGGTGGATGTGGTGGTGGTGGTGGATGTGGTGGTGGTGGATGAGGTGGTGGATGTGGTATATGTGGTGGTGGTGTTCGATGAGGTGGTGTGTTAGACCTGGCACCTTGGCGTGAGTTTCCCTTCCACTTTTTTGCTGATGTGCCTCAGATGATTTTGCTGGTGTCCGCCGCTCAGGGCACTGCGCCACGGCCAATCCGTGCCGCAGTGCAAGTGCTCCCTATGTAAAGTGTACATGTGATTGGTTTGCCATGATTTGTTCATTGGATTTACTGTCAGTCCCCAGTAAAGTGCACCAGGAGTGCCAAGGCTTGTAAATGCCAATAGTGCTAGTGGGCCTGCAGCGCTGGTTGCGCCACCCACAGAAGCAGCCTTTTAAATTATGTCTAGGATCTGCCATTGCAGAACCTGCCTGCAGTCTGATACTGTCATGCTAGCTGGGCAAGTGCACACACTTGCCAGCCTCTAAACCTTCCCTTAACTTCATATTAGTCACCCCATGGTAGGCCCTAGGGCAGGGTGCATTGTAAGTGTAAGGTAGGAAAAGCCCGGATGTGTGTGGCATGTCCTAATAGTGAATTACAGCCAAATTTGTTTTTCACTATTGTAAGGCTACCTGTTCTCTTAGGCCAGATGAGCTGCTAGAGTTATTACACCATATAATCCCAGCAGGCTCAGGGAACATGGTAGAGAGTCAAGTTTAGTATGCCTGAACTCAGAATAATAAAATACATTTTTTAGTAAAGCTTATTTTAATATCCTGTATTTGCAAATGCTACTTTTATGAAGTTAGTGTTAGAAACGGGATCCTGGTTGGCCAAGACTCGCGTCGAGGTCAGTCAGGGATCACCATTCCTAAGGTCAGGGCAAGGGAGTTACACGCCAAGATAACCCCTACTCGCCCTCTAGGTAACGTGGCGCGAGCAGTCAAGGCTAAACTTGGAGGCGATATGAGTTAAGTATTTGCGCACGCACCCCAGCAACAACACCCAAGGCCCACCACAAAGGAAACTCCACACAAGGTTATATATAAAAATAGCCTTTGTATTACACCAAAACACATTAGATAAAACACACACTTTACAATGTGCCAGGGGCACGGGCAGAATTTACAGGGGATATTACAAGACAGGGCCACCTGGACCACTGTCAGGAATCAGCACTTTTAGAAGTAGCACTTTTTAGAAATAGCACTTAGAATGTAAAATTACATTAGCACAAAATAGCACACAACCAGTAATCACTGGTAACCAGGACCTCACTAGCACCACCTGCACTAGGGAGAAAACAACCACCTAAGTATTACAATACCTGTAGGGGTCTAAGGAAGGAAACACATGATGCATCACAATACATTCAGAGGTGTAAAAGCAACAACACACATGATGAATAAACTACCCATTCAGAGGTGTAAAGGTAAAGCACATGACGCATAACATACACATTCAGCGGTGCAGCGCAGGAGAACACAATTGCGCAAAATCCACATTAGCCACCACCTGTGGCAGTCCCTGTGTCCAAATGTCAGGGTCCTAAACGTGGCAGTTGCCCACAAAGTGCTGGGCAACTGGGTGAGGATGGGGCAACACGAGGGAGCCTCGCAGGCTCTGAGTAAACCACTGTCCCCTTGAGCCTCCTCTGGGCTCTAAAACATCAAGGGGCGCAGGGAGCCTCTCTCAGGCTTTAAAACAATAACATGCCCCCTCAAGCCTCTTCTGGGCTCGTAACAAGGGTGCCGCCTTGGTTGGAGTCCCCCCTCTGGGGGACTCGAGACGCAGAAAATGCCCCTTGAGCCTCTCAGGGCTCAAACAACAAATGCGAGGCCTGGAGCCCTCGTGGCTCTGTAAGGAGAGAAAATGCACCCTTTTCCGTTGGAGCGGCCCTCTGTCAACCGGGGCCGCTCTATAAACAAAAAGGAAACTGGCCCCGCACTCACCGGGGCGTCGGGCTCCCTTCTGACGCTGCTCCGGCTCTCTTTGGGGGACTTGTGGACAATGCTCCACTCACCGGCTGGCTGTGGAGGTCCGGGGCTCTCCTCACAGGCTGCGGAGACTCTGCAGGCGGCGGCTGGGGCTGGAAGACTCCCGCCTCTCCCACGGGACAGGCCAGACCTCCGGGGCTCCCCCTTCACTCGGGAGCCTCGGCAGGACGCGCAGGCTGCTTCCTGCTTCTCCTGCCTGGCCCCGTCACACCGCAATCCGCCTGACTTCCTCTGGGGCCGCCAATGGCAGCGCGGCCCTGGGGGTTGAAGGCGGGACTTCCGGGTCGCACTTGGCAGCGGCCCGGCAACGTTTTCAGAGCACTCCGGGCTGCGGCAGTGATTCGATGCTCTAATGTAGATAGCAGGCGAGGTGGGCTCTCGCTATGGCCACAACAATAGCGGCCCAGTCCCTGGCGAGGTGGGCACTCGCCAGGGGCTTCTAAATTGGCAAATTAGAGCGGGCAAATGCCGGGTGGGCACCGGCTGTGCACAAAAGCGCTCCCAGGTGCTGGGACCTAAAATAAAGCGCTCTCAAGCGCTAAAGACAAATAAAGCGCTTCCAGGCTCCAGGGAAAGTCCAAAAGTGCTCCCAGGTGCTAGGACAGCGCCCCAGCAAACAAGTCCTTGGGCAGGCAGGGGGGGCAAGGATGGGCCAGGGGCCAGCTCACTGGCCCACCAGGCAGGGAGGCAGTCCAAGTGGCGGTTCCTCCTGGCCCCAGCAGCAGCAGCCCCTCAAGTAGGATCAGGAAAAGAACAATTTCAGTGGGGACCCAGCCCCATTTTTATACACCAAATCCTTTGTTCTGGCACAGGGTGGGGGCAGACCCAGTCGCAGCTGGTCCTTGAGTACCCTTGATGGCCCAACCACCCCTTTCTTTCACTGGCAGGGCTAGGGTCATCAGTCACACCACAGGGAGGCGGAGCCAGCATTGTGGGGGGAAAACCCAGCCCATCCAGGACACAGGTACACTCCTCCCACACATCACTCATGCTAATCTCCCACTCACCACCGGGGCAGACCCATCCAGCCTTCCTGGAGCTAGGCTCACCAGCCTGCTCCAGCCAATCACACGCCAGACACATTTTATATTAATATGCCAACTCCTAGAAGTGGCACTTCTACATATGGCACACTCATGCAACACACACCATTGCGAAGCATTCACTCTCACGAGTTCGCACATATCAGATTCGAACCTGTACACCCCACGCATCCGGAACTACCAGGGACACATACATTCCCCATGCATTCCTATGGGAGGGCAGGCCTATCTCATCACATGCCCTCAGAGTGCGCGCGCACTTTCCACTGGGACACAGTGAAAGTGCGCAGAACCCAAAAATCACCATCACCAGGTCACCATTACAAGCAAAAAGTCTAGGGGTGAACCTGCCATAAGGGCCAAGTCCAACAGTTAGTATTTGCTTGCCTAACCATTTCAGCCCGCCTCTGCTAGGATGTGTATCTTACTCTCTGGGTTATGTGAGTGGCCGGGCTGGGGGATGACAGGTGGTGAATGCAAGGATTATACTGTTATACTTAGTGGGAGGTAGGAGTGCCCCATGACTCTTAATGGACCTGTGCTCTGCCACCACAATGCTGGCTCCGCCCCCTGGGGAGCGACTGATGACTCAGCCGGCACCTGGCCCAGGAAGGGCGAAACACTGTCAACAAGGTACTCCTGGCTGCCCCTGTCCACCCAATGCTTGCTCCACCTCCTGTGGAGCGTCTGATGTGCCTGCCCCTCACACTGAAAGCAGAAGTCAGAGTACACCCAACAAAGTACTCAGAGACTGAATAAGGTTATGCAAAGGCCCTCTGGCCTGGAAAGACAAAAGAAATATGTAGTATCTTGGTATTCTCTATGTTATCCCTCTCTACCTCTCTTGGAATGTTCATGTGATGCATCTATCAGAATGTTGGTGATCTGCCTGACAGATTACAGTTGGCTGGGCTGAGCATCATGTTGGATGCTCCTGGTGGGGTCTCTCTATACATCTTGGAATAAAGCATCTCTAAACTACATCATCTCTTGTGGACATTTCATCATTACAAAATGCTGTATAAAAGTAGGAGCCCTGCTCCTTGTAAATCAGAATCCTGTTTCCCACAAAAAACCTCTGCCCGACTAGAAGGAGAAGAAGACGCTGGAAGGACTGGCCTGCTGCTTGCCTTGCTGAGGAATCAGAGGAAAAGCCTTGCTGTAAAGACTTTGCTGATTTGTGCTTGAAAATTTCTCCAAGGGCTTGTGTGAGCTTGCCCCCTGACCTGAGCCACAAGACCATCTGGCTCAACCTGCTCTCTCCTTGTCTGGCGGTCTTTCAAGGACTTCTGCCCCGCCGGAGACATGACCTTTGGTGCCCCCAGCCCCTCCGTGAGGCGGTGATCAAACTGTGCTTCTCTGACCATGCTGAGGGAGAGCCCCGCTCCGTCGAGCCGCTCCCCCCCACCAAGGGAAGTCGCTGTATCACCGCCTTGGAGGCTCGCTAGTGCACCCCCCACGCTCCCGCCTGATGTCCCCCCCAAGACCCAGAGACCAGACCCCTCAAAGTTCCGGGGCTCCGGACGCCACGCCGCCCTTCACTGAGGAGCAGCGATGTGCCCGCACCCGCCTTCGTAAGACTGACTTCCTAAAGGTGCGTCGCTGCACCAACGTGCTCGGGGCCCGCAACGTTTTCTTTCCCCGTCCTTGAGTTAGACTCATCGGTACGCCTTGTAGCCTGACAAGAAACAGTACCTTTCACCTGCCATGTGCTCGCACCAGTACAGCCCGAATTGCCAGAGGGCACCCAGATCGGAGTGCGGTGCACGCTGAGGTCGCCAGTGCGCTGTGTAATCCTTCTCATCCCGCCGCACGAGCCGCACCAGCTGGGTACGGCTCGCACCCTTGAGTTGATCAGCTAGCAGCGGTACGCGTCGTACCCGTGCTCACGCCCGATGCGTGAGACGCTGTAGGGTGACACCGGTTTTAAGCATGGGCGGAAAATCCATTACGCTCGCGGATTTTGCGGATTTTTGGGAAATTCGCAATCCGCGAGATTTGCGAATTTCCCGCAAAATCCGCAAATTCGCACGCAGCGGATTTTTTTGGCGGCGCGCGGCGTTGGTGATACAATTTTTGCGGCGCGCGGCGTTTATCATCGTTTGCCGAGTTGTTTTTCTCGATAGTTTGCGAGTGCTGCGCCATTTTGGATCTTGCTGTGTGATCCCGCGGGAATTGGCGAGCGCGATTACGTCATCGCGGCTTGCCAGCGATAGTTTGTCAACGCGAGTACGGCGAGATCACGTCTCGCGGTACTTCGCAATTGCGAGATTTGAGATGCGGCGAGCGAAAATATAAAATTTGCAATTCTGCACAAGAAATCCACCAGCAAGCAGCATAAACCTTCTAGAAATGATGATTTTTATCTGAATAACTCCTTAGTTTGACATTTGCCTGCACTTTTTTAGCGAGGAGTCCATTTTGGGGAGGGGGGCAGGGGGGTGGGAGGAAGGAAGTGCCCCACAGTCTTCAACTTCCTGTTCCTGTTCAGCAGGCTCCTCCCAGTGCTTTGTCCATCTCCTGGTCACTTTTCATTTGGGTCTGGAGCTGGAAGGATTACTTTTTGTGGATGCTGCTGGATATTTGGATTTGAGGCCTTTTTGACTTTCTTTGGATCACTGTTGGATTACAAATTTTACAAGTTTGTTTGGGGCATTACAGTTGCTGCAATTAAAATTTTGGAATTTTCGATTTTTGGGCTGTTTTGGGGCCTTTTGCCCAGGGGTACTCAGTGGTGGGTGGACTGAGTCTTTCTGTGGGTTGTCTTGAACTTAAACATCATGGAGGCCATGGATGGATTGGGATTGTGCTGATTTTTCAGTGATTTTCGTTTTTTGGGGCTGTACTTGTGGCCTTTTCACCAGGGGTATTTGAGTCTAGCATGGGCCTAGTCTTTCTGTGGGCTGTCTTGAACTTAAACATCATGGAGGGCATGGATGGAATGGGATTGTGCTGTTTTTTCTGTGTTTTTCGATTTTTGACCTGTTGTTGGGGCCTTTTGACCAGGGGTAGTGAGTGGTGCATGGGCCTAGTCTTTCTGTGGGGTGTCTTGAATTTAAACATCATGGAGGGCATGGATGGCATGGGGATTGTGCTGATTTTTCTGTGTTTTTCGATTTTTTGGATTGTTCATGGGGACAGGCCATGTGGGTGGGGGCCATTTTGAGTGCTGGTACAGGCAGGCCCTGGCCATGTGCTAGGAGGCAAGTGGCCATTTTGAATGCAGGCTTTGTTGTTAGGCCTCCAACCATTTTGCCTACTTTTCAACCTTTATTTATGCCCAGGGGTAGTGAGTCTTGCATGGGCCTAGTCTTTCTGTGGGTTGTCTTGAATTTAAACATCATGGAGGCCATGGATGGAATGGGATTGTGCTGATTTTGCAGTGTTTTTCGATTTTTGGGGGTGTTCATGGGGAGGGACAGGCCATGTGGCTGGTGGCCATTTTGAGTGCAGCTACAGGCACTGGCCATGTGCTGGCAGGCAAGTGGCCATTTTGAATGCAGGCTTTGTTGTTAGGCCTCCAACCATTTTGCCTACTTTTCAACCTTTATTTATGCCCAGGGGTAGTGAGTCTTGCATGGGCCTAGTCTTTCTGTGGGTTGCCTTGAATTTAAACATTATGGAGGCCATGGATGGATTGGGATTGTGCTGATTTTGCAGTGTTTTTCGATTTTTTGTGCTGTATAACTGAACTGATGTTCCTCTGTCTTCCATTTTTTTTAGGTGCACAAGACTCAAGAGAACCACCAGTGCCAGGAAGAAGTCCTGCAGCGGTGTGTGTGTGCAGCATAACGTCACGCGACGTCACGTCTGGCCTCAGACAACTCTACAATTCGTGCAACTGCGGCCTGCTGTCTGACCTGCTCTGAAGAAGATGGCCCCAAAGAAAGGTCTCCGTAGCTCCTCTAGCAAGAAAGTTGCTAGTAAGGAGCAGAAGAAGCAAGTTACCAAGGAGGCTGGTGTGCCACCCGCCACGTTTTTTGAGAGAAAAAAAAATTGTACGCCTGCAGCAGCAGGATCTGCTGGGGACCAAGCTGGGAGCAGCACCCCTGCTCCATTGGGTTCAGTGCCTCCACCACCACGCCAACTTAAGTCAAAGCCCTTGAGTGCTTCAGAGGCAGTCAGTGTACTTCTCCAATCACCATCGACCAGTGATGTTGGCTCATCGCAAGAAAGTAGCAGCAATGTCCCTGAATCAACACAGGTTGTTGTAACTCATCTGACAAGTGTTGAACAACCACAGCCGC
This sequence comes from Lissotriton vulgaris, assembly GCF_964263255.1. Classification (NCBI taxonomy): domain Eukaryota; kingdom Metazoa; phylum Chordata; class Amphibia; order Caudata; family Salamandridae; genus Lissotriton; species Lissotriton vulgaris. Next base: position 12,062,761 of record NC_141697.1, read on the forward strand.
AACAACAACACCATGTGCAAGTACACGCCCAAGTACATGTGGAAGGAGAGGCAGCAAAAGGAGATGCGCAAGCAAAGGTGCATGGAGGTTCACAAGTGCCCACAATAGTTGTTCCTCCCGAAGTAGGGGCACATCAGGAAATCGACAATGAAGCCGAGGTATCATTGGAAGCCACTCCTCCTGATGATCATTCATTGTCTTCCACATCCCTAGCAAGGAAAAGATCAAGGGGGGTGTCTACATCTTCTTCAAGCCCACCTCGTTCTGATGCAAGTGATCTGTCTTGGGAACCACAACTGCGGTCTGACAGTGAGGCACACCATGATCTGACACCGGTACCTAAGCGTAAAAGGAAGGTCGTCCAAAAACTCAAACCTATGGAGTGTGATGAGGCTCAACAAGAAGTGACAGATACTGCTGGTGATGAAGCCTCTCACGATGACGACGAACCAGTCATCACAAAGGTCACTGCAGCCCCACCGGGCATGCAGCAAAGAGACATTTTGACCCTATCCCGAGAAGCTGCTGAGCGTGATGATGATGTCGGCGAGGAGGCAATGGAAATGGAATCATTAGATTTGGAGTTAAGTAGTACACCAAAACCTACCGCTTCCATATTTCTTCCTCGCAAGAAGGTACCCACCTCGTCCTCGACCTCAATTTGTGGTGGTGAAAGTGCAAAACGTACTGAAGTTCGGCAATCCACATCCTCCACTTCATCTGGCATTAGCAGCAGGACCACCACCACCAGTATCACCGCCTCCTCCGGCCCCCGAAGACATTTCAAGTCTCCAGTTTGGGACTTCTTTAGTGTTTGCCCAAAATAGGAAAACGTAGCCATTTGTAGCATTTGTAAGTTTCGAGTTAGTCGTGGTAAGTTTGGTACCAACTATGGTACCGGAGGCCAGAGAGGTCATCTTAGGAGAACGCACGATGTCCAATGGTTTGCGCACCTACACGCGATCAAGGAAGCCCGAATTGCACGCAATGAAAACGTTGATTTTTCATCTGATGATGACGAGGAGGAAGAAGACGATTCAAACACTTCACTTACACCCAGTTCCCCTGTCAGCAGCACACCCCATGGGAGCCACACTAAGAGTGTGGGAGAGAGTGAGACATCAATGCGGAAAAGTTCATCAGCGAGCGTAACTGGGTCGAAGATATCATCATCATCCCGTAAATCCTTGGTCCAGGGCAACATTAAAAAGATGTTGTTTACAGAAGCGCAATATGAACGCAACCACCCAATGACCTGTCTGTATAACACTAAGCTGGCTAAAATGCTAGCTCTGGGCCTTCTCCCTTTTTCTTTTGTAGAAGGGGTTGGTTTTCTAGAATTAGTGGCAGCGCTCTGCCCTAAATGGAAGGTTCCTAGCCGGTTCTATTTTGCCCGAGTTGCGGTTCCAGCACTACATGAAGATGTTCTGAAGGTGATTGGGGCAGCTTTGCAGAAGAGTGCTGTTCACACTATACATCTGACAACAGACATGTGGACCAGTGGCGCAGGCGCTGATTACATGTGCATCACTGCACACTGGGTCTCTTTTTCAGGGGCTAAAGCAAAGCTAAACGCAGGTGTTGACACGAACATTGTTTTTAAAGCTGCTCGGAAACATGCAACACTAGCCATGTTTGGTTTGGAGAAACGTCACACAGCAGAAAACATTTTGGATGTCTTTAACACAAAGGTCCTTAACTGGCTGTCCCCACTAAAACGCAAGGTTGGTTATGTTTCCACGGACAATGGCGCCAATATAGTTAAGGCCATGAGGGACGGTTACTATTTCAGAGTGCCGTGTTTGGCGCACTGTATAAACCTGGTTGTCCAAAAATTCTTGGGTAATAAAGGCAGTGCAGCGTACAGTGTATTGGAGACCTGCCGAAAAATGTGCAAGCATTTCAGCCATTCTTTTAAGGCCCGGAAGCAGCTGAGGAGCCTGCTATATCAACGTCAAATGCCAGTGAAAGCACTCATCCAGGAGGTGGTAACACGTTGGAACTCAACCTTCTACATGCTTGAGCGTCTGTATGAGCAGTATACGGAACTCGATCAATATTTCCTTAAAGAGGGTACAGAGGAGCTGAGGATAGGTGGGCCGCAATGGAACATAGTTGAAAGCCTGACACGCATGCTTCGTCCTTTTGAGTTCTTCACGCGTGCAGTCAGCAAGGAGGACTCTAATTTGGGAAAAGCTATCCCATTGTTGTACATGCTGGAGGACCAACTGAAGGAGGTGTGTTCTGTGTTTGGAAAAGATGACAAAAACCAAGACTCTTTGCTTCTGGCTGAGCAATTATTAGAGCTCCTACAAGGTGATGAACGTCTTAAAAAGATCCACTCAGAACAGCATTACATTTGTGCTACTATTCTGGATCCACGCTACAAAAAGGCGCTGGCAGGCCAAGCATTCTTTCCTTTTGATGATGAACATGTTCCAAAGTACAAACGTTGGCTAGCCTTGTCAGCCAAGAGGTTTGAAACAGAACGGCTGGAAATTGAAGGAAATGGCAGTACATCAGCAGGCCATCCCCAGTCAAAACAATCCACTTCTGCACCTGTGGCTGTGGCACAAGTGACCTCTCAGCCGTTAAAGACACCGGCAACCGGATCATCTGCACGAAACACAACAGAAACATTGGAGGCTGAAGAGGATTGGCTAGCTCTGCGTGGGTTTGGTTCTCAAAAGGTCAGAGGCACAGCAAGAGCTAAGCAAAGTGGAGGAACCTTGGATGAGGACCTTGAGTCGATGGTGAAGGACTATCTGAATGACTCAACAGAGGTCTATGTTAATTCTGACCCATTGGCGTATTGGCATGGGAAAAAAGAATTGTGGCCACAGCTCACCAACCTGGCTTTAAACTACTTGTCTTGCCCACTCGCAAGCGTGTCTTCTGAACGGGTTTTCAGTGCGGCTGGTGGGATTGTAACTCCCAAACGGAGCCGCCTCTCGCCCAAAAATGTGGAGAGGTTAACAATGATCAAGATGAATCAGCACCTCATACCACCAGATTTCAGAGTACGAGAGAGCGTGCCGGATGAAGAGGAGGTGGCCAGCAACATAGATGAGGGAATTTCTACTCTGTCAGGTGACACTGAGCTCACCCTGCCTGAATTCGCAGAGTATGATGACGAAGCCTTATTCTCATTCCTGGACCGTGATACCGAGCCCTGAAAATGAGACAACGAATCAATAACTTTCTTTTTCGTCCCCATTCACTTTTATTCCTGTGTGTCTGTCTTTCTTTGTTGTGCACAGTTAATATATTTCAAACTTTAATCAGATAATCACAAAATCAAGCCCATCAGCAGAACTGTCTTCGCTGGTTTGCTAATTGATTTGAAGTTGCCGCAGTCTGCATTCCTCAGGTTCACAAGTTCAGAAGAACATGCTCCTCTATCCTCCTCCTCCAGACTCCTATTTCCATCAAACCAGAGGGCTGGTTTACGCCCAATGAAGAAAGACTCAGCACTTGTGGGGGTGTTGTTGTACCTCTTTGCAGGTGAGTTGACGGCTCTGGGGCCATTGTTGGGAAGCTCTAATACCGGATAAAAGTGGTTTGGACCAAATCCCAGGAAGAAATTTTTTTGTGTTTTTGATGACTTGCTTGCCTTTTAGGTGCTCTTAGGGAAGGTTCCGTCTGTTTGTGGGTGAGTTTCGTGGTCTGGGAGCATTGCTGGGACACTCTAATCTTGATTGCATTTGCTTTTCAGGAAATCCGTCGTGCCAACCCCGACTTATGGCCTAGCTACGCAGCGCGTTTGGACCGAAGGCCCAGAAATATTGCAAGTATGAGATTTTGCTTTTGGCCTGTTTGGGGGTGTTATGCTTCTTGGCGGGTGGGTTGGCGGGTCTTGGGGCATTCCTGGGAAGGTCTAATACCGGGTAGAAGTGGTTGGGACAAAATCCAGGCCAATTTTTTTTGGGGGCTATTTCGGACATTTTGCTCAATGTAGCGTTTTCGGGGGCCTGTTTGGGGGGCTTCCTGGTGTTTGTGGGTGAGTTTCGTGGTCTGGGAGCACTGCTGGGACACTCTAATCTTGATTGCATTTGCTTTTCAGGAAATCCGTCGTGGCAACCCCGACTTATGGCCTAGCTACGCAGTGCGTTTGGACCGAAGGCCGAGAAATAATGCAAGTATGAGATTTTGCTTTTGGCCTGTTTGGGGGTGTTATGCTTCTTGGCGGGTGGGTTGGCGGGTCTTGGGGCATTCCTGGGAAGGTCTAATACCGGGTAGAAGTGGTTGGGACAAAATCCAGGCCGATTTTTTTTTGGCTATTTCTGACATTTTGCTCTATGTAGCGTTTTCGGGGGCCTGTTTGGGGGGCTTCCTGGTGTTTGTGGGTGAGTTTCGTGGTCTGGGAGCACTGCTGGGACACTCTAATCTTGATTGCATTTGCTTTTCAGGAAATCCGTCGTGGCAACCCCCACTTATGGCCTAGCTACGCAGTGCGTTTGGACCGGAGGCCCAGAAATATTGCAAGTATGAGATTTTGCTTTTGGCCTGTTTGGGGGTGTTATGCTTCTTGGCGGGTGGGTTGGCGGGTCTTGGGGCATTCCTGGGAAGGTCTAATACCGGGTAGAAGTGGTTGGGACAAAATCCAGGCCGATTTTTTTTTTGGCTATTTCTGACATTTTGCTCTATGTAGCGTTTTCGGGGGCCTGTTTGGGGGGCTTCCTGGTGTTTGTGGGTGAGTTTCGTGGTCTGGGAGCACTGCTGGCTATATATACTTTACTTTGCAAGAGGTTTGAAGCAAATCCATGGTGGCAGAGGGGAGTTAGGGCCTAGCTGCAGAGCGCGCGCGGAGTGATTTGGGAAATTTGTGAAAAATTGACTAAGTCCCCATTTTTGTACTTTTGCTCTTTGGCTGTTTGGGGGTCTTCTACTCGTTTTCTCCTGGGTTGACGGCTCTGGGGCCATTGCTGGGAAGCTCTAATACCGGATAAAAGTGTTTTGGACCAAATCCCAGGTGGAATTTTGTTTGTGTTTTTGATGACTTGCTTGCCTTTGAGGTGCTCTTAGGGGGGGTTCCGTCTGTTTGTGGGTGAATTTCGTGGTCTGGGAGCACTGCTGGGACACTCTAATCTTGATTGCATTTGCTTTTCAGGAAATCCGTCGTGGCAACCCCGACTTATGGCCTAGCTACGCAGTGCGTTTGGACCGAAGGCCGAGAAATATTGCAAGTATGAGATTTTGCTTTTGGCCTGTTTGGGGGAGTTATGCTTCTTGGCGGGTGGGTTGGCGGGTCTTGGGGCATTCCTGGGAAGGTCTAATACCGGGTAGAAGTGGTTGGGACAAAATCCAGGCCGATTTTTTTTTTGGCTATTTCTGACATTTTGCTCTATGTAGCGTTTTCGGGGGCCTGTTTGGGGGGCTTCCTGGTGTGTGTGGGTGAGTTTCGTGGTCTGGGAGCACTGCTGGCTATATATACTTTACTTTGCAAGAGGTTTGAAGCAAATCCATGGTGGCAGAGGGGAGTTAGGGCCTAGCTGCAGAGCACGCGCGGAGTGATTTGGGAAATTTGTGAAAAATTGACTAAGTCCCCATTTTTGTACTTTTGCTCTTTGGCTGTTTGGGGGTCTTCTACTCGTTTTCTCCTGGGTTGACGGCTCTGGGGCCATTGCTGGGAAGCTCTAATACCGGATAAAAGTGTTTTGGACCAAATCCCAGGCGGAATTTTTTTTGTGTTTTTGATGACTTGCTTGCCTTTGAGGTGCTCTTAGGGGGGGTTCCGTCTGTTTGTGGGTGAGTTTCGTGGTCTGGGAGCACTGCTGGGACACTCTAATCTTGATTGCATTTGCTTTTCAGGAAATCCGTTGTGGCAACCCCGACTTATGGCCTAGCTACGCAGTGCGTTTGGACCGAAGGCCCAGAAATATTGCAAGTATGAGATTTTGCTTTTGGCCTGTTTGGGGGTGTTGAGGTTCCGTGACGATTTGAACCCGTGTTTTCAAGTTTGTCGGAAATACATAATATTGGTATCAGCGAACCGCAAATGATCCATTTAGCATATCCTGGTGTTTTCGCTACGATACGAGCAAGAGCACTCCTGTAATGAACACATTTCTGATCTACCCATGGCATCCATCTTAGATCATGGCAGCCATTTTGTGTTTCCTTGCCCTCACATATGCAATAGCTTCTGATCATTTCATTCACTCCACTTTGATTAAGGACACGTAGCCTTAGCCGGAGATTCACCTCTTACATGACACGTACACCTTAAACCAGATCACGCTGAAGCTGCATGACTCGACAAAGGCTGCCTCCTCTGCCCGAGGCCAGCCCACCTGAACTGGTTTTCCTGTCCATTGTCCTGATCATGATTAGGCGGCCGAAGCTGGTAGCCTTGCCCATTTACAACCCACAAACATCTCTTATCCCGTTTTTCTATCTTCTGCACCTGGCTCTGCTCCTTTCCTTCTGGGCCTTTATTAGGGGGAGGTAACGAACTTTACGATGAGGCGGTCCGGCTCTTGAATGCAATATTGACAAGGGATTGTGATGGACTAGTGGGAACCCCTCTTCGTGATGTTTGGCATCAGATATTATCGACAGTTCCTGTGTAACGCCAAATATTTATTGTTTAAGACACAAAGGTTTGGGAATGTACTGACATGTGAAATATTTGCCTGAAGCACAATTTTTGGTATATAAGGAGCAACCCTCAATGTACAAATCGAACAGTCTCCTAGTCTCTGCCCGTGTGTAGATTCTGTGATTTCTGTGTCCCTGCAGTAATAAACCTTTGGTCTTTGACGCCACCATCGAGAAGCCCGTGTTTCTGTTCATTTGCGCACCAAGGCAGGTGGAACTCCGGGGTCTTTGGGTGTTGTTCCCTGACACCTCTGGACGGAACCAAAAAGTCCAGAACTCCAATTGGCGCCCAACGTGGGGCGACGTCATTCGGTACCGGTCCAAAAGCCTGAAGAGTTCGAGAAGCTTCGTGTGAAGATTCCTGAGGGAGGCGCCCCACTTCATCGATCCCGGCATATCGCAAAAGTGGCCCTGAAGTTCTCTTCCACGAGGGTTCCCGTTCAGGACGGCTGCAGTGGGCCGTTGCCTTGACCGTCGCCCTGTCTTGGACCCGAGGTGCAGCCTTAGTACAGCGAAACGTGACGGGTTTCTCCTTGGTGACGTCTTCAGTGCCTCAGTTAAGTATTTAGTGATAGCTAGCTGGTTACTTTGTGAGGATTGTTAAAAATCCTTGATCGGTTCTTTGTTTGGTTTGGTCTCGTAAGATTATCACTAGTTGTTCTGGTTACGATAATCTATTTGGTTCAGTTTTGGGTATCGATACATTAGTTTGGTTTTGGTAGGCCTAAGTTCTTGGTTCAAGTGCACATATCTGTTTCGTGTTTTGTTTGTTTTGTGTTCCAGACTGAAAATGGTAAGTCGGAAAATGTTGTCTTGTTTCGGTTGCAACCATGACTCACGATTGGAGGATTCTTGTTTGGTTCCTCCAATTGGGACTCCCCTTTATGACCTATATTGCAAATTTGGAGTGGGTCCTATATCCTATAACGAGGTGTGGGTCCGTTACTGTAAGAAGGATGGTGTCCTTAGTTGGCCACTACATGGTAGTTTTGAACCCGAGATCCTTGATAATTTAGAAGCGAAATTGTTTAAGAAGAAAGCCCGGCCGGCAATGTTTGATTCTTTCCGTTATTGGCGAAAAGAATCTAAACAGAGAGAAATGAAAAGGTTGAAGAAAGAACAAAAAGAGCAAGAAGAGTTAACTCTAGAGCAAGCAACTAAACAACTGCAAGATAATGAGTGCGAAAAGGCTATAGATGTAGCAATTAGAGAGCATAATTTAGCGATTGACAAGTGCTACCCTGCCTTGCCATCGAAAACAGCTAAGATACTGGAGGATCCCGAAAACGATCCTCTGTTATCCTATCTGTTACGTTCACCTCCACCGTACGCACAAGGTGCTGCGGCTCAACTTGTACCGAATGTTCAATTGCCGGTTGCTGGACAACCTGGTGTTCTTGTTCCTCAGAATCTAGTTCCTGTACCTCCTGTGGTTAATGTGAATGTTCCTACGGCTCCTCCTCTTCCTGGGTTGCCGACTTCTATACCTGTATCTGTCTCGCTTACACCTACTACTTCACAAACTATTTTCATCGATACTCCTACTGCTTCGCAATCTGTTCCTACCTCTACTGTGTTCTCTACGTCTGCAAGTGTATTAACTCCACTTTCTGTACGTCGAAAAATAACTGATTCTGTTGCTAATATTCTGTCTCCTTTATATAAATCCTTAATTAAGACTCCTACTTCTGATTCAGTTCAGAGACGTAGTCAGCTACCAAGTACTGAAGAACGGGGAGTTTTAGATTCCACGGCTCTCAGATGGATTACGAAAGTTAGAAGATATAATACGAGAGATGTATTAGATACGTTTATGCAATGGAAAGAACCAACACAACGATACGTCTTTGATGAGATGTGCTCGTTGTTACGTGAGGAAATAGAGGAAGATGATGTTGAATCAGACTTGGAGGATTTAATTAAGGTGCAAAAAGAGTTTGCTGCAGGAATGATAGTGGGTGATAATATCGAAGAAGCGATGGAACCTATTTTGAGTTTTAGGAATGATCCATCTCTTCGTTCGCCGAGAGATTTAGAGAAAGGTAAAATGAAGCTAAGTCGCCAATATCCTATGAGGGAGGTTCCTCCAATCTGGCGCGAAGCAATACAACGTGATGATAATGCAGGTATTGCAGCTGCTCCAGCACAGTTCCAACGAGTGTGGATACACATTCCATGGAAGCGAGCTGAAGTGCTAGCAGTGAAACAGGCCTTACCAGATCCGCGTAAGAATCCGGCCGGATATTACAAAGAATTGACACAGACAGTTGAAGCTTGTATAATGAATTTGGCAGACATTGACATGCTATTTGGCAATGTAGTTCCACAACCAGTGTGGGCTAAAATTCGTAGAGAGGATCATCAAGCAGCCTTAGGTGGTGATTGGGCAGCTATCACTGCAGCAGATGGTCAGCAAACGGGTGGTGCAAAACCCGAACCCCTAATTGCTAATCTTCCAGGTAGAATAATTGACTTAATGAAGACTCTGATGCCTGCATTGCGTGTTAATTGGGATAAATTATCCGCATGCAAGCAAAAGAAAGACGAAAGTGTCTCCGACTTCTTCACGAGGTTCGAAGAGACTTTTGTAGACCATAGTGGTCAGGATATGAGCACTGAAGGAGGACAGAGATTGTTTGTCGATAAATTTGTGCATAATTTGTTACCTGAATTATGCAATAAATTAAAGGATTCAGAGAGTGCGTGGGCTGTTTCCACGACTGCGCAAATACTTGCGACTGCGCAGTACTACGAAAATAGGGATAAAGAGGAAAAGGAGAAATCAGAGAAGAAAACGAAAGATTTAAAGACTAAAGTTCTTTTACAGCAGGCGTATCCGCCTCGCACGAACCAGACTAATATGCAACAGAATTCGTATCAAAGGACAGATTATAGTTCAACCAGGCCTCAATATCAGTGGAATCAGTGTGCGTACTGTAAGAAAGAGGGTCACTACAAGAATGAATGTCCGATTCTAGCGCAAAATAATGCAGCAGCAGCTCAGAGAGGTCGTGGTGGTTTTGCGCAGAATTCTAGAGGTCGAGGGCGAGGTGCTATGCCTCCGCAAACGAATGATCGTCCCTCTAATCACTTTGATCAACGAAACGTACAGTCAGCTCAACAGAATAGATCTCAGCAATATCTTGTTGAGGATTATTGTGAAGTTGATGAGGGATTCCAGCAAAATGGGTACTAGGACAGCCATGGACAGAGAGAGGGAGTAGTATCAGTTCCAGTGGATCAGAGTGGGCCTTATGTCGCAGTAGCAACATCAGGTGTAGTCGAACCGTTTCTGTTGGATACTGGTGCCGCAAAAAGTTCTATCATTCATGCGAAACTCCCTGGCGCACCTTTGTCTGGCTCAACAAATGTTTCCGTAGGTTTTTCAGGCGCCCCTGTTTACAACCCGATATCTAATTGTAGGAAGGTGGATATCTGACTATGGTTACCCCCAAACTTTTTGCCTGGTGTTTAGCTGGTTTTTGACTTAGTTGGCCTGGGATCCTGCTATTCAGGGCCCCAGGCTGATTGCTCTCTCCTTAAAATGGACTCCATGTACCTTAGGTGCATAACACAATTGGAAATGGTTCACCTTATGAGCCCCTGTAGTAGTGTACCCTAGGTACCCAGGGCATAGGTGTAGCCAAGGCCTACCAGGGGCTGCAGCATGTATTGTGCCACCCCTGGCCTGGCCTCCATATTTGACACAACTGGCTGATCACTCAGCTGGGGTAAGTTGGTGTAATCACCTCTTACTTAGGTACAGTATGCCTGTGCCTAACCCTAAACTGGACACATATGTTCCTATCAGCCACTCCTATGGAAGGCCTCATCAATCCTGGAGGCAGAGTGCTTGGAAATATGTGAGATGGTGCTCTAGCATGAGCTGAACCTGTCTGCAGCTGTCGGGAACCACTCCCTAAGCTGTTCCGGGATATTGCCATACCATATACTCTTAAGTGCATTATAATCCTCGCGGTTAAATGCTATCTTTGGTTTGGCTTTATCAAAACATGTCGAGTAAGGTGTCATACGAATTGGAATACTATCCCCTCGCCAGTTCTGGCGACGGGGATAGCATTCCACCCTTCTAGAGGGACACGACATGTGTGTAGCCTTAACCCCGGTTAAAGTTAAACAGAGCCTCAGCTTCACAAAATGGACGCTGCCACCACAGACACAAGTCTGGCCTCCTGCTGCTGACCGAAACTCAGCAGATGGTGGCCTGGACAAAGGGTTTCCTGCCTTGGGAGGTGCGAGCACCACCCCAGACAGGATTTTGTGTATTGGGTAGGACAGGGCTGAATAGAATCAGACATGCCCGGGGCACACAAGGTGTCCCCGTGCATAGGCCAGCCCAAACCGGTTCTGGGGCCTTCCAGCCCCAGTCCTGGCGCGGAGCTGGACAAAGGAAAGGGGGTGTAACCGCCCCCCTTCCTGGTTCCTCCCAGAGGAGGGACCTAGTAGGTGATCCACCCCCTAGATTGGAATAAGAAGGGGAGCAGTGCCATTGCACAGCAGATCATCCTGAAATCAACTTTAAACAAGAAGAAGACTGGACTTCGACATTCTGCTGCACAGAAGACTGAAGAGAATCTCCCTTGTGGCCTAGGAGGGGCCACCCTGTGAACACAGGTATCACCCAGCACCTCGACGTCTGCTTTGCCGCCACCTCCCGCCGGAGCCTGAGTGCAGAGCCTGACAAGACACAGCTTCCCAGACTTCTCCTAGCCCGATCCACAGTCCCTGCAAAGAAGGGACCCGTGGAGGCACCGAGAGACGTGGGAGCGGCCATCTTGAAAGACCCCCGAGACGCTGACTGCGCAGCACCCGAGGCACCCTCGACTCTGTGCTTTGGGGTTTGAGAACCCCCACAACCGAGCAGCATTTGCACCAAAGATCAGCCCTCCAGCATCTCCACGATCTGCGTGGGGCCCTTTTGCTTTTTGCCACTCGACTCGCCATCCCGGCCGCTTGTCACGTGGTCAGCGGCCATCTTGGCGACGAAACCTACAATTTACACTGTGGGTCTGGTTGCTCCAGACCTGCCCTCGCTCCTGTAGAAAGGAGTACCCGCTCTGACCTTGCTGGTCCGAGTAATAAGCCTTTTTTACTTTCCCCGTGGCTTGCGTTAGCCAAGGCTTGTTTGCTTCAATCGAGTTGCCGACACCGCCATCAGCTAGAGCCTTTGAGGGACAGCTCGTGATCGACTCCTGGACGTCCTTGACCTCTTCGTGTCCACGTGGCTGCAGAGAGAAGCAACCCCTGATCACCTGTTTGCACCCGACTTTGCCTGGTTCCAATCTGGTTCCACGGTGGTCACTGGTCAGTGACTTTGAACATTGTCCCCTCTGCTTTCAGGTCTTCACCACTTCAGATCCACCCTTGGATCCACCGGACACTTCTCCTTCACATCGCCTGCAGCATCTTCAGCTTCAAGCGCCAAGAACCTGCGTGTCAGAACCCGACGCCACTTCGACCCTGTGCACCCACTTCCTGTGGGTGAGGTAACATTGCAAAGCCGGTGTCCCTACACTGGTACACACCTCTAGGGTCTGTGTCTTAAGTTTTGTTCCTCTAGGTTCAGCGGAAGTGCCCTTAAACTAACTTTGTGTACTTTTTACGCACCATAGACTTTGTATTGAAAAGTGCGTGCACTTTGAACACTGCACCCGAGTCCCGTGGGCCTTTCCCGACTTAGTCATTGCCAGTCTCGAATAGCTCCAGCGATTCCCAAGGCCCTAGGCCTCTTCACTTTCCTCTTGGTATCTCTTATACCACTTTCTTAGTATATGGTTTAGGTGGCCCCTAGGGCTCATCCATATTGTGCAACTTTTGTGTATTTTAAACTGTCTTGTGATTTAACGCTTGTGCTTCTGTGCTCATAAAGAGTCCAGGGGATTTTATAGTTAATAAATCAATATATATTTTCAATATATATCTGTGTGGTGTCCCTTTCATTTGGTATTCAAGGGGGTTGTGTATGGTATAACAGCTGGCTTCACATGCCTTTCAGAGTTTAGCCTAAGACTGCTTTGTCCACGTTACCACTAGGATAACTGGTCTACAAGGTTGAATTACAACCATCATCATAAGGGTTGCTTGGCATGGTACAAAGTGATCACTAGAACTAGTGAGCATTATATACCAGGCCAACTTCTCACATTGGTGAGCAGCGGATTGGGATCTGAGCTTGCTGTTGTTTTACCATTACAATCTTTGAGATTATCATTTGAAAGATCATACAGGTACCTGCTAGGTACATATAAAACAAGACTAGTATACATAAGTTCTACTGAACTTAGTTGTTGTAGAGCAAAGGGAGAAGCACACCCTAGCTACAACTACTAGATAGGTTTAGTAGGTAAACACCAGTGTAGGTAGATTGCAACACATCCACCCACACTAGAGCAATGTCTGGAGCAGAGGGGTCCAGTGGACTTACTCCTGTTGAGAGTGACCCTCCAAGGGCACCATCCAAATTTGCTATTTTTTCCTTTAAGGAATTAAGACAGCTTTGTGTCTTAAGGGGTCTGAAGACAGGGCCTTCCCCTACTACAGACCACCTAAGAGAGCTCTTAGACCAGTCTGAGACTCTAAAGCCCTCTAAGGCAAACCCCACAGGGAATGCTGAAGGAGGCCATCCTTCAGAGGATGACACTGTAGACACCCCTGCCCCTATCATCCTGGTAGATGAGGAAGCCTCCACCACTGGAGCTCCTCAGGTAGATGTAGAGGAAGAAGAAGAGGAGGAGGAGGTGGAAAGCAGTGAGTCAGATAATGACAGAAATAGTCAGGTGCTGGTCAGCAGACTGAACCAGGCTAACTTAAGCTTACTTGGGAATGAATCAGGTAACAACCCATTCAGACCCCCAGGTGGACTTAACCAGAAGCCTAGGAGGAGAAGGACTCACTCAGGTGACTCTGACAACTCCCATGCTTCTAGAGGTTCTCATGGTCACTCCAGAAGGAGGATGACTAGCCCTCAGAGAAGGGAACATGAGACCAAATTGAGAGAATCTCAAATTAGAGAGGCTGAATTGAGAGTCCAGAGACAAGAGTTAGAGATTGCCCTGGCCAAAGAGAAACTTGCTAGAGCAAGACAGCCTAGAGAGAGTGGGGTAATAGAACCCACTGGTGGCAGCAATATCCACAAGGATAAAGGCAGGTCTTTTGATACAAGAAACCTGAGTAAGATTGTGCCCCCCTACAAAGCTGGGGATGATATCCATAAATGGATTACTGCAATGGAGAGAGCCTGCAGAGTACAGCAGATCCCTCAGGAGCAGTGGGCAGCAATCCTGTGGCTCTCCTTTGAAGGTAGAGGCAGAGACAGACTCCTCACAGTTAGTGATGAGGATTCTAGAAACTACATGGTCCTGAAGAGTGCTCTGATTGATGGGTTAGGCTTAACCACTGAACAGTACAGGTTAATGTTCAGAGATACCCAGAAGACACAGACTCAGGACTGGTCTGAATTTGTTGAATGTGCCACTAAGGCTCTAGAGGGCTGGTTGCTGGGAAGTAAGGTTACTGACTATACAGGATTGTATAATTTAATTATGAGAGAGCAAATCTTAAGTAATTGTCAAAATCAGCTTCTACATCAGCACTTGGTTGACTCTGATCTGACCTCCCCACAAGAATTGGGTAGGAGGGCAGACAAATGGGTCAGAACCAGGATCAGGCCTAAGAACCAGGGTGGTGACCAAAAGAAAGAGACTACCAAGCCTCAAGAGAAGGGTGGGGATAAAAGTAAGGAAAAGACTTCCCCAGGGCCCCAAAACTCCAAGAATGGGGGTGGGTCCCAAGACACTTCTACATCCCAGAAAAAGCCTTATTGTCATACCTGTAAACAGGTGGGGCATTACAAAACAGATAGCTGTTGTCCCAAGAATGGCAATAAGGAGAATATACCTCCAGGTAAGGCTCCAACACCTCCTGTCACTGTTAGCAGTGGTCCCCCAGGTGGTGGGAGCACCCCCAAGAATTTGGGTGGGTTTACTTTTGGAGGACAGGTGGACTCTGGCCTGCCCAGGTCCCCTAACACAGATACTCTTGTCTATGAGACTGGCATGGGGTTTGCCAATTTCACTGCTTGCCCAAACACTTTGAGCAAGTATAGACAGGAGCCCCTCATCAATGGCTTGAAAGTTGAGGCCTTCAGAGACACAGGGGCTAGCATCACCATGGTGGCTGAATGTCTAGTCCCCTCAAGGCAACTTTTACCTGAGGCCAAATATCAGGTGACAAACATTGATGGCATAGAATCCAATCATCCCATGGCAGTAGTCAATCTTAGCTGGGGAGGTGTCACTGGCCCAAAGAGAGTGGCAGTGTCAGCAAACTTGCCTGTAGATTGCCTACTGGGTAATGATTTGGAAATCTCAGCCTGGGCTGAGGTTGAACAGCAAACCCATTCTAGAATGGTAAATCTCCATGGAAAGGTTAGTGGGGCTGTAATGGCTACAGCCCCAATTCAAGATGTCCTTCCTGAAAAGGTTGGGAGGGCTGAGCAAACCTCAGCCCCATCTTTAGATAACTTCCCTCCTGAAAAGAGTAGCAGGGCTGTACTAGTAACAGCCCATACCCAAACTGAGTCTCCTCCTGAAAAGGTTGGTGGGGCTGTGATGGCCACAGCCCAAACTCAAACTGATACATGGGTAGTGAAGCCTGAAATGATGGATCACTCCACCCAAACAGAGAGCATTGAGGAGGAAGAGAAATCTCCCTCCCACCAGACTTTAGGAAAGGATCAGCCTCCTCAGGGAACTGATCTTACCCCTGATGAAGGAACTGTCCCAGAGGTTGTTAGGCCTGGCCTAACAGAGCCTCTGATGGCAGTGGACCCTTCTCAGGTGAGACCCAGTCTGGAGCAGGTAACCTGCCCCTCTCTGCCTTGCCTTACTCAGCCCAGGGCTGCAGGGGACAAGAAGGACAGTGAGACCCAAAGGGCCCCCTGTCAAATAAAGCACCTCCATCAGCAGATTAGGGGCACCGAAACTAGTAGCCCTAGTGAGGTGAAAACTTTAAAAACTCCTGAGGGATCCCCCTTAAAAGTAGTTAGGGACCTCCCCCAGATGGATATTGTTGGGCACAGCCAAACCTGGGACCCTAAGGGCCCAAACCTGAACTGTCCCTCCAGTAAGCCAAACAGAGGGACCCAGCCTCCAGCTTTAGGTAGCCAGAGGTTGACCCTGAGAGCACAGTGCAACTCAGTCAGAGAAAGAAAGGCACACATGGTGGAGAGTGATTGGAGGAAGCTGAGCCCTACAGAGGAAACTCACTTCAGTACTCCATCTCAACACCAGCCTTTGACTTTGCAAAGACACACCACAGGTAGAGATTCCCTATGGTGGAGACCCTCAGATACCCTTAGGGTGAGGGATTGCTTAGTGGACCATGAGACAGGGGGTTACCAAGCCAGAGCTGGTACTTCCTTATATGGCCACTTAGGCAATATAGGCTTACCTGGTCAAGGATAGCCTTATCTCCTTTCGTTTGGGGGGGGGTTATGTAGGAAGGTGGATATCTGACTATGGTTACCCCCAAACTTTTTGCCTGGTGTTTAGCTGGTTTTTGACTTAGTTGGCCTGGGATCCTGCTATTCAGGGCCCCAGGCTGATTGCTCTCTCCTTAAAATGGACTCCATGTACCTTAGGTGCATAACACAATTGGAAATGGTTCACCTTATGAGCCCCTGTAGTAGTGTACCCTAGGTACCCAGGGCATAGGTGTAGCCAAGGCCTACCAGGGGCTGCAGCATGTATTGTGCCACCCCTGGCCTGGCCTCCATATTTGACACAACTGGCTGATCACTCAGCTGGGGTAAGTTGGTGTAATCACCTCTTACTTAGGTACAGTATGCCTGTGCCTAACCCTAAACTGGACACATATGTTCCTATCAGCCACTCCTATGGAAGGCCTCATCAATCCTGGAGGCAGAGTGCTTGGAAATATGTGAGATGGTGCTCTAGCATGAGCTGAACCTGTCTGCAGCTGTCGGGAACCACTCCCTAAGCTGTTCCGGGATATTGCCATACCATATACTCTTAAGTGCATTATAATCCTCGCGGTTAAATGCTATCTTTGGTTTGGCTTTATCAAAACATGTCGAGTAAGGTGTCATACGAATTGGAATACTATCCCCTCGCCAGTTCTGGCGACGGGGATAGCATTCCACCCTTCTAGAGGGACACGACATGCGTGTAGCCTTAACCCCGGTTAAAGTTAAACAGAGCCTCAGCTTCACAAAATGGACGCTGCCACCACAGACACAAGTCTGGCCTCCTGCTGCTGACCGAAACTCGGCAGATGGTGGCCTGGACAAAGGGTTTCCTGCCTTGGGAGGTGCGAGCACCACCCCAGACAGGATTTTGTGTATTGGGTAGGACAGGGCTGAATAGAATCAGACATGCCCGGGGCACACAAGGTGTCCCCGTGCATAGGCCAGCCCAAACCGGTTCTGGGGCCTTCCAGCCCCAGTCCTGGCGCGGAGCTGGACAAAGGAAAGGGGGTGTAACCGCCCCCCTTCCTGGTTCCTCCCAGAGGAGGGACCTAGTAGGTGATCCACCCCCTAGATTGGAATAAGAAGGGGAGCAGTGCCATTGCACAGCAGATCATCCTGAAATCAACTTTAAACAAGAAGAAGACTGGACTTCGACATTCTGCTGCACAGAAGACTGAAGAGAATCTCCCTTGTGGCCTAGGAGGGGCCACCCTGTGAACACAGGTATCACCCAGCACCTCGACGTCTGCTTTGCCGCCGCCTCCCGCCGGAGCCTGAGTGCAGAGCCTGACAAGACACAGCTTCCCAGACTTCTCCTAGCCCGATCCACAGTCCCTGCAAAGAAGGGACCCGTGGAGGCACCGAGAGACGTGGGAGCGGCCATCTTGAAAGACCCCCGAGACGCTGACTGCGCAGCACCCGAGGCACCCTCGACTCTGTGCTTTGGGGTTTGAGAAGCCCCACAACCGAGCAGCATTTGCACCAAAGATCAGCCCTCCAGCATCTCCACGATCTGCGTGGGGCCCTTTTGCTTTTTGCCACTCGACTCGCCATCCCGGCCGCTTGTCACGTGGTCAGCGGCCATCTTGGCGACGAAACCTACAATTTACACTGTGGGTCTGGTTGCTCCAGACCTGCCCTCGCTCCTGTAGAAAGGAGTACCCGCTCTGACCTTGCTGGTCCGAGTAATAAGCCTTTTTTACTTTCCCCGTGGCTTGCGTTAGCCAAGGCTTGTTTGCTTCAATCGAGTTGCCGACACCGCCATCAGCTAGAGCCTTCGAGGGACAGCTCGTGATCGACTCCTGGACGTCCTTGACCTCTTCGTGTCCACGTGGCTGCAGAGAGAAGCAACCCCTGATCACCTGTTTGCACCCGACTTTGCCTGGTTCCAATCTGGTTCCACGGTGGTCACTGGTCAGTGACTTTGAACATTGTCCCCTCTGCTTTCAGGTCTTCACCACTTCAGATCCACCCTTGGATCCACCGGACACTTCTCCTTCACATCGCCTGCAGCATCTTCAGCTTCAAGCGCCAAGAACCTGCGTGTCAGAACCCGACGCCACTTCGACCCTGTGCACCCACTTCCTGTGGGTGAGGTAACATTGCAAAGCCGGTGTCCCTACACTGGTACACACCTCTAGGGTCTGTGTCTTAAGTTTTGTTCCTCTAGGTTCAGCGGAAGTGCCCTTAAACTAACTTTGTGTACTTTTTACGCACCATAGACTTTGTATTGAAAAGTGCGTGCACTTTGAACACTGCACCCGAGTCCCGTGGGCCTTTCCCGACTTAGTCATTGCCAGTCTCGAATAGCTCCAGCGATTCCCAAGGCCCTAGGCCTCTTCACTTTCCTCTTGGTATCTCTTATACCACTTTCTTAGTATATGGTTTAGGTGGCCCCTAGGGCTCATCCATATTGTGCAACTTTTGTGTATTTTAAACTGTCTTGTGATTTAACGCTTGTGCTTCTGTGCTCATAAAGAGTCCAGGGGATTTTATAGTTAATAAATCAATATATATTTTCAATATATATCTGTGTGGTGTCCCTTTCATTTGGTATTCAAGGGGGTTGTGTATGGTATAACAGCTGGCTTCACATGCCTTTCAGAGTTTAGCCTAAGACTGCTTTGTCCACGTTACCACTAGGATAACTGGTCTACAAGGTTGAATTACAACCATCATCATAAGGGTTGCTTGGCATGGTACAAAGTGATCACTAGAACTAGTGAGCATTATATACCAGGCCAACTTCTCACACTAATCCTTTGTCTATTTCTGTTGGACCATGCCAATTGAAAGCACCCTTGATTTTGACGACAGTTTGTAATGAAAATCTGCTTGGTTTAGATTTGTTAAAGCGACTATATGCGACATTGTACTGTTCTCCGGATGGAGTACAGCTTACTTTGGGTAAAAGACTCATTTCTCCGATGTACTTGTCAATGGACGCACTCCCGCCAGAGCTGCGCTCACTCCCTAATTCTCTTTGGGCGACTGGTCCTAATGATGTAGGCCTTTTAGAAATACCACCGTATGTAGTAACTTTGAAAGCAAATGTAAAATTTCCTAGAATTCCCCAATATAAAATATCGAGTGAAGGAGAACGTGCACTTTTATTGATTGTGCAAGATTTGATTAAGAAAGGTGTGGTTGAAGAAACTCGAGGAAATGTTTGTAATAGTCCTGTATTGCCAATTCTGAAACGAACTGATCCTACGAAACCTCCAGTATATAGGTTTGTCATAGATCTTAGAGAAGTTAATAAGATTGTGGTTCCGCAGTTTCCTGTGGTTCCAGACATTACTGCCTTGTTAACATTGATTCCTGCTACAGCCAA
This sequence comes from Lissotriton vulgaris, assembly GCF_964263255.1. Classification (NCBI taxonomy): domain Eukaryota; kingdom Metazoa; phylum Chordata; class Amphibia; order Caudata; family Salamandridae; genus Lissotriton; species Lissotriton vulgaris. Next base: position 12,082,203 of record NC_141697.1, read on the forward strand.
TTGGTTCTCAGTCATCGACTTGAAGAATGCCTTTTTCAGCATTCCGATAGCCGAGGAAAGCAGAGATATTTTTGGCTTCTGTCTAGGAGGTCGAAGCTTCAGATTTAAACGCGCTCCACAAGGCTACTGTGAGAGTCCATCTATTTACAGTCAAGCATTAAAAAGTCAGCTAGATTCTTTTGTCCTTCCTCCAGGTTCTGCCCTAGTACAGTACGTAGATGATCTTTTAGTGGCTGCCGATGACAAGGAAACTTGCAAAGCAGCTACAGTATCGTTGTTACATCATTTGTCTGATTTGAATCACAAAGTATCACCTTCCAAGATGCAATACTGCTGCCAAGAAGTGACCTACCTAGGTCATCTCTTGTCAAAGGAGGGAAGGAAGTTGACCCCAGAAAGAATAAAAGCAATTACGCAAATGAGTGTTCCACGCACGCAGAGAGAAGTACGTGCCTTTTTAGGTATTACCTCCTACTGTAGGCAGTGGATTCCAAATTTTTCTCTTTTAGCGAAGCCATTGGTAGCTTTGACTGGGAAAAATGTTCCGAGTCCGGTGCCATGGTCTGATGAATGTCAAGAGAGTTTTACCGAATTACGAAAAGCCTTGTGTTCAGCTCCTGTATTGGGTACACCTGATTACAGTAAACCATTCACGCTCTACGTTCACGAGAGAGAAGGTTGCGCGTTGAGTGTCCTGACACAGAAGTTTGGTGATAAACAACGCCCTTGTGCGTATTTCTCATCAACATTAGATCCGGTAGCCAGAGCGTTGCCTAGTTGTTTGAGGGCTACAGCGGCAGCTGCAGCTTCCATTCGACAATCTGCTGGTTTGGTGATGAACAATATGCTAGTGGTTATGGTTCCTCATGCAGTGGATACACTCATGAACCGAACGAAGACACAACACCTTACCAGTGCGAGATTATCTGGTTACGAACTGACACTACTAGCGAGTCATATTCAGATCAAAAGGTGTAATGTATTGAATCCAGCAACGCTGTTGCCGACTGATCAAGAGTCGAGTGATTCTGAGCCACATGACTGCTATTTTAAAACGGAGGAAGAGACAAAAGGACGCATTGACCTGAAAGATACTCCGTTACCAGATCCGGATGGTACACTATATGTGGACGGGTCATGTTTTAAATTGGAGAATGGTGATGTGACTGCTGCTTACGCGGTGACGACTTTGAAGACGATTGTGGAGACTGCAAGAGTGAGTCAGAATTCTGCCCAAGCTGCAGAATTAATAGCTCTAACGAGAGCATGTGTTTTAGCTGAGGGAAAGAGAGTGAATGTGTTCACAGATAGTCAGTACGCATTTGGCGTGGCCCATAGTTTTGGCCGGTTGTGGAGAGAAAGAGGTTTCATTACGTCCCATGGGACTAAGATTCAACATGGTCAGCTAGTTAACGACTTGTTGGAATCTCTAACCTTGCCAACTGAAGTTGCAATTGTAAAGTGCAGTGCTCATAAAGCAATCACGGATGATGTTGGACGTGGGAATGCGTTTGCTGATGAAATTGCTAAACAGACAGCTAGAGATGTGATGAGTAGAATGTATGTTGCAACGTCTGCAAGATGGATCGCTGAGTCTGGGATGTGTGAAGATACAATGGAAAGTGTGAAGGAGATTCAGAAAGAAGCGACTGAGGAAGAGAAACGTGTATGGAGAGAGGGTTTGGGCAAGTTGGACTCGAATGGATGTTGGATTGATTTGACAGAGCAGCAACGTTGGATGTTGCCGGATGCGTATGTGCTTGCAGTAGTGACAATGGCGCACGGAGTAGCGCATATAAGTTCTAAAGGCATCTGTAAGATGTTGGCTCCGGTCTGGAAGAATGATGGGATCAGTAAGTGTGCAGAGAGAGTGGTGAAAAATTGTATGGTGTGCTTGATGCATAATCCTGGCAAGGGAACTCCAACTCCAGCTGGTCATTTCGCTCCTCCTTCCTGTCCCTTTGAAGTGATTCAGTTAGATTTCATTCACATGGAACGCTGTAATAATTTGAAATACGTCTTGGTGGTGGTTTGTGCTTTTTCCAGGTGGATAGAAGCATACCCACTGAAGGACAATACTGCCTTATCAACTGCCAAAATTCTTCTCAAAGAATATTTCCCTAGATTCGGTATGCCACGGATTGTATGGTCAGATAACGGAAGTGAGTTTATAGGGAAAGTTATGCAGAGTGTATGTGCAGGCCTAGGTTTGAAACAAAAATTTCATAGTGCGAACCATCCCCAGTCAGCTGGTCTAGTGGAGGGTTATAATGGCACCCTCAAGCTGAAGATAGCTAAGATACAAGCATCCACAGGTTTGGCTTGGCCAGACGCACTTCCCTTGGCTCTGTTATCCACAAGAGCGACTGTACATTCTCGAGTGGGGCTTAGCCCTTACGAGATTGTATTTGGTCGTCCTGCCAATATTTGGGGGGTGCCAAGACCAAGGGAGTTCAGACAGCTGGAATATCCTATGTTGATAGACTACCTTTACGACTTGACTGCTAAATTGAGTCTTATTCATCAACAGGTTTTCGATGCACTACCAAAGCCTCCGGAGAGTCCAGGGCATCAACTGAAACCCGGCGACCAAGTGGTGGTCAGAAACTTCGCGAGGACAAAGAATCTTCAGCCTCGCTACATCGGCCCCTTCCAGGTCCTGCTGGCAACGAGGACAGCCGTACGTGTTGCTGGCCGCAAGCACTGGATTCACGCTTCTCACGTAAAGCGTGTTCCGTTGCCGCTGCCTTACGACGACTGGGTGAGGAAGGGAATTGGTGCCTCCGAATCTGAAATCACCCCGAAATTTATCCCTTTCAGTGATGCCGATTTGATTACTGACACTTTGAAACCTGACTCTCCTCCTGAGAAAACTCCTTCGAACATTGAACATTTGTCTCCAGCATCAGAAGAAACTTTGTTATCTGCGAACTTAAACTCTGCAACAGCTGCTAGTGATACACTATTTTCCGATCAGACAGTTCCAGCGAAGAAGAGATACAACCTTAGAAGCCATAAAAAAGACAAATAAAGCAGGCAACTGCATATTGTAATTTTGATATATATATATATATATTGAACTTTTGCTTTTCAGCCAGGAAGTTTGCTATTGTTTATTGTTATTAAATTGCCTTGCCGTCTGGGTAGCCGTAGGGTCGTGGCTGTGTGCCTAGTTTGAATTTGCAGGGGTCTGACACAAGGTCGATCTTTCTGTTAGTTTTGGGAACTCCCAGGGCTGACAGAGGCATTTTCATCTACGTACACATCATCAGTGGTCGCGAGCGGATTGTAGAAGATGGAGCTTCCTGCGCTGCAACGAGAAAATGTGATTTATGTTCGCAGAAACAGACTGTACAAAATTCTTCGTAGCAAATGCTTTTTGATGCAATGTGCCGTTACATTTTTGATTATTTTAGCAACATTGGTGAGTGGAATCGTCTTTAGTATAAATCTGATTTTTGTGCCAGTTACTACAGTACCTCCCCTTGATCCTGTTACTTCTACTGTTTCTTCTATACACTCTTTTCACTCGTTTCCCGAACATGAGCAAGCACGACGTACAGAGTTCATTAACAACACTTTTGTACAGCTCTTGCACCAACACCAACTGGTAGTTAACACTACAGACTGCTGGGTGTGTGGCTTGATACCCCACACTATGGATAAAGGTATTCCCTACCTGGTTTTGCCTTTCAGCTACAATGGATCATTTCAGGCCCTTCAAACCATCTTTGCTTATGCCCTTGAGACCTATCCTCCACGTCCACCACGTTCCACTAGATATAACTCTGCCAACAAAGCTTTAGTCCAGGGAATTATTGACATGATCAAGGATGTCAATAATACTCCATCATACCCTAGAGACGAACTACGAGTGTATTTGAGTTGGAATACTTCAGAGTATCGCCTTAGTTTAGGAGAAAGCAAGCGTAAAAGCTCAACTCCAATCTGGGTCGTACCTCACCGAGGTCAGGTCTGTTTGCAAGGTAATGGGAGAAATCCGAGAGCTCAGCTAGGGAGGAGTGAGTGCGTTGAGACTTATGTGTTTCCGGCTAACTCTTCCCCTGCCTTCCTTACTGCTAGGGGTACCTATTTCATTTGTCGAGACCGAGCTTATACATGGTTGCCTGCTGACTTTTCAGGTTCATGCTATATTGCTCGATTGTTGCCTCCAACATACACTGCTTCATCTGATTACCACAGAACCAGAGTAGCGAGAGGTGTCTTCAACAAGGAAGATACTGCTGGTCAGGAAGCTGGAGACTTCTTCAAAGGCTTCCTTCCGTTTTGGGGGCCTATGGCCAATAGTAGAAACATACGTCAGCTAACACGGGTAGTTGAATCTACTATTACCGAAACTGCTGGTGCCCTTAGCAACCTAACAGCTGAGCTTCAGGCGGATAGACTCATGACGTTGCAAAACCGTATGGTTTTAGACGTTATCCTTGCAGACCGAGGTGGGGTATGCAGAATGATCCAATCGAGCTGCTGTGTCTTTATTCCTAATAATGCTCCAACAGTCTATGAGGCGATCTCTAAGCTACACAAGATTTCCGACTCTATTCATGTAGACAAGGGAAACTGGTCCTTTATGGAGTGGGTTTGGACTCTGATCTCAGCGTGGGGATGGAAGGTTCTAATGGTCATTGGTGTCATATTAGTATTCCTCTTCTCATGCTGCCTGATTATCCAGTGTGGTCCAGCCCTGTGTGGCCTTTGTGCTGCAACCTGTTTTAGGAAACCACCTGCGTTTGGAGAAAAGGCACGAGAAAGGATGATGATACAACAACATGTCACCGACCTGATGAGTATAGAACTAGACTCTGATATAGACTGAGTAATTGCCTATGTAAGGGCAAAAGGAGGGTCTGAGGTTCCGTGACGATTTGAACCCGTGTTTTCAAGTTTGTCGGAAATACATAATATTGGTATCAGCGAACCGCAAATGATCCATTTAGCATATCCTGGTGTTTTCGCTACGATACGAGCAAGAGCACTCCTGTAATGAACACATTTCTGATCTACCCATGGCATCCATCTTAGATCATGGCAGCCATTTTGTGTTTCCTTGCCCTCACATATGCAATAGCTTCTGATCATTTCATTCACTCCACTTTGATTAAGGACACGTAGCCTTAGCCGGAGATTCACCTCTTACATGACACGTACACCTTAAACCAGATCACGCTGAAGCTGCATGACTCGACAAAGGCTGCCTCCTCTGCCCGAGGCCAGCCCACCTGAACTGGTTTTCCTGTCCATTGTCCTGATCATGATTAGGCGGCCGAAGCTGGTAGCCTTGCCCATTTACAACCCACAAACATCTCTTATCCCGTTTTTCTATCTTCTGCACCTGGCTCTGCTCCTTTCCTTCTGGGCCTTTATTAGGGGGAGGTAACGAACTTTACGATGAGGCGGTCCGGCTCTTGAATGCAATATTGACAAGGGATTGTGATGGACTAGTGGGAACCCCTCTTCGTGATGTTTGGCATCAGATATTATCGACAGTTCCTGTGTAACGCCAAATATTTATTGTTTAAGACACAAAGGTTTGGGAATGTACTGACATGTGAAATATTTGCCTGAAGCACAATTTTTGGTATATAAGGAGCAACCCTCAATGTACAAATTGAACAGTCTCCTAGTCTCTGCCCGTGTGTAGATTCTGTGATTTCTGTGTCCCTGCAGTAATAAACCTTTGGTCTTTGACGCCACCATCGAGAAGCCCGTGTTTCTGTTCATTTGCGCACCAAGGCAGGTGGAACTCCGGGGTCTTTGGGTGTTGTTCCCTGACACCTCTGGACGGAACCAAAAAGTCCAGAACTCCAGTGTTATGCTTCTTGGCGGGTGGGTTGGCGTGTCTTGGGGCATTCCTGGGAAGGTCTAATACCGGGTGGAAGTGGTTGGGACAAAATCCAGGCCGATTTTTTTTTGGCTATTTCTGACATTTTGCTCAATGTAGCGTTTTCGGGGGCCTGTTTGGGGGGCTTCCTGGTGTTTGTGGGTGACTTTCGTGGTCTGGGAGCACTGCTGGGACACTCTAATCTTGATTGCATTTGCTTTTCAGGAAATCCGTCGTGGCAACCCCGACTTATGGCCTAGCTACGCAGCGCGTTTGGACCGAAGGCCGAGAAATATTGCAAGTATGAGATTATGCTTTTGGCCTGTTTGGGGGTGTTATGCTTCTTGGCGGGTGGGTTGGCGTGTCTTGGGGCATTCATGGGAAGGTCTAATACCGGGTAGAAGTGGTTGGGACAAAATCCTCGCGGAAAAGCCTTTTGGCACTTTTTGTAACTTAGGGTTCGTTAGGGTTAGCCCTAGCAGCAGGATTGCATGTGTTTCGGGGTGTTCTAGATTTTTGCAACTGAGTTTGGGGTCTTAGAGCACTCGTGAGAATGTGTAATTTTGGTTGCAAGTCATTTGAAGAAAATCCATGGTGGGAAAGGGGGGATTTGGCATAGTTAAAGAAAGCCTTTGCCACTATTCTTAACTTAGGGTTCGTTAGGGTTAGCAGTATTTCTATTGCATGTGTTTGAGTGGGGGGGATTTCGAGTCTTGGAGCGATGCTGGCTATGGCTACTTTTGCTTGGTTGCTTGCAAGTGGTTTGAATTCAATCCACGGTGGGTAAGGGGTAATTAGGAAGGGGGTACTTCGGCCTACTTTTACTTTCAAAGTAAGTTTTGTCACCAGTTTTCTGCTAGGCCTCGTTTTTTGAGATTTGATTGGGGGTCTTCTACATTTTTGCGACTGGCTTTAGTAAGGGTCTGGGTGGGAGCACTGCTAGGAAGATCTAATTTTGTTCTAAAACACAGTTTACAGTACACCTAGCTTGAGGGGCAAGATCCGCTACATTAATTTGCCCATACTTATTTATCCTTCAAAAGGTGACTCAGAGTACGCACTTTCAAAAATATTGTACTGTCTACTAGGAAAATCAAATTGTGACTTTTTGCACTCCACAGCCTACATACCTTATATTTATTTATCAGTGGTGTTGTAATATTATATCACTTCCTGTTTTTCGTTGAATAATTACAGGCCGGGTTTCAGTCTCTGCAATGGGGAAAAAAGGATGGAGTCAGGCTTCACAGTAGCGAGCCACAATTCAGCATCAGGCAGGCAGTGGACAGGATGTCTTCTGGTGACCAACATCGATGGACGAAGCGTCGGCTGCAATGGAGGAGTGCCGCTAATAGGAGGATTTTTTTCTGCAGGCAACTTACTTACCACTTCCAACAGGACCACTACAACCACATAGATACAGTATCCCTTGCCTTTTTCTCTGACTGTGACTGCATTTCTTGGATCTCTCTCTGCTTCTAAATTGATCCCTTAACACATCACTTAGTCCACTCCACTATCACATCTGCACCACACATAGTCATTTGTAAGTGCTCCTACGTAATTCGCAAGTCGCAGCACGCCCCAGGCCGTAGAGGACTGGGATGGCCCCAATGATGAAGCATGTCACCAAGGGGCAACCCTGGTGAGTGAGGGGACACCTAGAAAACAAGCAATTTCTCCTTTTCTATCTACTATACCTTCCAGACCAACCCCACTGAGTGTTGTTGTGAATGGATTTATAGTGACCAGCAAGGCTCTCGGGTATCTGGCTAAGTACAGAGACCTTATGTTGAATATCGTTATCAATAATTCCACACAGGCCCTGTACTGTCGCATTCTTTCTTCCACAGTTGTCGAATGTACTACTTACTTTTCACTGACATGCATGCAGTAGTGCATGCACTTTCAAAGATTGATGGATAGGTTTGTACCCAAAGAATTGTTTATGTTCCATTGTTTGTCTATGCTGTGCTTTTTTTTACAGGGTGTCTTCTGGTGACCAACATCGATGGATGAAGCGTCGGCTGCAATGGAGGAGTGCCGCTAAAAGGAGGATTTTTTTTCTGCAGGCAACTTACTTACCACTTCCAACAGGACCACTACAACCACATAGATACAGTATCCCTTGCCTTTTTCTCTGACTGTGACTGCATTTCTTGGATCTCTCTCTGCTTCTAAATTGATCCCTTAACACATCACTTAGTCCACTCCACTATCACATCTGCACCACACATAGTCATTTGTAAGTGCTCCTACGTAATTCGCAAGTCGCAGCACGCCCCAGGCCGTAGAGGACTGGGATGGCCCCAATGATGAAGCATGTCACCAAGGGGCAACCCTGGTGAGTGAGGGGACACCTAGAAAAAAAGCAATTTCTCCTTTTCTATCTACTATACCTTCCAGACCAACTCCATTGAGTGTTGTTGTGAATGGATTTATAGTGACCAGCAAGGCTCTCGGGTATCTGGCTAAGTACAGAGACCTTATGTTGAATATCGTTATCAATAATTCCACACAGGCCCTGTACTGTCGCATTCTTTCTTCCACAGGTGTCGAATGTACTACTTACTTTTCACTGACATGTATGCAGTAGTGCATGCACTTTCAAAGATTGATGGATAGGTTTGTACCCAAAGATTTGTTTATGTTCACAATTGTTTGTCTATGCTGTGCTATTTTTTCTTGTCTCCCAAAACCTTTCCCAAAAACCCCCATACCCATCCATTTTTCAAACCCTAACCCTCTTCCCCCGGGCTGTGTGGTTTTGATTGATGGGTGACTAAATGACAGCAATAAATTCACACACTTGCTGGGGAGGATAAGGTGATAGCAACAGGCTGGTGAAGAAATCCGAGGATATATTCTTACTCTGCTTGACAAAGAACCATTGCTAATGTGAAAGAACTTCAACCGAATTAGTAGTTATACTTTACCATTTGTTAGGCTACAATGTGGCACTGTTCTACTGTACTTCTGTCACCTGCTATATTCTCAGTTGTACCGTTGAATTGCTCAGGAGGACAAACCAGATTTCATTTTCTTTTTTTTCATAGGCATGCAACTGCCACTGTGTCACACCACTAGTACCACCGCTATGAGGAAATTTTATCCGACCAAGATTGCCAACCATATTCGCTGTTTCCCGTGGAGCCAGCCCTGGGTCTAGCCCTACTTTCAAACACAAATTACAGGTAAGATAAGCGTTTGGTGGTTTGGGGGTATAATGGAGTATTAGTACGAGAGACGAGAGACTGAAGGTAGTACTACTAAAGTCCTAGGACTCTTGGATTCACTTCGTCTGTGAGAGGCACTTAGTGTTGAAAACATTTGGGCATTTACACTTAAAGGAAGAAAATGGAACTAAACTTTCAGGAAAACAAAGTCAACGTTAAACCCCCACCCACCAGGCAAGCAGTAAGAAACGGGTATGCTCAGATAAAGTTTGAAAAAGTATATTTATATCCCTAACAAAATAATCTCCCGCAAGACCCTCCCTAACCCCAACGATTGTCCTTCAAAAGTCCCCAAAAACCCAACTCCCAATTCCCACCCCATCAAAAGTCTCTAAAAAAGGGGCAAGGGACACTATGGGCGGATGCTGTCAACTTTTTGGGCCAGGGCATCATGCTCCTGGCGGAGCAAGGCGTGCTCTACGCGGAGCCCCTCCAACTGGTTGGAAAAGTGGTGGAGCTCCTGCTGGAGGCGGGACACCATCAGGGTACTGCGGCGCAGGCGTGCCTTCAATGCCTTGTAGGTGCAACGGCTGTGAGAGGAAGCTGTAGCTGTTGTCCTTGCTACTCGGTGGTGGCGTTTGGCTTTGGCAGCCCGGCTCAGTCTGGGTGGACCACTGTGCTGGGTGGCACTGGCAGCCCGTGGGGGAACGGAGGCCGATGCAGACGACGTAGTTGTTGTGGACGACTGCACACTTTCTTCGTCCTCCAGGGCCACCAGCCGCCGATATTCGGCCACAGTGGCATCGATCCTCCGTTGCCGGGCCGCTCTAGCCAGCTCCTTCCTCCTTGTTCGTTTGGAAGGAGAACCTATATGAAGAAAGAAAGACATAGTCTGTAACCAATGCTCCTTAAGATTAACTCAATCATTCAGCAGAAATTTGTGTTGCACTACAACTAGCAACTTGCAAACGCATTACATAACTATTGAGGCCAGTATCTATCTAACCTCACACTTCTTCATCCTTGCTCTAACATTAGTGGGAGTTTAAGGAACAAATTCTACGAGCACTATGGACTTCCATTGGAGTCGACTATGAAAGTACACCAGTCTTATTCTTCTTCTTGTCTCTTGTTTTGGAAAATTGGTACGTTATCTTCTGCAAGCCGGCATAATGCCAGCGCAGTAAACTTGCACCCGAGAAAAAGAGACGCACGCCATGAGGAGTGACCTAGACTTGCGTTGCGTTACTGTACCCGTCCAGTATATGCAGGTGGTGAAGCTCTTACTTTTCTATTACGGGTGGCACTGAGAATACTCTGTTACAACTCAAGGGCTACTGCTTAATTAATTTAACTTTCACCCTACAGTGGAAATGAGTACTAGAAATGGAAAATTGAAGAAGATAAATAATCTGATTATCTATCACTTCACATGGGATGTTTTTGCTTATATATGGGATGACTTTAGGTGCTTTGCTTTTTATTGAGTGACCAGTGATACATCCACACATGAATGACTGAGTACTACTAAACTTATTGAGAGAGGTAGGGAGTGGCCACCGTAATAACCGGATCTATGCAGTGCTTGCAATACAAACTACTACTACTATTGATGGTAGTATTTGGACAAAATTAAAAGTTCTTTTCCTTGCCTTTCCTACACTGGAACGGACATGCGGGTGCAGTGTTACATGCTCTTCAAAGTTACACTTAGTTCATCCACTGACCGTCTACTCTCTCTAGATCATGGGTACTTACTCACAAACTTTCTCTCAGGGGCTACATTTACAGTGTAGTTTGGGGCCGAGGGCCGCACTGGTGGGGGCGGAGTCAGAGGGGGCGGGGCTAAAGCAAAACGATAGCTTGTGACCATGAGGTTGCACACAGGTCCCTGCAGCAGATGCCCTCACCCACTGAGCCACCAGACCCAGCATTTACATACATCTCTCTCCCTCCTGCTCTCCCTCCTGCCCTCCCTCTCCATCTCTCTCTCCCTCCTGCCCTCCCTCTACCTCTCCCTCTGTCCTCTCACTGTGTGTGTGTCTATCTGTGTCAGCCTTCAGCCCGGGTTGAGACCGCTTCCTCAACGCGCACACACAGACAACAACACCAAAGTACTTAACAGGTCTTTAAAAGACCATTAACATATTATTGAGGCTTTGTTTGTTGTAGCGCCCCTGCTTCTCCACCCTGACAATCACTGCTTTCCCGGCCCCACAGAGGCTTTGTTCTATTTCACCTCTTTGTGGCCTTGCATCTCCACTCTGCTCTGTGGGGGCCGGGGGAGCAGTGATTGTCAGAGTGGAGATGCAGGGGCGCTAACAGGTGAAATACAAAAAAGCCTCTGCTCTGGGGGGGCCGGGGGAGCAGTGATTGTCTGCAAGGTCTGCGCACCGCCAAGGAAGGCTTGCCGGGCCACCACCGGCCCGCGGGCCGTACTATGAGTACCCCTGCTCTAGATACACATATGCTATCTAAGAGTCAGATAGTAGCATGATCCAGGTATATGGACACATACAGTTTCTGTGTCACCCACCCAGGCTGTTGTCCTTCCACCCATCATTGCTTCATCATTCACCCAGCCATGCATCTCATATTCTTGCCTTCCCAGCTAGTCTTCAATCTCAATAAGTAAGGAATATATAAGAGCTTACCTCTGGCCGCCACCACCACCGTCTCAACTCTCACAGCCGCCGCCTCCTCCCCTGAAGAATCGCCCTCCGCCTCCGTGTCGAGCACCACCACCTCCACACTGGCCCCGCCACCAGATGTTCCACCTACAAAGTACATTTAAGAATGTTAGAATAAAGCACTCACTAGTCTTTGGTCTAGGAATGAAGACATGTGAAAACAATGTAATTTGTGACTGTCTACGTTAAAGTTAAAAAAAATGTCCCTTTTTCCAGGGAAGGTTGTCTTGCTGCACTTTTTGGCACAACTGATGAAGGCTGTTTTTTTAACACGCACCATTTTTCTCCACACAGACAGAAGATGGACTTCTAACAACAAGATCAAGTTGAAACCAGGTGAGAGCTCGGCTCGACCACAAGAAATGTCTTCAATTAATCGTCAGCACTAACCACTTTTCCATTATCAGTTAAACGTTTAGTTTTATTATGACTTTATTTTATTAAATGTGTTTACTTTTAATAAAGCTTTTAAACTTAAATACAATCTGTGTATTTTGGTCCAGACTAGAGTGACTGAGCGAAAGGTTTTGCAATTTTTGCAAGCATGAGTCCAGATAGAACACTTCAAAAGACATTATGGACAATCCCAGAGGACTGCACTAAGTTGATAGAGCTATTGCTGACTAGAATCATGGGAGTTTCGCCAACCGTGCAATCTTAGTTAGCTACACAGACAGACTAATAAGAATAATCTAGTAATACCACAGGGAGTCATAGTAGAGGCAGGATAAGAATTTAGATACAGTCTACAAGAAGAGCAAAGACAATTTTGAAAAAAGTCAAATGAGGAACGCTAGGAAAAATAGGTACTAGTCTAAAATGAAAACTTACTGGGGCCAGCAGAGGAGCCCTCGCCTGCCCGATCCTGGCCATGTTGAACAGCATCCGCCGCCTGCTGCTCCTGTGTTCTCCTCTCGCCCCTGGGGGGAGCTGACGTACAACATGAAAGAAAGAACAGAAAACATGGATGATTGTTGCTTGTCAATGTCAACCAAATCAAACATTTCAAAAGAACAATAACAAAATATTTCCGCGAAATTATATTGATTAGGGTTAGTTTTCATTTATTTGCGGACCTGTGACTTCGAAAGTCACGTAACTCACTAAACAAAGTACTGAAACGTTCACCTAGGACTGGCAGGCAGCAGTCCGCAGGCAAGACGCAAAGTGACAGACAAACTCCATTGTGATTTCAGTCACATCAGTGACAACACTAACAGTTGCCTGCTACATTACCAGTCATTGAAATAGTCAAACTATCAATCCACCGCCACTATTTTTCTTATTGTCAGGGGTACAAAGGAAGGGGCAGATTTAAGCCCCTTGCGGCTCTTTTGCGCCATTCTTGCGTGACTTTTGTGACGCAGCAGCTAAACAAAAAAGGGCGCCATGGTGCGGCGTATAATATTATAACAACGTGACGCATTTGGGAGATGCATCCCGTTATAAAGCCCTGCGCCATCAGGGGGCGTTCCGGCGCAAGGGAGGGCATTCCTGCGCTGGAACACATCCTAATAGTGGCTGAGGGAAATCTACAAAATTTCAATCAGTCACCTTTAGGACAATGATGCGTCACACAAACCCTGCACCTGCTTGAAGCAGACGTACGGCTTGACCCAGCATTGGGGAGATAGGGTACCCCAGAGCATTGCTGGAGCTGCGCCATCGTTGTGACGCAACTCCAGCAGTAAAGCTTCGGTGACGTTTTGGGCCCATGGTGCGCCGCATTGCAAATACGGCGCACCATGTTTGGTGGTGGTAGCGGGCCGCACAATTATTGGCGCATCCCTGCTACTTTGCAGGGATGCGACGGTAATTGCAATTCTGCCCCTTAGGGGCATACTTACTTACGCGTTCTGGCGCATCTCCAGAGATGCGCCAGATCAAATGCGTCACGCAAAACTACCCTTGCGACACGGCAGATGCGCCTCATTTACAATGCGGCGCGCCCTGGCGCAAGGGTAGGCACTTGCGTGACGCATCTCGTCACGTAAGAGCGGCGCATCGCTGGAGTCACGTCGCCAACGCAATGCAACTCCAGTAATGCTCAGGGCCACCCAATACTTAACATGCTGTGTCAGTCCTTTAGCCTGCTTCGAGCAGACATAAGGAATTGAATTGACGTAGCAGCGTCGCAGAAGTGCCTGCGTTAAATCTTGTAGATTTCACGCAGGCAATTTTGCGAGGCGCACAGCCGCCGGACCGCCCACCCTGCGTACTAGGAACGCACCCATTGTGGTGCAGGCCCATGGCTTTATAACGTGACACATCTCCCTAGATGCGTCATGCTGTAAATGACTCGCAGGGATGCGGCACGTTTACGCCGCTGCTGCGTCACGCAAGGCAACGTAAACGTGGCGCAAGGGGCTTGTAAATGTAATCTGCCCCCTAGTGTCTAGCATTACGCAGTTCTGTAAAGTACACTCATACATAATAGTTACTCAGGCCAATGAGACCACGAAATAGAAAACAAATAAGCATAGTAGCAACGCCACTGAGAAGGAGAGCAGTGCACCTGAAATGCACAGAAGATTTTGAAATATAATTTAACTACAATGTAATCGTCATCAGCGGCATTATTGGCTTGCTCCATGTAAAAAACAAATATTTGCAATACAACAACACAGAGCAGGAGAAAACATCATAGTAGTGAGTGATTAAATGGCTACTACTACTCACCAAGCCCGGGGATCTCCAAGCCGAGCTGGTCCAGCAGGTCGCGCTCGCGGTCCAGGAGGTCCGTCCAGCGATGGGTGACCTGGCTGTAGGTGCGCTGGACCCCGTAGAGGTGGGATATGGCCCAGCACACCTTCTCCCACCGCTTCCGGCGCTCCCGCATGTTGTAGCCGCCGGCCGCGATCCTGCCGCCTCCCGCGATGGTCCTGGGCAGGCGGCGCTGGACGAAGTAGACCAGCGCGCCCACTTCCTCCGGGCTGAATATCTCCCGTCGCGTCACCTGCTCCCCCCTCAATCTCCCGCATGCTGTCCTGGCACTGGGTCCAGCACTACTCCCCGGCGCCGCTGCGGCCCTCAAGTGCCTGGGCAGCTTCACGGCGCCTGGCTTGACCATGGTCTGGGCAGGTAAGGTAGGAAGATGTAGAAAATTAAGAAAGAATAGGATAGGGAAGAAGAAAAGAAAAGAGTTTAAAAAAGTAGTTTAAAAGTAAGGAAAAATAGCAGAAAAGACAAAAATATACAGCTAGGAAAAGAGAGGGATAGATAAGAAGCAAAATCGTAAAAAAAAAACTGAAAACAAGCAAAGGATGGCAAAGATACCAAGAGGATTAAACACCATGCCTAGACACAGGAAATGAATGAAAAACAAGATGGCCGGCGCCCGTTCACGAGCGCGAAAGTAAGTTCGCGCGAGATTTTCCTCGCGATCTCGTGCGAACCTCTAGATTTCCCGCGCGATCTCGTGCGAACCTCTACTCGCAATGCGCTTACTGCGCGAGATTATACATAGCGGGCGGAAACGGAAATACGTCACGCAAACAAAATGGCCGCGCCCGTACTCGACCTTGGGGTAAATTCGCGTGTTGCGCTGCAAGCGGCTCGCGAATACTGCAAAAAAACTCGCGAAACAACAAGCCGCAAAAAAATAAAATGCTCATTTGCACGAATTGGCGGCTTCCGCGGTCGGTTTCGCACGACGCCGCGCCCTGCGAATAGCGCGAAAAAAAACGAAAAACGATTTCAGCAAAAGCAAAAGCAATGAGCAGGTGCAAAAGGTCAACCTCATGATTTGTAACGATTCTTTGTAGTGCTTCCTGATGGGGCCCTCCAGAATTCGGTTGCCTGCTTGCAACTATTGTGTGACCCTGCTCTGACCTTAACTGTATGCCACAAAGGTCCTGATTTACAGCTAAAGGAGCAGACAAGCAGGTGCCAGGCTGGAACTTGAAATTCTTTCAGTGACACATTAATTAGCCCCTAATTCATTATTGTCAGTTGGGGCAGGGCAGGTGTTGTTAATAAACTAACCCCAAATTAATTCATGTCAGTTCAAGCAGGACAGGTGGGCTTGCTTTTCCCCCCCATCTTCTACAGTGATGATGAACCAGAGGGTGGCATTGATGTAACAGAGGGTGGCATGGGTCAAAGAGAGGGTGCCAGTGGTGAAACAGAGGGTGCTGGGAGGCTGTGATGATGAACCAGACGTAGAAACAACATAGTCGCGACCATTGCGAGCCGACAAGTAAGTTCGCAATTGCGAACTAGTACCAAATCCTCGCGAACTGGCAGAAACAATTGCGAACACACAAAAAAAAATCCGCAAATTCGCGGGAATTCGCGGATTTTGCGGATTGCGAGTTCGCAAATCCGCAAAATTCGCGAACGCGAGATCCGCAAAATTCGCCCATGCTTAACCGGTTTACACTGAGAGAAACGTACAGTAGCGCCCCGAAGCGGCTAGCAAGCCTCCGAAGGGTGACAAGGAACTAAGAACAGTTCTAGGAGTCAGGAAGACCAAGAAGAACATTGTTATTGAACTATAGCAGAGAAGAACCCTTGCCTATTTACAACCTCGTGGCTAAGACAAATGTTACCTATGGTCTTGTAATACATACTAGCCTGCCTATATATTTTTACATAACGAGAACGTATTTCTTTATATAACTACAGCCTGGTGTCCATTTGTGGGGGGGGGCTGCTCATGCCACGCACCTAGAGGTTGAACAAGGGTGTTTCAAAAGGGTCATCCTTCGCCCTGACTTAGAGGAGAGGGTCCCTGCTTGTCACAAGTGCATACTTGCACCAACCAGAGACCCACCAATTCTAACGTGGTGGATGTGGTGGATATTGTGGTGGTTGAGGTGGTGATGAATGTGGTGGTGGTGGATGCGGTGGTGGTGGATGTGGTGGTGGTGGATGTGGTGGTGTTGGTTGTGGTGGTGGTGGATGTGGTGGTCAGTAGGGTGGTAGATGTGGTGGTGGTGTTGGATGTGGTGGTGGTGGATGTGGTGGGGTGGATGTGTTAGTGGTGGATGTGGTGGATGTGGTGGTGGCGGATGTGATGGTGGTGGATGTGATGGTGGTGGATGTGATGGTGGTGGATGTGGTGGTAGTGGTGGATGTGGTGGTGGTGGTAGTGGGTGTGGTGGTAGTGGATGTGATGGTGGTGGATGTGGTGGTGGATAAGTGGTGGTGGATGAGGTGGTGGTGGGTGTGGTGGTGGTGATGGATGTGTTGGTGGTGGGTGTGGTGGTTGTAGATGTGGCGGTGTTGGGTGAGGTGGTGGATGTGGTGGTGGATGTGGTGGTGGTAGATGTGTTGGATCTGGTGGTGGTGGAGGATGATGATGTGGTGGTGGATGATGAGGTGGTGGTGAATGATGAGGTTGTAGTGGATGATGAGGTGGTGTTGGATGATGAGGTGGTGTTGGATGAGGTGGTGGATGTGGTGGTGGTTGATGTGGTGGTGGTGGATGTGGTGGTGGTGGATGGGGTGATGGTGGATGTGGTGGTCAGTAGGGTGGTAGATGTGGTGGTGGTGGATGTGGTGAGGTGGATGTGTTAGTGGTGGATGTGGTGGATGTGGTGGTGGCGGATGTGATGGTGGTGGATGTGATGGTGGTGGATGTGATGGTGGTGGATGTGGTGGTAGTGGTGGATGTGGTGGTGGTGGTAGTGGGTGTGGTGGTAGTGGATGTGATGGTGGTGGATGTGGTGGTGGATAAGTGGTGGTGGATGAGGTGGTGGTGGGTGTGGTGGTGGTGATGGATGTGTTGGTGGTGGGTGTGGTGGTTGTAGATGTGGCGGTGTTGGATGAGGTGGTGGATGTGGTGGTGGATGTGGTGGTGGTGGATGTGTTGGATCTGGTGGTGGTGGAGGATGATGATGTGGTGGTGGATGATGAGGTGGTGGTGAATGATGAGGTTGTAGTGGATGATGAGGTGGTGTTGGATGATGAGGTGGTGTTGGATGAGGTGGTGGATGGGGTGATGGTGGATGTGGTGGTTGATGAGGTGGTGGTGGATGTGGTGGTGGGCATGGTGGATGTGGTGGTGGTGGATATTGTGGTTGTTGAGGTGGTGATGAATGTGGTGGTGGTGGATGTGGTGGTGGTGGATGGGGTGGTAGATTTGGTGGTGGTGGATGTGGTGGTGGTGGGTGTGGTGGTGCATGTGGTGGTGGTAGATGTGGAGGTGGATGGAGTTGATATGGTGATGCTTGATGTGGTGATAGTGGATGTGGTGATGATGGTGGATGTGGTGATGGTGGATTATGTGGTGGTAGATGTGGTGGGTGAGGTGTTGGTGGATGAGGTGGTGTTTGATGATCTGGTGGTGGATGTGTTGTTTGTTGATGCGGTGGATGAGGTGGTGGTGGATGTAATGGTGGACGAGGTGGTGGTGGATGTGGTCATGGTGGATGTGGTGGTGGTGTTGGATGTGGTGGTGGATGTGGTAGTGGTGGATGTGGGGTGGTGGATGAGGTGGTGGAGTATGTGGTGGTGGTGTATGTGGTGGTATAAATGAGGCAAGAGAACTGGGAATTTAAGGAAAAATCTGCACTACTGTTGAAATACCATACACTATATAGGAATAGAAGGTGCTAAGTCCAGACACTTGATCCCCACATGGGCCTTAAGGAAGATAGGCAACCTACCACCCAAGACAACTAATTTTGGAAATTGGACAGCACCCTTCAAAAATTATACACCACTGCAGAACAGTTCTTAAAAACGAACATACAAATAAACAAAGTATTAGTTTTCTTAAATGTTCAGATAAGACACACAAAAGCTGTGACTTTGATTTTCTTTCTTTTATTCAGTTTTTATTCTTTCTTTTTTCTTTTTTTGATAGTTGCGAATAGCCGACGCGTTTCGTCCGTTGCCGGACTTCTTCAGGGCTTAAAATAATCTTTCTGATTACACTTTTCACATCCGTCTCGGTCAGGCTTTCATGGAGTTTCTTTTGTTAATTGAAAAGATTGTAAGCAAGATCAAAGATCCTAGTAACAGTCGGTGTTGACAAAAGACAAAAGCAGGCCCACAGTAAGGTCAAGGGGCTGGAACATGCAGGAGCATCGCGTTGTGGCTTTCTGGTTCCTGTGGTCATGTGGAGGTGGTGGTGGATGTGGTGGTGGTTGATTAGGTCGTGGTGGATGTGGTGGGTGTAGTGGTGGTGTTGGATGTGGTGGTGCTGGTGGATAAGGTGGTGGATGTGTTGGATGTGGTGGTGGATGTGGTGGTGGGTGTGCATGTGGTGGATGGGGTGGTGGTGGATGTGGTGGTGTTTGTGGATGTGGTGTTTAGGGATGAGGTGGTTGTGGATGTGGTGTTTAGGGATGAGGTGGTGGTGGATGTGGTGGTGGATGAGGTGGTGGTGGATGTGGTGGTGGTGGATGTAGTGGTGGATGTGGTGGTGGATGTGGTGGTGGTGGATGTGGTGGTGGTGGATGTGGTGGGGTGAATGTGGTGGTGGTGTTTGTGGTGGTGGTGGATGTGGTGCTGGTCGGTGTGGTGGTGGATGTGGTGGTGGTGGTGGATGTGGTGGTGGTGGATGAGGTGGTGGATGTGGTATATGTGGTGGTGGTGTTGGATGAGGTGGTGTGTTAGACCTGGCAACTTGGCATGAGTTTCCCTTCCACTTTTTTGCTGATGTGCCTCAGATGATTTTGCTGGTGTCCGCCGCTCAGGGGACTGCGCCACGGCCAATCTGTGCCGCAGTGCAAGTGCTCCTATGTAAAGTGTACATGTGATTGGTTTCCATGATTGGCTCATTGGATTTACTGTCAGTCCCCAGTAAAGTGCACCAGGAGTGCCAAGGCTTGTAAATGCCAATAGTGCTAGTTGGCCTGCAGCGCTGGTTGCGCCACCCACAGAAGCAGCCTTTTAAAATATGTCTAGGGTCTGCCATTGCAGAACCTGCCTGCAGTCTGATACTGTCATGCTAGCTGGGCAAGTGCACACACTTGCCAGCCTCTAAACCTTCCCTTAACTTCATATTAGTCACCCCATGGTAGGCCCTAGGGCAGGGTGCATTGTAAGTGTAAGGTAGGAAAAGCCCGGATGTGTGCGGCATGTCCTAATAGTGAATTACAGCCAAAATCGTTTTTCACTATTGTAAGGCTACCTGTTCTCTTAGGCCAGATGAGCTGCTAGAGTTATTACACCATATAATCCCAGCAGGCTCAGGGAACATGGTAGAGAGTCAAGTTTAGTATGCCTGAACTCAGAATAATAAAATACATTTTTTAGTAAAGCTTATTTTAATATCCTGTATTTGCAAATGCTACTTTTATGAAGTTAGCATTTGCTTGCCTAACCATTTCAGCCCGCCTCCGCTAGGATGTGTATCTTACTGTCTGGGTTTTGTGAGTGACCGGGCTGGGGGATGACAGGTGGTGAATGCAAGGATTATACTGTTATACTTAGTGGGAGGTAGGAGTTCCCCATGACTCTTAATGGACCTGTGCTCTGCCACCACAATGCTGGCTCCGCCCCCTGGGGAGCGACTGATGACTCAGCCGGCACCTGGCCCAGGAAGGGCGAAGCACTGTCAACAAGGTACTCCTGGCTGCCCCTGTCCACCCAATGCTTGCTCCACCTCCTGTGGAGTATCTGATGTGCCTGCCCCTCACACTGAAAGCAGAAATCAGAGTACACCCAACAAAGTACTCAGAGACTGAATAAGGTTATGCAAAGGCCCTCTGGCCTGGAAAGACAAAAGAAATATGTAGTATCTTGGTATTCTCTATGTTATCCCTCTCTACCTCTCTTGGAATGTTCATGTGATGCATCTATCAGAATGTTGGTGATCTGCCTGACAGATTACAGTTGGCTGGGCTGAGCATCATGTTGGATGCTCCTAGTGGGGTCTCTCTATACATCTTGGAATAAAGCATCTCTTAACTACATCATCTCTTGTGGACATTTCATCATTACAAAATGCTGTATAAAAGTAGGAGCCCTGCTCCTTGTAAATCAGAATCCTGTTTCCCACAAAAAACCTCTGCCCGACTAGAAGGAGAAGAAGACGCTGGAAGGACTGGCCTGCTGCTTGCCTTGCTGAGGAATCAGAGGAAAAGACTTGCTGTAAAGACTTTGCTGATTTGTGCTTGAAACTTTCTCCAAGGGCTTGTCTGAGCTTGCCCCCTGACCTGAGCCACAAGACCATCTGGCTCAACCTGCTCTCTGCTCGTCTGCCGGTCTTTCAAGGACTTCTGCCCCGCCGGAGCCATGACCTTTGGTGCCCCCAGCCCCTCCGTGAGGCGGTGATCAAACTGTGCTTCTCTGTCCATGCCGAGGGAGAGCCCCGCTCGGTCGAGCCGCTCCCCCCTACCAAGGGAAGTTGCTGTATCACCGCCTTGGAGGCTCGCTAGTGCACCCCCCACGCTCCCGCTTGATGTCCCCCCCAGACCCAGAGACCAGACCCCTCGAAGTTCCGGGGCTCCGGACGCCATGCCGCCCTTCACTGAGGAGCAGCGGTGTGCCCGCACCCGCCTTCGTAAGACTGACTTCCTAAAGGTGCCTCGCTGCACCAACGTGCTCGGGGCCCGCAACGTTTTCTTTCCCCGTCCTTGAGTTGGACTCATCGGTACGCCTCGTAGCCTGACAAGAAACGGTACCTTTCACCTGCCGTGTGCTCTCACCAGTACAGCCCGAATTGCCAGAGGGCACCCAGATCGGAGTGCGGTGCACGCTGAGGTCGCCAGTGCGCTGTGTAATCCTTCTCATCCCGCCGCACGAGCCGCACCAGCTGGGTACGGCTCGCACCCTTGAGTTGATCAGCTAGCAGTGGTACGCGTCGTACCCATGCTCACGCCCGATGCGTGAGACGCTGTAGGGTGACACCGGTTTACACTGAGAGAAACGTTCAGTAGCGCCCCGAAGCGGCTAGCAAGCCTCCGAAGGGTGACAAGGAATTAAGAACAGTTCTAGGAGTCAGGGAGACCAAGAAGAACATTGTTATTGAACTATAGCAGAGAAGAACCCTTGCCTATTTACAACCTCGTGGCTAAGACAAATGTTACCTATGGTCTTGTGATACATACTAGCCTGCCTATATATTTTTACATAACGAGAACGTATTTCTTTATATAACTACAGCCTGGTGTCCATTTGTGGGGCGGGGGGCTGCTCATGACATGCACCTAGAGGTTGAACAAGGGTGTTTCAAAAGGGTCATCCTTCGCCCTGACTTAGAGGAGAGGGTCCCTGCTTGTCACAAGTGCATACTTGCACCAACCAGAGACCCACCAATTCTGACATGGTGGATGTGGTGGATATTGTGGTGGTTGAGGTGGTGATGAATGTGGTGGTGGTGGATGCGGTGGTGGTGGATGTGGTGGTGGTGGATGTGGTGGTGTTGGTTGTGGTGGTGGTGGATGTGGTGGTCAGTAGGGTGGTAGATGTGGTGGTGGTGTTGGATGTGGTGGTGGTGGATGTGGTGGGGTGGATGTGTTAGTGGTGGATGTGGTGGTGGCGGATGTGATGGTGGTGGATGTGATGGTGGTGGATGTGATGGTGGTGGATGTGATGGTAGTGGTGGATGTGGTGGTGGTGGTAGTGGGTGTTGTGGTGGTGGATGTGATGGTGGTGGATGTGGTGGTGGATGAGGTGGTGGTGGATGAGGTGGTGGTGGGTGTGGTGGTGGTGATGGATGTGTTGGTGGTGGGTGTGGTAGTTGTAGATGTGGTGGTGTTGGATGAGGTGGTGGATGTGGTGGTGGATGTGGTGGTGGTGGATGTGTTGGATCTGGTGGTGGCGGAGGATTATGATGTGGTGGTGGATGATGAGGTGGTGGTGAATGATGAGGTGATGTTGGATGAGGTGGTGGATGCGGTGGTGGTTGATGTGGTGGTGGTGGATGTGGTGGTGGTGGATGTGTTGGTGGATGGGGTGATGGTGGATGTGGTGGTGGTTGATGAGGTGGTGGTGGATGTGGTGGTGGCAGTGGTGGTGGTGGATGTGGTGGTGGAGGTGGTGGTGGTGTTGGATGAGGCGGTGGATGTGGTGGTGGTGGGTTTGGATGTGGTAGATGTGGTATTGGTGGATGTGGTGGTGGTTTTGGATGTGTTGTTTGTTGATGCGGTGGATGAGGTGGTGGTGGATGTAATGGTGGACGAGGTGGTGTTGGATGTGGTCATGGTGGATATGGTGGTGGTGTTGGATGTGGTGGTGGATGTGGTAGTGGTGGATGTGGGGTGGTGGATGAGGTGGTGGAGTATGTGGTGGTGGTGTATGTGGTGGTATAAATGAGGCAAGAGAACTGGGAATTTAAGGAAAAATCTGCACTACTGTTGAAATACCATACACTATATAGGAATAGAAGGTGCTAAGTCCAGACACTTGATCCCCACAAGATAGGCAACCTACCACCCAAGACAACTAATTTTGGAAATTGGACAGCACCCTTCAAAAATTATACACCATTGCAGAACAGTTGTTAAAAACGAACATACAAATAAACAAAGTATTAGTTTTCTTAAATGTTCAGATAAGACACACAAAAGTTGTGACTTTGATTTTCTTTCTTTTATTCAGTTTTTATTCTTTCTTTTTTCTTTTTTTGATAGTTGCGAATAGCCGACGTGTTTCGTCCGTTGCCGGACTTCTTCAGGGCTTAAAATAATCTTTCTGATTACGCTTTTCACATCCGTCTCGGTCAGGCTTTCATGGAGTTTCTTTTGTTAATTGAAAAGATTGTAAGCAACATCAAAGATCCTAGTAACAGTCGGTGTTGACAAAAGACAAAAGCAGGCCCACAGTAAGGTCAAGGGGCTGGAACATGCAGGAGCATCGCGTTGTGGCCTTCTGGTTCCTGTGGTCATGTGGAGGTGGTGGTGGATGTGGTGGTGGTTGATTAGGTCGTGGTGGATGTGGTGGGTGTGGTGGTGGTGTTGGATGTGGTGGTGCTGGTGGATGTGGTGGTAGTGGTTGATGTGACGGTGGTGTTGGATAAGGTGGTGGATGTGTTGGATGTGGTGGTGGATGTGGTGGTGGGTGTGCATGTGGTGGATGGGGTGGTGGTGGATGTGGTGGTGTTTGTGGATGTGGTGTTTAGGGATGAGGTGGTGGTGGATGTGGTGTTTAGGAATGAGGTGGTGGTGGATGTGGTGGTGGATGAGGTGGTGATGGATGTGGTGGTGGTGGATGTAGTGGTGGATGTGGTGGTGGTGGATGTGGTGGTGGTGGATGTGGTGGGGTGAATGTGGTGGTGGTGTTTGTGGTGGTGGTGGATGTGGTGCTGGTCGGTGTGGTGGTGGATGTGGTGGTGGTGGTGGATGTGGTGGGGGTGGATGAGGTGGTGGATGTGGTATATGTGGTGGTGGTGTTGGATGAGGTGGTGTGTTAGACCTGGCACCTTGGCGTGAGTTTCCCTTCCACCTTTTTGCTGATGTGCATCAGATGATTTTGCTGGTGTCCGCCGCTCAGGGCACTGCGCCACGGCCAATCCGTGCCGCAGTGCAAGTGCTCCCTATGTAAAGTGTACATGTGATTGGTTTCCATGATTGGTTCATTGGATTTACTGTCAGTCCCCAGTAAAGTGCACCAGGAGTGCCAAGGCTTGTAAATGCCAATAGTGCTAGTGGGCCTGCAGCGCTGGTTGCGCCACCCACAGAAGCAGCCTTTTAAAATATGTCTAGGGTCTGCCATTGCAGAACCTGCCTGCAGTCTGATACTGTCATGCTAGCTGGGCAAGTGCACACACTTGCCAGCCTCTAAACCTTCCCTTAACTTCATATTAGTCACCCCATGGTAGGCCCTAGGGCAGGGTGCATTGTAAGTGTAAGGTAGGAAAAGCCCGGATGTGTGTGGCATGTCCTAATAGTGAATTACAGCCAAATTCGTTTTTCACTATTGTAAGGCTACCTGTTCTCTTAGGCCAGATGAGCTGCTAGAGTTATTACACCATATAATCCCAGCAGGCTCAGGGAACATGGTAGAGAGTCAAGTTTAGTATGCCTGAACTCAGAATAATAAAATACATTTTTTAGTAAAGCTTATTTTAATATCCTGTATTTGCAAATGCTACTTTTATGAAGTTAGCATTTGCTTGCCTAACCATTTCAGCCCGCCTCTGCTAGGATGTGTATCTTACTGTCTGGGTTATGTGAGTGACCGGGCTGGGGGATGACAGGTGGTGAATGCAAGGATTATACTGTTAAACTTAGTGGGAGGTAGGAGTGCCCCATGACTCTTAATGGACCTGTGCTCTGCCACCACAATGCTGGCTCCGCCCCCTGGGGAGCGACTGATGACTCAGCCGGCACCTGGCCCAGGAAGGGCAAAGCACTGTCAACAAGGTACTCCTGGCTGCCCCTGTCCACCCAATGCTTGCTCCACCTCCTGTGGAGCGTCTGATGTGCCTGCCCCTCACACAGAAGTCAGAGTACACCCAACAAAGTACTCAGAGACTGAATAAGGTTATGCAAAGGCCCTCTGGCCTGGAAAGACAAAAGAAATATGTAGTATCTTGGTATTCTCTATGTTATCCCTCTCTACCTCTCTTGGAATGTTCATGTGATGCATCTATCAGAATGTTGGTGATCTGCCTGACAGATTACAGTTGGCTGGGCTGAGCATCATGTTGGATGCTCCTGGTGGGGTCTCTCTATACATCTTGGAATAAAGCATCTCTAAACTACATCATCTCTTGTGGACATTTCATCATTACAAAATGCTGTATAAAAGTAGGAGCCCTGCTCCTTGTAAATCAGAATCCTGTTTCCCACAAAAAACCTCTGCCCGACTAGAAGGAGAAGAAGACGCTGGAAGGACTGGCCTGCTGCTTGCCTTGCTGAGGAATCAGAGGAAAAGACTTGCTGTAAAGACTTTGCTGATTTGTGCTTGAAACTTTCTCCAAGGGCTTGTCTGAGCTTGCCCCCTGACCTGAGCCACAAGACCATCTGGCTCAACCTGCTCTCTGCTCGTCTGCCGGTCTTTCAAGGACTTCTGCCCCGCCGGAGCCATGACCTTTGGTGTCCCCAGCCCCTCCGTGAGGCGGTGATCAAACTGTGCTTCTCTGTCCATGCTGAGGGAGAGCCCCGCTCCGTCGAGCCGCTCCCCCCTACCAAGGGAAGTCGCTGTATCACCGCCTTGGAGGCTCGCTAGTGCACCCCCCACGCTCCCGCCTGATGTCCCCCCCAGACCCAGAGACCAGACCCCTCGAAGTTCCGGGGCTCCGGACGCCATGCCGCCCTTCACTGAGGAGCAGCGGTGTGCCCGCACCCGCCTTCGTAAGACTGACTTCCTAAAGGTGCGTTGCTGCACCAACGTGCTCGGGGCCCGCAACGTTTTCTTTCCCCGTTCTTGAGTTGGGCTCATCGGTACGCCTCGTAGCCTGACAAGAAACGGTACCTTTCACCTGCCGTGTGCTCTCACCAGTACAGCCCGAATTGCCAGAGGGCACCCAGATCGGAGTGCGGTGCACGCTGAGGTCGCCAGTGCGCTGTGTAATCCTTCTCATCCCGCCGCACGAGCCGCACCAGCTGGGTACGGCTCGCACCCTTGAGTTCATCAGCTAGCAGCGGTACGCGTCGTACCCGTGCTCACGCCCGATGCGTGAGACGCTGTAGGGTGACACCGGTTTACACTGAGAGAAACGTTCAGTAGTGCCCCGAAGCGGCTAGCAAGCCTCCGAAGGGTGACAAGGAATTAAGAACAGTTCTAGGAGTCAGGGAGACCAAGAAGAACATTGTTATTGAACTATAGCAGAGAAGAACCCTTGCCTATTTACTACCTCGTGGCTAAGACAAATGTTACCTATGGTCTTGTGATACATACTAGCCTGCCTATATATTTTTACATAACGAGAACGTATTTCTTTATATAACTACAGCCTGGTGTCCATTTGTGGGGGGGGGCTGCTCATGCCACGCACCTAGAGGTTGAACAAGGGTGTTTCAAACGGGTCATCCTTCGCCCTGACTTAGAGGAGAGGGTCTCTGCTTGTCACAAGTGCATACTTGCACCAACCACAGACCCACAAATTCTAACATGGTGGATGTGGTGGATATTGTGGTGGTTGAGGTGGTGATGAATGTGGTGGTGGTGGATGCGGTGGTGGTGGATGTGTTGGTGGTGGTTGTGGTGGTGTTGGTTGTAGTGGTGGTGGATGTGGTGGTCAGTAGGGTGGTAGATGTGATGGTGGTGTTGGATGTGGTGGTGGTGGATGTGGTGGGGTGGATGTGTTAGTGGTGGATGTGGTGGATGTGGTGGTGGCGGATGTGATGGTGGTGGATGTGATGGTGGTGGATGTGATGGTGGTGGATGTGGTGGTAGTGGTGGATGTGGTGGTGGTGGTAGTGGGTGTTGTGGTGGTGGATGTGATGGTGGTGGATGTGGTGGTGGATGATGTGGTGGTGGATGAGGTGGTGGTGGGTGTGGTGGTGGTGATGGATGTGTTGGTGGTGGGTGTGGTGGTTGTAGATGTGGTGGTGTTGGATGAGGTGGTGGATGTGGTGGTGGATGTGGTGGTGGTGGATGTGTTGGATCTGGTGGTGGCGGAGGATGATGATGTGGTGGTGGATGATGAGGTGGTGGTGGATGATGAGGTGTGGTGGATGATGAGATGGTGTTGGATGATGAGGTGGTGTTGGATGAGGTGGTGGATGTGGTGGTGGTTGATGTGTTGGTGGTGGATGTGGTGGTGGTGGATGTGTTGGTGGATGGGGTGATGGTGGATGTGGTGGTGGTTGATGAGGTGGTGGTGGATGTGGTGGTGGCAGTGGTGGTGGTGGATGTGGTGGTGGAGGTGGTGGCGGTGTTGGATGAGGCGGTGGATGTGGTGGTGGTGGGTTTGGATGTGGTAGATGTGGTATTGGTGGATGTGGTGGTGGTTTTGGATGTGTTGTTTGTTGATGCGGTGGATGAGGTGGTGGTGGATGTAATGTTGGACGAGGTGGTGTTGGATGTGGTCATAGTGGATGTGGTGGTGGTGTTGGATGTGGTGGTGGATGTGGTAGTGGTGGATGTGGGGTGGTGGATGAGGTGGTGGAGTATGTGGTGGTGGTGTATGTGGTGGTATAAATGATGCAAGAGAACTGGGAATTTAAGGAAAAATCTGCACTACTGTTGAAATACCATACACTATATAGGAATAGAAGGTGCTAAGTCCAGACACTTGATCCCCACATGGGCCTTAAGGAAGATAGGCAACCTACCACCCAAGACAACTAATTTTGGAAATTGGACAGCACCCTTCAAAAATTATACACCACTGCAGAACAGTTCTTAAAAACGAACATACAAATAAACAAAGTATTCGTTTTCTTAAATGTTCAGATAAGACACACAAAAGCTGTAACTTTGATTTTCTTTCTTTTATTCAGTTTTTATTCTTTCTTTTTTCTTTTTTTGATAGTTGCGAATAGCCGACGCGTTTCGTCCGTTGCCGGACTTCTTCAGGGCTTAAAATAATCTTTCTGATTATGCTTTTCACATCCGTCTCGGTCAGGCTTTCATGGAGTTTCTTTTGTTAATTGAAAAGATTGTAAGCAAGATCAAAGATCCTAGTAACAGTCGGTGTTGACAAAAGACAAAAGCAGGCCCACAGTAAGGTCAAGGGGCTGGAACATGCAGGAGCATCGCGTTGTGGCTTTCTGGTTCCTGTGGTCATGTGGAGGTGGTGGTGGATGTGGTGGTGGTTGATTAGGTCGTGGTGGATGTGGTGGGTGTGGTGGTGGTGTTGGATGTGGTGGTGCTGGTGGATGTGGTGGTAGTGGTTGATGTGACGGTGGTGTTGGATAAGGTGGTGGATGTGTTGGATGTGGTGGTGGATGTGGTGGTGGGTGTGCATGTGGTGGATGGGGTGGTGGTGGATGTGGTGGTGTTTGTGGATGTGGTGTTTAGGGATGAGGTGGTGGTGGATGTGGTGTTTAGGGATGAGGTGGTGGTGGATGTGGTGGTGGATGAGGTGGTGGTGGATGTGGTGGTGGTGGATGTAGTGGTGGATGTGGTGGTGTATGTGGTGGTGGTGGATGTGGTGGTGGTGGATGTGGTGGGGTGAATGTGGTGGTGGTGTTTGTGGTGGTGGTGGATGTGGTGCGGGTCGGTGTGGTGGTGGATGTGGTGGTGGTGGTGGTGGTGGTGGTGGTGGATGAGGTGGTGGATGTGGTATATGTGGTGGTGGTGTTGGATGAGGTGGTGTGTTAGACCTGGCACCTTGGCGTGAGTTTCCCTTCCACTTTTTTGCTGATGTGCCTCAGATGATTTTGCTGGTGTCCGCCGCTCAGGGCACTGCGCCACGGCCAATCCGTGCCGCAGTGCAAGTGCTCCCTATGTAAAGTGTACATGTGATTGGTTTCCATGATTGGTTCATTGGATTTACTGTCAGTCCCCAGTAAAGTGCACCAGGAGTGCCAAGGCTTGTAAATGCCAATAGTGCTAGTGGGCCTGCAGCGCTGGTTGCGCCACCCACAGAAGCAGCCTTTTAAAATATGTCTAGGGTCTGCCATTGCAGAACCTGCCTGCAGTCTGATACTGTCATGCTAGCTGGGCAAGTGCACACACTTGCCAGCCTCTAAACCTTCCCTTAACTTCATATTAGTCACCCCATGGTAGGCCCTAGGGCAGGGTGCATTGTAAGTGTAAGGTAGGAAAAGCCCGGATGTGTGTGGCATGTCCTAATAGTGAATTACAGCCAAATTCATTTTTCACTATTGTAAGGCTACCTGTTCTCTGAGGCCAGATGAGCTGCTAGAGTTATTACACCATATAATCCCAGCAGGCTCAGGGAACATGGTAGAGAGTCAAGTTTAGTATGCCTGAACTCAGAATAATAAAATACATTTTTTAGTAAAGCTTATTTTAATATCCTGTATTTGCAAATGCTACTTTTATGAAGTTAGCATTTGCTTGCCTAACCATTTCAGCCCGCCTCTGCTAGGATGTGTATCTTACTGTCTGGGTTATGTGAGTGACCGGGCTGGGGGATGACAGGTGGTGAATGCAAGGATTATACTGTTATACTTAGTGGGAGGTAGGAGTGCCCCATGACTCTTAATGGACCTGTGCTCTGCCACCACAATGCTGGCTCCGCCCCCTGGGGAGCGACTGATGACTCAGCCGGCACCTGGCCCAGGAAGTGCGAAGCACTGTCAACAAGGTACTCCTGGCTGCCCCTGTCCACCCAATGCTTGCTCCACCTCCTGTGGAGCGTCTGATGTGCCTGCCCCTCACACAGAAGTCAGAGTACACCCAACAAAGTACTCAGAGACTGAATAAGGTTATGCAAAGGCCCTCTGGCCTGGAAAGACAAAAGAAATATGTAGTATCTTGGTATTCTCTATGTTATCCCTCTCTACCTCTCTTGGAATGTTCATGTGATTCATCTATCAGAATGTTGGTGATCTGCCTGACAGATTACAGTTGGCTGGGCTGAGCATCATGTTGGATGCTCCTGGTGGGGTCTCTCTATACATCTTGGAATAAAGCATCTCTAAACTACATCATCTCTTGTGGACATTTCATCATTACAAAATGCTGTATAAAAGTAGGAGCCCTGCTCCTTGTAAATCAGAATCCTGTTTCCCACAAAAAACCTCTGCCCGACTAGAAGGAGAAGAAGACGCTGGAAGGACTGGCCTGCTGCTTGCCTTGCTGAGGAATCAGAGGAAAAGACTTGCTGTAAAGACTTTGCTGATTTGTGCTTGAAACTTTCTCCAAGGGCTTGTCTGAGCTTGCCCCCTGACCTGAGCCACAAGACCATCTGGCTCAACCTGCTCTCTGCTCGTCTGCCGGTCTTTCAAGGACTTCTGCCCCGCCGGAGCCATGACCTTTGGTGCCCCCAGCCCCTCCGTGAGGCGGTGATCAAACTGTGCTTCTCTGTCCATGCTGAGGGAGAGCCCCGCTCCGTCGAGCCGCTCCCCCCTACCAAGGGAAGTCGCTGTATCACCACCTTGGAGGCTCGCTAGTGCACCCCCCACGCTCCCGCCTGATGTCCCCCCCAGACCCAGAGACCAGACCCCTCGAAGTTCCGGGGCTCCGGACGCCACGCCGCCCTTCACTGAGGAGCAGCAGTGTGCCCGCACCCGCCTTCGTAAGACTGACTTCCTAAAGGTGCGTCGCTGCACCAACGTGCTCGGGGCCCGCAACGTTTTCTTTCCCCGTCCTTGAATTGGACTCATCGGTACGCCTCGTAGCCTGACAAGAAGCGGTACCTTTCACCTGCCGTGTGCTCTCACCAGTACAGCCCGAATTGCCAGAGGGCACCCAGATCGGAGTGCGGTGCACGCTGAGGTCGCCAGTGCGCTGTGTAATCCTTCTCATCCCGCCGCACGAGCCGCACCAGCTGGGTACGGCTCGCACCCTTGAGTTCATCAGCTAGCAGCGGTACGCGTCGTACCCGTGCTCACGCCCGAATGCGTGAGACGCTGTAGGGTGACACTGGTTTACACTGAGAGAAACGTACAGTAGCGCCCCGAAGCGGCTAGCAAGCCTCCGAAGGGTGACAAGGAACTAAGAACAGTTCTAGGAGTCAGGGAGACCCAGAAGAACATTGTTATTGAACTATAGCAGAGAAGAACCCTTGCCTATTTACAACCTCGTGGCTAAGATAAATGTTACCTATGGTCTTGTGATACATACTAGCCTGCCTATATATTTTTACATAACGAGAACGTATTTCATTATATAACTACAGCCTGGTGTCCGTTTGTGGGGGGGGCTGCTCATGACTTCAAATTAGGAAGGAGAAACCCTTAGTGAAAAGGGAGGGGGTTATAAGTAGAAAAAAGTACAAGTTCCCTTTTCATCTAGTCTAAAAGGAGAGACTTGCGTCTCTGGGGATTTACAGAAAGGAGCTTGGGGTGAGCCAACCACGTATCAAAGTTGTAAAGGGACCACCAAATTTACAATCAATTTCAATATACCTTAGTAAACATCATTTTACCAGTCTGAAAATAATAATAATAAGGTTGTAAACACTTATAATATGAATTGTATAAAAGGAATTTATTATTTTTATATTATTCTCTGTTCATACCGACTTGCGGAACAAATACATACATTTATTCATAAAAATTATGTTAAAAACACATGATATGACATTTTATCTCACACAAATCAAAATACCGTTGGTTGGTCAGTCGCTTTTTTTAAAAGAATTGGCGATATATGGCCGTTTCTGGATTGTCACGATTTCTGTGAACTTTCTTTAGTCAAACTTTTTCTTAGATGGAGTGGGTCAATGTTCTTCCGCTGCTCCGTTAGTATAAATAAACATGGTGCCTGGGATATTTTACAGGCGAGTCTTGTGCAGAGGACGGTCTTCCTTTCCTTAACCCGGTATTTCAGTCAGGTTTTTTGTTTCTGGTCTCAAAAATTATTCTTCCTCGTGTTTTCCGGGTGTCCTCCTTGGCCGTCTTGCAGGTAGTATTGACGTTGCAGGTAGTGTTTACTACCTGCAAGACGGCCAAGGAGGACACCCGGAAAACAC
This sequence comes from Lissotriton vulgaris, assembly GCF_964263255.1. Taxonomy (NCBI): domain Eukaryota; kingdom Metazoa; phylum Chordata; class Amphibia; order Caudata; family Salamandridae; genus Lissotriton; species Lissotriton vulgaris. Next base: position 12,114,303 of record NC_141697.1, read on the forward strand.
GAGGAAGAATAATTGAAATGAAATAAGAATCTCTCTTGTGTGTCTGAGAGAAGCTTCGCCCCAAAAGCAAGAGCGAGCCTCCTAAAGACATGTTTTGAGACCAGAAACAAAAAACCTGACTGAAATACTGGGTTAAGGAAAGGAAGACCGTCCTCTGCACAAGACTCGCCTGTAAAATATCCCAGGCACCATGTTTATTTATACTAACGGAGCAGCGGAAGAACATTGACCCACTCCATCTAAGAAAAAGTTTGACTAAAGAAAGTTCACAGAAATCGTGACAATCCAGAAACGGTCATATATCGCCAATTCTTTTAAAAAAAGCGACTGACCAACCAACAGCTAACATTTGAGTGATTTTAAACTACGCACTGTCCTGAAGAAGGTGACGACATAATATCACCGAAACGCCGCGTCGACAATTTCTGTTTGTGTGATAAACTTGTTTTATAGAAAGATTCTTTTAAGGGTATTTTGATTTGTGTGAGATAAAATGTCATATCATGTGTTTTTAACATAATTTTTATGAATAAATGTATGTATTTGTTCCGCAAGTCGGTATGAACAGAGAATAATATAAAAATAATAAATTCCTTTTATACAATTCATATTATAAGTGTTTACATCCTTATTATTATTATTTTCTACTGGTAAAATGATGTTTACTAAGGTATATTGAAATTGATTGTAAATTTGGTGGTCCCTTTACAACTTTGATACGTGGTTGGCTCACCCCAAGCTCCTTTCTGTAAATCCCCAGAGACGCAAGTCTCTCCTTTTAGACTAGATGAAAAGGGAACTTGTACTTTTTTCTATTTATTTAAATGCAGCCGCAATTAACATTTTGAAAAACAGTGTTGGACATTACAAAAAGAATACACTTAGTACAGGTGGAGTGGAAACAGGTGGAGTGGAACAAGAAACAAAAAGGTCATAGATTATGTGAGTGCCGTAGAACCCGAAACATGTTGACAGGTCAGTGGAACGGGCAAATGACTGCTTGCTTCAGGTACATAGGCACAACTGGCATAGCTTTACACTTAGGAAGAACTGCAGAGTGCTCAGATGAGATAAAAGGTGGGGGATCTGCATGGGGTGCGACCTTTGCAGGTATAGCCGTGACTTTTCTGTTTGTGTGTGTGTGCCACCCAACCAGTATTTTGGTTTCTCTCTGAGCTTTCTGTTATTTTATCCCATATAATAACCCAACAACAATAGGAAAACCTCAACTAGACAAGACTGTTGGCTTTGTTAAGGTTGTTTGTGTGGAGAAAATCCAGGGATTGGTTGAGCATGTATTCCGAACCTCCCATTTTCAGGAATTGTGAGAAACTCACACTGTTTTAGTGTCAAGTCCAGAGCTCTCAGCCGCGGCTGTCATAAACACCTGAACACGGCTTAGGAAATAGCTAACACTAATGGAGTGCAAGATTCAGGACAAGGTGTGAAACATAAACCAGAACTGATTCACTGGCACGGACCCCCTAAAGCTTTATCACATGTATTGTTCAGAAATCCCATGGAAGTCAAGGGCATGAGTATAGGGACCCGTTTCAAAGTCTGTTCTAAAATAGTATCCGGTCTGAGAGCTGGAGGGACCCAGCACATTTAAAGCCTGGCTGCATGAACAGTTAAGCACATGACCTTTGAACTCCTGTCCAATGGTTAGTGGAAGAGTGTTCCAGTGCTTTGACCTAGAGGTGCAGGGGCGGAGTCTATGTGCGGTTAAGAACCAATGATCAGCTAATTTTAAGTTGCAGGAAGAGATATATTTGGCATCAGAAAGAACATTCTGGGATTTCTATAAAAGGCTTTGAGGACTATTGCAAGTAGTTTGTGGAGGGGGGCACTCTTCTTAACGAAGAGCCAGTCAGCTCGGGAATAGTGTGAAGGTAGAGGTGCCCGATTCGCAAAGATGTTGATGTGATCACACTTGTTGCACTCCTTAATTCCAGGAGAATGCCAGGGGTGATCCTGCTTCACTTGTGAAATTCATGAGTAAGCTAGAGGTACTACAATAGTAAGTCCCACATAATTATACATCAATCTTTCTGAATCCAGCCTTGGGTGTTCAGGGCAGAGGGCATAGTGTTCTAGCGGTGAGTAAGTGGTATGGAAGGGTCACTAAAGTACTAATGCCCTGATACCAAATGAGTTAATTGCAACCTTGTCCATGCAAAAGGGGACCTCTGTGCAGAATCAAAGCTCTCTGGTACGAGAATGCTTTTACATAGATTTAGGATTCTGTGCATGGCTTTGGTAGTGATAAACTTGTGGTGGTGGTAAATGCTGTTGTATCAGAAGGAAACTATATATACCTAGGAGTACAGGTAATAGTAGAAGAGGACTACCACTGTAGTGTGTGGGGGCATCTCTGCATTCCTGGAAGGGACCTTCAGTCCCAGAGATCCCTGCGCTGTCAGAGTGCCAACGATCAGAGAGGGGCGGGGCTGCCCGATCATCAGCGTAGGACACGCATGGGTTGTGACCGGGCAGAGCTCATGCCAAGGGTGAGCCTATCACGCCCGACCGAGCACAGAGGAGTTTGGGCTGGCCCCCCTCTTGGTTTTTTAAACTTGGCCCAACTAACGGCCTAAGCCCGCTGGACCATCTGGAAATCAATCAGGGAAAGTGACTACACTGCCCTGTGTTTTTTATGGCCCCTTCATTGTTTACTAGCCCGAGTGGCCTTGGGAAAGAACCTTGTTTGCATGCTCTTGTGCGCATGAGGGCAAGAACGCTTTTCCATTTATCAAATCCCATTATCTTATCAGGGAATTATATTTTTTAAGAAAGCTGCTGGGGAGGGGGGTTTGCTGCGGCCTCCAGATTACGCTGCTCCACCTATCCCCCCACCAGAAACCCCTTAGTTATAATTCCATTTGAAGTTTCCACGACTATGTAGACACGGGCTAGTGGGTGTTGGACATACCTGCTGAACTTTTTGTCCCTGCACCGGTTTGGGGTGGGACTACTTCCCCCAGACTTTTCCAGTGCAAGGTAGGACCCAGGAGTGGGGGGGAGTCTCATAGTGAAAGTAGAGGCCAGGCCTGTTTTCTTTCATTTGTAGCTTGCTGACCCTCCTGTTGTTGTCATGGAGTGCCCTGGCTGTGCTATCTCTAGGTGGGCTTAGCACTTTTTCACTCCTTCCCCACATTTTCTTGAGGTCCTTGCATAGCGGGGAAAGAACAGAGTCCTTACTTCTTGAGTCTTTTTTTGATTTGTGTTGTCAACGTTGTTTCAACGAAAATAGAACTGTCCAAAAGGTGTCTCTCTCTGGATTTTGGAGTTGCCTCTGGTTGTCGTGTAGCTTCCCCGGCAGGTCCATCCAAAGGGCCCATCATTCCACCTGGATAAATTGTGGATATGGCTACAGAGCAGATTGCTACCCTGCCCACTCCATGTTTCTGCAATCCGTACATAACGCAGATCAGTGACAGTGAACCTAGCTCCAAAAGGAAGCATAAAACTAAGCATGGGGGATGCAGTTTCAGTCGCAGTAGTGGTCACAAGGAGTCTTTAAACCCCCCCCCCCCCCCTGCCCATTGCTGCTGTCTGGGCAGGCTTCAATTAGACCTACAGCTGAGGATGGTGTACCCCCACCTATCGACAAGGAGTGGCATATTGGACAGATGTTCGTCTTCTGTGCATGCATGTATTTTTCCCTTTTTTGGATAAGATTTGTTACCATGAACATACTGTTAGCCTGCTGATTTCCTCTTTAATTGTTGCCTCAGGTTGTCAGTTTTCGACGTAGCCTCTGTTGACTAGCTCTGTTGGTAATAGAACTCCTTCACCTGTCCCCTCAAGGTGACAGGAGAGCATAGGTTCTGACCAGTCCTCCCAAGTGGTTTGTGCCCCCCAGAATCAGGAAAAAGAGAGGCAGATGGCTCATGGGTTCAAACTTTAGGATTGGGCGCATCGAGAAGGGACTAGCTCGCAGATTCAAGCGACTCCCCTCAGCCTCAGTCCTGTCTGACCCCTGCCTGCTGTCCCATTGTGTGTGGACATTCTAACTGGAGTTACCCCACACCAGGGATGCCGTGAAGAGTCTTATGGGTACCAAAAGAATAAGGTATGTCATTGGTTGATCAATCATACGGATCTCAAAATCCGTGAATAGGATGACATCCTATTGGTAAGGAGGGTGGGCCCATCACCTAAAAACATTAGAGGGGATTGTGTTGTTATCAATTGTGGGAACCCTGGTCTGGCTCAGTGGTTGGCCAAGAGAGGAGCTAGGGTCCGTTTAGTGAGAGACAACATTAACCCTGTCCCCCCGGCATTTTCTTATACGCATTTGTCACCCAGGGAAAGGGTGGGTTCCAAGCCCTTGCCCTCAAAGGTTGCTGCTGGGGATGGGTTTTCAGTCTCGACCTCCTACCGATTTCTTTGTCTCTCTAACCTGGATAGTTTAGACCAACGCTCTGGTCTGACTACCAGCAATCATCAATACTGCTCTCCAGGCACACAGTAATGAGTTGAAATCGTGGTTTCAATAGTTCTTTTTATTCCTTGATTAGTTATACGAGCCCCTTGCTAACATGAGTTTCATCTCAAGCTGTTGATGTCACAGCAGACTTCTTCAGGGCAAGATTCTATGACAAATCATAATCCAAACTTTAATATCCAATATATATATTTAGTATCGCAGAGACGTGAAGGAGTTGTGAAAGGACCACAACCTGGATCGTGTGTTCTCAGGATACAAAGGGTATTATGTTAGTATTTAGTGTGTTGTAGAATAGGGACACATTGTGTCAGGCCTTAGATATTATAAACCGGTGTGTAGTATCTCTACGTGGTCTCTATAATCAGGTGACGGGTTAAGTAGTGTTATATGAGCCCAACGAGGCCGATACACACTCGGTCTCTTCTTATAATCTATATCTTTTTGTTTCGGTCACGTCCTACTAACGGTTGTCACATCAGACTCTAAAGCTAGAATAGATGTATCAAATTGTTGCCCATGTAAAATACCTAAAGTACCAAGTTCTAAGGCACCAAAAAAAGCAGGTCTCACCTCCAGCCGGCCTATTGAAGTATCTGTAAACAAAACATATTATTAGACTTGGTCTAAGTCACAACTACGTCTCTTTTTGGATATGTACGGCGTCCTCTCAAAATTATGACCCGCTGAATTGCGACAACCGGGACGTGTACGCCAGTAAGGTTATATAACACTTAGCGAGCGAACAAAAGGGAGCTATCTTTATCAATACTGTAACGTACGTGTGTGATATATACAATAAGCGTACTTATAAGTACTCATCCATTTCGATTTGAATCTGCCCAATAAGTGAATACAACAAACGTTCTTGTAAATGCTCTACCAGTAAATTAGATTCTGCCCAGTGGGTCTAAGCCACAATGACCAAATTGGCGCGGTCAGTTTATACTATTATGACACTGGTCCCACGTGTGACTACAAGAGCGCGATAACCTGAAATATAAACAATATGCCAACAAATGAAACATCCTATTTGTATATACAGTATCTCATATTTGTATCATCTGCTCAATATTTCAAATGAAACTTGTTATTATAGCTGAGTCTTCAGTCAAAATATATGGTAGTACCCAACATTGGCGCATGTGTCATCAACTTTCTACGCACAATAGCGGTCAATCTCTACCAGTGAGCCTAATGCTAAAGGGCCCGATTCACAGAACTAACTTAAGACAAAATCCTAAACTTACTATCATTTTGGTATTCACAGAAGTTAGGAGTCCTACCTTTTCTACTCCTAAACTGAGAAAAATCCTAACTTTAAGACTTTTGGTATTCACAGAAGGCATTTAGGAGTCCTAAAGTTAGGAGTCCTAACTTTTCTACTCCTAAACTGAAAAAAATCCTAACTTTAAGACTTTTGGTATTCACAGAATGCATTTAGGAGTCCTAAAGTTAAGAGTCCTAACTTTTTTACGCCTAAACGGAGAAAAATCCTAACTTTAAGACTTTCGGTATTCATAGAAGGCATTTAGAAGTCCTAAAGTTAGGACTCCTAACTTCTGTGAATACTGAAATGAGTAAGTGCCTTCTGTTAATACCAAAATGAGTAAGTGCCTTCTGTGAATACCAAAATGGTATTAAGTTTAGGATTTTGTCTTAAGTTAGTTCTGTGAATCGGGCCCACAGGGACTATTCTGCCGAGGTAGCGGCAATAAAATGACATAGTGAGACCTTAGGTAGCCATAATTGTCAAGAACTGTTATAAAAGCAGTACTGATTCGCATTTATTGGTCAACCTGCTCCCCAGGACACTAGTCGGCACTGCTGTATGATTATAATATCACAACCTTAATCACACATTCTTATTAGGTCCTCAATTGATGCAGAGTGTATATAATCCCTCAGTTTCTACACACAAAATTAATCAATTTCTGCTGGTGGGCCTGCTTCCCAAGAAACCATACCACAAGGTAGAGGCAAGGAAAATACAAAGTGAGATCCAAGATAGCCAAGTATTCCGTGAACTTTATACAAGCAGTAGTGATCAGTGTCTACTCATAAACCTTCTCCCCAGGATGCTAGCGCGCCGGGGTAACGGTGCTGGATGATACATTGGACAGTATGTGTTGCTACTGTTCCGCATAAATGCCACAAACGCAACAACACATTCATTTTAGTTACTCACTTGTCACAAGGTATGTATAATCCCTCCCCTAACGGGTAAGCCGCGAGTACCGGCGAAGACTGTGTGGACGATACGTGTACGCTATGAGCATGCTGATATAGACAACACAGTGTCAGAAGTGTACCTGAATTCCTGCGGTTCTCCATGGGAGCAGACGACTTGAAGGGAGGTCCCAGCTGAATAATTCCCAACTCCCTCACCTCCCTGAGCCCGGATCTCTCCGAGACCAGGAACGAAAGGGAAAGGGGAAGTGGATAGACAAACAAGAGAGACGTCCACACAGGTGTCTTCTGGTTCTTCAGCACAGCGTGTACACCTAGAACATTAAGGACAACATTAATACCGTTCAAATAACTACTGGCCTATTCTAGCGCTAACTCCCTGGGGACTGGTCTCCTACCTTGTGCTTGTGTGGAATTAGCTGCTCTCTTAGATTGTCCAGTATTACTCTCAATTGCTGAAGATATTTTAGTACAACTGTTCGGCATCTGGGGCTACTCCTCTGGTTGATGAAGATGATAAGGTGGTACACAGCAGTATTAATTATATGCATACAATTGAATACCCCTATCTACTAGAGCGCGTGTGATGATTGAGGAGATGAGAAAACCCTCGACTACCAACTCATCCAAAAGTAGACTTTTCTTAGGTTGACAAAGTTCCAGAACAGTGCAGGAGTTACCAACACCAGTAACTAATTTCTCAGGAATACACAGTAATAGCTTGAAGCGATACGCAAATAAAGTCTTTGCAATTGTCTCTCAAAATGACATTACAGTCTTTAACTCTCAAGTCGAAACGCAATGGAAACCTCCTACTTGTGGTTCCGACGAGGTTCTGGATTCTCTCCGCAAAGCCGACCCTCAGGATTCCGCTCAAAAACCTGAAGCAGGAAGATCTTCTGACTGGAATAACAGGATACCGGATAGAACTCAGCTCCGGAATCTGAAGTGACGGGAATTGGGAATAGGCGCAGGAGCACCTCAGAATACAATATCCGTCACGGAATTCAAAGAGAACGGAGGTCTCAAAAGACGGAAATGGAGGGGGGAAGGATGGGTCAAAAACCCCGCAGCTATGGTAAGGTCAAAACTCAGTATATTACGGAAATTGGACGAGCCTCAGGAAGAAGCGACCGTCCGTCAGAAAATGACAGTTGAAGTGCGCAGTATTGATAGAACGAGCGCACGAAATGGCCGACAGTCAGCTGGAAGCTAGAACGCTGACCGCCGTAACATAACGGCTCACCCGGAACCAACCAATCTAGACTGCCCTCACTTGCGCTACTCGCTGACGCCAACTCCACAAGGATAGAGTAGGTATCAGACCTGAAAGTTTAGGGAATCGTGATCTCCTAGACCGATTTGGACTTGCTGCAGCTCGGGACCTGACAGTACCCCCCACTAAAGCCCCCTCTCTAGGCTTCTGCGGATGGGTCTTGTGGAATTCTGCCACCAATCGGGGAGCGTGAACATTAGAGCTAGGCTCCCAAGAGCGGTCCTCTGGGCCATAACCCTTCCAATCAACTAAGTAGTACAGTCTGTTCCGTCTCAATTTGGAATCCAGTATTCTTTTCACCTCGAACTCTTCTGCTGACTCTACTTGCACTGCTGAGGGAGGTGACTCACATCTCAAGTCTGGTGGGTGTTGTTTGATCAAGGACACATGGAAGGTAGAATGGATTTTCATGGACCTTGGAAGTGCTATTCTCACACTAACTGGATTTACCATGCGCTCAACTGGGAATGGGCCTACATACCTAGGTTGAAACTTTCGATTCCCCACTAACTTCATGTGACGGGTGGAAATCCAAACCAAATCCCCAGCCTTAAAAATTGGACTTTCCCTCCGCTTTTTGTCAGCTTGTTTCTTATATCCAGATTTGGCCTTGGAGAGATTGAGAGAAGCAGACTGATAGATTTTCTGCAAATTCTGAATCACCTCCTCAGCGGCTGGGACCTCAAGTTCTTCTTTGCCATCCCACATGTTGGGATGTCTGCCTGAGTTAAAAAAGAATGGAGTGTAACCTGTTGCTGAATGCACTGAGTTGTTATAAGCAAACTCAGCGGTGCTTAAGTAAGAAGGCCACTCTCCCTCCTGATCCATCAAATACAAACGAAGATACTGCTCTAAGTCGTGGTTCACCCTCTCCGTCTGGCCATCAGTCTCAGGATGGAAACTGGTGGACAAACGGGAGTCCACCCCCAGACCTTTCAGAAATGACCTCCAAAATCTAGAAATGAACTGGGAGCCCGATCTGAAATCACCACCTTAGGAATTCCATGTAACCTGACTATATGCTGTACAAACAAGGTGGCCAATTGTGGAGCAGTGGGCAAAGACTTTAAAGGGACAAAGTGGCTCATTTTTGAGAATTGATCTACCACCACCCAAATCACTGAATAACCTTGACTAGATGGCAATTCTACTATGAAATCCATGGAAATGGTGTGCCAAGGGGACGGGGCCAGGGGCAAAGGCATGGGGAGGCCCTGTGGAGACTGTCTAGAACTTTTCCCCTTAACACACTGCTCACAAGTGGCTACGTGCTGTCTCACCTGAGTTTCCAATCCAGGCCAAGAATAATTTCTCTTCACCAGTTCCAAGGTCTTAAGGCTTCCTTTGTGTCCGGCCATAGGATGATCATGACAGAGCTGAATAACTTCCTTCTGCAATTTGTCACCAGGCACAAATATCTTTCCTTGATGATAAGGCATCTGATCTCTAACTTCACGATTCTGGCCTTCTTCCACCCAATTGCTGTATTGTTCACCACGAAATTCTTCTCGGATCCGATGTCCCAGTTCATCTTCGACAACCGTCGCCGCAACCTTTTCTTGTGGAATGATATATCCTTTTTGGATCTCCTCAACCTCTCCTTCTGAGCTAAATCGAGACAAGGCGTCAGCTTTCCCATTCGCAGAACCTGGTTTATAGGTCAATACAAAATCATAATCTGCGAAGAAAAGAGACCACCGCAACTGGCGAGGTGTGAGGGTGCGGGCGGACTTCAAAAATTGCAGATTTCGATGGTCGGTAAAAACGGTAATCACATGTCTAGCACCCAGTAAATATTGCCTCCAAACCTGAAAGGCATCTTTTACCGCCAGCAATTCCTTGTCTGCAATGGAATAATTGATTTCAGCCGAAGACAATTTCCGAGAATGATAAGCCACGGGGTGCAACTGGCCAGTCTGCTTATGGCGTTGAGAAAGAATTCCCCCAATGGCTAAATTGGAAGCATCTGCTTCGAGGAAGAAGGGTTCTTTCAAATCCGGGTGTTGAAGAACAGGTGCTGATACAAAGGCTTCCTTTAAAGTTTGGAAAGCATCTTCCGATTCTTGACTCCAAACAAACCGCTCATTTTTCTTCAAAAGCCGAGTGATAGGACTAACCTTCTCCGAGAAATTCTGGATGAACCTTCGATAAAAATTGGCAAATCCCAAAAAGCTTTGCACTTCCTTCACCGATCTAGGAGCAGGCCAAGATCTAATTGCTTGTAGTTTGGAATCATCCGTGTAAACTCCCTTTGGAGACAAAATAAATCCCAAAAATTCCACTTTGGAAGAATGGAATACGCATTTCTCCAATTTGACGAACAGCTGATGTTCCAGCAAACGCTCCAAGATCACACGAACATGCCCAACATGCTCCTCCAGACTGTTCGAAAAAATGAGAATATCATCAATATAGACCACCGGAAAGCGGTCCAAAAATTCTCGGAGGACATCATTGACAAAATGCTGAAAGGCGGCTGTGGCGTTGCATAGGCCAAATGGCATGACTTGATATTCAAATAACCCCAGCCGCGTTCGGAAGGCCGTCTTCCATTCCTCACCCTCAGCCATGCGCACAAGATGATATGCACCTCTGAGATCAAGTTTGGTGTAAATGCACGCATCCTTCACTTGATCTAACAATTCAGAGATTAATGGTAACGGATAGCGATTTTTCTTGGTCACCAGATTCAAAGCCCTATAATCTATGCAAGACCGCAAAGATCCGTCCTTCTTCGGGATGAAAAAAAGAGGGGAAGACACCGGTGACTGGGATGGTCGAATGAAACCACTAGCCAAGTTTTGCTCAATGTACTCTTTCAGATGCTGATTTTCTGGTTCCGATAGGGCGTAGATTCGACTACAAGGCAAGGTTGCTCCTGGCTCCAATTCAATTCGGCAGTCATAATCCCTGTGGGGAGGTAGTTTCTTGGCTTCTTTTTCGCTAAACACTTCAGCTAAATCTCGATATTCGTGTGGAACCTCAGGGACTTCTACTGCGCAAATCATCTGAACTTGCTCTGCCAAACTGGAAGACAAGGTGGCCTGTGCTTCTGCTTCCCGCTCATGAAAGCAATGCTCCTTACAAAAGGTTGAATTCATCTCCACAGTGCGCTTAGTCCAATCAATTTGAGGATTGTGATCTGTTAACCAGGGCAGACCCAATATCATCTGGAATTGAGGAGCATCAATTAAATTGAAACTCATATAGCTCCGATGTTCTCCAGGACCTTGCACCAACATGGACTCAGTGTCAAAAACTATAGGACCAGAAGATAAATTGGTGCCATCCACTGCTCGAACAGACTCAGGTCTGGGTTTCTTCTCGAATTGGATTCCCAAAGATTTCGCAAATCGAATATCACAGAAATTTCCTGTGGCACCTGAATCCAACATAATGGCAACCTCTTTTTCCAAATCTTTTCCAAAGAAGATTTTACAGGAGATTATCAAATGCGGTGCAGCAACCTGGAGAGTGTTCACTAAGTGTAGAGGTTTGGGAGTTGACTCAGAAGGCGCTCCCACCAGAGCAACTCCGTCTACTGGTGGAGCCTGTCTTTTACCCATTGCCGTGATTTTGATCTTTTAGTACAATCTCTTACAAAATGACCAGCCTGACCACAATACATGCAAAGTTTTCCCGCTTGACGCTTTTCTCTTTCTTCCTTGGAAAGAGGTCCACGAACTGTGCCAATCTGCATGGGTTCTTCGCCAACGCTCCCTTCAGCACTTTTCGCAGGCTCAGATTTCGCCCGATCAAAACGAGGCACAAACGGTTTAAAATCTTTTCTCTTTTCACTTCTTCTTTCGGATAGGCGCTGATCTATTTGGAGCACAAGGTCTATGAGTTCAGATAATTCTGTAGGTCGTCTTTGAATTTGTGAGAGCCCATCTTTCAGTTCATCCTTCAATCCTCTATAGAAGATGGTGGCTCTTTTTTCAGCTGGCCAGCTGGTCTCCACAATCAGTTTATTGAACTGGGCAAGATAAGCCACTAATTCTCGATTTCCCTGTTTCAAATCCAATAATTCATTATCGGTGGCTTGTGAAATGGTTCTTCAGTCAAAGATTCTGAGAAATTCTGCCTTGAAGTCTTCAAATTTATACAGGACTGGATCATTTGCTGTTACCAAGGGCAGGGACCAGGCTGCGGCATCACCACTCAGGTAGGAGAGCACGAAAGCCACCTTGGACTGATCCTCCTTAAACAATATGGGCTTGCAAAGGAAATGCAGAGAACACTGCGTCATGAAAATTTGGGCCTTATTTGGATCCCCCTGAAATCTTTCCGGAGCCGCCAAAGGAATGGTGGGAGACATGGCATGCACTACTTGGGTAGTAAGGGAAGAGGAAGTGGTAGGGGAAGAATCAAAGACAGGTGTTTTTTGACCCCCAAAGTTAGGACTGGGACTCTCAGATAATTGATCTAACCTTTGTCGCAGATAACTGGCCTCTTTGTTGGACTTCCTAACCTCTTCTCTGGTTTCGCTAAGCTGTTTCTGTAACCCTTCTAAAACTGACGCTAGCACCTTCACATCTAACCCTTCAGCCATCTCGCTCAGACGGAGGAATTTTAGGGCACTTCAATCTGTCAGAAGTGTACCTGAATTCCTGTGGTTCTCCGTGGGAGCAGACGACTTGAAGGGAGGTCCCAGCTGAATAATTCCCAACTCCCTCACCTCCCTGAGCCCGGATCTCTCCGAGACCAGGAACGAAAGGGAAAGGGGAAGTGGATAGACAAACAAGAGAGACGTCCACACAGGTGTCTTCTGGTTCTTCAGCACAGCGTGTACACCTAGAACATTAAGGACAACATTAATACCGTTCAAATAACTACTGGCCTATTCTAGCGCTAACTCCCTGGGGACTGGTCTCCTACCTTGTGCTTGTGTGGAATTAGCTGCTCTCTTAGATTGTCCAGTATTACTCTCAATTGCTGAAGATATTTTAGTACAACTGTTCGGCGTCTGGGGCTACTCCTCTGGTTGATGAAGATGATAAGGTGGTACACAGCAGTATTAATTATATGCATACAATTGAATACCCCTATATACTAGAGCACGTGTGATGATTGAGGAGATGAGAAAACCCTCGACTACCAACTCATCCAAAAGTAGACTTTTCTTAGGTTGACAAAGTTCCAGAACAGTGCAGGAGTTACCAACACCAGTAACTAATTTCTCAGGAATACACAGTAATAGCTTGAAGCGATACGCAAATAAAGTCTTTGCAATTGTCTCTCAAAATGACATTACAGTCGAAACACAATGGAAACCTCCTACTTGTGGTTCCGACGAGGTTCTGGATTCTCTCCGCAAAGCCGACCCTCAGGATTCCGCTCAAAAACCTGAAGCAGGAAGATCTTCTGACTGGAATAACAGGATACCGGATAGAACTCAGCTCCGGAATCTGAAGTGACGGGAATTGGGAATAGGCGCAGGAGCACCTCAGAATACAATATCCGTCACGGAATTCAAAGAGAACGGAGGTCTCAAAAGACGGAAATGGAGGGGGGAAGGATGGGTCAAAAACCCCGCAGCTATGGTAAGGTCAAAACTCAGTATATTACGGAAATTGGACGAGCCTCAGGAAGAAGCGACCGTCCGTCAGAAAATGACAGTTGAAGTGCGCAGTATTGATAGAATGAGCGCACGAAATGGCCGACAGTCAGCTGGAAGCTAGAACGCTGACCGCCGTAACATAACGGCTCACCCGGAACCAACCAATCTAGACTGCCCTCAGTTGCGCTACTCGCTGACGCCAACTCCACAAGGATAGAGTAGGTATCAGACCTGAAAGTTTAGGGAATCGTGATCTCCTAGACCGATTTGGACTTGCTGCAGCTCGGGACCTGACACACAGGTGAAGTTAGCGCCATCATTGGCCAGGTCGTCTCTGAGTCATGTCAATGACAACGACCATATTGGAGTGAGCAAAAAAAAAACCTTCAGTTAATGCCTGACAACCTAATCATTTATATACAAAATAATTTCTGCAAACTCGAACCCACATCAGAGCTTGAATCAATTGGTAGCAACGTATCTGCTACCTCAAACAACAGGTCTGCCGCCAGTAAATGCGCGTGGACCATGAACTTCATCGTGTGTCGGGGTTCAATCGTCATATAGATTGGTATAGGTGGACAGTTTGTCTGTACAGCATAATATTCCATGTATTATCGATGTGGTTAATGTCATCGTAGCGTGAGAGTTAATATTCCCTAATGTTCGCATATCATTTAGTGGACCCAGTAGTCAATCTTTATATAGATAAAGTGTCACCTTAATTTTTTGTCATGCAGCGGGAAAGTAGGCCGTAAAGATTATGGGTTGTAATTAACTAACTTCACAGTCAATGGAAGCTCTTATTTCAAATCAGTAAAACCATCCACATTTGTTAAGCAGCAATTCAGTCAAAAAGGAGAGAGCATTATTACAAGGTCATTCAATATAGATCATCATGTACATACATTACAATTCAAAGCAGTCCCTATTACATGGACCAAGAGGTCTTTGGTTTAATGGTGTTCATCTGCATGTCTAGAAGAGGTATATCAGCTATCACGGCTGTAGTCCTACAGCCGTGTACCTAATTCTCATATTCAAAACTGATCAGCAGTTCAGGCATGTGCCTTGGTCCCCAGGAAATAATGTTACTCACGGTCAATGTTCAGACCCATCTCAAACGCCTTCAGGTGCATTATCCAAAGTGCTTCCTGTTGTCTTGATTGGAGTTCACAATGTCCACCTCTCTCATTTTGTGGCACTAGTTCTAAACCATGAAATCAGAACGTCCTATGTTGGTCTTGCTTGTTAGATGTTAACGTGTGTGGGGCAAAGGGGTATCTTGAGGCCCCTTGTTTGACTGCTCTAAGATGTTCCATTATTCTCTCTTTAGTCATCCCGGTAGTGTTCCCTCCATACATTTTCTCGAATGTGCATATTAATGCATAAACTACAAAGCGTGTTGTGCAGGTAATGTTTTGGAAAATGTAATAAGTCCGACTTTTGTAAGTGTCTTGTCTCCGTCAAGGGTTATCGCCCTTCTATATGCTTTGCTGATGATATCTTTATCATAGCCCCTAATGTGAAATCCCCTTCTTATGTCAGTTAAGCAGTCAGTATATACCTTGTCCGAACTGCAGTTCTTCCTGGCTCCTCCCAGCTCCCCAAATGGTATCGCTTCTGTCTGATGCTAAGGGTGGGTGCTGCTAGCATGTAGAATTGCGGGGAATAGCCATTACAACTGGGGTTTTACCACGCGTTGCTTTTACATCGCATGCATTACAACACATGCGATGTTACAACGCATGGTAAAACCACGCATACATTACATCGCATGCGCTTTTACAACGCATGCGAAGTGGCAGTGGCGGGGGCGACTATCCACGTCGTTGTGAGGAAACTTAGGCTGTTTCCTCACACCGACGTGAAGCAAGCAGGAAGGAGGAAGCAGGATCCGACGGTGGCGCTGGAGAGGAGAGAGGTGTGGGGGTTTGTGCATGGGGTCGGGGTTACTTTTGTAGGGTTTACGGTAGTTTAAAAGTAGTGTGGTAATGTTTGTGTGTGTTTTTTTTGTGTAGTGTAGTGTTGGTAGTATTGTAGTGTTTGTTTATTGTAGTGTATTAGGGTTTAGGGTAGTGTAGGTGTGGGAGTAGTGTGGGTAGTGTAGTAGTGTTTTAGGGTTTAGGGTAGTGTAGGGGTGGGAGTAGTGTGGGTAGCGTAGTAGTGTTTTAGGGTTTAGGGTAGTGTAGGGGTGGGAGTAGTGTGGGTAGCGTAGTAGTGTTTTAGGGTTTAGGATAGTGTAGGGTTGGGAGTAGTGTGGGTAGTGTAGTAGTGTTTTAGGGTTTAGGGTAGTGTAGGGGTGGGAGTAGTGTGGGTAGCGTAGTAGTGTTTTAGGGTTTAGGGTCAGATCCTCGGCCAAACCAGCCCTGAAGCAGCTCCACTGGCTTCCAGTGAGAGAGCGAGTCAAGTTTAAAGCTCTCTGTTTGTCACACAAACTTCTACAGGATAAAGGCCCCCCTATCCTACAAAAATTCATCAGGCCCTACAAAGCCTCTAGATCCCTCCGATCTGACCAAGAATACCTCATCACTATCCCCAGAGTGAAGAGAGCGCGCAACGGCGGACGGCGCTTCTCTGTCAACGCAGACCGCCTGTGGAATTCCCTCCCCCGCAATCTAAGGATGGAATTAGAGTAACTCCGATTCAGGAAACTGCTGAAAACTCACCTGTTTCCCTGATCTCCTTTTTCCTCTCTCCCCCTGGTTTCCCTCTGGTCTGTCCTGATCTCAGCGCTGGGATACTTACGGGTTACTACGCGCTTTAGAAAAACCTAATAATAATAATAATAAAGGGTAGTGTAGGGGTGGGAGTGTTGTGGTTAGCATAGTAGTGTTTTAGGGTTTAGGATAGTGTATGGTTGGGAGTAGTGTGGGTAGCATAGTAGTGTTTTAACATTTAGGGTAGTGTAGGGGTGGGAGTAGTGTGGGTAGCGTAGTAGTGTTTTAGGGTTTAGGGTAGTGTAGGGGTGGGAGTAATGTGGGTAGCGTAGTAGTGTTTCAAAGTTTAGGGTAGTGTAGGGGTGGGAGTAGTGTGGGTAGCGTAGTAGTGTTTTAGGGTTTAGGGTAGTGTAGGGGTGGGAGTAGTGTGGGTAGCGTAGTAGTGTTTTAGGGTTTAGGGTAGAGTAGGGGTGGGAGTAGTGTGGATTGTGTAGTAGTCTTTTAGGATTTAGGGTAGTGTAGGGGTGGGAGTAGTGTGGGTAGCGTAGTAGTGTTTTAGGGTGTAGGGTAGTGTAGGGGTGGGAGTAGTGTGGGTAGCGTAGTAGTGTTTTAGGGTAGTGTAAGGGTGGGAGTAGTGTGGGTAGCGTAGTAGTGTTTTAGGGTTTAGGGTAGTGTAAGGGTGGGAGTAGTGTGGGTAGCATAGTAGTGTTTTAGGTTTTAGGGTAGTGTAATGGTGGGAGTAGTGTGGGTAGTGTAGTAGTGTGGTAGTGTTTTTGGGTTGGGGTAGTGTAGGGGTGGGAGTAGTTTCTTGTTTAGGTGTAGGGATAGAGATGTAATTTACCGTGCATTATTTTACCATAAGTATAGCTTTACCATGCATGGCTTTGCGGTGTAATGGCATGCGTGGTAAAAGCATACTCGTGGTAAAAGTATGCGATGTAATGGCATGCGATGTTATTGACATCACGTTGTAATACCCGCGTTGTAATGGTATGCATGGTATTAGAATGCGATGTAATGACATACGTCCAGAATTGCATTACAGGAAGTCTTTTTTCTGTACAATCTACTCATTCGATTACTACCACATGTATACAATTCAATATCTAAAAACTGGATAACCTGATGATCAGAATTCATGGTGAATGACATGTGATATAAATTGGTGTTCAGGTATTCTTTAAACACATGTACCTCATCAGCAGACCCAGTCCATACTATTAGAATGTCATCAATAAACCTCCCCCAGTAGTGGATATGCTCTATCCAGCGAGAACCAGCACGTCCCCATACCTGCTCCTCCTCAAGCCATCCTATGAAAAGGTTGGCATAAGAAGGAGTGAATTTGGATCCCATGGCTGTCCCGCTAGTCTAATGGTACCATTTTCCGTCAAATATGAAGGTGTTATTGCCCAGTATTAGTCTGGTCATCTGAAGTAACATTTCCGTGTGTGAGAGTAGACAAGCTGGTCTTTTGTTTAGATAGTGTGCTATTGCTAACATCCCAACCTCTGTCAAGATATTAGTCTATAAAGATTACACATCTAGTGTGACTAATATCATACTTTTATCCCAAACCATATTGCTCATCAGATTTAATACATGTTTTGTGTCTTTGATGTGTGATGGTAGGTTAGAGATGAAGGGTTGCAAATACGTATCCACAAATTGTGATAATTGCTCAGTAGGACCCCTTTTCCGGATACAGTAGGCCTAACTGGTGGAAAGGCAGCTTTCTTACGTATCTTAGGCAACGTATAGCGGTATGGGAATCTGGGTTTATCCACTTTCAAGAACAGATATTCATCGTCTGATATCAACCCTTGACCTTGCCACATCTTTATATGCAAATTTATGTCAGCTGTTATCCGAGGTACTGGATTCTTGCCTAGAGGACAATAAAAGTTTATGTTGCTCAGTTGTGAGTAGATCTCATTGTTGTCGTCAACTCTGTTCATTACTACTACACAACCACCTTCATCAGCCTCTCTGATAATTATTGTATCATCATCTCTTAGTTGTTTCAGTGCTATTCTTTCCTCAGCCATCAGATTATTGGTGCCTGACCACGTTCTACTTTTAGTTATGTTCGGTGTAACATCAAGGTACCTAAATTGGTTCTAAAAGAATAAGTCACAGCAGTTATCCAAAGGCAAATTGTGAGTCCATCATCATCTGATGTAAGTGATACTAACAGTGTGGTATCAATTGCATCCTGTATGGAAATTTCACTCAACACTGGGATGCGGTCACTCGGTTTTTCAATCACATTATGTGTTAAAATATGTTTTTTTAGTTTTAGTCTGCGGACAAATTTATAAATGTCAATCTTAACCAGATGAATATTCAAATTTGTTGATGGACAAAAACTGCGGCCTTTCTTCAGCACTTTATTCATATAATTAGACAACATCTTATCAGATAAATTCACAAACTTGACATCCGTTTTTCCATCATCAATAGCAATGCTCTTTATTTCTTCTTGGTCCAAGATCTTGTGCGCAGTCCCGCTCTGTCTCCTGACTGGTCTTCTAGGTCCCTTCCCTCGCCTGGTCTTTCTCCACAGCTTTGGGGAGTGTTTGCTTTTAAGTTTCTCCCTTCCCTTTACTCCACTGTCACTACTTGGCTATTTACTTTGTTTTGCAAATTGCTAATGGCGTCTCTTACCTCTCTCATGCCCAGAGTGTGACTAGAGATGGAACCCTTCCCCAGGCCCTGAATTACTGCTGCGCACTAATTTCTGGAGTAACTATGTCATTTTATAACCTTGTTTTCCTCCACGCAATCTATTGTTTTTAATACAGCATTCCCTTATGCAATATGCCAGCACTTGCGGTCACAGTGCATTTACTTTACATTTAATGTCGATATACCTCGACCACCTGACACAGCTGTACCTCATATTAATATGCACCAAGGGTACTCACAGTGTTATTTTTAGCCCTTTTCATACAGCATCTTGCCGGCATGCTTCACACTAGTCGCACACTACATTGATAGCACTATATAGTTACACGTCTAGAAATATCAGCATGCTGCGCTACAGTCACCGCCAAATACTTGCTACCAGCCATACGAGCACAAAGTGCCGGAATAGCATGCATTCCCACCCAGCTATGACGCTATGATGGACTCACTGTTGTGCCTATCCACCTACTTGAGACTCGCATAGAGGCACCTATGATTGCGTAAAGATTGCATTTTATGTTGCATTTGTTCATTGTGTGTCTTGTATTGTCTTTTTATTCCTTCACAGGTTTTTTCTAAGTGGGTCCGTGAGTATACCGACTCCACCTACACCACAACACACTTTAGCGTATGGGTTGATAATCACTTTCACGTGGCATAATTTTTGCCACTCACACACTATTCACTTGGTCCTGACGAAAGCCCATTCATTTTCCTTCTTGGGCTGAAACATGTAGACCGCCTTTTTGACAACTAGGAGTAAACCTCTCCATTAGTTGCCTTATTTGTTTTTACCCTTATCTTGGGCCGCTAACAATAAATATTTCTGGAAAGGATTCCTAGAGATATTTTTAAACTGCACTATACTACCTCACACTATTACACCACATCAGCTCCGCTGTAATCAGGCATCATAGCACAACCGGGAGGCATTCGGCCGCCCGGTTAAACTACCCTAAACCCTACTTTTGTAGGGTTTAGGGTAGTTTAAAAGTAGTGTGGTAATGTTTGTGTGTGTTTTTTTAGTGTGGTGTAGTGTTGGTAGTATTGTAGTGTTTGTTTATTGTAGTGTATTAGGGTTTAGGGTAGTGTAGGTGTGGGAGTAGTGTGGGTAGTGTAGTAGTGTTTTAGGGTTTAGGGTAGTGTAGGGGTGGGAGTAGTGTGGGTAGCGTAGTAGTGTTTTAGGGTTTAGGGTAGTGTAGGGGTGGGAGTAGTGTGGGTAGCGTAGTAGTGTTTTAGGGTTTAGGATAGTGTAGGGTTGGGAGTAGTGTGGGTAGTGTAGTAGTGTTTTAGGGTTTAGGGTAGTGTAGGGGTGGGAGTAGTGTGGGTAGCGTAGTAGTGTTTTAGGGTTTAGGGTCAGATCCTCGGCCAAACCAGCCCTGAAGCAGCTCCACTGGCTTCCAGTGAGAGAGCGAGTCAAGTTTAAAGCTCTCTGTTTGTCACACAAACTTCTACAGGATAAAGGCCCCCCTATCCTAAAAAAATTCATCAGGCCCTACAAAGCCTCTGGATCCCTTCGATCTGACCAAGAATACCTCATCACTATCCCCAGAGTGAAGAGAGCGCGCAACGGCGCTTCTCTGTCAACGCAGCCCGCCTGTGGAATTCCCTCCCCCGCAATCTAAGGATGGAATTAGAGTAACTCCGATTCAGGAAACTGCTGAAAACTCACCTGTTTCCCTGATCTCCTTTTTCCTCTCTCCCCCTGGTTTCCCTCTGGTCTGTCCTGATCTCAGCGCTGGGATACTTACGGGTTACTACGCGCTTTACAAAAACCTAATAATAATAATAATAAAGGGTAGTGTAGGGGTGGGAGTGTTGTGGTTAGCATAGTAGTGTTTTAGGGTTTAGGATAGTGTATGGTTGGGAGTAGTGTGGGTAGCATAGTAGTGTTTTAACATTTAGGGTAGTGTAGGGGTGGGAGTAGTGTGGGTAGCGTAGTAGTGTTTTAGGGTTTAGGGTAGTGTAGGGGTGGGAGTAATGTGGGTAGCGTAGTAGTGTTTCAAAGTTTAGGGTAGTGTAGGGGTGGGAGTAGTGTGGGTAGCGTAGTAGTGTTTTAGGGTTTAGGGTAGTGTTGGGGTGGGAGTAGTGTGGGTAGCGTAGTAGTGTTTTAGGGTTTAGGGTAGTGTAGGGGTGGGAGTAGTGTGGATTGTGTAGTAGTCTTTTAGGATTTAGGGTAGTGTAGGGGTGGGAGTAGTGTGGGTAGCGTAGTAGTGTTTTAGGGTGTAGGGTAGTGTAGGGGTGGGAGTAGTGTGGGTAGCGTAGTAGTGTTTTAGGTTTTAGGGTAGTGTAAGGGTGGGAGTAGTGTGGGTAGCGTAGTAGTGTTTTAGGGTTTAGGGTAGTGTAAGGGTGGGAGTAGTGTGGGTAGCATAGTAGTGTTTTAGGTTTTAGGGTAGTGTAATGGTGGGAGTAGTGTGGGTAGTGTAGTAGTGTGGTAGTGTTTTTGGGTTGGGGTAGTGTAGGGGTGGGAGTAGTTTGTTGTTTAGGTGTAGGGATAGAGATGTAATTTACCGTGCATTATTTTACCATAAGTATAGCTTTACCATGCATGCCTTTGCGGTGTAATGGCATGCGTGGTAAAAGCATACTCGTGGTAAAAGTATGCGATGTAATGGCATGCGATGTTATTGACATCACGTTGTAATACCCGCGTTGTAATGGTATGCATGGTATTAGAATGCGATGTAATGACATACGTCCAGAATTGCATTACAGGAAGTCTTTTTTCTGTACAATCTACTCATTCGATTACTACCACATGTATACAATTCAATATCTAAAAACTGGATAACCTGATGATCAGAATTCATGGTGAATGACATGTGATATAAATTGGTGTTCAGGTATTCTTTAAACACATGTACCTCATCAGCAGACCCAGTCCATACTATTAGAATGTTATCAATAAACCTCCCCCAGTAGTGGATATGCTCTATCCAGCGAGAACCAGCACGTCCCCATACCTGCTCCTCCTCAAGCCATCCTATGAAAAGGTTGGCATAAGAAGGAGTGAATTTGGATCCCATGGCTGTCCCGCTAGTCTAATGGTACCATTTTCCGTCAAATATGAAGGTGTTATTGCCCAGTATTAGTCTGGTCATCTGAAGTAACATTTCCGTGTGTGAGAGTAGACAAGCTGGTCTTTTGTTTAGATAGTGTGCTATTGCTAACATCCCAACCTCTGTCAAGATATTAGTCTATAAAGATTACACATCTAGTGTGACTAATATCATACTTTTATCCCAAACCATATTGCTCATCAGATTTAATACATGTTTTGTGTCTTTGATGTGTGATGGTAGGTTAGAGATGAAGGGTTGCAAATACGTATCCACAAATTGTGATAATTGCTCAGTAGGACCCCTTTTCCGGATACAGTAGGCCTGACTGGTGGAAAGGCAGCTTTCTTACGTATCTTAGGCAACGTATAGTGCCTAAACATGTAGACCGCCTTTTTGACAACTAGGAGTAAACCTCTCCATTAGTTGCCTTATTTGTTTTTACCCTTATCTTGGGCCGCTAACAATAAATATTTCTGGAAAGGATTCCTAGAGATATTTTTAAACTGCACTATACTACCTCACACTATTACACCACATCAGCTCCGCTGTAATCAGGCATCATAGCACAACCGGGAGGCATTCGGCCGCCCGGTTAAACTACCCTAAACCCTACTTTTGTAGGGTTTAGGGTAGTTTAAAAGTAGTGTGGTAATGTTTGTGTGTGTTTTTTTAGTGTGGTGTAGTGTTGGTAGTATTGTAGTGTTTGTTTATTGTAGTGTATTAGGGTTTAGGGTAGTGTAGGTGTTTGAGTAGTGTGGGTAGTGTAGTAGTGTTTTAGGGTTTAGGGTAGTGTAGGGGTGGGAGTAGTGTGGGTAGCGTAGTAGTGTTTTAGGGTTTAGGGTAGTGTAGGGGTGGGAGTAGTGTGGGTAGCGTAGTAGTGTTTTAGGGTTTAGGATAGTGTAGGGTTGGGAGTAGTGTGGGTAGTGTAGTAGTGTTTTAGGGTTTAGGGTAGTGTAGGGGTGGGAGTAGTGTGGGTAGCGTAGTAGTGTTTTAGGGTTTAGGGTCAGATCCTCGGCCAAACCAGCCCTGAAGCAGCTCCACTGGCTTCCAGTGAGAGAGCGAGTCAAGTTTAAAGCTCTCTGTTTGTCACACAAACTTCTACAGGATAAAGGCCCCCCTATCCTAAAAAAATTCATCAGGCCCTACAAAGCCTCTGGATCCCTTCGATCTGACCAAGAATACCTCATCACTATCCCCAGAGTGAAGAGAGCGCGCAACGGCGGACGGCGCTTCTCTGTCAACGCAGCCCGCCTGTGGAATTCCCTCCCCCGCAATCTAAGGATGGAATTAGAGTAACTCCGATTCAGGAAACTGCTGAAAACTCACCTGTTTCCCTGATCTCCTTTTTCCTCTCTCCCCCTGGTTTCCCTCTGGTCTGTCCTGATCTCAGCGCTGGGATACTTACGGGTTACTACGCGCTTTACAAAAACCTAATAATAATAATAATAAAGGGTAGTGTAGGGGTGGGAGTGTTGTGGTTAGCATAGTAGTGTTTTAGGGTTTAGGATAGTGTATGGTTGGGAGTAGTGTGGGTAGCATAGTAGTGTTTTAACATTTAGGGTAGTGTAGGGGTGGGAGTGGTGTGGGTAGCGTAGTAGTGTTTTAGGGTTTAGGGTAGTGTAGGGGTGGGAGTAATGTGGGTAGCGTAGTAGTGTTTCAAAGTTTAGGGTAGTGTAGGGGTGGGAGTAGTGTGGGTAGCGTAGTAGTGTTTTAGGGTTTAGGATAGTGTTGGGGTGGGAGTAGTGTGGGTAGCGTAGTAGTGTTTTAGGGTTTAGGGTAGTGTAGGGGTGGGAGTAGTGTGGATTGTGTAGTAGTCTTTTAGGATTTAGGGTAGTGTAGGGGTGGGAGTAGTGTGGGTAGCGTAGTAGTGTTTTAGGGTGTAGGGTAGTGTAGGGGTGGGAGTAGTGTGGGTAGCGTAGTAGTGTTTTAGGTTTTAGGGTAGTGTAAGGGTGGGAGTAGTGTGGGTAGCGTAGTAGTGTTTTAGGGTTTAGGGTAGTGTAAGGGTGGGAGTAGTGTGGGTAGCATAGTAGTGTTTTAGGTTTTAGGGTAGTGTAATGGTGGGAGTAGTGTGGGTAGTGTAGTAGTGTGGTAGTGTTTTTGGGTTGGGGTAGTGTAGGGGTGGGAGTAGTTTGTTGTTTAGGTGTAGGGATAGAGATGTAATTTACCGTGCATTATTTTACCATAAGTATAGCTTTACCATGCATGCCTTTGCGGTGTAATGGCATGCGTGGTAAAAGCATACTCGTGGTAAAAGTATGCGATGTAATGGCATGCGATGTTATTGACATCACGTTGTAATACCCGCGTTGTAATGGTATGCATGGTATTAGAATGCGATGTAATGACATACGTCCAGAATTGCATTACAGGAAGTCTTTTTTCTGTACAATCTACTCATTCGATTACTACCACATGTATACAATTCAATATCTAAAAACTGGATAACCTGATGATCAGAATTCATGGTGAATGACATGTGATATAAATTGGTGTTCAGGTATTCTTTAAACACATGTACCTCATCAGCAGACCCAGTCCATACTATTAGAATGTTATCAATAAACCTCCCCCAGTAGTGGATATGCTCTATCCAGCGAGAACCAGCACGTCCCCATACCTGCTCCTCCTCAAGCCATCCTATGAAAAGGTTGGCATAAGAAGGAGTGAATTTGGATCCCATGGCTGTCCCGCTAGTCTAATGGTACCATTTTCCGTCAAATATGAAGGTGTTATTGCCCAGTATTAGTCTGGTCATCTGAAGTAACATTTCCGTGTGTGAGAGTAGACAAGCTGGTCTTTTGTTTAGATAGTGTGCTATTGCTAACATCCCAACCTCTGTCAAGATATTAGTCTATAAAGATTATACATCTAGTGTGACTAATATCATACTTTTATCCCAAACCATATTGCTCATCAGATTTAATACATGTTTTGTGTCTTTGATGTGTGATGGTAGGTTAGAGATGAAGGGTTGCAAATACGTATCCACAAATTGTGATAATTGCTCAGTAGGACCCCTTTTCCGGATACAGTAGGCCTAACTGGTGGAAAGGCAGCTTTCTTACGTATCTTAGGCAACGTATAGCGGTATGGGAATCTGGGTTTATCCACTTTCAAGAACAGATATTCATCGTCTGATATCAACCCTTGACCTTGCCACATCTTTATATGCAAATTTATGTCAGCTGTTATCCGAGGTACTGGATTCTTGCCTAGAGGACAATAAAAGTTTATGTTGCTCAGTTGTGAGTAGATCTCATTGTTGTCGTCAACTCTGTTCATTACTACTACACAACCACCTTCATCAGCCTCTCTGATAATTATTGTATCATCATCTCTTAGTTGTTTCAGTGCTATTCTTTCCTCAGCCATCAGATTATTGGTGCCTGACCACGTTCTACTTTTAGTTATGTTCGGTGTAACATCAAGGTACCTAAATTGGTTCTAAAAGAATAAGTCACAGCAGTTATCCAAAGGCAAATTGTGAGTCCATCATCATATGATGTAAGTGATACTAACAGTGTGGTATCAATTGCATCCTGTATGGAAATTTCACTCAACACTGGGATGCGGTCACTCGGTTTTTCAATCACATTATGTGTTAAAATATGTTTTTTTTAGTTTTAGTCTGCGGACAAATTTATAAATGTCAATCTTAACCAGATGAATATTCAAATTTGTTGATGGACAAAAACTGCGACCTTTCTTCAGCACTTTATTCATATAATTAGACAACATCTTATCAGATAAATTCACAAACTTGACATCCGTTTTTCCATCATCAATAGCAATGCTCTTTATTTCTACTTGGTCCAAGATCTTGTGCGCAGTCCCGCTCTGTCTCCTGACTGGTCTTCTAGGTCCCTTCCCTCGCCTGGTCTTTCTCCACAGCTTTGGGGAGTGTTTGCTTTTAAGTTTCTCCCTTCCCTTTCCTCCACTGTCACTACTTGGCTATTTACTTTGTTTTGCAAATTGCTAATGGCGTCTCTTACCTCTCTCATGCCCAGAGTGTGACTAGAGATGGAACCCTTCCCCAGGCCCTGAATTACTGCTGCACACTAATTTCTGGAGTAACTATGTCATTTTATAACCTTGTTTTC
Source organism: Lissotriton vulgaris (assembly GCF_964263255.1). NCBI lineage: Eukaryota > Metazoa > Chordata > Amphibia > Caudata > Salamandridae > Lissotriton > Lissotriton vulgaris. The sequence continues at coordinate 12,140,289 of NC_141697.1, forward strand.
CTCCACGCAATCTATTGTTTTTAATACAGCATTCCCTTATGCAATATGCCAGCACTTGCGGTCACAGTGCATTTACTTTACATTTAATGTCGATATACCTCGACCACCTGACACAGCTGTACCTCATATAAATATGCACCAAGGGTACTCACAGTGTTATTTTTAGCCCTTTTCATACAGCATCTTGCCGGCATGCTTCACACTAGTCGCACACTACATTGATAGCACTATATAGTTACACGTCTAGAAATATCAGCATGCTGCGCTACAGTCACCGCCAAATACTTGCTACCAGCCATACGAGCACAAAGTGCCGGAATAGCATGCATTCCCACCCAGCTATGACGCTATGATGGACTCACTGTTGTGCCTATCCACCTACTTGAGACTCGCATAGAGGCACCTATGATTGCGTAAAGATTGCATTTTATGTTGCATTTGTTCATTGTGTGTCTTGTATTGTCTTTTTATTCCTTCACAGGTTTTTTCTAAGTGGGTCCGTGAGTATACCGACTCCACCTACACCACAACACACTTTAGCGTATGGGTTGATAATCACTTTCACGTGGCATAATTTTTGCCACTCACACACTATTCACTTGGTCCTGACGAAAGCCCATTCATTTTCTTTCTTGGGCTGAAACATGTAGACCGCCTTTTTGACAACTAGGAGTAAACCTCTCCATTAGTTGCCTTATTTGTTTTTACCCTTATCTTGGGCCGCTAACAATAAATATTTCTGGAAAGGATTCCTAGAGATATTTTTAAACTGCACTATACTACCTCACACTATTACACCACATCAGCTCCGCTGTAATCAGGCATCATAGCACAATCGGGAGGCATTCGGCCGCCCGGTTGGGACCCCAATGATGAAGCATGATACCAACTAGGCTGGTGTGTGAGGGGTCTTTTAAAAAAAAACGAATAGCTCCCTGGCACTCTTTACAATACCAGTGAGTCCAGATAACTTTTTTCTCAGTGGGTCCGTCTACATTGTTTGTATATATTAGAATTGTGGATAGGGACGTACCCCTCAATTGTCCTTGCTCTCTCCTTTTTCTATTATCCTACTATGCTTTTAAGTTGCCAATCCGTATTCTTCTATCTAAGCAATCCCTCCCTTGTTCCGAAGTGCCTTCACCAGAGTCCTGGTTTGTTTAATTGTCAATTGACGCTATACTATGAGCTGTTGCTAATTGATTAAGATCATCACTGTCCGATATCACTTTGTATCATTTTTTTACTAGGTGATCGAATTTCCTAGCACAAGTAAACACCCTGCCCCCTAGATAGTCGTTCTCATCTCTCTTGAGTTTCTAGTTTTACATAACTTGATCTCCTCCTGGTGTTTGTTAAGAACCTCTTGTAAAATCGCATAGTTATTTTGCATAGGTTCTGGCAAATTGATGTCTTTGATTTCTTTCTCTATCTCTTTCCTCTCTGCGCTGATGATTAATATCTCCATTAGATTCATGGAATTGTTGCTTAGTTCTTTTTCCCATCTTATTAAGAGGTATTCCTCGAGATCATCATAAGTGGGGAAGATTTGGGCACATAGTCCCCTGGGAATTCTATTGAGTTTCATGTATTGTTTTAGGGTGGTGGCATCCCACCACTTGGATTTCTCATTCATTTTTAACCTTTCTAATTTCTGGAATTTTTCTTGTAGACCTTCACTCCTAGTTGGTCTTGTTGTCATTGATATGCCTGCACTTAAGTGCCTGAACAACTCCTGTGCTACTTTCTTTCTTTCTGATATTTCTGTCGTGGACCTAGTATTGTTAGTTCGAGCTTACTATATCTCAAGATATGAATCTCCAGGCGGTGCAGCCCTCCACATATGATACAAACAATACAATACAATGTGATGGCTGGTGCGGTTGGCGCACTCCATCAAATATATATAGAAAAGATGCCGCAATCATATTTAAGCCAATGTCCAAGAGGTTTCCGGTGCTCCGGAGGAGGAAGAGCCACCCATTCTTCCTCAATCAGAAATGTTCTGGAATTATCAGTACTGTTCTCCAGGCACACAGTAATGAGTTGAGATCGTGGTTTCAATAGTTCTTTTTGTTCCTTGATTAGTTATACGAGCCCCTTGCTAACATGAGTTTCATCTCAAGCTGTTGATGTCACAGCAGACTTCTTCAGGGCAAGATTCTATGACAAATCATAATCCAAACTTTAATATCCAAGATATATTTAGTATTGCAGAGACGTGAAGGAGTTGTGAAAGGACCACAATCTGGATCGTGTGTTCTCAGGATACGAAGGGTATTATGTTAGTATTTAGTGTGTCTTAGAATAGGGACACATTGTGTCAGCTCTTAGATATTACAAACCAGTGCGTTGTGTCTCTACGTGTTCTCTTTAATCAGGTGATGGGTTAAGTAGTGTTATACGAGCCCAACGAGGCCGATACACACTCGGTCTCTACTTATAATCTATATCTTTTTGTTTCGGTCAAGTCCTACTAACGGTTGTCACCTCAGACTGTGAAGCCAGAATAGATATATCAAATTGTTGCCCATGTAAAATACCTAAAGTGCCTAGGCCCTCATTTATGAGAAATGACGCATCGCTGCGTGAAAGCAGTGATGCGTCACTTCTCAGCATGCACTCCTTGCGACATTCCTGATGCGTCATATTTAATGTATGACGCATCATGTCGCAAGGAGTTACAGATGCGTCAGTATTTCTGACGTTTCTGTAGATGCAAACGTGACGCATTGCTGGAGTGTGTCACAAAAGTGACGCAACTCCAGCAATGCGTCCTTTCATATGGGGCAAGCCCCATGTGAAAGGGCCTGCGTCAGTCTTACCCCTGCTGTGAGGCAGGCGCAAGATTTTGACGCAACGGCGTCCTAAAAGTGATGCAGTGAAATCTCATAGATTTCACTGCGTCTCTTCAACAACCCTTCCTTGCGTCAATACGCCCCCTTTGCATACATTATACCTGGCGCAGGTATAATGTGGCGCAGGGGTTTACAAAGTGACGCATCTACCTAGATGCGTCACTTTGTAAATATGGCGCAACAAGGCTCATTTTTTACGCCAGTGGTGCGTCACAAAAAGTGACGCACCGACGGCGTAAAAATGACACACAACCTCATAAATGAGGCCCCAAGTTCTAAGGCACCAAAAAAAGCATGTCTCACCTCCAGCCAACCTATCGCTGTACATCTCTGTACTCTCATGCGAGAGTTCAGAGGTTATCTAGGGGTTGCGCTCACTATAGATTCAATTGAAGGAACTTTATGATGTGTTTTTGATTTAATCATTTCTTGTGAAAATATTGGTTGAAGACCATTGTATTTGAATATTGTTGAAAACCCAGGTCTTTCGATCTTTTGGGTAACCCCATTTTTGACAATGGGCTCAAAATACATTGTGGGGGTATTTTGAGGGCTCACTGCGGCTCCTTATTTCACCTGGTGACTCCAGCCTTGAAATCCTCAAAAGTCCGGCACTAGGAGCCACTGTGTACGGTGGGGAGTTTTTGGGCTTCCAAGACACTAGACCCTTAGAGATAATAGAAAATCGTTTTTATAAGGAACCTAAGTAGCTTACTAGCTAGCACCCGCTTGTCCCCTACATCTGGATTATGGCCTTGAAGGCATCAATGACCCAGCTGGGTTAAGACGGCTTTTATGCTGCATGAGAGTTCGAGTTACCCCAGAGCTCGTGGCATTTTATGTGGCCATAAATGACCTGTAAGATTGCCTTGCTTCGGATAACGAAAGATCGCCTGGGCCAGATTGGGTACAATCTGGCCCAGCCCTGCAGATGCGGGGTTAATTTTAAATCTGAGCTAAAAGTCACGTATTGGTGTTATACGGACAACCAAATTCTATACCCTCTTATGGCTGGGTTCTTACTATTTCTTTTTTGGAGTTCAAAGTAGCTTACCATCTGGAAGCATTCTCAGATGAGATTGAACCCTCTTGTAAAGCCTTTCTTTGTTAAATTTGCAAGGGGATCTTGCCTATTTGCTCTTTTCCGGTCAAATGGAATTGTCACTCGAGTCATTGTGACAAATTCTGCCTGTTCTGCCCTCAGGCGGCCAAATCGGCCGAGCATGTCATATTTTTCTGTTCAACATATCAAAGCATCAGAAGGAAGTGGATTTGCAGGAACCTGGGGATTAGGTTTAGGACCTCATAGAGTATTTTAAGAAGTGTTGCCAGACAATGCATTGTGTTCTCTTTCTCATGATTTTTGATGTACACGTGGAGGCTATTTCTATGTGTGCTGCACAATGCAGCAGACATAGTGAAAGCAAAAACGAGGAGAAATTAAAGTATTTCTCCTCGTTTCCCCATTCTAATGCCCCTCTTTTTCATGGCGTTAGTTTTTGTCGCAGCCTCAGATTTACACCTCCTGGTAAATCTAATGCAGCATCAAAAGCAATGGACATTGCAGTAGAACTTCTCCTGAGGCGGAAAGCCAGGAGGAAGCTCTTCAGAAACTGCTTTTTAAACAGAAACGTGTATTGATTTTAAGAATACCTGTAGTTTGTTTGTTTGGACCTGCGTCCACCGCTAATTCTTGCCACTAATTCCTGCCGCCGCCATCAGCGGCGAGGCCGCTAGCCACGCCCACTTGAGGCCACGCCCCCCGCCCACTAGCTTTATCTGCGCTGACTGCGAGCGACAGGTAAAATCACTTCTCCTGAGGCGGAAAGCCAGGAGGAAACTCTTCAGAAACTGCTTTTTAAACAGAAACGTGTATTGATTTTAAGAATACCTGTAGTTTGTTTGTTTAGAGCTGCGTCCACCGCTAATTCTTGCCGCTAATTCCTGCCGCCGCCATCAGCGGCGAGGCCGCTAGCCACGCCCACTTGAGACCACGCCCCCTTCATCTCTCTTCCGGCACACATATATAAATGTGCAACCCTAGGAAGCGCAGCGGACGAGCGCAGCGGGCGCGCTATTTGCGCGCCGAAGGCACGCCTAAGGCAAGCCCGTCTGCGCCCGTCCGCGACGGGCCGGACTAGGCACTATATCCCCTGGCCCTGTCCTGTCAGGGCCATCTTACATCTACTCTAGGGAAGTCCTCCTTAGACACATGCCATCCCAGCATGCCCACTGCACTGTCCTGAACCCTCACTGCGCCCCATGTACCTGCCTGACTTGCCTGCTCCCCCTTACCTCCCTCCCTTCTACAAGAAACATAGCCACCTCAAACTTCCCTCCCCTACGTCCCAAACCTACAGTTGCGGATCAAACCCAAACCAGGATACTGATCAGCCTTAACTGCAGATCACTAGGCAAACATAGGAGAGAAATTTTCGATCTTCTTGTCTCGGAGAAACCCGCAGCTCTCTTTCTCACAGAGACATGGCTTAAAGATCACTCTGGCCCAGATATTGCTGCCACTCTCCCCGACAACTACACTTATGTGGGGAAAAACAGACCAAAGAAAGAAGGTGGAGGCATAGCCATAATCTATAATAGACTACACTCCTGCAAATGGGAAGACTCTGCAATGCCTAACTGTGAGGCCGGTCTGTTCAAGCTTTTGCTCTCTCCCAATTTTACCCTCTCTGGGCTATTGATCTACCGCCCTCCGGGCCCGGCGAGTTCCTGGGCTGCCTCCCTCCCCGAATATATAGCACCACTAATTCAGACCTCAACAAATGTTTCCATTATCGGTGACCTCAATCTGCACCTGAATGACCCCTCATGTACTACCAGTAGCAATCTCTTACAGGATTTGGCTGCTCTAAACATTTCTTTACATAACTCTGGCCCCACGCACAAAGCAGGGAACCTTCTGGACCCCATCCTCTCTAACCTGGAGGCCATTGAATGTAAGGCTCCATCACCTATTGCATGGTCTGACCGTTACATGGTGACCTTCACTATCAAACTAGGTCAGCAAATTAACACCGCCTCTAACCCCGCAGAACCTAGGTTATCCAGAAATTGGAATAAATTGTACTTAAACAAATTTAACACCTGTCTCGAAAATACTAGACCTCTCATGGATGATACTAGCACTGCAACGTCTGCCGCTATAAACATCTGGCTTGCACAGGCTGCTGATGAATGCCTACCTTTGCGCATGCAATCGCACAATTATCATCATCCACCTGCACCCTGGTTCACTGAAGCCTTAAAAAAAGAAAAAACCATTTGCTAAAACCTGGAGCGCAAATGGGGCATAAAATATGACTCATGTTCTAAACAAAGCTATAAAGTCGCCTTAAAAAAATACCATTCCCTATGTAAAGCTGCCAAAGCTGAACATGTTAACCACACTATCCTTGAAGCAAAAAATCGCCCAAAGACACTCTTCAAGGTAGTGCAAAAACTCTCTGGAGCACTATGCCAGCCCAAAGCTCCCTGTCTCAATACATCTCAATGTAATTCACTGGCTGAATTCTTCATTGCCAAAATTGATACCATCTACTCCAATTTTAGAATCTCATCCCCCCTTCCTTCTTTATCCAACTCACCGGCCCCAACCTCATCTCTCGAGCAAGAGACACCAGATGACAACAGCCCCATTCACTCCTTGCCGACCCCCTCCTCGCCACCCACGCCTTCCTGTGACTCTAGGCTCACATCTGGTACCTGTCCTCCGATCGCTCAGCTGATCGACACATGGGATCCACTCAATATCGAGACCTTCTCTGATATCATCAGTAAAATTAAATCTGGTTCCCCATTAGATCCCATTCCCCCTCAAATTCTAAAAAAGCTGGACAACACCTCCCTAGAACTCATCATGGAGATTTTAAACTCCTCCCTAAGAGAAGCTACGATACCCTCCGCATGGAAACATGCGATGATAATGCCTCTACTAAAAAAGGACAATGCTGATCCCAGCATCCTAGCTAATTTCCGCCCCATCTCGCTTATCCCAGTATTTTCTAAAATTTTAGAAAAGCACATTAACTTTCAACTTTCCACCTATGTTGAGCTAAGGGGAATCTTACATCCATCACAGTCAGGCTTTAGATTCGGTTTCTCAACGGAATCTACCTTGCTGGGAGTCTCGGAAAACATCAGTTTCCGAGTCGACAGGGGGGAAACCGTGGCACTCATTCTGCTGGATTTGAGTGCTGCATTCGATACGGTTTCCCATCCCATCCTTGTCAATGCCCTCCGATCATCGGGCATCACCAGCTCAGCTCTCAACTGGCTGGTTAGCTTCCTATCCAACCGCACCTTCCAAGTTTTCTCTTCCACATCTGCCTCCCAAACCTTCACATCTGCGTATGGAGTCCCACAGGGTTCCATCCTGAGCCCCTTGCTCTTTAACTTATACGTCAGACCTCTGGCGTCATTGCGGAGCAAGCTGGGCTCACAATTTACTCCTACGCAGATGACACCCAGATCATCTATTCCCTTTCCTCAGACCCTCATGCCCCCTCATCCGCCCTCTGTTCAGGACTGAGCAGCATTGCAGCCTGGATGTTGGACAACAAACTCCAACTGAATGGGGGAAAAACAGAACTTCTTCTGTTTGGCCGCAATACCACTCTATGGGGACCCCAACACTGGCCCACTCAAATGGGCACTCCACCCACTCCTTCTAAATCAGCTCGCAACTTAGGCGTGATCTTTGACGATCAGCTATCCATGAAAAGCCATGTGATCAAAACTTCCTCCACCTGCATCACAATCATCAAATGGCTGCGCAAGATCATCTGGATGCTACCCGTGGATACCCAGAAAATTGTAGTCCAGGCTCTAATTACTTCTAGACTGGACTACAGTAACATCCTTCTCCTGGGCGCCAGCAAAGAGGTAACCCGAAAACTTCAAACCGTTCAGAATATGGCAGCACGACTGCTCTGCAAACTACCCAATACCTCCCCCACCTCTAACTCCCTCCGCACACTACACTGGCTCTGCATTGAAAATCGCACGAAATTCAAAGCTCTATGCATTATGCCCAAAATAAACAATGGTTTGGCCCCACCATATCTCACATCCTTGGTCCATCACCACTGTCCCCCCCGCACTTTGCGTTCATCTAACCAACACCTTTTTTCAGTGCCTAGAATTAGAAAAGCCAGAATGGGAGGTCGTTCCTTTGCCTGGCTAGCCCCTTCACTTTGGAACTCTCTCCCCCTTCAGTCACGAAAAGAACCCAATTATCTCAGATTTCGCAAACAAGTGAAACATTGGCTATTCAACATGTAATCTTCCTTCCCTTTGTCCTCCCCTCTCCTATTGTTGATTTTAGGGCCGGGAAACCTACGGGTAGCTGAGCGCTTTACAAATTTAAATATATTAATATAATAATAACGCCCACAGATACACCCATTGCACGCCCCTTTCACACTAAGTGATGCGTGTAAAGGGGCCTTATTTACAAGGCGGCATTAAGCCACAAAAAGTGGCTTAACCCCTTCGCTGCTGGGGTTAATCCCCCGCTGTGCTGGGGGGTGGGGGGGCACGCACAGTGCCCCCATGCTCATGACGCGCTGAGCTCATCATGAGCTACGGCGCTCCTGTGCTCATGACGAGCTCAGCTCGTCACAGGTGCATTGCCTCCCGTGGAACGCTCAGCACAGCGGGGGAATTCTCCCCACACCTGAGCGTTCCACGGGCCATGACGAGCTCAGCTCGTCACAGGTGCATTGCCTCCCGTGGAACGCTCAGTACAGTGGGGGAATTCTCCCCACACCTGAGCGTTCCACGGGCCATGACGAGCTCAGCTCGTCACAGGTGCATTGCCTCCCGTGGAACGCTCAGCACAGCGGGGGAATTCTCCCCACACCTGAGCGTTCCACGGGCCATGACGAGCTCAGCTCGTCACAGGTGCATTGCCTCCCGTGGAACGCTCAGCACAGCGGGGGAATTCTCCCCACACCTGAGCGTTCCACGGGCCATGACGAGCTCAGCTCGTCACAGGTGCATTGCCTCCCGTGGAACGCTCAGCACAGCGGGGGAATTCTCCCCGCACCTGAGCGTTCCACGGGCCATGACGAGCTCAGCTCGTCATGAGCATCCAAGAGGTTATTGCCACTTTGTAAATATGGAGAAGGTCATAGCGCCACCACAAAATCGCTCAAGTGAAGTTCTGGTGGCGATATCTTCTTGTGCATATGCCCCTCTGTTTGTTGTGGACTTAACGGGTGCGATGGAGCTGAAGAAGGGTGAGCAGACATTGAGAACTGGGATAGTGTCCGATGAAGCAGCCAAGTAACTAGTGTCGTACAGAGCGGCGGAGGGTAGGGGGAAGGTTAATAGGTGTATAGATAAATTATCTCTAATTGTGGTGGTTTTATAGAGATGCAAAACAGAAAATATACTGTAGAAAGTAATGGAAGTAGTTCACCTAAAGAAGATTTGTGATAGTGTGTACAGTTTTTGAAGGTGGCCTATTGTGTCTGCAGTTTTGTGCAGTTTTTATAGATTTGGTGGAAGGGAGATATTGAGGTTTTGTAAGTAGAGTTTTGGACCCGAATGCTTCTGTATGTGACATATTTTGTATAAAAGTCATGAGCACTGTATCATTCATTAATCTTTATTTCGTTTTTTAAAAAAAAACAAAAAAGATACATAATAGGCAGTTCATACGGTATTTGTTGTTAAAACACAATTAAAATATTAAACATCCCAATGGTGCTGCCTCAAGCAAGTGCAGATACTAAAATATTTACATTTAAATAAAATGCCGCCAATCGATATGTCAAATAAAATACATTAAAAATGCTAAGCTTACATTCCAATGTAATTAAACCATGAAGAGAATCCAAAATCCCGGTTGGGTTGGTAAAATACAATACTAGAAGTGTGAATGTAATAAATAGAGCTTCCTCTCATAGAGAATAAACAGCAATAAAAGTGCAAATGCTTCAAAGGTGCTTATAAACGAACTTGAGCAAGACGTAGCATACACAGCAACACGGTCTGCCTAATCTCTGAACAGTTCTAAAGTGCCTGCTCAAAAAAGTGCATATTAGATATTAGGACTACACATTTAATTTAGAACATAAACATTTCAACCTGTTTTTCCTCTTAGTATACCCACAGCGAACAACTATCTGCTGACACTAAAAACTATTTTCAGTGAAGTGTCCGTTTTTTATTATTCAATCCGCCTCAAAACAAGACCTAGTTCCCAGGTTTTGTCAAATGGGTTTAATCCATTTTTGCCTTGGGGTGGCATATACAGGGTAGAAGAATAATAAGTGTACATCATTTTCTTGTACATCCGATTGGCATAGTACACAGCAGTCTTCATCATTATTCTCACCAGTTCTACGACCCCATTTCGCTGTGTTTGAATTGATTTGCAAAACACCATAGCGGACCTTCATGTACAAAGATTTTGCCAACTGAGGCTGCACTTCATCCAGATAATATTCCTCAAAAGCCGGGGTTGGTTTGATAAGAAGGGACTGAGATGTTAAACTACCAATATCTGGGCTATGGGAAACACGATTTTGTATGGACGCCAGAAAGCAATTTTCAATATTTTTTGGAGGCTGCTGTTCATAAAGTAGGTGCTTCCCGGAAATGCTTCAACCCAAGTTTGCAAAACCACATGTGTGCATGCTTGACCCACTGGAGGCTAGTACCTTTGTCAGACCTTAGAATCCTTTCAAGCCCTTCTTTGTAACTTGCTAGTTCTATTGTGGTCCACAATCGCACCCAAAATAGCAATGGTCTTAATGAAGGCTGGTGGTCCATGCGTTTTAAGTTCAAGTCCATGACTATAGGAATAACAGGTGTCCACACAGATAGACGTAGCAACATCCTTAAAAATGTATTTTCTTCCCCCGCAAAAGTATCACTACAGGCGGTCCCCAATAATTCCGCACCATAGAGGGATGCCGATTGTACCCTATATTTATACACTTCAAGTGCAGGAGACCCTGCCTTCGTAATACTATTTGCGTGTCTTTTTAGTATTGGAAAGGAATTTTGAAGCACGATGGTCTTACTTTTTTGCAAGTGTGGGTACCAGGTCATTTTAGTGTCGAGTGTGATACCTAGGTAATTAAAATTCGACACATATTCTAGTTTCTATTTTTGGACATGTTAGACCTCATCCTTGGCGTGGGACTCCTTACATTACTCTCATAGCCCCCCCCACGTGCATGACCCACTCTTCAGGCTAGATGCCCCTGTGCCCCAACAGTAGCCCCATGCGAGGCCCCCCAGATGTAACCCTGGCCTCTGTCCTCACCGATCCCCAATGACCCCGGGGAAATAATAGAAACCCCAGCGTAGCACCCCCCCCCCGATCACCCGGGTTCATGAAGCCTAATCATAAAAGCAGAACGATAGGAGGCCTAGTTTAGAAATCACCTGTTCCCTAAGACCCCTGACTCTGTAACCCCCCACGCAGGGCCCCGAACCAAGGAAAACTTGGACGCCAAACGCACCATGCCAGGCTGAGAGTAGCGAGCCTCTCCCAGGTGAGGGGGGTGGAGTAGTTTCGATCACACCTCTTGCCTCCCCCAGGGATGGCCCCGGTCCCCGCCGGTTGTCTGGAAACCCTGCGGCAAGACTTCAAAGGATTGAGGTGCGAGCTGGTAGGAAGCCCTCAATCAGCACCGGGGCACCAGGGAACCACCTGCGACGGCTCAGGACTTCAAAGAGAAAAGGACTGTAACTGGCGGCTCCTTCTGCTACTTGGGGTTGTCGTTTGCTGTCATCCGAGAGAGCCCTTCTGACCTGGTCGCGGCTCGTTCGGTTTAGATCTGAATTACGCTTCACCCCTGGCATCCGGAGCGAGCCCTGCGGACTTGGTCACGGCTCCACTCACCCCTAAGGACACTCTGTTTCCAACTGCTCGAGCCCTGCTGACTTGGTCGTGACTCCACCCACCCCTAAGGACGTTCTGTTTCCAACTGCTCAAGCCCTGCTGACTTGATCATGGCTCCACCCACCCCTAAGGACGTTCTGTTTCCAACTGCTCGAGCCCTGCTGACTTGGTCGCGGCTCCACTCACCCCTACGAACGGTCTGTTTCCAACTGCTCGAGCCCTGCGGACCTGGTCGCGGCTCAAGCCGGACACTGGCACGTCCTGTACACCCATCCCTGAATTACCGCGGCTCAAGGAGTGCGAGCCAAGTCCGAGGTATGCCCCGTGCTTGAGGCATCATCGTACCACGCGGCTTGAGGATTGAGAGCTGTATGCCTGGTATGCCCCGCATCTGCCATCAAGCAGTCCAAACGTGGCTCGAGGATTGGGAGCCGGTCGCAGGGTACGCTTCGTACCTTCCGCCGCAACGTCACCGCTACTCTTCACGGTTCCCCAGAACCGGCCCGGACGTTGGGTACCTCGTGCCCGTGGACTCGTGACCACCTCTTTTATTGGACTGTGAGTACTGGGAACGCCTCTACGAATATACCCTGATCGAACTGTCCCTTAATCACCATGTGCCTGGGGATGCCCCTACCCCCCTGGGACAGGATAAGACCTACCACCGGCTTGTCCCCCATTTCTATTGGCCCCGGATGCGCCAAAACGTAGAAGCCCACTGCAAATCTTCCAGACTTGCCAGGCAAATGGGAATAGTGGGGGAAGGCGCAAGGCTCCCCTCCAGCCCTTGCCGGTTGTCAGTACCCACTTTGAGCAGGGTGGGGATCGACAATGTGGGACCTTTGGATCCCCGGACCACCATGGGCCACAGATTCATACTAGTCCTGGTGGACCTTGCCACCAGGTACCCCGAAGCCATCCCCCTCCGAACGGTGACAGCCCCCGTGGTGGGGCGGGCCCTGATGGGGATATTCCCACGGGTGAGATTCCCCCGTGAGGAATGAGCGACAGAAGGACCTACTTCATTTCCAAATACATGAAGTCCCTGTGGCAGAAATGAGGTGTTACCTACAAATTTGCCACCCCGTACCACCCCCAAGGCAATGGCCTGGTTGAGAGGTTCAACCAGACCCTCAAGGGCATGATCATGGGCCTCGAGGAACCCCTGAGGCGTAAGTGGGACATCCTCCTGCCCTGCCTCCTGTTCGCCTACCAGGAAGTTCCCCAGAAGTCCTTAGGGTTCAGCCCTTTTGAGCTGCTCTTTGATCACCCCATCCAAGGACCTCTAAGCCTGGTCAAAGAGGGCTGGGAGACAGCCCCCCGGAACTCTCCCCAAGATGTATTCCGATACATCCTGGCCCTAAGCAATCAAGGAACTCGCTGAGGCAAACCTAGAGGCTAGCCAGGAAGAAATGAAATGCTGGTATGACTAGAATGCCACTCTGGTTGAGTTTCAGCCTGGTCAGCAGGTGTGGGTGATGGCCCAGGTGGAACCTTGCGCTCTCCAGGACAAATGGACCGGTCCCTTCAAGGTAGTGGCGCGCAAGAGCCAGGTCACCTACCTAGTGGATGTACAGTCTCCAAGAAACCCTTTAAGGGTCCTCCATGTGAAGCGCCTCAAGCCCCACTTTGAGCAGTCTGAGGTGAGCATGCTCCTAGTCACCGATGATGGAGTGGAAGAGGAAACTGAGCCTCTACCCGATCTCCTGTGTGCTAAAGAAACGGATGGCTCCGTAGAGGGGGTGGTTCTCTCCCCCTCCCTGACCCCTGAACAGCACAAAGACTGTCACCAGTTATTGAGACAGTTCTCTGATCTAATCTCCCTGGTTCCCAGTGTCACCGATTGGTGTGTCCACAATGTAGACAATGGGGACAGCCCCCCTGTGCGGCACAAAGCCTACCGCGTCCCAGACAGAGTTCGGTCCTGCATTAAGGAGGAAGTCTCCAAAATGTTTGCCCTAGGGGTAGTGGAGTCCTCTGACAGTCCGTGGGCCAACCCAGTGGTCCTGGTAACAAAGGCGGCCGCGCCTGGTACCACCCCCGAACTGAGGTTCTGGTGGATTACCGTGGACTCAATGCTGTCCCCTGAACGGATGCACACCCCATTCCCCGAGCAGATGAACCCATTGACCGCCTGGGATCTGCACACTACCTCAGCACCTTCGACCTGACCTCAGGGTACTGGCAAATCGCCCTCCCAGAAGGGACAAAATAGCGATCCGCCTTCTCCACCCTCGATGGGTACTACCAGTTCCGGGTGTTGCCCTTCGGGATGAAGATCGCCCCTGCCACCTTCCAGAGACTGGTCAACCGGGTACTGGCAGGGCTGGAGGAATTCAGCGCAGCGTACCTGGATGACATTGCAGTGTTCAGCACCGACTGGAGAGAACACTTGCGACATTTCTGGGGGGTGTTGATGGCCCTGCGCCGGGCCGGACTCACCATCAAGGCCAGTAAGTGCCAGATTGGACAAGGGTCAGTGGTCTACCTAGGGCACCCGGTAGGGAGCAGCCAGGTGGCGCCCCTCCAACCCAAGATCGACTCCATCCTGGCTTGGGAACCACCCACGACCCAGACAGAGGTGAGGGCCTTCCTAGGCCTCACCGGTTACTACCAGAGATTCATCAATGGGTATGGCAGCATGGTGGGACCACTGACAGAATTGACCTCTAAGAGACAGCCTAAGAAGGTGCACTGGACCCCCACCTGTCAGAAGGCTTTTGACACCTTGAAGACAGCCATGTGCACAGCCCCAGTACTCCAGGCCCCTGACTACTCCCGGGAATTTGTTGTCCAGAGATTCGCCTCGGAGCATGACATAGGGGCAGTTCTATCACAGCTAAATGAGACCTAGACCAGCCAGTAGCATTCATTAGCAGGAGGTTACTACTAGGGAACAAAGGTGGAGCACCATCGAGCAGGAGGCCTTTGCGGTGGTCTGGGCCCTGAAGAAACTGAGGCCCTACCTGTTCGGAACTCACTTCCGGGTCCAGACCGACCACCAGCCCCTCAGATGGTTAATGCAGATGAGGAGAGAGAATCCAAAATTGTTGTGGTGGTCCATTTCCCTCCCGGGGATCGACTTCACCGTAGAACACCGCCCTGGTACCGACCACGCCAACGCTGATGGTCTGTCCAGGTTTTTCCGCCTCAGTGAAGAGAACTCCCAGAGGGATGGGTAGTTTTTCCTTTCAGCTGGGGGGGACGCGTGTTAGACCTGGCATTCTTGGCGTGGGTCTCCTTATATTACTCTCATAGCCCCCCCACGTGCATGACCCACTCTTCAGGTTAGACGCCCCTGTGCCCCAACAGTAGCCCTGTGCGAGGCACCCCAGATGGAACCCTGGCCTCTGTCCTCACCGATCCCCAATGATCCCGGGGAAATAATAGAAACCCCAGCGTAGTATCCCCCCCACCCCGATCCCCCGGGTTCATGAAGCCTAGTCATAAGAGCAGAACCAAAGGAGGCCTAGATTAGAAATCACCTGTTCCCTAAGACCCCTGACTCTGTAACCCCCCACGCAGGGTCCCGACCAAGGAAAACTTGGATGCCAAACGCACCATGCCAGGCTGAGAGTAGCGAGCCTCTCCCAAGTGAGGGGGGTGGAGTAGTTTCGATCACACCTCTTGCCTCCCCCAGGGATGGCCCCGCTCCCCGCCGGTTGTCTGGAAACCCTGCGGCAAGACTTCAAAGGATCAAGGTGCGAGCTGGTAGGAAGCCCTCAATCAGAACCGGGGCACCTGGGAACGGCCTGCGACAGTTCAGGACTTCAAACAGAAAAGGACTATAACTGGCGGCCCCTTCTACTAGTTGTGGTTGTTGTTTGCTGTCGTCCGAGAGAGCCCTGCTGACCTGGTCGCAGCTCGTCCGATTTAGATCTGAAGTACGCTTCACCCTGGCACCCGGAGCGAGCCCTGCGGACTTGGTCGCGGCTCCACTCACCCCTAAGGACGTTCTGTTTCCAACTGCTCAAGCCCTGCTGACTTGGTTGCGGCTCCACCCACCCCTATGGACATTCTGTTTCCAACTGCTCAAGCCCTGCTGACTTGATCGAGGCTCCTCTCACCCCTTAGGACTTTCTGTTTCCAACTGCTCGAGCCTTGCTGACTTGGTT